>NC_044031.1:387216720-389616720 GCF_901765095.1 Microcaecilia unicolor | reverse complement strand
ATAGGCCTCACCCTATGCTTGGAATAAACTTCCTGAGCCCTTACGCCAAGCCCCCTCCCTACCCATCTTCAATTCCTTGCTCAAAGCCCACCTCTTCAATGTTGCTTTTGGCACCTAACCTTTATACCTTTCAGGAAATCTAGACTGCCCCTATTTGACTGACTGTACATTTGTCCTTTAGATTGTAAGCTCCTTTGAGCAGGGACTGGCCTTCTATGTTAAATTGTACAGCGCTGCGTAACCCTAGTAGCGCTTTAGAAATGTCAAGTAGTAGTATGATCAAAAGCCCCACGCTATTCCAAACAGCGCTCTAAAAATAGCGCTGGAGCAGCGCGGGGCTTTACCGCACCTATGATCAGAGATAATTGTTTGCAAATTTAAGCACGCAATTCTCTCTGATCATGGGGTAGAAGTGCGGTAGGATTGTGCCTGAATCCTCCTGTACTTGTTTGACAGGGTGAAGCCCTGCCCAGTGCATCTCAGGATACACTGGGCAGGACTGGGCACCGCCATTTTCCAGGCGGTGCCGAAGGAAGAGGAGGGAGGCCACCTCCCTCCTCCAACTCAAGGTAGGGGTGGGGGGATTGACTGCGGCCCACTGGGCCACCAGGGACAATGCTGGGAGGGGGGTTAGGGGAGCTGGAGACCCACCGGATCTCCAGCCCCCCCTTAACCTGTGTCGGGGAGGGGGTCAGGTGGACTGGAGGTTCGCCGGACCTCCAGTCCCCTGTCGCTGGGGGGGGAGGGGGAAGGTTGAGTCGGTTCCTTCGGGGGGGTTGCTAGCATGCAAATGCATGCTGGATAGGGCTCACCATTCCTCCAGCCAATCTTTGGCACGCTAGTGAGTGATCATTGGGGATGAATAGGTTTAGCATTCACTTGCATGCTAATTGCACTAAGATCCCTGTTTTGCATGCTAGTTGCGTTCAGAGCCTGTGAGCGTGTTGTTTCACGCACTCGGGCTCTGATCATGGGGCGGTAACAAACGCAGGTGCTAGTATGGCGCCCGCAGCATCTAGCGCCTGTGTTTGCTTCTGATCAACGGCCCATTAGTCAGGAAGTGGAAACTGCTTTTAAAGAACTGCAGAGAGTGGAAGCCTGTCACAAATTTGTACACATTATTTCACTAGCCTTTTTTCTAGGGAAAAGGTTGTACGCTGTACAGAAGACGTATAGCTAAAAATGTAAGTAATTCAGGGTCTGGTTTAGAAGGCTCCTGTGCAATGCCAAGAGGTCCAGTAATAGTCTGTGGTAAGTGTAGCGAGAGTCTGATAACATGAATCTGATTATTCCTTCTACTTGGATTTAAAGTCCAGTATAATTAGTGCTGAGGTAACTGGAGAAATGATTACTGACTTCTAGCTTTTATAGTTGAAGGCAAGTATGTTGGGATCTCTCTTTATCCAACTCTCCTTTCTACTGCTGGCAGTTGTCTGTTTTGCTCCTTTTCTGCAGGTCTTTCCTTTCTCCCTCTTTTTCTCCTGTATTCTACTACGTTTTCCTGTAACCTGCCTTTATATTTTTTTTTCTCCCAATCTACTTTTGTGTAGCTATATTTTCACACGTTTGATTGTAATCTTAGCACCTGAAGGGCTGCTCCAGATTCTTCTGAATAGTTGGGGTGTACTGGGCAAAAATATATATATTGTTTCATTAAATTTTTCCATGTTGGGGTTTTTGGTCAAATTTGTTTTCCATTTTAGAATGTGCTATTGTTAGTGCACTGTAAGGGAGTAAGTTTGCTTTTTCCATGTGTGAACCTTTTTTTCTCAAAACATTATTAACCTGACATGTAGACCCAGTACCCACTAATACCTTTACAAAACCCTGTATAAAAAGTATAAGGTTAAAATAAAAACATAAAAAGAGAGAAATTAGACCTTGACCTGTTAATTTTCTTTCTTCTAGTCAGGACCTATATAGATTTGAAAGCTCAGGTCCTATGACTTTTATTCACTCTTTTGAAAGGTCTAAAAAAAGATCATTGGATTCCTATTTAAAATGTTGCTATATATCACAAAGCGGTCCTTTTACTAAGCTGCGGTAGGAAATAGACTTAGCTCGCTCTCGCACGGTTTTTTCCTGGGTGTTAAGGCCATTTTTACTGCAGGAGTAAAATGGCAGATTCTTTTTTTTCTCAATTAATGGCCATGCGCTAATGTCATCATTTAGCATGCGGCCATTAAAAACAATTACCACATGAGCACTGCCTTCACCCATTTTGTAGGTGGTAAGGGTTCATGCAGGAATCCAGCACTAATCAGTGTACAGTAATGTAGATGCACTGATTAGTGCAGACATGCCCTTTCAACCAAAAAAAAACAAAAACATCTTTTTTTAGTACATAGGTAGCGCATGCCAATGTTGAACTTGCCAAAGGATGCCTGAGCGTGTCCCATGGTAAATGCTTATAAGCTGCAGTAAGCACATGCTAGCGCTTATCATAGCTTGTAAAAAGACCCCAGAATCTTTGATTTGAAATAGAATTACTATATAAAAGTATTAGGCTATTTTACGCTAAAGAAAGAATGTTGGAAACAAATATATATGATTATATTTAAGGTATATATTTTTCTGTTTGCTAAGTAGACTGCTTTGGTCATGTTTTAAAATGTTGTGTACTGTATATGTAAAAGAGAGACAGAGATGCTTTTATGTGGCGGATGATGTGTGGAAGAAGTGACATACACCACATCCTGAAAAAGGAGGGTGGAGTGTTTGTAAGCATAACTGACTTTGGAAGGGAATAATGTGTGCCATAAAGAGACATCTGAGGGTTCAGTGCAGTAGGAAGAGTGCTTTATTAGCTCAATTGCTACTGAGCTTGCAGATCAGCACTGCAGCCAAGTCCCTAATGGTTTTGCATTCCTTATCAAGGAGCCACCAGAGATGTGTGGCAAACAGGTTTCCAGTGGTCTCCTATGTTTCCAGGTGCAGAGGCTGTTGGGTTTGCATTTATGAATTGGAAGGAATTTGTATATTGAGTAAGGCCCCAGCAGAGGTTGAATTTTTGTCTTGTAATTAATTACCCTATGGTGCTGTAAGGCTGAAGGTCTCATGCCTTCAAGCCATATGAGAGGTGCTGCTGTGGGAAGTGAATGTCCTGTAGTGCTTTTAGTGCAGCTTTTTAATAGATTTTAAAACAGTTTTTCCTTCTACCATTTTTCTTGTCTTTCTGTAGGTCTAGCAATCTAGACTTTTAGAAACCTGAGTGTTAACTGTGAAACTAGCAGATGTGAAAAGGACAACAGTCCTCCTGTTTTTGGGGGGGGTGGTGGTGGTTTTCTTTTCCTGTTCCAACTCCGCTTAGTGTGCATTAATATATTGATTCTGAAAGTAATAAGGGTTCCTCTCACCCCCCCCCCCCCCCCCGCCTCCCTGTGCGTATACACACCTGTCACGTGATCAGCGACATGGTTTGGATTCCTGGTTAAAACCATACTCTGTCCCTGTTCTGTGTGACAGGTGGATTACTGGGCAATCAGTGCTATTTGCCTACTACATTTTAGGATAAAGAGGGTAAGCTAGCAGAAGCATACTTGTTAATGAGGGGAATGTTTTTTAAATCTGTTTGGCAGGGAAATTCCGAGGCTTTTTTATATTGTGGTAATTCAACGACAACATCATTAGAACTCTCCATCAGCCACCTGGATCCCTGGGTCTGAAAACAGTGTGTCACAGCTGTATGCATGCTTGCCCTCCAGCTGCCAAATGCTGCGCCATGCCTGCAGGGTGCTATGGGGGCGGGAGACGTTGTGGCTGCCCTTGGATGGGGTGACTGATTCATTTGTCATTTTAAATTTCACCATTTATCATGTAAAACAGTGTTTCCAAGTCCAGTTCTGGAGTTCCCCTTGCAAGTCAGGTTTTCAGAATATCCACAATGAATATACATGAATGTGATTTGCGTATAGTGTATGCGTATCAAGTTCATGCATATTCATTGTGGATATCCTGAAAACCTGACTGGCAAGGGGTACTCCAGGAGTGGACTTCGGAAACGCTGATGTAAAACAAAGTGGTACACTTTTATAGAAAGACGTTCCTCCCTTTATAGGTATGTGATCATTCATTTCAAGTGTAAACATACATTTTTATGTTTGGGAGCCTTTTCTAGGAGTCCCACTGATATGTGAGTGCAGTGTGCTGAGTGCCTATGTTGGCTGTAGCCAGCAGAAGGGGTTTTGTTTTGTTTTGTTTTTATCTCTGACTGGCTGATGTGACCAGGTGCTACAGTGGTGGTGTCATAGGAAAGTCAGTGGGTGCAAGTTGGAGGGAATGCTTGAGAATGCTGCTCAGTACAGCTCTGCAACACCCTTTCTCTGAGGACAAGCAAGGCTATAATTCTTACATGTGGGTAACGTGACCCACGTTTCCCAATTCGGAGCTTATATCGAGTTGAAAAGCTATTCTTGATCCACTTCAATCTGGCTTTCGCCCCCTTCATTCAACTGAAACAGCACTTGCTAAAGTCTCCAATGATCTGTTCCTGGCCAGATCCAAAGGTCTCTATTCTATCCTCATCCTTCTCGATCTATCTGCTGCTTTTGACACTGTTGATCACAGCCTG
Organism: Microcaecilia unicolor; assembly: GCF_901765095.1. NCBI lineage: Eukaryota > Metazoa > Chordata > Amphibia > Gymnophiona > Siphonopidae > Microcaecilia > Microcaecilia unicolor. The sequence continues at coordinate 389,612,150 of NC_044031.1, read as the reverse complement.
CTCCTTGATACGCTGTCCTCACTTGGATTTCAGGGCTCTGTTCTTTCTGGTTTTCTTATCATCTCTCCCAGCGTACCTTTAATGTATACTCTAGTGGATCCTCCTCTACTTCTATCCCACTGTCAGTTGGTGTACCTCAGGGATCTGTCTTGGGACCTCTTCTTTTCTCCATCTATACTTCTTCCCTTGGTACTCTGATCTCATCCCATGGTTTTCAGTATCATCTTTACGCTGATGACTCCCAGATCTACCTCTCCACACCAGAAATCTCAGCCGAAATCCAGGCCAAAGTATCAGCCTGCCTATCTGACATTGCTGCCTGGATGTCTTAGCGCCATCTGAAACTAAACATGACCAAGACTGAGCTTCTTATCTTTCCCCCTAAACCAACCTCTCCTCCTCCCCCATTCTCTATTTCTGTGGATAACACTCATCCTTCCTGTCTCATCAGCTCGTAATCTTGGGGTCATCTTCGACTCCTCCCTCTCCTCTGCACATATTCAGCAGACTGCTAAAGCCTGTCATTTCTTTCTCTATAATATCAGCAAAATTCACCCTTTCCTTTCTGAGCACACTACCAAAACCCTCATTCACATTCTTATCACCTCTCGCTTAGACTATTGCAACTTGCTTCTCACAGGTCTCCCACTTAGCCATCTGTCTCCTCTTCAATCGGTTCAAAATTCTGCTGCACGACTAATATTCCGCCAGTGTCGTTATGCTCATATTAGCCCTCTCCTCAAGTCACTTCACTGGCTTCCTATCCGTTTCCGCATACAGTTCAAACTCCTCTTATTGTCCTATAAGTGCATTCACTCTGCAGCTCCTCAATACCTCTCCACTCTCATCTCTCCCTACATTCCTCCCCGGGAACTCCATTCACTGGGTAAATCTCTCTTATCTGCACCCTTCTCCTCCACTGCTAACTCCAGACTCCGTTCCTTTTATCTTGCTGCACCATATGCCTGGAATAGACTTCCTGAGCGGGTACGTCAAGCTCCATCTCTGGCCGTCTTCAAATCTAAGCTAAAAGCCCACCTTTTTGATGCTGCTTTTAACTCCTAACCCTTATTCACTTGTTCAGAACCCTTATTTTATCATCCTCACTTTAATATTCCCTTATCTCTTGTTTGTCCTGTTTGTTTGTCCTAATTAGATTGTAAGCTCTGTCGAGCGGGGACTGTCTCTTCATGTTCAAATGTACAGTGCTGTGTACGTCTAGTAGCGCTTTAGAAATAAGTAGTAGTAGAAAAGAGCTTTGTGGAGCGAGAGCCTTCCTGCCTGCGCCTCACTGGCTTGGTTCAGAAAGAGCTTGAAGTGCTTTTTGTTGTCTTTTTTTTTTTTTTTTTTTTCCAATGTGTTTTTCTGGTTTCGTGTGTTTGGATTCTTCCTTTTCTTTTCCCTTATTATTATTTTCTTTTTAGTTATTTTTCCCCCTCTTTTAAGTTTCCTTTCATTTTCCGTTTCTTTAGTCCGCATTTAGGCCTTGACTTCAGTCAGGTTATCCCTTTGTTTTCCTCTGGTGCCTTTGCCCTTTTTCGGCACCATCGAGTGATTTGATTTGGCCACAGAAGTTTCTCCTTCCATGTCCACAAAGGTTCCTAGTGGCTTTAAGCGATGTTTCTGGTGCAACAGGACCATCTCTGGTAAAGACGCCCATTCTCAGTGTCTTCAGTGTTTGGGGCCTGATCATAGTCCTTACAATTGGGCTATGTGTCTTTGCATGAAGAAAAGGACCCAGTTGGCCAGACAGGCTCAATGGGAGAAGATTTTTGGAGCCCAGTCTTAATCATTGGCATTGGGTGTTGCATTGGCATCAAGAGCATTGGTCCATATGGCTGCTAGACCTGTATACACTAAGAGCAATTGTTCATCGAGTGGGTCTCCACCTACCTCATCACTGACTGCTATGAAGACCCCCCTCCCCCGGGACCGACCTGTGTCGGGCCTGACCCCTGAGGTGAGCTCCCCCGGGACCGACCTGTGTCGGGCCTGATCCCCGAGGTGACAAGAGGATTTGACGTCGTCCTTGGCACTGAGGAGCCTCGACAACCGCCATTGGGTGAAGACCAAGAAGCATCGGCATCTATCACTCTCGACACATGGTGCTGGGAGCTCTGGAACACCAAAGGAGTCGGCACTGAGAAGCATTGGCTCTGGGAGGACCATTCCCCTTCCATACAAGAGGTGCTAATTTGTCGGTCTCCATGCAGCCAGGACTAGTCTTCCATCTCGACTGCAGCAGTTTTGCAGACTGTCTCCGAGCCAACTCCCCAGCCTTTCCCAGTGTTAACCCTCGATGAGCGCATGCAGGCCTTGTTCCCTGAATTGCTGGCTGGCTTCAACAGAATGCATTGGCATCGAGGGTGCTTGTGTCTGCCATGCCTCTTGTTGCAGCCCCGCTTGCCCCTCAGTCTGCGGTGAGGCCTCTGACACTGGTGTCTCATGCGGCCCTGGCATAGACTGCCACCTAAGCTGGCACTCCCTCGACATTGGTGGAGGAAGCTTCGCCAGAGATGATGCGGGATCTGACTCCTCTAGGTGAAGACAGGCTCAGTCTCGGCCTTCTTCAGAGGAGTTTTTTGCTAATACCGATGAGGAGCACTCTTGGGAGTCAGATGATCACCCTTGGTACTTCTCAGAGGAGGAGGCTTATGGGATACCATCTGACCCTTCCCCTCCACAGGAAAGGAGAAAGTCTCCTCCAGAGAGCCTTTCCATCTTTTCTTAAGGAAATGGCGGCTGCTGTTCCATTTCCGTTGGAGGTGGAGGACATCCTGATACTTCCAGCTCACAGGAAGTATCTGCAATTTCGGATGGGCACACAGCACTTCCAGTACCACGTGTTGCATTTTGCCTCGCACTCCCAAGACTTTTACCAAATGTCTAGTGGTAGTCGCAGCTTTGCTGTGCAGACTTGGGAGTCCATGTGTTGCCTTATCTGCATGATTGTCTTGTCAAGAGCACATTGTAAAGGCCGGTGCTCGGGAGTCCATGTGGAGGACTATTCAGGTGCTTGAGCTACTAGAGTTCATTTTAAACTTCCCCAGGTCCCATCTGCACCCTGTCCAGCAATTGGAATTCATTGGAGCCTTGTTTGATACATAGAAGGTTTGAGCCTTCCTCCCGGGTCCGAGAGCAGATGCTGTAGTCACACTGCCTTCTCAGGTTCAAAGCTTTCTGCAGGTCATGGCTCTGCAGATGAAGTTAGTGGTCCACATAGCGTCCACAGTTTGTGAGGCCTATGACACAACATCATAGAGAACTGCCCAGTGGACCCTAGCTTCTCAGTGGTACCAAGCCACAGGAGATCTGGAAGATGTCATCCAAGTGTCCCTGGAACTTGCTCGCTCCCTGTTGTGGTGGCCCATTTGATCCATTTTGACTCCGGGACTTCATTCCAAATTCCTCAGCCACAAAAAGTGCTGACGACGGATGTATCTCACTTGGGGTGGGGAGCTCATGTAGATTAGCTTCACACTCAAGGTGCTTGTTCCATCCAGGAAACAGATCTCCAGATCAATCTCCTGGAGCTCGGGCTATTTGGAATACTGTAAAGGCTTTCAGAGATCGGCTGCCTCACCAAATTGTACTCATTCAAACAGACAATCAGGTTGCGATGTGTTACACCAACAAGCAGGAGGGCACTGGATCACAGCCTCTGTATTTGGAGGCAGTTTGGGTGTGGTGCTGGGCTGTTCAGCATGGTGTGCCACTTATCTGACGGCAAAGCCAACAGTCTGGCTGACAAACTGAGCAGGGTCATGCAACTTCACGAGTGGTCTCTCAATATGGGCGTTGCCTGAGAGATCTTCCGAGTATGGGGTATCCCCTCGGTGGATCTCTTTGCCACTTAGGTCATTCATAAAGTCCCTCAGTCCTCAGTTCTGTTCCAGGCTTCAGGCCTATGACATACTAGCATCTGATGCATTTCTCCTGCATTGGGGGACAGGTCTTCTGTATTCGTATCCTCCTGTACCCCTCGTGGGGAAAACTTTGCTGAAGTTCAAGCAAGATTGTTGGACCCTGATTCTGATCGCCCCTTACAAGCCCTGGCAGTTCTGGTTTCCTCTTCTGGAGTTATCCTCCAAGGAGTTGTGGAGATTGGAATGTTTTCTGACCCTCATCACACAGAACGAGGGATCTCTTCTGCATCCCATCCTCCAGTCTCTGGCCCTCACGGCCTGGATGTTGAGAGCCTAGAAATTGCTTCCTTATGTCTTCCAGAGGGTGTCTCCCAGATCTTGCTGGCTTCCAGGAAAGATTCCACTAAAAAGTGTTACTCTTTTTTTTAAAGGAGGAGGTTTCCCGTCTGGTGTGTGGGAAGGCCCTAGAACCCATTTCCTGCCCTACACAGACCCTTGTTGAATACCTTCTACATCTTTTGAGTCTGGCCTCAAGACCAACTCTGTAAGGGTTTGCCTCAGTGCGATTAGTGCTTATCAACGTGTAGAGGGTAAGCCCATTTCTGGACAACCTCTAGTTGTTTGCTTCATGAGAGGTTTGCTTTTTTCAAAGCCTTCTGTCAAACCTCCACCAGTGCCATGGGACCTTAATGTTGTCCTCACCCAGCTGGTAAAAGTTCATTTCGAACCACTGTATGGGACCTTAATGTCATCCTCACCCAGCTGGTGAAAGCTCATTTCGAACCACTGGATTCCTGCCATCTGAAGTGTTTGACCGTGGAAGGTCACTGAGCTTCAGGCCTTAGAAGTGAATGCACTTTATACTAAGTTTCATCACAACAGAGTAGTCCTCTGCACACACCCTAAGATCCTGCCTAAGGTGGTGTCAGAATTCCATCTGAACCAGGCAGTTGTCTTACCAGCGTTTTTTTCTCTGCCCTCATTCCCATCATGGTGAGAGCGCCTTGCACACCTTGAACTGCAAGCAAGCATTTGCCTTTTACTTGGAGCGGACTAAGCCCCACAGACTGGCCATCCAGCTTTTTGTTTCCTTTGATCCCAACAGGATGGAGGTCGCCGTCGGGAAATGCACAATCTCCAGTTGGCTGGCAGATTGCATTTCTTTCACTTTTACCCAGGCTGGGCTGACTCTTGAGGGTCATGTCAAGTCTCAGAATGTCATAGCCATGGCTGCTTCGGTAGCCCACTTGCAGTCAGCATCCATTGAAGAAATTTGCAAGTCACGTGAATCGACAGTTGTTTTGGACAGTCAATACTGCAGAATCTGTTTGGGGTCTAGAATACAACTCCACCCTCCTAGGCCCATTTTTGTTCTGTTCCAGGCTGCACTCTCACACTGTTTGTATATAGTTTTAGGTTGATCTGTGTTATGCCCTTGTTGTTGTGAGGACCAGTTGACCTATGGTGGTTTTCAGTGAGCCTGCTCTCTAGGGATTCCCCACATGTGAGAATTATAGGCCTTCTTGACCTCAACGAAAGGGAAGGTACTTAACCTATAGCAAGTATTCTCCGAAGACAGCAGGACTTTTATTCTCACAAACCTTCCCAGCTCCCTCTGGAATTGTCTCTTCTTTTTTTATATATGATATAGTATTGGACTGGTGGTCCATTGCTGTTGAGGCAGGTGCGAAGGCACTCACACATAAGCAGTAGAGCAAGTCTCTCGCTACAGAAAGCTCTTTTCAGTTTGATATTAGCTCCGAACTAGGCAATGAGGGTTACGTTACCCACAGTCCTTGGAGAATACTTGCTACAGGTAAGTATCTTCACTGTACTACAGGTGTCAGGGTTTGCAATAATTTATCCTTTGTACAAGCTGAAAATTGGAAGAGTTGCTGCTTTTAGGTTGTCAATAGCTCTTCTCCCACTCATAAACATGAGGTCATGGAATGGTTTAATGTGGATGTGCTGTCAATTGTGGGAGGAGAGAGTGGGTGTTTTCAGGCAGGGGGGGTGGTATTCTAATAGAAAATGAGAGCATGGAAATGGTGAAATATGCTGTATTCTAAGTAGTTTATTCTTACCTGTGATCAGGGGTGAATACCCGGTGGTGGGGGGACGACGACATGTTTTGCCAGGGTGCCAGTGTTGTATTCCACCATTTCATTGGCAGCAGTTACTGTTATGAACTCTGACACATGGCCACTAGGAAAGGGACTGACCATCAGAGGAGCACCCTGGCTGGCTGTTAGTGTCATGTGACAATTAATTGAAGGATGGTCGAGGCAGAAGCCCCTGCTTGCCAGCCTCCCCCCCCCCCCACCTGCACCCCCAAATTGCTTGAGGCTCAAGAAGAGTCAATGATGGGCCTACTTGTGATTTATATCTCATCCTCCTTGTGAGGCCTTGTTGTTCAGATGCCAGGAGGGGTAGTTTGTGGCCTACTGCTTTGCACTTAAGGTGTCGATTTAGGAGCTGCTGGGATTAGATCCTGTTTCTGCCTGAGCAAGTGCAGAGCCATACCTCAGTTTACTCTGATGTGATCAGTGTAATAGTAATGTAATTGCTCATTCCACGAAGCACTTTTGGACCCTGCATGGATATAAGATGGTCTAGAAATCAAGAACAATATATTTATTCTGAAGGTTCTGTTGCAAGCTTGTATTCTGTTTATACAACGTCCCCCCCCCCCCCCATCCTGCTTTGACAAACATTTTGTTTAGGGGGGGGTCTTCCCTTGCTCAAAATGTTCTCTGTCGCGGGCATCGACTTTAAATTCCTACCGCCAGAGCCCTCTTGGGAGAGGTCTCTTTGTCTTTTAATTTTCCATACTGGACAGAATGAAGGAAAAAAATAACTTTAGAAAATAAAACTATGTAGCTTGTAAATTCTTTTCTTTATCTTGTTTTTCTGTTTTTCTTTGCATTTAATGATTGTGCACCAGTAAGTTTGTATTTTGTTTTTGATGTTTTCAGATATATTGTGATGAATTCCAGTTCTTGACTGGCTAAACTTGTTAATGGGGAATAGGGAAGGGGGGGGATGTGTGCAGCACTTTGCTGGCACTGAAAGCCATTGATGCTTATGCTCGTTGCTTTGTGTAGTTTTATCATTCTTTTTTTTTTTCTTGCAATGATTCTCATGTAACTTTTTTTCGCTGTGCACTGTGTTTTAAAATGAAGCTAGAAATGGAGCTTAAAAATGATGCTGATTAAATAAAAGTCGTACATTCCAGGTTTTCTTCTGTTGGTTTGTGTTTTCACATTCATTCATATTTAATACATAGTTTAACTTTACTACCTCTGAATGAGTATATTAAAGCGCAGTAAGGCTAAAATCAAAAGCAGGGAAAGGAACACTAATAAATTAATAGGACAATAAAGTGAAACAGAGCTTTAAAGGATCAGGGGAAGAATAGCTAGAGAAAGCCCAAAGATAGACACCTAGGGGAGGGGAAAAAGAGGGAAGCAGATAACAGCAACAACATCTTGAACCAACAGATTGCCCCGGAATCATGGTCTCTTATAGGCTTGATTAAGGAGTCTTTAAGGTTGCTCGAAACCTGATATAAGAAGCCTTCAATAAGTGACACGGAGTGAGCTCATTCCATAGCAATGGTGTGGTATAAAAGAAAGCACAGCAATGGGTACTATCAAGACAGGCACAGTAGATCTGAAGGGATTCTTAAGTGAAAGTTGTGAGCGGATCACAACAAACATGAGGCAGAATTGGTGACCTAAGTAAAGTGCCCAATATGTAAGAATGAGTTTACATTTAATTCACATTTGTACTGGGAGCCAGTGTAACATGAAATGACCAGTGCACATGGCAGGAAACAAGGAGGTGGTTAGATTGAGAACAGGAGATGGCATGATCTGGACCAAGAAGAAATGGGGGTTCTCATAACTTCTACAAAAAATACAGTGACAGCAATATAAGGGGGAAAAAATTCCAAGAGACTCGGGCAAATTGTAAAGTCTTAGAGCTTTTTAAAAGTAGTTTATTGCCAAAATATACAGATGATGATCCACAAAAATATGAGGAGGTAACAGTAGACCCTAAACGGGCCGTATTTTGGCGCTAAGCCTTCCTCAGGGGTCGCTAAAGGTTAAATCAGTCAGCATCACAACATGTGGATTAATAGAAGCAAGATTTGAACAAGAAACTCCGAACTTAAAATCCGCTTTTACTAAGCATTTTAAGTTTAAAGTTTCTTGTTCAAACCTTGCTTCTATTAATCCACATGTTGTGATGCTGACTGATTTAATCTTTAGCAACCCCCGAGGAAGGCTTGGTGCCAAAACATGGCCCGTATAGGGTCTATTGTGTTAACTCATATTTTTGTGGATTATCTTTTGTGTATTTTGGCAATAAACTGCTTTTAAAAAGCTCAAGACTTCACAGTTTGCCTGAGTCTTTTGGAATTTTTTTCCCTTCCACCCTGTGTTGCAATGAGCCTAGCTGGCCCATTATGGGGGCTGGATCCAGTGGGTGGGGCTTTCTGCCACATTGGTATACCCAGCCAATAGTAAACACTATTGAAAACAATAGGAAATGCTTAATAGAAATAAGGGACAGTCTATGCGTGGTCATTCTGTAAAAAGTCTAAAGCTGTTCCAGTTGGATAGGCAGTGCCTTAAAAGGTGGATGATAAAGGAATTTTTTTTATATGACAGCTTTTTTTTTTATTTATTTGAAAGCATTCCATATCTAGATATAAATATGAAATAAAATAGAAAATCACCAAAACAGCATAAAAAAATCATTGTAGCTGGTAGAAACAGCAGTAATAAAAACTATTTTGTGCTCATTTTTCTGTACTGTTCTATAGAATACAGTAATACATAACCAAATTTCAGTAAGGGTACCCTGTTTCCTGATGGGTTCATATTAGCTGTTGTAATCTGCCTTGGGAAGCCTGGTGTTATAAAGATGGAATATATTGTAATTAAATTGAAGTAAAATCAAAATTGAACTCTCCTTTCATTGAGGCACATGGAATCACATCTTCATCTCCTCTCTTGTGTAGTTTACATTTTAGATCCACAAATGGATTATTCTGCTTTGAGCATATTTCAGTAAGAAGTGGTTTATTGAGTCAAAATAATAAAAATAAATATCTTCTTTCATGCAGATCTCCCAGTTGTTGAAACATAACCAAATGGAATATAAGCCCCTAGTATAGTCCATTGGTTTTCTTATATTTTGTTATTGTGATGACTAAAATAAATTATACTGTTTCAAAACTGAAAACCTTTCTCTATATCTGGTCAGTAATAAAAGGAGCTCATTGTAAACACTATCCACCCTAAAAGGTTGTCTTTTTTGGCTGTACGTGAGAAATTGTGATATTGCATAAGTAACTGTGTGTTTGTCTTCCTAGTCATGCATCCAAAGATTCTGTAATCCTTTCAAGAAAGTCAGTTAATAGTTTAACTTATTAGTGGAACATAACCACAGAGGCATGGTATGGTTGCATTTTCAATATAGTAATACTAGAGCCCAGCCAAGGAACAGGTAATTTTCAGTTAGTCTTCACTGGACCAAAATTGCTTTCTTTGTGCCATCACCATTCAGCTGGATAGGCAGTGCATTAAAAGATGGAGTGTAAAGGATTTCTTTTTTTTTTTTTCTAACTTATATCCCACATTATTACAAGGAAACTCAGGTTCAATGTGGCTTACATTTGGAAATACAGTGAGACATAATAATAGGATTCAGTAACATCATGGGAGCAAGTACATGGGTGTGTCTGAAACATTTAGCAACAAAGTTGAAATTAGCATATATACCAATTGGGCATTTAACAGTCTATCCTTTAATGATGCTGCATGTTCAGAAATTATAGCCATAAGTATAGACATTCAAAGATTATCACATGCACACACCAAAACAGGCATCCATACACACATTGCAAAAGAAAATAACTTCTACAGAGTATATCCAAAACTTTATTTTTATGTTTTTTAATCATCTATATTCAAAGCACAACATGTTGGTAGATAAGCTTCATACAGAACAAGAAAAACCAGTGAGCCATCCAACATGGCACAATATAAACTTTTATAGAGAACATACCCCAAGATCCTTTTCCCTCCCTCCCTATAAACCCACCTGACTCTTTTCACTCACCAAAATAACACAACAGATGTACAAATCAGTAGGCTCCAAATCAGTACAAAACAAATAAAGTCATAAACAGTTTATACCAAATTGTTTAACCGCCCTTAGGTTTTGCCTTTAGGTTTAACAAGTAATACCATGTGCATGTTTGGTCTGGATAAATGAATTAAAAACAGTCAAAGTTTAAAGCAAATGCCTGATTTATGCCCAAAATATGTAATATGTTCTAGCAATAATGAAACACTGATGGAATATTCACATAGCAGGCAGCCAACAAATTTATTTTCCACTGAACATTAACTTTATGAACTTGGCGGCTAATACTCTGCTGCTTGCTACTGTATTTTGACGGTGTATTGTATACCTGTGTAATAAAATCACACTCATCTATATACAAACTCACAGCCAAGATACAATTCCTTACCCCCCCTCCAAAATAAAATGCCTTTTACACCCAAAGAAGAAATATATACAACATAACTTTGGCACATTTAGATTGACTCTGGACAGAATTTCTGCATGACTGAAGCTCTTCCCTCATTATTCAATACCTGTCTTTGAAAAAGTAGTAATAAAAAAATCAAGTACATTTTTATAAAACATTGCATTCCACAAAACAAAAGGAGCAGGTTCCCACATACCATCTTCTCGTTTTGATGTACCCACAGGAAAAAAGAAGATGTTAAATGCTCCCAGATTTCATCCTGATTAATGTTTTTTTTTAAACATTGTACTTATAAATAAAAACTGAATGTTGAGCACTTGATTCTCATAATGTCATCATCTCATGATGTCTGTTTTGCTGGTCCTTTACTAGATGGACAAATCTCTGCATGAATACAGGGAGCCTAGAATGGGTGGCAGAGCTGGTGGTTGGGAGGCGGGGCTAGTGAGGGCAGACATACGGTCTGTGCTGGGGCTGGTGGTTGGGAGGCGGGACTAGTGCTGGGCAGACTTATACGGTCTGTGCTGGGGCTGGTGGTTGGGCGGCGGGGATAGTGCTGGGCAGACTTATACGGTCTGTGCCAGAGCCGGTGGTGGGTGGCAGGGATAGTGCTGGGCAGACTTATACGGTCTGTGCCAGAGCTGGTGGTTGGGAGGCGGGGATAGGGCTGGCCAGACTTATACGGTCTGTGCACTGAAGAGGACAGTACAAATAAAAAAAGTAGCACATATGAATTTATCTTCTTGGGCAGACTGGATGGACCGTGCAGGTCTTTTTCTGCCGTCATGTACTATGTTTCCATGAGTCCCTATAGCCAGACCCTCCAAATGACTCAACGATTACGATTTAGAACAAACCACTATTCTGACTGATGAAAGGTTATTCCATTCTGATGGTTCCTCTGTGTACAGCCATATGCTGCACAAGCCAGCATGTTTGAAAATATAAGTGGGATCAAGTAAAAACGCTACCAACAGTAAACTGACAATGTAGATGCAGCAGCTAATAGGTAGGTTTGTGCTCCCCGTTACACGTGCAGAGCCCAAGAGCTGGGCAGAGCACCGGAGTCTCAATGCATGGATGAGACGATGCTACAGGGAGGAGAGTTTTAGATTTGTAAGGAACAGGGCAACATTCTGGGAAAGGGAAGCCTTTGACGGAAAATTGGCCTCCACCTTAACCAGGGTGGGACCAGGCTGCTGGCATCGACATTTAAAAAGGAGAGCAGCTTTTAAACTAGAAACTGGAGGAAGGCCAACAGTCTTTCAAATGCGCAAGGTTCAGATCAAGATATTTTACAAAGATATCACCAAAACAGGAATAATAGGATATCCCAATAGCGAGGTTGCAATAAAGACCATAGTAGACCAGGTGTCTTTAAATAAAAAGCAGACAAAAGATTACAAATTGTCACTGTCAACTGCTAAGCAAGATGTAAATAGAAACAAAAACATAGTTTGAAATATCTATATGCCAGAAGCCTAAGAAATAAGATAGGACAGTTAGAATATATTGCACTAAATGAAAAATTACATGTAATAGGCATATGTGAGACCTGGTGGAAGGAGGATAACCAGTGGGACACTGTCAGATTGAGGTGGATCGAATTGGTGGAGCGGTAGCATTGTATATTAAGAAGGGCCTTGAATCAAATAGGTTTGAAAATTGTGCAGGATGCAAAACATATCTTGAAATCCCTATGGATAGAAATTCCATGGGTAATGGGGAAAAGGATAGTAATAGGAGTGTATTTCCGTTCACCTGGCCTGGATGAACAGACAGATATAGAAATATTATCAGAAATTAGGGAGACTAACAAACTGGGGAACACAATAATAATAATGGGTGATTTCAATTACCCCAATATTGACTGGGTAAATGTAACAGGTCATGCTAGGGAGGTAAAATTCCTTGATGAAATCAAGGACTGCTTTATGAAGCAGCTGGTATAGGGGCCAACAAGAGGAGGAAATATTCCAGACCTGTTCCTTAGTGGAGCGCATGATCTTGTGCAGGATGTAATGGTGCTGGGGCCACTTGATAACAGTGATCATAATATGATCAGATTTGGTATCAGATATGGAGTAAGTACACACAGGAAATCCAATACTTTAGCATTTAACTTTCAAAAAGGAGACTATGATAAAATGAGAAGAATGATGAAAAAACTTAGAGCAGTAACTGCAAAGGTCAAGAATTTACATCCAGCGTGGATGCTGTTCACGTGGATGTTGTTCAAAAATACCATCCTGGAAGCCCAGGCCAGTTGTATTCCATGTATTAAAAAAGGAGGAAGGAAGGCCAAACGACATCCGGCATGGTTAAAAAGTGAGGTGAAGGAAGCTATTAGAGCTAAAAGAAAATCCTTCAGAAAATAAGAAACAACATAAGGAATGTCAAGTCAAATGCAAAGCGCTGATAAGGAAGGCAAAGAGGGACTTTGAAAAAAGATTATATTGGAGGCAAAAACACATAGTAAAAACTTTTTTAGGTATATTAAAAGCAAGAAGCAGCAAAAGAATCGGTTGGACCACTAGATCACCGCGGGGTAAAAGGGGCACTCAGGGAATAAAAAGCCAGATCGGAGAGATTAAATTAATTCTTTGAAACACCGAAAATCCGTTTGTGGCTCACTTAGCCAGCATATGGAAGCTCTTGGAACATAAATTTAAGAGGGGGAATAAGACGTCCACCCTAGCATATATCACACAGGAGCCAGTTTCCGGCAGGGGGAGAAGGAGGAGTATTTAAAGAATGGAGGCAAAAGGGCCTGGTGAAGTTCAGAGATCTATTAGAGGATGGGGAGGTAAAGTCATTTGGAGATATACAACAGGAATATGGGCTACCAGACACAGATTTGTTTGCTTATTCCCAGATTAGGAATTTTATGCGAGGCCAAGGGTGGTTGAAGGGGACGTAATAGAGCGAGAAGTGGGGGAAAATCTGTGGGACTCATTGGCCTCTGGGTGTAGGGGCATCTCTAGGTTATACAGATATCTTAGAGGGAGTCTGGCAGGCAAGCTGTCATTTATGAAAGTATGGGAGAGGGATCTACAAGAATAATTCAGTTTGAAAAAATGGGAAATGATATGTTTAGAGGTCAAAAAAGCATCTATATGTGTACTTATTAAGGAGAATGCCTATAAGGTGTTAAGTAGATGGTATTACACACATGACAGGGTGAAAAAAATGTACCCAACCTCGTCCGGCAAATGCTGGAGATGTGGAAAGGCTCAAGGGAGTTACTTTCATATATAGTGGACCTGTGCTCCTCTTGTATTGTTTTGGGAGGATATATCAAAGACGTTGACTTCAGTTTTGAAAAGTGCATTCCCTATGGATCCAAAATGGTGCTTGTTGGGTTGGGGTAATAAAAGAGGTTTGAAATGGGAACGGAGGGTGAAAAGAATGTGTTTGCCGGCTGCCAGAGTGGTAATAGCGGCTCATTGGAAAAATTGTGTGGGGCCATCGAAACATAGTTGGTTACTGAAGCTTCACATTTTAATGGAACTTGAGAAGTTAACAGATTATCGAGAAGGTCGGTACAATAAAAAGGCGGAGGAGTGGCTAGCCTTGGAATGTATACTGGCAACAGACACTGAGGGGAAGGAGGGAAGTATAGAAGATACCATGAGGGTTGATAGGGTGGGGAGGAGGGCAATTGAAGATGTAAACCATACAGTTATGCTTGTTATTCACAATGAATAGGATTAGATCCAGTTGTATTAGTTGATCAGTATTGATGTTTGTATTGTTAGTTTTTGCAATATGGTAAAAAACTGAATAAAAATTAATAAAATAAATTAATTCTTTGCTTCGATCTTCACTGAGGAAGAGTTGGAGGAGATTCCAGTGCCAGAAATGGTATTCAAAGCTGACAAGTCAGAGAAACTAATTGAAATCTCTATAAACCTTGAAGATGTAATGGCGCAGTTTGACAAACTGAAGAGTAGCAAATCACCAGGACTGGATAGTATTCATCCCAGAGTACTGATAGAATTGAAAAATGAACTTGCAGAACTATTGCTCGTAATATATAATTTATCTTTAAAATCAAGCATGGTACCAGAAGATTGGAGGGAGATCAATGTAACGCCGATTTTATAAAAAGGTTCAACAGGTGATCCAGGAAATTATAGACCGGTTAGCCTGTCGTCGATGCCGAGCAAAATGGTAGAGACTATTATAAAGAACAAAATTAGAGAGCATATTCAAAAGCATGGATTAATGAGGCAAAGCACCACCTCCCGCGGGAAGGCATTCCACTTATCTACCACCTTTTCCATGAAAAAATACTTCCTGACATTACTCCTGAGTCTGCCCCTCTTCAACCTCAATTCTTGTCCTCTAGTTCTACCACCTTCCTGTCTCTGGAAAAGGTTCATTTGCGGATTATTACCTTTCAAATATTTGAACGTCTGTACCATTTCACCCCTGTTTCTTCTTTCCTCCAAGGTATACATGTTCAGGTCAGCAAGTCTTTCCTCGTACGGTTTGCAGCGCAAATCCCATACCATTTTTGTAGCTTTTCTTTGTACCACTTCCAGACTTTTTACATCTTTAGCAAGATATGGCCTCCAAAACTGAACACAATACTCCAAGTGGGGCCTCACCAACGACTTGTAGAAGGGCATCAACACCTCCTTTTGTTGGTTATACCCCTCTCTATGCAGCCTAGCATCCTTCTGGCCACGGCTGTCGCCTTGTTACATTGTTTCTCCACCTTCATGTCCTCTGACACCAACCCCACCCCCCAAGGTCTCTCTCCTGAGTTGAGCTTACTAGTATTCTCAGTATTCTCAATGGAGAAGGGTAGATAGTGGGGTTCCCCAGGGGTCTGTGCTGGGATCACTGCTTTTTACATATATATAAATGATCTAGAGATGGGAGTAACTAGTGAGGTAATTAAATTAGCTGATGACTCAACGTTGTTAAATCACAAGAGGATTGTGAAAAATTACAAGAGGACCTAACAAGACTGGGCATCCAAATGGAAGATGACGTTTAATTTGAGCAACTATAAAGTGATGCATCTGGGAAAGAGGAACCCAAACTATATTTACATGATGCAAGGTTCCACTTCAGGAGTCACCGACCAGGAAAGAGATCTGGGTGTCATCGTTGATGATACATTGAAATCCTCAGCTCAGTGTGCAGTGGCAGCTAGGAAAGCAAATAGAATGTTAGATATTATTAGGAAAGGAATGGAAAACAAAAAAGAGAATGTTATAATGCCTTTGTTTCACTCCATGGTGCGACCTGTATATTCTTTCCTCTTTTTAGGCCTGTTACTAAGGGCTAGGCCTAAGGCCTGTACTGTTTGGTTCTCCCAAGTTAGCCTACTAACTCAGCATCTTGTGTAACAATCATTGCCTTCTCAGGAGCTGAGAACAGATACTTCATAACATTTGTTTGCAGCTGAGTATCAATATATATAAAAGGCGAGTGTCGTACTCACTCGCAAATGCGCAGTAGAGACCTCTGCCTCGCCCCCACGTCAATACGTGATGACGGGGGCGGAACACAGAGGGTCTGTACTGCGCATTTCTGAGGGAGGGACACCGCCGTGTAACGCTCCCCCCACCCGAGTCGCCGCCGCCACCCACCTTCTACCCGTTCGGGCCCTCGCTCCACTATTGAAACAGCGAGGGTCCGGGAACGCAGCAGTGAGCTCTGCTGAGCTGCCAACATCGCCCTTCCTTCTTCTTCTCTGCCTCTGTCCCGCCCTTGACGACGTTACGTCACATGAGGGCGGGACAGGCAGAGAAGAAGAACGAAGGCCGATGTCGGCAGCTCAGCAGAGCTCAGTGCTGCGTTCCCGGACCCTCGCTGTTTCAATAGCGGCGCGAGGGCCCGGCTGGGTGGAAGGTGCGTGGTAACGGCTCATGGGGGGGGGCGCGAATTCGGAGGGGGAGGGGCAGCGGCGAGCTCGGCGGCGGGGGCGGGCCTTTCAACCCCCCCTTCCTATAATAGCCCGTTTTTACGGGCTCAAAGGCTAGTGTTTTTCATATAAGGTGGATGTAACCTTGATAGTTGCTAAGGGACTGAGGACACAGTGAGCCTACCAGTATGTTGCATTTGTGGAGAGAGGACACAAGGGTATTGTTCTGGCTGTGCACGCAGAACTGACACAGAACTCATAAGTAATTAACCAATGGCCACTGACTCACGTGCAACCACATCAGGAGAGATTGATAGAATACAGGAAAAATCCATATATGGTATAAGGCAACCTAATGGTGCTCGTTTATGGGAAATCACATGATTTATGAGACATGTAATTTGCAACAATATATATGTGATGTTCAGGGCAGTGTTAGGAGAGCAGACCTTGTCTTTTAGGATGTGCTCTGCTGATGTCGCGTTCTCGAGGACCTTGGCATTCTGTCAGGCTTCTTCCCCGGGAGCACTGGGTTCGTGAGTCCTTGGGCCACTACCGTGGAACGGCAGTGGCAGGCAAGATCACCTTCAAGGTAGAGACGAGGCAAGACTGGACTGGAACCCCGGACTGGAGTTCTGCACAGGAATACACAGGACTGGAACGCACCGGACGGGTGCGCACTGGAGTGGAGCCCACTGGACTGGAACCCACAGGACCAGAACCCACTGGACAGGAACACACTGGACCTAGGCTTCACCTACGCTGAGCCACCATTCCCCGAGGGTTGAGCCCTCAGGTTTGGGCGGCTGGCAGGGCTTATAGGAAAACCGGAACTGGAACTAGCAGCCAAGAACAACAGGAGTCAGGATACAGAAGTGCCCCCAGGCACCTAGGCGAAAGCAAGGCAGACAAGCAGGGAATGTCTGGGTTCCAGCAATAGACAGGACTGACCGCAGGCAGAGAATATCCGGGTCCAGGCAGTAGGCTGGTCAGACAGCGGGCAGAGAGTAGACATTCAGGCAATGGTCAGGTCAAGAAGCAAGCAGTGAATATCTGGGTACAGGCAGCGGTCAGGTCAAGGAGCAAGACTATGGCTGGAGCTCCAGTAACAAAACTAGGGCTGAAGCTCCACAAAGAAAACAAACACGGGAAAACCAGAAAGCTAAACACAAGAAGTCTAGAAGCTGTACACAAGCTAACAGGAAAGCTGTGCCCAAGCTAACTAGTAACAAGCTAGAACTCACACTGAACTGGACAATGTAGCAGTGCACAGAGCGCTCTAACATACCAGGGACCTTAGACGATGCAAAGGCAAAGGCTGCAGTCTCTAAGTGCTTAATAAAGCCCTTCAACACCAGAGGCGCAGCTTCAGCAATCTCTAAGTAACTACGGAGGCTGTTCAGGCACAAACCACAGAGCAGGCAGAAAGCACAGTGAAACACAGAGAGGCTTCCCACACCCAGATGTAGTGTAGTGAAGCAATTAGAGTCATGCTGGAAGCAGCCAGCACAGAGAGAGAGAGCTAACCCAGGCAACACCCACAGGTGCAATATAGTGAAGCAATTATTTTTATTATTTATTATTTATTGCATTTGTACCCCACATTATCCCACCTTTTTGCAGGCTCAATGTGGCTTACAGAGTAAGGTTATGATAAAGTCAGTACATGGTTTAAATACAGTTGATCATAAGCTGAGGTAAAAGAGGATTTAGATGGGCGGATGTTGGATAGGATGTGTGAGAAGTGTTTTAGGTATCATTAGTGTCATGCTGCTGGATGCAGCCAGCACAGAGAGCCAGATCTAGCTCAGAAAGGACAGACAGAAGAAACAGGAGCCAGCTAGGAAGCTGACCCCCAGGAACAAGGTAAGTCTGAGGGTGGTCACAGCCACAGATGTGACAGCTGATTGGCAACCTGCTCCAGGGAGAGAACTATTTTGTATTTTTGGCTCTATGAGATGCTAATAAAAGTAATTATTGGCTGTGCCTAATGGAGTCTTCTCTTTCTTATTGTTTTTTTTTTCTCAGCCTATGAGGCTGTACTGTTTTCCCCCTCACTATCAGGTCTAGGAGACGGGAAAAAACACATTGACCGCACCTCGAGTACTTTGTGCAGTTCTGGTCTCCGCATCTCAAAGAAGATATAGTGGAATTAAAAAAAAAAGGTACAGAGAAGGATGACGAAAATGATAAAGGGGATGGGACGACTTCCTTATGAGGAAAGGCTGAAGTGGCTAAGGCTCTTCAGCTTGGAGAAAAGATGGCTGAGGAGAGATATGATAGAGGTCTTTAAAATAATGAGTGGAGTGGAACGGGTAGACGTGAATCATTTGTTTACTCTTTCCAAAAATACTGGGACTAGGGGGCATGCAATGAAGCTAGAAAGTAGTAAATTTAAAATGAATTGGAGAAAATATTTCTTCACTCAACATGTAATTAAACTCTGGAATTCGTTGCCAGAGAAAGTGGTAAAAGCAGCTTAGCGGGGTTTAAAAGAAAAGTCCATAAGCTGTTATTAAGATGGACTTGGGGAAAGTCCACTGCTTATTTCTAGGATAAGCAGCATAAAATGTATTGTACTATTTTGGGATCTTGCCAGGTACTTGTAACCTGGATTTGCCACTGTTGGAAACATGATGCTAGACTTATGGACCTTTGGTCTGTCCCACAATGGCAACACTTTTCTTATGTACTTGTTTGTTTGAGTATACATACCAAGGTGGTGGCGGCGGGTGGGTGGGGTCAGCTTCAGCTTTTATTTGTCATGCTGTCTCCTGTTCTCAATTTAACCTCCTTGGCAGGAAATATGTGTGGCTGTGTTTTGAATGGGCTATAATCACTTGATTCACTTGGGTGAAAGCCAGAATAAACAATTGCAATAATCGAGGTGGGACATTACCAAAGCATAGAGTTCATTATGCTATGAGGGATAGCACTAAAAGGATTGAAATTTGTGCAGAGCAAAATGTAAGAATGTACTGTGGTAGAGATCTATCAAAAGAAAGCTGAAAGTCCCAGCAGCCACCGAGATACTTAATTGACCACTGTGATTGGGTTACTGGAGAGGAGACAGGCAAGGGATCGTCAAAAGGAACAGCTGGTAACCCATATTGCAACAGTTTGGGCTGGATTCAAAACAAGGTGATTTTAGCAGAAAGCCAGCGAGCCCTACCTTTCAGAAAATTGACATGTACACTTTGTCCTTCATGTTTTTTCTTGCCTTCTTCTTTTGTCCAGCTATGCAATGGCCCTCCTTTCCTCTGGGGAAAGATGCCTCTCTTTTCAGAGTTACTTTCCAGACTTCTGTTTGGCTGTCTGCCAAGTTAGTACTGTTTCATGTAAGCAACTTGATATGGGTGCCCCTCACTGCTATATGGCTATTTCCAGAAGCCGGAACAAGAGCATCCTAGGAATCAAGGGTCATGAGTTGGGAATTGGAGGACTTGTCTCCTTGCAGTATAAATACTAAACACAGCTGGCCACATAAGCTCCCAATTCAGAGCAAAGCAACTCGATCTTCAACTAAATGATCATAGGGAGGGAGGGAGTGGATTGGTGGAGGAGGGGAAGACTGCCTTTACCCATGGCATGTTTATTTTTTTGCACTGACCATTAAATCCCCATTCCACCAATGTGAGCCAGCAGTTTGCAGGAATCTACCATTGTTTTAGTCCCATGTGTTCTGAGCTGGAGTCTCCCTTTCTACTTTAGGCCATGTTGCCTGCAAAGTCAGGTGGAGGAGGGGAGTTTTTTGCTATGCATAGCATCAAGAAAGTGTGGCAAAATAGTTAATATATAAGGTGAAAAAAATGAGCCATAAATGTAAGGTACAGAAAGCCCAGGGATTAGTATGAAGAGGGAGATGAGGTATTGGTGGTCCACATCCAAATCCCCTTCCTTTAAGGTACTTCATTGACTGAATGCATGCATTTTTTCCAGTCTTGGTTGCAGAATCCCTTAGGAATATTATAATCCCACCTGAGATCTTTAAAATATAAGAACATAATGGCCATACTGGGTCAGACCAATGGTCCATCAAGCCCCAGACCTGTCTCCAATAGTGGGCTAGTCAGGCCACAAGTACCCAACAGAATCCAAAGGAATAGACACAGTCTTTATTAGTCACACCCAAAGATGAGTGGTGTAGCTTTCTCAAGCCTACACAAATAATGGGTGGATTTTTTCTACAGAAACATGTCTAACCCCTTTTAAAACTGCTTTGATCACATCTTTAGGTAGCAAATCATAGTATTATTAAATGAAAAGTGAAAACATACTTTCTTTGATTTGTTTAAATTTCATGGAGTGTCCCCTCATTAAAGTATGGTGTACTCCATTTAAGTGCACGTTGGATAAGTGCATGCTCTGTTTAACTGCATGCCGTACTTCGGTCCCGTTTTGGCGCCATCAATTTCTATGGGGACAAATTTCGGTTTAGCACACCACGGATAAGTGCAAGGTTCACTTATATGCATGGTTTAAGACCGCTTCTCTGAAGGAAAGACTCAGCATAAGCGCACGCACAGAATATGGCAGCAGATTGGCGCGTGACAAAGGGGCGGTAAATTTGTAATCTCGGTTAACTGCCACAGGCAGAATAAGTGAAAGAATGTTGTTAGAGTGTACACTGGAGTCGTCGTCGTCGTCGTCATCGCGGAACTGTAAGACTTTAACACTGGCTGAACGAATAGAAGTTCTTAAAAAATTAGAAAACAAACAAAGTCAAGCATCTATTGCTAAAGAATATGGTGTCAATCCCAGTCAAATTTCACGTATCTTGAAGCAGAAAGACCAGCTTCTGGAAGACTGGCAAAACAATACAAATCCACACTGGAAACGTTATCGGGCAGGAAAAGCTCAGGATGTAGAAGATGCTCTTCTTCGGTGGTTTTCTTAAGTCAGGAGCAGACAGTTTCCTGTCAGTGGTCCACTGCTTATGGAGAAAGCTAATCAGCTAGCTGGAAGTCTTGGACTAACTGAATTCAAAGCCACTGTTGGATGGTTGGAAAGATGGAAGGAGAGGAACAACATAAAATTCAAGAAACAACATGGTGAAAAGCAAGACGCTGATGAGTTTGGTTCTGAAAATTGGGTTGTTTCAGTTCTTCCTACCATCTTGGAACGAGTTTGCACCTCGTGACATTTTCAATGCTGACGAAAACGGTCTCTACTGGTGAGTGATTCCTGATGGAACAGTTGCATTCAAACAAGCTGAAACTACTGGAAGTAAAACATCGAAGGACCGACTGACGATCCTCCTTTGCTGCAATATGGATGGGAGTGAGAAGTTGGAACCCCTCGTCATTGGAAAGAGCAAACAGCCCCGTTGCTTCAAGAATGGTAAATGACTTCCTGTGTCACATGAGGCTAACGCAAATTCATGGATGACTGGGGAAATTTGGAAGCAGTGGCTAAAGAAGTTAGACACTAGAATGTGAGCACAAAAGCGTCAGATTTTGTTGCTTTGTGATAATTGTGCTGCACACAGTGATAATGTCAGGTTGTCTAACGTCAAGGTAGTCTTCCTGCCACCAAACACTACCTCTCTGATCCAACCTATGGATCAGGGCATAATAGCCAATTTCAAACAACTTTATCGGGCTCTTGTGCTATGTCATCTGATGAGCGTTATGGATGACCAGACTGGCAAGGATAAACGTGCTGTTGAACTGGCTCGTAATCTATCACTGTTGGATTCCCTACATATGCAGAAAGAAGCCTGGAATCATGTTACACAGGCAACCATTGTGAACTGCTACAAGCGGGCAAGCTTTGTTAGGGATGTGGAGAGGGACGAAACAAATGCAGCTGTTGCAAACGCGTCAGATGAACAGGCTATTGACATCCCAGCCGGTGTTACTGAAGAGGAGTTTCATTGCTATGTAGCTGTTGATTACAATCTACAAACGGCTGATAACAGCACTGATGTCGAGATATGCGCCTACACGCAGGCAACGGCTGATGATGATATGAGCAGCGAAGCACATGCTGATGAAATTCAACAACCTCCTGTCACTTTTGCAAGAGCGCTGGAGGCCACTGGATGTCAGTGCTATGACAGATTTTACCATCTGGCAGACGTAGTCTATGGAACTCACAGACACAAGAGTGTACAGAGGACTAAGTCTAACGTCAGTTAACGGAGACTGTATACTCTACGTATAATAAACAAGACTGTACATATGTTTATCAGATGTCAAGCTTCTTGGGGTCACAACGGTTAAGTGCACGCGCTGGTTAACTGCATGTGTTTCTTTGGTCCCAGACTCTTGCACTTAAGCGGATTGCACTGTACTATTTGAAAGGGTTAAGAACTGTTGCCTATTTACCTATTCCACATATTCATGATTTTATAGACTTCTATCATGTCTTCTCTGAGCTATCTCTTCTCCAAGCTGAAGAGCTCTAACCTGTATATCTTTTCTCCATAAGAGAGCTGTTCACCACTTCTGTCATTCTGGTCCCCCTTCTCTGTACCTTTTGTAATTCTCCTATATCTTTTTTTAGATGTAGTGACCAGAATTGCACACAATACTCAAGGTATGGTGGTGCCAGAAGCAATAGAAGCATTCTATTCCTTGCCTAATAATCATTAACCTTCTGATTTTTGGCTGCCACCACACATCAAGCAGAAGATTTCAACATATTGTCTAGGACACCTACATTTTTTTCCAGGATAGCAACTCCTAATGTGAAACCTAGCATCCTGTAGCTATAGTTTGGGTTATTCTTCCCAGTGTGCATCACTTTGCACTTGTCCACATAAATTTTAGCCTCCTGTTGGATGCCCAGTCTTCCAGTTTCATAAGGTCTACCTGCAATTTCTCACAGTCTACATGTGATTTAGAAACTGAATAATTTTGAGTTCCCTGCAAATTTGATCACCTCACTTGTCATTCCTATTTCCAGATCATTTATAAATATTTTAGGAGCACTGGTCCAGTACAGCAACCTGTGGGACTCCACTATGCACCACTGAGAGATTTGCCTATTTAACCATATTCTGTTTTCTATCTTTTAACCCAATCTACAATATTGTCTCCTATTCCATTGCTTTTTAAATTTCCTGGTTGTTTTCTCAGGCCTTTCATATAGTTTTCATATAGTTTAGGCATAATAATATATGTTTAGGTTATTTTTCTCAGTTACATTTTTTAGTACCAAGTGTGGTTATTTTAATGCATTTTATTTTCTTGTCATGATTTATTAAAATTATTTTATTATGCAATTTTATTATTTAATTTATTAACCCCTTTGATGTTACTGGGAATTGCAGGATATCAATATATAAAATGGAATTGAAAGAATACAAGGAATTGGAACAGAGGAAAAGAGAAGGGAAGAAGTCAGGAGAGGATGAGGAAGAGGAATAACTGCCTCACAGTCCACAGTGTCCCTACACCCCTAATTCTTTCCTCACCTCCACCTCCAATCTTCAATCCCTTTTTCTACCTGCTTCTGAACTCATAGCCCTACAGTCATCTCTCCAGCATCCCCTTCGCCATTTCCCTTGCCCTTACCATGCAGCTCCTCCAACCCCTTTACTCAGTGTTTTCCCTTCCACCACACAACCAACAGCCCCTCCAATTCTCTTTCTTGCCTCCCTGAAATGCTCTCTTCTCCCTCACCACCAATGGCAAAAGTTCAAAGTGTGGGTCCCTAAACAACAGTTTTGAAAAGGCCCTCTAAAAGGGGGGAGTCAACTGCAGAAGATTTGGAACAGTTGCAAGTGGGCTCAGTCTTCCTTGGGAACCAGGATATCTTGTTTAGTTTGATTCATAGATTCTAATCTGCGCTTACCAGTGATGCTTCTCTTAATATCTCCTTGATAATCTGCTGACCTTACCTCCATCTATCCTATAAAGAAAAAAAATTCCCTTTTCACTTGCAGAGGTTCTGGGCTCTAAAAGTTGTTATATCTCTGTCTTCATCCTGACTGTATAGTCCCACCCACCCCTAGCTTAGCTCTTCCTATATAGGAAAATCAAAAGACAAGTATCTTCAATACACCCTACACCAGTCAATCCTACTCATACATATCCCTTAACACAGTTCACCTTTTCACACTGTGAATCACATCAATGTGACCTTCATTCAATGCAATACATATTGTGCTTTAGTCCTAAGGCAAACCATCTGGAACCTTAGAGCTTGCCCCATCTGTCTCCAGATATCAGCTATGAAAGATGAAATCAACAACCTCAAGAAGGAATTGGCTAAGTTAAGGAAGCATCCTGGGATTACGCAATTCCTAGCCAATTTACTACCAGCACTTCCACAGAAACTAAAATAAGCTCGGGTAGATTACAACCTGTGACACAGAAGCATTCACCCTCCCAACCTTTGCCCTTATGTAATTCCTTTGCTCCAATGGATCATTATGATGCTGAGAAAAGAAGTACTGATGGGGAACCAGAGGCAAGGAATGTAACACGATCCAAGAGACATCTCCCAAACAATGACAGATCAGTGCAAAGCAGAAAATCTTTAGGAGACTCCATTATCAGAAGCATTAACTTAGGAACACAGTTCAAGGGTCCCAACTGAGTAAAATGCCTTCCAGGATCCTCAACTACCAGAAGTACCAACTAAATACTGAACGTGATCTGAGAGGAGAGTAAGGATTCTAATACTGATGTTGTAATCCATCTGTGGTCAAATTACCTGGCCAACAATAGTAAGTTTAGGGCACAGAGAGCTTTCTAGAAGCTTGGGGAGGAACTGAAGTCTTTGATTTGGACTGCAGTTTTTTCTAAAGTAATTCCTACATGTGGGAAGGGAGAGGAAAGACTATGTAAAACAGAGGAATTCAATAAGTGGCTCGAATCTTGGTGTAAAGATGAAGGTTTTAGGTACATAGGAGGATGTGGAAGACTATCAGGCTATACTGCAATGATGGGCTACATCTTTCTGTGACAGGAAAAAGGATCCTTGGGGACAAATTCAGACAATATGTTTCTAGACATTTAAACTAGATGGTGGGGGTGACAAAAGGAAACAAGGGAATTCAGAAAGTCACCCTCAGAAAAAACATGATGGGAAAGGTCATATAAATATAGAAAATCATCCAAACTCACTTAGCACTAGTCTAAGTAAAAAGGTTCAAGATTTGCAAGCCCCGATGTTTGAGGAAAACTTGGAGATTGTTGCTATTACAGAGACATGGTTCAATGATTCCCATAAATGGGATGCATCCATTCAAGGCTATAATCTTTAGGAAGGATAGGGAGGGCCAAAACGGTGGAGGAGGGGTGCTGTATGTGAAAACAAATATTGGAGTAGCTGAAACGCACCTGGAGAAAGGAAGAAGCTATATGGATCATCCTGAAAGGAAAAATTGGAAGACTGGGCATCCAAATGGCAAATGAAATTTAATGTGGACAAATGCAAGGTGATGTACATTGGAAAGAATAATCCGAATCATAGTTACCTGATGCTAGGGTCCACCTTGGAGGTCAGCATGCAAGAAAAAGATCTAGGTGTCGTCGTAGATAATATGCTGAAATCTTCTGCTCAGTGTGCGGTGGTGGCCAAAAAAGCAAACAGGATGCTAGGAATTATTAGGAAAGAGATGGTGAATAAGACCAAAAATACTATAATGCCTCTGTATCGCTTCATGGTGCGACCTCACCTTGAGTATTGCATTCAGTTCTAGTCTAGATATAGCGGAATTAAAAAAGGTTCAAAGAAGAATGACCAAAATGATAAAGAAGATGGAACTCCTCTCATATGAGAAAAGGCTAAAGAGGTTAGGGCTCTTCAGCTTGGAAAAGAGATGGATGAGGGGAGATATGATTGAGGTCTACAAAATCCTGAGTGGTGTAGAACGAGCAAAAGTAAATTGATTTTCTACTCTTCAGCTTGGGAAAGAGACGGATGAGGGGAGATATTATTGAGGTCTACAAAATCCTGAGAGGTGTAGAACAAGCAGAAATAATTCGATTTTTTACTCATTCCAAAAGTACAAAAACTAGGGGACACTCAAGGAAGTTACATGGAAAACAAATGGGAGGAAATATTTTTTCACTCAACGAATAGTTAAACTCTGGAACTCTTTGCCAGAGGATGTGGTAACGGCATTTAGCATATCTGAGTTTAAAAAAGGTTTGGACAAGTTCCTAGAGGAAAAGTCTGTAGTCTGCTATTGAGACAGACACGGGGAAGCAACTGCTTGCCCTGGGATTTGTAGTAAGGAATGTTGCCATGATTTGGGTTTCTGCCAGGTACTGGTGACCTGGCTTGGCCACTGTTGGAAGCAGGATACTGGGCTAGATGGACCATTGCTCTGACCCAGTATGGCTACTGTGATGAAACAGTGGGTTTCTAAGTCTATGAAGTGTATTATTTTACTGATGAGCTGCATTTCTTCTAATTATTTTACTGATGATATATATTTCTCCTAAGTGGCCAGCAGATGGCGATTGTCTTCTATTTTTTTTTTTTTTTTTAAGCTGTACCAGAAGTGACAGTTTTCTTTTTCCTGCCTAAACTGTGAGGTTATTTTTTAGTCTCATCCAGTAAGCACAGAGGCAAATATCTCTGACCTGAGGCGCTGTTCAGACTTGTAAGTAGTTAATTTCCTGAAGCTTCCCAGGCACTTTTCAGGGCACTTTTTCAGGTAGTGAACAAGTGTTAGATAGTTTTAATATTAATTCCTGTTCTACCTGTTATTGCCTGTTAATTTTCCATCTGTTTTATATGGTTCACTGTTCAAATATTTTGATAATAAACCTATTAGTTATTGGCTCTGATGTCCTGAACTGACTAAGAATCCTGGTGGTTTCTGTTTACAGTCTGTGAGTGCTTTCTAGGAACTGTGGGTCCCCTGGGAGTGTGGCCCCAGTAATCCAGAAATCACTGGGGAATAACTTGAGAGTGGGAGACTCATCCAGAGGCAAGTGAGACCCAGTCGGTGGGGTGGAGGCTGCTAGTGTAGAGCAGCAGGTACGGGTAGATCTGAGCTGTGCTGGGACAGACCCTCCAGGTGGCCACAGGGTTAGGCTCAGGCGGGTGCTAGGCGTTTCATGACAGCTACTCTTATGTTCTTAAAATGGAACCTGTATCCACATGGGTGTTACCTACAGATCTCTGGCACAAATGGAGAAGCTGGACAAGGATCTGATAGAAGATATTCATAAGCTTGGTATGAAAGGGGAGGCGCTGTTATTGGGAGAGTTCAACTTTCCTGATGTGGATTGGAACATCCCGAACATCCCGTTGACAGAATCGGGAAAAAGAGAGTTTGTGGATGCCTGTCAAAGTGCCTTGCTCAGACAAATGATGACGGAACCCACAAGGGAAGGTTCTTCGCTGGCTCTAGTGCTCACAAATGAAGGAAGTGTTTCCAATGTCCATGTGGGTGCCCACCTAGGTAATAGTGATCATCACACAATATGGTTTGATATAATAGCAAAAGGGGAGTGCAAACGCACAAAACTGAAAAGTACTGGATTTTAGATGTACTGATTTTGGTAAAATGGGGGAATACCTGGAGAAGGAGCTGATGGCATGGTAGGTATAGGTGAAGTGGAAGAGAAGTGGTCCAAGCTGAAAGCTGCTATAAATATGGCAACTGATCTTTTCAAAAGGAAATTAAACAAAAACAAGAGAAACGGGAAGCCTATATGGTTTTCCAAAATGTGGCTGAAAAAATAAGGGCAAAAAAAACTTTGTTCAAGAAATACAGAAAAATGCAACAAGAGGATCATTGAAAAGATTACCAGATTAAACTCAAAGAAGTGGATAGGGAAATATTGCTAGTGAAAGTGCAGGCGGAAGAAAAAATGGTGAAAGATATGAAGAGAGGTGACAGTACCTTTTTCAGATATATTGGGGGAAAGGAGAAAGATAAGAATGGATTGGAAGACTGAAAAATGCGGAGAATAGTTATGTGCAGAGTGATGAGGATAAAGTGAACATGCTAAACAAATACCTCTCTGGTGTTCACAGAATAAAATCCTAGAGAAGGACCATGGTTGGCTGCCAAGGGAATATCTGGGAATGGAAGCAAGCATTTATAAACAGCTTGAGAATCTGAAAGTGGACAAAGCTAAGGGGCCAATTGGGGTACATCTCAGGATACTGGGGGAGCTCAGAGAAGTCATGGTGGGATCATTTAAGCATTTATTTACTAGAGACGGGAGGGGTTCCGTTGGATTGGAGATGAGCTGATGTGGTCCCTCTTAACAAAAGCGGAGACAGAGAAAAAGTGGGAAACTACAAGCTTGTAAGCCTCACGTCAGTGGTAAGAAAAATAATGGAGTTGCTGCTGAAGGAAAGGATAGTTATCTTTCTAGAAGCCAACGGGTTACAGAATCCAAAGCAACATGACTTTACCAAAGGAAAATCCTCCCAAATGAATCTGATTGACTTCTTTGAGTGGGTGATCAAAGAACTGGTTGAAGGACATGAACTAGATGTAATCTACTTGGATTTCAGCAAAGCCTTTGATATGGTCACTCACAGAAGGCTCATGAATAAGCTGAGAGGGCTGAACTTAGGACCCAAAGTGGTAAACTGGATTGGAAGCTGGTTGACCGACAGGTGGCAGAGGGTGGTGGCAAATGGAATCCGCTCAGAGGAAAGAAAGTGAGTAAAGGAATGCCTCTGGGGTTGGTGCTGGAGCTGCTTCTGTTTATATATTTGTGAGAGACCTTGCTGAAGGGTTAGAAGGAAAAGTTTGCCTTTTTGTGTATGACACAAAGATAGCAAGTAGAGTGGAGGGAGGGAGTAGAAACCATGAGAAGGGATCTCCAAATGTTGAAAGAATGGTCAAGTGCCTGGCAGCAGTGGCGTAGCCAGACCTGAGATTTTGGGTGGGCCCAGAGCTAATATGGGTGGGCATGCACTGTCTATATAAGTATGAGTAGTGTCTCTTGGGATCCTACAAAATAATGCCTAAGAATTCACTTGATGATGGATTTCTAAGTAGTCTGCCCAACAGCTGCCCTGCATCAGTATAACCACATACATACTTAATGGAAAAATTGATATTTTTAAATATAATTACATTATCCCACAATCTCTCCACTGCAAAATGCTATACACAAACTTGTGCAAAAACACACTCATATCTTTAAAACCATAACAGCACTAATTCCAAGGACAGGATGAGCTACAACATTATGCTTGAAAAGGCAGAACTGTAATTACACTAGGCTCTAAAACACCAATACACTACCTCGTGAAAAAAAGCAAAACAAAAAGGGCTGCAAATACTACATGCTAGCAGAATACTGCACCTTGATCACACTTGAAAAACACATGACACAACAGACATGACACAAGGAACTAAAGATCAAAAAATATGAAGGCAAAATACTGAACTGGAAAGTTAACTCAAGAAGTCAGACTCAGCATGCAGCAATACCAGAAAAATTTAAACTTACATGCAAAATATCACAGATGCACATTTCCAAAAGATGACATATTCAAATTAATAAATTCTGAATACAATACTTTTTTCTACCTTTGTTGTCTGATCTATTCGCTTTGGTCCCAGTGTCTTCTGTTTTACGCAGTGTCTTCTTTCCATTTGATATTTTTTCACTCACCATGTCCACCATACTCCTGTGTCCTTATGCGTCCTGTCTACCATCTGTAGCCCTGCCCCTATCCTTCCTCGAGTTTCAGTATCTGCCCTCAACGTGTTCCAAACCAGCCGTTAAACTCAGCAGTTTCCCTCCATCCATATCCAGCATTTCTCCTCACTCCCCTCCATCCATGCGCATCTACTTCCACTGTGTTCCCTTCCCTCCATCCTTGTCCAACATTTCTCCTCTCTTCCCTGCCCTCAACTCCATCCATGTCCAGCATTTCTCCTCTCTCCCTTCCCCTCCATCCATGTGCATCTCCTTCCTTTGTCTTTCCTTACCTCCATCCTTGTCCAACATTTCTCCTCTCTTCCCTGCCCTCAACTCCATCCATGTCCAGCATTTCTTCTCTCTTCCATCCCCTCTATCCATGTGCACCTCCTTCCTGACTTCTCTCCCCTCCCTCCATCCATTCGTCCAGCAACTCTCCATTCTCCCCTGCCCTCTCCTCCAGCCATCCAGCTCCAGCAAATTTCCACTCTCCCCTTTCCGCTCCATCCATTCATGTCCAGCAATTTTCTTCTTTCCCCTGCCCTCCGCTCCATGTCCAGCAACTCTCCATTCTCCCCTGCCCTCTCCTCTAGCCATCCATCTCCAGCAAATTTCCTCTCCCCTTTCCCCTCCATCCATCCCTGTTGTCCAGCAATTCACCTCTCTCCCCTGCCCATCCTGTTTCTGTCCATCCCCTTCCCCCTTCTATCCAGCGTGTCCCCCCTCCCCCTTCACAGCATCTCCAAGCCAACTTCCGTTCCAGTCTACTCCCGAAGTCGCAGCGATGAACGGGCATGCAGCGCTGCGGTAGTAAAAGCAACAAGGAGACTGGTTCGACTCTCCATCCTTCACTTCCCTCCCTCTGCGTCCCGCCTTCCTCTGACGTCATTTCCTTTCGGGCGGGACACAGAGAGAGGGAAGTGAAGGACGGAGAGTCGAACCAGTCTCCTTGTTGCTTTTACTACTGCAGCGCTGCCTGCCCGTTCGTCGTTGCGACTTCAGGTAAAAGTCGCCGTTCCAGTCGTCGTCGCTTGGGCGGGCCTGAGCCAAGATTTGGTGGGCCTGGGCCCACCCAGGCCCACCCATAGCTACGCCCCTGCCCGGCAGTTAAAATTTAATCCCACTAAACAATTTGTATGTATAAGTTAACGTTCAGGTACTCATACTAAAACATAATCCTCTAAAAGTACCCTATAAATATTCAAATAGAAACAAAAAAACACAAAAATACAAAAAAATTAAATGTATAAATGATGTTCAGAGTGATTGAGTGCCTCACATCAAATGGGTACGAATACCCTGCACTCAGTGTATAACCATCATTGCACCATACCCCTTCCGCCTCCTTAAATCCTGGAGGCAAACGATGTTATCTTGCATATGCCAATTCATTCAATATTGGAATATCAAAATTATTATAAACTATAAGCAATTTGGCTGGCAAAAATTACAGTGTTCACATATACTTATCTTAGAGCAGAACGTTCGGTGCTATTGTACAAAATGCTAGAGGAATGAAGTTGACTTCTTATTGATGTGCAGACAACCTGTGTATAACAAAAACGTGTTCAAATCTGTGATTTCAACAAAAGTCCCGTTCCCACAACATTGTGTTTTGCCGATGTAATGGCATCATCAGGAAAACAGAATCTGTAACATAAAACATTATTACTCTATCTTCTCCAATCTCTGCATCACATATATATAAAGTACAAAAACTAATATATATAAAAAAGATCTAAACTACACCTTAAATTTTTTAACTTATAAATCTCATGATTCGGCTATCCACAGGTGGGGAACATCCAAATCTGCTCCTCACCCTGACAGCCTGGACGCCGACACATGTGCATTACAGCTCATTTCTTTTTAACAGTTGAAGGCATTTTTGCATTATTTATATAATTGTGATTTTAATATTACATTTTCTATACAAATAGGAGGACATGAGGCAAAGTTTTTAGATATTCATATTCAGTATATAAATAATTGATTTCACACATCTGTTTTTAGAAAACCCACAGACAGAAACACCACTCTCTGTTATAATAGTTACCATCCTAGAAGGTTAAAGAATGGTATACTGGTGGGGCAGTTTTTAGGATTAAGCGACAATGTAGCACACAGGAAGATTTTTCAGATCTATGCCTATCGACTGTTTGAGAGGTTCAGGCGGAGGAGATATCCTAGAAGAGTTATAGGGAGGGGCATAATCGAAAGGGACATCCAAATTTTGATGAGGACGTCCTTGCAAAATGTCCCCATCCAGGGATGGGGAAACCCATATTTTCGAAACAAGATGGATGTCCATCATTCATTTCGATAATACGGTCAGGGACGCCCAAATCCTGAAATTTGGTTGTTTTTAGAGGTGGTTATCCCTAGAGTTGGTCCTTTCTGATTTTCGGCAATAATGGAAACCAAGGACATCCATCTCAGAAACGACCAAATGCAAGCCATTTGGTCGTGGGAGGAGCCAGCATTTGTAGTTGCACAGGGCCCCCTGACATGCCAGGACACCAACCGGGCACCCTAGGGGGCACTGCAGTGGACTTCATAAATTGCTGCCAGGTACATAGCTCCCTTACCTTGTATGCTGAGCCCCCCAAAATCCCCTACCCACAACTGTACACCACTAACATAGCCCTTACAGGTGAAGGGGGGCACCTAGATGTGGGTACAGTGGGTTTTGGAGGGTTCGCTGTTTCCTCCACAAACATAACAGGTAGGGGAGGGTGGACCTGGGTCCGCCTGCCTGAAGTGCACTGCACCCATTAAAACTGCTCCAGGTACCTGCATACTGCTGTGATGAACCTGAGTATGACATCTGAGGCTGGCATAGAGGCTGGCAATCAATATTTTGAAAGATGTTTTTTGAGGGTGGTCATCTGGTCATTTTGGGCACCTTTTTGTGCCTTGGTCGTAAGAAAAATATGACCAGGTAAAGTCGTCCAAGTGTTCGTCAGGGATGTCCTTGTTTCTTTTGATTATGGGTTGAGGATGTCCTAGTGTTAGGCATGCCCAAGTCCCGCCTTCACTATGCCTCCGATACGCCCCCTTGAACTTTGGCCATCCCTGCGACGGATTGCAGTTGGGGACGTCCAAAATCGGCTTTCAATTTATTTATTTATTTGTTACATTTGTATCCCACATTTTCCCACCTATTTGTAGGCTCAATGTGGCTTATATAGTACCGAAGAGGCATTTGCAGACTCCGATGAGAACAAATACAAGGTGGTGATGTGGTAAGATAAAGTTCATGTGGCACAGCCACATTAGGGAATCGTACAACGGAAGAGTTGAGTTATGTCCATTACGTACTTTTGTTGTGTTGCAGGGATCAGACATTTAAGTTGGATCGGATGGGTATGCCTTTTTGAACAGGTTAGTTTTTAGTGATTTCTGGAAGTTTAGGTGGTTGTACATCATTTTCAAGGCTTTTGGTAATGTATTCCACAGTTATACCGAGTTGGACGACCCTGTGAGAAGGACGCCCATCTTCTGATTTATGTCAAAAGATGGGCGTCCTCTTTCGAAAATGAGCCCAATGGTCAGCATATAAGCAAGCCACTAATGCCCTCAGGCATTGGTTGATGGATAGTAATCAGTGATCTAGATGCACTCAGCAGGTTCAGACCTGTATTTTACCATTCTGTCATCATCAGGGATTGTGAGACACATTATTAACAAACACTGGTCAATTTTGAAATTGCATTCTCAGTTTCATGATATGGGTGAAGTGTTATCCATATTTAGAACTCTTTCCAATGGTAGTAATCTGTTGGGGTATACTAGGTGTCACAAGTGTGTTTACTGTCAGTATGCTATAACAACACAATCTATTATTAATCCGCATACTGGACGGACATTTTATTTGAAATATCACACTAATTGTGATTCTATTCAAGTGATATAAGCAGTTCAGTATCTTTGCCTGAAATGGTATATAGGTCAAACAAAACAAAGTTAAGCAAAGGATTGCAGAACACTTCTGAGTAATTTACAACTTCATAAAAGAAATGCCCCCTTGGTAGAGCATTGGGACTCTTGTGGCTATTTGGACAGTGAATTAAGATTCATTGTATTAATACAGGTGTATTTACAGTGGGGAGGAGATGTTACAGCTGCTTTAATTCAGCAAGAGCAGCAATTCATATTTGAATGAGGTACAGTGGTCCCAAATGGGTTGAATAGGGAGATTGATTGGGTTAGTTAATGAGAATGACATATACAATTGAATCTAGTAGCGTTTAGTAATGATTCAGTTGTTAAAAAAAAAGAAATCATCTGTAATGCGCATGTGTTGGCTTCCAGGCTGTCTGGGTGAAGAGCAGATTTGGATGTTCCCCACCCGTGGATAGACGAATCATGAGATTTATAAGTTAAAAAATGTAGACATTGAGTGCATAGATTGGGTATTCATACCCATTTGATGTGAGGCACTCAATCACTCTGAGTATCATTCATATATTTAATTTTGTTTTTTTTTTTGTTATATGAATAGTTATGGGGTACTTTTAGAAGTTCAAATTTAATGCCAAGAAGTGCAAAGTGATGCACTTGAGGTGCAGAAATCCAAAAGAGATATACCAGACAGGAGGGGAGAGATTGGTAAGCTCGGCTCAGGAGAAGGACCTTGGGGTGATGGTGTCTGAGGATCTCAAGGTGATGAAACAATGCGACAAGGCAGTGACCGTGGCCAGATGAATGCTAGGCTGCATAGACAGGGGTATAACCAGCAGAAGAAAGGAGGTGTTGATGCCCCTGTACAAGTCGTTGGTAAGGCCCCACTTGGCGTTTTGTGTTCAGTTTTGGAGGCTGTATTTTGCTAAGGATGTAAAAGGACTTGAAGCGCTTCAAAGAAAGCAACAGAAATGGTATGGGGTTTACGTAGCAAGATGTATATAGAGAGACTTGCAGACCTGAACATGTATACCCTGGAGGAAAGGAGAAACAGGATGATATGATACAGACATTCAAATATTTAAAAGGCATTAATCCGCAAGCAAACATTTTCCAGAGACAGGAAGGTGGTAGAACTTGAGGACATGAATTGAGGTTGAAAGGGGACTGACTCAGGAATAGTGTCAGGAAGTAACAGAATTCAAAAAAGCGTGGGATAAACACCAAGGAATCCTTTTTAGAAGGAATCGATCCAAAGAAGTTTAGTGGAGATTAGGTAGCAACACCAGTAATTGGGAAACAAAGCCAGTACTGGGCAGACTAATGCGGTCTGTGCACTGATCTTGGCTGAATTGACTTGGATGGGCTGCAGTGGAGTTTTTCTGCATCTTTGATGACGAATTCAGAAAGTTTACAAATAAGGACAGCGCTGGGCAGACTTCTACTGTCTATGCCCTGAAAATGGCAAGGACAAATCAAGATCAGGTATACATATGAAGTATCACATACAATATGTAATGAGTTTAGTTGGGCAGACTAGATGGACCTTACAGGTCTTTTATCTGCCATCATCTATTGTGTCAGAAATTATATCACTGCTTTCCATGATCCCTTCACTAATTATTTTGGCACCGTACTGTTTCTTACCCCATCCACCTTCATTTTCAATCTTGTGAGGAGGAGAAAGGGGACAGCAGCAGCAGTGCAGCTCCTCGGGCCTTGTCCACCCCTTCTACTGCCTGGGGCTGGTGTGCATGAGATTATGAACCACATGGGAAATTGTAGGTGCAGGGAGGAGTGAAAAATAGGAGACCACTGCTGCTGCCCCACCCCAACATTCCTAGTAGTAATTATGCAAGCATGTAGGAATTCATTGGTAAGTGCTGGATTTGTGGCTCTTCCCACAGCTGGAGAATTGCTCTCTTACTACCAAATAAGTGCAGAGTATGCATTATAATTAACAATTTACAGAAGTAAAAACATTTATAGATGTCACACTACACCTAGTTTCTGCATTTCAGTGCAACCAGAATGCACTGTGTGCCCTAGAGAGGCTTTAGATTCAAGTACTGTTGTGCATCCTTTCCAGGAGGTATCTTTATTCTACTGCTAGAGTGAAGGATTGCTCTGTATGAACACCAGCCAAGCCCCAATTAAATCTTCATTGCACACTGGATTCATAAACTTCAGTAAAAATGTAGCACAGCTGTTTTGGCAGACCTCTTTTACTATGTAGTTTAATAAAAGCATGTGTTCTGCAAGTAATTTATAGGGATGTTTCTAGTCAAGTGTGAGAGTTTGTATCTCCTTTCTGGCATCTCACTGCAGTGCTGGGATTTTGTGACAGCTGCCAGGAAAGCTGTGGTGCTGTCCTTCTACTAACCCATAGCAAAGCATAAATGAAAGCAAATATAAACTGTTATTTTGTATTAGAAGCTTCTCATACTGGTTGATGAATTCAACTATGACGCTTTCCCTCACAGCTCTTGAAGTTATCTTTTATGGATCTGTCTTTTGCAAAGCAGAGGTGTGTAAACTATGGCCCACAGGAAAAATCTATCCCTGCAATGTTGTTGTTTTTTTTTCCAGCTGCTCTGCAGCAAACCCTCATTCATTTTGGGCCATGATGCCTCATTCCAGTTCCATTGCTTCTCTGTTCTTCTTCCCTATGAACAGCTAATCTTAAAAAAAAAATTGACAGAGCAGAAAAATAACATTTATTTTTAGAAATAGTTGATAGCAAGTCAGGAGGCAGCCATGCATGGGACAGGCACTCAGGAGAGGAAAGTTAACATGCTTCCTCTGTTCCAGCCTGCCCTACCCCAAACAGAAGCTGCATGCTTGCCTGTTTTCACCTCTGTAGCCCAAAACCACAGTTCAGACTGCAGCCCCCCAAAACAGCAAGGTGTACTAGCCACTAATCTAAATTGAGGGGGGGGGGGACACCCAGAGAATGAGGTAGGAGGAGTTTTCCTGGGAAGATGCAGTAGACTGGGAAAATGTATGGATGGTTGTCAGTTCGGAGAGTTTTCCCTCCTCAACTGGAGCTCTAAGTGTTGACCCCTACCAGCTTCAAACATCATTCACTTTTATTACTGCTGTCCAATCAATTCTTTCTTCCAGACCCTGTTTGCTCTACAGCTCCTCAGCATTTGTCCTACACTTTCTTGAATGATTTAGATTTGTATTCTCCCCCACCCCCAGTGAAAAACTAATGCTTTCTTTATTCAAGTACACTCCTTTCTAGTCTTCTATCATGATTCCTTATCTCCACTGAAAACTTGTCTTGTGTGCATGAATTATAGCCTTGAAACATTTTTCTATTTGTCACGTTCTCTTTATATGGATTTGCACTATACCTATATCCCTCTGTCAATGGCTGCCTCCAAAATTAAAATGTGTACAGACTATTTTAAAATTCTGCATAGTTTGTCAAAATAATGCTCATGATCTTTATGTAATAATTTAAACTGCAAAACAAAAACTAGTGATTAAGTCCCTATAATGCAGGGGCCACTCTTTTTACACCCACCCCATCTCAGCCCTTTGCTCCTTCAACTTCCAAGCTGGTACCTATTTTTCTCTCACCAGTCCATCCTTTTCTTATAGGTCAGATAATGGCACCATCTAGTAGCAGCAGCTGATCACGTTTGTACAAATATATTTGTTTTAAGAATTGCTGAAGCAAAGATTTATCTGAGATTTCAGATTGGTTCTGTATAATGCTGATGTTTCACCTGATTCAAAATGGTTCATTTGTGTAGTGCCTCATTTTGAGGGCCATGGATAGTTGAAGGTGGGGAGGGGTGGTGGTCAGGAAATTGAGAAGTGAGTTTGTTAAGATTATTTGGCATTGTCACTATAGACAAACAGAGCAATGCAGACACACTTACTGGTGATTCCAATGTGCCTAGTGCTCTCTGGCTGGAAAGGGTTTTATTTATTTATTTGTTTGTTTTAAGTTGCTGAGTCTACTCAGGTATTCCTACATTTCCACTTGTAACCTATCCGTCTTCAGTGTATTTTATTCACCAACAGGACTGGACACAGCCCTCTCCTTCAAAAAAAAAAAAAAAAAAACTAGGTTTAGAAAAGATAAGAAAAAATTGCAGCTTCAGTTTTCTTGGACTAGGGAGCTATATAGAGGTAGACAATACCATCAGTATCCTTCTTTGAGTGGTGGTGGTTTGTTTTTTATGGCACTGGTACTGATAAAAATGACCTCCCCAGCTGCAGCTACCCTGCCGGGCCAAGCTTAGGCTCTTTCAGGGGAAACCTCAATTAGTGGTTTCTTCCACTTTATCAGGAGTAGTACCTCTCTTCAATATTGGCAAATCTCCACAAAGCACATAGTCCCCTAGCATTGGAATCACAGCTCCACCCCCACTCTACTGGCTTCTGTGGCATACCTCCCCCCTCCCACAAAAGCACTTCAAGAGGCACTTCCATTCCTACACAGAAAAGAAAAGAAACTAAAATTAACTCCTCAAAAGGCTGCCTTGTCTCAGGGAGACAGGGAGGAACCTGTACAACCCCCCCCCCCCCCCCCCAAAAAAAAAAAAAAAAAAAAAACCACACAAGAAAAGGAAAGAGAGTTCCTCTCACAGGTCAGATAAAGCACAGTGCCCCTCATGCTTGTCCTCAAACTGCTACACCTGCTAAGCAGCAGGAAGCTTAATGCCTATTCTTTCACCCCAGCCTTCCTTCATTAACAATAATGACCAGTAACTGACCAAACAACTTCATTCAACTTCACACACTGCTTGTGCAGGATACTGCAAGGGAATTGGACACCCTTAGCAAACCTTCAGCCTTACCCCCTGCCCACACAAATGCACACTGCAATGCCCCATCGGAACTTCATGCTTTTAAATATATGTGTATGCATATAACACAAATAAGGTCAACTTCCAAAAATCTTTTAGCCAAGTAAATGGGCTATTTGAATATTGCCCACCCTTCTGGCAGGTAAAAATGTGCATAGACAGTTCTTTGTGTAGCTGTTGTAGGTGAAGGTGAGTTATATTCAGGTACAAGATATTTCCCTGTCCCTGGAGGGCTTACCATCTAAAGTTTTGACTTCTAAATTCTTTTCTTCTATTCCCCCCCCCCCCCCCCCCCAAGAATCTGCTGTCCAGGTGACTGCCTGGTCTTTCTTAATGGTTGGGCCAGCCCTGGGCACTGCTGCTATCTCCAAGGCTCAGCTAGTACTACCTTTATACAACCACGTTTAATTCATTCACAGCCCCGTATGGTCAGATATTTATCCCCATCTTAGTCACTGATTCAATTTCAAAGAGACTAGTCATTAAACTTTCCTCTCTCCCCCCTCGCCCAGAGTGAGCAGCCCACATCTCCCCTCATCTTCTCACCACTAGAACCTTGTGCCTTTGGGACTGTTATCGCTCAGTCCCCATCAGTCAGTTCTGCAACAGGATGACTCCACTCCACAAGAACATGCAGAAGAGCATTCCTATCCAAAGTGTTTGCAGACAATCGTCAGTCTTCCCCTCTGTTCCACAAACATATTGAGTAATAGAAAGGATTTTCAAACTGTCTTGCAATCCTGTGATCCCCTTAAGGAAATGTTTGCACTGCCAGTCCAGAGCATTCTTCAAGATGTATGACTATCTTTGTGAAAAACTCCCTTTTCCAGGTAATTAAGTATCTAAGCACCTTGAGTTGACGTATAAAACCTGCCTGGCTTCAGGACACAATCACCTTCAGTTTATCAGAAGTAGCTCTTAAAAGATCTTCAAAATTTCATTAACATGATCTACTGGACAAGGACTATAGGACTCTAGGCATTATTGGAAAGAGCATATCGAAGTGCCGTGCTAAATTTGAAGATTGTGGTCCATTAGTTATCATGCATTGCTACAACAGCTTGATGACCTAGATCAGATTCCTTTCACTTCATAACATAAGCAATTATGTATCAATCTTTAGGACGTGACCCATCATTTTATATGATCTGCCTCCAATGCATATGTCACGGCAGCTTAGGCTGCAGCCACTGCTCTTGCTGCATATCATATAGCTTGGCTCAAGGCATCAGGTCTCAGGGAGGACCTCCATGACTGCTTAGCAGACACTCCTTGTCTAGACAGCAGTCTGTTTTGAATATCCAGCCCTATACAAGCATTTCTATAAATTAGTACCTAAATTTAGGTATTAGTGGTGTCCGTATGTTACATACATGTGTGATTGGCACCAGTAATTGAAAGTTACACATATAACTGCTAGGTATTATTCTGTAACCAGCATGTGTAAGTTGCTTAGGAGGGAATTTCTATAAATGGTGTATAAGGTACCAGGAAAATCCACCCTAAGGGGACCTTTTACAAAGGCGCGCTAAAAATAAGCTTTTGCTAAAAGCTAGACATACCCATATATTCCTGTGGGGATCACTAGTGTTTAGCGTGTGCTGAAAGCGGTAGTGTGCCTTTGTAAAAGACCCCCTAAACTAGCAATCTTCAAAGGGAGCTCTGTTCAGTGCGCCCAATATAGAACACTAGCTTAGAGTGGATCTCATGCCTAACTTTGGGTGTGGCACTTATGCCTGCTGAAACCTGGTGTAAATGCTGGCACACAGAGAGCACCAATCTAAGAGAGGCACGGTTAATTTTCAAATTTAGAAAACATCTTTGGAGTTCCTGAAGAAGTGAACACGAAACCCTGCAGAGTCGAACTTTGAGGTGGATTGTGGAAAAGAGAAATATATGACTTTTATGGCGGATTGTGGAAAAGAGAACCGCACAGTTGCACATTGCATCGCGTGAGAATGCCCTACAACTGAGAACATTAAGTGGGCTCTCATTCAGCATACTCAGTAAGGAGAGGTGGTGAAGTCTTACTAGATGAAATTAGATGAGAACAACAGACAATTCACCAACGGACCACTGATATACAAGCTAAGTGCCTAAAATGTTTATATGTATTTCATTGATATTGACTAATTAATACTACGGCAACGTTGCACAAAACAATCTTAGAGCATTTGGGACACTAAAAGCAAATAGAGGAGAGAGTTTCTCTATGATAATTATTTGGTGATTGTTTAGGTGCTATGACATAGGAAGGAGCGGATGAGAGAATTTATTTAGATATTTTAAAGCACAGCATGAACATATGAGGGTGTTTGCTCACAAATAAAAAGTAAATAATAGTGCAGAAAGTCTATGATTGAGAAGCTTATCCACCCCTAGAAGCATATGTCACTACGGTGCAGTCTCATTTGGGTGAGTCTAAACTCTGAGATTTCCCCACTTTATCATAAAATATATTCTGTTTTTTTACAAGAGCTTTTTCATTGTTTGGTATATCTTTTTCTTTCATCCTGTCCTTCCAAGCTACACTCTAGTTATTTATTGATTTGAGTTAGGGGTTACCAGAGCTTATTTTTGGGATATTTTATTTTTA
This sequence comes from Microcaecilia unicolor, assembly GCF_901765095.1. Taxonomy (NCBI): domain Eukaryota; kingdom Metazoa; phylum Chordata; class Amphibia; order Gymnophiona; family Siphonopidae; genus Microcaecilia; species Microcaecilia unicolor. Next base: position 389,570,927 of record NC_044031.1, on the reverse strand, counting down.
AAGAACTGGTTTGGCACACAGCTAATGGCATTTGGGCAAATAAATGATCCTATTCTATAGCATCACACCTAATGTCTAGAGAACACCCCTCCCATGGCCATGCCCCCTTTTGAGTTGTGCACTATAAAATTTAGGCACACATTTTATAGAATAGGGCACAGAGCAGATCCACACGTAAACCCAAGTGAATGCCAATTATTGGTTGTTAATGGCTCATTATCTACTTTGCGTGCTGATCTGGGATCGGTGCCCAAATTTGTACTCAAATGCAAGGGGGTGTGCATGTGAGCCGAGCATGGGCATGTCATCGGTGTGTCACCAAGCAACACCTTTAGCTTATAGAATACTAAAAAAAAAGGGGGGGACCAAACACTCCCACAAAGTCCAAAGCAGGTCAGAAATAAGGGGTGGGAATGGCTGATGCAATGAACCAGGATAAAAGCACAAATCTTTTATTAATATAAAGTTTCAGGCACCAGCCAGCTCTTTGGGTCAGCATCCAAACCAGAGTCAGCACAAAAATCTCATTTCCTTACTGAGCTGGGCGCAGGCTGGGGCTGGGCTTGATCCTAGTAGGCCATAGTTATAAGCCACTCTTACTTTTTTTCCTCAGTCTAAGAGGACATTAACTTCATTCATACTCCAAAGAAATGCTCCACTCCAGGATTTGTATTTTATGCAAAACACACTTTACTGGAATGCTGCAAAAGGCAAATATCCAAACTGTTGGAATGTAATTGTATTTTACATGCATTGCCTGTCACCTATTATTTCTCTGTGATTACTCTGTGACCTCTGATGTGAATTACTTAGAGAGGTCACACAGCTATGCAACTTCCTGTGGGGGTTTAGACACAGCACATGAAGCACATGGAGCACATGGAGCTCATGTTCTCTCCTAACCTGAGAGGATCTATGGTGGTGTGAGCATCCATTACCATCTAAGCACATGGAAGGAGCTGATAATACAAATGTATAGTAATATGTATATATAAGCCTGTCTGATTATAATCTAACTGCAAACTGTGAGTAAACAGATGTTTTGTTACTTCAACTTTAAAGTGACTCAGCAGTGAATTATTCAGGGGTGAATGAGAGAGAGATGAAGAAAGAAATTAACATTTCTAAAGCTGAAGCTGTGTGTACTAAAATCTGCTAATTATTTACTACAAATAATCCAACAAAAGGGTTATGGGCCCAGGGGCCAGGAATTGAAAAAGAAGAGAAATATTACCAGGCAGAAAAAAAGGCCACATTTTTCTCTTAAGTTTTAAAGGAAAGATTCAGTCTGTCTCTCTCTCCCCCCACACAGCAGACAGAAGGCTAAGAAAATGGCTGAGGGAGGAAATTCACCATTGTTCTATTCTCTCAAGGTGCCTAAATTAACTGAGTTTAATTATCAGCAGTGGGAATTAAGATTCATATGTTTCCTTCGAGCAAAAAGATTAGATATATGCTTAGACCAAGACAGAACAGCTGAAAATATGGCTGAATGGGACAATGCAAACTATTATGTGAAGTGCATGCTTTTGGAAGCTCTCTCAGAGAAACAAGCCATATTAGTGGAGGGAAAAGATACACCAAAGGACATTTTATATAAACTGAGAACTATGTATGCAACTACATATGCAAAGCAGCAACCAATTTGGTTGGCAGAGTTGAATGAAACCAAATTAAGGGATAAAAGTAAATGTAATGATCACATTATGTATCTTATGTCTTCATTTCAAAAGCTAGAACTTTCTGGAATTCCCATGTGTGATGCATTGAAAAGAGCATTTCTTTTTACCTCACTATCAAAGAAGTTTGATGTTTTTAGGTCTGTAAATGAGGCCATTGAAGGGCAATCTTTTGAACAGGCAACATCAAAACTAAGGCAGGAATGCATAATAAATGATTCTGAGGAGATGTGTTCTCAAAGTCAGTCAGAGAGAAATGAAACAAATTTCTTGGCAAAGAACAGAGGAAGGCGGAGCTATGGGAAAACTCCACCCAAGGGCAAGCTGATTTGCTACTCATGTGGAAAGGAGGGACATGTATCTAAATGGTGTAAGGAAACACAAAACACTCCCTCTAGCTCACCTAAGCCAATGGAACTAAAGAATTTTCAAACCAGGAAATGTATGAAGGACAAAGATAAACACAAGGGCTTTCTAATGGCAGAAAAATCTTTGACTATGGTAAATAATAATTCAAATGAAAGTACTTGGATTTTGGATTCGGGGAGCACATGCCATTTAACCAATTGTAAGAATTTCTTTCAGGAAATGTGTCCAGAGGAAGGTATTCTTAAAACTGCAAACGCAGGGACTGCTAAGATCCAAGCAAAAGGTATTGGATTCTTAAAATGCAAAGTGTCTAATGAAGTTAAAGAAATTCCTGTAAGTGATGTCTTGTATATTCCCCAAGCAGTTTGCAATATGCTTAGTGTATCTACATTAGATAAGAAGGGATTTGTGATTCATTTTGAAAATAGTAAGTGCACAATCTCTAAAAATGATGAAGTGTATGCTGAAGCTTTTATGCATAATGATGTTTATAAGCTGAACATTTCAGGTGAAGCCTCACATATGGCGCAAGTAAGGAAGAATGATGGTAATGTAGTCTGGAAATCTGGCATCGCCGCCTGGGACATCGTGATTCTAAGGTGATCCAGGATCTTTACAGTAAGCAACTGGCCACCGGCATTCAGATAAGTGCAGATGCTGGTAAAATGGAGAAATGCATAGACTGTGTTACTCAAAAAGGTGTGAGACCCTCATTTCCTGCATACACAGGAAATAGGAGTAATAAAGTACTGGACTTAATACACAGTGACTTATGTGGACCGTTTAATATCCCATCATTGGGAAATAACAGATTTGTGCTAATATTCTTGGATGATTTCTCTAGATATTGTGTGGCCTATTTGCTGAAAGAGAAAAGTCAAGTCACAGACATGCTGAAGAAATACGTAGCCATGGTGAGCAATAAATTTGAAAGAAAACCAAAGGTTCTTCAGACCGACAATGGTGGTGAGTTCACTTCACAAAGCATGCGCACATTTCTAGAACAAGAAGGCATTCAGCATATCACAACAGTAGCTTATACACCAGAGCAAAATTCTGTTGCAGAGAAAAAATTTAGGTCAATTGTGGAAATGACCAGATGTATGCTGTCAGATAGCAATCTCCCTAAAAGACTATGGGGGGAAGCCATTCTCACAGCAGTGTACCTACAAAACAGAATGCCAACTAAAGGCGCTGAGCGCACACCACATGAGACATGGCATGGTAGGAAGCCAAACCTGTCACACATAAGAACATTTGGAAGTACAGCATATGCTCATGTACCAAAGCAAAGAAGGCATAAGCTGGATTCCACAACAGAAAGGGGCATTTTAGTTGGCTATGCTCCAGGACACAAAGGATATAGAATTTTGAATCTGAAAACTGGCATTGTTGGCATAAGACATGTTACATATTTTGATGAAAACAAGAGGGTTGATAAAGGCTGGATTATCCCAGATGAGCCTTATCATCCAGAATATGAAACTAGAACCATAATAGACATGCCAGTGTATATAAATGCCATACCAAGGCAGATGTCTGAAAGCAACTCATCTGTATCTAACGAGGAACAGGCAGAGGAAGCAGACACAGAAAGGATCATTGAAGAAGACAGTACAGTTGGAGAAGGGGAATCAATTGGAGAAGGACTCTCAGATTTAGAGGATGCGGAAAGGTCAGACCAACCTGTTGTCAGACGCTCATCCAGGGAAAACAAAGGTGTTCCACCCCCAAGACTGTCTTACCTAACAAAGTCAGCAGAAGCTCAAGAGCCCTTAACATGGGATGAGATTCAGAAAATGCCAGCAGAAGAAGCTGCTGAATGGCATAAAGCTGCACAAGAAGAAATTGATGCATTGGATAAAAATAATACTTGGATTCTTACAAAATTACCTCCTGGCAAGAAAGCTATAGGATGCAAATGGGTATTCAAGTTAAAAAGGAATGCACAAGGAAAAGTGGAAAGGTATAAAGCCAGATTAGTGGCAAAGGGATATCTTCAAAAATATGGAGAAGATTTTGATGAAGTGTTTGCACCTGTAGTGAAACACACGACAATAAGAACACTTCTGAGCATTGCAGTCTCAAAAGGCATGCAAGTCAAACACATTGATGTGAAAACAGCGTTTCTTCACGGAGATATAACTGAAGACTTGTACATGGAGCAGCCAACAGGTTTCATAAATACAAAACAAAGACAGCTAGTGTGTAAATTAAACAAAGGTCTTTATGGATTAAAGCAAAGTGCAAAATGTTGGAATGAAAAATTGCATGAAATATTGACAAATTTAGGATTTAAGCAAGGTGAAGCAGATAAATGCTTGTACACTAGGTGCACAAATGGACAATATGCATACATTTTAGCTTTTGTTGATGATCTGCTCATTGCAAGCAAAAGTGAGCAAGAGTACAAGGACATTGTAAAGTGTTTAAACCACAATGTTGAGATAAAAGAACTGGGTAATGTGTCATACTATCTTGGTATAGAAATTGAGAAACAAAATGATGGTTCTTATCTTCTAAGCCAGAAGCAGAAAATAAATGAGCTTATTGAAAGTTTAGGTATGCAAGATGCCCAAGTTGTAAGCACTCCCATGATCACTGATTTTCTGAAGGATGAAACAGTAAGAGAACCTTTACCAGATAACATCCAATATAGATCAGCCATAGGTAAGCTTTTATATCTAGCTACCACATACAGGGCTGATATAGCAAATGCAGTAGGAATTTTGAGCAGAAGGGTCAGCTCACCTACCAAATCAGATTGGACTGCAGTTAAAAGGATGGTAAGGTATATAAAGGGTACCATTGATTGTAAATTAAAGGTTTCAGCCAATAGTAATCCAAAACTAATATGTTACTGTGATTCAGATTGGGCAGGGGATCATTCTAATTATAAATCCACAAGTGGATATGTGTTTATGTATGGAAATGTACAAATTTCATGGGCCAGTCATAAACAAAGTATTGTGAGTTTGTCTTCTACAGAAGCTGAATATGTGGCAGTATCGGAAGCGTGCAGAGAACTGATGTGGATTGAAAAACTTTTGCTGGATTTTGGAATAGCTGAAAAGAGACCAATCCAGATAATGGAAGATAATCAGAGCTGCATCCGACTGTCACAGAATGACAAGGTTCAGTCACGCACCAAGCACATCGCAACGAAATACCACAACGTGCGAGAGTTGGCAAAAGAAGGGGTCATCAGTCTACACTATTGTCACACCAGTGAGATGACAGCTGACATCATGACCAAACCGTTACCCAGAGAACATTTTGTGAATCTGCGTATAAAGCTTGGACTTTGTATGAATAAATAATTGCATGACAGTTATGCATGAGAAGGGGTTTGTTGGAATGTAATTGTATTTTACATGCATTGCCTGTCACCTATTATTTCTCTGTGATTACTCTGTGACCTCTGATGTGAATTACTTAGAGAGGTCACACAGCTATGCAACTTCCTGTGGGGGTTTAGACACAGCACATGAAGCACATGGAGCACATGGAGCTCATGTTCTCTCCTAACCTGAGAGGATCTATGGTGGTGTGAGCATCCATTACCATCTAAGCACATGGAAGGAGCTGATAATACAAATGTATAGTAATATGTATATATAAGCCTGTCTGATTATAATCTAACTGCAAACTGTGAGTAAACAGATGTTTTGTTACTTCAACTTTAAAGTGACTCAGCAGTGAATTATTCAGGGGTGAATGAGAGAGAGATGAAGAAAGAAATTAACATTTCTAAAGCTGAAGCTGTGTGTACTAAAATCTGCTAATTATTTACTACAAATAATCCAACACAAACTTCATACTTTCCTTTAATAAACAGTTTATTTTTATTCCAACAATTCAATTTGCTGAAAGAGATTTTTATGCTGGTCTAAGACTTTTGGTATAAAAGTTCCAACTCTTAGTAGTCTCTTTATAGATTCTAGGGAGGACTGGTGGTGCTGTAAATATGTTAATACCCATCCTTTCTGGAAGAACAATCCAAGGCTGTGCTTGCTGCTTTTGCTGTGGTAAGCTGTCCCGCTGGGCTTTATCCAGCTGCTGAACCCATTTAGGACCAGACCTCTCTGTCTGTCCTCCAGAGGGGCACTTCCACGAGCTTCTGCCTCTGGCACTGAACAGGCTCTTCCTATTCTGCTCTCAGGTTGAGTTAACTCTTTCTACCCACCCGGAGCACGCCTCACAATGCAGTTAATGCTTTTGTTTGCAAAAACCTCCTCTTTATTCAGCCTTAGGTTATTGGGCTTGTCCAGAACAACCCCTCTCCTCACAGGTTCTGGTGGAGGTGAAAGCAACCAAATACCATGTGCTTACCAATCCTATCACTTTTATTACCTTCCAACTCCACCCCAATTATGAAATCTACTGTCAATTACTCTTTGCAAATCCTTCCCCCTGGGCTGTGCGCTCCCCCTCCCACCCATTACCCCTTGACTCTGGAGAGTTCTACAGCATCTAGTAATCCTCTGAGGAAAATTTCAATTTACCAGGAGATTACATTAAGAATATGCAATGACACTTGTTTGGAGACCACACATCAAACGGATACAGAAAAACAGTTGATCTTCATCTCCAATCATCTGTTTGATGTGTTATCTCCAAACAAGCATCACCACATATGCTTAATAAAGGACTTGTGCATTTATCCTTATTTATAGAACACTGACAGTTGCACGGCACACTTAGGTACACCAAAGCAGCTTTTCTGTAGTATTCTATAATGGCTTAGACACATCCAGAAGCTGTTATAGAATTGGTGCTAAGTGCACTCCATTGTGGCACCTGCATCTTGACACCAAGTTTTAGAATTGCCCTGTGTATGTACTTGTGCACTCTGCCCAAATTCTGTCCATGTACACTCTCGTTGGCAAAGTACACACCAGCAACTCATAGCATGTACTTTGCCACTAGTCAGCATTCTGCAAGAGGTCACTTACACATGTATATGGCCACTTTACATGCACAAATAACTAGAACTTGGTGGCTCCTTATAGATTACCCCTGTAATAGCTGGTATTCTGCACCTATATGTTGTCAGTGTTCAAATGGCACATAGATGTTCTGTACATCTAAGTTCTGCTGTAGATGCATTTTCAGCCAAACAGCACACACAAAACTATGTGTGTACTCTGTACAGTTTTGTACACGTAAAAAATAACATTTATTTATAACCTGCATTATCATAAAATTCTAAGCGAGGAACAGATTTACATACATAATAAAATAACATGCCATGAGACATATCATCAAAATGAACAATCAGCAGTGCAAATAAATATCAAAATAGGCAGAAGATAGTTCTCAGCACATAACAAAAATGTCCTTGTTGCTTCAATTATTCATATACGAGGATTTAAAAAATGAGTTTTTAGTTCTTTCTTAAATTGAATAACATTCTATATGGAACGAAGCTTAACAGGTAGTGCATTCCATAATTTTGGGCCAATTATATAAAAGATAGAGGATCTATACTCTTCCATATACATTTGCCGAAAAGATGGAACATCAAGCTAATTCTTTTGAGATCTCGGGGAACATGATGGTTGGTAAAGTCTCAAAGCAAAGCACAACAGTTGAGAAACACAATTATTTAAAACTTTAAAAACTAATGAAGTCTTAATTTCAATATGACATTTCAGGGGGAGCCAATGCAAAGACTTTTGAATAGGAGAAATGTTATCAAAACACGATGTACCTGTAATTATCCTATCTATAGAATTTTGAGTCACTTGAAGTGCCTTCAAAGAACTTTTTGTAATGCCAATAAAAAGACCATTACAATAGTCCATTAATGGACAGACTACAGTTCAATCTTTCAAAAATTTTGATCTCTGACATAGGGCTTCATACGTCTAACTATTCTAAGCTTATTAAAAAACTTTGTGTCACATTCTGAACCTGCTTCTTCATTGTAAATGCAGAATCAAGTTGGACTTCCAAACCTCTAATCTCTTTTAAAATTGAGATTTTGACTAAATCAATGTTAAATGCATTAGGCATACCAACATCAGTAGAACCTGAAAGCTGAAGAATTTAAGTCTTTGAAAGGTTTAATTTTAAATGATTCTCCTCCATCCACTGAGTAATACTTGTGAAATACAACTGTAACTTTGCAAAGTTGTCTTCAAAGGGAAACTCAACTGGAATTAGAAAGTTTATGTTGTCAGCATAATGTTTACTGCACCCCAAGACATCTACGCAATGAGCAGAGCAGTATAAGAAAAAGATTAAAAAGGACTGTAGAAAGGCATGAACCTTGAGGGACTTCTGCTTTACAAGAAACCAAATTAGATTTATCAGTATCACTAAATACACAAAAGCTCCTTTCAGTTAAGAAAGACTGGAACCAACATAGCACAGTACCAATGAGTCCAATCACTTGTAGCTGATTTATCAAGATCTTGTGGTTGATGGTGCCAAAGTCTGCAGAAATATCTAAAGTAACCAATAAAAAAAACTTTTCCCTGATCAAAACCGGCTTTGACACCGTCAAGAAGAGAGATTAGCAATGTTTTGGTGTCATGATCCTTTCAGAAGCCAAATTGATGCTGATTTAGTATTTCATATTCCTGAAGATGGTCATCTAATTGTCCTAGTACAACTCGCTCAATCATTTTTGTGAAAAAAGGTAATGAGGAAATTGGACAGTAATTATCAACAACAGTATGATGTAACTTAATATTTTTTATCTAGGTCCTAACAGCTGATTTTTTTCAAACTAGGAGACATAACCCCTTCCTTAAGTGATGCATTTACCAGCTGAACATAAAATGGCAAAAAAAAGTTTTCAAAGCTTTCAGTATTGAAGAATGAATAATATTTATTTTACAAAATGAATTATTATTGTTATTATTTATTGCATTTGTATCCTACATTTTCCCACCTCTTTGCAGGCTCAATGTGGCTTAAAATACATCATGAATAGTGGAAATATATGATAAAGTATACATTTAGTATTGCAGAAGGTTCTTGGGTAATATGATAATGAAATACATTATAGTGGTATAACAAGCAAATATTAAAAGACAATTCTAGATTTATGTATAGGAGTTCATATTTGTTGATCTTTGTGGTATGCCTTGTTAAAGAGATGGGTCTTCAGTAGTTTGCGGAAGTTAGTTCCGTTTTCAAGTTGCGCGGCAGCGCGTTCCAGAATTGTGTGCTCAAGTAGGAAAAGGTTGACGCATGCGTAAGTTTGTATTTTAGACCTTTGCAGTTGGGGAAATGAAGATTAAGGAATGTGCGGGATGATTTTTTAGCATTCCTGGGTGGTAGGTCTATCAGGTCTGACATGTAGGCTGGGGCATCTCCGTGAATGATTTTGTGAACTAGGGTGCATATTTTGAACGTGATGCGTTCTTTAAGTGGTAGCCAGTGTAGCTTTTCTCGTAGGGGTTTAGCACTTTCATATTTTGTTTTGCCGAATATGAGTCTAACTGCAGTGTTCTGAGCTGTCTGAAATTTCTTGATTATTTGCTCTTTGCAGCCGGCGTAGAGTGCGTTGCAGTAGTCTAGATGACTGAGTACCATTGATTGTTATTGATCGCAACCAAGATCCTGTCTAATTGGGTCTCTGTAACAACTGAAAATTCAGACCAATGATATATTTCACTCAAAGGTTTATATATTTCCACTGGTAATGGTTTAGTATCAAATGGTGGATACTGTGCCGTTTACGGAAGAAAGAGTTTATAAAGAGCTTGAGAATATGAAGGTAGACAAAGCTATGGGGCTGGATGGGATACATCCCAGGATACTGAGGGAGCTCAGGGAGGTCCTGGCGGGACCTCTTAAAGATTTATTTATTAGATCTTTAGAGATGGGAGAGGTACCACGATTGGAGACGAGCGGATGTGGTCCCTCTCCACAAAAGTGGAGACAGGGAAGAAGTGGGAAACTACAGACAGTTAAGTCTCACGTTGGTGGTAGGAAAAATAATGGAGTCACTCCTGAAAGAAAGGATAGTTAACTTTCTAGAAGCCAATGGGTTACAGGACCCGAGGCAACATGGCTTTTCCAAAGGAAAAATCCTGCCAAATGAATCTTACTGACTTATTTGACTGGGTGACCAAAGAACTGGATGAAGGATGTGCGCTAGATGTAATCTACTTGGATTTCAGCAAAGCCTTTCATATGGTCCCCCACAGAGAACTTGTGAATAAGCTGAAAGGGTTGAACTTAGGACCGAAAGTGGTGAACTGGATAGGAAACTGGTTGACTGACAGGTGGCAGAGAGTGGTGGTAAATGGAATCCGCTCGGAGGAAAGGAAAGTGAGCATTGGAGTTCCTCAGGGGTCGGTGCTGGGGTCTATTCTGTTTAATATATTTGTGGGAGATATTGCTGAAGGGTTGGAAAGAAAGGTTTGCCTTTTTGCGTATGACATGAAAATAGCCAATAGAGTGGATGGAGGGAGTAGAAACAATGAGAAGGGATCTCCGAATGTTAGAAGAATGGTTGAGGGGCTGGCATTTAAAATTTAATTATTACTAATATTCCTCAGTGTATTTTGTATCATCACTCACACTTGCAACTACATCAAAACAATATAACTACTATTAATAGTGACATAAATGTGCTCAGTTCAAACCATTCCTACCATTACATCCCCAAGGGAACATTTGGCAAGGATTTAGAAGGAACTGTCATCGCACATTAGGCATTCCAATTTAATGATCAGGTATGTACATACACTGCAATTCGTTCAAGCAGAGAGCTAGACTAATAAAACTGCAGCCAGTATTGGGATCTCCATCTAGTACCGACTTACATGTGCAAACACTTCATGTGTTACGAAACTCCCTAATACATTCTGGAGTAAACATATGCTAAGCACTACTGCTGACTCTAAGATATTATTATTTAATGCCTATGTGCTTATACAGTTCTCCAAAACTAGGATGACTAGTTACAAATACAACAATACATCAACATACAATGCACATCTCTCTATATAAAACGCACCTCCAATGTTCTAATGAAGCCTTCAAAAGTCCCAATGTTCTAAATCCATGGTGGTTTAAATATCTGGTTTGCCCATGAGTGTCTGCCCTGCCCTCGCGTCAAACATGATGACGTCAAGGCCGGAGCACTGACACTAAACGAATCACATCGCTCACCCGCTGATTCCAAGGGAAGGGGAGGAGTACTACTTCTCCCCTGACTGAGAATCAGCTGTCAGTGCGCCGCTCCCTGCCACTTCGGAGCAAGTGGCAGGGAGCGGGGCAACACATAACTACTACTACTACTACTATTTAGCATTTCTATAGCGCTACAAAGCATACGCAGCGCTGCACAAACATAGAAGAAAGACAGTCCCTGCTCAAACCGCCCCCCCCCCCCCCGGTGCATCACACAAGCCCCTGTCCTGTCAAACCACGAGCCAGGCATGGGGAGCCCCCCCCCCCCCACCAAAACACCCAAGGCCCTCCGCATCACCCAAGCCCCTACCCCCTCACCGCCCCTCCCCCGGCGCATCACACAAGCCCCTACCCCCCCCTCGGCCACATCAACCCCCTCGCCACCCGCAGCCGCCAATACTAACACTGTCCGGCCACCGCTGCTGCTTCTCCTGTTGAGCAGCAGCGGCCTGTACAAAAAGAAAAAAAGCAAAAAAAGATTTTAAACCTGAAACACGGCTCCGTAGACAGCTAGCTGCCATTGGCTGACGACTCTGCAGCTGCTCCTCCTCTCCCCTGCACATCACTGCCCCTAGAGGAAGACCCCGGAGGAGCACACTGACGTCACATGGGAGAGGAGGAGCGGCTGCAGAGACGACAGCCAATGCCAGCTGGCTGTCTACAGAGCAGTGTTTCAGGTTTTAAATCTTGTTTTGCTTTTTTCTTTTTGTACAGGCCGCTGCTGCTCAACAGGAGAAGCAGCAGCGGCCAGACAGCGTGAGTATTCGCGGCTGCGGGTGACGAGGGAGTTTATGTGCCCGGGGGGGGGGGGGGGTAGAGGCTTCGGTGATGCGCCGAGGGAGGGGGGTCTGGAACTCAAGAGAAAGGGAGAGAGGGTGGTGGGGGGATTACCTTGCTAGTGCCCGTTTCATTTGTTTCGGAAACGGGCCTTTTTTACTAGTAGTCATATAATAAGACATACACACATTGTTATATGAAGCCCCGAAATTCTAACACTGATGTCACAATAATCATCACTAGATATATTCAAAAATAAATTATACTTCCCTTGAAGATGTATGGCTTGTAAATTGGTGATTAAGTGATTTTCGTGATTCCTTGTAGAGAGTTGTGGTAGCCGTGTTAGTCCACTGTTAAAGGTTATCAATAGAAATCAAACAAAATAAAACATGGAAAAGAAAATAATATGATACCTTTTTTATTGGACATAACTTAATACATTTCTTGATTAGCTTTCGAAGGTTGCCCTTCTTCGTCAGATCGGAAATAAGCAAATATGGTAGCAGATAGTATATATAAGAGAAACATCAAAGCATTGCTTTGACAGTCTGACAGACTGGGAGGGTGGGGGTATGCATGGGGACAGCAAAGCATTTCATTGATATTCTAACAGAATGGGTGTTGGTAGGTGAGAGGAGGGTAATAAACAGAGAAATACAGCTTTATGGTTTATAATGGGTTAGAAAACCCAGATCCTTATTAAGTCCTGTTTGTTGGGTGTCAAAAACACCCATCCCTAATTAGTGCTCCATGTTGAAAGGCCCCGTTAGCTCGGGCCGAGTTTCGCTATCGCTTCATCAGAAGGGGATCCTGCATACATACATACATACAAACATACTCACTCTTTCAATGTTACATTCTCTTAAATGCCATGTCAAAGAGAGCACTTGTATCACTTCAAATATCCAAAAAATATAAACCCCAATTGTACAAATAACTCACAAAACAAAGTCTCAAATTCTTCTTGTACCCACAAACCCTGGCGGGTACAAACCAGTCGTTACCCACACCACGCGTAGTACGTAAGGCTTCCTCCACACCCACCTTTTAAAATCCATTTGGGCATGATGTACATCACTGTTATTGGACGGAGTCCCCTTCTATATATCAATTCTCACAACCAGTCTATATCTCAGTTTAAACCACAAGGCTGAATTGTATCCCAGGTAAAAATGAAACGCTGTTCTTTGTGAATCAGAATATCACTCAAAGGGCCACCCCTATCCAAAGTCACCTGTAATAATACTTTGTATCATAAATCAGATATAGAGTGCTGATACTCCCACCAGTGAGCAGATAGTGGTGCCTCTGCTTTCACAGTTCTAATGTTACTGATATGTTCCCCGATCCATACTTTTATTTTCCGAATTGTTTGACCGATATAAAACAGTTTACAAGGGCACCATATACAGTAAACCACTCAATTACAATCAGTCATTTTACGCATCTGGAACTGTTGGGAACTGTGGGGCAGTTGAATCTGATCCCCCTCCACTACATATTGGCAATATAAACAATTACCACATCTGTAGTTCCCCGGTTGTTCCACTTGTTGATATGAAGGACGGGATAGTAATTCCCCCGATCCCTTCTATAACCAAACTGTGGGATCTCGTCCAGGGGAGTATGAACCCGCAATATGTGCCAATATTTATGAATTAGGGAATGTATACTTCCCACTACTGGTGAAAAAGGGAGTACACATGCCAGTGAAGATTCAAGTTCATGATCTTTAGTTTCCAGAAGCCACCGCCTATCTGCATTCGTTGCTCTTTTATAGGCGTTCCTTATCACCTTGATAGGGTACCCACGCTGAGTGAATCTCTCAGACATATACCTTGCTTGCTCCTTAGTGATCCTTTGTAGAGCATAACTGCTTAAGACAAAGAAATTGTCCAGCAGGAATATTATTACAGAGATGCCTGGGATGAAAACTAGAATAATGGAGTACCATATTGCAATCCTTTTTTTTTCTAAATACGGATGTTGCTATCTGTCCCTGTACCACTTTAATGGAAACATCCAAAAAATTTAATGTTAAAAATTTGAGTTAAAATGTAATGCCAAGAAGTGTAGAGTGATGGAGTTGGGGTGCAGAAACCTAAAAGAGAGATACCGGAGGAGATAGATTAGTAAGCTCGACTCAGGAGAGAAACCTTGGAGTGTTGGTGTCTGATGATCTAAAGGTGAAGAAACAATGTGACAAGGCATAACCAGCAGAAGAAAGGAGGTGTTGATGCCCCTCTACAAGTCATTGGTGAGGCCCCACTTGGAGTATTGTGTTCAGTTTTGGAGGCCGTATCTTGCTAAAGATGTAAAAAGTCTGGAAGCGGTACAAAGAAAAGCTACAACAATGGTATGGGATTTGCGTTGCAAACCGTATGAGGAGAGATTTGCCAACCTGAACATGTATACTTTGGAGGAAGGAGAAACAGGGGTGATATGATACAGATGTTCAAATATTTGAACGGTATTAATCTGCAAACAAACCTTTTCAGAGACGGGAAGGCAGTAGAACTAGAGAACATGAATTGAGGTTGAAGGGGGGGCAGACTCAGGAATAATGTCAGGAAGTATTTTTTCACAGAGAGTGTGGTGGATATGTGGAATGCCCTCCCGCAGGAGGGTGGTGGAGATGAAAACGGTAATGGAATTCAAACATAAGTACATAAGTACATAAGTAGTGCCATACTGGGAAAGACCAAAGGTCCATCTAGCCCAGCATCCTGTCACCGACAGTGGCCAATCCAGGTCAAGGGCACCTGGCACGCTCCCCAAACGTAAAAACATTCCAGACAAGTTATACCTAAAAATGCGGAATTTTTCCAAGTCCATTTAATAGCGGTCTATGGACTTGTCCTTTAGGAATCTATCTAACCCCTTTTTAAACTCCGTCAAGCTAACCGCCCGTACCACGTTCTCCGGCAACGAATTCCAGAGTCTAATTACACGTTGGGTGAAGAAACATTTTCTCCGATTCGTTTTAAATTTACCACACTGTAGCTTCAACTCATGCCCTCTAGTCCTAGTATTTTTGGATAGCGTGAACAGTCGCTTCACATCCACCCGATCCATTCCACTCATTATTTTATACACTTCTATCATATCTCCCCTCAGCCGTCTCTTCTCCAAGCTAAAAAGCCCTAGCCTTCTCAGCCTCTCTTCATAGGAAAGTCGTCCCATCCCCACTATCATTTTCGTCGCCCTTCGCTGTACCTTTTCCAATTCTACTATATCTTTTTTGAGATACGGAGACCAGTACTGAACACAATACTCCAGGTGCGGTCGCACCATGGAGCGATACAACGGCATTATAACATCCGCACACCTGGACTCCATACCCTTCCTAATAACACCCAACATTCTATTCGCTTTCCTAGCCGCAGCAGCACACTGAGCAGAAGGTTTCAGCGTATCATCGACGACGACACCCAGATCCCTTTCTTGATCCGTAACTCCTAACGCGGAACCTTGCAAGACGTAGCTATAATTCGGGTTCCTCTTACCCACATGCATCACTTTGCACTTGTCAACATTGAACTTCATCTGCCACTTGCACGCCCAATCTCCCAGTCTCGCAAGGTCCTCCTGTAATCGTTCACATTCCTCCTGCGACTTGACGACCCTGAATAATTTTGTGTCATCGGCGAATTTAATTACCTCACTAGTTATTCCCATCTCTAGGTCATTTATAAATACATTAAAAAGCAACGGACCCAGCACAGACCCCTGCGGGACCCCACTAACTACCCTCCTCCACTGAGAATACTGGCCACGCAATCCTACTCTCTGCTTCCTATCTTTCAACCAGTTCTTAATCCATAATAATACCCTACCTCCGATTCCATGACTCTGCAATTTCTTCAGGAGTCTTTCGTGCGGCACTTTGTCAAACGCCTTCTGAAAATCCAGATATACAATATCAACCGGCTCCCCATTGTCCACATGTTTGCTTACCCCCTCAAAAAAATGCATTAGATTGGTGAGGCAAGACTTCCCTTCACTAAATCCGTGCTGACTTTGTCTCATCAGTCCATGTTTTTGTATATGCTCTGCAATTTTATTCTTAATAATAGCCTCCACCATCTTGCCCGGCACCGACGTCAGACTCACCGGTCTATAATTTCCCGGATCTCCTCTGGAACCCTTCTTAAAAATCGGAGTAACATTGGCTACCCTCCAGTCTTCCGGTACTACACTCGATTTTAGGGACAGATTGCATATTTCTAACAGTAGCTCCGCAAGTTCATTTTTTAGTTCTATTAATACTCTGGGATGAATACCATCAGGTCCCGGTGATTTACTACTCTTCAGCTTGCTGAACTGACCCATTACATCCTCCAAGGTTACAGAGATGGGGTTACAGAGGTTGCATGGGATAAACACAAAGGAATCCTGTTTAGAAGGAATAGATCCACGGAATCTTAGCAGTGATTAGGTGATGCTGCCGGTAATTGGGAAGCAAAACCGGTGCTGGGCAGACTTCTACGGTCTACACCCTGATCGTGACTGAATAGATATGGATGGGCTGGAGTGTAAATTTTAAGGGGTTTCGACGTTAGCTTCAGAACTTAGTACAAGAACAGTGCTGGGCAGACTTCTACGGTCTGTGCCCCGAGAATGGCAAGGACAAATCAATCTCAGGTATAAAGTATCACATACCATGTAAAATGCGTTTTATCTTGTTGGGCAGACTGGATGGACTGAATAGGTCTTTATCTGCCATCATTTTCTATGTTACTATGTAAACTTTGTACCTTACGACAAAAGCCACTTGCAAATTTCTCTACAGATATATCCTGTTTCTGCATATTATTGCTCACCACAAGTTTCTGAATTATAGCAAACAGTTCCTTTGCTGAAGAAGGAGCTTCATCTATTCTTTTATTAAAATACAATTTTTGAGCCTCAGCTCTACCAGCAAGACAAAGTTGCACTGTAAATTATAATCTTCTAAAGTAGTTCTACAGGGAAAACTCCTCCATGCCCTCAGATTGTCTTAAATTTATGCTTCTTAATTTTTTAGTTCATCAGTAAACCAGAGCACATAGTTTGAACGAGAGACTTTACGTGTCTGTAATGGAGCTATTTCATCTTATGATGTAAGTAAGCTGACATTCTAATTTTCTATTAGGGTGACCACATCTAGATCAGTTTTTTTGGTATTAGATAGTTTAGCCTTAAGAACCTTGCTCAAATTAGATAATTCATATGGATTCCTAACCGATAACATCCTACTCTGCTCTTTCTGTTGGGAAGGCTGTTTCAAGCTTATACAAAAGTAAATTAAGGCATGCTCTGACCATGGAACAAACCTCATCTCCTTCATAAAAAAAAAGTCAGAAGAAAATTTTTGTCTAGAAAAATAGGTCCAATAGATGACCCCCCCCAATGTGAGTTTGTCCTTCTACATATTGCGACCAACCTAAATGCAACACCATCATGAGAAGTATTGTTGCCCTGTAAATTAAAATCACCTAAAATAATAGTATTACTAACATATAAATTCAAATCTACTAATAGTTTGATAAATGGAGAATAATCCAACCTCAAAATTCCAGGAGCACAGTAACACAGCAAAATGTTAATTGTAGAAGACATACAGTAAGTAATAACAAATCAAGGCCATTAATCACTGGCAAAGATTTTTTTTTTTTTACAAAAGTAAAATTGTCTTTAAACAACACATGAACCCCACCACTCACTTTGCCTAACCTGGGCTGATAGACAACTAAATATGAAGGAGGAAATAGTTGATTCAATATAACCACATCTTCCTGCATCAGCCAAGTTTCAGTAATACAAACAATATCTGGGGAAACATCTACCAGCAAATCATAAATTAATATAATTTTGTTCTTCACAGATCTAGCATTAATTAAAATCATATTCAAAGGGGAATTAGTTAATCTAACAACATTAGGTATGGAAGGGGTTTTCCAAGGGCAGGGTCAAATTATGCGCCTACTCTAGACATGTATACAGTGGGGGAAATAAGTATTTGATCCCTTGCTGATTTTGTAAGTTTGCCCACTGACAAAGACATGAGCAGCCCATAATTGAAAGGTAGGTTATTGGTAACAGTGAGAGATAGCACATCACAAATTAAATCCGGAAAATCACATTGTGGAAAGTATATGAATTTATTTGCATTCTGCAGAGGGAAATAAGTATTTGATCCCCCACCAACCAGTAAGAGATCTGGCCCCTACAGACCAGGTAGATGCTCCAAATCAACTCGTTACCTGCATGACAGACAGCTGTCGGCAATGGTCACCTGTATGAAAGACACCTGTCCACAGACTCAGTGAATCAGTCAGACTCTAACCTCTACAAAATGGCCAAGAGCAAGGAGCTGTCTAAGGATGTCAGGGACAAGATCATACACCTGCACAAGGCTGGAATGGGCTACAAAACCATCAGTAAGACGCTGGGCGAGAAGGAGACAACTGTTGGTGCCATAGTAAGAAAATGGAAGAAGTACAAAATGACTGTCAATCGACAAAGATCTGGGGCTCCACGCAAAATCTCACCTCGTGGGGTATCCTTGATCATGAGGAAGGTTAGAAATCAGCCTACAACTACAAGGGGGGAACTTGTCAATGATCTCAAGGCAGCTGGGACCACTGTCACCACGAAAACCATTGGTAACACATTACGACATAACGGATTGCAATCCTGCAGTGCCCGCAAGGTCCCCCTGCTCCGGAAGGCACATGTGACGGCCCGTCTGAAGTTTGCCAGTGAACACCTGGATGATGCCGAGAGTGATTGGGAGAAGGTGCTGTGGTCAGATGAGACAAAAATTGAGCTCTTTGGCATGAACTCAACTCGCCGTGTTTGGAGGAAGAGAAATGCTGCCTATGACCCAAAGAACACCGTCCCCACTGTCAAGCATGGAGGTGGAAATGTTATGTTTTGGGGGTGTTTCTCTGCTAAGGGCACAGGACTACTTCACCGCATCAATGGGAGAATGGATGGGGCCATGTACCGTACAATTCTGAGTGACAACCTCCTTCCCTCCGCCAGGGCCTTAAAAATGGGTCGTGGCTGGGTCTTCCAGCACGACAATGACCCAAAACATACAGCCAAGGCAACAAAGGAGTGGCTCAGGAAGAAGCACATTAGGGTCATGGAGTGGCCTAGCCAGTCACCAGACCTTAATCCCATTGAAAACTTATGGAGGGAGCTGAAGCTGCGAGTTGCCAAGCGACAGCCCAGAACTCTTAATGATTTAGAGATGATCTGCAAAGAGGAGTGGACCAAAATTCCTCCTGACATGTGTGCAAACCTCATCATCAACTACAGAAGACGTCTGACCGCTGTGCTTGCCAACAAGGGTTTTGCCACCAAGTATTAGGTCTTGTTTGCCAGAGGGATTAAATACTTATTTCCCTCTGCAGAATGCAAATAAATTCATATACTTTCCACAATGTGATTTTCTGGATTTAATTTGTGATGTGCTATCTCTCACTGTTACCAATAACCTACCCTTCAATTATGGGCTGCTCATGTCTTTGTCAGTGGGCAAACTTACAAAATCAGCAAGGGATCAAATACTTATTTCCCCCACTGTATATGGCTAGCTAGTATATACATTTAGGCTGGACATGCCAAAGCCCAGTATAACCTGGCACACATGGTATACTCTAGATGTATAGCTGCCCAAAATATGTGTCTGTGGGTCTGTGATTCAACATGGTGATCAGCATTTTGCTGACTGGCATTAAATTTTCAGTTATATGGAGCCAGCCAAAACATACCCAGTTAAGTGTGATATTTGCACATAACCAGCAATGAAGAACTGCATAAATATAGGACTGCATTTTGTGTAGTCCTGTTTATGCAGTTATCATAACCGGTGAAGTGCCAACTCCATCCTTGGAACACCCCAAAATAGCAGGTTTCAAATTGAGTGCTAACCAGATAATGCTGCTGAAATTGCAGTGCCACTGAAAAAGGCCTGGTTAGTCCTAGACAGGCAATTTAAACAGCCAGGAGCTTCTCCTGACCATTTAAATCATTTTGAATATAGGGCCCTATATATTTAGAGTTGGCATATAAATGTATATGGTTCAGTGCTGCACACTATACATGCAATACTGCTGAAAATGTGCCTAATCTAGGTGTATACTCCATGAAAATACTTTGAAGACCCTGGATATCCAGTTTGAAAATTGACCTGTGTGGTGGAATTCTGTAAGTGGGTAGCACAAGTTAGTGCACCAAGCGCTAATTATATAACCTGCTTATATTTTGGTGCACCCACTTGTGCCATGTCAATAGCAGGCATAAATGTGTGCAATTTTAGTATTCTGTAACTTACACGTGTCAGTGGGAGCCCCACCTGTGATTCATACGCCATCCACAGTGGTTAGCATATCTGGGTTTAAAAAAAACACATTTGGACAGGTTCCCAGAGGAAACGTCCATAGTCTGTTATTGAGACAGACATGGGGGAAGCCACTGCTTGCCCCAGAATTTGTAGCATTGAAGGGTGCTACTATTTGGTTTCAGCCCAGGTACTTGTGGCTTGAATTGGCCACTATTGGAAGCAGGAGACTGGGCTAGATAGACCATGGGTCTGACCCAATATGGCTATTCTTATGTGTGCCCTCTTGCATTTTGTGTGCTAAGTGTATCCTCCAGATTCTATATAGGTCACCCAATATTGGGTAGCGGAATTTGCACATGAATTTGAGACCTGTGCACAACTCAATTGATTATTGGGTGATAACAAGCACCAATTAGGCACTTTGTGTTAACAAGCATTTAATTGGAGTTTCATGTCGGTCGGTTGGGCCGCTGGACGAAAATGGTGTTAAAGGGGCGATCAAGGAGGACAAAGCCGTAGCGGAGAAATTAAACGAATTCTTTGCTTCGGTCTTCACCGAGGAGGATTTGGGGGGGACACCGGTGCCGGAAAGAATATTTGAAGCGGGGGAATCGGAGAAACTAAACAAATTCTCTGTAACCTTGGAGGATGTAATGGGTCAGTTCAGCAAGCTGAAGAGTAGTAAATCACCGGGACCTGATGGTATTCATCCCAGAGTATTAATAGAACTAAAAAATGAACTTGCGGAGCTACTGTTAGAAATATGCAATCTGTCCCTAAAATCGAGTGTAATACCGGAAGACTGGAGGGTAGCCAATGTTACTCCGATTTTTAAGAAGGGTTCCAGAGGAGATCCGGGAAATTATAGACCGGTGAGTCTGACGTCGGTGCCGGGCAAGATGGTGGAGGCTATTATTAAGAATAAAATTGCAGAGCATATACAAAAACATGGACTGATGAGACAAAGTCAGCACGGATTTAGTGAAGGGAAGTCTTGCCTCACCAATCTAATGCATTTTTTGAGGGGGTAAGCAAACATGTGGACAATGGGGAGCCGGTTGATATTGTATATCTGGATTTTCAGAAGGCGTTTGACAAAGTGCCGCACGAAAGACTCCTGAAGAAATTGCAGAGTCATGGAATCGGAGGTAGGGTATTATTATGGATTAAGAACTGGTTGAAAGATAGGAAGCAGAGAGTAGGATTGCGTGGCCAGTATTCTCAGTGGAGGAGGGTAGTTAGTGGGGTCCCGCAGGGGTCTGTGCTGGGTCCGTTGCTTTTTAATGTATTTATAAATGACCTAGAGATGGGAATAACTAGTGAGGTAATTAAATTCGCCGATGACACAAAATTATTCAGGGTCGTCAAGTCGCAGGAGGAATGTGAACGATTACAGGAGGACCTTGCGAGACTGGGAGAATGGGCGTGCAAGTGGCAGATGAAGTTCAATGTTGACAAGTGCAAAGTGATGCATGTGGGTAAGAGGAACCCGAATTATAGCTACGTCTTGCAAGGTTCCGCGTTAGGAGTTACGGATCAAGAAAGGGATCTGGGTGTCGTTGTCGATGATACGCTGAAACCTTCTGCTCAGTGTGCTGCTGCGGCTAGGAAAGCGAATAGAATGTTGGGTGTTATTAAGAAGGGTATGGAGTCCAGGTGTGCGGATGTTATAATGCCGTTGTATCGCTCCATGGTGCGACCGCACCTGGAGTATTGTGTTCAGTACTGGTCTCCGTATCTCAAAAAAGATATAGTAGAATTGGAAAAGGTACAGCGAAGGGCGACGAAAATGATAGTGGGGATGGGACGACTTTCCTATGAAGAGAGGCTGAGAAGGCTAGGGCTTTTCAGCTTGGAGAAGAGACGGCTGAGGGGAGATATGATAGAAGTGTATAAAATAATGAGTGGAATGGATCGGGTGGATGTGAAGCGACTGTTCACGCTATCCAAAAATACTAGGACTAGAGGGCATGAGTTGAAGCTACAGTGTGGTAAATTTAAAACGAATCGGAGAAAATTTTTCTTCACCCAACGTGTAATTAGACTCTGGAATTCATTGCCGGAGAACGTGGTACGGGCGGTTAGCTTGACGGAGTTTAAAAAGGGGTTAGATAGATTCCTAAAGGACAAGTCCATAGACCGCTATTAAATGGACTGGAAAAATTCCTCATTTTTAGGTACAACTGTCTGGAATGTTTTTACGTTTGGGGAGCGTGCCAGGTGCCCTTGACCTGGATTGGCCACTGTCGGTGACAGGATGCTGGGCTAGATGGACCTTTGGTCTTTCCCAGTATGGCACTACTTATGTACTTATGTACTTATGTGGATCTCCTCTGCACACTATTCAATAACATGGAGCCTAACTTTTCCTATGCACAACTAAAAAAGGGGTGTGGCCATGGGAGGGGCCTGGGTGGGTCATAGGCATTCCCAAAAGTTAGGCACCATGTTATAGAATAATGCTTATCTGCACCTTTGGGTGCCAGAGTTACACCTGACAGAACCAGGCTTAAGTCTGGCACCCAAAGATAGGTGCAACCTGCACGCTATGCTAGTGTTCTATAAAGGTAAAATCATCCACTCTTCCTCCTAAACAATAATAATAATAATGTAGGCTAAAGTTGAGGGGTATCAGAATATTAGAGTCTAGGTTATTGGCCTCTTACGGAGCATCCCATTCCAAGGCCTTAACCTAAGGTCACAACTTCCTCAATCATTTACTCCTCAAGTCATGCTCACACCTCTCTATTTAATTCTACTTTTATTTGTAGTGTTATTAGTTCTTTACATAAAATCTATAACTAGTATCTCATAAAAATAGTTAAACAAAATTCAGTGATCAAAAAAATAGCACTTAACTTTGAAGATATTGTGGTGTTATCACAGTAGGAACCATTCAACGCCCACCAACACAAAAACAAGAACTAATTACAGCTCTTGTGAAAAATTTTAATTTTCTTCATCAGCTTAGAGTGATTTGATCCAGTCTCAGCGCTGAGTGCTTCAGAAGTATAGCCCAGGCTTTTCTTCTGCCATATCTTCACTGTTGTAATTCTTTATATGGGGGACTTGCCATGAAGCTATTTACGGAGACTGCAGCTTCTTCAAAATACAGCTGCTAGATTGGTTTTTAGCGTTGATAAATCCTGAGGAAGTATCTCCTCTTCTTAAAAAATTACATTGGCTTCTGGTTTCCTCACACATAAAGTTTAAAAATCTCTAATGGGACAGAATTCAGTTTATCTATTTTTGATTTTATTGTCTACAAGAAGGGCTTTTCTATCTGCTCATTTAAATACGTATGGTGTTTCCAAATCCAGAGGTGTTAAGCTTAAGAGCTGTTTGAGCAACTCTTTTCAATATTTAGTAGTAAAAATTTGGGATGGTATTCCTCACCAGATTAGATTCATTTTATCTTACTTTTTATTTAGAAAACAGATGACAGCTTTTTCTATTTTCAGATATAGATGTTTAATTTTTAGATTGTATTACTTTTAAGGGTGCTGTCTTGTAATTCCGTCTGATTGAGATGTTTTTCTTGTAATCCACAATGAATCCTGTGGAGATGTAGTGGAATATAAGTTACAAATGGAATGGAACGTCAGTGATCCAAGATGGCTGCTTGAACCGGTCGTAGGTCCCCACGCTCTGTTTTTTTTCCTTGCAATGCCGAAGTGTAGAGGGAAGTCTACAGCCACTGTTCCCCCAGGTCGACTTACCCTCTTCACAGATCGGCCCTCTTGATACATATGTGCAGAGACCGGAGGTTTCTGCTAGGTTGGAGGGCAGCACGCTGGCAGCGTCCGGGACAAACGGAGGAACTGAGACGCCGTCTGTGCATGATGTCAGCCTTAGCCCCGACCAATGAGCACCCCCTCCGCAACCCCAGGCTGCTCTCTCTCCGGTCTTGGCGTCATCTCCGAAGCACCCAGGAATTGGGTTAGCGGCGGAGCCTCAGGGGGGAAAAGATCTTTTGACGGAGAGTCGAGGGGCGGAAGGATTCGGGAGCCCTCGATTAAGCCTGGAAGATAGTGTTCAGCTTGCGGGAGGAAGTTTGGCTGTTATTGGGAACACAGAAGCAGAGAAGACGTTGGCCGAGGAGACACAAAGACAAGGTACTTTGATTTTTCTTCAAGACAAACCAGCGGAGATTACCCTGGAAAGTTTATGGGGCTTGATTGCTAATTTAGGGAAAGTACTATGTCCACAAATCTTGGACTTGGAGACACGAGTTAAAAATTTAGAAAAAAACGTTGAATCAGTAGAAAGAGAGAACAAAGAGTTACTGGGAAAATCTAAGACCTCGGTACAACAAATGGAAAAAACGCAGGAGGTACAGATTAATATGATAAGAGACCTTACTAATATGAGGAAAAAAATCGAAAACCTGGAAAACTCTCAAAGAGCAAACAATTTAAGACTTTTGAATTTCCCGAGAGCTGTAACTATTGCTCCAAGAGAGATGTTAGCCAGATATATGAAGGAAATATTAGGTTTCACAGATGAAAAATTTCCACCTATGAGTCAAGTTTATTATTTACCACAACGGATATCTGGGACCTCTACACAACAACAAGAGCAACCACTTGATGTATCAGCGATTCTAGAGACACCAACAGAGGACTTAGTAGCCTCGGCTACATTGTTAGTAACTCTAGCTATCTCTATTGATAAAATTATGGTTATGAAGAAATTCTTTAAAAATAGAGAAAAAGAATTTATGGGTTTTAAAGTACGCATATTTCCTGACGTCTCTAAGGAGACTCAAAAAAGACGCAGGCAGTTTTTGTTACTGAAGCCAGGAGTCCTCCAGCTAGGTGCAACATTTTTCTTACGTTACCCTTGTAAGTGCATTGTCTGCTATCAAGCGGTCAAATATGTTTTTTTTGAATCTGTACAACTTAGTGAATTTATAACAGCTAAAAGATCTTTGAAGTGAAAAGAACTTGCTTGAATAGAAAAAAGATAACCCCTGACGTTTTTTTTTTCCTTTTAAAATTGTTATTTTAATTCTCCGGTTATTGTTAAACCTTGGATCTAATATTGAGGACTAGTGTGTACTTAGTTAAGATTTATTATTTCTTGAATATTGCTTTATAAAGTTATGGACAAATGTACTTTTGCTTTACAAGTGTAATACTTGGTGTATAATTTGAAATTAATAAATAAATAAAAAACAAATGGAATGGAACAAGTTAAGGCAACCCGGCCTTCATGGAATTTCAGCACCTCACTGTGCCTGCTTCCGGAGTATCTCTACACAACTTACCCAGATCGCCAATACTCGAAGAGATTTTTTTCCTCAGTCCTCCAGACCCCACGCCCCCACAGGTGCTTGCTGTTAGTTCCCCAGTGCAAGCAGGTGGAGCTGGCTCTTTGATAGTCTCCATGAATTTGGAAGTGGGGAAAGTAGGGGAGTTACCAGCAACCCAATGATAGCTGTGCCTGGTAGTTTCTAGGCGATCTGGATAAGTTGTGTAGCACATAACAAAGCAAGCTCTGGAGCACTGACATCCATTTTGAAAATAACCCTCCCCCCCCCCATTCACAGACCCCCTTGAAAACTTCCCAACCCCCCCTCCATACTCCCCTTATATCCCACCCCCATGATCCCCTCCTAACTGACAGAATGCAAAACCTAGGAGGTTTAATAAAACAATACAAAACCTCACAAGTTTGCTATTGTTTTGCTGTGACCAATATGGCAGCAAGCTCGGGCCAGATAGGCTCATGCAGTCTCCTGCCATTAAATCTCCTTGAGCACATGGGGCTTCAGAGATCCTTTTCTGAATTGTACAGCTGGAGTTGCTTCTACTTTGGCCTGTTTTTGCTCTACAAGATAAGTAGTGCAAGGGAATCACGACATTAGTAGTGACTCTCTGGTGCCAATGAAAATTTAGTAACTGAAACAGTTTCTTACATTGCTTTTCTAAATCCAGGCCTGCCCCTTCTCCTGGTTTAGATCTGACAGGATATTGTTTTCCTAAGGCAGAAAAGACAGGGTAACGAGTACAGTCCAAGACCAAAACAAAACGAGAAGCACAAGTGGACCTGAGACGGTCTGTGTTTTGGTGACCAGGCGCCTGCGTCAGGGGTCTTGTGAAAAACATATATATGCAAATTAAATATTTTAAAATATAAATATGTCATTGTATAAAATGAATACATATATTAAAAATGTATAAAAGAATATATAGATAAGAAAATATTGCAAAAACCTATAAATATATATATGACAAGATTGCATTGGTGAATTCCTTAATTTCTTAATTTAAGTTACATAGAGAATGTATCATGGTGTGATTAATCAACTATAGAAATGAAAAGTAACGTACAGTAATCAGTAATGCTAAACAAAAAATCAAATAAAGAGCAATTGCTCTGCTTACCACAATAGTGTTGGATGTCAATGTTTATGAAAACGTAGGATCATCAAAATAAAGACAGAACTAAAATAATATGAAAAATAAAAATGAATAATAAAGAAATGTAAAAACTAAACCTACTGATAGCATACCGTTAAAGGTACTATGTCCCAGGATCTAGGAAGCATATAGTGATGAACTTAGAGAGATGCATGTGATACATGACAGCATCAGAAGAGCAAACGGAAAGTGAATAATGAATAATAAACAACAGAACTAACTGATAAAAGTGTCATGCTTTTCTCAATAGAGCAAGCATGCCAAAATAACTTATGGCTGCAAGAACTCCGCTTCCTAAGGGCCCCTTTTCCAAAGGCGCACTAAAAAGTGGCCTGTGCTACTTTTAGCAGATGATTTTCCAGCGTGCTCAGGCCTCCTCTTAGCGCATCTGCCAAAAAGCCAAATTTCTATTTTCGGCAATAATGGCCAGGCGCTAAGTCCATAATTAACGCCTAGCCATTTACCGTGTGAGCCCTTGCGCCTCCTATTTACTTGGCAGTAAGGGCTCACGCGCTAAATCTGTGGTAATTGGGCAGTGGGCGACAATGTGGGCGTGCTGCCAATTACCACTGGGAACGTCCCCTGCAGTAGAAAATAGACTTATTTTCTACCACAGGAAACGGTGCACACCAACTTCAGAACTACTGCCAGACTCTTGCACTACCCGGCAGTAGGCCTCATTTGGCGTGCGATAGCCCTACTGCACTTATGTAAAAAGGGTCCTAACTGAGCCAATTAGAAGTGGCCTATTGCCTAAGCTAATCAGCAGAGTCAACACAGAGAGCTGAGGTTTGCGGAGGAATCTGTTCTAAAGAGCTGCAAGTGTAACAGAAGAGTGAGATCTTGCAGTGTACCAGATCAATGCTGGACTTCTGGGAGAACATCAGTCTTGTGATACCCTGTTCCTCCTCCACAGAGCTTAGGTGTGACCTACTGAGGATTTCTTGCAAGTTTATTGGGCTGCCTTGAGACCAGAGGATAAAAGGAACAGAGCAGAGATTCACTGTTTTTCTGCTATTTCCCACTGTGCAGTGCAAAAGCCACAAATGCACACTGCTTTTGTTCTGGCTAAATTCTAAACGCTTGGAAGTTTGGTTGAATAATGAATATAATATAAACTCCAGGTACATCCCTGGAGAGACCCCAGGTCAGGTGACAGAGATGATCACCACCCCCACCACTGAATACTGACTCGTTACCTTTTTTTTTTTAATAGGTAAAAGTATTGTTAATTGCAGCATGTGATTTATCTTGTGCAAGAGAAAGATGGGTGAGTAAGATGGAACAGGGTGGGGGTGGGGAGGAGACTCATTTAAGAGGTTTTATATGCGTAATTTAATGCACTCAACAAACCTCAGATGAATTACCCTGTGATTTTACTAGTACACCAATATACCAAAAAAAACAATGGCTTCTGTAGACAGAGCTTCCCTTCTGCTGGGGGGGGGGGGGGGGGGGGGGACCCTTTGTAATAATTTAGGGAAGTAATGTCACAGCAAGATCCTCTCCCTCTCCATTCATTACTTTAGTATCCAGACGGGTTACATAAAATCAGATTATCAGGAGTAGTTAGTATGTTGCTGGTAAATAGGTCCCATTATAAGACCTATAGTGAATAATGTATATTCATGTATGTTAGCATGTGCTAAGGTGGTATAGCACTTGTTAGTTAATCTAGCTTATTTGCAGGGTACCTACGCACATTTAAATCATACTCTTTGTTGCCAGTTTTTAAAGGGAAGCCTCCTAAATTTTCCTTTGCAAATCAGCAGCCACAGAGTATCTGCACTAAAAGTGGCCACATGCATTGCTATTTACTGTATATGGGTAGATGGACAAGGGCAAAATACTATGCACACATTAAAAAAATCAAAGTTTTGTGCACTGTTGTAGCCTCTGATGGGAATACCTATTTTAAACCCAGCTAAAAGTACCTGTATAATGGAAGCCTGCATGTACATTTACCAGGCAGAGCAGAAAAATTTTCAGACAGGTCACTTTGCTTCCATGAACACCTTTTAAAATTGTCTTCTGTCACTGTTTTCCAACCCTCTCATGGAGGCATACCTAGCCAGTCGGGTTTTCACAATTACTAGAGAGGGGGAGTAGACTAATGGTTGGTGTGGTAGTCTGAGGACCTGGAGTACTGGGTTTGATTCCCACTGCAACTCCTTGTGACACTAAGCAAAAAAAAAAAAAAATTAGATTATGAGCCACTAGGGACAGAGAAAGCACCTGTATATAATAAGTATAACTGCTTTGGGATTAACCACAGAGAGGTGGTATATCAAATCTTCTTACCACAATGAATGTGCATATTTTGTAAAATGTTAAAGCAATTTCTTGGGAGGCCAATACTCAGACTTCAGTCACAGAAGCTGGCTCAATGGGATATCTTTGGATGAGAGCTAATAGACCTCTTATCTCGGCCTCATCTAGACTGTCTTCTTTCTGCATAAAGCTCTATGGACATCAATCAAACTGAGTAAGATGAAGAAAACCGAAATCTAGTATTTTGCTGGTCCTGTGGAGAGACCATTGGCACTTTTCAACATATGATCATATCTTATCCTAACCTTCAAGTCTGGGACTGCATTGCCACTGTTATACAATACTGACCAGATTGGTCCGACAAATACAGTGGGGGAAATAAGTATTTGATCCCTTGCTGATTTTGTAAGTTTGCCCACTGACAAAGACATGAGCAGCCCATAATTGAAGGGTAGGTTATTGGTAACAGTGAGAGATAGCACATCACAAATTAAATCCGGAAAATCACATTGTGGAAAGTATATGAATTTATTTGCATTCTGCAGAGGGAAATAAGTATTTGATCCCCCACCAACCAGTAAGAGATCTGGCCCCTACAGACCAGGTAGATGCTCCAAATCAACTCGTTACCTGCATGACAGACAGCTGTCGGCAATGGTCACCTGTATGAAAGACACCTGTCCACAGACTCAGTGAATCAGTCAGACTCTAACTTCTACAAAATGGCCAAGAGCAAGGAGCTGTCTAAGGATGTCAGGGACAAGATCATACACCTGCACAAGGCTGGAATGGGCTACAAAACCATCAGTAAGACGCTGGGCGAGAAGGAGACAACTGTTGGTGCCATAGTAAGAAAATGGAAGAAGTACAAAATGACTGTCAATCGACAAAGATCTGGGGCTCCACGCAAAATCTCACCTCGTGGGGTATCCTTGATCATGAGGAAGGTTAGAAATCAGCCTACAACTACAAGGGGGGAACTTGTCAATGATCTCAAGGCAGCTGGGACCACTGTCACCACGAAAACCATTGGTAACACATTACGACATAACGGATTGCAATCCTGCAGTGCCCGCAAGGTCCCCCTGCTCCGGAAGGCACATGTGACGGCCCGTCTGAAGTTTGCCAGTGAACACCTGGATGATGCCGAGAGTGATTGGGAGAAGGTGCTGTGGTCAGATGAGACAAAAATTGAGCTCTTTGGCATGAACTCAACTCGCCGTGTTTGGAGGAAGAGAAATGCTGCCTATGACCCAAAGAACACCGTCCCCACTGTCAAGCATGGAGGTGGAAATGTTATGTTTTGGGGGTGTTTCTCTGCTAAGGGCACAGGACTACTTCACCGCATCAATGGGAGAATGGATGGGGCCATGTACCGTACAATTCTGAGTGACAACCTCCTTCCCTCCGCCAGGGCCTTAAAAATGGGTCGTGGCTGGGTCTTCCAGCACGACAATGACCCAAAACATACAGCCAAGGCAACAAAGGAGTGGCTCAGGAAGAAGCACATTAGGGTCATGGAGTGGCCTAGCCAGTCACCAGACCTTAATCCCATTGAAAACTTATGGAGGGAGCTGAAGATGCGAGTTGCCAAGCGACAGCCCAGAACTCTTAATGATTTAGAGATGATCTGCAAAGAGGAGTGGACCAAAATTCCTCCTGACATGTGTGCAAACCTCATCATCAACTACAGAAGACGTCTGACCGCTGTGCTTGCCAACAAGGGTTTTGCCACCAAGTATTAGGTCTTGTTTGCCAGAGGGATTAAATACTTATTTCCCTCTGCAGAATGCAAATAAATTCATATACTTTCCACAATGTGATTTTCCGGATTTAATTTGTGATGTGCTATCTCTCACTGTTACCAATAACCTACCCTTCAATTATGGGCTGCTCATGTCTTTGTCAGTGGGCAAACTTACAAAATCAGCAAGGGATCAAATACTTATTTCCCCCACTGTATGTAGTGTATCGATCTCTTTACCTCCCAGAATCTGTTTCATCTGATCTTAAATGATTGTTTGATATTACGGTTGTCATTGCGCTGCTAACTGTAGAGAATTGAAAAACAACACCTTGGTATCTTTCTCTTTTTGGTGGAACCCAGTCTGTTTCATGGCATGCTATGAAAAGAAATTGCAGAAAGGAAGGAATCCTTATTAACATCGTAAAAGGTTTGGTAGCCAATTATAGACTACTATAAGATGTGGAGGGGCATTTTCAATATGATGTCTAAGCCTGATTTTGGACACTTTGCTCTAAACATTCAGAATCCAAATTGCGAATATAGGGGCCTTTTTACTAAGCCACGGTAGTGTAGGCGTGTGTATTGGATGCATGCCAGGCCAGTTTTTACTGCATCTACAAAAAAGGGCTTTGTTTAATGGGACGGGAAAAGAGCCTGCAGTAAAAATGAAACCAGTGCGCGCCCAAAACCAACCTGAGCCCTTAACACCACCTATTGATCTAGCAGTAGAGGCTCATGCGCTATATATGCGGTGACCAGTTGAAGTCCTTCAAGTGCCGAATACTGCCGGAACTGGCACATGTAGGAGGAAATAAATAATTCATCCATGCGTTATGAGTGTGCGCCAAATCTGAAATTACTGCCAGGAGGGCGCGCTGGCCTGGTGGTTGTCTCATTTGGGTACATACTGCATGCATGTAGAGCATACTGCGGTTTAGTAAAACAGCCCCATAGTGATTTCTATAACAGCAAAACGCCTTTTTTGTTTAATTGACCACTTTCTAGATGCTATTGTGCTCTGTGTATTTATCTTTTTGGTCCATTAAAAAAAAAAGTTCAAGTTAAAAACACACAAAAGTAAGCCATTAGGATGTAGGAGGAGCCAGCATTCTTAGTAGACTGGCCACACAGACATCCTAGCAGAGCAGAGTGGCACCCTAGAAGCTCCCTAAAAATACCCTAAAAGCTCCCAGGTGTACATCTCACCATTATCCCCCTTATATTGTATAGTGAGCCCTCTAAAATCCACCAAAAACCTACAGTACCTAACTGTACACCACTCTAATAGCCCTTATGGCTGCAGGTGTCACCTATATGAGGGTACAGTAGGTTTTAGGTGGGTTTAGGAGGGCTCACACTTTAAACCACAAGTATAACAGTTAGAGTGGATTATTTGCCTGTGTCCCCTTCTCTACAGTGCACTGCACCAACCACTAGGGTGCTCCAGGGACCTGCTTGCTGCTCTTAATATGACTGGCTGTAACATCTGAGGCTTCCATAGAGGCTGGTATATACTGTTTCTTTCACATCTTTGGGGGGTGTTAGGGGGTCAGTGACCACTGGGTGAATAAGGAGGGGTCATTCTTTTATTCCTCCAGTGGTCTTTTAGGGCACTTTTTTGTGGCTTAGTCATTATTAAACAGGTGGTCTACCTCAAAACATCTTAGTTTTAGTCCTGGACATTTTCGTTTTGATACATTATCAGCCTTATTTTCGAAAGTGATGGGTGCCCAGATTTCGACCCAAATCGGGAGATGGGCACCCATCTTGCAAAGGCGCCCAAATCAGTATAATCGAAAGCCGATTTTAGGCACCTGCAACTGCACTCCGTCGCGGGAACGAACAAAGTTGACGGGGGCGTGTTGGAGGCGTGGTGAAGGCGGGACTGGGGCGTGTTTATCGGCCAAGCAGAGATGGGCGCCTTCGGCCGATAATCGAAAAAATGGCCATTTTTAGCACGAATTTAGGTCACTTTTTTGGACCTTTTGTTTTCACGAACAAGTCCCAAAAAAGTGCCCTAAATGACCAGATGACCACCGGAGGGAATCGGGGATGACCACCCCTGACTCCCCCAGTGGTAACTAACCCCCTCCCACCAAAAAAAAAAAACTTTAACAACTTTTTTTCCAGCCTCTATGCCAGCCTCAAATGCCATACCCAGCTCCATCACAGCAGTATGCAGGTCCCTGGAGCAGTTGTTAGTGGGTGCAGTGGACTTCAGGCAGGTGGACCCAGGCCCATCCCCCCCCCTACCTGTTACACTTGTGGTGGTTAATGTTGAGCCCTCCAAAAAACCCCAAAACCCACTGTACCCACATCTAGGTGTCCCCCTTCAGCCATAAGTGCTATGGTAATGGTGTAGAGTTGTGGGTAGTGGGTTTTGGAGGGGATTGGGGGGCTCACCACTGGACATGGGAGGTATTTAACTTTTTTTTTTTTTTTACTTTTTACAAGTGCCCCCTAGTGTGCCCGGTTGGTGTCCTGGCATGTGAGGGGGACCACTGCACTATGAATCCTGGCCCCTCCCATGACCCAATGCCTTGGATTTGTTCGTTTTTGAGCTGGGCGCCTTCGATTTCCATTATCGCTGAAAAACGAAACCACCCAGCTCAAATCTGCACATATCCGATGCATTTGCCGGGCACAAACCGTATTATCGAAAAAAAAGATGGACGGCCATTTTTTTCGAAAATATGGTCTGTCCCGCCCCTTCACGTACCCGTTCTCAGACATAGACGCCCATGGAGATGGGCGTTCGTGTTCGATTATGCCCCTCTATGGCTACCAAACATCCAAGTCTTAGGAACGCCCAGATCCTACCCCAACACACCCCCTTGAGATTTGGATGCACTGCAGACAAACAGCATAGAAAAACTTCTAGAAAATGGGATTTAAAAATACCAATTTGGATGTTTTGGTAAGAAAAATTCATCTGCTGGTTTATGCCACTTTTTAAATATTTTTCCCTTTCAAAAATGAGTTCCATTGTCTTTGTGTTGTTGTTATTATTGCTGATAAATGTATCTAGTGGTACCTCCTGCTCCTTCAATGATGATATAATACTGACAATGTGATGCTGTTTTTCTTTTTGCTGGTTTCTGATTTTTCTTGTTTGTTCTTGTTTGTAAGTATTATAATTTCTTGATAAAAATTAATAAAGATTACTTGAACAAAAAATAAAAAAGCAAAAAAAAAGTTCCTATTTGAAAAATTTATTTTGGGTCAAAATCACTGATAAAATATGATTTTAAACTGTCTATTGTATGGATCCTTGGTATGTCCAGCTTCATTTCTTTTGTGTGGGACACAAGTGTGCAGTGTAATGTAATGTAATATACTAGATTTCTAATCTGTTTAAATAAATATCATGTATGTTCATTGTGGTAATGCTGAAAACTGACAGTTCAGTTTTTAGAATTACCACAATGAGAGGGTTGGAAAAACCTGCTGTAGGTGTTCATCAAAATAGAATGAGTAATCAAATAATCACCCTTTTTTTTCCATTTGTGGAAGTGTCTTTAGTATCCTTACTTTAAATCGTTCCATACTCTAGCTTCAAGATGAACCTCTGTTGGGCTTGACGGAGTGATGGAGTGCTCAAACTGCTAGAACAGGGGTGGACAACCTTTCAGGACTCCTGGGGTAAACATGTGAAGGAGTGGCCTAGTGGTTAGGGTGGTGGACTTTGGTCCTGAGGAACTGAGTTTGATTCCCGGCCCAGGCAGCTCCTTGTGACTTTGGGCAAGTCACTTAACCCTCCATTGCCTGCTGCATTGAGCCTGCCATGAGTGGGAAAAAGTGTGGGGTACAAATAAAACAAACCTGGTCAGAACCATTTATGGGTCTGTAACTCAGTTGTTTCCTACCAATATACAGAGAAGATAAAAGTGAAGGATGCATACCCTATGTGAACTGAGCAAAAACAAAATGAAAGATAGGGCTGAAAAATTAGATGACCCAGAGAAAAATGTTTGTATAATTGGCAGCCTGGGACAAGAGATTGGAAAGGATTAGTTTAGGTATTGTATCATGCCATCAGTTCTAAACTTCAAAGAAGAATTTTTCAAAACCGAAAAAGCCCTTCATCCTCATCCTGCAGCTGTTTGAAAATCAAGGTGTTTTAGTTCATTCTTCCACTGTCAGAATAAAAAAAGACTTGCATGCTGCAAGATCGTAAGGCACAGCAACATGGAAAAGTCACATAGCTTTTATTTTCTTTCAAGGATCCACAGCTCAAAGGAGTAAAATTTAATGAGGCAAAAACGATTTTTGACAGAGAACAAAAACGCACAATCCCTGCTGCTTTTCAGGCCTAATATAGGGTAAAAATATTTCCTGTGATGCTCCTGAAAAAAAATTCAACAAAGTCCTAGAATAGAGCTCCCTGGAAATGAACAGCTCTTTATATCAAGACAGAGGCAACAGCATACAAAAGGACTGGAATCATCACTCGAAGAGACAAATTACATAAGTGACAAAAAAAAAAGAAGCTGAACAAATACATGGGCCAATTCCCACATTTGGGAGTCAAAAAGAAAGCTGTGGTGAATAATCATTCAAAAGTGTCTGCTGAATTGCTTATGTGCCAAGCAAAATTTGAAACAAAACTGGCCTAGAAAGCCAGACTATCACCGAATAAGCCAATAAAGAATACATAATGAGGGATTTTATGCACAGTCCTCTTGGAAGTACAAAGGGCCATATCTATATAAATAATTCTCACCTCCAACATTCTAAAGCTCACTCTGTGGCAGGGAAACACTGAAGTGTCAGCACCACTCACTGTCACTCATAGACCTGCCCTCAGCCACGTCCCTTCCGGACATATAAATCGCTACCCCAATGATCTAATGAAGCCTCAGAAATCTCCCAAAGTTGTAGTTTCTAGATCGCAGTGTGTCTGCCCCGCCCTCGCGTCAAACGTGATGATGTTGAGGGCGGAGCACTGACACTCAACGAATCAAGGAAGCCCATTGGTTAATCTGTTTCCACTCCACAACACTGCCGTCATTTCCATACACTCAAACCAAACAAAATCGCCGCTGCACCCCGTCCCCCCACCCACAGTCCCCCTCACCCACCATCCTGACCTGCAGTCGCTCGTTCACCGTTCCGCCGCACCCCCTCTCCTGTCCGACTCTGCCCATGCACCAGGACGATTAGTACACTAACGAATCAAGGAAGCCCATTGGTTAATCTCTGTTTCCACTCCACAACGCAGCCGTCATTCCCATACACTCAAACCAAAAAACATTGCCACTGCACCCCTTCCTCCCGCCCACAGACCCCTGACCCACCCTCCCGCAGCCGCTCGCTCACCATTCCACCGCACACCCTCTCCTCTGAAATACCTCCCCTGAAGCCGTCGCGTACCTCTGCTCACCGAACTGAAGTTCTGTTGTGGGCTGCGGGGTGTGGCTTTATGAATGAGCATGTGTTGAAGTCTCTGTGCGTGTGTGCTGAGGAGCGGCAGTGGCAGGCAAAACCACCCCACGCTAGAGACAGGGCAGATCTCTGACAAACAGTTAGGCTTCACCTGCACCTGGCCACTTTTCACCAAGAGTTGAGCTCCAGGCTTCAGGTGGCTGGCAGGACTTACTGGACTAGATAACAGCTAGGTAGCACAGGGACAGCAAGGCAGGGAAAGCTGCGAGCAGCCACTGAAGCAGAGAACAAACACAGCTAGACAGGAGACTGAACTGAAAGCTGCAAGCAGCCACTGAAGCAGGGAACAAACACAGATAAACCCAGAACTAGACAAAGACCTACAAACAAGACACAAGACTGGGAAACAAGCAATACCCTAAACTAAATATAGACTAACTAGAACAGGCAAGACTTCAGGCAAGAACAAGAGCAAGGAAACAAACTCAGGCTGAAGTGCAACAAGCACCAACATACCAGGGCCTTAGATGCAATGCAAAGGCAAAGCAGAAAGGTTTCAAAATGGCTAATAAGCCCAGCAGCAGCTGAAACTCAGCTGCAACAATCACCAGGCAACTAAGGGTGCTTTGCAGGTTCAAACAAAACAAGCAGGTCTGGCAGTCTGGAAGATCCGGACCGGACTGGGCTGAAATCTGGAAAGGGTGACAGCACACAGACAATCTAATACAGCCAGCACACAGAGACAGAGACAGAACTAACTCACAAAGAACAGACAGAAGCCAGCTCAGAAGCTGACCACAGGAAATAAGGTGAGTCTGAGAGGGGGCACGGCCACAGACGTGATACTCCGCTTCCAGGGGCTGTCCTCTAGCAGGCTTCAGGTCCCCTTCGCCTCCCTTTCTCTTCTTGGAGGGTGCTCTTTATAGGGTGGCTAATAATCCTCCCCACCTCTTTAGGCCCCTCCCCCTAGTTCCAGAAAGGTCCAGGACCAGAACTCTCTCCACCTTTCCATCTCCTATTATGAGAGTGCCCTCTGGCGGCCTCCTCAGGGCAGGGCAGTCCTGGGTTTATCACAGGGGGAATGGTCATTTTCGAAAAAAGATGGACATCCATCTTTGTTTTCGAAAATGCCATGGATGTCCTTGCATTTGGACATCTTTGATTTTTGGCCATTTTCGAACACAAAGACGTCCAAATGCAAGACTTCCAAAACAGAGGAGGAATGGCTTAATGGTTAGTGCAGCAAGCTTTGCTCCTGGCAACATGGGTTCAATGCCTACTGCTGCTCCTTGTGACTTTGGGCAAGTCAAAGGCACAAGGGGCATTTTTGGATATGACATCTAAGTCTGAATTTGGACATTTTTTGTAAAATGTCCAAAATCAGAACAGGAAAGGTCATTTTCTACAAAAAAAGTCTCTCTTTTCCTATTGAAAGTGCTGTTTGGAAAAATGTTTTGTGATTTGGGGGAGCAAGGGAAGGTGATCCCCTAGTCCCTCCAGTGGTCATCTGATCATTTGGGGCACCTCTTGTGTGGAGTAGAGGAGTAGCCTGGTGGTTAGTGCAGAAGACCTTGATCCCAGGGCAGTGGGCTCCATTCCCACCACAGCCATTTGTTACAAAAACAGGTCTAGCTCAAAACATCTAAGTTTTAGTCTTTGTTTTGTTCCATTATTGTTGAAAGACGTCCATGTCTTAGGAACGCCCAAGTCTCACCTTGAACACACCCTAGCATGCCCCATTGAGATTTGGATGTCCTACTGATGGACTTCAGAGAAAGACGTCCAAAAAGAGGTTTTGATAATACTGATTTGGAACTTTTCTGTGAGATAAATGTCCAAATGCGGACTTATGTCACTTTTTGGATGTCTATCTCTTTTGAAAATGAGCCTGTTGATATACTTGTACTATTCCTGTGTCACTCTGTTTAAACTGTGATTAATATTAGACCTGCTACTTAGTTGTAATGTTTATATTTTTTTCAAGACAAATTTTTGTGACCTCTTAATACATCTATTAAATATAGGATCTCTTGGATTCCCTAAATCATTAATGATTTATTGTGGGAGGGATCTTCGAGGGTTCTCTTGCCTTCACTGAATAGCTCCATTAACTTAGGCATACTGTTGGTTGAACTTGTTTTAAGGGGCCTTTTACTAAAACTTAGCTCGAGTTATCTGCAGTACGGCCCATTTTATTCCTATAGGCTCTACTGCAGACAACTCAAGCTAAGCTTTCATAAAAGACACCCTTAGTTCTTTATGCTGTTAGGTTCTATCTTCTATAGATATTTATTTATTTGTAACATTTGTATCCCACATTTTCCCATCCATTAGCAGGCTCAATGTGGCTTACAAAATACCGTAAAGGCGAACGCCAAGTCCGGTAGGAGTAAACAAATATAGATTGAAATAGGGGTCGGGTAAGGTTAGAGTATAAGGTACAATATGGGTCAACAATAATAAGGAATATATAATGTCCAATACGATCTAAGGTTATGTTCTGTTGCAAAGTTGAAGCATTTAAGTAGGGTCATTGGGATAGGCCTTGCAAAACAGGTAAGTCTTTAATGATCTCCTGAAGTTAAGATGTTCGTAAATCATTTTCACAGTCTTTGGTAGTGCATTCCACATTTGTGTGCCTAAATAGAAGAAATTGGATGCTTTTTAACACACCTTCCTGAGTCTATCTAGTGGGAACGACCTTATCCAGTCTAATGCTTGGCTTCTCACACCTACGTCGAAGAATTTATCTAATAGCAAGCAATTCAGCATATCAAATGCTGCTGACATGTTATGCCATGTCTCCTAGGCACACCTCAGAAACACATTACAGCATTGAATCTGGCTTTATTGTTGTGATCAGTTCATCAATGGCTCAG
Organism: Microcaecilia unicolor; assembly: GCF_901765095.1. NCBI lineage: Eukaryota > Metazoa > Chordata > Amphibia > Gymnophiona > Siphonopidae > Microcaecilia > Microcaecilia unicolor. The sequence goes on along the minus strand of NC_044031.1, from coordinate 389,531,901 downwards.
GTCCTTACAGAGCCGGAATCGTGCTCTATGCAACATTCCCCATCCAAGAAGGGGAGATTTTATTCCTATGGGCTCTACTGCAGATCCCTTAGTTCTTTATGCTGTTAGGTTCTATCTTCTACAGATATGCTGCAATATTTCCTTTTATCCTATGTCATTTATACCTGTCAAAACAAAGGTATCCTAGATTATTCTTCTCAGTGTATCTTCTAACATGACTCAGTCTGGTTTAGCTCTTCCACTGACCATAGTTTCCTGGAATGTAAACGGTTTGCAGCATCCCATTAAGAGGAAAATGGTGCTCCTATATCTTAAAAAGCTGAAACTGGAGATTATCTTTCTCCAGGAAACACATTCGCCTAATTTAATTGCTTTTGTCAAAAATTGCAACTGGATCTCATCTATTGATAATCCTGTAACCCCGAAGGGGTTTAAAAGTAAAATAAAAACGTACCTGTGCTGGGGAAGTGCAGCAGTCACGTGCAGAGTGAAAACTTAAAAATAAACACCTTCAGATGCTTAATGAGGTATGGAAAGTTTATTTAAATTAGTTGGAAGTGCTGTATAGTGCTGAAACTGTCAGAAATTAATGTAAAATGTATGTTTATAGGTGATTGCAGAGTGTTGTGTTAGTGCAGAGGCTCGTTCTGGGCTTGTGCCATGAATGACATACTTAAGATTCTAAATGTTGTAATTTGTCAGTTGGGAGGTAAGAGAGAAGCTGTACAGACGTATGTCAGTGGTCTGTGAACAGCTATAGTATAAAATCTGTTTAAAAAACGGATTTTGGGTATCTTTTAAAGTTGTTGTGTGTGAGGAGTGTGAACTAAAATTAATTGCTTAATTTTAAAAGCCATCCGCGTTTTTAGTGGCTTTATAGTAGTGACTGTCATGGTGACTGAATGCCAGCTGCTTAATTAAGTTGTGATGTTAGAAACTTAAAAGCTTAATAAATCAAACTAAATAACTGTTAGTTTGGCAAGCTGAGAAGTTTAAGTCATCCATTGACACCTCTCAGTACTAGGTAACATAAGCACTGACTGAGGTGTTCACTAAATTCCTTCCACTAAGTAAAATTGTTTTAGTTCTCTTTTGTTTGCTGTGGCTGTCTCATATGTAGGGAGAGCAGCATCACTGTTCTGTGTGTCAAGGCAGCTTCCTCTGTTTGTTTGTTTACTACTACTACTACTACTACTATTTAGCATTTCTATAGCGTTACAAGGCATACGCAGCACTGCACAAACATAGAAGAAAGACAGTCCCTGCTCAAAGAGCTTAAAATCTAATAGACAAAAAATAAAGTAAGCAAATTAAATCAATTAATGTGTACGCGAAGGAAGAGAGGAGGGTAGGTGGAGGCGAGTGGTTACAAGTGGTTATGAGTCAAAAGCAATGTTAAAGAGGTGGGCTTTCAGTCTAGATTTAAAGGTAGCCGAGGATGGGGCAAGATGTAGGGGCTCAGGAAGTTTATTCCAGGCGTAGGGTGCAGCGAGACAGAAGGCGCGAAGTCTGGAGTTGGCAGTAGTGGAGAAGGGAACAGATAAGAAGGATTTATCCATGGAGCGGAGTGCACAGGAAGGGGTGTAGGGAAGCATTGGAGCCAACTACATGGGTGCTGTGGGTGCTTGAGCACCCCCAGTATTGAGAAAATTCCTTGTATGTGTCCAGGGAGGGGTAATTTCCATTGGGCTTAGCACCCCCAATAATTTTGAAAAGTTGGCTCCTATGTAGGGAAAGACGAGTGTGGAGAGATACTGGGGAGCAGCAGAGTGAGTACATTTATAGGTTAGTAGAAGAAGTTTGAACAGGATGCGAAAACAGATAGGGAGCCAGTGAAACGATTTGAGGAGAGGGGTAGTATGAGTAAAACGACCCTGGCGGAAGACGAGACGGGCAGCAGAGTTTTGAACCGACTGGAGAGGGGAGAGGTGACTAAGTGGGAGGCCAGCAAGAAGCAGATTGCAGTAGTCTAAACGAGAGGTGACAAGGGTGTGGATGAGGGTTTTGGTAGAGTGCTCGGAAAGAAAGGGGCGGATTTTACGGATGTTGTAAAGAAAGAAACGACAGGTCTTGGCAATCTGCTGGATATGAGCAGAGAAGGAGAGAGAAGAGTCAAAGATGACCCCAAGGTTTCGAGCTGAGGAGACAGGGAGAATGAGAGAGCCATCAACAGAAATAGAAAACGGCGGGAGCGGGGAGGTGGGTTTGTCTGCAGAGTAGCTCTGCCCTGTTCATTCCCTTTAGCAGTTCCTTTTTCCCTTGGGGGTTGTGGGGCCAGTCTGTGTATTCCTTAGGTAGTTCTCCCCTTCTCTTTGCATGCTGTAGGTACAGCCTTGTTCCCTTGTGTGCTGATTGGTTCAGCCTAGAGTGTATTCCTATAGTTGGTTTTCTTTTTCCTTGAGTGCTGTGTTGTTTAAGCCTAGAGTGTTTCTTTCTGGGGCTTCCTGTATTCTTGTTCGCCTGTGGCACAGCTTTGTTTTCCTGTAGAGGCTTCTGCCTCTCACCCTTTCCTTTGTGGCTTTTACCCTGCACTGTGTGAGCTACAGTTCCGTGTGGAACCCTTGTTGTTCTTTCTCCCTTCCCAGAGTGTGACTCGGTTCCCGGTCGGCCGTGAGGCCCACTTGGTCTCTGCATGAGTGGGTTCCCGATACAGCATTCAGGTGGGCCTCACAGCCTATCTCCCCCTTTCTGGTGGTGCCTGTTGGCTGTTGTGAGTGTGCGGGGCTTGGTGGCTGGGGTGGTGCACAGGGCCTGTTCGGTCTACCCTGGCCTTGGCCAAAATCCTATACTAGGCCTCGGCCTGGGCTCAAGGGCTCACATCCAGAATAACACTTACCTAACCAAGAAGAGGGAATGGGATCAAGGGAACAAAAAGAGGGTTTCATATGTCGGAGAATAACTGAAAGAGAAGAAATGGATTGCAATTGAAAGGAAGATGAGATAGAGCAGCACAGTGCAGCAGGGGACAGACTAATGGGGAAAGTCTGAGATAGAAACCTGTTCTGTAAGGTAATGGTCTATGAACAGAAGTAAGCTGCTAGATCATTAGCCGAAGGCTGAGCTGAAATCTGAGGAGGAGAGGGAGCTGAAGTGAGGGATCGGTAAATGACAAAAAGCTCTTTAGAAATATTTGAAGCATTGGTTAATCTATGATCGGGATATGTTCTAGGACTGCCCTGGCTCTGCCCCAACACTATACAGATATTCAGAGGCACTATTCAGATAACTCCTCTAAATATAATGGTTAGCAACATTTATTCGGATACCAGGAACTGCTGTATACACACTGGCTGATATTCAAAATAAGTTAACTGGGTGGGAATGGCAGCCAACCGGTTAACTTCCTTGTCAGTGCTTAACCAGTCATTTTCAGCGGCACTTAACCAGTTATTGCCATTGAAAATGACTGGTTAGTGCCATTCTTTAAGCATTGGAACATTGGAGATGTTCTGGGGGCATGACCGGTTAAGTTCCGATATTCAGAACTTAACTGGTCAGGCCTAGCAGATAAATAGAACCACATAAATAGCTGCCCATTAAACGTTAATCTTTATCCATTAACCTATGGCCAGTTGAATATTGACTTAACTGGGCATGCGCTAGCTGGCTTGAAAACCCCCCAGAAATTCAATGCTGAAGTCTGCACAGGGCCCAGCATTGAATTTCTGGTTTCAGCACCGGTGGCAGACAAAAAAAACACTGTCCGCCACTGGCTGAATATTGGGAGGATGGTGTCTGGAACCCTTACATAGTTTCCAAATACTTTACACATTCAAAGGTCATACTAAACATTTAAACAATTGCAATGTTTTTTTTTCCTTAGTAAATTCATAATTTGTGTTCAGAGTGTCCTCCTTCAAATTTGATACATTCACAAAGTATTCAACACCACTGATCTGTTGGCTCAATGAATTCTGGGGTTTCATAAATTAAGAGCTCAACTGTTTTGCAAGCTCGATGTGCTGGAGCTCCATCCCATTGAAAAATAAAGTACTGTACTCAGAAATGTCTCAAATTTCAGACAGAAGTTTTTGCTGCAGTAGGGCATTTTTGGGTTGTTTGGAAACATGTTGGGGGTCCCATTTTTTCTGGACACCATGTTGATAAGTGCTTTTCAATATTGACCCGGTTATGTTTTGTGGTCAGAGGATGAACCTGTTACCTGATGTTCCTTGTGAAACATAAATTGGAAGGCTTTTCTCCAGTTTAAACAGTGGGTGTTGGCTGTAGGAGCAGCTTTATTTTTTTTTCCTTTTACATGTGTAATTAATTATATAGGGAACAGATGCACTTTCGTTGACCATATTTTTTTTCCAGTTTTTATTGAATAAAGCTCCAACATACAACCATAAATTCAAATACACAGTCGGACACCCTCCAACATAACAATGTAACATCTTCAATATATCTTTAACCAACTGTTTATGTCCCCCTTTCCCACCATCCCCCCTCCCCTCCCTCCTTCCCTCCTACTGAATTATCAGGGTAGAGTCCGGTCGTGCCAACCACTCTGTGTATGGGTCCCAAATTCGGTGATATGGCAGCAAGCGACCCAGACGCATCGCAGTCAGCTTGGACATCAGCTGAATATAGTCTAATTTTCACAGAATCGACTTCAGTCCCTGCAGAGTCTGCTGCTTCCATGCCGCCGCCAGCACCAATTTGCTGGCCACCAATATCTGAGTGGCCAGTTGGTGCGCGTGTTTTTTGCTGTCCTGAAGTCGTATGTGTAACAAGCAATGGTCCATTTTCATGGGAAAAACAATTTTTGTTATACTCGCAATCAATTTCAGAACCTTCGTCCAATACTGTTGAGCCTGTGGGCAAGCCCACCAGATATGGACCATGTCACCCTCCATACCACATTGACGCCAGCAGAGAGCAGACCCCCCCCCCCTTAAACATCTTGGCTAGTCTCTGCGGTGTGTAATACCAACAGTATAATATTTGATAGCCATTTTCTACCAATGCATTAGAGATTGACACTTTAAGTAAAGATGTAAACACCCTTTCCCACATATGGTATTCATAAGACACCCCCAATAATTTTTCCCACTTTTGTGTGTAGTGCAGGATGGGCTGTGACTATAATAGGAGTGCTTTATACAATCTAGATATCCCTCCTTTTCCTCCTCCTCCAGCCAGTGCCCGCTCTAATTGTGTTTCCTCCAAGCACAGCTCTTCTTTTGTACGTCGCAAAATAAAATCTCTTAATTGGCGGAACTGAAAGGCGTTGGAGGCAGGAATCCCATATTCCTCCTGCACTTCCTCGAAAGTAAGAAGTTCCCCATCTTCCCACACCTGACCCAGCTCCCACAGTCCCCTCTGCTCCCACTTCTTAAAACAATGGTCTGAGGATCCCGGGCCGAATCCTGGCGCATATCTAATCGTCATATGCAGGAAAAAAGTGCGCCCACGAAAAAGGCTAGTGCGAATTTTACTCCATGTGGTAAGTGGCCCCCCCCCCACTGCCACCTTTATTATCTCTTTTAGCTCCCTATCAGGTAGCCAGGGTATAGCTTTCAGCGGATGGAACTCGCACCAGGACTGTTCCATAACTTTCCAAGCCTTCGCTTTCCCATTATGCCACTCAGCTAGTATGCGGAGGTGGGCCGCTCTGTAATAAAGCAAAAATAAAGGTACTCCCATCCTCCCATGTGCCCGTGGCTGATGCATTACTGACCTACGCACCCGTGGTGGCTTCCGGTTCCAAATGAAGGAGAAAACTCTCCGCTGCAGGCCTCTGAAGAATTTTTCGGATAGGTAGCGCTATGAATAAATATAATATTTTGGGCAGTAAAATCATTTTAACCGCACTAATCCATCCCATCCACGAAATTGTTAAGCCCTCCCATTTATCCAGCTCCAGAAAAAGCTCCCATATTTTTCCTGGGAAGTTGGCCTCATAGAGGCCCTCCCACCGTTTCGTTATATTTACTCCTAGGTATTTAATTGATTTAGGCGCCCATCGATAGGGAAGGTGAGCTTGCATCTCCTCCACTTGATCTGCTGGTATAGTAATATTTAAGGCTTCTGATTTTTCCATGTTGACTTTAAATCCAGCCACCCAGCCATAATCCCGCAGGGCCGCCCCTACAATTGGAAGTGACTTGACGGGGTCTGTTAGTGTGAGAAGAATATCATCAGCAAACAACAAAATCCGAGTCTCTATTGGTCCCAACCTCAATCCCCTGATATCCGGGTGTCATCTAATGTATGCTGCTAATGGTTCCACCGCCAAGGCGAAGAGGAGAGGCGACAGGGCACAGCCCTGTCGTGTTCCTCGTCCCAGTAGGAATGTGGATGACTGACTCCCATTGACCCTAACCGATGCTGCGGGTGCCCTATACAACAGGGATAGCCAATGCAGATAGTCCCCTGAAATACCTGCTCTCTTCAAGGTTGCAAATAAGAATGGCCAATGCACCCTGTCGAATGCCTTTTCTGCATCTAGGGAGATTATACAAAGTGGGAGTTTCTTGAGATTAGCGGATATTATCAAACGTCTGACGCTCCCGTACAAAGCCCACTTGATCTTCGTGAATTAACTGTGGGAGGTACTGCTGCAGGCGAGCTGCCAATATAGAGGTGAAAATTTTATAGTCCACCCCCAATAGGGAGATAGGCCTATAAGAGCTGCTCAACTGGGGATCCCTGCCTGGTTTGGGCAAAACTATAATATTCGCTAGATGCCAAGTCTCTGGCAGAGATCCTCTCCTGCCTAGGTCATTAAATACCCTCCGCAGCACAGGAGCCACGAGAGATCCAAAGGTTTTGTAGAACTTGTTAGTAAACCCGTCGGGACCTGGGGCCTTGCTGGGCGCCAGCTCTTTAATAGCACGTATTACCTCCTCTAGCTCAATTGGCCTGGAGAGCCTAGCTTGTGCGCCTTCCGTAAGAATTGGCAGATGAACCCGATCTAAGAAAGCAGTGATCTCCCCCTCCTCTGGATTAATGTCCGGGGTATAAAGTTTCTCATAATAACGCTTGAAGATTGCTTGTATGGACCCCGGATCTGTGGTACAATCACCTTTTTCATCTTTTAAACGGAGAACATGCGTTCTAAGTGCCTGTTGTTTTAATTTATATGCTAAGAGCCTACTGGTTTTATTGCCAAACTCAAAATGTGATTGGCGTGCCCTTTGTAGCTGCTCTGAGATGTCTGCCAACTGAAGCTCGCAAATCTCTTGTCTAAGCTTATGAGCTTGGTCTAGTAGATTTTGTGCGGGGACTCCCAGGCCCTGCCTGAAAATTAATTTCTCCACCTGCGCTAGTCTCCTACGTCCAGTTTCCTCTGCCTGGGTTTTTTCTCTGCGGATATGAGCTTTTAACGCAATAAAGTGGCCCCTCATGACTGCCTTGAAGCCCTCCCAAAGCACCCCTGGTGAGACCTCCCCGTTGTCATTAAATTGGAAATATTCTTTAATAAGCCTTTCAAATTGGAGCACCTGAGTCACCTCAGCCAGCAACGCATCATCCAGCCTCCACTGTGGAGCAGTCTGTCACCTCTCTGAGGTCCTCAGCACAAGAATTACCGGACTATGGTCCGACCACGTACGTGGCTCAATGCGCTGGTCCCTGATATTTCCCGTGACAGTCGTATCCCCCAGCCAAAAATCAATACGAGAAAACGAGTTGTGGACCGAGGAGAAATATATGTAATCTCGTTGGGTGGGGTGAGCCTGCCTCCAGGTATCCCCCAAGTGCCATCTAGCCAAAAAAGTTTGGAGTGCCTCTCGTCCCCGGCGGGCATATTTTACTGATGGAGAGGAATTGTCCAACTGTGGATCAGGGGTAATATTAAAATCACCACCTACTAGTAAATTCCCCTCCCCGTGTGTCAACAGTACCCGGTCTAGGTGCTGGAAAAATTCCCCATGATCTTTGTTGGGCCCATATACATTCAGTATAGTGTATTTTTGTGTCCCCAGTTGCATAGTTATCAAGAGAAATCGACCACCCTTGTCCCTAATGACCTTTTGAAACTGCCATGGGCGAGAATCATTGAGTGCCACCATGACCCCCTTGCTTTTAGAGCCCAGTGTGTTTGATGCATAGAAAATATGTGGATACTGGCGATGTTTGCACAACCCCTCATATTGCTTCTTTAAATGGGTCTCCTGTATCAGGGCTATGTCTATTTTTAAGCGAGTTAGCTCCCTAAACAGAAGCTGCCGCTTCATAGGCACATTTAAGCCTCTGACATTCAGGAGCGCCAGTGTTACATCTTGCATCCCTTCATCATCTTCAGGCGCCCAGAGCCCACCCCTGCACATTTGTGTCTTTTATCATCCACCCATGCCACGCTGCTATTCAAACCCCTACCCTGTAACCCCCCTCCAAATGTTCCCCCCCTCCCACCCACCCTCCTCCCCCAACTGCACCTTGATCCTCCCTCATGTATGAAGAAGTATCTAGTGGAGGAATCGTCTCCCCTCCCCCTTCACCGCAGTATTATAACTTTATAACTTCATTACAGGTCTCCCGCCAACAATTATCCAAACCATTGTGAACTTAACTGACAAGATCTAAAAGGCTGTTACCTCTGAACAAATGTCGGGTCTCCGCCCGACATACATTAGCATAGCATTGGCCCCCCTTACCCGCAGTCATGTAAGGTGACCAGCAGATTGCTGGCGTTGTAAGCGCTTGTGTCCTTTGCCCACCCGCTGCCACTTCGAGTGGGGCGTCTGGGTCTTGTTCTTACTAACTCTCCCGAAGGTCTCCGCGGGAGCTTCCTGCTGTGCCTCTGGTAACACTGCTCGAGCTTCAGCCAGTGATCTCACCTGATGCATCCGTCCATCTTTGTAAAATACTAGAGCAAAAGGGTGTTTCCAGCGGTATCGGATACCAAGTTCCTGCATCCGCCTTGTAACTGGTTTCAGCTCCGCTCGGCGTTTTAAGGTAGCAGCCGCCAAATCCTGATAGATTTCTATTGGGTATGTGTCCCATTTGAAACTTTGGAGGCGTCTTGCCGCCTGGAGCACCCGCTCTTTCAGCTTGTAGTCTTGAAAGCAGGCAATAATATCGCGGGGTAGATTGTTTCTCCCTGGGCCCAGGGACCTGTGAGAGCGCTCTAGGCCTACTCCCTCAGCCCCCAGCGGAGTTCCCGCCTCTTCCAAGATGGCGCTCACCACTTTCTGGACCACTACTTCACAGTCAGTGTATTCCGGGGTTTCAGGTACACCCCTGAAGCGTAGATTGTGCCGTCGACTTCTATTCTCCAAGTCCTCCAACTTATCTGTCAGTTGTTGCTGGCCCAGACGAACATCTGTGACCGCCCGATCCAGGGCCCCAAGCTCCTCAGAATGTTCTTCTATCCGGGTTTCCACCTCTTCCACGCGACCTCCCAGATCTCTAATTTCACCTCGGAGGTCGGATCCCAGCGTCTCCAATTCCTCCCGGACCGCTTTTACATCCGTTCGAATCTCTTGCAGCCATTCTTTCAACTCCGCTAGGGGGTCCACCGCTGTCGGCTCCGGTTCCTCCCCGAAGAGACATGGGCTGTTCTGGGTTGCCTCGTCCGTTGGTTTTCCGGCGTGTGGGGGAGGGTCGCCTGCTCCTGCCTCGCGGTTCGCCGATGTTCCGCTTTTAAAGCCGAATTGGCTTAGTTCCGCTTGCGTGCTCGTCATGTCTCGGTGCACCCGCTTTTTAGCTGTCTCCGGGGATCAAAAATCTGCAGCGGTGCTGCCCCTGTCGGGAGACCTTGTGCTCTTTATGCTGCGATGAGCAGGAGCGAAAGCGCTAGACCGCCATCTTCGTGGGTGACGTCACTTCCTTCCGTTGACCATATTTAATTAGATATTTTTGTAAAAATAAGTGATTATGATGATGTTTCTATGTCCTGCACTTGTTCAGGTTGGGACATAATTAAGTTTATTCCAACACTGCTTAGTTTGTTATGATTTAAATGTGCTTTTTTGAAATGTCCTTTTTTCTGCTCCCCCATTCCATTAATATGGACTTAAAGTGAGACATCTTGAAATCGGTTAAACTGTAGCACTCCCTTATTTTGCAACCCTATGGCAGCAGTATTGCAAGACCACATGGGGGGGGACAGGGCCGCTGAGAGACTCGGCCAGGCCTGGGGCAAGGCCGCCCCGCCTCCGCCCCGCCTCCGCCCCCCCCCATTGCTGCCGCCCCCCATCGCTCCTCCTGCCGCTGCAGTCCGCGGTCTCACCTGCCTGCCTCCATGGCTCCGGGCCCCCTGCATTCAAGGCGGCAGTCGCAGATCGCCTCTTTTCTGGCCTTCCCTCCCTGTGTTCCGCCCTCGTCTGATGTAACTTCTGGTTTCCACGAGGGCGGGACACAGGGAGGGTAGGCTGGAAGGGAGGCGATCTGTGTTTGCCGCTTCGAAAGCAGGGGACCCGGAGCTGAGGAGGCAGGCAGGTGAGACCAGGAACTGCAGCACCGGTGGCCTGACCCCGGCGCCGGCCCCCCTTGGAGGCCCGGGCCCGGGGAATTTTGTCCCCCCTGCCCCCCCTCTTGGCGGCCCTGGGGGGAGAAGGGGGTTGAAGCTCCCTTTTTGAAGCCAGCAGCTGCCAGGGCAGAAGCATCTAAAGATTGCACCTGCCTCCCCCAAACTAATCATCAAAGAGACCCTCAGAAGGTACTTTGGGGGGGGGAGATGTGGCGTAATTTAGTAATGCAATCAGGGTTGGATAGAGTTTGCAGAGGGATTGGGAGTGGGGAGAATAGGTTACAGTGAAAGTGGGCTGGGGGGATCTTTGAGAAAGGGATCAGGAATGGATGTGTTTTTGTAATGCGCCAGCTTGGCCCTTTAAAAGATACAGGCATGACTAGGGGCTGCTATCTTTGCATTGCAGCAACTAGGAATACACATTATTCCCATTTACGGCAATGCAAATTTAAACTTTTTGTTCCATTCACTAACCTGAGCTCTGAGGTACCACAGGTTAGTGAATGGCATTGTAAACTTTGCTGCAGTAAAATAGCACATTTTACCACAGCTTTTTTTTTTTTTTGTTACATTTGTACCTCATGCTTTCCCACTCTTGGCAGGCTCAATGGGGCTTACATGGGGCAATGGAGGGTTAAGTGACTTGCCCAGAGTCACAAGGAGCTGCCTGTGCCTGAAGTGGGAATTGAACTCAGTTCCTCAGGACCAAAGTCCACCACCCTAACCACTAGGCCACTCCTCCAGCTTAGTAATTTTGGCCCTTAGCAAGTTAAATGGCTCAAATTTATCTGTATAAGAGCCAAATTTCAAGGACTAAGATAATTATGTATTCAACACAACTCACTCACTTTGAATATCAGACCCAAAGACTTTACCTGAATGTATATGTAACAATGTTTTGTCATTATGGCCCCTGCTCCAGAGAAGAGGTGTCAATCAAAATATAACAGTTAAGATGCACATTCAGAGAGCCTGAAGCTTTTGGAGAGAACTATAAAATCTAAGAACAAGAGAGAAACCATGTCTTTTCTCCTAGTGGAAGTCCAGCTAAGAAGGATGTAGAGTATTAAGTGGTGAACCCCACCTGGGGCATACCAGAGTCTGGTCTGTGGACTAAGGGCCCAATGCACAAAGCTTACTGTGCTTGCAACTTTTGCTTTAGACAAGTTGTAGCATCTAAAGCAAACATTATTTAGTGTTTAATGCACAAAACAGTTTTGTGTCCCTTTTACAGTTCCCTGTAGCAGCTACCGACAACCCTATGCAAATGCATTACAATGAGCTTATTAGTATTAAAATGAGCATTCATAGCAATGCACAGACCTGAGCACCTACCTTTAACGAGCAAAATTTTACAGAAAGTCTGGACCTCTCCTTATGGGGAGCAGTCTGCTTGCACTATACAGTGCAAGAAGACTGCTCCCCATAAAGTAGGCACTCACAATGCATGGACCCCCACCACCCCCAAAACTTTCCCTGGTAGTCCAGCAGACCCCAGTTTGATCCTTGACCCGATCCCCCCCCCCCCCCCCCCAAGACCTTAAAAAACTTCCCGACCCCAGCCATGGTGGTCCGGTAGACTCCTGACCTGACCCAGAAGGCCCTGGTGACCACTAGCCCTGGTGGTGTAGAGGATCCCCCCCCCCCCCATTTCTTTCTCCTATATCTTTGTAGGAGGCAGGAGGACTGCCTCATATCTCAGGCCCGTCCGCTTCTAAAATGGCAGTGCCCAGCTCCTGCCCGGTACATCCTGGGATATACTGGGGCAGGCCGAAGCACTGAAACTCGTGAGTGCCAAGTATCTCAAGTATCAGTGAATAACTCACTCATTCAAAAGTTTATCCATAACTTGTTCATAAGGCAATCTTTTAGCACTCAGGGAACACAAATAACATCTAAAGGAGAATTAACTAAAAACACCATTGGGATAAGAGCACAGTAACCTTGTTGCTACCCAAGGGGCTGATGCAGAAATCTGTGCATTAGGGCTGCTGGCCACATGGCTTCTAACACATGGTTCCCATAAAAACTTTACCACAGGATGTAGTAATTGATGAGCATCAAATTACTGCTATGTTAAAATCACTGCAGTATTCTTCAGCTCATTGTAAAATGTCATCCTTTGTGTTGGTGTGTGAGCGGTGATTGGTTCATGCATTCACAAGAAGGATGACATTAAAAAAATAAGTTGTGGGGCTGCTTTGGCTCTAGGTCCTCCCCCCGCCGACCCAAAGGTAGCTGATCTCCACCCCCACCCATATTTCTATGAGAAGGTCTGGCCCAACCCCTCCCTGTAGAGTAGCTAATATGACACCTTCCCCTTCTGGTAATCCTTCTTAGTTTAGTGGCCCTATCCCTGATCTTTTCACCATACCCTGACCCTGACTTAAAAAAACCATCCCTGAGAGTCTATTGGATCCCAACCCCTCACCGAACCTGCTCACACCTGCCCCTCACAGCTCAAATCTGGTCTGGTAGGAGTGATACCGAATCGCTCCTGCCTCCAATGCTGCTATGATCCAAAATGGCAGCACCTGACCCCCAAGCGGTGCATTGCATTGAAATGATTGCAATGCCTTATTTGGTAGACTGATCCCTAGGGGGTGCAGGGTAATACATCGCTAGGGGTCAGGCACTGCCATTTTGGATCCTGGCAGTGCTGGAGGCAGGAGTGGGCACCCCTCCTATCTGAGCAGATTTGAGTTGCAAAAGGGAGGGAGGGAGTTCACTAGACCACTACTACTTATAATTTCTATAGCGCTACCAGACGTACGCAGCGCTTCACACTTGAACATGGAGAGACAGTCCCTGCTCGATAGAGCTTACAATCTAATTATGACAGACAGACAGGACAAGTAAGGGATAAGGGTTAGGACAGACAGGACATATCAGGGATAGGGAACAGTTGAAGGGATGCCTTTTTTTTAAATGCTGGAATAAGGATGTGGGGATTGGGGTGAGGGCCACTAGACTACCAGGGATTTTCAGGGGAGGGCTCATGCCGGCTACTCTTCAGGGAGGGGTCAGGTACAGTTGTGGGGGAGTGAGGGAGGTGGTCAGGTCTTGTGATGGCAGGTAGGGACGTGGTCTGGTCGGATCTTATCAGGGGGTTTCAGCAGTAAGGTCGGGTCACGTGGGGAAGGAGTCAGCTGGCGCTCAGGTTGTCTCATGTCAGTGGGGGCTGATGCAGAAAACTGCCAAGCAGTCAGGTTGATGGGTCCTATACCTTGTCTCAGACCAGGCGATATTTTTTTTAGCAATGTGCTGGTGCGGTAGACATCAGAACGCATCTTTACATCACTGTGTATTACTAAAAAACCTGCTTACCAACCATTTTAATATGCTGGTGTCTACCGCATGAATCATCATCAGGCTGAGACACTTCCTGCAACCTGCAGTCAGTAAGGAGCACTTAGACGGCTTGTTAACCTCACAGTTAGGCTTGTGGTAGTTTTCTCGATTGGTCCCTAAGAGAGATACTGGAGGTTCAATAATCCTTATCATCCTATATAATAAAACGCACCTCCAACATTCTGAAGCCGAGAAAGTGAAGCCTTCAAGCCTTGAAGCATTCCTGCAACATTCCGGATCTACGGCTTCAGAACGTTGGAGGTGCGTTTTATTATATTGGATGTGCTCAGTGCTTTTCTGTAGCACATGGGGGGAATTTAATATATGCTGATTAAAGTGGAGGAGTGGCTGGAGGGGGGGAGATAGGACAATCGCTGGGTGGCTGGAGGGGGGGCAGGGTGGCTGGAGGGGGGCAGGGGAGAAAGGAGATTCGCTGGTTGGCTGGAGGGGGGCAAGGGAAAAAGGAGAATCGCTGGGTGGCTGGAGGGGGGCAGGGGAGAAAGGAGATTCACTGGTTGGCTGGAGGGGGCAAGGGAAAAAGGAGAATCGCTAGGTGGCTGGAGGGGGGGCAAGGGAAAAAGGAGAATCGCTAGGTGGCTGGAGGGGGGGGGGGCAGGGGACACAGGAGACTCGGTGGGTGGCTGGAGGGGGGCAAGGGAAAAAGTAGAATTGCTGTGTGGCTGGAGGGGGGACAGAGGAGACACACTCGCACCCAGCAGTCTCTCTCTCTCTGTCACACACACACACTCGCACATTCATTCTCTCTCTCACACAACCAGTCAATCTCACACATACTCTCTCAAACATACACACTCCGAGGAAAACCTTGCTAGCGCCTGTTTCATTGGTGTCAGAAAGGGGCCTGTTTTACTAGTATAACCATATCATCCAAGACGAGAGAAAAAAGGATACAGGATTTCAAATATTTCTTTATTTAAAAACATTTATAATCTGCTCTATCCACTGTTTTGGGAAGAGTAAATTTAGAAACTTTGATAAACCACCATAAGGAGCAAGAAGTTTGCTTTTATCATCTCTGCTGCTGCTTTATGTATGAAAGATGCAGTAGTTGGAAGTGAGTGATGTTACACCAAGAATACCTTTCCATGTTTTTTAATGAAGTGATATCATCAGTGTTGCAACTATTTTCCTTCAATGCTATGGACAATTAGCTTTTATTTTTCATCATTCTTTTACTGTACCTATAGGCTAAATATTGGATTGCCTATTAAAGGGACTTTTACTTACAGCCAGACAAGTCTCCATTGATCCTTTTTGCCTGTTACTGTTCTGCGCGTAATATTTTTTTTGCTATTTATTATAGTGAGCTCACTGTTGGAGGGGAACTCTTTTCAATTTGTGTGCCATAAATTAAATTTGAGAGGGGAGAAGAGTAAATCTGGCCACAGACATTATAAATCGATTATGTATCTGCCTCCAGGGTGACCCACAGCCCAACCACTTACAGATCCACTACATATATGTCAAATGTAGCAGATGTTTGCACAGTATCTTCAACCTGTTTGATCAATACCAGACAAATGTGTACTTTTTGCTCCAATTTAAAGATTTTCTCATTAAAAAAACATAATTGACAAAATCAAGTCAAGTTTATTTCCTGTATGCTTTTCTATTAAAATGTTTTCAGCAAGAATACAACATCTAGAATAGAAACGATTATTAGAACAAAAATTAGCCCAGCTGAGGTAGGATTTACAAATTGTTGATTTTCAGTTGATCATATGGGAAAGTTGTTTCATGTACTATAGAACTGAACGCATAACAAGACAGAACCAACACTTTAATCATCCACACCATTGACAATGCAGAACAAGCCTTTGCCTGTCTGGACTTTGCCCTTTGTAAATGTGGTTTTGGTGGTAAATGAAGAAGTGGGATTATTTATGTAAAACTAGTGGCCACTGTACATATAAATCAACAGTGATCTCATACTATTTTCCATTAAAGGGATGTCTGCTTTCCCCTTCCTCTTTACAACTGCAACAAACATTTACTATTTCTGGTTGCTGTAATTCTCAAATCAAAGGTCACTGAGTGGGAAGCATTGCTCATAAAACTGTGATATGCAAATGGTATACTGGTACCTTCTTAGAAAAAGCTAAATGAAACTACAAAATTGTAACACATTTCTTAGAACTAGCATTAGAGCCTGCTCATTTTCCAGATTACAGAACTAGTCAGAATAACGCAAAATGGCTTCTTCTTAAGAGGGGCAGTTTTCAACGTGGGTGGATAGCTGCAAATTCTGCAAACACTTTTGCAGAGGAAAGCAGCATAGCAGCCTAAAGTAGAAATGGACATGGCTAATATTCATCCATCTCTCAAGCACAGCCAAGCTATTTCCCAGAATGGAATTATTAAAGGGAAAGAGGGAAGCTATAGCATTAAAAAAATGTATTTAAAAAAATCCCTGTATCAGCATATGGAATTTTTAATACACAGAAATGGCCTTATATAAAATTGTTTGTTGGTATATGGATGTCTATGTTCACATGCCAGGAGTAGGTTTTCCTGGGGAGAGGAGCAGGGGTGGAGTTACAGTGTATGTACACATAAAATGCACAAGTATCTAGAGAGTCCCTAATTCTATAAATCTACACACATAACTTCATGCGTAGCACACAAAGTTGCATGTGCAAGGTATTGGATACTGTCAGTTTTATACATATGTTAATTTAATAATTAGCTGCTAATTGGCATTAACTAATTATTGGTTATAATTGGTATAAATTGGCACTAATTAGCAGTTATATGCATAACTACCCTAAATTGGTATTCTATAAACTGTGTGGCAAAATTCGAAGCGTACAACTGCAAGGGGTGGGGTGGGCCTGGGAGGGGCCTGGATGGATGGGATAGGAGCGGACCCAGCAGGTTCTAGAATACTAGCAGTTATGCCCACTTCACTACCTTGCTACACACACTGTAACTTAGACCTGTTCCTTATATTTTGATTAACTGTACAAAGAACCTGCGTTTAGTTTAACCACCCATTTATTTATCCCAAGTAACTCTGTACCATGTATCTTGTCCCCATGTATATATCTGCACTTGGCCCCTCAGCTATATAGTAAGCTGTATTGTAGAAAAAACATTAGTATCATAGCAATCATATTTGAATGTTCTAATTGTGTATTTATTAGGTATTCCATCACTATTCTGCTTGCATCGTATTATATCTCTGTTATTTGAATTTCAGTACTGTTAAATGTGTATATTTTTGATCCTGTTTCATGGTAGAGTTATTATTAGGTTTTAATTTACTGTTTTCAAGTTTACCTCGTTTATTATATTTATGTTTATTCTTGGTTATTTTCTATTGTTATGCTGTTAATAAATGTTAAACTGTACCTGCTGTACACTGCCTTGGATGAATCCCTTCATGAAGGCGGTTAATAAATCCCAATAAATAAATAAGGAAATAATAACTGACAGCAGTTAGGCGTGAGCATTTATACCAGTCACTGTGCAGAGCTAGCGTGTTTGCGCCTAAAGTTAGGTGCATAACTGCAGACACACTAGTATTGCATCATCCCACTGCTTAACTTTAGGTGATCTATAGAGAATTACTGCCATAGGTAAACACATACACATTTACACCTACCAGTACTTCACCAGACTGTAAGAAGTTCCAGCTGCACTGCACAGATAATGCAGCTGAAAAGTCACAGGTAGAGGATGCACCCATATAATGGCATTCACTGTAGGATATGTCCTTTTGAATATCAACTTGAAAGGTTTTTATTATGTTTATGGTTTATGTTTATCATGTTTACATTTATTATTATTATTATTATTATCATGATCTATATAATATATACCAGATATATGCAGGAAAGGTATTTTTCAAAAACATTTCCATGTGCAGAACAATGCTTTTCCCAGGGAAGTAGCCTATTAAAGAATTGGTTGATGGGATAAAGAAACCACCGAGGTGGAGGAACAGGAACCACTATGAATGTGGAAAAACAGTTCTAGTACAGTAGGGGTAAGGATGGCTCATCCAACACAAAAGAGTCAGCCACCCATGTCCAGCGACCTTTAGCGTTTTAAATTTTACTTTTAGCATTATTATACTGGTGCTTCCCTAGCACCCAAAGTTGAGGGGACGTTGAGCAGAGGATTTATCGGTATATCTCACTTTTATTACTCTTATTTCTTTTTTATGCATTTTTAGCCTGTTCAGCTTTCCATTTTTATCATTATATTACCATATCACCTTAACCCAACAACATCATAGCAGTACATATTATATGTGTGCAAATATACACCCCAAAACATTTTGTTTAAAAAAAATATTTTAAAAATATATATAACTAGTAAAAAAGGCCCGTTTCTGACACAAATGAAACGGGCGCAAGCAAGGTTTTCCTCGGCTCTCCTGCAGCCACCTATGTCCAGCGACCCTCCTCTCTCCCCTGCCCCCCTGCAGCCACCCATGTCCAGCGACCCCCTGCCCCCCCTGCAGCCACCCATGTCCAGCGACCCTCCTCTCTCCCCTGCCCCTCCTCCAGTCACCCATGTCCAGCGACCCTCCTCTGGACATGGATCATCTGTGAGGCATGTTTTTTTCCCCCCGGGTTCTGAAGTTGACATCATAATGGCTACGGTGATGTCAGCCTGATCTATGGAGCCTAGCAGACCAACTTGGAATGAGCCACGGTCCCAGGCAAGTCAGAACGTTGGAGGTGAGAATTATTATATAGGATTACTTCATTATGGAAATGGGTTGGACCTATTATTCTTATTTTTATCTTTCAATCCCTTTCATTTTTTCCTTTATATATATATATATATATATATATATATAATTTTTCTTATTATTTTATCATCACGATATTATGCATTCAGTTATATGCACTTTTAGTGCATCTATAAAAAATTTTTTTTAAACTCTATGCATCACTTTCACACTTTACTGTTATCTTTTATATATGCTTTCTGGATTGTAAAATTGTGTGTAGTTTATATATATATATATATATATTTTTTTTTATTTTTATTTTTTTTTTATATATACATTGTTCATGTGCACATTCATTTTTTATTGAGTGTATAATTTCCTCAGTTTATATTATTGTATGCCTATTTATCTATGTGTTTATGCTTACTATTATTTTACTTTTCTGTATATTGATTTTAAACTTTGTGTGTTTTTAGACCCCTGAAGAAAGCTATTGCCGAAATACGGACCGTGTAGGGTTCCAATAAACTTTGTTTAGGAGCTCTTACTCCTGTGTTTTTGGCTGGCCACTTTGACTTGTTTTCTTCCACCCTGTGTTTGGTTCGCTTGTGTTACTGTGAAGGAGTGGACCCCCCCCCCCTTTTTTCTCTTGTTATAAAATTATTCTCATAATGGACATTCCCTGCTCCCAGGAGCTTTTAATGTAGACAAGATAACAGACAGACGTTGCAAAAAATGAAAACAAGTAAGAGGCTTTGAGTTAAGATAGCTGAGAAAATGTACTGTGCTTGGGAAATTCATTGAGGAGGGAAAACATTTCATTGAGTGTCATCAAATATGGACTTTTGAGGCTGGAAATGTTTCAAGGAGAATTCTGTTTTTACAAGTTATTGCATTTTAGTATTTTTCCTGCACAATGTTACATCAGCATAGAACATCATCCCAGTTCTGTCCTAGAAAGTAGCACTGCCCTCCCCAGTCTAGAGCTCAGTAGGAGGCCACGATAGGAAAGAAATGCATCAGGTAGGTTGTAGGTAGGATTAATTTATGAGGAGGGGCAGCTTGAACTGAATAAAACTATAAGGAGTCACCACTGGACCTAATTAGTGAATCAGTTTGAAGGTGAATCATTGTTCTAGGACTAAGCAATGAAAGAAGCACAGGAAAGGGGGTAGACTGGTGAGATTAGGATGGTAGTATCTTCAGATATTTTCTACACTGCCACAGAGCTATTAGACACCCATTATCTTTTAAAACTAGTAAATGCTAAGGTCTTATCTTTTCCACTATGAATAGCTACCTCCCACCCCAGCTGAATTTGGAATTCAAACGGGATGATTTACACCGTAACAACTGAAAATTAGTCAAGCTACCATATAACAAATATGTATATCAAAATAACAAAATTGGAGTGCTCATTAAAGGGTCTTTTACTTACAGCCAGCCCAGTCTCCATTGATCCTTTTTGCCTGTTATTGTTCTGTGCGTAATATTTTTTTACTATTTATTATAGTGAGCTCACTGTTGGAGGGGAACTCTTTTCAATTTGTGTGCCATAAATTAAATTTGAGAGGGGAGAAGAGTAAATCTGGCCACAGACATTATAAATTGATTATGTATCTGCCTCCAGGGTGACCCACAGCCCAACCACTTACAGATCCACTACATATATGTCAAATGTAGCAGACGTTTGCATGGTATCTTCAACCTGTTTGATCAATACCAGACAAATGTGTAATTTTTTTCTCCAATTTATTTTCTCATTAAAAAATATAATTGACAAAATCAAGTCAAGTTTATTTCCTGTATGCTTTCCTATTAAAATGTTTTCAGCAAGAATACAACATACAAAACCCATTGTATCTAGGACTTCTAGAATAGAAACGATTATTAGAACAAAAATTAGCCCAGCTGAGGTAGGATTTACAAATTGCTGATTTTCAGTTGATCATATGGGAAAGTTGTTTCATGTACTATAGAACTGAACGCATAACAAAACAGAACCTAGTAACTGAAGCTAGTAGATGTAAAATAAGAGTCTCTTTCATTCACTTATCTGAGAAAGTAATTATCTTGACTCTCACCCCATCCTCACCCCAACAGTATCTTAGACAGAGGCAGTCAGCAGTTGCCTTTAAAAACAGGTTTGCCTATTGCATTGCAAATCACTGGCTTTCCCACCACTATGTTTCAGATTCAAAGGAGCCTTTAACACCTGAAAAGCTGTGTGTATCTTCTTTATGGGAAACCTTTTACAACCAACATTTCAGTTCCAGTCTAGAACTTTCCTCTGGTGGCAAAGCATTTTAAGATGGATTTGATTGCTATACTGAAATAGGAAACCATCCACTAGCAAAGATCTAAGCTTCTGCTAGCAATGGGGATCTCCTTTTTTCTGAATCAGTTGTTATGTGTTTCAGGGCCTCCCGCAGCTTGGCCCAGAAGAGCATTTGGGCTTCAGGCTCTTTTGGCCACTTGAGGTACGTTTTCTTCTTCATGATCTTCCTCACTCTGGTGTAGTCTGAGAGTTCACAGTCAGGAATTTCATCCAGAAAGATGAGCACAAGGACATCATGATGCTCATCGAAGAGCCTATAGAGGGCAACTTGCACCTCCATGGAGCACCAGTCACTCACCAAGTAGTTGCGAGAGACAATGCATAAGGTCTTCCTGCTGTTGTAAATGGCATCCACAATGTTAGAAACGATAGGCTTTCCAACCTCAAAATCCCGTTGATGGAGGCAGAGCTTAAACTGAGGGGGCTCCTTCTCTTCCAGGTTGGGGAGCAGGTGGGTGAGCACCCAGTCTTCATCTTTGATGCTGTATGACACGAAAGCATCATACCTAGAGAAGAAACAATTATGCAGCTGATGAAAATTTGAGGGACGACAAAGCAAGTCAAATGTCTAAATTGAAAAAGTATCTTTTTCTTAAAGTGACTTTGGAAAGATTTTAATTCAAATTATTTGAGAACAATTTTCAAACACTCTTACTGAGAGTAAAGAGGTGTATATACCTGGGTAAAACAACCAGACTGAAAATTCTTGTGTCACATCATGAGAAATTCAGCTGGTTAAAGCTGCCTGAATTCATCTCTGTTCCCTAATTCATTTTGGTGTCAGTATTCTCACTGCTGGCCTTTCTAGAGTGAGAAGTCAGCCAGCCGATAGGAGTAAGCTGCCTGCATTTTGCACTAGCATTATCCCTGAGGCCCATCCTAGCTGTGGCCTCTTGCTGAAGTCCGGTATTTCCTGCACCTGTCAGGAAGGAACCAGTATGGTACCAGAAGTTTTAAGAGAGGAGTAGAATATATAGAACAATTGAAGGATTTCTGGAAGCAGGTAGAAAGAAGGAGTACCTTATTAAAATCAGAGGAAAGGGCATGGTGGCAGCAGTAGCCCTCTCTGAGTATATAAACTCATTCCATGCCATCCTAAATTGTCTTAGGTCCCATCTCCTGCCTCTGACCTTCACCCACAGGAAGATCCTTTCTGCAATGCCTGTAGCAGCATCCTGAGGAAGCAGCATGCCATACCCCCAAGGGTTGGCAACACAGAGACACTTGCCCCAGAGCAGGGATTCAAAGGGATTAGGAACAAGAACCAAAGCTAACACAGTTGCTGCCTAGTTTTAGTTTGGTGGAATGGGGAACCACTACACCCCTGCAAAATCCTAAGAGAGGAGAAGGAAGTCATTGCATTCAAGACTTTCTGCTGTAACAGCCAGACACCCTATCATATATCTGTCTCTAGGGCAGAAGGGTTAACCTCTTCTATTAAATAATACTATCACATCCACAGGAGCCAAGTGTCTACTATCCAGATGCTGGAGAAACCTGTAAGTGTACCATCTATAAGGAGCACTGATAAATCTGTACCATCTCTAAATCTGAACAGCAGGTGTGGACTGTGTCTCTGTAGGACTCTCACCTACCCAGTGAGCTGGTCTGGATAATTAAGAGAAATAAAATAACCAACTAATGGAACTAATGCTATTGCTGGAGGACAGGAGAAAGACTGTACATAGTTGCAACATGTCTGGCAAATTACCCTTGTGCTATGCCTTAGTCAGTTAAAGGACAGTAAAGGTTGGCTCAGACATAAATGACTGTGTGTGGTGTGGAAAAATCCTAGTCCTGGCTCTGGTCCTTCAACAAAGAAATAAGAGAGTGTGCCCCTGTTTCCAGCTTACTGGGCTTATACTAGGCATCCGCCTAGCTGTTCTATAGACATGCAACCCGGGGGTGCATACAAGAAAAGAGACTCTCCTGTGAGTTTCTTTAGGCCAGAGGAGGAAAACAAAGCACATTCATTTTATTTTCAAATATGCAGATTGTTTTTTTTCCTCCTGTATAGAGCTGTGTGTTTTTTCAAATCAGTCAGCGTTGTATAACATTCCTTTTTCTTATTTAGTAGGGCAATTAGCTAGTTTGTGTCTTGGTTTTCTCACAGACTATAGACAGGCTTGCTTAACCCTCGTAATGGGCTATAAACTTTAACAAATGTCTGTTTGCTTGTGTCAAACAAGCTTTAAATATAATATAGGGACATTTTCAGTGAAGGACCATAAAGAGTGATAGGTAAAGAGGGCAAAGGGCAAAAGAGAGAAAATATAAGTGATTGGACAAAACTAAGCTGCAGTAGTCTGACAGCTTCCGAAGAGAAAACACAGAGAGAGAGAGAGATTGATTTTATCTTCCTTATACTGAAATTTGGACTGATATAAATAAGAATTCATTTTTCTGCAATACTGAGATAAAAGAATTTTTATTGTAACCATTTATTTACTCTAATAAATTTTAGAATTATTATAAAAGAGACAAACTGAACGCAAGTGTTTCCCCTTTGTCAGAAAGACTTGCATTTTCTAGTCTTTTTTGTTCATCTTCCTTTTAGAGGCGAGAAGGGAGTGTCCTATATAAACACTCCTTCGAACACTACTACTACTACTACTACTTAACATTTCTAGAGCGCTACTAGGGCTACGCAGCGCTGTACAAATTAACAATTAAAGACGGTCCCTGCTCGGAAGAGCTTACAATCTAAAGGACGAAATGTCAAGTTGGGGTAGTTAAGATTTCCTGATAAGAGGTGTAATGATTAGGTGCCGAAGGCGACATTGAAGAGGTGGGCTTTGAGCATTGATTTGAAGATGGGTAGGGAGGGGGCACGGCGTATGGGCTCAGGGAGTTTGTTCCAGGCATGGGGTGAGGCGAGACAGAAGGGGCGGAGCCTGGAGTTGGAGGTGGTGGAGAAGGGCACTGAAAGGAGGGATTTGTCTTGAGAGCGGAGGTTACGGGTAGGGACGTAAGGGGAGATGAGGGTAGAGAGGTAAGGAGGGCCGCAGATCGAGTGCATTTGTAGGTGAGTAAGAGAAGCTTGAACTGTATGCGGTATCTGATTGGGAGCCAGTGGAGTGACTTGAGGAGAGGGGTGATATGAGTATATCGGTTAAGGCGGAAGATAAGACGTGCGGCAGAGTTCTGGATGGACTGAAGGGGGGATAGATGGCTACGTGGGAGGCCGGTCAGGAGTAGGTTGCAGTAGTCGAGGCGAGAGGTAATGAGAGAGTGGATGAGAGTTCGGGTGGTGTGCTCAGAGAGGAAGGGGCGAATTTTGCTAATGTTCTAGAGGAAGAAGCGACAGGTCTTGGCTATCTGCTGGATATGCGCAGAAAAGGAGAGGGAGGAGTTGAAAATGACACCGAGGTTGCGGGCACATGAGACGGGGACGATGAGGGTGTTATCAACTGAGATAGAGAGTGAAGGGAGAGGGGAAGTGGGTTTGGGTGGGAAAACAATAAGTTCAGTCTTAGACATATTCAGTTTCACCCATGCAAATAACAGTGCAACGTAGATAGATGGTTTTATCTTGTATACCTTGCACTTGCCAACTTTTGAAGAGACACAAGGCATGAAGTATGCTAGATAAGGTTACCCAAGTAGTATTCTGAAATTATTTCCATACTGTACAACCCAAGAATTGCATCTGACAGAGATGAAGACACTATACATGATGCTTGTGTTGACAGGAAGTAAGAAGGTAGGCACAAAGAAGTTAGGAAAGTTTGAAGGTGGCTGAAGTTGAAAAGAAAATGAGGGAAAGAAGACTGATGTAGTTTGAGATGAAAGATACACTGAAAGTGCAGACTCAGAGGAAGAGGCTCAGAGGAAGGCCAAAAAAAAAGATGTGGATTTTACAAAACTGCAAGTCCAAGGGAAGTCATTTAAGGAGTTAACCTACAAAACTGAGGGCCAATGCAGAAAGCTACCTCAGGCAGAAGTGTGCAGTTACTGATAGGTCTATGTGTGAGTTTCTGGGTGCATGATGCAGACAGGGCTTTTACATAGACATCAATAGACATCAGCACACAGCATATTAAAATGAATGCTAATGAGGCTATTAGTTATTCTGTCACCAAGCATAGAAGCATGCAGAAAACTTCAAGGTACCGCGAGAAGTTGACCGCCAGATCTGAGGAGGCATAGAAGGGTTAGTTGAGAGGATTTAATGCCAGGTTTTGGGATTTAATTATAGTTTTTTTTTCTTTTTGTTGCAAGCATAACAGTGCCTATGACTTTTAAGACAGAATAGGAGGTGATTGTTTCGCTCACACATCTGAGCAGAAAAACATTATATCCGTACAACAACTGGGATGTTGTTTTTCTCATAAATATCAGCCTCGCAAATATTTTATGAGTAAGAAATTCCTGCAAGACTGAAATTTAGCCATAGAAAAACATTCCAGCACATTTGCAGATGTTCTGCCACTTTCAATGTGCTCAGATATGTGCACAGTGTAGAATCCAGCAGGCTTACCCCAATTAGCACACAAGTTCTGCAAGCTTGAAATCTGCATATGATTAGCTTACTGCACTGGTGCAGAATATTTTTTCATTAGTTTGCATTAGAAACCATGTGCTCGGTGATCAGCACACAGCTTTCTGCATTGGCCCCTCAATTTCAAGTGGTTGTTAACTTTTAAGATGTACCCACAATTCTCCCCTGAATCGCTACACCAAACCCTGGTCCAAATGAGCAGGTAGCCGAGAGTTATGTATGATCTGGAACAGGTATAAATGCTAACAGTGAAATATTTTGAAGGATACACGTATTTCCATTGCAAAATAGAGAATACATGTATACTTTTACGGCCTACCTAAACCAAAATACACCTACTTCAAAATGTGCATTCTGTTGGAAAAAGGTTAAAGGATTATGGTTTTGATATACCACCTTTCTGTGGTTTACATATGCAGGTACCAGTGGCGTAGCCAGAAAGCAATTTTTGGGTGGGCCAACAGGTCAGATGGGTGGGCACCAGGGTTGCCAACTTTTTTGAAATTGAAAAACTTGCCACCTGATACCCCACCCCATGCTCCAGCTCTACCCCACTCCCAATAACTTCAATAAGAGTAGCAGTGCAGTCTTCAGGGGGAAGTACAAGAGATTGCATGCACTCTTCCACCTCCATTGAGCCACGGTTCCCTAACACACATACTTAGCCTGTATAGCAAGACCAAACACTTTTCAACATATCTTTCCAGTTACATGCTATAGAAATGATCCCAGAAAGTATAGTATTAAAGGCAAATAAATTCTGCATCCACAGAACCCCCTGTCCCTCCCCCAATGGGTCCAGAGCAGAGTTAGGACATTTCCCCATAAAACTCACCGTAATATCAACAGCCGCCATATAGTAATTAAAACAATCTTTAAAACAAAATGTCACTCATAACCTAGTGCAAATCTACAATGCCAGCACTAACTTCCAAAAGAAGGATCCTACCTATGAAAAAGGCATTGCCCTACATATTACAGTGGGGCTGTAAAATATCAATACATCTATTGGGAAAACTAAACAAACCAAACTTACTACAGAAGGCTACATAGAAAATTCATGCTAACGGAATACCTCGATCACACACATGGAATAAAAATGCCAAATATAGAATAATTGACTAAAAAGTTTAAACATAAATATGACCAAAACCCCAAAAAGCCAAACCTTGCATGTAATACAATACCAGAGATACAGAAAGAAATGCATTTCCTCCTGTGCAAAATATAAGCGTAGTACTTGCCAGGGATGGTGTTGGAGTGCAACTAGAGCAATTGCTCTTGGTCCCCTGGCCACACCAGCTCTGGCAAGATGTACATTCCAAATGTGACATATTCTAATCACAAAATTGAAAAAAAAAATGATTTTTTTTCTACCTTTTGATGTCTGGTTATTTTATTTTTCAAATCAGCTTGGTTCTAATCTCTGGTTTCTGCTTTCTTCTGTCTTAATTCACTTACCAGGGTCTCCTGTCTATTTGTCATTTCTTCTCTCTCCATGTCCACCATCCATCTCTCATCTCTGTGTCCCTATAGTTCCTTGTCCAGTATCTCCACTATGTTCAAATTCCTGCATCCATCACCACCCTTCTATCCCCTACCCCTGTGTCCAGCATCACCCCTTGTGTCCTTATGCCCTCACATGCCCAGTATCTCCCTTTTGAGTTCCTATTGTCCCCTATGTCTAGTATCTCTCCCCTGTGACCATATACCCCTCCCTCCCAGTGTCCAGCATAGCCTCTCTATTCCCGGCGCCATCTCTCTCCCTTCCCTCTAATCTCTTCTCCTGGTACAGCACCTCTCTCCCTTCCCTCAAGCCTCCCCTGCAGGCCTTCCCTCCAGCCTCTATCCCCCCCTTCCCACAGGTCCAGCACCTCTCTCCCTTCCTTCCAGCCTGCCCCCTTGCAGGTCTAACAACTCTCTTCCTTTCCTCCAGCCCCCAGCCTCTCTCCCTTGCAGGTCCAGCACCTCTCATCCTTCCCTCCATCTTCCTCCCCCCTTTCAGGTCCAGCACCTCTCTCCCTTGCCTTTTTCCCTTGCCTCCAGCCAGCCAGCCAGCCACCCCCCCCCCCCCCCCATTGCAGGTCCAGAACCTCCCTTCCTTCCAGCTAGCCACCACCCCCCTTTGCAGATCCAAAACTCTCTCCCTTCCCTCCTGCCAGCAACCTCTCCCCTTGCAGGGCCCAAACTTGGCTCCCTTCCCTCTAGCCAGCCAACCCCCCCACCCTTGCAGGTCCCAAACCTCTCTCCCTTCCCTCCAGCCAGCCATCTCCCCCCTTTTGCAGGTCCAGAATCTCTCTCCAATCCCTTCCCTATGGCCTCAAGCCCCCCCCCACCCCACGCAGGTGAAGCCACTGTCTCCCAGCCTATCCCTCTCCCACCCTACAGGTACAGCCACTCACTCCGTTTTCCTCCCTCACTATCGCTTCGCTGATCACAGATGAAGAAACCTGCTCCAGAGCCTTCCCTCCACAAGATCAGCTCTCTTCAGCACAACTTCTTGTTTCCAGGGCAGATCGTGGCAGAGGGAAGGCTCTGGAGTGCTCAGCGAATCACTGCTGGCCCCGCCCTTAATTTAAACCAGATGCTTACGGCAGGGGTGAGGGAGAGGAAAGAAGACTCATCTGAAGCTGCGGACCTGGTTGCGATCGCGGTTGCGGTTGTGATCCACTATTTTTGGGTGGGCCTTGGGTGGAAATGGGTGGGCCTGGGCCCACCCAGGCCCACCCATGGCTACGCCCCTGGCAGGTACTTGTACCTAGTGGGTTCATAATGAAAGATTTTGTACCTGGGGCAATGAAAGGTTAAGTGCACTGTACCTTCTAAGCTGAGTGGGTGTCCTCCATCTGCATTGCTACTGGTAGGGGGTAGTGCTTCAATGTTGTGTTTTCAATCAGTGGCATACTGAGGTCGGGGCGGTGGGGGCGGTCCGCCCCGGGTGCACGGCGATCTCCTGAAACTGGCCAAATTGGTATAATCGAAGGCTTTCCGTTGCGGAGCCAGCCAAACTTCAAGGGGGCGTTTCGGTAGGATAGTGAAGACAGGACAGGGGCATGCTTTGAGATGGCCAGCTTCGCCCGATAATGGAAAAAAGAAAGCCGGTCTTGATGAGCATTTCGCCGGCTTTACTTGGTCCCTTTTTCTTCATGACCAAGCTTCAAAAAGGTGCCTCAACTGACCAAATGACCACCGGAGGGAATCAGGGATGACCTCCCCTTACTCCCCCAGTGGTCACCAACTCAAATGTCATACCCAGCTCCCTGACAGCAGTATGCAGGTCCCTGGAGCAGTTTTTAGTGGGTGCAGTGCACTTCAGGCAGGTGGACCCAGGTCCATCCCCCCACCTGTTACCCTTGTGGTGGTAAATGGGAGCCCTCCAACCCCCCCCCCCCAAAACCCACTGTACCCACATGTAGGTGCCCCCCTTCACCCATAAGGGCTATGGTAGTGGTGTAGAGATGTGGGGAGTGGGTTTTGGGGGGGATTTGGGGGTCTCAGCACCTAAGGTAAGGCAGCTATGCACCTGGGAGTTATTTTATTTTAAATTTTTAGAAGTGTCCCTTAGGGTGCCCGGTTGGTGTCCTGGCATGTCAGGGGGACCAGTGCACTACAAATGCTGGCTTCTCCCGTGACCAAATGCCTTGGATTTGGCCGGGTTTGAGATCGCCGGCTTCGGTTTCCATTATCGGTGAAAACTGATGTCGGCCATCTGAAACCTGGCCATCTCTGACATTTGGAAAGCCCCAACCGTATTATCGAAACGAAAGATGGCCGGCCATCTTTTTCGATAATACGGTTCGTGTCTGTTCTTTGCGGTGCCGGCCAAATAGATGGCCGCCACCGTTCGATTATGCCCCTCCACTTGACTTCCCAGGGTCACAAGGAGCTGCAGTGAGAATTGTACCCATGTTTTCAGCCCACTGAAATTGCTTCACTAAAATTCCTGCTTATATGTGTATGCTTCTTTCCATGTGTAAATCAGTTTTATACATGTGTAAATGGCACTTTAGTGACTTAAATATCCGGAAGGAAGACAGAACAGAAGTCAGACAGATGGCAGGCCCAAGAAGTAGTAGCGGCATAGGGTATATCAGGGCTGATTGACCTGGGGTGTTGACTGTACCCTATCTGTGGGTATTATTTATCTTTGCTTTTATGTTTATGTCAGTTGTAAATCACATTGGGTCTGAGAATTAATACAATACAGAAGTTTAATAATAAAATAAATAACAGCAAAGCACGTATAAGGGGAATTTTTTTTTTTTTTTTTTACTGCAGCAGGTTCCCTGCAAAAGCACTATGAGAATTTTCAAAACTTTCAGGTCAACATTTCTTGGCTGCTAATCTTGTGCATCATACAATCAGTAAAAAGAAGTGCCAGTAGAATTTGTCAGCTGTGAGAATTTGAACATTCAGCATTTCTGATATCTTTGTATTTTGCATAGTAAAGGAGGAAAAAGGAGAAGAAAAAAAGAACCGTTTTATTTTTGGTTCAGTAGTTCAAATTTGGCATCTGAGTGAATATGAGTGTTCAGCATTTCTGATATCTTTATATTTTTCTTCTTCTTTTGTTTTTCTCTCCTTCCCCTTGATTGTCTAGATATGTTATATGGAATACCCATAGGCTGCCTTGTTTACAGTTTCTCCTATGGCATTTTTATTTATTATTTTTGGATATTTTACACTACCCCTTTTAAATATAAATGGGAGATATCTGTATTATACAAATGGACCTATGGGCTAGCGTAGTGACTGCTGTAACTATATGTATGGTAGTAGATAATGTTTGACATATACTACTGCAATATGTTCCTAGATTTTGTTACAGTGGTGGAAATAAGTATTTGATCCCTTGCTGATTTTGTAAGTTTGCCCACTGACAAAGACATGAGCAGCCCATAATTGAAGGGTAGGTTATTGGTAACAGTGAGAGATAGCACATCACAAATTAAATCCGGAAAATCACATTGTGGAAAGTATATGAATTTATTTGCATTCTGCAGAGGGAAATAAGTATTTAATCCCTCTGGCAAACAAGACCTAATACTTGGTGGCAAAACCCTTGTTGGCAAGCACAGCGGTCAGACGTCTTCTGTAGTTGATGATGAGGTTTGCACACATGTCAGGAGGAATTTTGGTCCACTCCTCTTTGCAGATCATCTCTAAATCATTAAGAGTTCTGGGCTGTCGCTTGGCAACTCGCAGCTTCAGCTCCCTCCATAAGTTTTCAATGGGATTAAGGTCTGGTGACTGGCTAGGCCACTCCATGACCCTAATGTGCTTCTTCCTGAGCCACTCCTTTGTTGCCTTGGCTGTATGTTTTGGGTCATTGTCGTGCTGGAAGACCCAGCCACGACCCATTTTTAAGGCCCTGGCGGAGGGAAGGAGGTTGTCACTCAGAATTGTACGGTACATGGCCCCATCCATTCTCCCATTGATGCGGTGAAGTAGTCCTGTGCCCTTAGCAGAGAAACACCCCCAAAACATAACATTTCCACCTCCATGCTTGACAGTGGGGACGGTGTTCTTTGGGTCATAGGCAGCATTTCTCTTCCTCCAAACACGGCGAGTTGAGTTCATGCCAAAGAGCTCAATTTTTGTCTCATCTGACCACAGCACCTTCTCCCAATCACTCTCGGCATCATCCAGGTGTTCACTGGCAAACTTCAGACGAGCCGTCACATGTGCCTTCCGGAGCAGGGGGACCTTGCGGGCACTGCAGGATTGCAATCCGTTATGTCGTAATGTGTTACCAATGGTTTTCGTGGTGACAGTGGTCCCAGCTGCCTTGAGATCATTGACAAGTTCCCCCCTTGTAGTTGTAGGCTGATTTCTAACCTTCCTCATGATCAAGGATACCCCACGAGGTGAGATTTTGCGTGGAGCCCCAGATCTTTGTCGATTGACAGTCATTTTGTACTTCTTCCATTTTCTTACTATGGCACCAACAGTTGTCTCCTTCTCGCCCAGCGTCTTACTGATGGTTTTGTAGCCCATTCCAGCCTTGTGCAGGTGTATGATCTTGTCCCTGACATCCTTAGACAGCTCCTTGCTCTTGGCCATTTTGTAGAGGTTAGAGTCTGACTGATTCACTGAGTCTGTGGACAGGTGTCTTTCATACAGGTGACCATTGCCGACAGCTGTCTGTCATGCAGGTAACGAGTTGATTTGGAGCATCTACCTGGTCTGTAGGGGCCAGATCTCTTACTGGTTGGTGGGGGATCAAATACTTATTTCCCTCTGCAGAATGCAAATAAATTCATATACTTTCCACAATGTGATTTTCCGGATTTAATTTGTGATGTGCTATCTCTCACTGTTACCAATAACCTACCCTTCAATTATGGGCTGCTCATGTCTTTGTCAGTGGGCAAACTTACAAAATCAGCAAGGGATCAAATACTTATTTCCACCACTGTAGGACTAGTAAAAAAGGCCCGTTTCTGTATGAAAGGAAACGGGCGCTAGCAAAGTTTTCCTCCCCCCTTGCTCTCTCCCTCGCTCTCTCCCTGTGTCCCCTCCAAGTCCCACGGCCCCCTTTCCTCCCCTCCGATTTCCATGGCTTCCTCCCTCCCTCTGTCACTGTCCTTCACTCTGTCCTCCCTCCGAGTTCTAGTCCCCCCTCCCTCCCCCATCCCCCAACGTGCACGTCACCCCCCCTCCAAAATCGCCAACCCCCCTCTCCCCCTCTCTTACCAGAGTCCCGGCGGCAGCATTGAAGAGCAGGCTCAGCGAGTCTGCTGCCTTCCCTTCTGTTCGCTCCGAGCTGTGACTCTGGTCCTGCCCTCATTTCATGTTTCCGCAAGGGCGGGACCAGAGTCAGAGCTCAGAGCGAACAGAAGGGAAGGCAGCAGACTCGCTGAGCCTGCTCGCTCTTCAATGCTTCCAGGCCAGTGACGTCAGTGTTATGTCATCTTCATAAGTATACACACTCATCCCAGCTTCTTCGATCAGAGTGGCTAATGGGCTCAAAATTATATTGAACATAATTGGAGAGAACACTGAACCCTGGGGAACTCTACAGTCCAAAACCTTATTCTTTGAAGATTTATCACTGCAAACCACCCTAAAGGTACGATTGGACATAAATAATTTCAACCAGTCTAACACACATCCTCCAATTCCTAAGGCATAAAGCCTATGAAGAAGTAACTTATGATCTAGTAAATTGAAAGCAGAACTAAAATCCAAGGAAATGAGTTCTAGTTGAAACTAGGTGGCAACACTGGTAACTGGGAAGCAAAGCCAGCGCTAGGTGGACTTCTACGGTCTGTACCCTGATCGTGTCTTGGATAGATATGGATAAGCTGGACTGGAGCTTTTCAAGGGCTTCGATGATGGATTCAGAAGTTTTAGAACAAGGACAGAGCTGGGCAGACCTCTATGGTCTATGCCCTGAAAATAGCATGAACAAATCAAGATCAGGTATACATATAGCACCTCATACCTTTAAGTAATGAGTTTATGTACTTGGGCAGACTATATGGACCGTAAAGGTCTTTATCTGCCGTCAACTACTATGCTATGTTACTGCATGAAGCAGACCACCTTCGGCGGAAGCCACGGTCCCAGGCAGCTTCAGAACGTTGGAGGTGAGAATTATTATATAGGATGTGTAAATGCCAGTGTCCAACTTAGCTGCACTTTGGACAAATTCTGTAATTCTGCTTGCAACTGTTTGAAACATCCCCAGCATGCCCCCTTTTCAGATATCTACTAAGAGAGTTAGGTGCTGAGCCTTATAGAATAGCATGCAGCCAATTGTATGTGCAAAGTCTAATTGACACCAATTAACTGCAATAATTGGTTGTTACCACTCAATTATTGCTAGCTAAAGGCTTGTTGATCAATTATGTTGTGCTCGCTCAAATTGTGATATACAACTTTGGGCTCCATGTATAGATTCCGGAGGTTTATGCAGGTATTTTCTCTGTCCTTAGTGGTGTTTTTTGTAGCTGAGGTGAAGTGACTTGCTCAGAGTCACATGGAGCTATAGTGAGAAGTGAACCCACTTCCCCAGGATCTCAACCCACTACAGTAACCATTAGGTTACCCCTCCATAATAATGTAGAAGCAAAAAAAAAAAAACCTCACTTATTCTGCTGAGAAACAGAAAGTTTTATCTGCCATGATATAAACTTGCCATTCCCCCCCCCCCCCCCCCCTGTAGGAACAGAAGTTGTACAATATTGCTATCCCCCCTCCCCCCCTTTAGTTAAATATTTCTTTCAGCTGCCTGGCAATAAATAGCAATATTCAGGTGCTACAGTCTGGGAATTCCTGGGGAGCGGAGGGCAGCCTTCTAAAACATATTCAAAGACTTGATTTCAACCCAATAACTGGATTCTCTGGAGACTCAAAGCAGAGATTAATTGAAAATGCTGGTATCACTTTTGAAACTGTGAAAGCTGTAAAGTGTTGGTGGGGGGGGGGGGGGGGGGTTGTTAGTTTACTTTTGTTTTGATTTTCCAAATCAATTTTTGCATTGGTTTTCTGTTTCTGGTTTATCAGAAGAGGGGAAATGGGTGTCTTTACCCAAGTAGTAGAGGGAAATCTATCAGAACAGATGACACAGTGATAGAGCGTAAAGCAGTGGTGGAGACATTAGGGGAAAAAAGCAGGCACAAATGAAAAGGGAAGAGCAACAAATTTGATCTGCTGAGCGAAAATGTACCAGAAGTGGGATGTGTGACTTATTTATACCACAAGATAGAAGGATATCAGCTGCATCATCCTGCAAAATGTCAGCCTCAGGTATGGAAATGAGAAACGTTTATCAATAAAAAAAAGTAATTAACCCCAGAAATCACATACCACTTTAGATACCTGTTGTTTTTAGACTGTAGAACCTGAAAAACATCAAAGTTGTGAAAACAATAGTATAGTCCCATTTTACTGACCCTATAGTACACACAACTTTCAAACAGTGGATTAAATTGACCCTCCAATAATTTAGCTAAATGTCTAATTTGATGGAGGAAAGACTTCAGAAGTCTGTATTAATGCAGCATAATTGTCCTTAAATTTGACCTCCAGGCGAAGCTGCTTCTATAGTCTTTATCTCTTTTTTGTAACCCCACTTTTGGAACCTTATCACTTAGGGGTCACAAACATCTACAGTTAAACTAAATCCACAACATCATGTGATCTGGGTGTGTGCAGATATTTTTAATTTTGTTTTGGATTTCAAAACAAAAATGTCAGTTCCCAGATGTTTCCCTCCCTCCCCCCTCCCCCAAGCTCCTGCCTTGACAGAAGTTTTAAAAACCCTCTAAAGCCCACTTTCCTAGCCCTCAAAAGAACATAACATAAGAATAGCCATACTGGGTTAGACCAATGGTCTATCTAGCCCAGTATCCTGTTTCTAACAGTGGCCAAGCCAGGTCACAAGTACCTGAGAGAAACCCAAATAGTAGCAACATTCCATGCCACCAATCCCAGGGCAATCAGTACTCTCCCAGGCATCAATTCTAGATCTCATTTTTCAGAAAATCTTACCCTATCCATGAGCCTGTAAACTCCTTATGGGGAAGGAACAACCCCAAATTTCTCCTGACTTGCCGACATGTTAATACAAATATTGCTGGTCAACCCGAGAGTGGCAATATTTTGAATACAAAATAGTGTCAACTGACCAAAAAGGAGACAATACCAGTTCCTTTCCATTCTCCATATTGATATTTTATACTTGTGATCCGCTCAGATAGTTCGCTCCTGAGCGATATATCAAGATTTAAATAAACTTGAAAATTCTTGCCCAGCAGATATTCAGAATGATTTGTATTAGGAGCAACTGGGGATCACAGCTGTCACATGAAAGGTTTATGGCTCATGTGAGAAGGTTGTGGTGGTAGTGATGGGAGGGGGGATTCTGGTGGAGGCTGGAAGGGATGGGTATAGTCTAGAAGGGTTTTATTTTTGTCAAGGCAGAGGAAAGGCTTAATTTAAAAAAAAAAAAATCATTTGTTTTCTTTCATTTACTGTTTTGTTTCAAATGAAGGCATATTCTTAATATGTGATTTATTTTGAGAATCGCATAGGTGTGTTGACAAAATGCTAGTTACCTATGTGGCTTTTCTTTGCGTCGGCGAAGCCAGACTTCCTGCAGCCAGATTCGGAGGACATAGAATCCATATACAAAGTACCACTTTCCCTTCACATGGCCAATGCTGACAAATAGACAGGTGAGCACCACAGGCACAGAGCAGCAGAAGGCCAGGAGCCCCAGGTCAATGTCACAAATGGACTTGTCAAAATCGACTAAATATGTAGCTCGCTGGCTGGGTGGTAAGCATCGGTATTGCTGGAAAAAAACCACTTGAACTGGGGAAGATCGTGCCCAGTCTTGAAACCAGGCATTTGTACAGGTGCACAGCATTGAGTTGAAACTAAGGTCTAGGTACTGCAGCCTGGGCAAGTCAGGAATATCTCCCTCTTCTACAGAGTGAATAAAGTTATTCTTCAGTATCAGGATACTAAGGTTCTTCAGCTCTTGGAAGAGGCCTTTCTCCAGAGCCCCTAAGCCTACATTTTCCAGGTGGAGTATCTTCAAGTTGGACAGGCCAGTGAAAGTCTGGTTGTAAAATGCATGATTGGCAATTGATGTGTCCCTCATGTCCAGTTCAGTGAGGTTCTTCAGTTCCTGAAAGGGTGAATTGCCCAGAGTATGAAAGAAGTTGTCTGAAATGATAAGTTGCTTCAGAGCGTGTAATTTAGAGAAGAGGTTTTGAGGTAACATTTTGAGCCCATGCATTTGCTGCTTCTGTAGCTTCAGCACCCTCAGGTTCCCCAGGTACACAAAAGGGGGATCTGAAAGGTCCCCAGTAGTAAATTTCAGTCGATTGTTGGCCAAATCCAGAACCTGCAGAGCTTTCAAATCCTGAAAAAGGGTTGAACTGATGCTCTCCAGCTGGTTCTGATCCAGATACAAATCCTGAAGGAATTTTAGGCCTTTGAAAGTTGCTTCTTCAATCCGTTTGATGTTGTTCTTACCCAAATCAAGAACTTCAAGGACCCAGAGACTGGAAAAAGTAGAATTGTAGAGGACTGCAATACGGTTGTTCCGTAGTTTGAGAATCTTTAATGCATGAATGTAGGAAAAAGTTGTATCGAAGACCTCTCCTATGGCATTGTTGCTCAGTGTCAGATACTGGAGTTTTGTAAGTCCCTGAAAAGCTGTCTTGCTAATATAGTTAATCTCATTCACAGCCAAAGACAGGTGGGTGAGGCTGGTAAGACTGTAGAAAGCATTGCTTGGGACTGCTGACAGCCGATTGTACTGCAGTGACAGATACCAAAGATTGGGCAGACAGTTAGAAAACTGTTTGCCTTTACAAAACTTGATGGTATGAATTTTGTTATGGACTAGATCCAGTCTCTTCAAAGTTTTGGAAAGGTGGGCATTAGAAAAGAGGTTTGGCACCTTGATGTTATTGTAGGACAAATCAAGGTGTTCTACAATCCCACAACTATCCATAGACCCTGTGACATTTTGGAAATTGTTGCGCTTTACCATGAGATACCGCACTGACTTTCCTTGAAGAAGCTGGCATAGCTTCTTGAAGTATTCTGGCTGAGACATATTCATAAAGGAGAGGCTAAGGTTCTGCACAGGGGCTTTCAGATACCTGAGGAGATTTTCCACTTCTTTGAAACTCATTGGGTTGCCTTTCATATCTAGGTACAGCAGACTTGAAAGGTTCAAAGAGGTCAAGTTCTGGGTATCCTGAAGACTAGTATTGGACATATCCAATTTTTGAACCATGGACAGAAATTCCAAAGGAAGCTGAAGCTGTGAAATGGAGTTGTTGGCCAAGGACAAATAAGAGAGTCCATGAGGCAAGAGAGTGGAAGCTGTAAGGCAATGAATGTGGTTCTGTTTAATATTCAGAGTATTGAGAGTGTGAAGGCCTGCCACTGCTTCTACCACTGAGGAGAAATTGGTCAGATTGTTCGAGGAGAAATCCAGAAGTTGCAGCTGGACAAGAGGTCGCATAACATCTGCTGAAAAAGAAGCCAAGAAGTTGTGGGAGAGAATTAACGTACTTAAGTTTGCCAAGCCTCGGAAAACATCTGGCTGCAAGGATTTCAGGACATTACTGGACAAGTTTAAGATGGATAGGCTTCCCAAGTCCTGGAATGCACCAGCTTTTATGCTGCTGATCCAGTTGCAATCCATCTGCAGATGGACCAGGTAGTTCAGTCTGACAAAACTTCCAACAGGCAGATGTTGAATGTTGTTCCTGGAGAGTATCAGAATATGGATGTTGTTGGGCAGGTCAGCGAGAGCCTCATGCAGCCCATCATCAGTCACATTTCTGCAGGAGACTGTGGAACTGAAGTTGTAGTAGCGAATACAGTTCCTATAAGTGTAGCCACTGACCAAGTTAATGAGGCAACTAAGAAACAGTAGAGACCAGGCAGAGTAGCCCATGACTGATTATTAATTCCACGGTTGCTACACCTCCTTCCGGCGCAGTGTAAACAATGTTCAGATGATGATTTTTCACTTTTATACTAGTGGTCAGCTGCGTTTTTGATCCTCTTTCACCCTTGCTGTGACAACTGCTGTAAGTATTGTGTGGCAGCCTGGCATGTAGGAAGTGAAAATAAAGAAAATGCTTTCATGCCTCTACTTCTCTATTCCTTTGTGATCTGCTGCTATTAGAGTAAGTGAAAAAGCCGGAGTTCAGAGTGGCATGTCAGTTTGAACACATTCAGTTTCTGTTCCTTTGTGGTTCCACACAGAATCAAAATAGATCACTCCAAATGTCATTGCCGATACCAGCAGGATCACAGGGTTTGTGTCTCCATGCAAAGTTCCAGCCAACTGCACTGTCATTGGATCAAGTAGCTGCAGTGCTTGTGTGGCCAGCCACCTCTTGAGAATCATCAACTGCAGTCTCTTGTTGAGTACAAATTTTGAGGCGAGACAGATTGACAGTGTGGACAGCAAATCCTACAGGCTTCCTGTTTACAGCTGGAATGTGTGCCATGGGGGTTAAAAGAGGCTGCAGTGGGATCACAAGCAAGCACAGTCTACATGCTCAATACCAGGCTACTGCAGAGCTACCATGGGCACATCCAGGTAGGAGCTATTCCATTTCAGATAAGTGCCTTTGAATATTGACCCCCATTCTTTTTCTGTTCCAGCCCCTTCCATCCCAAACAATATACAGGGAATAGGAGACAAGGGGCCGGTCTGGAGTAAAGCTAAGAAGACTTATCCTGTTTTTTTCCATCCCCTTCCCTATTGTCATATCCTTTCTTTTCCTGTCCTGACTCTGAGTAAGGAACAGGAAGGGAGGGGGCAAGACACTGAAGGACAGAGCAGAGAATAGCTACTCTGCTTCTTAAACCAGCTTTCAGAGTCCAATAACTTTGACAACTGTATGTGGGGAGAGAATAATGTCATGACAATAGGGCTATAGGAGAAGTCCAAAAACCCACCTATTTGAAGTCTACTGTATAAAGGCTCAAACCAAAATCAAAGTGAAAAAAATCCGCAACAAAAAAGTGTCAATGACAAAATATCAAACAGTGGATTAAATTGACCCACCAATAATTTAGCTAATTGAAGAGTGTGCTATGAGAGAAAAGTTGATACAGTATCATGGAGGTTTCTGACCGATGACTGAGCTTGCGTCTGGAGCAACAGCAGCAACTTTGCCTGGAGGTCAAATTTAAGGACAATTATGCTGCAGTAATACAGACTTCTGAAGTCTTTCCTCCATCAAATTAGGCATTTAGCTAAATTATTGGTGGGTCAATTTAATCCACTGCTTAATATTTTATAAAGACAACGTAAATGCCTATTAACTTGTACAAAATATACTCGCTGAACAGCTTCAGTGGTGCACAAATGCTTATCCACAAATTAACATGTGTTCTGAAAAAGATGTAAATATATCAGGTTAGTTTTCAAACAGGTTGCCCCAGTATTTGCCAAGGTACACATGTACCGTGTATCTTCAGTGGTGCTACACATGTACTTGTACGTATTTAGCACCTATATATCTAGCTTATATGTTTGGCTTCTATGCTACAGGTTATATCTGGTTTAGGTACATCTAGGGCAAACATATAAATTAGCCATATACAGGCTGATATTCAAAGCAATTTAGGCTCCCAACCGTAGATATTCAAAGGCACTTAACTGGGCAGTGCTGATGAATATCCACTCTGATTTGTCACATTTAAAGTGGGCAGGGCAGGGACAGTACTGGGGGAGGAGCCAGCACTTATGCAGGTGCTGGCAATATTCAGTACCGGCACCCGTGTAGCTAACTGGGCGAATATAGGACAGCTTCAAAGCTGCCCTAGAGTCAGCCTATCAGCTATGCAGGCCCCAGCAAACATCACTTTTTAAAGTAGTATGCCCCTTCTATCCTTCCCCTCCTTCCGAACTTCCCCCCTTTCGCTGACCCAAAGCAGCCACCCTCCTTCCGATCCCCCCTCCCTGATCCCCTCTCCCCCCAGTGAGGATGGAAACCCTCCTCCCACCAACCCCTTAGTCCCGATAGGCTTCCCTCCAGGCCTACATGGGAGTAC
Organism: Microcaecilia unicolor; assembly: GCF_901765095.1. Lineage (NCBI taxonomy): Eukaryota > Metazoa > Chordata > Amphibia > Gymnophiona > Siphonopidae > Microcaecilia > Microcaecilia unicolor. Next base: position 389,492,036 of record NC_044031.1, on the reverse strand, counting down.
TGCAAGAGGTCAGGGCAGGCATTTATTGCATTAGCCACTAGGGGCAGGAGTCAGTGAGACCACTGGAGCACCAGGGAACCCAGGTAAACCTGGGGGAGGGGGCCTATTGGGACTAGGGGACTAGAAGAAAAGTTTTCTTTCTTGCCGGGAGGATTGGGGGAGGGGGATGAGATGGAGGGTGGCTGTTTTGGGAGGGTGGGAGGGGGATCGAAAAGAAGGACATTATGGGGGGGGGATCGGAAGGGCTGACTACTTAAAGTTGTGCAGGTCCTGGCTGATTTTCAGCAGGGGCCCGTATAGCTGTCTTATGTGTGCTCCGGTTGAATAGCGGCTGGGACCCATAAAAGCTCCGGTGACCAGCCCCACTTAAATTAGCACCGGATAGTCAGTGCCAGTGCCCAGACATGGCACAGCACTAAATATATGGTGCTAATTTGGCCGGCGATGGTCAGCATTTAAAAAAAATTATGCCAGCTGAATATTGACCCAAATGGGGTAGATTTAAGCAAGAGCACCAAAATTTAAATGGTGGGATGATGCAAACTAAGCATAAATTCTATAATGGTAGTTCCACATGTAATTGCCATTTTAAGATACTAGCATAAGTCCACAGTTTCGTGCCTAACTTTATTTATACATGTCTTTCCAGCAACCAAAACAGTTCTTCTGTTACCATGTACTACAACTTATAACACATCTGTTGAACAATTACTGAACTATAAAGAACAATGTTGGATTATTTTCTTTAAAAACTGTATACCGCCAAAGGCTGAATGTGGAATTAGAGTGGTGGTCTTTAACGTGATTGGTTGAAAGGCTGCTACACTGACCAATCAGTATTATGTTTTTGATCAGCTGTTCACTACTTAGGCTGCGGTAAAAAAAAAACTCAGTCGCCATCTTTTCTGATGCTAAGTAGAATTCGGTATGGAATAAATGTGAGCTGTCACTGTTTTTTGTTGCATCCAATAATTCAAATCCGTCCTATCGTCCACAAATGTAGATATTCAATCCAAAACACCTCAGCGGTGCAACTCGCTGACCTCCTTTAATGGTTGCGAGATTTACAGCACCCACCTCCTCATCAGTGTCACAGATATGGATGATTTAACTGACTTTTGTCATTTTTTGAAAAACTTTATATAGTTCAACATTTTTATTGGTGACAAAACGTAAAACACCACATGTCCAACATTATCCATTTACATATTCAACTAAACATGCACTTCTTTAAAACTGAAGAATACTATCTGTCAACCATCTTTTCATATTTTCTCCCCGCCCCACCCCTCAATTCCATCTCGTCAATTATTTTATTGGGAATACTACATATCCAGATATCTACTGGTATAAGGAACTCTGCTCCAATCTTAACATGTTCTCCTTTACAAACAAACGGTTGTCATCCAACTTTTACCTTACACCTCTTCCCTTCCCTTGTTATGCAATAATAAGTTTTAAAGGCTCCTCCCCTGTAGTATTAACTCCCCACATAGTATAACTCCCAAATTCAAACTTTGTTACCAATTATGTATGTTCCTCTCCCCCCTTCCCCCTCCCATTATGTGCCTACTACCAGGGGAGTTCCCTCCTCCCCTCCCCCCTCTCCCCCTTCCTCTTGCTCCACATATGACTCCTCCTCTGTGGACGCTGTACTTCCTTCTTATGTCTCCTCATATCCACCATCCTATCAATAGCATCCACATTCCACTATCTAATGATCCCAAGGGAGAGAATATTAAAATAATAATAAAAAAAAAAAAAAAAAAAAATCATCATAGTCTATTCAGCAGAAAACTGCGGGTTCTGGATGACAACGATTGTATGTACATTCCCCAAATTCCCAAGAAAGCCTTCCTTCTCTTTGGGGAGGATCCCACCACCCTCCTCTCCTGCAGAAGCAGATCGTATAGGCGGTTCCTCCAATTCCAATAATCTGGCGGCTCCGCTGCCATCCAACTATTCAGAATAAGTTTCTTCCCCAGTAAGCTGGCCTTGCGGATGAACTGCCGAGCCCCTTTTTGCGGAACTGCTAACATTTCATATTGATTGAGCAATACCCCCAAATGGGAAAACTGAATTTTATGTTTCAACACCTTTTCCAAGTATTGAGCTATTTGCCTCCAAAAAGTCTGTATCTTGTAACAGTCCCATAGATAATGAAACAACGTGCCCTCCCCCTGCCGACACTTAGAACACAACGGGTCCGGGACTCCTCCCATATGGAACACCTGAGATTTGGCCATGTATGCTCTGTGTAAGATTCTATACTGACATTCTCTCAAACTAGCATTCCCTGATATGGAGGGTATTCGTGACACCAGCCTCCGGAAGTTAATTTGCAAATTAGGCTGTTTCAAATCTTGAGCCCACCTCAGCTGAATTTTCCCCATCTCCTTTCCTTCTCCCAGCTCCCACAAGGCTTTCTGCAGCCCTGAGACTGATAGCCTCTCCCCTGGCATGGAACCATAGAATTCCCTAACTCTACGCCCATGTCTACCTCCCAACCGTGCCGGGTCCAAGGAGCGAACATAGTGAGCTAGCTGTCCATATGCAAATGTATGGCTATAATCTATACCTACTCCCAAGGCTCCCAAGCCTAATAACTGTCCCCGGGAATCAAGGACATGCTCTAACCTTGTGATACCTAGTTCTGCCCATCTAAGAAACACTTTATTTTCTGAGCCCGGTTTAAATTGAGGATTGCCCTGTAATGGTAAAAGATCTGACATCTCCGCCTCTAGCCCCCAGCTCTTATTTAAATCTTTCCAAGTCTCTCTAATGGGCCTCAGCAACACGCTGTTGCCCACCGGACCAGGAAGAGCAGTCCCTGGGCACTGCAGCAGATAATATAGATGATAGGGCTTAAAGTATTCCTGTTCCAGTCTCCTAGGCGTGAAGTCCTGCCTGTCCAATAGCCAGTCTCCCAAGTGTCTCAACAAGCAAGCTTGGTTGTAGCGACGGAGGTCCGGAAGACCCATCCCCCCTCCCTCCAAGAGCCCATTAATATTTTCAAAGGAAGCTTAGGTTTGGAATCCCTCCAGACGAACTTCCTCACATACTTATAAATCCGATTTATGTCCTTATTCTTTAACTTCAAGGGCAGCACCTGAAAAGTATAGAGCCACCTTGGGAATTCTACCATTCTGAATAGGTGTATCCTCCCATGTAAAGTAATTGGTAAAGCTTTCCACCTCCCCAGTTGCCCCTTCATTGTGTCTACCAGCCTGGTGATGTTGGTCTGATATAAGGCCGTAGTGTGCATGGTGATCCGCACTCCTAGGTATCGAAGAGACTCCACAGCCCATTTCAAAGGAAATGTGCCTCCCCATAGCCGTCTCACACTGTCATTAGTCGTCAATGCCAAGGATTTTGAGTAATTGATCTTAAATCCTGAGAAATCTCCATACTCCTGGAAGAGTTCCAATAAAGCCTCTAAAGAACGTTTGGGCTGAGTAAGGTGCACTAAAATGTCATCTGCGAAAGCAGAGACTTTAAACGATAGCGGACCCCACTTTACCCCTGTCACTTCAGGATGGGCACTAATCTCTCTGATCAGGGGATCTAAGACCAGGACAAAGAGCAGAGGAGACAGAGGACATCCCTGTCTTGTACCTCTCCTGATTGGGAATAAGTCTGACTTCTCCCCATTTATCCACATATATGCCTGTGGGTTAGAATACAATGCTCCCACCGCGTTCCTAAATGCCCCCTCTATCCCCACTTTCTTCAAGACCTCAAACATAAAGTTCCAAACTACTCGATCAAAGGCCTTCTCTGCGTCAAAGCTGACCAGCACAGAAGGCCTTTTCTGTGCCTCCACTGTCTCCAGGGAAGCCAGTAGAGCTCTTATATTACTCGCCACTGACCTGCCTTTTACAAATCCTACCTGAGGGGAGGCTACCAAATCCGGGAGCACCCTAGCTAACCTATTGGCCAATATCTTCGCATAAATTTTTATATTACAGTTCAACAGGGATATTGGCCTGTAGGACCCCACTTCCCTCTCATCCCTACTGGGTTTTAATAATACTATTACTTTCGCCTCATTTAGCCGATCTGACAAGGTTCCTGATGTTATCATATCATTGAACAGGTTGATCAAAGGACTTGTCACTTGCTCCTGCAACAGCTTATAAAAAGCCATACTAAACCCGTCTGGTCCCGGCGCTTTATGGATTTTGCTTTGCTGCAATGCCAACATCAACTCCCCCTCCTCTATAGGGCTATTCAGTATTACCGATTGCTTCTCTGAAATCCTAGGTAACTCTTGATTGGTCAAGTATACCTCGCTATCCGGAATGATATCTGACGGCTCCTCATATAATGCCTTATAATAGTCCCGAAATCTTCCTATGATCCCTCCAGTCTCCCGGACTATCTGCCCTCCTCCATCTTTGATTTGCAGGATCCTAGAAGGCCCCTTCTGCCCCTTCACTAACCTACTCAACAAAGTGCCCGCCTTATTCCCATACTGAAAGAGTTGGTGTTGGTAATAATTTGTGACTTCCTAGCCCTCTGGTGTAATAATTCATTCAGCTCCCTTTGAGATGCCAATAGTGCTCTTTTCTGTTCTTCCGTTATGGTCTCACCAAATCGCACCCTCCTAGCTCTAATTTCTTTTTCCAGACGGAGGATTTCTTTGTCCCTCATTTTCCTAGCTCGAGCCCTGTAGGCAATTATCTCCCCCCGCATTACCACCTTTGCTGTTTCCCAATATAAACTTGTTTGCTGTTGGTGGCCCCTATTATGCTCCTCAAATTCCTTCCATTTTCCCCTTATATATTCCTTAAAATGCGGATCCCGGTATAATTCAAAAGGAAATCTCCAACTACCCCTTCCACCCCCATTTCTAGACACCTGCAGCTGTATATATATGATTGAGTGGTCTGATATTTCACATGGCCCTATTTCTGCTGTTGGTATGTTTGCAAACAGGCCACTAGAAATCAAGAAGTAGTCAATACGGGATTGTGTCAAATGTGCCCTGGATACATGCGTGTAATCTCTGTGTGTCGGATGGAGTACTCTCCATATATCTATTAAATCCAGAGTCGAGCAGAGAAAGGGCAGGCCTCTTTCACAACTGCTTAATGGAGCAGCTGTGGAACTACATTTATCCATCTGGGGGTTATATACCAAGTTAAAATCTCCTCCAAGTACAATATTGCTCTCCTGGAAGGGGCTCAGCAGTTCTATTAAAGTTTTGTAAAATTTATGGTCAAAGACGTTCGGTGCATATACATTGCAAAAAATGTACTTGGTACTTCCGCATTCCACCTCAGCCAGCACATACCTACCCTCCTCACTTCTTTTAACCGACTTTATTTGTAACTGCAGCCCTTTTCTAAACAACATTAACACACCCCCTTTTTTCCCCTTCGCCGGGGACCCCACCACCTCCCCCACCCAACCTTTCTGAAATTTACTATGTTCCTCTGCTGTTAAGTGTGTTTCTTGGAGAAAGACCACATCCGCTTTATGCCGCTGCATGGCCTGCAGGACTTTGGTGCGTTTAATGGGTGACGAAATCCCCCCCACGTTCCAAGAAATTAGCTTAATCGTTCCCAGGCCACATTCTTATCGGCATGTCTTCCTTCCACATATCTTATAAGTGAGGACACACCCCCCAGCCCCTGGGTGCCTCCCCCTGCGCCACATCCACCTGCTTCCTGCCTCCACCCTCTCAGTGTTACCAGAACAGAAAGAATAAATAAATGAAAAGAAAAATTAATCACAAAAAAACAAAAGACCCCTGCTTCCCCCCTTCCCCCTCCCTCCCCTCCTCCCCTTCCCTGTTCCCCTTCCTTCATGCTGCTCCCAAAGGACCAGACTGCCGTTCTCGCAAGAGAACAGGTCACGCCCCTGTCCCCCCTCGTCCCCCCAGCACCATCTTCCATGTTATGCTGCTATTCCTCGCTACTAAAATATTTTTATATCTCATTTGCTTATAACTGATATAACAAACATGATAAACAAATTCAAACTTTCAACTCCTCTTTATACTTTACCCAACTTAGGACCCTAAGTTCTCAGCATATATTTCTCAAATATCCCTGTGTAACTCAGAGTTTTTAGCAACTAGCTTCTGATGTTAGTCCAAGTTCCCTTTGACTCTGGGTATTCCACTTTATCGCCCGCTGCCGTCTTCTTCTGTTATTTCAGCCTTTCTTGGCAAACTGCTCTCCTTATGGACTCCTCTGACCCCTTGATTGTACTTGCTCACTCTCTTCTCCCCCGCACTCCAGCATTTGATTGACAAACTTTAAAGCTTCTACATGTGAGCTAAAAACATGCGATCTGCCTCATGCTGTATTCTTAGTTTTGCTGGAAACATCAAAGCAAATCGAGCTTTCTTTTCAAAGAGGCGTTTGCAGACTTCAGCAAATTGTCGACGCTGGGCTGCCACTGTGGCTGAAAAGTCCTGAAAACAGAGCACGCTACGGGCTTCATATAATATCTTGCCTTTTAGTCTCCATTCCCTCAATATTTCTTGCTTGTGTGCATAATTGAGTATTTTACAAATTACCACTCTTGGTCTCTCCATGTTCTGTCCTGCTCTCCCCAATCTGTGTGCCCGCTCTATCTTCAGCGCCTTCTCCAGCTTCGGTATATTCAACACTTTGGGCAGCCATGATTCTAGAAACCCTGCTAACTCCACTTCTCGTATCGACTCTGGCAAACCGATCAGCCTGAGATTATTCCGTCGCGATCTGTTTTCCAGATCCTCGACTTTTGCTTCTAACTTTTCCAGCCGGTCTTTCAAATCCTTTTGCTGGGTTTCGTATTGCTGACAATGGTCCTCTACATCTGACATCCTCTGTTGAAATCCCGTCAAATCGGTGCGCAGACTTTCCAACTTTTCGTCCATCTGCCCAATCTGATCGGATATTTTCTGAAGCTTTCGGTCTACTGATACTTCTAGCAGGGCTGAGACCTCTGCTGCTATCTCTGCCGCCCAGGCAGAACTCACGGACTCGCCAGTCACGCTAGCCTCCGCCATCTTGCTCTCTCCCACGCGGCTCCGGGCTCCCTCTTTCCGATTTGTTTTTGTGGCCATTCCGACCGTATTGCAGATTGGCGTTACAGCTGCTTACTGCGTGAGCGTTCCGGTCTCTTCCCTTACTTTTTGTGGGGTTTTCAGTGGTTTTAGATGGCACTAGGGGAAGTTGTTATCCGAGGGGACCCAGAGCTCTAACGAGCGGCATCCTCCCTGTCGCCTAGCATCACGTGACCTCTTTGAAAAACTTTAAATATAATAATATAACTTCAAGCTAGCACTACTTTAGTCTTGGCCATTAAATGATTATCACAAATACATAGCTTAAAGATTTTTAACTCCTGTCAGATGAAGGGGACCTGCGTCTGACATGATCATGTTTCGCCCGACAAGGGCTATCTCAAGGACCATCCCCTGCAAATACATAACAAAAGCCCTTATGAGTCCGGTATCATACCCCCCACAAAGGTTCCCCATTATTTATTCTTGCCTACAATACTGCTAGTGCCAGATCAACTGAATGTGTAAAGGATTTCTCCTGCGAAGATGGTGGCGGTGTGTTTATGAAACTATTTATATCACTCATATTCACAGTATCATCAAGCCCTGCCCCCCCCCCCCCCCCCCCCAGTCAAACTCATATCAGGGATATCTGCTCTAATTCTAAATTTAAATCTCCCGGTATCACCAATTTCAACTGGAAAATCATATGCTATTCTCTATAGTTCAATATTCTATTGACAGTACCACTCTCCCTCCCTTCAATTACTGAACCTACTATCCTCCATCAAATATCTTTTACTTAATGATGATATTCCTTCCAATGGACTACCAAGGGGGCCTTAAGATTTTCAGTAACTATATGAGATATGTGTTCAGTCAAATGTACCCATATAGGGCGTCGACTCCTCCCCACATAGACTAAATTGGTTATAAGTAATGTTAATTGGTGCTAATTGTGCAACTGTCCTTAGGATACTGTAACCTGTGTGTGTAAAATCCATAGCGCACAACTGCAAGGGGGAGTGAACCTGGGAGAGGCAGGGACAGGCCTAATACTTATGCACATCAAGAATATTATAATGCCTCTGTATTGTTCCATGGTGCGACCTCACCTTGAATATTGCATTCAATTCTGGTTGCCGTATCTCAAAAAGATATAGTGGAATTAAAAAAGGTTCAAAGAAGAGTGACAGAAATGATAAAGGGGATGGAACTCCTCTAGAAAGGCTAAAGAGATTAGGCCTATTCAGCTTGGAAAAGAGATGGCTGAGGGGGGATATGATTGCGACCTACAAAATCCTAAGTAGTGTAGAACGGGTAGAAGTAAATCAACTTTTCATTCTTTCAAAAAGTACAAAGACCAGGGGACACTCAATGAAGTTACATGGAAATACTTTTAAAACAAATAGGAGGAAATATTTTTTCACTCAAGGGATAGTTAAGCTCTGGAACTCACTGCTGGAGGATGTGGTAACAGCGGTTAGTGTATCTGGGTTTAAACAAGGAAAAGTCCATAGTCTGTTATTGAAATGGACATGGGGAAGCCACTGCTTGCCCTGGGATTGGTAGCATGAAATGTTGCTACTAATTGGGTTTCTGCCAGATATTTGTGACCTGGATTGGACAGTGTTGGAAGCAGGATACTGGGCTAGATGGGCCAGTGGTCTGACCCAGTATGGCTATTCTTATGTTCTTATAGAATAGCAGCATTTACACACCTAACTGCCTATACTTAGGCCAATATAGAATCCATGCCTAGCATGCATCCCGGCATCTAACTTTAGGAATTCTATAGAGAATTACCCCCACTGTGGCGAGCATGATAAGCATAATGCAGACAAAACCCAAGTAAAGAATTTTCCCCAATTAAAGCCATGCACTTTCCCAGGAGGTTGGGGTTTTGAGATGACCCCTTCAGGAGTCAGGATAACTCTGAAGCTTAGAACAGGGAACTGTCCCTAAAGCTAAGAGAACCTTGAGTCCAATCAATGGAGCCTGATTTAGCAGTTTGCCCCAAAGCAGGGGAGAAGAGTGGAACTACTGGATTTCCAGGGGAACTCATAACTTGTGCTTTGGGATTAGTAAAGGGAGAGAGCAGACTGTCTGAAGCTTTTCTCCACTTCAACTAATACTCCTCCGAAGAACAGTGAGTGTATGGAGATAGACCCTGTGAAAAAAAATAAGCCTGATCGTCCTGTTGAGGTCATGGAATTTTTTTGAAGCATGTGATTAAAGTAACTTAGTTTTTCCTCAGAATGGAGTGGAGGAGTGGCCTAGTGGTTAGGGTGGTGGACTTTGGTCCTGAGGAACTGAGTTCGATTCCCGGCACAGGCAGCTCCTTATGACTCTGGGCAAGTCACTTAACCCTCCATTGCCCCATGTAAGCCGCATTGAGCCTGCCATGAGTGGGAAAGCGCAGGGTACAAATGTAACAAAAAAAATGTTTAGGCATAGGGAGCCAGAAAGGGAGGCATTGAACATAAGAATAGCCATAGTGGGTCAGACCAATGGTCCATCTAGTCCAGTATCCTGCTTCCAGCAGTGGCCAATTTAGGTCACAAGCAGAATCCCAAATAGTATTCATGCTACTGATTCCAGGGATAAGCAATTGCTTTCCCCATGTCTAACTCAATAACAGACTATGGACTTTTCCTCCAGGAACTTATTCAAACCTTTTTTAAAATAGGTGGGAAAATGTGGGATAAAATGCAGCAAAACCCAGATACACTAACTGCTGATACCATATCCCAGGTACATAGCAAGACCTCAGTTTTTTGGGGGGAGACTGAGCCCAAAGTGGTGGAGACACATTTTGCCCCACCTCCCTGCTGCTCTGCATCCCCCACCACAACCCCACATACCTGGGCTGGCGGGGTTCCCAAGCCCCACCATCCAAAGCCTTCCTTCAGCGCTGTTTGCTGCCATGCCACCTGCCCTGCTTCCCTCCGTGGCACACATGCACAGTTGTAATGAATTGATCATGCGCGAAGCCTCATGCATGCTCAATTTCACTAAAACCGAGCATGCATGTGGGGGGTTGGGGAAACAGGGCAAATAACATGGCGACAATCAGTGCTGGGGGATGTCTTCTGCTAGCGGGGCATGGAGACCCCCACCAGCCAAACCACCAGACATTGGAGGGCCTGAATCCAATTTGGGAGGGGCCCAGGATATGAAACTGCCATATCCTCTGGCAACAAGATCTGGAATTTAACTATTCATTGGGTGAAAAAATATCTCCTCCTGTTCATTTTAAAAGTAGTACCATATAACTTCATTGAGTGTTCCCCTACTTTTTGAAAGAGTAAAAAATCAACTTATATTTACCTGTTCTACACCACTAAGAGGCACATTTTCAAAGCACTTAGCCTTCCAAAGTTCCATAGAAACCTATGGAACTTTGGAAGGCTAAGTGCTTTGAAAATATGCCTCTAAGTATTTTGTAGACTTCTATCATATTTATTTATTTAAACAGATTTATAATCTGCATATCCAAACATCTGGGCTGAGTACAATAAAAAATATACATAAAATCACTGTCACAAACAATACAACACCACCCCCATTACCCAACTGATATCCCAATCAAACTCCTAATTCTTCAAGAAAAAGCCTTACAGAACAACAAGGTGGTTTTTAAACACAGATAGCGAGGGTGCTTGGCACAAGGCAAGGGGAAGAGCATTCCACAGACTAGGTCCTGCAAGAAGGAACACCTGCAAACAAATTTCTTCAAGCTGAACCTGATGAAATGAAGAAACAACCAACATACCCTGTCCCTGGGATCTCAAAGCACGCAAAGGACAATATGCCTACAAACTCTGTGCGAAGGCCAGGCTTAATGACTTAAAAATCAACATAAGGATCTTAAACTCAATGCGCCACATGACAGGCAACCAATGCAAACCCTGCTACTGAGGTGTAATGTGTTCCACCATATTAACACCTGTAAGCAACCGGACTGCAGAGTTCTGTGCAACCTGTAATTCCCGAAAAGTTGTACATGGAAGACCACAAAAAAGGGCATTACAGTAATCAAAATGTGGTAGCACATAACTCTGCAGCACGGTATAGAAATTCTCAAAAGAAAGAAAATTCTTGAGCATAGATACCAGCCAAAACTTTAAAAAAACACAGCCACCTGCTGTCAAAAAGTCAAAATAGTATCCAGAAATGCTCCCAAACTATGAATACAGGGCAAAACAGGAACAAAAACAGAATCAAACTGAAACCCAGCATAAGGGCACTGCTCACCAGATCGAGTCAATCACAAAAACCTGCATTTTGGTCACATTTAAGCCTAGTATTGTCTTAACTCTCCACCAATTTTACACCATCTTCCACAATAGGAGGCATGGAAAAATAAAATTGCAAATCATCACCATAAAGCTGATAACCAAACCCCATATCCTCCTTTAGCTGTCTCTTTTCCAAGCTGAAGAGCCCTAACCTCTTCAGCCTTTCCTCATTTGAGAGGAGTTTCATCTCCTTAATCATTTTGGTTGACCTTCTTTAAACCTTGTCTAATTCTGATATAGCTTTTTAAGATATGGCAACCAGAATTGAATGCAATACTCAAGGTGAGGTCGCACCATGGAGCAATACAGAGGCATTATAATATTCTTTCAGGCTCATTTTTGAAAGAGAAGGACTTCCATCTTTCGACATAAAATGGAAGATGGACGACCTTCTCCCAGAGACGTCCAAATCAGTATAATCGAAAACCGATTTTGGACATCTCCAACTGCAGTCCGTCGCAAGGATGTCCAAATTTCAAGGGGGCATGTCGGAGGCATAGCGAAGGCGGGACTTGGGTGTGCCTAACACTTGGACATCTTTAACCCATAATCGAAAAAAGCAAGGATGTCCCTGATGAACACTTGGACATTTTCACCCAGACGTGTTTTTTATGAATAAGGCACAAAAAGGTGCTCAAAATGACCAGATGACCACCGGAGAGAATCAGGGATGACCTCCCGTTACTCCCCCAGTGGTCACTAACCCCCTCCCTCCCGCAAAAAACATCTTTAAAAATATTTCGTGCCAGCCTTTATGCCAGCCTCAGATGTCATACTCAGGTCTATGACAGCGCATGAAGGTCCCAGGAGCAGTTTTAGTGGAGCAGTGCATTTCAGACAGGCGGACCCAGGCCCATACCCCCCCTACCTGTTACATTTGTGGAGGAATCAGCGAGCTCTCCAAAACCCACCACAAACCCACTGTATCCATATATAGGTGCCCCCCTTCACCTGTAAGGGCTATGGTAGTGGTGTACAGTTGTGGGTAGTGGGTTTTGGGGGGCTCAGCTCACAAGGTAAGGGAGCTATATTCCTGGGAGCATTTTATAAAGTCCACTACAGTGCCCCCTAGGGTGCCCGGTTGGTGTCCTGGCATGTCAGGGGGAAAAGTGCACTACAAATGCTGGCTCCTCCCACGTCCAAATGGCTTGCATTTGGACGTTTTAGACATGGACGTCTTTGGTTTCGAAAATCGCCGAAAGTCAGAAACGTCCAAATCCAAAGACATCCAAATGTAGAGATGTCCAAATTTAAGGATTTGGACGTCTCTGATGGTATTTTCGAAACAAAAGATGGACGTCCATCTTTTTTCGAAAATATGGTTTTCCCCGCCTCTGGATTTCAATGTTTTGCAAAGACGTCCAAATTGCAACTTGGACATTTCTTTCGAAAATGCCCCTCTTTGTCTTATTTTCTATCCCTTTACTAATAATTCCTAGCATCCTATTTGCTGTTTTGGCCACCTCCTCACAACAGGAATTTACTGTGATGGTTCAGTGGGTAAGTACCTTCCAAACTTAAGGCCCTGTTTTCTAAGGCTTGCTAGTGTTTATTAATGCCTGCTAAAATTAGCACGCTAAACGCTAGAAATACCCATAGGAATATATGGGTGTCTTTAGCGTTTAGCACGCGCTAAACAAACACTAGCTTGTCCTTAGTGCAGCTTACTAAACAGGGCCTTTATTCTCTCAATTTATCCTGAGAAAGGATGCCTTTTGGAGAGAGGAAAAACAAGGTCTGAAAGCCAACATGATTATGTTTCAAGCTGCACCCACTTGGTTTCAGTGCAAACAGTAGCATATTCAAAACAAATAGGAGAAAATATATTTTCACTCAGCGTATAGTTAAACCCTAGAACTCTTTGCCGGAGTAAGTGGTAAACCAGTTAATATAGCTGGGTTTTAAAAAGGTTTGGACAAATTCCTGGAGGATAAAGTCCATAAACTGCTAATCCAGACCTGGGGAAAACCATTGCTTATCCCTGGGATTACGTACCATGAATCTTGTCACTTGTTGGGACTCTGCCAGGTACTTGTAACCTGAATTGGCCACAGTTGGAAACAGGATACTGGACTACATGAACCTTTGGTCTGACCCAGTATGGCTATTCTTATGTTCTAGGCTACATCAGGATTAAAGCTCTGACTTTATTTTCTTCTTTTTGACAAGCTTTAACTGTTTACCAGAAACCTTTTAAGGGTGGTAATATTTCCTTCCTGCCTGGGTAATGCAGATAATTGTCTGAGAGCTGTCTGTGCCACTCTTCAATGTATTTTTGTATGTCCATAATTACCACTGTGCCTCCTTTGTCTGCGGGTTTGAAGGGACACCAAACAGACCGGAATACAGTCTTAAACAAAAGAACACTTATTTCACCCCACAGGAGGGACAAAACTACAAGCTGCATAATTACATAGAAAGTTTAGACATAGGGTGAAATCCCAACTTTCCAACAAACAAAAGAGAATCCTGTACAATCTTACCCCACCAGAAAGAGCGGCCATAAGAACCCTACAAACTAACGAACGCATTATCATCAAACCCGCAGACAAAGGAGGCGCAGTGGTAATTATGGACAAACAAAAATACATTGAAGAGGGGCACAGACAGCTCTCAGACAATAAATACTACAGGAAACTAACTGAGGACCCCACACAGGATTACACAAAACAGCTGAAAGACCTTATCAAAACATTTCCTACACAAGCGCAACCTAGCCTGAAGAAACTCATACCAAACCAGCCTGCTGTGGGCACATTCTACATGCTACCCAAGATCCACAAACCGGGAAACCCTGGCAGACCAATCATATCAGGTATTGGCACACTCACGGAAGAAATATCTGGATTCATAGAGGGAATTCTGAAACCTCTCGTACACAAAACTAACAGCTTCATACAAGACACCACAGACTTTCTGAATAAATTGAAAAATATCAAGCAACTACCACCTAACACCCTTCTGGTCACGATGGATGTAGAATCACTATACAGCAACATTCCACATGCGGATGGCATAGCTGCATGTGGAAGACTCCTAAAAAAATCCACACTGGACCATCAATACTCACCAGAAACTATTACAAAATTAATCAAATTCATTTTAACTCACAACTACTTCCGCTTTAACAATGATATCTATCTGCAAATAATGGGCACTGCGATGGGCACCAGGACAGCACCCCAATATGCCAACCTTTTTATGGCTGAGCTGGAAGAGACATTTCTGAATACACACCAGACCAAACCTCTAAAATACTACCGGTACATCGATGACATTTTTATGATTTGGACGGAGGGTGAAGAAACTCTGAAACAATTTTATTCTGCCTTCAATACATACCATCCTACAATCAGATTCAAAATTGACTACTCCCCAGAAAAAGTCAATTTTTTGGACACCACGGTCTCAATCAGTGATGGCTGTATACAAACATCTATATACAAGAAACCCACAGACAGATGCAGCTACCTCCACAACTCCAGCTTCCATCCTTCATATACAAAAAGATCCATCATTTACAGCCAAGCCACAAGATACCACCGTATCTGCTCTGACCCAGGGGACAGAGACAGACACCTTAAAAGTCTGACTGCATCCTTCAAACAGAAAGGCTACAACCCCAAAATAATCTCCAAGAATATTGCCTCCTCCCTCAAAACACCCAGGGAGAATCTGCTACAGTACAAGGAGAAAAAATCCACAGACAGAAACCCCCTTGTAGTGACATACAATCCAGAGCTGGAAAAACTGAGGAAAATCATAAGAGATCTACAACCTATACTCCAGGAGGATGAATTACTGAAAGAGATATTCCCATCCCCACCAGTACTGGCCTTCCGACAGCCACCCAACTTAAAACACAAGCTAATCAGAAGTAAACTTCCATCACAGACTGAAAAGGAACAGAAGGGCACACTTCCCTGTAATTTATCCAGTTGAAAACTATGCCAAAATATTTCACAGGACCCCAAAGTCATCCACAAAGGAAAGATATTCAACATAAAGGGATCTTTCACTTGCTCATCTTCCAATGTGGTATATATCATTCAGTGTAAAAAATGTAACAAAGGATTCTATATTGGAGAAACAGGCCAGATGCTTAAGACAAGATTCAATTTACATAGAAATCACATGAACAATACAGCCAGTAGGGCCCCCACCCCGGTGGGACAGCACTTCACAGAACCAGGACACTGTACCAGTGATTTCACAGTGAGAATACTGAAAGGTAACTTTAAAACCATACAAGAACGTAAGACCTTTGAAGTCAGAATGATTGAATATTTTAACACCCAACAGAAAGGACTTAACAAGGATCTGGGGTTCCTAACCCATTATAAACCATAAAGCTGTATGTCTCTGTTGATCACCCCACTCCTCACCTATCCACACCCATCCTGTTAGAATATCAATGATATGCTTTGATGTCCCCATGCATACCTCCGACCCACCCCCATCCTCCCACCCTGTCAGACTGTCATAGTAATGCTTGAATGTTTTCACTTATATACACTGTCAGCTAGCACATTTGCTTATTTCCGATCTGACGAAGAAGGGCAACCTTCGAAAGCTAATCAAGAAATGTATTAAGTTATGTCCAATAAAAAAGGTATCATCTTATTTTCTTTTCCATGTTTTATTTTGTTTGATTTCTATTGATAACCTTAAGAGTGGACTAACACGGCTACCACACTCCTCTACTGTATAACTTGGAAATTGAGTGGCTACATGAATAATGAACAGCTGGATACGTCATTAGGCAAGTCGCATTTAAACAAAGTGCGTGCGCCGGTGTTTTCTAAATGGTTAGCCCTGGGAGAGAAAGGTGTTCCACTTTTCAGGTATGCCACGGAGATATGAGATTGATTTAAGATTTAAAAAAACAATGAACAACATTGAGTGAGATAATTGAGTTAGTGTAATTATATAATTTAAGACCTTGATAGAGTACATAAAAATAATAACTTTGAATAACTATATCATAGATTGCTACAAGAAGACGGGAGCAGGGCTCTGAGCCAATTAAGTTCTCCTGATGACGCGATAACAAGCGAAATACAGCTTGTGTTGAGAACAAAAAGCTGACGAGAATAAAAAGCAGACGTGAAAGAGAAAAGAAGCAAAGAATTTACTTACATCACGAGCACAATTATATTTTCAACATTGCCCCAGAGGTCTACCTAGACGCACTCAGCGGAAGCCAGAAGCAATAAAATTCCAACCCTAAGCTAAGTGATCATCCTTTTGCAAATTGAGACGCTAAGTGATCATTCTTACATACTTTAAGAGATGCCTATATAAGGAGAGGGAGGGCTGTAGTGCTATGATGTTGAGCACTGGATATTGCTAATAGGTAGACCAGCCGGAGCAATATGAGTTTTACTGAGCACTAAAAACATTACACACATAGTGGATTATATTCACTAGATTAATAGCATATATAAAAACTTTAAAAAAAAGAAAGGTAATTTAAAACAATGGTTTCTACAAGAAATATATGACAGCATAAATTGAAACCAGGAAAGTTGGTCAGAGTCAACATAGAGTTAAAATTTAATGCCAAGAAGTGTAGAGTGATGCACCTGGGGTACGGAAACCCAAAAGCGAGATACCGGATAGGAGGGGAGAGATTAGTAAGCTCGACTCAGGAGAGAGACCTTGGGGTGTTGGTGTCAGAGGATCTGAAGGTGAAGAAACAATTCGACAAGGTGATGGCCATGGCCAGAAGGATGCTAGGCTGCATAGAGAGGGGCGTAACCAGCAGAAGAAAGGAGGTGTTGATGCCTCTCTACAAGTCGTTGGTGAGTCCCTACTTGGAATACTGTATTCAGTTTTGGAGGCCGTATCTTGCTAAAGATGTAAAAAGACTGGAAGCGGTGCAAAGAAAAGCTACAAAAATGGTATGGGATTTGCGTTGCAAACCGTACGAGGAGAGACTTGCCAACCTCAACATGTATACCTTTGAGGAAATGAGAAACAGGGGAAATATGATACAGACGTTCAAATATTTGAAAAGTATTAATCCGCAAATGAACCTTTTCCAGAGACGGGAAGGCAGTAGAACTAGAGGACATGAATTGAGGTTGAAGGGGGGGCAGACTCAGGACTAATGTCAGGAAGTATTTTTTCATGGAGAGGGTGGTGGATATGTGGAATGCCCTCCCGTGGTAATGGAATTCAAACATGCGTGGGGTAAACACAAAGGAATCCTGTTTAGAAGGAATGGTTCTGTGGAATCTTAGCGGAGATTGGGTGGCGACGCCAGTAATTGGGAAACAAAATGGGAGCCGGTCTACGCCCTGATCGTGACTGATTAGTTAGGGATGGGCTGGAGTGTAAATTTTAACAGGCTTCGATGTTAGCTTCAGAACTTAGTACAAGAAGATTACTGGGCAGACTTCTACGGTGTGTGCCCTGTGAAAGGCAAGGAAAATCAAACTCGGGTATACATATATAAAGTATCACATATCATGTAAAATGAGTGTATCTTGTTGGGCAGACTGGATGGACCACACAGGTCTTTATCTGCCGTCATTTACTATGTTACTATGTTACTATGAACCCTCTAGGAACAGACAGAAAAAAAAACCCTTCTGTACCTAACTGTACACCACTACAATGGCATTCAAGCTTGCAGGTGTCTGTAGGTACAGTAGGTATTTTGTTGTATTTAGAGGACTCACAATTTCCACCAAAACAGAACTAGTTAGAGAGGGATTTGTTGGACCTGGTTCCCCTTATTTACAGTCCACTGTACCAGGGGCATAGATACGGGTGGGCATGGGTGGGCCCAGGCCCACCCATCTTGGCTCAGGCTCACCCAGTCTTTTGTGACTCTTGTCATCCACCCACCATGCAGCACGAGATCCCTCCCATTGCACCTCGCTGGGTCCGCGCTAATAAACAACCAAGGCAGAAGTGCGGGACCCCGGCTTTCAGCCTGCCGCTACTGCTTCCTGTACCAGCCCGGAAGTTTACCTCAGAAGAGGCAGGACCGGCACAGGAAACAGTAGCGACAGGCAGAGAGCCGCGGTCCTGCACCTCTGCCTTTGTTGTTTATTAGCACGGACCCGGTGAGGTGTAACAGGAGGAATCTTGTGCTGCATGACAGGTGGATGAAAGGGAAGAGAGAGAGAAACGTAGCGAGGGGAAAGTGGTGTGAGTGCGCCACGGCTCCGGTTTATCCTGTCTCATGAGGTAAGAGCGAGAGCCCCAGCATTAGCCACCCTGAGTAGCTTGGCAGTAATGGTCCTTGCCCTGTTCAGTTGTGTCCTTGATTTGTGCCCCCAGCTGGGCCCACCATCCTTATCCCATTAGATGCCTGGTCTCCCAGGGTGCGGCCTCCTCCTTTTCCCTTGGCTCACCAGCCTCCCCCTTGTCTTCACTGCCGGGGGGGGGGGGGGGGAGGTATGTTGGTGGGTTTCTGGGAAAGGATGGGGTTTTACAGCAACCACTGGGGGATTCATGAGAGGTAATGCCTTAATCTCCCAGTGCAGTGGTCTGCTGCTCAATCAGAGCATCTTTTTGTAACCTGGACATGATTGAAACAGGTCTAACTTACAACACTCTGGATGTTTCTAACTTACAACACTCTGGATGCCTTGACTTTCTTTCATCTCAAGCTATTCTTGATCCACTTCAATCTGGCTTTCTCCCCCTTCATTCAACTAAAACAGCGCTTGCTAAAGTCTCCAATGATCTGTTCATGGCCAGAACCAAAGGTCTCTATTCTATCCTCATCCTTCTCGATCTATCTGCTGCTTTTGACACTGTTGATCACAGCCTACTCCTTGATACGCTGTCCTCACTTGGATTTCAGGGCTCTGTTCTTTCCTGGTTTTCTTCTTATCTCTCTCAGCGTACCTTTAGTGTATACTCTAGTGGATCCTCTTATACTTCTATCCCACTGTCAGTTGGTGTACCTCAGGGATCTGTCCTGGGACCTCTTCTTTTCTCCATCTATACTTCTTCCCTTGGTACTCTGATCTCATCCCATGGTTTTCAGTATCATCTTTACGCTGATGACTCCCAGATCTACCTCTCCACACCAGAAATCTCAGCCGAAATCCAGGCCAAAGTATCAGCCTGACTGTCTGACATTGCTGCCTGGATATCTCAGGGCCATCTGAAACTAAACATGACCAAGACTGAGCTTCTTATCTTTCCCCCTAAACCAACCTCTCCTCCTCCCCCATTCTCTATTTCTATGGATAACACTCTCATCCTTCCTGTCTCATCAGCTCGTAACCTTGGGGTCATCTTCGACTCCTCCCTCTCCTTCTCTGCACATATTCAACAGACTTCTAAAACCTGTCATTTCTTTCTCTATAATATCAGCAAAATTCGCCCTTTCCTTTCTGAGCACACTACCAGAACCCTCATCCACGCTCTTATCACCTCTTGCTTAGACTATTGCAACTTGCTTCTCACAGGTCTCCCACTTAGCCATCTCTCTCCTCTTCAATCTGTTCAAAATTCTGCTGCACGACTAATATTCCGCCAGTGTCTTATTGCTCATATTAGCCCTCTCCTCAAGTCACTTCACTGGCTTCCTATCTGTTTCCGCATACAGTTCAAACTCCTCTTATTGACCTATAAGTGCATTCACTCTGTAGCTCCTCAGTACCTCTCCACTCTCATCTCTCCCTACATTCCTCCCCGGGAACTCCGTTCACTGGGTAAATCTCTTTGATCTGCACCCTTCTCCTCCACTGCTAACTCCAGACTCCGTTCCTTTTATCTTGCTGCACCATATGCCTGGAATAGACTTCCTGAGCCGGTACGTCAAGCTCCATCTCTGACCGTCTTCAAATCTAAGCTAAAAGCCCACCTTTTTGATGCTGCTTTTAACTCCTAACCCTTGTTCACTTGTTCAGAACCCTTATTTTATCATCCTCACTTTAATGTTCCCTTATCTCTAGTTGGTCTGTCCTAATTAGATTGTAAGCTCTGTCGAGCAGGAACTGTCTCTTCATGTTGAAGTGTACAGCGCTGCATACGTCTAGTAGCACTATAGAAATGATAAGTAGTAGTAGTAGTAGTTAATTATTGTTGTTGGATGTCCTAAATATGGCCCTCAGTAGTCCCGCCCTAAACATGCCCACAACATGCCTCCTCGCTATTTGGACGAACTGCAGTGTAGGACGTCCAAATTCTGCCTTTTGAAAATTGCAGTTTGGACGTTTTTAGCAGATGGACATTTTTGGGGCATTTTAAGATGTCCATCTGCTTAAAAAAATGAGTGCTTTGGCGATAGCTTGCTGGACTAGGAGACTCAGAGTAGACTTGCGCTGCTAGAGATTGGTTTCCCATATTTAGAGAAACTGAAATACAAAACAATTTATGCATCCAGCTTCTCCTACTTAAGCGCACAACTATGGAATGGACTCCCAAAAGCTGTGAAAATAATCCATGACAATCTAAACTTCAGGAAATCACTAAAAACCACCCTCTTCAAAAAGGCTTACCCCACCGATCCATCGTAAATCCCCACACCCAGCAACATAACACAACCAATAATCGTACTGGACAATATACAATCTTCATCCCTTCCATCTTCATGGTGCCTGATACATACCTACCACACTTCGACCACAATATAACCTTTATTTGTTATCAACCAACTGGCGAATGCCTGTACAGTACCATGTAAGCCACATTGAGCCTGCAAATAGGTGGGAAAATGTGGGGTACAAAAGTAACAAATAATAAATAAATAAATAAATAAATAAATAAAAAATGCTGAGCTCCTAAGTTAGCCTGCTAAATTTGTTCCCTATTTTCAGCAAAACTTAGGAGCATAACTTTTCAGCTGAAAATTCATCTTAATTTAGGAACTTAAAAGTTATGCTCATAAAGGGCTTCTTTTACAAAGCCATGCTAGCACTTCCCGCATGGCAAATAAGAGGAATCCCAAAGGAATTTAATAGGCTTCCTCTCATTTGCCGCACCAGGAATCAGTAGTGTGGCTTTGTAAAGGAGGCCCAAAGTTAGGCCTGCCATTTGTTGACCTAGATTTATGAGCCTAGTTTTGAAAATCTGTATTAAACTACTTTTCAAGAAACAAAAAGGCAATCGATCCGCAAACTCCAAGACAGAAAACATAAAAGCAAATCAATAAAATATATGAACTTTATTCATGCAAAAAGCAATCTTCTCACATCGCCCAACACTGGCCGTGTTTCGCCCAGAAAGGGCTGCCTCAGGGGCTACAATAACAATGAATCATATTAAAACAATAGAATGAGTAAAAATAATTACAAAACAAACATCTATATAAATAATTCTCACCTTCTCTCTCATCTGCTGAAGCTCAATCTGTGCTGAAGCTCACTCTGTGGGAGGCAAACACAACACTCACTCTCACACTCATGCACCACTGTCACTCATGTTGGATTATTTGTAGTAAATAATTAGCAGATTTTAGTACACACAGCTTCAGCTTTAGAAATGTTAATTTCTTTCTTCATCTCTCTCTCATTCACCCCAGAATAATTCACTGCTGAGTCACTTTAAAGTTGAAGTAACAAAACATCTGTTTACTCACAGTTTGTAGTTAGATTATAATCAGACAGGCTTATATATACATATTACTATACATTTGTATTATCAGCTCCTTCCATGTGCTTAGATGGTAATGGATGCTCACACCACCATAGATCCTCTCAGGTTAGGAGAGATCATGAGCTCCATGTGCTCCATGTGCTGCATCTGTTGCATCTGTTGCATCTATCCCCCACAGGAAGTTGCATAGCTGTGTGACCTCTCTAAGTAATTCACATCAGAGGTCACAGAGTAATCACAGAGAAATAATAGGTGACAGGCAATGCATGTAAAAATACAATACATTCCAACAAACCCCTTCTCATGCATAACTGTCATGCAATTATTTATTCATACAAAGTCCAAGCTTTATACGCAGATTCACAAAATGTTCTCTGGGTAACGGTTTGGTCATGATGTCAGCTGTCATCTCACTGGTGTGACAATAGTGTAGACTGATGACCCCTTCTTTTGCCAACTCTCGCACGTTGTGGTATTTCGTTGCGATGTGCTTGGTGCGTGACTGAACCTTGTCATTCTGTGACAGTCGGATGCAGCTCTGATTATCTTCCATTATCTGGATTGGTCTCTTTTCAGCTATTCCGAAATCCAGCATAAGTTTTTCAATCCACATCAGTTCTCTGCACGCTTCCGATACAGCCACGTATTCAGCTTCTGTAGAAGACAAACTCACAATACTTTGTTTATGACTGGCCCATGAAATTTGTACATTTCCATACATAAACACATATCCACTTGTGGATTTATAATCAGAATGATCCCCTGCCCAATCTGAATCACAGTAACATATTAGTTTTGGATTACTATTGGCTGAAATCTTTAATTTACAATCAATGGTACCCTTTAAATACCTTACCATCCTTTTAACTGCAGTCCAATCTGATTTGGTAGGTGAGCTGACCCTTCTGCTCAAAATTCCTACTGCATTTGCTATATCAGCCCTGTATGTGGTAGCTAGATATAAAAGCTTACCTATGGCTGATCTATATTGGATGTTATCTGGTAAAGGTTCTCTTACTGTTTCATCCTTCAGAAAATCAGTGATCATGGGAGTGCTTACAACTTGGGCATCTTGCATACCTAAACTTTCAATAAGCTCATTTATTTTCTGCTTCTGGCTTAGAAGATAAGAACCATCATTTTGTTTCTCAATTTCTATACCAAGATAGTATGACACATTACCAAGTTCTTTTATCTCAACATTGTGGTTTAAACACTTTACAATGTCCTTGTACTCTTGCTCACTTTTGCTTGCAATGAGCAGATCATCAACAAAAGCTAAAATGTATGCATATTGTCCATTTGTGCACCTAGTGTACAAACATTTATCTGCTTCACCTTGCTTAAATCCTAAATTTGTCAATATTTCATGCAATTTGTCATTCCAACATTCTGCACTTTGCTTTAATCCATAAAGACCTTTGTTTAATTTACACACTAGCTGTCTTTGTTTTGTATTTATGAAACCTGTTGGCTGTTCCATGTACAAGTCTTCAGTTATTTCTCCATGAAGGAACGCTGTTTTCACATCAATGTGGTTGACTTGCATGCCTTTTGAGACTGCAATGCTCAGAAGTGTTCTAATTGTCGTGTGTTTCACTACAGGTGCAAACACTTCATCAAAATCTTCTCCATATTTTTGAAGATATCCCTTTGCCACTAATCTGGCTTTATACCTTTCCACTTTTCCTTGTGCATTCCTTTTTAACTTGAATACCCATTTGCATCCTATAGCTTTCTTGCCAGGAGGTAATTTTGTAAGAATCCAAGTATTATTTTTATCCAATGCATCAATTTCTTCTTGTGCAGCTTTATGCCATTCAGCAGCTTCTTCTGCTGGCATTTTCTCAATCTCATCCCATGTTAAGGGCTCTTGAGCTTCTGCTGACTTTGTTAGGTAAGACAGTCTTGGGGGTGGAACACCTTTGTTTTCCCTGGATGAGCGTCTGACAACAGGTTGGTCTGACCTTTCTGCATCCTCTAAATCTGAGAGTCCTTCTCCAATTGATTCCCCTTCTCCAACTGTACTGTCTTCTTCAATGATCCTTTCTGTGTCTGTTTCCTCTGCCTGTTCCTCGTTAGATACAGGTGAGTTGCTTTCAGACATCTGCCTTGGTATGGCATTTATATACACTGGCATGTCTATTATGGTTCTAGTTTCATATTCTGGATGATAAGGCTCATCTGGGATAATCCAGCCTTTATCAACCCTTTTGTTTTCATCAAAATATGTAACATGTCTTATGCCAACAATGCCAGTTTTCAGATTCAAAATTCTATATCCTTTGTGTCCTGGAGCATAGCCAACTAAAATGCCCCTTTCTGTTGTGGAATCCAGCTTATGCCTTCTTTGCTTTGGTACATGAGCATATGCTGTACTTCCAAATGTTCTTATGTGTGACAGGTTTGGCTTCCTACCATGCCATGTCTCATGTGGTGTGCGCTCAGCGCCTTTAGTTGGCATTCTGTTTTGTAGGTACACTGCTGTGAGAATTGCTTCCCCCCATAGTCTTTTAGGGAGATTGCTATCTGACAGCATACATCTGGTCATTTCCACAAGTGACCTAAATTTTCTCTCTGCAACAGAATTTTGCTCTGGTGTATAAGCTACTGTTGTGATATGTTGAATGCCTTCTTGTTCTAGAAATGTGCGCATGCTTTGTGAAGTGAACTCACCACCATTGTCGGTCTGAAGAACCTTTGGTTTTCTTTCAAATTTATTGCTCACCATGGCTACGTATTTCTTCAGCATGTCTGTGACTTGACTTTTTTCTTTCAGCAAATAGGCCACACAATATCTAGAGAAATCATCCAAGAATATTAGCACAAATCTGTTATTTCCCAATGATGGGATATTAAACGGTCCACATAAGTCACTGTGTATTAAGTCCAGCACTTTATTACTCCTATTTCCTGTGTATGCAGGAAATGAGGGTCTTACACCTTTTTGAGTAACACAGTCTATGCATTTCTCCATTTTACCAGCATCTGCACTTATCTGAATGCCGGTGGCTAGTTGCTTACTGTAAAGATCCTGGATCACCTTAGAATCACGATGTCCCAGGCGGCGGTGCCAGATTTCCAGACTACATTTACCATCATTCTTCCTTACTTGCGCCAGATGTGAGGCTTCACCTGAAATGTTCAGCTTATAAACATCATTATGCATAAAAGCTTCAGCATACACTTCATCATTTTTAGAGATTGTGCACTTACTGTTTTCAAAATGAATCACAAATCCCTTCTTATCTAATGTAGATACACTAAGCATATTGCAAACTGCTTGGGGAATATACAAGACATCACTTACAGGAATTTCTTTAACTTCATTAGACACTTTGCATTTTAAGAATCCAATACCTTTTGCTTGGATCTTAGCAGTCCCTGCGTTTGCAGTTTTAAGAATACCTTCCTCTGGACACATTTCCTGAAAGAAATCCTTACAATTGGTTAAATGGCATGTGCTCCCTGAATCCAAAATCCAAGTACTTTCATTTGAATTATTATTTACCATAGTCAAAGATTTTTCTGCCATTAGAAAGCCCTTGTGTTTATCTTTGTCCTTCATACATTTCCTGGTTTGAAAATTCTTTAGTTCCATTGGCTTAGGTGAGCTAGAGGGAGTGTTTTGTGTTTCCTTACACCATTTAGATACATGTCCCTCCTTTCCACATGAGTAGCAAATCAGCTTGCCCTTGGGTGGAGTTTTCCCATAGCTCCGCCTTCCTCTGTTCTTTGCCAAGAAATTTGTTTCATTTCTCTCTGACTGACTTTGAGAACACATCTCCTCAGAATCATTTATTATGCATTCCTGCCTTAGTTTTGATGTTGCCTGTTCAAAAGATTGCCCTTCAATGGCCTCATTTACAGACCTAAAAACATCAAACTTCTTTGATAGTGAGGTAAAAAGAAATGCTCTTTTCAATGCATCACACATGGGAATTCCAGAAAGTTCTAGCTTTTGAAATGAAGACATAAGATGCATAATGTGATCATTACATTTACTTTTATCCCTTAATTTGGTTTCATTCAACTCTGCCAACCAAATTGGTTGCTGCTTTGCATATGTAGTTGCATACATAGTTCTCAGTTTATATAAAATGTCCTTTGGTGTATCTTTTCCCTCTACTAATATGGCTTGTTTCTCTGAGAGAGCTTCCAAAAGCATGCACTTCACATAATAGTTTGCATTGTCCCATTCAGCCATATTTTCAGCTGTTCTGTCTTGGTCTAAGCATATATCTAATCTTTTTGCTCGAAGGAGACATATGAATCTTAGTTCCCACTGCCGATAATTAAACTCAGTTAATTTAGGCACCTTGAGAGAATAGAAAAATGGTGAATTTCTTCCCTCAGCCATTTTCTTAGCCTTCTGTCTGCTGTGTGGGGGGAGAGAGAGACAGACTGAATCTTTCCTTTAAAACTTAAGAGAAAAATGTGGCCTTTTTTTCTGCCTGGTAATATTTCTCTTCTTTTTCAATTCCTGGCCCTGGGCCCATAACCCTTTTGTTGGATTATTTGTAGTAAATAATTAGCAGATTTTAGTACACACAGCTTCAGCTTTAGAAATGTTAATTTCTTTCTTCATCTCTCTCTCATTCACCCCAGAATAATTCACTGCTGAGTCACTTTAAAGTTGAAGTAACAAAACATCTGTTTACTCACAGTTTGTAGTTAGATTATAATCAGACAGGCTTATATATACATATTACTATACATTTGTATTATCAGCTCCTTCCATGTGCTTAGATGGTAATGGATGCTCACACCACCATAGATCCTCTCAGGTTAGGAGAGATCATGAGCTCCATGTGCTCCATGTGCTGCATCTGTTGCATCTGTTGCATCTATCCCCCACAGGAAGTTGCATAGCTGTGTGACCTCTCTAAGTAATTCACATCAGAGGTCACAGAGTAATCACAGAGAAATAATAGGTGACAGGCAATGCATGTAAAAATACAATACATTCCAACAACTCATAGACCCGCCCCCCAGCCACGCCCCTTCCGGACATAGTTCGCAACCCCAACGTTCTAAATGAAGCCTCCAAATTGCTCCAAACCAGAAGTGTGAGGCCTCAGAGATATCCTGTTTGCCCAGGCCTCCAAACCGGAACTCAGAACTCTGAAGCGCCGTATGCCCCGCCCTCGCGTCAGAACGTCATGACGACGAGGGCGGAGCACACTGCAGGAGCAGGACACAAACTCAATCTCCCGGCTGGGACAGCGACGCTGCAAATGCTAGCTCCCCGTGCCCGGCCCTCAGCGACTCGGCGGCCATGCCTCACACCGAACCTGCATCACAGAGGGGTTGCAGGACAGCTGCCTCGCTGACGGTACGTCGATGCTGAAAACCCGATCTCCCCGTGCCCCAAAACCTTGCTAGCGCCCGTTTCATCTCTCCAAGAAACGGGCGTTTTTTACTAGTAATACAATAAAATAAGCATATTATATAAGAAATAAAAATAATGTTCATATATTTTATTGCTAAGCTCCTTTTCTCCATCCTAAGGGCCTCTTTTACTAAACCGTGCTAGCGGCTCCTGGCGCAGCAATGCCAACAAAGCCCATTCACTTTCAATGGGCTTTGTCAGTATTGCCGCATGGGAATCACTAGCGCAGTTTGGTAAAAAAGGCCCTAAATCTGTTCCTGTTGTCACCCACTTTTTATGCTCCTAAATGTAGGAGTTTTAGTGAAATTTTGAGTAAACATTTACGCACTCAGCCCTAGTAAATTTTCAAAGAGGTCAATTTATGAGCATAGACCATAAATCTTTTGGATATCGAACCATATATTCTTTTACTCTTGCAGTAAAGCTATTGTAGCTAAGGATAATTGGCTAGTAAAGAAACTGGCTGCAAAGTGTGAGCAGGAAAACTTCAAACAGTCCTACTAAATCCAGGACAACATTTTTCTTTTCTTTTAATTTAGAGCACTCTTGGAGCTGTGGAACTGAAAAAGGTAATTGAAGAATGGCAAAGGACTCCATCTCATGCATTCCTATGAAACAAAGGCTGTGTTGGAAAACAGTCTGCATGAAATAAAAGCACATGATTTTTCTTTCTTTTGGGTGAAACACTGAGCACTGGATAAATTCTGTTGTCAAAGCTTTTTCTTCTGTGCATTTCATCCTGAAGTTAACAGGTTTCAGTCTAGGCTTGGTGCACATGGACGCTGGTGTACCCAGGGGTGTGCTGGTAAATTTTTAACAACGGGCTCTCTCTCTGGGCATTGCTGGCCCTGAAATTTTGGGGGTGGGGTGGGGTGTGGGAATACATGCCTCTCTCTCTTCTCCCTTGTGCGGGCACGCTAGGCGTACCGTTGCCGAGCCCCACCAGACAATAAATGGACTGCCACCATTCTCTGCTGCTTGTTTCTGTCTCTGAGCAACATGATGGAACCTTCTTGCACTTGTATGAAAAGTCCCAGCCTGATGATCAGAATCAGAAACAAGGAGCAGGGAGCAGCAGCAGTCTATTTACTTGGCTGGTGGGGCCAGCCTCACTGCCAGCAATGTAAAAGAGAATTCAGGAGGGGGCCCAAGCCCACATTTTGGGAGTCAGTTGTTAAAGTAGCCATGGGGAGGCCTACTTTAACAACCAGCTCCCAAAATTCTTAAAAACTTAACAAACGGCTCTCGCGAGCCCTTGAGAGCCCGCTCCAGCACACCACTGGGTGTACCCCTTCTGAACAAGAGCTGGGTGCAAGAGCCATGGCAGGTGTCTTATGTGGTGACAACATGTACATCACAATTCTGCCTCCACTCTGCCTATTTACACCCTTGGGAATACATACGCATTTATCACATAAAAATAGTCACACTATTTTTTCATGCACCTTTTTTTCCATGCATATGTGGTGTCTTTAGAGTGAGCCTAACATAATTTCTAAAAACAAGCCCATTTTCTCAAGCCACACACACAAAAAATATATATCTCAATAATATATAACATCAAAACCAAGAAGCTTACAACCTACAGTTCATAACATATCTTTCTGCTTCATCTTAAGTATCATCATCAGTCTAAAATGTCTTAATAAATATTTATATATCAAGTGCAATTCAAAATACATTTACAAAAAAATCATTGTGCAATTTCAAAATAGAAAAAAATATATTTAGCTTCAAAATGTGAAAATCAGCTGGTCAGTATTCAGCCAGATATGGTCAGCATTTTTTATGCACTGACCGTCACCTGCTAAATTAGACTCAGATATTCAATACTGGGCCATGTCCAGGGACCAGCATTGAATATCCAGGTCTCACCAGACATTTTGGGGGCGTTAGTACATAGACGGGTGCCCGGCTGAATATCAGCTAGGACCCACATAAGGTTATCTGGTCATGTAGCCCTCTCCTGAGATTCTAATCACCCCTCCCCAAGAGCAAGCTTCCTCCCAACATGGTCCCTCTCACACTCCTGTAGGTCCCCACTTGCAATCTCACAATACTTGGTAGAACTATGGAAGCAGCCTTTTTGAAGGCGGAGCCATGATGGTCCCAAGACCACCAGGGATTGTAAAGGTAGGCCAAGGATGCCTACAGGGGGTGGGGGGCTGAATCCATGATGGAAGGGACCTCAGTGTTGGGAAGGGGGAATTGGAAGGGAGGGGGTCCTTGCTGTTGGGGGGGTTTGAGAGAGAGGGGGTCATTGACATTCCATGCTGCCACCTGGAAGTTGTACTTGTTGATATTCAATAACAGTGCCTGGATATCATCTAACTGGGAAAAGATAGGATTCCTTTGTATAAGGTCCAATCTGCCCAGTTTGCCATCCGGGCACTGGCACTGAATATCACCAGTGTCCATAGAAGTGCTGGCTTCACCCAGACTATCACTGGACCAAAAAGTTTAATTTTAGACCTACAGAGGTGGATGTGATAGAGTGAGAGGTCCTTAAGCATTGCAAGACCATCCTGGTCAGAGAATAAGCACTTAAAGCAAATACTCAGGGTGAGTATCTGCCCCAATGTGAACTCTATCTTCCACTGCAGTAGGGATGTAGAAAATCTGAAAAGAAAATGGAGAGGACTAGGGTACAATGCTAAGAGGAAGGCAAATGGCAGACCCCCTACCTAGCCAAGGAAATGTACTCACTGAGTGTCAGGTGCTGGAGACAGTTGAGGTGTTCTTGCAGGGTCAGCCAGCTGGACACATCTCACTATATGAAGACCACCAGTAAGTATATCTTACACACCTCTGCTCCTCTTACACCTATCTCATAGCCATCCTCCTATATTGCTCTCTGATATCACTCACAGGGACTTGTTCTTCAGCATAGCCCCAGGAAAGGTGATATTGCTTTCCTCATTTATGGACTGCTGCTGACATGTCTCCTGAGGTTTTTGCATATGCAGGGTTTACCCCCTCTTCACAGTATATGCTATCTAGTGATAGTTGGACAGTTGGCCCGCGTTGGTTGACTTGGTTAGCACACTCTACGATTTTCAGGCCTTTCCATGGGACTGCAGTGTTGGCATGCATATCACATGTCATGCCACCAACTGGTGATCCATGAAGGCTGTGCACAGGTGAAAGTTCATCCTGACTTCCACCTGAAACTCTTGTGGCCTGACTAGAGTCCTATAAATATGATACAAAAAGATGGGCTGGAATGGCAACATTACTAATGTCTGACCTGGTTAGCACTGCAGCATGTGGTAAACTGTTTGAGGGCTATATAGGCAATCCAATTGGAAAGTGACACATCCTAATGCAAAGAATTCCAGAGCATTGCCCACAGACTACGGTAACTGACCTTTCGGCACGTGGAGAGTGTAGGATATCATGGGACTGCAAGATGATATTTTTATTTGAAGGCAGCAGCATACAATCGGCTTAGGCATTACATGATATGGTTAATGCTTCGTGAGTCACATATTCAGCACATATGGGAAAAGGGATGGTGTCTACAAGAGAGCACATGTCTAGTCATAGGAGGCCAATTCTATAATTGGATATCTCCATTTAGGTGCCCCAGGGCACCTAAATGGAGTTTATTCTATAACAGAACCTAGGTGCCTGTGTGAATCACTGCTGGGCTGCAGGAGAATGTAAGCTTCCAGCAGCAGGTAGAAAGAGATACCAGACCTGCAGAGAAGAGGACAGAAATGGAGAAAGGTGTTGGCTGAACCCATAGGAGGGGATGGTGGATATTTGCAGAATAGTGCTTAAGCACCCAGTTAGCACTTACATTGCTATGTTCACATATACATGTGTAAGGGCTAGTATTCTAAACATTTATGTGCATAATGGGTAGGTAACACAGTTTATAGAATTGCCCTTATAGCCTGTAGGATTTAACTACACCATTCTTGGTGGTGGAAAAATCCTCACAGACACAGCCAATTAGAGAACAAATTGTGTATGCAGTGACCACCTGTCACTGGCAGAATTACAGCTCTGAGGATTTCTCTTCCCTTTCCTTTCACTATTATGAGGGAGGAGTTAAGGAATCAGGCCCAGATGCACTAAACCTAACAAGCCAGCAATGTGGTTTTTAAACTAGTTCTAGCCGGATTACCGAGCAAGTAGTAAAACGAGACACGCACAAAAGGGTTCTCCAAACCATTTTTCTGTCAAGGTAGCAGATAACGAAAACGGAATGCAAAGCTATTATAATGAGCTAGTTACTATTATAATGTGTATGCAAGGCGATGCACAGTCGTTTTCCGACATGATGAACAGAAGCAGTCCCTACCTTTACCGTGGATAAGTTAACGGGAGGTCTGGAACTGTCAGTCCTGACAGCTCCAGACCTCCCGTTAAATTAGATGAAGACAACACCAGCAGCGTGCTTGAAATTACCACATCTGCTGCCTTAAATTTGAATTCCAACATTGCAACCATCAGGAGCCAAGCACATTATCATTTCAGTATAAAGAAGGAACAGGTGGAGTGACATTAATATGGCCATGTCAAATTCCCTCCCTGATGTTAAGAAGCTCCGTTCGGCTTCTTGTTTCATCCAATGCTTTCTGCTTACGATGCAATATGCACAAGAACCCATTAAAGGCAAGGATCTGTGCTCCAGAGAGAAACCTGCATGGAAATTATTGGCAGTTGAGCAGTGGGTGATGTTGCTTTGCGTGAGGTTAAATAGATACGTCTGCTTGTATCCAATAAATACTTCTGCCAGTGAATGGAGAAATGGGCAATTTTATTCTGGCTTTTTTGAGGAGGGGATCCTGTTGCAGGTCCTCCCGCAATGGCAGCTGCCTGCTGTCTTGCACCCTTGCCAGTGATATCAGAGGCATCCATATTTTTCTACCTTACTTTAATAAAGCTACGCCGGCTCTTCTACACGCAGCTTGTCTGTGTGCATGAGAGCTGTACGTAGCATGCGCATATCTGAACTGCATATTGGCCGTACTTTTGTTTCCATGTAGTAGAACAGTGGAAGATGAAACCACTTATTAAAAGGCTAATTGTAGGTTTGAATTGTTGGTCTGCTTTAACCCTACTGGTGACAAATGATTTGTTCTATAGCGCTGATACAGAAACATAGAAAGCAGTATTAAGCCCAGGGAGTGTCATACATCCATTTGAACAGCATTTTGGCACAGTGACATCAGAGGCATCCATATTTTTCATCTAATGTTTGATTTTGAAGAAAGAAAAAAAAGAAAACTATGCCGGCTCTCATACACGCAGCTTGTCTGCATGTATGAGAGCCGTATGTAGCATGCGCAGATCAGCTACTGTTAGCGATGGGTTGCTCTGCGCATGCTCAGCTGGCCGACTGGCTACCCCCATATCGCATGCAAATGAGCTGGGTCACAAAAGCAGCGAGCAGCCCATTTGCATGCGATTCTCTTTGTGAATCCATCTTTATTTGCAAATTAGTAATTTTTACCGATTTGAAAATACAAATGGAT
This sequence comes from Microcaecilia unicolor, assembly GCF_901765095.1. Classification (NCBI taxonomy): domain Eukaryota; kingdom Metazoa; phylum Chordata; class Amphibia; order Gymnophiona; family Siphonopidae; genus Microcaecilia; species Microcaecilia unicolor. The sequence continues at coordinate 389,459,291 of NC_044031.1, read as the reverse complement.
TCTTAATGGGGATCTTAGTGCATCTGGGCCTCAGTTATTAAAGGAGGAGTTCTTTCTGGGAGGGATGTTGCAGGGCTATAAAACCTGGAACAAAATTCAAATCTTTTGTTTCTTGACAAGCTCACAGCTAGGGAGGTCCTCAGACCTAATGCCTTAATTGCCAGCAGCAACACAATTTTGAGCTGGGTTCTACCTTGCATGGTAAATCTTAAAAATAGCTGACAATAAAATTAAGCCAGTCAGGTTTCAGTCATCACAACGAAGGCTGCTACATTGGAGAAACAAGTCAGATACTAAAGAAGAGATTTAATTTACATAGACACCATATGAAAAATGCTAGTACAATAAAGATGTCACACCTGTGGGGCAGCACTTTACAAAACCAGAACACTGTACCAGTGATTTCATGGTAAGAATCTTAAAAGGGAACTTTAAAACAATACAGGAACGTAAGACCTTTGAAGTCAGAATGATTAAATATTTTGACTCCCACCAGACAGGACTTAACAAAGATCTGGGTTTTCTAGCCCATTATAAACCATAAAATTGTACTGCTTTGTCACCCTCCTGTCTCCGTGCATATCTCCCTGTCCCTCATCCACCCGACTCTTCCTGTCTCTCACCTATCCACCCCCATCCTGTTAGACTGTCACTGAAATGCTTTGATGTTTCACTTATATTTACTGTCATCTACCAACATTTGCTTATTTCCGATCTGACGAAGAAGGGCAACCTTCAAAAGCTAATCAAGAAATGTATTAAAGTTGTCCAATAAAAAAGGTATCATCTTATTTTCTTTTCCATGTTTTATTTTGTTTTATTTCTATTGATTACCTTTAAAAGTGGACTAACACGGCTACCACACCTCTCTAGTCATCACAAAGATACTGTCCTGCGGTCTGGGTAAATCAGGATCATCGGGGAGTCCCTACTCACTTAATAAAATTAGGAGGAGAGGAAGAAAGCTGCTTTATTTTACCATTTTTATTGGCTTGGCATCCGGTCAACCCTCCCACTACAATGGCAATGCCCTGGCAGATCCTAGAGGACAGCAGCATATCTCCCAGTCATCAGGAGACTTACCACCTACAGAGTCCCAGGTACAAGAGCGATCATCAAAGTCATATATGCTTCCCTTATTATAATCAGCCCTGCTACTACATGTATTTAGGAGTTAAGGAGATTGTCTGCATTGAGGAGCTAGAACTTTTCTATTTGTAAATATCTTTATTGCCTGCCTCTGCTGAATAAATACCTGTTTGACTTGAATTGAAGTATATCAGAAAAACAAAAAAAGTGGTTTAGAGCACATCTAGCATGCACATCTAGCATGCAGTTATTCAAGAAGGAGTGTGTGAATTGTTACAGCCATTTTCAGCCTCCTGGAGATGTCTCCAGGGCTGGCTTACACCTCAGAAAAAACAAATATGCTCCCGGGCCCCTCTCATGCTCTGAAGAGAACACTAGGTGACTGCCTAGAGTTACCCCATAGTGACCAGGGTTTACACCCTTTTTGTGTTTAGCTACTTATGGCAATCAGAAAATGATGGTGTGCAACTGTTTGCTTACCTGCAGATGAGGCCACGGCTTCAGATAGTGAAGAAGGCCAGAGCAGCTGTTGGTGGGGGTGCAATTATGAAGGCCTAGACCATGCAGTTCCAGTGCTGGTAATGTTTAATATAAAGAATAACCATGATCTACAGATGGTGAAGTGTGGACACATTTTTTTTTCTTCTGTAGATTACAAAAAATAACCAAACAAGGCCATTTGGTGCCTGCAAGCACCCCTTTTCCTTCTCTCTTCTGACCAGGTAATTGAAATACAATGAGTCATGCAATTCACTGTTTTCAATGGGTGTGTTCAAAGGCGCCATTTGGAGACTACTTGGATGCAGCAGGTTTTCATCTGTTGAGAACTAATTACCATTTGAAGGGAGCTAGGAGATGGACATGGGGGAAGAGGGACAGAATTCTTGTAGCCTTAAAGCAAGGGAAGGAAAAGAGATATTATGAGGGTGGGGGACTCTGTGAGAACTGGATCCTGACCCTTTGACGTGAGGTAAAGATTCTTTTACTAAGGATGTGCTTAATTAACAAAAGGACTGAAATGTATCTTTTAAGAAAATGTAATTTTTTATGTACCTTTTGGTAATTATGACAAACAAATGTCATATCCTAGATGAAGGAAAAAAAAATAGTTCTTTGTCTTTGGGCTGAGAAACTCTATGTATTGTAAGCCACACTGAGCCCGCAAATAGGTGGGAAAATGTGGGATACAAATGCAATAAATAAAATAAATATATAAGTGCCTGGTCTGAAAGGCAGGATGGAATGCGGACAGTCTTCCTCAATTTGTCTCACTAAGGAATAGGCAACCATTTCAATGGCAAATCCCTTTTGTTTATGTTCCCTTATTAACCTACTTTTTATTTGCTGCTACTAATTTCTTATTTTTCATATTCTTGGGTAAGAATAAACTTTAATAACGTGAGAAGCTTCTTTTGTTTATAGTTGTTTTTTTTAGTACTGCCTCCCCTTGTTCCTTCTCACCCAGTACTTCCCTCGCCCTTGTCTTGTCTGTCTGTATTATTTTTAGATTGTAAGCTCTATTGAGCAGGGACTGTCTCTCTATGTCAGGTGTTCAGCGCTGCGTGCGTCTGGTAGCGCTATACAAATGTTAATAATAATAATAATATTAGGCTGGTGGTGCTAAGAAATCAGTTGGGGAATTTGTCTGGATATGGTATTAGGTTTTTGGTTCTGAGGCCCAGCACCAACAGGCCCAAACACAGTCAAGTCAGGAGAGGTGGTGGTCAGGCATCCAAGGACACCAGAAGGGAGCATGCAATAAGGAAAGTCCATTCATGAGCCACCAGAGGAGCATCAGGAAGTGGAGGCTGCAGCTTCTCCCATCAGTTGATGAGAGCAGAAGATGAGGAAGCTGATATATGCCCCTCTACCCCATCACCCTTCAATGAGCAAGCTGAGCCAGCTGAAGGTGCCCCTGCTGTAGAATAGGAGGATTGTCGCCATGCAGGGTGACAAAATCAAAACTGGCTGGTGAGCATCTTCTGGAGCAAAGCCTACAACTGCTCAGCCTGCAGAATAGGAAATGCTGGAGTTATAAGAGAGACAGGTAGAAGTTAATGAGCTGATGGTGAGTATGATCTGGTCTCTCACATTAGATTGTGACGCTGCTCAAGGAGATTAAAGATCTGCGATCTGACCTCCCTCCCCCCTCACATACACACTCCACCACCCTGCCATCTCTTGCAACACCATTACCAGGAAGACCCACCCCTTCTGTCTCTTTACAACATGTACCTGTGAGAGACCCAGCCTGCAAGCCTCTTTTACTAAAGATTAGCTCGAGTTATCTGCAGCAGGGCCCATGGGAATAAAATAGGTTCTGCAGCAGATAACTCAAGCTAATCTTTAGTAAAAGACCCCCTTATAGAATGCTGTAAGTTGCTCACCTAGGCACTAAGTAGATTCAATTTATCTAAAAATGGAAAAACTTCCATCCCTAGGACACCAGGTGGTGCTATAAATCAAGCAGATAAAAAATCCCTAAATACATTGGCTACTGGTGTTGAGGGTCCCTGCTTTGTCCTTCATACCTCCCATGGTTGTTCTAGCACATTTGTGCTTAATTATTGCAAGCAATCAAGGAATTACCCTTTATAAAACCTTTGGTTAATATACCGGAGTGCCTGATCCATTTGCTCTATATGCAAAACGTTTTAAGTTTTCCTCTCCCTCCACAGAGCTCCTTGTAGGTTTTACTGGTACAAGTGTTTTGAGGGAACAATTCTATAACTGGGCACCTGGTAAGGGCCTATTTTATAAAGGAAACAGGTGCTGACTTTCCTTTATAGAACACTAGCATAAGAGCAAAAAGATGCCTATAATTTAGGCAATGAGCACTTATACCAGCCTTAGAGTACTGGCATGTACCACAGGTTTTAGCTGGTACCGAAGGCCAACTTTTGGCATGGAAATGGGCTCTGTGCAAGTTAAATAAAGTTAAGTAAAGCTATTTTATTCTAAATCCAAAAATGCTTAACCAAAATTTTTCAAGTATAATTAAAAATTATACAAGACCAATGAGGAAGTGGGTAAGTCATAGGACTGTGACCCTATGTGAAACGAGTTACCACTGTGGTCTTGAGAAAATGAGAGGTTTACATTGCATGTTCCTGATTTATAATTGAATGCAAATACAGTGTTAGCCTTGACTGAATATTATTCCCATTCCTAAGAAAGCAGCAAGAGGATGGGGTAGCCTAGTGGTCAGTTCAGTGAACTATGGGACCAGGTTCAATTCCTATTTTAACTCTTTCATTTCAGTACAAATATGTGGGCCCTCCTAGGACATAGAAATACCTGCTGTACCTGAATATATAAGTGATCTGCAAGCCCGAGGGCTGTTGTAGTGGTGGACTTTTAGGTACAGTAGGTTTTCTCTGTCCCTACAATATGAAGGGGATTAGGTGGGATTTGTACCTGGGTCCCTTTATACAAGGTCCACTGCACTGACCACTAGGCTGCCCCTCTGCACTGCTGGGATGTCTGTGTGGCCAATTTACTAGGAACGTTGCCAGACAGATGTTTCTATGGCTTGATTTTCTACATTTCTCCTTGGGACTTTTTAATTTCTCAAAAGTGGTACTTAAAGATGGATGTGTTGAGCATGAAAACATCTAGCTCAAATCATAATCAAATTTAGATGTTTTTCTGGTTCAATTATAGCTGTAAGCTAAACTTTTTTTTTTTTACACATTTTCTTCAAAATATCTCGATTTGGACTTAGATGTCATATCAAAAAATGTTACTCCATGTGTTATTATAGCTAGGTGGTTTAGTTCATGTCTAGGGTAAAAGGCAGTTCTTTCTTTGGTTTTCTTTTTCTGGTTTAAATATATCTTTTTGAGATGTATATTTTTGGATCTAGTGGTCTAAGATGTCTTTTTTCCTTGCATTTCTATGGATGTGTATTTGACTTGTACTATAGAATTGGGAAATTGTATTGTCATGTGCTGTATTGTAAAATTACATAAAGAGAAACTTAAAAAAATAAATAAAAGATTGCTCTGCATGTGTCTGTTTTTCTGTAATTAATGGTTTCCAGATAGCTGCCCATTCATTCTCTTACCTAACTCAACCCTTTGACATACAGATGTAAAGCAAAGGTTCACAGTAAAACAGAGCACACGGCAGTAAACCACATAAAAGGACCAACAATCCAAATAGAGCTTTACTAAATCAGACATAAAAGACATCTGACATAGCCATAATTCATAAAATCTGCATCCAGGGTTGCACCCTATAAAATACAAGGCAAAAAAAAAAAAAGTTCTTAGGTACATGTTTGTAAATCCAAACACATCCTATATAATAATTCTCACCTCCAACATTCTGACTTGCTGCCTGGGACCGTGGCTCATTCCGAGTTGGTCTGCTAGGCTCCATAGATCAGGCTGACATCACCGTAGCCATTATGATGTCAACTTCAGAACCGGGAGAAAAAAAACTCACAGCTGATCCATGTCTAGAGGAGGGTCGCTGGACATGGGTGGCTAGAGGGGGGCAGGGGAGAGAGGAGGGTCGCTGGACATGGGTGGCTGGAGGGGGGCAGGAGAGAGAGAAGGGTCGCTGGATATGGGTGGCAGGAGGGGGGGCAGGGGAGAGAGGAGGTTCGCTGGACATGGGTGGCTGCAGTGGGCGCAGGGGGAGAGGAGGGTCGCTGGACATGGGTGGCTGCAGGGGGAGAGGAGGGTCGCTGGACACGGGTGGCTGCAGGGGAGCCGAGGAAAACCTTGCTAGCGCCCGTTTCCTTTTTGTCAGAAACGGGCCTTTTTTACTAGTGATATAATAAGGAAATGAAATTTAAAAAAAATGTTAATATCCCAAAACAATCACAAAAAATATCCTATGCAAATAGGACAAATATTATACTGTACCTTATTGGTATCTGGAAATGGTAATAATACCAATAGTTTTCATCATTAAACATTAAAAAAAATAGAGGGTCAATATTCAAAGCAATTTCAGTGGGCAAGAGTGTATGAAAGAGAATAGTGCCGTACCAAGGGTTGTCACATGAGCAAACATGGAGGGGTCTAAAGATTGCACCCAGCCTGTCTCATCTCAGTTGCAGCAACAAAGTGTGTGTGTGGGGGGGGGGGGGGGATGGGGAGCGCTAGTGATTGAGTTCCACAAGGTACAACTACAGCTTAGTATGGTTCTAAGAGAAGAATTTACAATTCATTGTATAAGAGAAGGTGAGGAGCTGAAAGATGATTTTATAGGAGAGGCTTAGAAAGGTGTTGAGAGACAACAGACCCAAATGTAGGGTGTGGGGAGCAAGGTGATTCAAGGAGCCTTGAGCAGATGAGTAAACCAGGAGCATCAAACGTCCCCTACCAATGCAGTCAACCCTGAGGGCACAAAAGCCAGGAGCCTTGTGTGGTCTTCTGCCAATCCAACCTGCCCTGAGCACACACAAACCAAAAGTGTCTCACAGTGGCACAGTCCCCTACCAATATAACTCACCCCCTCTGTCAAAGGGGGCACCATTGATATCCCCCCTATCCAGGGAAGGGGGTGCCCACCATCAACACCACTGCCTAGGCCCCATCCACCCCAGAGCCAGCCGTGAGACAGGATTGCTCAGGATTGCTCCCCCACTTATTTTAAGTTACTATTACACAGCCATAAAGTTTAACACATCAATCAATACTTCTCTAGTAAAATCCCATGGTCTGACACTTTATACACCTAAGGAGAAGATCCTGAGCTAGAGGAATTGCTTATTTTAAAGTAAACGTGTCACTTCCAGGCCTCCCTCAGGACTCTTTAGCTTCACAGTGCCCTAGAATAATGGGGAATTATCGGGTTTCCTACTGAGAGCAATATGTTTTGTAGATGACCTCTCAGTCTGCATTAGTGCTCCACCCTTCTGTAATATGACTGTTACTGAAATTGAAAGTTTTATTTGTAAGAGTGCCTAGACAACCTACACATTTGAATACTTTCTAATGGATTATAGTTATAGATAAAAAAGTTAAGCCTAACCACTCCCCTCCTCCACCCCCCCCCCACCCCCCCCCCCCCCCCACAGTAGCTCCTTATCTAGCTAGGCTAGGGTAGCAAGAAGGACAGCACCAGTGGTGTGCTGGTAAATGTTTAACAACTGGCTCTCTCCCTGGTCCACCTCTGCGCCCCCCCCCCCAAATTGCAGAGCTAGCTATAGCTGGGGAGAGAGCCTGGGGGGGGGGGCAATGCATTATTCCAGGAAAAAAAAAATTATCCCTGGTTCCAATCTAATTCATGTTTAATGTGGGATAAAATGCCATAAATAAGTAAATAAATAAATATAAACTTTTAATGTTGAGCACCTGATTCTCAAAGTAGACATATTCCAAATACTATAATGAAAATAAAATGATTTTTTCTATCTTTGTTGTCTGGTGACTTTGTTTTTCTGATCATGCTGGCCCAGTATCTGATTCTGCTGCTATCTGTCCTCTTAACTCTGTTTCCAGGGCTTCCTTTCCATTTATTTCTTTACTTTCCGCCTTTCTTCTTCATTTCTTGCCCTACATCCGTAAGTAAAAGCTGGGTCCTCCGCAGACTTGACTGTCCAGTGGATCCAGCTTCTGCCTATTTTCTTCATCCATGTGCAGTTTTTCTCCTCTCTTCCTTTTCCCTCTCATCTCATCTCCTTCCTCTCTCTTTCCTCCCCTCCATCCACCCATGTCCAGCAACCCTCCTCTCCCCCCTGCCCTCCCCTCTATCCACCCATACCCAGCGATTCTCTTCTCTCCCCTGCCCCCTCCAGCCACCCATACCCAGTGATTCTCTTCTCTCCCCTGCCCCCCTCCATCCACTCATGCCCAGCGATTCTCTTCTCTCTCCTGCCCCCCTCCAGCCACCCATGCCCAGCAATTCTCTTCTCTCTTCTGTCCCCCTCCAGCCACCCATGTCCAGGAACCCTCCTCTCCCCCTGCCCCCCCTCCATCCACCCATACCCAGTGATTCTCTTCTCTCCCCTGCCCCCCTCCAGCCACCCATGCCCAGCGATTCTCTTCTCTCTCCTGCCCCCCTCCAGCCACCCATGTCCAGCAACCCTCCTCTCCCCTCCCCTCCCTCCACCCGTGCCCAGAAGCAACCCGCCTCTCCCTCTGCCCTCCCCTCCCCTCCAGCCACCCAGGTTCTCCAGTGGATGCTTCGGGGCAGGCAGGAAAGATCCCCAGTCTTTCCTACCCACTGCCGGCGCTGACTCTCCCACAGCGCTGCCGGATCGCTCTTCAGCAGAAGTCTCACGAGGCCGCCGCTGGAAGACTCGGTGGCCATTTTTAAAGAGCAATCTGGCAGCGGGCAGGCAAGACTGGGGATTTTTCCTGCCTACCCCGAAGCATCCACTGGACAACCAGTTGCCTTCTTCAGGTATGGGACCCTGTAGTGGGCAGGAGGGAGGAGAGCCGCCTCACCCTGAATAACAACCAGCTCTCAAAATTGTAAAAAATTTAACAACCGGCTCTTGCGAGCCGGCTCCAGCACACCACTGGACAGCACTAAAAGAAACATTAAGGACCCCACAGAGGTTTCTAGCACCTGTGCTCAGCAGGCTTCTGCGTTGTCCCGCCCCATGACGCATACTTCCTGGTGCATTGGATGTGGGACTCTGGCAGAGCTCTGCTGAGCACAGGCACTGAAAGGCTCCGTGAGGTGCTTTAAAGTTTCTTTTACCATTCTCCTTCTTACTGCCATGGCCTAGCTAGAAAAGGTGCCACCTTGGAGGGGTGGAGTGCCCCATAGTGAAAAACCGCAGCGAAGGGCAGTGAGTCAAGGACAGTTCAAAATGTGCAAGAGTAGGACCCATTGGTGTGAGCTACAGAACAGGGCTGAACATGTATCACATGCCTAATGTGTGTGACTTGATATGTCTGTGTTTTCTATGTCAATGGATGTGAGCTAATTAGTGTGCATGTTAAATACCACTGAAGGGCCTATGCAATACAGTTTAAATTCAACTCATGCCTTTTGAGTAATAGCTCAATGCCAGTTATATTCAGGAATAGTAGGTATTTCCCTGACTTGAACCCTGACCTCCCTTGGCCTCAGCCCACTGGTCTAATCACTAGGCTACTCCTCTGCTCCTAATAAAGTTTGTCTTCAGAGCAATTGCACACAATCAGCTTACACAATGGATTGCAATATCCCTTTTCTCTTTCTCCCTCATTTCATTTCACTCCGTCACACCCCCCCAAGCCAGCTCAACCCTCTCCCCCATCCATTTGAAGGACACTAATGCTCCCCAAATACATTGTTTCAACTGTGCTGGGGGAAATACACATGCTTTTTGATTGTTACTATATTTTAATTTTTTTCTTTGGGCTTCCAGATCCATCAGAACCAGGACTGGGATCCGGCATTATGAACCTTCATTTAAAATTACCCCAGAAGTAACTTAGTACACTGATTACAAAGACGATTGAGAGCCAAGCACCAGAGCTCTACCTAGCTCCTTTCAATCAAGGGTCACAGTTGAATGATAAGTGGGGACTATTCCCCTCCCTCCTCCAGGCCTGCGAATGTCATATCTGCCAGTGTGCAGAGCGAAAGACCTGAAATTTGAATTAAAACCCAAGTCCTTCACCATGATAGTTCCCAGAACTTACCACCAAGGAGGCACTTTGGAACATGATTCATTTTAATCTGTTTGGTTTAAGGACTGTGTGTCTTTATTATGTACCCTGGCACCCTGTCATACTTACAGCTGACAGAAGCAAGGCATAGATTAAGCTGCCACGTTTGTTCTCTCTATTTATAAATTTCCTGTTTTACTGGTATGGTAATGACTATATTTCAGTTTTTTTATGGATCTGAATCTCATGGTTGGTGTGAATAAGGGAAATATTCTGCAATGGATAAGTCGACGCAATTTATGAGAGCTTTCGGCCTCACCATTACCATACATCACAGATAGGATTTGCATATCTGGCTCTATACCAGCCAATAGCAGCAGAGCAGCTCTGACAGGCACCCGAGCCAACCATCTGCAGCCCTGGCACAGGACTTATTCATCTTAAAGGAGAAAGCTGTCTCTTTGAGCTGTCACAGACACATTGGAAGATGAGGGCAGGAAACTATTGTAAAAAAAAACAAAATCCCAGCAACAGTAAACCCCAAAGAGATTCCAGCTTTTTGGATTGCATGCCACCCATGTACATGCAATCCACCAAATGAGAACAGCGCTATTGTGCTTCTGGTGACATCATGGTGCAGAGAGTTTATGGACTTTCCTGCTAAGCCCATTTGTGACAGTTTTATAAGATGTTCTAGAAAGCGAAACAAGCAGGAACAGCAAGTGGAAGGGAGTTCTCACATTTTCAAAACTCCACAGCTACCTAATGTGGATATGGAGACAGAAAGGAGACTAAGCTGGAACACTGGCATACTTATAATGTGTCTGTCGTATTAGACCATATTGAATGCATAGAAATAAAGGTTAGCAAAGCAAACAAAAAATAAAAGTAACAATACATTTCTTGACCAGGTCAGGGTAAAAGGTACCAAAAAAGTGGGATATAAAACACATTGTGAAGGTAAGATGAAGGAAAGCCGGGGTAAAAGGAGAGGGTTTGATGTCTTAGAGTGATTAGAAAGTGATGTGGAGGGGTATAATCGAACGGGGTGCCCAAGTTTTCCTGAGGGTGTCCTCGCAGGACATCCCTGCGAAGGGGCAGGGAAACCCGCATTATTGAAACAAGCTGGGCGGCCATCTTTTGTTTCGATAATACTGTTGGGGACACCCAAATCTCAACATTTAGGTCGACCTTAGAGATGGTCGTCCTTAGAGATGGTTGTCCCCGGTTTTCGGCGATAAAGGAAACCGAGGATGCCCATCTCAAAAACGACCAAATCCAAGCCATTTGGTCATGGGAGGAGCCAGCATTCGTAGTGCTGGTTCCCCTGACATGCCAGGACACCAACTGGGCACCCTAGGGGCACTGCAGTGGACTTCAGAAAAAGCTCCCAGGTGCATAGCTCCCTTACCTTGTGTGCTGAGCCCCCCCAAAACCCACTACCCACAACTGTACACCACTAACATAGCCCTTAGTGATGAAGGGGGGGCACCTAGATGTGGGTACAGTGGGTTTGTGGTGGGTTTTGGAGGACTCACATTTACCACTACAAGTTTAACGGGTGGGGGGGATGGGCCTGGGTCCGCCTGCCTGAAGTGCACTGCAGTACCCACTAAAACTGCTCCAGGGACTTGCATACTGCTGTCATGGAGCTGGGTATGATATTTGAGGCTGGCATAGAGGCTGGAAAAAGTATTAATTTTTTTTCTTTTAGGGTGAGAGGGGGTTAGTGACCACTGGGGGAGTCGGGGGAGGTCATCCCCGATTCCCTCCAGTGGTCATCTGGTCATTTAGTGCACATTTTTGAGGCTTGGTCATAAAAAAAAAGGACCAAGTAAAGTCGGCCAAGTGTTCATCAGGGATGCCTTTCTTTTTTTCCATTATCGGCCATGGACACCCATGTGTTAGGCACGCCCCAGTCCCACCTTCGCTATGCTTCAGAGATGTCCCCATGAACTTTGGTCATCCCCGCGACAGAAAGCAGTTGAGGACGCCCAAAATCGGCTTTCAATTATGCCGATTTGGGCGACCCTGGGAGAAGGACGCCCATCTCCCGATTTGTGTTGAAAGATGGATGCCCTTCTCTTTCGAAAATAAGCCTGATAGGCAGTAAAATTATATCTGACAGTGAGTTTAAAGGACCTAGCTCTGTTAGGTCCCTTTCAGTTCCAAAGCATTTAATTTCATTTGTCTTATGTTCCTGGATTGTTCTGAATTTAGCTTGTGGAAGGTAATTTTATATGCAGTTGGGAAAGGAAGTAGGTACCTATTTTAATCCTATTATACACAAACACATAGGCACCTAGGACATGTCTTTATAAAATGTCCCCACAAGAGCAGCCGAAATCTCAACTATTAATGAAGCTGTGTGCATGTCCAGCAGCTCAGGCACCGGTGTGAATATGCACACGAAGGAATGCATTTTGCGAAAAGCATGAATTAATCACAATAATGCCCAAATTCTGATCTTCAACGTGCCTTCTTCCAAGTTGCATAAAAGTAGAAGTGTTTTATGCAGCGAATAATTTTATAAGCTGCATTTTATGTGCATTATACAATCATATACACATGATATAAAATGACCCCCTTAGTTGCCATGTTCTTCTTTGTGATGTGTCATCTTGTGTCTGTGTAGGTTTATTTTTGTCTTTAACTTCTCCATCATCCTCCTTCACAGTTTCTGCAGTGATAATATATACACAGTTAAGCCCAGGAGTCCTGTCACAGACCTTACAGAGCATTGTGGCTTTGCCCACTGCCTCCTCCTTACCTCCTGTGCTGTGATACTGCACATCACACCTCCCCCATAGCTCCAAAAATCCATGCCTGCGTCCCTGCCTACAGACGCCCACGAACCTCCTGTGTTTCCCATAGCTTGGGTTCGCTCCTCTTGTTTCTTCCAAGGTTTGGCAATTGGATTTTTTTTTTTTAATGTTTGGGGTCTTTTTTCCCTGAGCCCATATGCCAGGCCCCCTCCCTACCCATCTTCAAATCATTGCTCAAAACCCACCTCTTCAATGTCGCTTTCGGCACCTAATCACAACACCTCTACTCAGGAAATCTAGACTACCCAACTTGACATTTCGTCCTTTAGATTGTAAGCTCTTCTGAGCAGGGACCGTCCTTAGTTATTAATTTGTACAGTGCTGCGTAACCCTAGTAGCGCTCTAGAAATGTTAAGTAGTAGTAGTAGTAGTAGCATTTATTGGAATCTGGGAGGGAAGGGCTCCCCTGGGCTATTCAAAACTTTGCTTATTAATTTTATTTTATTTTTATTTTTGTTACATTTGTACCCCGCGCTTTCCCACTCATGGCAGGCTCAATGCGGCTTACATATTGTATACAGGTACTTATTTGTACCTGGGGCAATGGAGGGTGTGAGAGTGCAGGTGAAAGGGGATCCGGGAAGGCACGAAGAAAGGGGGTGCAGGGAGCCAGGGAATCCCAATGGGGCAGATTTCATGTGCACAACACCCACATTCAGAAAGCTGGGCTACCGGAGGCAGAGAGGTTGGCTGGGTTAAGGAAGAAGGGGAGGAACTACCAGTCCCAGAATCCTTCTCTTCCCTACCCGGCTGTGCAAGAGTTAGGGGAGGAGTTAGAAGATTGGGAAATGGTCTCTGATGAAGGTGATGAGGGCCAGCTGGAGAGATTGGGGGTGGGGGAAGTTGAAGAGGAGGATAAAATGGAGATTACTGAAGGGCTAGAGGAGGAACAGAGGGAGATTGGAGCTCTGGCTCAAACCCGAAAAGCTGCTGTAAGAGGGTGGCTAGCTGTGCCTTGGAGAGACTGAGGCGCTGGGGAAGATCTCTACTAAAGATGGAACAGGTGCAGCCCTGGGAGAGAAAGAGGGCTGGGCACAATTGAAACCCCAGCCTGAACCAGGTGGGAACCAAGCTGTGTAGCTGTGCTGTAAGGAGGTGCAAGAAAGACTGTGTAAACTGTTTCCTACTGAAAAGGTCTGGGCTGCAACCTACCAAGCTACTGTGTTTTCTTTCTGATAATGTACTGTTCCCTAAGAGAAGTAATCTTAGGTCAAGTGAAGTGAAGTTATATGGACTGTTTTGAACCTGACTTGTGCTTTGGGTAGCAAGCCCTAAACAACCTGGAGTTAAGGTGTGCCTGGGCGTTTATGTTGACCTGAAGCAAGAAAATAAAAGTCCTTACTTATAAACGTTGTGCTTTGAATGTGCCTCTGTGAAAGGAACGGCGGGAGGAAGGAGTCCTGGAAGTTCTCAGGGCCTGGAGCTGAGGCTCAAAGCAGCCAGATTGCTGTGGAGTGAGGCAGCAGCTGTGTGAAGAAGAAGGCAGCTAAGCAGGGTTGAGCCTGGCTGGGTCCTGGAAGGGTGACCCAGCTACAAGGGTTAAGTGACTTGCCCAGAGTCACAAGGAGCTGCCTATGCCTGAAGTGGGAATTGAACTCAGTTCCTCAGTTCCCCAGGACCAAAGTCCACCACCCTAACCACTACCACTCCTCCACTTACAATTGGCAATTATTGGTGCTGATTGTGTGCACAAATCCAGACTATGACCAGATTTGCGCAGCAATTTAAGTCACACTATATAGAATCCAGGGGATATTCTATAATGGAAAGCTGACACCTTTTCTGTATAGAATACGAGTGTAAGCAGGTGCTTAGGTGCAATAGAGCTGACAAAAGTATATGTGCCTAAGTGCTGGTGATACGCCATTAACTCATAGTACTCTAAAGTTACACACACAAATGTGAACCCTGCCCAAACTCTAGCCACAGTCTGTCCACGTTAACACCTCCTCTAAAATGCACTATGCAGATACAGTGGTGGAAATAAGTATTTGATCCCTTGCTGATTTTGTAAGTTTGCCCACTGACAAAGACATGAGCAGCCCATAATTGAAGGGTAGGTTATTGGTAACAGTGAGAGACAGCACATCACAAATTAAATCCGGAAAATCACATTGTGGAAAGTATATGAATTTATTTGCATTCTGCAGAGGGAAATAAGTATTTGATCCCCCACCAACCAGTAAGAGATCTGGCCCCTACAGACCAGGTAGATGCTCCAAATCAACTCATTACCTGCATGACAGACAGCTGTCGGCAATGGTCACCTGTATGAAAGACACCTGTCCACAGACTCAGTGAATCAGTCAGACTCTAACCTCTACAAAATGGCCAAGAGCAAGGAGCTGTCTAAGGATGTCAGGGACAAGATCATACACCTGCACAAGGCTGGAATGGGCTACAAAACCATCAGTAAGACGCTGGGCGAGAAGGAGACAACTGTTGGTGCCATAGTAAGAAAATGGAAGAAGTACAAAATGACTGTCAATCGACAAAGATCTGGGGCTCCACGCAAAATCTCACCTCGTGGGGTATCCTTGATCATGAGGAAGGTTAGAAATCAGCCTACAACTACAAGGGGGGAACTTGTCAATGATCTCAAGGCAGCTGGGACCACTGTCACCACGAAAACCATTGGTAACACATTACGACATAACGGATTGCAATCCTGCAGTGCCCGCAAGGTCCCCCTGCTCCGGAAGGCATATGTGACGGCCCGTCTGAAGTTTGCCAGTGAACACCTGGATGATGCCGAGAGTGATTGGGAGAAGGTGCTGTGGTCAGATGAGACAAAAATTGAGCTCTTTGGCATGAACTCAACTCGCCGTGTTTGGAGGAAGAGAAATGCTGCCTATGACCCAAAGAACACCGTCCCCACTGTCAAGCATGGAGGTGGAAATGTTATGTTTTGGGGGTGTTTCTCTGCTAAGGGCACAGGACTACTTCACCGCATCAATGGGAGAATGGATGGGGCCATGTACCGTACAATTCTGAGTGACAACCTCCTTCCCTCCGCCAGGGCCTTAAAAATGGGTCGTGGCTGGGTCTTCCAGCACGACAATGACCCAAAACATACAGCCAAGGCAACAAAGGAGTGGCTCAGGAAGAAGCACATTAGGGTCATGGAGTGGCCTAGCCAGTCACCAGACCTTAATCCCATTGAAAACTTATGGAGGGAGCTGAAGCTGCGAGTTGCCAAGCGACAGCCCAGAACTCTTAATGATTTAGAGATGATCTGCAAAGAGGAGTGGACCAAAATTCCTCCTGACATGTGTGCAAACCTCATCATCAACTACAGAAGATGTCTGACCGCTGTGCTTGCCAACAAGGGTTTTGCCACCAAGTATTAGGTCTTGTTTGCCAGAGGGATTAAATACTTATTTCCCTCTGCAGAATGCAAATAAATTCATATACTTTCCACAATGTGATTTTCCGGATTTAATTTGTGATGTGCTATCTCTCACTGTTACCAATAACCTACCCTTCAATTATGGGCTGCTCATGTCTTTGTCAGTGGGCAAACTTACAAAATCAGCAAGGGATCAAATACTTATTTCCACCACTGTATATGTGTATTTACAGAGCAGCGTATAGCTGTGTAACGGGCTAATATTTGGAACATTTCAACTTGTAAATGTTACCACCTACTTCATAGAATTACCCTTACATGGTTAAGCCCAGTATATTACTGGGCAGTTAGAAAGAAGTATCCAGAAACTCTTGTCTGAAAGGGTGAGAGCGAGAGAGGGGCAAAGAGGGAATATGAGGTGCATAGTGCATTCTACATTGTCACTGCATATTTATAATGCATGGTATCATGGCACCTATTAAATGAAACCCTTCTATTTTACTAGCTAGACCATTCATGGTCTAATATTC
This sequence comes from Microcaecilia unicolor, assembly GCF_901765095.1. Lineage (NCBI taxonomy): Eukaryota > Metazoa > Chordata > Amphibia > Gymnophiona > Siphonopidae > Microcaecilia > Microcaecilia unicolor. The sequence goes on along the minus strand of NC_044031.1, from coordinate 389,442,934 downwards.
TTCACCTTTGGAAGATAAAAGCAGAGACCCTGATTTTATGAATAGTTATATTGCAGGAAACCTTGCTAAGCAGAGGCTCAACTACACTCTAACCTGCAAGCTTCGAGCAGAAGAAAAAATAACAGGGATGTAATTCTGGGAGGCTCCTAGGCTGGTATAGAGAGGAGATAGCAGAATTTATTATGTCTGTTTAGTAAGTAAGTGATAAGCTGTGTACTTTCAGGTATCTTAGGTATTTTCCTGATCATGTGGGGCTTACAATCTGAGTTTGTACCTGAGGCAATGGAGTGTTAAGTGAGTTTAAAAAGATGACGCACATATGTGGGTTAGAGTATCAAAAGATTTACTCCACATGCCACTAGACACCTCCCTTTGTGTGGAAGAGCTTACCTTATGCCTCTTTCTCAGTACAGACTCAGAGTGATGACTCAGTCAGTTGGAGGGGAAAGATTTCTAGGAGTGGCCTAGTGGTTAGGGTGGTGGACTTTGGTCCTGGGGAACTGAGGAACTGAGTTCGATTTCCACTTTAGGCACAGGCAGCTCCTTGTGACTCTGGGCAACTCACTTAACCCTCCATTGCCCCATGTAAGCCGTATTCAGCCTGCCATGAGTGGGAAAGCGCGGGGTACAAATGTAACAAAAAAAAAAGGATGGAGGAATAAGAGGCTGGAGAGAAAGAAGAGTGAAAGTAGCTTGAGAAAAGGGGGAAGAGAGGCAGGAGAAAGACAGGAGATAAGTCTTCTCTGGTCTAGACCGTTTGAAGAAAGATAAGCTGGGATAGCCCAGGGAAATAGTGAAGTCTATGGAGGGGCACAGGGGAGAGAACTATTTGGAGTGAGGTTCAGGGTGGGAGAGCCGGTATTACTGATGAAGCAAGCCTGCTGAATAACTGCTGTTGCAGGCGCGACTTAGGCAGGAGAGGTCTTCGGCTGGCAGGGCTTGGCAACCCTGCCAGCTCAGATATTTGTATTTTGAGGAGCTGAGGGCGGAGACCAGTGTCGTGGGTGGAGGAGAGAGAATTGCATGCTCACCCATCTTAGACTAAGGCCCACCCAGAACTGGCCATCTGTCTACGCCACTGCTTCTAACCACTACCCGTAGTTTAATCATCAGTCCAAAATCACTTCCAGTTTTCAACAGCATAAGTCTTTGAAAAAGTTTTGCATAAAGAAAGTTTTTTCAAAACAATACTTAGGTTGAAACCAGGAGAAAATAAACGCTAATGTGAGCACATTTTGAGCTCACGGCTGTGCATCACAGCAAGTGCTCTCCATAATATATCTGCAACAAATGATAAATATCAAAAATTATTCTAAAACCTACAAATAAACTTTAGTCTTCAAAATTTATATTATTGTATTGTATTTTGGTATGTCTAGTCAGAAGGAATTTACAACTCGACATATAATCAATACCATGAGATCTATAAAAAATACAGTTAAAATTTTTTGAAAAATCATCTTTATTGAGAAACCACACAGAAAAAGCAACAGAATAAACATTTTATCAATTATCAACCCTAAGACCCCCTCCCCCTTCCCTGTCCCCCAACCCACCCACCCCCCACAATCAATACAAACCAGACCTGGTGTACTCTTATCCAGGCCCAGGCAAGAAAAAGGAAAGAAACATGAGATGAGTGAAGACAGTCAACACTTCAAGACCCAACTACGCAATCGGTGAGTCATAACAGTCCAAAACGGTTCCCAGATGGATTGAAACTGCCTCCAGTGACCAGGATGGTCCCAGCCTGCTTTATAATGTTCTAAGATCATAAAAGCATAGACCAAGTTCAGCCACTGAGTCATATTGGGCAGATGAGGCATCAACCACTGCAGAAGAATCGGCAAGCCAGCAAAAATAAATAGTGCAACAAGATCCGTTTCTTATTAGGCTTAATTGCAAGGCCAGCATAGTGATCAAACAAGTATACTTGAGGCCGCAAAGGAAGACAGAGCTGAAAGATGCGCTGCACTTGCAAATGAACTTGCATCCAAAAATGCACAACAGGCTGACAGGTCCAGATCATATGGCCAAGAGTGGAATCTGAGACAGAGCACTTTGGACAAGTACTATGAAGTGCAATACCCATCTGAAAAGTTCTTTTTGGTGAAATATAGGCCCAAAACAAAAATATATATTGTTATTCTCGATGCACCATAGAGGTAAGCTTAACTAAAGGACTACAAATGAGTTTCTTTAGTACCTTCTCCTCAATTGTGGCTCCCAGATCTGCTGTCCAGTCTGAAGCCCCTTTTTGAAAGTTCAACGGGGGTAGGTCCACTTGCAACACTTATAATAAAAGGAAACACCAGGAGTGTCACCATTCAGCAAAAAGATCTTCTCCCGCATCTCAACTGCATCCTCTGCTAAAGACTCAGCGGGCAAGGTCTGAAGATAATGACACAACTGCATGTAAGAGAATCCATCTGCAGGAGGAACTCCATATTGCTGTTGCATCATCAATACAGTGCTTAAGCATGGAAATAATCAAAGTTGTATGGTGAAACACACAACTTGATAACCCCACTGGAAAATCCTGATTGCCCAACAAGGGTAGTCAAGTGGAAACATGAACATTAACAGACTTATTTTCGAAAGAGAAGGATGCCCATTTTTCGACACAAATTGGAAGATGGGTGTCCTTCTTATAGGGTCACCCAAATTGACATAATCGAAAGCCGATTTTGGGCATCCCCAACTGCTTTCCATCGCGGGGACGACCAAAGTTCCTGGGAGCATGTCGGAGGCGCAGTGAAGGCGGGACTTGGGCATGCCTAACACATGGGCGTCATCAACCCATAATGGAAACAAAAGAGCGTCCCTGATGAGCATTTGGACGGCTTTACCTGGTCCAGTTTTTCTTACTACCAAGACACAAAAGGTGCCCGAACTGACTAGATGACCACTGGAGGGAATCGGGGATGACCACCCCTTACTCCCCCAGTGGTCACTAACCCCCTTCCACCCTCATAAAAGAACTTTAAAAATATTTTGTGCCAGCCTCTATGCCAGCCTCAAATGTCATACTCAGGTACATCGCAGTAGTATGCAGGTCCCTGGAGCAGTTTTAGTGGGTACTGCAGTGCACTTCAGGCAGGCGGACCGAGGGCCCATCCCTCCCTACCTGTTACACTTGGGGTGATAAATGTGAGACCTCCAAAACCCACCACAAACCCACTGTACCCACATCTAGGTGCCCCCCTTCACCCGAAGGGCTATGGTAGTGGTGTACAGTTGTGGGTAGTGGGTTTTGGGGGGCTCAGCACACAAGGTAAGGGAGTTACTGTATGTACCTGGGAGCTTTTTCTGAAGTCCACTGCAGTGCCCCCTAGGGTGCCCAGTTGGTGTCCTGGCATGTCAGTGGGGACCAGTGCACTACGAATGCTGGCTCCTCCCACAACCAAAGGGCTTGCATTTGGTCGTTTCTGAGATGGGCATCCTTAGTTTTCATTATCGCTGAAAATCAGAAACAACCAAGTCTAAGGACGACCATCTCTAGGGATGACCTAATTGTCAAGATTTAGGCGTCCCTGACCGTATTATCGAAATAAAAGATGGACGCCCATCTTGTGTCAATAATATGGGTTTCCCTGCCCCTTTGCTGGGACATCCTGCGAGGACGTCCTCAGGAAAACTTGGGCTCCCCTTTCGATTATGCCCCTCTTTGAGACTTCAACTTGCAGAGCCAGGACCAAAAGTTTGCGCCAAGAGCCAGGACCAAACTTTGCGCAAAGGAGCCACCAGACAGCTACGCTTGACATACTTGGGTAGCATCTTAGATGCAGCATGTAACACATAGATGAGAGTCAAAGGAGCGAACAAACCCTGCTCAAACAGCAAGGGTGTATAACAATCCATTTGCTTAAGCCAATCTATAATTTGACGAAGGTGACCAGCTTTACAGTACAGATCCAAATTCGGGAAGTCCCAAACCACCATGCCTGGGCATACGAGTCAGTTGATGATAGGCAAAATGCACACAATGCCCATGCCATTAAAAAGCGTGGACATAGCGCTGCAACTGTAGTTTATCTCTTCAATGCGAACAGAAAGGGATAGTTTGGAATACATAAAGCCATTTGGGCAGAATCATCCTATGAAAGACAGCCAATCTACCCATCACAGACAAAAGAAGATTGACCCAGTTACTCAATAAAGTATACAGAGTTACAATTTAAAAATTACAAATTCTGACTAGCAAATAGATAAGTTTTCAAGAGCTTCTTAAACAAACAATATGAGTCTGTCTGATGCAAAATAGCTGGAATGTTATTCCAAAGCCTAATACTTTGGAAATCAATAGAATGTTCACTGGTAGATTTGCAATTAATTTTCTTCAAAGATGGAAAATCTAACATTAAAAGATCCAAGAAAGATGGCTGCTACCTAAAGATCACGGGAGCAGCTAGCTCTGGTGATCCTGGCTGGTGGTCAGCGAGAAAGCGGGCTATGTGACCCACGGGAGACCACGGAGATCGGCAGACTGACAATCAGCTGCCAGATCTGACAATCGGCTGCAGGGAGTCACCTGGAGGGTAGAGTGGAGGGCCGAATATGCAGTTGAGTCGAGCCTTCTCACGTGCATCCTCTGCAGACGAGCCGCTGAGGGCCGCCGCGAACTCACCGCGGCCTCCTCCCTGTCTTGGGAGCATAGCACTGCCCAGCCGGGCCTCAACGCCAATCCCTACCTCTGGAATCGCCAGCTGGACAGCGAAACCCCCAGCCTCCGCTGCACACCGAGGGAGTGCCGGGCGGCCGGACGCACAGCAAGGCGGCAGGGAGAGGAGGAGAACAACAAACTCCGTGCATGCGACCACGGAGTCGTGAGAGTGGGCGAAAAGAGCAGCCTCGGCGGTGACTTCCGATGCGCAACGCATGGGACAGATCGGCTCGAGACCAGCCCACGCTCCACATGCCGGCCCCAGTGGCAGAAGCGACCGCATCCACCCGGGGAGTGACCCGAGTTTTCTAAGCCCAATGGGCATCTGACCAGACACATGCTACCGAACTGCCCCAGAGGTACAGGAGCCCAGGAGACGAGAGGACACCCTCAGCGAGGGTTGCTGAGGCGAACGATCGAGGCGGCAAGAGCTGCCCGTCAAAAGTGATTCGATCGAGGCGGCAAGAGCTGCAGGAGCTACCCGTCGAAAGCGACTCGGTGACTGGCTCCAGGAGGCTCAGAGCAGGACAACGGAAGAAACGGAGCCTACAGCCTCCCCTCTGATCCCACCCCAATTGCTCATACAGCTCCCAGAGCTGTGGAATCCCTAAGACCAGGACAACGCCACCAACCTTCGGATTTACTTGGATCTAAAATTGTGGACAAAGTTACTCAGGGAAGTAGCATCGAAGGGGACTCCGGGTTCCTGCCAGTACCACAAGCCACGTGGGAACCAGAATTGAGAGAACTCTGATTCACACTGGCTTCACGATAGCTACAGGTCTAGTGCACACACTGGGCAACATAGAGATAATCACCCAGCCCGAGCGACTACTACATGTTCGACTATTCTCTCACCTCTACCACACAGTTGTTTCCCCTCAGATTCCTACCTCCAACCAACAACACAACTCTCAGAACTATGGAGTCTCTGCACCCTGGGGCAACACATCTGAACAACTAACTGTGAGTAAATTACCTATATTTAATCAATAATTGAAATCTCAGAAAAGAAAGAGACTTCAGTTGTGTTCTGGTACGCCAAGGATCACTCCAAGATACTGAGACTTCACAGTGAAGCAATTATCTAACAGGAGACAAATCAAAGTAGAACCCTATTCCAGAACCATTCCCCCCCTCCCACCTCCACTGCTCACATTACACAGGACCCAGAGCCACTACTGATCTTAATAACCCAAAAGCAAGCCGAAAATACATAAAACACACAAGACCAGAACACAAGATTCCATCCCAAAGAACAAAGTCCTATCATACACCCTATCAAACATGACCTACTAGCAGCCCAAAGTGAATTGATACCATAATGAACACAGTCAAACTACTCATAGCAATCTACTCCGTATCCCTGATCCACCTAACACTAACCACCCACTCGCAGAAAGCAACATCATAGCCATACTACATAATCATCAAAGACCGACTAGATACACTGGACCTCACGCGTCACCTAGATAGGATTTTAGATAGTGCTGGGGAGGAGCAATGTGGGTACCAATAACATAGGAAAATGTGGGAGAGAGGTTCTGGAAGCCAAATTTAGGCTCTTAGGTAGAAAGCTCAAATCCAGATCCTCTAGGGTTGCATTTTCCGAAATGCTACCTGTTCCACGCGCAGGGCCCAAGAGACAGTCAGAGCTCCGGAGTCTCAATGCGTGGATGAGACGATGGTGCAGGGAGGAGGGTTTTAGATTTGTTAGGAACTGGGCAACATTCTGGGGAAGGGGGAGCCTATTCTGAAAGGAGTGGTTCCACCTTAACCAGGGTGGGACCAGGCTGCTGGCATTGGCATTTAAAAAGGAGATAGAGCAGCTTTTAAACTAGAAATGGGGGGAAGGCCGACAGTCGCTCAAAAGCGCATGGTTCGGGATAAGGTATCTTTCAAAGATATCACCAAAACAGGGAAGATAGGGTATCCTGATAGTGAGGTTGCAAAAGAGACCGTAGTAGATCAGGTGTCCCTAAATAAAAATAAAAATCAGACAAAAGATTGCAAATTAGTATTGTCAAGTATTAAGCATGATGTAAATAGGAGCAACAAACACAGTTTGATTTGTATATATGCGAATGCCAGGAGCCTAAGAAATAAGATGGGAGAGTTAGAATATATTGCACTAAATGAAAAATTAGATATAATAGGCATCTCTGAGACCTGGTGGAAGGAGGGACACTGTCATACTGGGGTACAAATTATATCGTAGTGATAGGGTGGATCGAATTTGTGGAGGGGTAGCATTGTATATTAACGAGAGCCTTGAATCAAATAGATTGAAAATTCTGCAGGAAACAAAACACTTCTTGGAATCACTGTGGATTGAAATTCCATGTGTAAAGGGGAAAAGGATAATGATAGAAGTGTACTACCGTCCTCCTGGCCAGGATGAACAGACGGATGCAGAAATGTTAAAGGAATTTAGGGACGCAAACAAACTGGGCAACACAATAATAATAGGTGATTTCAATTACCCTGATATTGACTGCATAAATGTAACATCGGGACACGCTAGGGAGGTAAAATTCCTTGATGAAATCAAGGACAGCTTTATGTTTAAATCTTTTTATTAGTGGTAACAGAGCTTGTACAAGTTGCTCAGAAAATGAGACAAACGCAAATTATCAATGATATCACTTAAGTCACCATACACTTTTACATTTTATCCCCCCCCTTCCCCCCCCCATCCCTCCCTATTCCATCTCTCGCCTTATGTTTATTAATGCGAATCACCCTTGCATATTCCAAAAGGGTGCATACCACCCTGCTCAATACAACCCCACAGAACAGCCAACATCGAAACACAGGAGGAGTCGACCATACGACATAATCTGCCCCACATGGACTTATATCTTACAGCCCTTCATCCTATGCCAACACCTCTTTAGAAGTCGTGCAAACTTAGTAATAGGAACCCCCATATTCAAGGAGTGAGTCATCTCTACATTGTGGATTGTCCTTGTCTGCTCTCCTCAGTATTACCTCAGTCCTTCCCGCCTCACCCACCCCCCCACACTGCTTCCCATCAGTCACTCCACATTCATCCCCTCCCAACCCAGTTCATTCAGCACCTGACTTCTAGCTCTAGGGGCTACTACATTCAAATATGCAGTCCATGTTCGAACAAAGTGTTGTCTCCTTTTCGGTGTGTAACGGGCACCCCTAGCCTCCCATAACATGAGAGCATGCAACTTGTTCCTCCAGTACCAGTATGAGGGCGGTATGTCCATTAGCCAGTGGTTCATTATGCATTTCTTCCCCAGAATGCAGGACTTGCTCAGGAACAATTTTTCTTCCCTTGTTCCCACCATCCATACTCTTGGGGAGCTAAACATTACCCGTTCAAATGTAAAGTGTATCCTACTTCCCAATAGCTCTGATACGAACCGGGCGAGAGCCGCCCAGAATCCTTGAATGAGCCGACATTGCCACATCCCATGTGCCAGAGAAGGCATGCCCACTCCGCACTTCCCGCATTTATCTGCCCCCACTATCCCGGCATGCCACGCTTGCTTACCCGAGAAATATGCCCTATGGATTGATCTAAAATGACATTCCTGCAGTTCCGCACTATGCACCACCCCTGTCATCCCTTTTAAGGCAGCCATTACCTTCTCGATTGCAAAGGAACCCCCCACTTCTTGCTCCCATCTCCCCACTACCTCACCAATATCTTTTTTAGGCTTCAGTTCTTCCAGTGCCTTATGAAACACTATCTTTAAACGGGTTTGGTATCCCCCTTCTGTTAGCGTGTAACAAACAATTTAAGGACCATGGCCTGAAGAAAGCTTGTTCCCAACATATATCGGTATAGGTTGTCTTATTAAGGAGCCAATCCCGCAAGTGTCTAGCCAAGCACGTCCAATTATAATCCTTCAAATCAGGCATGCCCAAGCCTCCCTTACACTGCGCCCCATATACATGTTTCCATTGCATTTTCGATTTTTTCCCCGCCCAACAGAACCACGCTACATGCCTCTGCAGGGCTTTCAGATCTTTAGCCAACAGCCTAATAGGCAAGATCTGCAGCATATACAACCATTTTGGGAATATTATCATGCGATATAAATGTATTCTTCCAAGAAAGGACAGTGGCATGGAAATCCACGCCGCCAGCTGTGCTTTAGATTCCCCAATCAAACGAGGGACGTTAACCTTATACAGCTGCGCTGGATCCATTGGGAGCTGCACTCCCAAGTACCTAAACTCCCTATGTGTTTGACGGAGCTGTGTCCGATTCCAAATCACCGGATCCACCCCCGCGCTAACTAGTGCCTCCGATTTCTCCAGATTCAGTTTAAACCCTGAAAAGTCCCCATATTCCCGCAAACTGTCCATCAGTTGGTCCAACAAACTCTGTGGGTCTGTGATCAGTACCAACAAGTCATCCGCAAATGCCGCTGTTTTAAACTCCTGATCCCGGATCCGTACACCCTTAATTCCTACATTATTTCCAATTTCCCGTATTAGCGGGTCCAGGGTCAATACGAACAAAAGCGGCGAGAGCGGGCAGCCCTGCCGGGTTCCCCTCCCTATAGTAAACCAGCCAGAATATAGCCCATTGACACTTACTCGCGCCCTAGGCTCCGTATACAAAGTCTGTAAAGCCTTCCCAAAAAATCCCGTTATGCCATAGGCCTTTAAGGTCTCAAACATAAAGCCCCAGTCCACCCTGTCGAAGGCTTTTTCAGCATCAAAGCTGATTAACATAGCTTGCAAACCTTCATTCCGCACTCGCTCCAGGGCACCAAGTATTCGCCTTAGATTCTTGACTACTTTCCGGCCTTTCACAAAGCCCACCTGTGACTGCTCCAGCAATGTCGGTAAGAACCGAGCTAGTCTATTTGCCAGTATCTTAGCTATAAATTTTGTCTCTGAATTCAACAGAGATATAGGCCTATAGGCCTCCGGCAGGTGCGCTTGCTTGTTCGGCTTCAGTATGACCGTAATATTAGCCTGGTTCAAATGGCTGGGCATCTGTCCCCTACTGATCACTTCGTTAAAAACCTCCGATAATTGTCGTCCTATTCCCGGCCTAAGTAGTTTATAGAATTTATTGCTGAGACCATCCGGCCCAGGTGTCTTACCCAGCGAGCTCTGCTTTACAACCCAGTCTACCTCATCCTCCGTTATTGCTGCATTTAAGTTCTGTAGGTCATCATTGTGCAGCTTCGGCACATCAACGCTCCCAAGATATGCCTCACTCGGAGTTGCTATCTCCAGCTGCGGTTTGTACAGCGCTTCATAGAATTGCCTAAAGATCTCCGCTATTTCTCTATCCTTATGCTTTAGCTCCTTTTGTTTATTAACTAGCGAAAGAACTTTCCTGGAGCCCACCTGCTTGTGCAATAATCGAGCTAAAAATTTTCCCCCTTTGTTAGCGAATTTATAAAGGTGATACTTATAATACAGTGCAGATTTTTGCGCTGTTTGCTGCAGAAGTTCATTTAAAGCTTGCTGCGCCTCCAACAACCGGGCCCGCACTTCTGGTGTCTGAGTGTGTCCATATAGTCTCCTCAAAGCTGTTACCCTCCTCTCCCACCTCTGCACTTCTCGTTGCCTCACCTTCCTCTGAAAGCTATTGTAGGCTATTGTCTCCCCTCGGAGCACCGCTTTCGCGGCCTCCCAGAAAAGCACCGGGTCACTCCTATGGGCTTCATTTTCCTTCTGATATTGCTCCCATCTATTTCTCAGCTGCAGGTGGAATTGCTTGTCTCGGTAAAGGTATGTCGGGAAGCGCCAGGAAGAGGTCCTCTGCGCATCTCTGTTCAATTGCATGTCCAGGGAGACCCAAGCATGATCAGAGACCACTATTGGACCAATCTTAGTCCCCTGTACTTGTGTTAACATCTCCCTTGCAATCATTATATAATCAATGCGGGATAGCGTGGAGTGGGCTCGGGATAGGTGCGTATAATCTCTCTCTAATGGATTTAGGGTTCTCCAAACATCTATCACATCTAACGCCTCCTCCAGCATCCCCAAACCCCTCTGGCTTCTGGACAGCTCCCTTCCCGTTGGCTTAGATCTATCTAATTGCGGTTCTCTGACTTCATTAAAGTCCCCGCCCATCACAACAGGGCCTTCTCCCATGTCCTGTAACCGCCGCAGAAGCTGCTTATAGAACACCTTCTCAAATTTATTGGGCGCGTATATATTACATAACAGCAATGGCTGTCTCTCTATCTCTAGAGCCACCAGGACATACCGCCCTCTAGTGTCCTTTATAGTTTTCTGTACTTTCACATGCAGACCTTTGCGGATCAGTATTATCACTCCGCCTTTCCCGTCTACTGCAGGGGAATCCATAAACTCTCCCACCCACCATCTCTTCAGCTTCTCGTGTTCTACTTGTGTTAAGTGTGTTTCTTGCAGGAGAGCTATTGTTGCTTTCTGATCATTCAGAACTTTCAAGATTTTCTGCCTCTTTATTGGGGAGTGTATACCCCCCACATTCCAGGTCACAATCTTTAAATTTATCATCCCCAAATGCTAGTGTGCCTTCCCATCCTCTGTCTCCCAGTTATATGCACCCAGGAGATGTCCCAGCCACCACCTCCCGGGTAATCTTCTTTATCTTCCACCTCACACCCCGTTCCCTCTCTCCCAGTCAGCCAGATCTCACTCTCACATTCCACACACATCCACATTCGTCTCTCTCCAGTAACCCTCCTTTGTCCTACCCCCCCCGACCCTACTCCTCCTTCCCCTTCCCAACCCCCTCCCAGCCCCTCCCCCCCTATCTCCCCCCCACCATACTGTACCCCCACCATGCCCGAAGGCAAATGAGCTTCCGTGTCCCCAGGATTAGGACACTTTCTTACTCCTCTGAGGGTTACAACCCTCTGGTATCCATGTCAAACTGCAGGCTGCCCACAGCCCCAACTATAAACAGTTGCGACTCACAACGATGAGTCCGCACAAACATTTGTAACAATCAACTTGAAATCTCTTCCAGACTCCTGCGGTCATAATTACCACATCAGACTTGGCCAAGTCTTTAAGAAGTTGTCCTTTCAGCCATTATTCCCTCCATGCACACCTCCGTCTGCTGCTTGCAGTTTGCTGACATAATCCTTCGCCTCCTTCACCCTCTCAAAAAAGACCGCTTGGCCATTGTTGATCACCTTCAGCCGCGCTGGGTAAAGGAGGCTAAACTTGTATTTGAGACCAAACAAAGTAGAGCAGACAGGGGCAAAATCCCTTCTTGCTGCGGAAACTTTCTGCGAGTAGTCTTGAAAGCATAATATGTTCTTCCCTTGGTAATCCAACTTCTTCCCCGCTCTCAAGCATTGCAGAATCTCTGCCTTGTGGGCATAATTCAAGATCCTTAATATGGTTACCCGTGGCCTGTCCATATTATCTCGCCTTGGGCCCAAACGATGCGCCCGCTCAATTCTCAGCTTCCCTCCAAGGCTCGGATGCTCCAACGCTCCTGGCAGCCATTTTTCCAGGAATGCACTCAGATTTTTTTCCCCCACGCTTTCTGGGAGACCCACAAGTCGCAGATTGTTCCGTCTTGAGCGGTTTTCGAGATCCTCTAGCCGCGATTCAAATTCCTCCATCCTGCGAGTTAGTTTCGGCTGCTCTTCTGCTACCTTCCGGACCTCCTCCTCCGCCTGCCCCACTCGCTGCTGCACCTCGTGGAGTTCCGCCATCAGCGTGGCCTGCCTCTCTTCCATGCCGTCCAACTTGTCCAAAATCAGCTGCAGTTTCTGTCCGACCGTCTGCTCCACTGCCGCCTTCACTTCTTCCGTGATCTCAGCGGCCCATAGTGAGCTGGGCGAAGGTGAGTCGGGCGCTCCTTTGTCCGCCATCTTGCCGTCTCCCAGACGTATGCGGTCTTTGGGCTCCTTCCGCCCCGATTTCGTCGCCATATCTTTTAGTTCGCCGCTCCTTGTCTCCGGTCTGTGCAGGACTCACTCCCGTTCTGGAGCCGATGTTTATTTTCTGTTTAGGACGCCTTTTACGAGTGCAGGTCAGTTAGTGTCCCGGAGCAGCTTCGCCTTCCGCCTCGCTACTCCATTCCCCAACCGGAAGTCCAAGGACAGCTTTATAGAGCAGCTGGTACAGGAACCGACGAGAGAAGGAAAAATTCTAGACCTAGTCTTTAGTGGAGCACATGATCTGGTGCAGGAGGTAATGGTGCTGGGGCCGCTTGATAACAGTGATCATAATATGATCGGATTTGATATTAGCTTTGAAGTAAGTATACATAGGAAATCAAATACATTAGCGTTTAACTGAGACTATGATAAAATGAGAAGAATGGTGAAAAGAAAACTTAGAGGAGCGACTGTGAGGGTCAAAAATTTACATCAGGTGTGGATGCTGTTCAAAAACACCGTCCTGGAAGCCCAGGCCAAATATATTCCGCGTATTAAAAAAGGAGGATGGAAGACCAAACGACAGCCGGTGTGGTTAAATAGTGAGGTGAAGGAAGCTATTAGAGCTAAAAGAAAATCCTTCAGAAAATGGAAGAAGGAACCAACTGAAAATAATAAGAAACGGCATAAGGAATGTCAAGTCAAATGCAAAGCGCTGATAAGAAAAGCTAAGAGGGACTTCGAAAAAAAGATTGCGTTGGAGGCAAAAACACATAGTAAAATTTTTTTTTAGGTATATTAAAAGCAGGAAGCCGGGAAAAGAATCAGTTGGACCGCTAGATGACCAAGGAGCAAAAGGGGCGATCAGGGAAGACAAAGCCGTAGCGGAGAGATTAAATGAATTCTTTGCTTCGGTCTTCACCGAGGAAGATTTGGGTGGGATACCGGTGCCGGAAATGGTATTCGAAGTTGATGAGTCGGAGAAACTTAATGAATTCTCTGTAAACCTGAAGGATGTAATGGGGCAGTTCTACAAACTGAAGAGTAGCAAATCTCCTGGACCGGATGGTATTCATCCCAGAGTACTGATAGAACTGAAAAATGAGCTTGCAGAGCTATTGTAAGAAATATGTAATTTATCCTTAAAATCGAGTGTGGTACCAGAAGACTGGAGGGTGGCCAATGTAACGTCGATTTTTTAAAAAGGTGCCAGAGGAGATCCGGGAAATTATAGACCGGTGAGTCTGACGTCGGTGCTGGGCAAAATGGTAGAGACTATTATTAACAACAAAATTTCAGAGCATATTCAAAAGCATGGATTAATGAGACAAAGTCAACATGGATTTAGTGAAGGGAAATCTTGCCTCACCAATCTACTACATTTCTTTGAAGAGGTGAACAAACGTGGATAAAGGTGAGCCGGTTGATATTGTGTATCTGGATTTTCAGAAGGCGTTTGACATAGTACCTCATGAAAGACTCCAGAGGAAATTGGAGAGTCATGGGATAGGAGGTAGTGTTCTATTGTGGATTAAAAACTAGTTAAAAGATAGAAAACAGAGAGTAGGGTTAAATGGACAGTATTCTCAATGGAGAAGAGTAGTTAGTGGGGTTCCCCAGGGCTCTGTGCTGGGACCACTGCTTTTTAACATATTTATAAATGACCTAGAGTTGGGAGTAACTAGTGAGGTAATTAAATTTGCTGATGACACAAAGTTATTCAAAGTCGTTAAATCGCCGGAGGATTGTGAAAAATTACAAGCAGACCTTATGAGACTGGGAGACTGGGCGTCTAAATGGCAGATGACGTTTAATGTGAGCAAGTGCAAAGTGATGCATGTGGGAAAGAGGAACCCGAATTATAGTTATGTCATGCAAGGTTCCACGTTAGGAGTCACGGACCAAGAAAGGGATCTAGGTGTCGTCGTTGATGATACGTTGAAACCTTCTGCTCAGTGTGCTGCTGCGGCTCAGAAAGCAAATAGAATGTTAGGTATTATTAGGAAAGGAATGGAAAACAAAAATGAGGATGTTATAATGCCTTTGTATTGGTCCATGATGCGACCGCACCTCGAATATTGTGTTCAATTCTGGTCGCCGCATCTCAAAAAAGATTTAGTGGAATTAGAAAAGGTGCAGAGAAGGGCGACAAAAATGATAAAGGGGATGGGACGACTTCCCTATGAGGAAAGGCTAAAGCGGCTAGGGCTCTTCAGCCTGGAGAAAAGCCGGCTGAGGTGAGATATGATAGAGGTCTATAAAATAATGAGTGGAGTTGAACGGGTAGATGTGAAGCGTCTGTTCACGCTTTCCAAAAATACTAGGACTAGGGGGCATGCGATGAAGCTACAATGTAGTAAATTTAAAATGAATCGGAGAAAATGTTTCTTCACTCAACGTGTAATTACATAAGTACATAAGTAATGCCACACTGGGAAAAGACCAAGGGTCCATCGAGCCCAGCATCCTGTCCAATCCAGGCCAAGGGCACCTGGCAAGCTTCTTAAACATACAAACATTCTATACATGTTATTCCAGTAATTGTGGATTTTTCCCAAGTCCATTTAGTAGTGGTTTATGGACTTGTCCTTTAGGAAACCGTCTAACCCCTTTTTAACTCTGCTAAGCTAACTGCCTTCACCACATTCTCTGGCAACGAATTCCAGAGTTCAATTATGCGTTGGGTAAAGAAAAATTTGTTGCCAGAGAATGTGGTAAAGGCGGTTAGCTTAGCGGAGTTTTAAAAAGGTTTGGACGGCTTCCTAAAGGAAAAGTCCATAGACCGTTATTAAATGGAGTTGGGGAAAATCCACTATTTCTGGGATAAGCAGTATAAAATGTTTTGTATATTTTTGGGATCTTACCGGGTATTTTTGACCTGGATTGGCCACTGTTGGAAACAGGATGCTGGGCTCGATGGACCTTTGGTCTTTCTCAGTATGGCAATACTTAAGTATTTATGTAATCCGGCATCAGGGCACCTAAAATCTAGGGGCCCGATATTCAAAATGATTTAACCAGCCAGTAACGGCTCCTGGACGGTTAAAGAGCGTTGTAGGATCTTGCTGCTGTACATTGACATTACATTTGCCTCATGACTGCATTATCTTCCTCAACTAATGCAAGTGTGAACTGATTCCTGGAACACTTTTTCCTTTCTAGACTAGACTGGTTTTTAATCTGCTAAATCAGGAGTATGTAAAAAGTCTCCCTTTGCTTCCTCTGATTTATCCCATGCAGGAAGTCAGGGCAAAGTATCTAGACAGGTAGGCTTTGCCAGGTTTAGAGTGAATTGTGCCACCCAATGTTGTGCTGCTGCCGAGAAATGTGCTGTTTCCAGTAGACTTTAATGGATTATGATCCACCCTTACTGTGCACTTCTGATAAAGCAAATGGTACTGGAACGTTTCAGTGAACAGCTCATTTCATCTTGTACTTCTGATTTCATGTACATTTTCTCAGACCACAGTTTGCATTGCTGTCACTCACTGCTTCAGATACCTCCTATAATAGGTATCAGAGTTATGCAAGATGACATTTGTGGGGCCAGAGAGTGAGCATGATACATGGAGGGGCATTTTTGAAAAAACGTCCAAGTCAGAGTTAGGATGCGAGAAACCTGTTTCAGATACAATTGCACAAAATTGCCACAAAATATATATAATGGAATGCAATTCTATAAGATATTTTGTTTAGAGCACTATACAGAGCACACAGAAAATTTCTGTTGCTTAGTGGTGTAGCACTTCTTTCATCAGGTTGCTCGTTTTTTTACGTGATAAAACACCAAATAAGTGCTAACAGGCTGGTATAATTTTTCTCAAACTTTATACCAAACCAGCCTTATATATACCAATTATAGAGGTGCAACATACCCCAATACTCATCAGTAACAATCTTTGTCAATTGTTAGCAAAAAATCAATGAACACTTATCTGTATTGTTTTTTCATATTATCTTCTCAACAGCTTGTTGTAGCTATGAATGAATGAGTGTCCGGCCTTTCGTCTTCCCCTGAACACGCGTGTGGCAAGAGGGGATCGAAAGGGTTGGCGCCGGGGGGGGGGGGATCAAAGGTGGTGGTGGTGGCGGCGGGAGGGGGGGGGCAAAAATGGGGGGGGGGGGTTGGCAGCGCTGGGGGGGGGGCTAAAATGTGCCCCCTCACCTCAGGCTCTGGAGCCCCCTCCCGCTGAAGTCTGGCTATGCCCCTGGTGTGTAGGATTGTAAAATAAATGACACGTGTAAATTGCCAAGTTTCTTCCCTTAATTTTTTCCATGTGTATCTTCGTAAAGTGGCTGCTCCTGTTGCACATGCCAGCCAATACAAGTGCACTCCTGCAAGTATTTTAGATAAAGTTCTGTGTCTGCACATCCTTTTCTAAAACACCCCCAGAAATGAGCACATCCCAACCTGGACGTCTCAATTCCAATCTCTATTTTTTATGTAAAATGGAGCGTCACAGCTGCTATCCTTAACCCAATAGCATTATCTAATCCTTCCTCCTTTTAACAAGTTATCTTTTGCCTTTGTGTGGACGATATACAACTGGCCACCAGGATGGGAAATTTAAAAGTAAAGATTTGTCCAGATACTTCCCAAAGTTAACTGGACAAATCTTTCGGATCTTGAAGGTGGTTTGGTTTAAACCAAAACAAGAAATATCAATACCATGTCCTATTTGTTTTTATTTCATTTTAGAAAGGAAGCAAAAGGGAAATGAAGATGAGTCAGCTTGGGGCTCAGATGATAAGCGCTGTGTTTTTCCTTGAGAAAGATCCCAGTATAACACCCTTCCTAGATTGGCCAGAGCTGGGGATGTTGCCGAGGCAGCTTTCCCTACCAAGAAGTGGGCTGTGGCCATTGTGTGAAGTGACTCCTAGATGGCTGATGGGAAATTTATGATTTTCAGGTGCTGAAGGTTTCTAGAGTACATATGCTGTAATCCAGGACTGTTATTGTAAAAGCCCAGCTGAAGTATATATGAGGGGCAGGGGAAGGGACAGTGATATAACATGGAGGGAAAATTCCTGGGTATTGCGCTTGAAGGGATTATGGGATCAGATCCCAACCTGGTTCCAATTCAGCTGGAAGAAATAAGAGCAGAGAGAACTGTCAGGTCTTTTAGGGGGTCTTTTACAAAGCGGAGGTAAGCCCAATGCTTACCGCTCACTAATCTGGAACTACTTCTGGCCCAATGTGGCTGCCAGCAGTAGTTCTGGCTAGAGCGTGTGCCATTTCCAGCGCTCCAAAATGTTTTATTATTGTTGCACACTGCCCGATTACCACCTGGTTACCGTGGGAGCCCTTACCACCACCTCAATGGGTGGCAGTAAGAGCTCCCTGCTGCATGGCCATGTAGGTAAGGGTTATCTTACCGTGTGGTCATTTTTGGGAGGGGGCATTTTACCCGCTGCAATAAAAAGGGCCTTGGCGCACAAGAAAACAGCCCCCACCACTACCACTGGGCCCTTTTTCCCACTGCTTAGTAAAAAGACCCCTTATTGCAGTATATTCTGCCCTCCTCCGTTCCACCCTCTCCCCCCAATTACAACATAGAAAGGCCCCAAGGCCTTTGGCTTGGTTTCTCTGTTTGATTGTTCACCTTTCCTCAGCCATCAAGGTGGATAACAAATCACACAATGAGAACATAAAATCTTCCCAGGCCTGCCCCATTTAATCACATATTCATCTGCAATAACCCCAAAATTACAGGCACTTTCTAAAAATCAGTCTTCTGAAATCCTGGTAGCCCAAACATAAAGCCATGTCATAACCTTTTTCCTGAGCTAGACTGTATGGAAGTTCATTCCAAAGTTCTGCCACCACGTAGGTAAAACAGTGTGATGTCTGCACAACAGTCCAACCACTAGAGTGGATGCACTATACCAGGAGATCCTGCCGTAAGGAGCAAATGACCAGTCTACAAAAAACAATTCTGCCAGATACCTGAGCAACCCCTGAACAGTCCTCTGTATACCAACATTAAAATCTTAAACTTCATAAATGAATTCTACTGGAAGCTAGTGCAATTCTGCCAAGATTAGATGGGTGGGGGTGGGGTGACATGATCACCTTTCTTTTTTTTACGGTTCCCATTAGGAGTTTTACAGGGGAGTTTTGAAGCACAGTGTATTCATAATGTCCTGGTACAAGGCATTGCAATAATCCAAATAAATAATTAAGGAATGAATTATTGCCAGATCCTTCCTGTCTAAAAATGGTCATAATTGATGAGCTTAGCACAAATGAAAGAAAGCAGTACAAACAACTGCTTAGATCTGATTCTGCATAAAGAGTTTTGCATTCATTTGAACTCCAAGACTGGAGACTACATCTTTTGGTGTTAACATTACCTCTGTTATAGATGGCACAGCAGTAAACTTTCAGAGGTATAGCTATGTAGTCAACACTGAACAGGAAATGCAGAAAAACTAGTGTCACAAATACGGTAAATCTATACAAAACCAATAATCGACACTAGAAAATATAGCTAATCAAACTAATGTATTTTAGAAGGAGAAAATCCCTCAGAAACCTATCGGACATTCAGTCCTAGGTTTCCAACGGAAAATATAAGAACCGTTGATGAGTTTCTATCATGGGGATTTATATACTCTCCTTATTTTTTGTTTTTTATGTCCTCAATGCTAAACTTCAAAACCATTTAAGTTTGACTTAAATCTAAACAAACAGGCTTAAAGGAAAGCGCCAATAATGTATTAAGTAACACTTAGCTTGAGTCCGACGGTGCCACCGTTTCACCTCTGTGTGGCTTCTTCAGGGACTTGTGTTGCTGGTTCAGCTTTCCATTGTCTAGAAAAACGAGATTCAGTCAAAATCAAGAGGTTGTGGAGCATATGACAAGCTGTCAGTTTGTTGTGTCACCATGTGGCAAACTTGCCTTGACAACATTGAGGGGCATAATCGAACGTCGCCGGCGATCTATTTTGGCGGTGGCGCTATAGCTGGCTGAAACCGTATTATCGAAAAAGATGGCCGGCCATCTTTTTTATCGCTAATACAGTTTAGCCCGGCCAAATGCCAGAGTTCGCTGGGGTTGAGATGGCCGCTTTTGTTTTTCAGCGATAATGGAAAAAATGCCGGCGATCTCCAACCCGGCGACATCCAAGACATTTGGTCGTGGGAGGAGCCAGCATTTGTAGTGCACTGGTCCCCCTCACATGCCAGGACACTAACTGGGCACCCTAGGGGTCAGTGCAGTGGACTTCAGAAAACACTCCCACATGCATAGCTCCCTTACTTTGTGTGCTGAGCCCCCCAACCCCCCCCCCCAAACCCACTACCCACAAATGCACAACACTACCATAGCTCTTAGGGGTGAAAGGGGCAACTACATGTGGGTACAGTGGGTTTTGGAGGGCTCCCATTACCAGCACAAGTGTTACAGGTAGGGGGGCGATGGGCATGGGTGCGCCTGCCTTAAGTGCACTGTGGTGCCCACTAACAGTGCTCCAGGGACCTGCATACACGCAGGCCTCTAGGACTTGTTGCTGCTGTATAACCTTGGCACACCAGTTGACACCTGAAGACTAATCTTTTTGAAAAAGTCCTTTATTTGATTAAACATGTTTACTCACAATTAACTGCAGATCAGAGATTGTGCCCCACTGGCAAAGAATCTCCCTGGTACTGAGATTAGCAGTAGGTCAGAGCTGGCAGAATGGTGTACAATGCCCTCTTTCAGCAACATTCAAGGTAAGAACGAAGTTCTCTAACATGGGTAACACATTATAATGTCCTCGTTCTTGTTTTCCATTCCTTTCCTAATAATACCTAACAGTCTATTTGCTTTCTTAGCCGCCGCAGCACACTGAGCAGAGCATTTCAATGTATCATCAACAATGACATCAAGATCCCTTTCTTGGTCAGTGACTCCTAACGTGGAACCTTGATTTACGTAGCTATAGTTTGGGTTCCTCTTTCTCACATGCATCACTTTGCACTTGCTCACATTAAACGTCATCTACTACTACTACTTATCATTTCTATAGCGCTACAAGGCATACGCAGCGCTGTACACCAAACACAAAAAGACAGTCCCTGCTCAAAGAGCATACAATCTAGATAAGACAGTCTCGTAAGGTCCTCTTGTAATTTTTCACAATCCTCTCACGATTTAACAACTTTGAATGACTTTGTGTCATCAGCAAATTTAATTACCTCAATAGTTACTCCCATCTCTAGGTCATTTATAAATATGTTAAAAAGCAGCGGTCCCAGCACAGACCCCTGAGGAACCCCACTATCTACCCTTCTCCATTGAGAATACTAACCATTTAACCCTACTCTCTGTTTTCTATCCTTTAACCAGTTTTTAATCCACAATAGGAAACTACCTCCTATCCCATGACCCTCCAATTTCTTCTGGAGTCTTTCATGAGGTAGTTTGTCAAACGTCTTTTGAAAATCCAGATACACAATATCAACCGGCTCACCTTTATCCACATGTTTGTTCACCCCTTCAAAGAAATGTAATAGATTGGTGAGGCAAGATTTCCCTTCACTAAATCCATGTTGGCTTTGTCTCATTAATCCAAGTTTTGAATATGCTGTGTAATTTTGTTATTTATAATAGTCTCTACCAAAGTATGGAATAGTATGAAAATAACAAGAAGCAGCATAAGGAGTGTCAAAGCAAATGCAAGGCGCAGATAAAGAAGGCCAAGAGGGATTACGAAAAAAAGATAGCATTAGAGGCAAAAAAACATAGTAAAATTTTTTTTTCGGTATATTAAAAGCAGGAAGCCGGCAAAAGAATCGGTTGGGCCGCTGGATGACCGAGGGGTAAAAGAGGCGATCAAGGAAGACAAAGACGTAGCGGAGAGACTGAATGAATTCTTTGCTTCGGTCTTCACCGAGGAAGATTTGGGTGGGATACCGGTGTCGGAAATGGTATTTCAAGCGGACGAGTCGGAGAAACTTACTGACTTCACGGTAAACCTGGAGGACGTAATGGGGCAGTTCGGCAAACTGAAGAGTAGCAAATCTCCTGGATCGGATGGTATTCATCCTAGAGTACTGATAGAACTGAAAAATGAGCTTGCGGAGCTACTGTAGTGATATGCAACTTATCCTTAAAATCGAGCGTGGTACCGGAAGATTGGAGGGTGACCAAGGTAACGCCCATTTTTAAAAAAGGCTCCAGGGGAGATCCGGGAAATTATAGACCGGTGAGTCTGACGTCGGTGCCGGGGAAAATGGTAGAGGCTATTATTAAAAACAAAATTACAGAGCACATCCGAGGACATGGATTACTGAGACCGAGTCAGCATGGCTTTTGTGTGGGGAAATCTTGCCTGACCAATTTACTTCAATTCTTTGAAGGAGTAAACAAACATGTGGACAAAGGGGAGCTGGTTGATATTGTGTATCTGGATTTTCAAAAGGCGTTTGACAAGGTACCTCATGAAAGGCTACAGAGGAAATTGGAGGGTCATGGGATAGGAGGAAATGTCCTATTGTGGATTAAAAACTGGTTGAAGGATAGGAAACAGAGAGTGGGGTTAAATGGACAGTATTCACAATGGAGAAGGGTAGTTAGTGGGGTTCCTCAGGGGTCTGTGCTAGGACCGCTGCTTTTTAATATATTTATAAATGATTTAGAGATGGGAGTAACTAGCGAGGCAATTAAATTTGCTGATGACACAAAGTTATTCAAAGTCGTTAACTCGCGACAGGATTGTGAAAAATTACAGAAGGACCTTACGAGACTGGGAGACTGGGCGGCTAAATGGCAGATGACGTTTAATGTGAGCAAGTGCAAGGTGATGCATGTGGGAAAAAAGAACCCGAATTATAGCTACGTCATGCAAGGTTCCACGTTAGGAGTTACGGACCAAGAAAGGGATCTGGGTGTCGTCGTCGATAACACACTGAAACCTTCTGCTCAGTGTGCTGCTGCGGCTCGGAAAGTGAATAGAATGTTGGGTATTATTAGGAAAGGTATGGAAAACAGGTGTGAGGATGTTATAATGCCGTTGTATCGCTCCATGGTGCGACCGCACCTTGAGTAAGTAAGAGGCCAATCCCTTAAGGAGAGGCCGATCACAACTGAGCTGAAGGCAAGCGAGGGTTAATGCAGGAGGAAGGAGAAGGGAGGGTGAAGTGGGAGGGGAGGTTTGGGAGCAAGGAAAGGTAAAGGGGAAGGGGAGGAATAGGGGAATATAAGGGTGGGAGGGGCGCAAGCAAGGTCCGTCATTTGCCAGAGAAGATAGGTTTGTGAGTGGAGCTGACCCGCCCGCCCACCCGCTGGAGGTCGTTGTCGCAGCTGGACCGGTTAGTATTGATGATTATTCTGCGAATATGGTGGGTACACAGCAAGTGAGTGCATAAGAGTGGTACATGATTGATGTATAATTGCCCAAATGTTAACTGCAATACAAAGTTAAATGTTATGCCTGAATGTGGGCAGGTTACGTTATTTCATTGAGAATGTGGCTTGTCTCCTGGCTTGGACGGCCAGGAGGCCATGAACTTACTGGGGTATATCCTTAGACGGGATACACCCTAGTCATCGGGTGCTAGAAGAGAAGCACATATAGGCGGGGGTATGCTTGTACGGCACCCTCGGAAGTGTATTTGGGCGTAATGTGAAGTAAGCTGTGTACCTCATGAGTTGGAGTTGATAAGTTGTAAGAAGTTATTTACTAATGAAACATGTTATTATCTTTAATAGACTGTTAAGTGCCTGGCTGCGGCCTTAATAAATTCCAAATTTAGTGAAGAACTGGCTTCTGGCGTTATTGTGGTGCATGGGGATATTGGGAGTGAATGCCGAATGCTCGAGTTGTTGTGTTCAATTCTGGTCACCGCATCTCAAGAAAGATATAGTAGAATTGGAAAAGGTGCAGCGAAGGGCGACTAAAATGATAGCGGGGATGGGACGACTTCCCTATGAAGAAAGACTAAGGAGGCTAGGGCTATTCAGCTTGGAGAAGAGACGGCTGAGGGGAGACATGATAGAGGTATATAAAATAATGAGTGGAGTGGAACAGGTGGATGTGAAGCGTCTGTTCACGCTTTCCAAAAATACTAGGACTAGGGGGCATGCGATTAAACTACAGTGTAGTAAATTTAAAACAAATCGGAAAAATGTTCTTCACCCAACGTGTAATTAAACTCTGGAATTCATTGCCGGAAAATGTGGTGAAGGCGGTTAGCTTAGCAGAGTTTAAAAAGGGGTTGGACGGTTTCCTAAAGGACAAGTCCATAAACCGCTACTAAACGGACTTGGAAAAATCCAAAATCCCAGGAATAACGTGTATAGAATGTTTATACTTTTGGGAAGCTTGCCAGGTGCCCTTGGCCTGGATTGGCCGCTGTCGTGGACAAGATGCTGGGCTCGATGGACCCTTGGTCTTTTCCCAGTATGGCATTACTTATGTACTTATGTTACATTGCAATGTCAACACAATAGGCAAGAAAACATTTTAATTGACATCATAGGGTGTACGCAACGATGGAACATATAGATAGACAAAATAGAGTAAAAGGAGTAAGAAAATAAAGGACTAATTTAATGAGAGTTGCAAACGAGGTCAGAAAGGTGCTTGAATATTATCTTAGCTAGGGTAGGAGTGGATAAACATGTCCTGCTATAGTATGTGCAGCTGGTGTCACTCCTTGTGTGTGTGTGTGACTAGCAAATTAGTCACTTTTTCCATTAAAGACTGGTTAAAGAGCCAAGCTTTCACCTGAATTGTGCTACTGCATTGCATTAAATGTTCTTAATAGTAACTAGTTTACATTGCATAAAATGAAACATTTGGTACGATAACTGTAAGCCATTTTAGCATGTGTTAATATGGTACTGTACATTAATAACTGCAGCTGTTAGACTATAAGCCCTTTGGGGACAAGGAAATTCCTAAAATATTTGAATGTAATTCACCTGAGCTACTACTGAAAAGGTGTGTGCGAGCGAAATTCTAACAGTAAAAATGTCTCTTGGTCTATGCAAGAAGCTAAGCACTGTTCTCTGGTAGGCTTGATTCCAAAATGTGGACAGCCAGAATGCCATCACACACAAAAGATGTACACAGCTTAAGTACTTTGGTTTATCATTTAAGACCTCGAATGGGAATCTTATACGCATTTCAAAAACCTCAGACTCAAGTGAAAATATGATTCATCATACGCTGGAAAAACATAGCTTTCTGGTTCTGGCAGCTGAAGAAATATATCAAGAATGATCCTATTCCATCAACTAAATTATACATGCAAATTTGGGTAGGGAGGGGGGGGGGCGGAAGCAACAGTTCTCCATACATTTCAAGACAAACTGACTCACCTCCTGGTCACCAACTGACACCTCCTCCAGAACACTGCCTTCTCCAGTCTGCGGCAGCCTGGAGGAACTGTGAGCTTTCCTTCCCTGCCTCTTGCAGACTGGTTTGCGCTGCTACCTCCCCAACTCGATTGTAAACTAAATGAACCTGTGGCGGGGCTATAGCCCTGTGCATGCCACCAAAGAGGTTAGGTTGAGACCTCCTTGGTGCAGCCTCTGCTGGTTTCCTTCCCTCCCTGAAACAGGAAGTTACATCATGGGGGAGGGTGGAGGAGGGAAACTGGCAGTGGAGTACATAGGGCTACGGCCCTGCACACAGCGGCACAGCTTCATTTTTGTTTGCAGCTGAGTCAGGGAGGCAAACCAGTCATCGAGAGGCAGGGAAGGGAAGCTCGCGGTTCCTGCAGGCTGCTATGGACTGGAGAAGGAAGTGGTTGGGAAGAGAAGTTAGCAGTTGGGGCTGGGGAGGCTTAGCATCCCCAAGTCTCATTTAAAGGGTCACCTATGGGTGTCGTCATTGATGATACATTGAAACCTTCTGCTCAGTGTGCTGCTGCTGCTGCTAAGAAAGCAAATAGAATGTTAGGTATTATTAGGAAAGGAATGGAAAACAAAAATGGGGATGTTATAATGCCTTTGTATCTCCCCATGGTGCGACCGCACCTCAAATATTGTGTTCAATTCTGGTTGCCACATCTCAAAAAAGATATAGTGGAATTAGAAAAGGGCGACGAAAATGATAAAGGGGATGGGATGACTTCCCTATGAGGAAAGGCTAAAGCGGCTAGGGCTCTTCAGCTTGGAGAAAAGGTGGCTGTGAGGAGATATGATAGAGGTCTATAAAATAATGAGTGGAGTTGAACGGGTAGATGTGAAGCATCTGTTCACGCTTTTCAAAAATACTAGGACTAGGGGGCATGCGATGAAGCTACAATGTAGTAAATTTAAAATGAATCGGCAAAAATATTTCTTCACTCAACGTGTAATTAAACTCTGGAATTTGTTGCCAGAGAATGTGGTAAAGGCGGTTAGCTTAGCGGAGTTTAAAAAAGGTTTGGATGGCTTCCTAAAGGAAAAGTCCATAGACCATTATTAAATGAACTTGGGGAAAATCCACTATTTCTGGGATAAGCAGTATAAAATGTTTTGTACATTGTTGGGAACTTGCCGGGTATTTGTGACCTGGATTGGCCACTGTTGGAAACAGGATGCTGGGCTCGATGGACCTTTGGTCTTTCCCAGTATGGCAATACTTATGTACTTATAAGCACCATATGCTTCTGCCTTCTCTCCCTTCCAAAGTGGCTCCACTGTGTCTGACCCTATGAACTATGCTTTGCCATCAAAAAAGAAATGATACGAATGGAAATTCAGAAAATCCCATAAATGCACATTCCCAGCTAACTGTAATTCTTGTTCTAAACTGAAATTTAACAAAGACACATAGAGGGTAATTTTATAACATGTTACTTAGGTTGGAGGAGTCAAGTAGATGCCCATTTTGGACTTATTTTGTAAAAAGAAAACATACAAAAAACCGTAAGCACCTGTGTGTCTTTATAAAATTACCCTTGAAAAGGTACAGAATTCATGGTTAAAATGAAGCCATGGACATTTACACCACTTCTGAAGCAGGTATAAATGCTTGCCCGTAAATCATGACTCCACCGGTGCTCTATCCAAACTCGGCCCCAAACACTCAACTCCAGCATTGCTTTAAAGTGTGTTCTTGTCACTGCATATACTTTTTACATGGGGGTAATTTTAAGGTGCCATTTTACACATGTGAAGGCTCATTTTAGATAGGTGGTAGACAGGGGAATTGAATCGATCAGGTCGGGATCTGGACAGTACCATATGGTATTTGGTAGCACAACCAGAGAGAGCAGACATTTTAAAAAGCTGCATGCAGACAAAGAGTCAAAGAGTGTGTGGGAGCAGCTTTTTAAAATTGATATTCCCAGCATCCAGGCATCCCCTCATCCTTGCTCTCCTTCCACACCACTATAGACCTCCTGCCCGTCCAGACCCCCCAACCCTCCCTAAAGCATTCCAATACCCCTGCCCCAAAGCAGACTAGTATGCCCCAAACCTACTGAAACCCCAAAGCAGTCCACTATCTGCTAAGCCCCCCACGGTGTAAGACCCCCTCTCTTATTCCACCCTGACATCTATTGGGGTCTCTCCCTTATGGTCTGGGGAGAGCAGGAAGAATCTCCTATGCTTCTGCTCCACTGGGCTCCGAGTTCAAAATGATGCCTTTGACTCACTTTGTGCTTCTACCACTAGGGGTCAAGCTGCTGCTTCCCCCACCCAACCACAAACAGATGTGTTGGGCTGGAGGTTCTGTTAGCCTTTGCAGTTGCCCCTCAAGCTGGCATTTATGCTTGTCTCGTAGCAGGTGAAAAAGTTCATGTAAATAATACTTGGTGTCCATGTGTATTCCCTTGGTAAAATGAAGAATACATGTTGATATTTTGGGCCTGCCCAACCATTACCTAAGAAAACAACAAAGTAGTTGGTCCACAAATACCAAGATGTAAGCAAAATAGTAGACCAGACAGAGGTGATCTGTAAATTAATGTATTAGATAACTACATTACCTAGAAGGATTAAAAATCAATGACTGACACGGCCATATTTTTCCCTTCTCTAGGTCTGCATCAGGGGCAATTAGAATTCTTAGAACAAGTAGAAAATGTTAGTAAAATCATAATAACTTATAAACAGACAGAAAATATACCAGGAACCATATAAATAAATAAATCTGGCACAAAAGTCTCAAATCATCAATAATCCAAAATATAAACATATAAACATACACATAAGAAGATTAAAATGAGTCTAAAACATAAAAATATATGTGTCACTCATTAAAACATAGAAATAGATATGTGAACCAACTTTGAGGCTAGGGGCTCCTTTTACAAAGCTGCACTAGCAATTCTGTCATGGTAAATACAACAAAGCCAATTCAATTCTTATGGGCTTTGTCGCATTTGCCACGCGGGAATTGCTAGTGAGGCTTTCTAAAAGGAGCCCTAAAAGAATAGTAAATAAACACTTAAAGGCACAATTAAAACCCCCCACAAGGTATTAGACAACAAAATCTTTTGTACATAACCAAAATGATATCTTACAACAGATTCACCACTAAGGTAAAGACTAAAAGAAGAGGCACACCACGGACCAGTGGTTGTCAGTCTATGTCTCAGCTGATGCTTTGTGTGCCCAATATAATAAAGGTTACAGGGACACATCCTATATAATAAAATGCACCTCCAACATTCTGAAGCCGAGAAAGTGAAGACTTCAAGCCTTGAAGCATTCCTGCAACGTTCCGGAGCTACGTGTTGTCAATTGAGGAGATGGAGCCTTACAGAGCACACGAATGCTTCAAGGCTTGAAGGCTTCACTTTCTCACACACACACACACTCACCCTCTGCCTCTCACATACACTCTCTCACACACACACAGACTCACACACACACTGTCTCTCACACACTCTCTCTCTCTCTCTCTCTCTGACACAAACACACACACACACACACACACACTCTGTCTCTCTCTCACTCATTCTCTCTCACATACACACTCCATCTCTCACCTACACACTCTCTCTCAAATATACACACTCCGAGGAAAGAGGGGCCAAGAACTCAGATGGGAGGAGAGAGAGGGAGGGAGGAGAGGAGAGAGAGGGAGAGGAGAGGAGAGAGAGGGAGGGAGGCCTGCACCTCGGACAGAAGGGGGGCCTGGAACTCGGAGGGGAGGAGAAGGAGGGAGGAAAGGAGGGGGTCATGGAACTCGGAGCCCCACACACACACACTCACTCTCTGTCTCTCACATACACTCTCTCTCACACACTCTCTCTCTCACACACACACTCTATCTCTCTCTCTCTCACACACACACACACACACACACTCACTCACACACACATACACTCTGTCTCTCACACACTCTCTCTCTCACACACACACTCTATCTCTCTCTCTCACACACACACACACTCCATCTCTCACACACACTTTCTCTCTCACACACACACTCTCTCAAACATACAAACTCCGAGGAAAACCTTGCTAGCACCCGTTTCATTGGTGTCAGAAACGGGCCTGTTTTACTAGTTATACAATAAACCACTAGGTCACTGATGCACGTAGTGATATTTCTTAGGTAAAATTGCTTGGATGACCCCAGGATGGTCACACTACTGGTAGTCAAGGAATACCTACAATATACGCAGTTCCCACATGGGTAATGTCCCCCTACTGAAAAAGCCGAGGTAGGCCATTTCAACAATTCACCCAAATTAGATCTTCTTCTATACGTCACCTTGGGATGCTCCTCAAACTCATGGTACACCGCCAGAACA
Source organism: Microcaecilia unicolor (assembly GCF_901765095.1). NCBI lineage: Eukaryota > Metazoa > Chordata > Amphibia > Gymnophiona > Siphonopidae > Microcaecilia > Microcaecilia unicolor. Next base: position 389,413,749 of record NC_044031.1, on the reverse strand, counting down.
TGCCAATGCTTATGGATAAGACGAGCAATTTGAGCGGCCCTATGGGAATACGGAAGTACATATGCCAAAGGTCTACTGATTTCCTTTTGTCTTGTTAAAAACAGCAAGGGTCTATGAGAGTACATAGCTCTTTTATTGACTCTTATAAGCACCTTAAGTGGGTAGCCTCTTTCCAAGCTAGATTCAACCCACTGCGGTTACTGACTGCTGAGGGCTAAATATGGTGTGTGTGTGGGGGGATATGCTTATATATTAGGCCTGCCATTCACTTATCTAGATTTATGAGCTTAATGCTGAAAATTGGTGCTTTGCTCCAAACTGTTTCTGCTCTTATATTAAGAGTAATGAAATTTTAATTTAGGCATTTATAATCTACTTAACCATCAAGTTCAAGGCACAACAAACACACCTTATAAGCAGGTACTTTCTCTATCTCTACAGGCCTCACACACTCTTGGTTTTTGTATCTAAGAGAGTTAAGGGCATCTTTTACTAAGGCTTAGTAAACAGGGCCCTAAATGATCAGATGTATATTTTCTGGGACCCTAAACAACTGAAAGTATTTCTGGAATCAAAGAAAGATGCTGTTTTATCTAAGCCTTCTGAATGATTAGATCTCGGTGTTGCTTGAATTGTTTGATGGTATAGACTTGTAATGTTCTTACATAGTCAGTTTTCTTTTTATTTTAGTTATATTACTGGTGTATTATTTTTTTAACAACATCTCTCACGTTATCGTTGCCCTCTTCTTTATATTTGTGGACTTGGCCTTTGAAGCTCAAGGGTGGATTGTTTTCTATATGATAAGTTTTCAGTTTTCCTTAGTGTTAGTTGCTTGAGCTTCATAATGTTTCTATAACAAACTTTAATTTTTGTTATAATATTTGAAAATTATAATAATAAAAAAATTTTAAACATGAATGTGTGAAAGAAACGAAAACCAAAGTCAAAAATTCAGGGGAAAGGCCAAATGAACCAAAAACAAAATGAGAATTGTTCACTGTACATATCCCTAATCCCATTTCCAGAGCTTTAGACTGACAAGCCTTCCATTTGGTCTCTCAAAAGCTGCCTTTGCTCTGAGTGAGGGCACTATACCATGCTTCTGGACAGGACCAATCCCCAGTCTTTCCTATCCCTACCTGTGCTTGGCTCAAAAGAGTCCTAGCAACCCCTAATGGTAGTCTCATGGTATTGCTGTTAGGGGTGAAGCTGTCATATAAGCCAGGATGAATAGCATGGCATTATTTATGTGCTGGAGCAGAGGAGTTAGAGCAGCAGGCTGGAAACTTGAAGGCACAGGTTCAAATGCCACAGCAGTTCCTTGTGGCCTTGGGCAAATCATTAACCCTCTATGCCTCAGGAGGAGGCAATGGCAACCTACTCCTGTATCATGCAAAAAAAAAAAACCCCCACGGGGGAGTTCCTCATTGTGTGGTAGCCAGGAGTCAACTCTGACTCAGGGGCATATCTGGTTCTGGATTCCTGTGCTACCAGAGTCACTAAATTGAGATAAGTGGTGTGGGTAGCTGTGTTAGTCCACTTTTCAAGGTAATAAATAGAAATAAAATATAACATAACATAGAAAAGAAAATAAGATGATACTTTTTTATTGGACTAACTTCAAAAGCTAATTTAAAAATTGTGTTGTTAGTCCAATAAAAAAGGTACCATCTTATTTTCTTTTCTATGTTATGTTTTATTTCTACAGCACAGTCTCGATTATCTGACCATTATTATTTTTATTTATTTATTGCACTTGTATCCCACATTTTCCCACCTATTTGCAGGCTCAATGTGGCTTACAGAGACCTGTTGTGGCATAGCCATCCCAGGGTAGATAATACAATTGATGTTATACAGCAGTCAAGGAAGACAAGAGGATCTGGTCAAGCGTTTATAGAGAGATAGAGGTAGGTTTTCAGAGATTTGTGGAAGTTACTTAATTCGTTGATCGATTTCAAGTGAGTTGGGAGCGCATTCCACTAATCACTAATCCGACTGACATATCCGACAGACCCCCCCCCCCCCCCTTGGTGATATCATTGCGTTGCCGTTGTGCAGTATCTCTTCCTGTTTTCCGGCTTCACACTCTGCTGGTTAGTGTTAATAAACAATACTGTAGTTTAAATACAGATACCTGATGCCTGTTCTTTATGCTATTCTAGGGCAACCCCTCTCCTGGTTAAATTGCATTGGCTTCCAATAAATTCTTGGATCACCTTTAAGCTTTGCATAATTGTTTACCAAATTGTATGGCCTATTGCCAAGTTACAGGCAGAACCTGATAGACCTGCTCTCAAGAAATGCTTTTCCTACATCTAGGGAATATCTCATGCTTCGTTATCCAAATTCTAAGAATCTTCACTATACATCTATTCATACTGCTGGTTTTACCGACCAGGCTTCTAAGATGTGGAACTCTTTGCCAAATGCATTGAGATATGTTACTGATTATCTATTATTTTGTAGGTTACTGAAGGCATTTCTGATGATCAATCCTTCACCTGCACTAGTGCTTGTTAGTTCCTGAGCATGTTAGGTATCTTGTTTTGGTTACTGTACAGAGGCGATTATTTTTTGGATTGTCCATTTCTTTTGTATGCTCCCATTACTTACATTGTACTGTAGTAATTGTTTCCTGTTAGCCACATTGAATCCAAACTTGTCTGGGATAATGTGGGATATAAAAGTCTTAAATTAAAAAAAAAAAAAATACATAAAGTATGTTTTCTGTGTATTTTTAAGGGGTTACTGTTGTTTTCCGTATTATCCAACTTTTCACTTATCCGACAACGACTCAGTCCCATTTATGTTGGATAATCAAGTGGCCAACTCTCACTGCACCTTCCTAACTACTCCCCTTAGAGAGACATCGTGAGAAGGAGCCCCTGAAATCCCACTACGAACGTGGCTGCTTATTCAACATTTCTTCAAGGCTCATCCCCCTCCCTGACACAAATTTCTCTCTCTATCCTGGATCTTCCTTGCAGTGTATCAGAGTCAAATCCAGGAACCGACTTGAATGGCACTCCGAGATACTTTTAACCATATTAGTTGAGAAAAATGATTCAACTACTGCTGTCCTAGAAATCTCCCTGTGCTCGGTGTTAGTCACAGGAAACTGCTACTGTCCCCATTTAGACAGGATCAGCCTGGAGCTGGAAGTGTGAGCCGGGTGGCTGCTTCATCCTCCAAACGAACAGAAGGTAAAGTGGCAGCTCTCGTTTCAGGGGTTCCTCATTAGCTCTAACTTCACTGCAGCTACACAGTTCAATTGTGTCTCATCCAGTTCCTTAGACTAATTATCTAGCTGTATGACTGCCATCAGTCCTTCTAGAAGGTGCCAAAATGTGTGATTAAGAACTAACAGAACGGAGGAATGACGCAGTCTAAATGTGACGTGAAGCCGCCTGAACATTCTGTGGGTGTCATGGCCAGTTTCTCTCTCCAATCCACAGAGCAGAGGAACTAAATGGAAAGCAACCCTCTTCTCCTCACTAATGTTTGCCGATACTGATATCTTCTACAATTTTCCATTAATAACATAAGAGTCAGCAAGTATGCCATGTTTTCGTTAGTGTACATGGAGGCACTGGGATATCAACTAAGTATATTCTATATACTGCACCTACATCTAGGCACCACTTATAGAATACAGTTAGGCATGTTTACCGTATGGATTTTTTTAGGCACCTTATATGGAATCTGGCCCATGGTGCACAACTGCAAGGGGGTGTAAACATGGGCAGGTCCCACACTTATGTGTGTAACTTATAGAATAGGATAAGTGCAACATTTACACACTCATGTTTTCACATGCCTGTTAAGTGTTAGTGCCTAAATGTTGGTTTGCAAATGCAAACTTACCCTGGATTCTAGAATGGAATCTGGGTGTCAGATACTGTTACACAATTCTTTACTTTAGGGATCATTTTCAAAAGAGAAAAACATTCAAAAAGTGGCATAAATCTGCATTTGGACATTTTTTTTCTCACAAAAACGTCCAAATTGGTATTTTCAAAACCAATTTTTAGACATTTTTCTATGAAGACCATCAGAAGTGTGTTCAGATCACAAGGGGGCATGTCAAGGGCGGGATTTGGGCATTCCTAACACTTGGATGTTTTTCAGCCATAATGGAGCAGAACAAAACCGTCCAAAACTAACACTATGACGTTTTGAGCTAGACCTGTTTTTATTACGAATAAGGCACAAAAAGGTTCCCTAAATGACCAGATTACCACTGGAGGGAATCAGAGGTGACTTCCCCTTGCTCCCCCAGTGGTCACTAACTCCCAGTCCCTCCCACCCCCACCCCCACCCCCAAAATATGAATAAAAACATTACTTGCCAGCCTCTATGCCAACCTCAGATGTTATAATCAGGTCCATTAGAGCAGCACGCAGATCCCTGGAATAGTCTAGTGGTGGGTGCAGTGCACTGCAGACAGGTGGACCCAGGTCCATACCTCTTCCTACCTGTTACACTTGTGGAGGAAACTGTGAGCCCTCCAAAACTCACCTGAAACCCACTGTAACCACATATAGGTGCTCCCTTAATCCATAAAGACTATGATAGTGATGTACAGTTGGGGGTAGTGGGTTCTCGGTGGGTTTTGGGGGGCTCAGCAGACAAGATAAGGGAGCAGTGGTGAGATGTGTACCTGGATGCATTTTATGAAGTCCACTGCAGTGCCCCATATGGTGCCCTATTTCTTTCATGGGATGTGTGAGGGACCAGTCTACTAAAAATGATGGCTCCTCCTACATCCCAATGGCTTGATTTTGTGCGTTTTGCACTTGGACGTTGTTTGTTTGAAAATGGACGAAAAAACAAAATGTCCAAATAACAAAACCTTGTTCAAAACAGTATTTTCGAAAACAAAAGATAGACGTTTTTCTTTTTTGAAAATGACCTTCTTTTCTATTCAGATTTTGGATGTTTTTTGCAAAACGTCCGAAGTCAGACTTAGACGTCATATCGAAAATGCCCCTCCACGACACTTATACCTCTCAAGTTCAATGTGGCTTACACACAGCATCAAAATAATACAAAAAGAAAATATGAACCACTCTGCAACCTTCAACTTCGGCAACCAAACAAATTAGTTTACCAAGAATTTCCTAAACAAAGAGGTTTTATCATTTTGCGGCAGTGGCGTTCCTAGGGGGGCTGACACCCGGGGCGGATCGCCGATGCGCCCCGCCCCCCAGGTGCAGCGCCTCCCCTGGGTGCAGCGCAACCCCCCCTGGCGAAAGGACACCCCCCCCGGCGAAAGAACCCCCGGGTGCATGCCGCTGGGGGGGGGGTGCCGCGTGCCTGTCCGCTTCGTTCATTTCCATGTTCCCTCTGCCCCAGAACAGGAAGTAACCTGTTCCGGGCAGAGGGAGCACAGAACGAACGTAGCGGACAGGCGCGCGGCACCCCCCCCCCCAATGGCATGCACCCGGGGCAGACCACACCCACCGCCCCCCCCCCCCTTGGTACGCCACTGTTTTGCGGAACAGTTTAAAATTACACTGCATCCATATTTCAGCTGGTAATGAATTCCACCATTTAGGAGCTGAATTTGCGCTCAGCACCCAAATTTGGGTGACTTTTGTAGAATTGCCCCCTATACATTTTGACAAAACCCTGGGGCTCAGCGCTTCCCACACCTCCAGGATGCTGCCAGTACTCCCAGTTTAGCAATTCCCTTAACTCCAAGCCAAGGCCACAAACTAATCCAGTCCAGGTTTTCCACTTTTATTCATCATGCTCATATGTACAGAACCAATTCCAGCAAACAAAAAGATTAATACTAGGATGGCTCCAATAAACAAAAGTCCATACCAAGAGTCCTTTCACCTTGACACTTCCCCAAAAGAGTATCCAGCTCAGGTTTCAGGCTTCAGAACAGTCTTTTACTTATGATGCATTATGGGACCTGCTGCATTAATTTCAATGGGTAGAAATTAGAATCAGGGACTACACAACCTACACTGCTTTGGGGTGTAAGTTTAAAACCAAGGCCACCAAAAACTGTCCCTCTTGGGTAACTTAGCTGCTCTGCAAGTTACATTGTGCATATCTGTCAGTAACAGACACCTGGGTTAATATTTCAACACCATGGTTGGTTAAGCCCTATCACTTAAATTATGATTGTTTATTCAGTGCTGGTTTACAGATACTGGCCAGTGCTGAATATAGGATGTTGGGATAACTTTAGGAAAACCTTTCTGAAGATCATAATTATCCAAATAATTTGAAGGAATGCCAAACCTCCTCCCTCACTTTGCCATGGTACTATCCAGATTGTGATCTGTAATCATTTTTAGTGACACTTATTAAGATAAAGGACCTAAAATTGAAAGACAACTATTTAACTTTCTGAAAACACTTAAAGGCCCACCTATTCAAAAAATACATCCCCGTTGAACCAACCTAACGATCAACTGGACCAATCAGATCTACCCATAAATGACAGATGGAACAAAAAAAGGCACAAGCTCACAGCAACCAACCTGGACCCAAACACTTATCTTAACTCGCCAATCCCTATTCACAACTACTGGTCGACCAATAAGTCAACCCAACTCAACTTGTTGCAATCCTATTTGACTCTGTTCGCAATTCTCCAACAATGAATCATGCAAACTGAACTGAATCTCCTAAGGTCATTGCCTAACCCATTACTTCTGTGAGAGACCTCTAGAAACTCTCGCTATACCTATCAAATTGTGAACCCCATCCGACAACTGTTAACCTCACTTATTACCTTCCCCATTGTTGCATATAAGCCACATTTAACCTACCAACAGGTGGGAAAATGCGGGATACAAATGTAATAAATAAAATAAATAAATAAATGCTGATTGCCCCATTACCGAGGATCAGGCGGCTCACCTCCCATTGAGCAGCCCTACTCCTGTCTGAGAGGCATCTCACAGCTGCCTTTCCAGTACTGCAGAGTCCACCCTTAGCAAGCTTCCCCTTCCATATCCCCTTCACCTCCTGCTTACTTACAGTACATGGCCACAGGCTCAGGGAGGAGCTCCCCCTCCTGTCTCTTGGGCTGCACTCAGGTTCCCTCTCTGGTTGCTCAGGCAGTATTGCCAGGTAGTCATAGAAAAACAAGTACATTTTCCCTAAAAAAAAAAAAAAAAAAAAGCCCAAACAAGAGATCAGTTCAAAAACAATCCCCAAAATAAGCCCTTTTTTTTACATGCTATGAAGTTAATCATACACTAAAACACTCACCCGGCTACTTCCTTTCCAACTACTGTAACAGGTGCTTACCCTCACCCTCTTCTGGACACCAGCTCTGCACTGTTAGCACCTGGTGTCCCGCCCCATGAGATTGCAGCTCAGCCGATTGCAAGATGCCAGAGTAGTGGCTCAGGCCACTGGCAGCTTATGTGAGTCTTTCTGCTCACATATGCTGCCAGTGCCAACAAGCCCAAAAACAAACTAAGCCTGAATTCAGAAAAAAAAACTTGCCAGTTCTAAAAAAAAATACGCCCAAACTCACAGGGAAAAAAGCAACGTTGGCCACTGTGTTCAGCTCAGCTTGCTTTCAGCTGGGCTGGGAATGGCCACACCCCACCCTCTTCAGCGAGGGGGCATCCCATATGGTTTTTTCACCTAAAGGAACTTGGCTTCACCCCTTGGACTCCCCCTGGATGCCAGATGGGGTAGCTTCAACACTATCTCAGAGAGGATATAGCCCTGACTCCCTTCCAGTACTTCCTTCTCTCCCTTTAGTTTCACGGTTGGGAGTCTTGTTCCTAGGGGCTGTTCTACTGGGTCCCTGCCCTCTAGAGGAACTCTTTGGAAGTGCTACAGCCAGATTCCATTCCCTCACCATAGGGTAGCTGCAAAATCCCTTCCAATAAGGCGGCACCTCCCCATGTTTTCCTCAACCCCCTATTCTGAGCTGGTGATCCCAATGCCTTCTGGGACCTATAGTTGGCTTTTTCCCACTACTGTGACAGTGATGCTGAATATATGTATGACTGTTGAGCTCTAGGGATAGTGGTGACATTCAGTCACTGTCTGTACAGCTAGAGAGTTTAATTTAGGACTAATTAAAGTGCTTACTTGTATGGACAGCAGCTGAAGATTGCTGGTATCCTATAGTTGGGTGGAACCTTCCTGCTCTGCCCTCACACCACCTCGGCATTATGGGCAGACTGGGTAGGCATTATGACCTTTATCTGCTTTCATTTTTCTACATTTCTCTGTCTCTATATTTAGGCACTCAGAGGATACCTGGTAGGAGCCTATTCTATATAGGAATGTAGGCACCTACTTACATGCTGGACCAGCCATACAAGTGGTGTATGTGTGTGTGTGCACATGGGAACAGAGTTAGTGGGAATTCTGTGGTTCCTGTGGGACTCCTGCGAGGATCCTGCAGGGATGGATGCAGGTCCTACAGGGTTCCCATGGAAGTGTATGCCAGGCCAGTCTACCTATCCTTTCCTTGTGCCATGGCAATTATGATAGCACTGAAAAAATTAATGGCTATGGTTGATACCATTGAAATCTCCATAAGCACTGAGAGGGGAAGTTATCAACATGTGCTACTGTTGAGTTATTTAACCACAGGGGACAGGCGGGGATGGATGAGATTACTTGCGGGTATGGGTGGGGATGGAGGAGATTCCAGTGGGGACAGGCAGGGATGGGTGAAATTTCTGTCCCCATGCAACTCTCTACTCCAGTGTGTACTTCGACGGGAGGGGGGTTCAGAGCCCGAGGTGAGGGGGCACATTTTAGCCCCTCCCCTGGCACCGCTGCCCCCCGCCCACCATTGCCGCGACCCTCTCGACCCCCCTTCCCGCCGCCAACCCTCTCCCGCTGTGTATCTTTGCTGGCAGGAGACCCCAACCCCCGCCAGCTGAGGTCCTCTTCTCGGCCACGCGGCGTTGCCGAATGATCTGATCAAGTTTGAATCTGTTTCTGTGCGTGCATCTGACATCCTGCACATACAACGTGCAGGACGTCAAACGCACGCACAGAAACTTGATCAGATCATTCAGCAAGCAATGCCGCGCGGCCGAGGAGAGAACTTCGGCTGGTGGGGGTTGGGGTCCCACACCAGAAAAGGTACACAACGGCGGTGGGTGGGGGAGGGTCAGCGGCAGGAAGGGAGGGTCAAGAGGGCCGCAGCAGGAGGGTCCAGTACTAAATCTACGGGGGGCCCAGGCCCCCGTGGCCCCATAGTAGCTACGCCACTGGTGTACACCACCTGCGATCCATGCACTATATAAGATAATAGTGCTTAGGCACACACACACACATAATAATTGAAAACTGCTTTGATTGTACCACAGAAAGGCGGTATATCAAATCCTATTTCCCCATACCCCTATGTGCGTGTAGCTGGTACATAAATATTAGCACCTGTTTCACAGAATTACACTCCTAGTTGTGTAGTGCCAAAATGGTCTGTAGGAATTAGCAGTAGCCCCATTCATTTAGTAGTGCTGGCAGTTATATTTTTAATGGGCCTTTGCGTGTATGTGATACAGTTTTAAAAAACTCCTAAAAACACATTTGTTTATGCATCCTTTTTTGACTGGATGGTTGTGTATAGTAGCAGTTAGTTAAGATTTATTATGTGTCAGTTACAGCATTTTTTCTTATTGCTATTGGTTTGTTTGATGTATTTTTCTTGTGTGTGTTTTAAATATTGTAACCCACCTAGGTTTTAGGTGGGCTATAAGTTTCTAAAATAAATTATAAATAAGTATAAGTGCTTTGGCATATTGACCATTATGTGTCTTTTCTTCATGACAAATTTGGTCCTGTTATATATTTTTAAAAGTTATTTTGCTACCAAAGAGAAAAATATCGTGAACCCCTTATGTACAATTTCTTTCCAACATTCCATAGGTTTGAAAAGAATAAAATATTTTTATTCTTTTCAAACCTATGGAATGTTCTGTTCTTTTCTTTTCTTTTTTCATATGAGCATATTACCAGAGAAACACAATAATAGCAATCCACTAGTTAGGAAATATTCTATGTGGATTACTATAAAAGGTTGTATACCCAAGAGGTGTGATAGAGCCAGACCTTATAGAGTAACCATCTGGATTTGAAGTTAGTCCCGCAACCACACATACCGTTAGGGTAAAGACCTGGGACCCCTGTGTGGGAGGTAGTAGCTTAGCAGGGAAGGCTACATGGGAGGCAACAGGGAGGTGGGGATAACCCTTCTGGGATCTGGGAGGATAATTCCCTTAGCACTCAAAGTGAGAGGCAAGCACCAGTGATTGAAGTAAAGGCTCATTAACATATGATTTACATAGGCAAGTAAAGCTATGGGCATTTCTTGCTAAAAGCATTGTAGAAGACAGAGAGGTCCCTGTTAGACTCCAAGAGAGGGGAGTCTCTTTTCCCCATCAGACTTTGTGGGGCCAGTTGGGGGTGGACTGCGGGCTGGTCACTAAATCACCTTAACTATAAGGGGAAAATCAATCCAAGATCCCACAACTGGTGAACCTAAGGAGTTTGGGATGTTTCTATCACCTTGCTAAAAGTGGGAGATTGGTCTGCTGGAAGGAATAGTAGATGGCCTGTTGGTGGTGGATTTTGGCAAAATGATTGAAGAGTACCCCTTGTTTTGGTCTATTTTCTCTATCCTTTGGTTTGGACTATTACCAAGGAACTATAAAAGGATCATGGACTAACTTTTTGCCTTGGGTTACTGCATTTGTTTTGGAACTTTTGCAGTTGCTTTGAACTTTGATAAAAGGATCACAGACTGGCCACTTTTGCTGGATGATTCAGCTGGGACAGTGTTGAACTTGGAAGGAGAGAGATCTACAGTTACTTGGTCCACACTATTGGGTGGGCAGTGATGTGATAAGGACACTCGGCCCACACAATCAGGTGGGCAGCAGCTTCCATCCAGCAATCTGCTTGGTAAAGAAAGCTCTTGAACACCAACTGCTTATAGAGAAACACCCCTTGCTACAGAGACTTCTCTGATAAGGAGAACCCAATTGGATGCACAAGGATGACACTGGGACAGTATCCACACCTCTCCTGGATGTTAGGAATGGTGGAGCTGCAGACTAGGAAGTCTGTTCACATCCTTTCAGCTATTTCTCTTCCCATTAGAAATAAAAAAAGAAACCATTAAGAAAATGGGGGATGATTGAAAGCATGAAAGATCACTGGTTGTTAACAGATTTGTCAATAAATCCTCCCTTTGATGATTCCTTCTGCTGTTTACAATGATGTCACTTTAACCTGAAGTGCCATCTGCTCTGTTCTCTGATTAGAAATTCAGTAAGCATCTTATTCACAGCTTCCCAATGGAACTGAAAGAACTGGCTGTTTATGTTCTGTGCTCAGTACTGAGAGCAATCTGCTCTGCCTTTCCTACACATGAATCCCCTCTGTTATAATAAGCCTTCCCCGTGAAAATCAGGCTGTGACAACGGAAGCGTCAAGCCTTGCGTTAGGACTCTCTGAAATGTCTTAACAGAATAAATCTGGTAAATCGGAAGTACTAGCAAACATTTTCTTTTGATAATTCAGTTGTGAGTCAAACAAAATCATTGAGATTCCCGGTCAACAAACACATTGTAGGTGATCCCTTTTTGTTGGACTAACCTAATTCATCTGTGACTGGCTCTTTGCTCCCTTCAGTACAAGTCTTGTGTGGGGGACACTCCAGGTTTGTGGAAATTTCATATTTGATGGCTAAAAGCAATGTGGGTATCAAATGAGCTTTAATTTCATATTCTGGAATCCCTGGGAAAACACCCAATAAACAGATCTTGGGATCTAATGGCCCCTGCTTTCCTCTCCAAAGTTGAATTTGGTCCCAAACTGCCTTCCAAAATGATTGACTTTTCCAGAATTCCCACCAATGTTCACATGTACCCAGTTGTCCACAGTTCTTCAACAAGAACTGCCCGCCGTGTTAGTAGCAGAACCGTTTTGTATTTTAACAGGGTACCAATAAGTCCATGTCACTAACATATATTGCATTTGTTGGTAATTAGTAACTACAGAGTGAGCATCCATATCTATATACCTGCATCCAGACTTCTGGCTCTAATGTTGTCCCCATCCATCTTTCCCATGCTTCCCATGAATCTTTTCCTGTGTTAACTCCTTGAGAAGAGATTTTTGGAAGTCTGTCATTTAAAGAGTACACTCTCTATCTTTGTAGGATTTTTACTCAACTCTACAGAACCCAAGTAAAACCAAGCTTCTCTGGGTCCCTAACACAAGTGGACACATACCTGACATCAAAATCTCTTTTGGAAAGTATGGACTCCCCCTCAAATCACAAGTCAGGAACCTTGGAATATAGTTAGATTCAACACTCACTCTGATTCCCCAAATCCAAGCACCCTTCAAGAGCTACTATTTGTGACAGCTACGCTGCCTCTCTCCTTACATCGAGAAGGTAAATCTTATCCCAGTTGTGCATGCCATGATAACATCAAGGCTGGATTACTATAATGCACCCTACAATGGTCTAACTACAAAGGGTCTGCACCAACTCCAATTGATTCAGAATGCTGCAGCAAGACTAATAGAAGGTTGCAAGCGACATGACCACATCACACCATTTTTGAAAAACTTCACTGGCTACCAGTACAATACAGTGCTAAATTTAAATCTCTCTGTCTGATCTTCAAGGCCCTTAAAGGAAATGGCCCAGAATACTTGAAGAACAAGATCACCCTTTACACTAAGGTCCTCCCAAGGAGTATTGTAAGGAGTATGGTAAGGAGTCTGGAGAAAGAAAGGGGATGGGGAGGAACCCCAGCTACCAAAAAGGGAAAGAAGGCACGGTGGGGGTTCCGATCCTGCCCAAAAGGGACATAAGAGTAGAACACTACAAGTCCCAGAAAGCCCCGGGAGAGCACCTGGTAAGGGGGAGAAATAGGGTGCACCTCCCAGAGGCTCCAAAAGGGGGCCAACCAAAAAGGGAGAAAGCTGAAGCCATACCCTGGTGGAAAAGGTGGTGGTGGAAAAAAGGGGCGGAGAAAGAACAACCCCAGAACCCGGTTAATGAGGGAAAAGGGAATCAGCTGGAGGAGGGGAGGGGAGGGGAGAGGAGAAAATGGACTGGGCTCCAGAGGAGAGAGGAGGAGAGGAGCCAGAGGAAATGGAACAAGGAGAGCCAGAGGAGGTCCCTGAGGAACCGATGGAGCTGTTGGCTCTGACTCAGCCAGAGCAGGAGGTATAGGGGGCTGTCCGGGTCAAGCGGGAGGAGGTCAGGAGAAAAGGCTGACCAAGAGGGTGGGACCCGGAGGCTTTGAGCCCACGCAAAGCCTTGCTACTTTTTGAGACTGTGTTTGAAAAGCCAGGCAACATTTTGGGCTGGGTTTGGAAAAGCCCTGCTGCAAGTGGAACTGTGTTTAAAAGCCTTGCTACTTTTTGAGACTGTGTTTGAAAGGCCAGGCTACATTTTGGGCTGTGTTTGGACAAGCCCTGCTGCAAGTGGAACTGTGTTTAAAAGCCTTGCTACTTGGTGAGACTGTGTTTGAAAAGCCAGGCTACATTTAGGGCTGTGGTTGGGAAAGCCCTCTGCACGTGGAACTGTGTTTAAAAGCCTTGCTACTTGGTGAGACTGTGTTTGAAAAGCCAGGCTACATTTAGGGCTGTGGTTGGGAAAGCCCTGCTGCAAGTGGAACTGTGTTTAAAGGCCTTGCTACTTTGTGAGACTGTGTTTGAAAAGCCCGGCTACATTTAGGGCTGAGTTTGGACAAGCCCTGCTGCAATTGGAACTGGGTGTAAAAGCCTTGCTGTAAATTGAAAGGTGCTGGAAACGGCCTGTCTCCCCAGGGAGCCAGGTTTTGAGTTGAAAGATCCCTAAGGAATTGGGACAACAGAGAAACAGGGATCTGAGCTGAGGGCCCGCTGGATCTTTTCTACAGTATCCCTAACTATACCATCTCCAAATACATTACACGATGAGATACTCGCCAGCGAGCCTTTTCTGGAGTAGCCCCCTCACTCTGGAATGGACTTCCTGAAAGGCTCCACTTAACACAAGACAATCTCTAGTTCAGGAAGCAGGTGAAAGCTTGGTTCTTCAACCAAGCCTTTAATAGAAGAAGTAACTAACTTGTTAGTTTCTCTCTCTCTCTCACACACACATAGACACACACACACACACACACACACACACACAAGGAGTAACACAGGCTTCACATATTGCAGCAGGACATGTTTATCCACTCCTACTCTAGCTGAGATAATATTTAATCACCTCTCTGACCTCATGTACAACTCTATTTAAATTAGTCATTTTACTTTCTAACTTCTCTTACTCTCTTACCTATCTATATCTTCCTTCTTTGCTTATACCCTACGCTGTCTATTAAAATGTTTTATTGGGTATTGTGTTGACATTGTAAGTAGTGTACCATGCCATACTTTGTCTTGTTATTTGAATATTTTACTGCTGTAATTGTCAATTGTTTATGCTTGATTTATTCCTACTATACACCACCTTGAGTGAATTTCTTCAAAAAGGTGGTAAATAAATCCTAATAAATAATAAGTACATAATAATAAAAAGTTCTTGCATCTTTCCCCTGAATCAGATCTTGAATTTGGAAATATTAGTAAAAATATATTTTCTGCCCTGTCAACTCTTGAAGTTGTTACATTGATAATAGAGAGCCTTGCATTAGTAGGTCCCTGCAGTTAGCCATACCAAGGTCCTCTAATCCTTACCGAAGTGCCATCTGTTCTTCGAGACCACCTAAGTGGTCTCAAATAATCCATGGAGTGGCATATATTCTCTCAAGTAACTATATGGATTCAGATCACCAGTAATGCCCAGTTGCCCCTTTATAAGATCCCAGTGTTGTTTAGGAGGTGGTAAGAAAGAGTGAGCTCTAGAGCCCAAGACAATGTCTCCAGTCCAAGATTCAAATATAGATTGAGGAGCAAGAAGAGTTTTCTATATTTATACAGGTCAGGCAGACCCATACAACCTCCCTCCTTCACTAGTGTAAGTCTAGCCAGAATTTCACTTCCCCAGATAAGTGTTCTGAACTTCTAATCATCTTTTTCAATTTCTTAATGGGAATATTGATTGGCAATTGGGTAAAGAGAAAGAGGAATCTAGGGAGGATCAACATGTTAAATACTGCTATTCTGCTCCCCCCCCCCCCCCCCCCCCCCATGAGAGAGTGAGATGTTGCCAGTTCTGCAGACTAGATTGAATAGATTGTACAAGGGGGATATAGTTCAGCTTGTAAAGATTTTGCACTTAATCGGAAGTCTTGACTCATAAATATCAAACCACTTGTATATTAATTTGAAATGGAAAGTTTTGTAACCCCTCTGCTTGAGAGGTGTTTAATAAGAAAGCTTCCGTTTTGTCCTTATTTATGTTGTACCCCGAAAATGTAGTACAAACATCTAATTCAGCTAAAAGTGGGGCAAGGGATTAACGAATCTCATTGAGTTCTTTGATTGGGTGACAGGAGAATTGAATCAGGGACGAGCTATGGACGTAATCTACTTAGATTTCAGCAAAGCTTTTGACACGGTTCCCCACAGGAGGCTCTTAAATAAACTAGATGGGCTGAAGATAGGACCCGAAGTGGTGAACTGGATTAGGAACTGGTTGACGGACAGACGCCAGAGGGTGGTGGTGAATGGAATTCGCTCGGAGGAGGGAAAGGTGAGTAGTGGAGTGCCTCAAGGATCGGTGCTGGGGCCGATTCTGTTCAATATATTTGTGAGTGACATTGCCGAAGGGTTAGAAGGTAAAGTTTGCCTATTTGCAGATGATACTAAGATCTGTAACAAAGTGGACACCCCGGAGGGAGTGGAAAACATGAAAAAGGACCTACGGAAGCTAGAAGAATGGTCTAAGGTTTGGCAATTAAAATTCAATGCGAAGAAATGCAAAGTGATGCACTTAGGGAGTAGAAATCCATGGGAGACATATGTGTTAGGTGGGGAGAGTCTGATAGGTACGGATGGGGAGAGGGATCTTGGGGTGATAGTATCTGAGGATTTGAAGGCGACGAAACAGTGTGACAAGGCGGTGGCCGTAGCTAGAAGGTTGTTAGGCTGTATAGAGAGAGGTGTGACCAGCAGAAGAAAGGGGGTGTTGATGCCCCTGTATAAGTCGTTGGTGAGGCCCCACCTGGAGTATTGTGTTCAGTTTTGGAGTCCGTATCTTGTCAAGGATGTAAAAAGAATTGAAGCGGTGCAAAGAAAAGCTACGAGAATGGTATGGGATTTGCTTTACAAGACGTATGAGGAGAGACTTGCGGATCTGAACATGTATACTCTGGAGGAAAGGAGAAACAGGGGTGATATGATACAGACGTTCAAATATTTGAAAGGTATTAATCTGCAAACAAACCTTTTCCGGCGATGCGAAGGCGGTAGAACGAGAGGACATGAAATGAGATTGAAGGGGGGCAGACTCAAGAAAAATGTCAGGAAGTATTTTTTCATGGAGAGAGTAGTGGATGCTTGGAATGCCCTCCCGCGGGAGGTGGTGGAAACGAAAACAGTAACAGAATTCAAACATGCGTGGGATAAATATAACGGAATCCTGTTCAGAAGGAATGGATCCTAAGGAGCTTAGCCGAGATTGGGTGGCAGAGCCGATGGCGGGAGGCAGGGATGGTGCTGGGCAGACTTATACGGTCTGTGCCAGAGCCGGTGGTGGGAGGCGGGACTGGTGGTTGGGAGGCGGGGATAGTGCTGGGCAGACTTATACGGTCTGTGCCAGAACCGGTGGTGGGAGGCGGGGCTGGTGGTTGGGAGGCGGGGATAGTGCTGGGCGACTTATACGGTCTGTGCCCTGAAAAGGACAGGTACAAATCAAGGTAAGGTATACACAAAAAGTAGCACATGTGAGTTTATCTTGTTGGGCAGACTGGATGGACCGTGCAGGTCTTTTTCTGCCGTCATCTACTATGTTACTATTAGATTGTAAGCTCTGTCGCGCAGGGACTGTCTCTTCATGTTCAAGTGTACAGTGCTGTGTACGTCTAGTAGCGCTATAGAAATGATAAGTAGTAGTAGTTTAGATTCTTGGACAAATAGCAGCGTGTCATCTGCATATAGTAAAACCTTATGTTCCATTCGTTATACGCATATTCTTTCTGATATTTTAGCCAGAGGCTCAATAGTCACAGCCAAGAGGAGAGAGGACATGGGGCATCCCTGCCTCACCCCCTCCCTAGGGTAAAGGTCTCTGAGAGTATCCCATTGACCATTACTTGACTAGTTGCCGCAGTGTACACAGATTGGACCCACTTCCCAAAATGTCCTCCTAAATCCCATTTTATGCAGTATTCTAAAAACGAAATCCCATTCTACCCAATCAAAAGCTTTTTCAGCATCTATAGCCATACACAGTGCCTTTAATTTTTCCCTTTGAACATGTTCTATCAGGTTGATGGCTCTCCTTATGTTGTCCCCCAAGACCCACCCTTTGATGAATCCCATCTGAACCCAATGTACTATTTTAGGTAGAAGTAGCTCAAGGCAGTCTGCCAACAGTTTTGATAAAAATGTTGTATCTGTATTAAGAAGAGTAGTGGATCTATAGCTGGCACATTTAGTTGGGTTCTTATCAGGTTTAGGTAGTACCACCACCTGCGCTTTGTACATACTGGCAAGAAAGTGTTCTCCCTGCAAGATCTCATTAAAGAGCTGGAAAAGGAAGGGGGCAATATGCTCTCCCACACCTTTGAAAAATTCCATGGGGAAGCCATCCTCACCTGCAGCTTTTCCACTTTTTACATTTTAATGGATTTCAATATCTCTACCAATCCAAAGTTGGTCCTCTAAAGAGATACTTGGTATCCCCACTGTCCCTTTATTTCCTTGATCTGTCCACAATTGCAACATGATAAAAAACATTGTTAAAGATAGCTAATAGGTCCAACATAGGGGTTCTCAACCCAGTCCTCAGGACGCATCAAGCTAGTCTGGTTTTCAAGATATCCACAATGAATGTGCATGAGATAAATTTGCATTCACTGCCTCTCATGCATATTCACTGAGGGTAACCTGAACACTTGACTGGCTGTATATGCCCCGAGGACTGGGCTGAGAACCACTGGTCTAAAATGATCAACATAGCTATACTGAAAAAAAGTCTAATGAGCCCTAAAGGAACTAGCAAAAACCTAATTAATATGCATATTTAACCTTCTAGTTTGGTTCATTCCTACCATTATGGTGAATGATTCAAATAATTTGGCCTGATTAGAATGAAGAATGAAGGGCAAGCTCACTGGTGCACATTGCCAGGTGGAGAACATGAACTCAATACCTGGAACCAGTTTCTGTTCTCCAGACCAATTGGGGATTCTGTGGAGGCTGTGGGCTGAGGGATTTTTGGTTGTTGCTCAACAGCAACAACTAGTGGTCAGAGTAAGCCACGGTTTGTGGACTCTGGGTAAGAACTCTTGCTTTGATAGCTGGGCAAAGTTGATAGGGGCATATAAAATAGGGGGGAAATTTGAGCTGGGCTTGGCACTTAAAGGCGCTATATTTACGAATGACCTCAGTGTGTGCTGGGAGGAGGCAAATCCCCCAGAGATTGAAGAAGGCAGTATTCCCTCAGGATTTCTTTGCCTAGGTCCACCTCCTTCTGAATTTCCCTTTCCCCACCCACATGGCCTCACCTCATTTGGCTGATTTATGGCGAGTGAAGATGTTCAGGTGGCAACAATTAAGGAAAATCAGCATGAGACCTGTAAGCCGTCATGTGTTATCAAGGAAATAAATAGAAATAAAGAAAACAGAGAAATGAAAAAACAATGATACCTTTTTTATTGGACTAACTTAGTACATTTTTTATTAGCTTTTGAAGGTAACCTTTCTTCTTCCGATTAGAAATGAGCAAATTGCTCATTTCTGATCTGAAGAAGAAGGGTTACCTTCAAAAGCTAATCAAAGAATGTAATGATTGTCCAATAAAAAAGGTATCATCTTATTTTCTTTTTCTATATTTTCTTTTATTTCTATTTATTGTGGACTAACACAGCTGCCACATGACTTTACTCAAGATTTGTTATCAAGGAAACCCATACCAGTAGCACAGCCAGTGAGTGCCTACAAGCCCAGAAGCCCCATGCTGATTTTTCTTACTCTTGCTGCTGTGGGTATGTGGTACCACCTCAAGATCCCAGCCATCATGCTGTTTTCAGCTGTGGGACTGGAACCAGAGGCAGAATCCAATGGTACTGTCAAAAACTGGCTTTCTCTTAAGATAGTTTATGTTACAGTTATTCTCTTCCTTCTTTTAACGTGGGTTAGATGTACTTAAAAAATTGAGATTGTACTCTTTGTTTGAAGTTATATTGTTTTCTTTATTTCTATAATTTCCTTGGCCCTAAGTTATGGAACAGTCTCTCCCCCCCCCCCCCCCCCACACACACGCACACACATACATCTGCACTGAATACTCTCTCTTAGCATTCAAGTCAGCCCTCAAGTCACACCTCTTTTCTGTGGCCCAAGGATCACCATCTTCATAACCACTTATTCTCCTGTGCTCTCCCTTCTTTGCCTCCCCCCCCCCCCCACCTTTCTTTCTCTCTTTTTCCCCTTTCTCTGTTTATTACACTTGTTAACTGCATAGATGCCATTACAGGTCCCTTGAGGTATATCACACTTCCTGAATGAATGAATAAATACATTAAATTAATAATTACTGGTTTGTTGTGAAATGTTCAAAAATTCAATTAAAAAAAATAAAACAAAACAATTGGCACTATATACTGTTGTCTGCACTGCCTACACCAAATTTAACTCCTAGAAAAATCCATGAGGTAATTATGAATGAAGGCTGAAGGAACTATAGTTTAACAGAGGCCTTTTCCAATTTGGAAAAGGTACAGGAAGAAACTGCCTGGACTAAAAAAAAAAACAGAACAAAAGATTAGGAATTTTTTTTTAAAAGATACATTAAAAAGATTTCTTTTGAGGAAGCAAATATAATTTTTAAAAAGTGGAGAAAGCAAGCAGAGAAGCATGGCCTGTGCAATTCTTTCCAACCCCTCTGCATGTCTGCACATGTGGTTTGTGTACATGCATTATATATCTCTGTTTTGTATGTTTATGGGTGGGGCAATTTGTAAATGCTGGGGCAATTGAAGGGTAATTTTTGGGGTGGTGGGGCAATTGTGGAGGGTAGTTTCTGGGGTGAGGGTAGTTTAAAAGTGATGGGAAAATTGTGGGAGCAGGTTTTGGGATAATAGGGCAGTTGCAGGTTAGTTTTGGGGGGTAGGGCAGTTGCAGAGGGTAGCTTTTGGGATGGAGCAGTTTCTCAAATGGTGGGAAGTTTGCAGGGGTATTTTGGGAATAGAGCAGTTTTCAGGGTGGTGGGGAAATTCCAGGATGTAGTTTAGGGTGAAGGCAGTGTTGGAGATTGTGGGATAACTTTGAGGAGGTAACATTTGTGAGTTGGGCAGTGTACAGAGTGGGGCAGCAGTTGCAGGAGGCAACTTTTGGGAATAGGGTAGTTTCTAGAGTTATGAGGCAATCGCAAAGGGTAGTTTTGGGGGGGGAGGGGACAGTTTTTGATGGAGTTATTTGCAGGGGTTTTTGGAGCAGTTTGTGGAATGTGAGGCAATTTTGAGGGGTAGTTTTGGGGATGGGCCAGTTTGTTGGTTGTGAGACATTTGTATGGGGTAGTTGGGTGGTAGGAACAGCTTGTAGGGTAGTGGAACTGTTGTGGGGATAGATTTGAGAATAGTGAAGTTTGTAGGATGGTGAGTCTGTTGCAGAGGTAGTTTTATGTGGAAAGGGCAGTCCTGGAGGGAATATTTTGGGGTGGGACAATTTGAGGATGATGGAGCAGCCATGGTGGGATAATTTTTGGGGAGTGGGGGTAATTGGGGGGGGGGGTTGGAAGGGTAGCGAACAGAAACAGGTAATGTTGAGAAGAGGAATTCTCTATCTGCTATATCTTGCTGTATGTTTCTATGCTCCAGAAACTTTAACTCCTTTTTCTATAAAAATGTATTGCACCATATTTTTGAGAGGCTTTTTTCTCTGGATCCCCCATCCCGATCTGGCCCATTTTCAGACTTGTGTCTTTTTATTGATTTTTTCCCCACATACTAACTTTCATCCTATCATGTTAAATTTTCAGAAAGTTATTCCACCCCTCAGATAGGTGGATGGATAGACAAACAGACAGACATCTGGGCCACATTTCTTTCCAATTTCCTTTGGGTTGGTAAGAATTTAAAAAATTTTGCTTGAAAGGATAATGTTAAGTAATACATCCAAAATCGTCTGGAAGAGATTTGGGAAGCTCTGAAGTAGAGGAGACTTTGTGAAGAATCAGAAAAATAGGCAACCTAACAATTGTGATGATATAGCACATGTTCCTTTAAGAGGCAAGGCCTGAGTAAAATCACAAGAGAGAAGGGCCAGTGACGTTAATAGCGAGCTCTCTATTGACTGTCTCCAGTGAGAACCTGATGAACAGCTCTGCTCCAAGCAGCAGCTAGAAGCAAAACCCAGAGCTGAGTGCTTATTTCATCTTTTTTCCTCCTTCTGTCCGCTTCTCTGTATCTGTCTCTTTGTAAGGTTTCTGTTTTATTGGTTCTCAGAGGATCTTCCTTATATTTTTCACTGGTGTGGCGTTCCGGAAATCTGCCACCCTGAAGTTTCTAGCTGTTTTACTGGCAGCGGGGATGCTCGCTTTCCTTGGTGCAATTATTTGCATCATCGCAAGCGTCCACCCTGCCACCAGAGGAACTCTCCACGGTACTGAAAATGAGTCTGTCTCCTCACCTGCCGAGGGGCACGGAGCTCTCCACGGTGCTGAAACAATGTATGGCGGCCGGCACGGTCACAAAGATGCCTTTGTGGACCTGTCTAGCTCCAGACCCCACACACCACAGACCTTCAGCCAGTTCCTGTGCCGCCCTCTTACCCTGGAGTGCCCATCGGACAGCCCACAGGATGCCCCACACCCTCCAGGAGAAGACCTTGTCTTCCTCCAAACAACAGCTGAGCAACTGAGACAGACCGTACTCCAGCAGAAGGAACAGATAGTCATTGACCAAGAGGCCATCAGGGAACTGACAGGCAAGCTAAGCCAATGTGAGAATGGTTTGGAACTGAGTTTTCAGGACAGTACTCATATCTGGGGACCCAGAAAAGACCACATGGGAGACCTGCCAGTGGATTCCCCTGAAGGCGTATTGGAAATGGAAGAGTCAGTGAGAACCCTGAAAGACAGGATAGAGAAGATAGAGGTAAGTTTAACCCAATCTGATACCAGGACACCCCAGGTGAGATTTAGAGTGTCATAATTTCTGGGAGGGGGTGGGTTAGCGTCCATGTTTTATTACTTAATTTTCTAATTTTTGTTGTAGCAATTATATCTGCATTATAAAATAAATCTTACACTTTATTTACCTGTCATTTACCATTTAGTACTTGTATCAATTTTTCTTGCAGCATGTTCTATCCAAATGTGTTAATTTAATAGATGATTAAATTAGCTTATTAATATTTTAATTATTTTGTAACTAGTTTCATTTTCTGTGTATTTTAGTCTATTTTCCTAGATAAGATCATAGGAATTATGAGAACATTTTCTATGGATTTATAATTCCTTTAATTAAATTACAGTATAATTTTATTGGAAAATGATATTCAAGATAGGACTTTTATATTTTATGAGGCATAGCTTTGTGTGTGTATGTGCGTGTGCATGTGTGTGCATGAGGGAAAGATAAAGAAAGTATACACAAGCAGTGCTTGGGTGTGACAAGTTGAATATCTGTCCATCTGCATTTTTGCACATATATAAAATAAGGATTACAAAACTGTATATCATCAAAGATCTATATAAAAAATTTCAAAGATGTTCCCACTACTGCACCATAGTATTTTTCATTATTCAAATGCTTAAAATTACTATTAACAAATATTGGGCCCCTTTTATGAAGCAGCACCAACTGGCATGTGCTGAAATCAAAGAATCCCATTTAATTCCCATGGGCTTCTTTGTGTTCAGCACATGCTAATCCATAGTGCTGCTTCGTAAAAGGAGTCCGTTATATTTTTAAAAAATCAGACATGCTTATGTCATTCCTTTCATTGACATGAAAGCTCAAGTCCTTTAAAATAGCCTTATCCTTATTACAGCAAAAATCTGTGCATATCAGACTTTTTCTCATACTTGCCCAACCTTCAAACTTATCAACAATAAGACATCAAACTGAAGCAAATAAATATCACTAAAGTGGTGCACTTATCTTTAGGCAAGCATCACTAGAATAGCCACATTCACTTGTAATCTCACAATGTGATTTTGAAAAGACAGTTCTTATGATAACTAGTCATCTCATTGAGATGTGTGTACCCCTTTATCTCATTGTGACAAACTGTGTGCTTAAGAATGTATGTGTGAGAATGACTGGTGATCTTGTATGTGTATGGGTAAAAAACTGTGCTCAGAGAAATCTTTGCTCCATATGTCTGTGTGCATATTTGAATACATGCTTGTCTGTACATACCATTGTGGGTTTCCCTGTACACATGTGCATAATGTTGTGTAGTAAAATGTAGTCAATACCTTTTTAGTGGACTAACAGAACAGTTTTAATAGTATTTAAGAATTATATTCCTTCCATTGGACTTCTGCATAGTGAGTTATGGATGATGCTGGCCTAATATAGGAGTAAATTGTAGACTGGATTAGAAAAAATGATGTTTGTTTTCAAAGATGTAAAGAGTTGTAGTGATGGAAAGGGAAATTGATATGTTTATAGAGGAGTAAGAAAGCTGACAGAGACAAACAGCGAACTTAACAACTACAGGAAGACTAGATCTCATGCATAAAGAAGTTAATCTCTTTGTTAAGCCCTTTAAAATGTTTTACAATTTGTTAGAAAATATCTTAACATTTCTGGGTAGGTTTGAAAAACTATTTGATATTCAGATCATAATGTCATTGACAGACCCACAAGAACTGTTTTTAAGAACATATGAACTGTCATTTGGGGTCAGACCAGAGGCCCACTGAGCCCAGCATCTTCTCTCCAACAGTGGCCAGTTGAGATCATGTGTAACTTTCTGGTAGTTCTTAAGGTAGAAATCCATTCATTGTTGTTTATTCCCAGACATGGTGATCCCCAAGTCTACCTGGTTCATAGCTGCTAAGGAATCTGTTCTCCAAAAACATGCTCAATCTCTTTTTAAAGCCCAGCTATGATACTAGCCTTAGCCACATCTTCTGGCAACAAATTTCACAGCTTAATTATGTATTGACTGAAAAAAAGAGTTATTTAATTTAATTTAATTTAATTTAACTTTAAAAAGACATTTATAACTGCTTCTATCCAGCATTAGGTTCAAGGCAGATAACATCACGAAAGGCTTTATAATTAATATGCAGAGACATTACAATCAATACACATTGTTCACATTTTTAATTAATCTCTTTACAATGCATCCCCACTAACTACAATTAATGAATACCATACAATTAAAATCTCACATTAAAAAATCCACGGTATATAAAGCCAAGGGGTCCTTTTACTAAGCTATGGTAAGCACTAGCGCATGCTTACCACAAGTTTAAAAAGGTACTGTTGCAGGATGTGCTCCGGCATTCTGCAGTAATTTTGGAATTGATGCACACTCCCACATGCTAAAAAATATAATGGGGGGGGGGAGCTAATAGTCACCCAGGTGCGCATGGTTCAGTGTGGAGTATTCTGGAATGATACTGTTGAAACAGGATCTTTAGGGAATCCCAATAGAGAGGTTTCAATAATGGTGAAAGTCAGGAGTGTCTAATCGGAGAACAGAGTAAAGGATGCAAATTATCCCCATCAACTTCGAATCAGGTTGTAGATGCAAGGAAAAAACACAATTTGAAGTGCCTATATACAAATGCTAGAAGCCTAAAAAATAAGATGGGAGAATTATAGCACTAAATGAAGAGGTAGATGTAATAGGCATTTCAGAGACTTGGTGGAAGGAGGACAACCAATGAGACACTATGTTAACAGGGTACAAATATATTGCAATGATAAAGGGGACCAAATTGGAAGTGTGTGTGTGTGTGGGGGGGGGGGGGGGTGTTGTGCTATATGTTAAAGAGGGAATTGAATCAAACAAAATTAACATGAACAGATAGCAGCATGGAATCATTATGCATAGAAATTCCATGTGTGAAGGGAAGGAGTATTTTTGTAGGGCCGTACTAATGTCTGCTAGGACAGAATGAACAGACAGATGAAGAAATGTTTACAGAAATTAGGAAAGCTGGCAAATTGGGCAACAGCATAACAATATCAGATTCTTTCCAAGATCAGGTGACCCTCAGGGGGAGGAATGCTGTCATTGGCCTAACCCTTGGTAAGCTTTTTCTTGACTGGGAGGTACATGGTGGAGGTGCCCAGCGCTCCCACCAGCTGCCTTCAAGGTGCTGTGGAGGACTTGCAGCCCATCTGCATATCCTCACAAACTTCTCTAGGGTGACTCCCAGGTCCACTCCAATCCGCTCAGGGCCTTCGCTCCAGGTGTCCAGCGCTCACACCAGCTGCCTTCCAGGTGTTGTGGAAGACTTGCAGCTCATCTGCATATCCTCACAGCGTTCTCCAGGGAGACTCCCCAGGGTCCATCTGATCCTCCCAGGACTTTCGCTCCATGTGCTGCATGCCGAAGCATTTTCTCTATACACTTTGTATTTTCTCCCAGTTACTTCTTATGGCTCCAGTACACTTTTCTTCTTCGTACTGTCCCTTCCCCAATCTCTTTTTCTATCTGAAATCACTGTATACTGCAGGAACACATGGCCCACCTTCTGCTTTCATCACCTCACCATCTCTTTTGTCTTCTCCCTTCTCAGCTCTCAACCTTCAACAATTCCTTTCTTCCATTCAACCATCTCCATTCTATCTGAGTACATCTCACCTTTGTTGCTATCGTCATTCCTCTCCTACTCTTCTCCATACTCTCTTGCTCCTTCTCCTGTACTCCACTGGGGATATCAATCCCAATCCTGGTCCTCCACATCAGCTCTCATCCTATTCGTGCAGGTCACACCATGATGTCTCCAATCTAATTTCTGTTCCTCTCCTTCCCCCCCCTCCCCCCCCCCCACTCTTCCATGCCTTTCTCATATACTCTGTGGAATGCCTATTCTGTGTACAACAAACTTTCCTACATCCATGACCTCTTTACCTCTCATACTCTCCATCTGCTTGCACTAACTGAGACCTGGCATCGCCTTGAAGACTCTACTTCAGCCGCGGCTCTGTGTTATGGATGTTATTTTTTCTCCCATACTCCTCATCCAGTTGGCTGCAAAAGTGGTGTTGTGCTACTACTCCCTCCTGTAGATTTCAACCTCTTCTTCCACTTCAGTCTCACTGCTTTTCTTCCTTCGAAGTCCACTCCATCCATTTATTCACTCCTCTGCCTCTCTGAGTAGCAGTCATTTATTGACCCCCTGATAAGTCCCTTTCTTCCTTTCTCACTGTCTTTGATGCCTGGTTTTCTTTCTTTCATGAACCTTCATCTCCTTCCCTCATTCTTGGGGATTTTAACATTCATGCTAATGATCCCTCTGACTCTTATGCTTCTCAGTTTTTCACTTTAACATCCTATTCAATCTTCAACTGTGCTCCACTACCTCCACTCACCAGAATGGCCACTGTCTTGATCTTATCTTCTGCAACTGCTCACTCTCCAGTTTCTGTGCTTTAGCTCTTCCCCTCTCTGACCATAATCTGATAACTTTCACACTGTAATGCTTTGGATTTACAGCCTGTCTCACTAACACAGACTGCTCAATAATTACTGTGGATTATTTTAGATTTGTAATAAGTAAATGAAACCTTTATTAGGGAAGCTAAATTCTACAATGATTAATATATATATATATATATATATATATATATATATATATATATATATATATATATATATATATATATACAATGGTTAGCACATATACCATGATTAACTCTATACACAATCATTACATCACTGGTCTCTACATCTCTTAGACCAGGAAAAGAAGCAAACATAATGATTAGCTATAAAAACAGTCATTACATCACTGGCCTCTACATCTCTTAGACCAGGAAAAGAAGCAATACATTATATACATACAATCATCACTGGTCTCCATCATCCAGGCTCTTATTATCAGCTGTGGGAGCCCGATTCGCAGCGAGAGCTAGGAGCTTTAGACCAGGAACAACAGATCCTCTGCGTAGTCCATACATTACTCACAGATGAACCCCACCTCTACTGTGACAAGCCCTCCCTTTTATTAGGCTCTGAGCCCATGTCCGGAGCTAAGGAAAGTTACAGAAAGCTTCTATGAAAAATTACAGAATGCTTTTCTGCTTACGTCTGTAGGAACGTGGTCACATGCTTTCCCAAGTCCAGGTGGCCAAGATGGGCCTGGGAAATAAGTGCCATCCTCCCCTTTGCATACCAAATTAGTTAGAGCTGTGTCTTATCTTCTGCATTCCAACTTGTTTTTACACAATCAAAGTTAAATAACCATTTTTAAACAAAATTACTTCTAATCAACAATACAGACCCTGAGTGCACTGGTTGGTCCAGACAGGGTTGAAAAACAATCTTTAAAATTCACTTCCATTACACATACTTAAACATCCAACCCCCCCCCCTCCCCCACCGTCCCATCCAATGCATTTAGAAAGGCTACTGACCCTTCTACTCTGTCCTCCAATGTTTCTAATCTCTTCTCAACCACTGTGTTATCCAAGTCTGTCAATGAGGCTGTCTCTTCCTATAATACTACTCTCTCCTTTGCTATGGATACTCTCAATCCTCCCATTCTCTGTTCTGTAAGGCATACCAAACCTCAGCCTTGGCTGACCTCCAGAATCTACTACCTATATTCCTGTGCCCACTCTGCTGAACGCCTTTGGCTGAAATCCCTTGCCCATAATGACTTCATACATTTCAAATTCTTGCTGACCTCCTTCCAGTCTGCTTTTTCACTTGCCAAACAGGACTACTACATCCAGCTGACAAATTGGCTCAACCCATCAACGTATCTTTGCCACACTGAACTCTCTCCTCAAAGTGCCTTCACCTCCAACTCCCTCTTTACTTTCTCCCCAAACTCTGGCTACTTTCATGATAAGGTTCACAAGATTAAACTTGAATTCTCAACCAAGTCACCTCCACCTTTCCTTCCTTTAGTCCATTCTCTCAACCCTCCTTCAACCCCTGCCTCCTTTTCTGAAATCACTGAAGAGGAAACTGCACATTTTATTTCCTCCTCAAAACTAACTACCTGTTAACTCTGATCCCATTCCCACCCATCTACTTAGCAATATCTCTCCTACTGCCATCCCTTTTATTTGTCAAATCCTCAATCTTTCACTGTCCACTGCAACTGTTCCTGATGCCTTCAAACGTGCCATAGTCACACTCCTCAAAAAACCTTCATTGGACCCTATCTGTCCTTCCAACTATCACCCCATCTCCCTCCTCCCTTTCCTATCCAAGATACTTGAACATGCTGTTCACGGCTGTAGTCTTGACTTTCTTTCATCTCAAGCTATTCTTGATCCACTTCAATCTGGCTTTCACCCTCTTCATTCAACTGAAACAGCTCTTGCTAAAGTCTCCAATGACCTGTTCCTGGCCAGATCCAAAGGTCTCTATTCTATCCTCATCCTTCTCGATCTATCTGCTGCTTTTGACACTGTTGATCACCACCTGCTCCTTGATACGATGCCCTCACTTGGATTTCAGGGATCTGTTCTTTCCTGGTTTTCTTCTTATCTCTCCCATCTTACTTTTAGTGTACATTATGGTGGATCATCCTCCATTTCTACCCACTATAAGTTGGTATACAGTGGGGGAAATAAGTATTTGATCCCTTGCTGATTTTGTAAGTTTGCCCACTGACAAAGACATGAGCAGCCCATAATTGAAGGGTAGGTTATTGGTAACAGTGAGAGATAGCACATCACAAATTAAATCCGGAAAATCACATTGTGGAAAGTATATGAATTTATTTGCATTCTGCAGAGGGAAATAAGTATTTGATCCCCCACCAACCAGTAAGAGATCTGGCCCCTACAGACCAGGTAGATGCTCCAAATCAACTCATTACCTGCATGACAGACAGCTGTCGGCAATGGTCACCTGTATGAAAGACACCTGTCCACAGACTCAGTGAATCAGTCAGACTCTAACCTCTACAAAATGGCCAAGAGCAAGGAGCTGTCTAAGGATGTCAGGGACAAGATCATACACCTGCACAAGGCTGGAATGGGCTACAAAACCATCAGTAAGACGCTGGGCGAGAAGGAGACAACTGTTGGTGCCATAGTAAGAAAATGGAAGAAGTACAAAATGACTGTCAATCGACAAAGATCTGGGGCTCCACGCAAAATCTCACCTCGTGGGGTATCCTTGATCATGAGGAAGGTTAGAAATCAGCCTACAACTACAAGGGGGGAACTTGTCAATGATCTCAAGGCAGCTGGGACCACTGTCACCACGAAAACCATTGGTAACACATTACGACATAACGGATTGCAATCCTGCAGTGCCCGCAAGGTCCCCCTGCTCCGGAAGGCACATGTGACGGCCCGTCTGAAGTTTGCCAGTGAACACCTGGATGATGCCGAGAGTGATTGGGAGAAGGTGCTGTGGTCAGATGAGACAAAAATTGAGCTCTTTGGCATGAACTCAACTCGCCGTGTTTGGAGGAAGAGAAATGCTGCCTATGACCCAAAGAACACCGTCCCCACTGTCAAGCATGGAGGTGGAAATGTTATGTTTTGGGGGTGTTTCTCTGCTAAGGGCACAGGACTACTTCACCGCATCAATGGGAGAATGGATGGGGCCATGTACCGTACAATTCTGAGTGACAACCTCCTTCCCTCCGCCAGGGCCTTAAAAATGGGTCGTGGCTGGGTCTTCCAGCACGACAATGACCCAAAACATACAGCCAAGGCAACAAAGGAGTGGCTCAGGAAGAAGCACATTAGGGTCATGGAGTGGCCTAGCCAGTCACCAGACCTTAATCCCATTGAAAACTTATGGAGGGAGCTGAAGCTGCGAGTTGCCAAGCGACAGCCCAGAACTCTTAATGATTTAGAGATGATCTGCAAAGAGGAGTGGACCAAAATTCCTCCTGACATGTGTGCAAACCTCATCATCAACTACAGAAGACGTCTGACCGCTGTGCTTGCCAACAAGGGTTTTGCCACCAAGTATTAGGTCTTGTTTGCCAGAGGGATTAAATACTTATTTCCCTCTGCAGAATGCAAATAAATTCATATACTTTCCACAATGTGATTTTCCGGATTTAATTTGTGATGTGCTATCTCTCACTGTTACCAATAACCTACCCTTCAATTATGGGCTGCTCATGTCTTTGTCAGTGGGCAAACTTACAAAATCAGCAAGGGATCAAATACTTATTTCCCCCACTGTATCTCAGGGATCTGTCCTGGGACCTCTTCTTTTCTCCATCTATACTTCTTCCCTAGGTACTCTGATCCCATCCCATGGTTTTCAGTATCACCTTTATGCAGATCTACCTCTCCACACCAGAAATTGCAGCAGGAATCCAGGCCAAAGTATCAGTCTGCCTGTCTGACATTGCTGCCTGGATGTCTCACCGCCATCTGAAACTAAACATGACCAACTGAGCTTCTTATCTTCCCCCCTAAACCAACCTTTCCTCTTCCACCATTCTCTTTCTCTGTGGATAACACTCTCATCCTCCCTATCTCATCAGCTCGTAACCTTGGGGTTATCTTTGGTTCCTCTCTCTCCTTCTCTGCACATATTCAACAGACTGCTAAAACCTGTCGTTTCTTTCTCTATAATATCACCATCCTGTCTTTTTTGAGCACACTACCAGAACCCTTATCCACACTCTTATCACCTGCAACATGCTTCTCACAGGTCTCCAACTTAGCCATCTCTCTCCCCTTCATTCTGTTCAAAATTCTACTGCTCAACTTATATTCCACCAGTGTCGCTATGCTCATATTAGCCCTCTCCTCAAGTCACTTCATTGGCCCCGTATCTGTTTATGTATACAGTTCAAACTCCTCTTATTGACTTACAAGTGCATCCATTCTGCAGCTCCTCAGTACCTCTCTACTCTTATCTCTCTCTACACTCCTCCCTGGAAACTCTATTCACTGGGTAAATCTCTCTTATCTGCACCCTTCTCCCCCTCTGCTAACTTCCTCTGTTCCTTTTATCTTGCTGCACCATATTGTTCCTTTTATCTTGCTGCACCATATGCCTGGAATAGCCTTCCTGAGCCGGTACATCAAGCTCCATCTCTAGCCATCTTCAAATCTAGGCTAAAACCCACCTTTTTGGTGCTGCTTTTAACGCCTAACCCTTACTCACTTGTTCAGTACCCATGTTTTATCATTCCCACCTTAATAATTCTCTTATCCCTTATGTGTCCTGTTTGTCTGTCCTAATTAGATTGTAAGCTCTGTCAAGCAGGGACTGTTTCTTCATGTCCAGTGTCCAGCACTGCATAAGTCTAGTAGTGCTATAGAAGTGATAAGTAGTAGTAGTAATAATGGATGAATTCAATTACCCCAATATTGACTGGATAAATGTTACAAAAGGGAACACCGGGGAGATAAAATTCCTAGATTTAATAAATGACTGCTTCTTGGAGCAACTGGTCCAGGAACCAACAAGAGTGGGAGCCATTTTATATCTAGTCCTTAGTGTAATGTAGGGCATAGTATGAGAGGTAATGGTGTTGTGTCCACTGGGAAACAGTGATCATAATATGATCAAGTTTGGGCTACTATCTGGAATGAAGCCACAAAGGAAATCAACTGAAGCAGCTT
Source organism: Microcaecilia unicolor (assembly GCF_901765095.1). Taxonomy (NCBI): domain Eukaryota; kingdom Metazoa; phylum Chordata; class Amphibia; order Gymnophiona; family Siphonopidae; genus Microcaecilia; species Microcaecilia unicolor. Next base: position 389,381,920 of record NC_044031.1, on the reverse strand, counting down.
TAATTTTTGAAATGGTAACTATGATAGAATGAGGAAAATGTTTTAAAAGAAGCTAAAAGGATCAGCTGCAAAGGTTAGGACATTAATTCAGGCATGGGTGTTGTTTTAAAATACCATCTTGGAAGCCCAGACCAGATGCATTCCAAGTATTTACAAAGGTAGAAAGAAGAGAAAATGACAGCCAGCATGGTTAAAAGGTGAAATGAAAGAGGTTATTAGAGCCAAAAGCATGTCCTTCAAAGAATGGAAAAAGGACCCAAATGAAGAAAATAAGATGCAACATAAGTACTGTCAAGCTAGATGCAAAGCATTGATAAAGAAGGCTAAAAAATAATATGAAGAGAAACTTGCCTCAGAGGCAAAAACTCACAATAACAACTTTTTCAGGTACATCAGAAACAGAAAGTCTGTAAGGGCATCCATGGGACCATTAGATCATGAAGGAGCAAAAGGGACACTCAAGGATGAGAAGACCATAGCAGAGAAACTGAATTAATTCTTTGTTTGGTCTTTATGGAAGAAGATGTAAGAGATCTACCTGTACCAGAAATGGTTTTTAAGAGTGATAATGTGGAGGAACTGAAAGAAATCTTGGTGAACCTGGAAGATGTACTGAGCCAAATCAACAGATTAAAGAATAATAAATCACCTGGACCAGATGGCATGCATCCAAGGGTACTGAAAGAACTCAAATATAAAATTGCTGATCTGCTGTTGGTAATCTGTAACCTGTCATTAAAGTCATCTATACCTGAAGATAGGAGGGTGGACAATGTGACGCCATCTTTTTAAAAGGGTTCCAGGGGTGATCTGGAATTTACAAACTGGTAAGCATGACATCAGTTCTGGGTAAAATAGTGGAAACTATTATAAAGAATAAAATTACTAAACACATCTATTCCACTCATAACCAAACTCATGGAAGGCATAGTGACGAAACAACTCACTGAATACTTAAATAAACACTCAATCCTGCACGAGTCTCAATCAGGATTCCGGTCAAATCACAGCACCGAAACTGTTCTAGTGTCCGCAATGAACTCATTTAAACAAACAATTGCAACTGGTAACAACATACTCCTCCTACAATTTGACATGTCCAGCGCCATGGTTAATCATGAAATACTATTACATATACTAGAATACTTCGGAGTAGGAAGCACAGTTCTCAAATGGTTCAAAGGATTCCTAACCACAAGAGCATACCAAGTAACAACGAACGTGTACAGATCACTCCCATGGACACCTGAATGTGGAGCACCCCAAGGATCCCCCCTCTCACCAACCTTATTCAACCTGATGATGATACCTTTGGCCAAGCTTCTAGCCAACCAAAACCTCAACCCCTACATATATGCAGATGACATCACAATTTACATCCCATTCAAACATGATCTAAATGAAATCACCAACGAGATTAACCAAAGCCTCCAAATAATGCACACCTGGGCAGATGCATTCCAACTAAAATTTAATGCAGAAAAAACTCAATGTCTTGTACTTACCTCACAATATAACACAAAAAACTACTCCACCATAATCACACCATACTGCTCTCTTCCTGTCTCACAAAACTTGAAGATTCTTGGAATCACCATTGACCGAAACCTCACTCTTGATACCCACGTGAAAAACACTACGAAAGAGGTGTTCTACTCCATGTGGAAACTCAAAAGAGTAAAACCTTTCTTCCCGAGGTACATCTTCCGTACCCTGGTACAGTCAATGGTAATAAGTCATCTGGACTACTGCAACGCACTCTACGCTGGCTGCAAAGAACAGACTATCAAAAAACTCCAAACTGCCCAGAATACTGCCGCCAGACTCATATTTGGAAAAACTAAATATGAAAGCGCAAGACCCTTAAGAGAGAAACTTCACTGGCTCCCACTTAAGGAACGTATTGCATTCAAGATCTGCACGATTGTACACAAAATCATTCACGCAGATGCCCCAACCTACATGCTATACCTCGTGGACCTACCTCCCAGAAATGCCACAAGATCATCTCGCAAATTTCTCAACCTGCATTTCCCCAGCTGTAAAGGACTAAAATACAAGATGATGCATGCCACCACCTTCTCTTACATGAGCACACATTTATGGAATGCATTACTATGTTACTATGCATTTACTATGTTACTATTACCCACAGACCTGAAGACAATCGACGAAACAACTCTCTTTCGCAAATCTCTGAAGACATACTTCTTCAACAAGGCCTACAATGAGAACCTAGAGCCCCACTAACCCACTTCACCAACCCACTCAGTTATGAAAACTCAATTCCTATAATTTCTCTAATAAACCCCTTCCTTCTTCTTTCTTCCTTAATTAATCGCCACACAATATTAACTATACCTGATATACTGGAATAATCATGTTTAACAACACTATGTAAGCCACATTGAGCCTGCAAATAGGTGGGAAAATGTGGAATACAAATGCAATAAATAAATAAACATGGTTTAATGGAACAGCCAAGGAAATCTTGCCTCACCAATTTGCTTCATTTCTTTGAAGGCGTGAATAAACATATGGCTAAAGGTGAGCCAGTTGATGTAGTGTATCTAGATTTTCAGAAAGCTTTTAACAAAGTTCCTCATGAAAGACTCCTGAGAAAATGAGTGGAATAGGAGGCAATGTTCTGTTGTGGATTAGGAATTGTTTATTGGACAGAAAGCAGAGGGTAGGATTAAATGACCATTTCTCTCAATGGAGGAGGGTGAATAGTGGAGTGTCACAGAGATAAGTACTGGGACCAATGCTATTTAACATATTTATAAATGATCTGCAAATCCGAACAACAAGTGAGATGATTAAATTTGCCGATGACATAAAATTATTCAAGGTTCTTAAAAATACATGTGGACTGTGAAAAATTGTAGGAAAACCTTAGGAAATTGGAAGACTGGGCATCCAAATGGCAGATGAAATTAATGTAAATAAATGCAAAGTAATGCACATTGGGAAGAATAATCCAAATCATAGTTATCTGATGCTGGGGTCCACCTTAGGAGTCAGCATTCAACAAAAAGATCTAGATGTCATTGTAGACAATATGCTGAAATCTTCCACCCAGTGTGCAGCAGCGGCCAAAAAAGCAAACAGGATGCTAATAATTATTAGGAATGGGATGTAAAATAAGAACAAGAATATTATAATGCCTCTGTGTTGCTCCATGATGCGACCTCACCTTGAGTATTGCATTCAATTCTGGTCGCCGTATCTCAAAAAAGAAATAGCGGAATTAGACAAGGTTCAAAGAGTGACCACAATAATAAAAGGGATGGAACTCCTCTCATATGAGGAAAGACTAAAGAGGTAAGGACTCTTCAGCTTGGAAAAGAGACAGCTAAGGGGAGATATACACCACATCAATAGCCTTCAGGCTTGCAGGTGGCTTATATATTTAAGCACAGTAGGTATTTTTCTGTTTCTGGAGGGCTCACAATAAAAAAAAAATTAAAAGAGTTAAAGTGGAATTTGAATTTGGGTCCTCTGGTTTATAGTCCATTGTACTAGCCACTAGACCACACCTCAGACTTGTTTCTTGCTTTGTTAAGAATGCCCATAATACCTGAAGCTCTGATAGAATCTGGTATCCCCTTTCAGTTTCATTTTCAGGGGAGAGGGCGGGGGAATGCAATCACTGGGGAATTAAGGAGGTGTCATGCCTTAATCCCTCCTTTGGTGAGCTGCTCAATCAGAACACCTTTTTGTATTCTGGACATGGCTGAAACAGATCTAACTTAGGACGCCCTTATTTATAGGCTTGGACATTTCTTTCTGTTAGGTAATCACTGTTGGGCATCCTGATTTTGGGCCTCCCTAGTCCCGTCCAAAACACACCTACAACATGCCCCCTTGCTCTTTGGATGTACTGCAGTGTTGGACATCCCTTTTCTGCCTTTGCAAAATTGGGATTTGGACATTTCAAGTACGTGGATGTCCATCTAGATATTTTAAGATGTCCATATATGTAAATAATGGCATTTGCATGTGAATATTGCATACAAGTGTAAATATTTATTTCAGAAAGCCGTCATTTGCACATGGAGATCTACACCACACAGAAATTTCAAGGGGGAATGGGTTGGGCATAGTTTGGGTGTGACTAGGCAGTTCTAAAATCTATATATGTATCGTCCCCATTTTATAGAGGGACTAAATGGGCATGGGGAAAATTATCCATCAGGTTTTACACTGGCTGAAAGTCATATATAAGGATTACAGAACTTTACATGAGGGATTAAGAGAGTCATTCTCCTTAATCCCATGTAATTTATTGCCACTTTCAATTTGTGACTTCACTACTCAACTGGTCCCATTTATATAAGGTCTTAAAAATTATCATCGCCGTATATACGTTCTGACACATCTACTTGGAAGCTGCTTGGTCCATGCTGTTCATTTTTTCAACATGTATGTTTGTAAAATGGCTGCTTAGGCGGCATGGGCTGACAAATACACGTACTCCTGAGAGTACTTTACAAACAAGGTGCTGTGCCAATAGAGTATTTTCTAAAATAACACCAGAAATGGCCTCATTCCAACCTGGGTATCTCCATTCCAGTCTCAACATTCTACATGAAGTAAGGCTCCAAATCAACTAACTCTTCTTTATCCACGTGTTTACAGAAATGATAAGTAGTAGTAGTAGTTTACACCTTCCAAGAATTCTAATAGATTAGAAAATATGAATTTTCTTTGTTATATACTTGTCAGCTCTTCCCTATTAAGCTTTGTTTTCCCATAAGACCTGTTATTCTATTCCTAACAACTGTGACACCATTTTCCCAGCACCAGTATCAAGATGACGGGTCTATAGTGTCCTGAATCACCTCAGAATCCTTTCCAATTCTCAGATATAGTGGCGGATTTAATGACAGTTTACATATTATGAATAGCAGATCTCCAACTTGATATCTGATTTACTTCAGAATTCTGGGGCAAATACTATCAGATCATAGAGATTTATTGCAATTTAATTATCCAGTATGCTTTAGGCACTTCTTCTAGATTCATAACGATTTGAATCAGTTCTATTGAATCATCGCCTTGTTTTTCTCTGTGATGGTTTATTCTTGTCTTGTGACCTGTTTCACTAATTTAGCATACCTCTTCACATTTTCTGCACTGGATAATATAAAGAACAACTGATTATATTAGCCATATTATCATATTTGTTTCTTTTTCATTATGTGTTATGTAAATTATTCCACAGACATATCTTCCTTAATTCTTACATAGTAATATGTTAATTTAGAACAAACTTCTTACTCTGTTCATAACTATATCTTTTGCAATATAATGTAAGCCACATTGAGCCTGCAAATAGGTGGGAAAATGTGGGGTACAGATGTAGCAAATAAATAAATAAAAAGTGGCATCTTGCAGGTTTTGTGACATTTTCTTCTTTTTGACTTTCTGTTTGAAGCTTGCTTCTCACCACATTTTGCTACAGATTCAGTGGTTACTGAATGTCTAGACCAGGACGAGTAGGGATTATTTCTTTTAATAATTCATTCACAGTGGGAGGGACTGAAGGTCTTTTTTCGGGGAGAGGGAGGGGGTCAGGTTGTTTTTATGCTTGGCTGAACAGTACTCAATGGATTATTAGTTCCAAGGTTTTCCTTGTTTTTATTATGGTAGGCCCTCCCTTGATGTTTTAAATGAGCAAGAATTTTTCTTGAACATTTATAGCCAAGACCCTAGACTACTGTAATTCTGCAGTTCTCCATTCCCCATTGAATTGCCACGGAAGAGTAGGAACCAGATGACAGGGACAGCATTCATATCTCAACCCACTCTTCATCTTATGCCATTCTCAGCTTGTTGAGAGGAGGGCAGAAGTAATGGGGTGCCTCAGGGTGGGTACTCCTTCTCTGCTGCTATGTTTGGTGTATCACATTTGAATCACACAACACTATGGCATCCTCCATGGACAGAGGAGCATGAGGAAGATGCAACCTTAAGTATGATACCAGGCTGGGTGGATGAGTGAGGAGATCAGAAGGAGAATGAGTTAGGGTATGTGGGGACAAAAAGGGTAGTGATGAGAGAGGATATGAGTGATGAGAGGATTGGAGGGAATGTAGGAGAAGAGTGAGCAAGGGGACTGAACAACCTGTGGGGTGTGAGAGGATTAGAGGAAGGCGTGCTTGAGTGAGGAGTTCATTCAGGATGGGAGAGAGTGGGTGCATCAGAGAAGTTGTGAGGCGAGAATGAATGAGTGGACTAGAAAAGTTGGTTGTGTGTGTGGGGGAGACAAACTGTGGAGCATGACTGAGAAGATCAAGGGGTTATGGTTATAAGGCAGGGGATCAGAGAGGCTGTGGGATATAAGTGGTACATTCCTCCCTCTCCTGATCCTGGAGCCCCTCTCCAATTCAGGATCTTTTATTTCTCCTCTCCCCCTCTGATCTCCTCATTCCTTTTCCCTCTCCTCCTTGTTCCCCCTCCCTTTTCTCTGCTTCTCCATCCACTGTCTTTTTAACCCTCCTGCCTGAGGTTTCTTCTCCATTTCCCTCCTCTGGGTCCCCCTCACTCTCCCATCACTCAGACCCCTATCCCTTTTCTCTATCGCTCTCCTCCCTTCCCAGCACCAATTAAGATGATCCCTTTTTTCTATAAGAAAGGAACCCACTAAATGAACTGAACACACAAGATATCTCAGAAAATGATTTGTTTATTTTAATAAAAACATTTACATTATTTAATGTGTCATATTCAGATTTATGGACATGTGCCCGACATTTACCACAGAATTTTCCAACTCTTGCCACAGAATTTACCCTGCATTCTTTTTCTTTGAAGTGTTGACCCTCCTTTGCATCAGAGCACATATAGGACTAGATTCAGTAAATGGTGCACAAAAGTCGATGACGGAAAAAAAAATCGGCACTGAATGGTATTCTATAAAGGGTGTCGGAATCTGCATACAGCTTTGGGCATCAGGATTTACAACAAATGAAACCAGGTAGAAATCCTGGCATGAAAGTTAGGCGCAGATCCCTGGTATTCTATAATACAATGCGCATCTTTAGTGAATGCCCCTGATCTGCCCTTGCCCCTCCCATGGCCACACTCCCTTTTGAGTTGTGCAGTAAAAATTTGCATGCAGATCTTTGCAGAATAGGGCATAGCAAGATGCATGCACAAATCCAAATTGTTGCCAATTAGCTCCCAATAATTAATTGCTAGCACCCAATTATTGGCACTAATTGGCTCGTTAGCCAATTTAGTTGTGAGCACATCTCTGGATTGTGCAGAAATTGCTGTGCCATTTGTAGAATCCGGGGGATGATGGCATCAACTTTTTGTACCTAAATGATGGAAACTGAAGTTGCAAAACAGACTGCAGCGTTCACTTCAATTGGTTTTCTGTGAACAAGTCTGTAAACATCTGTTGCTGATTGAAATTAGAATATTAAAAATTAGGAGCATCCGCAATGCAGTATATTTAGGCAAATCTATTTTGTAAATTTATTCAAAGGTTCTTTTACTAAGCCACGGTAAAAAGTGGCCTGCGGTAGTGCAAGTGCATCTTTTGGGCTATTTTTTACTGTGTCTAGGAAAAAGGGTCTTTTTAAGGGGCTGGAAAATGGACATGCATTAAAATTGAAACCATCACGTGCCCATTTTCAGCCTGAGACCTTACCACCACCCATTGACCAAGCAGTAAGGTCTCACGCACTACCCTGGTGGTAAGCATGCAGCGCACGACAACTGTCATTTACTGCTGGGTAGGCGCTCCATGGTAGAAAATAGAAAATATTTTCTACCGCATGTTTTTGACACATGCCAGGACACACGGTAGCCAGAATGTAATGCCAATTTGACATATGCTAGATGCACTTAGACCCTTATGTGCCTTTGTAAAAGGGCCCCTCAATTTTTAAAAATTGCTTTTATTTCCTTTCACCCTTTTAAAGGGTGTGTCCTTGCTGGAAACCCCCAAGTCCATCTTGGCATTTCCTAGGAAAGGGAATCCTCCAACTTGTGTCCTTTATCCAGCTTTCAAAGTAGGGCTGAAAAGGAGAGAAGGCAAGGTAGGAATTATCCTCTACAGATTTCTATCACGATGAAGACAGAAAGCGAGCGTGTTAACCAGTAGACACAACTTGACATCCGAAAGGGTCAGTAATCTTATTCCAGGTTATGCACTTCCTCACTGCTGTCAAACCTTGGACTGGAGGAAGTGATCCCTTTATCAGGGGAACTGTGTGATCTGTCCTCTAGCGTGCATAGGGCGGGGCGGTGGGAGTGGTCTATCCCAGGCGCTGGCAGCAAGGTGGTGCATGGAGCAGGCACACGCTGTCAGCTCTGCCGGTCCCCTGCCCCAGAACAGGAAGTTCACATCTGAGGGGGCAGGGGACCAGCAGAGCCGCCAGTGTGTGTCTGCTCCATGCACCCCATTGCTTGGAAGAGGGAGGGTGTGCGCATGCAATCTGCCCAGAGGGGTGTGCTCTAACCCGGGTGCCATATAAGTTAGGTACGCTGCTGAATCTGTCTATGCTGAACAAAAGAAATGACAGAACAAGGAAAAAGCAGAGTAGTGGAAACAGAGATAGAAAGAATACCATATGACTGGATGCGCAAAAGGACAATTCCACGACAAAGCACTTGATAGGAGCTGATTCTCTAAAGGAAAATAGGCGGCTTTGTTCCTTTAAACCAGGGGTTCTAAATCCAGCCCTCATGACACACCCAGCCAGTCAGGTTTTAAAGCTATCCACAATGCATATTTATGAGATAGGGTTGTACACAATGGAGGCAGTGCGTGCAAATTTATCTCATGCATATTCATTGTGGGTATCCTGAAAATCTGACTGGCTGGGTGTGTCCTGAGGACTGGATTGAGAATCCCTGCTTTAGAGAATACTACTGTAACAGGGTAGATATACCTGCGATATTTAGCCATGAGCTGTTGGAAATGGAGATGCCTAAATGCCAGATAGGTGCATACTTTACAGCAGTGTTTCCCAACTCCAGCTCTTGCCAGTAAGGGTTTTAGGATATCCACAATGAATATGTATGAAAGAGATTTGCATATAATGGAAGCAGTGTATGCAAATCAAGCTCATGCATATTCATTTTAGATATCCTGAAAACCACGGCGTTCTGTTTGATTAATAGGACAATCACAACGTAGTGGGCAATATGCCCTAACTTTGTGGTTCATTTCCATTATTCCATATTAAACACATAAGAACCATTCTGACCCCTGAGGCAGGTGTTTGTACGCCGAAACACGGCCCGTGTCGGGTCACTTTCAGATTAAAGGACAACCGTTATCTCTATCCTGAAGGCCCACTGTTGCTGTTTTACTGCTTCTGTTTATGCTTATATGCTGTTTTTACCCTCTCTTCTGTGACTGCGTACTCTACAAAATCCAGAAGTTTACACCTCCTCCAAGGCAGCAAACTGCTCTTCTGGACCAGGGTTTGCAGGACTGACAGAGGGGGCAATCATGCTTTACCTGTCTGGTGTTTAAACCCCATCAAAACTTCACTAAAAAGAGTTATTTCCTTAACTGGCTCAGCTCCCCTTGGATGTCCAGATTTGGAAACTCTGGCATTTCTGCCTATAAAGGCCAGCACTTACACATTTCAAACATGGAGTAATGCTACTCTGTTTTTTGAAGATGTTCCTTCCTAAAAATGGCTGTTTTAAGTAGGTGCTGCAGCCTACATGTATTTTTACCATGTCCATGTGGTAACAGCGGTTAATGTATCTGGGTTTAAAAAAGGTGTGGACAAGTTTCTGGAGGAAAAGTCCATACTCTGCTATTGAGACAGACATGGGGAAGCCACTGCCACTGCTTACCCTGGGATTGGTAGCATGGATGGGAGCTACTAATTGGGTTTCCGTCTGGTACTTGTGTCCTGGAATGGCCACTGTTAGAAGCAGGATACTGGGCTAGATGGACCGTTGATCTGACCTAGTATGGCTGTTCGTATGTTCTTGTATTCTTATACTTACATTGCAAAAGGCTCCATGTATGGTGAGCCTTCTATAAAATACTCAGGAAACTGCACAGCCAGACTCTGAAGTCCCTTTTCCTACCTAAACGATCTGTGCAAAATAGGATTTATAGACTTTTCTTTTCTAATTTCCCTCTTTTGGATCTTCCAAAATGTCATGCAACTCTGCCCTCCTTCTTTTCCACAACTGATGTATTGTTTATCTTTAACTGTAGTTCTTTTGTTTTGAACAGTTTGTTTGCCATTTGTTAGCTGCTTTGGTGGTACCTCAAGAGAAATAAACTAAAGACAGTACAGGCTTTATTGATTTCAGAACAATCGTGCTACAATAAACAGTTTCCTTTGCAAACAGTGGTACACCATGCCCAAAACACAGAAGCAAAAGATAAACAGAAAGCACACATAAGGAAAAGAGATCGAGATCAAACCTGTACATCTGAACATAGCATTTGTCACTTAGAAAACTATGTAAAGATTGATTATTTAATCAAGCATTCATCCAACTGATAACTGTTTACAGAATGAGGTATCACTTAGCAATACATCTGGAAATAGATTTCATATGTATTGGACTTTGATTAATTGCACAGCTTTCTACCTTTATTGTTTTTATTCCTTGTTATTATAATTTGCTATTTTGACTATGTATTTATAGTAAGGAAGGGGATGGGATGTGATAAACTGCTTTTCTGTGGTTACAATCAAAGCGGTTTACATATTATATACAGGTATTTAGTTTGTACATGGGGCAATAGGTTAAGGGGACTTTTTACTAACCTGTACAAAAAATGGACAGGGCTATCACCAGCGTGGGTCTTTCCCGCATGCTGAGGCCACTTTTAGTGTAGCAGTAAAGTGGCTGATTTTCCATAATTCCCATTAATGGCCACGTGTTAATTTTCACATTAGCGCATGGCCATTAGCAGATGAGCACATACTGACACCTATTTTCTAGGTGGTACATAAGAACATAAGAGTAGCTATACTGGGTCAGAGCAATGGTCCATCTAGCCCAGTATCCTGCTTCCAACAGTGGCCAATCCAGGTCACAAGTACCTGGCAGAAACCCAAATCGTGGCAACATTCCATGCTACCAATCCCAGGGCGAGCAGGGCCTTCCTCCATGTCTATCTCAATAATAGACTATAGACTTTTCCTCCAGGAACTTGTTTGGATCTTTTTTAAACCCAGATACGCTGACCGCTGTTACTACATCCTCCAGCAAAGAGTTCCAGAGCTTAACTATTCGTTGAGTGAAAAAATATTTCCTCTTATTTGTTTTAAAGTATTTCCATGTCCTCTAGTCTTTGGAACGAGTAAAAAATTGATTTACTTCTACTCGTTCTACACCACTAAGGATTTTGTAGACCTCAATCTTATCTCCCCTCAACCATCTCTTTTCCAAGCTGAAGAGCCCTAACCTTTTTAGCCTTTCCTCATATGAGAGGAGTTCCAACTCCTTTATCATTTTGGTCACTCTTCTTTGAATCTTTTCTAATTTTGCTATATCTTTTTTGAGATACGGCGACCAGAACTGAACACAATATTCAAGGTGAGGTCGCACCATGGAGCGATACAGAGGCATTAGTAATTTTGGACTAATTCACCATCCCTTTCCTAATAATTCCTGGCATCCTATTTGCTTTTTTGGCCACCGCCGCCACACACTGAGCAGAAGATTTCAGCGTATTATCTACGACGACACCTAGATCTTTTTCTTGCATGCTGACCTCCAAGGTGAACTCTAGCATCAGGTAACTATGATTCGGATTATTCTTTCCAATATGCATCACCTTGCATTTGTCCACATTAAATTTCATCTGCCATTTGGATGCCCAGCCTTCCAATTTCCTAAGGTCTTCCTGCAATATTTCACAGTCCGCTCATGTTTTAACAATCTTGAATAATTTTGTGTCATCTGCAAATTTAATAACCTCACTCATCGTTCTGATTTTCATATCATTTATAAATACATTAAATAGGTCCCAATGCTGATCCCTGCGTCACGCTAAAGAAGCAGAAAAATGCATAGCAGAGTGTGTACCACAAGAGAATTTTCAATTTGGCGTGTTTGTGCTTTTTTGTTGGTGTTCTAGTGACCCAAAAATTGACATTCTCCCTTGAAGGGTTGCTATAATTGAACCTGTTTACATCTGTAAGACCCCTGACGCAGGCAGATTTGCCAAAACACAGACTGTATTGGGTCTTATTAATAAACTTTCTGAGTTGACAACCTAATCTTGAAGGCCCTTCTGGAACATTTTAGAAACATAAACATTCATTTTTCCTAAAGGTGTTACGGATCCCAGTATCTCTTGTCAATTTTGCTCTCAGGGGAGATATTAATCACTTGGGGGTGACCTCCTTTGTTCCCTCCAGTGGAGCGCTGCTCAACTGGAACAGTTTTCCATGACATAGACCTACATTTCCCTTCTGAAATGCGGAATGCACCTTTATTTTCTAGCCCCACCCTAGTCCCACACAAAACATGCCTAGACCATGCCCCCTTGCCATGTGCACATTTTTTGGTTTTATATGTATCCCGGCTTTGTAAAATCAGGATTTAGACATTTATGCAATATAAATGTTTAAGTTCTGGCTTACACACATCTAAAACACAAATAGCACTTCTAAAAGAAGCCCCTGTATGTTGAAAACCACCTAAAGTCACAGAAAGTTAAGGAGAATTTGCAGTTTCTTAGATCATAGTCTTCCAACTAGTCTCAACTTGATCACAGTAATGTTCTGTATGCAGGCTGTCATACTTAACTACTAAAGAAATTGCAAACTATTCAGAACACAGCAGTCTGCTCAATATATTCTGTTCATAGACATGCTAGAATTACCCCATTGTTCATGGACCTCCACTGGTTGCATATTGAGGCTTGATTCCAATTTAAAATTTGTACTATCTCTCTATATAAAAGGCAAAACCAACGTTCTATGAAGCCTCCAGCCAGAAGTGTGAAGGGGGCGAGATATCCGGTTTCCCTATGAGTGTCTGCCCCGCCCTCTCTGTAACACAGTCAGTGAAGGAAAACAGCAGAGCACGAAATCAAATCGCTGCCTCTGTAACAGTGAAGGACTCAGAGGGGGGAGGGGAGAGAGGCCAGAGGGCAGGGACACACACACTCCCACATGCACACAGAAGAAAACATTGCTAGCCCCTGTTTCATTTGCATCAGAAACGGGGCTTTTTTACTAGTGATATATAAAATATACTATGGGAGGGCTCTGGCTTATCTGTTAGATGTAATTTGTTTGCTGAAAAGAATCAAAACATTGCAAAATAGTAGGCAGATATATTTTCCAGATCCTAAAGGGTTACGTTATAAGAGTGTGTTTACCTCAGGATTGGTTTATCAAGCACCTGTGGTTTGAAATTTACTTCCTTTAAATATTAGGATGATACACAATTATTTGTCAATTAGAAAAGCTTTGAAATCATTTTTCTTTATAAAATCTTTGCAGACATGATATAATCATTTTTTTATATCAGTATATTTCTTCTCAAGGTCCACTTGGTCATCTTAATTGGAATCCACGTATAACATCATGGTGTTTGCGGAATGCAAGAGTATTTGTAATTGTAAAATAGATAAAAGTCTTCACAGTGAGGTTTATGTGGGCAAGTTCTCTTTAGGCTACTGTTAAGATGGGCTATTTTATTTTTTGTTACATTTGTACCTGCACTTTCCCACTCATGGCAGGCTCAATGTGGCTTACATGGGGCAATGGAGGGTTAAGTGACTTGCCCAGAGTCACAAGGAACTGCCTGTGCCTGAAGTAGGAATTGAACTCAGTTCCTCAGGACCAAAGTCCACCACCCTAACCACTAGGCCACTCCTCCTACTGTTATCCCCAGTTATTAGTAATCAGGTCTCATTGCATAAAATAGCACACATTAGTGGTAAAATAACATGTCTGTAACAGCTGCCCATGTTGATAACTACGCTCCTATACTTGTTACGGCAGACCTAAACTTGAAAGATGCAAACAGCAGGTCTGCAGTTAATAAGGTCAGACTGTGATGCATCAAAGAGTTCTAAGGAGCACTGAGCACACCAGCAGGCCTGACAGGCACAGAAATGGGCCAGTGTACTAACTCACATAACAATTTGGAGTTTAGTGGCTGTCTTGTTTTGTTTGGGTGAAATGTAGCTAGAGAACGAAAATGAACTCTCATTTGCAACTCGTAGCCATATTTTGCAAGAAATCGTTTGTACTTTGCCATGCCCAAGAACTTCATAAATTCCCAGCCATGGCTTAGCTTGAAAAAATCTGTAAAAAAAAAAAAAAAAAAAAAAAAGATCCCCATTGTAAAATGGTGATGGCAGCAGTATAAAAGGGTCATTGAAACGGATTCCAAATGCAGCACCCCCAGGAGTGCTTCAACTCCCTGATCAGTCAGTGAGTCACCCTCTCCCCCTTGCACTGCTCCAGGGAGTCTAATTAAAACATATACCCCAACTCAAGGATTGTATTATTTTAAATTTATTTTTGTTACATTTGTACCCCGTGCTTTCTCACTCATAGTACGTTCAATGTGGCTTGCATATTATATACAGGTACTTATTTATACCTGGGGCAATGGAGGGTTAAGTGACTTGCCCAGAGTCACAAGGAGCTGCCTGTGACTGCACTGGGAATTGAACCCAGTTCCCCAGGACCAAAGGCCACCAAGCTAACCACTAGGCCACTCCTCCACTCATTAGTAGCTCATCCTCCAGCAACTGCTAATTCCTCAGAATTTAATTGACCCTTAATCTCCCTTCCTAAGTCCCATTCAGGGACTCAAAGTAAAAACATAGGCCTCCAAGCCCTGCTTGCTTATTTGGAAGACTGACCCCCTACTGGCACATTCCACTATGGAACAGACACAACTATTTTTGAACATGGTGGATCTTGGGGCAGGAGGCAGTGAGGGCGATGCTTTTGAGTGAATGGAAGGATAGGAGGGGGGGGGGGGGGGGAGATAAGAGAATCCAGGCCAAAGGTTTTGGCTTTCATAGGACTGAGCTTTCAAGGAGAATGGGGCTTTGAGGACTTACTTTTCCACTTTGAGCTGTGGAACAGGGTAGAGGGGAGTTAATAATTAAAGACCCCTAGGAACCATGGTTCTGTAAACAACCTCAGGAGGGGAGCACATTTTTTTTACTTACAGGCTACAGGAGAGGGGCTGGGGACAGGGAGTGGGTTACTGGCCCACAAAAGAGTCACAGTCAGTGGCAAGGTAGGTGCAACCAGAAAAGTGTTTTCATGTCATTTCCTATATTGTTTGCATGACTTTTTATTTTATCTGGGTTTTTCTGGCCATTCTTTCATTTTGCCAGTTTCTGATTATAGTGTATACTCTGGGAATAGTGCAAACTAGGCAGAAAAGGGGTGCACTGTTTCAGAAAGAAGGCACACTCTTTTCCTGATAGGTGCAAGCATACACAAGCTTGTGCACTTGTGCTGGTTTGCACAATGGTTTGTGCATGTGTGGTGGTTCCAGTATAGGGAAAGAATGTGCCCTCTTTCCACCTATTATCAATGAACAACAAAACAGAAAATGTCATGCTTTTCTGCTCATTTTCATTTGGTAATGACATGCAACAATGTAGGATAAGTCGTTGCTATTTCCTGTGGCGTTGCAAAGGACAGCCCATCCCTATCAGTGGCTCCTTTAAAGATCTTTGCAGAGGTTGTTTTAAAACATTATTTGTTTGTTTTGTTTTTCATTGATTATATTCTAATACCTATTGTCTCTTTTTGGGGACTTGTCTTTTTCCCTTTATTTGCCTTTCATTGTGAACTGCTTAGATACCTTGTTGACTTTGCAGTTTATCAAATAAAGTTGATGATGGTGATGATGGAGCTTTTGTAATGGAAAAAGCACACCAGGGGCTCACTGAAATATAATTATTCCTTTTCCAAAACTGTACCTCTGAAGCCTTTCTTGTGTGCCCGTTTTAGTCAAAGTAAACATGAATAAGCAGCTTTGCATGTATTTGCATCCCAGCAGCTCATTAATATGCAGTCTGCGTACATTTTGGGAAAATAGAATTCATACAGAAGTTTACTCCTGTGGCAGCCTTTTTTGCAAAATGTTAAACAGCCTTTAAACACCTGCATTTATGCATTTGTATCAATTTGCCAGAGTTTTGTGCTGTTTAGTGCGTCAAGCCCCATTTGTGAAAAACGTTTGCACTTTAGTACATTGGGGCAATATCTGCAAATACACATTTAGAGCTAGATTGTATATATAGCACTGAAAAAAGCGTTGTTCTATGAGCCAAGTTTAAAGTTAGGTGTGGATTATAGAACAGCACTTATGCCTGACAATCTCTTTTAACTTCAGGCACAGCCACGTGTTGCAAATGTACATGCTTGTATTAGGCGCATATCCCCATTATCCTATAACAATGCGCGTTAATTTTAGGAACGCCCCTGTTCTGCCCAGGACCCTCCCATTTCCATGCCTCCTTTTTCAGACCATGTGTAAATTTTAGGCGCAGATCCCATGCCTAAATTTATACGCATAAATGCCAATTAAGTGCCAATAATTGCATGTTAAAAAGCCAATTATTGGTACTAATTAGCTCGTTATTCAATTAGATTACATGCACACAATTCTGGGTGAATTTTCTAGAATTGGGAGGTCGGTCCTTGTGACACCGCTAGCCAGTCAGGTTTCAAGATTTCCACAATGAATATGCATGAGAGAGATTTGCATGTATCACTTCCATTGTATCCAAATTTTCTCATGCATATTCATGCTGATGTCCTGAAAAGCAGACTGGTTAATTCTAGGGCATACATATATCCCTCTGGACTAGAGAGTTGGACGGGGACAGAAATTTCACCCATTCCTGCCCATCCCCGCTGGAATCTAACCCATCTCCGCCCATCTTCATTGGAATCTCCTTCATCCCAGCCCATCCCCTGTGATTAAATAATCCGATTTGTGGTAAAATAATTCAACTTAACAGTTGCCCGTGTTGATAACTTCCCTTCTCAGTGCTTATGGGGATTCCAGTGCTATCAACCTTAGCCATTCATTTTTTTAGTGCTATTATAATTGCCATGGCACAAAAAAAGAATAGGTAGCCTAGACTGGTAGTACACTTTCACGGAAACCCCACAGGACCTGCATCCATTCCCACGGGAGTCCTGTGGACCTGGAAGGGATCCCTGCAGGAGTCCCACTGGAACCATGGGATTCCCGCTAACCCCATTCCCATGCAGGTCTGTATTCTGGACTTATCCTGATAGAGTGATTTATGAATCTAGCAGATAAAGAAATATAAAATCTCATCATGGCACTCACCTGACAAACCAATATACTCCTGGGGCTCATCTCTAACAACAGGGGCTCCCAGAGTCTACAAATAGCCTTCCCATACAAAGGGAGGGAAATGCCCTGTAACACCCCCCAGATCAGGAGCAGTGGTAAAGGCTGGTCGGTCTGAAAGGAGTAGTTACTCAGGTTTTATTTATACTTGGGCTATATAAGATATGTAGTAATAACAGTTTAGTGGGAATGAGGACCACTGTGTTCTGTTCCTAATGATTGCACCTTGCTGGGATGATTGAAATCATTGGGGAGGAAAGTGGGGGATTGGAAGAAACACCACTGAAAAAATTACCTACAGATTTTGGGGGGGGGGGGGGGGGGTTTCAAGATTGGTTGTACATGGTAGCAACCAATGGCTCTTCAACCAGGCCTTTACTGGAAGAAGTAACTAACTCGTTAGTCTCACTCACACACACGAGTGACTCAGGCTGCATATACTGCAGCAGGGCATGTTTATCCACTCCTACCCTAGCTGAGATAACATTTAACCATTTCTCTGACCTCATGAGCAAATTTCTTTAAGTCAGTCACCATACTTTCTAACTCTTCCTACTTTCTTACCCTTCTATATGTTCCATCTTTGCTTATACCCTTCACTGTCTATTAAAATGTTCTATTACGTATTGTGTTGACATTGTAAATAGTATACCATGCCATACTCTGTATTGTTTTTGAATATTTTTACTGCTGTAATTGTGTATTACTCATGTTTGATCAGCCTTGTACACCACCTTGAGTGAATTCCTTCAAAAAGGCAGTAAATAAATCCTAATCCTAATAAACACTAAGCTATGGTAAAATGTGATATTTTACTGCTGTAAACGCAGGAGAGGGAAACCAAGGTACACTCATGCCAGAGTAGGGAACAAAAGCACAAGGAGCCTTCAAGATAGGGGACGTCAACTCAAGTTGACAACCCCTATCTTGAAGGCTCCTTATATTTTACTGCTGTGAAATTTACCACATGAATCACTGATATGTAGTACCTTAGAAGCACAAGACAGTAACTCATGCAGTACATTGACTTTTGCATTAATGCAGCAGCAGCACACAGACAGCAGGTCCCAAGTTAGGCCTGTTTTCTTTTAAAGAGTCAGACCTGTACAAAAGTAACCCCCACCTCTGATGCTTCTTTTTAAATCCCCCTTCTTAAAAATCCACCCACCCTGACTCCCTTCTTCAAAAGATTATTTGCCTCAACCACTTGGTCCTTCTGACACCTACTTCAGGTCTCCCTGTTGGCTATTAGAGGGACAGGAGTGATTTCCAGTCACTCCTTCCCCCCTGGTCCCTGCCCTTTATTTTAGATTTCCTGTTATCTCCATGTTAAGGTAGGCTGGAACTATTGTGTCCTAAAGGCAGACTGAGAATGTCAGACTATGGTTGGCCATTAGATTTAGGTTTATTATTGTTTTAAATACATTGCCCTTCCTGCCAACATGACAAGGTGGTTCACAAAAAACAATTGTTGTAAGTTACAAAGGAACACCATTTTGTTTGACAGAATAGAGGAAAAGAGAAGACAGATATGATAAATAGAATAAGTATAAACATTTGTAAATAGACAATGTCTAACTATGTGAGCACTGCCACAGAGGGCACAGTAATCGGCTAAAGTAGATAAGCCAGGAGTTCAGGCATAAGCTCGGGTAGGCCAGCTTAAAGATAGAGTAATTATGGCTGTTTCAAATTTGGGGAAAGACTCTTCCATTCAAATGGACATAGGATTGAGTTCCAAAATGAGGGAGCAGCAAAAAAAGAAAGCACTACATCCCCTTCTTCCTGCTGCGACCTGCCTATGCAGAAACAGGAAGTTACTTCACAGGAGGCGGGACATGGCAGGAAGAAGGACCTGTGGCCGGCAGAGCAGTGTCTCTTGATCACTGCTGTCTGCCATTCAATGAGTTCAGGCAAGTAGAGGACCAGGGGGCGGGGCAACGGTGGGGGGCGGCCCCTTAAGATTATGTGCCCCAGGCCTGGCTTTGTCTCTCGACGGCAGCCCTGAAGATGACTATCATGAAGTGAACACAGTGTTCTTTGTAAGAAGTGTGCAATATGCAGAGAGAAAAGATAGGAAGAAGAGCCATTGTGGGTAAGTGTGAGGATCTTATATTGGATTCTATATGGAATAGGTGGCTGATGGTGTTGGAAAAAGAGAAAAGTGAATGACTGTATCTTGTAGGAGGACATATGATTCTTATTGCTCTGTTTTGCACCACCTGCAGATGCAGGCAGATCTTCTAAGTAAAGGAAAGATTGATTTTGCCATCAGAGTAACCACTATTACACATTAATAAGGAGGACAGCATTTAATCAGGTAAAGAAAATGAAGAGTGTGCAGATGGAAAATGGGATGTTTGTTTCATCTGGATGCATGACTGCCTTCCTTACGGCGTTTCATTTTTTTGTTGGCAGCAGAGAAGAGCTTTTCTATGTGTACTGATGCTGATTTTTTTTCCACAGTTCCCTAGGAGCAGGGCTGCTTAAGAGCTCACAGACTAAATAACAAGGTTCAGGATCTGCAAGCCTTGATGTTTGAGGCAGACTTGAATATTGATGCTATCACCGAAACATGGTTCAATGATTCTCATGAATGGGACACAACCATACCAGGCTATAATTCTATAGGAAGGATGAGGATGGCAGAAAGGGGTGTAAAAAAACAATATTAAAGCAGCTGAAATACAGGGGACCAGGGAAAGGAGGAAGCAATATGGATTGTTTTGGAAAGAGAAGATGAAACTTATATCCACATGGGTGTTATCTACAGACCTCCAGTACAAATGGAGAAGTCGGACAAGGATCTGAACATAGATATCCAAAAGCTGGAAATGACAGGGGAGGTGCTGTTGCTGGGTTTTTCGACTTGCCAGATATGGATTGGAACCTCTTATCTGCAGAATCAAAAAGAAGCAGCGAGATGGTGGATGCCTGCCAAAGTGCTTTGCTCAGGCAAGCGTGATGGAACTCACAAGGGAAGGGGTAACGCTGGATCTTGCGCTCACAAATGGAAAAGGTGTTTCTAGCATCCGAGTGGGTGTTCACCTAGGCCAGGGGTGGGCAACTCCGGTCCTCGAGAGCCGCAGGCAGGTCAGGTTTTCAGGATATCCACAATGAATATGCAGGAGATAGATTTGCATACCATGGAGGCAGTGCTTGCAAATCTATCTCCTGCATATTCATTGTGGATATCCTGAAAACCTGACCTGCCTGCGGCTCTCGAGGACTGGAGTTGCCTACCCCTGACCTAGGCAGTAGTGATCATCACACAATACAGTTTGATATAAGAGCTAAAGCAGAGTGCAGACACGCAAAAAAGTCAGCATGCTGACTTTAGCAGAATGGGAGAGTATCTGAAGAAAGAGCTGATGGGATCGGTAGACATGAGAATAGTGGAAGCACAGTAGCCCAAGCTTAAAGAAGCTATAAAAATAGAACAAATCTTTATGTAAGGAAAGTAAACAAAAGCAAGATAAAAAGGAAGCTGATATTGTTTTCCAAACAAGTGGCTGAAAAAATAAAGGCAAACGAGGCATTCAAGAAATACAGAACACAAGAAGAGGAACTCATGAAAACCTGCCTGGGCTGCAGCCCTCAAGGACCATGGTTGCCCACCCTGGCCTACAGGAAAAGAGGGACAGGGGAGATAAGATACAGAAGTTTAAAGACTTGAAAGGTATTAATTTCAGATTTGGCATGTGCCCAAAACGTGTGGATGAATTATTTAATTACTTACTCCTACGCGCGCTGGTAGTAAGATCGGCACTTGGCACACGCCGGCCAGTCACCACATGTGTAGCACGTGAGCCTTTACCATAAGTATTGCCATACTGTGACAGAGCAAAGGTCCATCAAGCCCAGCAACCTGTTTCCAACAGTGGCCAATCCAGGTCACAAATACCTGGCAAGATCCCAGAAAAGTACTAAATATTTTATACTGCTTATCCCATAAACAGTGGATTTTCCCGAAGTCCAATTTAATAATAGTCTATGGACTTTTCCTTTAGGAAGCCGTCCAAACCTTTTTAAAACTCTGCTAAGCTAACCGCCTTTACCACATTCTCCGGCAATGAATTCCACTAGATCAATGGGTGGCGTTAAGGGCTGAAGCCGGTTTTGGGTGCACGTTGGTTTCATTTTTACCGCAGACCGTTTTCCCATCCCATTTTTTGTAGATGCGGCAAAAACTGGCCCAGCGCACGCCCAATACACGCACCTACACTACCACAGGCCGCGTTTTACCACAGCTTAGTAAAAAGGCTCCTTAGAGCAAATTGCCATTTATCTAGAGGCTAATCCATGCTCAACAAAGTTGCAGGAATTTGCCAGTGGAATACGCAGCCCACATCTTTAATGGATGACAACTGAGGACAGAGCGTGGGAAAAAGGCATATAATGACCCCCAGACTTGGAAGGAATGGCGGGGGGGGGGGGGGGGCAGTTGAAGACTTGGATAAGTGGCATGATTGTGGGACTAGTGCTTTAACGGTAATCTTGGTTAAGTGAAAAGATGGCATCATACAGAGACTTCTAGGGTCCATACAAATGCTTTTATATTTTAATTCTGGAAAATAATTCAAAAGTCTGTAGCTTTCAGATATTTTAACTGTGTGATTCTGAGGCTAGCCCACCCTGCAGTTAGGCATTGTATAGGGATGGATTTAATGGCACACTCTTTTGTATGCTGACTTCATGTACTTTCTTTAAATCAGTCACCTTACTTTCTAACTCCTCTTACTCTTTTACCTATCTATATGTTACATCTTTGCTTTACCCTTCACTATCAATTAAAATGTTCTATTACGTATTGTGTTGACATTGTAAGTAGTATAACACGCCATACTTTGTATTGTTATTTGAATATTTTTACTGCTGTAATTATCTATTGCTCATGTTTGATTTATTCTTACTGTACACCACCTTGAGTGAATTCCTTCAAAAAGGCGGTAAATAAATCCTAATAAATAAATACATAATTTGAGCTATGCTGTTGGGCAGACTGGATGGATCATACAAGTTTACATCTGCTATCATTTAGTTTGGGGTCCTTTTACTAAGCTGCGGCAAACATTGGTCTTAGCAGGCCCTTATGGGAGGTTTTCCCATGCGCTAAGGCAGTGATTCCTAAACCCGGTGCTGGAGGCACCCCAGTCCTGAGCAGGGGCCAATTGAACCCCTAGTGCCGTGACAGCTCTGGTGTGGAGCCACAGGACTGCAGGGCGCAGATACTAAGGGCAATAGGTTGAGGCACAGCTTAAAATTCAACAGGGTTACTCTGCTCCTACATTGTCTTTATTGAATCCCGACTGAATATAGAATTAAATTCAAAGTTCTCATTCTAACACGTAAGGCAGTTCATAGTGCTACTCCAGTATATCTTGCAACTCGAACTTTTCAATACACACCCGGCCGTACTCTCTGCTCACTCAAGACAATAGATTGACAATTCCCTCGCCCACCAGAGCTAGGTGGGAATCTACCCGTGCAGCTGCATTTTATTTTTTATCTCCCGCATTATTGAATTCATTACCACAGCAGATCAGATTGGAAACATCATATGCTTCTTTCCAAACGGCACTAAAAATACACTTTTTCCAAAATGCTTTCGAGATCTAGATCTGGTACTCTTCGTTAAGAGAGCTATGGCAGGTTTCTGGCCAGGAGAAGAGGTATTATATCTATACTATATGTTGTAAGATTGAGATTTGTATGGTGTAATTGTTCTTCAAATGCAAGTTTTGTCAGTTCTTTTCTATATTTAATGGCATTTCTATTTTTAATTTTTAGTTGAATTAATTTGTTTTATATCATTTAGTGTTTGTATTTAAACCATTCTAGTTTGCTAGTAATAAGGAACAGTATTGCAATAAATAAATTAAACAAAACCTTCACCAGCCCTTGGTGTTTTATGCACATCTTTTACCCCAGGGCATACTGATGCTTTTGCACAATGAATAAAATGTGTGCTGGCTCAGGGCTGCACACCTGCAACTGTTTGCCTGGTTCCGGCTTTCAAGGCCAATCCATATTTAACGACCTGGCAAATTGGGATAATTTATAAATGCACTTATCGACAGATACACAATAACGTCTGACAAAACTGGTGACGCACAAGAATGCACATATGTTTGAAGTGAATGATCTAAATTGCACAAGTGATTTTTGCTATAAATTTATTAGGTTGCTGCATTATTTTATAACTGCAATGGTACATTGGCAGGATGTAAGGGCTTTGTCTTGCGAAAACTGCAGACTGTACAAAATAAGGCAGTGAGGCTTGTCTTCAATAAAGCCCGGTTTGATAGCGCGACATCGCTTCTTGTAAAACTTCACTGTCTTCCGATCAAAAAGCGCATTGAATTCAAGGTTTGCACCATGGTTCACAAAATCCTCCACGGGGTTGTCCCAAGTTACATGCTGAACCTGGTTGACATGCCAGCCAGAAATACTGACCCGTCCTCAAGATTACTTCTCACCTTGCACTACCCCAGTTGGAAAGGCTGTAAGCACCGATCTGTTCAGGTGCAAGCTTTCACTTCATCAGCGCACAACTATGGAATGCACTTCCTAGAGACATCACCAGTCTGAGAGACTACCTTACCTTTCGCAAGGCACTGAAAACACATCTGTTTACCAAAGCATTTTGACCGGGAACAATGTAGGACTCTGCAGTGGCGTACCAAGGGGGGGGGCAGTGGGGGCGGTCTGCCCCGGGTGCACGCCGCTGGGGGGGATGCCGCGCACCGGTCAGCGTTGTTCGTTTCCATGCTCCCTCTGCCCCAGAACAGGAACCTGTTCCGGGGCAGAGGGAGCATGGAAACGAACGATGCTGACCGGCGCGCGGCACCCCCCCCCAGCGGCGTGCACCCGGGGGGGGGTTCTTTCGCTGGGGTGGGGGGGTGTCCTTTCGCCGGGGGGGTCACGCTTCACCAGGGGGGGCGCTGCACCCAGGGGACGGGGCGCATCGGCGATCCGCCCCGGGTGTCAGCCCCTCTAGGAACGCCACTGGGACTCTGGCCTCTGCCAGCTGGCACATGCGATCCTGTTTAGTCCTATTCTTCTGTACTGTTCTATGTAAAGTATTCTTTCTTTCTTGCCCTTCTACTCTATTATTCTCATTTGTATCTGATATCACCCGGAGATCTCTCTCTCTCTCTCTCTGCTTTATGTAAGCCACATTGAGCCTGTATGTCTGTGGGGAAAATGTGGGGGTATAAATACATTAATAAATAAATAACTGCAACATAGGCTCCAATGTGTCTATATATTAGATCCCTAGAGTCCACTTCCAATAGGGTGCAACCCCCCCCCCCCCCCCCCCACACACACACACACAAATTTACACTGCTCTGAGAGAGGTGTAAATGTGTCTTTGTACTCCGGGTAAGTATCCGTGTGTTTTACAAGTATGCACGTGCATCACCACTGCCTTTGCCCCATCCAAACTGTGCTGCCAGGCTGGGAATGCCTATGTGCAGATCGCTTAAAAGAAGGCATCTTTCCCTTTGCCTACGTTTCAACAGCTTTATACAAGCCTTTTGTCTGCATTTATTACAGGACTTACATGTAGAAAACCTTTCTAAAATAACCCTTCCCCGCCTTAAAGTGGAGCCAGGGAGGAAGGGGCTCTAGAACAGTTTTGCTGGAGCAGACATTGAAGATGTTAGATGTGTCTTCCTTTAAGAAGATCTGACTGGAGGAATATAGATGCGCCATTTTCGATGTCATAGGACCTATTTTATGGCACGATCTCCCTTTGTCACTAAGGGGCCCTTTTACTAAAGGGTTGCTGCAGATGCTGGTGGCAGTTTCACCCCCAGCGCAGGTCATTTCTGGTGCTACAGAAAGTCAAGTCTGATTTTCTAGCGCAGGGGTTACTCGACGGTAATCTGGCAGTGCCGTGTGCTGCCCTGTTACTGCCGGGATAGTGCGGGAGCCCTTACCACCACCTCAATGGGTGGCGGTAAATGCTGTCCTCGAAATGGCCGCACGACAAGTATGAACATACCAAACAGCCATTTCTTTTTTCCGCCTTTTTACCCGCTGTGGTGAAAGGGGACTCTGTGAATGGCAAAAACTCGTACTAGCGCTAGTGCAGGGCCCCTTTTACAGCAACTTAGTAAAAAGGACTCTAAGAGTGATTGATAAGCTTGATCAATTTAAGAAAGCTTTAAAAACCTATTTATATCAGAGTGCTTTTAATGTGGTCACTTGAAGTGTTAACATGAGTGAAGAATTGGAAAGTACTTTTGTTTGTACACTGTGAACCGCCTAGAACTGTAGATTGACGGTCTATACAATAATAATTTCCAACTCCAACATTCTGAAGCTGATTCCCCGTGGCACTGATGGGTTCGTGCTGCCTGTAACCATCTGTCTCACTGTCCCGCCCTCTCATCATAACGTTATGATGTCGAGGGCTGAACACTTGAGTGTGAAGGGGACGCGCTGCTCTCTCCCTCGCCCCTCCCGAGTCGCCACTGGAACCCGTACCTCGCCCAGAGCCACACTCACTCACCCTCCTCCCCGATGGACACTCCCCGCAGCCACACAGAAGCCATCCCGCCAACCTCCCTCTCCTCAACCTGTCTGCTGCCCAGAGCCCCCCTCACTCACCCTCCTCCCCCAATGGACACTCCCCGCAGCCGCACACAAGCCACGGAACCCGTTCCAATTCCATCCCCAGCAGCACATACACACAGTCAGTGAGCCAGCCAGCACGCGCCGTGGAATGGTCCCTTACCCCAGTACAGCCAGCAGTCAGAGAAGAACAGCTCAAACAGCGGAGGCCAAGTGCTGAACAGCCTGCACCACACACACCGAGCCAGCCATGCTTGAGCTGAGGAGGGCCCTGGGCCTTGGCCCCCACCCCCACGGTGCTGCCTGCACTGCTTGAAGCGAGGAGAAGGAGAACGCCGTTGAGAGAGCTCGGCTCTCTCAATGACGTTCTCCTTCTCCTCACTTCAGGCAGTGCAGGCAGCACTGTGGAGACGGAGGGAGGGAGGGAGGGGGGACGACCCTGGAACTCAGAGGGGGGGAGGGGGGATGAGGGGGGATGACCCTGGAACTCGGAGGGAGGGAGGGGGACGACCTTGGAACTCGGAGGGAGGGAGGGGGATGACCCTAGAACTCGGAGGGAGGGAGAAGGGACCCTGGAACTGAGAGGAAGGAAGGGAGGGAGGGAGGGGGGGCCCCTGGCACACACTCTCATTCCACACACACACTCTCTCTCTCACAGACACACTTGCACCCAGTCTCACTCTCTCTCTGTCACACACACACACTCGCACATTCACTCTCTCTCTCTCACACACAGTCACTCTCACACACACTCTCTCAAACATACACACTCCGAGGAAAACCTTGCTAGCGCCCGTTTCATTTGTGTCAGAAACGGGCCTTTTTTACTAGTTTATAAATAAATAAAATAAATCCAAATGACGCCCAAGTCTTGGGCAAAGAGCTGAGAGATTTGGATTTTGAACAGATGGGACGCTTTGACAGATCAGTAGACAAAGCAATTAACTTTTCACGTCTTACATGTTTTTTTTACCATAAATACATTTGAGAAGATGGGAGAATGACTCAGACATGTGTAACTTAGCATTTTTTCCCAAAAAACATTTGCAATCCAATTTAAAAATGAAGAGGTCCATTTGCAAAGGGTTGGGGCTCCAAATCATGCAGATTGCCACCTATCCAGTTTAAGATATTTGTCCCGGCACAGCAGCTGGATAACAGCTGTATTGGTTTAGATGCTTAGAACACGGGGGTTCTGGGAAGCAGACTTAGGCTAGGGGAAAGAATGAATGCCTGTAGATTTGATTTCTAAATCCTCCCCATGTATTTTCCAGTATGTAGACAGCCCACAGAAATAGCAGGTGCAGAATGCAGGGGCACGTTTTCTCCCACATAACTTATGGCTAAGTTTTCAGAGAAAAACTACCCAGATAGTTTTGCACATGCAGACCCTGCATCTGGGTGGCCTACTGAAAACCGTCCCATTAATATTCCTGGGATTGGCTTTATAAAAGGAACAGATAGCATATTCTCTGGCATTCAGAATTCAAAGAAGGAAAAGTATGGGTTTGGTAGTATCTGACGAAAACTTCTGACACATTCCACATCTGAAATCTCACTTTCTGCCCTGAGCAAGCCTCGTCTCCTTCATGGGTTTTGTGATTCCAGGCAGGACCGTTCCAAGATATAACTGTGCCCTCTGTGACTTGTCCACTGGTGCCTTTTCGCCTCACCCACTTTACCGCCACCAATGAGAGGAGACGGTGGGCTAGGAGCAATTTTTGTACTCAGAATTTTGAGGAATATCTTTGGAGAAGTTATTAGTTGATTTATAAGTTTTTATGATAAGCCCAAATACAATTTATATAATGAATATGTATGCGATAGATTTGCATGCATAACTCCACCATATGCAAATCCCTCTCATGCATATTTATAAAGGATATCCTGAAACCCTGACCTGTTGGTGATCCTCGAGGATGGAAGTGAATACTACTGGTCTATACAGAAAACATTTTCTTCCAACTTGTTCATTTACCTATTTATTTATTTATTTTTATTTAGGTCATGCCCAACAGTAAGACTGCAGTTTTCTTGTGATACCCTCCATATTATTTTGAGATTAAAGTGCCAAAATGGTTTACTTTTGACCCTGTGTCTATGTTGTCTTCCCCTTACCTTGGAAACGTTTGTTTGGGGTATCTCAGAAATTTATCACAGGCTGCATGTGCTGAAAACTGGGCATGGTTCTTGTTCCAGTTTGCTCTTGAGGAGCCAAAAAAAAACACCTCACTCTGCTTAATGTTAGGGCTCACTGCAATATTTATGGTGCTGCCTTTTCCTAGGTAGGTCTTTGCAGGTGCTGTTATGGAATGGTAGATTTTTTCTATAGGTCCTGAGTGACATTTGTAGGGCTTGTATTATATCATAATATGCCTGGTGCTGGAGAAGTTTTAAGTTGCTGTTACTAAGATGAAATCAGAATCAGGCACTTTTTCATATGGTGAATTACATGGGGAAATGTTCTAGTTCTATGCATTAGAAAGGGGGCAGAACACAGCATATTTGTGCTACCCTAGGCAAATACCTAGTCCATGTAAGTGATAGGGCTGGCCCTGCATTTTGGTAGTATATAAACTAAGAACATAAGATGTGTTCTTTTTTCTTGGGGAAACTACCTGACCAGTGTTTTAAATGAGGGGATCCTCACCCTGCTCCATGACTAGAATTCTGAGAGGGCCCTCCCTTTTAGGTGCCTTGGAAGGTGCTGCCATCGCACCCCTCACCTCAGGTAGCAGACTGCCCCTGCCTGGGGCACAGCAGTTTTGGAAGCAGCACCCAGGGCTTTGCTAGGCATTAGTAGACATGGTTGTGACCCAGTGAGGCTATTAGTCTGTGGCCTAAATCTCAGGCAACAGAGAGCAGTCTTCTGCTTCCTACTCCAACCTTCCCCTCCCAAGCAATGTGCAGGAAAGGAAGGCAGAACCAGAGAATTCAGTAGACAGAAAGTACAGAAGACTCATGCTTCCTAATCCAGTCCCTCCTTCCTGTTTCCTACTTTCCTCTAGGTTGCAGAAAACAGGAGTGGGGGGGGGGGGGGGGGGGGTTGAGCACAAAGTGGACAAAAACAATTTTTTCCACATATATCTGATTATAATTAATATCCTCTTGTTCAATATTTGGTGAGGGCTTTTCAGTGTTAGAGCCCAACCCAAAAACCGGCTATTTTGGAAGCATTCTGGGAATGGAGTCAACACTTAGGCCCCCTTTTACAAATCTGCGCTGGCGGCTGCTGGTGCAGTAATGCCGACACAGCTTATTCACTTTGTAAAAGAAGCTCTTAGTCGGTTAAGTGCTGATTTTAAGTACTTAACCAGCTAAGATAACTGCCTAAATAGGACCGCATAAAACACAGTCCTATCGTTATGCGGTTTGCCATAGCTGGTTAAGTGCCAAATATCACACTTAACCGGCTATGTTTTCACCGGTTCCGGATACCCAGAAATTCAATGCTGAAGTCCAGACATGGCCCAGTATTTAATTTCTGAGTGTAATGACAGTGCTGGTCAGCAAAATCATGATTGCTGCCTGCTGAATATCGGGCCCTTAGTACCTAAATATAAGCACTGTTTATCGTTTATTAATTTGATATACTGCCTCTTTCGAGAACGAGTCGAGGCAGTTTACATACAATTGTACAGGTACTTTGAACGTTAGATTCTAGAATACAAGCACGTATGTACATGAATGTCTCAGATCTGCATTGAAGAGCTAGTTGAGCGCTAATCTGTATTCTACAATCTTAGCGCGCAACTTGGAAAGTGTGCAAATGCCAAGGAGATGTTCACGTGGGTGGGGTATGTGCACATTCATGCTATACGCTAAAGTGCCACCTTTATCGAATCAAATCGAATCTGAGATTTGTACACCGCACTACTCCCAGCTTGAGGTTCAAGGCAGTTCACAAACAAACAATTCACAATAATATGAGGAATTACAGTGCACTCCACTTAAGTGCACATCAGATAAGTGCACTCCACCTATTACAGTCCCAAATGTTTTCCATTCATTCTGATGTAAACTTACTCTGGTTGAGCACACCGGCGATAATTGCATACTCCGGTTAAGTGAATGCCTTGATCAACTCTTTTTATAATATCACTCCTTTTAAGTGCAATTTCCCTTATTCACTCCCATCCCGGCCCCATTATAAAGAGAACACCCCTCCCAGGCCTACCTTACAACCCTGGTGTATGCAAGGCCTTCCAGCTCCCGCCCCAAATGGAAACTCCCACAAGAGAACACCACTACCACCACCACCCCCCCCCCCTCCCCCGGATCCACTGTGACAGTGGAAAGAGGGAGATATGAGAAAGAGAAAAGAAATGGAAGACCACGTCAAAGTATCTCTGGGAACAGGAAGAAGTAGGGGGAAGGAGAGGGAGAGAAATAAGGGGACAGGAGAGGACAGAGGTAGTGTATGCTGAACAGAACTAGTGGAGAGTGGTCTGCCTGGGTGCAGGCAATGAAGGGATGCATCAAGCAGTCATGGGGCCCCAGTCTCCATGACAGCGCTGTCAGCTCTGCTGATCCTCTGCCTCCTCTGATGTCAACTTCCTGTTCCGGGGCAGATTATCAGCAGAGCCAAAAGCATGGGCATAGAGGAGGGGATATTAAAAGATGATTTGCCCTGGGTGTCAAAAACCCTAGGTATGCCACTGGTTAGAACTGTAGTTGGAGAGGGAGTACAAGCATAAAAAATCAAAAGGAGAGATGAAATAAGTGCATAAGTACATGCCATACTGGGACAGACCAAAGGTCCATCAAGCCCAGCATCCTGTTTCCAACAGTGGCCAATGCAGGTCACAAATACCTGGCAAGATCCCAAAAAAGTACAAAACATTTTATGCTGCTTGTCCCAGAAATATTTTCCCCAAGTCCAATTTAATAATGGTCTATGAACTTTTCCTTTGGGAAGCCGTCCAAACCTTTTTAAAACTCTGCTAAGCTAACCACCTTTACCACATTTTCTGGCAACAAATTTCAGAGTTGAATTATACATTGAGTGAAGAAAAAGTTTCTCCGATTCGTTTTAAATTTACTACTTGTAGCTTCATCGCATGCCCCCTAGTCCTTGTATTTTTGGAAAGTGTAAACAGACGCTTCACATCTACCCATTCCACTCCACTCATTATTTTATAGACCTCTATCATATCTCCCCTCAGCTATCTTTTCTCCAGCGCACTGATAAATATCTGCAGTGCATACACAATTTCTGCTGAAAATGGGAAGACAGAGATTACAAAAAGGGAAAAATTGAATAGGAAGAGTAGAAAGACAGAAACATCAAGACAGATAGAAAAGAAGCTGTATTTGACACTTAGGAGATTATAGACCTATTATTTTATGTTAAAATAATGGCTTAATTCAGCTCAAGAACAAACAGAAACCTGCAGCTCTTCCGTCCATACAATAAGGGGTAGGTGACACAGCTCAGACAGAGAGAAGCAGGAACTGCAGACTTCCAGAGGGGACAATCCTGTCAATTTTATTAGGAATGCATAGCTAAAGTCCCCATGAACGAAGTTTCAGGGTAAGATGCAGAGGTCGGAAGGGTAGAGGGTCTGGGGGGGGGGGGGTAGGTTTCACAGTGGGGATGGGTGAACTATTTGAAACTAAAAAAAGAAAAATCAAAATTTTTTCTTTCATTTCATGTTAAAAATTAAAGAAAATGAGATAGGAAATGTTGAAATTCCCTATTTCCAGTGAAAGCACATTGCTAATATGAGCTACATTCTAAAATCTCCCCAATGAGGCATCTTGCCTCTTTGAAGTTGTTCAACAGATATAAGTATCTTTTTTAACAAAATGATCAGAAAGACAGACAAAGAGAAAGCGAGCTACTTGTCTGATAATGAAACCATTAATCAAACGTGTATTTGAAGGATGCTCTATTGTCCTACAGAACAGAGAACATGTAACCAAAACTACCCTCTGGGCTGGTTACACCTCTTAATGTCACTGCTCTGACTCAACTGCAACACAAGGCAATAAAAAGAAATCAAAACTGTTAGACAGAAGTGTCTATGTATGGCTTACACCAAAGAGAAGAAGTACATTTCAAACAATATCATGTATATTTTGGACAGTTTTTTCTGTCAGTTCTGTCTGATAATGACTCATGCTACCTGGACGCCCCTAACCAAACTGTACAAATTTGTTTCCTAAAACCACTTTTGACTGTCATATTGTTGAGGTTCAGTAAAGACATTTTGTATTAATTTTTATTTTATTTAATTTAACAATATATTCACAGGACAAACTCTTGTTACAAGTTGCTCAGCAAAACAACAAATAAGGAAAAATAGAATCAAATAGAAACTAAAGGTAATAAGCTTCCTTAGACCACAACAAAGCGGGAAAGTGGCAAAGAGTAAATAGGAGCTAAATAAGCACCAATAAAAATTAGCACATCGAATAAGAAACAAAATAAAGGTTTAGCACGAAACCCCATAAACCATGTACATTATATTCCAACTAATTCTTAGGTAATCTTTTTCAAATCCAAAAAGGCATTTAATTGCTTAGGGGCATAAAAAACATATTTAGTTCCCCCTCCCCCCCCCCATACCACAGCAGGCATTTACAGGGTTAAGTCAGCAAAAAGGATGTGCCAAGGTTCAAAGTTTCCTGTCTCATCGACAGGAAAATGTTCCTCCGTCCCTGGGTTGATTTAGTAACATCAGGATAAATCCAAAATATTTGTCCACCAAAAGGAGTATGCGAATGATTGAAGAAAAGTCTTAAAATCACATTTAAGTCTTGCTCAAACACAAAAGAAACAAGCAACGTAGCCCTCTCAGTAGTATCTTCAACAGATTGTTCCAATATAGCACATATTCACATCAAAATTCATCTCTACCCTATTATCTCCTTCCCTTTTCCCCTGGGAACTCTTAGTTGGCAAATAATAAACCTTGTTAACAGGAGGAGTAGAGTCCAGAGGCATTTTTAAATTGTCCATCAGGTATCTCTTAAACAAATCCATTGGCAAAATCCCAGGAGTTTTAGGAAAGTTCTGGAGATGGAGATTTAAATACCTACTGAAATGCTCTATCTGCTGAATTTTTCTATGGCTTACTGTCTTAAACTCTTGGCTTTGTTTCACATCTTCCTGTACCTGCCTAACCCAGAGATATCTTCCTTAGCAGTCTCAAAAGTCTTAGAAAGACCTTCAAACTTGATAGCTAAAACTCTTACCTCTCCTGACGATTTAACAAGCATTGAGTCTAATCTTTGAAGCATTGATCATATAGTCGCCAGTGTCACCTCCGTGGGTGCAGCAGAGAGTTCCTGCTGCTCCTAGAGTCATATCATGTAGCATACCTCGAAATGGCTTGAGGCCCTCACTGGAAACCTCACCCGCAGCACGTCCGGCAGCTTTCAGCCTCCCACTGACATCACAGAAGACGCTGGACATGGAGGAGTACTTTGAAACTTTTTGAAACTGTTTTTCCTTTTCAAGGGATTATGTTTTGTAAATTCTTGAAAATGACAATAAAGAATTGATAAATAAAACAATTTCTTTACAGTTGAGTTTACTTGGGTCTCAAGTGTAAGATTACGGTCAATTGTAACGCCTAATATTTTGAGACTGTCTGAGATGGGGAGGCTGTGATCTGAGGTGGTTAAGGTTGTGGGTTTGTAATTATTATGTTGGAATGAGAGGATGAGGCAGTGTGTTTTATCAGTGTTCAATTTCAGTTGAAATGAGTTTGCCCATGAGTCCAAGGTGTTCAAAACACGCTTGATTTCATTGGAGATTTCTAGTAGATCATGTTTGAAAAGGATGTAGATAGTGACATTGTTGGCATAGATGAACAGGTGGAGACCTTTTTTTTTTTTTTTGTTACATTTGTACCCCACACTTTCCCACTCATGGCAGGCTCAATGCAGCTTACATGGGGCAATGGAGGGTTAAGTGACTTGCCCAGAATTACAAGGAGCTGCCTGTGCCTGAAGTGGGAATCGAACTCAGTTCCTCAGT
This sequence comes from Microcaecilia unicolor, assembly GCF_901765095.1. Classification (NCBI taxonomy): domain Eukaryota; kingdom Metazoa; phylum Chordata; class Amphibia; order Gymnophiona; family Siphonopidae; genus Microcaecilia; species Microcaecilia unicolor. The sequence continues at coordinate 389,348,025 of NC_044031.1, read as the reverse complement.
TCCCCAGGACTAACGTCCACCACCCTAACCACAAGGCCACTCGTCCACTCCACCTTGGCTGGATAAGGACTTGGCCAGAGGAATCATCAGTATATTGAAAAGTATTGGTGACAATGGTGAACCTTGAGGTACTCCGCAGTCTCATTTCCACGTTGGAGATAAGTTTGTATTAGATTTTACTTGGTATGTTCTGGTAGTTAGGAAACTCTTGATCCAACTAAGTATCTTTCCACCAATCCCAAAGTGATTTAGAAGTCAAAGAAGTATATTGTGGTTTACCAAATCGAATGCACTCGACATGTCGAATTGGAGGAGAAGTATGCTTTTACCTATAGTTATTTAATTCTTGAATTTGGCCAGGAGAGTGACCAATACAGTTTCGGTACTATGGGATGGGCAGAATCCTGATTGAGATTCATGTAATAGTGAGAACTTGTCCACGTAGTCAAAGAGCTGTTTGGTCACCAAGCAAGGAGCCTCTCCGATCTGGACAGGAAGAGGCCGGTGCGAGTGGCCGGGGATCCTTTTGTATTTTTGGTTTTTGTTTCATGAATATCTTGGAGGTGTACCTGTAAATGTCAGATTCAGGACCCCTGAGGAAGGCCTGCTGGCCGAAACACGGACCGTGTAGGGTCCTATTAAACTTTTCTGGCACTCTAACTCCCTTGTTTTTGGTCTGTTTTGGTTTGTCTTCCGCCTTTTTTTGTGTTTTGGTCACCAAGCTCTCCATTAGTTTGACTACTAGTGGGATAGATGTGACTGGGCGATAGTTGGTGAGATCATTTGTTTTTTTTCTTTGTATCCTTTGGTAAAGGGGTGAGTAAGATATTGCCATGTTCTTCAGGGAAAAGACCTTGTTGGAGCATGTAATTTAGATAGTGTATATGCCTTCCTATGCTTGGCCTATGACTAAGGGCTAGGCCTAAGGCCTGTACAGTCAGTTTGGTTCTCACAAGTTAGCCTACTAACTCAGTATCTTGTGTAACAATCATTGCCTTCTAAGGAGCTGAGAACTGATACTTCATAACATTTGTTTGCAGCTGAGTATGTTTTTTCATATAAGGTGGATGTAACCTTGATAGTTGCTAAGGGACTGAGGACACAGTGAAGCCTACCAGTATGTTGCATTTGTGGAGAGAGACAGAGAGAGGATACAAGGGTATTGTTCTGACTGTGCACGCAGAACAGATAATTGACTAGCCAATAGGTACCGATTTTGCACGTGAACTCCCATCAGGAGAGACTGATAGAATACAGGAACAATCCATATATGGTAGAAGGCAACCTAATGGTGCTAGTTTATGGGAAATCACATGATTTATGAGAAATGGAATTTGCAACAGTATATATGTGATGTCCGGGAGGTGTTAGGGGGGCAGTTTGTTTTTCAGGATGTGCACTGCTGACTGACAACCTGCTCCAAGAGAGAGAACTATTATTTGTATTTTTTGGCTCTGTGACAAGCTAATAAAGGTAATTTCCTGACTGCGCCTAATGGAGTCTAAGTTCTCTTTCTTACCTGTGTTTTCCCTCCCTGGGGGGGCTAAGAGATGGAAATACACAGTAGGATGTGAGGTCTTCTATGAAGCGATTGGGGGCGGATTAGAGTACATGGCTGGGACAGATGTCCAATTTGCAGTGGGTTTTGGAGAATCTAAGAGTTGCTTGGGTAACTGATTCAATGGTGAGAAGAGAGAATTTTGTCCAACTACGGTCTGCTGGGCATTCTCCAGGGGCTGGGTCCAGTTCATTGATGAAGCTTTGATGTCAGTATTGTTCTGAGGAAGTGTATTGCTTAATTTTATTATTTTATCCTTGAAGTATTTTGCAAGTTTGTGTGCGGATGGAATGTCTGAGTTGGTTGTGGTAATTGGGGTGGTGTCTAGGATCTTGTTAACGAGTTGAAATAGTTTCTTCAAGTCCTTATAATCTGGTCCTATTTTAGTTTTATAGTAGGATCTCTTGGACTGTCTTATTGCATATTTGTTTTTTTTTATGCTTGTTTCCACGTGATAAGTGAGTGCTCATCTTTTGTTTTTTTCCATGCTCGTTCGAGTTTCCTGGTTTGTGTTTTGAGTTTTTTTAGTTCATCATTGAACCATGGGATCGAGTTTTGTCTTCTTGTTACTCTTGTTCTTATGAGTGCAATTTCGTCTAGTATGCTTTTGCATCTTTCATCCCAATCAGAGAGGTAATATATGGAGTCAGTACGTGTTTGCCATTCCTGGTCGTAAATCTGTTGCCAGAATTATATTGGGTCTATTTGGCCTCGAGTAGTGTAGGTTGTGTGTTTTTGTGTATGGTATAATTCTTTCTTCTGCCAATATAGAGATAGGTTAAGTTTATAATGATCGGTCCAAGGTGTCACTGACCATTTGGTATCTGTTACTGATATGTTGTGATCTGTGGACAGGTTGTAAGATAGGAGGTCCACTGTATGCCCTTTAATGTGGGTAAGCTTGCATTGGTGGCCATTTAAGATCCCATGAGTGGAGGAAATCCATGCAATCTTGTGCATTAGTAGAGTTCAGGTCTTCTAGGTGGAGGTTTACGTCACCTAGTATTAATATGTTAGTGTTGGTTACGCAACAGAAATGAAGTCCATGAAGTTAGACTAGCATTCGTTCCAGTTTCTGGGTGGTCTGTAGAACAGGACGTAGTTCAGGTGATTAAGCAAGGATTTGTTATAAATTCTGATTGAGGCAATTTCTAACTGAGTTGTTATGGACTCGGCAATAGTTTCAGTGGTGAAATGGGAATGCTGAATTAGGGTTATGCCGCCACCTCTCTTTTCCTTCCTGGTCCAATGAGTAATTTTGTAACCTGGGGGGCAAAGGTCGAGGATTATAGGATCCTTTTGATCAAGGATCCAGGTTTCATTGATAAAAAGTAGATCGAGGTTTTCGGACGTGATCCAGTCTGTTATTATTGATATTTTGTTTACTACGGATCTAGCATTGATGTAGCCCACTTGGACATTTTGGTATGGGGCTTCTATAATTAGTGATATGTTGATATTTGTTAATTGCCGTTCCCTGGCTGGTGTGTGTTTGTTATGGCATGTCTTTCCAGTTGGTTGGTGGTATCCCCATGTAGGAATTCTTCCTTTGTTTTGGTGATTATTAGTTTGGTGAGTTGTGGAAGTAAGACTGGCTCAATCTGTCCTCCTTTTTCTGGAGCCATATGGTAACCCTACACTCCATCCCCCTGAACAAAAACAGGTCCCATTCCCCCCAAAACCAAAGCGAGCCCCCACCCGTATGACTCAGACCTACCTTACAAACCCTGATGGTCTAGTCAGTGCAGGAGCGATCCCCAGTTGTTCCTACTCATGTAAGCTCTGCAGTCAAAATGGTAGCCTCAACGTCCTGCAGCAATAGCAACAGCCATTTTGGAATTGGAACCAGCATTGGTAGGAGTGATCCAAGTTGCTCCTGCCCATACCAGCATCAATCTCAAAATGGCTGACATTTTGCAACGGGAAACCATGGCAGCCATTTTGACTGTAAAGCTGGGGCTCACTCCAGACCCAATGAGACCATTAGACCACCAGGATTTGTAAAGTAGGCCCAGGGGACCATATGGTAACCCTACACTCCATCCCCCTGAACAAAAACAGGTCCCATTCCCCCCAAAACCAAAGCGAGCCCCCACCCGTATGACTCAGACCTACCTTACAAACCCTGATGGTCTAGTCAGTGCAGGAGCGATCCCCAGTTGTTCCTACTCATGTAATCTCTGCAGTCAAAATGGTAGCCTCAACGTCCTGCAGCAATAGCAACAGCCATTTTGGAATTGGAACCAGCATTGGTAGGAGTGATCCAAGTTGCTCCTGCCCATACCAGCATCAATCTCAAAATGGCTGACATTTTGCAACGGGAAACCATGGCAACCATTTTGACTGTAAAGCTGGGGCTCACTCCAGACCCAATGAGACCATTAGACCACCAGGATTTGTAAAGTAGGCCCAGGGGACCTATGGGTAGGGGGCCAATTTTATTCAGAGGGGTCAGGAGAGGGCCCACTTTTGGTTGGGGGAGGGAGAGTTTCGGTTTCAGCTGAAAATGCAGTGACATTTTTGGCCACAACTGAAACAAGGCCAAATTTGAATTTCGGGCTGGTTTTGGCACCAAATCCAAAACCAAAACCACAATTCAGTCAGCCTCTATTCCAGAGGTTGGCAGCAACAGTAATTGCCTACTACAGATATTGTGGGGGGGGGGGGGGGGGGGGGAGGGGGAGGGAAACAATGCTACTGGTTTAGGTGAAGATGGTTGTTGTAAGCCTTTATAGCAGCCATCCACCAGTTATCTTGCCTCAATCAAAACAGTCTTATATTCCAGATTAACACAATATATATAAATCATTGCGTAAGTCTGGGTACCACATACAGACATCCATTATGATATTTGCAGAGTCGCAGACGACCTGCATGTTTAAGGAATGGAATGCTTTTCAGTTCTGTATATATGCTTCTTTCCAGAAGGTGGTCTGATGGAAAGACAGAACACGTGTGCAGTCTATGGCCCGAAGGATAGTGGGGAATGTGCCAGCCTATAGAAATCAGACATTGTTTGTTGCTGCAGCTCCTCCATTTCAGGGAACATGATATACTGAGTATCTTTCCTCCCAAAGGCATTTAAAAAAATGTGCAAGGCAGTGTGATGCAGCTGGCTGATGCCTGTTGCAGCTGTGAGAGGTGTCTGGATCCAAAGCAATTGAAGGCAGCATGAGTAACAGTTAACTATTTCTCTCCTCTGTCACTTTGTTTAAACCAGTTTCATGGGGGTGAGGGGGTTTTAAGGAGAGGCCTTGTAACCCCCCCCCCCCCCCTCATTTTCCATAAAGAAACCAAAGAAAATGAGAAAGAGAAAGAAGCTAGAAATAAGGGTTCAGTACTACACACAAACTTACAAGGTGTGTAACCCATTCCTTCCCTTGAGGTTCATTTTAGACAAGTCATCGAGATGTGAACTGAGACATCCAGGTCAGAGCATGCTCAGTTTCCCCCCTTTGTCTGTAAATGATCTAGCAAACTCAAATCCTATTGTAAATGTTGAGGGCATAGAGATTCTGCCTGGTAGAAACAGCTGGGCAGTGATCTCTACCACCTCTACTAGTGTTAGGTGTGCAAACTTTTGACTTGGAAAGACCTCACAGTTTCCAGAACAAAGAGCCAGATGCACTAAGCTTTAACGAGCCAAAAATGAGCCTTTAAGGAAGAATTTTCAAACCGTTGCATGCACTAAAGCCCATTTTCCGACGATGGTAGCAGCTAACGAAAACGGAATGCAGATGAGAAATTAGTGTAGAAACCCTATTGAAATGACATGCACTAACCTTTTCCGATTTGTTTAACGCAGGAAAACCGAACGAAACGCCGAGAAATCTAACGAGAGGTCTCTACCTCTCGTTAGGGCTGTCCGGCTAAAAACTAAAATGTAAAAAAAAATGCAGCAATACAAAAAAAAAAGGATCAGGAGGGGGCAAAGGTGCTCGTCAGGAGCGTCCTATATGGACGGCCTTGCCCCCCCCCCCCCACCCTGCCCGAGGTCGCCGCTGCTCCCTGCTTCCCCCTGCATTATAAATTAAAAAGCAAAACAAAAATCATTACTTTAGCAGCCCCGGCTGGCCCCCCCTCCCTTCCTCTGTACTCTTTTGCCCCACAGCTCCGCCTCCCGACATCCTCCACCCTGTGCCCCGCCCCCTCCTGGGGTTGTCGCCGCCATTCCCCCCCTCCACCGGGCCCCCCTCCCTCTTACCGGCCAGTGCAGCGCCTGTGTGAAGGCGCTGCACGGGCAAGAAGAACAGCTGATGCCATGTGTTCGGTCGGTCTTTCTTCGCGTCTCTCTCCTCTTGGGCCCGCCCCCGTCTGACGTAAGTAACCAACGTAGGTTACTTACGTCAGACAAGGGCGGGCCCAAGAGGAAAGGACATCCTCCTTTGCTCCTGGGCCCGCCCTTGTCTGACGTAAGTAACCTATGTTGGTTACTTACGTCAGACGGGGGCGGGCCCAAGAGGAGAGAGACGCGAAGGAAGACTGGGCACAGACAGAGCCATCAGCTGTTCTTCTTGCCCGTGCAGCGCCTTCACACAGCGCTGCACGGGCCGGTAAGAGGGAGGGGGGCCCGGTGGAGGGGGGAATGGTGGCGACGACCCCAGGAGGGGGTGGAGGGGGCGGGGCACAGGGCAGAGGATGTCGGGAGGCGGAGCTATGGGGCGAAAGAGTAGAGAGGAAGGGAGGGGGGCCGGCCGGGGCTGTTGATTTTTGTTTTGCTTTTTAATTTATAATGCAGGGGGAAGAGGGGAGCAGCGGCGACCTCGGGCAGGGTGGGGGGGCAAGGCCGTCCATACAGGACGCTCTCGACGAGTGCCTTTGCCCCCTCCCGATCCTTTTTTGATTTTTGTTTTTATTTTGGGAGCCACGTGTTTTTTTTGTTTTAACTGTTTGTGGCATGCGCAGGGCTGCCAGCATAACGCTTGGCTGCTCTGCGCATGCTTAAGGGGCCAATTACCGACGGGGATTACAAACGTATGATACATTGTACTTTTCAATACCGCACCGAACATTTCTGAGTTGTTTTTTTTGTGCATTCTTCGTTGTTTCAAATTCGTTAAGCACTTTTACGATTTAGATTTTTTAACGTTTGGTTGATGCATATCCCCCAAAGGGTGTTTTCTTCAGTCTGATAGTAGTGGGAAGAGAAACCCTTTGAAGGAAATCTCTGAGGTGTTATAAATACCAAGCCCTCGTGGGGGGTTTTTGTTTTGGGCTTTTTTCTCACTTGGCCTCTGCACCATTAAGTAGGTGAGAGCTTGTGACTAACACAGCCAGTGCACAGGGGAGAGAAGGGGTGAGGGAAACAGTAACAGAACCTACATCATTGCAGCACTGATTCCAGGTGGGTCTGAAATGGGGACCAGACCACCAATACTACCTTCACAGAAGAAATAAGGAGAAGAGCAGTGGAAACATACATCCAGAAGAAGCACCAGAACGGAGACCCCAGTAGGGTGCTTGCATTGGGGAAAGGATCCTCTATCAGTACTCTGTACCCGAAGGCTCAAACAGTCCAGCTCCCTGAGAAAGAAACCAACCTCATAGCAACCCCTCTCTGGAACTGGAGTCCAGAAAGAGAGACAGGGACTATTAAAAAAAACAACAACTTACTGTAAAAAACCTTTCCCACGGTTGAGAGTTCAACAGACCTACTGCCAGAGACTGGGGGGCTCATTTTCAAAAAAGAAAAACATCCAAAAAATCTGCATTTGACATTTTTCTCACAAAAATGCCCAAATTGGTATTTTCAAAACCAATTTTTAGATTCTTTTTATGAAGTTCATCAGAACTGTGTCCAAATCACAGGGATGCGTGTCAAGGGCAGGGGCATAGCCACGGGTGGGTCTGGGTGGGCCTAGGCCCACCCAGATTTGACTCAGGCCCACCCAGCAGTGGAGCACCCTTAACAGTGCCAGCAGTGGAGAGAGCAGGCTGAGCTCCCATGATCCTGCATCTGCCTCCCTCTCAGTGGCAGTGGTAGTGATTCCCACACGCTGCCTACCGCCGCTACCGTATCCTCTGCTACATCCTGTCCCCTTTTTCGCAACTTCCTGTTTCTGCTGGGGCAGGACGTGGCAGAGAAGATGCTTCCGGGTTAGTGGCAGTAGGCAGAGTGTGGGAATCAATACTGCTACCGCTGAGAGGGAGGCAGATGCAGGATCAAGGGAGCTCAGCCTGCTTCCTCCAATATTGGTGCTGTTAAGGGTGCTGCCCCATTGAAGTGAGAGGGAGAGTTGGGGGGGAAGTCTCTTTCCGAAAGAGAAATGCTGCATGGGGGGGGGGGGCATGAGGTGGGGAGGGGCAAGAGAGAGAGAATTGTGGTACATAGGGTGGAGAAGGTTAAGAAAGGAAAAAAATCTTGCATATTGTGGTGGAGAGGAGGGGAGAGGGTCATGTTGCATAGAGAGGGGAGAGGGACGAGAGAGGGAGAAAGGGATATAGGGGTAGTGGGGAGGAAGAGATGGTAAATGTTGGACATGGGGTGGCAAGGAGGGGGATATGGTGAAATGTTGGACATGATGGTGGAGGGGAGGAAGAGATGCTGTAGGGTGGAAGCGAGAGATGTTGGACAGGGCACAAGGGAGGGAGAGAGAGGCATGGTGGACAGTGGGAGAGAGGCAGAAATGTTGGACATGGCAGTGGAAGGAAGGGAGAGAATGCTGCATGGGGGGAGGGGGAAGAGAAGTGTTGGGCCCATGGCGCAATAAAGGGAGAGATGGTAGAAAGTGGGAGATATGTTGGACCTGGGGATGGATGAGAGAGAGAGAGAGATACACAGGAAGTGGAGAGGGAAGAAAGGAGGAGATGTTGGATCCAGAAGCAGAAGGGAGTGATGGAGAGATGCCGGAAAGTGAGAGTGAGAAATGTTGGAACATGGGGGTGAGGGCAGGAGGGAAGAGAAAAGGTGAGGGTCTGTCAATGTGACAGTAATGGCAGGTGGGGAAATTGAAGGGAAGGCAGAGAGGAGAGGGGATCAGGGATGAGGGCCTAGCATGTCTAACAACAGTTCTGACCCTTGCTGTATAGCTGATAGGGATCCCAAGCCTCCCAGGCTGAGGACCTCCTCCAAAGACGGCCAGAACTTCCTTCTACCAAGCTCTGCAGTCAGTGACAGCATCCTTGAGTCACCGACAGCTAAGCATGCATAGGGTGCTGGCATCAGTGGCTTAGGGACATTGGTGCTGCCTGCCAAGCTTGGTAAAAGGGAGTTCTGGCCACCTTCAGAGAAAGTCTTCAGCTGACAGAGCCTGAGGATCCTTATTAGCTAATGTATTTATATTTTGCAGTCAGGGTAGTGTAGGGCAGAGCAAATATTTTGCCTACCCACTTTGGGCTTAGGCCCATACAAAATTGGCTGTCTGACAACGCCACTGGTCAGGGGCATGTTAAGGGTGGGATCTGGGTGTTCCTAACATTTGGACATTTTTCTGCCATATGGAACAAAACAAAACCATCCAGGAAGCATCTTAAACACTACAGTGAGCACTAGAACATCAATTCACCTACTGTAAAACGAAACCAGGCAGAATAACACAGATCGTCCATCTTGCACAGTCATTGCCAACCGAAAGCCATGTCTTTTTCACAAACACAGATACACCCTAATCCACTATAGAATAAGCAATAATAAACTTTCTATTTAGACAAAAATTAAACTGAACCCCCAAGATGCCAGACTCTGCATACAATGCAACACCACAGAAATAGAAAATGTCCTCTAGTACTGTGCAAAACATAAAGACAGCAGATGTAAATTTGAAAAAACTAACAAGTACCAATCACCACTTTACAAATTAACAAATAGAAATAAAACAAATATAGAAAATAAAATACCATTTTATTGGACTAATACATTTAGCTTTCAGAGGCCAAAACATCCTTCCTCAGGTCAATACAGTATAGTGCTGTTACAATATCCTATCCGGACCTGAGGAAGGGGGTTTTGTTCTCCGAAGGTTAGCCAAAATGTATTAAAATTAGTCCAATAAAAAGATTACCTTGTTTACATATTCTATTATAAACATTAACACAGCTACAATACTACTTTATCCTAAAGCAAAAAAAATAAAAATATATATTTTATTTACAGTTTGTTGTCTCTGGTTTCTGCTTTCTTCATCTTCTTTTCACTGTCTTCCTTCCATCCAGCATCTGTCTTTGTTCTCTCTCTGCCATCCAGTGTCTGCCCTCTCTGCTGTCCCCTCCATCCAATGTCTGCCCTCTCTCCCTGCTTCTTCCATCTACATCTGCCCCTGTCTGCCCTCTCTCTCCCCCCCTTCCATTCACTGTCTGCCCTTTCTATCCCTTCCATCCACTGTCTGCCCTTTCTCTCTGCCCCCTTCAATCCACCATTTGCCTTCCCTCTCCCATCCATCCAGGGCCTGCCCTCCCTCTCCTCCCCCTTCCATCCAGGATCTGTCCCCTCTCTCTGCCCCTTTTTTTCAGCCCCCAGTTCCAGCCCCACTATCCCACCAGTCCCCAGTTTCAGCCCCAGTCCTTTTCTCCCACCAGTCCCGAGCTTTAGCCCCCAGCCACTTCTCCCTGTCCCCTTTTTAGCCCCCAGTTTCAACCCCAGCCCTTTTCTCTCACCAGTCCTGAGCTTCAGCCCCAGCCACTTCTCCCTGTCTCCTTTTCAGCCCCCAGTCCCTACAATTTCAGCCCCTGCCGCCTTTCAGCCCCCAGTCCCAGTACTAGCCCCCTTATCCCACCTACCCTCCTTTCAGCCCCCAGTTTCAGCCCCCTTCATCCACATGCCTTGCCCCCCTTTTCAGCCCGACCCATTCTCCCACCTGACCCAGGCATGCCCCATTTTCCGTCATGACCCCTTCTCAGACCCCAGTTCCAGCCCCTTCTCCCATTTGAGAGCCCCCTCCTCCCATCTGAGAACCCCACCCACCCCTCCCCTCCCCATCTGAGAACCCCCACCCCAGTCCCCTTCTCCCATCTGAGAACCCCTTCCCCACCCCAGTCCTCCCATCTGAGAACCCCCTCCCCACCCCAGTCCCCTTTTCCCATCTGGAAACCCCCTTCCCACTCCAGTCCCCTTCTCCCATCTGAAAACTCCCTCCCCATCTAAGAACCCCCACAACACGCCTCTCCCATCTGAGAACCCCCTCCCCACCCCAGTCCCCTTCTCCCATATAAAAACCCCTCCCCTCCCCATGTGAGAACCCCCACAACACCCCTCTCCCATCTGAGAACCCCCTCCCCACCCCAGTCCCCTTCTCCCATATGAAAACCCCCTCCCCTCCCCATGTGAGAACCCCCACAACACCCCTCTCCCATCTGAGAACTCCCTCCCCACCTCAGTCCCCTTCTCCCATATAAAAACCCCTTCCCCTCCCCATATGAGAACCCCCACAACACCCCTCTCCCATCTGAGAACCCCCTCCCCACCCCAATCCCCTTCCTCCATATGAAAACCCCCTCCCCTCCCCATGTGAGAACCCCCACAACACCCCTCTCCTATCTGAGAACCCCCTCCCCACCCCAGTCCCCTTCTGCCATATAAAAACCCCTTCCCCTCCCCATGTGAGAACCCCCACAACACCCCTCTCCCATCTGAGAACTCCCTCCCCACCTCAGTCCCCTTCTCCCATATAAAAACCCCTTCCCCTCCCCATATGAGAACCCCCACAACACCCCTCTCCCATCTGAGAACCCCCTCCCCACCCCAGTCCCCTTCTCCCATATAAAAACCCCTTCTACTCCCCATGTGAGAACCCCCACAACACCTCTCTCCCATCTGAGAGCCCCCTCTCCACTCCAGTCCCCTTCTCCCATATGAAAACCCCCTCCCCTCCCCATGTGAGAACCCCCACAACACCCCTCTCCCATCTGAGAACCCCTCCCCACTCAGTCCCCTTCTCCCATATGAAAACCCCCTCCCCTCCCCAAGTGAGAACCCCCACAATACCCCTTTCCCATCTGAGGACCCCTCCCCTCCCCTCCCTGAATCTCCTGCTCCCACCCTACCTTTAAAAAAAATTTTTTGAAGCGTCATTGCAGGCAGCGCCTCGCGTCTGCCCTGCTTGTAAAAGAAGTAAATCTCTTCGCTTCATCGTCGTCGGGCCTCACTATGTCCCACCCTCGCAGAAATAGGAAGTTACCTCAGAGGAGGGCGGGACATAGTAAGGCCCGACGATGACGAAGCGAAGAGATTTACTTCTTTTACAAGCAGGGCAGACGCGAGGCTCTGCCTGCAACGACGATTCAAAAAAAAATTTTTTTAAGGTAGGGTGGGAGCAGCAGGAGCGAAGCGGATCACCCCCCCACCCACTGACACCCGGGCGGACCGCCCCCACGGCCCCCCCCCCTTGGTACGCCACTGAGTGCACTGTAGAGAAGGTGGCCGAGACCCATAATCCACTCTAACTATTACACTTGTGGTGGAAAGTGTCAGCCCCCCCCCCAAAAAATACCGAAAACCTACTGTACCCACAAACTTCATTGGCTACCAGTACAATACAGGGCTAACTTTAAAACTCTATGTCTGATCTTCAAGGCCCTGAAAGGGAATGGCCCCAAGTATCTGAAGAATAGGATTATCCTCCACACACTGCCAAGGACACTAAGGTCCTCTCAAGGACTATCACTAACCACACCCTCTCCAAAAGACATTACACGATGTGATACCCGCAAGCGAGCCTTCCACGGAGTAGCCCCCCCCCCCTCCCACTCTGGAATGCACTGCCTGAAAGGCTCCACTTAACGTAAGACTATTTCTACTTCAGGACACAGGTGGAAGCTTGGCTCTTCAACCAGGCCTTTAATGGAAGAAGTGACTAAGTTGTTAGTCTCACTCACACACACAAGGAGTGACTGGGGTTGCACATACTGCATCAGAACATGTTTATCCACTCCTACCCTAGCTGAGATAATATTTAACCATCTCGCTGACCTCGTGTGCAACTTTTCTTAAATCAGTCACCTTACTTTATAACTCTTCTTACTCTTACCTATCTATATGTTACATCTTTGCTTTACCCTTCACTATCAATTAAAATGTTCTATTAAGTATTGTGTTGACCTTGCAAGTGGTATACCATGCCATACTTTGTATTGTCATTTGAGTATTTTTTTACTGCTGTAATTGTCTATTGCTCATGTTTGATCTATTCTTACTGTACACCACCTTGAGTGAATTCCTTCAAACAGGCAGTAAATAAATCCTAATAAATAAATATAGGTGAAACCTGCAGCTATAAGGGCTATTGTAGTGATATATAGTTGGGTACAGGTTTTTTGTGGGGTTTGAAGGGCTCACCATACAATATAAGGGGGTAATGGCAGTGGCGATCCCAGCTAGCATGACACCCGGGGCGGATCGCCGATGCGCCCCCCCCCCCCGGGTGCAGCGCACCCCCCCCAGGCGAAATGACACCCCCCTGGGTGCAAGCCGCTGGGGGGGGGGGTGCTGCGGCGCGTGCCTGTCAGCTGAGTTCGCTAACTTCGCTGCACCTCCCTCTGCCCCGGCCGGAACAGGAAGTAACCTGTTCCGGGACAGAGGGAGCTGGGGCACTGGGTAATGGTGAGATGTGTACCTAGGACCTTTTATGTCAAATCCATTGCAGTGCCCCCTAGGGTGCCCCAGTGATCTGCTGCAGGGCCACCGAGAGACAGGGCCGGGCCCAGGGTAAGGCCTCCCCCCCACGAAGTCCCCGCCGCTCCCCCCCTCCACCCGCCCCCCTCCGTCTGCCACCAGGTCAGGCCCCCTGCATTGAAATCACAGCGCCTCTCACCTCCGTGTGAAAGCGCTGCAAGTAGCAGGGCAGCAGATCACCTCCCTTCGGCCCTCCTTTCCTCCTTGAGTCCCGCCCTCGCGGAAGTTATGTCAGACGAGGGCGGGACACAGGGAGGGAAGAAGGCCCGAAGGGAGGCGATCTGCTGCCCTGCTGCCTGCAGCGCTTTCACACGGAGGTGAGAGGCACTGTGATTTCAATGCAGGGGGCCTGGCCCAGTGGCAGACGGTCGACGACGGAAGACGGGTGGGACTGCAGTGCCGGGCCCCCCTTGGAGGCCTGGGCCCGGGGAATTTTGTCCCGGGCCCAGGCCTCCAAGGAATATTGTCTTCAATTAAATCTCAGTTTAGCAACCACCTAGTCTTGCCTAATGGTTAATCCAGCTCTACCTGTACCTGCACTAAGGAATCACCTAATGGCAGGTCATGGGATATGATTTCTGTTCAGCTTTGTTCATAGTGTAGCAATAAATGCTGAAAACAACCAAAGCATGTTTGTTTCAGAGTGAAGAGAATGTGAATGATATGCAGCACTTTCCTGGCTTGTTCTCCAGAGTCCTTGAACTGAAATGGCTTTTACAGAGCGCATTGAGTGAACCCCACATGTCAAGTCTACATTCACAAAGCCTCTCCCTTTTGTGTGCATTACTGTTAGCCAACAACAGCAGGGTGAACTAGCATGCAGAGGTAAAGAGCAAGGAAAAGCTCTCAAGCTTGCTTACAGCCTCTAGACTGAAAACCTATCCATTCCTCAAAGACGATGTCTGCTGGATAGTCAACAGATGCACAACCATCAGTATGAAAAGAGTGGGTAAACCCCGACATTAAGGAGTCGAAGCAGAAAGCCACCTGGTAGCTGATGGCTAAGTGCACGATTTCTACCACAAAATTAGCAAGAAAAGAAACCACAGCCATTCAGTATGCTAATGAGATGCAAATTCAAAGCATGTAGGACTTGTACTCTAATCAGGGAAAGGCTGTTAGACACATATGCACAAGATCCTGCGGTAAGAGCACCTTCACTGTGCATACCGCATACAGTTCAAGCTTCTCCTTCTTACCTACAAATGCACTCAGTCTGCAGCCCCTCATTAACTCTCTACCCTCATCTCCCGCCCGAAACCTCCGCTCACAGGACAAATCCCTCCTCTCAGTACCCTTCTCCACCACCGCCAATTCCAGGCTCTGCCCATTCTGCCTCGCCTCACCCTATGCTTGGAATAAACTTCCTGAGCCCCTACGCCAAGCCCCCTCCCTACCCATCTTCAAATCCTTACTCAAAGCCCACCTCTTCAATGTTGCTTTCGGCACCTAACCTTTATACCTTTCAGGAAATCTAGACTGCCCCAGTTTGACGACCCCTACTTGTCTGACTGTACATTCTTTAGATTGTAAGCTCTTTGAGCAGGGACTGTCCTTCTATGTTAAATTGTACAGCGCTGCATAATCCTAGTAGCGCTTTAGAAATGTTAAATAGTAGTAGTAGTAGTAGCATATGTCCGAAGAAAACACACATCTGCGCATGAACTGAAGGGTCATTCTCTGGACAGATATTAGCCTCACAAAAAACTCTTGCGCTTTTTTCAGACACAAGTGCACACAAAACTATTCAAAACAAGTTGCAGGCACATGTTATGGTCACAGAAAAAAAAAGAAAAAACCTGCATTAAATCCCAAAACCTGGCCTTAAATTCTCTCGATTAACCCTTCTACATTGCCTCGGACCTGACGGTGAATTTCTCGCATTGTGCATCCTTTAAAATCCCATTTATTTCCATGCATTGTGACAAAACATCTAATGGACTCATTAACTCCATTTTTAATATACCGTGCACTCATGTGTACCACGTGTGAATCCCCTGAAAAGTGTCCCTGCTTTAGAGCAGTGGGAGGGAGGGTTTTCAGGGAGATCATTAAGACAACAAGGGCTGGGATTGCCAACCTGGTGGGTGGTCTTGGGAGGCACTAGCCCGCTCCTGGGCATTGAGAAAACCGTGGGCTTTGGTTGCCCACCCCCACCAAGGCCCAAGTACCAAGGGGAGAATACCTCTCCACTCTCATCTCTCCCCACATTCCTCCCCGGGAACTATGTTCACTGGGTAAATCTCTCTTATCTGCACCCTTCTCCTCCACTGCTAACTCCAGGCTCCGTTCTTTTTATCTTGCTGCACCATATGCCTGGAATAGACTTCCTGAGCCGGTACGTCAAGCTCCATCTCTGTCTGTCTTCAAATCTAAGCTAAAAGCCCACCTTTTGGATGCTGCTTTTTAACTCCTAACCCTTATTCACTTGTTCAGAATCCTTATTTTATCATCCTCACTTTAATATTCCCTTATCTCGTGTTTGTCCATCCTAATTAGATTGTAAGCTCTGCCGAGCAGGGACTGTCTCTTCATGTTCAAGTGTACAGCGCTGCCTATGTCTAGTAGCGCTATAGAAATGATAAGTAGTAGTAGTAGAGTCTTGGGCCTAAAGAGGAGGAATTTATAGCATGCAGTGAATGAAGCCCCTGCCACAGGGCATAGGGTGTCTGCTGTGAGTTCCTGACTTTGGAATGAGAAGGAGTTCCCAGGAGAAAAGACACCCTGGGTAGGAGAAGTGGAAGCGGGGGGGGGGGGGGGGGGGGGGGGGGGGGGGGGGGGGGAGCCTCACTTCTGGCAGGATATTCATTGATGCTCGGAGGAATCCTGATCCAAGATGGAACAAAGGCGTAAGAGGAATTACTTTGAGGATGGTTGATAACTGTATTTTTTTGGCAACTGAAGGAGATTGCATCTGAAGCTGACCTGAAAATATCGTATGCCCTGACTTGTACATATCAATTTGTGGTTTTGAACTGTTTTCCAACTTGTTATTGTAACCAACTTATGCTGAGCCACACTGAGCCTACCAACAGGTGGGAAAATGTGGGATACAAGAGCAGAAATAAAATAAATAAATAAAGCCAGATGAAATTTAATTCAACAACTGCTGGTTGTTTTTGAATGTCAGTCGACTTAAAGTGTCCAGAGAAAGATTACCCTTCGGCCTACTGCGATTTAGTCCAGTCCTGGCCTGCGCCCAGCTGAAGTCTAAACTGTTTTGTGAGCCCTGGTCCCAGGTACCTGACCTGGGGAGCTCAGCCAGCAGCCCAGACTGCAGGACAAGCCTGGTTACACATGTGTTAGATTCTGTACTGAGCCCCTTTGTGCACTGTTTGTCCAATAACATGTCCATTCTGAACCTCACACTTCCGGTAGCTTCTGCATCAGCATCTAAGTGATCTCAACCCAAAGGGATTAAAGTTTAAGCATGTCTCTGATAGAGTAGACAGGAGAATGATAAACTGAAAACAGGCCAGGGAAAGGAAAAGGAGAACTTTTGTTCTTTTCTGCTGACTGAGATGTCAATCATTTAATCTAATGGGTCTCTGGGGCAGAGGTCTGGGAAGAAGGTGGTGGAGGAGGGGGTGATCTGAATGAAAATCCTCTCTGGCACATGTTCTCAGATACTTTGAGTCCCTAATTAATAGATTCAAAGAAATGTAATTCCCCCATTCACAGGAACAGACTCTATCCTACTTTTACCTGAATATGATTTGAATATGTCATGAGTATTCTTTTTAAAATATGGGAGATGCTTCATTAAAACACTAACCACATCTCAAGGTCCATTTTAAAAAACTTGAGAGGAAAAATAAGTAAATTAGTTTCTCAAAGAGAAAAGATGTAACAATCAATATAAATATTTGTACAGATTTCGGATATAGAGTAATGCAAGATGACGAGTGAGTGTTTTAAATGACCAGTTTTTATTCTAATCAAAGTAGTTTAATCATTATAAACTAGTTGAAATGTTAAGTAACTACAGAAGTTTGCTGAACATATGTGCACAGAAGAACAAACCAGGGCCCTGTTTACTAAGGCACGTAAGCGTTTTTAATGCGCCTACAATTATCGTGCGTACTGTGTAGGTACCTATAGGGATATTGTAGGCGCATACAGGGTTAACGCACGTACATGGTTAACGTGCGCTAAAAATGCTAACGTGCCTAAAATGCAGCTTAGTAAACAGAGCCTCTAGTTGAAATATGTAAACTGTTAAAGCCGAATCTAAAGGTAAACCAGACAAAAATGTAAACCTCAGCAATCAAAGGATATATAAATAAATTCAGCTGAAGTTTTACAGAAACTGCATTGAAACTCTCTTACAAAACCTTTTCACTTTAAATTCTCACAGAACAGCTTTTATCCTCAATGTAGTTATGAAGATTTCTTCCACAAGGAATACACCTAAATATCAGCTAAGTATAACCAATTTTGTTAAAGCTGAAAATTTTATCTCTTCCCTCCAGATAATGTTACCTTAAAAAAAAAAAAATCAATTCTTTTTCTTATGTGTCCTGCTTTCTTTGCAGGAGAATGGCAAGCTTCCCTTCAAGCAAATAACCCTATGCAAGTAAATATTCAGGGTTAACCTTTTTTTTTCTCTCAGGCAAGTATCTAATTTCTCTTTTACTCAGAGTCTTTCATTTAATTGTGTGAAAACACTCTTAGAAGAGTACTTTGATTCAGTCTTTACATGTGATGTGGGAGCACTGATGAAGAAGACTTACCTGACTTCCAGTTTCTCTTTCTTTTCTTCCAGGTTGGGGCTGGCCTTTGTTCTTCTTTCTTCAGATGACGATCTTCAATACCTGTGACTATTTTTAAAGAAATAAAAGAACAAACGCTGTCTGCCTATCTCTGTGTTCTATAAGAAAAACTCTGGATACCTACATACTATCTATGTGTTCCTGCCAGATGCACCCAGATACATGTACTGTGTGAAGATTCTAACTTAAAATAAAAAGATAATTATTTAAATCCCTTTCATCTTTTATTCCCTAGTCTATTCTATTTGTCTTCACAGAAAAGTTTCTTCACATTCAACTCCCACTCTCATCACATTGAATTCTCATTAATTTATAACCAGTAAGTTCAAAAAAAAAAAACCCCAAAGAAATAAGAGCTGGATAATAAAATTTTCATACTATCTCACAAAGGAATATTGTCTTCCATTAAATCTCTGTTTAGCACTCAGTAATAACTGTATCACTATCAGTTCAAAATTTCCTCAGGTCAAAGCCTCTTACTTGTACAGATTACTCTAAATGCCACCTTATTTTGTTCAAGACGATTTGTAATTTAGCCACTTTAAATTTCTTTTCTAGTCCTTTTACTTTTACTTCTAGTTCTTTCAAGGACTGAAATTCTTCAACTAAGAATTAAATTTACCTCAGAGAATGTTCTAAAACCTTCAACATTCAATAGCAGAACCTCTTCTTTTTCAGATTAGAATCACAAATACTTTAAATGTTTATGTAGAAACCAAAGACTTTAATATGTCTGCTTAAGTCTACACACTCACTGACTAACTTTTTCTAGGAATTGCCAGAAAATCTCTATATCTGGACCATAGGCACCCGGTATAAGAGGCTTGCGGAGGCTAAGCCTCCTCACAGTACCGTGCAGTGCTGCGCAGCACAACACAACAGGAAAGACAAAGCAAGAATCCATTAGTGCTGCAGCCTGTGGGACCTGTCATATTCTTCGGATTTCTACACCGCCATCTCTCACATACTGTAGTGGTCAGCACTGTAACAATTGCAGCATGCCTGCCTCGGTGATTCAGCCTTCTCCCCATGACATGTCCCGCCTCCTCTGACACAACTTCCTGCTTCCATGAGGGTGGGACATATCACAGGAAGAAGGCTGAGTCCTAGAGGCAGGTCTGCTGTGATAGCTAGAGCGCAGACCACTACCGGTAGCACTACACATTGCAGCAGGAAGACATCCAAGGCAAGTGCAGGACTGTTTCTTTGGGGGAGGGAAAGAGTACGACTAGGGAGAGACTGGAACTGGGGAGGCCTGGGGGGGCAAGAGAAGAGTATACATATAAAGTATCACATACCATGTAAAATGAGTTTATCTTGTTGGGTAGACTGGATGGACCATACAGCTCTTTATCTGACGTCATTTACTATGTTACTATGTTATGACAGAGAAAGATACTAGATGGAATGGACACTAACCTTGGGGGGGAGGGAGGAAGAGGGAGACAGATATGCAAGTGCTGCTGTGACGGACCAGGGGACAGGAAAAGATGCTGGATGGAATAGACACTGACCTGGAGGGGAGGAAGGAAGTGGGAGAGGGAGATATATAAGTGCTGCTCTGATGGACCAGGGTGGGGAAGGGACAGGAAAAATGGCTAGACTAGGGGGGAAGTGAGAGGGAAGGATGCTGGATGGAATAGAAGAGAGGGACAGACACTGACCCCAGAGTAGGGGGGGAGGGACAGACAGGAAGAGGTTCTGAACTTAGGATGGAGAGTGGAGTCAGGTGGACCAGCAGGGGAGGAGGAGGGGAGAGAGAGAGAAAGATAACTGGACTGGGGGAGGGGAAAATATGTTGGATGGAAAAGAGAGAGAGACACTGGACACAAGAGGGAGAAATATTGGACTGTGAAGGGGTAGTGGGACTCGAGAAGAAGAGATACTGCCCCTAGAATAAGGGATGTAGGAGAAAGAGTAGAGTCACAGAGACAGAGAAGAGATGCTGGGCATGGAGGCAGTATAAGGACAGGGACACAGAAGGGCAATGCTGGGTCAGAGAGGGGATAGGGCCATACAGGAACAATGCTGGACATGTAGGGGGAATAGGGACACAGGGGCAAATTGCTGATCACAGGGAGATAGGGACATGGGGGAAATGCAGGATAAGTCAAGGTAGGCACACAGAGGGGATGCTGAATATAGGACAGGATAGGGACACTAGGAGGAGATTCTGAACATGGAAGAAGGGACAGGGTCAGGGACACAGAGTGGAGATACTGGACAGGACAGATAGGGACACAGAGGGAAGATGAATGGTTGACATGGAGAGAGAGGAAATGTCAAATGGACAGAAGACCCTGCAAAGACGGGGAAAAAAACAGAGAAAAGCAGGAAAGAGACCCTGGGACTAAAGCAAATAGAAACATGAAATGCTCAGACAACAAAGGCAGAAAAAAGTATTTTATTTAGAATGTATTAATTGGAATATGTTAGCTTTTGGAAATGTAAACAAAAAAAGAAGAAAGCCCTCACAAAGTAGTCAATATTAAAAAAAAAACCAGGGCGGATGACTTAGAATCAGAGTAATCCAAGGATCAGAGTCAAAAACTTTGTTAAAAAAATGTGCTTTATTAATGCACACGACAAGTCCGCCACAGTCATGTAGTAATAAAGTACAAACATCCAACGACTGCAGAACAGGGTTTCAATTGGAGGTCAAAGACTTGACATGACTGTATTTCAGCAAAAACGTCAGCATCAAGATTCATATAATCCAATCAAAAATCTTGATATCACACGTTCATGAACTTGAATAGAGTAAATGAAGGTAATTGCGCTGTTTGGCAGCTGTTCCTGTGCCAGGGAGCACACAATGTGTGGATGATGACGATGCTGGACCCTGCCTTCGCCGTGTTGAGTCTTTGCTCTCCTGTTGAGACCATTGTCTTGCAATCGTTGGATGTTTGCACTTTGAAATGTACTTCTAGTTGAAAAAAATGTGCTTTATTAATGTCCACTACAAGTTTTTAGCACTCATTCTTGGATTACTTTGACTCTTTCTAGGTCATCCTTGATGTTTTGTTATATTAGCCTTTGAAAATGTGCATTCCAATCTTTTGGATTTCAGTTTCTATATTTATAGTATATGCAGAGTGTGATTTCATGAAGTTTTCAGTTCAGTGTTTTTGCCTTCATATCTCTAGTACTGATCTGTGGTTCCTTGTTTCATATTGTTGAGGATCTGTTTATGTTTTGCTTATGTGACCAAGGTGCGGTATTCTGCTAGCATGTAATCTATGTAGAGATCTTATTGCAGTCCTGTTTGTTCTGTTTTCTCATTGGGTGGTGGTGTATTGGTGTATTAGGGCCTGCCCAGTGTAATATTTACAGTGCTGTCTTTTCATGCATAAGGTTGCTGCTCTTTGATTCCTGGGAGTTAGTGCTGTTATAGTGCAGTAAGGTTCTGAGTGTGTGTTTGCACAAGTTTGTGTATAGTGTTTTGCAGTGGAGGGGTTGTGTGTTGGCCTTACTGAGGTGACATCAACACGAATTTAATTTTAGTGGTTTTATAATATTTTGCAGGATCTGATGTTGAATTGTTCCATAGATGTGTATGTGGTTTAGTGTTGGTAAGTGCTTGAAATAATTGAGATTTAAAATATATGTCATTTATGATATATAAATCCATTTTTAAATGCACATGAAAACATTACTTATCAGTAACCAACAGCCCTTCTCCAACATGACAAATTGTATACACTTTCAGTCTCTTCTCTGCCATTACAAATTATATACACAGAATGCACTATGAGAAAACCCTCACTCGCTAGGCTTCAATCTCATTAATTAGGGTGGTACTTTTCACTATTTGGGATGGACCACCCTTAGCATCTTTGCACTCTGGTCCAGCATCTTCCTTCCCTCCCTTTTTACTTACCCTTTTTTCTGCTGTTGTCAGGCAGTTATGGATATAGGGCTTGCCCCTGGCCCCACCCCCTTTAGCCTCCCCAAACAAACAACCACCTATGATCTGGACACTGACAAATCTATCAGTAAATTTTATCAAAGTCTCAGAAATTTCTTCACTCCACTGAAGTAATTTGGCTCTCAATCTTGGAGAGGAAAAATCCTATCAAATTCAGGAAAGAACCTAAATTTATTACCAAAACACTTTCCTGAAATATGAATTAATTTTCCTTTATCCTTTTCATGTTATAAATCTCAAATTTACTTTTTCTCAAATTCTCTCTCCCACAAATCATACTGACCACAGTCACTTAGAGGGGCATAATCAAACAGGGCGCCCAAGTTTTCCTGAGGGCGTCCTCGCAGGATGTCCCCATGAAGGGGCGGGGAAACTCGTATTATCAAATCAAGATGGGCGTCCATCTTTCGTTTCGATAATACGGTCAGGGACGCCCAAATCTCAACATTTAGGTCGACCTTAGAGATGGTCGTCCCCGATTTTCGGCGATAATGGAAACCAAGAACTACCAAATCCAAGCCATTTGGTCATGGGAGGAGCCAGCATTCGTAGTGCACTGGTCCCCCTCACATGCCAGGACACCAACCGGGATACCCTAGGGGACACTGCTGTGGACTTCAGAAAAAGCTCCCAGGTGCATAGCTCCCTTACCTTGTGTGCTGAGCCCCCCAACCCCCCCAAACCCCACTCCCCACAACTGTACACCACTACCATAGGGATGAAGGGGGGCACCTAGGTGTGGGTACAGTGAGTTTGTGGTCGGTTTTGGAGGGCTCACATTTACCACCACAAGTGTAACAGGTAGGGGGGGATGGGCCTGGATCCACCTGCCTGAAGTGCACTGCAGTACCCACTAAAAATGCTCCAGGGACCTGCATACTGCTGTCATGGAGCTGGGTATGATATTTGAGGCTGGCATAGAGGCTGGAAAAATATTTTAAAAAATTTTTTTAAGGGTGGGAGGGGGTTAGTAACCACTGGGGGAATAGGGGGAGGTCATTCCTGATTCCCTCCGGTGGTCATCTGGTCATTTAGGGCACATTTTTGTGGCTTGGTCGTAAAAAAAAAAAGGACCAAGTAAAGTCAGCCAAGTGTTCGTCAGGGACACCCTTCTTTTTTCCATTATCGGCCGAGGACGCCCATGTGTTAAGCACGCCCCAGTCCCGCCTTCGCTATGCTTCCGACATGCCCCCATGAACTTTGGTCATCCCCGCGACGGAAAGCAGTTAAGGACGCCCAAAATCGGCTTTCGATTATGCCGATTTAGGCGACCCTGGGAGAAGGACGCCTATCTCCCGATTTGTGTCGAAAGATGGGCGCCCTTCTCTTTCGAAAATAAGCCTGTTAGCCTCCTTCTTCATAGCCCCACCAGTCTTCTCCCCCAAGACTCTAGAAAAATCCCCAGAAAACAGGTTCCTTCTGTGAGCTGTACAGCCAATCAGGTCCAAGCTATGTAAATCTCTTTGGAGATAAATTGCCAAAACGGAGCCCTGCACACAGTGGTGTGCTGGAGCCGGCTCGCACCGGCTCGCAAGAGCCGCTTGTTAAATTTTGACAGCTCTTGTGAGCCGGTTGTTGTACGGGGCGAGCCGGCTCCATTGCACGAGGTAAGCATGGCAGGAGGGCGCCATGCTTACCTCCCCTCTGATGATTTACACCCTATATGTGTGTAAATAAAGAAACTGACACCTGTTATAAAAAGAATAATCAAAAAAGTTTTATTTTTATCGACTGCCCCCCGTTGGACAGAAGCATCTGGGGAACGCCCAGATGGGAGCAAAGACTATTTTTATCAAGGATACAAAGATATATATATGCTTAGCAGGAATACAGAGATATATTTGCTCAGCTTTGATATTGCTTTGCTCTGCTTTGCTCGAGATACTGATTTTCTCCCTCAGTTTAAATACACTTACAAACACACTGCACCCAATATGTACACGTCATCAACCCTCTCTCTTTGAAGCTCGTTCTCACATTACATTTCTTATCTACAAACACATTCTTTCTGTCCAGCAAAGACTGTCTCTGCTTCACACAAGCTGCTCTTCAAGGTTAATTCTATGACTCCCTTATTGTATTCACAGGGCTGTGACTCATATCTCGTTTGCCTTAATTCTTTGACCATAGGAACTTCACACTATTCAACAGTTTCTCATTATATTTCTGTTCATTATTATTAACAAATCCTCCCTTGAACCTTGCAGAACAAGGTTCACCAAAAATTTCATGGTTATAGTTTTCATCACTGTTAGACTGGGCATCATCCTATAAATAGGTAACACCTCAGGCCGTCCTGGCAATGACAAACATTTTCTATCAAACCACAGAATTTCTGGGAGTCATCAGTAACCCAGGACAGTTTGGTTCATAGTCACTGGTATCAGGTATTATATTTTGTATCTGAGTTACCATGGTCATTTTCAATGAATCTTGGCATGTTCGTCTCCAGCAACTAAGTAAACAAGGCAAACAACATAATAAGAGTCCTGCAACACATATGAAAACAATACATCCAGTCACAATCCCTCTTAACCATGGGCCTAATCCTCCAAACCAATTTTTTTATGGTATCCCACCATGACGTGTCCAATATCCCTTCATAATCACTTACTTGAATTCTTGCTAGAGAAAGAATGCGCTGCATTGCATTTATTCATGTGTTACAACATGTAATAGTGATTGTAAGCGTCTGATTGACATACCCATTTCAGCTGCAATGGCAGATCCTGCAAATGGAAGCCATCCAGTGGCTGACAAGGCATCTAGACGTTTCTTGGTCATAGGATATGTACTGTTAATATAATCTAATGCTAATTGTAAAGCTTGATCATCTCCTGTTAAAGCATTAAAGGAGGTACTGGAAACATCTCTTTTACTTTGTTTCTGACTATTAGAACCATGTGATGTGGCATTTAAGGGAATGATCAAATCAAATAAATTTAGTTGAACAAGAGTGCAGAACTTATAACATGATGGAAGATAAGTGTACAGGATATTATCACATAACAAATAATCCCCTAACCGTAAAGACTGTAGAGAAGTTAGGTTATGATATAAAGCATATGTTTGAGAAAAAGGAAAAATAGGATTATTTGGTTCCTTAACTGAAGAACAAGCAGTAGGTACAGCAGTAATAGCTTGCATGGAAGAGGCATTAAATTGACATAATGAAAAGAAGAAAGTCAAATTTGTGAGAGTAAGGTTAGTAGAGGTCACATAAGAGGTTGTCAGTGTCCGGTGACAAGTTGTTTTGTTAGCACAGGCTATAGATGTTGCAGTCTGATTTATGACATAGGATCCCTGTAACACAGTCCAATTCCGGGATTGTATGTCATAAGTGTAATTACATAAAACATTAGGTTTCTTACCCTGAAGTGAACTAGAATTTATCAGACACCAATAGTTTAATGCAGGAATAGTATGAGCAAACAAAGAAGGCAGGCGTTGAGCAGTAACATTGGTCCAATATTGCCTGTGCTCATGACCCAGACCCAAATAACAGGTACCATTACTGAAACAGTTATGAATACCTTGCAACTTAATCATAGTATAAGGGTGAACATGTGCTGGAATGGTAGTTACAGAAGTGACAAGTGGAGTGCAAACAATACAGTTAGTCTGATTAAGAGTCTTTGAGGCATGTTGAATTCTCTCAACATATGTATTGAGTCCATAAGTAAGTCCTACCAGCAGACAGATTACAAAAACCTTCATAATTCTTTTGCACTAATGATGTTGTTAATCAATGCCTTCTGGGGGTACAATGGTGGTTTCTATTTGCTCAGGTGGTCCTGGATCAGGAGCCTTGCGTAAATCAGATAGATGTATCCAGGTGGTGTGGTCTGACAATTTTGCTGCTGTGTGAGTTAAATCAGTGATAGTAAATGGTCCCACATAAACTGGATCCTTCCAGGTTTTGTGAGTGAAGTTTTTTCTTAAGACCTGCTGTCCTATGGAAAAGGAAAGAGAGAGATCATCACCTCTGTCCCTACGAGACTGTTTCTGAGTTGGGTTAGCTAAAGACTGAACCAGTTCCATAACAGGTTGCAATTGCTGCCAGTAGACTTGCGGCGTATGCAACGGCGTAACAACAGGCGTTCTCATATGTCTGCCTGTTTGTAATTGAAAAGGTGAAATTTTTAATTTACTCAGTGGCGAGCTACGTATAGACATGAGAGCCACTGGAAGTAGATCATACCAATTGTACTTATTATGTGGAGCCACAGACTCCAAGTCATGCAACAATGTTCTCAATTTAGTTTTCAGTATACCATTGTATCGTTCCACCAGACCATTAGAGGTCGGGCTATATACTGACACCTTGCGGTGAGTAATATTCAAGATAGTCTGCAATTCCTGCATAAGTACATTGTTAAAATGTGAACCATTATCTGAAACAATTTTATGTGGACAACCATGTGCTGGCATGATATGTCGAATTAAAGATTGTACAACCACATGAGCTGTCTCCTTAGTACAGGGAAATGCTTCCACCCATCTTGAAAAAGCATCGACCCATAAAAGGATATAGCGTTTACCTTGGATGGGGTGAATCATATCAGTAAAGTCAATATGCCATTCAATACCTGGTCCTGTTGGGGTAGGCAAACATCCTGTGGGTATTGCTGGACCTCTACGGGGAATGGTCACAGCACAAGAAAGACATGTTTTAACAATAGATTCAGCCAATTCTCTAAGATTGGGGTTCCAATACAGTAAAGATAAAGAATCTACCAAAGCTGAAATAGAATCATGGTGCTCACTATGTATTGCAGTAAGTTTAGTAATGGCTTCAGCTGTGGACAAACAAGTTTTTCCAGAAGGATGTATCCAGCCAGTAGAAGTAGAGATACACCCTGTATTTTTCCAGATTGCTTGCTCCAATGGTGTGGGGGGTAAAATAGTCTGAGCGGTACTTTTACCAGTGCGTGTAACAACCATGCATTAGGGAATAGCCTGAGAACTAACAACTTCCGTAGTCGCTGTATCAGCAAGCTGAATTTCCACGGGCTTCAAAACTGTTAGCTCCTGTATGTGCAGGGACCCAAATAAACGCTGTCTTAACCCCTACAGCCTCACGAGCCTGAAGTAAATCAAAAAGCAATTCCCAATAACGGAGGTGCTGTAAAGTTTTACCATTAGATGTAATAAAACCTCTACGTTGCCATTTCAGGAGATGGTACTGCAATGAGCTAATAACATAAGAACTGTCAGAATATATTACAAACAGGGAAACATTTGAAGGTAAAAGTGAAATGAAGTCAGTGAGATCAGACATGAGCTGTTTTGAAAAGACAGTAGGGCTATCAGTAAAACCCTGAGGCATACGCGTCCAGCAGTATCAACCCAAAGTCAGCGAAGTTTGATAAGGTGGGGGCAGCTTATGGCTGTCCTCGTTTGCCTGCATGCATGCGGTTTCACGTGCTTGTGTATCTATTTTCATTTTATCAGAGTGAAACAAATCTGCTGTTACCATAAAAAGATTAAGGACATGCAGATGTTTCTGAAGGGATTTACCCTTTTTGTGCTGTTGAATGTACTTTTGAACTGACAATATTTGGGGACGAGCAAAAGATCCCGTGCCTGGCCATGCCAGGAATGGGTCTTTAGTTGCATATCCTGCCCATTTCTCACAAACCTTTTGAATAACAGGAGCTTCAAAGGGAAAAGTATCTTTAACATGCACAATGGGTGAGCAATTCTTTCGGCTATCTACATACAAAACATAAGGAGTGATAGATGTTTCTCCCTGACCCTCTGCAGCGGGTTGAGAGGAAAGTTCGTTCTTAGACTGAAAAGGTCTCATGATATAATAACAAACAATGCCTAAGCTAGCAAAATACACAGCAAACAATAATATAAATAATGAAAGATACAAGAATAAAAATAAAGAAGCAATTTTTCAAAAGACTTTGCTCCAAGATATACTCACGGTTCAGCTGACTGACAGTCTATAACCTACTCAATCCAGGCTGGCCATTTCTGGAGATCATAGGAAAGAAAGTCACACGATAACAAAATCCAAAAACTTAATCCAAACGACGGCAACCGTGTCCTGCCGCGGTCGCCAATTTGATGATTTACACCCTATATGTGTGTAAATAAAGAAACTGACACCTGTTATAAAAAGAATAATCAAAAAAGTTTTATTTTTATCGACTGCCCCCCGTTGGACAGAAGCATCTGGGGAACGCCCAGATGGGAGCAAAGACTATTTTTATCAAGGATACAAAGATATATATATGCTTAGCAGGAATACAGAGATATATTTGCTCAGCTTTGATATTGCTTTGCTCGAGATACTGATTGTCTCCCTCAGTTTAAATACACTTACAAACACACTGCACCCAATATGTACACGTCATCAACCCTCTCTCTTTGAAGCTCGTTCTCACATTACATTTCTTATCTACAAACACATTCTTTCTGTCCAGCAAAGACTGTCTCTGCTTCACACAAGCTGCTCTTCAAGGTTAATTCTATGACTCCCTTATTGTATTCACAGGGCTGTGACTCATATCTCGTTTGCCTTAATTCTTTGACCATAGGAACTTCACACTATTCAACAGTTTCTCATTATATTTCTGTTCATTATTATTAACACCTCCCGCTCCCATCCATGTGTAGCGATGTCCTTCGCCCCCCATCCTCCCCTGCCGCTCACATCCGTCAGTTTCAATTACCTGCCTCCAAGCGCCGCATTATTTAAGGCCTGCCTGCTGCCCATCTCCAGCTGCCTTCCCTGCTTGCTTCTTAGGAGTTCAGTTCGCGCCCTTAGTCCCGCCTTTTGACGTCATTCTGACGTCATTTCCTTTTCCCGCGGCGGGACTATCTTTCAACCAACCATGTTTTAAGTAGATTTATGTGAAAAACAGCACTTTTAAACCTCTTTTAAACACACAATGAGAACCTAGCGGTTTTTAGCGTTTCACAGTTAAAACTTCATCAAAAAGGGTCATAACACATTCCTGGCACCTCTGGACACTTACCCCCGTTTACTAAGCCACACAGCAATGTCGGCATTAGTGCATGGCAGCCACTAGCGAGGCTTAGTAAACAGGGGGGTTAAATCCTTTAATTTACAACACTGTCCAAGCCTTACAAATACTTTAAATAACTTATTTTTAAATAAAGTTGTCCTTGCCAGTCTACTTTAAGAGAACTGGGCATGACTGAAAATTTGTGCCATTTTGGGGTGATTGTGACTCTCTTTAGCCCCTCCCCCAAGCTCTCAACATGCATTTAAGCCATCTTCCACAAAAATTCACATCACTGTGCACACACAATTACACAATCACGAAGATCATGACTGCAATTGGGGCACCATGAAACCCCTCTAATTTGGGCCATTACCTGCCCCATGGCCCCTTTATTTAATTACGAATTTGGGTCTCCGGACCCCCAAACATTTATTTTTATTTGCCAGCTCCCAGGCTGAAAACGGGATCTCTGTGCAAGTGCGGCCCATGACATCAGTGCCACACATGTGTGATGATGTCACGTGCGTGCATAGAGACTCCCCGGCCCAACTCCAATTTTCAGCTGTACTGGGGCTGTTCCCGCCTGACCTTCTCCACTTCAAGCAAGCTCCCAGTGGCTCAGGAACAGCTCCCCCTCCCCCTGACAAAATAGGGACCACCCGCAGCTGGACCGCAAATCACGCAGCCCCCCACCCATGGGCACTTCAGATGCCTCCTCCAAATCCTGCCCCCCCCCCCCCAGATAAAAAAACAAAACAACATTTTAACTTTTTGATTACATTAAGCCTCCAGTTGTGAGGTAGAAAGCAGGCAGGAAGCAGAGGGCCTGTATGCTCTCACAAATCAGAGGGAGGGTGTGGCAGTGTGAGTAGTGGCTGGATACAGGACCACACACAAATGTGGCACACTCACACATAGGCTGCAGTCAGGTAAAATTCAAAACACTTTATTTATGTACGCAAAGGAAATATAGGCTTGTTTTCTCACAGGCTTGGTACTTCTAATAAAGTCTCTTCAAGCACAGTCCCAGTTTCAATAGCTTGTCCCTGACATGGCTCCACATTTCAATATGCAGACAGCTTTATCCCAGTTTCAGTAGCCTGTCCCTGACATGGCTTCACTATTCCAACAGCCAAGGGATAATTGGCCTAGCTTTGTCACTCTCCCTCACAGAGAGTTCCTGTTGGTAAAATACTGATACAAACTGATGCGATACATGACATGGGAAATTGACATGAAAATTTTCCGACTGCATGGACAATGGGGACTTCTCAGACAAAAACAGGAAAAGCACGAGCATCCACAGTGAAATACAGAGAACAGCACAGGCAGAGCACAAACCTAAAATGCAGACAGCAGAGAAAACATGATTTGTTACATCCCTTTCTGCTTAGTTGCACATATAGGAACATACTGTGCTTTCCTCTACATATTAAATGCATTTTTCAGATACAGTACAGTCTCGATTATCTGACATAAACAGGACCGAGCTGTTGTAGGATAATTGAAAAGTCAGATAATATGAAAAATAATGGTAACCCCTTAAAAAATGCACAGAAAACGTTATGCATAAACAATAGGCATAGGGTATCTGTATTTAAAATACAGTATTGATTATAGCATGTGTTGCTGGAAAACAGGAAGAGAACATGCGCACTTCTTAATGGCAATGCAATGATGTCACCGGGAAAGGGGGGGGGATAGGGTATCTGTATTTAAAATACAGTATTGATTATCAACACTAACCAGCAGATTGTGAAGCTGGAAAACAAGAAGAGAACCTGCGCATTTCTTAATGGCAATGCAATGACAACACCGGGGTGGGGGGGTCTGTCAGATATTCTGGATGGTCAGATTACTGAAGGTCAGATAATCGAAACTGTACTGTACAGTCACAGTGGTGCTGACAGAATATTTTTTACCTGGTTAGAAGCCTCTAAGAGTTTGAAAATGTCCTGCTATTTTGATTAGCTGAATGTGAGCTGCATCTTCAGTATTGGATTTATTTTTTATTTATGCATTCTTGTATCCCACTACTATTCAAAAACAAATTTTGGTTCAAAGTGGCTTACAATTTAAACTGCTTGACGTGTCAGACCTATACATGATAAGAACTTTTACAGATCCTTGGTTTATTATTTGTTTTAATTTTTTTAATATATATTTACATTTATTAATCAGGTATTCAATAATCCATAACCCTGAAAGGAATCAGAAAAATAGAACCCTCATAAAAAGATAAAAAGAGAGAAATAAGAAAAACAAAGAAAACTATTTATTATTTAGTCCACAATATTTAGAGGTCAAATAAGAAAAATAATAGAAGAAAAAGGAAAGAAAACCTCCCCAAAAGGAAGCAACTTAAGCAAACTCCTGCAGCCGGTTCACATTAACTCTAAGGTGGGCCACTCAATCCCACTACTACACCAATTCCTTCTTTGGCCACTATAAAATCATTCAATTGTTTGGGTTAAAAAAAAAAGGAAATTCTTAGATTGAAAAAAAAATACAACACTTAACAGGAAATTTAAAAATAAATGTGACTCGCAAAGCCAATACTTTTGGCCTAAGGATCAAAAATTCTTTCCTACACCTCTGCGGAGCTTGTGAAAAATCAGAAAATACACAAATATTTGAACCCAAAAACTGTTCATTTAAATGTCGAAAATATAGCTTCAAGACATAATCCCCATCATGTTCCAAGGAAAAATGTCACTAGGAGAGTCATTCTAACTGTTATAACCTCCAAGGAGCTTTCCAGAAAAGCTGTTAAATCTAATTCTTATGGCCTCTCACCCCTTGCACCAACAGGAGTCAAACTATCAGGTTTTCCTCCCAAAGTCAAATATTGAGTTCTTACTAGTGGAGATATATTTTCAGATGGTATTAGCAGAACCTCTTGAAAGTATCTCCGTACCATTTCCATGGGTGAGATAACCAGGGCCATCAAAGATCTTTCTTTTAATAATGATAGATCAAGTTGTTTCACTTCTGCCAATTGTTCCACCTGCTTTTTCAGTTGTTCTCCATGTGAGGTTAACAAATATCCTTGTTTCTCCATCTTGGAAGACATAGCCCCACAATCCAACTTAATCTCTGACAATGTCTGTTTCAGGTTGGTGTCCATGACTTTGATAGCCTGCCAAAGAGTATCCAAAATCACTACAGTCGATTTCTTAAGCTCCCCCCCCCCAGTATGTTACTTCCAGAAGGGATCTCCTCCACTCCAACTTCTCGCGGACCAGATCTCTCCACTGCCGAACAGGCTCTATCAGGCTCCAATTTGGCATTCCCTCCTTGGGAAACTTTCCCAAAAACTGCTTGGGAAAGGGAACTCGTTAACTAATACTCAAATCAAAGTAGAGCTACCAAGATCCACAAGATCGAATAACAGAAAAACAAAAGGTCTTTTATTTTCTTAAACTTCTCATGATTCACATTATGAAAAGAAGTTATCCAGAAGTTTAAGAAAATAAAATAAATAAAATTGAAAGGGTTTTTGGACCAATAAATGAGATCTAACCACAATGAATGCTGATGAATGAGCAATGTTGCATAAGATCAACAGCGGTCATTTCTGAGGTTCTTTCCCTTTAAGTGTTTACTGCTTTTTTGAGAAGACCTTTTGTTTTTCAGTGAAAGGGAACTCGTTCTCAAAGGTACCGTGAGCACACTTCCAGGTTGCAGAGGGTCGGCCTCTGTTCCGGGCTCTACGAGACCAGATCTAAGCTAACATCCACCAAGTCTCTCAGCAGTCCTTCCGTAGCAGGAGCCGCTGTCTCAACATGGCACGTCACTGTTAGTTTTATTAATCTTTACACAAGTATGCACTTGCTCAAGAAACACAAGTCTGAGTAGATCTTTGATTTAAATATTTATTTTTCAATGCATTTTCCTTTAAAGCAGGTGCTTTCCTGAAACGTGGCTGTGTCAGGACTTTTCTCATCCTATTCTTTTCAGCTTTGTCATTGAAAATAATTTTTATTCTTTCCAACCCAACAGAAGTTGGAAAGAATTGTACACAAACTGGTCATTATTCAAAGCAATTTAAGCAGGCAAGAAAGGCTAGTGCTGCTGAATATTCACGGTTAGCACTTGAGACAAAACCAGCTAACCTGTAGGCGTTCTGAGGGCAGAGTTGGCACTTATGTGGTTATGTGCTGATATTCAGTCCTTGACTGCATAAGATAACCCAGTGGCAGTGGTGTAGCAGGAAGTCAATTTTTGGGTGGGCCAACAGGTTGGATGGGTGGGCACTTAACAGTGGTATGCTGGTAAATGTTTAACAACAGGCTCTCTCCCCGGTCCACCTCCCCGCCCCCCCCCCCCCCCCCCCCC
The DNA here is from genome assembly GCF_901765095.1 of Microcaecilia unicolor. NCBI lineage: Eukaryota > Metazoa > Chordata > Amphibia > Gymnophiona > Siphonopidae > Microcaecilia > Microcaecilia unicolor. The sequence continues at coordinate 389,314,841 of NC_044031.1, read as the reverse complement.
CGTCCACCTCCCCTCAAAATTGCAGAGCTGGCTATAGCCGGGGAGAGAGCCTTGGGGGGGGGGAGGCAATGCATTACTCTCTCCAGGAAAAAAAACATTAAATGAGCCCAGGTTCCAATCTAATTCATGTTTAATGTGGGATAAAATGCCATAAATAAGTAAATAAATATAAACTTTTAACGTTGAGCACCTGATTCTCAAAATGGACATATTCCAAACACTATAATGAAAATAAAATGATTTTTTCTACCTTTGTTGTCTAGTGACTTTTTCTGATCATGCTGGTCCAGTATCCGATTCTGCTGCTATCTGTCCTCTTAACTCCGTTTCCAGGGCTTCCTTTCCATTTATTTCTTTACTTTCCGCCTTTCTTCTTCATTTCTTGCTCTATATCCGTAAGTAAAAGCTGGGTCCTCCGCAGACTTGACTGTCCAGTGGATCCAGCTTCTGCCTATTTTCTTCATTCATGTGCAGTTTTTCTTTAAGAGAAGGCTTCCGGGGCAGTGCGAAGGCAGCGTGGATACATCGCTAATGCTGCCGGGATCCTAGATAGATTAAAGACTGCAGCGCCGGAGGAAGGGAGGAAGAGAGGGGGTAGACGGAATCGCGATCGGCGGTTGCAAGCTGTTGTCGGGGTCTGGGAGCTGACGGACTCTGCTTCTGGGTGGGGCGGGCCTGAGGCTAAACTGGGTGGGCCTGGGCCCATCCAGGCCCACCCGTAGCTACGCCCCTGCCCAGTGGCATTCCTTGGTTGGTTGGCACCCAAGGTGGATCGCTGCTGCTGTGCACCCCCCCCCCCCCCCCGGATGCAGCATGACACCCCCCCCCCCCAGCGCATCACCTCCAAGCCCCCCCCTCCCCGGGTGCATTCTTCTTGCCTGCTGGGGTGTTGCTGGGAGCAGCCGCGCTGCTGTTGGCTCCACCGGTTTCCTGCTCCCTCTGCCTTGGAACAGGAAGTAACAGCAGAGGGAGCAGGGAACCAGTGGAGCTGACAGCCGCGCAGCTGCTCCCAGCACCCCTCCTGCAGCGTGCACCTGGGGCAGACCGCCCCCACTGCCTCGCCCTCAGTATGCCACTGAGAAAACCACTTAAATTGGGCCACATAAATAGCAGTCCTATCTTAAGCAGTTCAGCTTATGCAGTCAAGGTCTGAATATTGCACTCAACTGCATAAGGCTTATCGGCCAACATAGAACTGGATATTCAAAGCCACTGTCCAGACATGGTCCAACAATGAATAATGGCCTCCAGCACCCACATTTGCTTTTCAGCATCAGACAGTTAGGCGCTAACTTATGCCCTGATGCTCAAAAGCAAATGTGGGTGCTAGATGCCATTAGCGCCGGACTAGTGCCTGCACTTGCTGCTAGTGCCAAATGCTCAGAGCAGGCAAGACCGTGAAACATTCCACCCCCACAAACTGCCCAATCCCCGAAAACTACTCCCTGTATTTGCCACACTACCCTGCATATTTGGATTTATTTGGACTTAGCTCACATCATTTCAATAGACGCTCAAGGTGAGTTATGCTTAGATACTCTAAGTATTTAAACCTCCAGTGGAGCGGGTGGCAGTACATCGAAGAGAGCACAGAAGCGACAGCAAAGCAACACACCCTTGCTGCCCTTTAACGTATAAGGCAAAGAGCTCATGCATTCATGCTGATGGGCAATTGGGCCGCCGGAGCCAGTGGTGTGTTGGAGCTGGCTTATGAGAGACATTAACAAACTTTAACAACCAGCTCCCAAAAAACTTAACAAAGAATTTTGGGAGCTCGTTGTTAAAGAAGGTGCCGGTGGCTACTTTAATAACCGGCTCCCAAAATTTGGGCTTGGGCCCCCTCCTGAACTCCTTTTTACTTTGCTGGCGGGAATGCCGAGTCCTGCCAGCCGAATAAATAGCTGCCACTATTCCCCACTTCTTGTTTCTGGCTCTGAGCAGCATGCATGCACAAGAAGTCCTGGCATGCTGCCCAGAGCCAGAAACAAGCAGCGGGGAGCAGAGGCAGTCCATTTATTTGGCTGGCGGGGTTTGGCATCCCTGTCAGAAAGGTATGCCTAGCACACTAGCATGGGGGGTGGGGGGAAAGAGAGGAATGCATTGGCCCCCCTGCCTCCCCCCCCCCCCCAAAAAAAAAAAAATTGAAGGGCTGGCTATGCCTGGAGTGAGAGCCCATTGTTAAAAACTTACCAGCACACCACTGGCTGGAGCTGGCTGGAAGGGATTTGATGCAAGCAGGAGGGGGGCTGATCAAGCCCCAAAATGGGGAAACCAATGCAAAAGTTGTCTCAGGGTGCCACAAAACCTTGAGCCAGCCCTGCTTTGCAAAAATTCACTTCACATTTAAAAGATAGTGCAAAATGCCTAGAGACTTACAAAATCACCAATATTAAGTTTCTTGTACTATTTTTGTGTGAAATCATTTCACAACAGTATACTTCGCAACTGTAAACTTTCACATAAAATCCACTTTGCACAAATATTTATGTAAATTTTGCATTACTGAGGTTCTGTGACGTAAATCATGCAAAGCTGGTCATTAATGCAAGAAATGTGAACACTAGCATGCATAAAAGGCTTTGACCTCTTTTTCTAGAGCTGCCAAAGGGGAAAAGTGACCTTTTGCATGGCAACAGTAGCAAACATTTAAAGGGCCCATCAGTCTGAATCAGAGGACCACCTGACTCCCTCTTCTGGATGGACCTCCCTGGTGACCCAGGGAGCCTGACACTCATCCCACAGCTCCAATGTAGGAGGAAAAATTATATAAAGCTCTCTATAGCCCTCCCCCAAGCCCCACCCCTTCCATAAATGAGGGTCAGCCTAGCATCCACGCTCTAGCCCCTGAGACCTTGATTCACCCCACAGATGTCAACCTCTAACCTCTCCCACAAGTAACATGTTCCCATGCCATGTAGAATCTTAAATGTGAGCATAACTACATCATATTGGAGTCTCAAACTACAAGCAACCAATATAATAGATAGAAACATAGAAACATGACAGCAGATAAGGGCCAAATAGCCCATCCAGTTTGCCAGTCCTCAGTAATCTGTATTTCCTCCTTTTTCTAAGAGATCCCACATGCCTGTCCCGCACTTTCTTAAATTCTGACACAGTCCTTGTCTCTACGACCTCCACCAGGAAGCCATTCCATGCATTCACCACCCTTTCTGTGAAAGAGTATTTCCTCAGATTACTCCTAAGCCTATTTCCTCTTAACTTCATCATATGCCCTCTCATTCCAGAGTTTTCCTTCATTTGAGACCCACCTCTTGTACATTAATGCCACTGAGGTATTTATTTATTTTTATACCATTTACATCATTAACCAAGCAACGGGCTTATCACTCGCTGAATAGGAAGTACCACAGCAGCCCAACAGTACTTCCCACCCCTAGCACGTCGTCATATCCAATGCTACAAAAATATATTTATTTTTGTAGAACCGGAGTGTACCCGGCAGTAATCGGGCAGTGCCATACACTGCCCGGTTACCACCAGGTTAGCGCAGGAGCCCTTACCACCACCTCAATGGGTGGTGGTAAGGGCTCCCCCCCTCTCCCCAAAATGGCCGCACGGCAAGTGCTTTACTTGCCGCACAGCCATTTCCTGCAGGAAAGAGAGACTTCCCTTTTACCAACTGCGGTAAAAGGGGGCTTCGGCATATGTGAAAAACATGCAACAACGTCAGTGCAGGCCCCCTTTTGCCGCAGCTTGGTAAAAGAGGCCCTAAGTAACTAAGTACTTCAGTCTTGGAAGGACAGGTTGTTGTAGACCTCTTCTGCTAATTTGTATTGTCTTTTGGAGATAGGTAATCATTCCTTTATGATTGGTGGGCCCTTTTGAGTGGAACAACTTGCCTGCGGAAATTAGGAATCAGACTAACTATTGTTGCTTTCAGAAGCAGCTGAAGAATTTTTTGGTTTCTTAAGGTTTTTAGCAGTTTTATGACATCTTGAAGTTTAGTTACTGCTTTTGGTCTTATGCTGTTACTATGTCCAGTTACTGAACTGAAGAACAATAAGGCATCGTGTATGTACTCTTTGCCTTGTTTTATGTTTCTCTTATTGTATCCCACCTAGATCTGTGGATAGAACTGGTAATACGTTTTTAAAATAAATAAATAAATAGAATTCAATTGGCACAACGGAATTGACTTGAGATTACATTTCCAGTTCTGAGTCTTATCAGACTCCTAGATCTTTCACCTTCCTGACCATGGTCAGGAGACCCCTTCTAACATTATCTGTTTTGACCCCTGCATACCCACTCAGAAGGCCTCTGATTTAGCCACATTCAGCATTGACCTAGCCTGATGCAGCCAACATAGTGCCTCTTCCATATGCACATTCAGTCATTGATTACCACTCTACTCCTGATTCACCAGACCCAAGATCTAAATATCACTGGTATGGAAAAAAATATTTCAGTCCTGCTTTGTTAGGAACTGTCCACTATAGCTGTACATACAGATTAAAAAGATAGAATGATAACAGAGATTGCTTTGGTACTCTGCATCCCATCTCTTACTCAGAGGAGCAATATGATCGTAATACTACTCACTGTAGGCCATGTATCAAACACAAATCCAACTAGAGAAGTACATTATTCTAAATAGCTATCTTTCAGAACTGTGCCATTGCTAGCCATATCAAACACAGAAGTTAAGTCTAAGAAAATAATCACAACTCCCTCATCTTAATCTGATCATCTATGAAGATCATCTAACACTGAGACAATCACCATCTCGGTGTCTTGCAATCTTTGAAAATCTGTTTGATAGTCACTTAGTATCTGCTATCACAAAGTCTACCAGCTGATTCAGTAGCACCTTCTCAATAAGTTTACCTAAACATAGTAAATGACTGTAGAGACATGCCAGTAATCAGACCGTTCTTGATCCAGTCCCATTTGCTTCAATAATGGCCTAATGGTTATCTTTTTAAAACTCCTGGAAATACACCTTCCTGAGGGGGCATGTGCACTACAGCACTAACCTCTATAGTAGGGTTCAACAAGGACAGGAGTCTTCCTTACAACATGAGGAATGCAATTTCATAAAGATTCCTTCCAATATCTGCAATCAAAGAAATTGTCCTTCATTCTTCCTGACTACAGCCCTTACCCATCCCCTCAACAAATTCAAGGTAATCAACCTCTTCCTCCCGCTTCTTTCCTAACCTATACTCACACTAACTACTCTTCTTCCTCCAGCAACCTCCCATCCCATTACAAATGCAGGCAGATAAAGCTCATATGGTCTATCCATGCCATCCATGCTATCTACTCCCGTGCACTTCCTTAGAGATCTTACATACTTGTCCCAAACTCTCTTGAATTCAGAGACTGTTCTCTCCACCACTTCCACTGGGAGGCCGTTCCACGATTCACCATCCTTTCCATGAAGAAGTATTTCCTCAGGTTACTTCTAAGTCTATCCCCTTCCACCTTCATCCTATGCCCACTTGCTTCACAGCTTCCTTTTAATTGAAAGAGACTTGCCTCCTGAGCAATTATGCCACATAGATATTTAAATGACTCTATCATATCTCCTTTCTCCCACATTTCTTCCAAAAAATATATATTGAGATCTTTAAGTCTGTCCCCATATGCTTTATGACGAAGACCATTAACCATTTTAGTAGGCACCCCGACATAATAGCCGCCTTCTAGACTGACACTATCCAGCCCCATCTCAGCAGCCCTGTGCCCACCTTTAGTTTACCATGCTCCTCATGAACACAGTCCTGTGAAAATTGTTCAGGGACTACCACCTCTCCATTCCTATGTGTGTTTGTCTTCTGCGGGCCTACTCCTGGCCCTTCAGCTGTGAACACAGAACAGAAATATTTGTTAAGCAATTCCGCCTTATCTTTATCAGCTTCTACATATTCTTCTCTTTCATCTTTGAGTCTCACAATGCCACTTTTGCACATCCTCCTATTGATTTATTTATTATAATTTGCAAGGCTTGATATACCACCAAATGCCAAAATATGGCTTCAGAGCGGTTTAAAATAAAAAGACACTGACAAGCTGCTAGAGAAGGTAAAATAGTTTTTACCTACATATCTAAAAAATGTCTTGTCCTCCCATTTTACTGTATTGGCTATTTTTCTTCCATTTACATCTTTGCTTTCCTAACTACTTTACCAGCTTCTCTTAGTTTTTCCAGATATTGCCACCTGTCTTCCTCTTTCTGTGATTTCTTGTAGTTTATAAAGGCTGACTTCTTTTTCCTTACCTTTTGAGAACCAAAGCAGCCTCCTTTTCCTCTTACTTTTGTTTACTTTCCTTACACAAAGGTTTGTTGCCCTTAAGATAGCTCCTTTCTATTTTGCCCACTGCTTTCCAACTTCTTCCAGATGTTCCCATCCAGACAACAATTCCTTGAGGTAATCCCCCATCTTAGTAAAGTTAGTTTTTTTGAAGTCTAGAACCTTCACTTTTGAATGAACTCTCTACACACCTATCTTAATATTAAACCACACAATCTGGTGATCACTGGATGCCAGATGATCACCTATAACATGAGAAACACTCTCTCTATTAGTAAGCACCAAGTCCAGTTTGGCCCCATCCCATGTGGGTTCCATTACCAACTGCTAGAATAATTCACCCTGTAGAGAATCCAGGATCTCCCTGCTTCTAAAGACCCCACAATAGGGATACCTCAATCAACATCTGGCATATTAAAATCACCTACTAGTAGTACTTCCCCTTTCACAACTAATTTTTGAATATGTTCAATTAAATCTCTGTCCACTTCTTCTGTCTGTGAAGGAGGCCTGTATATCACATCAATGTTACTACATTTGCCATTCTCTCTTTCCAGATTGACCCACAATGCCTCTTTCTTACCCTGTAGGTCCTGTAATTGTGTGGCTTTAATATTATCTTTAACATATAATGCCATTCCCCCTTTCTTTCTTCCTTCCTACCCTGTCTTTCTTGAATAGATTATAGCCTGGTATAAGTATGTCCCAGTCATGGTTCGCTGTGAACCATGTCTCTGTGATCACCACTAAATTCAAATCAGCCTATTCCATCACAGTTTCAAGATCTAAAACCTTATGTCCCATACTTTGGGTACTGTATATACTGCTTTCCAGATGTTGCCCTTTTTCCCCATTTGTGTAGAGGTATTTAATGCTTCACTTACCTGAGGGCTTGCACTTACCTGAAAGCTTTGATCACCCTGCCCCAATGATTCTAGTTTAAATCTCTGTTCAGTAGGTTAGCCAATCTGCTGCTGAAAACACTTCTTCCCTTCTTTAATAGATAGACACTATTTCTGCTGAATTGGAAAAGCACCCCATGGTCCAGGAAGCCAAAATGCTCTTGATGATACTATCTGCACAGCCACATATTCATCTCCATCTTGGCCTTTACCCTCAACTGGGAGAATTATCGAGAACATCGCCTGTACACTTGTCTGCTTCACCCTCTCTCCCAAAACCATGAAGTCACTTTTGATACATTTGGAGGGGTACCTAGCAGTATCATTTGTGCCAACATGGATGAGCAGCTTTGGATAATAGTCAGCCATTAGACTTGATGAGTCTCGGCAAGCTCTCTGTAATATCTTGAATTTTGGCAGCTGGCAGACAGCACACCTCCCGGGACAACATGTCTGGTCTGCAGATGGACACCTCTGTACCCTCAGAAGAGAATCTCCAAGCACCACTACCTTTCTCCTCTTAGTGGCCACTGATCCATCAATATTTAGGGCTTCTGAGCTCCTATGCCTCCTTTCTCTGGGATGCTCTCACCGCCTCCACTTCCAGGGTTGCATATTGGTTCTTCAGTTCGAGGGCAGGTGGAGTCATGGTATCGATCCTGCAGGGTCTCGTGATATGAATCCAGTTGTCCTCTTTCAGCACAGCTTCTTTTTCCCCAATGCTGGAAATCTTTGATGCTTCATGAAGCATTTCATCAATGTATTTCTCATTTTCACAGATGCTTCTCAACCTCGCCACCTTCTCTCTCAGTTCTTTCACTTCTTTCACGAGTGATTCAGGCTGAAGGCATCGTGCACATGGAACCAGCTCCTCTCCTGAGATCACATTTTCTGTCTGCAAAGAGGTAGAAGCTGTAATTGGGGCAACAGCTTTGGTGATACGTTGTTTCACAGCCATACTGCATTTGCAGAAGTATTTGCACCTGTAGAAAGAAAACAGCTCTACCTAAGTACCCAACTTTTCCTCAGCTGTCCAGTAGGCTAAAAGTAGCAGCTGTCTTCTTTTGTATAAATTTTAACCCTCAGAAGTGCGGGGACTTCAAAAGAGATTATTTAGGTCACCTCTCCTTTTGAAATGGAGGTAAAAATGAAATCCTGGACCAAGCAAGCAAAGACACTCATTAATGAGAAAATTAAACTAAATCCTAAGATAAAAAAAATACAGCAACAGTTTTCCCAGCAATATAAAATTAGAATTCAAATAAACCCATTTCTAAAATAAATAAATCAGGCACAGCACTCATTACAACTCTATAACACTATCCGCCCCCCCCCCCCCCCCTCGATATTCAGCACTTTTTAACCATCCAGAAATGGCCACTGACCAGTTAAATAGCTTTTCAGGTGCCTAACTGCTAATATTGAGCATGAGATAACCAGTTATCTCTGCTGAATATTGCTGGTTAACTCTAGAAAGATAACTTGCTATATCACGCGATAGCCAGCAATATCCAGCACTGACCGGCAAAGTTTAGTGGCCAAATTGGACCACCTAAATAGCAGTCCTATCTTTGCCACTATAAGCTTAACTGGCCAGTGCTGAATATTGACATAGCCGGTTGTTTGAGCTGGCCAAAAAAAAAAAGAAAAATCAATGCCGGTCACTGGAAATGGCCCGGCATTGAATACCCAGGGTCAGCGTAGATCGCAGCACTTAGGAGGGCTGCCTCCCGTTGGATGAATACCAGCCTCTACTTATATAAAACCTTAACAGAGACTTAAAAGGCTACACTACACTATTGTCTAAACTGGCTTTGCTAAACAAGTAGAGCAATTTAATAAAAAAAGACAACGGGCCCAATATTCAATCCGCAGGAGTTAGCCCAGCTAACTCCCATGGTCAGCGCTGAGCCCAAATATTCAATGCCGGGTCGTTTCCAGTGACCAGCATTGAATATCCGATTTATTTTCGGTTAGTTCAAACTTAACCGGCCAAGTCGATATTCAGCACTGGCCGATTAAGTTGGAACTGGCCAAAGATAGGCCTGGTATTCACATGGCCAAATATGGCCACCAAACATAGCAGACGATATGCTGAAAATCGGTGGATAGCTGGTTAAATTGTGTGGTATAACTGGCTATCTGCTAACTGTGAATTTTCAGTGGCTGGCCATGTCCCACTGAAAATTCACAGATAGCCAGTTATGGGGCATTTAACCAGCCAGGTGAAAATCCTGGCTAGTTAAATGCTTCTGAATATTAAATTAAATTAAATTATGGTTTATGATTTATTAAAACTTGCTATACTGTTCTAACTGCCATGACAGAGCAGAGCGGTATACAATCTAAAAATGTAGAAAAGAAAAGAACTCCATTAATGACAGGAAAGGCGCACATTCATTCTAACAAAGAGAGAGGATAGACGAACAGAACAGTAAAACAGAGATAAAATGTAGTGGTCACAACTATCACAGGGAATCTCAAGGGATTACCTATTCAACCCCAAGTTTGAATGCAATTTCCAGCAGGTAAGATACAGCAGTGAAGTTTCAACCCCTCAGCAGTCCCTCTCTCAGCATCTCTTCAGATGCCAACTTGTCACATTTCTCATGTTCACCCTCCAACTTGAATTTCTATCCTCAGTAAACAGCTCCACCATTCTTTTTTTTTTTTTATTTGTAAGAAGTCTTTTATTGAAAATTTGCAATAAACAATGTACAATAATCATCGCTCTACATTGGAGTGTTTACAATATAGTCTCAGCAAGGTGAAGTCCAAGTAGAACAATGAACTGCTACCGTACAACAGTAAAATATAACTGTAGAAACTTCAACTTTGTATTATTATGTTTTAATAAGGAAACATTCCCCTCCCCCTAACCCTCCTCTCAACAGTCGCCCTTTCCAAAATTAAGACCTACCTAATCCCTCCCTCCCCCTGTTTTCTTCCCTGCCCTTCATGGCTGTCTCACTTTGCATCATACAGATTTTTCCCGTGCATCTATGCTAGTAATTACCTACTGCAGTAGCAAAAAACTGCCATATATCATGCCACTTGTGCAGTTGATGTCTCCTGACTGCCAAGAGTCTTTCCATCTCACACACATGTTTCAGTTTATTGTGCCATCTCTTAACCGACGGGACCCCGTGGTGCTTCCAGTGCTGAGCAATGGTTACTCGTGCAACACACACCGCCTGCCTCAGCAGCTTATGCTGCGCTGCCGGCATGCCCTCTACTTTTGCAGCAAAAAGAAACACCGTCGGGGCCCACGGAATGGGCGTTTGTAACCAGCTCTGCAACCTGTTTTGAACCGCTTTCCAGAAAGCTCTCACTTTATGGCAGTTCCACCAGAGGTGCCCCATCGTCCCCCTCATGCCGCACCCCCTCCAGCAGAGACCTGATGTGTTTGGGTATATGCGCTGGAGGCGATCAGGGGTAAGGTACCATCTGTATAGCACCTTCACAGCATTTTCCTTTAGCGGGACATGTGTGGAAACCTTTGTCGCTTCACGTTCTATTCTCTCCCTCCCCGGCACATCCAGTGTCAACCCCAGCTCCCTCTCCCAACCTCTCCTATGACATTCATACACAGGGTGCTGCATAGTAATGTACTTGTAAAGTGTACCTATCAGGCCTCTAGAAGTGGTTAACTTATCACATATCTCCTCTAAGTAGCCCTTGGTCCGCTGGATTACCGTGGCAACGGCCTTGGTGCGCAGGAAGTGAGTTAATTGGTAGTATGCAAAATCATCTCTCAACACCCCAGGGTTTCGTGACTGCAGCTCTCCAAATTCAAGAAGAGTGTCCCCATCAAACAGCTGGTCCCATGTTCGTAGCCCTTCCCTGTACCACCGCATGACCAAACCCTCCGTCGTCCCTGGCAGGAATAATGGGTTGTGTGCTATAGGGGCCAAACGAGTCAAGGTACATTTACCCCCCGGAAACAACTTGTCCCAGTAATGAAGGGTAACCTCCACCGAGGGACAAACGCTCTCGTCAAGCTTGCGAAATGTCTTTGGTAACCACATAAGCGCTCCCAGCGGTGTCGTACCTGCGGAATGTTGTTCCAAGTGCACCCACTGTCTGTCTGGATATGCCTGATACCACTCCAAAGCTACCTTTCCCTGGGCCGCCCGATAGTACCAGAAGACATTCGGGACCGCCAGTCCCCCGCGGCGTCTTCCTTGGTACAACAGGGCACGGGACAACCTAGGATGCTTTCCTGCCCAGACGAAACGCACAATTTTATCTTGCAATGAGGCTAGAAATCGCCTGGGCATCATTACAGGCAGCACCTGGAATAAGTATAAGATTCGAGGTAAAACGTTCATCTTAAGAATTGCTATACGGCCAAACCAGGAGACCTCTAAATCACCCCATCGTTCCATATCTGCTGCAAGGGCTCGAACCAGGCCTCTATAGTTGGCAGAGAATAGATCAGACAGGTTGGAAGTGAGATTCACCCCCAAATATCTAATGTGTCTACCCGCCCACCGAAAAGCATGAGCAACTTTAAGTTCTGCAACTGTAGCTTCCGGTAGGGAGATATTTAGGGCCTCGGATTTTGTCATATTGACTTTAAAACCCGATACTACAGAATACTCCTCAATAAGCTGAGCAAGTCTAGGGAACGCGTCACGGGGACGGGTTATATACAGCAAAACATCATCCGCAAAGAGTGCCATTTTATGCATTCTCCCTGCCACAGTAGGCCCTGCCATCAGCGGGTCTTTCCGAACCCTAGAGGCAAATGGTTCCATAACAAGTGCAAACAAAAGGGGGGAGAGAGGGCAGCCCTGTCGTGTGCCCCTATGCAAGGAGAAAGAGTCTGAGTGACTGCCATTGATCTTAATGCAGGCTCTAGGGGAGGAGTAAAATGCTTGTATCCAGCCCTTAAACCGCGTACCAAACCCCAAGATCTCCAAGGTCCTATACATAAAAGGCCAGTGGACCCTGTCAAAGGCCTTTTCTGCATCTAGGCTTAAGAGGCATAATGGTCTCTGATTTCGCTTGGCCAGATATATAAGATCTAAGGTGCGTCTGATGTTGTCCATCGCCTTTCGGTAGGAAACAAAGCCCACTTGGTCAGGGTGCACTAGGGTTGGCATCAACGGTGCAAGCCTATTGGCAAGGACCTTAGCCAGAATCTTGACGTCGGCATTTAGGACAGATATGGGCCTATAAGAGCCACAGTCAGTGGTATCTTTGCCGGGTTTTGGGATCACCGCTATCCAGGCCTCCAACATTGTCCACGGCAGATTTCCCCCCACCCCCACCTGGTTGAACATATCAGCAAGCAGGGGGGCCAATTCAACGGCGAATGTCCGATAAAACTCGTTGGGAAAGCCGTCAAGCCCCGGAGACTTATTTGAGGGCATACCTCCAATCGCCTCCTGGACCTCTTTAGGTGTAACAGGCTTCTCCAACAATTCCTGGTGTTGCCTAGCTAAAGGGATGAGATCACTATCTTGCAGATAGTTGTCTATTTTTTCCCCAGGAGGATCGATCTCCTGCTCGTAGAGCTTCTTATAATATTCTCTAAAGCGCTCACGGATGAAAGCCGAATGACGCAACAAATCACCCCCTCTGTCTTTCACCTGCTTAATCATTCTATCAACTTTCTGTCTTCGCAGTCGCATTGCCAGTAGGCGCCCAGCTTTATTAGTTAATTCGTACGATTGTACCCCTTGTCTCGCCCTTATTAACTCGAGTTGTTCCGAGTACATCAGATTCAGTGCCATTCTCTCCCTACACAGGGCATCCCAGATTTGCGGCGTGGGACCAGCTTTGTGCTGTTGTTCCAATGCCTGTATCCGCCCTATGCATGTGTTTAAGCGGGATCTACGGGCTCTTGCTCGAGTACTAGCCAATTGCAAAAAATGTCCTCTGGACACCGCTTTTAAAGCGTCCCACACCACATGCATCGGTGGGCCAGAAGCTAGGTTGTGCTCAAGGTATTCTTTAAACACCTGTTTATAGCCCTCCACCACCTGCTCATCCTGCAACAGGCTTGTGTTCAGAGACCAGCGTCTATCTTTCACTTCAGTTTGAATATTTGGGAGAGTGACCCATATTGGGGCGTGATCAGATATCGTCATACTACCAATTCCAGCATTTGGGCCTAATTCCACTAGCGTGGTGTCTAAGAAGATGTAGTCAATACGGGAGTATGTTTCGTGCACTGGAGAGTAATATGTATAGTCCCTTTCTGTATGGTGTGTCAACCTCCAAAGATCTAAGAGCCCCAGGGAATAGGCCAACGAGACCAGCGATCGTGCTTCTTTGTGCCCCTCCGTCCTGACAGGCCCAGAGCGATCTTGTCCTGGGCTCATAACAGCATTGAAATCACCCCCAAGTATAAGCGCCCCTGTAGTGAAGGTCCCCAATAAGGCTTGTATTTTGTTAAAAAATTCCCCTTGTCCAGAATTTGGGGCATATATTGATGCCACCGTGAGGATTACTTGGTCTATCTTAAGTTGTAGAAATAAAAAACGCCCCCCAGGGTCCCTTTTAGTCTGCATCACCTGGGCCCCCAGTGAAGATTGCAGCAGTATCGCCACTCCTCCCCTCCTGGAGTCCGCCCCGGATGCGCAGTAGACTCCTGAGTAACCAGGGCAGGAGAGAAATTTCTCGTGTTTGCGACGCAGGTGTGTTTCTTGCAATAAAACTATGTGTGGTTTTAACTGGTGGAGTTCTCCATAAAGCTTCTGTCTTTTTTGAGGCATGTTAAGTCCCTTGACATTATAGGAGACTATCTTCAGCTCAGGACACATGTCTTATCGTGTAAAAGACAGCTAATATCTGCAAAGTGTAAAAGCAATGCACCTCCCCCTTGTGAGCAGCACAGGTCAGTAGAGCAATAATTATTACCTATATCTTCCCTCCTCCCACAACCCACCCTTATCCCTCTATCCCAGTCCCTCCCCCCACATCTCCCCCCTGTTACACCAGCCAGGAGTATAAAACCCCTAGATGGGATCCGAGTAAGTGAGTCACAACACTCCCGACACCTCAGCCAGACATCCCCTCCCCCCGCCCAAGTGCTTTCCAGCATTCAACCGCTATTGTATGCCCTCCTGCCCATCCCCCTTCAACATAGTGTTATTTCCTGTAAAGTGTATCTATACACTTCCAGCTTCAGCCAGCCGCGTCGTGTCATTCATGCAATCCGATCAGTCCTACAGTCCCACAGGCCTCACCTCACATCAAGAATTAGCTGGTCATACAGCAAACTTGGTCGCCAGTTAGAACAGTTCCTGGCGGACCAATGGTAATCTGACATAGTGGCACATGTCTTTGTCCAGTTACTCAGTCCAAATGTCTCTTGTCTCTCCTGGAGTCTGTCCAGTCATCTCTTGTTGCTGCCTCGTCGCACTGGCCCCGATGCTCTTTGCCAGCCCTGAAGCTTGGCCATGGTGGATGAGGCCAGCTCACCTGGTGGGATAGCCGAGTTCACCAGCTCTGCTGCGTGTAGGGCCTCCCATGCTTCTTGTAGGGATCTCACACGGTATTTGCTACCCTTCAGGGCAAAGTTCAGAGAGAACGGGAAACCCCATCTGTATTGCACTTGATGTTTTGTTAGTATGTCTAGGGCTGGCTTCATTTGCCGTCGTTGCTGCAAGGTATATTGCGACAAATCTTGATACACCAGTACTTTTGCGCCTCCAAACTCCAGGTTCTGCGCCTTCCGCGCCTTAGTCATGATCAATTCCTTGGTTTCGTATTTGTGGAAGCGGACAATAATATCTCGCTGCTGCTGTTCTTTGCGAACTCCAAGCGCTCTATGTGCTCTGTCCAGCTCCACAGTATTCTCTCCCGCTTCTGGGCCAAGTAAAGAGGCACAGATTGTCTGCACGATCTGTGTAACATTCTCTGTTTCTCCTCCTTCTGGCACCCCTCGAAACCTAAGGTTGTTCCGCCTCCCTCGGTTTTCCAAGTCATCTATCTTATATTCTAAGTCCAATCGGTGTTTGTCCAGTGCAAGCAGCTTCTCATTATGCTTAAGCAGTGTCTCTGCCTGTTCCTCTAGCTTAAGTTCTGCGTCTTCCACCCGCCCCCCCAACTCACGGAGGTCTGTGCTCAAGGAATCCATGCGTTCCAAGATTTCATCCTTCGACTGCTTTATCTCCGCCTGAATGTTCGCTAAAAACCTCCGCAGTTCAGTTGGGATACTTTTTTTGGAGGGCGGGTGTCGCTGCTCGGCCTGCGACTGGGCCGATTCGGAGTCGGAGCGCGAGGCCCGCTCTGGTGACTCGTGGCGTTTGGCGCTTTTTCCCGCCATGATTCGCTCAGACCGCTCGCTCTCTTTTTTTCGCGTAGCGGGAGTTTTGCTCATCGCCGATTTTGTTGAAGGGAGCGTTTAATAAGCTGGTTTCGCTAGGTTCTCACGCTCGCTGCCGTTTTTTATAGCTGTTTAAAGCGTAAATCAAGCGCGAGGAGACGGAGCTCTCAGGCTAGGCTGCCATCTCTCCCGATGACGTCACTTCCTCCAACAGCTCCACCATTCTAAAAGGGTTCTGGGTTTTATTCCTATTTTGCACAATTGTTTGAGATGAAAAGACTTTACTCTTGCTTTTTTTTTTTTTTTTACTTTCTTGTGTAACAGGTATCCTGAACCTTACATGTATGTTTACTTTCCTACAGTTTTTGTCGGTGCCATGACTCATTTTTCCTTACCCTCTTTTTAAAGCCTTCAACTCATCAATGACTCAAGAGGCATTCCGCCCTTTCAGTACCTGCACCTTTCCTCACCTTCTTTTTCCATATCTCTACCAGCCCTTACACAGTCTTCCTTCCTTGCTGTCCAACATAGGACAGGATAGTACTGCACACTGTTCACACAAAGCAGAAGATGGCTCTCTCATCCCTACTGTATCACAGTAGACCACAGGGTGACCTGACCAGCAGGGAACGTCTTCTACCAAAGCTTCTCTGATATGAATGAGCCTCACCCGAAGCACTGTGACTCACAGACAGTTCCAATATGTGTTCAGCCTTGTCTGTTGTAATCTATACCCACTGCAACAAATCTATCATGTCAACATTTTCCCTAAATTGCTTCCTATTAGCACAAACCATATCATTCCAAGGCACCTTCATATCCCCTACAATACTTCTGTCACTAAATATTATAAATACCTGTGCTAGTATTGACAAAACTTCCCCTGCTGTTTTATGACTTCAATTTTGTTCTCGGTTAGTATTGTTTTCACATATTATATAAATATAAGAGGTGTGCAGCCCAACTATTTTTCATTTGGTTGCATTTCCCATGTCATTTTTTTCATTTTGCTTTTCAGTTTTTTGCATTTCAGGAGCAGTATTGTAAATGGTGTACAGTCTTCATGAAGATTGCACAGTTTACAACATTTCCCAGGTTATTTCAAATGAAGACACATCTCTAATAACAATTATGGGGGCAATTCTACAACTGGGCACATCCATTTAGGACAGGGCTACTGAGGGGAAGCACAGGTGAGATCTAGTGTTTTTCCTTCCATCCCACCCCCCCCCCCCCCACCCCCCACACACCTATGCGGAAATAAGAAGTTACTGCACAGGAGACGGGGCACAGCAGAAAGAAGGACCCATGGCCAGCAGAGCAGTGTCTCTCGATCACTGCTGCCTGCCATTCGATGACTCTTGGTTTTCCTATACAGAGAGAGAGTTAGCCTAGGGGTGGATGGGAGGGACCATAAAGTCAGAGGACAGAAATATAAAACTAGAAACCAGTAAAGCTCCAAGTCAGAGGAAAGGAAGGTTAAAGGAAGGGGCACACAGAGAAGAGAGCAGTTTAGAATTTATCAAACAATCCAGAACACAAATTTAGCTTTAGTCGTGCAGTGCTTTTCAATAGTTCTGAGTCAGGAAGCTCTATTGTACAGAACTGGCCCCAACATAGATCCTTTGAGGCAGTCCACTACTCACCTTTCCTTCCTCCGATTGAATTCCATTGACCACCACCCTGTGGCATCTGTCAACCAGTTTCAAATCCAGTTCACCACTTTGGGTCCTAACTTCAGCCTGTCAATTTTTTTCAAGAGCCTCCTATGAGGAACCATGTCAAAGGCTTTGCTGAAGTCCAAGTAGATTACATCTAGCGCTGAAAAGCAGCAGGATAATGTTGCTCTGAGGAAGTGACAGTTGTATCTTAGGTTTCTGTTTTTTTTCTATGGCTTGAGTGAACAGTATCCTTTTTGATGTTATATGACCCCTGATGCAGTCCATTTGGGCAAAACATAGTCACATCTGGTGTAATTTCTATAGTTGCCTCTGGTTCTCTGGATTTTTTTAGCAGTTCTCCTTTGTTTTTGGTGCTGGTGGTATAGCTATTTCTTGTGCAAGATTCACAGCGCTTGACAGTACAACACACAAGAGCTCACACTGTGTAATCCTTCCCACCTAGTCAAACGAGAGCAAAACAGTCCCTTGCAATATTTCTTGCCTTTGACAAAGACCCACTTTAGCAGACCAGTACACACTCCTATTGGGTACCAAACCCCAATCAGCCAATCAGAGAAGAGCTACTATCCCTTCTCTTTTTGTTCTCTATCGTCCCTGGATCCTCTCTTCTGTCAAGTGCCCTGTGCTAGCCTGCCTCAGGTTACAGCAAGGAGATAGCATGATGTCACAAGGCTGATGCCAGTCTCCACTCACTCCACCCAATGAGGTTTTAATTCTCCCCAATACAGCTATTGCCATCTTGCACTCAAAACAATGAAATTAATAGGGTGTCAAGCTCCACCTACTGGCTTCAGCCCACATAATGGGCCAAATAAAGCTCATGCATTGCCTTCTCCTGTTATCAAACGTCCTTGGGTTACAAGATATGTTAAAATATAGGCTTACAAGGATCATTTTAATAATAGCTAACATAGTCACTGAATTTGTACCAGTTTTCAAAATGAAAGTATGAGCATCCTTTCCCTTTGAAAATTGCCTGAGGAAAATCATTCAATGATTTGCATCTGCCTTTTTCTACATGTACTTTTTCCCTTTAGAAATAAAACTTGTAGATTTGAAAATTAAATCTAAGCATGTTGTTTCCTGCCCTAAGCATGCTCCTGAGTTCCAGGACCACGTAGATCACAGTTTTCAAACAATGAATTTCCCTGGGTGATGGTATTTGAAGATGGTGCTCTCCAAGGGCGGGCTCTATGCCTCAACTGATCACAAGTGTATCCTGGGACAGTCCTTACCCTGACAGATGTGCCATGTTATATAAACATTCACTGCTACTGTACAGCCCCCTCCATCCTCCCCAGCAAGCACAGAATAGCAGAAGCAAAAAGAATCCACTGGGGGGGGGGGGGGGGCAGAGCTGCAGGAAGCAGCTGAGAAGAAATAGCTGAAAGAGGTGTGATATCACCATTTCTGTTCCTGGCACAGTGGTATTCACACACAAGACAATCTTAGGAGTGTCAAGTAATATTTTTAAATCGATGCTCTTTACATGATGTCCTCATGCCCTGGAATTTCTTAAAAGCTGATCTCTTTTTCAGACCAGGGCTGCTGAAAGGGGGAGGGGCAGGGAGGGCAAGATTCCCTGGACCTGACATCCAAGGAGGGCCCAGCTGAGGTCTAACTCTCTCCTGCTCCAGTGTGTCAGGACCCAGGTAATTACATTAACACAATTGCCCAGATCCCACAGAGGAGCAGGAGTGACAGACCTAGGGAGCAGCAGATGCAGGAAGGTAAGGGGTGGGGGGGGGGGTGGCAGCTGGCCAAGTGGGGAGGGAGTGGGGGCGGCCCGAGGGGCTGCCCCAGGCCCAGCTCTGTCTCTCGGCGGCCCTGCTCATTTTCAGAAAAGGAGTAGCCTAGTGGTTGGAGAAACAGGTTATAAACCCAGACAGCACCATTGCTTCAGATCTTGGGAAGGTCACTTCCCACTCCATTGCCTCAGGTACAACTTAGATTGTAAGCCCTCTAGGATAGGGATATAACTAGAGAATTGTAACTTGCCAATCTAAAAAAGAATCCAAATTTTCATATTTAAAACTGAAAATCTAATCTGGAAATGAGCCTATGTCAGCATTAAGTATGTTTGTGTGTGCATTACTGCATGTTTATTTTTATAGCACTGACATATTTCTTTCCCTCCCCTTATCTCTCCTGTTACCTATACTAAATGCAGCAAGAAATCCAACAGCGAATTCGCAATGTCTCCTCACACTCCTCCACCTCCACTCCTTTTCCGGCCCGCGACTCACTGCATTCCAAGATGGAAGAGCTGGAAGGTGAGCTGCTGGCAAAACTCATGGAGCTGGAGAAGGAACGATCGTCCATCTCCAGTGACAACAGCAAGCAGCACCAGAGCATGGAGAAGGACCTGAACGTCCTCCAGAATCGCATTACTGAACTGGAGAAGGGTGAGCACTGCAAGGGGGTGGGTGGAGCGGGAGAAAAGTGCTGAAAGAGTGCAGGACTCAAAAGTGGGAACAGAAGGGGTGGTGCATTATCCCCCAAATTCTATAAATGGCGGCCAAACAAAGGCACATGATTGGACGCATTATCGAACAGGGCCAGTTACCCACATAAAATAATTAACTAATTGGCACTAACGTGGTAAATAATTTGTGGTGATAAGCACTAATTAGAGCTAATTTGTAGTTGCATATATAACAGACTTCTGCCACTATTCTTTAAACAGTGCACCTAACTTCTGTTGTGTGCTAATGCAAAGGAAGCATTTTCTGCGAGGGTAATGATGCATCGGGGGCATTCTGACTAACCTTGTGTGTACTTTATGGAATAGTTTCATTTACATGCCCAACTGCCACATTTAGTCACCACCATTTACGACAGTAAATGCCACTGTCCCTCTAAGCTGAGCGGGAGCCCTTCACCCAGGGGCATAGCCACGGGTGGGCCTGGGCCCACCCAATTTGGGTTCAGGCCCACCCAGCAGCAGTGTTCCACTGGTGATGGTCGCAGGCTCACCTCGCAGCGATTCCCACACGCTGCCTGCCGCTCAACAATCTCCTTGCAGCTATTAAGCGCTAACCGAGAAGCCTCTCCTCTGCCACAACTTCCAGTTTCTGCCCAGTGAAGATGCGGCAGAGGAGAGGCTTCCGGGTTAGCGCTTAGCGGCTGCAAGGAGGTCATTGAACAGTAGGCGGTGTCTGGAAATCGCTGGCGCTGCCAGCGACAAGGAGAAAAGAAGGGAAGGGAACGAAAGATTCTACACAGGGGTGAGGTAAGATGCTGCACGGGGGAAGGGATGATGGGGAAAAGATGTAGCATGGGGGAGGGAAGATGGAAGGAAAGATGCTGCACAGGGGGGAGGGAAGATGGAAAGATGAGGCAATGTGGAGGGGGGAGATGCTGCACGGGGAAGAAGGGAGAGATGCAGCAAAGGGGTGGAGGGGTGAGGAACAGAGAAGTCTTGGCTGCATATGAGGTGGAGGGAAGGCAGACATGCTGCATAGAGAGGGGACAGGTGGTGAGAGGGTGAGAAATGTTGAACATAGGGGTGGAGAGGATGGAGAAATGGTGGGCATAGGGGTGGAGGGAAGGGAGAAATGCAGTGGAGTTCCGAGGGGCGCTGACACCCAGGGCGGATCGCCGATGCACCCCGCCCCCCCCCCCAGGTGCAGCACCCCCCCCCCTCCGTGCAGCATGACCCCCCTCCCCGGCGAAGGGACACCCCCCACCCCGGCAAAAGACCCCCCCCTGGGTGCACGCCGCTGGGGGGGGTGCCGCGCACCGGTCAGCGTCGTTGGTTTCCATGCTCCCTCTGCTCCGGAACAGGAATGTTCCGGGGCAGAGGGAGCATGGAAACCAACGACGCTGACCGGCGCGCGGAACCCCTCCAGCGGCGTGCACCCGGGGCAGACCGCCCCCACCGCCCCCCCCCCCCTTGGTACGCCACTGGAGAAATGTTAGACATGATGGTAGACGGGAGGGAGAGATGCTGCATGGGAAGGGGAGAGAGATGTTGGACCCAGAACACAAAGGAGAGGGAGAGAGAGATGGTGGACAGTGGGAATGAGAGGGGGAGATGGACATGGGGGTGGATAAGAGAGAGGAAAAGGTACACAGTAGGCGGCGAGGGGAGAAAGAGGGAAAATGCTGGGCCATGGGGGAGAGGACAGGAATGAAGAGAGAAGGGGCAGGAAAATATAAGGCTACCAGGTGGGGTGGGGAGGGGATCAGATGCTGGTTAGAAGGGTGGAGGGAGAAAGACGATGGAAATGGTGGAACCCTGTGGGAGAGGCCAAGAGGGGGAGGAGAGGTGGCAAGGAAATGAATGAGAGATAGTGATTACAGAGGGTAGAAATATGGTAATGGGGAGTAGATCCTGTTCTTGACCCACTCCAATCTGGCTTTCGCCCTCTTCATTCAATTGAAACTGCACTTGCAAAAGTTCCCAACGACCTGTTCCTGGCCAAATCCAAAGGTCTCTATTCTATCCTCATCCTTCTCGATCTATCCGCCGCTTTTGACACTGTTGATCACAGCCTACTCCTTGATATGCTGTTTTCATTTGGATTCCATGGCTCTGTTCTTTCCTGGTTATCCTCCTACCTCTCGCTTCGTACCTTTAGTGTACACTCTGGTGGATCCTCTTCCACTTCTATCTCTCTACCTATTGGTGTATCTCAGGGTTCTGTTCTCGGTCCTCTCCTGTTCTCCATCTACACTTCTTCCCTTGGCTCTCTGATATCATCTCATGGCTTTCAATACCATCTTTATGCTGATGACTCCCAAATTTACCTCTCTACCCATGAAATCTCAACCAGCATCCAGACCAATGTTTCAGCCTGCCTATCTGATATCGCTGCCTGGTTGTCTCAACGTCATCTGAAACTTAACATGGCCAAAACCGAGCTTCTCATCTTTCCTCTTAAACCTACCTCTCCTCTCCCCCCTTTCCCTATTTCTGTGGATAACACTCTCATTCTCCCTGTCTCATCAGCTTGTAACCTTGGGGTCATCTTTGACTTCTCTCTCTCCTTCTCTGCTCATATTCAACAGATTGCCAAAACCTGTCGTTTCTGTCTCTATAACATTAGCAAAATTCATCCCTTCATCTCTGAGCACTCTACTAGGACCCTCGTCCACACTCTTATCACCTCTCGTCTTGATTATTGTAACCTGCTTCTCACCGGCCTCCCTCTTAGCCATCTGTCTCCTCTTCAATCAATCCAAAACTCTGCTGCAGGGCTCATTTTCTGCCAAAGTCGCTATGCTCACATTAGCCCTCTCCTTAATTCACTTCACTGGCTCCCTATCCGTTTCCGTATTCAGTTCAAGCTTCTCTTATTGACCTATAAGTGCATTCACTCTGCCGATCCCCAGTACCTCTCCACTCTCGTCTCTCCCTACGCCCCCCCTCGGGTACTCCGTTCTGTAGAAAAATCTCTCTTATCCGTCCCCTTCTCTCCTACTGCTAATTCTAGACTCCGTTCCTTTTATCTTGCTGAACCTCACGCCTGGAATAGACTTCCCGAGCCTGTACGTCTAGCCCCGTCTTTGGCCGTTTTCAAGTCCAGACTTAAAGCCCACCTCTTTACCACTGCTTTTGACTCCTAACCATTACTCACTTGCCCTGCCCTTTATCCTCACCTCTTTATTCCCTTACCCTTAATTGTTCTGTATTCCTGTCTTATCTAGATTGTAAGCTGTTTGAGCAGGGACTGTCTCTTTTTGTGTATGGTGTACAGTGCTGCGTATGCCTTGTAGCACTATAGAAATGATAAATAGTAGTAGTAGAAGATTAAAGAGAAAGTAGGGATGAGGAGGAGTAAGATGGGGAATGGGAGAGTTAGTGGGTGAAAGAAGAAGATGGAAATTTGATAGGTAGTTGAAAAGTAAAAAGGAGGCGAAGAAGGGTGAGAGAGAGGCAGAAAAGAGCTAAAAAGGAATGATCAATATGTCAGAGGCAGGAAAAGTGAGGGAACAGCCAGGAGAGAGGAGAAAAGACAAATGGACTGCAGCCACTTGAAGAAATTGCAGACGACAGAGAGGAAAGCAGAAAAGAGAAATTGGAACCAGCAAGATGGAAAAATAAAATGTCCAGACAACAAAGGTAGAAACAAAGCATTTTATTTTCAATGTTTTAAATGGAATATGTTAGCTTTTGGAAATGTGCATAGCAAATGCCTTTGTATTGTGTTCTGTAGAAAAGGAAATGCATTTCTGTTTTATGTTTCCAGTAGTGCAGTAATGCTATGTTTAACTTCTTGGGGTTCCCTTTCAATTTTTTTCTAAATATTTTTATTTCTAATTTGTGATTCCTTGTTCTGTATTTGGTGGGGTCTGTTGGTGTGATAGTAATGGCAGGTGGGAAACTGGAGGGGAGGCAAAGAGGAGAGGGAATCGGGGAGGGGAGCCCTCCTTTATTTTCTGACCTGGGCCCAAGCAGGTCTAACACCAGTCCTAACCCTTGCTATATAGCTGGTGAGGATTCCCAGGCATCCCCAGCTAAGGACCTCCTCCAAAGGCAGCCAGAACTCCCTTGTACCAAGCTCTGGCAACAGCATCCTTGAGTCATCGACAGCTAAGCATGTGTGGGGTGCTGGCATCAGTGGCTTAGGGTCATTGCTGCTGTCAATATTGTTAGTAATATGTAATTTATCTTTAAAATCAAGCATGATACCAGAAGATTGGAGGGTGGCCACTGTAATGCCAACTTTTTTAAAAGGTTCCAGAGGAGATCCAGGAAATTATAGACCGGTGAGCCTAATGTCAGTGCCAGGCAAAATGGTAGAGAGTATTATAAAGAACAAAATTACAGAGCATATTCAAAAGCATGGATTAATGAGACAAAGCCAACATGGATTTAGTGAAGGGAAATCTTGCCTCACCAATCTATTACATTTCTATGAAGGGGTGAACAAAAATGTGGATAAAGGTGAGCCAGTCGATATTGTGTATCTGGATTTTCAAAAGGTGTTTGGCAAAGTACCTCATGAAAGACTCCAGAAGGAATTGGAGAGTCATGGGATAGGAGGTAGTGTCCTATTGTGCATTAAAAACTGGTTAAAGGATAGAAAACGTAGAGTAGGGTTAAATGGTCAGTATTCTCAATGGAGAAGGGTAGATAGTGGAGTTCCCCAGGGGTCTGTTCTGGGACTTCTGCTTTTTAACATATTTATAAATGATCTAGAGATGGGAGTAACTAGTGAGGTAATTAAATTTGCTGATGACACAAAGTTATTCAAAGTTATTAAATCACAAGAGAATTGAGACAAATTACAAGAGGACCTGGAATCTGGGCATCTAAATGGTAGATGATGTTTAATGTGAGCAATGTTATAATGCCTTTATATTGCTCCATGGTGCAACCGCACCTTGAATATTGTGTACAATTCTGGTCACCGCATCTCAAAAAAGATATAGTGGAATTGGAAACGGTAAAGAGAAGGGTGACAAAAATGATAAAGGGGATGGGACGACTTCCCTATGAAGAAAGGCTAAGTGGCTAGGGCTCTTCAGCTTGGAGAAAAGATGGCTGAGAGGAGATATGATATAGGTTTATAAAATAATGAGTGGAGTGGAATGGGTAGACATGAATCACTTGTTTACTCTTTCCAAAAATACTAGGTCTAGGAGGCACACAATGAAGCTACAAAGTAGTAAATTTAAAATGAATCAGAGAAAATATTTCTTTACTCAACGTGTAATTAAACTCTGGAATTTGTTGCCAGAGAATGTAGTAAAAGCAGTTCACTTAGCGGGGTTTAAAAAAGGTTTAGATGGCTTCCTAAAGGAAAAGTCCCTAGACCATTATTAAAATGGACTTGGAGAAAAACCACTGCTTATTTCTAGAATAAGCAGCATAAAATGTTTTGTACTGTTTTCGGATCTTGCCAGGTACTTGTGACCTGGATTGGCCACTGTTGGAAACAGGATGCTGGGCTTGATGGATCTTCGGTCTGTCCCAGTATGGCAATACTTATGTACTTATGTACTAATAGTATCCTTCAAGGATACTCCACACCGAATTATACGTTCCTGGGCGACTGTCGGCTTCCATGCCCCCCTCCCATTCTAGCTTAAAAGCTGCTTTATCTCCTTTTTAAAAGTTAGAACCAGCAGCTTGGTTCCATTTCAGTTAAGGTGGAGCCCATCCTTTCGGAACAGTCTCCCCCTTTCCCAGAATGTTGCCCAGTTCCTAACAAATTTAAATCCCTCATCCCTGCACCATTGACTGAGCCACACATTGAGACTTTGGAGCTCTGCCTGCCTTTTGGGTTCTGTGCGTGTAACAGGGAGCATTTCTGAAAATGCTACCCTGGAGGATCTGGACTTCAGCTTTCTACCTAAGTCTAAATTTGGCTTCCAGAATCTCCCCTTCACATTTTCCTATGTCAATAGTAACCACATGTAGCAAGACAACTGGCTCCCGGCTATCTAAGATCATTTCTAGGTGACGCATGAGGTCCTCCACCTTCCCACCAGGCAGGCAAGTGACCAGGAGATCCTCACGTCCATCATCCACCCAGCTATCTACATGCCTAATGATCGAATCACTATCTACAGCTGCTGTTCTAACCCTTTCCGCCTTGGCAGAAGTTCTTGGACACATATCCTCGGTGTGAGAGGATAGTGCATCTCCTGGTGAGCGGCTTCTCTACGGGAGTACCTCCTACTTCACCAGGGTGCTGTTGTCCTTCTAGGAGACCCCTCCTCCAAGGCAGCACAGGGGCTGCCAGACTGCAGATGGAACTTCTCTACAATGTCCCTTTAGGTCTCCTCTATGTACCTCTCTGTCTCCCTCAGCTCCTCTAGCCTCAAAAGAACTCTTTGTGCTCTTTTCATTGGGCACACACATATAACCTCTCACCCACTGGAAGATAATCATAAATGTGACACTCAATTCAAAAAACTGGATAGCACCCTTCTCGCTGCTGGACTGCTATCTCCATCTTAGTATTTTTGAGTTTTTCAATACTTTAAAACTTGCTAAGGTACTAAAGATATAGCTTATTTGCTATATTTTATGATTTATTTAGTATTTTCTTCTTAGAAAGTAATGAAATGTAATTAAAATTCTGTAAGACAACTCGTCCCTTGTTATCCTAATTAGAATAACTGACTACAAATGTGGGGCTTTGTTAGGGGTGGGTGGGAGCTGGGAAGGGTGGGTGGAACTGAAAACTAAACTAGGCCCTGCTGTGCCTTCTAGAGGCTATCTGTTAATGTTGTAGGCTGTGGCAGAAAGTTCAAGTTTTAAAGTTATAGGGGAAAGGGTTTTATACTATGGAAACTAAGCTATGCTGCAAAACTAAAGTTAAATTTCTAAATTGGGGTTTCCTGTGACTATCAGTTCTGCTCTATACTGATGCTATTGTAAACTCTAGAATAGTCCCTTAACTGCTAGTCTATGAAACTGTGATAGAGACTTTAAATGCTAAACAAAGAAAACCCTAAACTCCTTAACCCATGAATGCCCAATGTTCCCATAATAAAATCCCATATGGGCAATAATGGGTTAAACTATCTTTGCTAAATAAGTAGAGTAACTTTAAAATAAAGACACTGAGATAACCTATTTAACTCTAAATCTACCTTTTACCAAGTTTAAAAGCAATTTCCTAGCAAATACTGTAACTGACCAATGAAGATTTGTCCTGCTCTGAAAGTCCTCACTTCAAGTATGAGTTTTATTAGATGATGATGCACAGCATGAAACCGGAACATAGCTATTGGGAGGGGTCCTGGAGAAGTGGAATCACCTGGTTCTTAAATGACCAGATTTTAGCCAGATAATAAGAGGGAAGCAGAGATGAAACCAACAGCTCTGTATTTAGTAGTGATATTCAGTTGCTAATGAATAACTTATTATCTGCTATAATTTAGTCCTGCTGAAAAGCATGCCTAAATTAAATGGATGGTCACCACCTATATTTAAACTGATAGTGCCATTGAATGTTATGTATAAAGGTAAGCTCCAGGTGCAGGGTTTAACTTTAAATGCTGGCTGTCCCTGATGAAAATCAGACCCGTAGTTTATAAGCTTTTGCAAATGAGTAACAAACTGGGTGTCTTCCATTGTAGGTGTTCCATCTTATACGCTTCCTGATGGATACAAGGTCACATTTCCTGTGCGCACAAACTATATGTATGCCCGGATGAAGAAGACCCTACCGCAGCTCTATGCTTTCACCATGTGCATGTGGCTGAAATCCAAGGCCTCATCTGGCGTCGGGACCCCTTTCTCATACTCAGTCACTGGTCAGCCTAATGAGATTGTGCTGCTGGAGTGGGGCCACAACCCCATGGAGCTTCTGATTAATGATAAGGTAAAGGAAGTAGGGTGGGACAGAGAGAACTTAATGGGGGGAGCGGGGAAGAGAGGAGGTTCCAGAGAGAGGCATCAGGTGATGGTTTCAGTTCCCAAGTGCATATAGTGAATTAATTTTTGCCCACTTAACAACTAAGATCAAAGATGTGTTGGATTGTTTACAATCTTGGGCAAGGTCTACCAAACTGAAAACGAACTCAGAAAAGACCAAGTTTTTGCTAATCACTCATCCTCAAAAACCAAATTTAACTGATAATTTTGCAATTGACAGAACTACCTACAAGTTAGAATCACAATTGAAAATACTGGGGGTAACCTTAGACAGTACTCTCTTTTGAACCTCATGTTTATATGTTGTCAACTAAGGTATTTCGTCTTCTCTGGAAACTCAAGACATATATGGTTGTATTTAAAACTGATGTATTTCATTTGCTTGTTCAGACACTCATGTTAGGTCTTAGGGGCTCTCATTTTTGAAAGAGAAAAATGTCCAAAAAACGTCATAAAGCAGTATTTGGATAAATTTCTTCTCAAAACATCCAAATCGTTATTTTTGAAACCTATTTTGCAGACGTTTATCTACACAATTCATCTGCAGTGCATCCAAATCACAAGGAGATGTGTTGGGAGTGGGATTAGAGTAGGCTTAGGGCATTCTTACACTTGGACATTTTATAGCCATAATGGAATAAAACAAAAACGTCTAGGGCTAAAACTTCAACATTTTAATCTAGACCTGTTTTTAGAACGAATAAGGTATAAGAAGGTGCACTGATGGTGCGCTTCTGAATGGCCCGTCAGGGATTGAGCTGACGTCTGAAGCAGCAGATGTCAGAAGTCAGACCTATTTAAACTTACCTCTCCCTACAGCATACGCTCTAGCGTTAATTCCTGTCAGCTGAGCCTGGTTCCCTCACTCAGTCTGTGCTTGTGGCACAGTGTGTACTCTTTGGAGTTTGCTTGCGCTTCTCATTGCTTGTGGTTTCTGTGTGTGCTGGTTGTTACCAGCATGTCCTTGATTGCTTCACTGCACTGCACCTGGCTCTGTCCTCTGCCTAGTTTCTCCCTGCCTGGCTCTGGTGTTGTTTTGTCCGTGGTAAGCTCATTCCTGTTTGTTTAAGTTTCCCTTTACTCAGTGTTAACCCTTTATGTGCAGAGCTTGGTATTTGCCTTCTGTAAGCCCTGCCTCTCTTAGGCAGCCTTTCTATCCGTGGTAAGCTCGTTCCTGCTTGTTTGCTTAAGTTTCCCTTTACTCAGTGTTAACCCTTTATGTGCAGTGCTAGGTATTTGTCTTCTGTGAGCGCTGCCTCCGTTAGGCAGCCGTTCTCTGGTGTCTGCCTTATCCCTTTCTGTGCTCTTGTGTGCCTGCTTCTTTCCTATCCTTATTTGAAAGCAGCCTTTTCCTTCAGCCTGTTTTTCCCTGTTTAGCCATTCCTGTGGAGCTTCGCTTTTGTAGAGTCCATGTCTATAGTGTCCCATTCTGTCCCCGGCTTTCCCTTTTTCCCTGTGGGCTTTGCCCTCCGCTACCTGAGTTTCTGTATAGCCTTTGTTTGTATTCTCTCCCTCTGGTTGTAGGCTGTATCTGCCAGTTTTGTCTGTCGCCCTTCCCTTAGTGTCACTGGCTAGTGCCGTATGCATTGCTTGAGCTCCAGTCTCTTCGGGGACCCCTCATTGCTCTTTTCCCTTCCCTAGTGTATGATTCAGTTCCAGTTCAGCCATGAGGCCCGTATGCTTGGACTCTGTACGAGTGGGCTCCAGATCGGCCTTGCAGCCCGCCTAAGTGGTCTATCTTATTTATTTGTTGCATTTGTACCCCACATTTTCCCACCTTTTCTGGTGGTGTTTGTTGATTGTCCTGAGTGTGCGGGGCTTTGTGACCCATGGTATTGCTTAGCGTCTGTTTGGTCTACCCTAGGCCTTGGCCAAGGTCCTTCCTAAGCCTCGGCCTAGGCTCAAGGGCTCATGATCAGATTAACAACTAAATAAGCAGATGATGGAGAGAATCAGGGATGGCCCCCCTTACTCCCCTAGTGGTCACTGACCCCCCCCCCCCCCACACCCCAAAGACATGAATAAAATAGTACTTATCAGCCTCTATGACAGTTTCAGATGATATAGCCACTTGTATTAGAGCAGAAAGCAGGCCCCTGAAGTAGTGTAGTGGTTGGTGCAGTGCACTGTAGAGAAGGGGACCCAGGCCCATATCCCACTCTACCTGTCATACATGTGGTGGAAAGTGTGAGCCCTCCAAAACTGACCAAAAACCTACTGTTCCCATATATACGTGACCCCTTCACCTATAAGGGCTATTGTAGTGGTGTACAGTTGGGGGCAGTAGGTTCTGGGTGGGTTTTGGAGGGCTCAGCAGACAAGATAAGGGGATAAAGGTGAGATGTGTACCTGGGAACTTTTATATGAAGTCCACAGTAGTGCCCCTAGGGTGCCCCACTGCTCTCTGAGATGTCTGGGTGGCCAGTTTACTAAAAGCACTGGCTCCTCCTACATCCCAATGGCTTGATTTTGTGAGTTTTGCACTTGGACTTTTTTTTTTCAAAAATGGACCAAAAAGATAAATGCACAGAGCACATAAACATCTTGCATGTAGCCATTTTGAAAAAAACAACACAAAACATAAGACATTTTGCAGTTTCGAAAATGGCCATATTTCCTATTTGGGACATTTAACGCAAAATGTCCAAAGCACAACATATATGTCATATCGAAAATGCACACCCCTTAGACTATTGTAACATCATTTATGTAGGATGCTCTGCAGTCATCCGTAGGCAACTACAAGTATTTCAAAATATAGCAGCTCAATTGATTTTTAGGGCATCCAGGTTCAAAAGTGCCAAACCGCTCTTGGTAAATCTTCACTGGCTTACCTGTTGAAACCCATTCAATTTTTAAGCTACGCATGTGGTCTGATTTTTCATCTCTTGCACAGTTTAGCTCCATCATACATGCTATCATTGATTTTATTGGGTAAAAATTATACATCTACTTTGAGATATTACTTGTGCCTACAATTCCCTTCACCCCAAGGAGTAAAATATAAATCTGATTTAGAGGCGTCTTTCACCTACCAAGCAACCAAATGGTGGAATAAGTTGCTGAAATATATTAGTCATCAATATGACTATGAACCTTTCCAGAAAGTCCTGAAAACCTGGTTGTTTCAGAAATTGGTATTGTCTGGGCAATAGTACATGACACCTTTCGTAAATGTTTACAGTTTTAACTAGCTTGCCATTTTGTTTCTGAGGTTTAAATTGTTTTAGGCCTTTTAATAATATTGTACTTTCTAGGAGTATGTCCTATTTCATATAACGTAAGCCACATTGATCCACTTATGGTTACTTGCAGCATAGAAGTATTGCCTGTAATGTAATTGCAAAGATTCAAAGGATGTGCTTATGTTCACCAAAAATTGCCTGAATGAAGTAATACATTTGTCCCATGATACACTTGAACACTAGTAATACACATGACTCATCCTAAACTTGAGAAAGGCATGGTGAAAGACCAGCATCAGTACAATCTGGGTTTTTCCCCTCCGCCCTCCTCCCGTCCTAAGCACAAAATGTTACAAATAATTCTCCAGCCCAAGCAAATGATGTGCAGCAGATTTAATCTAATTTTAGTGATCAAGAATCTGTTCCCAGAGCCTTCTGGGATCTGAACTCCTATTGTCGTAATAGGAAAGGCAGGGGCTACTGCCCCCAAAGTACTTTCAGGAAGCGAGTTACACACCCAGGACTTGAGCACTATTTCCTAAAAACCCACGAATGACTTGAACAAAGATAAAATGCAGAACTAGGTAGAGAATGATCCGTGTTCATCCAGACATCCTGTTTTCATGTGGCTGTTTGAATATAATTTAGATCACTCAGCTCCCACTGAGCTTGAAGGATGGGCAGTGGCATCACATCTGTGTCTCCTGGACCACACGCGATGGAATATGGGCGGCTTTCGAGGACGGTGAAAAGCGTGGCAGTAGTGAGAACCTCTCAGCATGGCACCCCATCAAATCAGGTGGTGTAATCATCCTGGGCCAGGAGCAGGTAAATACCAAAATATCTCACATCTAGAAACATTGAACAAGAAATCCCAAAGAATGAGTCCCAGAGAGCAGTCCTAGGAGTAACTCTCCTACAGAAAGAGGACTTATATCTATGCTTTACCACACACTATGAAAGCGCAATGCAGCTGTCAGAGGAGAGAACTGTAAAATTTGACATGCCATGTACTGTTCCCTATAAACTGAATGGGATTCCTCCACTTACAGTCCTGCCAGTGGGGGGAGCTGTTTAACCATCACATTTTCAATAGTAATAGTTCTGCAGGACGCCAGGGAACTTGACTGTTCCTGGTGATTGAAAACACAATATTGAAGCACCACTCCCTACTGGTGAAAATGCAGTTGGAGGACTCCCACTCAGTGGTGCCATGTTGGGCAGTTCTACAACCTAGGTGCTAACATATACAGGCTCATTCTCCCCAAATCTTTAAATGGTGCCCAAAGTTAGGCACACAATACGACGTACAGTCAGTGCTGGCCCAAGGCAAGATGCCACCTGAGACGGAGGCAAGATGCCACCCCCCCAGGCTGAGATGCCAGTCCCCCCAGGTCAAGATGCTGCCCCCCCCCCCCCCACGCTGACATGCCTCCCCTTCCAGAGCCGAGATGCTCCCCCCCTTCCTACCTCCAGCCCATTCATGGCATTTGCCTGTTTCATTACGTTCCAAAACCAGCAGCGATTCCCATATGCTGTCCTGCTTGCAGGCATCTGCCTCTTCCCCTTACTGCAGCTGCCTGAGCCTCTGACAAAACAGGAAGTTACATCGGAGAGGCAGCCGCTGTAAAAGGAAGAGGCGGGTGCTGGCAGAAGGCAGTGTATGGGAATTGCTGCTGCTGCCAGGTTTGGAAAGTGACAAAACAGGTAAACGCCGCAAACGGGGTGGAGGAAGGATGGGGGAGATGCCGCTCCTTAAAGAGTGGGGAGATGCCGCTCCCTGAAGAGTGCCGCCTGAGGCCCCCGCCTCAGGTGGCCTAATGGATGGGCCGCCCCTGTGTATAGTTATAGATCAGGGTCAGTTACGAACATAACATAATTAACAAATTGGCACTAAGTTGGTGATAAACACCAATAATCGACATTTACCATTGTGGGGGTAACAGACATATGCCCCTATTCTATAAATAGTGCACCTAACTTCTCTTGCGCACAAATGCAAAGGAGGTGTTAACGTGGGAGAGGCCTGAGCACATCAGGGGCATTCCAACGATTCTTGCATACACTTTATAGAATAATTGCATTTACGTGTCCAACTGCCATAATGAGGCACCACCATGGCATACATGGTCGTACCTAAAGTTTGGCATGTTACTGCAGGCTTACACTAGCATCCTATAACAAACTTGGCGTGGAACTCTGCTGTTAAAGAATACTGGCTAAGTGCCCAGTTTTTAGGTGCCTTAACAGCGACGTATATCGAACACCCCATTATGGGGTAGATTCAAAATATGACGCCAAGAAAACCATGTCCGCCTAAGCGTATTCTATAAGATGTAGGTGCAGTATACAGAACATGCTTAGTTGATATCCCAGTGCCTAAAACTACGCGCATCCATTTACACCAACGAAAACATGGCGTGAATCCCTGCATGTAGATTTTCATGGACTGGGCCATATTCTATAACAAAACACCTAAATTTGGGAATGCCCATAAAATGCCAATTTCCCTGCCCATGGCCACACCCCTTTTGAACTGCGCACTTTAGTATTTAGGCACAGTTCATTACAGTATATGCTTAGCGGGTTATGCATGTAAATTCAAATTTTTGCCAATTAGTGCTTATTATTGTTTAAGTGCTATTAGCAATGCTAATTTGCCTGTTATGCAAATTAAATTATGTGCATTGTTAAGGAATATGCTTAGATTTAGGCGCAAACGCTAGGCACGATATATAGAAATGTGTAGAATACTAGCATATGCTAGTGCAGCACCCCCTTGTGTGCATCCCTAAGCCTGGGCCTGACCTAACAGGAGTCTCCCTTGGTGCCTGGCGCCTCCACCAGGAAGAAAGGTGTTAGTGGGTGGGAATTCCCTCCTTTCCCTGCAGGGAACCCCCCCCCCCCCCCCCCCCAAATACCCCTGTGAACAAGGCTGGCAGAACTGAACTGATTAAACAGTTTATTTAACTGTTTACAACTTTTATAAGACATCTGCTTTATGAAAAGTATTTTGGTAAGCAACTCGTTAAGCATTCTTGATGCAAAGTATTTGATAAACAACCAATTAACTAACCTTTACACAGGTCAGTCTCTTTACCAATGTGACAGCTTCAAACATATCTCTCTGTTCCTTCATTTACATATTTTGAATAAAAATAGCAGTATTGCCTATGTCCCTCTGTTCCTTCACTGAGTCTATCCCCCTGTCCTGGACTCTGGACTGGTGGCTGCTGGACATCCAAGGATGATCTGAGTTAGCCTGGCCCAGTGGCGTAGCTACAGGTAGGCTTGGGTGGCCCGGGGCCCACCCATTTATGACTCAGGCCCACCCAACAGTAGCACATGTTTAGTGGTAACTGGTGGGAATCCCAAGCTCTGCCAGCTGAAGATTTCCCCCTGATGGTAACAAAAACACTACTCTCCACGACATGCTCAGTTTTCAGTGCATTCCTGCTGCCAAGGTGGAAAGAAGCGTTTTCCCACCAGCTGAGATTTGTTTTGGAGGGTGGGGGGGGGGGGGGAGAGAACACTTGGTGCCCACCCAAAATCTGTTGTCTGGCTATGCCCCTGGCCTTGCCTGCCCAGCCTTTGAGTGCCGATTGCAGTCCCAAGGGCTCGTTGCCTTGAGTGTGCTCCCAGGGATCTCCTTGCCCTGAGTGTGTTCTGCTGCTGGGTCCCCTTGTCTTCCTGGTAAGCTGGTCTTGTCTTCAGGAGGAGCCTCCAGGGGTCACTTCCCTGCCAGAAGGGGAGGGATGGTTCACAGAGAAAGTCCTGGTGCAGGCGCAGGCAGCCTATGAGTGCCATGGCTGCTGCCTGGGCAAAGATCAGAGGGAGATGATTTTAAGGCACAGGCGAAGGGGGGCAGGGGTCTGACAGGGGGGGTGTATATAACACACACCTGGAATAAATACGCCACAGGTAAACTGGCTAGTGCCACTGACTATGTGCTCTGGCTGCTGGGCACAATCCAGTTAGTGCTGGGGTGATTTGGGGCAGAGTCAGGACAGAGCCAAAACTTACCAGGTTGCAGCATATTCCAGTCTGCTAACCAGGTAAGTGCTCTAGCATAAGTAGGGCAGGGCAGTGGGGGTGGCCCACCTCAGGTGCCGGCATTGAGGGGGGTGCTTGGAGTAGTTGCGAAGATGTTGGCTCTGCCGGTCCCCTGCCCTGGAACAGAAAGTTGATTTCAGAGAGGGCAGGGAACCGACCGAGCTGACAGCCATGTGCCTGCTCCGTGCACCCCCTTGCTTGGAGGAGAAGGGTGTACGCTGCCCTGGGGGGTGCACTGTCTGCCCAGAGGGGGGTGCGTACACTCCCCCCCCCCCCCTTCGGGTGTCATATAAGGTAGGTACACTGCTGGGAAAGTGCCTGGATAAAGTTATTGCAGCCTGAAACTGGCACCAGTCTGAATATCACCTGGCATCCAGGTTATTCCAGCAGCCAACTATGATCCAAATTGTGCCCAGCATTGAATATCAGGGTCATATTCGGTCCATGGAGGTCAGTGCCTTTAGTTTCACTGACTACCACGGGCTCAGTATTGGAAAGGAAAAGCTTCTTAGAAATCCCTAACAAAATCAAGCAATATAAAAATAGAACAATATTCTTTATAAAAATAGGCCGTGCACTTGATGTAAAAGGGAAGCCATGGGCTGCAAAACATTTGTAAAGAAACATTTAGGGGGCAAGTGTATGCATGCAGAAAATCTTCTGGTCTGATAATATTTTTTGGTCTTGTTGCTAACAATATGGTGCTTATTTTAGAAGCACTGTTTGGGTTTTAGACATGCGTATATCTGCATTTAGTAGTTTATATTGCATAAACATCTAAATCCTAATATTACAGGGCCCAGATATACACATCTAAAATTCATGGCAAGGGGGCATGGTATGGGCATTCGTTGGGTGGGGCTAGGATTAGGGTAAATCAGGGCATAGCCAGCATTAGATTTTTAGGGGTGGACTTGGGGGAGGGGAGTGCATTTTCTCCCCCTCTCCCCCCCCCCCCCCCCCCCCCCACCGCATTCCTTACCTTTGGTGGTGAAGATGTTCAATGCCTGCCAGCCGATGAGATCCGTTGTTAGAACTGCCCCAGTAGGGAAGAAGTTGGCTGCCTCCCTTACTGCCTCCGACATCAGCACTCCTTGTGTTTGCTTATTTCATGCATAAACCAAGCATGCTTGAGGAGTGGCAATATTGGCAACAGGAAGGAGGCCGTCAACTTCTTCCAACTGAATACAGCACTGAGACAGTTCTGGCAGTGGATATCAGCTGGCAAGGATTGTGCATCCTCACCAGCCAGTCAAAGGCTTCTCCAGTTGTGGAGGGATACTGAGCCAAAAATGCCCCCATTTCAGAAGGGGAAGACTTGTCTATGTCCAGACAAGTCAATGTGAGAACATAACAATTGCCATACTTGGTCAGACCAAAGGTCCATCTAGTCCAGTATCCTGCTTCCAACAATAGCCAATTCAGATCACAAGTACCTGGCAGAATCCCAGATCAGGATTTACAGCTACTACCAGGATATGTAGGTTTCAGAAGAGTGCTCATACTGACCTGCACTCTACTAGAGAGATAATGGAAGGTCACCCCTTAATCCTGCAGTGGTTGATGTCCCACCCTCACCCCCAGAAACAAAACTAGAAAGGCCTACTGGATTCTGTTACAGCTTCAGGAAAAATAAACATTTTTTTAAAACGCTGTCACCAGCTAAATTAGCCCCAGATATTCAGTGCCGAGCAATGTGCAGGCACCGGCACTGAATATCCGAGGCTAATTGCATAGCTGCTGGCAGCCAGAGTTTATGCGGGTCCCGACCAATATTCAGCCAGGGCCTGCATTAAAAAAAGTGCCCTGTGCTCCTCCCAATTCCTCCCCCCATCTCGCACCCCCCTAACGTACAAGGATAGCCCCCCACAATGGTTGACATCCCCTCCTGGCCCTCTCTCCACTTAGGATACCCCCCCCCCCCCCCCAAGTCCCTGTTGGTCTAGTAGGGCAATGGGGACAGGAGTGAAGCCCATTCTCTGCTGCCTCTAGAAGCTGCGATCCAAAATGGTTGCTGCAACCTGTAGCAGAAGGCTCATGATACTTTGGTAGTAGCCTCTTCTGCCAACTTAAATCATTTTGAATATAGGGTGGTATGTTTCTAAAATAGCTAACATAAATGAAGCTAGAATATGGTAGACTTAAAACAAATAGGCAAAAGTTTTTCTTTACTCAGCGTGTAGTTGGACTCAAACTCGTTGCCGGAGAATGTAGTGACAGCAGCTGGCCTTATGGAGTTTAAGGGGGATTTGGACAGATTCCTGAAGGAAAAGTCCATTGAACATTATTAGATTTTTTGGGGGGAGGGGGTTTGCTGAGTTCTTGAAGCCTGGATTAGCCGCTGTCAGAGACAGGATGCTGGGCTTGATGGACCCTTGGTCTTTTCCCAGTATGGCGGTGCTTATGTCACTATTTCATAACATAAATGTGTATGTGCTGGCATTTATGTTTCTAAAACAGATGCTTCTGCCACACATAACTGACGTATATATGACCATTCATGGGGGCAGATCCTGTCCTAAAATCTGCCTCCACGTGTCGCATAAACATTATGTTGCGGGGACACTTTGCAGCACTAGGGTCAGGGAGGCTTGTAAACGTTTGAGGGAAAGATGGATTACATTACACTCAGTCTTATATTCAGCAATGTCCTCCACAGATCCATGCAGATCACAAAAAAGCACATACAGCTGGGAATTTACAAAAAAACTAAATCACACAATGAACCTTATATCATCATCCCACATATTTCTTAAACAAAATAGCTTTACGGTGCTTATGAAGCAACAAATAATTTGTTAAATAACAAACAAACAAGGGAAGAGAATTCCATAAGGAAGAGAGAAGATGAAAACTGTCTTACATGCTTTACCAGCTTAATTGAAGGAAATAATAAAGAAACCTGTCCTCTCAATAAGTGTCTGCTTTACAAAGGAAACAGCATGTGTGAGTCCTGGCAGATCCTGGAAGAAACCTTGTTCCAGTCTGGGCAGAAGATTCACCTTTAGCAGAAAAGAATCCTAAGCACAAAGGAAAAACAATAATGGAGTAAGCGATTGCCCATTTATTCTCAGTGATTTGGGCAGGCGGGAGAGCCTCCTGCCTGGTTAAATCACTTGTGCTTGCCTATCCACTGACATCCAGCGGCACTTAACCAGACAGTGCCGCTGAATATCAGCACTAACTAGCATTGTACTGTCCAGCTAGTGCAGAGGCAGAGCATGAGCAAAAAGGCATTCCTAACTTTATCCGCAGAGCTAACCAGACACCGGTCTGAATATTAGCCGGTGCCAGTTAACTGCCACATCCCCTCCCTCCTCCCAAAGAGAACAAGCCCCTGACCAGGTCCACCTCCTATAAGCCCCCTCCCAGGCCTACTTTTTCTAGCCTGGGTGGTCTAGAGGATCATAAGGGCTGGAGTGATGCACACTTGCTCCTGTCCTTTGAGGCTTCGGCCTCAAAATGGCCACTGTGAACTCTAGTGGCAGTCTCATGGTTTTTGAGTCCAGAGCTGCAGTGGGAAGGAGTGAGTGGATATTGCTGCTGCTCTTAGGACCTCCTTAACCACCAGGGATAGAAAAAGTGCCTAAAGAAGAGGCCTATAAGGGATGGGGAAAGTGTGGAGGCCTGGTGAGGGGCTTGTCTTCGGGGTTGGAGGGAGGGTGGACTTGAAGGGGCACCTGCTTCCCATTATGTGGGTCCTGGCTGAATATCAGCCCCAATTTGTATAAGATTCAGCGGCCAGCATGGTCCCAGATATTCAATGGCAGTCTTATCTATATTGTAAGCTCTTTGAGCAGGGACTGTCTTTTTATGTATGGTGTACAGCGCTGCGTATGCCTTGTAGCGCTATAGAAATGATAAATAGTAGTAGTAGTAGTGCCTGGATATGGCCTGACATTGAATATCTGGGAATAATTCTGCCAGAGCGGTCAGTGAATATTGATCAATGAATGGGC
This sequence comes from Microcaecilia unicolor, assembly GCF_901765095.1. Lineage (NCBI taxonomy): Eukaryota > Metazoa > Chordata > Amphibia > Gymnophiona > Siphonopidae > Microcaecilia > Microcaecilia unicolor. Next base: position 389,276,159 of record NC_044031.1, on the reverse strand, counting down.
TTCAGTGGCAAGGTTTAAAAACTGCAGTTCCGCATGCATACTCAGGCATACTGTGTGGAAAGATGGCAGCTCAGTACATAAGTAATGCCACACTGGGAAAAGACCAAGGGTCCATCGAGCCCAGCATCCTGTCCACGACAGTGGCCAATCCAGGCCAAGGGCACCTGGCAAGCTTCCCAAACGTACAAACATTCTATACGTTATTCCTAGAATTATGGATTTTTCCCAAGTCCATTTAGTAGCGGTTTATGGACTTGTCCTTTAGGAAACCGTCCAACCCCTTTTTAAACTCTGCCAAGCTAACCGCCTCCACCAAGTTCTCTGGCAACGAATTCCAGAGTTTAATTACGCGTTGGGTGAAGAAAATTTTTCTCTGATTTGTTTTAAATTTACTACACTGTAGTTTCATCGCATGCCCCCTAGTCCTAGTATTTTTGGAAAGCGTGAACAGACGCTTCACATCCACCTGTTCCACTCCACTCATTATTTTATATACCTCTATCATGTCTCCCCTCGGCCGTCTCTTCTCCAAGCTGAAAAGCCCTAGCCTCCTTAGTCTTTCTTCATAGGAAGTCGTCCCATCCCCGCTATAATTTTAGTCACCCTTCACTGCACCTTTTCCAATTCCACTGTTCCTCATGCTGGTAGTCGGTCACTCTGTCAGGGTTGCAGGGCCTTGGAAGGATGCAGAGAGAAAAAGGGGAGATACTGGAATGATGGGGAGAGAGAGGGGACACACTGAATGAAAACGGGTAGAGAGAGAGACACTGGATGGAAGGATTGGGAGAAAGGGGAGATGTTGGGTGGAAGGGAAGGGAGAGAAAGAGGGAAGATGCTGGGTGGAAGGGTAGTTAGAGAAACAGATGCAATGCTGGAAGAAGAATGTAGGGAGAAAGAGAGTGAGACATTGGAAGGAAGGGTAGGACGAGAAAAAGGGTAGATGTTGGATGGAAAGAGGGAGAGGATAGAGTTAGTAAAAAAACTGGAGAATAGGAGGAAGGGACATAGGGAAGAACAAGGGTGAGGAAAAGATAAAAAGCTATACGTAGATAAAGTATAAAGAGGGAAATTAAAGACTGGATAGTAAGAATGAATTAAATCTGGACAGAGAGGCAGAAAAATAAATTGAAGAAAAGGAGAAAGAAAAATGACAAATGGACAGGAAACCCTGGCAAGAGAATTAACAGAAGACGAAGGAAAGCAAAAACAAGAGAACAGGACCAAAACAATTGAAAAAAGTAAATGGCCAGACAACAAAGGTAGAGAAAATCATTTATTTTTAATTTAGGATAAAGTAATGGGGTAGCTGTGTTAATAAAGGTTAAATACAATTAAAACACATAATCCTATATAATAAAACGCACCTCCAATGTTCTGAAGCCGAGAAAGTGAAGCCTTCAAGCCTTGAAGCATTCCTGCAACGTTCCGGAACTACGTGTCGTCAATTGAGGAGATGGAGCCTTACAGAGTGCACGAATGCTTCAAGGCTTGAAGGCTTCACTTTCTCGGCTTCAGAACGTTGGAGGTGCATTTTATTATATAGGATGTGCTCGGTGCTTTTCTGTAGCACATGGGGGAATTTAATATATGCTGATTAAAGTGGAAGAGTGGCTGGAGGGGGGCGAGGAGATTCGCTGGGTGGCTGGAGGGGGGCAGGGGACACAGGAGAATCGCTGGGTGGCTGGAGGGAGGCAAGGGAAAAGTAGAATCACTGGGTGGCTGGAGGGGGAGCAGGGGAGAGAGGAGAATCACTGGGTGGTTGGAGGGGGGGACAGAGGAGACACACTCGCACCCAGCAGTCTCACTCTGTCACACACACACACACATTCACTCTCTCTCTCTCACACACAGTCAGTCTCACACATACTCTCTCAAACACACACTCTCCATGGAAAACCTTGCTAGCGCCCGTTTCATTTGTGTCAGAAACGGGCCTGTTTTACTAGTAGAAAATAAGGTGATACCTTTATATTGGGCTAATTTTAATACATTTTTGACTAGCCTTCGTAGACCAACTCTTCTTTCCTCAAGTCAGGAGAGGATAATGGGGAAGGAGGTTTTGGCCTCTGAAAGCTAATTGAAAAAGGTATTTTATTTTCCTTTTTCAAGTGCCTGAACTGAGCATATGCGGAAGAGCCAACATTGGCGGCTGAAGCACACTGCCAACTGCTGCACTGATCAAACAGCATGATAAGGGGCTTATGCAGTGGACTCTTGGGTATCTCCGCCAACGATTCAACCTGTGCAAAACTTTTGGAGTGGGCTTAAGCTCAAATTGGGGGGGCTGAGGCCCCCTTGCACTTATACCCCTGGGGGGAATAGATGCTGGATAGGGGGTGTAATAGAGTGAAATGAAACATTCCCTCTTACCCATCCCTGCTGTCACTGGTGTAAATAAAATATTTTCTGGAACGGCTGTAGAATTGAGGAGTGCCAGGGGTGGACCCATGAGGTACAATGCGTGGGGCCAAGGCAGAGGAGGTGGGGCAAGGGGCATGTACTAAAATCTCCCTCTCATAAATTGGGACCTCTTGGCAGCTCTGTAGCAATGCCATTTTCCTTGAAGTAAATTCCTGTATCACTACACTTTATCACTTCCCACTCAACCAGTTTGTAGCCCAGTCAGGTCACTTTACATTTCAGCAAAAGTTCACAGTTATAAGTATTCATGTCAGAAACCTTGCTGAAATCTACATACACCGCTCTCCCCTGATCCACTTCTCTGGTCACCCAGTCAAAGAAATTAATCAGATTTGTCTGAGGAGACCTGGCTCTAGTAAAGCTATGCTGCCTCAGGTCCTGCAATCCATTGGATTCCAGAAATCTCACTATTCTCTGTTTTAGAAGTGTTTCAATTAATTTACTTACAACAAAGGTCAGATTAACCAGCCTGGAGTTCCCAACCTCCTCTTTATTTCTGTTTTTTTGGAGAGAGAGGACATTCACCCTTCTATCCATCCTCCAGGACCACTACCAACGCTACACAAGCATTGAAAAGGTCAGCAAGCGGAGCTGCTAGAACTTCCCTAAGGTCCTTCAGTGCCCTCAGATGTATGCCATCCCATCTGGCCCCATCGCTTTTTCCCACCTTTAGCCAGCTCCTCACAAACACAGTCCTCTGAAAATCATTCAGGGACTACCACCCCTCCATTCCTATGTGTGTTTTGTCTTCTGCGATCCTGCTCCCAGCTCTTCAGCTGTGAACAAAGAACAGAAATATTTGTTAAGTAATTCCACATTATCTTTATCAGCTTCTACATAGTCCTCCCTTTCACCTTTGAGTCTCACAATGCCACTTTTGCACTTCCTTCTATCTAAAAAATGTCTTGTCTCCCCATTTTACCATATTGGCTATTTTTCTTCCATTTGCATCTTTGCTTTCCTGACTACTCTATCAGCTTCTCTTAGCTTTTCCAGATATTGTTTCCTGTCTTCCCCTTTCTGTGAATTAATCTGGTTTATGAAGGATAACCTCTTTTGAGTTACTAGAGAATTATGGCCTTCTTTATTTCCTCTTCCCTTTATTTATATTCCTAACAAAAAGCATTGTTGCTCTTTATTTACTTGCATAATTTATAAACCACTTACAATATCTCATTTCAGTTTTGCTCACTGCTCTTCTACTTCCCCTAGATTTTCCTACCCAGTTAACAACTCCTTGAGGTATTCCCCCATCGTAACAAATTTAGGCCTCTGTTTACTAACCCATAGCACAATTGCACATTTGTGTGTTTTACTACAAGAAAATTTACCTCCAGGACCCACTAATCTGTGTTACCTCAGTATCACACACCCTTATTTGGCAGCTTGACCTTCAGCAGTACTAATGCAAAACTACTGTTAGTGGTTCAGAGACACCATTTTGATTACAAGAGCCTATGGGGTAGGAATAACTGGGGATCGTTCCTGCCACCTCTATTAGACACCAGGGAGACCCTGTAGATGCTGGGGTTTGGGGGCTGGATTCAGTGGAGAGTTGTCTAATGGGCAGATTTGAGGGGTACTCTAAGAGTGAGGGCAGGTGATGTAGTAGATCGCTGGTCTCTTTAAAAGCTAACAGGCCCAACTTAGGGCTCACTATCTTTACATTACTGCAGCTAGGAGTATGTGATGTTCCTGGCTACAGTAGCATAAAAAGAAATTTAGCACATAAGTTATTAACCTGCGATACAAAGGTACCGCAGTTTAGTGACTCCTCCAGTAAAATATGCTATTGCCAAGGGCGTAGGCAGAAAATTTTTACAGGGTGTGTCTTCACCCATGTCTTGCTGTGCCACTGCCTTCCCCTCTCCTCGTACCTTAAAATCGTGTCTACAGTGCTGTAGTCTTCACCTGCGGCCTGCACCAGAACTTCCTCCCTGAACAGTCCAGACTGTTCAGGAAGAAAGTTCCAGTGCAGGCCGTGGGCAGCCTATGGGTGCCACTGCCCTGATGAAGACTGCAGCATTGCAGACAGGATTTTAAAGGGGAGGCAGGGGCCAGATCTGACAGGGGGGGGGGGGGTGCGTATGCCACTGACACACCTTATTTAAATACACCATTATTTGCCACAGCGTAGTAACTACCCCCCTTAGTCAGAACCCACACTCATAAAATAAGAAGCTCTACACATTGTGATATCCCCCTTCTCACTCAGGGTGACCTGGTTCTCAATATGCAAATCATATGCAGATTAGTGTGCTACCCCTTCTCACTCAGGGTGGTTTCCACTCAGCAAATTAAGCAGGTCTCACCAACGGCATATTTCTCAGGCAACTCTTTATTCCAGCCCCTGGGCACACTTCTTCTAGCTTAACACTTTATACTTTCATAGGTCTTCACCCTGAGCCTCCCCACACAGATACATGGGCTCAGTACTATACCAATACTTTGGGGACTCTGAACCCCAGGCTTTGCAGCCTGCTTCTCTCAGTCCTTTAGACACACAGTCTCTCCTTTGAACACACAGTTGAAGACACACAGTCTTTTCTTCCTGGACACACAGTCCCTCTTTGAACACACAGTTCTAGACACACAGTCAAACTCTAATGCTTTAGGGACTTCTTACCCCAGAACTTTCAGCCTGCTGATCTCCTTTGGACACCCAGTCCACCCCCAATCCATAAGGTTAGCCAGTATCTTTCAGGGGCTCTCTCTCTCTCTCTCTCTCTCTCTCTCTCTTCTTCTTCTTCTTCTTCTTCTGCTGCTGCTGCTAGCTCACTTCCCTCCTTTCACAACTCAGGTGGGGTATCAAGTGGTTAATTAGCCACCCAGGACCCAGCCCATAATCTCCTGCACCTGTGGACCTCCCAGGGCTCTCCCCGGTCCTACCGACCTCCACCTTCTTCTAGCACCCTCTAGTGGCCTACACCCTATAGGACACCCTCTTACTTATCACAACATACAATGGCTGAAAGTGTTTAAGTGGATTTTCAACTCCCTACAAGTTTAGGTTCATATGCATACATCATGCTGCATAAACAAGAGACATTCTTTTGGGGTGGTTTTAGGATGGTGTTACAAATCTGACTGCACAGCTTAAATTTTCAAATATAGGCATGTCGCCAGCACATCAGCAATATGCATAAGTTATAACATAGATCTGAAATGGGTAAAGGTCCATTCATACTTGCTATTGTACAAAAACCTGATATGCAAACCCAGTTCTTTAAATGCCTCCTTTTTCAACATTGTGCTTTTTGGCACGTGCTTAAAAGTATCGATTTGTACCACAGGAAGGTGGTATATCAAATGCATGACCTATACTTATACCTATACATGTGGGTCATACACAGATTACACTCTTTTTGAGAGTAACTGGGGAACATGACTCTTATTATGAATTATGGAAAAATATGAAACAGTGACTCTTTGGTATTAGAAAGTGTATTGTCTGACATTCCCTTTATCTATAGACCTGAGTCCTCATGCCCAAATATATGCTAACAAATACTGACAAACACTCCAAGGTATCATAAAAATTGATTGCTTATTTATTTACATAGCAGCAAGAACAAAATGAAAAGGCAAGAATAATGATAAAGACAGTTTTATCATTAGAATAACTCAGAGCAAAGGCTTTTAATATAGCCAGCTATCCTAGCCCCATAGCAATAACACAGCAATTACATGGCAACTATACAACCTGGATGTGGATGGCACCAGAGGTCTAGGAGGTGGCAGAGTGTTCCTCAGGCAGACCAGTCAGACAGGCAGAGCAGGGGCTGCACTTCAGATCAAATGTAATGCAAGCAGCCCTTTGCCTCAGGTATGAGCCTCTTTTATGCAGAAATGGCAGGCTGTAGCTAGTTTGGTGATATGCATTATGTGCATTGCTATCAATGCACAACTTCCAATGTTTATCATAACAACTTTGTCTCAGATGTTATGACTGTGGAAGCCATGGTACTATCCCATTTGCATCACAGTGAAGGGGCACCTTAATCATGAAGTAATTGTTCCAGTAAACAATGTGCATTTCTTGGGTGAAAAGGAGACTCAAAGTCTGGAGCTACAGGTTTGCTGATTCCCAGTGTTGTGATGTGAGGAACATAACACTGTGCCACATGCGTAATACAGCATGGTCATTCTAACCATGAATTCCTGGTTCCTGCAAACAACATGCAGGTGTTGTCCCAATTGTCCAGCCATTGTGTCAGCCCTGTTATCAATAGTCCTTAGCTGATCTAGCTCAGTGCCTGTAGACTGTGTCTGAATAAAGTCTGAGGCCTAAAAAGCAATCGGCCTATGCATGAAAGATGAAGTTAGCCAGAGTTCGTATTTTTAAAGTAAATTTTAATTGTGCCATGTATTATAATCCCATATAACTTTGTTATATGGTAACATGTAGTGCTCCATAATGCCATTGTAGGGGGTTTATCCCTACATTTATGTGGAACATTGCAATCAAGCAGGCCACTGAAAATTTACTATTAACATCCTTTTTCTCAAAACTTACATTGTAAGCTCTTTGAAGTGGAGGGCACCGCAAATTCTATCAATTCAGTGTTATAATGTATGCACTGTATAGAAAGTGAATTTTATCATTCTTTAATTTGACATAAATTGGGAGGACCCTTCTCATTATCAAGTTGGGCTTTGAGTAGCAGCCTACCCGCACAGTCCAGTAGTTGTATTTTTTAGGAATGTGATAAATCTATTTATAAACTCTTCCAAAACCCTTATGTTTACCATCTATTAACACTTGTTTTAATATCCTATAACACTATCAGTAACGTGATGTTATACGTGCGCTTGTATAAATTTAAAACACTTGCACAATGGCACATATATTGTTTTCCTTGTGTGATGGGTAGTAACACTATGTACTTGGCAGTTCAGGCCAGGAAGGAGAAGGGGGGGGGCTATGTGTTAGCTGGGCCAGGAGCCCACAAACATGCGATCCATTCCTGCTATAGAGTAGCCAGGACCTTAGCTAAAATACTCACTTGTCAAAAATGCAGTGCCCTCTAATGCAATGCTGAGCCCTTGCTGCAGAATTCTTTTAAGTTATTTACTTTAAAGTTTCTACCATGCAAATCAACCTTAATTCTCTTGCAGCCTCTCCACCCCATTCCAAAATGTACCACATAATTCCTTTGATTGTCTGTCTTTTTCCTTCCTCTCCTCTCTGTCTCACTACTACACAGGATATACTAGGTGGCCGATTCGATGCCACCCAGGCTTTTGTAGGCGAAATTGCACAGTTGAACATGTGGGATCGTATCCTGACACCTGCCGAAATCCTTGGCATTGCCAATTGCACCCATCCCCTTTCTGGAAACATGATCCAGTGGGACGACAAGCAGGTAGAGGTCTTCGGTGGTGCCAGCAAACGGCCCTTCAAGAGCTGCGAGGAGCGATCAAAGCCATGAGCGACAGCAACAGGGGCCTTCTCGACTTTCAACCCTTGCAATGAAGCCAACAGATGCATCACACTGCTTTTTGTATGCTTTCCCTTACACAGATAAGTAACTACTCTGGACAACAACGTACAGGAAACACTGCTAAATCCAGTTTATCAGGAAAAAAATGATATTTTTAGTAACAACTTGATATTTAACACCTAGTGAAGCTGCCATTGACACTTTTAACTGCTTTGCTCTCAGGTCTTCCTCCAGTCAAATTGTTCAAAATAGTATTTTGGTCTTGTTGGGTGGCGGAATATAATGGTAACATTGTTTGAGGGGTCATAAGTTGGTCTGGTTTTTAGCAAAAGCATATAAACTGACCAAGTACTTGAGCCACTGCATTGTTCACAGTGGATGTCCCATAAGCCAGACCCAATTGTGACCCTGAAGGCCTAGCGTTTAGTCTGCGCCCCAAGACCAGAATAGCAGCCATCATGTAAAGACATTACTGTGGTGAAGACCACAGAGAGAAGTAGAAATTCTGTCAGATCAGAAAATTATGTTTTTTCTTTACCTTTTCTTTCAAAATAGACTTGAGGTAGTCATTTTACCCAGAGAGGGGAATATATAGAGGCTGATAAGGATAAAGCTCTATGGGAGAATTTGTGAATCACTAATTAATGCAACACATACGCAGTGGTCTGCTGCCAATAGTTCATAGGAGTCATTTACTAACGCACTATCTGCTGCAGGGACTATTTTACTCCTATGGGCCATATGGAAGAGTGTGGTGCTGTTAGTAACTGACATCCCAGGTAGCACTGCAAAGAAGCAGAAAGCCAAGAGCGACCTTTCCCAGGCAGCCCTGAGCAAATGCCTGATTTCACCACCTGCTTTTTCTTTCTGTACAGCCAGCTATTGCCCCACTGGTTTCTGCAAGTCACTGAGGCCGAAATGTTATGCCTGAAGAAGACGCATCATTTGAGAACTCAGGTGACTTGTGCAGATCCTCAAGGAAACTGAACTGACTGCGAACTAACCATCACTTTCTGGTTATAGTAAAACCTCAACCTTCTCTTCTCTTAAAGCACAGTACTAGTTATAATCTTTAAAATATCTTTGGCTTTCTGTGCCCAATCCTCCTTCCTCCCCCCCCCCCCCCCCCCAGCATATGTATCATTTTACACCTTCTTGGAGTAAAAGGTTTGCATTTCTCCAAGCTATATCCCAGAACTTTCAAACACTTTTTTCCTGGAGCAACTCTCATACATCCAACCTATCAGTGTGATTCTTGCCTGCACTGCAGATCCTCAGTCACCATCATTTTTATTCCCAGTAAGCTTATTTGTTGCATATTGCATGCAGGGAGATGTAGTTCTGATTTTCCTAAGGACAGTAGGACTAGAACCCTCTGCATGAATCTGGTAGAGCCAGGGCTAAACAGAGGCTGCTGACAGCCCAACAAGATAAGGATAAGCAGTGAATAGACAGAGTGAAAAGGGGAATCATTATGATATTCTTGTCCAAAATGCAAGGCTGCCGGGAGGGGAGGGGCAAGATTCCCCTGGGCCCGGTCTCCAAGAGAGGCCCGGCACCATGGGTGGCACGCAGGCAGGCACACAGGAAGAAGGTTGGACTGCAGTTTGACCATCACTTATTGCATCTGCTCTCTCCCTTGGTCTGTCTCTTTCCTCCTCCTGCGTGCCAGGACCCAGGTTATCACGTTAAAGCAGCTCTGCCATTCCAGGTCCTTCTTCCTGCCTCATCCCCCTTCCTCCTGTGTGAAGTGCTTCCTCTTTCCACATAGGGAGGAGGGGACATGGCAGGAAGAACCTATAGCAGCCACAATAACCCGAGTCTTAACATACAGGAGCAGGAGAGAGATAGACAGGAAGAGCAGATGCAGTGACGGTCAAATTGCAGTTCTGATTTTGTAGACTCAGAGGGGGGGGCGGCCCAGAGGGGGGCAACCACGCCCCACCCCTAGCTTTGGCTCTCGGCATTTGGCAGCCCTGCCAAAAGGAAGAACAATGGCATAGGGATGTGGGTGAAGCCTGACTCCATGCTAAACAGTGAGAAACAGCCACTTAGGGCCCGATAGTCTGTCAGTGGTGCTCAGCATTATGCTGACCACTGCTGGTGTTAAACCCAGAAATTCAATGCTGGGCCATGTCTGGGCGCCAGCATTGAATTTCCAGGTTTCTGGAGCCGGCTAATGCATAGCCAATTAAGTGCAATATTCAGCACTTAACCGGCTATGAGTTACCACATAAAGATAGGACTGACTTCTATGTGATTAACCTGGTTGGTTAAATCCTGAATAGTGGCACTTCACTGAACAAGTTCTGGCTCCACCCCCTGAACCAGTGGCGTAGTTACACAGGGTCTTGGGATCCGGGGCCCCTGGTTTGGCTGTTGGGGGTCCTCAACCCCCACCAGCTGAAGCCTTTCTCCAGCGCTGTTCTCTCTGCGTATTGCCTGCCCTGCTTCCTCTCACATCACGTGCAGGCTCTGATTTAGTGAAAATGAGCATGCGCAACTTTGCGCATGCTCGGTTTCACTAAAACCGAGCATGCACCCTTTCGGCCCCTTAATTTCTCCATTTGGCTGATTTGGACATTGGGTGCAGTTCTATAACACAGGCACTAACAGTTATGTGGATGTTCATGCAGGTGACAACACTTAACATGCCAATATTCCACCTAAGCACTATTTGGTAAATACACGTCTTGGACAGTGCCTGTTTGCAAGGGGGAATATGCAGGGGTGGAGCCAGGGTGGGACTCCCACATATACGTGACTTATGAGTATACCTCTGGCACTGAGGTGCCAGTATTTACACCTGCTCTATGGCTGGCTCACACGTGTACACCAGGTTACGTTACTTTCCTTTACAGAATAGGCTCGTACCAGACACCCTGTTCCACAATTGTTCTGGTTATGTACTGATGAGGTAGGAAGTTCTTTCCTTTGGTCTGGGTTGCATATCAGGACTATCAGAGTTTGGCAGTTCCAGACGTGCCAAGTCACGTGCATTCGGCGTGTGACACACACACATGGGCCCAATCTCCAGCTCACATGCTTAAGGGGCCCGATCTCCCGCACTGGCATCTTCCCCTCCCCTCCTGTGGGTCAGGCATCTCTTCCCACCCCACCCCCCCTCGAGTGCAGCACCTCTCTGTACTCCACCGCCCCCACACACTCCAGTACATCTCCTCTTCTCCTGCCGCGATTAATCTGTTTGTGCAGTGCCCGCATTTTAGCCAATCCTGAGCGCCTTCCTTCAGCTTGCTGAAGAAAGGCCCTCGGGATTGGCTGAAGCAGCCTGCTATTGCTGAGGGTGCCGTCACTGCACAAATACAGCTTAATTGAGGCAAGCGGAGAAGAGAAGAATGTGTGAGGGTGGGGGGAGGACAAAGAGGGGAGAGAGGTGCTGCATTGGGAGGGGGCAAGAGGGAGAGAGGTGCTGCATCAGGGGTGGGTGCAAGGAGGGTGAGAGGTGCTGGACAGGGAGGTCAGGTAGGGGAGAAATCCTCAGGTGGGGGGAGGAAGAGAGGGGGCACAGAGAGGGAAATAGGTGCAGGATTTGGGGGAGGGTAGGACAAGAAAAGAGAGAGATGCCAGGACCAACGGGGAAAGAAGGAAGAGGGAGAGGTGCTGATCCTGCAAAGGGGAGACGGAACAGGAGCAAGGGGAGAAAGAACAACACTTGTAAGACCCCTGGGGGGGGGGGGGCAGAGGGAGGGAAGAGAGGGAGAGGCTGGCCAGGAGACAAGAGGGAAGGAAAAGAGAGAGAGATGCTGGTACGATGGGGGGGGGGGGGGCGAATAGGGACACAGAACAGTTATGTTGGACAGGGCAAGAATAGGTTCACAGAGATGGGTGATGATCAATATGGCGGGAAGAGAGGGATAATGCTGGGTCATATAGATAGGGATGCAGAGAGAAGATGGATGGTGGATATGGAAAGAAAAGAAGTGCCAAATGGACAAGGAGACTCTAGCAAGCTAGAGGAAAGCAGAAACCAGAGACTATGACCAATACTATAACAAAAATAAAATAACAAGACAACAAAGGTAGTAAAAGAATTGCATTTTCTGTTTGATTGGAATATATCAGTTTTTGGAATGTGCATCTGCCAGAACTAGTTTTAGACATGGCAGGGGCCCGCAGGAAAACCCTCACTCATTTGCCTTCAATCTTCAGCATTGGGATGGGCCACCCTTGGTGTCTCTGCAGTTCTTCTCCTCCAGCCCCACACTGTGATAGAAAATCCTCCTTTTTTTTCTCATCTCCCTCTCCTTTCCCATGTCTGGTATGGCTAGGTACAATTCAGATGCCCACACAAGGAGACTGGCATAGTAGAAAGTCTGTGCCAATTCTACTACATCCTCATACTTCTCCCTTCTCTTTTTTTGGGGGGAGGGGCACTGTTCCCTCTAAGCTGAGCTGGAATTCTCCACCTACAGTCCTGTCATTGGGGGTGCTGTTTCACTATCACATTTTCAATAGTGAGGGCCAGGCAAGCCCTGGAGGACTCCAGGGAACCTGCCTGTCTCTAGCAATTGAAAACATGATATTGAAGCACCACCACCCACTGGCAACAATGCAGCTAGAGGATTCCTGCTCAGCTTAGAGAGAAAAGTGTGTGTTGGGGGGGGGGGGGTGTTTATATACAGTCCCTCCCTTGCCATGCAGATGTGATGGTGGGAGTCCCGCTCTTGGGTTCACCTATGTATGTAGCCCACTTCTGGAAGGGAGTGGAAACTATTCTGTGCCACTTTCTTCTGGTCTTGGCCCATAAGAGTATCACAGCTGTTATACTGTGATATTTGAACTGATTATACATGGTGACCTAAAGATGTCCCATTCAATGACAACTCCACCAGTCACTTCGAACAGAGTCAAAATGCATCCACCTAACTCCCAAACCAAACCCAGCAAAACAATGCAGAAAAAAAAAGAAGGGAAGTCTTTATAAAAAAAACAAAACTACTTTTGATAAACAAAGGTGGGTAGGTAGACCCAGCAAGTGGGCAGGTGGAACCCAGCAGGGTGAATGAGTCAAAGCACAGCAAAGCAAAAAGGCTGCTGTACAAATTAAATGAAGGTGACATTTTAAAAAAATTATTTTTATTGGCCGGGTCAGATGATGGCACAGACTGTGTCAAAAGTGTGAACTGATTTCTATCTCCTGCTCTGTTCTCTGGTGCTCTGATCATGGTTTCTGTGTGACAGGGGAACCTGTTTCATGTTTCATTTCTACTTAGGGCCATGTGCACCATGCTTAGCACTTACACAATGCACTACACACCAAACTGACTGCCTCCTTTTCGCACGTGTCACAGGATAAGCAAGGAGCTGTGTGGGATTTCCCAGACCATTGGTGTTCTCCCAGTGACTTCTTGAACAGTGTAAATCAGTGGCGTAGCCACAGGTGGGCCTGGGTGGGCCAGGGCCCACCCACTTAGGACTCAGGCCCACCCAACAGTAGCACATGTTTAGCAGTGGCTGATGGGGATTCCAAGCTCTACCAGCTGAAGACTTCCCCCTGATGGTAATGAAAATGGTCTGCTCCACATTACTGGCACCTGTGAATGCTCAGTTTCAGCGCATGCCTGCTGCAGACTGCCAAGGTGGAGAGAAACATTTTTCCACTAGCTCAGATATTTTCTTGGGGGGGGGGAGGGGGAGAACACTTGGTGCCCACCCACTTCTTGCCTGGGCCCACCCAAAATCTGCTGTCTGGCTACGCCCCTGGTGTAAATGAAGTAATGCTCACAGCTCGTGCTCTCTTTCCTAATCCCCAGCTCTCCTCCCCCCCCCCCCCCCCCCCAATCTCTTTATTGCCTCCTCTGATTCACCCCCCTCACTTTCTCTCTTCCAGCCTCTTGCTTGCTCTTCAAAGCTCTGTTTTTCTCTGTGGCTTTTTGTACACCTGTGAACTCGATGTGTCTTTTTTGTTCTTTTTGTAAATCTTGAATGGTGAAAATAAAGATGATGAAGCTTTTGATTTTGGAGAAAGAATGCTTTGGGGTTTGTTTTCTTTCCCTTCCAATTTCAGATTAGTCTGAATCTATGTGCGATTGTCCCCTGCCTGGATTACCAATCACCTCCAGCACCAAACTGCTCCTCTAAGCTTGGGGCACTTTAAGAAAGGATCGGCATGGTGAAAAATGATCAGGTCAATATTCGGTGTGTGGCGGTCAGCGTTTTTGAGCAGCACTGATATTCAGTGCCAGACCATATGCAGCTCCCAGCCCTGAATATCTAGGTCTGTGGCAAACCCCAAAAGGTATCCAGGCGATGCCGATACTCACTGCCGGGACCCAGATTACTACCGGGATGAGTACAGGCAGCTTTTTATACAGTCCAACTTGCCCAGATAGTTATCTATGCACTGGAACTACCCATGGACCACCCCTGCTCTAACTGGATAGCACTGTAGCAGTCTGTGCTGAGACTCAGCGGCATGCTCCAGTTAAGTGCCACTCGCTGGGAAGGGGTCAGTGCTATTTAACAGATAGGAGCCGCTCCTATCTGGTTAAATAGCACTGAATATAAATATAAATATATACACATATATATTAATATAGATGTAGACTGAGATATTTTTATGTACCAACAACTAGTAAGGGTAGAGAAGATGAGAGTCACATATAACAGCAGCCAAGCCTTTGATGCTGACTTTGATCTGCATTTGGGTCATGGCTTAGAATAGAAAATCAATCCTGCTTGGGAGCCTCACAGAAATCATTATGTTGGTGATGTTATCTTGCATTATAAAAGAACATGACAATTATTTATTATTTATTGCATTTGTATCCCACATTTTCCCACCTATTTGCGGGTTCAGTGTGGCTTACAATACATTGTGAATGGTGGAAATACAATTTGTTACAACTCAGTTATGGATTACATTGTGAGGAGTTATGCGAAAACAAAGTCAAAGTATCGTTAAGGGAATAGAACAATGGAGAAGAACAATGGAAAGAAACAACGGGAAACTGATAGGGCAACTAAACAATAGTAGGAGAACAATTCGGTATAACATTTTTCTGTGAGTAGAGGTATAAATGTAGTAAAATTATGGGGGATGGGAATTCAGAAGAGAATGTATTGTTGCATGACTAACAGTGTGTGTGGACTTCATGTGTTTTGATCCTTTCAGTAAATTTTATCAAAGAGATGGGTTTTCAATGATTTGCGGAAGTTGGTTAGTTCGTAGATCGTTTTCAGGTTGCGTGGTAGTGTGGTCTTATGCTCCTACACCCACCATGAATTATTTAATCTATGTTATTGAAAATATGTATGATGCATTCATCTCTAGAGGTTCTAAGTGGCGCACAATAAAACATTTGGAATAATAATATCATCCACAAACATAAATAAAACAAACAAAATAATCATATTCACATAATGAACTGCAATGGGAGAGTGAAGAAACTTGAATTAGTGGATCAGGGCTGATTGGCCTTGAACTGGCAATTGTAGGGAGCAGAGCCTGAAGCAGAGCCACCAAAAACAAAACAAAAGACCAGGGGGTGTTGACCTCTGGTTGCCAGGAAATTGGACACACCTTTGGAGGGCTCTATCGTTCCACTGCAGGGTGTGCTGACTGCAGACAGTATATGATGATAGCAGTGGAGACAGACCATTGCTGGACCAACAGACTCCTGGGATATGTCCTCCAGCACCTCTGCTCATCTGGCCTCCTTCCTGCTCATCTTGAATAACTGAGAAAGGTGTGAGCTAAATCCCTTCCCTTCTATGTGTGGCTCTGCAGTCCAGTGCTGTGATGTATGTACTTATGTATTATTTATTTATTTTGTACAGTTATGAATCACTCACCCTACTTGTGAATCCAAGGCAATCTATACCTGGCTCTGCAGCCCTACTTCTGCAGTAGCCTGCTTCTTCCAGCCCTTCAGCCTCGCCAGGTACGACACTGCATGGAGACTGCGTATGGGTGACTGGAGTACATGATACTGCAGTGCCTCTTAGGCCCAGCTTGATGGCCATCTATTTTGTGTCTGAACCTTCATCTTATCTCATGCTGAATGTCACTATTAACATTTTTTCAAGTTGGCTGTCCCATTTCACTGTGGCTCCCCTTTACATCTATGAAAAAATTAAATTGTGACTCAGCTACTGTTGGTATTCTTTAGGGTGGGCAGCTGCTAATATACTGATTTGCTCTCCCTTCTCCCCCCTGCCAATATGACTTCCATTCCCCCTTTGCCCCCAGTGTCTCCCTAAATCAATCCCCAATGTCAAAAAGTAGAAAAGTTAGATATCTCACAAAGAGGTTAGTAACCTGAGGTTTGAGTTTGTTGGTGGAGTATTTGAGGTAGAGGTGCCGGATCGCGGACAGGGAGAGACGGTAAACCGAGGAGAGCGCAAGAGAGAGGGAGAGATGGTAGACCATGTGGAGGGGAGACCAATCATCGAATGCGTGTGACTTGGGATCTTTGCGCGCCCCCTCCTCCCGTAATTACAATGCATTGTAAGAAAGAAAACAGATAGTAGAGAATATGGCCATTCCATTCTCAAACACCTATTATCATATTCCAAGAGGCTTTGGAAATCTTCTGGAAGGGCTGACCAAAGAAGTCTTAAGAGAACAACCTAAAGATATATCAGATTTTGCTGCCAAATATTTTGCAGAGCTGCTGAAAAAATGACAGGAAACAGGCTTTGATCCTACAGAATGGGAACTAAGTTAGAAGATAGCTTTTACAACAACTACTGTTTTAAAGAGGACCAGACAAGCCAAAATTACCAAATTAAGATGAAGGCTAGCACAATAATCCAGGCTGCATATAGAGGGCACTTGGAAAGAAAAGAAATTAAGAAAATGAAATTGGCTCAAAACGTTTATCTAGACGTCTCTAAGGACAATCAAGAAATTGACCTAGAAGTATCTGTTGGGACAGCATATGAGGGACTGGACATGATGGTAACAGGGGTTATGGAAGGACAGAGAAAAAGCACAGCAGAGAAGCAAGATGGTGCCAGTGAACCTGATGAGGAACGAGAAGATAAATATCCTGAAGCCAATATAGAGACTTTAACTGAACATGGATTCACTGTGGAAGAGCCAGAGGAACTGGAAACCAGTAGTACACAAAAAGATGAATTAAGTGATGATGGTGAAATAATAATTACTTTGAAAGAGACGAAGCTGAATACAGAAACTTTAGAAGAGCACAAAGGAAATTTTGTTGAAGAGACAAAGGCATACTTAGTTGAAGAGAAGTCTGAAGAAAGTGGCCAAGAAGGATCAAGTACACCTCTATATTTACAAGATGATGAAAATGAAACAACTGCAATCAGTCAAACAGAACAAGGGAAAAGTGGCTTTATGGAAGGACATCAGGCGACCAGTGAAGAAGAGCCAACCCAGTAGCAGGGGAGAAAGCATCTCTGAGAAGGACTCTAGAGTATGCAAGAGACTGACGCTTAGTTTAGATTATGCTTTCAGGTTAATCCCATATACTAGACACCCTTTTCTAAGACTACTTGTTTCAATAAATTTGGCAGCCCTAGGATTTAAAAAAAAAAAACATATCTCACCAAGAACCAAATTCCACACAAACTCTGATAGCATGAACATGCATAACAACACAAACCGCAATACACTTCAGACATTTTACCATCTGAGAAACCTTGGTTCCTGTTGTCACCTGTGTTTTTTACCACTGAAGCCTGGCTACAAAGATAGAGCACAATCCTCCCACATTTTACCTTATGATCAGAGATAATAGTGCACATAAATCTGCATGCTGTTATCTCTGATCATAGGGACAGTAAAGCCCCACACTGTTCCAGTGCTATTTAGAGCGCTGTTTGGAACAGCGCAAGGCTTTCAATCAACTGCCTGTGAGCTAAAATGAAGTGGTAGACAATAAACCAGGGCAGGAATCCACACATAACTGGAAATGAAGGCTCTTGGATCCATTTCCCAGCCCTGGTTCTGGTTGAGCTGGAAGCAAAAAAGGAGCAGAAGGAAACTGCCAGGGTTATTTATTTACATTACTCACAACAAAGAAAAAAAAACCACAGTCCATATATATTCACCTAATGGTATATTGTAATGAATACATTTTTGTATATCATATGTGTGTACTCAAGAAGAGACCAATGCGGGTATATGCTAAACTCTCATGGATTCAACGCTCTTCGCCATTCAGTCACTGCACACATTGTCCATAGTCAACATAGTTCAAAAACTGTACTTTATACAAAGAATATTAACACAGCATCAATAGTCCACAATAATGCATAAAACTTCAAAACAACCAAAATGTATCTTCAGACAGGTCCTGGGTTGACTATGGACACTGTGTGCAATGAATGAATGGCAAAGAGTGTTGAATCCATGGGTGTTCAGAATATACCCACATTGGTCTTTTCTGAGCACACCGCCTGAAAGAGAAACCCAAGGAGTGCTTAAGGTAAATTACTCTCCTCTGTCATAGAAATACCTGTCTTGCTCAGCTCTGTACTTGTAGCCATAATTCAAACAGCAAACAAAGGAAATTGACAATTCTATAACATGAGAGCTACACTGTGGCCTCTCGCACACTCTAAAGTTTCCCTTACCGCTGCACGACTGACTATGGAAGAATGGCAGCTTGAAAGAGGAACCTTACCTAATAACAGCAGCTAGTCATAGCATCATTTTGGAGTCTGCCAAAACGGCACATCCACACCTCCCCACCTCATGAGCTCCTGAGACACCATGACCTCTCCTCACCATTGGTGGCTTCTACCCTCAGGGAGGACTCTGTTCTGAAGTCTTTAACAGCGCACATTTAGGACTGATAAAGAGCGCTAAACCCGACACTTAAATTAGCTCCAAAAGCTATCACCATAAAGTGGCTCACATGGATTTGCTTAGCCCTTTTGAGCTCGTCAGGTGGCAACCTACCAGATAACCTAATGCCTAATCCTATCCCCGTATTCTACAATCCGTCTAGAAAACACTGTATACCCTAACTGTAATGTCAGATACCTGCTACACAATGCCAATATATACCATCAGAACACTACTATGGTTTCAGACCAGAACCAAATGGCTAATATTTGACAGCCTAAAAAAACTTGTTACCTTTTGAAATTACCCAAACAAGTCTCCCCTTTGGAATACAAGTCTCAACTCACTCCTGTCCCCGCCATTTATATCAATGCCAGGTCTGTGGGAAACAAGGCTCTCTTACTAAGGGATCTGCTACAATCTTCAGATTTGGGCTTTCTGTTTATCTCAGAAACATGGCTCACAGAAGCTGATAGTCCAGTATTGCCTCACACGTATCCACCCGGTTATGGTATTCTTCACTCTCCAAGACATAGTAAAAAAGATGGCGGACTTGCTCTTATAATTAAGAGTTTTTTCCATGTGTCTTTAGTTAGTTCTGGGGTTTTCCCTGAACTGGAATATATGCTGTGCAAATTCTGCGATGATTCAAAAGAGGCAAATCAAATCGCCCTGCTCCTCATTTAACAACCTCCAGGAGCTTGGTCCAAGGCAGAACCTCAACTTGTAGAGATTACTTCCTCTGCCATGTCCCAATTTTCTAGGATTATCTTCCTGGGAGACTTAAACCTACACTTGGAAAATGATGTGGACACCAATGTCCACAACTTCAAATAATTCCTGAAGGACTGCGAACTAACTACATTCTCCAAGGGTGCAACTCATGCAAAAGGCCATATGTTAGATTTCATGACTTCCTATCCTAATAGCTTGATCAGTTCATTCAAATAGAAGCCAGTACCCACAGTCTGACCACTTCCAACTGGATTTCATCATCAATATCTGTTTGTCAAGCTGAACCAGACACAAGTCCTCCAAACTCATATCCACCAGAGGTAAATCAACAAGGTTACTTTCTGGTCCGAGCTAACAGGTTCCCTCAATACCTCATCTCCTACACATGGTTCAATCAAATCCCACTGGGATACCAAGGTGAAAGCCATCCTAGACAAAATTGCTCCATTTACCACTAAAAAGGTCAAGACGTTCAGAAATTCACCATGGTTTACAGAGGAACTATCCATCCTAAAAAGGGAATGTCAACGCCTTGAAAAGCTATGGAGAAAGAACAAAGATACTACTGATAAATCCAAATGGAAGTCAGACTTCCAATACTACAAAAAGAAGGTAGCTGATTCAAAACGTCAGCAGCCTAATAGGTCAAGATGATCTTGACAACAAAAAAAATGTTCTCCTTAGTTAAAAAACTAGCTTCCACTAATGATGATGCACATTCACAGAAAACATATCCCACCGCCCAAGACCTAGCTAATCTTTTCACCAATAAGATCCTCCAACAGAGGAAAATAGTCCTAACCGTAGTTCAGCCTCAATTACTACTATTATCCTATGCGGATGACATCCTGCTTCTCTTACCAGTGAAAGCATCAAACAAAGATACAACTTAGTATGAAGCAAATTGCATGACTGTTGTTAGCACCTGGGCTCTGATCAATAAATTAAAATTGAATGCACAAAAAAAAACAGTGGCATAACAAGGGCAGGGCGGTGGGGGCAGTCCGCCCTGGGTGCACGCTGTAGGAGGGGTGCAGGGAGCAGCCGCACGGCTATTGGCTCCGCTGGTTCCCTGCTCCCTCTGCTGTTACTTCCTGTTCCAGGGCAGAGGGAGCAGGTAACCAGCGGAGCCGACAGCCCTGCAGCTGCTCCTAGCACCCCAGCAGGTAAGAAGAATGCACCCCAGGGGGGGGGAGTGCTTGGAGATGATGCGCCGGGGGGACAGTGATGAGCTTGGGGGGGGGGGTGCTGCACCTGGGGGGGAGGTCATGCTGCACCCAGGAGGGATGGACAACACTGCATCCGGGGGGGGGGGGGGGGGTGCACAGTGGCAATCCGCCCTGGGTAGCAGCCAACCGAGGAACACCACTGCAAAAAAAGGTCCTGTGGTTCCAAAATCAGGGAGTTGAGGTCCCATCATCAATATCTTTGTCCAATGGTGGTCAAAGCTTTACAGTTGGGTCTGAAACCAGAATACTAGGGGTCTTGCTTGATTCTTCATTCACCTTATCTTCCCATATTAACCAGTTATGGAAGAAAACACTATTCAAAATGAGACAGCTACGTCTAGTCAGATCATTCTTTGACCAAAAAGCCTTTATACTAAATGTTAGTCCTACCTCACTTGGATTACTGTAACGTTCTATTTCTTGGTATTGTGTCAAAATATCAGAAAAAAATGCAAATCATACAGAATACAGCTGCTAGACTAATATTCAGATTGAATAGATATACTAGTATTTCAACTCATCTTAACAAACTGCACTGGCTTCCCACAGCAGAAAGACTCAGGTTCAAAGCTGCTTGTTTAGTTTTTCAAATCTTACAGGGTTTCACCTCTGAACTGCTAAGACCACTTTGCTACATTTGGTCCAGTGTAACAGACTGAAAGAACAACTGATGATAGCATCACCGTCTCAAAAAAATAATTGCTAATCAGAAGATTTTCAGCTCTCTATGGAACTCTACTATTGCTATCAGAACACAAAACAGCTACCTTAGCTTCAGGAAGAGGATAAAAACCTTTCTCTTCCCAAAGACTGCTTCATAACAATTCATTGACATCTACCTCCTAGTATCATCCATTATCCTTTCCTATAACATTTTTGGTCTCATGCATTACACCAATGGTCTAATTGTTCTCATACCTCATACTATCATTATCGGCTTTTGTCTCACCTAAATTGTAAACTGCACTGAACCCTGGAAAGGGGATATTAGCGGTATACAAGAATTGATTTGATTACAAATACTATTATGTGAATATATATGGACTATAGCTTTTTTGTTCTGAGTACATTATTTGCTATTATCCCCCAGCAATTTTTGATAAATAATTATCCCCCTTAGTGAGATTTTAGGGTTATTTATTTATTAGGATTTATTTACCAACTTTTGTAAGAAATTCACCCAATGCAGTGTACAGCGAGAACAATCTAGATATAAGTAATAGACAATTTCAGCAGAAAAAAATATTCAAGTAACCACACATTATGGCATAGTATGCTACTAACAATGTTGACACACTATGTAATAAAACATCTTAATACAGTGTTTCCCAAGTCCGTCCTGGAGTACCTCTTGCCAGTCAGGTTTTCAGGATATCCACAATAAATATGCATGAAAGAGATTTGCAGTGTATGCAAATCAAGTTCATGCATATTCATTGTGGATATCCTGAAAACCTGACTGGCTGGGGTGCCTCCAGGACCAGGTTTGGGAACCACTGGCCTAGGCGAAGGTGGCGCATATAGACCAGTGTTTCCCAAGTCCAATCTTGGAGTACCTCCTTGCCAGTCAGGTTTTCAGAATATCTACAATGAATATGCATGAACTAGATTTGCATACACTGCCTCCATACTATGCAAATCTCTTCATGAATATTCATTGTGGATATCCTGAAAACCTGACTGGCAAGGGGTACTCCAGGACCGGACTTGGGAATCACTGATTTAGACAGATAAGACAGAGTAACAGGAGTTAGATAGTGAATAAAAGGCCCAACCTAAAGAAAGTTGCACGTGGAGTCAGAAAAGTGCATAATAGAGGAGCAAGAAGAAACTACCAGACAAAAATTTAAAATACATTAAGTAGTAGTAGCAGAAGAGCTTTGAGAAATTTTCAAAAATTAAATTCCTGTCAAATTGACCAGGAACCCTGACTAAAAACTGTGGTGGCCTGAACTAGATGGCTGGCATGCAGAGCAAATCTGATTAAATGTTGGTAACCCACAGAGGTTAATGAAAACTCTACTAGCTTTCATTACAACTTCATGGACCTGAACGGGCTGATCCAGTCCTGGTTTTACCCTCACTGCCTGTACAGTGATCTTGTGCCCTGCTTTGCTCAAGACAATAAGAACTACATTTCCCAGCATGCACTAGAGTAGACCAAGCACTGGACCAGTCTGTTCCTAATGACACGGCGCTATTCGATCACCTACAAACTTATAAAGAGTAACTACATCCTGCTGTTGTATATTTGCAAGTAGAATAGTGTGGTTAAGCGTGTGTTGCACAAAATACGTATGTGTGGGGTAGTTAGAATTTAGCTGAAAGATTAGAAAGAGCTCAATCCTTTGAAAAAGCTTTTCTTCAGTGTTTTTATTATAAATGCACTGCTCTAATATTCATGAACCACATTAGCAGACTGGATTATGCACTTTGATGGGTCCACATTGGAAACCAGTTTTAGGAGACTTTGGAATATCGATGCACAGAAGATGTCAGCAGCTAAAGACCTCATGGCTCACCCAATCTGCCCACACATCCCTGCCACAAAACCACAAATAATACCCCTCAGTTACTGTGGGGCAGTCACATACATCCATCAATCTTCCCAGCGTGCTGGAGTTCCCTGAAGCAGCATTTTCACCTCTCTGTTGTAGAAATATCATTGCAATTTCCAACTGACCACATTTTTCAAAACAGGTGATTTCCATTGTTCTTATACTTTTACTTTTTTTTTTGTAAAACCTATTTGAACACAAGTATTTTAGCTATTATTCTTCAAGCTTCTTTGCTGTCGGGATAGATGTGTACTGCAGGATTTATATTTCAGGTAGGCTTACAATCTGGCACAATCACACATTCTGTGTGCCTGAATTCCCATTTCTCCCTTGCCTGAAATACTTGCATAATCATTTGTGGTTTCATTCTGCCAATTATGCCTGCCTTTTTTCCAGGCAGAAGAAGCCACTTATTACTTGGAGAGATTTAAGAAATACTCTTGGCCGCAGCTGAAGCCAATGCAGTATACCCTTTAACCCTAATTTGCTCATAAGATAAAATTTTAGCCACCAGAGTGGGGGGTGGGGGAAAAGAGAGGCCACATGATGAACTAGCTGAGTGAGCACCCTATAAATAACTCTGGGCACTCCAGAAAAGCTGGAAAACTCATTGTAATCACTTCCACTCCTTTTTTTTTTTTTTTTTTTTTAATCTTTGCTGCATTGTGGAAGAGTTTGGTTTTCCTTTTCTCTTTTGACTCTTGGATGATGGAACCAGTTCTCTGTCTAAATGGCCAGCCAATTTTAAATAAACATAGAGCCCTCTGGTTCTACCAACTGTGGATGTAAGGAATTCGAGTGGTCTTAACTGTAACAGCTAGGTAGGGGTGGAAAAACTAGCGCATTTTGCCTTAAAAAAACAAGTGATATCAGTTTAAACAATCCTAAAAACAAGCCCAATTGTGTTTGCATGATGTGAAGTTTAATCATACGCTAAAACACTTTTAAACACACATGGGGGTCGGGTGAGCTGCTGGGGAGGGCATGCCCATCATCAGAATTACAATAAGGAGCAATGCAACAGATCTTGCTTTTCTTTTTCTTTGTTTAAATAAATTAAGGCTGTCACCGATATGTATTCACACTATGCCAACAAGAATTGATCTTGAACCTTATAAGTAAGCTAGCCTGTTATGTTGTACCTTATAAGCTAGTACTTGGTCTTCTTGTCTGTCCAGCTACAATGAAGGCATTTGCTATCGGGAGGCCTTTTCTCCCTTCTCATTGTTGAATATTCTTAATTTCAGCACGATTTTCTTTATCCAGCAGCTACAACCTATGTAGCATATGTGTTCATATAGGTACATGATGTTCTTTTCCCAATATTTGGTTGTATAAGGTAGACTGGTCAGTGGAAGGAATAGGTGAGAGCGGCTCTGTTTAATAATTAAAGGGAAGTTCCAGATTTGCAAGTAATGGATTGCACTTCTGTCACTCTCTGTTGCCCTCAGTCAGAATAGCTTTCCTCCTTCACTTGAAATGCCAAGAAACGCTGGTCAAACCTAAACACCACTAATGCTATTTACCAGCAACTGTAATCCCCTGATTTACGTTACTCCTGATAATACAAGGAAGCGATTTGTGCTGAGAACCAGCTGACACTTACTTGAAACAAGCCCCAAAACAAGCGAACACTGAAAAAACAAGGCCAAAAATAAGCTACTCGCAAGTTCTAAAGAAAACAAGCCCAAACTTGCGGGGAAATAAGCGAGATTGGCAACACTGAACTGTAACACTGTGTGACTGTTTTATGTTACCCAGAAATTGGGAGGGTTCTGCTTACTAGTGATGGTAGGAGGAGACCGGATATTGGAGAGAAAACTGAATGGTATAAATTCTAACCCCAAAGGCAGGTTCTTGTCTTTGACTAACTAAAGCCACAGAATCAAAACCTGTGTTGTGACAGGGATTGGTTAGGTTCCAGGAGGACCTGGGTTCACTCTCATCGCTCCACCTTTTTTCCATTTGTCTTCTTTCTCAGTCCTCCATCCTCCCTTTGCCCACTGCCCCCTCAGTGGTCTCCCTCCTTTTAATCCCCTTTAATTCCTACCACTTTCCTTTAGATGGAATCAGCTTGTAAGTGGTCCCATTTCCTCCCTCTGCTATGTTCTTTTGCAGTTTTTATATGCTGGCAGCCCTAGATACACACCTGCTGACCCAAACATGTATACCTCGGAGGAAAGGAGAAACAGGGGTGACATGATACAGATGTTCAAATATTTGAAAGGTATTAATCCGCAAACGAACCTTTTCCAGAGACAGGAAGGCGGTAGAACTAGAGGACATGAATTGAGGATGAAGGAGGGCAGATTGAGGAGTAATGTGAGGAAGTTATTTTTTCACAGAGAGGGTGGTGGATACGTGGAATGCCCTCCCACGGGAGGTAGTGGAGATGAAAATGGTAATGGAATTCAAACATGCGTGGGGTAAACACAAAGGAATCCTGTTTAGAAGGAATGGATCCACGGAATCTTAGCAGAGATTAGGTGGTGACGCCAGTAATTGGGAAGCAAAACTGATGCTGCGCAGACTACGGTCTACGCCCTGATCGTGACTGAATAGATATGGATGGGCTGGAGTGTAAATTTTAAGGGGCTTTGACGTTAGCTTCAGAACTTAGTACAAGAACAGTGCTGGGCAGACTTCTACGGTCTGTGCCCTGAGAATGGCAAGGACAAATCAAACTGGGGTATACATATAAAGTATCATGTAAAATGAGTTTATCTTGTTGGACAGACTGGACCATACAGGTCTTTATCTGCCGTCATTTCATTCATTTACTATATTAGTTCACTAACCTATGATCCAGATGTGCAGGAGCAGCAAAAACATCTGTAATACCCCATGATTACTAGAGCCTATGGTGATAGATTTTTCCAGAGGTCCTGGGGGGAGGTCCCTGCCAGTGGGCTAGAGAGTGAGGTTTGGAGGCCTACCCAAGGGAGGGGTTGGCAGAGAAGTTGCAGAGATAAAGTGGTTCCCTGTAATGAGTGACAGCAGGGGTGGCGTTGGAAAATAACAAAAGGGATTGCAAGAAGGTACATGAGGTCTTTGGTTGCCTGTACCCTGCCAGGACCCTTGAAAACATTGGGGGATCCTGCAGTGAAAGAAATAAATCCAGGCTGAGTAAAGGAGTAGTTGCTGCCCCTACAAATGGTAACTGAGAAGGAGACAGAGTTTCAGGTGGAAGCAGGAACCAGAGCAGGGGGAACCTGTTCAAGGCGCATCGCTGGAAGTAAGGACAGCCTAAAAGGTCTGTGCCTGAAAGAGTTGGATTGGTATCTGGAGTAACAGAAGTAGCCTTGGATTATTCCTGACAAAAAACAGGATGGATGAAGGACAGGAGTCTGTAAATAGGTACAGCACTGACTTAATTAAAGAGTGAAAGGAATTGGCCAAGATTTCCACGGATGGTCTTGGATGTGTAATGTACATGAAGAGTTCTGAAGAGTTTCACTACCGTTCAAGTTCCAGTAAAGTTGGTTTGCACTGAATGAGAAAACTGCTGGAGTACAGAGTAGTTTTTGGCGTGAGAGTGAGAATGTTTGCTCTGAGACTGAGAAAAGGGCCACTATTGTGGCTCTCGCTCCCAACACCCTGGAGCTCTATTCCGGATCGTTAACCCACTCCCAAGCTCGACTGCAGGCGAATTGGGACAGAGTGCGGTGTGTGTGTGATCCCTTGTGACAACGTCCGGAGAGAAAAGTGTGTGATTTGTCCCTGTGATCTGGGTTGGGGTTTTGGACCTGAGGTAGTAGTGGCGAGACCCGGATTACACATCTTTCTAGTTGGAGGAGCTAAACAAACCAATCTGCAGCCCTGCCCCCAAGCTGTCTAGTTGCTGATGCTGTGTTGGCCAAAATATTGGTAGGGCCATGGCCCCTGTGGCCCACCCCATTCTGCTGCCTGTGCTAGATGTAGATTACATGAAATAAATGATACAAGACAATTGAAAAAAAAAAAACCAGAATGGTGCTACTAAAAAAGTTCTTAAAATATGGGACCTTTTCTATAACAAGAAATTGGCACATTTCATTGATCAAACTCAGCCACATCCTGGGTCCTGTGAACATTTCCACGGTGACTCGAAATGGTGTAAGAGACGTAGGGGCCCTTTTATTAATGTGCATTAGGATGTTAAGGCATGGTTTAGTGTGCGATAACAGCTGACACACAAATGCGGTAATTGCTTTGGAGTATTTTTAAGGTTACCGTGTGCTAACTTGTGCGTTAAGGGCATTTGGTGTTAGGGAGTGAAACTAGTCTGGGTATGGGTGAAGAATGGGTGTGGAGAGTGTACAGCAATCACAATGCTGCAGTTAATGTGGGACCCCTTACCACCTCCCAAATAGGAGGCACTAACCTTGGAATTCTGTATAGCGTATCTAGAGATCCATGCTGAAATCCAAGCAGATTCTATAACAATGTGTGTAACTTAACAAGCACTTAACGATCAATAATGAGAAATAATTGGCACTGATTAGAATTTACAGAAATATTGCCATACTGGGACAGACCAAAGGTCCATCAAGCCCAACATCCTGTTTCCAACAGTGGCCAATGCAGGTCACAAATACCTGGCAAGATCCCAAAAAAGTACAAAACATTTTATATTGCTTATCCCAGAAATAGTGGATTTTCCCCAAGTCCAATTTAATAATGGTCTATAGACTTTTCCTTTAGGAAGCCGTCCAAGGAAAAGTCCATAGACCATTATTAAATTTAGGTCCACAACTTGCTAAGTGTATTCTGTAACGAAGTGCGCCGAACTTCTAACTTATGCAGGCAAAAAGAGGTGTGGTTGTGGGCGAAGAAATGGGTAGTTCGTGGGCATTCCGAAATTTTCATGCAAAATTATAGAATACGTCCTAGTGCGCCTAAATCTATGCACTGGGATTTACACCACATTTTCATTGGTGTAAATGGATGCGCATAGTTTTAGGCGCTGAAATAGCAACTATGGCTATTCTATAATCGGCGCCTAAATCTAGACACCGATTATAGGATACGGCTAGTTGGAACTGATTTCTGCGCCAATTTTTTAAGCAGTATATATGTAGAATCCACCCCCCCACCCCAAGTGCTTCCACACTAACAGCAACCTAAGTACCGCACACTAATACAAATATAAATGCATAACCTGCAATAGGAAATGCTGGACATAACTAGTTCACACTTCAATTTCATCAATCCCAGTTCTTATTCTTCCAACACAATTTCTTCACACATCACAATTTTCAATTACTCTTCAAAACCATTACATTCTTGCCTCAGTAGTGCAAAATTGCCCAAACATGATTTTATGGTGTAACACAAGGGGGCGCTGTGCTTATGACAACACAAAAGCCACCAGACACAATATGCGGTGTATCGCTTTTATTGGTGATACGTATGTGAACACATACACCAAGATACTTACAGCACCCGCAATTCAGTCAGCATCTGGGAAGACCACCAGGGAAGCACTGGCTCTTCCTCAGAGATTGCAGGGACATACTCTTCACTGAACAAGGCGTCCCTTACGTTCAGGCAAGCTTCTAAAGAAGGTCCGTGCTCCACCCTCTTTTATAGTGTGAAACAAAGGTGCCTTTCCCAGACTTGCACAAGCTGAAGGTGCCTTTCCCAGAGGTGCTGGCATCCCTTAAACAACTAGCCTGTTTCCCATAACAGAGAATATCAACACATAATTACAGCCAAAACATTCCAATCATTCCATCCCCAGCTGACCTTCAATCCCATGTATTACATATGGCAATTCAAAACCGCACTAATTTCTTCATCGGCTTTTATTGCTTCTATATCATTTTTTATAACACTTAAGTATATTCGGACTGGGGGCTCAAATGCATTGCCATAAAATCATGTTTGGGCAATTTTGCACTACTGAGGCAAGAATGTAATGGTTTTGAAGAGTAATTGAAAATTGTGATGTGTGAAGAAATTGTGTTGGAAGAATAAGAACTGGGATTGATGAAATTGAAGTGTGATACATTAAAGTTCCCAGTAAGAGATTTGCATATAATGCTACTTGGATTTGGTAGGACATAACTAGTTGCCACATTAGATTTGTTAATTTTCTGCGTTAAGCCATGGTAACTGCAAAATCAAATGCACATTAGTAAAATGCACGTGGAGGCATATTTTCAAAGCACTTAGACTTACAAAGGGGCCCTTTTACTAAGGTGCACCAAAAAATGGGCTGCGCTAGTGTAGGCATGTGTTTTGGGCGCACGCAGATCCATTTTTCAGTGCACCTGTAAAAAATGCCTTTTTCAAATTTTTGCCAAAAATGGACGTGCGGCAAAATAAAAACTAGCGCGCGTCCATTTTGGGTCTCAGACCTTACTCCCAGCCATTGACTTAGCAGTAAGGCCTCACGCGTTAACCATACGGTAATCGCCTACGCGCGTAGAATGACGATTACCGCCCGGTTTCTGCCGCGCGTCAGAAAATAGAAATTATTTCCGGCGCGCTTAGTGGACGTGCGTCAAAATTGAAATTACTGCAAAGGCCATGCAGTAGCTAGACGGTAACTCCATATTGACATGCGTTGGGCGCCCGTAGGCGCCTACACGTCTTAGTAAAAGGGCCCCAAAGTTACATAAAGGCATATTTTCAAAGCACCTATGGTACTTTGTAATTCTAAATGCTTTGAAAATGAGCCCCTTGGTTATTTAAAAACTGTCACTTCAGCCAGGACAACTGAAGACTGAGTATGGTGTTACAGTGCAAGCAACCATAGGGATGTGCATTCATTTTAAACAACATGTCATTCTAACTTAAAATGACAGGAACTGCCCCCCCCCCCCCCCCCCCGAGTTTCAGGGTTTTTTTCTTTGTCATCTAATATTGTGCCCTATTTATTAACTAGTAAAAAAGGCCCGTTTCAGTATGAAATGAAACGGGCACTAGCAAGGTTATCCCTCTCTCCCTCCCTCTGTCCCCTCCAAGACCCACG
Source organism: Microcaecilia unicolor (assembly GCF_901765095.1). Taxonomy (NCBI): domain Eukaryota; kingdom Metazoa; phylum Chordata; class Amphibia; order Gymnophiona; family Siphonopidae; genus Microcaecilia; species Microcaecilia unicolor. The sequence goes on along the minus strand of NC_044031.1, from coordinate 389,246,031 downwards.
GCCCACTTTCTTCCCTTCCGATTTCCAGGCCCTCCCTCCCTCTCTCTCCTTCCCTCTGTCCCTCCCCCCTCCTCTCTGTCTCACAGACACGTTCTTGCGATGCCTCCACCCGCGGCCCTCCCCGACACCTGCCCCACCCATCCCCCTAAGTGCATATCACCCCCCCTCCAAAATCGCCAACCCCCCTCTGCTACCCTCCCCTCCCTCTTACCGGGGTTCCGGCGGCAGCAGTGAAGAGCCTCGCGAGTCTGCTGCCTTCCCTTCTCTTCACTCTCAGCTCTGGTCCCGCCCTCATTTTCTGTTTCCGCAAGGGCGGGACCAGAGTCAGAACTGAGAGTGAAGAGAAGGGAAGACAGCAGACTCGCGAGGCTCTTCACTGTTGCCGCCGGGACCCTGGTAAGAGGGGGGGAGGGGAGGGTAGCAGAGGGAGGTTGGCGATTTTGGAGGGGGGGGCGACGTGCACGTAGGGGAGTCTCTGCCCGCTCCCGCTGTTCTTCAACGCGCGTCTCTCACTGGGATCATAACCCCCTGCTGACGTCAGGCAAGCAGGGTTCTACTGCTGGCCAGTGACGTCAGCAGGTGGTTACGATCCCAGTGAGACACTTTAGAACGTTCACATAGCAAATTATTATATTAGATAGGCATACTATTGAATATTTTTTTCATGGTGCTGATTTGTTTATAAGCATGTTAAATTAATCATAAGAACATTAGAATAGCCATACTGGGTCAGACCAATGGTCCATCTAGCCCAGTATCCTGCTTCCAGCAGTGGCCAATCCGTCACAAGTACCTGGCAGAAACTCAATTAGTAGCAACATTCCATGTTATCAATTCCATGGCAAGCAGTGGCTTCCTCCATGTTTATCTCAATAATATACTATGGATTTTTCTTCCAGGAACTTGTCCAATACTTTTTTAAACCAAGATACATTAATCACTGTCACCACATCCTTCAGCAATGAGTTCCACAGCTTAACTATTCTTTGAGAGGTCCTTTTACTAAGGTGCGCCGAAAAATGGGCTGCACTAGTATAGGTGCGTGTTTTGGGCGCAAGCAGATCCATTTTTCAGCGCACCTTTAAAAAAAGCCTTTTAAACATTTTTGCCAAAAATGGACGTGCGGCAAAATAAAAATTGGCGCACGTCCATTTTACCACCAGCCACTGCGTTAACGATAAGGTCTCATACAGTAACTGTGCAGTAATTGTCTACACATGAAGAATGACTATTACTGCCCGGTTTCCGCCACACGCTGGAAAATAAAAATCATAGCGGCCGCATGTAAAAATGAAATTACCGCCCGGGCCACACGGTAGCTGGGCAGTAACTCCAAACTGACGCGCGTAGGCATACGCGCCTATGCAGCTTAGTAAAAGGACCCCTCAGTGAAAAAATATTTACTGCTATTTGTTTTAAAAGCATTTCTATGTAACTTAATGGATTGTCCCCTAGTCTTTATACTTTTTGAAAGAGTAAAAAAATCAATTCACTTCCACCCACTCTACACCACTCAGGATTTTGAAGACCTCAATCATATCTCCCCTCAGCTGTCTCTTTTCCAAGCTGAAGAGCCCTAACCTCTTTAGGCTTTCCTCATATGAGAGGACTTCCATCCCCTTTATTATTTTGATCACTCTTCTTTGAACCTTTTCTAATTCTGTGATATCTTTTTTGAGATAGGACGACCAGAATTGAACGCAATATTGAAGATGAGGACGCACCATGGAGCGATATATAGGCATTATAATATTCTTGGTCTTATTTACCAAGCCTTTCCTAATAATTCCTAGCATCCTGTTTGATTTTTAGGCTGCCGCCACACACACTGGGCAAAAGATTTCAGCGTATTGTCTACAATGACACCTAGATCTTTTTCTTGGGTACTGACTCCTAAGGTGCACCCTAGCATCAAGGTAACTATGATTTGGAGTAGTCTTCTCAATGTGCATCAGTTTGCATTTGTCCACATTAAATTTTTTCTGCCATTTGGATGCCCAGTCTTCCAGTTTTCTAAGGTCTTCCCGCAATTTTTCACAGTCCACATGTTTTGACAACTTTGAACAGTTTTGTGTAATCTACACGGTTAATCACCTTACTTATTCTGATTTCAGATCACTTATAAATATAGCACACCGGTCCCAGTATTGATCCCTGCGGCACTCCACTATTCATCCTCCTCCATTGAGAAAAATAGCCATTTAACCCTACCCTCTGTTTTCAGACAAATTATCAATCAATTCCTAATCCACAGAAAGACATTGCCTCCTATGCCTATCAGGAGCCTTTCATAAGGAACTTTGTCAAAAGCTTTCTGAAAATCTAGATAAACATCATCAACCAGCTCACCTTTATCCACAAGTTTGTTCACGCCTCTAGATATATCCACAAAAATGAGATCATCCAAAGTAGTTCATATAAAAGTCCAATGGTGTGAACCCAGTTCATCCAAAAAAGGTTCATATAATAGTCCAATAGGTGGATAGTGCCAATACACTAAACCATATGCTATACAACTGGACCCTACACAGGCCGTGTTTTGATAAATGAGCCTTCCTCAGGAGTCCTGGTGTATATAGCATACAATGTTCTACAAATGAGACCTACCAAATGCTTTATCTACTCTGAAGCAATTAAACAAGCACCACACAAAACATAAGTGCTTTCTAAACTCCATAAAAAAGGTCTCTACGTTTATTTAAAACTGTCTGTTTTTCTGAGTTGGTTCCATCAAATATCCTTTAACCTTCTTGGCGCAGTATAACCATGATTTTTTTTTTCCCTAGCATTTCAGCCTCTCCTCTCCTTGAGCATCATCCTTTAATAGACCTGATAGAAGGATGGGATTTTATGGACTCCATTACGGATGCCTTCTCATGTACAGCCCTGGCGGGAAAAAAAAACGCAGGACACACAGAACATTCCACCCACTAATATCACTATAAAACCCACTATGCCATCATGATCCAAAAATTGGGAAAGACCCATGGTGGTATGTATGTATGCACTTCCCTGTGCTGTCCCAATATATAAGCAGAACATAAAGGTCTGTTTAAATGTAATTAATTTAATCCACGCATAAAATTGTGTAAACCCATGACCAGATCCCCTTGCAGATTAATCTAAAGCCAACCTGCAACCCTTTATGGGGAGGAAAGAGAGACAATTATTTCAGATGGATGATCCAAACTGCAATAAAATAATATAAATGCCAGAGCTGCCATGTGACCTAATTCAAGGAAGGCGACTTTTGTCGAGTCCTGGTGGTGTATAGCCTTACATCACACTACAGCGTGTTCTGCAGAGATCCCACGGGTGGCCCAGAGTAAACTTTACAGAAATAGATCCCCAAGTAAAAACAGGTAAATACTCCGTCTCTTATTCCCAAATGCAGACGACTTCTTTGAGACAAGTACAGATAGGCTTTTACATAGACAACTCTTATCTTGGTCTCTTAGGAGACACTCTTGAAAAAGACCTCTCGTTTCCCCGCCCCCAATACGGACCAGCGTGCGCAGGTGCCAGTGCATTGACGGGGATATGCAGACTTGCTATCCAACCCGGGAGCCGGCGGCAGGCGGGACTTCCGGTGTGCGGTTGCTAAGCGAGGGCTGGTATTCTCCCTGGCAACCGTGGCTTCGCCGGACGCTGCCCGTGTGTCTCCCCGCCGGAGAGTGGCGGCGGATAAATCGCTAAGGAGGGATCAAGAACAGAGGCCAGGACCAAGGGAACTGCCCGCTGCTCCAGCATCAGGTGAAGAAGGCCGGGGAGGTATCGTGTCGGCACTAGGTCAGTGGGTGGGTCAAAAACTAGAGTTACCCCACTGGCTAGCTGCTGACACTTTCATACGGCTGGTTCCAATTTGGGTGGTGGTATAATGTTGCAGATTTTGGCACTGCTAGAGCCTAGATTGGAGCTGGCCGTCAGGCCCCCATGTGTTTGCTTGGGCACTCCTAAAACTTCTTACCGTCTGTGCCTGGGTAGTTGTAGGAGACGTGGGTCATACTTCAGTGCCTGGCCTGGAGGGCGTGCGGTGGAGCTGTTGCATAGTGATAACACTATGACCAGTCTTAGCTGTTCTAGAGAGCTGCGATATGTGGGCCCCCTTGGCCAAGAGCTAGACAAGCAGCACAAGATTAAGGCGTAGGCAAACTAGATGTGTACCCAGAGTTGCCCAGCTGTAAGAGGGGGACGTTTTGGCCATTCTTGGTTTTGAATTTAAACACCAGAGCAGTGTGGGATTTATAATCCTGACTCTACCCATTTAAATCACTGCTGTAGATCCCATAATGCACAATAAGAGTCGTCACAAATCCACAACTAGCATCAAATCTCCCTCTTTTGAACTGAGAAACTTGAGCAGCTCTGCTGATATTTAGGGCTGAAGTGTTTAGGGGGAGCGCTTTCAAATGTCAGGATAAAATTGGGAATCATTATGAATTGCACAGGTCAGTTCCCAGCAGAAAGAATGGGGTGGAGGCAATTAGCCACATCTGCCACTGCCCACTGAAGTCTGTTCGTTCTCTCTCAGGCTGATGCAAAAAACTGTGTGCTGATGGCTGAGCGCACAGCTTCTTCTGTGAACATATTGAGGAAATTTTACACACCTATGCAGTAAGCCTGTTAGATGTATCACACAAGGTTCTGTGCCAAGGGCAGCTAGCACTATGTGTGTATCCAATCACATAGAGGGGTGTAATTTACATGGAGGTGGAGCAGCAGATACAATCCTAAACAAAGGTGTAGAGAAGGTAAACTACATGTTCCTTAGAGTCAGCAGCGGATGAATCCAGAGACCTGTGGGTTGTGTTCATCTACCAGCAGGTGGGATATAGAGAGCACCAATTTGAACTGTGCCTTATGGGATGGAATGCTTCCTTGCCATTTAATATTGTCTATCTCCAGCAAGCAGACAGACAGCTTTCCACAAGCGCCTGGCTTCTTCTGCTTTCAGGTCCTGTAGTTCAGTAGAGCTTAGGGGTGACCAGGCTGTTCAGTGCCTCTCCCTCTCCCACCCTTATTTCCTCTCTAGCCCATTTCCCACTATTTCTTCTTCCTCACAGAAAAAAAAATAAAGACTTTGTGTTTGTTGTGGATTACCTTCCCTCTTGGCTCTGGTAGTCTATTTATAGGAGAGTGAAATCTAGTCTGGGACACTGCAGCATTACTTCAGAGAGCAGCTACATCAGCCATTTCCAGAGGCAGTGGTGAGTGTTATTTACCTTTTTTCCTACTTCGCGTCTTAACATTGCTGCAGGGAGGTTTTCATGGCGTCAGATCTTGTTAAGCGCTGCTCCCGCTGCGGTTTGCGGCGAGCAGCATTGAGGGTGTTCTGGCCCTGAGTGTGTTGGAGGAGCATGGCAGCAATGTTAGCGCAGCAGCTTCCCGCACAAAGGACACACGCCTGTCTTCTTCCTCTTCAGCTGTGGTGTCAGTGGCTATTTTGTTCTCCTATGGGGCTGTGATAGCGGGAGCTTCGGCTGGGCTTCCTGTGGCAGGAGCGAACGCTATGCTGTCGAACACCTGAGAGAGTGCTGGCAGCAGCCAGAGCCGTGGGAGCAGCCAGAGAATTTTTTTCACCTGAGTTTATTTTATTACTTCAGGCTGCCCCAGCTTCTTCTCTTTCCACGTCTGGGAGTTCTGCGGTGTTTGCACCCCCGGCCTCTGTTATAGTTCCTCTTATGGAGCAAGAACAGTCACGGGCTAAATGGCCCGTGATTCTGAAGTGGGCTCTGCTGGCCCCCTTTCTCCTATTGCCTCTGAGGGAGTTTTAGCCCCTTCTTCTATTTCAGTGCACGATCTTGCAGATTTAGAAGAGGGAGAGCTTCTACCAGCTCAAGAAGACGACCCCACGTTGGTTCGGGTGTTCCACAAGGAGGAGCTCCCAGCTTTTATTTCTAAAGCCTTGGAGATTTTGAATAATTCTTCTCTGGATAAGCAGTCCTTAGGCTCTTTTAACCCCAAGATGGCTATTACTAAAAGGCCCCCTAAAGCATTTTCTATCCACAAGGCCATGCAAGAAATTATTGCAGCACAATGGGACACGTCTGATTCTGGTCTTCGAGTTGCCAGAACTATGTCTTGGTTTTACCCTGTCTCACAGAACAGGTTGCATTTGCCTAAAGTGGATGCTTTAGTGGCTGCAGTGATTAAAAAGACAACTTTGCCTGTGGAAGGAAAGCTTGAGGCTTTGCTGAAGCTGTCCTTTGAGGTATCCACGCTTGCCCTACAAGCAGCAGTCTGTAGATCTTATGCAGCTAGAGCTTGCTTATCATGGATTCAACAAGCGGCGGATTCTTCCGCGGATTCAGACTTGAGACTTTTTCCTGAGTTTTCAGATGTGGAGATGGGCTTAGCCTTTTTGGCATATTCTTTGTACAACCTCATTAGAGTGTCAGCCAAACAAATGTCCTTGGCTATAACAGGTCGTTCCTTGTTATGGTTGCGCCACTGGTCTTCAGATGCCACTACTAAGCAGCATTTGGTTAAACTCCCTTTTAAGGGTAAACTCTTCGGGGAAGATTTGGAAAAGCCCATCAAAGGTTTTGGAGGTACTGAAACTCGGCATCTTCCTGAAGACAGGCGTCACTCTTCTTTTAAGTCTGGACAATCAAGGTAGTGGTTTAAGGACAATAAGCGCTATCATCCAGGGAAGTCTTCATTTTCTTCCAGGTCCCGCTTCCAACAGAGGCAGTCCTTTTGGACAGACAAGTCTGGGATTATGTCCAAGTGTTGGGGTCGATGGCGGCCACTCTACAGGTCGTACTTTGGGCTCAGGCTCACAAGAGACCTCTACAGCAGTCTCTGTTGAGTTGGTGGTCGCCGGTCTCTGAGGATTATCAGCACTGTCTTCCGTGGCAGTTGAAGGCTCATCGCAGTCTAGTTTTGTGGTTGAAGGACTTCAGTCTGTCGCGAGGGGCTCCACTGGCGACTCCAGAATGGACGGTGGTCATGACAGATGCCAGCCTCCTTGGTTGAGGGGCACACTTCCAATATCAGTACACGCAGGGACTCTGGGCAGCAGGCGAGGCACTGTGGCCTATAAACCAGTTGGAGCTATGAGCAGTGGGCAAGGCTCTAATAGCGTTTCAGACACTCGTAACAGCATGTCGGTTCACGTGTTCTCCAACAACATGACAGCAGTGACATATATCAACAGACAAGGCAGCACTCGCAGTTCCCGTTGTCAGCGGAAGCGAATTTGCTCCTAAAGTGGGCGGAGATGCTTTCAGCAGCTCACATTGCATGAATATTGAACTTTGAAGCTGACAATCTCAGTTGAAACATGGTGGATCCAGGAGAGTGAGAACTCTTGGAACCAGTTTTTCGAGCGGTCACTCGTTGGGGGACTCCTGTGTTGGATCTGATGGTGACCCATAGGAATGCCAAGGCTTCCCGGTTCTTCAGCAGAAGAAGAGAAAGTGGATCTGAAGGTATCAATGCCCTTCTCCAGCCCTGGCCAGAGATAGACCTTCTGTATGTCTTTCCACTATGGCCTGTGATCGGCAGAGTATTACTTTAGGTTCGACATCACAGGGTGATGGCACCGGTTTGGCCCAGGAAGCCATGGTATGCGGACCTCATCAGACTTCTGGTGGAATGGCCATTTTAGCTTCCCGAGTCATACGGCCTTCTGTCTCGGGGTCCTCTTCTGATGGAGGATCCTTTTCCCTTTGATCTTACAGCTTGGCTCTTGAGTGGTCGAAACTGAAATATAGGGGCTATCCAGACCCTGTGATTGAGAGTCTGGTTCAGGTGAAGAAACGTTCTACTTCCAACAGCGTATGCGTAAGTGTGGTGCCTATTTGAAGCGTGGTGCTTGAGAGGGCTGTGTCGCCATTCCAGGTGTCACTATCTCTTATTTTGCAATTTCTACAAGCTGGATTGCAGAAAGGACTGGCGGTCGGTTCCCTTAGGTTACAAGTGGTAGCTTTGGCGTGCTATCGTGACCACCTATCTCATTCCTGTCTGGTGTGCAATCCAGACATTGTATGCTTCTTGTTTGGTGCTGCCCGCCTATGTTCTCCGGTGGTTCATCCATTTCCAGAGTGGAATCTTATTTGGTTCTTCGGGCACTGCAGAAACCTCCATTTGAATCGTTGCAAAAGGCAACACTTAAAGATCTTTCTATCAAGGAGTTTTAGTGTGTTCTTTGTTTCCTACTGCTTTGATATGACATATACTAAATGGCCAGGAAGCATTCCATCCCACAAGACACAGTTCAGATTGGTGCTCTCTATCTCCACCTGCTGCTAGACATACACAACCCACACATCTCTGGATTCATCTGCTGTGACTAAAGGAAAGAAAGTTTATCAGATAAGATATAATCTTTCATTGCACAAAGAGCAACAGGTAGGACTCTAGCCACCTTACTGGGCAGACTAGATGGACCACGTGTTCTAGAATGTTATTCTACAGATACTAGCCTTACAAAAAAAATCCTTGCGCATAAAATTTTTGCAGGGCTAATATTTATGCGCAGAACATTACCATTGATGCGCAGATATAATTTTTTTCTACTTGTACCTGTGTGCAAAACTGTCACCTTCCATTCTGTTTTAAAAGTTGCAGGCACTGTTATGCTGGCATCAAAACAAGCAAAAAAACAACAGCAACGAAAACTGGCATTAAATCTTCTCAACTAGCATTTCTATGCCTGTTCAGACTTGGTGTCAGATCCTAGTGGCGCTTGCCTTAAAGTCTTCTGTGTACGAAGCACTTCCACTCATGGTAGGTTTCTTCATCAGCCAGCCTTCACACCCTGCCCCCCCCCCCCCCCCCCCCAAGTTAGCAGGAATCCGTGAACAGCATTTCTTACCTGCTGCTTCCGCTTCTGGTTTTCTTCTGCTATCAGAACTAAGGGCAGCCTGGTTTGTGGGAATTTTAAAATGTATTTATATTGCATTGGGGTCTCAGCAAAGGGTTAATCCTGCTCTTTGAACAAATGATCTGGATTTCCCTTTGGGTTGGGGACCACCAAATGTGGTCCCATCCAAGATAGACAATGGGGTTATAAAATAGTAAGGTTACCAGATGCCCCAAATTTGGGACCATTCCCCTGGCCTGCTTCTTGGCCCTGGAGTGGAGCCAGACTTGCTGAGCTTTTCTTTGTTCCATTCTCTTAGACGATGGATCACCCAACACTTTTGATCTTCCCTCCTTGCTTTTTTCAGATGCGCAGTGGAGGCAGAACAGTGTTTAATAGTGCATCAGCTTCCTGTGCCATGTGGAGCCAGTGTCTTGGTATTCTCTGTGATTTCAAGGCCTATGCTGTAAGACTAGCTCTGCACAGCGGAGGAAACTGATGTGCTGCTCTCCCTGCCAGCCACTGTGGGGAGGCACAGAACAGATGGAGATCCAGTAAAGAGAGAATTGAGAGTGCTGGGAATCTGGGGGTGGGGAGAAGGGAAACCAAACTTTGGAGCAGGTCACAGAAAGGGAGACTGCACATAGAATGGGAATAATGAAGTTTGGGGGGGGGGGGGGGGGGGCAGTGGCAAGGAGAATTTTCAGGATAAGGCCATGAAGAGGGAGAGAGTATCCAGTATAGAGCGACGTGATCCAACATGGTTGAGGAGTGAAGGAAAGACCCACAAATAAAGGGGCCAGAGGACTAGGTTTTGGGTGCAGAGAAGACTTAAGAGAATACAAGGAATCCGGGTGAGGCAGAGGAAACACATGGGGAGTAAACCAGGTTATAAACAATGAGAGGGAACTACTGGGTGAAAAACCAGAAAATCCTCATCATGATGCTTGTGTAAAACACCATCCAAAGTTAAGCTAAGATACCCAGGAAGCTATAATGTGTGTAACTTCACTAAAATGATGTGTTTCACTCCTGCCATGAATGCAACATTGGTGCAACTGTTTACTGTTTATGTAATGAAAATATGAGCCTGCAGGGCAAACCCAACTGATGTTCACAGACTCCTCTGCTTCCCTGAGTTTTAACAGTGGCTATAATTTGGCTTTAAAATTAATTTTTCAAGCAAAATAAAATCCCAGCATACTGTTACAGGGCTTTCAGAAGCACATGGAGCCACTTTAAGGGAATTCTGTAATCTGGGCACCTGCGTTATCCACTCCTTGCACATGTAAATGTATAAATTACTAGCACTTAGGAAAATACCAGCAGGGCGCCTAAGTGCTATTCTGCAGAGCTGCTATGTAACTAGCGGGTGTGGACGTGGGCAGGGGGTTCAGCGTACACAAAATACTGTAACATACGGGAGTCCTTGTCACAGTTATAAATGTTACTTGCACCAATACCGGGTTATGTTAGTACTAGCCGTTAAGCCCGTTAAAATGGGCGAGATTTTCAGCAACCCTCCTCGCTGCCGCTCCCTCCCCCCTCCGTGCCGGGCCCCCTGCACTGACCTGACAGCGCCTCTCACCTCCATGTGAAAGCGCTGCAGGTAGCAGCAGATCGCTCTGCTGCTGCTTGCAGTGCTTCCACACGGAGGTGAGAGGTGCTGTCAGGTCAGTGCAGGGGGCCCGATACGGAGGGGGCGGGAGCGGCGGCGGGGAGGGTGGAGGTTGGTGCGCGCGATGTTCATTTCCAGGCGGCAGCGTCCGACAGTCTGACTCCCTTTCCCTCTCTGTTCCGCCCTCTGACGTCATCACGTCTTGACGCAAGGGCGGGACAGAGAGGGAAGTCTGTACTGCGTATTTGCAGGTCAGTCGGTCACTTGCCATTTATATGTTTGATTCTATGATGGAATCTGGGTACCCATATGCCATTAGAAAATAGGCTCCTGCTACAGGGCAGGGCGGCAGGAGCCGTTGCTTCCTTTCTGAGGATATCTGTGCACTTTGCTTAATGGCTTCACTAGGTGAGGATGAACAGCAGAAGTAATAGGAGAAAGCAGTTGACTGTGATTCTATTAAGTGGTTAATAACATTGTAAGTATGAAAGTAAAGCCAGAGGTTGTTGAAACCTGCTAGATAAGGTTACAGGGCAGTCTGATGGCTATTTTCATCCGTTTCCATAAAAAGTAGATGGACCCTAACCCATATAATTAAGATTTCAGATTTAATTTTCCAGATCCAAGCTCAAAGGAAAGTTACAAAGTTGGGTACAGTTGGAAGGTCTCTGTCCATGAGGGCTTACAATGGAAACTGTTCTTGTTAACATTTCCAGTTGTGCCAGCTCTGTCTAGTTTTTCTTCTCTGTAAATTGATTAGGGTCCAAATGCCTTCTGTCTGGCCTCCTGTCTCTTATAAAAGGTATTCAGTGAATACTGTACAAAGGTATTTTGCCAGTATTTCTACTTTCTCCTAGTCTGTTATGACACTTCTTTCCCTTTCCCCTATGTGTCACAAAGCCACCCTTACACTTTTCTTTTCACTAGCATACCTGAAATAAAGTTCCAGCTAGAACTAAAGAGTTACTTTCTGGGATGCATCCAAAATGGACATGCTGGAGGCACATCTAAAGGTTAACCAAATACTGCTGATTATTCTGTACTGTACAGTTAACTTTAACAGAATAAGCTGGAAAAATACCTATTTTAATCAGATGAACCAGATAGCCATTGGCTAAATATTTACCTGCATCTTTTTCTTTCTATTTTGTAAAGGTGTGTTGCTCTTTGAGTGGTTCTTAGTTTTACTCACTGTTCCTGTCTTCCACCCAGATCCTTTTCCCCAGTATTGACCAATTCCTAGGTAGAGCCATAGGCAGCATTTTCTCTATTGTGAGAAGTAGGTCCAGTATTGCTCCCTTATGAGCAGGTCCTTTGAATGACTGGGGAGCATCCCCTGAAAGGAGTCTGTGATCTCCTTCCTTCTGCTTGAAATCACCAGCATTCTCTCCCCCTGGTTGCTAAATCTGTGCAATTTCGTGGCAATTCTATAAACTAGTAGCTAAAGGTGTATGTCACTTATGCACATCAAGGGCCCTATTAATTGATTGGCACTATGGCTAGTGCCTAACTGCACAGGGAGGGGGGTGTACATGTGGGCAGGCCATGGGCATATCTCCCAGTTATGTGCGTAGTTTATAGAGTACTATTAACTAGGCATACACCTAGGCACTAGAGGGCATGGGCATGCCAACGCTGGCCTTGCACTAGTGTTCTGTAATGGAATCTTGGGGTCCACGATGCCGTTACAGAACTGGCGCTAAGCACACAGCAATGGGTTCATTAGACTGAGGTGCCAGTTTATAGAATTCATAGCAGGTCAAACTGGCATTCCAGTTTTTGTTTGTAGGATAAGTCAGAATGACCCCTTGTTCACAATCACTCATACATGAAACTATACCTATAGTGGCAGATGCTTTTGGTTTAGAAATCAGTGGATTTATCAGCAAAACAAACTTTAGGGAGCATGGAAGCAGTGTTTAACTGGAGTCTCTTAATTACTGTTTCCCAGAGCAAAACTCTCCAGCTTGTTGCAACCTGTTGAGCTCCAGAGCCACTTCTCATTTTATGACCCCTGAAGTTCTTGGGTAGTGCTGAAGGAAAATGGCAGATGCAGAAAGCAAGAAAGAGGAGGCAGATTACAAGAGAGTTCACAGCTTCCCTTTGATTCGGGTAAGATGTGATCACGGAATGGAGGGGAGGTGAAATATGTGAGGCAGAAAGTGCAGCATTCCTTCTTTGCAGATCTGTGAGCTACTGTTGTAGTAGTTGCATTTATTTTTACATTTCCACATGTGTATTGTGAAAGTAGGCACACATTCTGCTTTAAAAATGACCAACACACATACACACACACTATGTGCTTACGTTTTCACGTGTATTGTGAAAGTATGCACACATTCTGCTTTGAAAATGACCCCAGGGAATTTAGTGCACATGCATTTTCAGAGTTAATTTATCTACGTGTGCATGTTTTCAAAAGTGTCTTTGTAAGTGGTAATCCCTTCCCAACCCTGCCCCCAGGAACACTTCTCTTCAGTCCAGGTGAATGTACCTATTGGGTGCACAATTTCATAAAAGCCTGGTTCTGTGCATAAAGCACTGCTTTACATACATGCAGGTTTTTGAAAATTACCAAGAAAACCAAAGTGTGAGATCAACACAGAATGACTGTTGATCCTAGGGACAGCAATTTCTGAAGCTGTGGCATGGGGGAGGGCAGGCATATTCAGTATAGCATCATGGACTGAGCTGGATATGGTAGATGGACAGGGAGAGGTGTGCTCTGTCTAGTTCCCCAATTGCCTTGACTCCTGTGTGCAAAGTTCTCTGCTAATAGGCTTTTGTTTCTTGGAGCTAGTACGTCCCCTTTATACTTCTCACTCAGAGGTGGCATAGTATGGGCCAACAAGCTCTAGGGAGATGATGAAAATACCTTTGCAAGCCTTCTGCCCATTTGTTCTTCCTTGCCCACAACTATCCCATGGAAGCAGTGGCAGCTTCACTTCCTCCTTGTGTGCAAGCACTATAAGCCAGTGTGTGCACACATTACCCCACTTTCTTTCCTCCATTTCAAGCAGGAAGCCTGTGAAAGAGCGGGAGATTGTAGGATGGCCACAGGAACCGTTAGCACACGGGAAAGAAGTGATGCTGCTTCTGCAGACACAGCAGTAGGGCTAGAGCCAGGGCTTTGGAAGAAAGGAATTATGGGGAGGTGGTGGAAGCTTTATAGGGTGTGAGGTGAAGCAGACCTGGCAAATGTTTTGACCCATTTTGTTCTTAGCGCAGCAGCTAACTTCTTGTTAGAGCATTAGGGAAGCCAGGCTTAAAATCCTATTTCTCCTATTGATGCTTCACTTTCCATCGCCTCCGGTACAAACTTAGAACCAGATGTACTTAAGCTTGTTATTTACTGCAAGGCCATACATAATGGGATTTTTTTTTTAAATGTGTACCAGGTCAGGTTAGTAAATCTAGCCCATAGACTGGGAGCCGTCTGGTGTAGGGAAATACCTACTGCATTGGAAATGTAACTTGCCTTCAACTCAGGTTTGCAAAGATGAGTAATTAAATCCAAAAAATACACACATTGCCTGTCTTCCAAATTTGCATAAACAGACACTGAAATGCCTTTTCTGTGTTTCCTGGCCAGCAAACAGATATGCCAGAGGAGATGCGAGTGGAGGCCATGGAGCTCTGCGTCACAGCCTGTGAGAAATTCTCCACCAATAATGAAGTAAGAGCTCTCTGAAATGCTTTTCTGAACAGCTGGCATCAAAGCTTTTTGTCATTACATTGGCATGACTGGAAGAAGCCTGACTTTAGCTAAAGAGTCTCTGACCACTGATTTTAGAGTAGGTGTGCTGACTTTGTAGTTAGAGCCATAGCAAGAAATTTTGGCATGCAAAACACGGTATCCAGTGGGTTATAGTTTTAAACCTAATGTCAAAGAAGATATTACAGCTTAAGTTTATTTTCATCAATTTTTATTGTTGACTCAAACATAACAAATACAATTGTTTCATCACAAAGAGTTGACCATTCAAAATATAGCACAGAAACAGGAAATTGTTAAAACAGGCCACCAACAATTATTTCTCGTTTAACTCCCTTCACCCATGTCCCACCCCTGGGCTGTATAACTTCAAATCAACAATAATCATAGTAACAAACCCCACCTCCAGTAACATCCCCTAACCTTCCTAACCTTCCCTTTCCCACCTATCCCCAGATACTAGAACAACACAAATCCCCCTCCAGGTCCCAAAAGGTCTGGTTCCTTATGACCCCTCAAGACGCCGGAAAGACAGGGAAAGTCTTAACTTCATACTCCCTTACCCTCTACCCCCCTAGGTACCTATGATTAGTCCGAAATCATGTAGCAAGCCACTCATCCAGCCAATCCTCTCACATCTCATTAATCACTAGACTTCTCCCTCGAGCAAAATTAGCTCAAAACACAGCCAAACAATTGCGCAGCTTGGCGATGGTACCCGGAGCCAACGGTTCTTTAGCCTGTCAATCAGCGACCATTTTGATTATGGCCATGTTCTGAGAAAAGCAAAGTTTGTGGGTTTTTTTTTTTTTTTTTAAATCAGGATTTAGTTTTAATTTATTCATTTCTAACCAGGATGCAATAGATGCCAACTTTTCATTGAGTATTGAATAGTCATTTGGATCTAAAGTATCAAATGGAGTAAGTATCTGGATGTCATCTGCATAGACAAATTGTGTTAAACTTAACGACTGAATCAGCTTTGCTAACGGTGACGTAAAGATATTAAAGAGAACAGGTGCTAATAATGAACCCTGAAACACTCCACAAGTGAGTGAACCAGGGATCCAGAACCTCTCCTTTCCACATAACTCTATATGATCTATTGGATAAATATTATTTAAACCACTCTAATACAGTGTCTGTGATTCCTATATCCTGAAGCCTTTCCAATAGGATTGTGTGATTGATCAAACTGAATCCAGCCAAAAGATCAAATGATAAAAGTAATACAGTATGTTTCTGGTCTAAGTGAGTTTTGATAAATGAGGTCAGACCTAGTAGAGCTGTTTCAGTGCTATGTTGTTTATGGAAGCCAGTTTGATTTGGGTGAAGAACATTCACTCTATTGTCTCTCCCTTTCTTTTGCTTTCTCTCCAGTCAATCACTGTTTGTCTGTCTCTTGCAGAGTGCGGCAAAGATGATTAAGGAGGCGATGGATAAGAAGTTTGGTTCCTCCTGGCACGTGGTGATCGGTGAGGGCTTTGGCTTTGAGATAACCCATGAAGTCAAGAACCTACTGTACCTGTATTTTGGTGGCAGTTTGGCCGTGTGTGTCTGGAAATGCTCCTGAAGCCCTGACCCCTCCCCTCTTGGCAGTGTTATGCAGAAACTTATGCTTTTGTTCCTGGACAATATACGTGATCCTGTTCATGCTTGTACAGTCACACCATGAGTGGTGTTTTTATCATGGATAACACCTGTCTCTTTTTCAGTAGTGATAATGCTGGTAGCACAGGGAATGAGAGCAATGAAGACATCAAGGGCTGTATTTTTTTTATTTGATGGCAAGAACTCCACCCCTGTTAAACTATTTCTGGCTGTTTTTTCTATGAATGAACTAATTTTCCTGAACACTGCTGGTTTCAGTACCATAAACCTCAGATTTTGTATTTGTGTGTATGGGGAGGGCCAGATAGCAGACCAGTTAAGAGCTGTGATGCCCCAGGTTTGATTTAGAGAGGGCATCTAACAATAGAATCGTCTGCATTTACTGCTGATCAGTGGAGCTATCACACCACTTTTTGCAGGCATATTTTGAGCTTCTGGCACCCTTTCTGTCTTCCTCCAGTGGCTCCTGCTCTTCCTCTTCCTGTTTCAGAGGTGTAAACTCCATTACTGCTGATGTTAGGTAGCCAAAGAGATCTTTGGGGGGTATATTTTGTGTATATTATGTTTCCCAAAGTACTTTTTTTTTTTTTTTTGTAAATATATAAAAAAAATACTTTCTGCCGTGTAGTTCTATGATCTGTAATGATACTAAGGCTCTGATTTCCACAGACACAGAATGAGGAAAAGAATTAGTGATTCTTGTGCTTCCAAGAGCATTTTCTGCCGTGCTAATAATCAGGTCTCTTGCCTGGTAAAATAGAAGGATGATGCAGAAATGATGTACTCAGGCCTGGAGCAGTGAGTGTAAAACCTCTAGCATTATGTATTATTATTTGTATAGCTGTGCCAGGTGCTTGCAGCTACAATCCACTTGCTCTGTCAGAAATGGTCATTTGTCCCAAGTTTACAGGTAGGTAGATAGTATTGCAGTGAAAAATGATGTCCAGTTTGTGCTCATTGATCAGTGTGGGAAAATCATTGATTTGTATTTTAATCAGGGTGGGTGAGGGGTCTTATCCACAACTTTTTCTGCTCATCATATTGCTTCCCCAGTGCAAGGCATGCTGGTTCATTAGCTATTTAGCACAGTGGCCAATTTTACTGTAGCAGCAGGTAAGTGCATTTAATTAGCAAGGGGCTACAGTATGTGGTGTGCATTGTTTCCATGCTGAGGTGGGGCTGAAGGAAGAGAGATGGTTGCAGGAGGGATATGAAAGGAGCAGCAGGCTTTTTTGTAGTCCAAGTAGATGAGCTCAAGTTTGAGATGGGTGTTGGTGGAGGAAGAGAGTGACAGAGCTGAAGGACAGGATGTCTTAAGATGAGAAAAACTTGTACTCGTGCTCTTTCATCCCTGTTTATCTTTCTAAAGACACATGCAAGACCAGCCTTTTAAGCACGAGTCTGGCTTGATGCCATTAATACATTAGAGCAGTCTTGAAATTGTTGCCTTAGAACACTTCAATAGAATGAAAAGGGAAGAGCAGAGCTAGCTAAGGAAATGAATACATAAGGTAAAAGCAGGGGTAGTGCTGACTGGTATTGAAATGGGATCTTAATGCTTGTATAGTGCAGGTGGTGGTTTTATCATAGACAAAACTTGTCTTTTTAAAAAAACATTTTCCAGTACTGATGTGCTGCCAGCATAAGGAAGGAGGGCAATAAAGACACCAAGGGCAAAATGTCATCACAAGAATACTTGTTCCTTTTCATCAGCACACCATTTCTCTATGGAGCAGCCAGATAATCTCTCTGTCTCCTTTTAATCAGTGCTTGGTGAATTGCTCTGAGTACAGAGGTGGGAAGGCCTGAGGACAGAAGTCCTTTGTCCAGTAACAAAGTGGCTATATCTGTCTCCCAAGTGGGACTAGTAATATTGTGCACAACCAGCAAGGGAGAGGATGCTGTGTAAGACTGGGGTCCTTTCTTTGATAGCAGCTCCCTGTAATAATCATCTCGGGTGCAGCTAGCTCAGTTGTACTGTGTTTTTAAAACATTTTTTGTGAAGGTAGCATCATGTCAAAGTGCAGGAACAAGAGTTAGTGAAACAGGACCCTCAAAGATGCAGATGTCAGAGACTTTTCCTAAGTGGGAGGAGATGAGTCTGTGCCCATGTTGCTGGCTGGGAACCTGAAAAGGTTGCCAGCAAGCCAAAGAAGTACAGTTAGTGCAGAGTTGCCACCACAAGGGAATTAAAGATAAGCAGTGGAATGAGGTGGCCACTGAACAGGGAGGGAATATGTTTCCTATAACACTTATATTACCAGAGCCAGGCTTAACAAAGGGGAAATGCTATCTGACACCAGTATATCCATCCTCTCCCCTCAACATATACACTTCCCTAGAAGGAAGAAATTCAGGGGCGTTTGGAATGGAAGAATTATCTCCTCCACATTATGCCTGACAAGTTTACGAACTGGTCTCCGGACCTTCCTAGGGTGCTAAAAGGTTGAGCCTTTCATGTGAAATGAAGCCAAAAATGTATTTTTAAAACTGGTGCTTTCTATGATTTTGCTTTTTAGTGGAGGGCTTTTGATACAAATATTCATGCATTGTATATAACTGCTGTTCCTGCTTTATTTGTCTTCCTGATAAAGAACAAGAAGTGGCTTTTAATTTAAAAAAAATTAAAAACAAAAAAACTGTTATCTATTTTTGATATAGTTGGAGGTGGTGTATTGTGGCCTAAAACATGCCAGTGCTGCTTGTTCAGATTCTCTAATTGACTAATGGGTGGAAGTGGTGCTGGTTGGCTGTTAAGCAGCAGGCATTGGTCCAGGCTGGGACAGTCTGTAAGCAAAAGTTCAGTGAAAATCCTGGCATAATCATGCAGAAAATGTTAAACAATCTGCAATTATTGTGAAGAACGTGAAATGTCACAGATACGGTTTTGGTCATCAAACTGTACAAAAGCATTGTCAAATGAATCATCTTGAAATCAGTTTTTAAAAGTATTTCAAGGGAATATCTGAACTTCTGTCAACAAGCAGGCTTGAATGGGACACACAGGTGTGGTGGCATCTTTTGGCACCAGAATAGAGTGGCTGCCACAGAGCTCAGAATGAATGAAAGGTTCTAAGCATTTACTTTTCTCTGTGCCAAACGGATGTGAAATAAAGCTTTCCAATTATATGGAAAAGTAGTCATCGTCTAGTGTTTCAGCATTTTTGTTCCATATATTTATTTCATTCTTTATTTGGATTCATTTAGTTTTAAAAACAAAAAAAAACAACAACAAAGGGCTCACTATTCGGTGTGATTTAAGCAGGCAGGGGAGGCTTCCGCCCACTTACACTACACTCGGCATTCCAGCTGCTGCTATTCAGTGGTGCTTAACCAGACAGTAACACTGAAAATCGGCACTGATCACCGCAGCACTGTTCAGGTAGTGCTGGGGTGATCCATAGGCGGAATTGAGGAGGAACTGGGAGTTATACAGCACTGAGGAAAACACAAAAGTGGAGCACACATGGAATTGGTGGAATCAAAACAGACTTTATTACCAGCGTCAGTAATATCTACAAAGGGACACTTCATCTATATTACCGACACTGGTAATAATCTGTTTTGGTTCCACCAGTTGCATGTGTGCTCCACTTTTGTGTTTTCCTCATGGATCTGGCTTGTGGTGGTTTTTTCTCCTCCTTTAGTATGCTACAGTTATGCAGCACTGGCCATATTCAGTTCTGGCCCACATGTAGCTAAGCAAGTAGATAGGACTGTACAAAAGACAATCCTGTCTTTGTCCTTTTAGTTATACAGGTGCTGGCACTGAATATTGGCCAGCACCTGTATAACTTCTGGGGTGCCAGCTGGCCCCTAATATTCATTGCTGGAGCCTGGACATGGCCCAGCATTGAATATGTGGGGTTAGATCTGTCCACAGTTGTCAGTGGCTTAAAAATTGCTAACTGTTACAGGCTGAATCTTAGCTCTAAAACATTTGGCATGGGCCAAACCAGGTTGCGGGCTTTGCCCAAGATGCGGCAAGAAAATTGTAAATTATGATACCCATAGATATTGTGACATTTGCCTAAGCTTGAGTCATTAAAAGGAGAGCTGCACAGACTGCAGCCACATGTCCCACAAGCCTATCAACTACGTGTGGCAAAGCAGAAAGCAAAACTGAAGGGCCTAATACTCTGCAGGACTTATCCAGTTAGGAGAGGCTTACCTGGACAGTGCTACTGAATTATATTAATTCAGCAGTATAGTAAATTAAAATTTAATATACCGCCAGGCTGATGTAGATTACTGCAGTTTACAATTTTAAAAAGAATAAAAGAAAACTATTAAAAAATAATAGGGAGGAACCTACTACATTCATGCAAGACATTGACACTCTGAATAATATAAACAGATTACCTCAAGCATTGGAAGTTTATTCCAGAGCATAGGCACAAGCCAAAAAAAAATGCACTATCATGAGTGGATTCCCAACGAGCTCTAGAGGGTAATGGTAATTACCACCCTATAATCTGAAAGAGATCTCAAGACCTTTCTCTGTACCTAGGATACAATCATTGAAGCAAGATAAGATTTTTGTTTCAGAATTGGCTTTGTGTGGGAGTACCAACAACTTGAACAGGATCCTATAAATGTATGGGAAGTCAGTGACCATGTACAAACAAAGACTTGTGAAATCTCAAATCATATGGAGTAATAAAATTGCCACTATGGGAAAAGTACTTCCATATCATCATGCTGATCAATCCATAGACTGGTGGGTTGTGTCCATCTACCAGCAGGTGGAGATAGAGAGCAAACTTTTGCCTCCCTATATGTGGTCATGTGCTGCCGGAAACTCCCCAGTATGTTCTCTATCTCAGCAGGTGGTGGTCACACACAGCAGCAGCTCTGGCTAGGCCTCCAAGCCTAATTTTTAGGTTTTGTTGAGTGCCTGGGGTTGAGGGCTCTTTTGAGCAAGTGCAAACCTGGTGGCGCCAGGTCCCTCCTTTTCTCCCCCCTCCCGCTGGCTCCGTTAAAAAAAAAATAAATAAATTTTGAACGTCCTTAAAGGCGTTTATTTCGACGTTTATTTAAACGTTTATTGCAGCTACTCACTGGGACACCAGGTCGTTACAGCTCGGAGCGGAAAGCAGGTAATTTTTACCTTTTTATAGCGGGCAGGGGGTTCCCCGATTGATCTCCATGTGGCCTATGGCGTCGGAGGGCGAGGGCGCAAAGAGTCACTCCCTGGATCGCTTCTGCGCTTCTAGAGGGGATGCGGGGGTCTTAAAGTCTGATTCGCCCTTGTTGGGTGACAGTTTCGTGACCGATGAGTGTCCCGGTCCTTCCTCCGGTGTGGCGGTTTTTCCCGCCATAAACGCCCATCCCCTGCTGCTCGCCTCCGCCATCTTGGCCAGCCACGCGGCTCGGACGGCTTCTTCTTGGGCCGCCCTTGAGGTGGGAGACGTTAATGCCATGAACGCCCTTAATTTGGGCGACGGCACAAAAGCTGCTAAACTTAAGCGCCGTTCTTCCTGCGCGGCTCCTTCGCGGAGTGTCGCGCCGGACGCCATTTTGGATGCGCAGCATGTCTCTCCACCGCTCTTGCGAGCGCCGGTTGAGAGTGCGTCTAGGGCTGTAGCCCAGGCTGCGGAAGTGCACAGTCTGGGGGGTTTCTCCCCCGAGTTTGTTTTGCTGCTGCATCAGGCCTTCCTTATGCAAAACGCTGCCCCTGCTCCCTCGTCTGATAAAGAGGTTGAGGCCCCCGGAGGTAAACGCCCTCGGGTTGATTCCCAGGCCTTGGAGGACTTTGTCTCCTCCGACGTAGATGAGGGCAGCGTTTCTGAGTTCTCCCAACGGTCCTTTGCGGATTCCTTGGAGGAGACGGATCCCCGCTCGGATGGAGCGGATGACCCCTCTGCAGCGCGGCTCTTTAGCTCAGAGGATTTGCCCAACCTGTTAGTGCAGACCATGGGCATTTTGAAGATTTCCTCTCCGGAGGACGTCTCTCCCTCAGCCCCTGTTGGTTCTGCCATTATGCTGGGGACGAAGCACCCGCCTAGAACCTTCCACGTGCATGATGCTATGCACACCTTAATTTCGGCTCAGTGGGATGTCCCGGAAGCGAGCCTTAAAGTGGCTAGGGCTATGTCCCGCCTCTATCCTTTGCCTGAAAGTGAACGTGAGGCCTATCTGTGGCCTACCGTGGATTCTTTAATCACTGCGGTGACTAAGAAAACGGCGTTGCCGGTGGAAGGTGGCACGGCCCTAAAGGACGCCCAAGACAGAAGATTGGAGGCGGCCTTAAGGTCGTCCTTTGAGGCGGCTGCTTTAAGTTTGCAGGCCTCAGTTTGCGGCTCCTATGTGGCCAGGGCGTGCCTGACTATAGTGCAGCGGGCTTCCCCCTCGGATCATTCCTTGAGGGCTGATTGGCCGGCCCTGGAATCGGGCTTGGCCTATTTGGCAGACTTGCTGTATGATGTCTTGAGGGCCTCAGCTAAAGGCATGGCTCAGACAATCTCTGCGCGGCGGTGGCTTTGGCTGAAGCATTGGTCTGCTGACCACGCCTCTAAATCCCGCCTGGCTAAATTGCCTTTTAAAGGCAAGCTGCTCTTTGGGGTCGAGCTGGACAAAATCGTGACCGATCTCGGCACGTCTAAGGGCAAGAAGTTACCGGAGGTCAGGGCTCGGGCTAGTACTCGCCCCGGTACCTCCAGAGGACGGTTTCAGGAAGCCCGTCGGTACCGCCCGGGCAGGTCGGGCTCTTCTGCCTCCTCTTCCTTCAAGAGGAACTTCTCCCCCAAGCAGCATTCCTTTCGCAGAGACCGCCGTCCCGGAGGTGCTCCCTCCGGTCCTCCCCCAGGGTCTCGTACCCAATGACGGGGCCTAGGTCCACCCCCCAGTGCAGATTGGAGGACGGCTGTCCTCGTTTCTGGGCGAGTGGACCACAATAACTTCAGACGCTTGGGTGCTGGAAGTCATCAGAGACGGCTACAAGCTAGAGTTCTGCCGACCCTTAAGAGACGGGTTTGTACTCTCTCCCTGCAAGTCTCCGGTCAAAGCTGTGGCAGTGCAGCAGACCTTGGACAATCTGATCCGCCTGGGTGCGGTCGTTCCGGTGCCAGAAAATCAGCTTGGCAAGGGACGTTACTCCATTTACTTTGTGGTACCAAAGAAAGGAGGTTCTGTACGGCTTATCCTCGACCTCAAAGGGGTCAATCGGGCCTTGAAAGTTCGGCACTTTCGCATGGAGACTCTCCGCTCTGTTATAGCGGCAGTGAAGGCAGGGGAGTACCTGGCATCCTTGGACATCAAGGAAGCGTACTTGCATATTCCCATCTGGCCTCCTCATCAACGCTTTCTGCGTTTTGCAGTACTGGGCCGACACTTCCAGTTCAGAGCCCTCCCGTTCGGGTTGGCTACTGCTCCGCGGACCTTCTCCAAAGTAATGGTGGTCATCGCGGCCTTCCTGAGGAAGGAAGGAGTACAAGTCCATCCTTATCTGGACGACTGGTTGATCCGAGCCCCCTCTTATGCAGAGTGCGGCAAAGCTGTGAACCGGGTGGTTGCTCTTTTGAGCTCCCTGGGGTGGATCATCAACTGGGAGAAAAGCCAGCTGCGCCCAACTCAGTCCCTGGAGTATCTGGGAGTTCGATTCGACACCCAAGTGGGCAGAGTGTTCCTGCCAGACAATCGGATTGTCAAGCTTCAGGCTCAGGTGGACCAGTTCCTAGTAGCCTCTCCTCTTCGGGCTTGGGACTATGTGCAGCTGTTGGGCTCTATGACGGCCACGATGGAAGTAGTGCCCTGGGCCAGGGCTCATATGAGACCACTACAACACTCTCTGCTGCAGCGCTGGACTCCGATGTCGGAGGATTATGCTGTGCGCCTTCCCTTGGACCCAGCAGTGCGAAGGCGCTGAGCTGGTGGACGCAGACAGACAAGTTGTCTGCAGGAATGCCTCTGGTGACCCCGGAGTGGATTGTCGTCACGACGGACGCCTCTTTGTCGGGCTGGGGAGCCCACTGCTTGGGAAGGACAGCGCAGGGGCTCTGGTCTCCTGCAGAGGCAAAGTGGTCTATCAACCTCCTGGAACTCAGAGCCATTCGGTTGGCGCTTTTGGAGTTCATCCCGGTACTGGCGTTGAAGCCAGTACGGGTCCTGTCGGACAATGCCACGGCTGTGGCCTATGTCAACCGCCAGGGAGGTACCAAGAGCGCCCCTCTAGCCAAGGAGGCCATGAATCTATGCCAGTGGGCAGAAGCGAACCTGGAACAGCTGTCAGCGGCCCACATTGCCGGAGTCATGAATGTCAAGGCGGACTTTCTCAGTCGCCATACCTTGGAGCCCGGAGAGTGGCAGCTATCTGCTCAGGCGTTCTTGGGCATCACGAAGCGCTGGGGCCAGCCGAGCCTAGATCTGATGGCGTCATCGGCCAATTGCCAAGTGCCGCGCTTTTTCAGCAGAGGACGGGACCCTCGATCCCTGGGAGTAGATGCTCTTCTCCAACAGTGGCCGACACAAGAGCTCCTCTATGTGTTCCCGCCCTGGCCCATGTTGGGCAGGGTGCTAGACCGGGTGGCAAAGCATCCGGGCCGAGTAATCCTGGTGGGTCCGGATTGGCCCAGACGTCCCTGGTATGCGGACTTGATCAGGCTCTCAGTCGACGATCCTCTGCGGCTGCCAGTGGAGCAGGGTCTGTTACATCAGGGTCCCGTGGTGATGGAGGATCCCTCCCCCTTTGGTCTTACGGCCTGGCTATTGAGCGGCAGCGTCTGAGGAAGAAGGGCTTCTCAGACAAGGTCATCGCCACTATGCTGAGAGCGAGGAAGCGCTCTACTTCTACTGCTTACGCCAGGGTTTGGCGTACCTTTGCAGCGTGGTGTGAAGCAGGCTCATGTTCTCCATTCACTGCTCCAATTTCTTCAGTGTTGGCATTCCTGCAAGAAGGTCTGGAGAAAGGCCTGTCGCTCAGTTCCCTTAAAGTCCAGGTAGCGGCCCTGGCTTGCTTCAGGGGCCGCCTGAAGGGTGCTTCCCTGGCTTCGCAGCCAGATGTGGTGCGTTTTCTCAAGGGAGTTAATCACCTGCGCCGTCCTCTGCACTTGGTGGTGCCTGCGTGAAATCTCAACCTGGTGCTAAGAGCATTACAGAAGCCGCCTTTTGAACCCTTGTCGAGGGCATCTCTGAAAGACCTGACGTTGAAAGCAGTCTTTTTGGTGGCTATCACTTCAGCCAGAAGAGTTTCCGAGCTCCAGGCACTCTCATGTCGAGAGCCTTTTCTGCAGTTCACTGAGGCAGGAGTGACTATTCGCACAGTGCCTTCCTTCCTGCCCAAGATTGTTTCTCGCTTCCATGTGAATCAGCAGCTCTGTCTCCCTTCCTTTCGTAGGGAGGACTACCCAGAGGAATACTCTGCTCCTAAATATTTGAATGTGAGACTAGTCATCATCAGATATTTGGAAGTGACCAATGATTTCCGGAAGTCGGATCATCTGTTTGTCCTGTTTGCAGGTCCTCGTAAGGGTCTGCAGGCTGCTAAGCCTACAGTGGCAAGATGGGTCAAGGAAGCCATTGCAGCGGCTTATGTGGCCGCGGGGAAGGTGCCGCCTATCCAGCTGAAGGCTCACTCCACTAGAGCTCAGGCGGCCTCGATGGCAGAGGCCGGCTCCGTCTCCTTGGAAGAGATATGCAAGGCGGCAACTTGGGCATCGGCCCATACATTCTCCAAGCATTACCGCTTGACTGTGGCGGCACGGGCGGAGGCCCGGTTTGGAGCTTCAGTGTTGAGGTCAGGGATTGCAATGTCCCGCCCTGGGTGAGTACTGCTTCGGTACATCCCACCAGTCTATGGATTGATCAGCATGATGATATGGAAGGTAAAATTATGTATCATACCTGATAATTTTCTTTCCATTAATCATAGCTGATCAATCCATAGTCCCTCCCAGATATCTGTATTGTTTATATTCTGGTTGCATTTCAGGTTCAAGTTTAGTCTTCAGTTCCTGTTCAGGAGGACTTCGTGTTCAAGTTTTTCAATGGATTCTTCAAGAGTTGAGACGAATTTGTGTTACAGTGAGCTGCTGCATTCCTCTCCCCTCCGTTTTACGGGGCTGGATTGAGACTTAAATTCTGCCGGCACTCCCTCCCGCTTCGTGCGGCTGTAGGGCAGCTTTGTACCCTTCCCGCTTCGGCGGTGTTAGGGTCAGTCAGCTCCTCCCGCGGTTGCGGTTGCAGGATAAGCCAGATCCCCCCGCATCGGCGGGTGTGGTGTCCCTCCCCCGCTCCGCGGGGATGAGCTGGACGGATTCCCCTCCCCCGTTTCGGCGGTGGTGAGCTGGGCAGAGTGTCCCTTTGTGGGTGTAATTCTCTAAGTGCTGAGTCCTGCGGATGGAGCTTTGATATCGACATACTGAGGAGTTTCCGGCAGCACATGACCACATATAGGGAGGCAAAAGTTTGCTCTCTATCTCCACCTGCTGGTAGATGGACACAACCCACCAGTCTATGGATTGATCAGCTATGATTATTGGAAAGAAAATTATCAGGTATGATACATAATTTTACCTTAACTATAACAGAGTAAATGACAGCAGATAAAGGCCTGCATGGTTCATCCAGTCTGCCCAACAGTCACATGCATTATCAAAGCATTATAGAACCATACAACATTTTACCCACTTAGTTCCACTATACAATGTATTCCCTTCCCCCACTGAGTTATACAAGACCCGCACTCATAAAATATGAATATGGTATAAAATAATGCATATTAGCTCCTGAGCTGTCCTTGCCATCAGACTATAAAAAAGTCTGCCCTGCACTGGCTTACTTCCCAGCTACTGGCGTTGCCATTTCAGCCTATCCTGATCTGCCTTGCCATATACAGGACACTGACTATAGAAGTCTGTCCAGCATTGGCCTCACTTTAATAAGCACAGCTTGATATTTAATGTATCCTGTAGTTTATTTTTCCCAACTTATCCATTCTCCTGCTATGGATATCTAACAACTCTTCCTGTTGGTTGTTTGAGATTGCACAGATCCAGAAAGTTCCATAAATTATCTATATGTGCTATCATTGATTATTCCAGCTCCCCAATTGCTTCCCAGATGTCACCCAAAGTAACTTCCTTGATGTCTTAGCTCTCTTTGTAAACACCGCAGCCTTGTTAACTTTTCCTAGTGATGTTGAATTTATTGCTATGGTCCCTACAGATGGCTCTTCTACAGCTGAACGACTTCCCTCCTCATTTTGAACAGCCTGAGGTCTTAGGGACATTAGAGCATCCACCAGAAAAACCACCCACCTGCACCACTAGCTGTAGCAGCATCTTATGCATCCACAAGCTGTAACCTGGCTCCCATATGTCTAGGCTGAGGTGGAATCTTGCGATGATCCAGACTTTAAAAGATGTTACAAACCCTACAGACTGGCTCTTCATATGCAAGGCCCAGTTCTGGTATCGATGGTTGTACTAATTTAACAAGAACCACAAATTTAGTAATCAGTTGCATAGTCAAGGTAGGCTTTGCCATTCCCCCTTCCCCCCAAAGACAGGTATGAGCAGATCTTACTCTTTTGCGTGCCTAAAATACAACCACTAAAGCACAGCTATCTTGTTCCTCTAAGACATGAATGTTTCAAATTTTTTGGCCTCCAATTATCAGGGGAGTGAAAAGGCAGGGGTGGGGATATTAGTTAACTAAGAACGTGGGTCTTCAGGTAGAAGAAGTGATTCTAGATAAGGAAGATAGGTTGATTGGCCTTCTGGGATGGTTGGAAGAAATAAATTTCTGCTTTTATCACTGTATGCACTTAATGAACAGCAGGGTACCTTGAACATACTATTTTGGGAGTTTTGGAGTATAAGCATGAAGGACCAAACAACAGAACGAAAGCAGTAACTTTAGAGCAAAAACGTAACCTAATACAGAAAATAAAGCTCTAATGTCAAAATACGTGCTTGCAAAAAATGAAGGAAAAAGCCCTCAGAAACCGTGGGTAGAATACCCAGGGTTTAGTGCGCGGTTATGTTATTCTTATAACACACGCCACGATTCTATCATTGGGCAAAAAACTTCATTTCAGATAAATTTACAATTTACTAGCCTCTAATGTGGCTTATGAAATATGTCTTTTTGTGGGTATGTTTTTTCTTTTTTCAATAATTATTTAACAATCCAACATTAACTGTTGCACTTAGCTTTTAAGCTGGGCACTCTTCAATTTCAATATCTGTTCAACGGGAACCCGTTTCGCCCAAAACCTGGCTTCATCGGGAACGGAGTGCTTTAAATGTGCTGAAAACAAAATAAAATGAATGCAAGAAGTTGTTATCATGAAAAAGAATATAACATTAGCACATTAAATCTCACCTCGCGATCAAACATACTTTAGTGAAAGCGTACAGCATTTCAAAAAATGGCGCCTCAGCGTTCTCATGCATTCAATTGCCTGAAATACTTGCGCGTGTGTTACGTGATGACGTCAGTGAAGATTGTGCCAATCAATAGAGCTGTTATGCGTGTGTGTTGCGCGGCGACGTCAGTAGAAGTTGTGCCAATCAATGGAACTGTTAAGCCCATTCGGTTCCAAAGTGTCAAAGTCAAATATCCATTTGGTTTCCCTTCTCAACAAAGTGAGTTTACGGTTCCCTCCTCTATGGTGAGCCTCCACGTGGTCTATTGCAAAACATTGAAGCTCTTCGAACTTGTGTTGGTGAGAAATGCAGTGTTCCACAATCGGTTCTTTAACAACACATCTACGAATGTTAGATCTGTGTTCTAGAATTCTGACTCGTAGAGGTCTTGTTGTCATGCCTATATAGAATTTTTTGCAAGGACAGCACAAGATGTTTACCACGTGGTCAGATGAACAATTCGTGAAATGTACTAATTTGTGAATTTTTTTCGTTTTGGGATTAATGACTTGTTTAATCTGTTTGGTTATTTTGCATATTTGGCAATGTCCACATCTGTAATGTCCCTGTATTTTCCTTTCACTAGTAGTAAGAGATCTTACATCAGCTGGACTGATGATTTCTTTGATGTTGGTTGTCCTCGCATATGCAATAAGAGTAGGCCCAGAAGAGATCATTTGAATGGGGAGGCAAAACAATGAGAGCTAACAAGGAGATGGATGAGGGAATTGGGACTGGAAGACCCCTAGAAGAAACAGAATCCCAAGATTTGGATTACACTTTCTTTTCCCCTCCCAAGGGACAGGGCTGCCGAGAGACTGGGCCGGGCCCCGCCACCCCCCCCCCCCCCCGAGGTCACCGCAGTCCCCAGTCTCCACCCACCCAGCCCCAAATCACAGCGCCTCACCTCCGTGTGAAAGCGCAGCAGTAGATCGCCTCCGGGCTTTCCCTCCTTGTGTCCTGCCCTCGCGGAAACAGGTAGTTACATCAGATGAGGGTGGGACACAGGGAGGGAAGGCCCGAAGGGAGGCGATCTACCGCTGCGCATTCACATGGAGGTGAGGCGCTGTGATTTGAATGCAGGGGGCCCGGCTCGGTGGCAGACGGAGGGAGGCTGTCGACGGAGCCGCTGGTGGGTGAGACTGGGGACTGTGGCGCCGGGCCCCCCTTGGAGACCCGGGTCCAAGGAATTTTGACCCCCCTGCCCCCCTTCTTGGCGGCCCTGCCAAGGCTCATACTCCAAAATACACTACTTTGTATTGTAGCTCTTCAAGCAAGCTTACCCAAATGGCCTGACTTAACCTTATAACCCCACCCACATGACCCCTGCACTGATGTCGATTATATCTTAAACCGTGTCTCCCAACCTCCTTGCTTATCCCCTAGTCTTTTCTTTACCATCTTCCCCACACTATGCCCCTCCCATCCCCTCTTACCTTTGCTTCTTTGTTGCACCTTTCTATGTTCATCCAATTATTATTAGGCCTTTTATTACCATGTTCATCTCAATTTGTACTATTCTCCTTACAAGACTTTGTATTTCTATTTACTATGTAGGACACATTGAACCTGCTTTGTGTGGGAAAGCGCGGGGTACAAATATAATAATAATGATATGTCACCCATAGGAATATATGGGTGTCTCTAGCATTTAGCGCACGCTAAAAATGCTAGCGCACCTTTGTAATATACCTGCTTTAAATGAGCTGTGTCTCTGTTAGCGTACAGATCTATTATTCAAACTTAAGCTTCAGGATTTTATTGAAAAATGTTTTTCATATTGTAATTTGATGGGGTTTTTTTCATTGAAAAACCTCTCTGATACCTATGAAGAAAAGTGGTACATCAAGCAATAAATGGAACTGGAAATAGAAAATATATTTATTTAAATAAATGCATATATACTGGGAGCTCAGTTTGTGCTCAGCTTTTATTTTGTTGCCCCATCAAAAGCAGTTGCTCACACAAGAAAGGACCTTTCTATTCATATCCTGCTAGTATAAAATATTCCTGAGACAACTCAAGGAGTCCTCTTTAATATGGCACCCTCCCCCCCAGAAGGTCGCCATCCTGGGTCAGGATGACCCAGAGTTTCGCTCCCTGCAGGCAATGTGCTGGCAGTGGTTGTTTGCAGAGTTTCGCTTCTGACCATATCAGTGTGTTTGATCATTGTGCTTGGTCAGTTACCTCATGCCACAGCTGGGGTCAGCATGACCTATAAACCTGTAAAACCCTGCACACGTGTCAGGCTACTGTCAATAGCTAACAAATGCAGGGAGAGACACCATGCTGAGCGATGTGTGCAGGGTCCTTAGTGAGGAGGGGCTAGATTGCAGAGCAACTGCAGTACCATAAGATCTGTGTGTCAGGAACGATGACGCAGACGCACACACACGTTCATGCAGGCCCTTGGAAGTTTTCTGAGGATCCTGTGTCTTAGTTACCTCAGAGGTGGGGAAGCTGCTAGCAAAACCCATGGAAAAGAGGAAAAAATTAGGTGGAACCAACTGCATCTGATCCTTACCCCCCCCCCCCCCCCCCCCACCTACTAACCAGCCAGGAAGTAACCCACTTTGCACTTCATTAAGCTACATTAAGCCATGCCTTAATATTACATGCTGGCATGAAAGTATAGCAGAACCAGCATCATCTAACTGTACTTTTCTTTTTTTATTTGTCTCTGTTTATCGAGTCATCTACATCTAGATACTGACATCAGAAAAGAGAAAAGACATTTACTTTGTCCCTGTTTTACCATTGCCTTTCCAGGATATTTAAGACTTTTTTTTAATGGCTAATCAGATTCAGCCATCATATATCACATATATAATAGTAGCAATATCATATATTCTTGTATTATTATTCCTATAACAAGTAGAGGAGTAGCCTGGGTATTAGAGCAGCAGGCCAACCCTCAGACAAGCCAGGGTTCAAACCCTTCTAATGCTTCTTGTAGCTTTGAGCAAGTCACCTGTTACCTCAAGTACAAATTTATGCTAAATTTACTAATATGTGTTAATGGGATTAATTAGTAAATAGTTCCCATCAGCAATAATGATATATGTGTTGACGTGCATTAATGCACATCAATAAATCTAATCCTTAAGACTGTGAGTCCTACATGGATAGGGAAATGCATAATGTGTGTCTGAATATAACTCACCTTAAGCCACCAATGAAAAGGTAGGACTTAAATATTATTTTATTTATCAGGATTTATTTACTGCCTTTTTGAAAAAATTTACCCAAGGCTATGTATAACAAAATCAATCTGGACATAGGCAATGGGGCTTGATATACCACCTTTCTGTGATTACAATCAAAGCAGTTTACATATTATACACAGGTATTTATTTTGTACCTGGGGCAATAGAGGGTTAAGGGGCCCCTTTACAAAGGTGCGTAAGGGCCTGCGCGTGTCTAGCATGTGTCAAATCAGCATTACTGCCCGGTTACCGTGTGCCCCAGGCAGTAGTTCTAAATTTGGTGCATGCCGAAAATACATGGTAGAAAATGTTTTCTATTTTCTACGTGTGGTGCTTACCTGGCAGTGGATGCAGTGGCGTACCAAGGGGGGGGGGGGGCGGTGGGGGCGGTCCGCCCCAGGTGCAAGCCGCTGGGGGGGTGCCGTGTGCCTGTCTGCTCTGCTCATTCCATGCTCCCTCTGCCCTGGAACAGGTTACTTCCTGTTCCAGGGCAGAGGGAGCATGGAACGAGTGAAGTCGACAGGCGCGCGGCACCCCCCCAGCAGGTAAAAATGCACCCAGGAGGGGTGTCCTTTCGCTGGGGGAGATGTGGCCTTTCGTCGGGGAGAGGTGGCCTTTCACCGGGGGTGGGGGGGTCGCGCTGCACCCGGGGGGGGCGCATCGGCGATCCGCCCCAGGTGTCAGCCACCCTAGGAATGCCTAGGAATGCCACTGAGTGGATGCACGCTGCATGCCTACCACCTGGGTAGCACGTAAGACCTTACTGCTACTTCCCTATGAAGAAAGACTAAGGAGGCTAGGGCTTTTCAGCTTGGAGAAGAGACGGCTGAGGGGAGACATGATAGAGGTATATAAAATAATGAGTGGAGTGGAACAGGTGGATGTGAAGCGTCTCTTCACGCTTTCCAAAAATACTAGGACTAGGGGGCATGCGATGAAACTACAGTGTAGTAAATTTAAAACAAATCGGAGAAACTTTTTCTTCACCCAACGCATAATTAAATTCTGGAATTCATTGCCAGAGAACGTGGTGAAGGTGGTTAGCTTGGCAGAGTTTAAAAAGGGGTTAGACGGTTTCCTAAAGGACAAGTCCATAAACCACTACTAAATGGACTTGGGAAAAATCCATAATTCCAGGAATAACATGTATAGAATGTTTGTACGTTTGGGAAGCTTGCCAGGTGCCCTTGGCCTGGATTGGCCGCTGTCGTGGACAGGATGCTGGGCTCAATGGACCCTTGGTCTTTTCCCAGTGTGGCATTACTTATGTACTTATGACAATGGGTGGGAGTAAGCTCTCAGGCCGAAAATGGATGCGCACTGGTTTATATTTTGCTGCACATCCATTTTCCGGCCCCTTAAAAAAAGGCTATTTTTCCAGGACACAGCAAAAACTGGCCCGGTGTGCGCCCAAAAGACATGCTTGCACTGTCACAGTCCACGTTTTGCCGCGGCTTAGTAAATGGGCCCCTCAGTGACTTGCCCATAGTCACAAGGAGCTGTAGGTAACCAGGTTCAAAGTCTGCTATACTAACCACTAGGCTACTGCTCCACATAATTGTCAGTAGATGATTTCAGCAGAAAAAAATATTTAATAACAGTACATATCATGGCACAGTATACTACTTACAATGTCAGCACAATACACAATAAAACATCTTAAGAGATAGTATAGAGGGTAAGTGAAGGTGGAACATATAGATAGGACAGAATAACATGAGTTAGATATAGAATAAGGGAGCAACTTAAAGAAAGTTACAGGTGGAGTCAGAAAGGTGTACAAATATAATCTTAACTAGGTGGGCGTGGATAAGCAACTCCAGACAGGTCAATATTCAACACTGCCGCCACAGCTAAAATAATTCTCGATATTCAACACTGATATCCAGATAGTGATCTGCACTGAATTTTCAGAGAGCAATGCTATTGAGTTCATTATCCAGATAACCAACTTGATAAAGCCAGGACATTTGGAGGGGCATTGTCAATATGACCTCCAAATCTGATTGTGGACATTTTGCAAAAAAAATGACCAAAACTCCAGTGCCAAACATGGTCATTTTCAAAACCAGAAAAATGTCTATATTTTTGGTTTGAAAAAAATCACCTTATTTTAGATGTTTTTCTGCTCAGTGCATGTTTCTTTAAGGTCAAGTTTGAAGCAAAATATGTCCAAGGGAAAAACACACAAAACAAGCCATTGGAATGTCTGGGGGCCAGCAGACCGGCCACATAGACATCCCAGCAGAGCAGTGGGGCACCCTAAGGGGCAGTGAACTTTACATTAAAAGTTCCCAGGTACACATCACATCATAACCTCTTTATATTATATTGTGAGCCCTCCAGGAATGCCAAAACATATACTGTACCCAACTGTATACCGCTACAATAGCCCTTATGTCTGCAGGTGTCACCTATATGTGGGTATGATAGGTTTTTGGTGGGTTTTGGAGGGCTCATACTTTCCACCACAAGTGTACCAGTTAGAGTGGGATATGGACCTACTACTATGACTGCTACTACTGCTTATCATTTCTATAGTGCTACTAGAAGTATGCAGCGCTGTACACTGGACATAAAGAGACAGATCTTACAATCTAATTAAGACAGACAAACAGAACAAATAAGGGAATTCTAAGGTGGGAAAAATAAAACATGGGTACTGAACAAGTGAGAAAGGATTAGGAGTTAAAAGCAGCATCAAAAAGGTGGGCTTTTAGCCTAGATTTGAAGAAGGCCAGAGATGGAGCTTGACGTACCAGCTCAGGAAGTCTATTCCATGCATATGGTGCTGCAAGATAAAAGGAATGGAGTCTGGAGTTAGCGTGGAGGTGAAGAGTGCAGATAAGAGAAATTTACCCAGTGAATGGAGTTCGGGGGGGGGGGGGGGGGAGTGTAGGGAGAGATAAGAGTGGAGAGGTAGTGAGTAGCTGCAGAATAAATGCACTTGTAAGTCAATAAGAGGAGTTTGAACTATATGTGGTAAACATATAGGGAGCCAATGAAGTGACTTGAGGAGATGGCTAATATGAGCATAGTGACACTGGCAGAATATAAGTCATGCAGAAAAAGTTTGAACAGATTGAAGAGGAGAAAGATGGCTAAGTGGGAGACCTCTGAGAAGCACGTTGCAATAGTCTAAGCGAGAAGTGATAAGAATGTGGATAAGGGTTCTGGTAATGTGCTCAGAAAGGAAAGAACAAATTTTGGTGATATTATAGAGAAAGAAATGACAGGTTTTAGAAGTCTGTTGAATATGTGCAGAGAAGGAGAGAGAGAGGAGTCAAAGATGACCCCAAGGTTACGAGCTGATGAGACAGGGAGGATTAGAGTGTTATCCAGTCTTGGTCATGTTTAGTTTCAGATGGCAGTGAGACATCCAGGCAGCAATGTCAGGCAGGCTGGCCTGGATTCCTGCTGAGATTTCTGGTTTGGAGAGGTAGATCTGGGAGTCATCAGCGTAAAGGTGATACTGAAAACCATGGGATGAGATCAGAGTACCAAGGGAAGAAGTATAGATGAAGAAAAGAAGAGGTCCCGGGACAGACCCCTGAGGTACACCAACTAATAGTGGGATAGAAGTGGAGGAGGATCCACCAGAGCAGAGTATACAGTGGTGGAAATAAGTATTTGATCCCTTGCTGATTTTGTAAGTTTGCCCACTGACAAAGACATGAGCAGCCCATAATTGAAGGGTAGGTTATTGGTAACAGTGAGAGATAGCACATCACAAATTAAATCCGGAAAATCACATTGTGGAAAGTATATGAATTTATTTGCATTCTGCAGAGGGAAATAAGTATTTAATCCCTCTGGCAAACAAGACCTAATACTTGGTGGCAAAACCCTTGTTGGCAAGCACAGCGGTCAGACGTCTTCTGTAGTTGATGATGAGGTTTGCACACATGTCAGGAGGAATTTTGGTCCACTCCTCTTTGCAGATCATCTCTAAATCATTAAGAGTTCTGGGCTGTCGCTTGGCAACTCGCAGCTTCAGCTCCCTCCATAAGTTTTCAATGGGATTAAGGTCTGGTGACTGGCTAGGCCACTCCATGACCCTAATGTGCTTCTTCCTGAGCCACTCCTTTGTTGCCTTGGCTGTATGTTTTGGGTCATTGTCGTGCTGGAAGACCCAGCCACGACCCATTTTTAAGGCCCTGGCGGAGGGAAGGAGGTTGTCACTCAGAATTGTACGGTACATGGCCCCATCCATTCTCCCATTGATGCGGTGAAGTAGTCCTGTGCCCTTAGCAGAGAAACACCCCCAAAACATAACATTTCCACCTCCATGCTTGACAGTGGGGACGGTGTTCTTTGGGTCATAGGCAGCATTTCTCTTCCTCCAAACACGGCGAGTTGAGTTCATGCCAAAGAGCTCAATTTTTGTCTCATCTGACCACAGCACCTTCTCCTAATCACTCTCGGCATCATCCAGGTGTTCACTGGCAAACTTCAGACGGGCCGTCACATGTGCCTTCCGGAGCAGGGGGACCTTGCGGGCACTGCAGGATTGCAATCCGTTATGTCGTAATGTGTTACCAATGGTTTTCGTGGTGACAGTGGTCCCAGCTGCCTTGAGATCATTGACAAGTTCCCCCCTTGTAGTTGTAGGCTGATTTCTAACCTTCCTCATGATCAAGGATACCCCACGAGGTGAGATTTTGCGTGGAGCCCCAGATCTTTGTCGATTGACAGTCATTTTGTACTTCTTCCATTTTCTTACTATGGCACCAACAGTTGTCTCCTTCTCGCCCAGCGTCTTACTGATGGTTTTGTAGCCCATTCCAGCCTTGTGCAGGTGTATGATCTTGTCCCTGACATCCTTAGACAGCTCCTTGCTCTTGGCCATTTTGTAGAGGTTAGAGTCTGACTGATTCACTGAGTCTGTGGACAGGTGTCTTTCATACAGGTGACCATTGCCGACAGCTGTCTGTCATGCAGGTAACGAGTTGATTTGGAGCATCTACCTGGTCTGTAGGGGCCAGATCTCTTACTGGTTGGTGGGGGATCAAATACTTATTTCCCTCTGCAGAATGCAAATAAATTCATATACTTTCCACAATGTGATTTTCCGGATTTAATTTGTGATGTGCTATCTCTCACTGTTACCAATAACCTACCCTTCAATTATGGGCTGCTCATGTCTTTGTCAGTGGGCAAACTTACAAAATCAGCAAGGGATCAAATACTTATTTCCACCACTGTACATTAAAAGTACGATAGGAGAGATAAGAAGAAAACCAGAAAAGAACAGAGCTCTGAAATCCAAGTGAGGACAGCGTATCAAGGAGTAGGTGGTGATCAACAGTGTCAAAAGCAGCAGATAGATCGAGAAAGATGCGGATAGAATAGAGGCTTTTGGATCTGGCCAGGAACAGGTCATTGGAGACTTTAGCAAGTGCTGTTTCAGTTGAATGAAGAGCGTGAAAGCCAGATTGAAGTGGATCAAGAATAGCTTGAGATGAAAGAAAGTCAAGACAACGGCAGTGAACAGCACATTCAAGTATCTTGGATAGGAAAGGGAGGAAGGAGATGGGGCAATTGGAAGGACAGATAGGGTCCAATGAAGGTTTTTTAAGAACTAGTGTGACTATGGCATGTTTGAAGGCATCAGTGGAAAGTGAAAAGATTGAGGATATGACATAAAAGGGATGACAGCAGGAGAGATAATGCTAAGTAGATAGGTGGGAATAGGATCAGAGGAACAGGTAGTTAGTTTTGAGGAAGAAAGAAAATGAGCAGTGACTGTAGTGCTTTCTGCAAAAATAGAAATTGGCACCTCATTTGATGATAACAGCTTTGGCACAATTCTCCCTCCTTTATTAGTCATGAGTCCAGCATAACATCCCTCGTATTCTGTCCTTTTACCAAACATCCCCTTCTTTCTCCTCCATTCTCTGCCAAACACCATTATCCTCCCACTGCCATCTTTCCCTGGCCCACATGATGTGGAAGGATATGGGGGTGAAACACCATTATAGCAATACCCCTCACAGCCACACAGATCATACACTCCAAAAGCTGGCCTGTAGCAGAGGTGTGCAGCGAGTGAGAATGGAAAGCCAGGACTTAGTAGCTGAGCCAAGAGGAAAACCAAACCAAGAACCCATTACCCCCTCCAAACTCTACCCATTTCTCCTGTAACCTCTTCCTGCTGTTGCCATGCTATTTCTTTGGGACAATACAGCATAATGAGCCCACTTAGTCCAACACCAGTCTCCCATAAGATGTAAAAAGAGAATGACTGTTTCATTTTTGTGAAAAAAGGGAGATGGTGTTACTCTCTATTCCTCTTTCATTTGAGATTCAATCATAGGTCTCTACATTTCAGAGCTGCCAAAGAGAAGCAATTTTAAAGATATTTTTCAGACCATGGCTTCAAGTACTGGCACAATCCCCTCCTGCTCCCCCATGTGATTCCAGCATAATAACGTATTAATTCTGGTGACTACAGGGCTGGAGGAGAAGGGCAAAATATAGCTATTGGCTACCTTTGATCCAGCCCAGCTAGCACAGAAATCTTTACTAGCATTTAATCAGTTTTCCAACTTTTGTGTCTGTAGTTTAAATTCAGTCCTCTTTCTCTATTTGTTCTTGCTTTTCTCTCTGTCCCCATGTTCCTTCTTTTAAGGATTCTCTGTCCGGCGCGTTGTATCCTCTATTGTTGCCTCTAAGTTGGTAAGCTGCTCTGAGAGATGTGCAAATAGGGACTCCAACGCAGTCTTGACTGCTTTGGTTATTTGATGCAGCTGAGGAAGCATGAACAGAATTGGTGCCACCACCAGGCTAGACGCCATCTTGGATTCACCAGCTATGCGAAGCCTCTCCGATTCCTTCTTTGTCATTTTCCCCGGCATCACCGCATCTGTCCTCACCACAAACAGGTTGAGTACGCCATAATTCTTTTAGTATTGTCTTCCCAAGAAGTCAAATGTGGTTGGGTAGGGCCAAACAGGGGGAAGGGCCCTGGAGGAGAGCTCTCGCACATCTGCTCTCCTTAACTCATCACGTGATATCTCCTTTTAGGTTTAAAATATGCAAAATCCACTGTATCTGGGAGAAGCAAATCACAGGTCTAGGGTGCTGCAGTATGTCATATTATAGAAAAATTTACTTCACTGGTACCAGAATTCACAACCAAGAGATTCATTTATGCTCCTGTACGTCATGATGGTCACGTCGCCTTCTGAAAAATCTGTGGAGGGTTACTTAAGTCTTTCTGTGTAAGGGAGAAAGACACTGCACTAGGAGCTGCAGGATCATTAACAAAAACCTTAGCCAGAAAATTCTTCTATCACCTCATAGGTGTCTATTCCTTCCAAAGAAAATAACATAACAATACATCTCAGCTTTGAGTAGGTTAGGTCTCCTGAATAAGGCCTCCTACCAGTAAGCTTATCATTATGCCTGTTTTTAGGGAAATTGCACTGTAGACTCTGGGTGGAGGTAACCCTTCATTACTAATGGACAGACCTTAGGAAGCCAAGGAAAAACAAGCAGCTGGAGTGACAATGTGGCTTTCCAGCAGGTTACTGTGTCCCTGACCGGGCATCAGATCCAGCCAACTCTGGATGATGCCACTATCTCTGGGGTCAGCCAGTTGGATACCTTACATTCTGCTGTAAGAGAATGTAAGTACTGGCCCATGTCTTACTCTGCTAGGTGGATTCGCCTGTTATAATCTGTTGTCTAGCATGTTTAACAGCTTGTGGCTGTGCAAACTCTCTTTCTCCCCTGTGTTCAGGCCTAAGTGTCAGAGCTGCTAGGGTGCTGCCTGCCCCTCCAGGGTGCCAGTCTTTAGGTAGACTGAAGTTGGAGCCTTTATACCTCTCTTATACCTGATTGCAAAGGTGTTGTAGTAGGCAAGAGCTGTTATCCCATGTTAATGGAAGAATACATTTAGTTGAAACCCTGTTGTGAGGATCTGAGGGAACAAAATGAGACTGAAGGATATACTGAGTATACAGAGCTGCTTGGTCACCCTCAGCTGGCTGCTATTTTGCTGAAGTCCTGGCCTTCTGCTCAGAGATCTCATATGCATGGCATTAGTACAGAAGTGCTACCCATATACATGCCTAGGGGCTAATATGTATCTCTTTGTATTTTGTATCTGCGGAATGAGAGAAGACCAGGCAGATGCAGAAAGATGGGCACAGAGAGGATGGACAGGCAAATCTTTGAAGACACATTTCTTCAACAAAGCCTACTAAGGACATCCTTACTAAATCATTCCTCAAACTACTCAGATGCATCAAAAACACCTCTCACAACACCCTACCTAGCACCTTGCATCTAAATTACCTACCTTAGCTTATTATCGACTGTATCTAAGATCATGTAATGACTGTATCATAACAACACTCTGTAAGCCACATTGAGCCTGCAAAAAGGTGGGATAATGTGGGGTACAAGTGCAATAAATAAATAAATAAATAAATAAACAAACATGGAGCTAGAAAGGGCAGCTGGAGACAGAGACACCGAGACAGAGGAAGCACACAGAAAGAAAGAGGGTAAAAATAGATTCATAAAGGGAGAAGGAGGATGGAGGGAGGCAGATGAACAAAAAAGTTTAAAGAGAAGCACTGACTAACCTCTAGCTCTCAAGATAATCTCTAGCATCAAGCAGTAATTTAAAGCTTAGGCCTCGTTGATAACAGGTTTAATACATGCACTTGTTTTTGTAATGTAGGCATGGACATATATTATAAAATGCATAGTACATTCATGCTCGTTTCTGTGTTCTACTCAGTACACTCATTCTTTACTTATTAGGTACATTTCTCCATATGATAGCCTAAGTAAGTGCACATTACTCCCTTTTATAAAACAGTGCCAAATACATAGTCCTAATTTCTATATCGGCTTTATAAAATTACCCCTAAATTCTCTTTCTCTGCTATATGCTTTGTAAAAATGTATAAAATACACTACAAATAGCTTTAGTAGAATTGAATATTTTCTCTCGCTGTCTTTGAGAACTTGTACAAACTTGGTTCCCTCCCAAGCTTTTGTAATATCTGCTTGACATTTTCCCCAACTTGTTGCCAAATATCTTGTATTTATAATGCAGTGGTGAGATGTTAGTTCTCTGATGCAAAATAACATTGAGAGCCTTCTGGATGACTGTAGAGCCGGATTTCTTCAAAAGTGTCTATTAGTCATGTTGTTGTATATCTTTCTTTAACATTTTGTTGATATAATTTAATACATTTCATGACTAGCTTTTGGTAACTGTTATCTCCTTCCTCAGCTCAGGACAGAATGAGCAAAAGATAACAATGCTATCAATGAATCATAAAAGCATTCCAATATAGTCTCGAGGGGAAAAGGAGGGGGGGGGAGAGGGAGAAATGGATGAGTGATCAGAAGGTGACAAGCAGTAGAATTTTATGATTTATCATGTGATAAGAAACCTAGATGTTAATGTTCTTTATTACTAGTTTCAAAGTACTGTATCTGATCATTTTAACTTGAAATGTTTTATGTTCCTGGATTGTTCTAAAGTTCCCTGTTAGTATCCTGATCATAAGGTCACTGATGCACTGCCCAGGTCCTGAAAAATGCTCCCCAAAGAGGTGTCACCTTGGTCTGCTATGTGATGTTTCATGTCTGAAGTGCTACCTGTTCCACACGCAGGGCACAAGAGACAGGCAGAGCTCCAGAGTCTCAATGCATGGATGAGACGATGGTACATGGAGGAGGGTTTTAGATTTGTTAGGAACTGGGCAACATTCTGGGGAATGGGGCGCCTATTCCGAAAGGATGGGCTCCACCTTAACAAAGGTATGACCAGACTGCTGGCATCAGCATTTAAAAAGGAGGTAGAGCAGCTTTTAAACTAGAAACTGAGGGAAGTCCGACAGTCGCTCAAAAGTGCATGGTTCGGGACAAGGTATCTTTCAAAGATATCACCAAAACAGGGAAGATAGGGTATACCGATAGTGAAGTTGCAAAAGAGACCGTAGTAGATCAGGTGTTCTTAAATAAAAATAAAAATCAGACAAAATATTGTAATTTAACACTGTCAAGTACTGAGCATGATATAATAGGAACAACAAACATAGTTTGAATTTGAAATGTCTATATGCAAATGCCAGAAGCCTAAGAAATAAGATGGGAGAGTTAGAATATATTGCACTAAATGAAAAATTAGATATAATAGGATTTTCTGAGACCTGGTGGAAGGAGGATAACCAGTGAGACACTGTCAAACCAGGGTACAAATTATATCATAGTGATAGGGTGGATCGAATTGGTGGAGGGGTAGCATTGTATATTAACGAGAGCCTTGAATCAAATAGATTGAAAATTCTACAGGAAACAAAACACATCTTGGAATCTCTGTGGATTGAAATTCCATGTGTAAAGGGGAAAAGGATAGTGATAGGAGTGTACTACCAGGCCAGGATGAACAGACGGATGTAGAAATGTTATTGGAAATTAGGGAGGCTAACAAACTGGGCAACATGGTAATAATGGGTGATTTAAATTACCCCGATATTGCCTGGGTAAATGTAACATCAGGATGTGCTAGGGAGGTAAAATTCCTTGATAAAATCAGGGATTGCTTTATGGAGCAGCTAGTACAGGAGCCAACAAGCGAAGGAAAAATTCTAGACCTAGTCCTTAGTGGAGCGCATGATCTGGTGTGGGAAGTAATGGTGCTGGGGCCACTTGATAACAGTGATCATAATATGATCGGAATTGATATTAGCTTTGAAGTAAGTATACATAGGAAATCAAATACATTAGCGTTTAACTTTAAAAAAGGAGACCATGATAAAATGAGAAGAACGGTGAAAAAGAAACTTAGAGGAGCAGCTGCGAGGGTCAAAAATTTACCTCAGGCATGGATGCTGTTCAAAAATACCATCCTGGAAGCCCAGGCCAAATTTATTCTGCGTATTAAAAAAAGTGGGAGGAAGACCAAACGGCAGCTGACATGGTTAAAAAGTGAAGTGAAGGAAGCTATTAGAGCAAAAAGAAAATCCTTTAGAAAATGGAAGAAGGAACCAACTGAAAATAATAAGAAACAGCATAAGGAATGTCAAGTCAAATGCAAAGCGCTGATAAGGAAGGCTAAGAGGGACTTTGAAAAAAAGATTGCGATGGAGGCAAAAACACATAGTAAAAATATTTTTAGGTATATTAAAAGCAAGAAGCCAGCAAAAGAATTGGTTGGACCGCTAGATGACCGAGGGGTAAAAGGGACAATCAGGGAAGACAAAGCCATAGTGGAGAGATTAAATGAATTCTTTGCTTCGGTCTTCACCAAGGAAGATTTGGGAGAGATACTAGTGCCAGAAATGGTATTCGAAGCTGACGAGTCGGAGAAACTGAATGAAATCTCTATTAACCTAGAGGATGTAATGGGACAGTTTGACAAATTGAAGAGTAGCAAATCTCCTGGTCCGGATGGTATTCATCCCAGAGTACTGATAGAATTGAAAAATGAACTGGCGGAACTATTGTTATTAATATGTAATTTATCTTTAAAATCGAGCGTGGTACCGGAAGATTGGAGGGTGGCCAATGTAACGCCGATTTTTTTTTTAAAGGTTCCAGAGGAGATCTGGGAAATTATAGACTGGTGAGCCTGACGTTGGTGCCGGGCAAAATGGTAGAGACTATTATAAAGAACAAAATTATAGAGCATATTCAAAAGCATGGATTAATGAGACAAAGCCAACATGGATTTAGGGAAGGCAAATCTTGCCTCACCAATCTATTACATTTCTTTGAAGGGGTGAACAAGCATGTGGATAAAGGCGAGCTGGTTGATATTGTGTATCTGGATTTTCAAAAGGCATTTGACAAAGTATCTCATGAAAGACTCCAGAGGAAATTAGAGAGTCATGAGATAGGAGGTAGTGTCCTAATGTGGATTAAAAACTGGTTAAAGGTTAGATAACAAAGAGAGTAGGGTTAAATGGTCAGTATTCTCAATGGAGAAGGGTAGATAGTGGGGTTCCTCAGGGGTCTGTGCTGGGACCGCTGCTTTTTAACATATTTATAAATGATCTAGAGATGGGAGTAACTAGTGAGGTAATTAAATTTGCTGACGACACAAAGTTATTCAAAAGTGGTTAAATCACAAGAGGATTGTGAAAAATTACAAG
Organism: Microcaecilia unicolor; assembly: GCF_901765095.1. NCBI lineage: Eukaryota > Metazoa > Chordata > Amphibia > Gymnophiona > Siphonopidae > Microcaecilia > Microcaecilia unicolor. The sequence continues at coordinate 389,202,582 of NC_044031.1, read as the reverse complement.
AGGACCTTACAAGACTGGGAGACTGGGCATCTAAATGGCAAATGATGTTTAATGTGAGCAAGTGCAAAGTGATGCATGTGGGAAAGAGGAACCCAAATTATAGCTACATAATGCAAGGTTCCACATTAGGAATCACCAACCAAGAAAGGGATCTCGACATCGTTGTTGATGATACCTTGAAATCCTCTGCTCAGTATGCTGCGGCGGCTAAGAAAGCAAATAGAATGTTAGGTATTATTAGGAAAGTGTCAGGTATTTGTGACCTGGATTGGCCACTGTTGGAAACAGGATGCTGGGCTTGATGGACTTTTGGACTCTCCCAGTGTGGCAATACTTATGTACTTATGGTGTCTGTGTGAGTTGTTTCTTGGCTTTATCGTTGGCCTATCTCCCTTCTTCATGTTTTCTGCATGGAATAATGTATACTACATTTGAGGAAGAGCATGTATAGTGTTCTGCCATCTCACTGGGTGATTGGCATTCAGTTTAAACCAGAGGATAGAACATCACTATAAGAAAACTCAGAACCCTTGATCCAAAATCTTCTTTAATGCAGTAATCAAACAAGGAAAAATAACTTACAGTTCAGATGTGCTGGACAAGAGTTTTTGCATTGCAAACCTGGAGTCTGTTCTCAACCAGCTCTCTCTCCATGTAAGAGAGAAGCTGGGAGGAGTTCAACAACATGCTGAGAGTAATGCTGTTTATACTTTTACACTGGTGAAATCTTGGTAGAGTCAAAGTACTTGAAGAGGTCATACAGCAAAATACAGCATCAGCAGTTTCAGTTCACAGAGGAGATGTGCTGCAGACTAACTCTTACAGACCCGACGGAGAGAGAAGAGGTGGCAATTAGCCCAGCATGCACAGAGAACAGGGCAAGCCAATAGAAAGAGTCCCATAAGACACAGGGAACTGGATATGTGCTCTGAAAGAGCCTATTAGAGGGAACTACAGGATTACAAGGATTTGTAGTCTTATTATATATTATACCATCTGCCTCCATTCAAATGGGAGGCATACACTGCCTGCCTGGTACTGGTAGACACCACTATTTAATTTACCAAACTAACAACATTAAAAGCAGACAAAGTCCATTAATAAAGCTAGATCTTGAAAGTTAAATAACTCCTTGCATGTCTCAAGTTTTCTGTTATTCAGGTGACTTATCTCTGGCAATCTTACAGGAACTGAAATGAGAGACAGACAACAAACAATATAACAAAGAGAAAAAGTCTCTGAGTCTCTGTAGTGGACAACAGTCCACGGAGTTCATGTCTCTTCATGGTGTATGTGGATCACTGGATCTATGATGGCTGAAGAAGTTTTCTGTCTTCCATGGGAGTCTGGTATTGAAGTTCCCAAATGGTGCCAAGTTGTAATTATTGATCTGCAGTTCTGCATCTCTGATGAAACTTTGATGATAGGTATCTGATCTTTCATCAGCTGGTGGATAAACTGAAGACACAATGTTAGTGAAAAGAACGGTCAACTCTGGACAGATCCCTGTGTCAGAGTTAGGGTCTTTAAGCTCAAAGGAGTTTTCCATAGCTGGGTGTCACGTTAGTGAGGAAACGTGAGCCCTTGGGCCACTGCTGAGGAGTGGCAATGGCAGGAGAATCACCCCAAAACAAGAGACAAGGCAGAACACAGACAGTCAGATACAACCAGAACTGGAACAGCTGGACTGAAGCTGCAGCTGAAGTAGAGCAAGCTGGAACAGGCAGGGCAGGGCACAGTAGAAGCGTCCAGGAAACCAAACAGAGTCTTAGGCTGGCGGCAAGCAGTAGAATAAACCAGGGAACAAGCCAAGTGTTGGGCAGGCACCAAGCAGGAGAAGTAAACCAGGAAACACGCCGAGTCTTGGGCAGGCAGCAAGCAGGAGAATTAAACCAGGAAACACGCTGAGTCTTGGGCAGGCAGCAAGCAGGAGAAGTAAACCAGGGAAAACAAGCAGGGCAGGTCCACCACAGGATACGGAGAACAGGAAGCACTGCAACAACTCTCACCAATGAGAAGCTCATCAGATGACCTCTGTTGCTAAGGCAAAGTAGAAAGTAACCCAGTGGTCAGTGGTGTTCCTAGGGGGGGGCGGTCCTCCCTGGGTGCACGCCGCCGGGGGAGGTGTCGCGCCCGCCTGCCCTCCGTTGTTCCATGCTTCTTCTCTGCCCCGGAACAGGTTACTTCCTGTTCCGGGGCAGAGAAGAAGCATGAAACAACAGAGGACAGGTGCGCGCGGCACACCCCCCCCCCCCCCCGGAGGTGTGCACCCGGCGGGGGGGTGTTCTTCGTGGAGGTGTCCTTTCGCCGGGGGGGGGGTCCTTGCTGCATTGGGGGGGCGCTGCACCCGAGGGGCGGGGCGAATCGGCGATCCACCCCGGGTGCCAGCCCCCCTAGGAACGCCACTGCCGGTGGTTCATAAAGGCAACCGACAAGGGAGTTCACCAGGTAAGGGTGCTGCTAAGTTCCAAAAGTCCCAAGACAGTCTGGAAGGCTGGAAGATCCGGACCGGACCGGACCGGACCAGCATGACTTCTGGAACATGAGAAACAACAACCAGACTGTCCGTTGCAGCCACCAGATCTAACCACCAGGTGGCAAAATGAATGAGCACATGAGACATGGCCACAATCGTAACAGCTGGGGACATATGGCCAGGTTTTAGAAGGAAATCTGTTCCCAATAACTATATGGTTTCCATTAGATGGGATGCTGGCACAGCTCTGGTGGCATTCTTCTGGGTTTTGGTTAGTTGGCATATAATATCACTGTTCTGATTGTGTTGACTTCGTATATACTCAACTCTGTTACTGACATACATGTAAAATTTCCTGGATTGGTTGTAGATGTAGCTGAGGATGACTTTACCATCAGTATAAAAATTGACTGTGTCTAGTTGAATGTCCCTTTCACTTAGTATCATTTCTGCTATCTCTATAGCCAGCATTGCTCCACACAATTCTAAGTATGGAACGGTATGATTGGATTGTGGATTGTGGAGCAGCTAGTACAGGAGCCAACAAGCGAAGGAAAAATTCTAGACCTAGTCCTTAGTGGAGCGCATGATCTGGTGTGGGAAGTAATGGTGCTGGGGCCACTTGATAACAGTGATCATAATATGATCGGAATTGATATTAGCTTTGAAGTAAGTATACATAGGAAATCAAATACATTAGCGTTTAACTTTAAAAAAGGAGACCATGATAAAATGAGAAGAACGGTGAAAAAGAAACTTAGAGGAGCAGCTGCGAGGGTCAAAAATTTACCTCAGGCATGGATGCTGTTCAAAAATACCATCCTGGAAGCCCAGGCCAAATTTATTCTGCGTATTAAAAAAAGTGGGAGGAAGACCAAACGGCAGCTGACATGGTTAAAAAGTGAAGTGAAGGAAGCTATTAGAGCAAAAAGAAAATCCTTTAGAAAATGGAAGAAGGAACCAACTGAAAATAATAAGAAACAGCATAAGGAATGTCAAGTCAAATGCAAAGCGCTGATAAGGAAGGCTAAGAGGGACTTTGAAAAAAAGATTGCGATGGAGGCAAAAACACATAGTAAAAATATTTTTAGGTATATTAAAAGCAAGAAGCCAGCAAAAGAATTGGTTGGACCGCTAGATGACCGAGGGGTAAAAGGGACAATCAGGGAAGACAAAGCCATAGTGGAGAGATTAAATGAATTCTTTGCTTCGGTCTTCACCAAGGAAGATTTGGGAGAGATACTAGTGCCAGAAATGGTATTCGAAGCTGACGAGTCGGAGAAACTGAATGAAATCTCTATTAACCTAGAGGATGTAATGGGACAGTTTGACAAATTGAAGAGTAGCAAATCTCCTGGTCCGGATGGTATTCATCCCAGAGTACTGATAGAATTGAAAAATGAACTGGCGGAACTATTGTTATTAATATGTAATTTATCTTTAAAATCGAGCGTGGTACCGGAAGATTGGAGGGTGGCCAATGTAACGCCGATTTTTTTTTTAAAGGTTCCAGAGGAGATCTGGGAAATTATAGACTGGTGAGCCTGACGTTGGTGCCGGGCAAAATGGTAGAGACTATTATAAAGAACAAAATTATAGAGCATATTCAAAAGCATGGATTAATGAGACAAAGCCAACATGGATTTAGGGAAGGCAAATCTTGCCTCACCAATCTATTACATTTCTTTGAAGGGGTGAACAAGCATGTGGATAAAGGCGAGCTGGTTGATATTGTGTATCTGGATTTTCAAAAGGCATTTGACAAAGTATCTCATGAAAGACTCCAGAGGAAATTAGAGAGTCATGAGATAGGAGGTAGTGTCCTAATGTGGATTAAAAACTGGTTAAAGGTTAGATAACAAAGAGAGTAGGGTTAAATGGTCAGTATTCTCAATGGAGAAGGGTAGATAGTGGGGTTCCTCAGGGGTCTGTGCTGGGACCGCTGCTTTTTAACATATTTATAAATGATCTAGAGATGGGAGTAACTAGTGAGGTAATTAAATTTGCTGACGACACAAAGTTATTCAAAAGTGGTTAAATCACAAGAGGATTGTGAAAAATTACAAGAGGACCTTACAAGACTGGGAGACTGGGCATCTAAATGGCAAATGATGTTTAATGTGAGCAAGTGCAAAGTGATGCATGTGGGAAAGAGGAACCCAAATTATAGCTACATAATGCAAGGTTCCACATTAGGAATCACCAACCAAGAAAGGGATCTCGACATCGTTGTTGATGATACCTTGAAATCCTCTGCTCAGTATGCTGCGGCGGCTAAGAAAGCAAATAGAATGTTAGGTATTATTAGGAAAGTGTCAGGTATTTGTGACCTGGATTGGCCACTGTTGGAAACAGGATGCTGGGCTTGATGGACTTTTGGACTCTCCCAGTGTGGCAATACTTATGTACTTATGGTGTCTGTGTGAGTTGTTTCTTGGCTTTATCGTTGGCCTATCTCCCTTCTTCATGTTTTCTGCATGGAATAATGTATACTACATTTGAGGAAGAGCATGTATAGTGTTCTGCCATCTCACTGGGTGATTGGCATTCAGTTTAAACCAGAGGATAGAACATCACTATAAGAAAACTCAGAACCCTTGATCCAAAATCTTCTTTAATGCAGTAATCAAACAAGGAAAAATAACTTACAGTTCAGATGTGCTGGACAAGAGTTTTTGCATTGCAAACCTGGAGTCTGTTCTCAACCAGCTCTCTCTCCATGTAAGAGAGAAGCTGGGAGGAGTTCAACAACATGCTGAGAGTAATGCTGTTTATACTTTTACACTGGTGAAATCTTGGTAGAGTCAAAGTACTTGAAGAGGTCATACAGCAAAATACAGCATCAGCAGTTTCAGTTCACAGAGGAGATGTGCTGCAGACTAACTCTTACAGACCCGACGGAGAGAGAAGAGGTGGCAATTAGCCCAGCATGCACAGAGAACAGGGCAAGCCAATAGAAAGAGTCCCATAAGACACAGGGAACTGGATATGTGCTCTGAAAGAGCCTATTAGAGGGAACTACAGGATTACAAGGATTTGTAGTCTTATTATATATTATACCATCTGCCTCCATTCAAATGGGAGGCATACACTGCCTGCCTGGTACTGGTAGACACCACTATTTAATTTACCAAACTAACAACATTAAAAGCAGACAAAGTCCATTAATAAAGCTAGATCTTGAAAGTTAAATAACTCCTTGCATGTCTCAAGTTTTCTGTTATTCAGGTGACTTATCTCTGGCAATCTTACAGGAACTGAAATGAGAGACAGACAACAAACAATATAACAAAGAGAAAAAGTCTCTGAGTCTCTGTAGTGGACAACAGTCCACGGAGTTCATGTCTCTTCATGGTGTATGTGGATCACTGGATCTATGATGGCTGAAGAAGTTTTCTGTCTTCCATGGGAGTCTGGTATTGAAGTTCCCAAATGGTGCCAAGTTGTAATTATTGATCTGCAGTTCTGCATCTCTGATGAAACTTTGATGATAGGTATCTGATCTTTCATCAGCTGGTGGATAAACTGAAGACACAATGTTAGTGAAAAGAACGGTCAACTCTGGACAGATCCCTGTGTCAGAGTTAGGGTCTTTAAGCTCAAAGGAGTTTTCCATAGCTGGGTGTCACGTTAGTGAGGAAACGTGAGCCCTTGGGCCACTGCTGAGGAGTGGCAATGGCAGGAGAATCACCCCAAAACAAGAGACAAGGCAGAACACAGACAGTCAGATACAACCAGAACTGGAACAGCTGGACTGAAGCTGCAGCTGAAGTAGAGCAAGCTGGAACAGGCAGGGCAGGGCACAGTAGAAGCGTCCAGGAAACCAAACAGAGTCTTAGGCTGGCGGCAAGCAGTAGAATAAACCAGGGAACAAGCCAAGTGTTGGGCAGGCACCAAGCAGGAGAAGTAAACCAGGAAACACGCCGAGTCTTGGGCAGGCAGCAAGCAGGAGAATTAAACCAGGAAACACGCTGAGTCTTGGGCAGGCAGCAAGCAGGAGAAGTAAACCAGGGAAAACAAGCAGGGCAGGTCCACCACAGGATACGGAGAACAGGAAGCACTGCAACAACTCTCACCAATGAGAAGCTCATCAGATGACCTCTGTTGCTAAGGCAAAGTAGAAAGTAACCCAGTGGTCAGTGGTGTTCCTAGGGGGGGGCGGTCCTCCCTGGGTGCACGCCGCCGGGGGAGGTGTCGCGCCCGCCTGCCCTCCGTTGTTCCATGCTTCTTCTCTGCCCCGGAACAGGTTACTTCCTGTTCCGGGGCAGAGAAGAAGCATGAAACAACAGAGGACAGGTGCGCGCGGCACACCCCCCCCCCCCCCCGGAGGTGTGCACCCGGCGGGGGGGTGTTCTTCGTGGAGGTGTCCTTTCGCCGGGGGGGGGTCCTTGCTGCATTGGGGGGGCGCTGCACCCGAGGGGCGGGGCGAATCGGCGATCCACCCCGGGTGCCAGCCCCCCTAGGAACGCCACTGCCGGTGGTTCATAAAGGCAACCGACAAGGGAGTTCACCAGGTAAGGGTGCTGCTAAGTTCCAAAAGTCCCAAGACAGTCTGGAAGGCTGGAAGATCCGGACCGGACCGGACCGGACCAGCATGACTTCTGGAACATGAGAAACAACAACCAGACTGTCCGTTGCAGCCACCAGATCTAACCACCAGGTGGCAAAATGAATGAGCACATGAGACATGGCCACAATCGTAACAGCTGGGGACATATGGCCAGGTTTTAGAAGGAAATCTGTTCCCAATAACTATATGGTTTCCATTAGATGGGATGCTGGCACAGCTCTGGTGGCATTCTTCTGGGTTTTGGTTAGTTGGCATATAATATCACTGTTCTGATTGTGTTGACTTCGTATATACTCAACTCTGTTACTGACATACATGTAAAATTTCCTGGATTGGTTGTAGATGTAGCTGAGGATGACTTTACCATCAGTATAAAAATTGACTGTGTCTAGTTGAATGTCCCTTTCACTTAGTATCATTTCTGCTATCTCTATAGCCAGCATTGCTCCACACAATTCTAAGTATGGAACGGTATGATTGGATTGTGGTGCTAACTTCGCTTTGCCAAAGATGAATCCCACATGAGATAGCCCATCTGCATCTGTAGCTTTCAAGCTGGCCACTGCAACCATGGCTTTTTTAGAAGCATACCAGAAGATGCAGATCTCTTTGTGACAGGCAGTACCGAGTGCTGCAGGGATGTTAGTGCATAAGATGTGCAGTTATTCAAGAGTCTTTAGAGAATCTTTCCATTTCTCCCATTCTTGTCACATATCTGGTGGCAGTGGGACATCCCACTCATCAGTACTTTAGGAAAACTCTCTCAGTAGAGATCTTCCTTGAATGGTGACTGGAATCACAAACTCCAGGATGTCAGAAACAGAACGAAGCCTTCGGAGGAAGAAGAGGACCTCCTCGGCTGGTGGGGAATGGGGTCCCCTGCCAGCAAAGGTAGCCCACGGTGACGGTGGGGGAGGGTTGGCGGCGGGAAGGGGGGGTCGAGAGGGTCGTCAGCAGGGGTTGTCAAAGTTGGCGGTGGCAGGGGGGTCGGCAATAGCGGGGAGGGTCGGTAATGGTGGGGGGGTCGGCGATGCCAAGGGGGGGGCTAAAATGTGCCCCCTCACCTCAGGCTCTGGCCCCCCTTCCGCCGAAGTCTGGCTATGCCCCTGTTTTATCCCCGAGCCTACCTTTGTTTATTAAAAGACGGCAGCAGCAGCAATTCCCATTGGCTGCCCCTGCTGCCTGCACCAGCCTCTTCTCTCTAGTGCAGCCCACCTTCGACATAACTTCCTGTTTCCTCAGAGATGTGCTGCAATAGAGAGGAGGCTGGGGGGTGGGAAGTACCATCTCAGCCCTGCTTTGGGCCGCCCCTGTACTTAAACATGTGACTACAACAGTTACATGTGGGCATGCCTCAAGATTGGCGCATAAATGCCAACTTACGCTAGTATTCTATAACGAAATCTGAGCGCCCAGAGGTTGTTTTAGAATTCAGTTTAGCGTGCTGCATGTCAGGGCCTCACTCTTGGCCACCTGTATATAATTGCCCCCTAAGTAGTTTGCAATAAATACACATGGAGGGGCATAATCGAACACAAATGCCTATCTCCATGGGCGTTTATCTCCGAGAACGGGTCCGTGAAGGGGCGGGCCAAACCGTATTTTCAAAAAAATGGATGTTTTTGAGCTGGGCGTTTGTTTTTTTTTAGCGATAATGGAAACTAAAAAGGCCCAGCTCAAAAACGTCCTAATGCGAGCCATTTGGTCGTGGGAGGGGCCAGGATTGGTAGTACACTGGCCCCCCTGATATGCCAGGACACCAACTGGGCACCCTAGGTCAGTGCGGTGGACTTCAGAAAAAGCTCCCACATGCATAGCTCCCTTACCACGGGTGCTGAGCTCCCAACCCCCCTCCCCCAAAACCCACTACCTGCAAATGTACAACACTACCATAGCTCTTAGGGGTGAAGGGGGCACCTACATGTGGGTACAGTGGATTTTGGAGGCCTCCCATTTACCAGCACAAGTGTTGCAGGTGGGGGGGGGATGGGCCTGGGTCCACCTGGCTGAAGTGCACTGCGGTACCCACTAAAAGTGCTCCAGGGACCTGCATACACGCAGGCCTCTAGGACTTGTTGCTGCTGTATAACATTGGCACACCAGTTGACACCTGAAGACTAATCTCTCCGAAAACGTCCTTTATTGGAATAAGCACGTTTACTCACAGTTAACTGCAGAGGTTGTGCCCCACTGGCAACGAGTCTCCCTGGTACTGAGATGAGCAGTAGGTCAGAGCTGGCAGAATGCTGTACAATGCCCTCTTTCAGCCACATTCAAGGTAAGAACTAAGTTGTCTAACGTGGCTAACAAAGGAAAGGGAACTAAAACTGGCTTACAAAAATGGCCACTACCGCATGGACTGCAACAGGAAACACAACAGGGCACACTCTGACCCAACAGGCAGGAGGAAAAGCACCATGGGAGAAGAGCCTACCAACTACCAACATCGTGAGACTGTAACACAAGCTAATGAAATCACAGAGCCAATACCCTACACCCACCACAATGCAATGCTGATGTGACCCTGTACTGCACCCAAGAGCCTCATCTGACCCAGGGAAAGGCTGTGACAGGATCAAACACATTCTGCTGTCATGGAGGTGGGTACGGCATTTGAGGCTGGCATACAGGCTGGGAAAAAAGTTTTTAAAGTGGGTTTTGTTTTGGTGGGAGGGGGTTAGTGACCACTGGGGGAGTCCGGGGATGTCATCCCCGATTCCCTCCAGTGGTCATCTGGGCAGTTGGGGCACTTTCTTGGGACTTGTTCGTGAAAAAAAAGGGTCCAAAAAAAGTGACCCAAAATCGCGGTAAAAACGCCCTTTTTTTTCGATTATCAGCTACAGACGCCCATCTCTCCTCGGCTGATAACCACGCCCCAGTCCCACCTCCGACACACCCCCATCAACTTTATTCGTTTCCGCGACGGAGTGCAATTGGAAACGCCCAAAATAGGCTTCCGATTATACCGATTTGGGCGCCTTTGCGAGAAAAACGCCCATCTCCCGATTTCTCTTTCAATTATAAGCTGGATAATATAATGAGCATCATTAAAAAAAATCAAACATTAAACAATAAAATATTAAAACATGAATCATAAAACAGATTGGAACAGATGTGCTTTCAGATTCTTGAAAAATGATACAAAATGTTCACGTCATGCAACTCAAGGTGTCAGTTATTCATAGCATACTGTATATATATATTACATCTTCGGTTCTTTTGAGGTAGCATTAGTATTTTTAGCTAACTAACAGATCTGTGAATTAATGTCCTCTGTCTGCCATCAGTTAATACAATGGAAATATATAAGAGATTTGCATACATAAAGGCATGCATATGGAATGTGGAGCAGCTACAGGTCTCTTCTGGATTCAGTTGCTAAGAAACCGGCCTGCCTTGAGAGAGGAGCCAGAGAACAACTCATCACCCTCATCTTCAGTATAGCAGACGTGAAAAGAAATGGACAAGGAGCCTCACCACACATAGAAAAACCATTTAAAAAATATCTACAACATGATGTTGCATGATGATCCACAAGCTGTTCCTGTGAGAGCTCTGGATGTAGGAAGAAAAGAAAACCAGAGCAGAAATAAATACACCAAACAAACAAGATTCAAGATTATTGAGCACTTGCTATCCCGCCTATTGGCAATGCCAACTGAGTGGCTTACAGACCAAAAAAGAGGAAAGAGGAAAAGAGAGAAGGACTGAACACCAAGCAGAGGGAAGGAGGGAGACCTACAATAATCATGATAGTAAAGAGGGGGAAGGGGGAGTGCTCTCAAAACATACCCACAGGGTATTAGGGATGTTGGAAAGCCTCTAGATAGAGGTGAGTCTTTAGTTCAGTCTTTAACCGTTCCAGGGAAGTTTGAGACCTCAGGTGCTGTGGAAGCCGATTGCAGAGCTTTGGGCCTTGAACAGAAAAAAACGGCATTTCGGATTCTAGCATGTACAAAGAAGGCAAGAACAAAACTCAGAAAGGAATCTAGGTGTCGTTGATGATACGTTGAAACTTTGTGCTCAGTGAGCTGCAGCAGCTAAGAAAGCAAATAGAATGCTAGGTATTATTAGGAAAGGAATGTAAAACAAAAATGAGGATGTTATAATGCCTTTGTATCGGTCCATGTGCGACCGCACCTCGAATATTGTGTTCAATTCTGGTCACCGCATCTGAAAAAAGATATAGTGGAATTAGAAAAAGTGCAGAGAAGGGCAACGAAAATGATAAAAGGGATGGGACAACTTCCCTATGAGGAAAGGCTAAAGCAGCTAGGGCTCTTCAGCTTGGAGAAAAGGTGGCTGAGGGGAGATATGATAGAAGTCTATAAAGTAATGAGTGGAGTGGAAAGGGTAGACGTGAAGCATCTGCTTACTCTTTCCAAAAATACTAGGACTAGGGAGCGCATTCAATGAAGCTACAAAGTAGTAAATTTAAAACGAATCAGAGAAACTTTTTCTTCACTCAACATGTAATTAAACTCTGGAATTTGTTGCCAGAGAATGTAAGAAAAGTGGTTAGCTTAGCGGGGTTTAAAAAAGGTTTGGACGGCTTCCTAAAGGAAAAGTCCATATACCATTATTAAAATGGACTTGGGGAAAATCCACTGCTTATTTCTGGGATAAGCAGCATAAAATATTTTGTACTTTTTTGGGATCTTGCCAGGTATTTGTAACCTGGATTGGCCACTGTTGGAAACAGGATGCTGGGCTTGATGGACCTTTGGTCTGTCCCAATATGGCAATACTTATGTAGTTATGTACTTATGTAGAAGGAAATCTGAACTTCTTCAGAGAGGGATTTAGGGGTCCTTTTACCTAGCCACGCTAAAAAGTAGCTGGCAGTGTTGTCAGTACATGGGTTTTCTGTGTGCTGAGGCCTCTTTTAGCAAGGCGGTAAAATGACTGCCTTTCCATTTTTTTTGTAATGGCCACGCACTAATTTCCTCATTAGCGGTGGCCATTACTGCAGATGCCCTTACCACCACCTATATAGGTGGCAATAAGGGCTCCCACATTACTCCTGCGCTAATCAGGTAGTTCCTGCACTGGAAAATAAAAAATATTTTCCAGTGTGGGGTTAGCAAGCGCTAAGCAGAAAACTACTGTGGGACACCTCAGCACATCCCGTGGTAATGCTCTTTTAGTGAGCGGTAGGCCCGCGTTAGGCCTGGTCCTTTAGAGAGGTGCCTGATAGGGATGTGCATTTGTTTGAAAAGAGAGCAAAAGGAAAAATCCGCTGAAACGTTATTTTTTTCTGCAGCTTCAATAGAATGCATTATTTTATGGACAGACACATTGTTGAAGAATAGCGTACACAATAAAAAGTAAAAAGAAGAAAACAAAATAATTTTGTAAATGACACAGGTAAACCAAAACAAAAATGTTTGGCCTGTACAACCCCAGTGGCTGAAGCTTAAAAACACTAGTGCTTTAGAACAGCCCCTCAGAACATCCAAGCTGGCATCATTTGAACTTGACAAATTGACATCTACCAATGAATAGCCAAGCTGGATTGACTTGATGAACAACTATCCTTTCAAATTAATATCCACTTATGGACATTCAAGGTGGTGTCATATAGATGGTTGATGTAATGAATGTCCATCCTTTCAAATTTGCATTCACTTATAGACAGTCAAACTGGCATCATTTGGATGTTTACACTATGGATGTCCATCATTTCAAACTGGCAGCCACCTATTGGTGGCCATTGAGCAAACTTCATTGTTCTTGGTGCATTGCACTTTCGTTATAGTTTTTCCAGAGTGGTTTTTACAGCAGAACACCTATAAAAATTCTAAAAAAACACTTATTTTATAAAAACAACATAGACACCTATATGCCTTTATAAAATAGGCACCCAGAACAATCCTCAGAAGTGCAATAGATTCTTTCATCCATGCGGCCCAGTACAGTTCTCTATAACCCAATGCCTTCAGCATTCATGAAAAGGTTCGGAGCTACCTTACTTCCTTTTCTCCATTTGCTAGTGTTTACTTCACTATCTTCTGGCATTGTCTCAAAGGCTTGGAAACATGCCTATATTGCTCCCAAGCAGAAAGATAGGGCATTAGATCCGTCTCTTCTTACCAATTACCGTCCCATCTTGCAACTCCCTTTCATATCCAAAATAATTGAACACGTAGCTCGCCTCCACTTTGAACATCACCTAGAACAACACTCTATTCTGCACCCCCCCAACAAACCAGGTTTTGAAAATGTCAATGCTCTGAGACAGCTCTCCTAGGACTTACTATGGGCGTATTAGAACATTTCGATAGGAATTAATCTGTAATTCTGATCTCTCTTGACCTCACCATGGCATTCTACATGATAAATCACACTCTCTTTCCCCAACGCTTATCCACGATCAGCATCAAGGGCACAGCCCTCTCCTGGATACAGTCTTTTCTAATCAAGTGTCCTGGTATAATTCTTCTTCTTTTCTTTAAACTTCTCCCTGAGGGGTTCTCCAAGGTTCTGTACTTGCACCTCTGTTGTTTAACCTCTTCCTCTCCCCACTACTGTTCCTAGCTGATGGGCTGATGATCAAAACCCAACACTATTCAGGATAGCGCTCTCAAAATACCATCTCTCAACTGCCGTACTAGCATGGAACAGCAGCGCGGACATGATCAGAGTTAATATATGCAGATATAAGCAGCGCTGTAGTAGTGCTAACCCCCTCTAAACAGCATGATAAAATATGCTAAGCAGCCGGGACACATGCATACTAATTTGATGCGCTAAAAGAAGCCAGGAACTACTCGCATGTGCATAGGTAGGGTACGCCATCATGTGCATCCTTGCGTAGGACAGCTCGTTGGTGTGTCGTAAAGTGCACCCTGCCATAAAGCACAAGATAGCAGACAAGCACTGTTGAGACACCTCCATCACACATCTCTAAAAAAGCACTCGAAACTGCAGAAAAACTCTTCAGAGCACACAGGTACAACTGGCAGAAGAAGTGGACAATAAACTGTCTTCCAGGCTTCTTCTGGCAGTACTTCCGGCTCACATGGGATGGAGAGAAATGGGAGGTAATTTACATATATATATAACTTTTCAGCTCAGATGGGACATAACACCAGCTATAACCTGGCATTATTTTGCGGCATTCTTTTCTGCCTAACGCCGTTCAACACTTCTGTTCATTGCAGCGCTATTTTTTGATCATCTAGGGGAAATAGGAAATGGCCTCATTTGCATGACATTGACTACATTTACATGCTATCTGCACAATTGCCTGGCATGCTCACTGTTTACGGTGGTAACCCTACTGATCATCCCGTGTTTGTGAGTGCATGCGTTAGAATGGCGCTAATGGCCTTTAGCCATTCATCTGCCCATGAGTCCCTTGGTTTGACTGTATTTGCTTATGCAGATGATATCCAAATCCTAGCTCAGATAGATCCTGCTACCCCTCTCTCCATTCAATCTATTAATACCGAACTAGACCAGATTGACTCATGGCTTCATACCCACAAACTTATTCTCAGCTATGGAAAAAGCACGTGTGTTGTTCTCTCTCGTTTAAACTCACACTCACTAGTCAGCCCTGTTATCATTGCAAATAATCTCCTCACACTATTTCCATCTGTTAGCACTGTAGGGGTTATCCTAGATGAAGCACTCACCATTCGTCCCCACATTTGTAAGGTTGTGCGTACCTGCTTTTTCAAATTTAAAATGCTTTATTCTGTTCGCCGCTTGTTCCATACTTCAGCACTTTGTGTTCTTCTACATTCCTTAGTATTATCTGGTCTCGATAATTGCAATGCTTTACTACAGAGACTCTGCAAAAATGATATTAAACGTCTATAACTGGTCCAAAATGCGGTCTTTCGTCTCCTTATGGGAGCAAAGCTGTACGACCACGTCACACACCTTCTCTGAGATAAACATTGGTTGCCTGTATCTCTCAGAATATGATATAAAACCCTTCTCTTAGTTCACAAGATTCTACACTCTGCAGCCATCGTACCTGTCCTGCTTCCTGACACTCCCATGACTTCCTCGCTCCTCTCAAGAGCAACTTCTATATGTCCCTTCTCCCCTTTTACCTTCATCTTTCTACAGTGCGCTCCCGTGTTTTCAGTGTAATGGGCCCTCTGCTATGGAATGCTATACCTTTGCCACTATGACTGGAAACTACATTGTCCACTTTTAAATCCCAGCTTAAGGCCCATTTGTTCTCCTTAGCTTTTGACTCCTGCCCTGCTCCACCAGCAGCGGGCTCAGCCATGCCAACACAGCAGCGACCCTCTTGGCTCTTACTAGTACCTTATACTTTAGGCCCTACTCTCTCTTTCCTACCTTTGTTGTACTTCTTTCCCCTTTTCACTAATATTTGTTGATTGTATTGTAAACTACCTTGATGGTATTTCCCTTAGGTGGTATATCAAATTTATGAATAAACTTGGAAACTTGGACTGCACAAAGCTCTCACACAAATGTACACCTGCTCTGAGACATACATGTAAATATGTGTAAGTTTGTTTTATAGAGTTACATGCATATATCACAATGCCACCCCTGCTCCACCCAAAAGTATGCCCCTGGGAATGCCTATGCCTGCATTGAATAAAAGTAGGCACTATCATTGCACCTAATTGTACATGTGTATATTTCAGTGCAATTTCACTACCACCACTTTCTGCATGTAAAACACGTTTTACATGCTGAAAGTGCTTTATAAAATCCCCCCTAGAGTATATTGTCCATGTGTACATGTCTCTTCCAGTGATCTATTTTAACTTTTGTAGCCCACTTTGATATTGTGAAAGGTGGTATATTAAGTTTTAATAAAGTGAACTAAACTACTTGGCGCCGAGTTCTCTGGTAGTATTGCTTAATGTTGCCAGTTCATCCTAACCTTGGCACTGCTTCTCCTTCTCGGTATTGACACATCTCTCTCTCGCTCTCTCTCTCTCTCTCTCTCTCTCTCCTACCCCTATGTTCCAACTCAAAACCATTTCATAGCAAAACATTTTTCAAATTGCCACTTAAGGACAGGACTGCTGCGGACCCAAGAAATAACATGACTGCTTAATACTGCCAGGACAGAAGAATGGAAAAAGGAAGCAACATTACTTACATCTCATTTTCAAAATTTCTTTTAACCTGCATATTCTAATTTTTGCTGTTCATTTGCTTTCATTTGTTTTGAGGTTTTTTTTGGGGGGGGAGGGGGTCAATGAAAACCCGTAAACTGCAAAACCTGGTTTCTGAGCAGCTCAACTTTAAACTCAGCATTCAGATTTACACTTTTCAATTCAAAGGTCTGAAGCTGGCCTTAAATTATTATTTTTTATTGTGAATGTTGTAAGCAACATTGCTAAGAACTTCATTTTTAGAAAAAAAATTCATTATTTTAATCTCCCTTTTTCAAAAGGTAACTGGAATTTTTAAATGACAAAAAGTATGTTCCATCGACTACAAATTCTGGTCCATCGGAAGTTCAGAATCCTTGCTTTTGCCTCATTTCTCCTAACATTCCTGATTCATATGTTGCTTGGCCTGGTCCCTACTGTCCATCGCACCTCAGATGACTCCTGTCCTTGCCCCCCGATGGCAGAACTCTTCCCTCTAGGGAAGAACCATCACAGACTGCAGGCTCAGCACAGGAAACAGACTCTTCGGGTCCTCCAGGACTTCAGTGGCAGCAACGGCTCAGCACAGAAAACCTCCCAGTCCCTGGAGCAGATTGTGGATACCAGGGAAACCAGTTGGCAAGTTCCGGGGAATTCTGAGGCTGGAAGGGAAAGAGGGACACTGAAAACCGTCAACTATACAGGCTCAAAGCTGACAGCTCTGTTCAAGCACCCTCTCTATTTGATCCCCACACCACCACTGGCCGATGGTGATAGGCTGTTTACCGTCAACTCCAAAGAGCGTTTCACCTTGAAATCCAGCGGGAGTGAGGAGTGGTGAGCACTGTACTCCATATTTTCTTGATCAACTTTCTTTGAGGCAAATTTGGATTTAGCTCAAGCTTTTTCAGTAGTAGCCCTTATCTGATACCTTCACCCCTAGATTAGTACCCCGAAACAATCACTAGGATGTCAAAATCACTATTCTGAACCCAGGCACTGACAGGACAGGAGTGTCCTGGGATCACTCCTGCCCCCTCCCCCACTGGCCACTAGGAGAATTGCCAGTATGAGCTGAGGAGGGTGGGAGTCTTGGTAATGATATTGGGGGCTAAGGGGGTTGGATGTGATGGTTCGGGGGTGAATGTGTGCCATGGGGGGGAAGTGATATATACTTGCCCTGTTAAATAGACCAATAGTCATAAAAACTTTAAATGCATTTTTATATTGATCTGACCTTGTGTGAATAACATTCAAAAACAGTTCATAAACCGTATCTTATCTATTCAAAGCCTCTTCACAATTTGCATTGCTCTGCCAGTGTCATGTTGTGGGGTACAGAACATTATATGAACACCCGAGAACACGATCTCAGACACACCAAATATAAATATCAATTTATCTTTGATGCCATCGTTAGGTGGTGAGCTTGAGTTGTTATTTAAAGATTTGTCCTTTGTACCAACCCATATGTATGATTCCTTTCAGATGACAGTTGATCTTGAATGTTTTATTAGGAATTTATGTATTCAGCTTTTTTTGCTGAACATCTACAGATGAACATATCTTATTCTGTTGTGAAACCTAAATCTAAGGGTTGTCACCCTGGACCTTTGGATCCAGCTTTATTGACCTGTAAAAATATGGTCATATGAGATTTGAAAGCCTTTGAAAAGAGAGACAACATATAGCTTTCAAGTTGAATACATATGAGATGGAGGGTAAGGGCAATGGGATCTGATATTATAAATAAACCGTAACCGCCTTTCTGTGGTACAATCAAAGTGGTTTACAATTATTATATACAGGTACTTTCTCTGTCGCTAGTTGGCTCACAATCTAAATATTGTACCTAGGGCAATGGAGGATTAAGTGACTAGCCGAAAGTCACAAGGAGCTGCAATGGGAATTGACCCAGTTCCCCAGGTTCACAGCCCACTACACTAACCACTAAATTCATTGAAGAATGATACTTCCATAGTTATAAAAAAAACTGAGGGAGGCACTATGGTAGGAATTAATCCTGCTGATTATATCTCAGAAGCAAACACACTAACCAGCTTATTTTCAAAAGAGAAAGACGCCCATATTTCGACCCAAATCGGTATAATCGAAAGCCGATTGTGGTCGTCTTCAACTGCAATCTGTCGCGGAAACGGGCAAAGTTGACGGGGGGTGTCAGAGCCGTGGTGAAAACAGGACTGGAGCATGGTTATTGGCCAAGGAGAGATGGGCGTCCTCGGCCGATAATCGAAAAAAAAAAAAGGCGTTTTAGCACGAATTTGTGTCACTTTTGTTGTACCCTGTTTTTTCACAAACAAGTCCCAAAAAGGTGCCCTAAATGACCAGATGACCACTGGAGGGAATCGGGGATGACCACCCCTGACTCCCCCAGTGGTCACTAACCCCCTCCCACCAAAAAAACCCCACTTTACAAAGTTTTTTTTCCCCAGCCTCAAATGCCGTACCCACCTCCATGACAGCAGAATGTGTTCTATCCTGTAACACCTGCTTACTGGGTCAGAGTGTGCCCTGTTGTGTTTCCGGTAGTCCATGCAGTAGTGACCATTTTTGTAAGCCAGTTTTAGCTCCCTTTCATGTGTTACCCACATTACTGAAAGTGGGCATTGTACACCATTCTGCCAGCTCTGACCTACTGCTAATCACAGTACCAGGGAGACTCTTTGCCAGTGGGGCACAACCTCTGATCTGCAGTTAACTGTGAGTAAACGTGCTTATTCAAATAAAGGACATTTTCCGAGAGAGTAGTCTTCAGGTGTGGACTGGTGTGCCAAGGTTATACAGCAGCAACAAGTCCTGTCCCTGGAGCACTTTTAGTGGGTACTGCAGTGCACTTCAGGCAGGCAGACCCAGGGCCATCCCTCCCTCCCTCCCTCCCTGTAACACTTGTGGTGGTAAATGGGAGGCCTCTAAAACCCACATGTGCTTGCCCCCTTCACCCCTAAGAGCTATGGTACTGTTGTACAGTTGTCCCTCCCACGATCAAATGGCTTGGATTAGGACGTTTCTGAGCTGGGCGTTTTTAGTTTCCATTATCGCAAAAAAAAAAAAAAAACCGCACATCTCAGAAAGGACCAAATCCATGGCATTTGGTCCGTACAAAACCCGTATTTTCGAAACAAAGGATGGACGCCCATCTTTTTCGAAAATACGGTTCAAACCGCCCCTTCACGTACCCGTTCACGGACATAGACGCCCATGGAGATGGGCGTTAAATTATACCCCTCTACATATACTAAATCTTTGCAAAATTTGATCAAGAAAGTTACTCTTAAATTTTAATCTCAATAAAACTCTTCATAATGTGGCCAATAGTGTAAATATAATAGCATGACATTTGTACTTTTTCAAAAAAGCATTCTATCACCTATGTTTACTAAGGTGCGCTATAGGCACAATAGCATTTTTAATGCAAGTAAATGGTTTATGCAATGCATAGAAATGCAATGCATAGAAATGTATAGGCACGTTAGCGTTTAGCACGCCTTAACTTTAAAGGTGCATTAAAAACACTAACGCACCTTAGTAAACATACCCCATTTATGTATTTAAAACTGTGAAGTGCTGTGTATAGCCATGTGCCCCTAAAACAGGGGTTTTCAACACAGTCCTCGGGACACTCCCAGCCAGTCAGGTTTTCAGGATACCCACAATGAATATTCATGAGATAGATTTGCATACAATAGAGGCAGGGCATGCAAGTTTCTCATGCATATTCACTGTGGTTATCCTGAAAACCTGACTGGCTAGGGGTGTCCCAAGGACTGGGATGAGAACCCATGGATTAAATTAAAGGAGAATGATGACACATTTGGCACAGTGATTCACAGTTGCATTGTGGCATCCATGTCTTCAACTGCATACCCCCAAATTCTACATATGGCGCCTTAAGTTGTGCACGCTTATTTGGCTATACAGCCAAATTGCACTGATAACTTAATAAGCCAATCAGTGCTGATAATTGGTACTTAATAACCAATTAGTGGCACTAATTGGCTTTAATTAGAATTTACACACACAACTTTCTAGGAATATTCTAAAACACAGTGCAAGTAAATTCTAATGTGCACAGTCAAAAAGGGGGGTGGCCATGGGCGTGGAATGGGTGGGTTGTGGGCGTTTCAAAAAACTATGTGCACTATTATAGAATATATCCAATCTGCATCTAACTGAGGCACAGGTATTTAGGCCTGGTTTTAGGTGGCCTAAATGGGTGTGCCTAAATTTTAGTGGAATGAACAGCGCATGAGTATAAATATATTTATATTCTATAAACTATGCCTAAATTTAGGTGCAGTTTATAAAATCACACTAACTGTGTGGTTTAACGGCACCAATTTTTAAGGCACCATATATAGAATTTCCCCCACAGTGAATATATTGATAGGAGTCACATGTTTTTGTGAAAAGTGGGTAATATTCATCCAGTGGCATTATTTTTAAATGCTGACTGCCACCAGTTCAGTTAGACCCCGTGCAGGTAGTGGACTGAATATCTGGGTTCTGTTCAGGCTCTGGCCAGTCCCAAAATACAACTGCCAGGTGTGATATTCAGCCCAGTTGGCTAACCAGGTAACAGGCTGAATATCAAGTTAACTTCTTCTGACCCCTCCCTCAGCCCAGAGAATTTCCCCCTTCTGACCCCCTTCCATATGATCTTACCCTTTTCTGACCCTCATCTCCACCCCCCTCATAGGCCCCATAGGGAAAAGAGAGAAAGGAGATGCTGGACCAGTGGAGGGGGGGGGGGTGCGCTGACTGAAAATTTGCAGGGGGCGCCAGAGACCCTAGCACTGGCCCTGTGCCTGCTTTATACACATGTAAGTGCCGGGGTTTTGTATGTGTATATCACAAATGGGACTTCTAAAAGAAAGGTCATAATGTTATTTTCAAAACCACCACTGATATGAATAACATACTGACATGGGATTTAAGCGAGTGAAAGTTTTCCAATAATGTTTTTTTTTATTACATCAATTTGTATTTATTTCACATGTACTGATGTGTTCAGTGCTGATATTCCTTGAAAACAGGGGTAGTGGAGCATCTTTTTCTTTGGGGGAGCAAAGCTCAAACATTTGTCCTTCTCGTGCCTATCATCCCATATTCCTCCTCTCAATGGCATCTAGAATCTCTCTCCTTTCCTACATCTCAAGCTCCCTTCCACCCCTAACTCTCCATGGTGCCCTTCATTTGTAATGCTACTAATCATTTTTATAGCACTACTAGACACACGCAGCACTGTACACATTATATGCAGGTACTTACCTGTCCCTAGAGGGCTCACAATCTAAGTTTTTGTACCTGGAGTAATGGAGGGTTACGTGACTTGCCCAAGGTCACAAGGAGCTGCAGTGGGAATTGAACCCAGGTTGCCAGGATCAAAGCCCACTGCACTAACTATTAGGCTACTCCTCTACTCCTTCCCTATCTCACAAACCCTCTTTCCCCACCATGGTGTCCAACATTTCCCTCCTTACAGACCTCTCGAACTCCCCTCCCTCCTCTATAGTATCCAACAATTCTCTCCTTCCCTATATCTCACCCCCCCCCCCCCCCATGGTGTCTAGCATTTCTCTTCTTTCTTCCCTCCCACCTCTTCAGCGTATCTTTCCTTCCCGCTTCCCCCTCCCCCCCTGCACAGCATTTCTCTCCTGCATTCCTTCTCTCCACTTACCACCTATTCAGCATTTTTCTTCCCCTCCTCCCCATAGTGTCCAGCATTTCTCTCCTCTTCCTCTGTGATCTCCAGCATCTTTCTCCCACATGGTGTTGATTTATTACCACTGTTCCCTGAGTGGTGATGCTGCAATCATCTCTTAACAAAACAGCATCACAGCCAGTCGGCATGGGCCCTTGAGCATCTACGCATGGTCAAGGCTTGCCAGCTTCCTGTTTCAGAGGGAGCGGAAGCCGGTAGGCCTTTAGCATGTTCAGATGTTAAGCAAATTGCAGTGTCCCTGCCCAGGAGAAAGAGGGTAAGAAATCAACCCTTCATGCAGGAGAAAGAAGAAAGTTGCTGGAGACCACAAGGGGTAGGGGGAGGAGAGAAATGCTGCGGACAGGGTCAGAAGGCAGGGAGGAAGAAAGGAAAATTTGGGGTGTGTCATAGCACCTTTGCCCCCCCCCCCCCCCCCCCCCCCCCCCCATTCTGACACCTATGCTTGAAAAAGCTGGAACAGGTGAAACAGTGGCTGTTGTTAAAAAGGCATAAGGTGTGCCATACTGGGACAGACTGAAGGTTAATCAAGCCCAGTATCCTGCTTCCAACAGTGGCCAATCCAGATTGCAAGTACTACTACTACTTATCATTTCTATAGCGCTACTAGACGTATGCAGCGCTGTACCTGGCAGGATCCCAAAACAAGTAGATTTTATGATGCTTGTCCTAGAATATACAGTGGATTTACCCAAGTCCATCTTAATAATGTCTTATGGACTTTTCTTTTAGGAAGTTATCCAAACCTTTTTTAAATCCTGCTAAGCTAACTGTGCAGGTTGTGAAGAGATGTTGAATAGACATAAATTGTTTTGAATCTGTTTTTGAATGCTATTCACACATGATTAAATGCACTTTTATATAAATCTGTAGTGGGTTTTTTTTTTGAGCATTGATGTTTTTAAGCAGTTTTTTCAAAGTACTAGGTCAATGTACTTAAAAGTAAAAAATAATTGTATATCTTAATACTTAAGTAAAAGTAACAATATAGTGAAGATCACATTAAAAATTTACTTAAGTGAAAGTAAAAACGTTATTGCCTAATATAATACTTTTTGAGTAAAAAGTACAAGTATCGCAACTATAATGGATGCATCTATTGTTAATGTTTTTATCCCAACAACTTTATTGCTTTACAAATGAATCCACTTTGCTTTTAGTAAAACTAAATTTTTGAAAATGACTGTCACTCATGTGTGTGCACTTGTGAGTCATTAATCCAACACAGCTAAAAAGGTTCAACAACTGCATTAGCAGCAAGTGGATTGTTCAGTCTGATAAAAAGGTCTTTCAAATCAGGCCAGGTTGCAATATTACTGATTTCTTCTGACTGGGTCTGCAGGTTATGATCAAGGGAATCTTTGAAACATTTGACTTCAGTATAGCAAAGAGTATTTTGTCATTATCATCTTCCTTAGAAGTGATCTGATCTAATTCATCAATTGCATCTTCATCTTTATCTTCATTGTCATTGCCATGCTGTCCAATTACAAAGAAGTCTTTCACAAAGTCGGGATCAATGTTGTTCTAACAATTTTTCAACTGATGGCGAACTCTGCATATCTTCGAGAATTGATGCAAACATGTCAGTTGTATGGGAACTCTTCAGTCTTAAGGCCAGGCAAGCAGATTTCCTCTCTAAAGACTCTTATCGATCCAGTGGACAGTTACCCCAATGTAAAATTTCTCATGGGATGCTGAGCAGTGTGTTGTGGTACAGACATATATCTGATCACCAAGAATTCTTACCAGCTTCAACTTCATCTCCATCTCCACATTAAACTGACCCAACCCATTTCTGTTCTGTTTGGCTGGAGACTAGTAACCTGTTCAACAAACACTGGCAACTCCACTGTTCTGAACAGCAAAATTTATGATGAGATGATCCACTGTTTGTGTGACAACGTTTGCAATAGCAAAATACTGTTCCCAGTTTTGCTGTTTCATTTGGATTGCTGAGGAATCATCATTTACATTTTCCTTCCGCTTTTACTTTCTACTTTTAACTGCAAGCATCAGATGTAACTGAGTAAAAGTAGTAAAAAGTAAAAGTAACAAATGTTATCCTGCACTTCTTTACAAATAAAAGTAAGAAAACTTTTACTTAAGTACAGTAACTAGTTATATTTATTTAGTTACTATACAACACCGTATTTAAGATACTTAAAAAAAAAAAAAAAGAACTATGGAGGCTATCACTAAGCTCTTTATTTTTCCTCCACAAGTATTAAGATTTTCACATACAGTGAAGGTGTAAGGGTTTGGTTTTAGTGAATCCAGACCATCTTCTTTCTCCATTTCATTTTTTATTTTTATTTTTTTATTTGCAATATTTTGTTATACCGCCTTTAACATGATATATCAAGGTGGGGTACCATATATTAAGAGAAGCGGATCACATTAAACACAACTTTTTGTGCTGTTAAATAGACCCCAGAACTAAACTGCAAGCTAGAACTTGCATATGCCTCGGAACAGGTGCAAAATCCAATGGGGATATTTTTTAAAACAAATGCCTATTTCCATTGTAAAATGGGAAGTGCATGCCTATTTTTGTGGCACACCCAAGCCACGCCCATACTGCAACCTACCACACCCAAGCCAAACCCCTTCCCTTTAAATCTTTGCAACCTTTGCATATGTGCAAACAGCAGCTTTCTAAATGTGCATGTGATCTAGATGTGTAAATGCTGCTATTTACTAGGCTTGCTTTTCTGAAGTAGGCTGTTTATAGCTATTCTGCATGCTATTTTAAATTCTATAATTTATAATTTTTCAATTTGTATTTATTTATTTGCTACATTTGTATCCCACATTTTCCCACCTCTTTGCAGGTTCAATGTGGCTTACAATATGCCGTAATGGTGATCACCATTTCCGGAGTGAGAATTACAGAATGTTGTTGTATTTCAAGAACAGAAAATATAATACAACTTAGAGAAAATAGATATACAATTTGCTTCAGTTATTTAAGAACAAGGGTAGTGTGTAACGTTCAATAATAACAGTATGATAAAGAAACCAATAAAAAGAGTTCAATGTTAACTTGTTCTAGTAAGAGTTTTGATGTCAGTTCATTTGAGAAGGATCCTTATGATAAGTATCCTTGAACAGGTTAGTCTTTAGTAGTTTCCGGAAGGCTGCCAAATCGTGTGTTGTTTTTATGGCCCTTGGTAATGTATTCCATAGTTGCGTGCAAATGTAGGAGAAACTTGATGCATATATAGATTTATATTTAAGTCCTTTGCAGTTGGGGTAGTGGAGATTCAAGAATGTGCGTAATGCTCTTTTTGTTTTCCTTGCTGGTAAGGTCTAACATATATATCGGGGCCTCACCATAAATAATTTTATGAACCAGGGTACAGGTCTTGAATGTAATTCTATCTTTTAGTGGGAGCCAATGTAGCTTTTCGCTGAGGGGTTTGGCTCTTTCATATTTCGTTTTTCCAAATATAAATCTGGCTGCAGTGTTTTGGGTTGTTTGGAGTTTCTTAATAATTTGTGCTTTGCATCCAGCATAGAAGCAATTGCAGTAGTCCAAATGACTTAACACCATTGATTGCACCAGATTACAGAATTTGTTATCTTTTCATTACTTTTTATTCTTTAATATTTTAGGGCTGTATTTCGATTAACATTTTAATTGTGAATAATCACACAATTGAAGGTATGTTATTTTTCCCCCCACTGCAGCTCCTTGTGACTCTGGGCAATGGATTGTTAGGGGGGGGGGTCTTTTACTAAGCCACGGTAGTGTTTTTAGCTGATGGTAGAAATAAGCTGGCACTAAACGCCAAGATGCCCATTATATTTCTATGGGTGTCTCAGCATTTACCGACAGTTGATTTCTACTGCCTGGACCGATATACTCATATCACCCCTCTCCTCAAGTCACTTCACTGGCTTCCGATCAGGTACCGCATACAGTTCAAGCTTCTCCTGCTAACCTACAAATGCACCCAATCTGCAGCCCCTCCTTACCTCTCTACCCTTATCTCCCCCTACGTTCCTACCCGTAACCTCCGCTCTCAAGACAAATCCCTCCTTTCAGTACCCTTCTCCACCACCGCCAACTCCAGGCTCCGCCCTTTCTGCCTCGCCTCACCCCATGCTTGGAATAAACTCCCTGAGCCCATACGCAAGGCCCCCTCCCTGCCCATCTTCAAATCCTTGCTCAAAGCCCACCTCTTCAATGTCGCCTTCGGCACCTAACCACCATACCTCTATTCAGGAAATCTTGACTGCCCCAACTTGACATTTCGACCTTTAGATTGTAAGCTCCTTCGAGCAGGGACTCTCCTTTGTTAAACTGTACAGCGCTGCGTAACCCTAGTAGCGCTCTAGAAATGTTAAGTAGTAGTAGTAGAGTTAAAAAAGCTAATAAAAGCCCCCCTAAGTGACTTGCCCAGAGTCACAAGGAGCTGTAGTGGGAAAAAATATATAGCATACCTTTAATCACACAATTAATAGCAATTAAAATTGTAATGCAGTCCTACTATTTACTTATCTAAATGCTTCTAACATGGCTTTTTCCCTCTGCATCTGGGCAATGGAATATATGGAGGGCAATTCTATAAAGTAAGCCCTAACATTTATGCCCCAATTATGTATATAAATGTATATAAATACACTGATGTGTGTCTGCTTATGTGCATATATGCCAATATTCTGCCTAAGCACTAATCTATAATTAAATTACTGAGTGGGTTAAAAACTTGTTAATCGGAAGGAGACAGAGGGTAGTAGTAAATGGAGCTTGCTCTGAGGAAAAGGATATTACAAGTGGTGTATCACAGGGGTCAGTCCTCGGGCCAGCCCTTTTTATCATCTTTGTGAGTGATATTACAGAAGGGCTGTCTGGTAAGGTTTGTCTCTTTGTGGATGATAGCAAACTCTGCAATAGGGTGGACACCCAGGAGGATGTGGATAGAATGAGGAAGGATCTGGCAAAGCTTGAATGGTCCAAAAATTGGCAACTAAGTTTTAATGCTAAGAAATGCAGGGTCATGCACTTGGGTCAAAAACCCAAGGGAACAGTACAGTATAGGGAGTGAAGTGCTTCTGTGTATGAAAGTAGAGCAGGACTTAGTAACATAGTAGATGATGACAGAGAAGACCTGTACAGTCCATCCAGCCTGCCCAACAAGATAAATTCATATGTGCTACTTTATATGTATACCTGACCTTGATTTGTATCTGTCAAACCAACAAAAAGAAGGTCCAAGTCTCCCGCAAAACACATAAAACACAAAGAAAGCGGGAGAAAAACCAAAATAGACCAGATAGAAACCACAAAGAGTAAGAGCACCAAAAGTTTATTAAGACTCTACATGGTCCGTGTTTCAGCCAACCGGCCTTCTTCAGGGGTCTTCAAATTGACGTATACAGATGTGCCTCCAGAATTCTCATGGAGTGCGGCATAAACGCTGGTGCTGTCTAAAACCACTCTTTGTGGTTTCTATCTGGTCTATTTTGGTTTTTCTCCCTCTTTCTTTCTTGATTTGTATCTGCCATTTTCAGGGCACAGACCATAGAAATCTGCCCAGCACTAGCCATGCCTCCCAACCACTAACCCCACCTCCCAACCACTGCGTTGCCACCCAATCTCTGCTAAGCTTTGCGTCTGATGACATTAAGGTGGCCAAACAGGTAGAACACTCAAAGCCAGAAAGATACTTGGGTGCATAAGGAGAGGAATGACCAGCAGGAACAAAGAGGTGATAGTGACCTTGTACAAGTCTTTGGTGAGGCCACATTTAGAATACTATGTGCAATTCTGGAGACCGCACTTACGGAAAGATATAAACAGAATAGAGTCGGTCCAGAGGGCGATTACAAAATTGGTCAGCAGTCTCGGTCATAAAACATATAGGGACAGGCTCATGAACCTCAATATGTATACGCTGGAAGAGAGGTGGGAGACAGGAAATATGTTAGAGACATTTAAATACCTCAGTGGCTTTAATATACAGGAGGTGAGCCTTTTTCAAATTAAGAAAACCTCTGGAATGAGCGGGCATAAGATGAAGTTAAGAGGAAAAAGGATTAGGATGAATATGAGGAAATACTCTTTCATGGAAAGGGTGGTAGATGCATGGAATGGCCTCCCAGTGGAGGTTGTGGAGACAAAGACTGTGTCAGAGTTTAAGAAGACATGAGACAGGTACATGGGATCTCTTAGGAAAAGGAGGAGTTAGTGGTTACTAAGGATAGGCCGACTGGATAGGCCACACTGCCCTAATCTGCCATCATGTTTCTATGTTTTATACAATGTGGTTTACAGTGGGACGTTCACAGAGGTGGTGTCTGGGCGGGGCACATGGTTAGACACATTACTTTACAGACTAATCTGGCTGGCATAAGTGTTTGTGCCCAAATTATAGGCATGTATTTTTGCTCTTATGCTAGTATTCTATAAAGGAAAATATCCTACCAGTTATAGAATTGCATCTCTTCTATGGGACTAACTATGCTTCCATTTTCTTGGGGTGATGGAAGGAGGGGTCCTGAAACTTCCAGGACCTCCATTTTTAAGTATATATCCCCACTATATATAAAAGGCAGTCCAGCCAATATTGAGTGCTAGTTAACCAGCCAGGAGCTGTTGGTGGCCCGTTAAATAGCACTTAACTGACTAAGCGCTAATATTCAGTGTGGGGCAACCGGTTATCTCTGCTGATTATTAGCGCTTAGCGGCTATATTGCGTGATAGAACTGGCTCTCTGTGAATATTTTGAGGATCACCGGCTAAATTTAATGGTCAAATAGGACAACCTAAATAGCAGTCCTATCTTTGACGGCTATAAACTTGACCAGCCAATGCTGAATATTAACTTGGCCCGTTAAGTTTAAACAAGCAAAGAAAAAAATGGATATTCCGTGCCAGTCACTGGAAACGACCCAGCATTGAATGTGCAGGCTCAGAGCCAATCGTGGGACTTAGCCGGCCTACCTTCCATGAGCTGGATATCGGTCAGAGTGCACCTGGGTTTTAACTATTTCATTGCAGTCCATGGCATATGCATTGCCCGTGTGTAATACTCTATGCGGTCCAGCAGGGAAACAGACAAAGCCAAAGAATTATGGTGATTGATCAGGAAGTGAAAACTATAAATAAACTGGTCGATTTGCATAACAATTTAACCAGCCAGAAATGTCCACTGACCAGCTAAATCACTTGTGGAGTGGAGGAGTAGCCTAGTGGTTAGTGCAGTAGACTTTGATCCAGGGGAAGTGGGTTCTAGTCCCACTATAGATCCTTGTGACTCTAAGCTAGTTACTTAACCCTCCATTGCCCCAGGTACAAATAAGTACCTGTATATACCATGTAAACCGCTTTGAATGTAGTTGCAAAAACCACAGAAAGGCAGTACATCAAGTCTCGCTTCCCTTTCCCTTGTTTGGGGCTAGCCACTAATTTTCAGCAGTACTTAAGCTGTTACCTCTGCTGAAAAATTAGCAATTAGCGCCTAAGTGAAAGCCAACTATTTTGGGGGTGCCGATATTCAGCACTTAACCAGCCAGGGTAACCCCATAAATGGGACCACATAAAACACAGTTGTATCTTTATATGGCAACCTGTGGCTGGTTAGGTTCTGAATATCGACTTAACCGTCCATGTGTTAGCCGGCACCACCCTCTACCCTTCCAACCCCAACAATAGCTGACTTCTACTACCCCAAGGAATCCTAATCCACCCTGTTAAAGTGTCCAGGGGTACAAAATACAACCCGTTCTGTATGCCCTAGAGGGGAGAAATATGCCTTATGAATCACTGTTATGATTTTTTAATCTGTAGATGAATAAGAAGTCATCAACAATCTCAGGATTCAGTCTAGCTCTCCTGTCTTCCACAGTCTTTCCTGCAATAGAAGATGTCTTCTTAGAAGATGTGCTGGTAGAAGGATATACAGGATCCCCCATGCAAATTTTGGTAGTTGTGGCCAACATGTTTGCTTGTTTTTCCAAAAAATAAAAATATAGTCATCTGCATCAATCAAATATAAATAATAGTCCAGTTCATTAATAGGTTTCAAAGTAGAAAGTGACACGGGGACAAAGTTTGTCCCCATCCCCACCCTGTCCCCGTGGGATCTGTCCCTGCTGTGTCCCCATGGGTTCTGTCCCCGTCCCCATCCCCGCAATTACTCTGGGTCCCCATCCCTGTGTCATTCTCTAGCTAGAAGCAAAGCCAGGCTGGGCCCTCTTGCACTGTTAAACTGTTCCCCCTTCCCCTTGCCTTGTGAGGATGATCCTGACTGTGTATTGTTCTTTATTGCAGGGTGCAAGCAGGTGAGAAGTTCATCCTTCCCACAGGAGACACCACTTACGACACATATCCCACCTGGCTTAAGTTTCACATCGGCATTAACCGGTATGAGTTGTACTCACGACAGGACTCCCTGATCCCCCAGCTGCTGAAGGAGCTCTGTACACAGAAGATCATAGCCACTGGTGTGTATCTTGCAGACTGTCTCTCTCCTTTTCCCTTTCTCTTCTTCTCTCTCACGCATTCTGCCTCTCTCAGGAGAAAAATTGGGAGATTTATAGCATGTATGCATTTTCTCTTTTACTTAGTTCCATTAAGCAGCTAGTGCAGGTTTTACCATACAATAGACATTAGCGCAGACCCATGCTAATGGCTACTGTATGTTAAAATGAGCCACTGCAGTAAAAAAAAAAAACCCTCACTAGCTGTTTGTGAGCATGACAGCTAAGGCACAGGTCAATACCATATGTAAGCTGTCATGACCGCTGATAACGCAGCTGCACTTACCACCTCTGGTGGCATTAAGTGCACATACTCTTCCAGCAATAGCTGTCCCAACCTTCCACCCTTCCACTTAACATGAAGCCATGGCGGTGGCTGTTCCCCCCCCCCTTCTGCTCCTTTCTGGAATTACCTCCATGCTCCCACCAGATGACCCCCCCCCCATCCATTCTGATCCCTGCCACAAACCTTTCCCACTCAGTCTGACCCTACATTGCAGAAGCCCCCCAATCTGATCACTGTGAAGACCTCCATTCAATCTGATCTCCATAGAAACTCCTCTTACCTGATCCAATCCCCTTAGAAGTCCCTGAATTGAAACACTTAGTTAAGCCCCCCCCCCCCCCCCCCCACTACTGCTTCTACTACTACTAATCATTTCTATAGCGCTACTAGACATATGCAGCGCTGTACACATTATATACAGGTACTTTCTCTGGCCCTAGGGGGCTCACAATCTAAGTTTTTTGTGTATCTGGTTAAGTGACTTGCCCAAGGTCACAAGGAGCTGCAGTAGGAATCAAACCCAGGTTGCCAGGATCAAAGCACGCTGCACTAACCATTAGGCTACTGCACCTCCAGGACTTTTCCAGGGGTAATCCCTAGTCATATAGAGGGATGGGGCGGGGAGCACTCCCCCTCCACTCCAGCCTCTTCTGGCACTGATGACTCCTGGCATTAGTCTCACAAGAACACAGAAAGGGGTTACTGGCGCCAGACAGGGAGGGAGCAGAGGGGGACTACTTCTATCCTGTCATTTCAGATGACCAGCAGTTACCCCAAGTAGTCTTGGGGGTGCCCCGGAAAAGGGAATGAGAAATGTTGCACTGGGGTGGGGCTTCGCCAAGGGTTTGAGTTTGAGGGAGCCTCTGGGGGGATTGGATCAAATGGGAGGGGCTTCTAGAGTGATCAGATTGGATGGGGAGCTTCAGGAGTTCAGATTGGTTGGGGAGGTCTCTGGAGGGATCACATCAGGGGAAATGATGGGCGGCTATGACTTGAGGTCAGACCGGGGGGGGGGGGGGAGATCGAATGGGGGGGGTTATGCCACCAAAGCAATACTTTTTTTTTTAATTGGGCAGGCACCACATTACAGCACATGTGCTCCCACGCTGTCTGCCGTGTCACTGAAGGAGGTTTGACAGGAGATGGCATTACGTGACAAGGATGAAGCCATCTACACCCAAGGAGGTTTAATTGCTTCCCTACGCAGCAGCCGCCATCTTGATACACTCAAAATACATTATATGGCAGCAAGCTCCGCCTACTGGCTTCAGGCCAGATAATGGGCCAAGCACACTCCCGCCATCTCCTGTCAATTAAACCTCCTTGGCCACTCCATGTAACGCAGTGCCCATGCAGTATGTGTCTGCTCTGTACAGGAAATACAAGTAGATGCTAGGCACACACCCCTGCATTTACCTCATGGGCTTTGCACTTACTGTGCGCTAGTTTTTTGGTAAGTGCAAAAACTTACTGCACTTTAGTTTAAAAAAAAAGCCCCTTAATTCACTTTGCTAAAGTCCAAATGAACCGAGTACATTGAGGAGAACCAGCACTTACAAATTGGAACTGTTGGAGCTCCAGCATACAGGTACTGTGTCAGCCTATGCCAAGGGCTCATCTCTAAAGTCTTATGTACTAAGGAATAGATTATACAGAGCAGATAAATAGTGCAAAATAAAGCGGAAGAAATTAGAATTCTGTCACAGACCCCTCCAGAGACCAGCTAGGGTAAAGTAATTGGGGTTTGCAGCAGACAACAGAAAACTTTTGATTTATACTTACCTTCCCCTACTTGGCTTTCCTTGCAGTTCAGAAACCAGGAGGGACACAGCTGAAACTGGTTATGAGTCTCCAGAACTTCGGGCAAGCGCTCTTCAAACCCATGAAGTGAGTAAGCAGTGACTTTCTCAGCACACCACCCTTTTTCCTCAGCTTTAAGTTCTTATCACTAGTCACCACCAGAGGTCCACAGATTTGATCTTGGACTCTGTTGCTAGACATTACAACCAGAACTATTCCCATACAAGAAGTAAATGGAAGCACAATCACCGACATTTTGTGTCAGTGATTGTTGCTTTTGAATTAGCAAGTTGCACGGGGACAGAAATTTCACCCGTCCCTGCTGGAATCTAACCCATCCCTGCAAGTATTCTAACCCATCCCCACCCATCTCCTGTGTTAAAATAACCCAGCTTGTAGCAAAATAACTGGCACTACACTTCCATGGGAACCCCGCAGGACCTGCACCCATCTCTGTGGGAGTCTCGTGGACCTGGAGGGGATCTCTGCGGGAATCCCATGGGACTGCTAACCTTGTTCCCATGCACCTCTCTATTTTGAATATCTTTTCTGCTGCTGTTGGCAACAGAAAGCTTTCTGCAATTCCATGTCTGTCACACAGAGAGATTTTCTACTACATGGCAGTGGCATACCGAGGGCAGGGCGGTAGGGGCCGTCCACTCCAGGTGCACGCTGCAGGAGGGGTGCAGGGAGCAGCCTCGCAGCTGTCGGCTCCGCTGGTTTCCTCTGCTGTAATTTCCTGTTCCGGGGCAGAGAGAGCAGGGAATCAGTGGAGCTGATAGCCACGAGGCTGCTCCCAGTACCCCAGCAGGTAAGAAGAATGCACCCGGTGGGGGGGAGGGCTTGGAGGTGATGCGCTGGAGGGGGGAACAACGCTGCACTCAGGGAGGGGTGCGCAGCGGCGACCCACCCCAGGTGGCAGCCTACCAAGGAACGCCACTGCTACATGGCCCACTGTCATGGCTTTATTCTTTACCCAAACATTCAGTTCAGTTTTGTTAGACAGGGATTCACAGGTGCCAACATTTTTAAATGACTGGGTTTACAAACATAATGTAAATGACCCCTCATGTGACATAATGAAGGAGCTTCCTCACGGCTGGGGATGCTTAGCCCCCACTGGCACCAGTACAGCAGAGCTGCCAAGTTACCCATTTCAAGAGGGAGAGTCCCCCCCGCCCCCCTCCTGGAATGGGTAACTTGGTAGCTCTGCTACAGGCAGGGCTGCCGAAAGGGGGGGGCGGGGGGGACAAAATTCCCCGGGCCCAGCGCCGCAGTCCCCGATCTCACCCGCCCTCGACTCCATCAACTCTCCGCCACCGGGCCAGGCCCCCCGCATTGAAATCATCACAGCGCCTCACCTGTCACCTCGCTCTGTGACTGAAAGCGCAGCCAGCAGCGGCAGATCGGATTCACCTCCCTTCAGACCTTCCCTCCCTGTGTCCCGCCCTCGCGGAAGTTACATCAGACAAGGACAGGACACAGGGACAGAAGGCCCGAAGGGAGGCAAATCAGATCTGCTGCTGCTGGCTGCGCTTTCAGTCACAGAGCGAGGTAACAGGTGAGGCGGTGATGATTTCAATGCAGGGGGCCTGTCCTGGTGGCGGATGGAGGGGGGTGGGTGTAGACTGCAGCACAGCAGCCTGGGGGGGCAGCGGTGACGATGATCTTGGGGCGGGGCTCCAGGGTCGGCCTTGCCCCGGGTCCGGCCCAGTCTCTCGGCGGCCCTGGCTACAGGACTACCTCCCATGCAAGGATTTCTTTGTAGCTGTTTCATACTGGGAGCTGGTCTAGAGAGAAAGCAAGAGAAGGAGTAGTAGGAAGGAAAAACAAAGAGAAGGACTGAGAGGGGAAACACCATGTATACAAGAACACTGCATATCAGAAGCTAAGAATGCCAGAGAGAGAGAGAGAATTTTACAGGACATTATAATTAGGGGTCTTGGCCTGTATTCTTGCTTTTTTCAACTATCTTCTGCCTCCATTTCCCCTTTCTCATCTCAGGCAATCACGGTATGAGGAGACTCCAGCTGACTTCTTTTACTTCTCGGATTTTGAACGTCACAATGCTGAAATTGCAGCTTTCCACCTGGACAGGTAACTCCCTGTGGCTAAAAACTCCTTGTGGGGCTTGCAATTATACAGGCAGGTTATTACCCCCTCAATCTCAGTTCACAGTAGTCCTATGGAAAATGGATGCTTCTCTCAAGTACGCTAAGGGCCCTGTTTAATAAGGTGCGCTAGCGTTTTTAGCACGTGCTAAAAATTAGCACACGCTGTGTAGACGCTCATAGAAATATTGTAGGCATCTACACGGTTAGAACACACTAAGAATGCTAATGTGCCTCTAGCACAGCTTAGTAAACAGGGCCCTAATTATTTTGCTACAGGTCAACAGTCTACAAAATAGCTCATTACATACAGACAGAAGAAAAATCAGTCAAATTTAACAAACACAAGGAGGAACTTCAGTAATTTATTTACCCTCTTCTTGGCAAACAAAATGGTGAACAATACAATGAAATAATAAAAGTACATGAATACAACACATAAAATCAAAATTTAAAATCTGGGAAACAAATCAGTTTTCAATGCCTTCCTGAAGGCCAAATATGATAGGTATTTTCCTAATCTCAGATGGTAGCCTGTCCCATTCTTCAACAACCTGTTGTCAGAAAGCCTTCATTCCCCATCTTTTCCAATAAAAAAACTGACCTATATGGAATTACCAAATGGTTCTGATCTACAGACGGTAATCTATGATTCAGAGCATACCCTTTAATGAAAAGGCAAAGCAATTGTGGAGTTTGTGAATGCAAAATCTTAAAAGCCAAAATTAAAATTTTAAACAAACAACACTCCCGTATGGGCAACCAATGTAGTTTTATCAACAGAGGGGATGCTCTAGTTCCCTTCTCACCTTTCATCAAAAACCTAGTTACTATATTCTGTACTGTATTCTGCACTACCTGCAGTCTCCTCAACAGTGTACAGGGTAGTCCAACATAAACTGCACTGCAACAGTCATCGGATAAAATAATAAAAGTCTGAACTACCACCTAAAATCAGCAGTTAGGAAAGATCTTAATTCCCTAGGAATTCAGCTCCAAGCTCTCAAGTTCCAAACCAAAGGACCATGCAAAAATGCTGCTGACTCCAAGGGGAGCTACCATATTATACTGCCCTGTTGCACTCCAGGTCAGTTAAGTCAGAGCTGCCTTTGTAGGGCTGAGCACAGAACTCAGGGTCTGAGTACAATCAGTGCCTGGTTCCAGCAAAGGAACTTAGGAAAGTTACTGCAAAG
The DNA here is from genome assembly GCF_901765095.1 of Microcaecilia unicolor. Taxonomy (NCBI): domain Eukaryota; kingdom Metazoa; phylum Chordata; class Amphibia; order Gymnophiona; family Siphonopidae; genus Microcaecilia; species Microcaecilia unicolor. Next base: position 389,166,821 of record NC_044031.1, on the reverse strand, counting down.
TACAGAGCTGCCAAGTGACCCAGTTCAAGGAGGTAGACTTTTTGGCCAGTCCTGGTTTTGAACTTACATTTCAAAGCAGTGTGGGTTTGTAGTCCCTGATTACAGCCATTGGAACCAATGTTGTAGTGCATCAGGATGGGACTGACAAAAATCCAGAACTGGCCTAAAATCTCCGTCCTGGAAGTGGGTAACTTGGAAGCAGTAGGAAGGTGGTTCAGAAAAGGCCTGTCAGTGGGCTGAGAATCTGGGAAACGGTGTTCGATTCCTACTGCAGCTCCTTGTGAATCTGTCACATAACCCTCCATTGCCCCGGGTACAAAAACTTAGATTATGAGCCCACTAGGGACTGAAAAATTACCTGCATATAATAAATGTAAACATCTTTGGTTGTATACCACAGAAAGGTGGTATATCGGATCCATCAATTCATGACTTAAATCACCAGTGATTACAAACCATTTTTGCTCACTCACTTTGTTTTGTTCCCTTTGGAAGGATCTTGGATTTTCGTAGAATCCCACCTGTGGCTGGTCGACTGATCAACATGACCAAGGAGATCCGAGACATCACCACTGATAAGAAACTGGCTAAGACATTCTACATCTCTCCAGGTGAAGGGACATGCTTATCTGGAGGGGCAAGCACGTGGGGCTGGTGTCTGTGCTTCTATTGGCTTTCTGTCAATTTGAGTTTTAAAAGATGACCGAGTAATCAATATCGTCAGTCTGCTGACATTACTAGACAGCAACTAGAACAAGAACACAGACCCAAGCTTATTATTCCATTTTCCTTGTGCAGGAAGTAACTGTATCACTTGGGAAGGGCCCATCAAAAGTTATTTTTAACCACTAAACTGAGTAGGACTAAGCTGGAACGCAGAATATTATTTATTTATTGGGATTTATTAACTGCCTTTATGAAGAGATTCACCCAAGGCAGTGAATAGCAGTATTAATACACAGACACTCTAGTATCAGGGTTTAACACATTTCTTAAAGTACTACATCTCTTATATAATAGAAGGACCAGACCTGGGTAATCTTGAGCTTTATTTATTGGCCCTGCAAATGAAAATGCCAAGGGAATTCAATCCATAGGAAACAGAGTTGTAGTGTTCAAAACAGTCACAGGATGGCACCATTTATCCACAAAAGAAAAATATTTTGCTTGGCAAGAACTGGGTGTCCTGTCTTTGGTCTGTTTGGATATGCAGAAACTCAGGTCTGCAAGCTGTAGACACCTTTCTTAGACTAAAACTTCCTTGTCTATCAAAGAGATTTTGAAGGCACATTTGGTTTCAATTTCAGTGCTGAAACCAGCCTGAAATCCAGATTCAGCCATACCTTGGTTTTGGCTGAAAATGCCAGTGAATTTTAGGTTGAAACTGAAACTCTCCCATGACCACAAGTGTGACCCCTCCTGATCACAAGACCCACCCTCTCACCAACCGTAGGCCCTCCCTGGGCATACCTGGGAAGCCCTGGTGGTCTAGTGGCCTTGTTGGAGCAGGAGTGATAACAGATGGGGGATTTTCAGACTTTGCTTTGACTTTTGATAACCATATTTTTGTTAGAAGAATTAATGATAGAATGAAGAGCAACAGTGATAATGAATCTCCTTGAAAAATATCTCTTTGGTTGTATACTTCACCCAGTTCCTGCATTAGACTTGTTTTCCACATTATTGTTGTTGCTTTTAGAAATTTCTGTATATTTTTTACTAATACCAAATAATTCAGTGCATTGTATGATCCACCTATAAACAATCAAAAACATTTCTGTAATCGATCCATGCCATATACAAGTTTGTTTTTCAGCATCATCTTGTCAATAAGTAATTGATCCTTTGTTCCTCCTGAATTCCTGCAGTTTCCCCAGAGAGATTTTGCTTTTAGATAATCAAAATTGATTTGACTAAAATACCAATAAATAGTTTGAATGTGGGTTGGTAAATACATTATAGGCTGGTCTTTTTCTGGAATTGCTCCTTTTTCCTTATCTTTGAGGATTAAGAAGGTGCTTCCTATTGTCATCCATTCCCCACAGATGTTCCATTCAATAAAGCACTGAACTGACAGGCTATTCTATTGTGTAGACTGGTCAGATATTTGAGTCAGTAGCCATGTAATTCATCCTTTCCAGATCAATTTTCCATTTGTGTATATATATGGAGGAACAATTTTCCAGGTGAGATCATTCTATTTATTTATTTGTTACATTTGTATCCCACATTTTCCCACCCCACCTATTTGCAGGCGCAATGTGGCTTACATAGTACCGTAAAGGCATTCGCCAATTCCAGTATGAACAAATACAGTAATGTTGTGGAAGAATAAGATTCGTGTGTACAGACACATTAGGGAATTGTAGAGAGGAAGAGTTATTATATGTCCATTACGATCAATGATGACCATAGGGCTCATTTTCACAGAGAAAACCATCCAAAAAGTGGATTAAATCTGCATGTGGACATTCTTCTCACAAAAACATCCAAATTGGTATTTTTTAAACCAATTTTTAGATGTTTTTCTATGAAGTCCATCAAAAGTGCGTTCAAATCACAAGGCGGTGTGTTAAGGGTGGGATCTGGGGATTCCTAACACTTGTATCCAGGACTAAAGCTGTTTTCAGCTAGACCTGTTTTTATAACGAATAAGGCACCAAAAGGTACCCTAAATGACCAGATGACCACTGGAGGGAATCAGGAATGACCTTCCCTTGCTCCCACCGTCAAAAATGTGAATAAAAATAGTACTCACCAGCCTCTATTACATCCTCAAATATTATAGCCAAGTCCACTAGAGGAGCATACAGGTCCCTGGAGTAGTCTAATGATGGGTGCAGTGCACTGTAGACAGGTGGACCCAGGCCCATACCTTCCCCCGACCTGTTACACTTCTGGTGGAAACTGTGAGCTCTCCAAAACTCACCAGAAACCCAATGTACCCACATATAAATGCCCCTTTCACCCATAAGAGTTATTGTAGTGGTGTACAGTTGGGGTTAGTGGGTTTTGGGTGGGTTTTGGTAGGCTCAGAAGACAAGATAAGAGAACATGGTGAGATGTGTAGCTGGAAGCATTTATCTGAAATCCAGTGCAGTGCCCTCTAGGGTGCCCCATTGCTCTCCTGGGATGACTGTGTGGCTAGTCTACTAAGAATGGTGGCTCATCCTACATCCCAATGGCTTGATTTTGTGCGTTTTTCACTTGGACGTGTTTTTTTTTTAATGGACCAAAGAGATAAATGCACAGAGCACAAAAATGTCTAGCAAATAGCCATTATTGAAAAAAAAAGATAGACGTTTTTCTGTTTTGAAAATGGCTATATTCCCCACTTGAATTTTGAATGTTTTTAGCAAATATCGAAAATGCCCCTCCACGTGGAACAAAGTACCAGACCTTCAGATATGTGAAACAAGCAATATGGAGGGAACGTTATCAATGGAGTGGAGGAGTGGCCTAGTGGTTAAGGTGGTGGACTTTGGTCCTGAGGAACTGAGTTCAATTCCCACTTCAGGCACAGGCAGCTCCTTGTGACTCTGGGCAAGTCACTTAATCCTCCATTGCCCCATGTAAGCCGCATTGAGCCTGCCATGAGTGGGAAAGCGCGGGGTACAAATGTAACAAAAAAAAAAAATGTGGGTTACCATTAGGATGGTATATTTTCCCACAAGACATGCTATTTTAGCATAGGGTCTCATTACATACATATAGCTGTTATGTCTGTGCTCCCCTCGCCCTCTGGTGGCCAGAACCGGTGGCTGCTATGGACTATCACCTGTTCCAGACTTTAGCTCAGTCCAGTCCGGATCTTCCAGGCTGCCAGACTTGTCTGTGTTGTTTGACCCTGCACTGCACCCGTAGCTGCCTGATGATTGCGGCAGCTGAAGCTCAGCTGCTGCTGGGCTTATTAGCCATTTGGAACCTCTCTGCCTTTGCCTTGTGTCTAAGGCCCTGGTATGTTGGGGTGCTGGTGCACTTCTGCTGTTTCCAGTTTCTGGTTTATTCCTGCTTTGATTCTTGTCTGTTCTTGCTAGTCTGTGGATTGTTAGATTAGATTGTTGTTGTTTGCTTGTCTTGTCTCTGAGTTGTAGTTCTGAGTTTAGTCCTTGTCTGTTTGTATTTTACTGGCTGCTCTGCAGCTTTTAGTTTTGTGTCTTGTTAGTCAGTATTTTGCTCCCTGTTTTAGTGGCCGTTTTCAGCTTTCAGTCCTGTCCTTTATTGTACCCGTTCCTTGCCCTGCTGTCCCTTTCCCCTCTGACCCTCAGTCCCTGTGCTGCCTAGCTGATATCCAGTCCCGGCCCTGTCCAGTAAGTCCTGCCGGCCACCTGAAGCCAGAAGCTCAACCTCTGGTGAAAAGCGGCCAGGTGCAGGTGAAGCCTAACTGTTCATTAAAGCTCTGCCTTGTCACTGGTGTGGGGTGGTTTTGCCTGCCGCTCCTCGGCAGTGGCCCAAGGGCTCACAACCTAGTTTCCTGCTTTGAAAACGTGACAATAGCACAACTTGTGGTAAAATAACCCATTTAATGGTAGCCCATTCTGATAACTTGGCCCCTAAAATGTCTGATTCACTGAGGGAGCCCCCAATTGTGTGTCTATAGAAAAATATCTTGATGAATTAGATGACTCCAAGAAACTGACTAGTCTTCCTATAGCTGTAAATCTTCCTGTTTCTCTTTGGCCTGTCTTAGCTGTCTCTAAACACATCAGTTCCTCTCCCCCATCCTTTCACTTTACTACATTTTATGAACTTTGAAAATACCTTCCCATCCTCACCCCACCACCAACAGTGTACTTATATATTAAGCAAAATCTTGCTTGCTTATTTCTGCCCCGAGAGAATCATGTTATTCCAGCAGAAGTATTTTTATTGAGTTTTATATGTTGTGAGTTTTTTTTTCTTATCAATCTGAACTTGTTTGCGCCTAGAACAGTGATATTTACTCCCTTGACGGCCGCCAACAGGTCAGGTTTTCAGGACATCACTAATGAATATGCATGAGAAAAAATTGCATATATTGGAGGTAGTAGGCATGCAAATCTCTCTCAAGCATATTCATTAGCGATATCCTGAAAACCTGACCTTTTGGCGGACATCAATGACTGGGAGTGAAAAGTAAGGTCTTAAGAGGGTTAACTGTTCATTGTCCTTTATTTCTCTGCATGGGAAGATGTCTTTTGCATAAAGGTTCAAGGTCAAAACTGTCCCAGAAGTCATACATGTCCTATACCCTCGTGCCTATGATCATTAACTGCTTCATCATTCTCTCTCATCTATTTCTCCCCTTTTAATCCCTCCCCCTACCCAGCAAACAATGTCTGCTTCTATGGGGAGTGCTCCTACTACTGCTCCACTGAGCATGCTCTGTGTGGCCAGCCTGACCAGATCGAGGGTTCCATGGCAGCCTTTCTGCCAGACACGACCTTGGCTAAACGGCAGTCCTGGCGCAGCCCATGGAGGCGCTCCTACCACAAAAGCAAGAAAGCAGAGTAAGTATGTCCAGCGCTGATATCTTAGGGAGCAGGCCTTGGTAATGTCTCAGGGCTCCATCAATATCACATGAGAAACAGGTCCCCAAACTGAAACTTTAGGAATTATGTTGCCTTCAGGGAGATACATTCTTAGTGCAGGGGCTCCCTCCTGCCAGTAACATACAGTAGCTAGGACCAGTGGCATAGCTAGGACTGAATGGGCTCCAAGTGGAAAAATTAACATAGGCCCACTCCCTATAACACCATCTCTACCAAAGTAGTCAGGGATGGGGGGAGGGGGGATAGAAAAAGGAGAAACTCCTTTAGAGTTCCAGTAAATAAAACCTGCAAAAAAACAAATACCTTCCAGACTTGTATAGAAAACCTGTTATAGTAATACAAATAGAAACTGAAATGTAAGCTATCAGAGATGTACATTTCCCAAAGCTGAGATATTACAATTAATAAATTCACAAAAAATACATTTTTCTACCCTTGTTGTCATTGCTTTGGTCCCAGGGTCTCTCTTCAGATTTTCATTTCTTAACTCTCTTTCCAGGGTCTCTGTCCTTTTGACATTTCTTTGCTATATCATCATCCATCTTTCCACTGCATCCTTATCCATCCTATCCAGCATCACCCCACAGTGTTCCTGTCTCTCTCCTTCTCTATGCCCATCTCTCCTCTCTCTTCCTTTCCTCCTGCACCCCCTACCCTGAGACCAGTGTTTTTCCTCTCTCTCCTGCTAGCCCTGCCCCCCCCCCCCCTGCAGGACCAGTATCTCTTCCTCTTGCACTCTTAATTCCCCCTCCCAATAGTTCAGTATCTCTCTCTCACCCACACGCATGTGAGTCCAGTATCTCTCTTTTTGTTCCTCCGCCCTGCATGGGTCAGGAATCTCTACTGCCCCCCTCCCCTGCACAGGTTTGGTATCTCTGTCTGAAGGAACCAATGTTTTCATTCACTCCCCTGTAGCCAGCAGAGGAAGTGCTGTAGACTGGCTGCCAGGGCCTTTACTCTGCATCGGCCCACAGGAGGCAGGATGTGGCAGAGGAAAGGCTCTGAGTGGGCCTGTCTAAAGCACTGCCTCTGCCAAATGCAGGGGAGGAAAAGAAGACATCAGACCTGCATGGGGAGGAAGAAAGTGATACTGAACCCCAGGGGGAGGAATCAGGTTGAGGAAGGCAGATAGTGGGGTCAGAGAGCAGAGGACAGCAGGCAGCCCAGGACATTTTGCTAGGCTTGCTCAGTGGTAGCTATGCCCCTGCCCTTCCCTGACCATGAAGGGACTGAGACAGCCCAGCGGATCTATATATTCACAGCAATATACCACAGGGCAAGAAGAATATGAACCCTGTAAGGAGATTAACTTAGAAAAAGAGAGGAAGAATAAGAAAGAGACATTATGGAAAACTATATTATAACAGGCTGCCTATGCGAGAAGTTCGAACAGGTGCCTATTTTATAAAGACAAATCATCAAATACCACCTGAACATCCAGTATTATAACTTAATAAAATGGGCTGTCATACCAAAAATCCTCCCTTTATTCAAGCAGATATTAAATGTAACCATAGGTCCTAGTTAAGTTGCAACTGAATATTCCAAGTATAAAGAAACTATTTAGAATATCCCCACTAAGTGAGTCAGTACTGGGTCATATTAAGAAGCAGTGAAACAATCCACTTATCGTAATATAATAATACTTTGACTTCTCCGTTCTCTTAGAGAAGATACTGTCTTCCTCACAGTATGGCTGACAAGATCATGCTTCAGGCTTTGGAGTGCTCTGTGTCAGGGCCAGTCACTAAAAAAATTCAAAGTTAGAATAATCCAGTTTAAACATTAAAAAAATGTTTTCCTTTTTTAAATTCTTTTTAACTCTAAATTTGGTCCAGATTCTTTTGCTGTAATCAATTTACCAAACAAAACATGGTGTCCAGGTTTAATCTCACACGACCTTACCTAACACCTTCCATCTAAAGCCTCTTTAACCTCTGCTTATGATTGACTGTTTCTAAATCATGTAACGACGTTATCATATCTATACTCTGTAAGCCACATTGAGCCTGCAAAAAGGTGGGAAAATGTGGGGTACAAATACAATAAATAAATAAATAAATAAATAAAATGCAAACTTCCACTAAACTCAGCCAATCATAAGGTTCCTAAAGGAAGACTGCTCCAGTCAGAGGGGCTTTAGTAAAATGTCAGTCACAAAAGAGGGATCCACTCCGAATCCTCATTCAATCCTATGGGCTGTAACATATTCAGAGTATATATCCAGCACTGTTCACAATACACTATGTGATAATCTGTCTCCTCTCAAAATTGAAAGAGTCACGTGTGTAATTTTGCCACTGAATATCAGTTATTGTATGTGACATCTCTTGCCAATGGGAGACCAAAGGTGCTGTCAAAGATCCTGTATTTAGCTTTGAATGGTGTTCATTCATTCTAAGCTTCGCAACTCATTTACCCCCCCCCCCCCCCCGTTTACACCAGCGGCTGCCATGCGCTAATGCTGACGCAGCCTATTCACTATGGGCCACTGTGGGCCCTGTTTACTAAACCGAGCTAGCGTTTTTAGCATGCACTAACACTAGAGACATTGTCTCTAGCATTAATGCGTGCTAATTTTTAGCGCACGCTAAAAACGCTGGCACACCTTAGCAAACAGGGCCCTATGTTTTTCTGACACCAAGGCGTCTTTCTTATCGTGTTGCTATACTTTGGATCCGTGGTGAGAACCATTTTTTATTTCTGTTTTCAACTTTCACATTAGTTTAAAGATGCGGTGTTAGAACAAGAACTATTATTCATATGATTTTAAAAACTAGAAGCACACAAATTTACACCTGCTCCATGGGTATTTTATAAATGGGTACATACATCGCAACTCCATCTCTGCTCTGCCCAAACTACACCCCTGGGAGCGTCTTCATGCAGATTGTGTCAAAGTAGGGACATACTTTCCCCAGGATTCTGTACAAGTCGCCCAAAGTTGGGTGCCAGAATTTGCATGATCCAAGATCTGTGCACAACTCAATTGAATAATGGGTGATAACCAGCACCAATGAGGCATTTAATTGGTGTTAACAAGCACTTAAGTGGAGTTGCAGATGGATCTCCTGTGCACACTATTGAATAACATTTGAGCCTAACTTTTCCTGTGCACAACCATGGGAGGGCAGCACACAAAGGAGTAGTTCGATCTGGTACTTTCACAAACCAAGGGAGACTTATGCTCAATCAAAGTCTCCCTTGGTTTGTGAAAGTGCCAGATCATCCCACTCCTTTGTGTGCTGCACTACTTTGACGTAGGGATTGAGGGTTCCTCCACTTCTTGTGGCTGCTCCTCGCTTTTCAACGATGGGAGGGGCCTGGGTGGGTCATGGGCGTTCCCAAAAGTTAGGCACCATGTTACAAAGTAATGCTTATCTACGCCTGTGGGCACTAGACTTACACCTGATAGAACCAGGTTTAAGTCTGGCGCCCAAAGATAAGTGCGACCTGTGCACTATGCTAGTGTTCTTCAAAGGTCAGGTGCCCTTTAAAGAATATGGCCTTTGCTCCGATCTTCCTGGCACCTAACTTTCGGCACCATATACCGAATCTGGCCCATTCTGTGCACGTACTATCTATGCACATATGCGTCCGCACAATGTCATAAAAGCCCCTTTTCCCATGTAAAACAACCCTTTATGTGCAGGAAAAGCTTTGTAAAATCACCCCCTGTGGTGGTATCTCTATAACATATCCATTATCCCCCAGATTCTACAAAGCATGACTTAAGTCATATTCTGGATTTGCTCACACAACTTAATTAGCAAACAACCCAATCAGCGCTGATAATTGCCACCTAACAATTACTGACACTAATTGGCATTAATTAGAATATGCAGAACTGTCTAAGCGTATTCTGTAATGTGATGTGTGTAAATTCTAAGTTGCATAGTTGAAAAGCGGTGTGGCCATGGGCATTTCTAAAATCTATGCGCATGGTTAAAGAATACATCTGGTCCATGCCTAATTTAGGCATCAGCGTGTAACTGCCTGCAACTAAATTTAGTCACGCAGATGGGCACTCAGTGCATTATATAAACTGCGTAGAAATTTTGGCATATTCTATAAAGTATGCCTAAATTTTTTTCGGCACTGATTTTTTTTTTTTAGGCGTGATTATATAGAATCCAGGAGTATATATGCATAAATGCTTAGCATAATGACATGTGTGCACACACACATGCAACTGCCAAAATTCTGCCTCGGCGCTATTTTGAAAGTACCCATGTGACTTACATAGCACGAAATTGCAACAGGGGCTGAGCACGTTCAGGGCTCATACCTAACCTGTGTAACTTATGGAATACTATAGATTATGTGTGAATCTGCAGCAATCTGAACGTACACTGTTTCGATAGCTTGTGGGCTTACAGGCAGTATATACAAAATTTAAAAGAGAGAAATTACTGACATTTACAGCAGCTCTAAGGCTGGCATAACTGCTCACCCCTAACCTCTAAGCACATAAATACCCGGCTAAGCTACTATTCAACAAGGAAAGTAGACATCAACATTCCTTTATCGAACAGGCTCCTAGCAGGCACCCTGTTCTACAACTGCCCTGTACATGCCTGAAAGACTCAACTGTAGAAAGAATATTTCTAGGCTTATGTGTGGTTCTGGTTCTTTTTTTCTCTCTCTTTGCCTCTCTCTGTCCTGATCCTTCAGTTCCTCTCTCTATGTTCATCCTTCTATCAATGCTTTAAACCCCTTTAATAGTGGCCCAGAGGGGAGGGGGAGGGTCGGAGACTCTATGCGACTGTGGGGGTACTTCTTACCAGGGAGATTGGATGTTTCAGGGGTGCAGGTGGGAGGGGAAGAGGATGCTTCAGAGGTGGATTTGTTTACTTGGGGAGGGGAGCTGGGAGATAGGTCTTGGGGGGGTGTTAGGGGTATTAGACTCCAGCTTTTATACCTGACCATCAAGCAGACACGTGTGTGCCTTCAGGGCAGGTATAAATTCTGTTTTTGCATCAATGTTGATTCCACTTGTAAGATATGATGTGTCTAATGTGTTAGACCTGCCCAAACCATTCCTGCTTCCAAGGTAAATGTGATCTGCATCACCATGTGTAAATGGCCCCATTCTACACATGTACAGTGGTGGAAATAAGTATTTGATCCCTTGCTGATTTTGTAAGTTTGCCCACTGACAAAGACATGAGCAGCCCATAATTGAAGGGTAGGTTATTGGTAACAGTGAGAGATAGCACATCACAAATTAAATCCGGAAAATCACATTGTGGAAAGTATATGAATTTATTTGCATTCTGCAGAGGGAAATAAGTATTTAATCCCTCTGGCAAACAAGACCTAATACTTGGTGGCAAAACCCTTGTTGGCAAGCACAGCGGTCAGACGTCTTCTGTAGTTGATGATGAGGTTTGCACACATGTCAGGAGGAATTTTGGTCCACTCCTCTTTGCAGATCATCTCTAAATCATTAAGAGTTCTGGGCTGTCGCTTGGCAACTCGCAGCTTCAGCTCCCTCCATAAGTTTTCAATGGGATTAAGGTCTGGTGACTGGCTAGGCCACTCCATGACCCTAATGTGCTTCTTCCTGAGCCACTCCTTTGTTGCCTTGGCTGTATGTTTTGGGTCATTGTCGTGCTGGAAGACCCAGCCACGACCCATTTTTAAGGCCCTGGCGGAGGGAAGGAGGTTGTCACTCAGAATTGTACGGTACATGGCCCCATCCATTCTCCCATTGATGCGGTGAAGTAGTCCTGTGCCCTTAGCAGAGAAACACCCCCAAAACATAACATTTCCACCTCCATGCTTGACAGTGGGGACGGTGTTCTTTGGGTCATAGGCAGCATTTCTCTTCCTCCAAACACGGCGAGTTGAGTTCATGCCAAAGAGCTCAATTTTTGTCTCATCTGACCACAGCACCTTCTCCCAATCACTCTCGGCATCATCCAGGTGTTCACTGGCAAACTTCAGACGGGCCGTCACATGTGCCTTCCGGAGCAGGGGGACCTTGCGGGCACTGCAGGATTGCAATCCGTTATGTCGTAATGTGTTACCAATGGTTTTCGTGGTGACAGTGGTCCCAGCTGCCTTGAGATCATTGACAAGTTCCCCCCTTGTAGTTGTAGGCTGATTTCTAACCTTCCTCATGATCAAGGATACCCCACGAGGTGAGATTTTGCGTGGAGCCCCAGATCTTTGTCGATTGACAGTCATTTTGTACTTCTTCCATTTTCTTACTATGGCACCAACAGTTGTCTCCTTCTCGCCCAGCGTCTTACTGATGGTTTTGTAGCCCATTCCAGCCTTGTGCAGGTGTATGATCTTGTCCCTGACATCCTTAGACAGCTCCTTGCTCTTGGCCATTTTGTAGAGGTTAGAGTCTGACTGATTCACTGAGTCTGTGGACAGGTGTCTTTCATACAGGTGACCATTGCCGACAGCTGTCTGTCATGCAGGTAACGAGTTGATTTGGAGCATCTACCTGGTCTGTAGGGGCCAGATCTCTTACTGGTTGGTGGGGGATCAAATACTTATTTCCCTCTGCAGAATGCAAATAAATTCATATACTTTCCACAATGTGATTTTCCGGATTTAATTTGTGATGTGCTATCTCTCACTGTTACCAATAACCTACCCTTCAATTATGGGCTGCTCATGTCTTTGTCAGTGGGCAAACTTACAAAATCAGCAAGGGATCAAATACTTATTTCCACCACTGTATGTGCTGCTATTTACAAATGGAAATGTTTGTAAAATAAGGGCAATGATCTAGGTGCTTACTTGAGGCATCCTGATGATCTTAAGTGTCCTAGTCTTAAGATCATCAGCAGGCCTCAAGTAAGAGCTTCAGTCATTTGAAGCAGAAATGATTAAACTCTTTTAAACAACCAGTAAAGGTCTTATCCACTGAGTGGGTCCGCCCTATTCCAAAAAGCAGTCCTAAAGCAAAAATTGAACATATCATTAAATTAATCCATTTATTTTATTTATTTATTTATTTATTTATTGGGATGTATTAATCACCTTTATTAAGAGATTCACCCACGGCAATGTCTTTTTAAGTGGTGTGCAGGGTCTGATAATAATTCAAAACTATAGAGAATGGGACAGAAACTCTATATTCCAGTTCTGGAAACAGATACTTTCCAGCAGGAGCATAGCCTTCCATAGCTTTGCTGCCGAGGCTCCACCAGTCAAATAAATACAGTACCAGGGCTGCTCCCCTCCTCCTCGTTCTGCTTCCTTCCTGTAGAAGTTGGTGGCGTGCCTGGACTTTTCATGTATGGTTAGAGCACTATCAGCTGGGACCCGCATAGCTACTTTTGCTAGTATTTACACCAAGTTTTACTTGGTGTAAATGGATGCACTTGGAGTTAGGTGCAGGAATGGCTGCTAGGCATAATTCTATAAACCAGCTAGGTGTATCTATAAACTGCGCCAAATCTTCTGGGTCGATCCAGGGGTAGAATGGGAGCTCACACGCTTTTCATCTCCAACCCTGCTACCACCCATTCCCTCCCCCCACTACTTAAACCAAATGTATACAAATACCTTGGATGGTGGAGAATCTCAAACCCCGCCAGCTGAAGACATTCTCCACAGAACACCTAGGCCTCCTGAATACTTTGAGAGTCGGCAGTTGTGCTTCCAGCCACCGATGTTGGCTGCACATGCTCAGTTCTCACGTATGGACAGAGCATGAAGACACTGATGCCAGCATCCTGTGCCTGGGGGGGGGGAGGGGGTTCTGCGGAGAATGTCTTCAGCTGGTGGGGCTTGAGAATCTTCACCAGCTACAGAGATGATATGTGCATCATTGCCAGATTATATTTTAAGAAGTATGTGTGTACATGGCAATTCCTTCCCTCTGCCCAAAGTGAGCCACAGAGAATGTATGTCTCTGTCTCTCTCTCTCTCTCTCCTTTTTCAGTAGTAGCTCAAGGTGAGTTACATTCAGGTACTCTGGATATTTCTCTGTCCCGGGAGGGCTCACAATCTAAGTTTTGTACCTGAGGCAATGAAGGGTTAAGTGACTTGCTCAAGATCACAAGGAGCAGCAGTGGGATTTGAACCGGCCACCTCTGGATAGCAAGACCAGTGCTCTAACCACTAGGCCTATGCAGTAAGGTGTGCATTTAAATCTGTACAGTTTGTGGTCATGCATACCTGTATGTGTACATACCAGCACATAATTTTATAACAGTCATTTACCATGTGTAAAATATGCTTTCCTTGCAGAAAACATTTCAAACAATTATCACAAAACTGTGGACGGGTGGAGAGACAAATAGGCCACGAAACTAACAATTACCACCCCAAACAATCTTTTTATTCCTTTTTATATTCATTAAGCCTATTTTGCCAGGTGAGATAAAGGCAGGTTACTTAAGTAATTTTTTTTAGACTTTGTAGGAGGAGCTGTGAGCAGTTTACACTGGAAGGCTAATTGGCACAGTATCCACTCACTCAGCATTCTCCTTTCATCCCATAAAGTCAGTCCAAGTCAGAAGTTGCATTTTAAACTGGATGAGGCAGGGAAAACATGGGACAAATGCTTAGCACCAGCAGGCAGCAGTAGAAGAAAACAGTTTGTCACTTAGGGGCCCTTTTACTAAGGTGCGTAGGCACCTATGCGCGGCCAATTCATGTCAAATTAGAACTACTGCCTGATTACCATGTGCCCTGGGTGCTAATTCTATTTTTGAATGCTTGTACCAAATGCGCGGCAGAAAATATTTCCTATTTTCTACCGTGTGGCACTAACTAGGTAGTAATCAGCAGTGTACAAGTGCTGACGATTACTGCCTGGTTAACATGTGAGACCTTACCGCTAAGTCAATGGGTGGCAGTAAGGTCTCAGGCCCAATGAGCACGCGCTGATTTTAATTTTTCCGCACGTCCATTTTCAGCCACAAAAAAAGGCCTTTTTTGTAGGTGCACTGAAAAATGGACTTGCGCTCATCCAATACATGCGCCTACAGCAGCGCAGGTCATTTTTCAGCCCACCTTAGTAAAAGGGCCCCTTACAGTCTTGAGTAGGTTTCCCTATGAACGCTCTTCCTTCGTAGAGGTTCCTTCTTGATGAAAGACATTTCAGCTTTACTCTCTTTCTCTGGACCTCCTCTTCCAGAGGAGAAGTCCCTTAGTAGTTTTGGTTGGCTGTCTGAGCCTTACTCCTTAACTGGTGGTTCTTCTCTTTATCCAGGTAGATGTCCTAAGGCTCTCCTCTAGTTCCCCCCCTGTTCTTTAAGCCTTCATCTCCCATCCCTTACCATTGTAACTTAGACCTCCTAATGTTTCTAACTCTATTTCTTATCATTGTTCTCTTTTATTTAAATGATAAACCGCTTAGATGCTTTTTAATGATTTTGTGGTATAGTAAGTAAAATGGAATGTCAAATATGTGAAAATGTTGTTACTCTTTCTCCCTCTCCTTGATCAGGATTGTGGAGGAGTGCTGGTCCCCCATTCCAGCTTTCTTCTTGCACAGATTCAGAAGGTGTGTAGGGCTCTGTGAGGTACACTCCACCCCTTATCAATCCAGATTGCTGTGGTAGCTCAGGAGGACCCTCTTCCCTTCAAATAAATGAATTTAGTTAAGGAGGCAAAAATCAAGCTTCTTCCTCTTGCGGTAAAGGTGCAGTGACTGGGGAATATATAATAACACAGTTTCCCTCCAAAGGGTGTCTCCTCCTACCACAGTCCATCAAAAGGTAGGAGAGCCAGCCCTCTCTTCCAGAAGCTGTGAGTATTCAAGGTCAAAAGGTCATACTCTGTTAACCTCGTAGTTACTAGAGGTCTCTGCTGTGCATGTTTAGAAAGCAGAATCTAAATGCCCGTACATGCATCTTCTTTCAGACTAGATGGTGGTTTAAAGTTGGAGTACGCTGAGGGCACAGAGGTAGCTGTTGTGTGGTGTTTGGAGGAAATCTGTGCTCTCTCGTGCGACTCACTGCCAGGGTAGCAGCACAACTAGCTAATCAAAGGGAAATAGATGTGGGAAACACAAAGCCCTTTGCGAGTTGAGCTTGTTTCTTTTCATTTCTGCAAGGTGGGAGATGAATTCTGACTACTGTGTGCATGTGAAAAAGACTCCTCCCTACGACCATGGAACACGCCTTCTCGACCTGATCGACATGAGTATTCTGGACTTCCTCATGGGTAAGTTACTGTGAATAAGGTTATAACATCCTTATAGCAAAGTGGGATACAGGCATCTTAGGCAAATGGGCAGAGGAGTGGCAGATAAGATGTAACGGGGACACATGACAGGTAAGGCATCTCAGCCCAACACCAGGTAGCTGCAGCATACCAACCTGTTACAGGGCAATTCCCACTAATACTGACTTCAGAGGAGATACAAGTTTTATTTAGCTAATATTAGAAGTGTAATACGAGAAGATTAGGAGAATTATATTAGTTTATTTAGTTAATTCAGTGCTTTTCGAGCCTATTTTGAAGTATTTCCTACTCCAGGAAATATATGTATAATGGACAGTCTGTTTCTGGTACCCCTTGCTCCTCCAGCCCACTGAATTTCAACTCACCAGCCCACACCCACTTGAGGCACTGTGATGCCATCTTCATTGCTGATGTTTTTAGGAAATGCAACTGTGGAGGTTGAACTAGATGGCTGCCTAGAATGACAAACTTTTAGGACTGGTATGCATTTACTCCTTACCACATCTGGCCACTGTCAATCTTGTTGCTTCCTCCCCCTCCCCCCCTCCCCCACTCGACATCTTTTCCCAATATGGTCAGTCGTACAGCACCAGAAGAGGAAAAATTGTCCTTGGGCTTAGTGGCCCTGCCTCCCTATCCACTTAAGCCAAGGTCACCACTCCTGTCAGTAGCACCCCAAATGCCCCATCAGCGGGGAAACAAGTTATTTATTTATTACTAGTAAAAAAGGCCCGTTACTGACACAAATGAAACGGGCGCTAGCAAGGTTTTCCTCGGAGTGTGTATGTTTGAGAGAGTGTGTGTGAGAGTGACTGTGTGAGAGAGAGAGAGAGAGAGTGAATGTGCGAGTGTGTGTGTGTGACAGAGAGTGAGACTGGGTGCGAGTGTGTCTGTGAGAGAGTGTGTGTGTGAGCATGAGAGTGTGTGCCATGCAGTGGGGTAGCCAGAAGTCAATTTTTGGGTGGGCCAACAGGTTGGATGGGTGGGCACTAGACAGTAGTGTGTGGTAAATGTTTAACAACAGGCTCTCTCCCAGGTCCACCTGTGCACCTCCCCTCAAAATTGCAGAGCTGGCTATAGCCGGGGAGAGAGCCTGGGGGGTGGGGGAGGCAATGCAATACTCTCTCCAGGAAAAAAAAAACATTAAATGATCCCAGGTTCCAATCTAATTCATGTTTAATGTGGGATAAAATGCCATAAATAAGTAAATAAATATAAACTTTTAATGTTGAGCACCTGATTCTCAAAGTGGACATGTTCCAATCATTATAATGAAAATAAAATGATTTTTTTCTACCTTTGCTGTCTGGTGACTTTGTTTTTCTGATCATACCGGCCCAGTATCTGATTCTGCTGCTATCTGTCCTCTTTACTCCGTTTCCAGGGCTTCCTTTCCATTTATTTCTTTACTTTCCGCCTTTCTTCTTCATTTCTTGCTCTGGGTCCTCCGCAGACTTGACTGTCCAGTGGATCCAGCTTCTGCCTATTTTCTTCATGCATGTGCAATTTTCTCCTCTCTTCCTTTTCCCTCATCTCATCTCCTTCCTCACTCTTCCCTCCCCTCCAGGGGCGTAGCCACGGGTGGGCCTAGGTGGGCCGGGGCCCACCCACTTTGGCCTCAGGCCCACCCAGCAACGGTGCATGCTGCAGGCCTTCTTTCCCTCGGGCCCTCCCTCCCCTTCGGGCAGCGCCGCAGTCTACCTGAACAGGAAAGCTGCACGGCACCGGGTCGTCCTGCCGCTACGCTGCTGCCCTCCGCCCCAGTCATCATCATTCTGGCACAGAGTTCTTCTTCTGCTTATCTGCAGCGGATCCGCGCGCTGCCAGGGCTGTATGCTGCTGCCAGGGCTGTATGCTGCTGCGACTGCTTCCTCTGTGCTGGCCCCGCCTTCTTGAAGAGGCGGAAGGCGGGGCCAGCGCAGAGGAAGCAGTCGCAGCAGCATACAGCCCTGGCAGCGCGCGGATCCGCTGTAGATAAGCAGCAGAAGAACTCTGTGCCAGAAAGATGATGACTGGAGCGGAGGGCAGCAGCGTAGCGGCAGGACGACCCGGTGCCGTGCAGCTTTCCTGTACAGGTAGACTGCGGCGCTGCCCGAAGGGGAGGGAGGGCCCGAGGGAAAGAAGGCCTGCAGCATGCATGTCAGTGAGTGGTGTCTGGGGAAAGGGAGGGAAAAAAAACCTGCAGCATGCTGGCGGGTGGTAGGTTTGTTGTGTGTGTATGTGCTGGTGGGGGGGGGGGGGGTCAGGGAGAAACAGGAGCACTGTTGGGATGAGGGAGTGAGACAGATAGGGGGAGGGACGGAGAGATGCTGCAAGGGAAAAGAGAGGGAGAATGGTTGGATATGGGTGGGATGGGGAGAGGGAGGGAAAGGGCATGAGAGAAAAAAACGTGTTGGACATGAAAGTGGAAGGGAGGGAGAGATGAGAGGGGAAATGTTGAACATGGCATTGAGGTGAGAGAAAGGAAGGATGGAGAGATGGTGGGAGGGGGAGAGAGATGTTAAACCAGGGGCTCAAGGCAGGGAGCGGGAGAAAAGTTGGACATGAAGAAGGTGGAGAAGAGGAGAGGAAAGGAGAGATGCACAAGCGGGGGAGGAGAGAAAGAGGGAAGATGGATCCAGGAAGAGAAGATAGACAATGGATGGTAGGGAAGAGAAAGGGAAAATGCTGGACAATGGGGGAAGGGAGAGGGAACAGGAAGATGCTGGTGGTGGGAGGTAAAAGGTATAGGGAAATAGGCTATGAGGGCGAGGAGGGTAGAAAGAGGGAACAGATGCTTGGCTGGGAGGGGGGGGGGGGGAGAGAGAAAATTTTGTGCCCACCCACATTGTGCTCAGGCCCACCCAAAATTGGCTGTCTGGCTACGCCACTGCTCCCCTCCATCCATGTCCAGCATTTCTTTTCTCTCCCTTCCCTCTCCTCCATCCATATCCAGCAGCCTCCTCTCTCCTGCCCTTCCCTCCATCCATCCATGTCCAGCAACCCTCCTCTGCCCCCTGCCCTCCCCTCCATCCACCCATGTCCAGCAACCTTCCTCTCTTCTTCCCTCCCCTCCATCCATCCATGTCCAGCAACTCTCCTCTCCCCTCCATCCATCCATACCCAGCAATTCTCTTCTCTCCCCTGCCCCTTCTATCCATCCATACCCAGCAATTCTCTTCTCTCCCCTGCCCCTATCCATCCTTCCCCAGCAATTCTGTTCTTGCCCCTGTTCCCTCCATCCATCCATTCCCAGCAATTCTCCTCTCTCCCCTGCCCCCACCTCCATCCATCC
Organism: Microcaecilia unicolor; assembly: GCF_901765095.1. NCBI lineage: Eukaryota > Metazoa > Chordata > Amphibia > Gymnophiona > Siphonopidae > Microcaecilia > Microcaecilia unicolor. The sequence continues at coordinate 389,147,855 of NC_044031.1, read as the reverse complement.
ATCCATCCATCCATCCCCAGAAATTCTCCTCTCCCCTGACCCCCACCTCCCTCCATCCATCCATCCCCAGCAATTCTCCTCTCTCCCCTGACCCCCACCTCCATCCATCCATCCATCCCCAGTGACTCTCCTCTCTCCCCTCCCGCTCCCATCCATGTCCAGCGATTCTCCTTCACCCCATGCATCCTTCCCTCCCATTCCATTCCACCTGCCCGCCCTCTCTCTGACGGCAGCACTTCCCAGACGCTGCCTACCGCCACCACGATCGCATGATCTACCTCCTCCCTCTGTCTCACTCTCAACAGCAGCGGTAGCGATTCAAACACGCTACCTCCTGCTTCTAACCCGGAAGCATCTCCTCTGCAGAGGAGACGCTTCCGGGTTAGAAGCAGGAGGCAGCGTGTTTGAATCGCGACGCTACCGCTGCTGTTGAGAGTGAGACAGAGGGAGGAGGTAGATTGTGCGATCGTGGCGGCGGTAGGCAGCGTCTGGGAAGCGCTGCCATCAGAGAGAAGGAGGCAGATGCAGGATCAGCGCTGCCTGCTCCCTCTGCTCCGCTGCTGGGTGGGCCTGAACCCAAACTGGGTGGGCCTAGGCCCATCCAGGCCCACCCATGGCTACGCCCCTGGTGCCATGGCCCCCCCTCTCTCCCAGTTCCAGGGTCCCCCTCCCTCCCTCTCTCTGAGTTCCAGGGTCGTCCCCTCCCTCCCTCCCTGCCTCCAAGTTCCAGGGTCATCCCCTCCCTGCCTCCCTCCGACTTTCAGGGTCCCCTCCCTCCCCTGCATTATGCTCTCTCCCCTGCATTCATCCATATGCAGGCAATGTCCTCTGTGCCCTGCCCCCTCCATCCATCCATGTGCAGCATCTCTCCCCTTACCCTCCATCTCCCTCCAAGTTCCAGGCCCCCTCCCTCCCTCCCTCCCCCCTCCGAGTTCCAGTGTCCCCCTCCCTCTGTCCCTCCGTCCCTCCCAGTTCCAGGGTCCCATGGAACTGGGAGGGAGGGGGGACGAAGAACGTTGGAGGAGTGACGTCAGCAGGTGGTTACAATCCCAGTGACACACATTAGAACGTTGGAGGAGAACATTGGAGGAGTGATGTCAGCAGGTGGTTACGATCCCAGTGAGACACATTTGAATGTTGGAGGAGCAAATTATTATATTAGATGAGATTGATAACCCACCCTCCCAACCCCATTCCAAGGTTGCCCAGAGCAGCAATACAAAAATGAAAGACAAAATAAAAACTGAAACACAGACCATCAAAATACTAATGTCAAAGCAATAGAAAACCAAAATTAACATTAGATATACATAGTAACCACTCTGTACAATAGTAACAGTTGAAAGTAGCAGACTAATTTGAATATTAAATATCAAAATTTAAGATATCTAAAAAATATTATACAACAGAGAAACAACAAAACAAATTCTAAGACATCAAGGAAATAGCCAGCTCTTTCCTTCTTTAAAAACTCATAATTCACCTCCTCCAAATACCCTCAGGCAGTTTATTCCATAATGCAGGTACCATCTCTGTAAACAGTCTCACCCTTGCTCAAGAACTCCTTAATATGAATTATATTCCAGCACCCCCCCCCCCCTAACCAGAAGAGCTTCCACTTAATCCTCCCCAAAACAAATGATGCACCCCTCCTGGACCCACAGTTAGCCCCCCGCACCCAGGCCTACCATACTGCTCAGGTGCTCTTGGGACAGGAGCAATTCCCACTCCTGCCCATCGATACACATCCTCCTTTTATCTTACAGTCCAGCATCCATTTTTCACTGATACCTAACATCCTTCTCTCACTAAAACCCAGCGTCCATCCACTCAGACACACAGACATCCTTGTCTCCAGTCATTTAACATCTACCCTTTTCAGTCATCCTACCTGGTCAGAAATCTTGTTTCAGTTAGCTGCATGCAATAAAGTTAGTTTTTTTTTCTCTTATTTGTAATAAACAGAATTCAATAAAATCAAGTCTTCCTTTTGGATGTTCAGCTGGTTTAGCTAACTGTGTAGTATTGCATAGAAAATGCTTTATGAGAACAGTGGACCTGATATTCAGCCAGCAGCAATCGGCGTTTTGTAGAGCACCGCTGCCAGCATTATACCCGGAAATTCAGTGCTGGGTTCTAGTTTTGAATTTCCAGGTACACTGAGCTGATGAAAATATAGCCGGTTAAGTGCGATATTCGGCACCTAACTGGCTATGAGGAATCACATAAAGATAGGGCTATATGTTATGTGGTCCTATACATGCAGTTATCTTAGCTGGTTAAGTACTGAAAATCGGAACTTAACCAGCTAAGTGCCAATTCCGCCCCCGGAATGCCCCAAAAATAGTCATGGCTTGAGCACTTACTGGGCAGCTCTATCTTTATTTATTGGGATTTATTAGCCACCTTTATAAAGAGATTCACCCAAAGTGGTGTACAGCAGGTACAGTTTAACATAAAACTTACAATATCTAGTTAAGTGTCGCTAAAAATGCTTGCTTAGCCCTGGACAGGCAATTTAAAAGATCAGGAGCTTCTTCTGGCTGTTTTAAATCATTTTGAATATTGGGCCCAGTATATTTTGACCAAGTGTAAAGGGGTCCTAGGAGAATCTTGCAACAACAGAAACTTGATCCTTTCTCATTGCACAGTACAGATAGAATTATGTCTCAATGCTACTCAAGGTCAGGTACTGGCAGGGGCATATAATAGAAGTGAACCGTTATGCAGCTCAACCAGAGGTGTTTCGCTTCCTCTTGGGGAAATGAACCATACAAGGTCACTGATACAGCCAGGCGGCACAGAAATCAGAACAGAGTGCTGGGCTCCTTGTGAGGATATGTAAAAAAATTGATGTATGAGCACCCTTGCAAGGTTCCACTCAACCACTTTTGTGATTATAGGCTGAACCTGGACCACTCAGGAGCTGCAGATCCAGCTTGGTGGCAGGCCCCACAAGGAATTTTTATGTTTCAACATTTTTATTGGTGACTCAATCAAATAACCATGAACAAATACAACTTATACAATGTGTTATCTTGTGATTAACAAAGACTAAACCAAGTTTGATTGATCATAGTGTCATCCAAGTTTTCCCCTCCCCTTTTTTCCTCCCTCCCCCCCCCCCCCCCACTCTCCATTCCCAACTCATTCCATCTCCCCTCCTCCACAATTCCCAAAATAATTATCAATAATCGCGTCTCAACATGTCTATTATTAATATACTACTGGGTTTGTCTCCATACTTCTAGTAACTCCTACCTTCCCCTCTACCCCTCCCCATCCCCCCCCCCCCCCCCCCGTCCTCCCCACCCTGAGGATTCAACCCTGTGCACATCCGAGGCCTCCAGACACCCCAGCCGCCCCGATAACTTCCCCTCCACCACTTATCAGTTGTTAGCAATTATGTTTCTCCACTCGGGAATGAGTTCAACACCAAACTACGGGCTTTATGTGACAAAGATTGTATATATTTATCCCATGTTAATAGAAAAAAATTCCTTCTCTTAAATGTCAAACGGGCATGTCGGAGTTCTGAAAGCATCAAATCATGCAATCTATTTCTCCATTGCCTATACGACGGCGCCTGATCGCTGGTCCATACTCCCAATATTACTCTTTTGCCCAACATTCCTGCTTTCCGAAGCAACAGCTTGAAATATTTGTCTTGAATACCAAAGTCTTCGTATCTATCTAAAAAGAATCCTGTTGGGGAAACTGTCACCCGTCGTCCCCCCAGCTGTTCCAAATAACGGGTCACTCCTTTCCAGAATTTTTGAGTGTATACACATTTCCAAAATGCATGGATAAATGAATTTATCTCTGTCTTACATTTCGTACAGATGAGAGAATCAACCCCCCCCTACTTTAAATAACCGCTGTTGTGTAAAATATGCTCTATGTAGTACTTTGAAATTGCATTCCTTAAGTTCTGCACTGATCGAGCCTGATGGTGTGCGCCCTATCAATTGGTCTAAAAACTGTATTGTATTGTCCAGAAGGTCTAAATCTCGATGCCATCTCTGTTGAATTATAACCAGTGGTGTGCTGGTAAATGTTTAACAGGCTCTCTCCCCGGTCCCCCTCTGCGCCCCCCCATCCCCCTCTGTGCCCCCCTCCAAATTGCAGAGCTGGCTATAGCCGGGGAGAGAGCCTGGGGGGGGCAGTGAATTACTCCAGGAAAAAAAAAATTAAATGATCTCAGGTTCCAATCTAATTCATGTTTAATGTGCGATAAAATGCCATAAATAAGTAAATAAATATAAACTTTTAATGTTGAGCACCTGATTCTCAAAGTGAACATATTCTAAACACTATAATGAAAATAAAATGATTTTTTTCTACCTTTGTTGTCTGGTGACTGTTTTTCTGATCATGCTGGCCCAGTATCCGATTCTGCTGCTATCTGTCCTCTTAATTCCGTTTCCAGGGCTTCCCTTGCATTTATTTCTTTCCTTTCCTCCTTTCTTCTTCATTTCTGGTCCTCAGCTTCTGCCTATTTTCTTCATCCATGTGCACTTTTTCTCCTCTCTTCCTTTTCCCTCATCTCCTTCCTCACTCTTCCCTCCCCTCCATCTATGTCCAGCATTTCTTCTCTCCCCTCCATCCACCCATGTCCAGCGACCCTTCTCTCCGCCTGGCCTGCATGCACCCATGTCCAGCGACCTTTCTCTCCCCCTGCCCTCCATCCACCCATGTCCAGCGACCCTCCTCTCCCCTGTCCTGCATGCACCCATACCTAGTGACCCTCCTCTCCCCTGCCCTCCATCCACCCATATCCAGCAACTCCCTTCTCTCCCCTGCCCTCCATCCACCCATATCCAGCAACTCCCTTCTCTCCCCTGCCCCCCTTCCTCCTCCAGCCACCCACAATCAAGTGACTCCCTTCTCTCCCCTGCCCCCTTCCTCCTCCAGCCACCCACAATCAAGCGACTCCCTTCTCTCTCCTGCCCCCCTTCCTCCTCCAGCTACCCATATCCAGTGACTCCCTTCTCTCCCCTGCCACCCCCTCCCGAGTTGTCCATGGAATTCTTCGGGGCAGGCAGTTTTGCCTGCCCGCTGCCAACACTGACTCTCCCCCGCTGTGGATCGCTTTTCAAAATTTAAAGCGCGAACCGGCAGTGGGGGGGATTCAGCGCCGGCAGCGGACAGGCAAGACTGCCTGCCCCGAAGAATTCAATGCACAGGTGAGGGACCGGATCCGGAGGGAGGGAGGGAGGAGACTGGAGAGCCGGCTCGCACTTTCCAACAACCGGCTCGCAAGTCGGTGCAAAATGTAACAACTGGCTCTAGCACAGCACTGATTATATCCCTCCCTGGTGTCTTTTGTAGGTTGTCCAATTCATGTTTTAATGTTGTTAGCAAGATCCCCTTGTTCCGGATAGAGCTATAATACTCGATAAGTTTCTGTCCAATGGGAAATGTGGGATTTGCAATATCTAAACTATGGGCATAATGTTTGATTTGGCGATAAGCGAAAAAGTCTCGTGGCTCCACTTTCCCTGATGCTAACAATGCTTCCCAGGACTCCACTTTCCCTGTCGCATCTAAAAGATCCGCTAAATAGCGGATCCCTCTTCCTTCCCAACGTTTAAAACTGATATTATCATTCCCTGGCGTGAACGTCGGATTGCCCACCAGTGAAATATGGTCTGAGTATCGTGGGTTCCCTCCTAACAGAGGAATCAAAAAGTTCCATGTGGCCCTCAGTGATTTAAAGAGGATGTTGTCCCGAAGGTCACCTGGAATAGAACCTGTGGGGCATTGTACCAATGAGAATATATTCCAGTTACCATATGTGATTTGTTCTATTTCCCTAGGCGTGTATTTCTGTTTTCCTAAAACCCAGTCCCCCAGATGTCGTAGTATGCAAGCCCAGTTATAAGTGTACATATCAGGCATCCTCAATCCCCCTCGATGCAATGGGCCTACCAGATATTTAAATGGAGTTTTTGGTTTCTTTCCCTGCCAACAAAATTTAGAAACAATTCTATATAAGGCAGTGATATCTTTCTTCAAAAGCTGAATTGGTAAGGTTTGCAATATGTAAAACCATTTGGGAAATAAAATCATACTGAATAATTGTATCCTACCGTATAGCGACACCGGCAAGGACGTCCAGCGGGACAGCAATTGTCCTGTTTGCTCCAGTAAGTGCGCCACATTTAAATCTTGTAGTAAAAATGTTTTGTAGGGAAGGCTAATCCCCAAATAATTGAATTGGCGGGTTGCCCATTTCAGAGGGAAAGGCCCTTCCCATTGTCGACGCACCCTTGGACTTGTTGGTAACGCCAGGGATTTATCGAAGTTTAATTTAAAGCCGGAAAAATCTCAGAATTCCGCTATGCTGTCCATAAGATTGGGAAGGGACCCCCGGGGATCAGTTAAATGTACCAAGAGATCGTCTGCAAAGGCCGAAATCTTGAAACCATGATCTCCCACCCCCACTCCCTGAATATCTGGATTAGAGATAATTTCCCGTATCAAAGGGTCCATACTGAGCACAAATAGAAGGGGCGACAGAGGGCAACCCTGCCTAGTACCTCGTTGAATATTGATGGGCTCTGACAATCGTCTGTTCACCCAAATTTTTGCCCGAGGGCCTTTATACAAGGCCTGAACCGCCGTAACCCAAAATCCCTCAAATCCATACTTCTTCAAGGTGGCGAACATGAAATCCCAGTTCACTCTATCGAACGCCTTCTCCGCATCAAAACTGATAAGAAGAGAAGGTGTTCCCCATTTCTCCACCCAATCCATGGAGGCCAGTATCTTCCTCATGTTTTTAGCTATAGTGCGTCCTCTAACAAACCCAGCCTGATTGTCTTCTATAAGAGAAGGTAAAATCACCGCTAACCAGTTAGCCAGTATTTTGGCAAACATCTTAGCCTCTACATTTAGTAGTGAGATAGGCCTATATGAGGCTGGGTTCTCCGGGTCTCGACCTGGTTTTAGTAGTACAACAACGCGGACCTCCTTCAAAGAATCCGACATTTCTCCGATCTCCACAAACTTATTAAATAGCGCTGTCAGTGCCGGCGTCACTGAGTGTTCTAAGATCTTATAAAATTCATATCGATAACCATCTGGTCCCGGTGTTTTAAGTGTAGCCCCTTGCCTAATAACTCTGGATACCTCCTCTTCCGTAATCCCATGATTTAATTGAGCTCTCTGTGAGTCAGTCAAGCAAGGGAGATCTGTATCCTCCAAGTATATCTCGCTGTTGCAATCCTCTGCTAACGGTTTTTCATATAACAAATCATAATATTGTCGAAATGTGTCCACTATAGCCTCATCCGATCAAACTAAATTCCCTGCCGGATTCTTTACTTGTAGTATTTTCTGCTTCCCCATCTTTCTATTCACTAAGCTAGCCAGCATCTTCCCCTGTTTATTGCCATGTAAATATAATTGATACTTATAGTATTGTCTGGATTTAGTTGCTCTTTCATGTAATAGGGTATTAAGGGACGCCTGAAGCGTGAGTAGGTTTTCTTTATGCTGAGGAGATGGCTGACAACCCCATTGTCTGCGAGCGTTCCCAACTTGTTGTCCCAATCGTAGAATATCCCTATCTCTCATCCGTTTTTTGTGGCTAGAATACGCTATGATCACTCCTCGTAAAACCGCTTTTGCAGTTTCCCAGAACAAAATGGGATCCTCCCGGTGTATATCATTATGGATTTGGAATTCTGCCCATTGCTGCGCTATATGTTCTTTAAACTTATTATCATGGGTCAAGGCCAATGGAAATTGCCAGTCCGGTCTCCGGTCAGTAGTCATTAACCCATTCATGGTCCACCATATGTACGCATGATCTGACACCCCGTATGGTCCGATCCCTGCCTCCTGTACCCTAGAAAAGAGATTCCTCGATAAAAGCCAATAGTCAATTTGTGATTGGGATGAGTGAGCTCTGGAAATGTGGGTGAAGTCCTTATCAGTGGGATGTACCATTCGCCATACATCAATCAAATCTAAGGTCTCACAAAGCAACGGTATACCTTTTGAGCTTGACCCTTTTTTAGCCCTTTGTCCCCTTGATGTATCTAGATTCGGGTCGTGAACCATGTTAAAATCCCCTCCCATTATTACCTGGGCCCCTACCTGTTGGGCTATATTATGGACCAGCGATCTGAAAAAGGCTTGATCATAAACATTAGGGGCATAAATATTGGCCAACAAGAACTCCTGTTGATTGATCTTTACTTTGGCAATTAGAAATCGGCCGCTCTCCACGCGCCAAGAATCCGGGACTTGAATGTCCAGTGTTTTTCTAAAAAGGATTTACACACCGGCCTTACGATTTTGTGCTGGAGCCTCTAAGAGATTTCCTACCGACCATTTTTTAAATTTGGCATGCCCCACAGAGGATAAGTGGGTCTCTTGTAGAAATACAATGTCCGCTGTTTGCCGGTTTAAAACCTGTAATATTTTTTGCCGCTTAATTGGCTATTTTACTCCGCCCACATTCCAAGATACAAATTTGAGTGGTTTCATCCTTCCCCCTTAGGTGTTCTGTCACTTTGGAATTGAGATTCTTCTTGAACGGGCGGAGCCAGCCCAGCTCCCAGCTCCGTCCCTTCTATTCCAGCATTAGCCAGGCGAGTCTTTACTATTGCTCCCGCCCTTTCCTGCTGAGTCGCTGCGGCACCCCGCCCCCTCAGACTGCACAGAGCCGAATCCTCACCACCCCTTCCTATCATCCTACCTGTTCCCTCCCTCCCCTCATCCCCTTTAGTTTCTCCCCCTTCCCTCTTTCTGTTTATTATCTAGTCCCCTCTTATATCCATAACCCCTTTTGCGAGGTTTGCCTAACCATGCTTCTTTCATGCTAGGCAGTTCTTTTAGGGTCCCCGAGAAGAGTCTCCCCCCCCCCTCCCATCAGCCCTTCTCTAGTTCAATGAATGACACTCCCTTCATCCTATGGGCACATAATTGTAAACTCCAATTATAAACTTAGTGTTCAAGATTTAACCATTTACCCAGCCTAGTCCCCTCCATTTACCCACCTACTGAACTATATAATTCAACAATTCTTAGCATCCAAACGACAATGTGTTCCCCTATTCCATATTTCTAATTCAAAAGATTTACCTGTTGATTTGTAACAAGTTTCAAACGGTTATTCATTCAGACTATCCTATTATAAACATAAGCATCTCATTCAACTAAGCATCACATTTGAATGGTAATATATCTCCCTACATTAAAGTCGTAATTCAAATGACTTTTGTCCATTATTAGAATAAGTATCTCTCAAGTATTCCCCCTTCTAGTCGTTTGGACTCATTATTATTTGGTCCCCTGTTTCAATTATTTAGATCTGCTAGGGTTCTAGTCTCTTTTCGCATGAGGCTAGAGAGCCTCCAGCAGATAACTTATTAGTCCCCAAGCAACATCTATTCAAACCTGGAAATGTTTTTTTACTGTACTCTGCCAAACTCCTGGTAGTCCTGTTAATAATATCTTCATGAGCCGGCACTCTGTAGCAGCCCAGTTGACTGTCTCTGGTAATCAGCAAGCTGTATGTCTCGTATCTGACCATATGCCTGCTATAGATCCACATCTGAAGTGCATCTCCTCCGATGATAGGCAAATATAAGTCTCTTGCATAGGGAGTTCTCCCTGGCATATAGTGTGTTGTTGGGGGGATTTCCCAATGAATTGTAGCTGCTGAGCCCCGTCTAGGATATCTCCAGGTTTTGAGTAGGCTATTATTTTCCAAATGTTCTCTTTTGTTCTTCTTGTCTCCCGAACGAGAGTTCCAAGTTTTAGAGTTTCAGGAACTCTTTAGCCGCTTCTGGGGTTTCAAAAAATGATGTCTTGCCATCCATGAATATTTTTAAGTGCGCCGGGTAAAGTAGCACAAATTGCACCTGCTTTTGATGTAATGCAGAGCATATGGGTGAGTAGGCTCTGCGAAGGGTGGACACTCTCAAAGAAAAATCCTGAAAGCATAAACCTGTTTTCGCTTCATATTTCAAAGGTCCTTTGGCTTTTTAAGAAGTATTATTTTTTAAATTGTATTATTCTTATAATATGCTTTAACATGTGTTATCTGATGTTTATAATTTTGTGAACCACCCTGAGCCTATTTAGGTTGTAGCCAGTGCTTTTTTTGTGCTGGTATGTGCTGGTACAGTGTACGGCACCTTTTTTCTGAGGGCCGGCTTACCTGCCGGCCCTAAGCTCACCAACTTTCCGTTCTGCCCCCTGAAAATCTAATATTTACTGAAGTCGCAGTGCGAACCGGAGGCAGTGAAAACAGCAACCAGGCAGGCTCGACTACTCATCACTTCCCTGCCCTCTCTCAGCACAGCGTCCCGCCTTCCTCTGATGTAATTTCCTTTCTGCGAGGCGTCAACATGTGAAAATTATTGAGGTTGCCAAACATATATAAATTAACACTATCTGGACATAATGAAGGAGTTTGCTCAAAGCTGGCTCCTTTGCTTGTAGGGAGACCTATGGCTCAGCTCAACACTCAGGATCAAAGTGACTATGTGCGTTCATGAGCCGTGGAGAAAGCTGTACCTGGTATAATAATGTAAAAGGCAGTTATGACTGTCCAGTGCCCAGCATAGGGGCAAGCTTTGGTGTATTGAACCAATACAAAAAAAAAAACAAATAATAAAAAGAGCAAAGGAATGGTAAAGATCAATACTCCAAAAAATACATAAGATACCAAAAAGATTACCTGTAGTAGCCAAAATTAATGGCTACTACCTTAAAAAAACGATACATACAGGACTCTTTTTTTTTTCTATCAATTTAAGACAAGTTCAAAATAGTCAGATCCACAAATTCAGCACAAAATTATTCATCTGTATTCATAAGGTAAATATTAATTCTCTTTGAACCCTCAGTTGAACAATGATAGAAAGATTCTTCTGTTGTGGTGATGTGGTCCCACATGTTGGTCCTATAAATCCCTGGCCACAATCTAGTAAAGACTGAAGTGAGTATTTTGAACTTGTATTAAATTGATAAGAAAAGAAATAGAGACCTTGATTAAGTTTGCAAGATACTGTAATTAAAATTAAGGAGGTTATTTCTGCCAGTGAGTTTATCCTTACCTATTTACCTATTTGTCCAAGGAAGCTTTCAAATTAATAAGCTCTGGGTGGGTTGAGGCTTTTTTCTCCTTATTTTTAAAGAAGTCCTGTGTGCATCCTCCCATCCCTCTGGTGGGGAAGACTTTGCTGAAACTCAGGCAAAACTGTGGAACCATGATCCTGAACCCCCCTATATTGCCCCAGGCAGATCTGGTTCCCTCTACTTCTAGAGTTATCCTCCAAAGAACTTTGGAGAGTTTTCCGACCCTCATAACGCAGAACAAGGGATCTCTTCTGCATCCCAACCTTCAGTCTCTGGCCCTCACAGCCTGGATGTTGAGAGCTTAGAATTTGCTTCCTTGCATCTTCCTGAGGGTGCCTCCCAGGTCTTGCTGGCTTCCAGGAAAGATTCCAGAAAGAGGTGTTATTCTTTCAAGTGGAACAGGTTTGCCCTCTGTTGTGAGGGCAAGGCCCCAGATCCCCTTTCTTGCCCTGCACAGACCCTGCTTGAAAAATAACTCTGTAAGAGTTCACCTCATGCTTATTACCATGTAGCGGGTAAGCCCATCTCCGGACAGCCTCTAGTTCGGTTTATGAGAGCTTGCTTTTGACAAAGCCCTTTGTCAAACCTCTACCTGTGTCATGAGGTCTCAAAGATTAAGCCATGCACGTGTAAGTACACAGGGCCAGTACAGTGAAACTGCAAATGGCTCATTAAATCAGTTATCGTATTATACATGAGTCTGCTGTTTGATGCTGATTAATGTTTTCGTATTGTGGTTGACTATGAACATTTTTATGGAAAACACCTAGTTATAGGTGGTATATAAGTTTTTTAAATAAATAAATACATAAATAAACATCATCCTCACCCAGCTGATGAAAGCTCCTTTTACATAAGTATAAGTAATGCCACACTGGGAAAAGACCAAGGGTCCATCGGCCCAGCATCCTGTCCACGACAGTGGCCAATCCAGGCCAAGGGCACCTGGCAAGCTTCCCAAACGTACAAACATTCTATACATGTTATTACTGGAATTGTGGATTTTTCCCAAGTCCATTTAGTAGTGGTTTATGGACTTGTCCTTTAGGAAACCGTCTAACCCCTTTTTAAGCTCTGCCAAGCTAACCGCCTTCACCACGTTCTCCGGCAACGAATTCCAGAGTTTAATTACACGTTGGGTGAAGAAATATTTTCTCCAATTTGTTTTAAATTTACTACACTGTAGTTTCATCGCGTGCCCCCTAGTCCTAGTATTTTTGGAAAGCGTGAACAGACACTTCACATCCACCTGTTCCACTCCACTCATTATTTTATATACCTCTATCATGTCTCCCCTCAGCCGTCTCTTGTCCAAGCTGAAAAGCCCTAGCTCTTAGTCTTCCTTCATAGGGAAGTCGTCCCATCCCCGCTATCATTTTCGTCGCCCTTCGCTGCACCTTTTCCAATTCCACTATATCTTTCTTCAGATGCGGCAACCAGAATTGAACACAATACTCAAGGTGCGGTCGCACCATGGAGCGATATAATGGCATTATAACATCCTCACACCTGTTTTCCATACCTTTCCTAATAATACCCAACATTCTATTCGCTTTCCGAGCCGCAGCAGCACACTGAGCAGAAGGTTTCAGTGTATTATCGACGACGATACCCAGATCCCTTTCTTGGTCCGTAACTCCTAACGTGGAACCTTGCATGACGTAGCTATAATTTGGGTTCTTTTTTCCCACTTGCATCACCTTGCACTTCCTCACATTAAACGTCATCTGCCATCTAGCCGCCCAGTCTCCCAGTCTCGTAAGGTCCTTCTGTAATTTTTCACAATCCTGTCATGAGTTAACGACTTTGAATAACTTTTGAGGAACTCGATTCCTGTCCACTAAATTACTAAACCTGGATGGTCTTGTTTTTGGTGGCTGTTACTTCAACTCAATCAGTGAGCTTCAAGCCTTAGTAGAGGATCCACCTTACACAAAATTTCATCATAACAGAGTAGTTTTCCGCATGCACCCTAAGTTCATGCCTAAGGTTGTGTCAGAGTTCCATTTGAACCAGTCTATTGTTCTTCCAACATTCTTTCCCAAACCACATGCCCATCCTGGTGAAAGCACACTGCATACCTTGGAATGCACCTCAACATTGGCCTTTTACCTGGAGCGGACTAGGTTCTACAGACAGCTTTTCATTTCTTTTGATCCCCACAGGATAGGGGTCACCATCAGGAAATGCACAATCTCCAATTGACTAGCAGATTGCATTTCTTATGCCCAAGCTGGGCTGACACTTGAGGGTCATGTCAAGGCTCATAATGTCAGAGCCATGGCTGCGTCGATAGCCTACTTGAGATCAGCCTCTATAGAACAGAGATTTGCAAGGCTGCAACATGCTCTTCAGTCCACACATTCACATCTCACTATTTCCTTGAGCACGATACCCGGTGCGGTAGTCAGTTCGGACAGTTCTACAGAATTTTTGTGTTCTAGAATCCAACTGCACCCCTCCTAGGCCCGTTTTGTTCTGTTCCAGATTGCAGTCTCACACAGTTTGTATATAATTTCATGTTAATTCATACTAGAACTCGCCATTGCGAGTTCCTGTTGTCCTACTGTTGTTGTTTTTGGTGAGCCTGGTAGCTAGGGATTCCCACATGTGAGAACTGTCTGGCCTGCTTGTCCTCGGAGAAAGCGAAGATACTTACATTTAGCAGGTATTCTCTGAGGTCAGCAGGCCATCAGTTCCCACATACCCTATCTCCCATTGGAGTTGTCCTGTATAGCTATTCTACTGGACTGATGGTCCCACGCTCTTGCAGCGGACGGGAAGGCACTCATGTGTGCGCGGTGGGAGCACTGTCACATGCTCTTAAAGATACAGTATGCTGTAAAAGCATTCCACTGCAGGTGATGTGGATGATATCACCCACATGTAAGAATTGATGGCCTGTTGTCCTTGGAGAATACCTGCTACAGGTAAGTATCTTCGTTTTTATATCATGTTGCTGGGGAATTTGGAGTTTGTGATACAGACCTAAAGATGCATGGTTTATATTGAGATTCTGTCCATTCCTGTGTAGAGAATCTAGACTTCATTCCACATGGAAGAATTTATTGAATGATGTTATCAATTATAATGGCAATTTTAACTGGTAGCTGAAACTAGCAGGAAGGGGAGGGTTTATTTACGTGTAGGTGGCAATGGTGTCTTATATTGCTAATTTAAAAAAGGGGGGAGGAGAGGTCTGTGATGTGGTGATGACTATGATGTGTGGAAATGTCACTTTGGCTTGCCTCCATCTATACCTAGCTTGCCCCTGTTAGCACCTCAAATATTTCTGTCTAGAGACAGAACAGAGAGCTTGTGAGCTTGCTGCAGGAGGGGAGAGACACAGCTACTGGTCTTGTTTGGGAATAGAGATTTCATTTCATTTATTACCATTTATATACTGCCCTTATCAACAGCGATGTACATATCAACTGCTGGAAACAGCTGGGGAGGGGGTGAAACCTGAAGTGGTTGTACAGGAAGAAAGCTGGGAGTCTTGGGGAGGACAAGCTTGAGGGCAGGGAGAGAGAACTGGATTAAAGAAGGTCAGAATACAGAGGGGGGGGGGGGGGAGAAAAGCCTGGGGATGGACAGAAAATTGGAATGTTGAGTCTGGGGTGAAGAAAGGAGAGAGGAAGAAGCCTTGGGAAGGGTTCAAGACATAGGAAGGAGCCAGGAATAAGACAGTTGAGATGGGTAGAATCAGAATAAGAGGCGAGGGTGAGAAGACCAGATGCTATGATTGGGAAACTCTGCATTAAAAATTATATATCTTTGCATAATAACTTTTCTATATTGAATTATAAACAATTACTTAAATACAGTAATTACAGTGGGTTATATTTATTATTATTTATTGCATTTGTACCCCACATTATCCCACTTTTTTTGCAGGCTCAATGTGGCTTAAGAACAACTCAAGTCTGAAGAAGTTTTCATAACTTTAGAAATTATGTGCAGAATATTGTAATTTTTTTTTTTTTTTTTACAAAACTCTTAACTTTTAGGCACAGAATTCCCCCAAGAATATATCTTACTGAAATTTAGTTTTGGGGATAGGGTTTAAAGGTGTTTCACTAAGCCTTTAAGTACTGTGCCTGCTAAGAGTGTTGTGTATGGAGGAAGTGAGCCCTTTCGCTGGGAGAAGGAGAATGTCAGGGAACAGTGTGACAGAGAAGGTTCTGGTTCAGCTGCTGCTAAGCTGAGAGACACATTCGGTTCACCTGATTCTATCTATATAAGTTATAGGTGCCAGAAATATGTGTGAAAAGCTCAGGAAGCCTCCAGTAATTGGTTGTGTGTCTTTTCATGTTCTTTTGTTACAAACTTTTGTACATATTGAAGCTTCTGTTCATAGGTGTGTATACATTATACATTTAGGTATTCATCTTCCAGCTAATTAGGGGTTCTTTTCTCTGGCTCTTAGAAGCTTGGCAATTCTTGTGTTGCTTATGGCGGGATTCCTGTTTCCCCACCACAACTCATGAGACTTGAAACCGCAAGACCTTCCAGCACCACACGGCTCAAGCTTG
This sequence comes from Microcaecilia unicolor, assembly GCF_901765095.1. NCBI lineage: Eukaryota > Metazoa > Chordata > Amphibia > Gymnophiona > Siphonopidae > Microcaecilia > Microcaecilia unicolor. Next base: position 389,132,220 of record NC_044031.1, on the reverse strand, counting down.
CAGAGATCCATGTCGCAGTGGGGAAGCAGGAATCCCCCTGTTTCTTCTGCAGCTGAAGCCAGGTGAGGGGAAAGAGACTGGGTGAAGGCTGGGAAGTACATGAAAGAGCGAGCGAGAGACAGCACGAGAGAGAGAGAGAGAGAGAGAAACTGGGTGGGGAAGGGACAATGCACAGTCATATTTTGCCACTATTTAATGAAATGTGCAGTAAAATACAACTGTGCGTATTTTGGCCCTACACATTTTTACCCCTCCTGACGCTTTGGGGCTGCACTCCTGCTCTCTTTCCTTTTCCGGGGGGGGGGGGGGGGGGAGGTTAGATGGTCCCCCTTCCAGTCCAGCCAGAGGAAAAAAAACCCTTCAGGTTACAGCATCAAGCGACTCAAGTTTCTTTTCCTTTCAAAGCTTTAATGACTGCTTCAAAACAGGGCATCAATTCACAGTACAGAAACAAACTGCCTCTTCACACTCCTTCCTTGTCCCTTCTGTTTCTCAGGGAAAGGTTGCCTGTCTGTCCAGCAACAAGCAGCTCTCTCTCTCTCTCTCTCTGTTTGCTCTCAAGCTTGTACAGCCTGTAAAAACCTCTTCCAGGGCTTCCTGAGTTGCGAGAACAATGCAGTTACAAAGCCTTTCAATTTACCTTTTCCTTCTGTCCCTGCTAGGCAGAGGTATCCATAAACTCCACACCCACCTCCTCTGGCTTGCTCTACTCTGATTCCCATTCCATTAAATACTCCCCTCCCCCCATCTGCCCTCTCCTTGATCAGTATCCATCCACCAATCCTCCTCCCCCCCCCTTGACCCCCTGGGATGGGTGGTCTTCCTCCTGCTGCTTCCCAGAAGACTTCTGTCCCTGCCAGGGTTTCTGGGAGTTGAAGTCCCCCTTCCTTTCTCTAGTCTCCAGCTGTCCCTGCCCCTCAGGGAGCTGATCCACCTGGCCCCAGGGATTTGTAGTGAAGATCCCTCCGACAGGGTCGGGTAGTCTTGTCTCTTCCCTGAGCTGTCTCCTGTGTCTCCTCCTCTCAAAATGTTACAAAATAAAAAACGTGGTCCCCAACAGAAAAATGTTGGACAAGCCTGTCCTATACTATGTTTCAGCAGCTCAACATGCAGCTGCTGATGCTAGCACCGTGCACACTCTCAGTTCACGTGTGAAACAGAGGACACATGCGGTGTGAGCGGCAGCACTTTGAGCTTCTGACAGCTGCAGTTTAGGGATCAGGACTGGCTCCAGATTTCTACAGCTGGCAGGGCTTGGGGATCTATTCCAGCTAAGGTAATTTGGGAGGGGGGGGGGGGAGAAAAATGCAAATGAGTGCCTAGTGCAAAGCAAATAAGTGAGTGCCCACCCTTGGTTACCATAGGCTCCCCAAAAATGGTGTGTTGGTTATGCCACTGGAGTGGAAGTTAAGACTAGCAAGGGGAGGGGAGTGGAGAGAGAGAGTACTAGGGATTGGGGTGTTTTTCCAGTGTTTAGCCAATAAACACGTATATTACATTTTTTGCTTCAGCAGTTTTATTGGTGTTTTTCAGTTAAAATCAGTAATCATAAACCCTAGCCCCTTTGAGCTATTTATTTATTGGGATTTATTAACCACCTTTATGAAGAGATTCAGCCAAGACGATGTAGAGCAGGTACAGTTTAACATAAAACTTACAATTTTGTTAACAGTATAACAGTAAAATGACCAATTATAAACATAAATACAGTAAATGAGGTAAACTTGAAAACAGCAAATTGAAACCTAATAGGACTACCGTGAAACAGCATAAAAAATATATACATTGGTGCCGGACAAAATGGTAGAAACTATTATAAAGAACAAAATTGCAGAGCATATTCAAAAGCATGGATTAATGAGACAAAGCCAACATGGATTTAGTGAAGGGAAATCTTGCCTCACCAATCTATTACATTTCTTTGAAGGGGTGAACAACCATGTGGATAAAGGTGAGCCGGTTGATATTGTGTATCAGGATTTTCAAAAGGCGTTTGACAAAGTACCTCATGAAAGACTCCAGAGGAAATTGGAGAGTCATGGGATAGGAGGTAGTGTCCTATTGTGGATTAAAAACTGGTTAAAGGATAGAAAACAGACAGTAGGGTTAAATGGTCAGTATTCTCAATGGAGAGTAGATAAGGGGGTTGCCCAGGGGTCTGTGCTGGGACTGCTGCTTTTTAACATATTTATAAATTATCTAGAGATGGAGAGTAACTAGTGAGGTAATTAAATTTGCTGACGACACAAAGTTATTCAAAGTTGTTAAATCGCAAGAGGATTGTGAAAAATTACAAGAGGACCTTACGAGACTGGGAGACTGGGCGTCTAAATGGCACATGACGTTTAATGTGAGCAAGTGCAAAGTGATGCATATGAGGAAGAGGAGCCTGAACTATAGCTACATAATGCAAGGTTCCACGTTAGGAGTCACCGACCAAGAAAGGGATCTCGGCGTTGTTGTCTTTCCACCCAAACCCACTTCTCCTCTCCCTTCTCTATCTCTGTTGATAACACCCTCATCCTCCCCGTCTCATCTGCCCGCAACCTCGGCGTCATCTTCGACTCCTCCTTCTCCTTCTCCGCACATATCCAGCAGATAGCCAAGACCTGTCGCTTCTCTCTCTATAACATCTGCAAAATTTGCCCTTTCCTCTTTGAGCATACCACCCGAACACTCGTCCACTCTCTCATTACCTCTCGCCTTGACTACTGCAACCAGGGCCGGTCTTAGGCTGAGGCGACCGAGGCGGCCGCATAGGGCCCCGCGCGGCGTGCCTCAGTCAGCCTCTTCCCAGGGCCGGTCCGACTCCGACACGGACGGTAAGCATGCATGGCTGGAGGGCGCCATCGTGCCATGCTTACCGCCACTGTCCGCCCTGGCGCCCTTTTCTTCTCCCCCCAACCAAGGATTTTTCTTTTAAATTTACCCTCCATTGCCGGAATCCCACAGCAGCGTCCTGCGTGCGTCACTGAAAAGTGCCCCTCACCTCCCGAGTCCCCCCGACGTCTCTAGCAGAACGCAGCTCTTCCTGATTCGTTCATTCTCAGTGCCCCGCCCTCGAGGGCGGGACACTGAGAATGAACGAATCAGGAAGAGCTTCTGCATTCTGCTAGAGACGTCGGGGGGACTCGGAAAGGGAGGAGCGCTTTCAGTGAAGCACGCTGCTGTGGGATGCTGGTGACGGAGGGTAAATTTAAAAGAAAAATCCTTGGTTGGGGGGAGAAGAAAAGGGCGCCAGGGCGGACAGGCAGGCAGTTGAACTTGGGAGCGGGAGGGCAAGGGAGAGAGGACCTGGGCATGGATGGCAGGGCTCATGGAGAGAGGGGAATTGCTGGATAGGGATGAATGGAGGGGGCAGGGGCCAGAGAGGAGCATGGATGGGAGGGCAGGGCTCAGGGAGAGAGGGGAATTGCTGGATAGGGATGATGAATGGAGGGGGCAGGGGCCAGAGAGGAGCATGGATGGGATGGGAGGGGAGGGCAGGGCTCATGGAGAGAGGGGAATTGCTGGATAGGGATGAATGGAGGGGGCAGGGGCCAGAGAGGAGCATGGATGGGAGGGCAGGGCTCAGGGAGAGAGGGGAATTGCTGGATAGGGATGATGAATGGAGGGGGTAGGGGCCAGAGAGGAGCATGGATGGGAGGGCAGGGCTCAGGGAGAGAGGGGAATTGCTGGATAGGGATGATGAATGGAGGGGGCAGGGGCCAGAGAGGAGCATGGATGGGATGGGAGGGGAGGGCAGGGCTCATGGAGAGAGGGGAATTGCTGGATAGGGATGAATGGAGGGGGCAGGGGCCAGAGAGGAGCATGGATGGGAGGGCAGGGCTCAGGGAGAGAGGGGAATTGCTGGATAGGGATGATGAATGGAGGGGGCAGGGGCCAGAGAGGAGCATGGATGGGATGGGAGGGGAGGGCAGGGCTCATGGAGAGAGGGGAATTGCTGGATAGGGATGAATGGAGGGGGCAGGGGCCAGAGAGGAGCATGGATGGGAGGGCAGGGCTCAGGGAGAGAGGGGAATTGCTGGATAGGGATGATGAATGGAGGGGGCAGGGGCCAGAGAGGAGCATGGATGGGAGGGGAGGGCAAGGCTCATGGAGAGAGGGGAATTGCTGGATAGGGATGAATGGAGGGGGCAGGGGCCAGAGAGGAGCATGGATGGGAGGGCAGGGCAGGGCTCATGGAGAGAGGGGAATTGCTGGATAGGGATGAATGGAGGGGGCAGGGGAACAGAGAGGAGCATGGATGGGAGGGCAGGGCTCAGGGAGAGAGGGGAATTGCTGGATAAGGATGATGAATGGAGGGGGCAGGGGCCAGAGAGGAGCATGGATGGGAGGGGAGGGCAGGGCTCATGGAGAGAAGGGAATTGCTGGATAGGGATGAATGGAGGGGGCAGAGGAGCATGGATGGGAGGGCAGGGCCCAGGGAGAGAGGAGAAATTGCTGGACATGGAGGGCAGGGGAGAGAGGAGAAATGTTGGGAAGGAAAGACAAAGGAAGGAGATGCACATGGATGGAGGGGAAGGGATATAGGAGAAATGCTGGACATGGATGTAGGGGAGGGGAGGAAAGTAGATGTACATGGAAGGAGGGGAGTGAGGAGAAATGCTGGATATGCATGGAAGGGAAATTGCTGAATTTAAGGGCTGGATCAGAACACTTTGAAGGCAGATGCTGAAACTGGAGAAAGGATAGGGACAGGGCTACAGATGGTAGACAGGACTCAGGAGGATGGTGGACATGGTGAGAGAAAAAATATCAAATGGAAAGACACTGCATAAAACAGAAGACACTGGGACCAAAGCGAATAGAAAAAACAAATGATCAGACAACAAAGGTAGAAAAAAGTATTTTATTCAGAATTTATTAATTGGAATATGTCAGCTTTTGGAAATGTGCATCTGTGATATTTTGCATGTAAGTTTCAATTTTTCTAGTATTGCTGCATGCTGAGTCTGATTTCTTGAGGTAACTTTTCAGTTCCGTATTTTGCCTTCATATCTGTTGTGTCATGTGTGATCAAGGTGCAGTATCCTGCTAGCGTGTATCATTTGCAGCCCTTTTTGTTTTGTTTGTTTTCACGAGATAGTGTATTGGTGTTTTAGAGCCTGCTGTAATTACAGTTCTGCCTTTCCACGCATAAGGTTGTTCTCGTCCTGTCCATGGAATTAGTGCTGTTATGGTTTGGTAAGGTTATGAGTGTGTTTTTGCACAAGTTTGTGTATAGTGTTTTGCAGTGGAGAGATTGTGTGTCCGCACCTCTGACCCCCCCCCCCCCCCCCCCCGGGGTTATGAGAATTGGAACTAATTGTAGTGGACTTGAACTGAATAACTTCGGAGGGGGGGGTCATGATAGCATTGTGCTTATTATTTCAATCAGTTTTTCTGTACAAGTTTAGCTTCATTTGTCTTTATTTGAAATTTCATAAATAACAAATTTTCTAAAAATTGAATAATATTATCAATGGGGTGGAGCTGGAGTGGGGGCATGGCTAGGATGGGGCGGGGCTAGGATGGGGCCCCACCAAATTGGTCTGCATAGGGCCCCGCACTTGCTAAGACCGGCCCTGACTGCAACCTACTCCTCACTGGCCTCCCACTTAGCCATCTATCCCCCCTTCAATCCGTTCAGAACTCTGCTGCACGTCTTATCTTCCGTCAGGACCGATATGCCCATATCACCCCTCTCCTCAAGTCACTTCCGATCAGGTACCGCATACAGTTCAAGCTTCTCCTACTTACCTACAAATGCACTCGATCTGCAGCCCCTCATTACCTCTCTACCCTCATCTCCCCTTACACTCCTACCCGTAACCTCCGCTCACAGGACAAATCCCTCCTCTCAGTACCCTTCTCCACCACCGCCAACTCCAGACTCCGCCCTTTCTGCCTCGCCTCACCCTATGCGTGGAATAAACTCCCTGAGCCCATACGCCAAGCCCCCTCGCTGCCCATCTTCAAATCCTTACTCAAAGCCCACCTCTTCAATGTCACCTTCGGCACATAACCATTATACCTCCATTCAGGATATCTAGACTGCCCCAACTTTACATTTCATCCTTTAGATTGTAAGCTCCTTTGAGCAGGGACTATCCTTCTTTGTTAAACTGTACAGCGCTGCGTAACCCTAGTAGCGCTTTAGAAATGTTAAGTAGTAGTAGTAGTGTTGATGATGATACGTTGAAATCCTCTGCTCAGTGTGCTGCGGTTTCTAAGAAAGCAAATAGAATGTTAGGTATTATTAGAAAAGGAATGGATGTTATAATGCCTTTGTATCAGCCCATGGTGCAACCGCAGCTCAAATATTGTGTTCAATTCTGGTCGCCACATCTCAAAAAAGAGAGAGTGGAATTAGAAAAGGTACAGAGAAGGGTGACAAAAATGATAAAGGGGATGGGACGACTTCCTTATGAGGAAAGGCTGAAGCATCTAGGGCTCTTTAGCTTGGAGAAGAGACGGCTGAGGGAAGATATGATAGAGGTCTATAACATAATGAGTGGAGTGGAACGGGTAGACGTGAATCATTTGTTTACTCTTTCCAAAAATACTAGGACTAGGGGGCATGAGATGAAGCTACAAAGTAGTAAATGTAATATGAATTGGAGAAAATGTTTCTTCACTCAACATTAAACTCTGGAATTTGTTGCCAGAGAATGTGGTAAAGGCGGTTAGCTTAGTGGGGTTTTAAAAAGGGTCTGGATGGCTTCCTAAAGGAAAAGTCCATAGACCATTATTAAATTGACTTGGGGAAAATCCACTGCTTGCTTCTGGGATAAGCAGCATAAAATGTATTGAGCTTTTTTGGTATCTTGCCAGGTATTTGTAATCTGGATTGGCCACTGTTGGAAACAGGATGCTGGGCTTGATAGACCTTGGTCTGTCCCAGTGTGGCAATACTTATGTACTTTGCCCTGGAATTCAAATACCAGGGATATAATACTAATGATACCTAATAAGCATGCATTAGAGCATTCAGCTAACATAGATATGATGCTAATTCTTTTCTTTAATACAGTTTACCATATAGTTGAGGTACCAAATGCAGATTATAGATGGGGACAAGATGTGCGATACAGAGTTAGTTATGTTATGTTTCTTCCTTAAATGAAACAAAAGTCTCACGGAACACTAACTAGCATGAGAATTCTATATCGAAGAGATCAGGCTGCAGTGCTGGTTGTTACTCCCCAAGTTAACAAACAACTAAACTTTGATTTGTGCACCTATGAGTGAACTCTGCGATATGTTGACATCTAAAAGCAGAGACCGAGGTGATGTATTTACAAAGTGTGACCTGCAGGTGGTGCCACTGAAGTACAGGAATGAGCAGGAACGGGCACTTTCATTCCGTTCACATTAGATTTTGTGTTTCAAATACTGTTATGAGCTCAGCTCCTTGGAATTCTCTTCAAATTCAGCTTCTTGAAAGGATCACACTGTCCCAGTTAGAAGCCAAGTAGGATCGCTCTCTGCTGCTGCAGAAGGAAAGCCAGAGACAGTGGAAGCTGAAAGCGTCAGAGAAGTGGGCAGGCCAATGCAAATATCAAGGAGTCACCCGACACCCAGAGAAACGAAAGGAATGAGAAAAATCTCTCTGGAAAGAGAATACACCAGCTTTGAAAAAACAATACTGTGCTTATTGGCCAGAAAATCTGTGGCATTATGTGGATACGATTAAAGTCCTTGCTTAGAGTGGTTACTTGGCACTAGTGCCACGTATTAAGAACTGTCTCACCATAAGTTAGAAAGAGAAAAGGAACAGAGGGCTGCTCGGCACTGAGAAGGTTGCAGTATCGCTTCTCGGCCTTTTGGCTAAGATCAAGTGTAGTATCTGTTCTTATCAGTTTAATATCTGATACGTCCCTTATCTAGGGACCATATATTAAATTGATTTTTGGAACAGGGAGATGGAATAGGAGCTTGCTTCATCCACTCCACGCATCAACCTGGTATTGCAGTATCTCCAGGAATGGTGCACCTCCCATTTGGGAGGAACTTATATGGTACAAAAAACAGATTTAACTATTAAAAAAAAAAAATAGAGATGTTCAGACTGCTAAAAATATAATACAGGTGATATCCAGATAGAAATAGGAGTCTTGCAGTAATTTTATACTATGCTACCACTAGAAGTCACCCTTCCATAGAAAAGCAATTTAAACAGCCTCTCCACCCAACTTAGGCCCAAATGATAAGGAGCTAGTATCATGTTTCATGATCCCAAAGGCTGCATACTGAATAAAATGCCTGTTCAAAAAAAAAAAATGTCTTCATCACAATTTTAAATTTTGGGAGAGAGATCTCTGCACACAAATATAACTTTATTCCACTATTTGGGGGCCAAAAAGAAATAGGCTGAATAACTGCTGATTCAAAACCAAACCGCTGCAGAGCAGGAAGCATCAAATAAGAGTTTAGGAAGCATCAAATAGAGTTTGTTAAATAAGCGAAGAACACAGTCTAAGTAAGGTATAGTAACTGCAGATAGGTAGCCAGGGTTACCCATATACAGAATCTTGTGTGTCAAAAGAAGACTTTAAAATTTTAACCCTATATGGTATAGAAAGCTAGTGCTCGGCCAAACTTTCAGACACAGCACAAAAAAAAACATAATGATTGGAGTCACTTAATATGAGCAGGGCTGTGGGATCAGTACACCAAACCTTTGACTCCCAACTCCTATATTTCTCTATTGTCCGACTCCTACTATGTAGAGTAAGTCTAAAAGAAACGTGATTAATTACAGAAGTACAGGATATTTCATTATGTACAAAATTAGACTACAAAATATACTTAAAGTCTGAACAAAAAAATGCTGTCAAATGAAAATATGCAGTACACTATTGTAAGTTTTTATTTTGAAGCTGGAGTCAGAGAGTCGGTACATCTTTACTGACTGACTCCATCAAAAACTGCTTCCGACTCCAACTCTACAACCCTGAATATGAGAACTGTCAGCATAGACTATATTGCAATAGTCCAGTTTAGAGATCAGTGATGGTCAACAGAAATAGAATAAAATAAAACAAGATGATACTTTTTTATTGGATTAACAATACATTTTTTGATTAGCTTCCGAAGGTAGCCCTTTTTCGTCAGATCAGAAATAAGCAAATTTTGATAAGTAACAGCATATATAAGCGAAACATCAAAGTATTTCAGTGACAGTCTGAAAGGATGAGGGAGGGGCAGTGGCGTACCAAGGTGGGGGCGGTCCGCCCCGGGTGCACGCCGCTGGGGGGGTTCCGCGGTCCGGTCAGCGTCATTGGTTTCCATGCTCCCTCTGCCCCGGAACAAGAAGTAACCTGTTCCAGGGCAGAGGGAGCATGGAAACCAACGGCGCTGACCAGCGCGTGGTACCCCCCCAGCAGTGTCCACCCGGGGTGGGGGGTGTCCCTTCACCGGGGGGGGGGGGTCGCACTGCATGGGGGGTGCTGCACCCGGGGGGCGGGGCGCATCGGCGATCCGCCCCGGGTGTCAGCGCCCCTCGGAACGCCACTGGGGTGGGGTGGGCTAGCTGAGAAACAGAGAGGGCTGAGAGGATGGTGGACAGGGAGATAGGCATGGTGATCAGAGGGTGACAAAGCAGTTAAATTTCATGGTTTATAATGGGCTAGAAAACCCAGATCTTTGTTAAGTCCTGTCTGGTGGGTGTCAAAATATTTAATCATTTTGACTTCAAACGTCTTGCGTTCCTGTATTGTTTTAAAGTTTCCTTTAAGTATTCTCACTATAAAATCATTAGTACAGTCTTCTTCATCCCACAGAGGTAACATCTTGATTGGCACTGGCATTTTTCATATTATGTCTATGTAAATTAAATCTCTTCTTCAGCATCTGGCTTGTTTCTCCAATATAGCACCCTTTGTCACATTTTTTACACTGGATGACATATATTACATTGGAAGATGAGCATGTGAAGGATTCCTTTATGTTGAATATTTTTCCATTGTAAATGACTGTGGGGTCTTGTGAAATGTTTTGGCATAGTTTGCAGCTGGATATATTGCAAGGATGTGTGCCATAACATGGGCAGCCGAGACCCTCGGTTTACAAATTCATAACAATACAGGAAATTCAATAATACATGTACACAATATTTCATATGGCATAACACGGCCGCAGCTTTATTTGGATACAAAACATCTCAACCATGGGTATACCCAAGCTTATCCAGCCTCAGGCTCATTGTCCAACCCAGTCCGCCGTCATAGCAAGACTGACCAATCGTAACCTGAGCTCCCCGCCGTCGAGCAAGGGAGCTCAACCGTAAGCGCAGCTGACCCAGCTGCCTAGCTTACACCATCAGGCTTGGGTACCCCGCCATAGCTGCGACAAGGTATAAAAACAGTAAACATCAGGATATCTTGCGGAGGGAGGGGTGGGTGCACCTGGAGCCCGGACGCGAGAAGAGGCCGTCCGGGCTCCTCCCCGGGGTTTTAAACCCTTCTCTCTCTCCTCCCATGCCAGCGGGGTGCCGATTTACGGCGGGAACGTGCCCTACTGGCACCCCGCAGGCATGAACGCGCATGCCCCTCGGTGCACGTCGCCCTGTTAGCTACGGCTCCGTGCACCTCTGGGGCACTGCGCCTATCTTTTCTCTTCTTTTTGGGTCTCTGTTGAAAGCTTGCTTCTCACTAGCTTGTGTTTTAAATTGGGTGGCTGTCGGAAGGCCAGCACTGGTGTGGATGGGAATATCTCTTTCAGTAATTCATCCTCCTGGAGTAGTGGCTGCAGATCTCTTATGATTTGCCTTATTTTTTCCAGCACTGGGTTGTGTGTCACTACAAGGGGGATTCTATCTGCGGCTTTCTTTTCCTTGTACTGTAGCAGATTTTCCCTGGGTGTTTTGAAGGAGGAGGCAATATTCTTGGAGATTATTTTGGGGTTGTATCCCTTCTGTGCAAAGTATGCAGTCAGGATTTTGAAGTGCCTATCTCTGTCCCCTGGGTCAGAGCCCATACGGTGGTACCTTGTGGCTTGGCTGTAAATAATGGATCTTTTTTGTACGTAAAGGGTGGAAGCTGGAGTTCTGCAGGTAGCTGCATTTGTCTTTGGGTTTCCTGTATATGGATGTTTGTATGTAGCCATTGCTGATTGAAACTGTGGTGTCTAAACAATTGACTTTCTAGGGAGTAGTCAATTTTGAATCTGATTGTAGGATGGTATGTATTGAAAGAACTGTAAAATTGTTTTACAGTGACCTGTAGCATTGTTTTAAAGACAAATGCAGCTACCTCCACAATTCCAGCTTCCACCCTTCACATACAAAAAGATCCGTTATTTAAAGCCAAGCCACAAGGTACCACTGTATCTGCTCTGACCCAGGGGACAGAGATAGGCACTTCAAAATCCTGACTGCATCCTTCAAACAGAAAGGCTGCAACCCCAAAATAATCTCCAAGAATACTGCCCAGGGGCATAGCCAGACAACAGATTTTGGGTGGGCCTCGGCAAGAATTGGGTGGGCACCAAGTGTTCTCCCCCCCTCCAAAAACAAATCTCAGCTGGTGGGAAAATGCTTCTTTCCATATTGGCAGCAGTAATGCACTGAAAACTGAGCAGGTGCCGGTGTCGTGGAGAGTAGCGTTTTTGTTACCATCAGGGGGAAATCTTCAGCTGGTGGAGCTTGGGATTCCCACCAGTTACCACTAAACATGTGCTACTGTTGGGTGGGCCTGAGCCATAAATGGGTGGACCCTGGCCCACCTAAGCCCACCCGTGGCTACGCCACTGATACTGCCTCCTCCCTCAAAACACCCAGGGAAAATCTGCTACAGTACAAGGCAAAGAAAGCCACAGATACAATCCCCCTTGTAGTGACACACAACCCAGAGCTGGAAAAACTCAGGAAAATCATAAGAGATCTGCAGCCACTATTCCAGGAGGATGAACTACTGAAAGAGATATTCCCATCCCCACCAGTGCTGGCCAAATGTATTAAGTTAGTCCAATAAAAAAGGTATCATCTTATTTTCTTGTCTATGTTTTATTTTATTTCTATTGACTGGCTTTAGAAGTGGACTAACACAGCTACCACATCTCTCTACTCAAGATCAGTGATGAAAGAGTGAGCATATGCAGCAAAGAGAAATGAAGATAACTATGAAAACAACACCTCTAGCATTGGAGCCGACTCTGTGGGTGCTTGAGCACCCCCAATATTGAGAAAATTCCTTGTATGTGTCCAGAGAAGGGTTATTTCCTTTGGGCTTAGCACCCACAATAATTTTGAAAAGTTGGCTCTTATGACCTCTAGGTATTTAAAGTGATCCACTGTTTAAAAAGAAGTACCAAACGAAATAGGAGTCAAAGAAGGGCAGACAAGTGACCTGTAAACCAAGCCACTATTTATTACCATCTCAATACAACAAAAAAATGTTAACCAGGAGCTACAGACAGGTACTGAAAGGCCTCCTGAAAGAAGACTTTAATTTGTTTTTTTTACTTAAGTAATTACATTCAGATCTCAACTATTCAGGTAGAGTTCCACATCTGTAGACCTGCTATTGGAAATTAAAGTGCAAATATGGCCTTTTTTAGAGAGGGAAGGAACCATAAGCAGATATGAAATCACAGACCAAAAGACACATCCAGGTATATATGGAACAAGCAAATCATGGAGGTAGTTAGAACCAGCATCCTTTAAAGCCTTAAAAGATCAGGGATCAGATTTTAAAACTGTATTCTTTGCAAAACCAGCAGCCAATGCAGTACCTGAAATATGGAGGTAATGTGGCCCAAGAAACCAAGACCTGACACAAACCAGACCGGCTCAAAGAAGAGTGATCAAAATGATAAAGGAGATGGAACTCCTCTCATATGAGGAAAGGCTAAAGAGGTTAGGGCTCTTCAGCTTGGAAAAGAGGTGGCTGAGGTGGGATATGATTGATGTTTACAGAATCATGAGTGGTGTAGAACAGGTAAAAGTGAATCAATTTTTTACTCTTTCAAGAAGTATAAAGACCGGGGACGCTCAATGAAATTACATGGAAATACTTTAAAAACAAATAGGAGGAAATATTTTTTCACTCAAAGAATAGTTAAGCTCTGGAACTCATTGCTGGAGGATGTGGTGACAACGGTTAGTGTGATCATGCCACTTCCTCCCTTAAATCTGCCCACTGGCTTCCAATTTAAAATTATTTTGTTAATATTCAAAACCCTTGCTGCCTCTGAACTTCTCTATCTTCTGAGATATCTCACCCCTTATACACAAACAAGAGCACTAATATCATCACAACTCAATCTTATGTCTATTCTGTCACATCAAGAACTTTATCATGAACATAGCAGATACACTATGTTTTCATTTCAAGGTCCAAAGCTATGGAATTCCTTACTATCTCATTTTAGACAACTTACTTCACTACCTCATTTCAACACAGAGTTAAAGACTTTCCTCTTTCAGGATACTTATACCTAGTTTTCTGCTGATGAAATCACTTGTACCTGGCCTACAGACTTCCCTACCGTATTATTTTCTCCCATACTTTATATCCTATATAATAAAACCCACCTCCAATGTTCTGAAGCTGCCTCCCTGGTGGACCGTGGCTGAAGCTTCCTGTACTGTCATGTTACATACTTCCGCTTATGTCAGCTGCAGCAATGACCAACAGCACACCAGCATGAGGCCCCGCCCCTGCCACCCTCGCCGCAACGCCACCCCCCCAGGTCGCTGCCCACAGGTGTGCACGCTCGGCCCTTCTCTCTCTGTTAGCTGTGGTCCCGCCCTCATTTCCTGTTTCCAAAATGAGGGCGGGACCACAGCTAACACAGAGAGAAGTGCCGACGCTGTACCTGCACACCATTTAACAATGCTTTTGCTTTCCTGTGAAGAGGATTTCTACAATTTGGAGCGACTGCGCCTGGAACCATGGTACTCGGAGGGAGTGAGGGAGGGGAACCCTGGAACTCGGAGGGAGGGAGGGGTGACGCAGCATCTCGGATGGCAGGGAGGGAGGGAGAGAGGGAGGGAGACCCTGGAAATTGGAGGGAGGGAGGGGGGGTGACCCTGGAACTCTAAGGGAGGGAGAGGGGGGGAGACCATAGAACTCGGAGGGAGGGGGGCCATGAAACTCGGAAGGAGGGGGAGGCGACCCTGGAACTCGGAGGGAGGGGAGGCGACCCTGGAACTCGGAGGGAGGGAGGGTCAACCCTGGAACTCGGAGGGAGGGGGACGACCCTGGAACTCAGAAGGAGGGAGCGGGGCCCATGGCACACACTCTCATTCTCACACACACACACACTCTCTCTCTCACATACACACTCGCGCCCAATCTCACTCTCTCTCTCTGTCACACACTCACACTCACTCTCTCTCTCACACACACACACTCTCTCTCTCTCAAATATACACACTCCAAGGACAACCTTGCTAGCGCCCGTTTCATTTGTTTCGGAAACGGGCCTGATTTACTAGTTATATACAACTATGGGGCTCTTTTCAGCATAACCAGGTTGAGGGCATGGTGGGAGCGGAGAATGGACTGCTGCGGGCACTGGCGCTTAATTTAAACACGACAGACACATTAAAAATAGGCACGGGCACCATTGGAAGTCCGTTTGAGAGAGCGGCTGCTCCCCTGGCAACCTACCTAGCTACACCTTTGGCCCTTTTATTCAAGTTTAGCATGCATTAGCAGAAGTAGCATGCGATAAATGCTGCTCATCTTATTTTATACCTATGAACTTAGTGCACACTAATGTCCGTTACCATGCGCTAAGCTTTAGTAAAAGGGCCCATATATCTTATTTAGAAATTTTAGTTTACCATACATTAAATCATTCTTTCTAGGAAAAAGCACAGAAGTATTCACAAAGTGTATATGTATCTTTGACTCATAAGACATAATGTTTTCATTCAAAACAAAATTTAATGGTTATACAATATTACAATCAAATTTTATATAGATATATAGACATTTGTTTTTCCAGTGCTCAACAAATCCCGGGCACCAGGTTGCCCTGGCACCTAGAAATTGCATCCGGATTCCTGGGATTTCATACCCCTTAAAGGTTGGGGTGTTTTTTGTTTTTACTTACTCGCAGCGCTGCCTCTGAAACAGCTTTCCTGGCTCTGCACAGTGATTGGGCTCTCCACATACTTGAGCTCCATTGTGCAGGAGGTTCAGGAAGACTTGAAACCGCAAGACTTGTCAAACTTCCTGCACAGCACAGCTCAAGTATTGGAAAGCCCAATCACTGCAGAGCCAGGAATGCTGTTTCAGAGGCAGCGCTGCGAGTAGGGAGGTAAAAGCTGGTGACTATGGGAGGCTGGGGGGGGGGAATGAGAGACTGAGTGGCTGAAGGCTGGGGCATATGAGAAACATTGGGTTAAGGCTGGAGGTGGGGCATGAGAGATACTGACCAGGTAAGGATGGCGGGGGGGGGGGGGGGCGCGCATGAAAGACACTGACCAGGAGAAAGCTTTGGGGGGCATGAGAGACTAGCTGTGTGACGGTTAGAGGGGGGCATGACAGAGACTGACTGGGTGAAAGCTAAAGGGAAAGTGTGAGAGAGACTGACTGAGTGGAGGCTGAAGGGGGGGCATGAGAGACTGACTGAGTTAAGACTTGGGGGTGTATAAGAGAAACTGACCAGAGGAAGGCTGGAAGGGGGGCATAAGAGAGACTGACTGGAGGAAGGCTGGAAGGGGGTGAGCATGAGAGAGAGACTGGGTAAAGGTTGGAGAGGGGCATGAGAGACAGATACAGAGACTGATAGGAACCCATGCAATGGTGATATGTGATACAAAGAGGCAGTTGCTTCTTTGCTTCACCTATCAAGGCAGTGCTGTCACACAGCTGACAGCATACATTTGGAAGGGAGACTGCTGGCTGTGCCAGTGACTTGCAAAGGTACTTTGAGGAACTGATTTACTAAAGTTTCTTTGCCCAGGGACATAGAATAGCAAAAGAGCCTTAGTAAATAAGTTTCTGAAAGAGCAGCTGCTGATCTGGCAGGGGATTCCCATCCCTCTCCCCCCCCCCCCCCCCAACCTCCGAAGACAAAATAAAATTCACTGCAGACAATGTTGGAGGGGTGGGGAAGGAGAAGCAAGCGAGGTCTCAGCTGCTGGCTCCTAAGTTTTTGGGCTGGCTCCTGGATTTAATGAAAATTTGTTGAGACCTGATATATTTACATATGTATATACATTTGTAAAAATATGAGTAATAGATATGCATGTCAAGGATGTTAATATTTTATTATATTAGACTTTACATTTATAAATAAATATAATCACTATCTATTTTTAAAAAAAGGGAAATTGGCACTTACCAACAAGCACTGCAAAGTGACACCAAAAGTAAGAACTGCCATCAAGGATCACCGTTCTAGATTGTAATGAATAAAAGTGGGAACAAAAGACACCACAGCCATCTTTAAAGGGCCCTGATTCCTATACTTTTAAGTAATGATATACTAATTGTCAAAATGGCCATAGGTATTCCACAATTTAAAATGCTCAATTCCTACTCTTGTGTATTGTATCAGTATCCTGTTTTTTTTTATATAGTTTTTCAATAAAATTATGTATTTATTCTATCTGACTAGAATTTATGCAGTTAAAGGGTAGTTATCAAGGTGCAGTAAAAGGTGGGATTTTACTACACCTTGATTCACCATGGGAGTAACTAACCTGTGACATCCCAGTACCACAGGTTCCTGACTTCCGTGGCAAATTGGTAATAACACTGCTTGCAAGCCATCTCGCAAGCAGCACTATTCCATGGGCATAAGAGTATCGGGCTGCCAAGCCATGGCCTCCCAGACTGAGTGCCCCTCTTGGACTTCACCCCCAATCAAGGCCCCCTTTGTGGCGGACCAACCAGCCCCACTAACCCCAAGGGCCCCCCCCCTCAATCAGTCACCATCGTTCTGGTGTTATGCTCCCTCTGAAATCCACACTGGGAACTGATCAGGAAGAGTGTGTTCATGCAAACATTCAGTCTGGCGCAAGACCCATTTTTCAATTATTCTGGCCAAAGATGGCATATTTGGAGACAAGTCTACAGGCATGTTTGTACTGCAATACTGGACAAATGTGTCAGAATTAAAAAACAGATATCAGGGATCCCTCTTCCCTCCCCCCCGCCCCACCAAGAAAAAATAAAATTCACTGCAGACAATGTTAGAGGGGTGGGGAAGGAGAAGCAAGAGAGGTCTCAGCTACTATCGTCTAAGTTTTGGCCTGGTACCTAGATTTAATTAAAATTTGTTGAGGCCTTTATATTTACATATGTAAAAATATGAGTACTAGATGTAAATGTCAAAGATGTTAATATCGTTATTACATTAGGTAAAGTAAAGGGTCATGGTTTTGATATACCACCTTTCTGGGGTACTACCAAAGTGGTTTACATTTCTTATAGTTATATACAAGTACTTTATGGGAAAAAATTGAAAGAAATGAATTGATAAGGACAATTTCCTTCCTTGTTATCTGCAGTATTGTCAGTCTCACACAAGCAGCCAGCCTGGCAGTCCCCAGAAGAAAATGGCTAGGGGATCAGTCATGTATATAGGAACATGCTGTTTCAATCTTAAATCTTATAATTCACAGTAAGGCCACTGGTCTTCTCATTTTAGTCTTTGTTTCCTTGTATACAAGAAGCTTACCGTTCCTGTTCTCATGCCTGCCTGCATCTTAACCTGCTCAAAGTCTCTTTGTAAACTTCATACCCTGGAATCTTGCCATCATTCAGGGACAGCATCGCCAGCTCCATTTCTTTGCTGGCTCAGTTAACGTTTTTATTTATAAATCTAGAAATTGTTCTCTGTGTTAGTAACAGTTACATCTTCTTTCCCCCTCTACTTTTCTTGATTCTTTCTGCTCTTCAGAGAACTACTACACTTTGGCTTGAAAGTTGAAAGGCAGAGATTCCTATGCTATGTCCTTCAAAATACTACACTCGATCAAAGACTGGAAAGGAAAAAAAAACTCATTATCCAAGCTGCTCTCTGTTCCTTTTCTCTTTCAAGCTCACAGAGAGACAGTCTCGAATCTGCATCACCAGCCCCGAGAGACCATTCAAAGTATTTTAATCATTTCTATTTCTTCCACAAGTCTCACATTCTACAACCATAGTCGTCTTTCAAGTAATTCTTAAGAAATCTAGCTGTGTTTTCTTCCTACTTAGCTTTTTCCTGTTCTTTTTTTTTTTCGCTGAGTGTCCGATGACTAGTTCTTATTTGCATTATCCCGCCCACTGCTTTGACGCTTGCCTTATCGCCTCCCTTAGTCCCTTCCTGTCTACTACACCAGGTATCCTGCTCAGCTCCTAATTTAGGGTGGTTGGGTGTTCTTACCTGGAGATGAACTATAGAACTTTTTCGAGCAACTTGCTATAACAAAATTGGAATACCACGTTTGGATGGAAAAAAAACAGATAAAGCGTGCTCGTGCTTCGCATTTCTGTGCTGTAGTGGCACCATCTGCTAGCTCACGCTTTACAAATGTAACACGTCAGTCTCGGGGGAGTTTTTAGATGTTAATATCGCAGAGATTTGGTGCCTGAATCAAATGTATTTGCAATCCTTTAAGAATTTGGGAGGAAATAACCAGCAGGGAAGCCTGCTCTCTCAGTTTCGGGCCTCACATGCTGGTTGAAGTTCCAAGACACTTTTGCTTTTTTTTTTTTTTTTTTTTTAAAGAGGAAGATACAATTCTCTCTCTCCCAGCTAGAGGGCTCACTTCTTGCACACACAACACTAGCAGGCACAGGAAACTCGACCCCCAAAATTAAATGTTCCAGTGAAAGCGCATGATGCTAAAATTAACGCTGGGCTGTAAACCCAAAGTCATTTTATCATGTACGTGGAAGAAAGCACCACCACCTCTCCTACTCACAGCAACTGCTGACACAGTTTAAGGGGACAACAAAATAAAAGTGAGAGGAACAGAATAATTAATGGAAAACGTGAGACATCCTGCAGGCTCTGACTCTTTTCTTCCTCTAAATCTTTCTCCTCATTCCACATTCTGAAAACCAAAATAGGCATGAGAAGAAGAGAAAACATGGCATCTTTGGGGAGTTTCCATTTCATTTTGTAAATTCATGTTTGTTTCTGATTTATGGTCTCTTTCCTGTATTAGCTGAGGGTATCTCCATATGTATGATGAAGGTAAAGGATTCTGCTATGTGTAGTTTATGTGAAGAGATCTGTAGCAGTCCCATTTCTCAGTAGGACAGTGTACTGGTGCTGTAGGGCCAGGTGTAATATTTACAGTGCTGTCTTTTCATAGAGTTGTTGCAGTTTGAGTCTGGAAATTAGTGCTGTTATAGTATGGCAAGTCTGCTATATAATGTAGATTCTGAGTGTCTTTTTGCAGGGTTTTATGTTATTTTGCAAAGTGGAAGAAGGAGTGTGTTACTGCTCCTGTACTGAGACCAGAATTAGAATATTTTTTGGTATGGTGAATTATAAGGGGAAACACTCCCCTATAGAAAAAATAGTTTAAATATGCTACCTGGGCCTATTTTCAGTTGTGCTGGTGTTTAAATTAATACATATATTCAATTCTACTACCCATTAGGACATAGCACCTTCCACAGGCCAGCTATGGTATTGTCAGGCCATCCAGCTCCCATCGACAGTTTTATTACAAAACTTTGGAACCATAATTCCTTCATACAACTTCAAAAGTATTTGTTCATCAGTGTTTCAGGAATAAAACCAAATAGGATATGAGTGCACAACTTTTCTATCCATGATGGGCATGCATAAACTAGACCCTTTGCTTCATACTTTTCTCTGCACCTCAAGACACCTCACATTCTGCTTACTGCTTTATTTATGACAGGCAAGAAACATGTAAACTGGATTTCTAGGCTCACACTAGAAGTACAGTTTTACAGCTTTACACAACACAGGCAGGTTATTGATAAGCTGGGTTTCTAGGCTCACCCTATGATGATAATTTCACTGCTTAACATACAACTTGAACAGACAAGATATTTGTAAACTAGGGCTTCTGGAATCTAAAGGGCGACTGAAACTGGGTTTCATGTTTTTGGCCAAAACCGAATCTGCATCCAAAATTTGCTGCATGATTTTGACTGAAACCAAAGTGCTAGAGCAGAGCCTGGCTTGGCCCAGCCCAAACAGACCTCCTGAACCCACATGTAGGTCCTCCTTCCGTTAGTGGTCTAGTGGCTGGGGGGGAGGGAGGGAGAGATGTCGGGCCCAGGGGCAGAGGAGAGGGAGAGAGGGAGGGAAGACAAAGAGGGAGAGATGCTGGATCATGGGGAGAAGGGGGAAGAAGTGCAGGAAAGACAGAGGGAGAAATCAGGGCTGTAGCAAGTTATATGCAGATGGTGCAGCTGCACAGGATGCAAGGGAAGCCATCCATTGGCTTACCTTGCTCTGATGTCACAAAGTGGGTGGGCAGGAGCACATGGTGTCAATTGGGGGCATGTCACACAGAGTTCATTTGACGCTTGTGACACTCCTGAGAGAAATGCTGGACCATGAGGGATGAGAGATGGGACAGGGAGGTGCTGGGGTGGATGGGAAGAAGGAGCAGGGAGATGTGAGACTACAAGGAAAGGGAAGAGAAAGAGGGAGAGGAAGGAGATGCTGGGCTACAAGGGTGGAGGGAGGGGAGATGTTTGGAATGGTGTAGCCCTTTGGAAAGGCCATGGGGGTTGTCAAGGAGATGAGTGAAAGAAGTGGGTAGAAACTTGAAAATGGAGGAGCACATAAAAGAAGGGAAGAGGAGGTGGGGAAAGAGAGAGATGGAGAGATAGAGCAAGCGAGAAGAAGATGGAAAGTTGAAAGGTAGGTGAGAAATAAAAAGAAAGGTGAGAGAGGGTGAAATGTGAGTAGACAGAAAAGAAAGGAAGGAAGGAGAAAAATAAAAGGGAAATGAATATGTTAGACACAGATCTAGTGAAGGACTGGAACAAGACAGGCAGAAGAAAGGAAAAATAATATATGGACGGGTACTACTAGAAAGAGTCAGCAGAAGACAAACAAGAGAGGAAGAGAGAAAAAAAGTGTTTTATTTTGAATTTATTAACTGGAATGTTAGCTTTAGGAAAAGTGTACCATGGGTGTATTTGTATTTGTTCATGTATTTCTGTTTTTATTTCTCCAGTATTGCAGTATATGCTAAGTTTCACTTCTTGGGGTTCCCAGTTCAATATTTGTGTTCATGTTTCTTTCTTTCTTTTTTTTATTTTTATTTTTAATACATAATTTTACTTCTGAACTACTAAAACGTGAACACAGAAAATGTTATCCATTCCTGATAACAAGCAAAAGCATGCAAAATATAACAAGACATTAACAGAAATAGTTCACATAACCAACTTGAAGGATAAAGACACTGAAGAGGGGCAAAGAAAGTAGAGGAGGAGAACCCACCCCACAATCTACTAAGAAATCTACTAAGACATCTACTGACCATGCAGAACCACCCAATCAACTGTCAAAGAATTCGTTATCACCCTGAGAAAACTGCGGACCCTTAGAAACCTTCTAACATCTGGTCCAATTCCTAATCCTCCCTAAACTAGACTATTGCAACCTAGCACTAGCCGTATGCTCCAAAGCTCTGATCAAGCATCTGCAGTTAGTACAGAACTCTGCAGTCAGACTAATTTTTGGATTATCCAGATATGAACCACTTCAATCCCACATCTTCAAACTCCATTGGTTACCAATCAAAGAACGAATACAGTTTAAACTAGGTATCACCAACTTCAAAACACTCAGTTGGGAAGCCCCAGAGTACATGTCAAACTCCATATCCCTACTAAGGTCACTGCTCAAATTTCCAGTGTATAAGAACCTAAGATCAACCAAACACCTAAATCTATTCATCCTTTACCAACTAGCGAATCCAAATCTACTCCCCAAATCCCTGAGATCGTGCTCACAATCCCTGCAATTCAGAAGGCTACTACAAACCTTCTTGTTCTATAAAGAAGGCCTCTCAAACACTTAACCATATGACCACCACAACGACTAGTCCAGCTCTTCATCAATTGCAATCCGTCCTTAAACTGCAGCGGTACAGGTGGAATACAAGAACTGGAATAATAATAATAATGCCTAACAAATAAAGGAATTTGTCTTCCGGAGGCCTTAAAGGTAACATAAAATTTACAAGACTAATCTATTCAGTAGATGCAGCATCCAAAATAGGAGAAGACGCTACTATTGGAACCAGAGGTGTTTGAGCTTCAAATAAATGTCTTAAATGACCTGGATGAGGAAGGCAAAAGTTTTATTCCCAAGTTTTATAAATACATGGAAATTGCAGGAAATATGTTCTTCCCAGGGCTAAGACTTAAGGTTTGAAAACCAAAAAGGCCCTAGGTCAGGAAATACATGAACCTTTGGACCCACATATTTCTATTTGTAATTTGATCCCTTGTTCTGTATTTCGTAAGAGTTTGTCTGTGTTTGGTGTGTGACTGTTTTACCTGTAGTAGTATGTTTGTGATTTAGGACCCAGTGTAATAGTTGTAGTGCTGCCAATTCATAGGTAGGGTTCTTGCTGCTTGAATCATAGAATCAGTGCTACTGTTGTATGACATGTCTTTGTAATGTATGTTGAGTTAAGATTTCTTTTCATGTTTTGTATTATTTCATAATGTGGCTGGTAGTGGAGAGATTTATGTTGCTATTGCTCAGATGACATAAGAATCAGAATTTTGTTGTATAGTAACTCTCATGGAGAAATGTCCTAGTTCTGATCTGCACCTGTTGTTAGGGGAGGTTGGATTTTTGTGGATGCAGAACATGTTTACATTTAACTTGTAAGAACTGCTATATTATGTCGGACCAAAGGTCCATGAGGGTGATATATGCCCAATTAATTGCTAATTTTATAAACATGAAAGCACAAAAAGCTATGTGGTTGTAACCTTTTGTAAAACCTCCCTTTTGTAATTAATTAGTAACATCTTGTGAACAAACTGAGTATTGGTAAATGAGTTTTAGGGAAATGGATGTGTGTGTCTGTGTGTGTAACCTAACATTTATATTAATGAGGGAGGAGGGCACCAATTTATATGTTGCAGAAGGGTGCCAGAAACCCTAGCACCGGCCCTGCCCCTCTTCCTCCTCTTGCAAGGTCACCAATTATCAATGCAGTTCATAATAATACAAAATATGAACCACACATAAACAGCAATCCATAAACCAGTGGTTCCTAAACCTGTCCTGGAGGCTCCCCAGCCAGTCAGGTTTTCTGGATATCCACAATGAATATTCATATAAGTACATAAGTACATAAGTAGTGCCATACTGGGAAAGACCAAAGGTCCATCTAGCCCAGCATCCTGTCACCGACAGTGGCCAATCCAGGTCAAGGGCACCTGGCACGCTCCCCAAACGTAAAAACATTCCAGACAAGTTATACCTAAAAATGAGGAATTTTTCCAGTCCATTTAATAGCGGTCTATGGACTTGTCCTTTAGGAATCTATCTAACCCCTTTTTAAACTCCGTCAAGCTAACCGCCCGTACCACGTTCTCCGGCAATGAATTCCAGAGTCTAATTACACGTTGGGTGAAGAAAAATTTTCTCCGATTCGTTTTAAATTTACCACACTGTAGCTTCAACTCATGCCCTCTAGTCCTAGTATTTTTGGATAGCGTGAACAGTCGCTTCACATCCACCCGATCCATTCCACTCATTATTTTATACACTTCTATCATATCTCCCCTCAGCCGTCTCTTCTCCAAGCTGAAAAGCCCTAGCCTTCTCAGCCTCTCTTCATAGGAAAGTCGTCCCATCCCCACTATCATTTTCGTCGCCCTTCGCTGTACCTTTTCCAATTCTACTATATCTTTTTTGAGATACGGAGACCAGTACTGAACACAATACTCCAGGTGCGGTCGCACCATGGAGCGATACAACGGCATTATAACATCCGCACACCTGGACTCCATACCCTTCTTAATAACACCCAACATTCTATTCGCTTTCCTAGCCGCAGCAGCACACTGAGCAGAAGGTTTCAGCGTATCATCGACGACGACACCCAGATCCCTTTCTTGATCCGTAACTCCTAACGCGGAACCTTGCAAGACGTAGCTATAATTCGGGTTCCTCTTACCCACATGCATCACTTTGCACTTGTCAACATTGAACTTCATCTGCCACTTGCACGCCCATTCTCCCAGTCTCGCAAGGTCCTCCTGTAATCGTTCACATTCCTCCTGCGACTTGACGACCCTGAATAATTTTGTGTCATCGGCGAATTTAATTACCTCACTAGTTATTCCCATCTCTAGGTCATTTATAAATACATTAAAAAGCAACGGACCCAGCACAGACCCCTGCGGGACCCCACTAACTACCCTCCTCCACTGAGAATACTGGCCACGCAATCCTACTCTCTGCTTCCTATCTTTCAACCAGTTCTTAATCCATAATAATACCCTACCTCCGATTCCATGACTCTGCAATTTCTTCAGGAGTCTTTCGTGCGGCACTTTGTCAAACGCCTTCTGAAAATCCAGATATACAATATCAACCGGCTCCCCATTGTCCACATGTTTGCTTACCCCCTCAAAAAAATGCATTAGATTGGTGAGGCAAGACTTCCCTTCACTAAATCCGTGCTGACTTTGTCTCATCAGTCCATGTTTTTGTATATGCTCTGCAATTTTATTCTTAATAATAGCCTCCACCATCTTGCCCGGCACCGACGTCAGACTCACCGGTCTATAATTTCCCGGATCTCCTCTGGAACCTTTCTTAAAAATCGGAGTAACATTGGCTACCCTCCAGTCTTCCGGTATTACACTCGATTTTAGGGACAGATTGCATATTTCTAACAGTAGCTCCGCAAGTTCATTTTTTAGTTCTATTAATACTCTGGGATGAATACCATCAGGTCCCGGTGATTTACTACTCTTCAGCTTGCTGAACTGACCCATTACATCCTCCAAGGTTACAGAGAATTTGTTTAGTTTCTCCGACTCCCCCGCTTCAAATATTCTTTCCGGCACCGGTGTCCCCCCCAAATCCTCCTCGGTGAAGACCGAAGCAAAGAATTCATTTAATTTCTCCGCTACGGCTTTGTCCTCCTTGATCGCCCCTTTAACACCATTTTCGTCCAGCGGCCCAACCGACTCTTTGGCCGGTTTCCTGCTTTTAATGTATCTAAAAAAGTTTTTACTATGTATTTTTGCTTCCAACGCTAATTTCTTCTCAAAGTCCTTTTTTGCCCTCCTTATCTCCGCTTTGCATTTGGCTTGGCATTCCTTATGATCTATCCTGTTACTTTCAGTTGGTTCTCTTCTCCACTTTCTGAAGGATTGTTTTTTGGCTCTAATGATTTCCTTTATCTTACTGTTTAGCCACGCCGGCTGACGTTTAGTCTTTTTTCCCTTTTTTCTAATACGTGGAATATATTTGTCCTGAACCTCCAGGATGGTGTTTTTAAACAGCATCCACGCCTGAGAGAGGTTTGCATGTAGTGAAGGCAGTGCATGCAAATCTCTCTCATGAATATTCATTATGGAAATCCTGAAAACCTGACTGACTAGGGTGCCTCCAGGGCAGGTCTGAAAACCTCTGCCATAAAATAAAATAAGGCAAAATACCAGGATTCATAAAATACAAACAGAAACAAGCGTAATAATAATAATGCAACATACAATAAGAGGGGAATGCTGTGTAGTACAACAATAATTTACCTAAAACAAAACAATGGAATCAAACCAGAAAAAAAGGGACAAGTATTAAAATTAGAATCATACTGAGAGAGGTTTTTTTTTAAACAACCAGGTTTTTAGTGCAGATTTAAACCTGATGTAGGAGGGGTCAGACTGCAAAGTGATGGGTAATTGATTCCAGAAGAAGGGAGCCACACACCCAAAAGCAGATAAACATGAAAATTCAAAATCAATTTCCGTGGAGATGGAACAATCAGTAAACTAGAATATGAAGAATGCAGTGTTCCTGAAGGTTGATAAAGTGTGTGAAGATTAAACAAATAGGAATGGCCTCCAGAGAAAAAAGATTTGTGTGCCAAAAAAAGAATCTTAAGCTTAATTCTACTGGCCACTGGGAGCCAGTGTTGTTCAATCAATCAGCAAAGCACTGCAGTGACGTGATCAGATTGTTTAGCTTTATAAAGTAGTTTAAGTGCTGTGTTTTGAAGCAATTGTAGTTGTCCCATGGAATACTAAGGAAGACCAGGAAAAAGTGAATTACAGTAGTCCAGATGATTCATGATCAACGCATGATTAAGAGTCTTGAGAGCAAAGGTCTCTAAATAATGACTGATAGATCCAATCATCTGCAGCACAAAAAAAATGTCTGGGTCAAAAGAGAGATATATGGCCCAAAAGACAAAGCATCATCAATAATTATACCAAGTGACCGGCCAGCTGAACTGAATTTCATAGGAAAGTTATCTACACCTGTAGAAACTGATGGTAGAGCGTTTGATCTAAACCAGATTGCTTTAGGTTTTTTTAAGGTTGATTTTGCGATTATGATCTGCGATCCAAGAAGTCACCTGAAGCAGTTTGGCTATCAAAGATCATGGGCTAGCAAAAGCTGAATGTCATCAGCATAACTATAAAAAGTAAAGCCCAGGTCCTGTATTAAAGTAGCTAACGGCGCAATAAAAATATTTTAAAGTGCCGGAGCGAAGGTGGAGCCCTGAGGAACTCCAGCTAACAAAGGAAATGGGGCGGAGAAAGTGTCACCATAAGATACAGAGAAAGTGCTATCTGAAAAATAAGTTCTGAACCAATTCAAAGAGATGCTTAAAACACCTGTTTCTTTGATGCGAAAAAGAAGGATCGAATGGTCCACCATGTCAAAGGCTGATGTAAGGTCAAATTGAATCACCAGAATCAAAAGAGTAATAAACACCATTAAGAAGGGAGACAACAAGTGTAGTCTTGGTGCTATGGCCTTCTCTAAAACCAGTTTATTTGGGGTTAAAGACATTAGCAGACTCCCAAAACTTAAGAACCTGGTTTAATACAGCCTTCTCTCTGATTTTTGCAAGAAATATTAGCAATAGGATGAAAATTAGTTCTGAAGCCTCAAGGTTTGATTTTTTCAATATTGAGTGAATGTAGCCTCTTTCCAAGCATTAGGAACCCTGCACGAAATTAAACTAGAATTAAGTTGAGCAAGATCACAGACATCAAGTCTGCACAGGCTTTAAAAACCCATTTCGGGCTCCATCAGTATGAGATCCAGAAGGGTGCATAGAATGGATCAATTTCTGTAAACCTATAACAGATAAAGATGAAAAGGATGATAATGTACTAAGGGGAACAGGATTAATCAATAAAGGAGAAGAATCAGAGATTGCAGACTGAAGAGGGAAAAGATGAGGGCAAGTATGTAGTACTACTGTACTGAAGAAGGAAGAATTAGTTTGAAAACGAAAAAAGATCCAAATTCTGTATGGGTAGCAACCAGAGAAAAAACAGGTTGTGGTGGAGGGGAAGTAAGACCGCGAAGGATTTTTTTTTAATTTATAGAAGTGTTTATTGAAATTTGTTTACCAGTACAACCGTCATGAAACTCAGTACATAACCTTATGTAAATTTTGTATCAAATCACATCCATAAGTCTGAACATAGCTAGACATCAGCCAACAAAAATGCTTAATTCAAAACTGTTTCCACTTCAAACTTTTTCCAATTTTTACATGTAATGAATCCCCCCCAAGAGCTATTCTTCCCTTCTACTAACTCATCCCTCTCCCCCCTCCCTCTAACACTTATTCACACCATTTATCGCAAATTTCCTTTCAAGAATGGATCCCAAATCCTTGCCCATTTAGTCTTAGTTTTTCGCTTTTCTGCAGTTAATCTCTCCATCTCACATATATAATGCAATTTTGTTATCCATCGTACCAGGGAGGGGACTTTTGGTGACTTCCAATGGTGTGCTAGGTTCAACCGAGCTGCATGCAGTGAATCCCTAATCAATAGCCACTGATCATGTGTACAACCCTCCGGCCTCTGTCCTAGTACAAAAACAAGGGGATGCCACTGCACAGATCGTCCCACCCAGACTTGCAAGCGATTTTGTACCCCTTTCCAGTATGCCTGTGCCTTTCGGCATGACCACCAAATGTGACCCATAGTTCCCGGCACCCCACAGTTTCTCCAGCACTCCCCCGACACATTAGTATACATGTGATGTAACCGTACCGGTGTCAGATACCATCGGTAAAACACCTTGACAGCGTTTTCTTGCATTGTCACTGCTAAAGAAGATCTCAGTGTCTTTTTTTCTAGAAACTGCCAATTTGTGTCTGATAGGGTGAACTGTAGCTCCTGTTCCCATCTTCTCCTGTGTAAAACAGAAGGTTTGGCATTCGCCCCCTGGTATCTATAGAGGTAGGAAATCAGTCCACGCGAACCCTTCAGAGCTACACATGCCTCCTCCAGCGGATGCACATCGCGTCGCATAGAAGCTCTATACGTTGGTCCTTTCAAAAAATGAGCCAACTGTAAGTAAGCAAAGTGATCACTAGGCCTAAGCCCAAAGTCATCCACCAATGTGTCAAAAGTTGCAATATTTTCTCCTGTGTGTACCTGTCCCATCATGTCCAATCCCGCCTCTGCCCATCTACAAAAAGTGTTATTGCCAATACCAGGTTCGAACAAGGGATTATCCACTATTGGGGCCAAGCCAGATATTGGGGGCTGCCGTTCTGGGAACATTAAGTCCCAGTAATAAAATGTGGTCTGAACCGTTGATGGGAACCTATCTACCCGACCTCTGTGTTTGTTTAACATCCACATCAAATGGCCAAGGGACCTGGAACCCGTCATTTCTTGCTCTAAAGTAACCCATAATTTAAAATCCTCTCTTCTAAACCAATCTACCGCCGCTCTCGCCTGTGCCGCAGTATGGTACCAGAACAGGTTTGGCACTCCTAACCCTCCCTGCCTCTTGGACCTATACAGAAAAGCTCGGGGCAGCCTTGGTCTCTTCTGATTCCAGACAAATCTAATCAGCATATCCTGCAGTCCCGACAAAAAGGACCTGGTCAGTCGCAATGGGAGGACTTGGAACAGGTATAAGAAACGTGGCAGAATATTCATTTTGATCGCGGCAATGCGCCCTAACCAGGATAAACTCATGGTCTGCCATCTGTCCAAATCTCGTTGTACCTCTCTCTTAAGGGCAGGATAATTAACTGCAAACAGCTCAGACAAATCCCCTGAAATCTTCACCCCGAGGTAACTTAAAGCACTAGTTGTCCACTTAAAAGTGAAGGTCTCTTGTAGGGAGTCCCTCACCTCTTGAGATAGATCAACCGCTAGTCCCACTGACTTACTAACATTCAGTTTATAGCCTGAGATCTTGGTATAGTCCTCAATCTCCTTCAGTAAATTTGGAAGGGAAATCAAAGGCTTCGTGAGGGACAGGAGCACATCGTCCGCAAACAAGGCAATTTTGTATTCATGAGATCCCACCCTTACTCCCGAGATATCGTCATTTTCCCTAATAGCTGCCGCCAAGGGCTCCATAGCTAGGTCAAATAGTAGGGGGGACAGCGGGCATCCTTGTCTAGTTCCTCGTCCAAGAATGAAGGAGTTTGAGGTTCCCCCATTCACTCTTACACACGCCTGGGGCGAGGAATATAGTGCCTGGATCCATGTTCTAAAAATCTGACCTATCCCCATCCTATGTAGAACCCTATCTAGGTAACCCCAGTGTACCCGATCGAATGCCTTTTCCGCATCCAACCCAAGCAACACTAAAGGCTGGTGTTTTGTCTGAGCTGCATACACCAGGTCTATCGTACGGCGTATATTATCCATTGCCTGCCTCTTTGCTACGAAGCCCACCTGGTCTGGATGAACCAAGCCAGGAAGCATTAGGCCCAAGCGGTTTGCCAATACCTTCGCCAGTATCTTAATATCTGTATTGAGTATAGATATGGGTCTATAAGAAGCACATTCCGTGTTGTCTTTACCCGGCTTTGGTATTACTGCCACCCATGCCTCCATCATAGATTTTGGAAAAGGAGCTCCCTCTCTAACTGAGTTAATAATTTTCGTTAAATAGGGCGCCAATTCAAAAACGAATGTCTTATAAAACTCGTTTGTGAAACCGTCCAGACCTGGCACCTTACCCGTCGGTAATGCTTTAATCACCCTGATTACCTCATCTACCCTCACCGGAGCTTCTAATTCTTCCCTTTTTAAGTCGGACAGTTTCGGCAAGTTCCTGTTCGCCAAATAGTCCTCAATTTGCCCAGTCTGTACAGCAGCATCCTCTTTGTATAACAACTCATAATATTTAGCAAAACGGTCTCTAATCTGTGTTGATTTGTGAACCATGTGTCCCTTGACATCCCTAACTCTCAGTATGTGTCGGTCAACTCTTAATTTTCTTAATTTGGAGGCCAACAACCTTCCAGGCTTGTTGCTACACTCATAGTAAGTCTGATTCAACCTTGCGTGCACAAATTTAAGACTTGCCTCATGCAATGCTGCGAGTTCCAACCTCTTGGCCTGTAGCTTTCGGTAGTCAGACACAGATCCAGACATCCTGTATCTGAGCTCCAAAACACCCACTTGCTCCATACATTGCTTCAAGCGTGTTTTGTGGACTCGGGCTTTTATACTTGCATGCTTTATAAAATGCCCTCTTGAAACCGCCTTAAAGGCGTCCCACACTATGGCAACCGGCGGTCCAGAGTCCCAGTTGAGTGTAAAATATTCTTGCAAGACTGGAAGGAAGCTAGCCCGAACCTCTGGGTCCTGTAATAAATTATTATTAAAAGTCCATCTCTTTTCTCCAGCCTCTTCCCTCAGAGAGGGGACAACCGCCCAGACCGGAGCATGGTCTGAGATGGTTATACTCCCTATGGAGGAGCCCCCCCTTCCCTCCGACAATGATCTGTCAAGGAAAATATAATCTAATCTGGAGTACGTAAGATGTACCTGAGAGTAGTAGGTGTAGTCTCTCGCTCCTGGGTTATCCAACCTCCACATATCATACAAACCCACCTCCTGCACAAAGTTTTTTAAAGCCTGAGAGAGCTTGCAATCTATCGGAGCAGGAGGAGATGACCGGTCAAGACCAGGTTGCATAGTAGCATTGAAATCTCCCGCCACCAGCACTTTGCCCCTGACAAAAGTCTGCAACTCCCTTTGAAGCCGGATAAAAAAGCTCTCCTGCTTCTCATTGGGTGCATATACACACACCAATGTAAACTCCTCCTGCTCCAACTTTACATGCAGGAATAAAAATCTCCCCTCTTTGTCCCTTCTCTGATGTAATATTTGTACATTGACTTCTTTATGAAATAAAATAGCTACCCCTCGTTTTTTAACTCCTGTTGTATCGGAAGCACAAGCCACCCTTGGGTATTGCTTAGAGACTAGTAGCCCCTCATGTTTTCGTAAAAGATGGGTTTCTTGGAGAAAAACAACATGTGGGTTCACTAGACTCAACTCCCGCAGTAGGGCATGTCGTTTGTATGGAGAATTTAGCCCCTTTATATTATAACTTAAGAATTTATAATCTGTCATTTAGGATTCACATATTAAACCATATATTCGCGAAAAGGTGTGTAAGAATTGTAATAGCCCCGCTCCTTTGATTGATTCCCCGCCCCCCTCCCTTCCCCCCCTCCCTTCCTCCCTCAGTCTCATCCACCAAGCAGCACCCTTAAGCACCACTTGGGATATTAGAGAAACGCAACCCCCAAAACAAATACCCCCCAGACTTCTCCCCACCTTTTTAACACACAACCATCCCTCTCTATTACACATTTACCAGTCGCCCCCATCTCTTCTTTAAAATGTAATCTGCTTAGTATTTCCAAGTCATTACTTGCAACCCTGCAATGAAAGAGAAAAATATGAAATCCAGCAACACAGTCTTATTTATACAGTCACATCTTGGTACTTGATGTTTTCTTTTTCTGCGGGACCCTTTTCCACTTCTGTAGACGTGCCTTGGTCGTAGGAGCCACCACCGTAGGTACCGCCTCGACTGCAGTCAGGCCCATCTCATATAGGTTCCTCCATGCGTCTGCCACTTTCCGGCTTCTCCATTGCTTTCCCTTGATTTCATAGCAAATGGCAAATGGAAAGGCCCATCTGTAGGCAATTTTTTCCTTGTTCAGGATCTCAATCACCGGCTTCATAGCACGCCTCTGTGTCAAGGTAAATAGTGAAAGATCCTGAAAAACCGAAACCTGTGCATCCATAAAAACCAAAGCTGGAAGCCGCCTTGCTTTCTGCAGAATTATTTCTTTATATGCATAGGAGGAAAAGCGAACAAGGATATCTCTTGGTTTATTGTCCGCTCGGGTACCCTGCACTCTGTGTGCTCGATCCATGGTCGCCTCTGCTGGGTCCCAGATCTCTCCCATTATCTTTTCACATAGGGCTCGCACCATAACTTGGACATTTTCCACATTGCCTTCTTCTTCTGGGACCCCACGGAATCTCAAATTGTGCCTTCTTCCCCTGTTTTCCAAATCGTCAAGCTTATACTTATAGTCCTCCACTTGGTCTTGCTGCTGAGAAATCTGCATTCCCAGTGCGCCATGTTGTTCCTCCTGCTCGTCCACGCGTTCTTCTAGGGTTTCGACTCGCCCTCCTAACTCCTTAAGGTCCAAGCTGATGGCATCTACATGCTCCAAAATTTCCACCTTGGAAGCTTTTATTTCCTCTCGGAGTGCTTCTAAACAGCGAGTTAGTTCTTTGGACGGGCTGTTTTTTGACGCGGGACGGCGCGATGCCACGTGGGAGGCAGCCGAATCAGAGTCGGACATCGTCGGGGAAACGGGGCGCGAAAGACTCCTCGCGGTCCGTCTCTGCGCCTTACCCTCGTTCCCTCGCAACTGCGACGAAGGGAGTTTGCTCATTCTGATCTGTGAGGTTTGCCCCGCGTTTTCTCTGTAGCGCTGCCGAATTCAGAGTATGGTGAGCACGACTAATGCTGATTTGAAGTAGGTGAGTGTCGGAGCTAATCGTCTAGGCAGCCATTTGTCTCCGTGACGTCACACCCTCAATCTCGACCGCGAAGGATTTTAAAAAGTTAATAAGGATAGTTAGAGGAGTCATTGATATGATTATTAATAAAAGAACGTTTCTCCTTTTTAAAAGCAATATTAGCAGTCATTTTATTTGTTTGCCAACTTCTCTCTGCCCAACATAGGCAGCGTCTATGAAGTTTCAGATCCATAGAAAAAGGAAAGCAAATTCTATCTGTTTTAATTGGTATCGATTTAGCAGGAGCAGTGGTATCTAAGACTGATTGTATGCATTGGGTGAAAGCCGATAGTTTTTCATCAATAATCAGAAAATTAAAGTCCTCAGAAACTGAAAGAGAGTCCATTGAAAAATGAGTAGGATACATTTTTGAAAAGTTTCAAACAGGTCTAATAAAAGATGCCTGAAAGGAAAAAGAAACAACCAAGTTCAATAAAAAATTATGGGTATCCAGCTAAGATTTGTGGAAAAGTTGGCAACTCTAATTGAGAAATGTGGAAGGGACGGCCAGCAAGTAAGAAAGAGGAGTGATGAGGTAAGAGGGAAAGTGGGTGGTGGAAAAGGATCTGGAGTAGAGGTACTGAGCAAAATTGACAAGTTAAAGTGTGATAAATCTGGCATACACCCCAGGGTACTGAAAGAACTAAAAAATGAAATTGCTGATCTGTTGTTAGTGATCTGTAACCTGTCGTTTAAATCATCCGTGGTACCTGAACTTTGGTGGGTGGCCAATGTTACACCAATTTTTGAAAAGGATTCCAGGGGTGATCCAGGAAATTGCAGACCAGTAAGCCTGACTTCACTGCTGGGGAAAATAGTGGAAACTAATAGAAAAAAATTATGGAACACATAGACAAACATGGTTTAATGGGACATAGTCAGCATGGGTTCAGCCAAGGAAAGTCTTGTCTCACCAATTTGCTTCATTTCTTTGAAAGCATAAATAAACTGTAGTGTATCTGGATTTTCAGAAAGCTTTTGACAAAGTTCCTCATGAGAGACTCCTGAGAAAATTTAAAAAATCATGAGATAGAAGGAATGTCCTTCTGTAGATTAGGAATTGGTTATTGGACAGAAAACAGAGGGTAGGGTTAAATGGCCATTTTTCTTTATGGAGGAGGGCGAATAGTGGAGTGTCACAGGGATCTGTACTGGGACCAGTGCTATTTAACATGTTTATAAATGATCTGGAAAACGGAACGACAAGTGAGGTGGCTAAATTTTAAGATGAAACAAAACTAACCCCCCTGTTTACTAAAGCTTGGCTCGGGTTATCTGCAGCAGGGCCCATTTTATTCCTATGGGCCCTGCTGCAGATAACTCGAGCTAAGCTTTAGTAAACAACCCCCTAAGTTGTCAAAACACATGCAGATTGTGAAAAATTGCAGGAAGACCTTAGGAAACTAGAAGACTGGGCATCCAAATGGCAGATGAAATTTAATGTGGACAAATGCAAAGTGATGCACATTGGGAAGAATAATTCGAATCATAGTTACCTGATGCTAGGGTCCACCTTAGGAGTCAGTACTCAAGAAAAAAACTCTAGGTGTATTGTAGACAATATGCTGAAATCTTCTGCTCAGTGTGTGGCAGCTTCCAAAAAAAACAGGTTGCTAGGAATTATTAGGAAAGGGGTGCAAAATAAGGCCAAGAATATTATAATACCTCTGTATCGCTCCATCATGCGACCTCACCTTGAGCACTGAATTCAGTTCTGGTCGTCATATCTGAAAAAAGATATAGCGAAATTATAGAAGGTTAAGCGAACAAAATGATAAAGGGGATGGAACTCCTCCCAATATGAGGAAAAGCTAAAGAGGTTAGGGCTGTTCAGACTAGAAAAGAAACAGATGAAGGGGGGGGGGGGGGGGGATATGACTAAGATCTATAAAATCCTAAGTGGTGTAGAATGGGTAGAAGTGAATTGATTTTTCACTCTTTCAAAAAGACT
This sequence comes from Microcaecilia unicolor, assembly GCF_901765095.1. Taxonomy (NCBI): domain Eukaryota; kingdom Metazoa; phylum Chordata; class Amphibia; order Gymnophiona; family Siphonopidae; genus Microcaecilia; species Microcaecilia unicolor. The sequence continues at coordinate 389,097,297 of NC_044031.1, read as the reverse complement.
GGGGACATTGAATGAAATTGCATGGAAATCCTGTTACCACCCCTCTCGGCTGGACTGTAGTGATGTGCTCCCAGATACCTGATGTTTGTAGTTGTGGCGAATATCCAGGGAACACACACTCACAGCCAAGGGAGTGGAACAAATAAACTAACCTCGTCCTTTACTCTCAAAGAATAAAGGAGGAAAAGAATCTAAATTTAGGATTTGTTCCTGAAATGGAAGGACCAAACTTTCAGATTTGCAAATTATCTCTTTCTTTATTGAATACAAAAATGCAAGCAAATTTTCATTCAAATAAACTCAAATTCACAATTAGTGTGAAGCTTAATAGAACTGCAATAACATATTCAACATTCAAATGTAGAACTACATGTATACCCTTAACTTTGTTTCACATAAAAAGGCGGAAAAGAACCTTTTCAGATAAGTATTTAAATTGTCTTTTATCAAAATCAGATATTTGTGGTTATTCTCTTTCCTGATGTAGAAATTGGTCTCTTTGTGTGCACTATTGGTGTTTTTGCAGGGATCTCATGGATTTTTAATATCTGATGGTCTGTTCCTTTGTTTTCCCTTAAAATGTTGTGAAAAAATAATATATTTCTTTCAACACCCTTGGCAATGTCACTTAGCTGTGGTTGAATTTATTTAGGTGATGTCTTTCTTGCGTTGGAGCTCATCTGGAACCCTTCCGAGGATGACTCCCCCAGATTTCTTCTCCCTAAACCTCACTTATAAAGAAAATAAATGGAGGCAAGACCCTTGAACTCCCTCTGTTCTTGTTCAGGCTCTGGTGACTATTAACCAATTCTCAATACTGTGGCCAAACTCTCTAATTTAAATAAAATAAGTTAAAGGTTTTCTCACTACAAAACCTATTTCTCACTGTTGTTTCCAGTGTTGCCAGGTGGGCGGTTTTACCGCCCAATTGGGCGGTTTTCCGCGACCCGCCGCAGGAAATTTTTGCCCGCGGCGGGTTGTGGTTTTTTGGGCGGCTTTTTGCCTTTTTCGGCCGCGGGGGGGCGGGGTTAGTGACGTTTTTTGGGCGGGGTTAGTGACGTTTTGGGCGGACCGATGACGTGGGAGGCGGGGCCGATGACGTGGGAGGCGGGGCCGATGACGGGGAGGCGGGGCCGATGACGGGGGAGGCGGGGCCGGTGACGGTGGGGGCGGGGGTGATGACGCGGGGGTGGGGGTGTCAGGGGCGGGGTTTGTGTTTGGGCGGGTTTTGGGCTGGTTTTTGGGCTGGATTGGGCTAGAAAAAAATTTTCCACCTGGCAACCCTGGTTGTTTCCCTAGTCTAAAATCCAGCAGGGTTCACACTGCATTCAGAACCATAACACAGTAACACATTTCATATTCAGATAGTAATACAAAATTCCATCTCACAGACTTCACATAAAAACATAACATTTCCCTGCACAGCTATCAGATCAATCTGGAAAATACAGCACACTCAGACAACAGCAGTGCTGGATTTTCTTTATTCTGAAGTCAGATTCCAAACCTTGCTTGCACTGAACTCAGAACTCTCACAAACACACCTTCCCCCCAGACACAGCTTAATGGCTTCTTTCTTCAAATCACAGATTCACCTCTCAGTCCTTCCCCTAAAATCCTTACACACTTTTTCCTGACACCCTTATAGTTTCTTTCACTTAGTATAACTACCAGCAGAAATCACAGTCTCTCAGAACCTGAGTCTCAACTGTTTTCCCCTATTCTAAAAAGAGTAGGCAGCCATGTGTCCTACAGACTCTCATTTCACCTTCCATGACCTTAAATTCCCTTAGAACTTAACCATTCCATTCACTGCATGCTGGGACATACATACCTCTGTTTCACTCCAAACCAAACTAAATTTGGTTTAAAACTTCTCACAGCTATTAGTACAGCTCTCTCCCACCCAAAATACATCAGTTTTTCCCCACATGTATTCAGCAACACAATCATGAAAAAGGCAGTCTGTTTATTGAAGTACTCACTTTTAAGCTCAAATCATCTCATTCTCAGCACCAAAGCTCACCTTCACTCACTTTCAATATTACCCTTTTTCAATATCACATTTCACTTTAAACTCACAAAATCCATACTTTTATTCAGTGCACTTTTTCTAGTGAAAAAGGTGCCGATACTCAAATGCTAGGCCACCCTTCAGGGGTGGGGGTAATCACTGAGGGACCCTCCTCACAATAGCTAGGCCCCCTGCAACCAGTCACAGAACCTATGAAAAGGCAGAATTGGTGTGTAAAGCCTGAGCTTTTTCATTAAAACTTGGGTTCCATAGGTCAATTTTAGCAGACAATGGAAAAGGTGCCGGTACTCAGTACCCCCTCAAAAAAAGCCCTGCTTTTATTCTTACTTTTACACAGACACACACTATACGTTTGTTCTTTCTCAATCCATGTTCACAGCCCTGGTCTCTCTGCTCACCAGGGTTGCCAGGTGGAAAATTTTTTTCCAGCCCGATGGAGCCCAAAAAACAGCCCAAAACCCGCCCAAACACAAACCCCGCCCCTGACACCCCCACCCCCGCGTCATCAACCCCGCCCCCGCTGTCATCAACCCCGCCCCCGCCGTCACCGGCCCCGCCTCCCACGTCACCGGCCCCGCCTCCCACGTCATCGGCCCCGCCTCCATGTCATCGGCCCCGCCTCCCCGTCATCGGCCCCGCCTCCCACGTCATCGGCCCCGCCTCCCACGTCATCGGCCCCGCCTCCCACGTCACTAACCCCGCCCAAAATGTCATTAACCCCACCCAAAAACGTCACTAACCCCGCCCCCCCGCGGCCCAAAAAACCGCCCTGAAGGCCAAAAACAGCCCAAAAAACCGCAACCCGCCGCGGGCAAAAATTTCCCGCGGCGGGTCGCGGAAAACCGCCCAATTGGGCGGTAAAACCGCCCACCTGGCAACACTGCTGCTCACTCCAGTCTCCCTGGCAACTCACCCCCCCCCCCCCCTAGAGGATCTGACATCACTCAACCAATCAGCTTGTCAGAGAAAGACAGGTTTCTTTTTTTCTGATCTGTTTAGAATCTCCCTCCCCCATAGAAGTAAATGCAAAACTTTCTATACAGAGAATTTCAAAGTCAATTTTAACCTGACTTGTACCCAAAACAGAAAGAAACATTTTAAAGTACAATCCCCACTTAATCATGGTTTATTTCTTGAAAAATAAAACCACATTTAAGAAACATCTCACACTTCACCTAACTCCCTTAATAATTTCCAACCTAACTTTAAACCTTTTCCAGCCAGCAGCCTCCACCAAAACCCTGGCACAGCCCCCCCAGAGCCCCAGGAAAAAAAAACATTTAATATATGTTACCATATATTACAATACTTTTAAAACAAATAGGAGGAAATATTTTTCCACTCAAAGAATAGTTAAGCTCTGGAACTCACTACTGGAGGATGTGGTAACAGTGGTTAACGTATCTGGGTTTTAAAAAGGTTTGGACATGTTCCTGGAGGAAAAGTCCATATTCTGTTATTGAGATGGATATGGGGGTAGCCACTGCTTGTCCTGGGATTTAGCATAGAATGTTGCTACTGTTTGAGTTCCTGCCTGGATTGGCCATTGTTGGCAGCAGAATACTGGGCTAGATGGACCATTAGTTTCACCCAGTATGGCTGTTCTTATGAGTAGAGACGGTGCATGAATGTGGAACATCCTATACATATCAGCTTTCAATCTCCTATTCCAATGGCCCGTCTCCACATACCTAGGACACATACAGCTCGGAGAATTATAAAATGCATGCTGTGGAGTTGCCATGCAGTTCTATACCATGTTTCTTTTTTTAAACTCATGTGCCCTGAACCCATTCATATAACTGAGCAGAATTCAATGGAGGTCAGCAGTAAGCTGGAAGGGCAGGAATGAAAGAGGTAGAGGAACTGGACCACTGAAGGATGCAACCAGGCCTAGGGACACTTTCTCTTCTGTACTAGGGGCACTTTCTTCCAAGCACAGCTCAGCCTGAGTGGCAGAGTCATGTCAAATCCACCCCATTAAGGCACTGGGACACATGGCCTGGTGATACTCAGATTGGTATAAAATAGAATCATTGGTAGCCTGTGAGGGAACATAGGAAGAGGTGCCCCCTTAATTACACCGCATCGTATAAAGCGGCTTCTGCGTTCTTGGAGGAGATACCGTATCTCATTTTAATTTCCTCTTATCTCCTGCATCCTTGGACAGGATTGCCTGCCCCAGCTTCTTCATTCTCAGAGGTGGACCCTTCCCTGGAGTATTCAAAGAAGCATCAGCATGGGTTAAAACCATCACAACTGCTGACATCACGAGGCAGTGGTGTACTGAGGGAGGAGCGGGTGGGAGCCACGGCCCCTGGGTGCTGGCCTTAAGGGGGTGCTCAGAGCACAAGCAGCACAGAAAACAAGGCCCAACCACATCCCCACCCCATTCTTCTCATTGCCAATAGTCTATCCCAGTGCAGAAATCTACAGAGCATCATGCAGTCAAACAGCTGAAGAGCTGTGAAATGTGAGCAGGAGAAACACCAGTAACAGGAAGAGCAGGTTACAGCACTAGGCCTAACATAAAGTTTCTTCCTACTATTTCACAGCTTCCGGTGACATTTTTACTGTGCCTGTGAGTACAAGTTGAATAACCTATGTTTCCCTGTTACCATGTTTGTGTTTTCTGTCTTCTCTGCAGGGAACCTGGACAGACATCACTATGAAACCTTTGAGACATTTCAAAATGACACTTTCCTTCTTCACCTGGACAACGGCAGAGGGTAAGTAGAAATGCAGACGCTTCCTGCAATGGATGCCCTTGGGAGCATCTATAGTAGTGTGACTTTAGCTGCATGTTTTTACTTTGGTTTTAGTTTGGTTTTTAAGATCTCATATTAATTTACCTTCTGCTTCTGGTTTTTTTTTTTTTATAGAATGTTTCATTTTTATGGCCCAATAAAAACTTCCCATGCCAGCAAGCACTGGACAGACCTATAGGACTTAAACTGTGAAAAAAGCCAGTACAGTAGAGTCTCGATTATCCAACATAAATGGGACTGACAGGATGTTGGATAATTGAAAAATTGGATAATACAGAAAACGTGGATGAGGGATAAAATAGAAATATATTGAATGCATGTTTCAAAAGAGGAAGCAGTAAAAAAAGAGTTTAAAACTTAATGTGCCCTAGAATCTTACCTAGCACTGCTGCCTTTTAACTAAACATGATGCCAGGAAAGAGAAACCCATGTGCATCTCAATGACAATGCTGTGACATCAGGGTATGTTGGATAATCCAGAGTGTGGGATAAGTGAAGGTCAGATAAGCAACATTTTACTGTATGTGCATGAAAGAGTTAGCTCTCCTGGCATGTCAGTCACCAGTGTGCAGGTCAGGGGCATTTAAGTAAAAATAAAAATTGTCCTGATTAGAAATGAAACATATTCTAAAGGGGAGCTGCAGCAAAGGGGGTAGGAAGCACTCTTGTGTCCCCACCCTACTGTCCTGACCAGGGGCGTAGCTACGGGTGGGCCTGGATGGGCCCAGGCCCGCCCAGTTTGGGCTCAGGCCCATCCAGAGAAGACTCCCAACACCTCCGTCACCGACGTGTCTCCTCACACCCTCTCCCACCCCCACCGTAGCGCTTCCCTTTAACGCTATCGGTGCTGCCTCCTCACCTCACAGTCTCTGTTTTCCACCCCCGCGGCAGCGCTTGCAATTAGCTATCGTCGGCGCGCCGCCTGACATGGCTGACAGACGCAGCGTGACGTCCTACTCCGGGAACTTCCCTCTGCCGCGTGCGTTCCGCCCTGCATAAAAAAGGAAGTTGAATTAGCGCGGCAGAGGGAAGGCCCCAGAGCAGGACATTGTGCCGCGTCTCTCAGCTGTGTCAGGCAGCGCCGACGATAGCAAATTGCAAGCGCTGCAGCGGGGGTAGGACACGGAGACTGTGAGGTGAGGAGGCACTTGCAGGGGGGGAGGTTGCAGGGAAGGGGAGACGGAGAGGTGCTGGATTTGCAGGGGGGAAGGGGAGAGGAGCTGCATATGCGGGCGGGCGGGGGGGTTGGAGGGAAAGGGAAGGTGAGGTGCTGGACATGTAGAAGGGGGGCTGGGATAGGTGCTGGATATGCAGGGGGTGGCTGAAGGGAAAGGAGAGAGATGTGGACCATGTGGGGAGTAAGGTAGAGGTCCAGCATGGAGTGGGGTAGGGACAGAGCATGGGTGGGTGCCCACCCATCCAACCTGCTGGCCCACCCAAAAATTGATTTCTGGCTACGCCACTGGTCCTGACACTATGCAGCCCACAGCACTACACACTCCAAAACCAAGAGGAACCTAAAGAGGAAGACGAATAAGACCTGGAAGGGGCGGGAGATGAATCTAAGGATGGGGCAGATGAAGATTAACCTATGCATGCGTGAGGAGGAGACAGAGAGAAACTTGGGGAGGAGGAAGAAAAAGGAGGCGAGGGTGAGAAGCTTAAAGAGGATGTGGGGAGAGGGGAGGGCTGCCTGAGAAAGGAGGTAGAAAATCTGGGGTGAGCTCAAGAAGAATGAGGAGAGGGCTGGTGGGGACTCTTGGGAGGGACCTGGAAGGAGGGAAAAGAAGGGCAAATTAGTGGGAGTGGGAAGGAGAAGGATAGGTCACCCCATCGACAACTGGGTTTTCAGCATTTTGACAATGACTGTGGGAGAGGAGGGGGAGATGGGAAAGAACCTGATAGAGAGGGGAAAATGTAGGTGGAGAGGGGTGGTGAAGAAATACAAAGAGAAGCCTGGAAAGGCAGTAGAGGAGGGAGGAGGTAGAAGGGAAAATGAAAGCAGGGTAGGTGGTGAAATGATAAAACTGTATCATTTGCATCCTGCTTTTTAAAATCCAACATCTGTCCATTTGCTTCCAGTAATTCAGTTACATTTCTTTTCCTTGTATAACTGACTTAAACAACAAGACAACCTGTCTTTGCTTAAGTTGGATAAAGCATAATTTCTTTAATAAAAGGGCATTTCTGCCTAACAGTGGACACCTGTGCAGAGTGTTCAACCTGGCTCCTCACACAGGCCCTGCATCTCTAGTTTTATTTTCCAAAGGGCCAGTAGAAAATGAACTCCCCCTACCCTAAGGCCGCTGCACTGCCACAGTCACAAAAGGGAGCATGCAATTTAGAAGTACTTGGTATCCATCTAGTCAACAGGTACCTGGGCCAAACCAGCTCAGAAAGTGATCTTTTTCTTCTCCTCAGATTTGGGCGCCATTCCCAAGATGAACTCTCTATCCTGGCTCCTCTCCATCAATGCTGCAGGTATAAATACACCACCCTTCCGCTGGCTTATGCCTTACCCCCTTCCCCTACTGTCACCTCTGTAACTATCAGCCACCATTCAGAAGGAGTCACATCAGTGGGATGAAGCTTAAAGAAGGTGTAATCTCTAGGAGGTAACAATGAAAGTGAACATGTCCCCCATGTAATTGCAGTGGCTGAATTCACTGGGTGTCTCTGCAGAACAGGGACAGTATTCTGACTCTGGAGACATTATGAGAGGGTCTGGAGTCATCATCCGAAACAAAGCTAACCTAACCCCAAAGCAAAATTTTGCATTTCACTTCAGGTGTAAACATACATTATGAGCCTCATTTTCAAAAGAGAAAAACGTCCAAAAAGTGTCATAAAGCAGCATTTGGATGGATTTCTTCTCAAAACATCCAAATTGGTATTTTCAAAGCCTATTTTGCAGGCATTTATGCATTTTGCCTGCAGTGCGTCCAAATCACAAGGGGGTGTGGCGGGGGCATTTTGAAGGTGGGATTAGGGCATGCCAACACTTGTACATTTTACAGCTATAATGGAACAAAAGGAGAACATCTAGGGCGAAAACTTAAATGTTTCGGCCCAGACCTGTTTTCAGAATGAATAAAGCACAGAAAGGCGCCCTAAATTACCACTGGAGGGAAACAGGGATGACCCCCCCCCCTTACTCCCCCAGTGGTCACTGACCTCCTCCCACCCCCAAAAATGTGAATAAAAATAGTACCCACCAGCCTCTATAATAGCCGTGAATGTTATAGCCAGGTCCATTAGAGCAGCATGCAGGTCCCTAGAATAGTCCAGTGGTGGGTGCAGTGCTCTCTAGACAGGTGAACCCAGACCCATACTTCCCCCTACCTGTTACACTTGTGGTGGAAACTGTGAGCGCTCCAAAACTCACCAGAAACCCACTGTACCCATGTATAGGTGCCCTCTTCAGCCATAAGGGCTATTGTAGTGGTGTACAGTTGAGAGTAGTGGGTTTTGGGCAGGGGCGTAGCTAGGTGGGGCCACATGGGCATGGGCCCCCTCTACTTTCGACCCCCCCCCCCCGCCGCCGACCCTCCACTGCCACTTTTGATCCCCCCTCCCTCCGCCAGCAAAGGTACCTGGCGGCGACAGGAGAGGGTCAGTGGCGGGAGAAGGGTCGGCGGCTAGGGGAAGTGGGCTAAACTGTACCCCCCACCTAGGGCTCTGGACCCCCCCTCCCACTGAGGTCTGGCTATGCCCCTGGGTTTGGGTGAATTTTAGAGGGCTCAGCAGACAAGTTAAGGGAGCAACAATGAGATGTGTACCTGCGAGCATTTAAATGACATCCACAGCAGTGCCCCCTATGGTGCCTTATTGCTCTCCTGAGATGTCTGGGGCACCAGACTGTTAAAAATGCTGGCCCCTCCTACATCCCAATAGCTTGATTTTTTATGTTTTGCACTTGTACGTGTTTTTTTTTCTTTGCAAAAATGGCTTGAAAAGATAAATGAAGAACACCAGGTACACACAGTGGATCCAAAAAAGAGTCCTCTCTCATGTAATGTCTTCCCAAACAATGTCTTTATTAAAATCAATAAAAGCCCAACACGGATCGTGTTTCGGCCACACCGGCCTGCATCAGGGGTCTATAAATAAACAAATATATTGACATAAATAACTAAACATAATACAACAAATTTAAATTCCAAAAAAAGGATGAATATAATAAGTATAATGATACTCTAAAAACATACTTATCAGCTTTGGTTGGAACAGATGTCTAAAAATAAGAAATACAAAACCAATATGAGTTTAAATCAATTAATTTCAAAAAAGTGGTTGTGCCACAACTTTGGATTCATGTTGTTTTTAGACTTTGCACACATATTTAGCTTATTCAGATTTTATGACTAGCGTCATTTTATATACTTAGTTTTATGAGTTTTCTTTTTTTGACGTTACATACATATTTAGCTCACTCAGATATTATTATCAGCGTTATTTTATATACTCCGTTCCATGTATTTTTTGGATATTACATACCTTCTAGAAAAGAAGGGATTACACAATATTTATTATTTTTATTATTTTTATTTCAGTTTTACTTTGATATTGATACTTGGCATTCCTTTATACATTTTTCACATTTGATTATGATGTCTGTGTGTTGGTATCTATCCATGTGGAAGCATACCTAGTTAATCTTATTTCTTGTTTATGGTTCCATGGAAAAATGTTATGTGCCTTTTGGATATGTATCAAATATATGTGTATTATTTTAAAATCTATGTGTGACACTTCAACCTATGGTTTGATGGAAATTGTTTTTGAAATTCATTGATTTAAACTCATATTGGTTTTGTATTTCTTATTTTTAGACATCTGTTCCAACCAAAGCTGATAAGTATGTTTTTAGAGTATCATTATGTTTAGTTATTTATGTCAATATATTTGTTTATTTATAGACCCCTCCTGATGCAGGCCGGTATGGCCGAAACACGATTCGTGTCGGGCTTTTATTGATTTTAATAAAGACATTGTTTGGGAAGACATTACATGAGAGAGGACTCTTTTTTGGATCCACTGTGTGTACCTGGTGTTCTTCATTACTCCTGTGGAGAGATCACCTTCTATGGTTGTTTCGTTGAAAAGATAAATGAACAGAGCACAAAACCTTGTTACAAATGGTATTTTTGAAAAAAAAAAAACCCAAACATTTTGCTTTTTCAAAAATGGTTATAGTTGCTGTTTTGATTTTGGACATTTAGCGCAAAATGTCCAAAGTCTGACTTAGATGTCATATTGAAAAAGCTCCTCTATCTCTCCTAATGTACTAATAAAACTCATTCTGACATTATTGGTTGTTAATTTATAGCTTTCAAAAGCCACCTTCTCTTCCTCAAGAGGTTGATTGTATAATGGAGGCAAATGGCTGAGGCCTCCTCTGGCTCTGGCAAGACTCTTCATGTGCAATGTTGTTCATGTGCTGGCATCAGTTCCTTTCCCAAAGAGCTTATACATTAGGTTTATGTGCTGGAAGGTTAAGTGACCTTCTCAAGGTCACAGAGTAGCTGGTGGCAGTAGCTGGAAGTTGAATCTGGCTTTCACAGCTCTGTCCTGTAATCATTATGGTACACCAGGGCCTCCTAAACTGTGGGCCACAACCCCAAATGGTGTAAAAAAAACATGCACTTGGGGTCACAACTTGATCAAGGGTTAAATAGAAATGTCATCAGTCTGCGCCTCTGTGGGTCTTGTGCTTTCTGTGGCCATGATTACAGGGTCATAGCCACAGAAAGTTTCATAAGCACTCTGCTGCACTGTCAGCCTCAATCTCTCTCTTTGTCTTCACTGTCACACTCTGTGTTCTGTCTTTTCTAACTCCTCTTTTTCTTCTTTTTCCTGGTTCTTCTGACATGCTCTCTTTTATTCCATTTTTGAACCCCTTCCCCCTGCCCCCACTGTATTTTATCATTCCTCAAAGTTGAAATTTTTATAACGATCTATTATTCTTTTGAATCAGGAAATTAAGATGTTCCATGAGTTGCAAAGGTTTCAATCCAGCTTACATCTATTATCACCCCCCCCCCCAATTTGTTTCTTTAGAATCAAAAAGTTGACTTACTTGCGCCTACAGCTGTTGGCGACAGAGACGTACCGCCTCAGTGACATCATGCGGGAGTCCATGGCAAAAGACGTACTTGCCCCCATCCTGGCAGAGCCCCACCTGGCTGCGTTGGACCGCCGGCTGCGCATCATTCTTCACATCGTCCAAGAATGTCTGCGGAAAGAGGGTGACAAGAATGTGCTTGGTAGCACAGATACAAACAGCCAGGGGACTTAGCACCAGAACGCAGGGCAAGTAGGAAGGAGAGGATTGATCAGGGAGCTGGAAGAAGGCAAGAGATGGAACTACAGCAGAATCACTAGGATTCTCTGTCCCAGCTGATGTCCCTGAATTGGAATGTGTTAACAATAAGTCCACAAAATGGCTGCCACTGGTTTGTCCTTTTACCAGACTGCAAGAGTTGTGCAAACCTGTGGCACTGACAATGAAGAGGCACAGCTCCCAGCCATAAAATGACACCCCTGTGATAACTGAACCTAACTACTTGGCAACTCCAGATTGGGGGGGGGGGGGGGGTGGAATTGACCAGTCAACCAAAGAGCTATAATATTGCCAGCTGAGCTCCACAAATAGTTTTTCCAAAATGTATTTCATCTGTCAGCAAGGTGCATGCAGTGCGTTATTGGTACTCACATAGTCACATGCTGTGTAGTGTATGGCTACGACCGTAGTACAGGGAGGAGGAGAGTTTAAGGTTAATTAAAAATAGGGAAGCAAGCCAAACCACCACGAGGGTGGAGGTACACAAATTCCTACGAAAAGTAGAGACGTCGCCTACTAGTGTTGTTCAAGAGCCTACTCCTCCTACTCCCCCTTAATTTAAAAATAGAGGCCTATTCCAATATCACTTAACTGCAATGGAACCCAGTCACTGATGCCAACAACAAAGGAGATAGAGCAGCTTTTAAACAAAATCATGGGTAAATACAACTGTACCAAATAGCAATAATATTATTTGGCTGAATATGAATACCAAATATGAATAATGGGCATTAAGCTTATAACAAATAATAAAAACACCAGTGTGAAATCAGAAATCAATAATTTATTTCAGTAGGATTTAGCACAGTAGAGCCCCAGAGTATTCGTATTCAAATTTAAATCACTATTCGGTCAAATACGAAAAATGTAGTCAGGACCGAATTGAATTGAATACGAATATTTGGTAGAGCCCTAGTAACAGATGAAAATCATTCAGGAGTACACGATCCAGACAGTGGCGTAGCTAGGGGGGGGGGCTTGGGGACCTGGCCCCCCCTAAATTGACTCTGGAGCCCCTGGTTTGGCTGGTGGGGGTCCCCAACCCGCCAGCTGAAGCATTTGTCCAGTGCTGATCTCCATCTCTCCTCTGCATCGCCTGCCCTGCTCTTCCCCTCACGTCATGTGCATGTTCATTTTAGTGAAACTGAGCATGTGCGACATTTCACACATTCTCATTTTCACTGTCACACATGCTCAGTTTCACTAAAATGAGCATGTACGTGACGTGAAGGGAAGAGCATGGCAGGCAATGCAGCGGAGACCAGCGCTTGACAAATGCTTCAGCTGGCAGGGGTTGGGGACACCTGCCAGCCAAGGTACATGAGGCAGCGGAGGGGGGGACTTTGGACTCTGGACCTCACACCTCAAGGCCTAGCTACAGCATTGGTTCAGACTGAAATACAGGCAAAGAATACTGCTGAAACAAGGAAATTAAAGGATCCTGATATTAAGAAGGTGACAAGACCAAGGTAGCAAGTGGATATGATTGAAGATCAGAAAATACAAATGAATGAAAATTACCCTATTTAAAAAATGGAATAGATATTCAAAAGTACTTATGGGCCAGCAACAAGTTCTTTTATAGAAATTTCCCAGCACACTTACCCCCAAATTATATAAATGGCGCTAAAAATTGCACATACAAATTTGGGCACATGCCCAATTTGTGCGCACAATTGAATAACAAGCCAATTAGCACCAATAATTGGACCCTATCAATCAATTATCGGTGCTAATTGGCATCAACTTAGATTTATACGCACATATTTACTTGTGGCTCCAAAAAGGGGGCACAGCCATGGGAGGGACAGGGGCGGATCAGGGGCGCTCGTAATTTATGTGCACTGTTAGAGAATAAGGGGGATCCACACCTAATTTAGGTGCAAGGATTTACGCCAGGGTTCAGTTAGTGTAAATGCCCATACCTAAAGGTAGTGTGGATTCTGGCCGTAAGCGCTATTCTATGCACGATACTTATTTTTCAGCACTATTTATTGAATATTTTTTTCAGCGGCGATTTTTCATCACCATTTATAGAATTTGGGCCTTAATGGGTATATTCAGGGGCAGACTGGCCATTTGCGAGGGTTCAGGGGGCCCAGAGGCTCTGCCCGGTTGCCCACTGCCATACACTATAGCCCCCATGGGGCCCTGGTAGTCTAGTGGCCGCTGCCACTATTTTCCCTGGTTGTACCACTGTGTTTACAAAATGGCTGACGAGAAGTCTCGCCGGGCAGAGTAGAGGCAGCAGTGGGTAGAAAAGAGGGGATTTATTTCCTGCCCCCAAAGAAGCCACTAGACTACCAGGGCCCTTCAAAGTAAGGGGGGGACAATGGCAACACGGTGGGAAGGAGGCAGCACAGCAGGGGTGGGGGGCACTGGTGGCGGCAGCAACAGCATGGCGGGCGGGGGGGCGGCAACAGCATGGCAGGGGGTAGGGTGGCAGCAGCAGCATGGCAGGAGGCCACAGCAGCATGGCGGGGGGGGGGGGGGCCAGAGTAGTCTCAGTGCCCGGGGGCACAGAGTACTCTCAGTCCGCCCCTAGGTATATTTCTGCTGTTTAAGTTACTATATGGGAAGGCTGCAGGGGCACAGCACTGGAAGAGAGGTGACGAGCCCCATGCTGTACAAATGAAGCTTCTGCATGTGGTGGGAGATGGAAACCAGCCCCCAAATAGAAAATGTAGTTCTAACAGCTGCAGCATACAAATGCTGATTTACAGTAACGTAGCAATGACGGCAGTGCACCTTTCAAACAGTCCATCTCTCCTCCTGATCATAGATACACACATATTGACATGCTCACTCATGCACAGATACACACATGAACGCATGCGGACATGCATACACACATATGCGCACTGACACACAAAGATATGTTCATACATACAATCCCACAAATATAAACACACACAACAGATAAACATAAAAAAACATATATCTACAATTCTATGTATATACACATAAGATATACATGCAAACGGGTTGGGAAGAATTGCATGAGCCATGTTTGACATGATTTCTCCTCTTGTTTGTGTGTATGTATGTCCATCTATGTTTTTTTTTTTTTTTTAGGGGGGGGGGTTAATAGATGTGTGTATCTATATTTGTGTTGGCTTTTCTGTGTGTCTGCATCTGAAAGGCGCAGTTCCCTAAATTCATGTTACAGTGTATCAATGTTTGTTTGCTGAGCTGCCTCTCCATAGAGATGTACTGGACCATTGCATGGGGACTTTATTTCTTTGAGACCTGCAGTACAATCTGGCCCCATTTTGGAACTTGATGTGTCTTTTCACTGGTTTTTCCTCCACGCCAAATTTGGTCCCATTCCATTAAATTTTGCCCCCGGATGGACAGAAATATTTTCCACATCGTTTGGTTAGAGAGAGAATAAGGCTTCCAGGAAAGTACTGACCAGTGAGCCTAACATTCTTACTGCAGTGGAAGTTACTGTTAAAAACAACACTGATGGTAATAGGGATCAACATGACTTCATGGGGAACAGTCTGCATGGATTTAGCAAAGGGAGGGCATTCCTTATTAATCTGCTAGAATTCTAGAAAGCTAAATAGTAGACCGCTCTGGGAATCTGTACTGAGATCAGTGTTGTTTTACCTTATTCATTAACAATGTAGAAATAAAAGGCTAAAGGTTAGGGCTCTTCAGCTTGGAAAATAGATGGCTGATGGGAGATATGATTGAGGTCTATAAAATCCTGAGTGGTGTAGAATGAGTAGAGGTGAATCGATTTTTCACTCTTTCAAAAAGTACAAAGACCAGGGCACATGCAATGAAACTACATGGAAATACTTTTAAAACAAACAGGAGGGGGAGGAAGTGACGTCACCGAGCAAAATGGTCGCTTGAAATGAGAGCTCCCACTTCCCCACACTAAGTTTTTTGGCGTTACCCCATCTTTATGTGCAATCCACAGCGCAACTCGGGTGCCCGCGATTAAGAAGACTTAGCGGAGGCAGTAGGGGGATGAGCACGACCGCGAACCTCGCTCAATTCGCGTTCTCAGGCAGTTCGGCGGCAAACCACGTGGCAGTGATGGAACCGATGGCTCTGGATCCTGCACATCCCCCCGGGGGATCTCTCTCTCAAGATATGTTTCTGTCAGAAGGAGACCATGAAGGTTCGGCACCCATAAAGTTTCCAGAGCTCAGAGACTGGCTTATGGAGATGTGGACGGATCTTAAAGTGATCCGCACAGATTTAGCAGCTTTGGGGGCGGGCCTGTGGGGAGAAATCTGCAACCTGGGTAACCACCTAGAAGAGTTGGAAGGACAAATGGAAGAGCAGGAGAGAGGGATAAACGCCCTAGATCGACAGATAGGGGAGATGCATACAGGATTTCTGCAACTTACAGATAAGTTGGAGGACTTGGAAAATAGAAGCCGGAGACGTAATTTCCATTTCAGAGGTTTGCCTGAATCGCCAGCTTACATAGATTGTAAAGATGTGGTGCAGAAAATGGTGAGTGCTTTGTTAACAGAAGCAGGTTCAGCTATTGATCCAAAGGAGGTTCTTTTGGAGCGATCCCACAGGGCCTTGTGTTCTGTCCTCTGACAGCCTCGCACTAGTTTATAACGTGATCCTAAAATGTGTGTAATGCTTTTACCGTTATTCTCATTTCTAAGGACTATCATTGCTGCAGTTCTCACTCTGCAAAGGTATGTGAGCAAGGCATTGTGTGTAATGTAGTTCACAAGCAATGCAACCACACTTGCTCGGCTGTGTAAGAACTGTTACCACTGGTTGTGAGACTGCCCAGACCTCCTCTCTCTCTCTCTCTCTCCCAAGCTTGGCTCTTTTGTCTTCCTGCTATCATTTCCTGGTCATTCTCACTATCTCTGTCCTGGGAGGTCAGCCAATCGAGGGCTGTCCTCTAGCACCTCCCTTGCCACCAGTTGGCAGGCTCTGTCCCCATTGGTCTCTATCTGCTCCTCCTTGAGCCTGTGTGAAGCCTCAATACCCCTTTGTCCTTTCAGCCATGAGGCATTCACCATCTTGGCCTAGACAGCTTTGTCCTGCTGGAACTCCCTGCAACGAACTTGGGTTTTTACCTTGAAAATATCTCCTCCCTAATGAGATATTGCACATTCCAGTAACCCAGCATTTTATGGGATGGGTTGAAGGCAGTAATGCAGGGTCACCTTATTGCATTGAAAGCCCATGTTCGAAGACAGCGGGGTCATACGGAAGACTCATTGCGTAGACGACTACTAGAGGTAGAGAGATGCCTAATTCAACAGCCAGCCCAACAATCGGCCCAGCTGACAGATCAAGCTCATAGACTCCATCAGGAATTACGCGAATTACAATTAGAGGATCTTTCAGAGCAACTTCATCGGGTTCGGCAGTCTCATTTTGAGTTCGGCAATAAGGCTAGCAAACTTTTAGCTCATAAACTTAGGCAGCAAACTACACGCAATCACATTATCAATCTGAAAGATGAAAATGGGGTGTTGTCAGACCACCTGCACATACAGTGGATATTTCGGCAGTTTTATGAGAGACTTTACACGCCAGATATTGCCCCCTTAGGGATATATCTGTCTTTTTAGAACAAATTCACCAACCCAGGCTTACTCCCGGGGCCCAGCAATGGCTTTCTAGGCCAATTGAATTGGATGAGATTCTTCAAGCGATTCAAGCCCTATCTCCTGCGAAGGCACCGGGACCAGATGGCTTTACTAATAAGGTTTATAAGATTTTTGGTAAGCTTTTTGCCCCCTTGCTCTTGCGGGTTTTCAATTCCTTTAGTGAGGGCCAAAACCTTCCGGAGTCATACCCAAGCCGGGTAAGGACCCTCAGCTGTGTGGCTCCTTATCGCCCAATTTCTCTTTTTGGGGTGGATTATAAGATTTTCACTAAAATTTTGGCTACGTACTTACAAGTCACTTAACCCTCCATTGCCCCATGTAAGCCGCATTGAGCCTGCCATGAGTGGGAAAGCACAGGTTACAAATGTAACAAAAACAAAACATTACCTCCCTCTATTGAGTCATGAAGATCAGGCGGGTTTCGTTTATGGTCGTCAAACATTTGATAATATATGTCGTGCCCTACACCTGTTATATTACGCTGAATCTGCACAGATACCCTTATGTTTACTATCGCTTGATGCAGAGAAGGCATTTGATAGGGTACATTGGCTGTTTATGTTTGTGGTTCTAGAGAGAGCTGGAGTAGAAGGTTCCTTCCTTCATTGGCTTCATCTTATGTATACAGCTCCTTTTGCTTCAGTCCAAGTTAATGGTCAGTGGTCTCCTTCGTTTCCTCTGTCTAGGGTTACGAGACAGGGTTGCGCCCTATCCCCTCTTTTTGCGTTGGTGGTTGAACCTTTGGCAGTCTAAATCCGCATGCATCCTGAGATCCAAGGAGTAAGAAGAGAGGGGATTGAGACTCGAATCTTGTTGTTTGCAGATGATATATTGCTGACTCTTGCTGACCCGGGTGCCTCTTTTTCAGTTTTAACCTCGGTTTTACACGAATATGGTCAGGTTTCATACTTTAAAATTAATATGGACAAGTCAGAAGCTTTGAATGTGGCTATCCCTGAGGACCAAGTAGCTGGATTAAAGATTAGGTTTCCTTTTAGTTGGACATCTAGAGGATTCTGGTACCTTGGGGTAAATTTGATAAAAAGGTTTAAGGATTTATATGAGGCAAATTTTGCTGGGATGCTCAAGGAGCTCTTTCTGGAACTTGAGCATTGGGAGGGCTTGACAATTTCATGGCTAGGCTGGATTGAAGCTTAAGATGATTCTGCTACCTAAGCTGCTGTATTTGTTCATAGCAATTCCCATTTTCTTACCTGAAAAATGTTTTCAGGGCTTGACGCATAGTCTTTTCATTTATCTGGAAGCGGAGACCACCCCAAGTGAGGAGAGAGGTGATGTATCAATTATGAGCGTTGGGAGGGATGGGTGTTCCCTCTTTTTGGCTTATTATCAGGCAGCTCATCTTTGCATTTTGGCAGAATGGATACAGGGGACAGGTAAATTGTGGAAATCCCTTGAGCAGACATGGCTGGACCCATTCCCATTGGCGGTAGTCCCTTGGTTGCCCAACAAGCTTCTAGGGAAGCTGCTTAGAGAGATGCCACCATTGCTCCAGAGACCGCTGTCAATTTGGAGGGACATTCAGAGGAAGTTTTCTCGGGCCGCATATATTTTCTGCATATGTTTAATCGTTTCGCACACCAGTTTGCCCTGGGGCGGGGGTGGCCTCTGGGTATGGGTTATGGGAAAAATGGGTTTGCGCGACTTGGGGCAGATTTGGGAAGAGGGGGACTTTGTTTTGTTTAAGGATATTCGTGAGAAATATGGGATCCCTATCTCTCAAGCATTTCAATACCACCAACTGCGAGATTTAATTTTTAGAAAAGCTAGAGGGGATTTGAGTTTAACTGAAACGAACCTGGAAAGGGTGATGATGAGTGGGGGGGGGGGGGAAGGAGGGGTCTCCAGACTATATAGAGCTCTCCTCTCGCAGATTAAACCTGTCTCTGCTGAAATGGGAGCGGGCTTTGGGTGTGTCTTATGAATTTTCATAGTGGGAGCAGATCTTTAAATCATTGTTTGAAGTATCTATTTCTAGTACTTTAATGGAAAATGGGTACAAGATCTTGTATAATTGGTACTATACTTCTAAGCGATTGCATAAAATGTTTCCTCTGGAGTCAGCTTTATGCTGGCGTCAATGTGGTATGGAGGGCGATATGTACCATATATGGTGGGCTTGTCCCAGTGCTCAGAAGTACTGGTCTAACATTTTGAAGTTTGTTTATAGCCTTACTAAGCTTACATACCCTATGAAGATGGAACATTGTCTCCTGCATGTTAAGCCGATGGGGGTAAAGACTCATATATATCATTTGGCTACTTTTGTGTTTGTAGCCAGCAAGCTGGTGCTGGCTGCGACTTGGAAACAGTTGGCATTGCCTGGTCTCTCAGTGATACTACGCAAGTTGGACAACATTCATCTGAAGTCTAAGTTGAACTGGTCACCTATTATTGTACCATAGGGTTTGGGACCCATATGTGAAATGGTCTGCCTGTCCGGACTCCTTATCATATAGAGACTGTAGAGAATGGGGGGTGGGAGCTTCATGTAGGGGGGGGGGGGAGGGGGAGTTGATTGGGTAAGGGGATTTAAAGAATTTCTGTATAGCTTTCCAGTGGGGAGATATCTGCTGAGATATGTTTTGCTGTGTATGGAATTGATGTTGTGCCCAGGCTGGCTATTTATTGTTGTGATTTGCTGCATTCTTCAATAAAAGCATTTTAAAAAATAGGAGGAAATATTTTTTCACTCAAAGAATAATTAAGCTCTGGAACTCATTGCCGAGGGATGTGGTAATAGCGGTTACCATATCTGGGTTTTAAAAATGTTTGGACAAGTTTCTGGAGGAAAAGTCCATAGTCTGTTATTGAGATAGGGGGGAAGCCACTGCTTGCTTTGGGATTGGTAGCATGGAATGTTGCTATTTGGAATTCTGCTGGGTACTTGTGACCTGGATTGGCCACTGTGGGAAGCAGGAAACTGGGCTACATTGACAATTGGTCGATCAATTCACTTCTACCTGTTTTGTTTTTTTTTGTTACATTTCCCACTCATGGCAGGCTCAATGCGGCTTACATATTGTATAAAGGTACTTATTTGTACCTGGGACAATGGAGGGTTAAGTGACTTGCCCAGAGTCACAAGGAGCTGCCTGTGCCTGAAGTGGGAATCGAACTCAGTTCCTCAGTTCCCCAGGACCAAAGTCCACCACCCCTAACCACTAGGCCACTCCTCTGTTCAATACCACTCAGGGTTTTGTAGACCTCGATCATATCCCCCCCCCCCCCCCAGCCGTCTCTTTTCCAAACTGAAGAGGCCTAAGATCTTTAGCTTTTCCTTATATGAGAGGAGTTCCATCCCCCTTATTATTTTGATTGCTCTCCTTTGAACCTTTTCTAATTCTTTTATATCTTTAATCCCAAAGAGTAGTTCATTTCTTGTTGCTCATTCTCAGAGATTTAAAAAATGGCTTTCCAAAGTCTGTCTGACTAATAATGGTCTATAGAATTTTCCTCCAGAAACTTCTTTAAACTCAGCTATGCTAACTGGGTTGACCACACCCTCTGGCAACAAATTTTACAGCCTCTTAGATTCATGAAGAATCTTTTTCTTGTCATCTCTTCTCCAACCTTCAGAGCCCTAACCTGTTTAACCTTTCTTCACTGGGGAGCCATTCCACTTCCTTTTTATCATATTGGTTGCCCTTCTCTTTAACTTTTCTAGCTCCATTATATCTTTTTTGAGACCAAAACTGCACACAGTACTCCAAGGCGTGGTCTCACCATGTATCAGTGTAGAGGCCTTATGATATTTTCCATCCCTTTCTGAGTCATTCCTAACATCCTGTTTGCTTTTTTGACTGCCACCGCATATTGAACTGAGAATTTCAACCTATTGTTCAGAATGACTCCTGCTTTTTCTCTATGTGCATCATGTTGTGCTTTTCTCACATTATATTTCGTCAGTCATTTTAGATGCTCAGTCCTCAGTCTTGGTACAGTGGGGGAAATAAGTATTTGATCCCTTGCTGATTTTGTAAGTTTGCCCACTGACAAAGACATGAGCAGCCCATAATTGAAGGGTAGGTTATTGGTAACAGTGAGAGATAGCACATCACAAATTAAATCCGGAAAATCACATTGTGGAAAGTATATGAATTTATTTGCATTCTGCAGAGGGAAATAAGTATTTGATCCCCCACCAACCAGTAAGAGATCTGGCCCCTACAGACCAGGTAGATGCTCCAAATCAACTCGTTACCTGCATGACAGACAGCTGTCGGCAATGGTCACCTGTATGAAAGACACCTGTCCACAGACTCAGTGAATCAGTCAGACTCTAACCTCTACAAAATGGCCAAGAGCAAGGAGCTGTCTAAGGATGTCAGGGACAAGATCATACACCTGCACAAGGCTGGAATGGGCTACAAAACCATCAGTAAGACGCTGGGCGAGAAGGAGACAACTGTTGGTGCCATAGTAAGAAAATGGAAGAAGTACAAAATGACTGTCAATCGACAAAGATCTGGGGCTCCACGCAAAATCTCACCTCGTGGGGTATCCTTGATCATGAGGAAGGTTAGAAATCAGCCTACAACTACAAGGGGGGAACTTGTCAATGATCTCAAGGCAGCTGGGACCACTGTCACCACGAAAACCATTGGTAACACATTACGACATAACGGATTGCAATCCTGCAGTGCCCGCAAGGTCCCCCTGCTCCGGAAGGCACATGTGACGGCCCGTCTGAAGTTTGCCAGTGAACACCTGGATGATGCCGAGAGTGATTGGGAGAAGGTGCTGTGGTCAGATGAGACAAAAATTGAGCTCTTTGGCATGAAGTCAACTCGCCGTGTTTGGAGGAAGAGAAATGCTGCCTATGACCCAAAGAACACCGTCCCCACTGTCAAGCATGGAGGTGGAAATGTTATGTTTTGGGGGTGTTTCTCTGCTAAGGGCACAGGACTACTTCACCGCATCAATGGGAGAATGGATGGGGCCATGTACCGTACAATTCTGAGTGACAACCTCCTTCCCTCCGCCAGGGCCTTAAAAATGGGTCGTGGCTGGGTCTTCCAGCACGACAATGACCCAAAACATACAGCCAAGGCAACAAAGGAGTGGCTCAGGAAAAAGCACATTAGGGTCATGGAGTGGCCTAGCCAGTCACCAGACCTTAATCCCATTGAAAACTTATGGAGGGAGCTGAAGCTGCGAGTTCCCAAGCGACAGCCCAGAACTCTTAATGATTTAGAGATGATCTGCAAAGAGGAGTGGACCAAAATTCCTCCTGACATGTGTGCAAACCTCATCATCAACTACAGAAGACGTCTGACCGCTGTGCTTGCCAACAAGGGTTTTGCCACCAAGTATTAGGTCTTGTTTGCCAGAGGGATTAAATACTTATTTCCCTCTGCAGAATGCAAATAAATTCATATACTTTCCACAATGTGATTTTCCGGATTTAATTTGTGATGTGCTATCTCTCACTGTTACCAATAACCTACCCTTCAATTATGGGCTGCTCATGTCTTTGTCAGTGGGCAAACTTACAAAATCAGCAAGGGATCAAATACTTATTTCCCCCACTGTAGATCCTCATGCTCCTCTTCACAATTTCCTGGGGTTTTAACTATACAACGGTAATACATAGAAATAAAACAAAACAGAAAATAAAATAAAATGATACTTTTTTATTGGACTACCTTAATACAACTAACACCTATACATTTGTGTAATCTACAAATTTGATTATCTGGTTCATTGCCCCCTTTTTCAGATCGTTTATCAAGGTAGTAAACAGCACCAGTCCTAGCATTTACCTCTCTCCATCAAGACAACTAATTATTTAGGACCTACTGTTTGTTTCTTATCTTTTAACCAGTTACCAGGCTGCAATAGGACGTTGATTCCTATCCCATGACTTTTTAATTTTTTAGGAATCTCTTAAGACATTCGCCAAATGCCTTCCAAAAATCCAGATATATTATGGGGCTTATTTTCAAAACAGAAAAACGGCATAGAGTGGAGAAAAACATCCAAATCTTGAATTTCAAAACTCAGCTTTGAGACATTTTTCTCTGCAGTGCATGCAAATCACAAGGGGGTGTGTTGGGGTGGGATTTGGTGCTCCAAAAACTTCAACGTTTTTCAGCCATAATGGTACAAAGAAAAAATGTCCAGGGCTAAAACAAGACGTTTTGGTCTAGACCTGTTTCAATCACGACTAAGTCACAAAAGGTGCCCTAAATGACCAGATGACCACTGGAGGGGTTAAGGCATAACACCCCCTTACTCCCCCAATGGTCACTGACCCCCTCACACCCACCCCCCAAAGATGGCAGCTTCAGATGTTATGGCCAGTTCTATTAGAGCAGCAAGCAGGTCCCTGGAGTAGCCTAGTGATTGGTGCAATGCACTGTAGAGAAGGAGACCCAGGCCCATATCCCACTCTAACGGGTACACTTGTGATGAAAGGTGTGGGCTCTCCAAAACCTACCAAAAACCTACAGTATCTACATAGAGGTGACACCTGCAGGCATAAGGGCTAATGTAGTGGTGTACAGTTGGGTACACTAGGTTTTTGGTGGGTTTTAGAGGGCACCCATTACAATATAAGGGGGTAATGGTGAGATGTGTATGTTGCAGCATTTTACGTGATGTCCAGTGCAATGCCCCCTAGGGCTTTGTTGGAGTGTCTGTATGGACAGTCTACTAAGAATACTGCCCCCCCCCCCCCCCATACATCCCAATGGCTTGTTTTTGTGTGTTTTCCCTTGGTCTTTTTTTTTTTTAATGGTCTTAAAGGATATTTTATTTATTTATTTATTTGTTGCATTTGTATCCCACATTTTCCCACCTATTTGCAGGCTCAATGTGGCTTACATAGTACCGTGATGGCTATCGCCAATTCAGGTATGAGAAATACAGAGTGGTTCTGCGTTAAAGTTCATGAGTGACAAAGTAAATTAGGAAGTCAAGGAGAAAGACTTAAGTTTGTCCAGTTCTGGTATAAGTTTCGTTGTGTGGCAAGGGTCAGGTGTTTAGGTTGGATCGTTATGGTATGCCTTTTTGAACAAGTTGGTTTTTAATGATTTCCAGAAGTTTGTTAGGTCGTGCATTATTTTCATGACATTTGGTAGTGCATTCCATAGTTGCATGCTTAGTAGGAGAAGCTGGATGCATATGTTGATTTATATTTGTATATATATATATGTATATATTTATATAGATAGATGTACTGAGCACAAAAACATCTAACAAATGGCCATTTTCAAACAAAAAGTTAGACGTTTTTCTGGTTTGAAAATTGTCATGTTCACTACTGGATTTCTGGACGTTTCTCCCAAAACGTCCAAAATTAGATTTAGACCTTATATCCAAAATGCCACTTCACATTGACTAGCTCACTCTTATCAAAAAGAAATCTAATAGATTGGTAAGACAAGGTTTCCTTTTGCTAAGTTCATATTGGGTCTTCCCCATCAAACCATACGTATCAATATGGTAGGTATCACCCCTCTCTTACAGGCTGAGCACTGGCTCTCCGTCTCTTATCAGGTATCTTTTAAGCTGTTGATCCTAGTGTTCAAGGTTTTACATTCTGCCTACCCTATATATCTTTTTGTTGCCTGATAATCCCTCGAGGACACTTCTCACAAGGCCACTTCCTTCAGGCTCCCTCTTGCACCTCTGTTTGTATTTCCTCTATTAGAAATAAATTATTTAGTGTACAGAGTCCTACTTTACTGAATTTCATACCATTGGACCTTCGTTTAGCACATTCTTTATTTGATTTTAAGGTTAAGCATATTTGTTTCGTCAGGCATTCACGTCTTGGACGCCCTTTGCTGTCCAGTTGGGATATGGATGCCTGATATACTGCAGTGTTGGTTTCTAGATTCTTTCAGCTTTCTCCTGTTCTCAGTGTCTTCTCTCCTTTTCTGTAGTATTGTAGTTCTTTTCCTCCTTTTCTTTCCTATATTAAATTTGTAGACCGCTTTGATAGTTTTCTCATTAGCGGTATAATAAGTCTTGAATAAACTTGAAACTTAAGTACAGTAATAGGTTTGTTTTAGAATAGATTCTACCATTTGACCCATAATCAGACTCACTAGTCTATACCTTCATGGATTACTTACCATCCTCCAGTCCTCAGGTATCCTTGACCTTGGCTGATTTTAAATGTAGGGTACAGATTTCTATTAATAGGTCAGCAGATTCATATTTGAATTCTTTTAGATCTTGGGGGTTAATACCATCTGGTCCTGGCAATTAACTTGTCAGTCTTTACTACTTCTTTCAGTTGCACAGTGATTTGCTACAGGCCCTCTGAATCATCAACCTCGAAGATTATTTCCAGCATGGGATCTCCCTAACATCCTCTTTTGTAAATACCAAAGCAAATCATTCATTTAGGGGCCCTTTTTCTAAGTCACAGTAGGGTTACCACGCGGGTAGCATGCACCAAATCGACTCTACCGCCGGGGTAGCATGTGCACCCTGTGGTAGTTCCGAAGTCGATGTGCATAGTTTCCCATGGTAGAAAATAATTTTCTATTTCCTACCGCAGGGGGCGTTCATGGCGATAATCAGCAGCATGGCCAGATTTCTGCACGTTGCCTGATTACCACATGAGTACAGCTTGAGCCCTTACCACCTTCTAAATAGGTGGCAGTAAGGGCTGAGGCAGTAAATATTCACGCATTAATTTTAATATTAGCACACGGCCACTTACTGCCTCATTTTAAAAAAGGTCTTTTTCCCACCGCAGTAAAAAATGACCCAGTGTTCGCTAATTTCACACGCCAAAGCTAGCATGGGCCACTTTTTACCGTGGCTTACTGAAAGGGCCCATTAATTTTATGCTATGGACTTGTTCTTCTTAAATTCCCCGTTCAACCCTTGTTCATCTAGTGAAAAAAAAAAAAAAGTGAAAAAACAGTGAAGACACATTCAATGACCTTAGAGTCATGGGGACAATCCAATGCCTCTGCTCTATGTGCAGTAGCATTCAAAAAGCAGATAAAATGCCAGAAATTGTTTATTAACAAAAGAATAGTTCCATAGCATCCCACAGATCAATCCAGAGACTTGTGGGTTATGTCCCTCTACCAGCAGATGGAGACAGAGAGAGAACTTCAGGAATAACTATATGTGGTCATGTGCAGCCAGCTTCTCTTTTGTATTCTCTCTGTCTAGCAGGTGGAGGGTCATAATTGTACAGCTCTGGATTGATCCAGCTCCTATCCCATCCCACAGATCTTGTTGAGCCTGGATCAGGGTGAGGACCCATCTTCTGGGAATTTTTCTGGGGTTTACCTGGTGGTGCCAGGTCCCTCCCCCCAATGGCCCCTCCATGTTTGCGGGATTCTGTGCCCTGATTGTCTGGCCACAGCTGTTCTCTTCTGCCTCCTACAAAAGGAAAAAATAATTTGGCACAGAACGCAAGGTAGGAGCTGCAAGAGCAGCGTTGACAAATAATTGCAGGGAAGGGAACCGGCCAGAGGAGTGCCTCACAGCGAAGGAAACTGTCAGGGGGGGGCTGCGCTTAGCTTGCTTGGAGCGTTTGATCTCAGCATCTGAAACTGCAAAGTGCTGCTCCCAGTGTGGGAACCGGAGAGTGGCTGCTGGCAGTTGCGACATATGCATGCGGCAAAACACACCAGAGATGAGACCAGCAGAAACAGGGAGCCCCATTTTGGGTTTCAGCACAGAGAAGTTGCTTCCCATTTTGGTGGGAACCTCAGGCTTTGTGCTGACGCGCCCTGGTGCAGGCACCATTTTTCCATCCCCGCCATATCCTACGTTGTATGTGGCAGCGGGAAAATCTCAGTCTGACCATGTTTGGATGGGACCAGGTTCTGAGAGTGCTGAGGGCCAAGCGCAGTCTCAAACAGGGGCATAGCTATGGGTGGGGCCAGGCCCACTCAGTTTGTCTGATTCACCAATTGGCGCTGATTTTCTAGGTGCCGGTTAGGTTGCACAGCCTTTTAGTTCAGCCGCGCAAGAGTGGAGCGGTAGCCAGATTGCAGATCTCCAAAGTCCTACCTGTAACCTGCCTAATTTGTTTTCCTGCAGTGCTCAGGTCCAGGTCACTCTGGGACTGTGAGGTCAGTAGTGGAGTTAGTCTGCGGGAGCTGGGAGGACCTGCTTTGAGAGGGTAGTTTACCAGCTCATCGCTGACACCACATCATGGCTACTAACGCCGCTGCTGCCATAGTGCTTTGTCTGCACTCTGCAGGTGCTCTCACCGGTGCTTGCTGCCCTACCCTCCCGTGCCCCACCCCGAGGTGTGCATGCAGCTCGGTCAGGCCTGGTGTCTTCCAACTGTGCCTGTGTTCCACTGCCAGTACTGAGCTCCTCCTAGGATCCAACCTGGATTCAGGTCAGGTCCTAGGAGGAGCTCAGTGCTGGCAGCGGTACACAGGCTTAGTTGAAGGAGACCGGACCCGACCAAACCATGTGTATGACGTTGAGGGAGGGGTGCACGGGGTGGGGCAGGGCAGCAGGTGCCGGTGAGAGCAGCTGCAGAGTTATTAACAGCAGGCATAAGTTAACCTTCCTGCAACTGTGGCAGCACACTAGCTGACAGCTGCAGTGACAAACACAGCACAGTTACGCTTCACATCTTTGGAGGGCATTTATAAAGCAGCAACATGGTCATCAATACATACCTTCTCAACAGCTTAGATGAGAGTGCTGAAGCAGACAGTGTTTTTGGATGGGCAGCCTATGTTCCCGATGCTTCAACTTACCTCTTCCTCCTAACACTCAGTACGAGTTGCAATGAAGGATAGAACAGCTGGATCCAACAGTTGGATAAATGCACTCTCAGCTGGAGAAGTTGGGCCCTCAGTTCAGCCCCAGCCTGGTCTCAGCACTCTCCCGCTGCCACAAACAAGGCCAGGCACAGGATCCAGCACAGTCTGCAGTGCTCTGCTCCACATGCACACTGACTGCATAATGTGCATAACTGCAGTCTTTTGGGAAACTGAACAACACTCAAGCCCAGGTAAAAGCAAATGTTTTAATTTTAATTATGTGTAATGCTGGACTGCTGGTGGGTTTCTGGGTGGGGATGAGCTCAGTGCTCAGGTTAAAATAAAATGTTTAAAAAAGGTTGTATATTTCATGTTGGTTGATCATCTGTTTGTTCTTCATGCGGGTCGCAGGAAAGGAGATATGGCATCTAAGGTGCAACGGTGGTACGTCGGTTGCAGGAGGCGATAGCTTTGCCTTACTTAGCTGTTGGTTGTTCTCCCTTGCAGGTACGGGCACACTCCACAAAAGCATAGACGGCTTCCCATGCAGAGTTTCATTTGCAGGGCCGCCACGTTGGCTTAGGTCCACTCCTTTACTAAACATTACCATCTGGATGTGGCAGCACGTCAGGATGCGGCATTCGTGGCTTCTGTCCTCTCTTTTGTGGTGGATGTTTCCCACCCGTCTTGAGGACTTCTTTGGTACATCCCACAAGTCTCTGGATTGATCTGTGGGATGCTATGGAAGGAAAAATTAGTTCTTACCTGATAATTTTCTTTCTATTAGTCCCAACAGATCAATCCAGTGGCCTGCTCTTTAAAGACATATTTCTGTGGTTTGTTCATGTTTAGAGTTTTCGTTGTTAATTACTAGAAGAGTTCCTGCGTTTGGTTCCTTTTAGTTAAAAAAAAAAAGAGAAGGTGACAAATTTGAAGACAATGGCTAGGAAACGGATTATAGCAGTGCCCATTCCTGTGGTAAACTGCCGCCTCCTGCTTTGGTGGTTGAGGTTCCAAATTTGATTTATGGAGGCAGGAGAGTATTCACATTATTGGGAAGTCTGAAGGTCCATTGCTTTGGTATCGACCATACTGAAGCACATGACCTCATATAGCTACCTCTGAAGTTCTCTATCTCCATCTACTGGTAGAAGGACATAACCCACAAGTCTCTGAATTGATCTGTTGGGACTAATGGAAAGAAAATTATCAGGTAAGAACTAATGTTTCCATAATAAACCAGAGAATATGATAATTGCTTCTGTGTATAGATCTGCAACCATGCCCTGAGTATAGTGTGCAGTTCTGACTCTCACAGTTTTAAAAAAATTATAGTAGAATTGGTAAAGGTACAGAGAAGTATAAGAAAATGATAAAGAAAGGGCTGTTCAACAGGAGAAGAGATGACTGAGATGTGGTATGATAAAGGCTTATAAAATCATCAGTGGTGCGAAACTTGTTAATACAGGGAATGGTCATTTATTTGCCCTTTCAAATACTAGGATTAGGGAACATTCCATGAAGCTAACAGGTAGCAGAGTTAAGACACATTTAACATTTATTTTTTTCAGTCAACACATAGTTTAGCTGTGGAATTTGTTGCCAGAGGATGTGGTCAAGGTTAATAATATAACTGGGTCTAAAAAAGGTTTGAACATGTTTCTGAAGAACAGTTTCATTAACAATTATTAACCAGGCAGATGGTGGGAATTGTCGGCTCTTATTTCTAGAAATGAGCATCTTAAAAAAAGAATGGGAATGGATCTCTTCATTAAGACCTGCTGGTTATTTCCAAAGTACTGGATTGGCCATGCTCATAGACAGGATTCTGGGCTTGGTGGACCATTGGTCTGGCCTGGAATGGTGTATCTTTCTTATCTTTAATATACAATCATAATTCAATCATATTTAGAAATATCTACCTGAAGTTGGAAAGTCTCTCTCGCATTCATTCACCTCATGCTTGGGTAAGCAATGGCTAGCATGCAAATTATTGAGGAGTTTGGGAAATGTAAATATCAGTAGATGGTCATACTTACAGAGGAGTGTAATTACCCAGTGAGGGGAAGAGAGCAGCATTTTTGGAAAGCAAACAGGATGATATCCTGAAGTTTGTGGCTAAATTAAAAAAAAAATACAGCAAGAATCATTTTAATTTAATTTAATAGCACATTTATATTCCACATAACCAAAAGAATAAATCAGATCTCAAAATAAAAATTTCCTTTCACTACGATTAAAGACTGTATATATTAAAATCCTGTAGCAAATTATAATTTGGTCCTTAACTATAAACTACTGTATAATATTTCTTTCAATACACAACTTCCTGAATTTTGCATCACTGCATACTCTAGTTCATCATTTGTCATTTTCCAGTTAGATTATTATAATTCAATATATTGTGGTGTCTTCCAATTCCAATGACATTGTCTACAAACCTACAAATTTCACGTGTTCACTTTGGGGCCCTTTTACTAAGCCACGGCAAAAAGTGGCCTGCGGCAGTATGAGAGTGTCTTTTGGGCATGTGCTGGGCCAGTTTTTATTGCATCCTGGAAAAGAGGCCTCTTTTTAAAGAGGCCAGAGAATGGAATGGATGTGCAGCAAAATAAAAACCAGCGCAGGTCCATTTTTGGCCTGAGACCTTACCACCACCCATTGACTTAGCAGTAAGGACTCACACGTTACCCAGTCGGAAGGCATGCAGCATGCACCCACTGCTGTTTAGTGCCGGGTAAGCGCCACACGATAGAAAACAGAAAATATTTTCTAACGTGTGTTTTCAGCGCACACCAGATTCAGAATTACCACCCGGGGCATGCGGTAGCTGGGCGGTAATGCCAATTTGGTGCACACTGGATGTGCGTTGGACCTTATGCGCCTTTGTAAAAGGACCCCTTTCTTTGTAAATCCAAAAGAACTGATCATGTTTCCCTGTTATTGATTCGTTTATACTAGTTACCAATGCAATATCGCTGTTGATTTAAGATCCTGTGTTTAACCCATGAAGCTCTTCATTTACACTCCAAATTGATTGCTTCGCTCTGTTGATTCCTAATGTTTGGTTCTTCCTTCATCAGAAACAGCTTACCGTGAGGTGACCAGAAAGTCTGCCTTTTACTTTGTGACCCCAAAACTGTGAAACGACTATCCAAACATCATTTGATCTGAGGTGTTCCCCAAATTTAAATTCTCCGCAAGACTTTTTTCAGCATTCATTCAGGGTGTGAGCTGGGTCTGATCAAGGTGTCGATAGTCAAACCTAATGTTATATGGAGGGGCATTTTCGATAGGACGTCCTAACAAAAACATCCAAAATCAGGTAGCTATAATGGAAAGATAGTATAGACGTCCTCAGACATTCCAAAATCGCAGTGCACAATGGCTAAATCAGAAACGTCTAAAGTAAAGTAAAAAGGACATCTTTCCAGCACAACCACCGAAGAACGTCTATAAGGCAAATGTCGGCAGCTACAAATGTCCACTGTACTTGTGGTACATCCAGGTACTGGAAATGTAAGGAACATTCATATTTTGCATTGTATATATGAAGACGTTCGCATACTGTACATCCAGGTACTGGAAATGTAAGGAACGTTCATATTTTGCACTGTATATATGAAGACGTTCGCATACTTAATAATCATCCATATAAGGCTCTGCACATGTGAAGACATCCATGCACGTGATGGCCGTCCACGTGCTGACCGTCCATATATGGGCTAGACGTCCATATATGGAGCTGTGTATTGTGACAAGGCTAACATTCTGTATTCCCCAAAGAAGCAGTCAGGTCCCAGAAGCCCTTGTAAAAGGAGGACAGGAGGGAAGGCCAGAAAATAGGGAATGGAACTCCCTTCCCACTAGGGGGAGCCTGGGCTCGAGGTGAGCAAGGCACTCCTTTCTCCACTAGGGGGAGATGGAAGGCTGAAGCTCAGTTTCCCTGGCTTCACTGTCAATATATAATTCACCCCAGCTGTGAGAAGGGGAGAGCAGATTTCCTGGAGGCTTTGGATCACCAGGGGAGAGAGGAGACGAGTGGAGGGAGAGAGGCCATGGAGTATGTGCAGGAAGGAAGGAGCCTGGACCTAGAGCAGCCTAAGGAGGAAGATCTGGCTTCCATGGAATGGGAGTCTGCCAAGCTTGCTCTGCGTAGTCCCAGAAGGTACTGAAGAAGGCCCTGAGAGTTGGAAGGGGGAGAAACTGCCAGCCCTGCCCCTACCTAGAGGTATATCAGTTGGGAGAGGAGAAGGCAGGTGGCTGGCTATTACTGACCAG
This sequence comes from Microcaecilia unicolor, assembly GCF_901765095.1. Classification (NCBI taxonomy): domain Eukaryota; kingdom Metazoa; phylum Chordata; class Amphibia; order Gymnophiona; family Siphonopidae; genus Microcaecilia; species Microcaecilia unicolor. Next base: position 389,065,534 of record NC_044031.1, on the reverse strand, counting down.
GGCAGAGCCATTGGAAAATTATGTATTGTTTTGAGTTATGGGGCAGTAGGAGAGACCTGCTGGGCCCTGTGCGATGGTGACTTACCCTTTTGAATAGGGAAGAATTAAAACCTCCATAGGGGGCCTGAACACTAGTGGAACTGAAGGTGGCTGAAGGATTCGTTTGGGCCTGGTAAATCCTGAGTGAGTAGAAAGACTGTGCTCCAAGGGCTGTGTTTATTTTGGAGTAGAAGATATCCTGAGGATTGTTGTTCTATGTTTTGTTTGTACTTTTATTTTCTCTGAACAAGGGGGGTAAGGCCTGGAGGCCTTATCCGGGTGGACACTGTAACAGTGCAAACTCCCTGCTAATAAAACTTTCTTGATCCTGAGTTCCGGTGTCCGCAGTGTTGTTCCAGGAATCCAGGAGTAGCGAGCCTACGGGTTCCCTTCCCCATGCGGTAGAAGAGCGCCCCCTTTACAGTATGTAACGACGTTCATACATGTTGGATATCCATATAAGGCGATGCACATTTTAGAACGTTTATTCACTGAGAAACGTGGCACTGCGAAGAGAGCCCAATTTCAGTGTGGCAGAAAGCATGTGCCTACTGCAGCTTTCCCTAAGGCACAGATAGTGCCTCTTCATGCATCACCACCATCTGCCCCCCAAAGGACCATCTCCAATGAGCATGGACCCTAATAAGGGACACCTTGGAAAGGTAACTCTTTGGGAATGCCCCTCCCCCAGCACTCTTATATATAGCACCACATATAAGAGCTCCCTCAGCAATGTAAGCACTAACTGTAGTCTGCATTCAAGTGAAATCAATGATATGTGCACATGCACATCCATTAATAGAATCAATGTACTAGAAAGGAAAACCATTCCCACATCCCTGCAATACTGCACAGAAACGGTACTCTCTGTCCTCATGTCCACCTCAATGACATCACCTGTACCAATGTAATGTTCCCCACCCCCATCAGTGTTGTGTGTCTCTCCAATTTGGCTTCCAAAGGAATTTGTGTTGTGAAGGCAAGAAGGGCCATCCCCTGACTCCTGGTGTACAAACTTGTATCTTGCAGAAGATTTGGAATACGTAGGGACCTGGAATCCCTAAAGTGGAGATTCCGCCGCGTATGTTGAAAATTATTAGGAGCATGCAACAGCGCCTCAGGGTTCGACCTAAGTATTATAAACAGAGCACCTGTTGTCATTTGTAAATGTATTTATTTAATAATGCAAATTTCATGTACAAAATCAGTTTCCATGTGGCTAATAGGCAAACAGTCATAACACCTCTGTCCCAGATCAAGGCCTGAGGTTGCAGCCAGCATCCCATGAGTGTGGCTGCAACTTCCAACTAACCTCCTCTGAGATGAATGAGATGACATGCAAAGGAATGGGTGACATTGCAACAGCTACGGCAAGGAAGGGTGCCTTACTTCTGTATCCCCCTTTCTGGGGTGGATAATGTTTCATGGTATTCCTGCCTGAGGTCCTGCTATTAGTGGATGTCATGGCATGATTTTAAAGTAATTTAAATAAATAGTGCTCTCCCCTCCAAAAAAAAAACTGGTCGTCCAACCATAGTCACAACTCAAAATGCTAACATGTTGCTGAGGAATGAGTGTGCCCTGCCAACACATCCTGTGTACTCCTTGTCAGACCAGCTTCCAGGGTTCCCTGTCATGTCATCTCATGCATCTCACACCCCAGGCGTATACCCCAGGGCTCACCACTGACCACATCTTTCCCCATCCCTGCCTCATGCCAGCCAGCTCCTGCACTATGCAAGCCACGTTGGATGTGCTGATCTTAAGGACAATCCTTTTATATACACAGGGCAGCAGGAGGAGGAGGAGGCAGTGGTGGCAGCACTGGTGGCAGAGGAGGAGGCTGAAGCTGTGGGGCAGGAGGAGGAGGAAGTGGAACAGAGGATCACCCCTGCTGAGGAGGCAGAGGAACAGGTGGTCCTCATTGAAGGTGGGGAATGGGAGATGCCACATGCGCCCAACCAATGGGCAGATATGCCTCTTCTGGAATGGGAGGAGGAGCAGGAGCAGCACCCACCACCAGCAGCAGCACCAGCACCAGTGGACAACAGTACCGCAGTTCTGCAACTCCTGTAGCAACTGGTTGCGATACAAAACCAGTTGCTGCTGGAGGTGGCAGCACTGCGGCACTTGGTACAGCAGCGGCTGCGGCTGGGGACACAGGGCCATCTCCTGCTGCTGCTGATAGAGCTGCTAAGAAGGCCCAAGGAGGGAAGGGAGAACCCTCAATGATTGCAAAGAACATTGTTTGTAAATTGTTTTTGTTTTTTTTAAATATATTACAAAGTTTAACTTTTTTTGCCATACCAGGGTCTGTGTCTCTACTTTGTGCACTACATATGTGGTATTATCAAATGCTGGGGTTGATGTGAGAGGAGGCAGCAATCTGGGTTGCATGATAGGTCAACTGTGACACAGAAACTTAGGTGCATACGTGTCATAAGTGTGGCAATGTGGAAGGCCACCTGTTCTTTCCAAGCTGCATGGCTGTATGGTAAGGGGGGGAGGCTGGATGGGCATTTCTGTTGAGGAACAGAAATGCTCATCCAGCCTCTCCCCTCTTATCATACAGCCCCACAGCACAGAGCTGTCTAAATAATAGGTATGTTGTCTAGCACTAGCAACCTGCGAAGTACAAACTTGCAGATACGCATAGGCAGTGCCTAGACTATTGTTTTCTCTCCATTCAGCAGACAACCTTACCCACAACCAACCAACATTGGTGAGGGCCAGGAAGGGCCTACAAACAGCTGGGTCATCTTTTCACATTAAATGTATCAGCAATGGTATATACTGTTGAGGAGAAAAGGGAAAACAACAGTGAAAGAATTAAATGGATGTTTACTTCATCACAATTGCAATAAATCAGGTACAGAAAGGCACAGGCTAAGGGAATTATATAGGTGCCATGCTGTAGCCACCTGCAGGTAATTTAGAACAGGAACTGTAATGAGAACCCATCTCCCTCACCATGACTTAAGGGCTCAAGCCCGTGGAAGGCACGCACCTTTGGCCACCTAGAAAATGGTTTGCAGGATTGAATTTACAAATGTTGTTGTTCCATAACTATGGAGGATTGTAGGACTGTGTTCAATAATGTGGAAAAGACATTCAGTGCATATATGCTTCCCTCCTCTCCTCCCCACCCCTACCAACCTTGAGAATGGGTGGGCACTTCATAAAAGGGGACTGGGGTTCACCACATAAAGAAGGATGGAACCTACTGGGGACACATGAGGTGCAAAGCGGGAGAAAAGCTACCAGATGTGGATACCCGTGAACCTGGTGAAAATAGAGGTAACATTTGAATCCAGTGAACATGCACAGAATGGGGAGCCCTTGACCATGAGGGATGCACATATCCATTCTCAGGGCCTCTTCCCCTACCCCCTACCCCCCACCCCCACAGGCAACCACAACTGAGTGTGTCCAATAGAGAACAAAACATATGTACAATGATGTGGGTAGAAACAATCATCACTATCAGAGTCCAGTGTTATTAGAGTCTACTGCTGTCCCTTGCAATCCTGTTGACCAGTTGCAGTGCTGTAAGATGCTGCAAGATGCAAGAAGTGTTTGTTTAGCACCTACATAGCAGATGGGGAAGAGGTGGCTGAGAGGTGTGAGCTTACCTTGAACTTCAGGTGCAAAATATTGCCAGACAACACACCAATCTGTTTGCTCCAAGGGGCCAGAAGTTGGCTGCTTCTACTTAGGAGAGAGAATGGAGGGCAGTGAGGGACCGCATCAAACACAGCAACAGCTCCTGGAGCATAGAGAATGGAAAGTTGGTCAGATGTAGAAAATGCAGAGTATATGATAAGCTGCTAGCTAACATCCAGTCTGAAACTTTTTCAAAGGAAAGGTACCCAGCCCACACACCAGTTATCTTTCAAGAAGTGGTCATTTTTTGGACTTGTTGGCGTTCTTCCACCTTTGTTTTCTTTAACATATTGACCAGACAGTGGCATAGCAAGGAGGGCTGCCACCCGGGGCGGTTCACCGTTGCACCCCCCCCCCCCCCGGGGTGCAGCACGATGACACCCCCCCTCGGCGCATCAACACCCCCCCCAAACCCAGTGCTGACCCTCCTCAGCTCCCTCAAACCATCTCCCGCACCCTACCTTTAAAGAAATTTCGGGAGGCGCAGCGCCTCACATGTAAAAAAAAGCGTGGATCGTCATCGGGCTTTCCCTCACGCTGTCTGTCCCGCCCTTGCGGAAATAGGAAGTTGCGTCAGCGGAGGGCGGGACAGACAGCGTGAGGGAAGGCCCGATGACGATCCACGCTTTTTTTACATGCAGGCGCGAGATGCTGCGCCTCGCCTCTCCACGGCTTCTGAAATTTCTTTAAAGGTAGGGTGCGGGAGCTGGTTGGAGGGACCTGAGGAGGGTAGGCACTGGGTTGGGGGGTGTCATCGTGCTGCACCCGGGGGGAGCTGGCAGGGAGCACCCCCCCCCCGAGCTGACACCCGGGGCGGACCGCCCCTCCCACCCCCCCTTGCTACGCCACTACGACCAGACAGGCAGCAGGCAAGAGAGTAATCCAGGTACAGGCAAAGTCAATAGACAGGCAGCAGGCAAGGGAGTAATCCAGGAACAGGCAATGTTAACAGGCAGGCAGCAGGTAGGGGAGTAATCCAGGTATAGGCGATGTCAATAGGCAAACAACAGGCAGAGAGTAATCCAGGCACAGGTAAGTCAAAAGGCAGGCAGCAGGTCAAAAGAGTAATCCAGGTATGGGCATAGTCAGTAGGCAGGCAGCAGGCAAGAGAGTAATCCAGGCACAGGCAAAGTCAGCACCGAGGGACAAAGTAGAGAAGAAGTGCACTACTGAGCAAGTAACACCTACCAAAGTAGAAGCCGAAGCATGGAGTCCAGGAAGAGCTCCGCTGATAAAGTGCTGGCATCTGACATCAGCAGGGAGAAGGAGCACAGCCATAGGACAAGAGCAGGGGAAGAAGGAACCGGAAGACCAATAGGAGAGAAGCAAGGGAAGCCAGGCAGAGAGAGAACAGACAGATGCGTGGAAGCAAAGCAATCAAGGAGCCTGGAAGCCAGGCAGAGAGAGAGCAGAACCAGGTGCATGGAAGCAAAGCAATCGAGGAACCTGCAGCCTGAGAAGAACTACACACACATGGCTCAGGGCTGTGCCAGTCAAGTGTGCATGTCGATGGGACCCCGCGCAGCCCGAGGACGCAGCTTGCGTTGAGGTAGGGGACATGACATAATTAGAATTAGGACGTCCATCTTGGAGACGTCTATTCCGCCCTCACTGGGATGTCTTTTGGGCAGTATTTAAATGTCCTTCTCGGTATTTTCAAATTTTTGGATACCATTGTCAGAATGGTATCAAAACAAGCACCCACCCACAAGGGTAATTTCAGTGAACCTGAAATAGAACTCCTGGTGCAAGAAATTGCAAAACAGAACACCAATCTGTTTGCTCCCAGGGGGCAGAGGCTGGCTGCTTCAACAAAGGGGAGAGAATAGGAGGCAGTGAGGGACTGGTTCAATGCAGTCTTCCACTGTGGCAGGGATGTAGAAGACTGCAAGTGGAAATGGTGCCAGCTGCGCGATGTGAGGCATAAGGCTGGTTCCAACCCCCCAGCAGATGACATTGCTACCTTGACCCCCCTAGAGCATATTGTTCATGGGCTCTTGCCCCAGGAGTGGATCCATAGCATTGGGTCCCAGGACACATCAGCACAGCTTGAGGGCTCACGTAGGTTTAGGATTAGGAAGCTGTGATATCTGTTGTGCTGCACTCTGTTTTCCACAAGTGGGGGACAGTGTGGTGCTCCTAAGTAGGGGAGGGGGTAAGAACACCACATGTAATACAAATAACTATTTATTAGAGACCATGACACTAGGAGTAGGCAGGTGGAAGGGGGGGGGGGGAGGATTTCCAGCTATGTGTGTGTAGGTTACCACTGTTTCACAGCTTTGGGGGCCATCCCCACTCCCTCCTCTTTTCCCATCACCAAACTGTGCATATCTGCTTTCCACACCTCCGTGCTGTAGCCACTGTGTCCTCTGCACTCCTTCCACAGTTCTATGTCTACCCACCTGCCTGTGTGGCTCTCTTGCACATCAGTCTCTGAAGTACACTGCACTCCTCATCTCCAGCTCTGTACTATGTACAATGACATCTGTGGGTTGCCTGCCAATGACATTCCTCACCATCTGTTTATTGGGTCTTCACATGTGGGGCTATGTATATGAATGCTGCAAAACAAAGGTGGGTTATTTTTACCAACACACTTCCTCCCCTTTTGCTATGCAGGTGATGACAGTGAGTCAGATGCAGAAGCTGGCCCTAGTGGCCACCAGCCCCAGCACACTGAAGGGCACATAGAGCAGCAAACCAGTGGGCCTGGAGGTGTGACTACATAGGAAACCATGCAGGAACAGTCACATGGAGTGGAACCACAGGACACAGCAGCAGGAGAGGATTGCCCTCCCCCACCCACAGCCTTTGCCGATGTTGCCACAGAGGAAGAAGAGGCAGAAGGGGGGGGGGCACATCATGAGCAGAGACCATCCAGCCAGAGGAGGCAGCTGATGCACCTTGCAACCCAATTGCTGGGCCACACAGTGTGCAGCTCGAGGATTACCAGCACCATAAATTGGAGCTGCAAAGGGAAAGGGTACAGGCCCAACGGGAAGCAGTACAGCAGCTCCAATGGCTGGAGCAGAGCATCGAGGGCCTACATCATGACCTCCAAGTGCATACTAGAGTCCTGCTGCAGCAACAAGTGCCGTCTCCGACCAGTGCACAGCAACCACCGGCAAAGCAGAGGAGGTTGAGATCCTCAGCCCCCCCCAGCCACTGGTCCATCAGCACACAAGAGACCCGCAGCCACCTCACCAGCTCCCCTTCTGGGTCCTGTGCCCAGGTTGCAGGGCAAAACACAGACCACAAGGTGGCCAGACTTCCAGAGGGCAGCCGAGGCAGCAGGCTGCCTTGTTGACACAGAGGACAGTGGGACCTCATCAGGGGAGGACTCTCAACAGAGTTCCCCAGCAGCACCGACAGCTGGACTGCCACCAGCTGCTCAGGAATATGGTGGGAGGGGTAGGAGACAATGGGGATGGGGCCAGGGGAGGGGGCGAGGAAAGTAAAGAGTTTATTTGATGGGACATGCTGGGGGGTGGGGAGTATGGATGTGGTAGGGGTGGGGGTGTGCTGGGAGGTGGGAGGAAGGAGTGTGAGGGTTGGAGGGAGGGTAATATACACAGAGCGTGTGATGGTGGTGGGATGATGTGTTGGTGGTGTGTAACTAGTATGTGATTGCAATAAATGTTTACTTACTGTCACAGAAAACTTGTCTCGATGGTCTGAAGAAGAATTTAAATACAGTAATCATTCATTGAGTTGTGCAATTCCTTTTTGTAGAACTATATAGTAACCCTAACCCTACCAAAATGGCTTCTAAATCATTTGCCAGCCCAGTTTCAGCCACTGGATCACCCACAGAACCTGGAAACCTGCAGTGGTTTGTTCACTCTTGAGATCTAAGATAAGACAAAACGAATTTTTCTTTTCAGGCATGACCAGGGTTGGTGTTAGATATTCATGGGTCTAGGGCAGAAACTGGGGAGGGGGCTCCAAAGCTGACCCTCAGCCTTTTGCCTCCTTCAGCAGGAGGCAGGCTTGGGAGCCCCTTGTAGCATGGGGGCCCAGGACAATTGCCCTGTTTGCCACCCCCTAATGCTGGCTCTGGGCATGATAAAGGAGACGGAATAACAATCTGTGCCCTTCTTGTGATGCAGCACCGGTATCACCACTTTGAGCTGATAACAACCTGTCCAGACTCCCCCTGACTACCCAAGCCTTCACTTGGAAGTGACAGGAGACTCCAGAAATGTATTTGGAAGAGGCTGGATGAACTCTAGAGTGTAACTTTCTCAAATGACCTTGAGGATCCACTGGTTCGAGGTTATTTGGATCCACTTATGGTAAAACAACTGCAGTCTGCTTCCTACATATGGCACCAGAACATTAACCCCTAAAACTTTGTTGTGCTCCTCAACAGGTCCTGGGACCTCCAAGACCAATCTTCTTGATGTCTGTACACTGAGCAGTGGGTTTTAATGTATCATCAACAACAGTACCTAAATCCTTTTCCTGGGTGGTGACTCCTAGTGTGGGTCCTTGCATCACGTAGCTACAGTGTGGGTTCTTCTTCCCTACATGTGTCACTTTGTACTTGCTCACATTAAATGTCATCTGCCATTTGGATGCCCAGTCTCCCAGTCTCGTAAGGTCTTCTTACAATTTTTCACAATCCTCTTGCGATTTAACAACTTTGTGTTATTAGCAAATTTAATCACCTCACTCATTATTCCCGCTTTCAGATCATTTACAGAAATGTTAAAAAGTAGTGGTCTCAGCACAGACCCCTGGGGAACTCCACTCACTATCTACTCTTCTATTACAGTGTGCCTTTTATTGCACTGGAATGCCGGCATATGTTTGCACATACGTGCGTAAAAAACAATATTCTAGTGACACATTGTTTTATAAATTGGTGCCTGAACATGATGGCACATAGTATGAAGATAGGTGTGTACATGTGCAGAGTCTGGTTGGAGCCCCATGGCTACCGTACATGGGTCACACCTAAAATATAGAGATGTATTTGCCCTACTAACCTAGTATTTTATAAAGAAAATTAGGCGCATACTCAGTGCCGTAGCAAGGGCTAACGGCACCCGGGGCGGGGCGCCGCTGCGCGCCCCCCCCCGGGTGCAGCACGGCGCAACCCCCCCCCGGGTGCAGCACAGCGCGACCCCCCCCTCTGCGGTGCACCCCCCCCCCGGAGCACATTGTTACCTGCGGGAGGGCCGATCCGCCCCGAGTGCACGTCACTTGGAGCTGCGTCGGCCCCGCTGGTTCCCTGCTCTCTCTGCCCCGGAACAGGAAGTAACCTGTTCCGGGGCAAAGAGAGCAGGGAACCAGCGGGGCCGGCACCCCCCGAGCGCGTGCACCCGGGGTGGACCGCCCCTCCCGCCCCCCCCCCCCTTCCTACGCCACTGCGCATACTTTTCTTTCGAGAATAGGCTCCAAATAGGTGACTTCTTGGTATCTAATTTACCCCCAGAGTGTCTGGCAATGCAATTCCTGAGCTGACACCAGAAGTTGAATATACAGTAGAGTCTTGATTAGCTGACATAAACAGGACAGAGCCGTTGTCAGATAAGTGAAAAGTTGAATAAAATGGAAAACAATGATAACCCCTTAAAAAATGCATGGAAAACACACTTTATGCATAAAGAACAGGCATAGGGTATCTGTATTTAAAATATTGCTGATTAACACTAATCAGCAACAGATCAAACATGGCTTCCTTGTAGCGTGTGAATCCAGAAAACAGGAAGTGGAGTGGAGCAGTGGCCTAATGGTTAGCGCAGCAGGTTATGGCTCTAGGGGTCTGGGTTTGATTCCTGCTGCTGCCTGATGGCAGCAGTAGGTTGAGATCCTGGGGAACCAGGTTCAATTCCCTCTACAGCTCCGTATGACCCTGGGCAAGTCACTTAACCCTCCATTGCCCCAGGTACAACAGTAGTACAATGTACTACTTAGACTGTGAGCCCACTAGGGACAGACCCAGGACCTGTAAAATGAAACTGGTTAGGTCTAAGTGTTATATAAAGTGCTTAAATTAATGAAGGAAGAGAACTATGCACTTCTTAACAGCAACGCAATGATGTCACCAGGGGGTCTGTCAGATTTGCCAGAAGGTCAGACTGTACTATATATATATAATTTTTATTTTTTCACATGGTGACTTGCAAGGGGAAACATCCTAACTCATTATTGAGGAACACGGAGAGTGTGCTACAGAACTGAAGATTCAGGTTTTAGACTGAAAATCTGACTAATCCTGTGAAGACTCCAGACTTCACTCTTACATAGAAAAATGTGTTGAATGATGCAGTCAGTTATAATGGTAGGTTTACTGCGTTGCTAATCCTGGCTGGGGGGGGGGGGGGGGGGGGAGGGTTCTCTATGCATAGCAAACCCTGAGGACTTTTTCTTGTATGTATATTAAATTTGATTTCCTTATTTCATAACCAGCATCAAAGCAGGGGTATGAACAAAATTCAATAAAAACAATTGGATTTGTGATGGAGTTTCTGTGCACAAATATCACTTCAATTCTTACCCTCCCCCACCCACTTGCCACCCCAAATACTGCCCTCTAGAGGTGCTGTTTCTTAAATATTTATTTTTTTGTACACATTTTATCAGAATAAATAGAGGCACATTGTCATAGAGTTTTCCACAGACATGAAACGGGAGACACTCTTTGATAAGGAAGTTCTCAGCAGGTTTAGGGGGGATTTCAAAATCCCTTTTTGATCACTCTCCTAGGCTGCTTAAATGGCTTATTTTATGTCCTGTGGCAAAATATGGTTTCTTAGAGGGGCATAATCGAAAGGGGCGCCCAAGTTTTCCTGAGGATGTCCTCACAGGACATCCTGGTGAAGGGGCAGGGAAACCCATATTATCGAAACAAGATGGGCGTCCATCTTTCGTTTCTATAATACAGTCGGGGATGCCCAAATCATGAAATTTAGGTCAACTTTAGAGATGGTCGTCCTTAGAGATGGTCATCCCCGATTTTCGACGATAATGGAAACCAAGGACGCCCATCTCAGAAACGAGCAAATCCAAGCCCTTTGGTCATGGGAGGAGCCAGCATTCGTAGTACACTGGTCCCCCTGACGTGCCAGGACAACAACTGGGCACCCTAGGGGGCACTGCAGTGGACTTCAGAAATTGCTCCCAGGTGCATAGCTCCTTTACCTTGTGTGCTTAGCACCCCAACCCCCCCCCCCCCAAAAAAAAATCTATTCCCCACAACTGTACAACCCCTAAAGGGTTAAGGGGGCACCTACATGTGGGTACAGTGGGTTTCTGGTGGGTTTTGAAGGGCTCACATTTACCACCACAAGTGTAACAGATAGGGAGGGGGATGGGCCTGGGTCCACCTGCCTGAAGTGCACTGCACCCACTAAAACTGCTCCAGGGACCTGCATACTGCTGTCATGGAACTGGATATGACATTTGAGGCTGGCAAAAAATATTTAAAAAGTTTTTTTTTAGAGTGGGAGGGGGTTGGTGACCACTGCGGGAGTAAGGGTAGGTCATCCCCGATTCCTTCTGGTGGTCATCTGGTCAGTTCAGGCACCTTTTTGAGGCTTGGTCGTAAAATAAAATGGGCCAAGTAAAGTCGCCCAAGTGCTCATCAGGGACGTCCTTCTTTTTTCCATTATCAGTCGAGGATGCCCATGTGTTAGGCACGCCCCAGTCCCGCCTTTGCTATGTTTCCGACACGCCCCCATGAACTTTGGTCGTCCCTGAGACGGAAAGCAGTTGAGGACGCCCAAAATCGGCTTTCGATTATGCCGATTTGGGCGACCCTGGGAGAAGGATGCCCATCTCCCGATTTGTGTCGAAAGATGGGCGCCCTTCTCTTTCTAAAATAAGCCTGACAGTATACTTAATACCACTTTTGCTGTTGTTATAATACCTCTATGGAACTCTCTCCCATTAATTATTAGAACTGAGATGAACTATTTGAAATTTCGTAGACAGTTGAAAAACTCATCTTTTTGAATGTTGTTATATCTGTTATTAATCTTCTATTATGTCAACAGTGCCATGTTTAATTTAGTATTATTTTTAGTTATACATCGCATTGAACCCTAATTTTAGGGGAAATAGCGACTGATAAGAAAAAAAAAGTTATTGAGATGGGCTACCATTAAGACAGGTTATTTTACTGTTAACCCCAGTCATTAGCAACAAGGTCCTATTACATAAAATCGGGCCTCTGTTAAAATAGCAAGAATAACCCATTTTAATGGTAGCCTACATTGATAATTTCCCCCCTTAATGTTTTCATGTCGGGGCAATTTCTCCTTTTGGGTTAGTTTTGCACATAAACAAGAAAACAAAGTAGGGATGGACCATGATTTTTGAACAACAAAAAAAAGAGACACTAGAGGTCAAATGTCACTAAAAGTGTTTCTCCAATTGCTGTGTCAAGTCCACCAGAGAATGGTACAGCAAAACGTCTAGGGCACCTGACGGGGACTCTACAGAACAATTGGAGAAATATTGTTTTGACATTTGACCTCTAGTGTCTCTTTTTTGTTTTTGGATAACCACAGTCCATCCCTACTTTATTTTCCTGTAAGATGGAGTGTCTACTCCTTTTTGTGACTGTTAATTTTGTAAATACCATGATGGGAATGAACATTACTCCTAAACCAGGGTATGTGAAGCATGATCTCCGTCTCTCAAATTTACTGCTAACACTCTAGTTATTCATTTGGAATCGGCAGAAACTCTAAAGATTTGTGAACTATACATAAATGAGCAATGTAACACTATTTCCTGCAGTTCACCATTTCATCACTATCTTGAATGTTAATTTTGATTGTCAAACAAGCCACAAGGGAATGATTAAAATCCCAGAGAGAGCTGACACAAAGAGTTTTATTTTTATGGCATGCAGTTTGCCAGACTCTCTTAATGAAGTGAATGAGTTTCTTTCTGGTGCAGTACTGTTGGCTTTGTAACTGTGCATCCTGAAATTTGGCACCTGGGAAAACCTAATGCCAAGGAACAAGCTGCTGTTTGTTTTCAGCTGTGCTGACTTGCTTTATTCTGCTCATGAATATTTAAAGGAGTCAGTCAGTTCTTTGTTGAGGCTGGCTTCATAAGGACCAGAATTCTACCAACAGCAAAACTGCAAAATCATAGAGACAGTTTAATCCAGCCCTGATGCATTATGGGACCTGCAGGGACTATAAATACCACAATGCATTGGGATGCGCGCTGAAAACTAAGAATGGTCAACAGTCTCCCTTTTTAAACCGGATCATTTGGCAGTTCTATAACAAGGGTGTCAGTGGCAGTTCCAGCAGCCTCCTCTATGTTATGGGGCGGGGGAGGGGGGGAGTTTGAATCTTTGACTGCATGGTTGCCATAATTTTTCCTATAATTCCGTTATCTTCTCCACTGGGAGTCTTGTATTCAGTAGCGGGATACCTATTTCAATCCCAAAAAGGATACAGCTTGAACAGAACCCACTGTCTGCTCCTTTAAAAGCGGCACTCCAGATTCTAATCTCATGCGATGTCCTGAAAGATAGTCAGTAGTCGAGTGCTGGAGTCTGAATTTTTGAACCCACAAGGGAAATTTTCCAAGTAATGGATGATAGTATTCAAGCCTGTGTGAGCACTGTGTGACCTAAGGAAGAAATAAACTCAAAGTGTCAAATATAGAACAGAAGAGCTCATGGGCATACTTTTGTCAAAATAATACAGGCCTTTGAACTGAAAGCCTAACAAAGAGAAAAAACTCAGGTGTTTAGCCAATGCTCTGAAGGCAGATTTAATGTCTGCTTTTACCTAGAAGGCACCAAGTGGTCCTTTTACATAGCTGCGGCAAAAGGGGGCCTGTGCTGACATTGGCGCATGTTTTTGATAGGGGCAGAGGCCTCCTTTTACCGCAGCAGGTAAAAGGCAGGTAAAAAAAAAAAAAGAAATGGTCATGTGGCAAGTGAAGCACTTGCTTCACGCCCATTTTGGGTGGGAGCAGTTACCGCCACCCACTGTGACGGTAAGGGCTCCCGCACTACTCCGGCGCTATAAAAATATTTTTGTAGTGAGGCAGCTTGGGCAAAGAAGTCATATTTGTTAATTCTATTTTAACTCTTCAGTCCTGCAAGTGATGGAAGAATGCCATCTGGTTTTAATTTGCTCAAGAAGTCTAGGTTTTGCTAGACTAAGAGGTTAGAAAGGTCAGTGAGAAATGAAACTCTCTTTGTCCCTTTTTGAGAGAAGTAATTATTTACCACATCTGGATACCATTATGAGCGAGGCAGTTTTAAAAGGATTAGATTGAATGCTGGTTAGAAGGAGATAGTTTAGAGATAAATAATTCTAGATGATTTAGAATTTGTCTTATAAGGAATTCTGATTTCTGCTTATTTTAGAATATGTTTTATTCTGTGTAATTAATAAGTTCTATTTCTATATAGAATATCTTTTAAATCCAGTGGCTGACTTTTCAAGTGAAGCTTTGTCTGCAGTTTAAAGAGGTCATCATCTGGTTTGAATTATCCACAGTCCCAGCTAGTTTTGTGTATGAAACTAATAGGTGAAAGAGGTCAGGGAAAGTCAAGTCATCTCCTTGATGAATAGCTAAATGAAGGACTGGTTTTCTGAAAGTAATAGCAAATCATATATGTGTGCTATTAAGCAAGATTGGCCCTTGACCCCTTAATGAATGCCAGAACCCAGTTAGTATGAAGTTGATTGGGAAACTGATTATGTGAATAATAATAAAATGCAAGAGATAGGTGCCACATTGTCTAGCGTGAGAGGCCCCAGGTCATAGGTCAGTTTGGGAAATATCAAACCTATGTAACTGATATTTTTAAGTAATGTGTAAGTAATAATTAGTTCAAGGCAGGGTAATCAATCTATTCTTTACCATCTGGTGAGAAAGGGGGGCTAGAGGGGTTTAAAAACTGTATATAACTGGGAGCAGAAGCAGCTTACGTCAGAAGAAGAAGAGAAGGAGCTGAGACAGAAGCCACAAGACACAGAGAGCTGAGAAAGAGAAGAAGAGTCCTAGTGCTGATGTCCTACTTTGTTTGCTGGCAAATAAAGAAGATTTCTCTCTCATTCTGGTGTGTGGTGTTTGACTCCTGAAGTACCACAGATTCTGCTAACAATAGTGGTAATTCCTGCAACAGTAGCGCCGGAAATGGCATGTGCTGGGGGTGGGAACTACTGCCGGGCTGCTGCGGTAGCCCGGCGGTACTTCCCTTTTAGCAAGCAGTAAGCCCACGTTGGGTGTAACGCAGTGTGCCTACATTTGCGCATTCAATTTTCAGTGATCTACACAGAATCAGGTGGATTATGTCCAGCAGATTTTGACAATGGCCAATGCCTCACTTAGGGGCCCTTTTACTAAAGGGTTGGCATGTGACAATCCAGAACTATTGCCGGTCTACCGCAGGAGCCCGGTGGTAGTTCCCACCTCCAGCGCGTGCCATTTCCTGTGCTACAAAAATATTTTCTATTTTTGTAGCGCCCTGGTGCTTAACCAGCGGTAATCAGGCAGTGCCACGCACTGCCCGGTTATTGCTGACTTAGCGCGGGATCCCTTACCGCCACTTCAGTGAGTGGAAGTAAGTGCTCCCCCCTGAAATGGCCACACGGCAAGTGATTCACTTACCACACAGCCATTTCTTTTTGAGAAAAAAAAAGGCAGCCTTTTACCCACTGCAGTAAAAAGGGGCCTCACCACACGTCAAAAACACGCACTGACGCTAGCGCAGGCCCCTTTGTACCACAGCTTATTAAAAGGACTTCTTAATGAGGAATATTGGATGCTGCAAGACTCCAAGCAATGACTTTGGGGCCCTTTTATTAAGCTGCATTAGGCGCTAATGCACGCCTAACGCAGCAATGCATCCTGCGGTAATTTTGCACTTAGCGCATAGTAGGGGTCGTTTATAAAGGCATGGTAGTGTTTTTAGTGCATGCTAAATGCTAGAGATGCATCTCTAATGTTTAGTGCATGCATATTTTTAGCGTGTGCTAAAAACACTAGTGCTCCTTTGTAAAAGGACCCCAGATTGTAAGCTCTTTGAGCAGGGACTGTCTCTCTCTGTCAAATGTACAGCGCTGCGTGCATCTGGTAGTGCTATATAAATGCTATTAATAGTAGTAGTAGTATGCACACGCAAAGTAATTCTTTGAATTTTTATTTTTCAGGGGCCGAGGCATGGATGGAGCATGGGTGTTCCTGTGCTATGTAGCTAGTAAGTGGACATTACTGCGTGCTAACTAGTTAACAAATTGTTAACATGGGAGCATTTACTGTCTCCAAAATAGGACGTAGTATATGCTCCTGCATTAATATTTTTGATAGTCCGCTGTGCTAATGGAGAAATTAGCGCGGGACCAGCAAAAATATAAAGGAAAAAGAGTTCTTTTACTGGCATGGTAGAAATGGTCTTACTGTGCAGGAAAGGCCCACATTAGGATGCAGTGAGGTCATTTCTTTTTTTTTTTTTCCTTTTTAATCTTTATTTATGGATAAAACAGATATACAAATCAGCAATTAAAGAACAGAAATTCAAACAAAATAATTCCCTAAAGCTCCTGTCAAATTAAGTAGCCCATTCCACTTCCGCTCCTATGATGCAATAATGGCGAGGATATACATAAAACAAAGATCATATATCTATGGGATTAGGAACAACTCTCCCGTGTACATATCATTCAGATTGTTCTTGCCACTGCAAACAGATGTCCCAAAAACTTGTGAAAGGATTGTATTATGTCTGTAAAGCCCTTTCTTACCGCAGTTTAGTAAAAAGGACCCCTTTATTTCCATGAAGTGCCCTCGGAAAAAGACAAATTTTGTATTAGCCAATACTTGCTAGGCTCTTTTTTGGGAACAAAGGTAAAAGATGAACGTCATATATGATAGAATCGTGGACTTTGGAAAGGCCCTGCCACGCACCCAAGGGCCAATTCTGAATCTATTTTTTGCTGCACAACAATGGGTAAGTGTTGAGAGGGTTGCTGGGACTTAAGCATGGGACTTAAGAATGGGATGACGGTTATAAAATATTGTGGAAAGGAAACCATCAAGGGTGGAGGAACGAAGACACCACTACCAGCAGTCACATGCAAAAACAGAAAAGTAAGGTACCTGATGGCACTTCCAACATGAAACTAAGGAGACGTAAAGTCCAATATTGTAGAAATTTTATTATACTAAATACACATCTGAGACTCGAAGCTACGAAGCTGTGTTTCTGCATTGTTGCCTGTCAGGAATCTGTGAAAGTGTAGCAGCAGATTTATCTGATATCACATAAAGGAGTAAAAGGCAACTTCAAGAAATTGCTGTAGGACTGCGCCATAAAGTATCTTGAAAAAAGCTGCGAGGAAGCGAAGTATCAGCACATAACAACAACAAAAGATAGTTTGCTCACCCCCTAGCTCTGCCATTTCTCATCTCAGCCTCCCCCGTCCCCCTGCCTCCTGTTCCCTTTTATCTTTCAGCTACTCCCATTCTACGCTGTGGATGCAGCTCACCACTTTTCTCCCACTCATCTCCTTGACATCCACTGTCACATTTCCTTCCCACCATCTCCCTGCCTCTCCCTCTTTCCTCCCTCCCTGTCTCCCATATTAATATCCAGCATCTCGAGTCGAGTCCTTCCCTCCCCTCTACCCCCGGTCCAATAGCAGCAAATCACCTACACTGTTCAAGGCAGAGGAGCTCCCAATCCCAGCCTACGAGGAAACAGGACGTTGCAGCAGAGGAAAGGCTGGCTTTGGACAATAGGAAAGACAAGAATTTAAAATAGACAGGGCTGCTGGGGGGCTAGGGCAGCGCAGGGATAGATGCTGCACCATGGGCAGAGGGAAGGAATAGGTAGACAGACACGGACCCGGGGCAGAAGGAAGAGAGGGAGAGATCGCAAAAGACCCAACTGCGGGGGTGGAGACAGAGGTTGGGCGTGAGGGGAGCCTAATGCCTGTGGCTTGGAATCTCTGAAAGGCATGTCAGTATCTCTTTAAGCATATATTTTTTAAATGAGTTGTGTACCCTGTTATGTCTCACTGTTCATACTACTTTTAATTTGTTTTAAACATTGAGCAGTGAGTACCCATAAAGAAGTCCCGTATTGCCCCATCCGTTTTGGTCTAGGAGGCCATTGTCTCCTCGGCAGCACAGCCAAGGCTGTCTCTGCACCTTTGAGCCAGCGCCCGTGGTTTCCTGCCGATCAGAAGAAGTCTGTGCCAACAGGGAGGCAGGGCTCTGGAGGGAGGGAAAGAGCCTCTGTTCAAACAGACCAATGGGAGCGGAGGGATGTGGTGACTGACAGGTAAGTTGAGCCAGTAGACTGGCGTTGTCACATTAGAAGGGGCGGGGTTTGCTTTTTCACACGCCCACTGTCATCCCCCCGGGCCCCGGCCCTTCTTGTTTTCTGCGCGTGCTGCTGTGTGTGCCCGGGGAGAAAGGATCCAGGATTTATCAATTCTACAACCTTCTTTGCGAATTCAGCCTAATTGCTGCTTTTGGGTTTCTTCTCTCTATTTCGCCACCTTCAGCTCTGCAAGGCCTTTTGTTTTCGTGCGGCAGAAAATCGCTAGGCCAGCGTAATTATTTATTTCTTATATATATATTGTTTCCTATTGCCCCTCTAGCTGTCAGTTTTCTTTTCTTCGTATTCCCTCCTCCCTCTTCGTTGTTATTCACCATCACAGACCGACTGGCAAACTTTCTCTTGCTCGTACCTCCGCAGCGAGTGACAGCCGAAAGCCTGCGCAGCCTCTGAATCAGGGGGCAAGGTAGGGGGCTATCAGCCTGCAGCGCTGCTCCTGCTGGTTGTCTGTTGAGAAGGAACCTGATCGTTATTACAGTTTTGGTTTCGCAGCCAAAGGCTTTGCAAGATCGGATTAAGGCGAATCTATTGGTGGATGTATTTATAACGCGTTTTTTTTATTTGTTTTTGAAGAGGAAGTGGCCAGGGAGGTAAGCGTATTTTTTTAATGTATTTATTTTTTGTTTTTCCCTACTGTCAGCCTAGGTGGGCTTGCCCATCCTTGTTGACCTGGTTGTAGACTATGTGGGTGAAAAGCTAGATCTCAAGCAAAGTGGCCCTCTTCCACGCCTTAAACTGTTGTACTACTACTACTTATCATTTCTATCTCGCTATTAGATTTACGTAGTGCTGTACACTGGACATGAAGAGTCATCAGGCCCTGCTCGACAGAGCTGTCAGTCTGATTAGGACAGACAAACAGGACAAATAAGGGACCTTGTAGTGGTGGGAGGGGCTTGTGCGTTTCATTGACTCCAAGGGCTGTGCTGTAGGGCCAACTGTATTAGACAGGCCTCTGAGGAGAAACCTGATGATGATTGTCCCAAACCTGTTAGGGAGAGGTGGGGCTGCTTCAAAGCGGAGCTGATTTCAAATGCAAGAAGCTGTCACTGTGCACTACATCAATTTAGAAAAATAGGATGGCTCGTGGTCTTATCCCAGAAAATGGGGACCTCTTGGCATCGCCATCTGAATTTCATGAGGTGGTTTTGGAGGAGGGGTGTTAAGATTCCAGTTATATTGAGGACTCTTTGTGCAGCTTAGCAGGCTGGAACTGCCCAAGGGCAGGGGCATGCAGCAGCAGCAGGGGTCTGGGTTTGTGCTTGTGCCTACATGCTCCTTTACAAAACAAATGCATCTGGCCAGACTGTTGCCATGGTAGGGGTGATCTGAGCTCTCCTACCCCTTGGGCTGAAACACCAGTAGCAGCAGTACTTGACCACAGGGCACAACCAAGATCCTAGTAGAGTGACCCCTCTTGGCTAAAAAGCAAGGATGACAGCACATAGGAACATAGGAAATGACGGCAGATAAAGACCTGTATGGTCCATCCAGTCTGCCCAACAAGATAAACTCATTTTGCATGTTACATAAACTGCTTTCAACTTTCTAGTTCACAAGGGAACTGTAACCTGTTTAACTTAAGAACATAAGAGTAGCCATACTGGGTCAGACCAGTGGTCCATCTAACCCAGTATCCTGCTTCTAACAGTAGCTAATTCTACTACTACTACTACTATTTAGCATTTCTATAGCGCTACAAGGCATACGCAGCGCTGCACAAACATAGAAGAAAGACAGTCCCTGCTCAAAGAGCTTACAATCTAATAGACAAAAAATAAAAAATAAGCAAATCAAATCAATTAATGTGAACGGGAAGGAAGAGAGGAGGGTAGGTGGAGGCGAGTGGTTACAAGTGGTTACGAGTCAAAGGCAATGTTAAAGAGGTGGGCTTTCAGTCTAGATTTAAAGGTGGCCAAGGATGGGGCAAGACGTAGGGGCTCAGGAAGTTTATTCCAGGCGTAGGGTGCAGCGAGACAGAAGGCGCGAAGTCTGGAGTTGGCAGTAGTGGAGAAGGGAACAGATAAGAAGGATTTATCCATGGAGCGGAGTGCACGGGAAGGGGTGTAGGGAAGGACGAGTGTGGAGAGATACTGGGGAGCAGCAGAGTGAATACATTTATAGGTTAGTAGAAGAAGTTTGAACAGGATGCGAAAACGGATAGGGAGCCAGTGAAGGGTCTTGAGGAGAGGGGTAGTATGAGTAAAGCGACCCTGGCGGAAGATGAGACGGGCAGCAGAGTTTTGAACCGACTGGAGAGGGGAGAGGTGACTAAGTGGGAGGCCAGCAGATTGCAGTAGTCTAAACGAGAGGTGACAAGGGTGTGGATGAGGTTACAAGTACCTGGCAGAAACCCAAATTGTGGCAACATTCCATGCTACCAACCCCAGGGCAAGCAGTGGCTTCTCCCATGTCTATCTCAATAAACAGACTATGGACTTTTCCTCCAGGAACTTGTCCAAACCTTTTTTTTTAAACCCAGATACACTAACCGCTTTTACTATATCTTCTAGTAAAGAGTTCCAGAGCTTAACTATTCGTTGAGTGAAAAAATATTTCCTTCTATTTGTTTTAAAAGTATTTCCATGTAACTTCCATGAGTGACTTTTGGAACAAGTAAAAAATCGATTCACTTTTACTCTTTCTACACCACTCAGGATTTGGGAAGTTGTGGGGAATGTTCTGAAAAGCACACAGCCCAGAATGATTCCTGCAGGTAGGAAGTGTGCTGTCCAGCAAGCCGATTCTCAAAAACCTACCACTGGTGGTAAGGCCAGTTAGCGCAGGGATATAAATTTGTGCGGCACGCTCAGAGGGCTAGTGCGGGAAACAATGCGTGCGGCAGAGATGGGCAAAAACTTGTATTTAAATGTAAACAAATATATGTTAAAATGACATTGTTTGCTATGCCTTACCAATTGTTCATAGAACAGCACTGGAAAAATGATGCCAGCAGGCAGTGGAAGTTTGAAGAGAGGATTTATTTTGATTTCCATTTTAAAATTTGATGGTTTTGATTTTTTTTGGAAATGGAAGAATGCCAGTGCTGCGAAACAAACGTGCATGAGTCCTACCAAAGCCGAAAGTGAAAGTACACATTGGCTCCTGTTTTCTGCATTTAAATATAAGCCTTCCAATTTAAAAATACAAAAAATTGTTTTTTTTAAAAGCTTATATTTAAAAGTACAGAAGAGCGGCGCCGATGTGTGCTTCATGGTCGGGTTTGCCTGGTGCATGCACACAAGAGGTGCACTTGCTGTGAAACTCTTCTGTGCATGTGCCAAGCACGTTTTTTCCCCTTGCTTTTGCTTTTACAGTGCACATTATACCATTTCCTTTGAGCATTGGCAAGCTAGTTTTCTGTGCTGTTGGTTTTACCACACAAGTTATGAGAATCGGCCTGCTGATCTTTAGTGTTTTTGCTGCCATATTTAGTACCTAAGAATCCTGGTGGTGGTGGGGGGGGGGGGGGGGGGACAGTTTTCAAACTGCTTACCTTGGTGCAAAGCCTGCCTGTGTTTTTAACCCAGAAACCAACGGTTAATTTAAAGGCAACATGTGCTTAATTTAAAGGCAACATGTGCACTTTCTTTAACTTTGAAAGCTGACGTGAGTGCAAAGTACCCACAGACTTCAGCACACGCTTTTTAACACGGACCATTTTTTATTTCTGGAAAATGTGTGTAGATTTGAAACGTGAATTTGTACGTTATTTTTAGAAACAGTCCAAAAATGGGCCCCCTCTGTTCCTCTGTGTTAAGGAAGGGAGTTTTCAATTGGCTAACTAACCTGTTTAATTAAAGTTGAAAATTGCTTTCCTGTAGGGAAGGTATCTGGTTCTAAAGGAAAAATCCCTAGATTGTTACTGAATTTTGGATGGTGTACAGCTGGAAAAGTTGACGGTCAGGCCTAGGAGGAAGGTAGCTTTAGAAAAACTGCAATAAACCAGAGGCTGTGCTTGAGTATGGTTGGAATGGTGTTCTGAGTGTCACTAGATTTACTGAATCCTGAAGCATCAGAGTATGGTCATTCTGTCCTGATCTGCTGGGTCTCCTTGCAAACTATTTTGGGACAAGTAGTCTTGCTCTTCCTATTTAAATAATAAAGCTCTATAAACCCCAGAATGCTTTGGTCTGGCGAATGATAACTGTGCAGTAAGGCTAGAGGGACATAGGAGACTGGAAGGTGAATATTAAACTTCAGGCTGAGCTTATAATTTGAAATATATAACTTACACACTTTCAAACTACACATATTCAGCAGCACTTTTTGTTTTTAGGTGGAATATATGCCTCACTTGAACTGTCCAAGTTAGTCATCTGACATTTTTTATTTATATTTTTGTATTAAATTTCCATATTGCTCACACCTTTTTCAGTAGTAGTTCAAGGTGAGTTACATTCAAGTACACTGGATATTTCTGTGTCCCAGGAGGGCTCACAATCTAAGTTTGTACCTGAGGCAATGGAGGGTTAAGTGATTTGCCCAAGATCACAAGGAGCAGTAGTGGGATTTGAACCAGCCACCTCTGGATTGCAAGACTGGTGCTCTAGCCACTAGACCACTCCTCCACTCTAAATCTGAAGTCTAAATGTGAAATCCAGTAGCAAACTTGGCCATTTTCAAATCAGAAAAGCGTTTAACTTTTTATTTTGAAAATGGCCATTTGTTAAATGTTTTTGTGCTCAGTGCAACTATCTTTTAGGAGGATTTTCGGGGGAAAAAATCCAAGCGAAAAACAAGCCATTGGGATGTATTGGGGGGGAGGGAGGGGGGAAAGCCAGCATTCTTAGTAGACTGGCCACACAGACACCCCAGCAGAGCAGTGGGGCACCCTAGGGGACACTGCAGTGGACTTCACATAAAAGATCCTAGGTACACATGTCACCTTTTTGTGACTTAGGCATGATTGAAACTGGTCTAGACCAAAATGTCTTACTTTCAGCCCTTTTTTGCTTTGTTCCACTATGGCAGAAAAACGTCCACGTTTTGGGAACACCCAGATCCTGACCCCAACACACCCCCTTGTGATTTGGACGTATTGCAAAGAAAAAGTCTCAAATCTGAATTTCAAAAATCGTGATTTGGACATTTTTTGGAGATAAACATCCAAATGCTGCTTTTGAGATATTTTTCTCTTTTGAAAATGAGCCCCTTAACTCATATGTGAAGGGGGAGTGGCCTAGTGGTTAGGGTGGTGGACTTTGGTCCTGGGGAACTGAGTTCGGTTCCCACTTAAGGCACAGGCAGCTCCTTGTGACTCTGGGCAAGTCACTTAACCCTCCATTGCCCCTAGTAAGCCTCATTGAGCCTGCCATGAGTGGGAAAGCGTGGGGTACAAATGTAACAAAAATAAATAAATAAAAATATCTTAGCTCTGTTTTGGATGCATAACGATGAACATATAAACATGCAAAGTTATATATTCATGCTAGGAATATTTTTTTTACAAAAACACTTTATATGGCCGGCACTGCTGCTAACTGCATAAATGTGTTTTGAATATCAATCTCTAGGTGTTGGAACAACAGCCTCACTAGTAGTATAAGTAGCTGCATATATTACTGCAAAGCTTGCAGGTGCCACCTGACGGTGGGGGTGGAGTGGATACTGCTGGGTACAGGACTAAGTGTGGTCTTGGTAGCCTTCTAGGATTGGGTGTGAAGACCCAATGGGTCAGGTTTACAAGATATCCCTAATGAATATGCCTCAGATATATTTGCATATAATTGAGGTAATAGACATGTAAATCTCTTCTGCATGTTCCTTAGGATATCCTGAAAACCTGACTCATTGGTGGGCCTTGAGGACTGGGAATGAAGACCAAGTAAGTATGGGATCCTGTATTCCCTTGATCATCGCCTCCAGTCTTCAAAGGTCACAAATGGGCCACACTTTCAGCATAACCTAATATGCAGAAGAGATTTGCATGTCTAGTACCTCTGTTGTATGCAAAAGCAAGGCAGTATTCTCCTCTCTCAGAGGTGATAGAGAGGATGATGGAGAGAATGGACAAGGATAAAGAACGGTATCCTACACAAGTATTGCTATACTGAGACAGACCGAAGGTCCATCGAGCTCAAAATCCTGTTTCCAACAGTGGCGAGTCCAGGTCATAAGTACCTGGCAAGATCCCAAAACAGTACAATACATTTTATACTGTTTATCCTAGGAATAGGCAGTAGATTTTCCCATGTTAATAATGGCTTATGGACTTTTAGGAAGCTATCCAAACCTTTTTTAAACCTGCTAAGCTAACTGCTTTTACTACAAGCAGACATTGTGCTGATTTAGCCTGGATATATCCTGAGCAGCATAGACAAGGAAAACTGGATGGGCAACTGATCTTTATCCTCTGTAATCTACCTCGTTAGTGTTATATAGAGTGACATAGTAACAGAGGGCAGATAAAGACCAGCATGGTCCTTTTAGTCTGCCCAGCAAAGTGGCTAGTCATACTTGCCTTTCTGTGTAGAACGCACAGGTTACCTCCTCTATGCCATTGTTTAGAATTTTACCTTTCCGATTGGTGCAGGTTACGTTCCTCTATGTCCTTTATTTATTTATTTATTTATTTATTAACTATTAGGATTTATTTACCAACTTTTTGAAGGAATTCACTCAAGGTGGTGTACAGTAAGAATAGATCAAACATGAGCAAGAGGCAATTAGAGCAGTAAAAATATTCGAACAACAGTACAAAGTATGGCATGGTATACTACTTGCAATGACAACACAATCCAGCTTATTTTCGAAAGAGAAAGACGCCCATATTTTGACCCAAATCAGGAGATGGGTGCCTTTCTCTCATGGGCGCCCAAATCGGTATAATCGAAAGCCGATTTTGGGCGCCTCCAACTGCAGTCTGTCGCGGGAACGGACAAAGTTGACGGGGGCATGGTGAAGGCGGGACTGGGGCGTGTTTATCGGCCGAGGAGAGATGGGCGCGCTCGGCCAATAATGGAAAAAAGAAGGGCACCAGAAGCGAGAATTTGGGTCACTTTTTTGGGACCCTTTTTTTTTTACGAACAAGTCCCCAAAAAGTGCCCCAACTGCCCAGATGACCAGTGGAGGGAATTGGGGATGACCTCCCCTGACTCCCCCAGTGGTCACTAACCCCCTCCCACCAAAAAAAAAAGAACTTTAAAAACTTTTTATGCCAGCCTCAAATGTCATACCCAGCTCCATCACAGCAGTATGCAGGTCCCTGGAGCAGTTGTTAGTGGGTGCAGTGGACTTCAGGCAGGTGGACCCAGGCCCATCCCCCCTACTTGTTACACTTGTGCTGCTACATGGGAGCGCTCCAAACCGCCCCCAAAACCCACTGTACCCACATCTAGGTGCCCCCCTTCAGCCATAAGTGCTATGGTAATGGTGTAGAGTTGTGGGCAGTGGGTTTTGGGGGGGATTTGGGGGGCTCAGCACCCAAGGTAAGGGAGCTATGGACTTGGGAGGTATTTTAATTTTTTTTAATTGTTACAAGTGCTCCCAAGGGTGCCCGGTTGGTGTCCTGGCATGTGAGGGGGACCAGTGCACTACGAATCCTGGCCCCTCCCACAACCCAATGCCTTGGATTTGTTCGTTTTTGAGCTGGGCGTCTTCGGTTTCCATTATCGCTGAAAACCGATACCGCCCAGCTCAAATCCACCCAAATGCGATGCATTTGCCCAACACAAACTGTATTATCGAAACAAAAGATGGACGCCCATCTTTTTTGAAAATACTGTCTGGCCCGCCTCTTCGCGGACCGTCCTCGGAGATAAATGCCCATGGAGATGGGCGTTCGCATTCGATTATGCCCCTCCACATGTACTAGAACATTATAATTGGTAGTGAAAGGTAAGGCAAAGTTGCAACATATAGATGAGCAAGAAAGCAGGAAGAATTAGAAAGTAAGGTGATTGATTTGAAGAAAGTTGCACGTGAGGTCAGAGAGTAAATATTATCTGAGCTAGGGTAGGAGTGGATAAACATGTCCCACTGCAGTACGTGCAGCCTGAGTCAATCCTTGCGTGTGTGAGTGAGACTAACAAGTTAGTTACTTCTTCCGTTAAAGGCTTGGTTGAAGAGCCACGCTTTCACCTGCTTCCTGAAGTAGAGGTAGTCTTGTGTTAAGGGGAGCCTTTCAGGCAATGCATTCCAGAGTGTGGGGGCTAC
Source organism: Microcaecilia unicolor (assembly GCF_901765095.1). Classification (NCBI taxonomy): domain Eukaryota; kingdom Metazoa; phylum Chordata; class Amphibia; order Gymnophiona; family Siphonopidae; genus Microcaecilia; species Microcaecilia unicolor. The sequence continues at coordinate 389,039,337 of NC_044031.1, read as the reverse complement.
TCCGGAGAAGGCTCGCTTGCAGGTATCACATCGTGTAATGTCTTTTGGAGAGGGTGTAGTTAGTGAAAGTCCTTGGGAGGACCTTAGTGTCCTTGGCGGTGTGTGGAGTATCATCCTATTCTTCAGATACTCGGGGCCATTTCCTTTCAGGGCCTTGAAGGTCAGACAGAGTTTTAAATTTAGCCCTGTATTGTACTGGTAGCCAATGAAGTTTTTGCAAAAATGGTGTGATGTAGTCACATCGCTTGCAATCTTCTATAAGTCTTGCTGCTGCATTCTGAATCAACTGGAGCTGGTGCAGGCCCTTTGTAGTCAGACCATTGTATAGTGCATTGCAGTAATCCAGTCTTGATGTTACCATGGCATGTACAACTGGGATAAGATTTACCTTCTCGATGTAAGGCAGTGTAGCTGTCGCAAATAGTAGAAGCAGCTGTTGAAGGTTGCTTGGGTTTGAGGAATCAGAGTAAGTGTTGAATCTAACTGTATTCCTGACTTGTGATTTGAGGGGGAGTTCATCCTTCCCAAAAGGGATTTTGATGTCAGATATGTATCCACTTGTGTTAGGGACCCAGAGAAGCTCGGTTTTACCTGGGTTCAGGCAAAGTTTGTTGTTCAAGTGTACAGCGCTGCATACGTCTAGTAGCGCTATAGAAATGATAAGTAGTAATAGTAGTGTTTAGCCCATTCTTGAACTGATGTTAGACAAGTGATCAGTTTATTCAAGGCTGTAGGTAAGTCAGGTTCAATGGTAAAGTCAGGTTCAATGGTAGCTGCACATAGATGTAGAACTGAGTGTCCATTGACCGAATCAGCTCAGCTAGTGGCTTGAGGTAGATATTGAACAGAATAGGTGACAGTATCGATCCTTGTGGTACCCCGTAGGTCAGTGTCCATGGTGGTGATGAGTTGCTGCCAATCATTATGGATTGCTGCCTGTCTGATAGACAGGATCTGAACCAGGCAAGTACTGTTCCATTGATACCTGTTTCTGTCAGTCGTGCTAGCAAGGAATCATGATACACAGTGTCAAAAGCTGCTGAGAAATCTAGCAGTACTAACATGGAGACAAATCCCTTGTCTCGTTTTCTGTGAAGATCATCTAGCAGATTGACATGGATCTAGCCAATTACTCTTTTCTAGCCATTCATTAAGTTGAACACAGACTGTTTGTTCTATGAGTTCCCATGAAACGAGATGTTGGATACTGGCCTGTAACTTTCAAGTTAGTCCTGGTCAAGGTTGTTTTTCTTCAGCAGAGGGCGAACCACTGCCCTTTTTAATGCTGTTTGATCCCATCCCTTTGCTAGAGGGGGTCCTCTGTATTTATCCCATGTGTGTTTGCATTGTGTTGCTGTTTTTGGCCCCACCACCTCCACCGGGCTTTGGCACTTGCCCTTTTGGTGAAAAATGACCACTAAGTCATTTCTGCTTTCTGATTACCTTGAGTGTTGTAGACAAGTGATTCAGTGTAGAATAAGGTTGACATCATATTCCTTTCTGTTATGGACAGATTGATCCAGTCCTGCTTTTAATGTCAGCTCTTTTAGACAGGCATTCTGCCTTTCGTATACATGATCCCTCCATGCAGACTGGGGTGTGAAAAACCAGGACCGGATTGGCAAGTTCATTAAAAGAAAGATGAGAACCAGCTGGCAGCCCTTCTCACACTTGTATCAGAGCCTTGAATATATGTGGGAATTCAGTATTACTGCCTGTATAAAATATTGAGGCAATTAGAAAGAAAACCCACTGTGGCCTCTCCACATTTAGATTATTAAAGCAATAAAGTTTCGGACACCAGAATAAAAATTTACACAATGCTAGACTGGCATATGGCAAATCAATAACTTTTCACCACCTAATGCCAAGGCCTATTTCCTAATTCGGCAGGGCGTTCTGGTAGTACAATGTGTTGTTGTCTGGAGAGTTTTTGCTGTACAGCAGAGCTGGATGGGAGGAGGAGAATTCAGCTTTGATTGCCAGCGTTCATCTGGGGTCACAGAGCTGCAGTAAGATCATGTGTCTCGGCTCTGCAGGCACTTGAGAGGGGGTGGAGGGAGAACTGGACATGGGGAACCACATGGATGAGGGGGTATGCAAGTATCCTAGACTTGCCAGCAGCGCCTTAGGGTCATGAGAGTATACACATCTACAGAGGTTGGGTACCAAGAATGCGGTGGTTGGATCTAGGATTGTGTGTAGTTACTTTGCTGTCTGCCTGAGCTGCAGGAAGCAAAATCGCCTTTCACTTTTTGTAAAACTTCTGAACCGTGTCCTGCCAAATGACCTCTTTCTCTCACTGTAGTGACTGCTCAGGTCCCTGGTACTGAGTACTGTACATCTCTTACCTACTGCCATGTTGCCCCACATGGCCTCAAATGAAGGAGAGCTCTGGAATGAGGGGGCATATGACAAAGTTAAGAGGGAATAGGCTTAGGAGTAGCCTAAGGAAGTATTATTTCACAGAAAGAGTGGTGGAGGCATGGAATGGCCTTCCGGTGGAGGTGGTGGAGTCTAGGACTGTTCCAGAATTTAAAAAGGCATGGGATAAGCTTGTGGGATCGCTTAGGAACAGGTAGAATTGGGGGTTACAGAGGATGGGCAGACTGGATGGGTCATATGGCCTTTATCTGCCCTCATGTTTCTATGTTTCACAGTGTGACTGCTGGCACCACCCCAGCACAAGCCAAAGGAGACAAGGATAGGAGGAAAGGGCTGGGAGGAGTGTTTGGTAGCCTTATAAGGAGCTGAAAATGAGTGGGAACTTTGGCCAGCTCTGCTGACATGCTTGCTTATATCTTGGCTGCCAAGAACAGCTTTAAAAAAAAAATCCCAGAACAAAAACAAACATGTTGCTAGCTAGACAGGAGGTGGACATGGGGACCCAGAGGTGTGACTACCAGAATATGAGCTCTTCATCTCATTCCTTATTACAGAATTTTATTTTTAAGACTAATTTACTAAATGTGTAGGTACATTTTTTATATGCAGATTCAGTAATCGAAGAACTGGAAAAGCATCCAGATTAGTGGGTAGAGCGCCCGGCCTTAAATCTATTCGTTTTGGTTTGTCTTGGACACTGTGCTAGTAGTGCACTCCAGTAACAGGTACTGTATTAGGAGTATTTAACAGTACATCATTGTATAAGGAGCAGAAACAAACACTAAGAATTACATGACAGGAGATGTGTCTTTTGGAAAAGAAAAAAAGTAGATGGATGAATTTGGGCACTGATGAATGTGCATCATTAGAGAGGGTTTGGCTTGGTGGCCATAATTTGAGTCGCAGCAAAGCATTGAGTAACATGGAGGCTCATTTTCAAAGCACTTAGACTTACAAAGTTCCTTAGGTTACTAAGGAACTTTGTAAGTCTAAGTGCTTTGAAAATACACCCAATAGTAATAGAGTAGATGACGGCAGAGAAAGACCTGCACGGTCCTTCCAGTCTGCCCAGCAAGATAAACTCATATGTGCTGCTTTATGTGTATACTTGACCTTGATTTGTATCTGCCATTTAGAAGTCTGCCCAGCACTAGCCCCGCCTCCCACCACCGGCTCTGCCACCCAATCTCCACTAAGCTTCTGAGGATCCATTCCTTCTGAACAGGATTCCTTTTTGTTTATCCCACGCATTTTTGAATTCTGTTACCATTTTCATCTCCACCACCTCCCGCGGGAGGGCATTCCAATTATCCACCACTCTCTCCGTGAAAAAATATTTCCTGACATTTTTCTTGAGTCTGCCCCCCATTAATCTCATTTCATGTCCTCTAGTTCTACCGCCTTCCCATCTACGGAAAAGGTTCATTTGCGGATTAATACCTTTCAAATATTTGAACGTCTGTATCATATCACCCCTGTTTCTCCTTTCCTCCAGGGTATACATGTTCAGGTCAGCAAGTCTGTCCTCATACATCTTGTAACGCAAATCCCATACCATTCTTGTAGGTTTTCTTTGCACCGCTTCAATTCTTTTTACATCCTTAGCAAGATACGGCCTCCAAAACTGAACACAATACTCCAGGTGGGGCCTCACCAACGACTTATACAGGGGCATCAACACCTCCTTTCTTCTGCTGGTCACACCTCTCTCTATACAGCCTAGCCACCTTCTAGCTACAGCCACCGCCTTGTCACACTGTTTCGTCGCCTTCAGATCCTCAGGCACTATCACCCCAAGATCCCTCTCCTCGTCTGTACATATCAGACTCTCACCGCCTAACACATACGTCTCCCATGGATTTCTGCTCCCTAAGTGCATCACTTTGCATTTCTTCGCATTGAACTTTAATTGCCAAACCTTAGACCATTCTTCTAGTTTCTGCAGATATCCTTTTTCATGTTTTCCACTCCCTCCTGGGTGTCTACTCTGTTACAAATCTTAGTATCATATGCAAAAAGGCAAACTTTACCTTCTAACCTTTCGGCAATGTCACTCACAAATATATTGAACAGAATCGGCCCCAGCACCAGTCCCTGAGGCACTCCACTACTCACCTTTCCCTCATCCGAGCGAATTCCATTAACCACCACCCTCTGGCGTCTGTCCGTCAACCAGTTCCTAATCCAGTTCACCACGTCGGGTCCTATCTTCAGCCTGTCAAGTTTATTCAAGAGCCTCCTTTGGGGGGAACCTTGTCAAAAGCTTTGCTGAAATCTAAGTAGACTACATCTATAGCATGTCCATGATTCAGTTCTCTGGTCACCCAGTCAAAGAATTCAGTGAGATTTGTTTGGCACGATTTACCTTTGGTAAAACCATGTTGCCTTGTATCTTGCAACTTATTGGCTTCCAGGAAATTTACTATCCTTTCCTTCAGCATCGCTTCCATTATTTTTCCAATAACTGAAGTGAGGCTTACTGGCCTGTAGTTTCCAGCTTCTTTCCTATCACCACTTTTGTGAAGAGGGACCACATCCGCTGTTCTCCAATCCCACAGAACCTCTCCCGTCTCCAAGGATTTATTAAACAAATCTTTAAGAGGACCCACCAGAACCTCTCTGAGCTCCCTCAATATCCTGAGGTGGATCTCGTCCGGTCCCACTGCTTTGTCCACCTTTTAGATTTCCTAGTTGTTCATATACACTCTCTTCCGTGAACGGTGCTCTATCCAGTCCATTCTCATATGTACTTTTGCCAGTCAATTGTGGTCCTTCTCCAGGATTTTCTTCTGTGAAAACAGAACAAAAGTATCTATTTAGCAAATTTGCTTTTTCTTCATCATTATCTACATAGCGGTTCGCAGCATCTTTCAGTCTTACAATTCCCTTTCTAGTCTTCCTCCTTTCACTAATATACCTGAAGAAATTTTTGTCACCCCTCCTTACATTTCTAGTCATTTGTTCTTTCACCAGACGTATCTCTCTCTTGGCTTCTTTCAGTTTCATCCGGTATTCCTCTCCATGTTCCTCTTCTTGAGTTTTTCTGTATTTCAGGAATGCCAACTCTTTAGCCTTTATTGTCTCAGCCACTTGCTTGGAGAACCATATCGGTTTCCTTTTTCTCTTGCTTTTATTTACTCTCCTTACATAAAGGTTTGTGGCCCTATTTATAGCTTTTTTCAGCCTGGACCACTGTCCTTCCACTTCTCATTCATCCTCCCAGCCCATCAGCTCCTTCCTCAGGTATTCACCCATTTTACTAAAGTCAGCATGCTTGAAATCCATGACTTTGAGTTTTGAGTGGCCGCCCTCCACTTCAGCTGTCATATCAAACCAAACTGTTTTGTCCCTGCTGCCCAGGTGGGCACCCACTCGGACATTTGACACACTATCCCCATTTGTGTGCACCAGATCCAGTGTCACTCCCTCCCTTGTGGGTTCTGTCACCATTTGTCTGAGCAGAGCACTTTGGAAAGCATCCACGATCTCTCTACTTCTTTCCGATTCCGCAGATGGAACCTTCCAATTTACATCCGGCAGATTGAAATCTCCCAGCAACAGCACCTCTCTCTTCTTTCCCAACTTTTGAATATCTGCGATCAGATGTTTATCTAGTTCCTCGTGTCGGAGGTCTGTAGACAACACCCACATGGACAGAGGTTCTATCATCTATTTTTAAGGTGATCCATATCGCTTCTTGTCAAAAGACAAAACAGCACAGAATAGGCCTCCCTATTCCTTGCCAAACAGGACTATTACACCCAATTGACTAACTCAGCTCTAACCCTCGTCGTCTCTTCGCCACCCTTAACTCCCTCCTCAAAGTGCCCTCCACTCCCACCCCCCCTCACTCTCTTCTCAATCACTGGCTGACTACTTCCGCGACAAGGTGCAGAAGATCAACCTCGAATTCACCACCAAGCCTCCTCCTCTTCACCCTTTAACCGACTCTCTCAACCAACCAACCCCTAGGCCTCCTTCTCCTCTTTTCCTGATATCACCGAAGAGGAAACCGCCCACCTTCTTTCCTCCTCAAAATGCATCACCTGTTCTTCCGATCCCATCCCCACTAACTTACTTAACACCATCTCTCCTACTGTCACCCCCCCCCCCCATCTGTCATATCCTCAACCTTTCTCTCTCCACTGCAACTGTCCCTGACACCTTCAAGCATGCTGTAGTCACACCTCTCCTCAAAAAACCTTCACTGGAGCCTACCTGTCCCTCCAACTACTGTCCCATTTCCTTCCTGCCCTTCCTCTCCAAGATACTTGAACGCCGTTCACAGCCGTTGCCTTGATTTTCTCTCCTCTCACGCCATCCTTGATCCACTTCAATCCGGCTTTCGCCCTCTACACTCGACAGAAACGGCACTATCTAAAGTCTGTAATGACCTATTCCTTGCCAAATCCAAAGGTCATTACTCCATCCTCCTCGACCTATCCGCCGCTTTTGATACTGTCAATCACAACTTACTTCTTGCCACACTATCCTCATTTGGGTTCCAGGGCTCTGTCCTCTCCTGGTTCTCCTCTTATCTCTCCCACCGTACCTTCAGAGTACATTCTCATGGATCTTCCTCCACCCCCATCCCACTCTCTGTTGGAGTTCCTCAAGGATCTGTCCTTGGACCCTTTCTTTTTTCAATCTACACCTCTTCCCTGGGCTCGCTGATCTCATCTCATGGTTTCCAATATCATCTTTATGCTGACGACACCCAGCTGTATCTCTCCACACCAGACATCACTGCGGAAACCCAGGCCAAAGTTTCGGCCTGTTTATCTGACATTGCTGCCTGGATGTCCAACTGCCACCTGAAACTGAACATGGCCAAGACCGAGCTTATTGTCTTTCCACCCAGACCCACCTCTCCTCTCCCTCCACTCTCTATCTCAGTTGATAACACCCTCATCCTCCCCATCTCATCTGCCCGCAACTTCGGAGTCATCTTTGACTCCTCTCTCTCCTTCTCTGCGCATATCCAGCAGATAGCCAAGACCTGTCGCTTCTTTCTCTATAACATCAGCAAAATTCGCCCATTCCTCTCTGAGCACACCACCTGAACTCTCATCCACTCTCTCATTACCTCTCGCCTTGACTACTGCAACCTACTCCTCACTGGCCTCCCACTTAGCCATCTATCCCCCCTTCAATCCGTTCAGAACTCTGCTGCACGTCTCATCTTCCGTCTGGACTGATATGCCCATATCACCCCTCTCCTCAAGTCACTTCACTGGCTTCCGATCAGGTACCGCCTACAATTCAAGCTTCTCCTATTTACCTACAAATGAACTCGATCTGCAGCCCCTCATTACCTCTCTACTCTCAACTCCCCTTACGTTCCTACCTGAAACCTCCGCTCACAGGCCAAATCCCTCCTCTCAGTACCCTTCTCCACCACCGCCAACTCCAGGCTCTGCCCTTTCTGCCTCACCTCACCCTATGCGTGGAATAAACTCCCTGAGCCCATACACCAAGCCCCCTCCCTGCCCATCTTCAAATCCTTACTCAAAGCCCACCTCTTCAATGTCGCCTTCGGCACATAACCATTATACCTCCATTCAGGAAATCTAGACTGCCCCAACTTGACATTTCGTCCATTAGATTGTAAGCTCCTTTGAGCAGGGAATGTCCTTCTTTGTTAAATTGTACAGCGCTGCATAACCCTAGTAGCGCTTTAGAAATGTTAAGTAGTAGTAGTACTTAGAGCGGGGTCTTCCAACAGAGGCCTGTACTCAAGTATTGCCACATCCTGCTCTCCCTCACCCCCCCCAAAAGGAAATATGTCGAGGGGAGGAAAGGATTGTCAGTGCTTGAGCACAGACTTTTATCGGAAAGACAAGGGCCAACACTGAGTACCTTTTGGATTGGAAGAGGTAAGGTGATAGCAGCAGGGGTCAGGGAAGAGAAGAGTGGAAAAGAGGTTGCTGGTCACCTGAGGTAGGTAGGGAAGGGGGATGCTAGCTACTTGGAGGAGTAGGGAGGGAGAGGAAAAATGCAAGACTATGGGGGGGGTGAAGTATAGCCCTTGAGCCACCTATGGGGTTGGAGAGGAGGGCACATTACTGAAGTCGGATATCCTTGGGCAGATCTTGGAAGGATAGGGGCTGCTGGCTGTGCTTTTGTCAGTTCTGTGCAGTGGTAGATTAAGCCATTTCCCCATAGTGAGTCAGGCCCTTTATTAAATTAGGCCCTGACTCTTAAAAGTTGCTGCATCAGTCCTCGTCTTCTTAGCCCCTCACCTGCTCTTTGGTTGCAGGGATAAGACTTTTTGGTCACTGACTCCTAAGTGTTTTGGACTGGTTCCTGGATGTGGAGAAAATCTGTCAAGACGGGGTGTAACCTACTCCCTTCTTTCTCTTCCCCTCAGTACTGCAGACAGGCCCTGCAGTATTCTGCTGCAGCCTCTCGCCTGCCATGTCTCGACGCAGTCGACGCCTCATCAGCACGGGCTATTACCAGGGCGATGAAGACAGCAGTAATGGTGGGAGCTCGCTGAGCGAACCCCTGGATACCTACAAGGACAGCGCTCTCAGGTAGGGGAACTCTTAACATGTAGGGTGGAAGGGGACAGGACTTTGTAAACTGCTTAAATGGTGTGTGTGTTTGTTGTATTTTTAAACAATCCACCGTATGTGAAACATAGAGAGCCGATTCAGAGGACTAGTCAAACTGTGTGGGATGAAGAAGTATTTGAACTGCAGTGAGTGATAGATGAATGGGACTTCTCCAGGGGAGAGAAATTAAGGGGAGGGGGGGGGGGGGGTAAGAGATGGCATCTTGGCTTGGCTTGCTGCTGTTTTGCCTAATGTTTATTTGAAAGGCATGACCACAGATGTGCTCTGTGTGCTGGCAGCACAGGGAGGAAGCAACCAGGCTGAAGGCAGGAAGTTGAGGCTTCTCTCATTATCAGCATCCTGCTACCCCCCCCCCCCCCCCCCCCCACCCTTGCTGCTTTGTTTGTGAGGAATGAAAACACAACCCTGCCTTGTCTGCACCTCTTCATTTGAGGAGCTGTCTCAGTGGGGGAATGAGAGGGGTGTGTGCGATAAGTTTATACTTTTTTATTCCGTTCTGAAGTGAAGGGGGTTACCAAAAAGCTAGGGTTTAGAATACAAATGGAAATGGGACTTGATATACGGCCTTTCTGAGGTTTTTGCAACTACATTCAAAGCGGTGTCAGACTGTTATTTAATGCATAAGCCTCTCACTTAGCTCTGATTTACATAATAGAAACAATTTTGAGTCTAGTCCCTAATGCAGTACTTTTCCCCATCTGTCAGGACCCTTGGGGTGTCCACAGTCTGTTTGTGATTGAAACCCAACAAAATCCTGTATCTGGTGAGATTTTGTAGTTTCACCTGCACAAGGCGGTTTGTGGTCTGGCACCCTCTTGTTCCCTCCCTCTTTCTCTGTGCACTCGGCCCTTGCCCCAGAGTCTGCTTTCAAATAAGGCTAGACACTTTGTGAAATAACTCAAACCCCTGAAAAAAGACACCCAAAACCTATACTGAAAACTTACCACACCATAACAACCTTAACCCACATATGAAAAGACAGTGCTATAAATATTACAGTGGGACCTAGAGAAGTGTTTCCATAGGTGGTCCTGGAGTACCCCCTTGCCATTCAGGTTTTCAGGCTATCCACAATGAATCTGCAGGAAAAAGATTTGCATGTAATGGAGACAGTATATGCAAATCAATGTCATGCATATTTATTGTGGATTTCCTGAAAACCTGACTGGCAAGGGGGTACTCCAGGACTGCCCTAGAACACAAAACTTACTACACCATAACAGCCCTAACCCACCTATCAGAAGACAGTGCTATATATAGTACACTGGGCTCTGGAGCACCAATATACCTACTATTGGGAAACTGGAACAAGGTGCACTGTTACACATTTCTACACAGATACTACGTGCTAGCAGAATCCTTCACCTCAGTCACACATGCAGAACATGGACAGACCCTCATCTACATAACATAAGAGTAGCCATACTGGGTCAGACCAATGGTCCGTCTAGCCCAGTATCCTGTTTCCAATGTGGCCAACCCAGGTCACAAGCACCTGGCAGAAACCCAAATTGTGACAACATTCCATGCTATCAATCTAATGCAGAATAGGGAGCCACAAAAAAAATAACAACAAAAATTGAAATAGAGACCCCTCCCTGCCCAAGGAAACCAGACTCTAAACAGTGCAATACTGGTAAAAAAAAAAAAAAAGAGAGAGAGACAGACATGCATTTTCTCCTGTACTTTGCAAAATAAAAATAGAAAAAATGTGCATTTTAAAAAGCAGGTACATCTCAGTCCTTACAAAGTATTAAATAAAAATAATTTTTCTACCTTTGTTGTCTGGAAATTTGGCTGGTCCCAGTCTTTTTTTCCATGTTCCATGAGTCATCCTTACAAATGTTTTTCCAGGTTGGCCTTTCCATTTCTTCGCTTGCATCTTGTCTTCTTCCTTTCCTTCTCTACATCTGTCTCCAAGTGCACCATCCTTTTTTCTTCTACATCACTATTTGTCCTGTCCCCATCTTCCCCCTTTTTCAGCACAAGCCTATCTGGTCTCCTCATCTCCCCCTTTCTAGCATCTGGTGTCCCCACCTCTCCCTTTTTCTAACATTGTCCTGTGTCCCCATTTTCCCAGCATTACCCCTGTTACCATCTTCCTCCTTTTCCAGCATTACCTCTTTGTCTCCATCTCACCCCTTTTTCACCATTGTCCCTATATCCCCCTTCCAGTGGTGCCCTCTGTGTCCCTATCTCCTCCTCCCCTTTCCAGTAGTGCCCTCTTTGTGTCCCTATCCCCCTCCTTTTCAGTAGAGCCCCTAGCTCTCCCCCTTTTCCATAGTGCCCTGTGTCCCCATTTCTTCTTTTTCTAGCATTGCCTCTTTATTTTCCAGTGTCCCTACCTTCTCCCTGTCCAGTATTGACTCTGTGTCCTTGTCCAGTGTTTACTATGTCCTTCTCTCTCCCCACCTTCTTCCCCATGTCTTTCAGTGCTCCCCATCCTCCTTAGGGCCACATATCTCCCTGGCCTGCTCCCACGGTCCATCCTCTGGCAGCTCCAATGAGGTTTTAATAGACAGGAGACCAAGTGACATCAAAATGTTAAAACCAATTAGGCCAGTCTCAGTTTCCCCTTCCCTGTGCAGCTGTCATCGCCATATTCTCAAAAGAAAGCAAGCAAACCTATGAGTTGCTACATCCACGTTGTCACTCTTTATTATTGGTAGCATTTGTATTTAATCTCACTTATATTTTCAAACATGTCGATTTGTGCAGTATACGGATGTACACAGAAGTATAATAACAGAATAACTTTTCATAGGAAGAGTAGTAATTTGTTATAAATTGTAATCAGTGTGTCATTTGGAGGGGCTGGTTATAGGGACACTCTAGCATGTTCTATGTAAGCCACACTGAATCCGACTTTGCTTGGGATAATGTGTGATATAAATGTAAAAAAAAAAAATCTTTTATCCTCCACGACACTGCCTATCCTGCTGCATAGTGATGGCACAAGGAAAACAAGTTTGGTCCAGTGAAGACTAACTCAAAATAACTTGTTCCTTAGCTGGGCCCTAGTATTGCCATATTAAAAATGCAACCATACCATGCCTCTGTGGCTATGTTCCACTAATGTTAAACAATTAACTGGATTTCTTGAAAGGATTATATACTACTACTACTACTTAACATTTCTAAAGCGCTACCAGGGTTACGCAGAACGTAGGATGCATAACTAGGGATGCAAACATATACTTATTTATCCAATATCACAATTCCTCATGTACTGGATAGTGTTCTTTTTATTATGACCAGATAGAGATAAGAGTTTTCAGTTTTGGCACAGTATAAGTCATCATAAGAACAAAATATAAGAAAACAAATGGACTGCATTAGGAGCTTATAGCCCATTTATGTTTAAACAAAACAGATGGACCGACAATAAAGAACGACAGTGTGTATGCAACAGATTGTAAGTTTGCTTGCTTTGAACGTCAACAACGGCTGCACGGGGGGGGGGGGGGGAGAGGAAACAGGTTACTGGGGCGTTGAATTCTATTCTGTAGCCATCTCTGATCAGGTCCAGAACCCACTGATCTGAGGAAATATTGGCCCACTCCTCGGCAAAGAGGGAAAGACGTCCTCCGATGACAGGAAGCGAGGAGGGGGCCAGCTTCACCCTCTCTTCTGCCCATCTCTCCCGTCCTGTCCGCGTGGTCACTATTTACATCCCTGAAGCATTCTCAGTCTCCCTCCTGCGCAGCACCAGCAATTCGATTCACAGCCTTCTGCCAGCGTCGGGGCCTCTCTCTCCTCAGGCGCGTCCCGCCTACTCTATTGCAACTTCCTGTTTTCCACAGAGGTGGGACGCGCCTGAGGAGAGAGAGGCCCCGACGCTGGCAGAAGGCTGACTGTGAATCGCCGGTGCTGCGGAGGGAGACGGAGAAGGCTTTAGGGAAGTAAAAAGTGACCACGCGGATGGGACGGGAGAGACGGGCAGAAGAGGACTCGGGAGGGAAGGGACAGAAAATTTTTTTTATTGCTACGAGGCGCATAGGCGCCATATTTTTTCAAAACAGCTGTTTAGGGGAGCGACCGCTCCCCCTGCGCCCCACCTAGCTACGCCACTGATAGTAGTGTTATAGTGTATTTTGGCAAAATTTCTAGTGGATGAGAGATGCTACCTTATTGTCTCTCTGTACAGACTTTTTCTACCATCAAAATTTATAGCCAGCAATGAGAATCTTTCCAGTTCTGCTTTACTGAACCTTTTCTATTACGTAGCATTCCACTCATCCAGAACCTGTGAGATAGTTGTATCCATCAACCAGCAGGTAGAGATAGAGAACTGAAATTGAGCTGAGACATATCTTTCTTGGCAACAAGTCCAGTTCCTCAGTATTTTCTTTGTCCAGCAGGTGGATGGACACACTTTTCAGCCTCTGGTTCTGAGTGATTTGCTTCTGGTCTAGTTGGTCAACTGGTCCCCAGTTGAGCTTTGTGGGTGGCTTGAGTCTGCAGAGTCATACCTAACATAGTAACATAGTAGATGACGGCAGAGAAAGACCTGCACGGTCCATCCAGTCTGCCCAACAAGATAAACTCATATGTACTACTTTATGTGTATACCTGACCTTGATTTGTATCTGTCATTTTCAGGGCACAGACCGTAGAAGTCTGCCCCGCCTCCCCCCACCGGCTCTGCCACCCAATCTCCGCTAAGCTTCTGAGGATCCCTTCCTTCTGAACAGGATTCCTTTGTGTTTATCCCACTCATTTTTGAATTCCATTACCGTTTTCATCTCCACCACCTCCCGCGGGAGGGCATTCCAAGTATCCACCACTCTCTCCGTGAAAAAATACTTCCTGACATTTTTCGTGAGTCTGCCCCCCTTCAATCTCATTTCATGTCCTCTAGTTCTACTGCCTTCCCATCTACGGAAAAGGTTCATTTGCGGATTAATACCTTTCAAATATTTGAACGTCTGTATCATATCACCCCTGTTTCTCCTTTCCTCCAGGGTATACATGTTCAGGTCAGCAAGTCTGTCCTCATACGTCTTGTAACGCAAATCCCATACCATTCTTGTAGCTTTTCTTTGCACCGCTTCAATTCTTTTTATATCCTTAGCAAGATACGGCCTCCAAAACTGAACACAATACTCCAGGTGGGGCCTCACCAACGACTTATACAGGGGCATCAACACCTCTTTGTTCTGCTGGTAACATCTGCCTAGCAACCTTCTAGCTTTGGCCACCGCCTTGTCACACTGTTTCGTCGCCTTCAGATCCCTTTCCCCGTCCGTCCGTACATATCAGACTCTCACCGCCTAACATGTACGTCTCATGGCATCACTTTGCATTTCTTCGCATTGAATTTTAATTGCCTGGAGGTCTTTGTCTCTGGTGCCCCGCGAATATACTTCCTTGTCATCAAGCAGATGAAGCCATTACGTATGGGTTGTGTCCATCAACCAGCAGGGGGAGATAGAGATTACTCAACTTTTCACAGTGCCTCATGGCCAGCCAGCTCCACTGCCTCTTAAGTATTCTCTATCTCCCCAAGCAGGGTGGCTGCAGCTTCTTCGAGCTCCATCAAAAATCTGCCTGGGGGTGGCTCCTGGCTTGCCAGTTGTTAGCCGGGGTGTTAGAGGCTATAGCAGCTTCACTTTGAAGGCACATAGGTTAGCTCTTTCCCTGCCTTACCCATGCCCCCGTGGATGTGGACATATATTAGCTTGCTTTTCCCTGTCCTTTCCCACTCAGTGGATGCAGGCACATTGGTTCGCCTTTCCCTGCCTTTCCCACTCATTTGAGCCTCTGGAGTTCTTATTACCTCTGCTTTCCTCACAGCATTTAAAAAAAAAAAATGGACCAGAGCTGTGATACTCGGTCCGGTGAGGTAAGAGTGTTTTCTAACTCCTCCGGGGTGGGCCCGCGATCGGGGTGTTTTTGGCGCGAAACCGCCATTTTGAATTTTCCCGCCGTTTTCGGCGATGGCTACAGAGAATGTAAAGCGCTGTTCCCGGTGTGGCAAGCGCAAATCAGCAGCGGGGCTCTGTTTACGTGCTGTACAGATGTAAGAGCCAGCCTGAGCATGGCGAGCGATGATTCTTCCCGCTCAGAGCTGGCAGCAGACGCCATTTTTAATTCTCCGCATGGCGCGGCATCCGTAGAGACGGAGAGCCCTGAGCCCGGGGTGGGGGGGGGGGGGAACCTCGAATTGAGGCTATTCAGGGAGCGGCTAGCCCCGGACGGGATCTGGGTGTCCAGGGCGAGTTTTTCTCCCCTGATTTTGTGTTGTTATTGCATAAAGCATACATGCTGAAAAGAGCTCTCCCTCAAGGGTCGTCTGAGGCCCCTTCTATTGTCCCCCCCGGTGGATTCTGGCCTGGGACTGCCCGCTGAGGCTATTTTCCCTGATAATTGGCATAAAGAAAAACGTAGAAGGGCTAATTCCCCTTCAGATTGTGGTGCACCTCCTTTTTCCCCCCCGTGGTCGGGCTGTGAGGATTCGGAGAGTTCTGGCAGGCCTTCGTGGTCTGAGGAGCCAGAGTCAGGTGCAGAATTACCACAGGATCTGGATGATCCCTCCGCGGTGAGGATTTTCCACCGTGATGAGCTGCCAGCGCTTATTTCAGATGCCCTACAGGTCCTTTCTATTGAAGAGCCTGACAGTGGCACAGCCTCCTCTGTGAATCCTAGGATGGCTAGTACCAAAAAGCCTGCTTGAGCCTTTCCTTTGCATGACTCCATCCAAGAGCTTATTTCCGCTCAGTGGGCTGACCCCGAGGGACCTTTGAAAGTTTCCAGGGCTATGGGGCAATTATACCCTCTGCGTGAGGAGCATTTGGCTCGCTTTGCAATGCCTAAAGTAGATGCCCTAGTCACTGCGGTGACAAAGAGAACTACTCTCCATGTGGAAGGAGGAGTTGCCCTGAAGGATATACAAGACCGTAGGCTGGAAGCAGCACTTAAACGGTCCTTTGAAATTGCAGGTCTTACAGTTCGGGCGTCTGCATGCAGTTGTTATGCTGCTAGAGCCTGCCTGGCGTGGTTGCAACAGGCAGTGGAACAGCCCGGAGATGGAGCGGAGCCCTTCTCAGATGTGGCTCCGCGGCTGGAGTCGGCCTTGTCCTTTTTGGCTGATGCCCTTTATGATATTGTCAGAGCTTCGGCTAAACAAATGGCAGTAGCAGTGGCGGCTCGCCGTCTTATTTGGCTATGACATTGGGCAGCGGACATGGCCTCTAAGCAAAGGTTGGTGAAGTTGCCCTTTCAAGGCCTTCTCCTATTTGGTGAGGAGTTGGGAAAAAAAAAACATTGTTAAAGGCCTGGGAGATCCTAAACCCCAGCGCTTGCCCGAAGATAGGCCGAGGCCTTCCTCCAAGGGCCAGGCGGTCCACTCCTCTTATAGACCTCGCTTCCATGAAGCTAGAAGGTACCGCCCGGGGTGTTCTGCTTGGTTCACTTCTCGTGCCCGTTTTTCAGCAGAGGAACTCCTTTCGCTCGGACAAGCGTTCCGCAGCCACCAGCTCTAGGCCTGGAGTTCAGGGGTGACCCTCTCAATGATGGTGCGCCGGCCCCCTCCTCGCTTCCTGTCATCGGAGGACGTCTTTCCCTCTTTGCCGAGGAGTGGGCCAATATTTCCTCAGATCAGTGGGTTCTGGACCTGATCAGAGATAGCTACAGAATAGAATTCAACGCCCCAGTAAGAGACGTGTTTGTGGAGTCCCGATGCGGTTCTGCCGCCAAACGGGCGGCGGTAGAGGAGACTTTGCAAGGTCTGATTCAGTTAGGGGCCGTGTCCCCGGTACCTCCCGCCGAACACGGCTACGGCCGATACTTCATCTACTTTGTGGTGCCGCGAAAAGGTGGGTCTTTTCGCCCTATTCTGGACTTAAAAGAATTAAACAAGTCCCTGAGAGTGTGGCATTTCCACATGGAAACCCTGCGCTCCGTCATTGCTGCGGTACAGCCAGGAGAGTTTCTCACGTCTCTAGACCTGAAAGAAGCTTACTTGCACATACCAATTTGGCCCCCACACCAGAAGTTTCTGAGGTTTGCGGTGTTGGGAAAACATTTCCAGTTCCGGGCCTTGCCTTTTGGCCTCGCCACAGCTCCCCGAACCTTTTCGAAGGTAATGGTGGTAGTAGCTGCTTTGCTCAGGCGAGAAGGTATCAGGGTTCACCCGTACCTAGACGACTGGCTCATCAGAGCAGACTCTGTAACAGAGAGCTATCAAGCTACAGCCAGAGTGGTCTCAGTACTTCAATCTCTAGGCTGGGTCGTCAATATGGCCAAAAATCACCTGACCCCCTCGCAATCTCTAGAATATTTGGGGGCCAGGTTCGATACAGACTCGGGTTATGTATACCTACCCGAGCTACGGCGGTGCAAGCTTCAGAATCAGGTCCATCTGCTCCTGAGGATGCCCCGCCCGCGAGCTCCTGCGGATTCAGCTGCACCCAGGAGAAGTGGTCCTCATTGCCCCGGATTGGCCCAGGAGGCCTTGGTATGCAGACCTCCGACAGATGCTAGTGGAGGCTCCACTTCCTTTACCTCTGGTACCGAACCTGTTGTCACAGGGCCCGGTAGCCATGGAGGACGCCTGCCGCTTTGGTCTTATGGCATGGCAATTGAGAGGGCGCAATTGAGGGACAAAGGCTATTCAAACACAGTCATTTCCACTCTGCTGCAGGCCCACAAGCGTTCCACTTCCGTGGCTTATGCCAGGATTTGGCACCAGTTTGAGTCTTGGTGTGCTTCAAAAGCGATCACACCCATGCGGGCTCCTGTCTCGCCGATTCTGGACTTTTTGCAGGATGGTGTACAAATAGGCTTGGCCTATAATTCCCTGCGGGTGCAAGTGGCAGCGTTGGCCTCCCTTCGTGGTAAGGTTGAAGGCGTGTCTTTAGCTGCTCATCCAGATGCGGCACGGTTTCTTAGTGGGGTGCTTCGGCTCCGGCCTTCCGTGCGAGCACCCTGTCCAGCTTGGAACCTGGGGCTAGTTTTGAAGGCCCTGCAGGCTTCTCCTTTTGAGCCGCTTCAGCGAGCATCGGAGAAAGATTTGACACTAATGGCCGTTTTTCTTGAGGCCATTACTTCGGCGAGACGGGTGTCAGAGCTCCAGGCGCTGTCCTGTAGAGACCCATTTCTGCAGTTCTCAGAGTCCGGGGTCACGGTTTGGACCGTGCCTTCCTTCATGCCTAAGGTGGTTTCAGCGTTTCACCTAAACCAGCCTATTTTCTTGCCCTCCTTTGATAAGGAGGAGTTTCCAGAATCTTTTGGGCAGTTGCACCTGTTGGATGTGCGCAGGACTCTGCTGCAGTATCTGCGAGTTACTATCTCTTTCAGGATCTATGATCATCTGTTTGTTTTGCTATCAGGTCCTCGCAGAGGGTCTCCAGCGTCTAAAGCCACTATTGCCCGCTGGCTTAAAGAAACTATCTTTTCAGCTTATCTGCTTGCCGGCCGGTCTCCGCCTATAGCCTTTAAGGCGCATTCTACCAGAGCGATTTCTTCCTCTTGGGGCTGAAACTGGAGCACTCTCTTGTCAAGAGATATGCAGTGCAGGAACATGGGCTTCGAAGCTCTCTTTTGCCCGACATTACAGGCTGGATGTGGCTGCTAGGAGGGATGCGCGTTTTGGAGCACAAGTGCTAGCGCGTGGTGTGACCTGTTCCCACCCTATATAGGGATTGCTTTGTTACATCCCATACGTAATGGCTTCATCTGCTTGATGACAAGGAAGGGAAAATTAGGTTCTTACCTTGGTAATTTTCTTTCCTTTAGTCAAAGCAGATGAAGCCATGAGCCCTCTCTGTATGATTGTCTGTACGCTGTGAATCTGTTTCAGGTTCTGTTCTTGTTTCCTGAAGTTCCTTCCTTGGGAGAAAGTTGGAAAACAGTCTTCAGGATTCATGTTCACTTATAGGAGGATGAGTCCATTCCCTCCAGGAGGATGTGTTCATTCCCTCCTTTTGAGTTCATGCCCTTGTTAAGGGGCCATCGTTCGCTGTGAGGAAAGTTCATGTTATTCCCATTGCGGTTTGCCATACTGCTTTGGAAGCTTCAAATACTGAAGAGGCAGTGGAGCTGGCTGGCCATGAGGCACTGTGAAAAGTTGAGTGCTCTCTATCTCCCCCTGCTGGTTGATGGACACAACTCATACGTAATGGCTTCATCTGCTATAACTAAAGGAAAGAAAATTACCAAGGTAAGAACCTAATTTTCCCTTCTTAACTCCCGCAGAAACAGTGGCCAGCGTTTGGGTATTGCAGAGCTTGCAAGCTGAGAATCCCGTGGAATGTGGGGAAAATGGTCAGCGGCAGCATCCGAATATGCCGGGGATGCCAGACTGTCTGGCAGGGCCAATATGTAGTTTGATGAAGGACAGCTTAGGAACAGGCACCATTTTGTCATGGCTGACTGGCAGCGAGAAACAGCCTCTGTCTGATCATGTGCAGAGCACAGCTGCTATTTTACAACCTCGGGGCTCAACAGCATTCAGCTGCATTAGGATCTTTGTTTTCTCCAGAGTTTATATTGCTCTTACACCAGGCCTATTTACTGAAGCAGGGACAGTCTGAGTGGCTACAGAGTGCTTCAGTTTCTCACCCCGCTATCCCTCCTGCTCCTAAGACATCTTATTTAGCCTCATCTGTCCATCCTGGAGGTGTATCTCTGCTTCTCTTTCCTTATCTGATGTTGCCTCAATCACTGAGGAGCCATCATTGATGGAGCCATTAGAGGATGGAGAGCTTCCTCCTGAGGAGGGGGATTACCCAAAAGTAGAAGTTGTTTCATAAAGAGGAGCTCAGTACTCTTTTATTTCTGAGGCATTGGAGGTGCTTTCCATTGAGGAGCCTTCTACTTCGGTGTTAGGAGTTTTATCTTCGTCAATCATAAGTGGGCTTAGAAGTCCTTCTAAGGCCTTCCTGATGCATCCAGACATTCAAGACCAGATTACATATAGCAAAATAGGTTTCACTGGATGCGGGGCTGAAAGTGGGAAATACCATTCCTCGCCTCTACCTGTTCTGGACGAGAAAGATAAATTACAGCTTCCCAGGGTGGATTCCCTTGTTACCGTGGTGACTAAGAAGACCACCTTTCCGTTGGAAGGGGGCATTGCCCTAAATGACCTATAGGATAGGAAGCTAGAAAGTTCACTTTGAAGTGGCCTCCTTGGGCCTTCAAGCAACAAACTCATTCGTGGCTAGAGCATGCCTGAAGTGGCATCGGCAATCTGCCACAAGACAGGTGGCATAATGCCCAGCTGGAAGCGGGATTGACCTACTTGGTGGATGATATTTGATGTTATGGGTTACAGCCCGCAGTATGTCTTTGGCTGTCACAGCATGTCAGCAACTGTGGTTGCTGCATTGGGCAGTGGATGGAGCGTCAGTCACATCTAGTTAAACTGCTGTTTTGGGACAAGTGGCTATTTGGAGAAGATCTCAGTAACTTGGTGAAAGAACTGGGGGAAACTAAGCTACAGTGGCTGCCAGAGGATAAGCCAAAAGCCTCTGGTTGGCCGTCTTCAGGGGCTCTCGATTTCAAGATGGCAGACAGTACAAATGGTACTGGCCTGGTTGTCAGCCAATATGGTCAGAAGTCCAGCTTTCACGCACGCCAGTCTTCCTTTCTTGCAGACAGGAATACTTCCGCTGTCTGCTAGAGCACCCAGTGCATCCTGAGCTTTGCAATGATGCGAGCTGGGCCACTCTTCTCTTCCTGTGGTGGGAGGATGTATTCAGGAGTTTCAGGATGTGTGGGCCCAAATCACGTTAGACCTGTGGGTTCTGGATATTCTTACAGAAGGTTACAAATTGGAGTTCTTCCGCCTGGTCACTCCTCTCTTCTTGAAGTCTCCTTGTCAAAAGGGTACCAAGAAAGTCGAGATTCAGGCCACTGTAGATTCCTTTCTAGCGCTCCAGGCCATTGTTCCAGTTCCTCAGGTGAAACGGGGACAAGGCAAATACCCCATCTACTTTCATTGTCCCAAAGAAGGAATGCACCTTTTGTCCAGTCTTAGATCTCAAAGGTCAAAATTGCTGCCTTAGAGAGTTCTGCTTTCACATAGAAACATTAAGAGCAATCATAGCCTTGGTTCAAGCGGGAGAGTTCTCACTGCACTTGATATCAAGGAGGCATACTTGCATATACTCGTATGGTTGCTACATCAGAGGTTTCTACGTTTTGCAGTTCTGGGCCGTTGCTTCCAGTTCAGGGCTTTGCCCTTCGGTCTCGCGACGGTACCAAGAACATTTACTGAGGTTATGGTGGTGGTGGTGGTGGCTGTCCTTCTGCACCAGGGAATTGGAGTTCACCTGTATCTCGATGACTTGCTCATTCGTGCGTTATCCTGTTCGGACAGAGTAGTAGTAATGGACAAAGTTGTCCATCTTCTTCAGTCGTTGGGTTGGGTGATCAGTTTTGAGAAGAGCAGACTAACTCCGCAGATGCTGGATTATCTGGGTATTCTATTTGACACAGCAAAGGAGAAGTTCTTCCTCATGGAACACAGGAGGTCAAAACTGGTTTTACAGATTCGCCTTCTCAGTCAAAGCAGGCCCAGGATCTGGGACTACTTCCAGGTTATGAGGTCAGTGATGGCAACGATGGAAGTGGTGCCATGAGCAAGGGCTCACATACATCTATTACAGGAGTCTCTTCTCAGCTGCTTCAGTGTCGCAGAAGTACAACCTTCATCTTGGAGGCTGATTGCCAGGCAGAGTTTGCGGTGATGGTTGTTGCCCAGGAGTTTGACCTCGGAGCTCCCTTTCTGATAACACAATGGGAGGTGGCAAAAATAGACTCCAGCAAGGCGGGCTGGGGAGCTCATTACAGGTTCAATCTGGCACAGGGCACCTAAACAGAACAAGAGTCTCTGTGATCGATAAATCACTTGCAACTCAGAGCAGTACAGAATGCCTTATGCAACTTCACTCCTTTCTGGTGGGGGCTCTGGTCTGAGTCTTCTCTGACAATGCAACAGCGGTGGCATATATTGAGCAAGGCAGTTCTGGCAACCATCCAATGGCGGTGGAGGCGGCCTCCCTCATGAGTTGGGTGGAGAAAAATCTTCTCTGCTTGTCTGCAGCTCACATCGTGGGGTCCTTGAATGTGGAGGTGGAATTTCGCAGCAGGCACTCCTTGGACCCGGGAAAATGGGAACTATTCAGCCAGGGTTTTCAGCTGATAGTGGACCAATGGGGTTCTCCTCTTCTGGACTTGAGGGCGACAAAAAGGAATGCCAAAGTACCCAAATTCTTCAGCTGTCAGAAAGAACTGGGCTTAATGGGGTCCATGGTAGGCCACGTGTTGAAAAGGATCGCATTGCACTGGGGTCAAATAATTCTTGTAGCCCCAGATCGGCCGCAGTATGCGAACCCAGTTCAACTGCTGGATGGGGATTCTCTCTGTCTTCTGAAGGTACATGGCCTACTGAAGCAAGGTCTGATGCTCACGGAGGATCCGTGCCCCTTTGGTCTTACTTCTTAGCCATTGAAAGGTCTCAGTTGAGACGATTTGGTCATCGCTACCTTGCTTCAGGCTCAGAAACACTCTACATCCATGGTGTATTCGAGGGCCGGTGTTCTGAGTGCGGACTTTCTCCCTTCTCTGCTCAGATAGCACACATCCTAGCGTTTTTCCAGGCAGGTGTTCAGAAAGGAATGGTGTTGGGTTCTCTGAAAGTCCAGGTTACGGCTTTAGCCTGTTTTGGAGGCCAACTACAGATGTCTCTTGGGGCTCACTGGATATTAACAATGCTTGCGACCTCCCTTTTGTACGCTTTGTTCAGCATGGAACCTTAATTTAGTCCTTTGAGCGCCTCCTTTTGAGCCACTCTGGGAGGCCTCCTTATGCTAAAGGCAGAGTTCTTGGTGGCTGTTGCATCAGCATGGAAGGTTTCAGAACTTAAGGCTCTCTTGTCAGGATCCCTTTCTTCTCTTTTCGGAGGTGAAGGTCTCCTTGTGTACAGTTTCTTCCGTTCTTCGGAAAGTGGTATCAACATTTCATTTCAAACAATCTGTGGAGCTTCCGTCCTTTTTTGCAGCGAGGGTGAAGAAGCTCAGTATTCTTCTTGAAGCTTTTCAATGTGCATAGAGTCCTCCATTACATATCTGGAATTCATAAATGAGTTTCGCAAATCAGACATACTGGCTGTGCTTTTTGGTAAACAGAGACTTGGCCTCCAAGTCCAAAATTACTAGATGGCCAAAGGAAACTATTGTGTTAGCTTATTTGTTTGCAGGGAAGCAGGTTCCTCAGGCCTTGTGGGCTCATTCTACAAGGCGTATAGTGACATCCTGGGTTGAGACTACCTTCCTATCTCCAATAGATATTTGCAAGGCAGTAACATGGTCGACGCTGCATGCCTGTGCCAAGCACTACAAGGTGGACATTGTGGTGCTCCTGGAAGTCAATTTTGGGGCTTCAGTTCTCGAGGTGGCAGCACCAGGATCCCATCCACTCTATGGATTGCTTTTGAACATCCCATGGGTTCTGGAATAGTGGGAAGCTATATAATGGAAGGAGAAATTTAGGTCTTACCTAATAATTTTTTCTTTCCATTAGTGCTTCCCACTATTCCACAGCCCCCCCCCCCCCTCCCCAAGGTTTCTGAGATGTTTAGTCAGTGTAAAGTAATGGGTCAAATAACTGTTGCCTTGCATGGTGCTTTCTGCATAACTCTTGTTATCTACAAGTTGTCCAGAGATTAGAGGTTCACAGTGTTTGCTTCTCTGATTAGTATTAGGTTAGTTGTTTAAGGTTGTTGTGTTTATTCTGAGTTTCTCCTTACTATTTATCTACATAAATACTGAGGAGCTGGACTGGATTCCAAGAGAGAGATGTGTCTGCTCAGTTTTCAGTTCCCAGTTCCCTATCTCCACCTGCTGGTTGATGGACACAATTATTCCACAGGGTCTGAAAAGAAAATTATTAGGTAAGACCTAATTTCTCCTTAAGTAGCTTCCTTCACTAACCTCTATTTCTTTACTTTTAAGAAGATGGGCAAGTTGTATATAGGCACTGTAATGTTTGTTTTGTTTTTTTTTTAAACCTGATATGTGCAAGAGAGTATATCAAAACTCAGCAATGTCGAGGAAAAAGGTATAGTCCTGACTGTTTTTTCTTTCTCGCTAGATGTCATACAGGCCCAAGTCTGACACCAACATACTGTAGGTGCTTGACATTTTTGGAACACTTCCAGCAGAATCTAAGTCAGGATTCATACAGGCATTAAAATCACTCCCAAGTGTCAGCTTACCCTGCGTAAATGAAGCTAATGGTACCTTAACTGTCTCATAAAAGGAGGCCCGATCTATATTAAGACCATATATATTTGCCAAGATAATTTCCTTGTAGTCTAGGAGCAGCTGGGCAAAAATACATCATCTTTTTGGATCTCTTTCTGAATCTGTGCTGTCACACTTTTATTTATTAGAAAGCCAACCCCTTTCATCTTGTTACCAGATTTCTCAGAGGGATATAGGGTTACCGAGTAAGATCCATGAGAAAGTAAGTATTCATGAGTTTCCCTGAAATGTATCTCTTGTATGGATACTATGTGCAGCTTCAGCCACTCCAGTTCCTGGAAGAAAAACTGTCACTTTCTGGGTGAATTTAGGCCTTAAAGATAACTTTGTACTCCACTAGGAAGCATATGGAAGAAAATGAACCCTCTGAACTCCTAAAACCTGCATGGAGTGATCCCTATGAGAGGCTTTTCCTTAAAATTACTTTTGCACAGAGTAACTAGGGGTTCTCTGGTCAAAGCAGTCGGAGAAAGGAAAATAAAACCCATAAAAGTAAAGCCACTTAAAAAAAATCCCACCAGTCCCATAAAGAGTACTGACCTCCACAAATCCAGAGTCCTAAATGATCCCAGAAGGGGAATAGAGAGGTTCTGACCAGTTATCCAACCATCTCTTCTCCCTCCCCAACATCTTTATCTGTTAGCTATTACTCCTAACCCTAACTCTGCATACATAACACATCCCTACTCAGTCATAACATTTATTCCAAACATCGGCTACAAAATAACAGGAACCCCCCACCAATGTTAGCAAATTTAACAAAAACATAATGGCCCAAAAGAGCCAAGTTTCATCTGATCAAACTGGACCAGAAGAATGATCTTATCTCCGGTGTTGTCATCTTACAGGCATATTTTCAAAGCACTTTGGGAGGCTAAGTTCCATAGGTTTCTATGGAACTTTGGGAGGCTAAGTGCTTTGAAAATGAGCCTCTGTGTCCTTCAAATTTCCCCATGCCTCATCCAGTACTTGATTTTTTTCCCTTTATCAGCACTTCTTCCAGAACCGGCTTAAAAGTCCCTCCTCTTGGTTAAGATGAAGGTAGATAGATCTTGGTAAACCTGAACTGAGGCACCTTGAAAGTTTAAGCAATCTCTTGCCCTTGTCTTCTGCTGAATCATAATATTTAATGAATCTCACTGTAACGTCTCTGGCTTATTATTGGGAGGAGTTCCTAGTGCCTGTTGGGCTCACTGTATTTCCACCATGTTTTGCCCTCCTGTTCGCCAGGCAATTGCTGCAGATTCTGCACAATTAATTGCACATCATCTTGATCTGTATATTCCAGGACTCCCCAAAAGCGAAGGTTCTTATAGAAATGATTTATAGTAGTAGTAGTAGTATCATGGTCCTCTATGTTTGTTTATAGAGAAGCTCCTCATGTTTCAAAGTCGGACTGTCCATTCTGGATAGGGTGTCAACAAGTGATTCTCCCTGTTCTCCATGTGAGACTAGAGTTCTTCAACACAGGCTCCCAAGTCCCTCGAGTCACTGTACATCTCAGCACACATCTCTTTTGATCATGTGGCGAATCTCCCCGAAATGTTTTATTTATTTTCAGATTTTGATTGAGTCTGTCAACACCTGCTCTCCAAGGAGCCACAATCCAATTCTGGCCTAGTCCCACACACTGGCAAAGCACGAGGCAGCCTTACTTTCTGCTTATTGAAATTCCTTCACTTGATTTAGGTTTTTGTCACATCAAGGTAGTTTAATTTGTTCCTTATTGCTGCAAGACTGACTGAGTCTGGTGGGGGATGATGATTAAGATTTTGTTGGAAAGGTTGCAGAAGCTGAAAATCAAGTGGCCATCTAGGGCGCTGATGTCGCTTTCTCCACTATTTTTTCCTTCTCATCAGCAGCAGATGAATCCAGAAACTTGTGGGTTATGACTATCTACCAGCAGATGGAGATAGAGGACACTGAATTGAACTCTGTCTTAAGGTATGGTATTCCCCTTGGTTTTATCTGCTCCATTAGCTCCAGTTCTGGGTTTCCTAGTTCATTTGAGCAGGGGGACATTTAGGCTGCTATTGAAGCCTACTCTTGGGGTACACCTGGTGGTGCCAGATCCCTCTCCTCTTGCTGCTTCATCATCCTTCACTCTCCTTCCTCGCCGTGCCCAAAAAAGAGTGACAGAGAGGACAGTTTTGAGGCTGCAGCGGCTCTATTCAGGAGAGTGGTTTTTCCTGCACTGTTTCCTCTGTGCAGTGCTTCTTCCCTAAAAGAGAGGCTGGCTGGATTTAGTGATCAAGTATATGCAGCATTTGGAGTATGTACCGCTTTAAATTCTCCTGCCTTGTCAGGTTTTTCAGGCTTGTGGTTTTATTTTTAGCTTGTGCTGAATGGCGGCTAAAGCAGTGAAATGCTGCTTTCGCTATGGGACGCAAAGAGCAGCGTTGTGGCAGTTTGCTTGTCATTTTTCAGTGCTCTGAGACAGATGGCGTGTCGGAACTCACAGGACCATCAGGTTTCCATACGGGCGAGCCGGCAATGAGATCTCAGGATTCTGGCGCTTCTTCAGCAATGGCGACCATTTCAGATTTCCACAATTTTTCTCCTGTGGGTGAGAGCAGTGTGGCTGTGCATATCCCTACTGCTGTCATAGGCCAGTTCCCAGTGGACTCTGCTGCTGCTGCAGGAACTTCTTCTCAGGGGCCCTTTTTCTCCTGAATGTGTCCTGCTTTTACACCAAGCATACTTGCTTAAGCGTTCTAATTTTGCTTCTGTGCATCAGCAAGCTATACAGCCCCTGCAGTCGAGCAGTTTCTCTAAGAAGAGGCGTTGGACAATGTTGCTGATGTAGAATCTATTTCTCCTCCATCTTCTTCTCCTGAGGGTGGTTTTTCTGCAGCTTTGTTGTGGTCTGTTTTGCCTGAAGTGCTAGAGAAGGGAGAGCTTTTGCCCTATGTTTCATAAAAGGAACTTCTTTTATAACTAAAGCTTTGGAGTTTCTCAATCTCTCTTCTCCTTCTTCTCGGCCTTAGGTGGCCACTTTCCAGTCCTACAGTGGCAAGCACTAAATAGCCTCCCAAGTCCTTCCTGGCATATGAAACGATGCAGGAACTCATTTCTGCACAATAGACTACTCCAGATGCCAGCCTCAAGGTGGCAATGGCTATGGCTCATCTATACCCCATATCTCCTGAGGAGCTGCAAAAGCTTCAGTTACCTAAGGTTGATGCCTTGCATTTATGTTTATTTAAAACTTAATATACTGCTTAACTATACAAACCATATAAAAGGAAATCCATAATGTGATAGGAAAGACCAATATACATTCACACAGAAATCATTCGCTCTAGGACCTCCAGTGCATTAAATTCATATTCAATAAAGAAGTTAATATACCCGCTCATTAGTATCGCAATCCATACCTCTTTTAAAAAAAAAAAAGAACTTCTATAAAATTTTTAATTTACTAAAATTTTCCTCTTGGGGAACAAAGTGGAAGCTGATTCCACAGTGAGGGGGCTAAATAAAAGAAAGCTCTAGACCTAGTCAACTCTAGCCTTGCTCTTCATACAGATGGAACTACTAATCTATGATCTTGTAAAGATCTCAGTGCTTGCGAAGGGGTATGCAAAAATTGTTAATGAATATAAATACCCGGGCTGCAAAGTGTAGTATGCCTTATGAGTCAAGACTAATATTTTAAACTTTATTCTATACCTAATTGGTAACCAGTGCTATTTCAGATAGAGGTGTTACATGATCAGTCATTCTACTATTGCCCATAAGTCTGAAGACATCTAATATTAGCACTAGAAATCCCTGCATATATTACATTGCAATAATCTAACTTTGAAACAAACAATTCATGAAGCATAGTATACAGTGTCTTCTCGTCAAACAAATGTCTTGTATATCTCAGCAATATCAATGTAAAGAAAACCTTTTTTAATAAGTTCAGAAACTTGTTTGTCGAATGGCAATTGTGAATCCACAGGGATCCATAAGTATCTAATTGAATCTACTGCTGGAAATAATAATCCCCATAAAATTGAGATAACATTAGGTATTATTACCAGTAATTCAACAAGTACAAGTTTTATTAATATTTAGAACTAACCAGTGTTCTTGTAGCCAGCTGGGTAATGCTATTAAACAATTTTGGATGTCTCTTAGATCAGGGTTCACAGGATTCAACTTTGCAACTATTAATATATCATCCACGTAACAAACTTTAACACCAAATTCTTGTATAAGCTCTTTAGCCTTCTTAATAGGCTTCTGTCTACCGAAAACATCAGTAACTGTAGCCACTCCCTCTGCTAATCAATTAGCCACATACAAAAAGTAACTCAAATTAAGGGGGCTGTTCTGCAACTTAAGGCCACTAGTGTTCAGTCTCGCATCAAGCAGCCTAGTTTGGAAGGTTCACCAATGGTTCCGCAGCTTCCTAAAATCTAGATTGTATCAAGTGAAGTTGTCGGGTTCTCTTTCACCATCCTGGTCTCCTGACTGCGGGATGCCACAGAGCTCGCTGCTATCTCCAGTCCTGTTCGATGTTATGATGGCTCCATTAGGTGAACGGCTGGAGGCTGCGGGGTTCTGCGCTTTCACTTATGCGGATGATATCACAATCTATACCCCTTTCAAGACTGGTCTTCCAGAAATTGTCCTAAGATTAGGCTTGGTCTTGATTTGTTGGAATCCTGGGCTTCCGAATTTAAATTTAAGATAAATAGAGATAAGACTAAATTTCTTGTGGTAACCAACCCCTTCAGCTGTACCATATATAATAATTTTACCATTGATAACACATCCTACCCCCTAGACACTATGTTTAGGGTACTGGGTGTATTAATTAACTATCAACTCATGTTCAAAGCTCAGGTTTCCTCAATAGTAAAGTGGTGTGATAGCCATGTTAGTCCACTTTTAAAGGTAATAAATAGACATTAAAACATAGAAAAGAAAATAAGATGATATCTTTTTTTTATTGGACTAACATACATTTTTTATTAGTTTTCGAAGGTAACCTTTCTTCAGATCAGTAATAAACAAATGTTGATAAATAACAGTATATATACAAGTGAAACATCAAAGCATTCCAATGACAGTCTTCACAGGAATACTACTACTTAACTACTACTTAACATTTCTAAAGCGCTGCCAGGGTTACGCAGCGTTGTACAATTTTAACACAGAAGGACAGTCCCTGCTCAAAGAGCTTACAATCTAATGGACAAGTAGGTGAGGTGGGTAAGGTGTGAAACATGGGAGCTGGGTGGATGAGAGACAGGGATTGATAGATGCATAGTAGATAAGAAGGTGACAAATCGGTAGAATTTTATGTTTTATAATGGGCTAGAAAACCTAGATCTTTAAGTCCTGTCTGGGGGGTGTCAAAATATTTAATCATTCTGACTTGGATTGTCTTAAAGTTTCCTTTTAGTATTCTCACCATAAGTGTTCTGGTTCTGTAAAGAGCTGTCCCACAGAGGTGACATCCTGGTTGGCACTGGCATTTTTGATGTCTAAGTAAATTAAAGCTCGTCTTTAGCATCTGGCTTGTTTCTCCAATATAGCACCCTTCTTCAATAGTGAAAAAACCCTTCAGGTCTCTTTGGAAGCTGAGGAGAACCGGATCATATTTCTCACCTGACTTCTTTAGACTGCTAGTTCAGTCCTTGGTTTTAACTTGGTTCGATTACTTCAATTCCATCTATGCAGGATGTAAGTTACATTCGGGCATAGGAGCCAACTTTTCAAAATGATTGGGGGTGCTGAATTTTTTTTTTTTTACAGGTGGTGCATTCCCCCCTCGCTCTCCCCTCTCCCCCCTCCAAGTTCCAGGCCCCCTCCCTCCAAATTTTAAAAGTCATCTATCTTACCTCATCGGGGTTAGGGCGGCAGCAGCAGTAAAAAGCATGCAGGCTCGGCTTGGTGCTTAGTTGAGTTTTCCCTTCTCTCTCGCTCAGCTCTGGTCCCACTCTTGCGGAAACAGGAAATGAGGGCGGGACCACAGCTGAGAGAGAGAGAAGGGAAAACTGAACTAAGCACAGATCCAAGCCTGCATGCTTTTTACTGCTGCTGCTGCCCTAACCCCGACGAGGTAAAATAGATGACTTTTAAAATTCGGAGGGAGGGGGCCTGGAACTCAAAGGAGGGAACGAACTTCCGGTCAGAGACATAACCAGGTTTTGCTGTCAGGGGGAGCAGACTTTTGTACATTAGGCACTGGTCAGTGTTTGACAGGCGGTTTTGCCGGTATTGTTGCTCAGGTGCAGTGACTGTGGCTGGCAACGATTAATACAGGCTGACTCTGTTGCATCCCACCTACAAGGAAACTGGAAGTTACATGAGGAGACGGGAGGTAGCAGAGGTCCCAGGACCGATCAGAGCAGGCAGCCTGTCTTAACTGCAAGTAAAATTAATAAAATTGTGACCATCACCTCAGGAATACTCCTTTCACCGGTAGAAACTTTGCTCAATCAAATAGTTTGCAGCAGGAGTCTGAAGATATTAAGCGAAGTAGGCTTCAGTCTTGAAGTGCTGTGGGGGGGGGGGGGGGGGGATGATACTAGTACGGACGGTACGGTACTACGGTGGAGTGGGAGACAAAGTACAATTTTTTTTTTTTAATCTGTCGGCCCCGCCGGACGCCGAACTTCCAATGGGTAAAATATTGGGGGTGCTCGAGCACCCACAGCACCCACGGAGTCGGCGCCTATGCATTCGGGTACACTGGCTATTTCGCTGTCCCAGGAGGGCTCACAATCTAAGTTTGTACCTGAGTCAATGGAGGGTTAAGTGATTTGCCCAAGATCACAAGGAGCAGCATTTGAACTGGCCACCTCTGGATTGCAAGACTGGTGCTCAAACCACTAGGCCACTCCACTCCACTCTAGTTGTTTTGCCACCTGGATTTGGTGATTTAAGAATGTGCTTTTATGGAGATCTTTTTGACCTGAAAGGGATCAATCACCTCGTTTGCATGCACCCTCAGTTTTAGTGTTTGTTTCAGTGAGAGCACAGATGTGGAGGAACAGTAAGGCTGTGGTCCTCTGTAAACAATCTAGCATAATCTTCACCCCTCCCCATCTCTAGCATTAACTCTGCCCTGTGAATATTAATGCTTCTGTAAACACATTTTGCGGTTGTTTTTACTGTCATCCTATAGATTTCATTTCGTCTGTATTAAAAAAAAAAAAAGTGTTAACTGTAGTAAAGTGATGCTGACTTGACCTGGTTTTCTACTCAGCCTTGTACAGGAGTTTGCTGGTGAGTGTAAAGGCAGATGCCTCCAGGAGGAGGACCAGGAAGAAAGCTGGTCAATAATCGAGATGGTACTCTAGATGATTTAAAAGATTCATAAGAAGCAGTAGCTACAGAACCAAAAGTGAATCCTCCTTGTGGGAAAGCCCTAAGCCAAAGGAGGCAGCAGAGAGGAAATCCCCCCTGTGAGTCACTTGGATTGTGAATCATAAAATGATGAAAATCCAGGCAACACCTGGTCTGTAGGAGGTAACTAGATCACTGAATCCAGGCCCCTGTATTTTATCTGTTGTTTTTCAACCTAAGGAATGAGTGAGATGAAGATCTTGCCCTATTCTCTGCTTATTCGTTTATTTGGCTAATAAAACAGTATAAAGAAGGATTCCAAGTTAGATTCTTAGGGTCAAGCTAAGGTTTCATATTAACCAAAAGGAAGTAATGCCTGATGCTGAATATTGAGAAGACTTCCTTAAATCCATTCCGTTTTTGCTTTGTGTTGTGCAGAAGTGGGGCTCACTAGCATTGAATCATTCCACTTATAGGTGCCTTAGAAACTGTGTGAATTGCTTTAGCTGAGTTCTTCCTAAGGTACTACTTTGGTAAGTCTTGAGGGCTAGAACTGGTGGCGAGCATTTTGACTTATCCCTATCTGTTCATTGTCAATTTTCCTTGCCAATCTAGTGTGACCCTTTCCTCTCTTGCACTGCAGTTCCCTTTTTGTTTTTCTGTTATTACATTATACACTGCCTTTACAGCAACCCCTGGTGTATTTTTTAAATACTTTTATGTATAAATCCATAGTGGTAGTGCAAGAACCATCAAGCTACAAGACACTTAAAAGACCATGTAACAAACATTGTGTTACCAAATTACATTATTTTTTTTGTTTGTTTCATCCTGTTAACATTCCCAGCCCACCCCCCCCCTTTCCCCATCATATCATGTTAAAAAATTAAACAAAAAAAAGTCTTTACCTACACCAGATTAGCTCTTTTTTGGAGCAGGAAGTAAAACATATCCCCCTAGACCAGCAGTTCTCAAACCAGTATGTTATAAGCACCCAGTTAATATGTTGTAGGGCTAGCCAACAGAAACAGCAGCAGTTTGCTGCCTGCACAGCTCAGGAAGGAGCATGGCATTAGGGTTAGTGTAGGTGTTTCTTGCTGCCTGTGCTCTTCTCTCCCATCTGCTGTCCTGAGGCTGCACTTCTTTTTTTTTTTTTTTGAAGTGGGGAAGGGATGTAGAGCTGCTGGATTATGGAGAGGGAAGAGGGGACACGGAACTGGTACACTATAGGGGTATGGGGGAAAGGGGACACAGAGTTGCTAGATCATAAGGGGGGAGTAGAGAGAGGATAGGGTGTTGCTGGACTTTAGGAGTGAGAAGGGAGGGAGGAATAGGCAGGACATGAAACTGCAGGACCATAAAGGAGAGGGGACAGGGAGTTGCTGGACCATAGGAATGGGGGGGGGGGGGGGGGGAGAGGGGACATGGAACTGCTAGATTATAGGGGTGGAGGGAGAGAGGGAACTCGGAGCTGCTGGATTATAAGGAAAGGAGGAGAAGACAAGGAATTGCTGGATTGTAGGGGTGGTTAGGAGGATAGGGGACAGGGAGCTGCTGAACTATAGGGATGGTGACATGGACACAGCTGTTGTATCATAAGGGGGCGAGGACAAGGAGTTGCTGGACCATAGGGGTGGTTGGGGGGAGAGAGAACATGAGCTGCTGGGCTATAGGGGTTGGGGAGGAAGAGGTGGGAAATGAAGCTGCTGGAAAATAAAGGAGAAGGGACAGAGCTGCTGGACTATAGGGGTGGGAAGAGAGAGGACACAACTGCTGGACCATAGGAGTGGTGGAGAGATAGGTGACATGGAACTTCTGGACTATAGGGGTGGGGGATGTGAGGAGACATGGAGCTGCTGGACTATGGGGGGGAGGAGGGGACATGAAGCTGGTGGTCCATAGGAGTGTAGGAGAGACAGGGTGATGCTGAATTATAGAGAGGGAAGGGAGAAGGGACAGGAAAGTGCTGGATCATAAGGGTGGAGGGAAAATGAGGGAATGGAAGAAGACAAGCGGAAATTTGAGAGGACAAATGGACATAACACACTGGAGAGAGCAGAAGACAGGAAAGCAGAAAAGAGAAACTGGGACCAAACACGTTTGGGGGGGGGGGGGGAATAAAATGACTAAAGGTAGAAAAAAGTGCTTTATTTTGAATTTAAGTGGACTATGTTAGCTTTGAGAAATGTGTAACTCCGATGTCTTGTTATTTGTTTAGTTAAAAGGAAACGCCTTTCTGTTTTTCTCTCTCCCATGTTGCAGTATAAGCCTAGTTTGACTTACTGAGATTCCCAGTTCAGTTTTGTCTTCATTTTTCTATTTCTCATTTTTGATCCCTTGTTCTGTATTTAATGAGGGTCTCGAGAAGCAGCAAGGTAAAAAGATCCTGACCCAATCTGGCTCCTTAGTCCAGCCACTACTGTAATTTATGAACCCCTTCACATGTTATCATATCTTTAACACTTAGAGGGGCATAATCGAAAAGGACGTCCAAGTTTTGTTGAGGACGTCCTCGCAAAACGTCCCGAAGGAGGGGCGGGGAAACCCGTATTATCGAAACAGGTTGGACGTCCATCTTTCGTTTCGATAATACAGTCAGGGACGTCCAAATCTTGAAATTTAGGTCGTCCCTAGACTTGGTCGTTTCAGATTTTCGGTGATAATGGAAACCAAGGACACCCATCTCAGAAACGACTAAATGCAAGCCCTTTGGTCGTGGGAGGAGCCAGCATTTGTAGTGCACTGGTCCCCCTGACATGCTAGGACACCAACCGGGCACCCTTTGGGGCACTGCAGTGGACTTCAAAAATTGCTCCCAGGTACATAGCTCCTTACCTTGTGTGCTGAGCCCCTCAAAACCCACTACCCCCAACTGTACACCACTACCATAGCCTTTACAGGTGAAGGGGGGCACCTAGATGTGGGTACAGTGGGTTTGTGGTGGGTTTTGGAGGGCTCGATGTTTCCTTCACAAATGTAACAGGTAGGGGGGAGATGGGCCTGGGTCCACCTGCCTGAAGTGCACTGCACCCACTAAAACTGCTCCAGGACCTGCATACTGCTGTCACGGACCTGAGTATGACATCTGAGGCTGGCATAGAGTCTGGCAAAAAATATTTTGAAAGATATTTTTTGAGGGTGGGAGGGGGTTAGTGACCACTGGGGGAGTAAGGGGAGGTCATCCCCAATTCTCTCCGGTGATCATCTGGTCATTTCGGGCACCGTTTTGTGCCTTGGTCGTAAGAAAAATACGACCAAGTAAAGTCGTCCAAGTGCTAGTCAGGGACGCCCTTTCTTTTCCTTTATGGGTCGAGGACATCCATGTGTTAGGCATGCCCAAGTCCCACCTTTGCTACGCCTCCGTTACGCCCCCTTGAACTTTAGCCGTCACTGCAACGGAAAGCAGTTGGGGACATCCAAAATCGGCTTTCGATTATACTGATTTGGATGACCCTGTGAGAAGGACTTCCATCTTCCGATTTGTGTCGAAAGATGGGCGTCCTCTTTCAAAAATGAGCCCGTTAGTATTCCTCTCCATGTCCAGTAATGTATACCACCTGCACTAGCCATGGGACAAAGAAGTTTCCTGTCAGTGGCAACAAAGGAGTAACCTTATGATCAAGCTTTAATTTTTTTACATAGCCAAATCCATATTTGTCATAACAGTCACACCAAAATTTGCTTAGCTAAAGAACTACCTATCTAAGATTCAGTGACAATGTAATGTCTAGGTCAGATCTATTGGATGTACCTTATAATGTGAAATGCAGTCTATTGGATTAAAAATTCCTCTTATTACACACTAACTGCACTATATTTATGAAGATCTGATATGGATAATCTCTCTTTTACCATAAAATAAGGTGTATTTTTATTATCCTAGCTTTGGGAAAAGAGAGTTTAGGGAAGAGGGTGTCTGAGCACATGGAACTACAGGTATAAAATATCACTATCTGAAAACAAATGGAATGACCTGAGATGGAAAACTTGCAGAGTGAGAAATCAGAGGCAGTATCAAGTTGTCATCCTCTCCCTTTTTCTTTAAAGTGCTCCCACCCCTTCCCTCTGTCACTAGTCCCGCTAGAGCTGAGAATCCCTCACATGTGAACATTCTTTGCCATGTCTCTTTTTTTTTTTTTTCTTCCTCTTCTGCAGGACATTTAGAAAGAAATCCAGCAGTATTAAGCGAGCGTCTCCTATCCCACAGCCAAGCACCCACACTTCCTCCTATTACACTGAGACAGTCACCTATATAAACAGTGGCAGGGAGCCCACTGCTAGGACATCATCGTTCTTGGAGCAGCAGCTGGAGAAGGACTCTCATTGGGGTGAGTGTGGTAAACGCAGCTGACTGAAGCCAATGGTCGGTCGTATGGTAAGTGAAAACTGCAGTGCTGCTGTGCCGCTGATTGCACAGTCCTGTAAGACAGTCCAGTCTCTGTTAGAGTCACTCTGTGGTGGATCTTGAGGAGCAGAGCATGTGTGCAGAAGGTTGGATGCTTGTATCCAGGAATGCCTACATGCACTGCATGGAGGGGGGGCATTCTTTTTCATCCTGCTAGACAAGATCACATGGATGGGTTGTGTTCCCTTCCTGACCAACAGGTGGAGGTAGAAAAACTAAATCTGTTCCAGTGATATGACCTGTATAGGAGCTTTAGTTGGAGGAGGAGGGATTAGCACTCCTTCCTCCTCTGCCAGGCACCACCTCAAAATGGCAGCGCCTTGTCCAGTGGGCAGGGCTTAACTTTCATATAAGGGAAGCGCACATGCCCTGGCACAATCCTCCCGCAGACACAGACCGATAATACTAATAGTGCACATAAGTTTGCATGCTATTAGCATTGCTCATAGGGGCGTTATTTTTCTGCGCTGTTCCGGTGGTAATTTTACTGTGCTGTTTGGAAGAGCGCAGGGAAATTGATCATCGGCCTGTCATTTGGGCAGTACTTGGGCCTGCGTGGCATGCAGTGGGAGGCCCACTCTGGAGGACAAGGCCATCAGCAAAGCTCCTGGCTGTCCCGAGTGCAAAGAGCTGCAGGGCAGGGAAGCTTGGTTTCCTCATAGGAGCGCACACTTTTGGCAATAAATTCTGCCATTTATAACTGTGCCTTGTGGCGTGCTGCAAGCCTACTTGGGTCCTTCAGGTGAGGTTACCATATTTTTCCCCTGGATCCCAATCTCATGTGGCAGATGGTGTGGGATTCCCGGAACTTTGACACATACCTCAAGATACCCTGGTGGTCTAGTGGCTTCTTTGGGGCAGGAAAGATTCCTACTCTTTCCTGCCCACTGCTTTGGTGTTGATCCTCCCCTGTCTGCTCTTTTAACATGGTTGCCAAGACTTCCAGCGGCGGCCTCGCGAGACTTCCACAACCAGTTGCCAACCAAAAAGTCGTATATGAGCCGGGGTTTCCCCCTTCCAGCAAAAACACCCTAATTCCCTCTGCAAAGAAGCCAAATCCCGTCCTACAAATGCTGTAGGGAGAGTTTGCATAGTAACTATCTGGGGAAAATTATTATTTGAATTAAGGCTATTCTACCTGAAGGAGAGAGGAAGGTCCCACCAAATCCTCAACTGTGCTTTAGTTTGTGTCATCAGCCTATGGAAGTTGAGTTTGTATAGTCGATTGGTGGAGAAGTAGCCTAGTGGTTAGTGCTGTGGACTTTTATCCTGGGAAACTGAGTTCAATTTCCACTGCAGCTCCTTGTGACTCTGGGCAAATCATTTAACCCTCTATTTCCCCAGGTACAAATATATACTACGTAAACTGCTTTGAATGTAGTTGCAAAAACCACAGAAAGGCGATATATCAAATTACATTTCCCTTTCATAGACAAGAGAACCCCCATATAAACAAATGAACCCTCTGCTCAGCGTAAAGAAAAGGGCCCAGGGCCGCCACACCAGCTCAACAGAAGGAAGAACCTCAGATTTCTCTAGATTTAATTTGAATCCGATAGTCCCCATATTCTCCAAAGCATTCTATTAACGCCTATAAAGAGTTCTCTGGATTTAATAGATGGACCAGTAGATCATCTGCAAAAGCTGCCACCTTGAAGTATAAGTACCTATGCCTTCTATCTCAGGGTTATTTAAAATATCTTGAATAAGAGGATCCAGAGTTAAAACAAACAGTGGGGAGAGGGGGCAGCCCTGAGGGGGTCCCCCAAGCAATGCTAATTGTGTCAAAGAACACCCCACTTACCCAGGTTTGAGCTTTAGGGGAATCATACAAGGTCTCAACAACACCCACGACGTAATCCCCTAGGCCATATTTTCACAAGGTGGCTAGCATAAATTGCCAGGAGACCCTATCAAAGGCCTTTTCTGCATCAAAACTCACTAAAAGGGAACGCAGCTTATTAAGGTGAACCACTTCCAGGGAGGACAGAATTTTGCATAGATTTTTAGATACCCTCCGCTCCCTGACAAAGC
Source organism: Microcaecilia unicolor (assembly GCF_901765095.1). Classification (NCBI taxonomy): domain Eukaryota; kingdom Metazoa; phylum Chordata; class Amphibia; order Gymnophiona; family Siphonopidae; genus Microcaecilia; species Microcaecilia unicolor. The sequence continues at coordinate 389,001,373 of NC_044031.1, read as the reverse complement.
CACTTGTGGGTCAGTGATCAGCTGAGACAGTACACGGGCCAAATTATTAGCCATCACCTTAGCTAGAAACTTTACTTCAAAGTTAAGGAGGGAAAGCAGTAGAACTCGGGTAAAGAGTGATCCTTACCCGGTTTTGGGCAAGACCACGATTTGCACCATGGAAAGGGTATCTGGCATGCTCTTCTGTACTAACATTGAATGAAATCTCTGTCAAGGGGAAGGCAACATAGTCTTGGAGTATTTTATAAAATTCTGCCCGAAATCCATCTGGCTCCGGGGTTTTATGGTTGGGGCTATGACTAGTAACCAATTTAACTTCATCCACTGAAATGGGTCTCTGAAGGATCTGGACAGAATCTGCATCTAAAAATGGGAGATCCATACTATTCAGATAGGTTGTATCCAAATCCTTATAATACAAAGAGGCATAATATCTATGAAAGTTAGCAGCAATATCTCCATTATCTGACACCAAAGAACCTGAGGAATTTCTCAAAGACTGGACCATTTTACTTCCCTCCCATTGTGTCACCAGTCTTGCCAAAAGAGCCTCTTATTTATTACCATGGCAGTACAATTTATATTTGTAATAGAGCCAGGATCTCAGTGTCCTGTGGTGAAGTGTTCAGAGTTAACTGAGATGCTAGGCATTATTCTCTGTGTTCCCAAATAGGAACCCTCCCATAGAACGTACGCTGGGACTGGAGCAATTGTTCCAACCGTAAGATCTCTCTGTCTCGAGCTCTATGCTTTTGCACCACATAAGCAAGTGTCTCCCCCTCAAAACTGCCTTTGCCACATCCCAAAGTAGTATAGGGGTTATCTGATGTTGGGCATTAAAGGCTTTGTAATACTTCCACTTAGCTATCAACAAATCATGGAAGGTGGTATCGTAATAAAGATCTGGGGGTGAATTGCCATGGTGGAGGGTCCCCTCCATTTCCTACAGGACACCAAAGCAACCATACCAAAGCATGATCTGAGATTTGGTAAGCATCAGTGTCTGTGGAACTAATATGAGAGAACAAAGACTGTGAGACCAATAAGTAGTCTGTGCAAGACTGAGTATGGTGGGCTCTGGAGAGATCAGTATAATCTTGGGTCGTAGGGTGCAAATCTAACATCAGGGCCCATTAAGCAATGGTATTCTTTTAGTCAAACCAATCCGATCAGACCTTCCAAGATTTGATGTATCCAAAGAAGGATCTGACATGGTATTGAAATCTCTCCCCAGTATCAAAGGGAAATCGCCCAGAGAAGCTAATTCCTTAATAAGGGTAACAAAGAATGTCGGTCATGGACATTGGGAGCATAAGCGTTACACAGTCACCCATTGTTGGTCTCTTGTCATGTGAACTATCACATAATGGCCATTCGAATCAACAGTCTGCTTGTGGATTTTGGATATCCAGCGATTTATGGAATAAAATAATACAACCTGCCTTTTTTCTTAGTAGCAGGGGAAGCCGCATAAGCTCCCACCCACCATCTTTTAAATTTAACATGTTCGATATCATCCAAATGCATTTCTTGTGCTTTTGATATGTGTTTTCCATTCATGGCTTGTAGAATTTTGCTGCGCTTAATTGGGGAGGACACACCTCCCACATTCTATGATGCAATTTTAATATTCATGTAATCCCAATTTACCTTGGGACCAGACTAGATAAGCACATACAAAGTACAGAGAAAGGTGTCCAGCCTATCACCCCCCTCCAACTGTAGCAAGGAAACAACGCCATGTGAAAGAGAAACAAAGACACTGTCTGAACTCTGTAATGTATAGTACAATCCCATTTGGGATTGGAAAAAATATAACATACCCCACCACCAAAACAAATATCCCATTCCCCCATTCACCGCCCTCCACCCCCCCCCCCCCAAGGCTCCACCATAGTCTACCCACACCTGCCACCTCTCCCTTTTAGATCCACTTCCTAATCCCCAACTAGGGAAAATGTTCCCATGGAGAGTAGCCTCCGCTCCCCCTCCCCAGACAGTCAGCCCCAACGGCCACAGAAAGAAAATACTGTAAGCAAGAAAAGGCAATTCAGAAGAGATCTGGCAACAAGAGGCTCCCGAATTCCACCTCCCCTGGCCTCAAGAGAGGCTTCCATTGCACATTTCATCACCACAGCAGAAGTCGGCAAAATTAAGGCTATCCAGCTTCCTGCACCAAGGTAAAGATCCTGCTGACCCTGGTCCATCACTCAAAGTTTGGCTGTATAGAGAAGCTCAAATGGCACTTTCTGTCTCAATCTAGAGCAATGTGGAGCAAATTCCCATTTCTGAGCAGGTACCTTTGGTGAATAGTCTTGGAAACAGAGAAGTCGCCAACCTTTGTATTCCAATTCTCTGCCCTGAGAGACTGCAGAATCATAGTCTTATGAGCAAAGCTCAAAGAGTTGCATTATACCACTCTAGGCCATCGATCTCCTTGCCTTTTTGGTCCAAGCCTATGGGTTTGTTCGATCCGAAGGGGACCCGCATTGTCCAGAAGCGCCAGAGATGTGAAACAAAGCCTCAAGAAAACCTCTCAGTTCTTCAGCTGTAATTGATTCCGGGATGCCCACCACCTGGAGATTGTTCTGGCGTGAGCGGTTTTCCAAATCAAGTTTTTCCTCCAGGGTCTGCACTTTTGGATGTTAGCTCGATGCTCTCTAGGCATCCTTTCACTGAATCAATTTTATCAGTTTCTGGAATTTATCTCCCCAGGTCTTGTCCATAAGCGAGGCCACTTCTTGTGAGATTTTCACAGCCCAGAGAGAACCCACCAAAGGGCCCGGTTAACTAACAGCATCAGGTACCTTGGGTGCGATTTTTATCTCGCTCCTTACACAGGAGTTTGGACGCCATAGATAGTCTGGGAGGGGGCAACCAAAGAGTAGGAAGTCAATATTCCCAGATAAATTCAACAGGAGGATGAAGGAGTGAGCTCAGACAGTCCAAAGCAGCACCCCCCCCCCCCTAAAAAACCCACAATGCAGCCCTGTTCTCAGACTACTGTGCAGAGCCACTGGGAGGACCATCAAGAGCCAAGAGGTGCAGGCACAAGGTGAGAAAAAGAAAAAATAATAATAAATAATAAAATAAAATAAGATAAAATAAAAAGGGAGGGAAGGAGGGGGGACTGCAGAGCTTCTTTCCTAGTACAGCTTGGCTGGGACTGCTTCTTGAAGGAGGCCCCCTCCTGGCTTCATGTGCCATCAAGTGCCACTCACTGCCTGGTCCCCAGCAGAGTCAGGACCCTTCCAGCCCTCTTGGATGGTCTTGCACCATCCAGGAGGCAGCCGCAGCAGATACCACCATCCCGAAGGCTGCCACAAGTTCCCTCGCTGACTTCCCATCACTTCCAGCTTCCATGTATGAGCTGATTCTGGCAACACTAAGAGCGGGCCCAAATTTTGCCGGCATGTTCTCTGCTCCATCGGCGGCTGTCTGCACCCTGGATCAGCACCTCGGATCTTGCAGGGTGCTTCAGGTTAGGTGTTGCTTCGGTACTGGTCACTGGCTTGGAGGTGGGGAGGCAAGTCTTGGAGGGTGACCCGGGAGCTCGGCAAACTGCGGCCATCTTGGCCAAGAGCTTCACCAGAAGTGCCCTATTTTGCATGACTTGTAAACAATCTAGTAATCTCTTAGTACAGCAAATTAGAGCTCAATTACAGTAATCAAATCTGGCCAGAACAAGCGCTTGAAAAAACAATCTAAACATTTAAATTTCAAAATGTTTCCTAATAGCTCTAAGTTTTCTTAAAGTAGTATACTTCAATATTGTGTTTTCAATCACCAGGGATAGACAGGTTTCCTGGAGTCCTGCAGATCTTGCTTGTCCTTCGCTATTGAAAATATGATAGTTGAAGCAGCACCCTCCAGTAGCAAGACTAAGTAGAGGACTCCTGCTCAGCTTAGAGGAAACAGTACCGGCCCTATAAAGTATGACGCTTCACCCCAAACAGCTACTGTGTCTTGAAATTTATTGATGAACCCATCTAAGGAGCTGTTAACTTCTGCTTTCTCTCTTCTGCACAAGCACACAGCCCTATGCTATCTCTCCCCTCCACTCCTTCCCGCTATGCCTATGTCATGTACTTGGTCCATTGTTAACCAAAGTCTACATTTCTTTAAACAGAGACTGACTTGTTTCGCAAGAGACTGGGTACTGATAACACATACAGCAGCTCCACCAATGGAGTATCGGACACCAAGACAACCTACGATGTGTATGGATCTTCATCTGGATATTCCTCTGAGGAAGATTATACAGGTAAAGGGGGTACTTGGAATGGTTAACTTCTCATATTTTATAGTGCATGATATAAATTTGAGGTATTCATAAAGCAATTATGAAATTGTCCTTCATTTCATTTATTGAATAGATATAGAAGAAATTAGAAAGTACCAAGAGTGGTTTAGCCATTGTACCCTACTTCTAAGATTTGGCACAGTGCTGGTGCATGCAATGGAAAGGCATATGGCACAGTGATGAATTATCTCAAATCAGTACTCTTTGTAATTAGTGGGCCTCTGCTACCATCTGTCTTTTTTCGTTGTTGGTTTTTTTTTAAACTTGTGTTGGACCTACATAAAGAATAGATATTTTTTTTGTTGACAAAATTTTGTTAATAAAAATATAACATAGCACAAATACAATGCCTCAAGTAACATAATTTACAGCTCCTCAAAACATAGTTGCTCAGTGAAACAATGCCAAAGCACATATAACTGTTTTGATATCAGAACCATTTCCCTTCCCCCCCCCCCCCCCGACTCACAGAAAACTGTACAATATCGGAGCATGCCGTTGGGCCTTCCGCATCCCTTCCTCACCCAAACATCCCAGTCCTTTCCACCTCCCCTTTAATCTCCCCTCTTGCAAAGAACAGAATTTTATTGTCTACCTGACCAGTCCAGAATAAGCAGGTTTTTCCCCTCTACCATCTGCTGGAGACAGAGAACAACAGCTTGTGAACTCCTGCTTATATAGGGCACTGTGCAGCCCCAGCCACCCCCATATTCACTGTCTACATCAGATAGTAGGTGGCTATATCAGTGCATTGTGTTTCTATAACTGGTTTGGATGTGTTTCCTGGGCCCAGTTGGAGAACTAGTCGCCCAGTTGAACCTGGGCAACTGGGAGTTTTTCTGAGTCCTCTGCCTAATCTTAGGAGGAGGAGTCCATGTCCCTTTCCTTCCTCTCTCTCTAGCCCCCTCTTTCTTCTTTCTTTACCCTCCTTATCTTAGGACTAATCTTGCTCTGCTTGCATTCCTCTTCCCTCCAGAAGCACTCTATTTAAAAAAAGAGATGTTTTTGCAGGAGTTCTGCCAAAGTGGTAGGTAAGGCTGGCAGGGCAGGTGGTGAGGACTCTTTCCCTGGGACAAAGAGAGAAGGACAGGCCAGTTCAGCATTGGGTGCTGTGCAAGTGCTGCAGCTGAGTCACTGCAGCCTAGAACAGCTTTGGGAGTGGGTACGTGCAGTGCATCTTTCTCTGCAGCAGTGCAGGATCTTGCTGAGCACTGGGAGTGGCGCAGGGAGTCCTTGGCAGCGATGGTCACATGTGCTACTCCTACTGCGGGCCCCCTGCTTGAGGGAGCTCAGAGTAGTGCAGATCCTGCTGCAGTGGAACAGCGGGGCATCCTCAGCATGTGGAACTGCTGGTTGGAGCTCAGGCTGATTTCCAAGGGAGGGTGGTTAGGTTGGAATTGAGCAGCACTTTGCTTGGTACCAGGAGGCCTCAGTGGTATGGGGATGGCCAAAGGGGGGAAAATGGAGGGAAAACCTCTACGTATACAGTCACAAAACAAAGAGAAGAGGTGGACTAATGGTGCTCCCACAGTGAAGGAAAATAGGATACCAGACAGTCAAGCAAAGGTAAAAATAACAAATTATTGAACAACTAGTAAAAAAGCCCCGTTTCTGATGCAAATGAAACGGGGGCTAGCAATGTTTTCTTTTGTGTGCATGTGGGAGTGTGTGTGTCCCTGCCCTCTGGCCTCTCTCCCCTCCCCCCTCTGAGTCCTTCACTGTCACAGAGCCAGCGATTTGATTTCGTGCTCTGCTGTTTTCCTTCACTGACTGTGTTACAGAGAGGGCGGGGCAGACACTCATAGGGAAACTGGATATCTCGCCCCCTTCACACTTCCGGCTGGAGGCTTCATAGAACGTTGGTGTTGCTTTTTATATAGAGAGATTGTAAAAGGGCCAAAAGGATTAAGCTATAAAGTTTTACTTTGAGGCATACATATAACATAGTAACATAGTAGATGACGGCAGAAAAAGACCTGCACGGTCCACCCAGTCTGCCCAACAAGATAAACTCACATGTGCCATTTTTTGTGTACACCTTACCTTGATTTGTACCTGTCTTTTTCAGGGCACAGACCGTATAAGTCTACCCAGCACTATCCCCGCCTCCCAACCACCAGCCCCGCCTCCCACCACCGACTCTGGCACAGACCGTATAAGTCTGCCCAGCACTATCCCCACCTCCCAACCACCAGCCCACCACCGGCTAAGCTTCTGGGGATCCCTTCCTTCTGAGCAGGATTCCTTTATGTTTATCCCACGCATGTTTGAATGCAAATAGGCTTTACAGATGGATGGAATCTACACTGAGCCCTGTTTCGGCAAAGAATGCCTGCTTTGGAAGTCACAAGTCTAAAAAGTCACTAAACAAACTTGACTAATAGTATACACAGTAGTCTCAAACTGTGTTGAGCACTCAATGGTCAGCTCCTGGATGCTGTAGGGTTAAGTGTTCTCTACAGTACTGGTTAAATGTTCTTTTCAAGTGCTTTCTGATTTTTAGGAAGGGGCTTTTTTTATGTCCTAGGGATTTGTACGGTCTCTCTCCTAACCGTTTTTGCATTGCTGGGCACAGTTGTCTGAGATTTTTGCAAAAAAAAAAAAAAAAAAGATTCAAAAAGCCAGAACCTTTTTGGGAATATTAAGGTTGTCTTTTTCCTTCCAGGTCACTTTCCCTTGGATTCTGACAGCTCCGGTTCAGGTTTCAAGAGCTGGATATCTTGGGTTGGGTCTTTGCTATGGCTGATTGTCACATCACCAGGTGAGTGTAAGGGCTGCTAGTCAGGGCCACCGGGGGGGGGGGGGGGGGCCTTCAAGATTCCCGTGCCAGCCATAGAAAAGCCGCCTTTTTTTGTTTTTTTTCAGTGGTGCTGCATCCAGCCTGACAGCCTCGCTCGGTCTGATCCAGCATATTTCCCTCCCAACCCTCCCCCTTCCCAGTTCTCTACTTGTCTCGGAGTCATTGGTTGGTAGGCAGTAGTGATAGAGAGAGACTGCTCTGCTGGCTATGGGTCCTTCTTACTGCCATGTCCTGCCTTTGCAAAAACAGGAAGTTACTTCGCAGGAGGTAGGATGTTGCAGGAAGAAGGATCTGTGGCTGGCATAGCAGTCTGTCTTGATCACTGCTGCCTGCCAGCTGATGACTTTACTTTTGACTGCTGTGGCGGCAGTGGGGTCCTTAAGATTGTTTGCCCCGGAACCAGCTTTGTCTCACGGCGGTCCTGCTGCTATTAAACTGGTATGTCCTGGGTTTGTCAAGTTGTCCTTACCATATGGCTCCAGAAAAAGGAGGACGGATTGAGCCAGCCGGGTTTTACTTCCATTGCTTTCAATGGAAGTAATTGAGCCAGCCGGGTTTTACTTCCATTGCTTTTAATGGAAAGCAGTGGAAGTAAAAACCGGCTGGCTCAATCCGTCCTCCTTTTTCTGGAGCCATATGGTAACCCTACAGTGAGTTAAAGGGAATTTTTCAGCTCTCAATGAAAGGGGTTTGCATCTGTTAAGGGTCTAGGGTTGATAGTTGTAAATTTCATTAGATTGTGATATGATACAACTGATGTTGAAGTGGCCCCTGTGCTGTTGCAGCTGGTTGTATTCATTTTGTGCTGGTGGCAGCAGTGAAAGTCAGTGATGTAATCATGTCCCTGGCTGACTGGGACATGGTGGCATTGTAAGTCACTTCTCATTCACGGTATTATTTCCTAACTGGGTGCTGAAAAACATTTTCAAATAAAGCACATAATTTTATAGAGACAACATAGACACTTCTGTATCTTAATAGCCTATTATAACATAGGCTTTTAGAACTGTCCTCTTCGTGCAAAGTTTCACACACAAATTTACACATGCTGGAGGCCAGAACAGCTTTGCGTGACATTATTGCCCAAGAGAAGCCATGCCTACTATCAGGATAGGATTAACTCTTCTATGGGCCCAATGCAAACAAGTACACTGTTCCCCCCCCCCCCCCCCCCCCCCCCCCCCCAAGGACCAGCATTTCCTTTGGAGTGAAGCTTACTGGTGGTGTTTCTTATTATCAAGCTTTGTCCTGAGCGGGGAAAGGGAGAGAAAATGTTACAACACATGTGCCTATGCACCAGTGACCATGGATAAGGAGATAACAGGCAGTCCAGAGCAATAGCTACCTTTCTTGCACCCCATGTAACAGCTCTGGTGGTTGCTATCTCGTGTAGGGTAAGTTATGCATGTGTTGAAGAGTTAATGTTGCTACGTCGGGCCTAGTTTGCCTACGCTTCAATCTGGCCCTGCCTGCCATTTAATATACAAATTTCTGAGTAGCTTTTATTGGTTTTATTATTCAAGAAATAGAGTAAGCAGTCAGGGAAAGATCTTTAGCTTTTGCTTTGGCCAAAAACTGTCAGGAGAGCTGAAAAATTCCCTTTAAACAACTCCTGCCTCCTAAGATGTGTTGTGGTGGATTACATAGTTTATTCTTCCATTGCCCAACCGAAAAACAACAACATTATTTCATTTCATGCCGTGTGTGCGAAGCATGGCCTATGTGTAGATTTTATTGAGACACAGATCTTTGCACATTTACATAGCTCTGAAGCAAATGAACCACTGCCGGTTCAGAGGTCATTTCCTGAAGAGAGGCATAATATGCATCGCTGGTACCACATGAAGAGAAATGCCTCTTATGTCCCTGTTGGCTGGACTGGGTAATGGTCTTTTTAACACAAGACCGTGGAAAAGAAAATAATTTAAGCATGGGTTGTGTACCATCTAATGATCAGTGAAGGATAAACTAGGAATTGTTAACTGTGAAAGATGCTCTAGGGTGGAATTCTATAATGGTGCACCTGTATTAAGGTGCCTGTGTGGCGTCTGTTGTATAAAGGAAAGAGGTACCCACCTCTTTGTAGGATATTAGCTTAACAGGTAAATTACAAGCCTAAAATTTAGATATGAGCACTTAATGCCAGACATAGAGCAGGTACCAGAGAGATGTACCTAATTTATAATATTCTATAAGTTGTGTATATAAGTGGAATCCTGCCCATGTGTTGTGAAACATGTGCTGTGTAAGAAATGCACCTATTTACAGAATAGGGTTTAAGCAGATTTTCAGCCTTTGCATTTATGCTGGTGGTCTAGTCATTTATTTATTTATTAGGATTTATTAACTGCCATTATGAAGAGATTCACCCAAGATAGTGTACAGCAGGTACAGTTTAACATAAAATTTACAATTTTGTTAACAACATAATAGTAGTAAAATGACCAAGTATAAGCAAGCATAAATACAATGAATGAGGTTAAACTTGAAAAAGCAAGTTGAAACCTAATAATAGGACTAATAAGAAACAGGATCAAAAATATATACACATTTAACAGCACTGAAATTCAAATACCAGAAATATAATATGCATTGTGTTGTTAGCACCTTATTTATAGAATTCCATATCATCAAGCTGATCAATCCATAGACTGGTGGGTTGTGTCCATCTACCAGCAGGTGGAGATAGAGAGCAAACTTTTGCCTCCCTATATGTGGTCATGTGCTGCCGGAAACTCCTCAGTATGTTCTCTATCTCAGCAGGTGGTGGTCACACACAGCAGCAGCTCTGGCTAGGCCTCCAAGCCTAATCCTTAGGTTTTGTTGAGGCCTGGGGTTGAGGGCTCTTTTGAGCAAGTGCAAACCTGGTGGTGCCAGGTCCCTCCTTTTCTCCCCCCTCCCGCTGGCTCCGTTTAAAAAAAAAAAAAAAAAAAATTTTAAACGTCTTTAAAGGCGTTTATTTTGGCGTTTATTTAAACGTTCAATGCAGCTACTCACTGGGACACCAGTTCGTTACAGCTCGGAGCGGCAAGCAGGTAATTTTACCTTTTTCTAGCGGGCAGGGGGTTCCCCGATTCTTCTCCTCGTGGCATATGGCGTCGGAGGGCGAGGGCGCAAAGGGTCGCTCCCCGGATCGCTGGAGCGCTTCTAGAGGGGATGCGGGGGTTTTACAGCCTGATTCGCCCTTGATGGGTGACAGTTTAGTGACCGATGAATGTCCCGGTCCTTCCTCCGGCGTGGCAGTTTTTCCCGCCATAAACGCCCATCCCCCGCTCCTCGCCTCCGCCATCTTGGCCGGCCACGCGGCTCGGACGGCTTCTTCGGGGGCCGCCCTTGAGGTTGGAGACATTAATGCCATGAACGCCCTTAATTTGGGCGACGGCACAAAACCGGCTAATGTTAAGAGCCGTTCTTCCCGCGCGGCTCCTTCGCGGAGTTTCGCGCCGGACGCCATTTTGGATGCGCAGCATGTCTCTCCCCCGCTATTTCGAGCGCCGGTTGAGAGTGCGTCTAGGGCTGTTGCCCAGGCTGCGGAAGTGCACAGTCTGGGGGGTTTCTCCCCCGAGTTTGTTTTGCTGCTGCATCAGGCCTTCCTCATGCACAACGCTGCCCCTGCTCCCTCGTCTGGTAAAGAGGTTGAGGTTCCCAGAGGCAAACGCCCTCGGGTTGATTCCCAGGCCTTGGAGGAATTTGTCTCCTCCGATGTAGATGAGGGCAGCGTGTCTGAGGTCTCCCAACGGTCCTTTGCGGATTCCTTGGAGGAGACGGATCCCCGCTCGGTTGGAGCGGATGACCCCTCTGCAGCGCGGCTTTTTAGCCCAGAGGATTTGCCCAACCTGTTGTTACAGGCCATGGACACTTTGAAGATTTCCTCTCCGGAGGACGTCTCTCCCTCAGCCCCTGTTGGCTCTGCCATTATGCTGGGGACGAAGCGCCCGCCTAGAACCTTCCACGTGCATGATGCCATGCACACCTTAATTTCGGCTCAATGGGATGCCCCAGAAGCGAGCCTTAAAGTGGCTAGGGCTATGTCCCGCCTCTATCCTTTGGCCGTGAGTGAGCGTGAGGCCTATCTGTGGCCTACCGTGGATTCTTTAATCACTGCGGTGACTAAGAAAACGGCGTTGCCGGTGGAAGGTGGCACGGCCCTAAAGGACGCCCAAGACAGAAGATTGGAGGCGGCCTTAAGGTCGTCCTTTGAGGCGGCTGCTTTAAGTTTGCAGGCCTCAGTTTGCGGCTCCTATGTGGCCAGGGCGTGCCTGACTATGGTGCAGCGGGCTTCCCCCTCGGATCATTCCTTGAGGGCTGATTGGCCGGCCCTGGAATCGGGCTTAGCCTATTTGGCAGACTTGCTGTATGATGTCTTGAGAGCCTCAGCTAAAGGCATGGCTCAGACAGTCTCTGCGCGGCGGTGGCTTTGGCTGAAACATTGGTCTGCTGACCACGCCTCTAAATCCCGCCTGGCTAGATTGCCTTTTAAAGGCAAGCTGCTCTTTGGGATCGAGCTGGACAAAATCGTGACCGATCTCGGCACGTCTAAGGGCAAGAAGTTACCAGAGGTCAGGGCTCGGGCTAGTGCTCGTCCCGGTACCTCCAGAGGACGGTTTCAGGAAGCCCGTCGGTACCGCCCGGGCAGGTCGGGTTCTTCTGCCCCCTCTTCCTTTAAGAGGAATTTCTCCCCCAAGCAGCATTCCTTTCGCAGAGACCGCCGTCCCGGAGGTGCTCCCTCCGGTCCTCCCCCAGGGTCTCGTACCCAATGACGGGGTCTTGGTCCACGCCCCAGTGCAGATTGGAGGACGGCTGTCCTCGTTTCTGGGCGAGTGGACCACAATAACTTCAGACGCTTGGGTGCTGGAAGTCATCAGAGACGGCTACAAGCTAGAGTTCTGCCGACCCTTAAGAGACGGGTTTGTACTCTCTCCCTGCAAGTCTCCGGTCAAAGCTGTGGCAGTGCAGCAGACTTTGGACAATCTGATCCGCCTGGGTGCGGTCGTTCCGGTGCCAGAAAGTCAGCTTGGCAAGGGGCGTTACTCCATTTACTTTGTGGTACCAAAGAAAGGAGGTTCTGTCCGGCCTATCCTCGTCCTCAAAGGGGTCAATCGGGCCTTGAAAGTGCGGCACTTTCGCATGGAGACTCTCCGCTCTGTTATAGCGGCAGTGAAGGCAGGGGAGTACCTGGCATCCTTGGACATCAAGGAAGCATACTTGCATATTCCCATCTGGCCTCCTCATCAACGCTTTCTGCGTTTTGCAGTCCTGGGCCGACACTTCCAGTTCAGAGCCCTCCCTTTCGGGTTGGCTACTGCTCCGCGGACCTTTTCCAAAGTAATGGTGGTCATAGCGGCCTTCCTGCGAAAGGAAGGAGTACAAGTCCATCCTTATCTGGACGACTGGTTGATCCGAGCCCCCTCTTATGCAGGGTGCGGCAAAGCTGTGGACCGGGTAGTTGCTCTTTTGAGCTCCCTGGGATGGATCATCAACTGGGAGAAGAGCCAGCTGCACCCGACTCAGTCCCTGGAGTATCTGGGAGTTCGATTCGACACCCAAGTGGGCAGAGTGTTCCTGCCAGACAATCGGATTGTCAAGCTTCAGGCTCAGGTGGACCAGTTCCTAGTAGCCTCTCCTCTTCGGGCTTGGGACTATGTGCAGCTGTTGGGCTCTATGACGGCCACGATGGAAGTAGTGCCCTGGGCCAGGGCTCATATGAGACCACTTCAACACTCTCTGCTGCAGCGCTGGACTCCGATGTCGGAGGATTATGCTGTGCGCCTTCCCTTGGATCCAGCAGTGCGCAGGGCGCTGAGCTGGTGGATGCAGACAGACAAGTTGTCTGCGGGAATGCCTCTGGTGACCCCAGAGTGGATTGTCGTCACGACGGACGCCTCTTTGTCGGGCTGGGGAGCCCACTGTTTGGGAAGGACAGCGCAGGGGCTCTGGTCTCCTGCAGAGGCAAAGTGGTCTATCAACCTCCTGGAACTCAGAGCCATTCGGTTGGCGCTTTTGGAGTTCATCCCGGTACTGGTGTTGAAGCCTGTACGGGTCCTGTCGGACAATGCCACGGCTGTGGCCTATGTCAACCGCCAGGGAGGTACCAAGAGCGCCCCTCTAGCCAAGGAGGCTATGAGTCTATGCCAGTGGGCAGAAGCGAACCTAGAACAGCTGTCAGCGGCCCACATTGCCGGAGTCATGAATGTCAAGGCGGACTTTCTCAGTCGCCATACCTTGGAGCCCGGAGAGTGGCAGCTATCTGCTCAGGCGTTCTTGGACATCACGAAGCGTTGGGGCCAGCCGAGCCTAGATCTGATGGCGTCATCGGCCAATTGCCAAGTGCCGCGCTTTTTCAGCAGAGGACGGGACCCTCGATCCCTGGGAGTAGATGCTCTTCTCCAACAGTGGCCGACACAAGAGCTTCTCTATGTGTTCCCGCCCTGGCCCATGTTGGGCAGGGTGCTAGACCGGGTGGCAAAGCATCCCGGCAGGGTAATCCTGGTGGGTCCGGATTGGCCCAGACGTCCCTGGTATACGGACTTGATCAGGCTCTCAGTCGACGATCCTCTGCGGCTGCCAGTGGAGCAGGGCCTGTTACATCAGGGTCCCGTGGTGATGGAGGATCCCTCCCCCTTTGGTCTTACGGCCTGGCTATTGAGCGGCAGCGTCTGAGGAAGAAGGGCTTCTCAGACAAGGTCATCGCCACTATGCTGAGAGCGAGGAAGCGCTCTACTTCTACTGCTTACGCCAGGGTTTGGCGTATCTTTGCAGCGTGGTGTGAAGCAGGCTCACTTTCTCCTTTCACTGCTCCAATTTCTTCAGTGTTGGCGTTCCTGCAAGAAGGTCTGGACAAAGGCCTGTCGCTCAGTTCCCTTAAAGTCCAGGTAGCGGCTCTGGCTTGCTTCAGGGGCCGCCTGAAGGGTGCTTCCCTGGCTTCGCAGCCAGATGTGGTGCGCTTTCTCAAGGGGGTTAATCACCTGCGCCCTCCTCTGCACTCAGTGGTGCCTGCGTGGAATCTCAACCTGGTGCTAAGAGCATTGCAGAAGCCGCCGTTTGAACCCTTGTCAAGGGCATCTCTGAAAGACCTGACGTTGAAAGCAGTCTTTTTGGTGGCTATCACTTCAGCCAGAAGAGTTTCCGAGCTCCAGGCGCTCTCATGTCGAGAGCCTTTTCTGCAGTTCACTGAGGCAGGAGTGACTATTCGCACAGTGCCTTCCTTTCTGCCCAAGATTGTTTCTCGCTTCCATGTGAATCAGCAGCTCTGTCTCCCTTCCTTTCGTAGGGAGGACTACCCAGAGGAGTACTCTGCTCTTAAATATCTGGATGTGAGACGAGTCATCATCAGATACTTGGAAGTGACCAATGATTTCCGGAAATCGGATCATCTGTTTGTCCTGTATGCAGGTCCTCGTAGGGGTCTGCAGGCTGCTAAGCCTACAGTGGCAAGATGGGTCAAGGAAGCCATTGCAGCGGCTTATGTGGCCGCGGGGAAGGTGCCGCCTATCCAGCTGAAGGCTCACTCCACAAGAGCTCAGGCGGCCTCGATGGCAGAGGCCGGTTCCGTCTCCTTGGAAGAGATATGCAAGGCGGCAACTTGGGCTTCGGCCCATACATTCTCCAAGCATTACCGCTTGACTGTGGGTGCTCGGGCGGAGGCCCGGTTTGGAGCTTCAGTGTTGCGGTCAGGGTTTTCTATGTCCCGCCCTGGGTGAGTACTGCTTCGGTACATCCCACCAGTCTATGGATTGATCAGCTTGATGATATGGAAGGTAAAATTATGTATAATCATACCTGATAATTTTCTTTCCATTAATCATAGCTGATCAATCCATAGCCCCTCCCAGATATCTGTACTGTTTTTATTCTGGTTGCATTTCAGGTTCAAGTTCAGTCTTCAGTTACTTCAGAAAGACTTCGTGTTCAAGTTTTTTCACTTGGATTCTTCAAGAGTTAAGACGAGTTTGTGTTACAGTGAGCTGCTGCATTCCTCTCCCCTCCGTTTTACGGGGCTGGATTGAGACTTAAAATTCTGCCGGCACTCCCTCCCGCTTCGTGCGGCTGTAGGGCAGTTTTGTACCCCTCCCGCTTCGGCGGTGTTAGGGTCAGTCAGCTCCTCCCGCGGTTGCGGTTGCAGGATAAGCCAGATCCCCCCGCATCGGCGGGTGTGGTGTCCCTCCCCCGCTCCGCGGGGATGAGCTGGACGGATTCCCCTCCCCCACTTGTGTGGGGATGAGCTGGGTTAATTCCCCTCCCCCGTTTCGGCGGTGGTGAGCTGGGCAGAGTGTCCCTTCGTGGGTGTAATTCTCTAAGTGCTGAGTCCTGCGGATGGAGCTTTGATATCGACATACTGAGGAGTTTCCGGCAGCACATGACCACATATAGGGAGGCAAAAGTTTGCTCTCTATCTCCACCTGCTGGTAGATGGACACAACCCACCAGTCTATGGATTGATCAGCTATGATTAATGGAAAGAAAATTATCAGGTATGATTATACATAATTTTACCTTCCCTTCCGTGTGTGTGTGTGTGTGGCAAAGAAGCAAAACATCAGGCATGTTGGACCACCTCCCCAAAGTTTGACTTTGAATTCTTGATATTGTTGAAAACTGCTTAGTCGCCAGTTGGATCAATTTGCGGTATATCAACTGGACAAATAAATAATAAAACAGCTGGAGGAAACCTTGTCATTGGACACAGTTTGGGTTGGGCAAATGGCAGGGGTTCTAATGTTGAATTGGTTCCCTCATGCCATTATGACTTTCTTACCCTCAAAGTAAGCAGGCAAACTGTGCATGTGATCTCCTTTCTTACTTCTCCTGGCAGCTAAGCACTTGCCTGCTGGAGAGAGGGCGACCAGTTGCCTTTTTCCCTGTCATCTTGGTTTGTTGGGCTGCATATATGGAAGTGCAGCCCACGAGTCCTTGCAGAACAAGAGGCTAAACCCAGGATTGGCTTAGTCTGTCAGGGCTTTAATGTTTTCATTAAAAAAAAAAAGATTTCAAGAAGGGCAGGTTTGGAGCTGAGCACTGCTGTGGGAGGATTTGGGTTTGACACTGGTGTATGAAGGGACTGATTTTCAGCCCTGTTTTATTTGCCCTTAATTTCAAACTCGTAAGATGGATTCTTTGTAAGCTTTGTCCAATCATAGAACCTCTTCTAGAGATGCACCATGTCTTTAAGGCGTGCACAGATTTATGACACCTGCAGAATTGGGTCGATCTGGCCTAATCCTTTTCTGGCTTTGTACAGTTTGCCTGTGAATATTACTTCCTTTCTGCCAACAAACCCGCCTCTGTTTTCTCAACACCTCCTCCTCCTTTGTTTTAGCTAAGGATTTCCAGAATTCAGAAGGACTTGTTAAGGTTTGTGCCTCATGCAGAAAAATGGCTTGGAGGTATTGCTTTCTGCACTGTGCAGTGCCAGTATTTTATTCTGTTCCTCTTTGTGATGGATTCTCTCTTGTCTGTTTCGGTTTGCACAGGAAAACTCTTTGGACTATTGTACTGGTGGATTGGAACCACATGGTACCGGCTGACAACCTCAGCATCGCTCCTCGATGTCTTCATCTTAACAAGGTTAGTGCCAGAATCGGGACAAAGGGGACCCGGCCCAGCATGGGTCATTCTGCATCCAGTGAATTGTGATACTGAATTTTGTCACTGGCACAGGGATACAAAATGGCCTTTCATATCTAGGTCACCACTGTGACTCTGACTCTAAGTAGAGGAGAGCCTGTCTTTTCACAGTTCAAGGTCTTGTGCAGAACTAGTCTTGGGTCAGTTTCATTCATGGCTGCCAACTTTACATCACCCAAAATTATACACTAAGTGGCTGTTGTAACAGAGATGACAAAGATGGAATGGTCTTGGAGATGGGTTCTTCCTTCCAGGGTAGGGTGAAGGTGCCCTGGTGGGGGAAGTGTGTGAAGGTGCTAAGGCCCCAATGCTGAGAAGCAAATATGGGTGCTAGAGGCCTTTGGCGCCAGACTAACGCCCGCATTTGCTACCACAAAATGTTCAGAGATGGCGAGTGAGTGAAATAACGAGCATGCCAGTTCTGAGTGCTAAATTCCTCCCCAAAGCTCAGTGGGCAGTGCGTCAAAGAAGGGCGCTGCTTCCACGGCAAATCCTACACCAGCTCGGAGCTGGTTTTAGTGTTTGCCAGGGCATTGAGGAGGATTGGGGAGACCCTGTTCAGCATGCATTTGCAAGCTTCCAGGCCCCCCACCCTCCCCAAACACAAGGGCCTGGAGGTGGATCCCCCAAACCCCTCACCCCCCCAAGCACATAGGCCCCCCCACCATGAATACATTGAACCCTGGTGGTCCAGTTAGGACCCTTGCCAGTCCTGGCCTGGCATCACCCCCCCCCCCCCCCCCGAAAACTAACCTTGGTGGTCTAGTGTTGATCCTCCCCAAGCCCCCTCATACCTTTAAAAGAGTCCTAGCTTCAAATAGGAGGAGGGACTAGCACTCCCTCTTTCCTCCTGCGGGAGCCACCTCAAAATGGTGACACCCTGTTCTGCCTAGCACACCTCAGGATGAACTGGGCAAGGTGCTGCCATTTTGAGGTGGGGCCTACATGAAGAGGGAGGGAGTGCTAGTCCCGCCTCCTTTTTGAAGCTAGGACTCTTTTGAAGGTATGAGGGGGCTTGGGGAGGGGGGAGGAGCAACGTTAGACCACTAGGACTAGCTTTCGTGGGGGGGGGAGGGGGGAGGCGGCCCAGACCAGGCCTGGCAAGGTTGCCACTGGACCACCAGGGTTCAATGTATTCACAGTGAGGGGTCTGGGGGTCCACCGGACCTCCAGGCCCTTGTGTTTGGGGGTGGGGGGGAGGTCTGGCTTTAGGTTTGACAGGCCCGGGCTTTTCTCTTTCCCGGACCTGTCAAACTTCTGCGGTAGGATTGTACCTTGAGTGTGTACCCAGGCACAATCCCACCGCACTTTCTGCCTATGATCAACGCTAATATTTGCACCTATATTTGCATGTTATTAGCGTTGATTATAAGAGTGTTCTTTGCGCTGTTCTGTCATGTAATTTTTATGGCTTTGTTCGGGAACAGCGTGGCGAACTGATTGATCATCAACTCCTACTAAGTGCCACTGCTGGGCTTGTGTCTGACTCATGGCCTCTGTGTTTCTCTGCTGTTTCTAGGCACTCCTCCATTCTGAAGAAGGCTGTTTTAATCCTACTGCTTCTAGCATGCATCTGTTTAGGTGAGCTCTTACACTTTACATGTGTCACGTGAAGGACCTCATCAATCTGTGAAGAGAAAAAAAAAGAATTCTTTCAACATCTGGTGAAAGGTTCCATATCCGCTGTGCTCTCTCCTCCTCTCATTCCATACCTGTTGAACAGCTCTTGAAAATAAAGTCCTCATTAGAGGTTCAGGGGTCTGGGGGGGCACAGGGATTTCTTTTCTTTAAATCGGTGACAGGGGATCAGAGAGGCAGGGCCGTGCCTAGGGTCTCTGGTGCCCCCCTGCAGACTATCAGTTGGCGCCCCCCCCCCCCCCCCCATCTAGCATAAAATTCCATAAATAAGTAAATAAATATAAACTTTTAATGTTGAGCACCTGATTATCAAAGTGGACATATTCCAAACACTATAATGAAAATAAAATGATTTTTTCTATCTTTGTTGTCTGGTGACTTTGTTTTTCTGATCATGCTGGCCCAGTACCTGATTCTGCTGCTATCTGTCCTCTTAACTCCATTTCTAGGCAGTAGCGTAGCCAGACTGCCAATTTTGGGTGGGCCTGAACCCAAAGTGGGTGGGCACAAAATTTTCTCTCTACCCCCCCCCCCCCCCCAGCAAAATTTAGTCACACTCAGATGCATTTGTCACACAGGGTAAAGTGCTGCTTTTCAGTGCATCAGATTTCAGACAATTTATTTAATAGCCTAATCCTTTTCAGTGAGCTTTCAGAGGCCAAAACCTCCTGCCTCAGGTCACTATAATGCTGTTACGGTATCCTCTCCTGACCTAAGGAAGGAAGTATTGGTCTCTGAAACGTTAACACCATATTACTTTATCCTAAATTAAAAATAAAATTATTTTCTTTACCTTTGTTGTATGGCCATTTACTTTTTCTCATTGTGTTGCTCCCAGTCTCTAGATTCTGCTTTCCTTCATTTTCGCTTAACTCTTCTGCCATGGTTTCCTGGCCATTTGTCATTTTTCTCTCCTTTTTCTTTGCTTTCTTCAATATTTTTCTGCCTCTCTCTGTGCCCAGATTTAATTCATTCTTACTATCCATTCTTTAATTTCCTTCATCTACTTATGGCTTTACATCTTTTTCTCACCCTTGTTCTCCCCATGCCCCTTCCTCTTATTCTCCAATCTTTCACTACTCCCCCTTTCCATGCAGCAGCTCTCCTCTTTCTCTCCCCATCCTTCCAGTGTCTCCCCTCTCTCTCCCCATCCTTCCAATAGTCTCCCCTCTTTCTTTCTGCATCCTTCCATCCAGTGTCACCTCTTTCTCCCTACCCTTCCATCCAGCGTCTTCCCTCTTTCTCTCCCCATCCTTCTACCCATCTACCCTCTCTCCTGATCCTTCCATCTAATGTCTCTCTCCCTCCTTCTAACCAGTGTCTATCTCTCTACCCTTTTCTGTTCAGTGTCCCTTCTCTCTCCACATCCTTCAGTCTCTCCCCTTTTTCTCTGCATCCTTTCATCCATCTCCCCTCTTTCTCTGCCATCCTTCCATCTGTTTTCCCTCTTTCTCTGCCATCCTCCCATCTGTTTTCCCTCTTTCTCTCCCCATCCTCCATTTTCCCTCTTTCTCTGCTATCCTCCCATCTGTTTTCCCTCTTTGTCTCCCCATCCTTCCATTTTCCCGCTTTCTCCCCATCCTGCCATCTGTTTTCCCTCTCCCGATTCAGGCCCGCCGGCCACTGCTGCTTTTCCTGATGAGCAGCAGGGTCGGCGCAGCGCGCTACAAAAAGAAGAAGCGCTCAGCTGACTGAGCTGAGCGCCAACGCAAACAACGACTCACGAGTCACTCGACGAGAAAAAATGTTTAAAAAAACATGCGGCACTGCAGGCAGCCTTGAAGCATTGGCTGCTGGCTCTGCAGGCTCTGCCCATCTCTTACGTCACTGCCCCTGGAGCAAAGCAGGGGCAGTGACGTAAGAGACGGGCGGAGCCTGCAGAGCCAGCAGCCAATGCTTCGAGGCTGCCTGCGGTGCTGCGTTTTTTTTAAAACATTTTTTCTCGTTGAGTCGTCGTTTGCGTTGGCGCTCAGCTCAGTCAGCTGAGCGCTTCTTCTTTTTGTAGCGCCGGCCCTGCTGCTCATCAGGAAAAGCAGTAGTGGCCGGCAATGGGAGCTGGGGCTGGCGCCAGCGCGGACCTGAAGGAAAAGTGGGTGGGCGGGCCAGAGCTGAAATTGGGTGGGCCTGGGCCCACCCAGGCCCACCCGTAGCTACGCCCCTGTTTCCAGGTCTTCCTTTCCATTTATTTCTTTACTTTCCTCCTTTCTTCTTCATTTCTTGC
Organism: Microcaecilia unicolor; assembly: GCF_901765095.1. Lineage (NCBI taxonomy): Eukaryota > Metazoa > Chordata > Amphibia > Gymnophiona > Siphonopidae > Microcaecilia > Microcaecilia unicolor. The sequence continues at coordinate 388,980,787 of NC_044031.1, read as the reverse complement.
CTTACATCCGTAAGTAAAAGCTGGATCCTCTGTAGACTTGACTGTCCAGTGGATCCAGCTTCTGCCTATTTTCTCCATCCATGTGCAGGTTTTTTAACACTCCCCTCCAAAATCTAGTACTAGGCATGCCGAGAATACAAAACACTCAGGACCTATAGAGCAATTCTACCATACCATAAGCAGTAATTTCTACGAGTCACACAAGGAAAAGGAAAGCATCTTAAACACTACAGTGAGCACTAGAACATCAATTCACCTACTGTAAAACGAAACCAGGCAGAATAATACAGATCGTCGATCCTGCACAGTCAGTGCCAACTGAAAGCCATGACTTTTTCACAAACACAGATACACCCTAATCCACTATAGAATAAGTAATAATAAACTTTCTATTTAGACAAAAATTAAACTGAACCCCCAAGATGCCAGAGTCTGCATACAATGCAACACCACAGAAACAGAAAATGTCCCCTAGTACTGTGCAAAATATAAAGACAGCAGATGTAAATTTGAAAAAACTAACAAGTACCAATCACCACTTTACAAATTGACAAATAGAAATAAAACAAATATAGAAAATACAATAATACCATTTTATTGGACTAATACATTTAGCTTTCAGAGGCCAAAACATCCTTCCTCAGGTCAATACAGTATACTGCTGTTACAGTATCCTATCCTGACCTGAGAAAGGGGGGGTTTTGTTCACCGAAAGTTAACCAAAATGTATTAAAATTAGTCCAATAAAAATATTACCTTGTTTACATGTTCTATTATAAACATTTATTAACACAGCAACAATACTACTTTATCCTAAAGCAAAAAAATAAAAATATATATTTTATTTACAGTTTGTTGTCTCTGGTTTCTGCTTTCCTCATCTTCTTTTCACTGTCTTCCTTCCATCCAGCATCTCTTTGTTCTCTCTCTGTCATCCAGTGTCTGCCCTCTCTGCCCTTCATCTACATGCCTTGCATTAGGGCCCCCCTTTTCAACCCAACCCATCCCCCTACCTGACCCAGACATGCCCCATTTTCCCTCATGACCCCTTCTCAGACCCCAGTTCCAACCCCTTTCTCCCATTTGAGAGCCCCCTCACCACCCCTCTTCTCCCATCTGAGAACCCCCTCCCCATCTGAGAACCCCCACAACACCCCTCTCCCATCTGAAAATCCACCCCACCCCTTCTCCCATCTGAGAATCTCCCCTGCTCCCATCTGAAAACCCCCTCCCCATCTGAGAACCCCCACTACACCCCTCTCCCATCTGAAAATCCCCCCCTTCTCCCATCTGAGAATCCCCACAACACTCCTCTCCCATCTGAAAACCCCCTCCCCTACCTATAAAAAACATTTTGTGACGCCGAGTTGCAGGCAGCGCCTCGCGTCTGCCCTGCTTGTAAAACAAGTAAATCTCTTCTCCTCATCAGGCCTCACTGTGTCCCACCCTCCTCTGAGGTAACTTCCTATTTCCGCGAGGGCGGGACACAGTGAGGCCCGATGATGACGAAGAGAAGAGATTTACTTGTTTTACAAGCAGCCGGGCAGACACGAGGCGCTGCCTGCAACTCGGCTTCACAAAATGTTTTTTAAAGGTAGGTGGGAGGCGGAGCAGCGGTGTGGCGGGGCAGCACCGCAGCGGCGCCCTTGAAGGCAGGCGCCCCACTGCGGTGCTTACCCCGCTTACCGTGTTGGCACGGCCCTGCAGAGAGGAAGGGGAAATTCTCTCTCATTCTCTCTCTCTATCTATCTATCTATCTATCTATCTATCTATCTATCTATCTATCTATCTATCTATCTATCTATCTATCTATCTATATATATAGATATAGATATAATCTCTCTCTTAATGAACAATCAGGACTAGTTAGAGACTGAAGTGTCTTATGGTTTTAATCTATATCTCCTTTTCTGGTGGCAGGAATTTGGTATCTCTACCCCCTTGCACTCGGGCTGCTTCGCTCATCACCTTCCGTGATCTCCTCTGGGGCAAAAGTGTCTCCAGCGAGTTCCAGCTGGCGGATGGAGGATGAAGAAGCCATGAATACAGCGCTGCTGGTAAGGAAACGGTGTGGGAGTGGAGGAGTAGCCTAGTGATTAGAGCAGCAAGCTGAGAATTGGGAATGTTAGGGTTCCAGTCCTATTAATGCTTCTTGTGGCTTTGAGGAAGTAACTTTATCGTTTCCACCTCTTTTGAGGCATGGGGTCTGGTGGGGGGGGGGGTGACACCAGGGCAGTATTTTAAGTAGGAAGGGGGACAGTTGGTAGGACCATCAAACACCAGGGATATTGTTTTTTGTGTGTGTGTTTTTTTTAATATGGTGGGGGGGGGGGGGGGGGGAGCGCGACGGAATGGGTTTGGCCCAAGTTGGGAAGGATGGGCGATATATATATATAGATATATACAGTGATACCTCGGTTTTTGTCAATAATCCATCCAAAAACAATCAGCGAAATCCAAAACCGACGAAAACTGAGGCAATTATTTTCTGAGCAGGAGAATGCGTGGGTCGCCCTTTTTTCGGAAAATTAGCAGCGAGGTCACGTGGGCACGCCGGCGAAATCCGAGGCAACCAACGAAATCTGAGACAAATATTTCGTGCAAAAAACCGACGATAACCGAAACTAACGAAAACCGAGGTATCACTGTTTACAATTTCTCATTCATAATAGATTTTTCTAAATGTTAAACATCTATAGCTATCCCAGCTATACTGTTTTGTAAAATTGGATTCTTACAACAAATGACTTTCTTATGCATTATTCTTAGTTATGTATCCAATACTGTTTATTGTAAGCCACATTGAACTCAAACTTGTTTGGGAAAATGTGGACTATAAATGTCACAAATAAATAAAATCATCATGTAATAAAGCAATTCCCACTCACTTATATTGATTGCATGATCTAACAACTAAATATTTTGCAAATAAATAAAATATGGAAAACCACAGCATTTGCAATTGGAGTACCCGGCCAATGTAAGTGGTAATATCACACCAAAAAAAGCTGTATTTTACTACAAGACCAGAACAAATGACCCAAATGTGATCCCTCCTCCCCACATTTAGGGCAGACACTGGAGTCTGTAATACCCATCTTCACTGCCTGACGAGGGGAAATATAAACTTGAAAAACAAATGTATAATTCTGCTTCTGAAGCACTGCACTAAATATTTTGGCCAGTGACTTTGAAAGAAAAGCATATAGGTGATCAGGCGTGACAGGAGCCTGAAACTGGACCAAGTTCCTACTCAGGGGCTAAAATCTAAAACGGGTAAATCTATAATAAGAACTTCATACCCAAATGAAATTGCTTCTCACCTCCCAATAGTGAATTCTCCTCCATGGTTTCGATAGCATCCTTTTGAAGAGGTGTTATGGGAGGAGAATGAATATAATGAGATATCTGAAGGTATGCAAACGTATCAGAAGCTTGCAAGTGGTATATCAAATCACTTTGCTGCTTCAGGAGGAAATCAAGTGATTTGCGAAACAAGGCGTCCTTGTTCTGGATTTGGAACATTTTGCAATCTAAATCTCAAAAAAGAGCTCTATAGGATATTTTTCAACAAATGATAACTCATATAGCTCTATATAATATACATATAATATCCATAAATTTTTCTGATGTAGCAAAATAATTATAAAAAGGAGGAGAAAAAGCCTCCCTTATAATGTGAGGCTTTTTCTCCTCCTTTTTATAATTATTTTGCTACATCAGAAAAATTTATGGATATTATATAGAGCTATGTGAGTTTAGAAAATCAACCCAACTTTTCAATCTCCTTGTGGTCCGAATAGGACTAGTATGCCAGTTGCAAGAACGTTAACAAACTGACTGGCTTCTTGTATACAACTCTACTATGAGTACCAGATATTCCTCTCAGTTGCAAGTTCATCTGATCAGATTAAGGCTACTGCAGCCACAGTGGCCCTCCTAAAGTCTTACTTGATCCTTTCTTCATACTTCCACTGCACATCGTTGTTTGGACCAAACCAGCACAGTACTGTGCCCTTAGTCAAACGGTGCTGGCCAGTCTGTCCCTATGAGCAACAATTCTCAGTCAGCTATTGTGTGCAGTGGGGCATATCCAGCAGTCCATTTTTGGGAGGGCTCAGGAGTGGACTGGTGGGGGCATGCATATCCTCTTCCTCCCCTGCCCTCCCTGCCGTGTTAAGTGTCTTATCTTTGCAGACGGAGCTGCTGAAGTTCCACCAGCTGAAGAAATCTGCTGCTCAAGCCACCTCCTCCTCCTTATGCTGCCCCAGGAGGAAGGAAGTCGGCAGCGATGCCAGCACTTTCTGAGCATGCTGCGTTTGTGTTCAGGGAGTGTAGGCGTTGGCAGCTGGAAGCACACTGCTGACTTCCCCTCATGCTGCTTCACGAGTGAGGGAGGGAGCGGTTTGGACAGCAGATTTTTTTTGGGTGGCAGGGCTTCAGCTGCTGCTTTGGAGGGGGCCAAGCCCTCAAGGCATCCCTATGGCTTTGCCACTGGTATGTGGGCTGTTCAGAAGCCCTAAACTTGGGAGTCACCCTCGCCCACTTGTGTGCCTAACTCAATCCTGCTTGTCGTCAGAAAAAGCAAAGTAGCTCACCTTTAACAGGTGTTCTCTATAGACAACTGGACTAATGTGGCACACAATCCCTTCCGCCTTCCTGAGAGTTCCCCAAATGGTATGAGCTTTGGAACTACCTGAGAAGCTGAGAAAACTGCTGAGTGTCTGAAGGATTGCTCATGCTCAGAACTTTACATTAAATTGAGAGCTCTGGGAGAACATGTAATGACGCTGGATATATTGATGATTCTAGCATAGTGACTGCAATATCTAGTTATTTGACAGGCCTAAATTAAACGCATAAGTTAGTCCAGGTACTGACTGAATATCCCCACTATCTGGATCATTTTTTGGGCCAGCCCACCCTCACTTCTCCCCAAACCCAGCCTCTCCTTATACCAGTACTGTTGGGCAGTTCAGTCAGATATTCAGCCCGATACTATCCATATAAGATTTGAAAATCTTTGGATGGTGAATTTAGCCAGTGAACGTGTAACGGTTTTTGGAATATGGGGCTGCTTATTTTTAATAGCAAAAAGCCAAAAAAAGAACAAGGAGCCTTCAAGATTGAGAGCATCTTAACTTCACTTTATTGATCAGACCCGACACCTTCATCAGGGGTCTATTAATGGTAACTTATCCCAAAGGAACAAAACAACTTGTCTTGAAAGACAGGTTTGCTAGAAGCTTAGTTAAGTGACACCAAACAGCGTGGGAACAAAGTGTGAAGTTTAAGGTGTTTTCTGCACTGAAGAAAACTGCCGTGAACTGGAGCAAAAAACACTAAATCAAACCAGTCAATAAAGTGAAGTGGAGTGGAGGAGTGGCCTAGTGGTTAGGGTGGTGGACATTGGTCCTGGGAACTGAGTTTGATTCCCACTTCAGGCACAGGCAGCTCCTTGTGACTCTGGGCAAGTCACTTAATCCTCCATTGCCCCATGTAAGCTGCATTGAGCCTGTCATGAGTGGGAAAGCGCGGGGTACAAATGTAACAAAAAATAAAATAAGTTGAAATGCTCTCAATCTTGAAGGCTCCTTGTGCTTTTTTTGGCTTTGTGCTTTTGGATTCTGCCACTTTCAGTTTGCCATATTCCTGGCAAACTGAAAGTGGCAGAAATGACCTGGATTGGCCACTGTTGGAAGCAGAATACAGGGCTAGATGGGCCATTGGTCTCACCATTCTTATGTTCTTACGTTCAATGTTCCCTGATGACTCTTGGCCCTTGTACTGTGTTGTGGCCTTTCCCCTCTGATGGCCCAGAGAGCCAATGACAAGAAATTTGGCTGTGAGGAGTAGGCAAGGTTTGACATGGAATGCAATGTTGCTCATATATGTCCCTTTCCTGATTCCTGTCCCTACATGCTCTAATGGCTGGGTGTGCATACTGTCCCATCCCCTTTCTAGTGCTTCACAGTATCACTAATACAGGAGGGTGAAATCCAGGGCCTCGTATGAGAGCAAGTCTTGCTGATTACTGGTCCATCATCTATCTGTGTCAATATAGACAGCCAACTGGTTGCTACACTGCTGTGCTCACATGTCTCCATGTTTATCTTCCTCACTGTTCAGGTTGAACGTCGTCTGTTACCACGATTGGAATCCCTGGAGAGTCGTTTCCAGGCCCTGGCAACAGATCTGAACTCCTTTCAGAGGGAGGAGAGGGTCCGTCTGGAGGAGCTGGTGCAAGGACAGGATGAAAGAAGTAGCTCTGGGACGAGGGTGCATCGCGAGGAGACCCTTTCTCTCCTAGAAGGGCTTGTGAGCCGCAGGGAGGCAGCACTAAGGGAGGACCTCAGGAAAGACGGAACCATCCAGCTGCAGGTAAGAAGATTGTGCAAGGTCATTTCATGTTTCCTCCTTGTGTCTATCCTTGTGGCCACCATGGTCTATTTTTTTTTAATCTATATGCCCTGCCATCTTTTCATATTCTCAATCAGAGAGCAGCCCCTATTTTGTTTATTTATTTATTACATTTGTATCCCATATTTTCCCACCTTTTTGCAGGCTCAATGTGGCTTACATATAACCGTTAATGTTGTATGCCACAATCTCTTCTCATGGTTTTCAGTCTGTTTCTAACCCTTTCCCTCTGCTGAAATCTCACATCACTGTGCCCCCTGCATGCTAGTTCTTTCCCTGTGCCTTTCTCCCCTCCAGGACGTGCAGCCCTGCCTCAACGCCCACTTTCTCTCTCTAGGTATTCTCTTCCATTTTGTGGAATACTTGCAAGATATTACATGAGGTTTTTTTTTTTTTGCTCTGTACCCATATTTGTTTTTAAGCCAGCCTTCGGCTTGTATATAAAATTCACATTTAAGTACCTAAGTATTGCCATACTGGGACAGATCAAAGGTCCATCAAGCCCAGCATCCTGTTTCCAACAGTGGCCAATCCAGGTTGCAAGTACCTGGCAAGACCCCCAAACAGTATAATATATTTTATGCTGCTTATCCTAGAAATAAACAGTGGCTTTTCCCCAAGTCCATTTTAATACTGGCTTTTGGACTTTCTTTCAGGAAGATAGCCAAACCTTTTTTTAAACCCCGCTAAGCTAACTGCTTTTACTACATTCTGTGGCAGCGAATTCCAGAGTTTGAATGGAGAAATATTTTCTCTGATTCAATTTAAATTTACTACTTTGTAGCTTCATTGCATGCCCCCTAGTCCTAGTATTTTTGGAAAGAGTAAACAAGTGATTCACATCTACCTGTTCCAATCCATTCATTATTTTATAGACCTCTATCATATTTCCCTTCAGCTATCTTTTCTCCAAGCTGAAGAGCCCTAGCCACTTTAGCCTTTCCTTAAAGGGAAGTCATCTCATTCCCTTTATCATTTTTGTCGCCCTTCTCTGTACCTTTTATAATTCCACTATATCTTTTTTGAGGTGTGGTGACCAGAATTGTACACATTATTTGAGGTGCAGTCGCACCATGGAGCGATACAAAGGTATTATAACATCCACACTTTTGTTTTCCATTCCTTTCCTAATAGTACCTAGCATTCTACTTGCTATCTTAGCCGCTGTCGCACACAGAGCAGAAGGTTTCAACATATCAATGATGATGCCTAGATCCCTTTCCTGGTCAGTGACTCCTAATGTTGAGCCTTGCATTACGTATTTGGGTTCCTCTTTCCCACATACATCACTTTGCACTTGCTCACATTAAATATCATCTGCCATTTGGATGCCCAGTTTCTCAGTCTCATGCGGTCCTCTTGTAATTCCTCAGCAGTCCTCCAGACCGTTCAAGACGCTTGGGTTATGCACTCCTACCAGCAGAGGGAGACTGAGAACACTAAAACTTCTTGTACAAGTAGCCTGTGCAGACCTTCTACTAACCAGCAGTGTTGCCAGGTGGGCGGTTTTACCGCCCAATTGGGCGGTTTTCCGCGACCCGCCGCGGGAAATTTTTGCCCGCGGCGGGTTGGGGTTTTTTGGGCGGCTTTTTGGGTTTCTGTGCGGTTTTTCGGGCGGCTTTTTGCCTTTTTCGGCCGCGGGGGGGCGGGGTTAGTGACGTTTTTTGGGCGGGGTTAGTGACGTTTTGGGCGGGCCGATGACGTGGGAGGCGGGGCCAATGACGTAGGAGGCGGGGCCGATGACATGGGAGGCGGGGCTGATGACGGGGAGGCGGGGCTGATGACGGGGAGGCGGGGCCGATGACGGGGGAGGCGGGGCCGGTGACGTGGGAGGCGGGGCCGGTGACGGCGGGGGCGGGGGGTGATGACGCGGGGGTGGGGGTGTCAGGGGCGGGGTTTGTGTTTGGGCGGGTTTTGGGCTGGTTTTTGGGCTGGATTGGGCTAGAAAAAAATTTTCCACCTGGCAACCCTGCTAACCAGTATTTTCTCAGTCTCAGCAGAGGGTAGATGTGTGCAGCCTGTGCAGTGTACTCAGTCTGGTAGGCCTGTTTGGGGTTTCTAAGTTGGGTTGTAAATGTTAGAGAACCCACACTTCCATATCATCAAGCTGATCAATCCATAGACTGGTGGGTTGTGTCCATCTACCAGCAGGTGGAGATAGAGAGCAAACTTTTGCCTCCCTATATGTGGTCATGTGCTGCCGGAAACTCCCCAGTATGTTCTCTATCTCAGCAGGTGGTGGTCACACACAGCAGCAGCTCTGGCTAGGCCTCCAAGCCTAATTTTTAGGTTTTGTTGAGTGCCTGGGGTTGAGGGCTCTTTTGAGCAAGTGCAAACCTGGTGGTGCCAGGTCCCTCCTTTTCTCCCCCCTCCCGCTGGCTCCGTTTAAAAAAAAAAAAAAAAAAATTTTTAAACGTCCTTAAAGGCGTTTATTTCGACGTTTATTTAAACGTTCATTGCAGCTACTCACTGGGACACCAGTTCGTTACAGCTCGGAGCGGACAGCAGGTAATTTTTACTTTTTTATAGCGGGCAGGGGGTTCCCCGATTCTTCTCCTCGTGGCATATGGCGTCGGAGGGCGAGGGCGCAAAGGGTCGCTCCCCGGATCGCTTGAGCGCTTCTAGAGGGGATGCGGGGGTCTTACAGCCTGATTCGCCCTTGTTGGGTGACAGTTTCGTGACCGATGAATGTCCCGGTCCTTCCTCCGGCGTGGCGGTTTTTCCCGCCATAAACGCCCATCCCCCGCTCCTCGCCTCCGCCATCTTGGCCGGCCACGCGGCTCGGTCGGCTTCTTCGTGGGCCGCCCTTAATTTGGGCGACGAGGCAAAAGCGGCTAAAGTTAAGCGCCGTTCTTCCCGCTCGGCTCCTTCACGGAGTGTTGCGCCGGACGCCATTTTGGATGCGCAGCATGTCTCTCCCCCGCTCTTGCGAGCGCCGGTTGAGGGTGCGTCTAGGGCTGTTGCCCAGGCTGCGGAAGTGCACAGTCTGAGGGGTTTCTCCCCCGTGTTTGTTTTGCTGCTGCATCAGGCCTTCCTCATGCACAACGCTGCCCCTGCTCCCTCGTCTGGTAAAGAGGTTGAGGTTCCCAGAGGTAAACGCCCTCGGGTTGATTCCCAGGCCTTGGAGGAATTTGTCTCCTCCGATGTAGATGAGGGCAGCGTGTCTGAGGTCTCCCAACGGTCCTTTGCGGATTCCTTGGAGGAGACGGATCCCCGCTCGGATGGAGCGGATGACCCCTCTGCAGCGGCTCTTTAGCTCAGAGGTTTTGCCCAACCTGTTAGTGCAGGCCATGGGCATTTTGAAGATTTCCTCTCCGGAGGACGTCTCTCCCTCAGCCCCTGTTGGCTCTGCCATTATGCTGGGGACGAAGCGCCCGCCTAGAACCTTCCACATGCATGATGCCATGCACACCTTAATTTCGGCTCAATGGGATGTCCCGGAAGCGAGCCTTAAAGTGGCTAGGGCTATGTCCCGCCGCTATCCTTTGCCTGAAGGTGAACGTGAGGCCTTTCTGTGGCCTACCGTGGATTCTTTAATCACTGCGGTGACTAAGAAAACGGCGTTACCAGTGGAAGGTGGCACGGCCCTATAGGACGCCCAAGACAGAGGATTGGAGGCGGCCTTAAGGTCGTCCTTTGAGGCGGCTGCTTTAAGTTTGCAGGCCTCAGTTTGCGGCTCCTATGTGGCCAGGGCGTGCCTGACTATGGTGCAGCGGGCTTCCCCCTCGGATCATTCCTTGAGGGCTGTTTGGCCGGCCCTGGAATCGGGCTTAGCCTATTTGGCAGACTTGCTGTATGATGTCTTGAGAGCCTCAGCTAAAGGCATGGCTCAGACAATCTCTGCGCGGCGGTGGCTTTGGCTGAAACATTGGTCTGCTGACCATGCCTCTAAATCCCGCCTGGCTAGATTGCCTTTTAAAGGCAAGCTGCTCTTTGGGGTCGAGCTGGACAAAATCGTGACCGATCTCGGCACGTCTAAGGGCAAGAAGTTACCAGAGGTCAGGGCTCGGGCTAGTACTCGCCCTGGTACCTCCAGAGGACGGGCTCAGGAAGCCCGTCGGTACCGCCCGGGCAGGTCGGGCTCCTCTGCCCTCTCTTCCTTCAAGAGGAACTTCTCCCCCAAGCAGCATTCCTTTCGCAGAGACCGCCGTCCCGGAGGTGCTCCCTCCGGTCCTCCCCCAGGGTCTCGTACCCAATGACGGGGCCTTGATCCACGCCTCAGTGCAGATTGGAGGACGGCTGTCCTCGTTTATGGGCGAGTGGACCACAATAACTTCAGACGCTTGAGTGCTGGAAGTCATCAGAGACGGCTACAAGCTAGAGTTCTGCCGACCCTTAAAAGACGGGTTTGTACTCTCTCCCTGCAAGTCTCCGGTCAAAGCTGTGGCAGTGCAGCAGACCTTGGACAATCTGTTCCGCCTGGGTGCGGTCGTTCCGGTGCCAGAGAATCAGCCTGGCAAGGGACGCTACTCCTTTTTCTTTGTGATTCCAAAGAAAGGAGGTTCTGTACGGCCTATCCTCGACCTCAAGGGGTCCATTGGGCCTTGAAAGTTCGGCACTTTCGCATGGAGACCCTCCGCTCTGTTATAGCGGCAGTGAAGGCAGGAGAGTTCCTGGCATCCTTGGACTTCAAGGACGCGTACTTGCATATTCCCATCTGGCCTCCTCATCAACGCTTTTTGCGTTTTGCAGTACTGGTCGACACTTCCAGTTCAGAGCCCTCCCGTTCGGGTTGGCTACTGCTCCGCGGACCTTCTCCAAAGTAATGGTGGTCATCGCGGCCTTCCTGTGGAAGGAAGGAGTTCAAGTCCATTCTTATCTGGACGACTGGTTGATCCAAGCCCCTCTTATGCAGAGTGCGGCAAAGCTGTGAACCGGGTGGTTGCTCTTTCGAGCTCCCTGAGGTGGATCATCAACTGGGAGAAAAGCCAGCTGCGCCCGACTCAGTCCCTGGAGCATCTGGGAGTTCGATTCGACACCCAAGTGGGCAGAGTGTTCCTGCCAGACAATTGGATTGTCAAGCTTCAGGCTCAGGTGGACTAGTTCCTAGTAGCCTCTCCTATTCGGACTTGGGACTATGTGCAGCTGTTGGGCTCTATGTCGGCCACGATGGATGTAGTGCCCTGGGCCAGGGCTCATATGAGACCACTTCGACAATCTCTGCTGCTGCGCTGGACTCCGATGTCGGAGGATTATGCTGTGCGCCTTCCCTTGGACCCAGCAGTGCGCAAGGCGCTGAGCTGGTGGACGCAGACAGACAAGTTGTCTGCAGGAATGCCTCTGGTGACCCCGGAGTGGATTGTCGTCACGACGGACGCCTCTTTGTCGGGCTGGGGAGCCCTCTTCTTGGGAAGGACAGCGCAGGGGCTCTGGTCTCCTGCAGAGGCAAAGTGGTCTATCAACCTCCTGGAACTCAGAGCCATTCGGTTGGCGTTTTTGGAGTTCATCCCGGTACTGGCGTTGAAGCCAGTACGGGTCCTGTTGGACAATGCCACGGCTGTGGTCTATGTCAACCGCCAGGGAGGTACCAAGAGCGCCCCTCTAGCCAAGGCAGCCGTGATTCTATGCCAGTGGGCGGTAGCGAGCCTGGAGCAGCTGTCAGCAGCCCACATTGCCGGAGTCATGAATGTCAAGGCGGACTTTCTCAGTCGCCATACCTTGGATCCCGGAGAGTGGCAGTTATCGGCTCAGGCGTTCTTGGATATCACGAAGCGCTGGGGCCAGCCGAGCCTAGATCTATTGGCGTCATCATCCAGTTGCCAAGTGCCGCGTTTTTTCAGCAGAGGACGGGACCCTCGATTTCTGGGAGTCGATGCTCTCCTCTAACAGTGGCCAACACAAGAGCTTCTCTATGTGTTCCCGCCCTGGCCCATGTTGGGCAGGGTGCTAGACCGATTGGCAAAGCATCCGGGCTGGATAATCCTGGTGGGGCTGCCAGTGGAGCAGGGTCTGTTACATCAGGGTCCCGTGGTGATGGAGGATCCCTCCCCCTTTGGGCTTACGGCCTGGCTATTGAGCGGCAGCGTCTGAGGAAGAAGGACTTCTCAGACAAGGTCATCGCCACTATGCTGAGAGCGAGGAAGCGCTCTACTTTTACTGCTTACGCTAGGGTTTGGAGTACCTTTGCAGCGTGGCGAAGCAGGCTCATTTTCTTCATTCACTGCTCCAATTTCTTCAGTGTTGGCATTCCTGCAAGAAGGTCTGGAGAAAGGCCTGTCGCTCAGTTCCCTTTAAGTCCAGGTAGCGGCCCTGGCTTGCTTCAGGGACCGCCTGAAGGGTGCTTCCCTGGCTTCGTAGCCAGATGTGGTGCGTTTTCTCAAGGGAGTTAAGCACCTGCGCCCTCCTCTGCACTCAATGTTGCCTGCGTGGAATTTTAACCTGGTGCTCAGAGCATTACAGAAGCCGCCTTTTGAACCCTTGTTGAGGGCATCTCTGAAAGACCTGACGTTGAAAGCAGTCTTTTTGGTGGCTATCCTTCAGCCAGAAGAGTTTCCGAGCTCCAGGCACTCTCATGTCGAGAGTCTTTTCTGCAGTTCACTGAGGCAGGAGTGACTATTCGCACAGTGCCTTCCTTCCTGCCCAAGATTGTTTCTCGCTTCCATGTGAATCAGCAGCTCTGTCTCCCTTCCTTTCGTAGGGAGGACTACCCAGAGGAGTACTCTGCTCTTAAATATCTGGATGTGAGACGAGTCATCATCAAATACTTGGAAGTGACCAATGATTTCCGGAAATCGGATCATCTGTTTGTCCTGTTTGCAGGTCCTCGTAAGGGTCTGCAGGCTGCTAAGCCTCCAGTGGCAAGATGGGTCAAGGAAGTCATTGCCGCGGCTTATGTGACCGCGGGGAAGGTGCCGCCTATCCAGCTGAAGGCTCACTCCACTAGAGCTCAGGCGGCCTCGATGGCAGAGGCCGGGTCCGTCTCCTTGGAAGAGATATGCAAGGCGGCAACTTGGGCATCGGCCCATACATTCTCCAAGCATTACCGCTTGACTGTGGCGGCACGGGCGGAGGCCCGGTGTGGAGCTTCAGTGTTGAGTTCAGGGATTTCTATGTCCCGCCCTGGGTGAGTACTACTTCGGTACATCCCACCAGTCTATGGATTGATCAGCTTGATGATATGGAAGGTAAAATTATGTATAATCATACCTGATAATTTTCTTTCCATTAATCATAGCTGATCAATCCATAGCCCCGCCCAGATATCTGTATGGTTTCTATTCTGGTTGCATTTCAGGTTCAAGTTTAGTCTTCAGTTACTTCAGGAAGACTTCGGGTTCAAGTTTTTTCACTTGGATTCTTCAAGAGTTGAGACGAGTTTGTGTTACAGTGAGCTGCTGCATTCCTCTCCCCTCCGTTTTACGGGGCTGGATTGAGACATAAATTCTGCCGGCACTCCCTCCCGCTTCGTGCGGTTGTAGGGCAGTTTTGTACCCCTCCCGCTTCGGCGGTGCTAGGGTCAGTCAGCTCCTCCCGCGGTTGCGGTTGCAGGATAAGCCAGATCCCCCCGCATCGGCGGGTGTGGTGTCCCTCCCCCGCTCCACGGGGATGAGCTGGACGGATTCCCCTCCCCCACTTGTGTGGGGATGAGCTGGGTTAATTCCCCTCCCCCGTTTCGGCGGTGGTGAGCTGGGCAGAGTGTCCCTTTGTGGGTGTAATTCTCTAAGTGCTGAGTCCTGCAGATGGAGCTTTGATATCGACATACTGAGGAGTTTCCGGCAGCACATGACCACATATAGGGAGGCAAAAGTTTGCTCTCTATCTCCACCTGCTGGTAGATGGACACAACCCACCAGTCTATGGATTGATCAGCTATGATTAATGGAAAGAAAATTATCAGGTATGATTATACATAATTTTACCTTGTATCTCTATTACAGGGTGTAAGTCCTAAGGGGCTTCTTATTCCCTGTGGGGTGTCACACCCTGGTGGCCGGGTCCCTCCCCCTGTGCTCTTCCTCTGGAGGACTGCTTGACCTCGGCTACAGACCTTGAGGCGTTTAGGCATCAACAACGAGGTTTAAAAAAATAAATGTTTTTAAAAGGCGGCTATTTTGGCCGTCCTTGTGGCAGTCCAGAGTTAAAACGTCTTCAAGAGCGTTCTTGCCTTAGGCGGTTTTGCCTATTAGTGTGTCAGAGCACAAAGCAACTGTTTGTTTTTATTGTGTTCGCGGCCATTATGTCTAAGCCGGCGAGGTGTCGGTTTTGTGCGAAGCGCGGCATTGAAGTGAAAGGTGGCCAATGTAAATTTTGTGAGGAGCCTACGTTGTCAGCGCTCTTGCCCCCCCCCCCCCCCCCCCCCCCGTGCTTTTCCCTGAGTCGGCGGAGATGTTGGGCAGTGATTTGACTGCACATTCCGGACCGGCAACGGTGGGCTGGTTTTGGTGGGAAACACTGCCATTTTGGCTACGCGTCCCGGGTCGGCCTCGACGGAGCCGTTTTTGGCGGGAAGCGCAGCCCTTTTGGCCGCGCATTCCGTACCGGTGCCGGGGGACCCGTGTGTGGCGGGAAGCGCGCCTAGTTTAGCCGCGGATCACGCGATGGACCTGCCGCCTCGGGAGCGAAGGGGGTCCGTCGCGGAGACTGCGGGAAGTGTAGTTGGGGCTTCAGCAGCGTCGGGGGGGAGGGGTCTGGTTCCCCCCTGAGTTTGTTTGGTCTCTGCATAATGCCTGGAGAGCTGGCCACTCTAGGGCTGTTTGTTCCCCGGAGGCTGCTAGCTCAGTGGGAGTTAAGCGCACGCGGGTGGATATTTCGGAGCCTATGGAGTTACTTTCTCTGCCTGGGTCGGAGGTTTGGAGTGACCCAGGAGAGGAGGATCTCTTAGATGAGTCTGAGGATCAGGATGGGCTGAGGCCTGGGGAAGATTCTTCAGTGGTTCGCATTTTTCATAAGGAGGAGTTGTTAGAGCTCATTGATCAGGTGATCTCTACTTTGAAGTTTGCTCCGGCGGCCACTCCCTCTGCGGAGGGACCCCAGGTAGATCCCTTGGTTAAGGGGATTCGGAGAGCCTCCCGTTCCTTTCCCATGAATTCAGACATTAGAGACATTGTTTTTCAGGAATGGTCTGTGCCGGAGGCTGCTTGTAAGGTGTCTAGGGCTATGGCGCGGATGTATCCCTTGCCTCCGGAAGATTTGGCCCTGCTGAAACCACCTACTGTGGATGCTGTGGTTACGGTGGTTACTAAGGCTACGGCCATTCTGGTGGATGACGGTACAGCCTTACGGGATCCTCAGGATAGGAAGCTAGAGTCCTTTCTGAAGCGCAGCTTTAATTTGTTGGCTTTGGCCTTGCAAGCCTCTGTGTGTTGGGGGCTTGGTAGCCAGAGCTTGTTTCCGTTGGGCGGAGAAGCTCTTGGATGAGCCTGCGTTAGATAGGACTAGTTTGGTTCAGGACCTGGCCAAATTGGAGATGGGGTCTTTGTTTTTGGCGGACACCCTTTATGATTTGCTAAGGGCTTCGGCTAGGAATATGGCTCTGGCGGTGACGGCTCGCAGGGCTCTTTGGCTTAGGGGCTGGGTGGCAGATGCGGCCTCTAAAGCAAAGTTGTGTTCTCTATCTTTCAAAAGTTCTATGTTGTTTGGAGAGGGCTTGGATAAACTGATGAGTGGTCTTGGGGATACCAACGTCTCACGGTTGCTGGAGTTACGGCCTAAGGCGGCTAGTCGAGGTGGTTCGGCTAGAGGTTGGTTTAAGGACGCGAGGCGGTACAGGCCGGACAGATTTGTATCTCCTTCTAAAAGCCGGTTTTTCCAGCGGACGCAGTCCTTTCGAGGGGGTCGTCGAGGAGGTCGGGACTCCTCTGGAGGTGCCGGAAATGGTAATAAGTCCTCCTTATGAAGGTGTGCAGGTCCAGCCTCTGGAGAAGGTCGGGGCTCGACTTCGTCTGTTTTATCAGGGGTGGACCCAAATTACTTCAGATCAGTGGGTGCTGGAGGTCGTTCACGACGGTTATGCGCTCGAGTTTGAGCACCCGCTACCGGATCTGTTTCTTCCCTCTCCTTGTCACTCTCAAGTCAAGTTAAAGGGTATTCAAGAGACTCTGGGTCGCTTAATCCAGTTGGGAGCTGTGAAACCTGTTCCTCGGCACGAGCAGGGAATGGGTTGGTATTACATTTACTTTGTGATGCTGAAGAAGGAGGACCAGTTTCGACCCATTTTAGATCTCAAGAGGGTCAATGGGGCGCTTAAGGTGCCATCCTTCCGCATGGAGACTCTGCGCTCGGTCATAGTGGCTGTTCGTCAGGGAGAATTTCTCACGTCACTGGATCTCATGGAAGCGTATCTGCACGTGCCGATTCGAGAGGTCCATCAGTGTTTCCTTCGTTTTGCTGTTTTAGGGAGGCACTTTCAGTTCTGTGCTCTGCCTTTTGGTCTGGCATTGGCTCCATGCACCTTCTCCAAGATAATGGTGGTGGTAGCAGCGGCTTTGCGGAGACAGGGAATTCTGGTGCATCCGTATCTGGACGACTGGTTGATCCGGGCGAAGTCTCGGGCTCACAGTGTTGTGGCGAGGGCTCAGGTGGTCGCGTTTCTGGAATCGCTCGGATGGTTAGTGAATGTAGTCAAAAGTCAGTTGATCCCATCGCAGAGTCTAGAGTACTTGGGAGTGCGGTTCGACACGGCAGTGGGTTGTGTTTTTCTGCCGGATTCTCGGATCGCCTTTCTTCAGCAGCAGGTCCAGCTGTTAATGTCTGTTCAGAGACCGACGGTTTGACTGTACCTTCAGGTTCTGGGCCTCATGGCAGCGACAATAGAGGTAGTACCATGGGCCAGGGCGCATATGCGTCAGCTTCAGGTGGCTCTGTTGTCCCGGTGGTCTCCCCAGGTACACAGTTTGGAGTTGCGGTTGCCATTGAGGGGGGCTCCTCGGCTTAGTCTCCAGTGGTGGCTGGGCTCGGCCCATCTGAAAAAGGGCATGCCGTTGGAACCTCCTCAGTGGGTGATTCTGGTAACGGAAGCCAGTCTGCTGAGCTGGGGAGCTCAGTGTCTTGGTTGGTCCGCGCAGGGGTGGTGGTCGACGGAGGAAGCTCTGTGGTCTATCAACCGGTTGGAGACGAGGGCGATTCGGTTAGCTGTGTTGGCGTTTTGCTCAAGTGTGGTCGGAAAGGCGGTAAGAGTCATGTCCAACAACGCGACAGCGGTAGTGTATGTCAACCAGCAGGGCGGTACAAAGAGTCCGCGGTTGGCAATCGAGACGGCTCTGCTCATGAGTTGGACGGAATGGCATCTAGTGCAGATTTCGGCGGCGCACGTGGCCGGGGTGGATAATGAGAACGCGGATTTTCTAAGCAGACACATGTTGGACCCCGGAGAATGGTCTCTGCACCGGTTGGTGTTCGACCAGATAGTTCTAAAGTGGGGAATGCCAGTAGTGGATCTCATGACGTTGGCACAGAATGCTCAGGTTCCTCGGTATTTCAGTCGGCGTCGGGATCCGCAAGCGGAAGGGATCGATGCGTTGGTCCTTCCGTGGCCTCAGCGGGTGTTGCTGTACGTGTTTCCCCAGTGGCCCTTGATAGGTCGAGTCCTACAGAGGGTAGAATGTCATGTGGGTCCGGTGTTGTTGGTGGCTCTGAATTTGCCACGTCGGCCATGGTTCGGGGATCTGATGCGCTTGTTAGAAGGCGAGCCTCTGCAGCTGGGGGGCTCGGTGCTGTTGTGTCAGGGTCCAATTGTCATGCCGGATCCTGCTCGGTTCTCTCTTACGGTGTGGCCCTTGAGAGGGAACGGTTGAGGAGGAAAGGGTTTTCTCCTCAGGTGATTCAGACGATGCTGCAGTCTCGCAAACGTTCAATGTCTTTGGTCTATGTGCTTGTGTGGCGCATATTTGAAGATTGGTGTGGGGACCGGGCATGTGTCCCTTCGACAGCTTCTGTGTCGTGCATTTTAGATTTCTTGCAGGATGGTTTTGAGAAGGGCCTTTCATTGTCATCTTTGAAGGTGCAGCTGGCTGCTTTGGCGTGTTTTCGGGGTAAGGTGCAGGGCAGGTCGGTTGCGTCTTCCCCGGATGTGGTCCGTTTTTTGGAGGGGGGTGAAGTTGCTTCGTCCTCCTCAGCGGCCGGTAGTTCCTCAGTGGGATCTTAATATCGTTCTTGACTCTTTGGCGGGTTCTCCTTTTGAGCCCTTGGAGTCTTGTTCGATAAAAGACCTTACTATGAAGGTGGTCTTCTTGGTAGCTATATCGTCGGCTCGCAGGATTTCAGAACTTCAGGCTCTTTCATGTAGGCCTCCGTTTCTGTGGTTTTCTAAGGAAAAGGTTTTGCTGCGTCCAGTCCCTTCGTTTTTGCCTAAGGTGGTATCCTCCTTTCATGTCAATCAGGTGATTTCATTGCCGGTCTTGGGGGAGCGGACGGGGGATGCTTCTCAGCGTCGTTTGGCGAAATTGGATGTGTGCAGAGTGCTGAAGGTTTACTTGCGCAGGTCGGAGGAATTCAGGTCTTCGGACAGGTTGTTTGTCCTTCATGGGGGGCCCAAGAAGGAAGCGGCTGCTTCTAAGGCATCTATAGCTCGGTGGTTGAAGGATGCCATCTCTTTGGTTTATATATTGCATGGCCGTACGGTGCCGGTGGGGCTCAAAGCACATTCCACTAGGGGGATGGCGGCTTCTTGGGCAGAGAGTAGTTTTGTTCCACCGGTGGACATTTGTAGAGCGGCGGTGTGGTCCTCCCTGCATTCTTTTGTCAAACATTACAGAGTGGATGTACAGGCAAGGGAGGATGCCAGTTTTGGAGCTGCAGTCCTGTCCTCTGGGCTTCGCAGGTCCCACCATTTGATGTGTTTACTGCTTTGGTACATCCCAAGCGTCTTGAAAGGTCTGGAGGATTGCTGAGGAAGATGAAATTAGGCCTTACCCGCTAATTTTCTTTCCTCTTGATCCTCCAGACCGTTCAAGAGCCCACCCAGTGTATCGGACAGTTCAGTACGATATTTTCTTTAGACTTCAGTTGCTGATATTTCTAGTAGCTCGTGTGATTTGGGTCCTGGAGTTTTACTAAGGGCAGTTTGTGGTACCGTTTGTGCCCATCTGCAGTTGAATTCCCCCGTCTTAAGGGGAGGAGATCTGAGTGTGGATTCAGTGGTTTTGTTTAGGTGGAGGTGTTTTGTGCCTCTGCTTTGTAACTGTTTTACTGGTTAGTAGAAGGTTTGCACAGGCTACTTGTATAAGAAGTTTTAAGGTTCTCAGTCTCCCTGTGCTGGTAGGAGTGCATAACCCAAGCGTCTTGAACGGTCTGGAGGATCTAGAAGAAAGAAAATTAGCAGGTAAGGCCTAATTTCACCTTATTTTTTATGGCTAGCAGACTGGTATTGGCGGCAGCTTGGAAACAGAGGTACCCTGGCAAAGCTGGACTATGGGGCTCATTTTCAAAACACGTAGACTTACAAAGTTCCATAGGTTACTATGAGGGACATTTTCAATATTTATTTGTTTATTTATTTGTTACATTTGTACCCCGTGCTTTCCCACTCGAGGCAGGTTCAGTGTGGCTTACATAGTAATAGGGGTTACAAGGTATTGCAGAGAGAGTACAAGCTGTGGTGTAACAGAATAATGATGGAGATATGCAGATAGGTGGGATGGGCAAGTAAGAAGGGGGTAGGAGAGGCAGGAGGGGGAAGGTTGAAATGAGCAAGGGATAAGGAGGTGGGAGTGACCAGAGGAGGGAATAGTTTGAGGGATAGCATAGGGGGAGTTGATGGAAGATGTCAAACCTTGGACGTTTTGTACTAAACATCCCAAATCTGAATAGGAAATATAGCCATTTTTGAAACAGCAAAATGTCTTTTTTTTTTTTTTTTTTTTTTTTTTTTAATGGCCACATGCTAGATGGTTTTCTGCTCTGAGTGTTTATCTTTATGGTCCATTAAAAAAAAAAAAGTAATCCAAGTACAAAATGCACAAAATCAATCTATTGGGATGTAGGAGGAGTCAGCAATTTTAGTAGGCTGGCCACACAGACATCCCAGGAGAGCAATGCGGCACCCTAGGAGGCACTGCTATGGACTTCATATAAAAGCTTCCAGGTACACATCTCACCATTACCCCCTTATCTTGTCTGCTGAGCTCTCCAAAACCCACCACCCCAACTGTACACCACTAGAAAGCCCTTATGGATGAAGGGGACACCTATATGTGGGTACAGTAGGCTTTTGGTCAGTTTTGGAGGGCTCAAACTTTCCACCACAAGTGTGATAGGTAGAGTGAGATGGGCCTGAGTCCCCTTCTCTACAGTCCACTGCACCAACCACTACACTCCACTCTAGGGCCCTGCTTGCTGCTCTAATAGAACATCTGAAGCGTTCATAAAGGCTGGTAAGTACTATTTTTATTCACATCTTTTGGGGGTGGGAAGTGACCACTGGGGGAGTAAGGGGGGTGTCATCCCTGATTCCCTCCAGTGGTCATTTAGGGCATCTTTTTGTGCCTTATTCATTCTAAAAATAGGTCTAAATCAAAACATTGAAGTTTTAGTCCTAGACGTTTTCGTTTTGTGTCATTATGGCTACAAAACATCCAAGGTTTGGAATCCCACCCCCAAAACGCCTCCTTGTGATTTGGATGCAGACGAATTGCATAGATAAATGTCTATGTCAGCAACAGTGTGAACTAAGTATCTGATTTTCCTCGAAACATATAAAATATTAAGCAGAGAAATTTACTTGCTAGCAGTGGACTTAATATTATCTTGTTTTAAGCAAGTACCAGGTATAAAGTTAATGATAGATAAATGTCTGCAAAATAGGTTTTGAAAATACCGATTTGGACATTTTAAGAAGAAATATGTCCAAATTGCTGCTTTATGACACTTTTTGGACATTTTTGTCTTTTGAAAATGAGCCCCTATGTAACATTGTAAGTCTAAGTGCTTTGAAAATACACCTCTATGTGTACTTGATGATGATAATGACTGCGTTATGCAGGGACCAGATAACAAATAAGTGTCAAGACTTTTGAGGCTTGATAACTAGAGGCCCCAATATCTTGGAGTATAACCTTGGCACACCAATCACCCAAAGTCTCTATTATTTTTATGAAGTCTCTTTTATTGAATAAATCACAGATAATTTACTCACAGATAGATGTTCAGAGGTGCTGCTCCAGGACACAGAGACTTCTTAATCTGAGAGCTGTTGGGGATGGAGATCTGAAGAGAGGTAGATATATTGCAGGGGGAGAAGGATAGTTGAACAGGTAGAAATGGTCCAAAGCTGGGTGACTGGAATGTGCAATATCTCATTAAAGAGGAGATATTTTCAAGGTAAAAAAAAACAGGTTCGTTACAGGGAGTTTCAGCAGGACAGAGCTGTCAGGAATAGGTTGGTACATGCTCCATGTCTCTGGCTAGGTGGTGGGAATGCCTCATGGCTCAAGGGACAAAGAGGTGATGAGGCTTCACGTGGGTTTAGGGAGGAGCAGATAGAGACCAATGGGGACAGAGCCTGCCATCGGGTAGCAAGGGGTGGTCCTAGAGGACGGCTCTTGACTGGAGGGAAAGGTCATACCTGGCTGACCTCCCAGGACAGAGATAGTGAGAATGACCAGGAAATGATAGCAGGAAGACGAAAGAGCCAAGCTTGGCAGAGAGAGAGAGAGGAGGTCTGGGCAGCCTCACAACCAGTGGTAACAGTTCTTACACAGCCAAGCAAGTGTGGTTGCACTGCCTGTGAACTACATTACCCACAGTGCATCGCTCATTTATCTCTGCAGTGAGAAACTGCAACAATGATAGTCCTTAGAACTGAGAATAACAATAAAAGCATTGCACACATTTTAAGATCACGTTATAAACTAGTGCGAGGCTGTTGGAGGACAGAACAAATAGTATGGGACATAGTAGTAAGACTTTGGTGTATCTCGAGTCCAGCTATCCCTAACTTAG
Source organism: Microcaecilia unicolor (assembly GCF_901765095.1). Taxonomy (NCBI): domain Eukaryota; kingdom Metazoa; phylum Chordata; class Amphibia; order Gymnophiona; family Siphonopidae; genus Microcaecilia; species Microcaecilia unicolor. Next base: position 388,958,491 of record NC_044031.1, on the reverse strand, counting down.
AAGTGGATATTGAGGAGGGGAGCTGGTGGGGGGGAAGAGGAGGGAGGAATTTGCAAGCTGGCTGGTTAACACATGTGAGCTGTGTGATTGCTATGTATAGTAGTTAATAATGTTATGTTAATGTTGTTTTCGTTGTTGGAATAATTGGCTGTCTTATAGCTCCACATCCAATCTCCTTATCTGAGGTGCCTATTGTCATTGAAATGTATTTTGTCTGCTGTCTCATCTTCTTTCTGGTACAGAATGAGCTTCTGGCACTGAGACAGGAGCGTCGGAAAGACCTGCAAGGACTCATGGAGAAGATTGAGCAGATTTCTCAGGTAAAAGAAGCCTTGGATTTAAATTGTTTTGCACGCATGTTGTTTTGTGTGTGTTCTGGATTTTTCTGTGTTTTGCAGTGGCCTTATTTTCAGCAGCCCTCCTGTTGTCCCCTTATCCTGTGAAGAATTGGTAGTCTCCACCAACAGTCTCCCTGTCTCTGGCACTCGCACATGCCGCCTCCTGATTAAATGGAGTGACTCCATCTCTGATGCTGTCTGGAAGTTTAAAGGTCTTAAAAATGGAGGGAGCAGGCCCCTGTGCTCACTTTACCACTTTCTCTTTTAAAAGTAGTGTTTCATATCTAATCTGGGACTTTCTTTAGATCTGTTTTTCTTTCACCATCACGACTCCAGTCAAGGTCACTTCTGTCTTTTGGGACTTTTCAGTTGGAATTGACTTCCCTTTGGCCTAATGTGCTGTGACCATTCATTCCCAATTACCTGGACCTCTTATCTCCTCCTAGCTTGCTTTAATCCAGTCATTGCAAAGACAGTCCCAGGTTGGAGTCACTCTGCAGCAGGGCTCATTTTTTTCCTATGGGCCCTGCTGCAGATAACTCGAGCTAAGCTTTAGTAAAAGACCCCCTGTTTATTTTGCATCTTTTCTTTGTGTATGTGTGTCCAGGAGCTACTGCCCAGGTGGGAAGGGTTAGGACAGCTGTTGTAGTGGGTGATTTGATTATTAGGCATGTAGATAGCTGGGTGACTGGTGGACATGAGGATCGCCTGGTGACTTGCCTGCCTGTTGCGAAGGTGGCGGACCTCACGCTTAGCCTAGATAGGATTTTAGATAGTGCTGGGGAGGAGCCGGCTGTCTTGGTTCATGTGGGTACCAATGACATAGGTTCTGGAAGCCAAATTTAGGGTCTTAGGGAGAACACTCAAATCCAGAACCTCTAGGATTTCTACCTCTGAAGTTCTACCCGTTCCACGCACAGGGCCCAAGAGACGGGCAGAGCTCCGGAGTCTCAATTCGTGGATGAGACAATGGTGCAGGGAGGAGGGTTTTAGATTTGTTAGGAACTGGACAACATTCTGGGGAAGGGGGAGCCTATTCCGAAAGGATGGGCTCCACCTTAACCAGGGTGGGACCAGGCTGCTGGCATCGGCATTTAAAAAGGAGATAGAACAGCTTTTAAACTAGAGACTTGGGGAGGCTGACAGTCGCTCAAAAGCTCATGGTTTGGAATAAGGTATCACCAAAACAGGAAAGATAGGTTATCCTGATAGTGAGGATGCAAAAGAGACCGTAGTAGATCATGTCCTTAAATAAAAATCAGACAAAAGATTGCAATTTAATGCAGTCAAGTACTGAGCATGATATAAATAGGAACAACAAACATAATTTGAAATGTCTATATGCGAATGCCAGAAGCCTAAGAAATAAGATGGGAGCGTTAGAATATATTGCGCTAAATGAAAAATTAGATATAATAGGAATCTCTGAGACCTGGTGGAAGGAGGATAACCAGTGGGACACTGTCGTACCGGGGTACAAATTATATTGTAGTGATAGGGTGGATCAAATTGGTGGCATTGTATTTTAAGGAGGGCCTTGAATCAAATAAATTGAAGTTTCTACAGGACACAAAACACATCTTGGAATCCCTGTGGATTGAAATTCCATGTGTAAAGGGGAAAAGGATAGTGATAGGAGTGTACTACTGTCCGCCAGGCCAGGATGAACAGACGGATGTAGAAATGTTATTAGGGAGGCTAACAAACTGGGCAACATGATGATAATGGGTGATGTCACCCCTGGGCATGCTAGAGTGGTACAATTCCTTGACAAAATCAAGGATTGCGTTATGGAGCAACTGGTACAGGAGATGATAAGAAAAAGGAAAAATTCTAGACATAGTCCTTAGTGGATCACATGATCTGGTGCGGGAGGTAATGGTGATGGGGCCGCTTGATAATAGTGATCATAATATGTTCAGATTTGATATTAGCTTTGGAGTAAGTATACACAGGAAATCCAATACGTTGGCATTTAACTTTCAAAAAGGAGACTTTGATAAAATGAGAACAGTGAAAAAAAAATTTGAGGAGCAGCTGCGAGGTTCAAAAATTTAAATCAGGTGTGGATGCTGTTCAAAAATACCATCCTGGAAGCCCAGGCCAAATATATTCCGTGTATATACTTAAAAAAGGAGGGAGGAAGATCAAACGACAGCCGGCATGGCTAAAAAGTGAGGTGAAGGAAGCTGTTAGAGCTAAAAGAAAATCCTTCAGAAAATGGACAAAGGAACCGACTGAAAATAATAAGAAACGGCATAAGGAATGTCAAGTCAAATGCAGAGCGCTGATAAGGAAAGCAAGGACGGACTTTGAAAAAAAGATTGCGTTGGAGGCAAAAACATATAGTAAGAATTTTTTTAGGTATATTACATAAGTACATAAGTACATAAGTAGTGCCATACTGGGAAAGACCAAAGGTCCATCTAGCCCAGCATCCTGTCACCGACAGTGGCCAATCCAGGTCAAGGGCACCTGGCACGCTCCCCAAACGTAAAAACATTCCAGACAAGTTATACCTAAAAATGAGGAATTTTTCCAGTCCATTTAATAGCGGTCTATGGACTTGTCCTTTAGGAATCTATCTAACCCCTTTTTAAACTCCGTCAAGCTAACCGCCCGTACCACGTTCTCCGGCAATGAATTCCAGAGTCTAATTACACGTTGGGTGAAGAAAAATTTTCTCCGATTCGTTTTAAATTTACCACACTGTAGCTTCAACTCATGCCCTCTAGTCCTAGTATTTTTGGATAGCGTGAACAGTCGCTTCACATCCACCCGATCCATTCCACTCATTATTTTATACACTTCTATCATATCTCCCCTCAGCCGTCTCTTCTCCAAGCTGAAAAGCCCTAGCCTTCTCAGCCTCTCTTCATAGGAAAGTCGTCCCATCCCCACTATCATTTTCGTCGCCCTTCGCTGTACCTTTTCCAATTCTACTATATCTTTTTTGAGATACGGAGACCAGTACTGAACACAATACTCCAGGTGCGGTCGCACCATGGAGCGATACAACGGCATTATAACATCCGCACACCTGGACTCCATACCCTTCTTAATAACACCCAACATTCTATTCGCTTTCCTAGCCGCAGCAGCACACTGAGCAGAAGGTTTCAGCGTATCATCGACGACGACACCCAGATCCCTTTCTTGATCCGTAACTCCTAACGCGGAACCTTGCAAGACGTAGCTATAATTCGGGTTCCTCTTACCCACATGCATCACTTTGCACTTGTCAACATTGAACTTCATCTGCCACTTGCACGCCCATTCTCCCAGTCTCGCAAGGTCCTCCTGTAATCGTTCACATTCCTCCTGCGACTTGACGACCCTGAATAATTTTGTGTCATCGGCGAATTTAATTACCTCACTAGTTATTCCCATCTCTAGGTCATTTATAAATACATTAAAAAGCAACGGACCCAGCACAGACCCCTGCGGGACCCCACTAACTACCCTCCTCCACTGAGAATACTGGCCACGCAATCCTACTCTCTGCTTCCTATCTTTCAACCAGTTCTTAATCCATAATAATACCCTACCTCCGATTCCATGACTCTGCAATTTCTTCAGGAGTCTTTCGTGCGGCACTTTGTCAAACGCCTTCTGAAAATCCAGATATACAATATCAACCGGCTCCCCATTGTCCACATGTTTGCTTACCCCCTCAAAAAAATGCATTAGATTGGTGAGGCAAGACTTCCCTTCACTAAATCCGTGCTGACTTTGTCTCATCAGTCCATGTTTTTGTATATGCTCTGCAATTTTATTCTTAATAATAGCCTCCACCATCTTGCCCGGCACCGACGTCAGACTCACCGGTCTATAATTTCCCGGATCTCCTCTGGAACCTTTCTTAAAAATCGGAGTAACATTGGCTACCCTCCAGTCTTCCGGTATTACACTCGATTTTAGGGACAGATTGCATATTTCTAACAGTAGCTCCGCAAGTTCATTTTTTAGTTCTGTTAATACTCTGGGATGAATACCATCAGGTCCCGGTGATTTACTACTCTTCAGCTTGCTGAACTGACCCATTACATCCTCCAAGGTTACAGAGAATTTGTTTAGTTTCTCCGACTCCCCCGCTTCAAATATTCTTTCCGGCACCGGTGTCCCCCCCAAATCCTCCTCGGTGAAGACCGAAGCAAAGAATTCATTTAATTTCTCCGCTACGGCTTTGTCCTCCTTGATCGCCCCTTTAACACCATTTTCGTCCAGCGGCCCAACCGACTCTTTGGCCGGTTTCCTGCTTTTAATGTATCTAAAAAAGTTTTTACTATGTATTTTTGCTTCCAACGCTAATTTCTTCTCAAAGTCCTTTTTTGCCCTCCTTATCTCCGCTTTGCATTTGGCTTGGCATTCCTTATGATCTATCCTGTTACTTTCAGTTGGTTCTCTTCTCCACTTTCTGGCAAAAGAATCGGTTGGACCGCTAGATGACCGAGTGGTAAAAGAGGCGATTAGGGAAGACAAAGCCATAGCTGAGAGATTAAATTAATTCTTAGCTTCGGTCTTCACCGAGGAAGATTTGGGAGAGATACCGGTGCCAGAAATGGCATTCGAAGCTGACGAGTCGGAGAAAGTGAGTGAAATCTCTATAAACCTACAGGATGTAATAGGGCAATTTGACAAATTGAAGAATAGCAAATCTCCTAGACCGGATGGTATTCATCCCAGAGTACTGATAGAATTGAAAAATGAACAGGCAAAATTTTGAGATCCCACGCAGGTACCACTTAGTGCAGAGGAGGGCGCAGGTGATTAACTCCCTTGAGAAAGCGTACCACATCTGGCTGCGAGGCCAGGGAAGCACCCTTAAGGTGACCCCTGAAGCAAGCAATAGCCGCTACCTGGACCTTAAGGGAACTGAGTGACAGGCCTTTTTCCAGACCTTCTTGCAGGAACGCCAATACTGAAGAAATTGGAGCAGTGAAGGGAGAAAGTGAGCCTGCCTCACACCACGATGCAAAGGTACGCCAAACCTGGTGTATGCAGTAGAAGTAAAGTGCTTCCTCGCTCTCAGCATAGTGGCGATGACCTTCTTCCTCAGACGCTGCCGCTCAATAGCCAGGCCGAAAGACCAAAGGGGGAGGGATCCTCCATTACCACGGGACCCTGATGCAACAGGCCCCGCTCCGCTGGCAGCTGCAGAGGGCCGTCCACTGAGAGCCTGATCAAGTCCGCATACCAGGGACGTCTGGGCCAATCCGGACTCACCAGGATTATCTGATTTATTTAGGCACACCATGATTCCATCTCTAATGCACACATCATTCAGCTTTTCTTAATGTCTTGCCATGAAAAAAATTCCCGCCCTTGGCCATTTTCTTGTGGGTGAGCAGAGCCAGCCCATGAGACTTCAAAATGCACACAGTGCCGATATTGTTCGGTAGCTGGTAAGAACACCACCTCATGCTACCATATAAGCCACAAACAAGTTTTCCAACCTATTGCCCCAGGTACAAATAAGTACCTGTATATAATATGTAAGCCGCATTGAGCCTGCCATGAGTGGGAAAGCGCGGGGTACAAATGTAATTTAAAAAAAAAATACATCTGGCATTTGTCACTAAGCCATGACACCAGTTGTTGTCAGGAAATCTTTTAATGTTCAAAGAGTAGGCTAGGTTTTGATTCATCGTATTGTCTGAAAGAGAGCACACTGTGAGCCACTATTCAGTTGTGGATCAGCAGGAAAAGGGTCCTATGGACTTTTTGGGGTTCCCCATCCATGTATTCAGTTTCGGTCCTGGTTGACTTCAGATGATCCCTAGGGTTTGCAGGCAAAGGAGGGATTTCAGTAAAAAATGAAAACCTGAGGTGCTGAAGAGCTGGAGCCTGCAGAGTGTGGCAGGATATGGCTCTCATGGCATGGAGAGTGGATCTCCCAGCACAAGGCGTTCTTGGTCTTTTTTTAAAGAGTTAACAAATGAGTCAGTCTGGCTCATACTCTCAGAAGGTACATTACACCTGTGTTAAAAACAAGCAGACCTGATTTTGTTTTTTAGCTTGTAGAGCAGAGCTTCCCAAACCATAGGTTGATACTACAGTCCAACTGAAACCAGGATTTTCAGTTTCTGCCATGGGAGGTCCTGGCAGCCATCTTGAGATTGGAATCGGCACAGGCAAGAGCGAGTGAGGATACCTATTGCTCCTGCCAGTTCCATTCTCAAGATGGCTGCTGGGACCTCCTGCAGCAATCTCGTAAGACTGCCACTGGAAGTCCCAGAAGCCATTTTCTGAGCCAGGTGCACACAGGAGCAAGAGCAAGTAGGGATGCTCCTGCACCTACTACCTACTAATAAAAAGGTGAGCCCAGGAGGAGGCAGCCGCCAGGGGGAGAGGGAGGACTTGAGAAAGGAGGACTATTGCTGGTGGGCCCCTCTTCTGCTGGTGGGGGGACAGAGAGTGATCACAAGGAGGATGGGAGAGTTTTGGTTTGAGCCACAAATGCACTGGCATTTGCGGCTAAACTCGAATTTTGGACTGGTTTCAGTGCTGAAACAGAATCTAAAATTTGGTTGGCCTGTAGTTGAGACACCCAAATGGGGTCGTGACCTGGCAGGCTTCTCAAAGGATATCATCCTCTTTCACCATGGGACTGCACACACTCTGCAGTCGTGCAGTATATATTATTAATTTATTATTTTATTTTTATTTAATTAACTTAAAAAAAAAATTGGAGATGCAGTGACCAGAACTGCACACAATATTCAAGTCATGATTGCACCATGAAGCAATATAGATGCATTAATGATATTTTTGTTTTGTTTTCTATTCTTTCATAATGGCAGTGGGTCAAAAAAAGCCCTCTATGGTTCTACTGAGCCAATGATAGTGTGTCTATGGCTAAACAGTTGCTGATGTTTCCTTCTTGACGGTGAGGGGCAGCTTTAGTCACAGCAGTGCTTGTGAGCACAGTGGGATGCCCCAGCAATGGAGCTGTCTTTAGATCTAAAGGGAAGGAATAAGCCAAAGTGAGCTCTTGTCCATGAAATAATCCATTGTTTGTTCTCCCCCCCCCCCCCCCCCCCCCCCCCCCCCCAATGTCACAGGTGATGGAAGCACAGATGTTGCAGATGAAGTTGGACTGGAAAAGGTAAAATTTGGTTTGGGGAGGATTGGGGAGAGGTGCTGGGCAATGGACTGTGAAACTTTGGAGATTGTGGCAGTATGAAATAATATCTTACCCCCTAGGGTGTTCAGGAGTGAGGGAGAGGGCAGTGTCAGGTGACATAACAGATTGGCATACACTACTGTAACTTTGCTCAGAGATTGGCTCTCGCATGACGTAGCTGGTCATCTGACTAGCCACTAATATTCAGTTGAGCCGGTTATTTTGCACTGAATATTAGCGCTAGCCAGCTAAGTACCATTTAACTGGCCAGGTGGGGTTCCAGTTAAATGGTTTTGAATATCGTCGAGGGAGAGGGGAGTGTTTATTTCAGTAGGATTTAGCACAGTAGAGCCCCAGATTATTTGTATTCGAATTTAAATCACTATTCGTCTGAATACGAATATTGTATTTGGGGCACTATATTGTATAAATATTCTGTACAGCCTTATTTAAGATCCTTTATGGAATGGGGCCGAAGTACTTGCTTCAACTTATCTGTAGGCCAGCAGTCAACTGGTATCACCTAATAGGTAATTCTATGGTTTTATCCTTTCCAAGTCCTAGAGGTAATTCTTCTGTGAAAGTGTTTTCCTCTTTATTTTCTTATTAAGCTACTAGTTCTTGATCTACTTTACCTAAAGAGATAAAGATTCTTATCTAGCTATGCTATTTTTAAAAAATCTATCAAAGCTGTCCTGTTTCAAAAATATCTTCTACTAAGACAGCATTAGGTTTGCTATTAGTATGTCTTTTGTCTTGTATTAATCTGGAAGTTCCTATATAAATAATTTAGTCTCGTTTATAATCCGCTTAGAACCGTTGATGGGAATCAGCAGAATATAAAATGCGTAACTATAATTCTCCGAAGACAAGCAGGCTGCTTGTTCTCACTGATGGGTTGACGTCCACGGCAGCCCCTCAAACCGGAAGGAAAAACTCTCACGGGAGGTCCCGCACGCAGGGCACGCCCACCGCGCATGCGCAGCCGTCTTCCTGCCCATGCGCGACCATTCCTGCTCAGTTTTTTCGCTTTCCACGCTGGAGAGAGACGCGCCTTTGTCCCTGTCCGTGTCAGCTCCGGAAAACCGATTTGCGGCCTAGTCCGCAATTTTCTTTATTGTTTTTTGCTTTCCGGGCCCCCTCTTTAAAAAAAAAGACGAGGACTTTTCCTTTTCGTCGAGTTTCTCCGTTTGTTTCGCCTCGTCGCGGCCTTGTAGCCGCGCGTCCGTTCTTTATTTTGTGGTGTGCCCTTTTACCGCCACCATCGACGATTTTGACCTCGCCGACACGATTTTTCCGTCAATGTCCTCAAAGGTCCCGAGCGGATTCAAAAAGTGTGGTCGGTGCGGCTGGCAGATCTCGCAGACCGATCTTCACGCTTGGTGTCTCCAGTGCCTCGGCCCGGAGCATAATTCCAAGGTGTGCACCTTGTGTCTCGGCTTGAGAAAGCGGACGCAGGTGGCGAGGCAAGTTCTTCGGGACCGTCTTTTTGGAACTTGCGTTGGCCCTCGGCATCGGTGTCGACGGCCGGGTCTTCGGTACCGGTACCGATGTCGTCTTCGACGCCGACTATGGCACCGACCCCAGGAGTACAGGTTCCCTTGGCCCGATGACCTGACGGCGGCGGTGAGCGACCACGTGGGCAGTCCGCCCCGGCCACTCCCGCTGCTCAGGGCCATCGGGACCGAACCCTGTCGGATCCGACCCCCAGAGGGCGCGGAGACTCCACCTCCTCCTCGTCCATGCCACGGAGCGCCGATGACGGGCATCAAAAGAAAGCTGCGAAGAAGCACCGTCATCGGTCGCCCACGGCGCATGGGACTGGCAGCTCCGGGACGTCAAGAGAAGACTCAATCCCCAAGAAGTGCCAATGCCGGGAGGAGCGCTCCCCCTCTATCGAAGAGGTGTCGATGCGCAGGTCGTCGGGTACCCCGGTACCGTCTCCTGGACCGGGGCAGCTTCCAGCACCGACGCCCGCACTGGCCCCCCAGCCTCTCCCGACAGCGGGTCTAGACGAGTGCCTCCAAGCCATCCTCCCAGGGATCCTGGAGGGGCTGATGCGCCAGGCCTTGCCGGCACCGGGGGTGCTTGCGCCCATGGTGCCATTGATGGAAGCGCCGGCTGGCTCTGGCCCTGTGATGCGGTTCGGTCTCGATCGCCACTCAGGTAGAATCCCCGTCGACGTCGATGGAGGGAGCTTCGTCCCCGCCGGCGCGGGAGTCCACCTCTCGATACCATCGTCGAGGACATGGTTCCTCGGGGTTGAGACGGGCCCGGTTGCGGTCTGAGCTGAGAGAGCTCATCTCCGACACCGAAGAGGAGGCCTCGTGGGAGGAGGAGGCAGACCCCAGATATTTCTCCTCCGAGGAGTCTGTGGATCTTCCCTCCAACCCCACACCTTCACCGGAGAGGAAGCTCTCACCTCCAGAGAGCCTCTCCTTTGCCTCTTTTGTCCGGGACATGTCTATTAGCATTCCCTTCCCAGTGGTCACCATGGATGAGCCGAGGGCTGAGATGCTCGAGGTCCTCGACTATCCATCACCACCTAGAGAATCTTCCACGGTACCGTTGCACAATGTCCTCAAGGAGACACTGCTTCGGAACTGGTTGAAGCCTTTATCTAATCCCACCATCCCTAAGAAAGCAGAGTCCCAATACAGAGTCCACACAGACCCAGAGTTGATGCGGCCTCAGCTGCCACATGACTCAGCAGTCGTGGACTCTGCTCTCAAAAGGGCAAGGAGTTCGAGGGATACCACCTCGGCGCCCCCAGGGCGGGAGTCTCGCACTCTGGACTCATTTGGGAGGAAGGCCTACCATTCTTTCATGCTCGTGACCAGGATCCAATCTTACCAGCTCTACACGAGCATCCACATGCGGAACAATGTGCGGCAACTGGAGGACCTGGTTGACAAGCTTCCCCCGGAGCAGTCCAGGCACTTTCAGGAGGTGGTCAGGCAGCTGAAGGCGTGCAGAAAATTCCAGTCCAGGGGTATCTATGACACCTGTGATGTGGCATCCAGAGCCGCGGCCCAGGGTATAGTGATGCGCAGACTCTCATGGCTGCGTGCCTCTGACCTGGACAACCGCACCCAGCAAAGGCTGGCGGATGTCCCTTGCCGGGGGGATAACATTTTTGTCGAGAAGGTCGAGCAGTTGGTGGACCAACTACACCAGCGGGAAACCGCTCTCGACAAGCTCTCCCACCGGGCGCCTTCAGCATCCACCCCCACTGGTGGACGTTTTTCCTGGACCAGGCAGGCTGCACCTTACGCTTACAGCAAGCGTAGGTACAACCAACCGGCCCGAAGGCCTCCTCAGGCACAGGGACAGTCCCAGCGCGCTCGTTCCCATCAACAGCGTACGCCTAAGCAGCCCCCCTGTGCCTCCACAGCACAAGCAGGGGACGGGCTTTTGACTGGATCCATGGGAACATAGCCGCCATCAAAGTAGCCGTGCCGGACGGCCTGCCGGTCGGGGGGAGGTTGACAGTTTTTCACCAAAGGTGGCCTCTCATAACCTCCGACCAGTGGGTTCTCCAAATAGTGCGGTGTGGATACACCCTAAATTTGGTCTCCACCCCTCCAAATTGTCCACCAGGAGCTCAATCCTTCAGCTCCCATCTCAAGCAGGTACTTGCAGAGGAACTCTCCGCCCTTCTCAGTGCCAATGCGGTCGAGCCCGTGCCACCCGGGCAGGAAGGGCAGGGATTCTATTCCAGGTACTTCCTTGTGGAAAAGAAAACAGGGGGGATGCGCCCCATCCTAGACCTGAGAGGCCTGAACAAGTATCTGGTGCGAGAAAAGTTCAGGATGCTTTCCTTGGGCACCCTTCTCCCCATGATTCAGAAAGACGATTGGCTTTGTTCCCTGGATTTAAAGGATGCTTATACTCGCATCCCGATACTGCCAGCTCACAGACAGTATCTGAGATTCCGTCTGGGGACACGTCATTTCCAGTATTGTGTGCTGCCCTTTGGGCTCGCCTCTGCTCCACGTGTGTTTACGAATTGTCTCGTGGTGGTTGCGGCGTACCTGCGCAAGCTGGGGGTGCACGTGTTCCTGTATCTTGACGATTGGCTGGTGAAGAGCACCTCAGAGGCAGGAGCTCTTCGGTCCATGCAGTGCACTATTCAACTACTGGAGCTGCTGGGGTTTGTGATAAATTACCCGAAGTCCCATCTCCAGCCAGTCCAATCTCTGGAATTCATAGGAGCTCCGCTGAATTCACAGACGGCTCAGGCCTATCTTCCCAAGGCGAGGGCTCAGAACCTTCTGTCCCTCGCCTCCCAGGCCAGAGCGTCCCAGCAGCTCACAGCTCGGCAGATGTTGAGACTCCTGGGCCATATGGCCCCTACAGTCCATGTGACTCCCATGGCTCGTCTTCACATGAGATCAGCTCAATGGACCCTAGCTTCCCAGTGGTGCCACGTCACAGGAAATCTGGAAGATGTCATCCGCCTGCCCACCAGTTGTCGCAATTCGCTGCGCTGGTGGACGATTCCAACCAATTTGACCCTGGGATGCCCGTTCCAAATTCTTCAGCCGCAAAAAGTTTTGACGACTGATGCATCTCTCCTGGGGTGGGGAGCTCATGTCGATGGGCTCCACACCCAAGGGGTGTGGTCCCTCCAGGAACACTGTCTTCAGATCAATTTCCTGGAGCTCCGAGCAGTCTGGAACGTGCTGAAGGCCTTCAGGGATCGGCTGTCCTTCCAAATTATCCAAATTCGGATAGACAATCAGGTTGCAATGTACTACATCAACAAGCAGGGGGCACCGGATCTCGCCCCCTGTGTCAGGAAGCCGTCAGGATGTGGCGATGGGCAGGCCAGCATGGCATGCTTCTCCAGGCCACGTACCTGGCAAGCGTAAACAACAGTCTGGCCGACAGGCTGAGCAGAGTCATGCAACCGCACGAATGGTCGCTCCATTCCCGGGTGGTACGCAAGATCTTCCGAGAGTGGGGCACTCCCTCGGTGGACCTTTTCGCCTCCCAGACCAATCACAAGCTGCCTCAGTTCTGTTCCAGACTTCAGGCACACGGCAGACTGGCATCGGATGCCTTTCTCCTCCATTGGGGGAACGGCCTCCTGTATGCATATCCTCCCATACCTTTGGTGGGGAAGACCTTACTGAAGCTCAAGCAAGACCGCGGCACCATGATTCTGATCGCGCCCTTTTGGCCCCGTCAGATCTGGTTCCCTCTTCTTCTGGAGTTTTCCTCCGAAGAACAGTGGAGATTGGAGTGTTTTCCAACTCTCATTTCGCAGAATGACGGAGCGCTTCTGCACCCCAACCTTCAGTCTCTGGCTCTCACGGCCTGGATGTTGAGGGCGTAGATTTTGCTTCCTTGGTTCTGTCTGAGGGTGTCTTCCGTGTCTTGCTTGCCTCTAGGAAGGATTCCACTAAAAAGAGTTACTTTTTTAAGTGGAGGAGGTTTGTCGTTTGGTGTGAGAGCAAGGCCCTAGAACCTCGTTCCTGTTCTGCACAGAACCTGCTTGAATATCTTCTACACTTATCAGAGTCGGGTCTCAAGACTAACTCAGTAAGGAATCACCTTAGTGCAATTAGTGCTTACCATCATCGTGTAGAGGGTAAAGCCATCTCTGGAGAGCCTTTAGTCGTTCGATTCATGAGAGGCTTGCTTTTGTCAAAGCCCCCTGTCAGCCTCCTGCAGTCTAATGGGATCTCAACGTCGTTCTCACCCAGCTGATGAGACCTCCTTTTGAGACACTTAATTCATGCCATCTGAAGTACTTGACTTGGAAGGTCATTTTCTTGGTGGCAGTTACTTCAGCTCATAGAGTTAGTGAGCTTCAAGCCCTGGTGGCTCATGCGCCTTATACTAAATTTCATCATAACAGAGTAGTCCTCCGCACTCACCCCAAGTTCCTGCCAAAGGTGGTGTCGGAGTTCCATCTGAACCAGTCAATCGTCTTGCCAACATTCTTTCCAAGACCGCATACCCGCCCTGCTGAACGTCAGTTGCACACTTTGGACTGCAAGCAAGCATTGGCCTTCTATCTGGAGCGGATACAGCCCCATAGACAGTCCGCCCAATTGTTTGTTTCTTTCGACCCCAATAGGAAGGGGGTCGCTGTCTGGAAATGCACCATCTCCAATTGGCTAGCAGATTGCATTTCCTTCACTTATGCCCAGGCTGGGCTGACTCTAGAGGGTCATGTCACGGCTCATAGTGTTTGAGCCATGGCAGCGTCAGTGGCCCATTTGAAGTCAGCCACTATTGAAGAGATTTGCAAGGCTGCGACGTGGTCATCTGTCCACACATTCACATCATATTACTGCCTCCAGCAGGATACCCGACGCGACAGTCAGTTCGGGCAGTCGGTGCTGCAGAATCTGTTTGGGGTTTGAATTCAACTCCACCCTCCTGGGCCCGGTTTTTATTCTGTTCAGGCTGCACTCTCAATTAGTTGTTCTTCGTAGGTCAATTTCTGTTATGTCCTCACCGTTGCGAGGCCCAATTGACCCTGTTTGTTGTTTTGAGTGAGCCTGGGAGTTAGGGATACCCCATCAGTGAGAACAAGCAGCCTGCTTGTCCTCGGAGAAAGCAAATGATACATACCTGTAGCAGGTATTCTCCGAGGAGAGCAGGCTGATTGTTCTCACCTACCCTCCCTCCTCCCCTTTGGAGTTGCGTTTTTCCTCATTTCTCTGCTTGTCATTTAACTGAGCGAGAACGGTCACGCACGGGCGGGAAGACAGCCGCGCATGCGCGGTGGGCGTGCCCTGCGTGCGGGACCTCCTGCGAGAGTTTTTCCTTCCGGTTTGAGGGGCTGCCGTGGACGTCAACCCATCAGTGAGAACAATCAGCCTGCTGTCCTCGGAGAATACCTGCTACAGGTATGCATCATTTGCTTTGTTTCACCTTTCCCTCTTCATTTGTGGCATCTCTGGCACAGTGCTTCCTGCTTCAGTTATAGGAGCCCCCTTCCTCCCTCACCTTCTATCCAACACAGCATTATCCCACTCAACTCTTCCATTTATTCCCCCTATACACATGATACAAAAGAACATAAGATAATGGGGTTGGGATGGAGAACCAGTACAATGCTGTCCCCTAATGGTTAGCCGAGAGCAGAAAGTAGTGTGATCAACACAACACTTCCAAAAAGCCAAGGAGACGAATAATTAAAAGTAGTTCTTTAATAAAGGATGAGACTCGACACGGCACCGTGTTTCGGTGAACAATGCCTGCCTCAGGAGTCTGTATGTTGTCAATGCCAGTAAAAAGAACTGGAGAAAGAACAAACCAAATCAAGCCTTTAAAAAGACTAATGATTGGTAAGTGTACCAGGCACGTGGGTAAAAGAACGAGCAAAACTGCGAGGAAAATCGAATACAATAAGTGCCTAACAGGAAAATCGCTGCCAAGAGACACAACCAGGCCTGGGGCAAGACTGCCCCCCCCCCCCCCCCCCCCAGCACTCGTGCTACTCCTCACATTCGGGCCACCGCCCCTACCCCTTACCTTCCTCGGCCTGTTGTCTCCTGCTCCTGTGTGCTAGGCCCCGGATGATTGTATTAACACGATAACCCAGGTCACCTGGGTTGTCGTGTTAGTGCAATCATCTGGGTCCCGGCATGCAGGAGATAGACCCGGAAGCAGGAAGAAGCTTGCTGACACCAGGCCCCCCTCCCCTCTTGGAGGCTGGACCTGGGGAATTTTGCCCCCCCCCCCCCCCCCCCCACCTCTCGGCAGTGCTGGCTAATGCCCTGATCAATCAGACAAGTTTCACGCCTTGCCATGTTGCTGCCATACTGCGTTGGTTAGGGTATTTAGTGCCACTTTGTGCAGGCTATCCCAGTGCCACTTGGATGTGTAGGCTGCATATTTTCCCAGGAGATTTGCCAACCTCACAACATTGCTGAAAAGGGGTGTCTATCTGTAGGAGCTTGGATGTGTACAGATTTCTGTCTGCTTCATGGTTGAACGATGGGGAATATTCTGTTTTACAGTTGGTTGTTCAGGGGTTAACCCATAATGCAGTCGGGTTCTTGGGCAACTCTTGTAATTGGTTACTTAAGCAAGGAATTTCTACCTTACAGGTCATAAATCTTGTGGGCAGGCCAAAGGGATAATTCTCTTCTTGGAGAAATTGGGAGTATAGGACAGCCAGATCACTGTACTTGGAAACAAGTTTTAGTTATATAAGTTAATGACTAAACATGATCTCAAATGGGGAGGAAGGTGGAAATCTCATCACATGTTTTGTCATTGCCTCTCAAATGGGTCCTGAGATTGTGCCTGATGTCTTATGTGTGGATGAATTTGATTTTGTGGCCTTATCACTGGAAATCACTATTAGTAATTTGTAAACATTCTTGTTCCTGGCTGTGTTTCCCTTTCTTATGTTCCTTCACAAATGCAAGACAAGAGGACCAGAAGGAGAACACCTTGCAAGACCTGTCGCTGTTGAAGGAACAGCTGGTCAGCCTGAGGAGGGAGCTGGGAGCCATCATGGAGACCCAGCGGGGCATGTCCGAACGCATGAACTCTTTTACAGGACAGATACGAGGCATGCGAGATGAGGTGAGATTCGGAAACTAGATTGTTACTGTTGCTCTCTGCAAGACATTTTATGGTCTTCGACGAGCATGTTGGTGAATTTGGATGTGTTTCCCATTGGATAGGTGTCTGCATTTCTAAACCCAGTCACCTCTGGGGGCACTCATTAATAGCTGAAGCCCTAGCAAAGATGGCGAGAACTTATGTGCGTGCGGAGTGCACCCTGTTAGATGGTCCTTCCAGAGCAGAGTTGGGCATGGGCAGGGAAGCTTCCACTGTCGCTGCTCACCCTCTACCTGCTCTGTAGATATATGAGGGACTTCAGTTTCTATTATGTTTGTTTTCTGAAGAATGTCCAAGTAGTCTATTTATGCTTTTTCTTGAATTCCTTTTTTTTTTTTTTTATTATTATAGATTTAAATTTATTGAATGCTTTTTCAGTAAACAAAATGTAAAGATACACAACATCAATATTGCTGACCACCTTCCCCCCCCCCCCCCAGTGAAACATTGTTTTTTCTTGAATTCTGCCTTAGACGGCCTCTCCTGTCTTGTCATTTCAGGTGGAGACCCAGTTCCCACAGTGGGTGCACAGGCTACTTTTACAGGACGGGGGTGGTGGGGAGTCCTTGTCTGGGATTTTTGTGCAGCAGGAGAACATGGAGAGGCAGCTAATAGAACTGGAACGGAGGATCCTTGCTGGAGTCTTAGAAGAGCAGAAGAGGTCCTCAGAGCGTAGTGCTGCAAGCATTGGGTCGGTGCTGCAGGGTGGAGGTGTCACAGAGGAAGTGAGTGAAAAAAAATCTGTTGACTTTCTGTTCGTCTCTTGGTGTCCCTTCCATAACATCTGACTGTTATGAAACCAGCAGCTTCCCTACCCATTCCTTTTTATTTTATTTTATTTATAAGAATTTAATTTTACAAGCACTAAAATAACTTGCCAGAAATACAGACAAAATAATACAAGAATTATTTCAATCAGGTAATTATAAACTCTTCCTTAGACCACAAAATAGGGAGAGTGAAACAAGACAAGGAGAGCAATTAAACAACAGTAAACAAAGAAAATGTGGTATTAACCTGATTATCCCCCGTTATTTATTATCTGAACCATTATTCCACATTGATCGTCCACGGTGTATAGTCAATTTATTTCGTTGGAAACATACTTATTGTCCAATATTAGTGGAAATAATACAACTGATTTCATTTTTTCTCTTTTAAAACCAGAAATTATTTAACAATACAAACACTTGAATCTCTAATCCAATTCCCACTGATTAAGGTAATCCCAGTTTCACAGGCTTCACTCCTTTTGAATGTAGTTGCAAAAACCTCAGAAAGGCGGTATATCAAGTCCCATTTCCCTTTTGAATAAATATACTAAGAGGAATCATTTCAGAGGAAAAAACTTTAGGAGTCATACTCGGAACTCTGGGAAAACAACAATCTCGATATTAATCATCTGTAATAATATTCATTTTGTTCAAATTTTTCTGGGCTATTATCATCTTCAAAATCTTAACCATTTCCTATTCCTGTAGAACTTAATTTGCCGTATCAATTTTTCATTCTCAAAGGATTCAATTAGATTATCCATGTGGCTCACTAATAAGATTATATCGGAAGCAAACTTATTTACTACCACCGTTAGGTCCTGGAGCGCCTTCCAGATGATATTCAATGTAACCTCCACGGGTGCCAAAAACTCCAAGCTGGTAGCTCTTGCGGGTTTAGGAGTGGCACTGCCGACATGAGTTCAGCTGTAAACGACTTCAGTTTCAGCATACACTCCTAACTCACTCCTCCACTCCTTTGGACATGGTGGTTAAGTGATTCGGGAGCGATGAAGTTGTTTCCAGGTCCAAGAGTGTCGATGCTCCTTCGCTGGCGCTAATCAAAGGACTCACCAACCCAGTCATCTGTGGGCAGCTCGTCACGCAGCGGTCCCACACTTGCTGCACAAGGGACAAAACGCTGGCCATCGGCGGCTGACCCCCCGATTGTCCCCTTCCTCTCAGGTAACTGGCTCATTCCTTTTTATATGTGGGCCAAATCCATAAGCACCACCTGTGAAATAGGAAATGCTATTTCCAGGGCCATGATACTCAACTTTGAAAACGCTGGGCTTTATATTTAAACAAGTAGGAAAGCAGGTGGAGTATGACTCATGGTATTATTTTCAGCCAATCATTGTTCAGGGTGAGTAGTGAGTTTTGTGGGTTGGGAATAGGTGGAGTGGTGGGGGATGGGTAGGAATGGGGTTGATAGGTGGGAGCAGAGTCTGGGGTGGGACAGTTGGGGTAGATGAGGTAGTTCTGGGAGGTTGTTGAGGGAGCACAGGTGGGGTGGGAGAAGTAGTTCTAGGGATATTGTTTGGTGTATGGCATAGTTGAGTTGTTGGGGAGTGCTGGGGTAGTTTTATTTATTTAGTTAAGATTTCTTACCCACATGATCTAAGAATTCTCAAATGTCAAGACATACTAGGACAATGCAACATAAAATTATCAAATCAGTTTACTCCATCAAGACATCAGTTTTGGAGGGTTGGAGACAGTGTGGGAGAAGAATAGCTACAGGGGGTTATTTTGGGGGGTGGGGCAGTTTGATGCTAGATTGGGTTTGATAGAGTAGTTGTGGGAAGGGGTAGTTTTTATGGATGGGGCACTTTGAGAGATGGTGGTGCTTTTGCTAGAGGGGTTAGATTTTGAGGATGGAGTAGTTTTAGGAGGGTGGAGGACCAGTTGTGGGAATTGTTTTGCTCAGGGAGTGAGAAGAGTAGAGAACAGTGAAGAGACAGTTTTAAAAGGAGGAATTCTTTAACTGCTGTGTTTCACTATATGAAAGCTTCAATGCTACAAAAGCTGGAACAGCTCCTGTCAGAGAAATGCATTGGGCCATTATTATTGTGGTGGGAGGTAGGAGTTTATTTCTCTAGAACCCAGGGGCATAGTTTGTCTGATCTTCTATTCAATCAATGCCGGTCTTCTAGTTGTAGCTGCAATCGGTCACATGATTGCTGGAGTGGGGGGAGGGGAGAGCAGTAGAAGTTTATAAGATGCAAGAGGAGGGTGAGTGAATGGGAAGGAGCACAAGGAGGAGCTAGAGGGGTAGGAGAGAAGATGATAGGGGAGAGAGGGCGGGAGTGTAGAAAAAAGAGGGAAGAGGATATATAAAGGGGAAGAAGATGGGGAAAGACTGAGTGACAGGAAGGTAGCATAGAAGAAAGCTTGGGAGAGAGGCCTATGTTTCCTAATTTACAGAGAAACCCTTATGAACTCCCCAAAGCTACAGTTCAGTGGACCACATAGAGCCAATCACATGCAGTGACCTTCACAGATCTGGCTGTTAGGGACTTGGCCAGGCTTTTACATCTCGGCCACATGACAGTTGTGCTGGTAGGTTTTCAGATTGAAAAATGTCCAAGCCTATAAAGGTGGATTTTCTGCAGGATATTTTAAGGAGGGTATGAGGGGCAGGGGCATTCTCTTTGAACGCTTGAATATTTGCTCTATCACTGGTTGTTGCACTGAAGAGTTTCATCTTTGCAGGCAGTCTCAAGCTAAGACTGTAGTTATATACTGGCCGATTTTCAAAGCGATTGAAGTGGGCAGAAGCCTCCAAAAAGTGGGCAGGCCAGTGGTGATGCTGGGGGAGGCACTGAGGAGGAGCCCAGGGTTATGTGGGTGCCAGCAATATTCAGTGCCGGCACCCGCATAGCTAAGTGGCTTAAGTAAGGACAGTTCAAAAGCTGTCCTAAATTAGGTTGCTTAGCTGTGCAGGTGCCAGCACTTAATATCGTGCTGGCACCCACATAACTAATTTTTTTTTCTAAAACCCTACCGGCCTCTCTAATACACCCACCTCCTTCATACCCCCACCACCACAATTTCCTAAGTCCCTCCCTCTCCTTAAATGAACCCCCCCCCCCCATCCCCTCCCAATGTTTAAATAGGCCCCCTGGGCCTACCTGTCTCCCTGGTAGTCCAGTGGGTTTCTTTGGAGGCAGGAGCATAGCCCCCTTGCTCCTGCCTCTTCGTGGGTGCCTTTCAAAATGGCTACCATGAGGCTGCAGGAATGGGGGGCTACGCGCCTTCCCCCAAAGACTCCCGCTGGACCACCAGGGAGAGAGGTAGGCCCAGGAGGCCTACTTAAACATTAGGAGGGGATGGGGGGGTTTGTTCAGGGAGGGAAGGGACAGGAAATCGTGGCTGGGGGGGGGGGGGGGTATGAGGGCAGTGAGTGTATTAGAGGCTGGGAGGGGTACAAGGAGGGGTTGTTTGTTTGTTTTTTTTTAAAATAGATATGTGGGGCCCGCAGAACTCTCTTATATGGGCCTAGCTGAATATCAGTCGGGCCCATAAAAGTTCCAGCATCCTGCCCACCCGTACTTAGCCCCCAGTATTCAGTGTTGGTGCCCAGACATGGCCCAGCACTGAATATTGGGACTAATTCAGCCAACAACGGTAAGCATTAAAAAACAAACACTGACTTCTGCTAGCTGAGTATCGGAGAGATAGTGTACCTGTATTTAGTTTCTTTTGTGAATTGCTTAGGTCAACTTTTTGCTGAATATGTGATCTATAAGTCTTTACATATGAAATTGATGAATAAAGAGGACTGAGGGAGCATTTAAGATTAAAAAACTAAAAATTAACAAACAAAACATGCATATAGGAACAGTAGGTTCTTTGTGACCAAAATAAAGACACCATGCACTGCCTGTATTGTAGTCTGCCCCTTGTCTTCCCTACACTATCTGTGAGCTCAGCAGAAGCCCTTCACAGTTGTTCTTTCTCTTGTTTTCTTCTTTTTCCTAGCAAGTCCATGCAATTGTAGCACGTGCCTTGGGTCGGTACAGTGAGGATCGTATTGGACTGGTGGATTATGCTCTGGAGTCATCAGGTGTGTAAAGCAAGACCTTAAGTGTGGTTGGAAGAGTCCTGTACTTACCTGCATAAGATAACTGAAAGAAGAGCCAGAGTCCAAAAAAACAGCAGTCCAAACCCTTCCTACAAACCCGGGACTTTAGTTGATTGACCTTGGTTATGTGAGATCAGCCAGAAATAGCCCAGAAAATGAATTTAAACTGATGTTTTATTTTTTTCGGTTTTGTACTTTTTCTCCATTTCATTCAATTGATTTTGATCTGTAAATCATCCTTTCCATTACGTAGCTTCCCACTATTACAGAACCTGTGGGATAGTTGTGTCCATCAACCAGCAGGTGGAGTTAGAGAGCTAAACATTGAGCTGAGCTATATCTCTCTTGGCATCCAGTCCAGCTACTTAGTATTTTCTATGTTCAGCAGGTGGATGGACACACTTTTCAGCCTCTGGTTCTGAGTGATTTGCTGGGTCCCCAGATGAGCTTTGCAGATGGCTTGAGTCTACAAAGTCATATCTGGAGGTCTTCAGATCCCTGTCTGTGGTGCCCTGTGAATTGACTTCTTCCCTCCCTTCATCTCTCCCCTGTTTCCTGTGGAGCTCTCCATTTCCAGCACAACAACCTTAAAAACAAACAAAAAAATAGGAGAAAAGAGGTTTACTGGAGAGCATGGGACAGCGTATCAGTCCTGATTCTTTCTCATCTGGGGTAAGACTTATGAAGACTGAGCTTGGGGGAGGGAGTGAGCAGTTAGTAGTGGTAAGTCTGAATAAGTTTGACTCTGAACCAATTGAAGAGGCTGCACATTCTGCTTGGTGCAAAGGAGAGATCCTGACTCACGTCTTGGGACTGTGTTGTGCTTTGCTTGAATGGCAACTTCCGTGGAGGCAGTTAAATGGTTTTCCTGTTGTGGGCCCCACCTCCAGCGTCGGGCGTTGCAGTGCTTGCAAGTCGGGAATCCCACAGGACATGGAGGAAGCGGTTGGCAGCAGCACATCTTAAGATTTGGCACAGCATCCGAATATGCAGGGGACCGATCTCTCCCTGCCGGTGCACAGTTTGATGCAGGAGAGCGCGGGAACAGGCGCCATTGTGTTGGGGCCAACTGGCAGTGAAGAACAGCTTCTGTCTGATCACGAGCAGAGCACAACCACCATTGTATAACCTCAGGGCCTGACAGAGCATTCAGTTGCATCGGGATCTTTGTTTTCTCTGGAGTTTATATTGCTCTTACACCAGGCCTATTTACTGAAACAGGGACAGTCAGAGTTGCTACAAGGTGCTTCAGGTTCTCACCCCGCTGCCCCTCCGGCTCCTAAGTAATCTTGTTTAGCCTCATCTGTCCATCCTGGAGGTCTGTCTATGCTTCTCTCTTTTTATCTGATGTGACCTTGGTTTATTCAGAGGAGCCATTATTGAAGGAGCTATTAGAGGAGGGAGAGCTCCCTCCTGAGGGAGGGGGATGACCCGAAAGTACTGAGGTTGTTTCATAAAGATGAAATCCATGCTGTGTTTCTGAGGCATTGGCAGTGCTGTCCATTGAGAAGTCTTCTGCTTCAGCATCAGGAGTTCCATCTTTGCTGATCATGAGTGGACTTTAGAGGTCCTTTTAAGGCCTTCCCGATGCATCCAGACATTCAAGACCTGATTACAGCAGAATGGGTCTCGCCGGACGTGGATCTGAGAGTGGGAACAGTGATGGCTCGCCTCTACCTGTTGATTCCTGAGGAGAAAGAGAAATTGCAGCTTCCCAGAGTGGACTCTCTTGTTATGGCGGTAAGATTACCTTGTCATTGGAAGGGGACATTGCCCTAAGTGACCATTAGGATAAGAAGCTAGAAGGGTTGCTGAAATAAGCCTATGAAGTGGTCTCTTTGGGCCTTCAAGTGACAGTGTGCAGCTCGATCATGGCTGAAGTGGCATCAGCAGTTTGAAATACAAGACGAGCACCATAACGCTCAGCTGAAAGCGGGTTTGGCTTACTTGGCGGATGCTATTTATGACGTGTTACGGCCCGCAGTATGTCTGTGGCTATCACGACACGTTTGCATTCTGGTTGCAGCATTGGGCAAGTGGCTATTTGGAGAAGATCTCAGTAACTTGGTAAAAAGACCTTGTGGAAACTAAGCCACAGTGGTGGCCGGAGGATAAGCCAAAAGCCTCTGGTCATCCTTCCTCAGGGTGCTTTCAATTTCTAGACAGCAGACAGTACCAGCCTGGTCGTCAGCAGGGGCCACGGTCCAAGTTTTCTCTGACGTCTGGTGGTGGAGGCGGCCTCCCTCATGAGTTGGGCGGAGAAAAATCTCTGCTTGTCAGCCACTCACATCATCAGCAGGTCCTTGAATGTGGTGGTGAACTTTCTCAGCAGGCACTCCTTGGACCCGGGAGAATGGGAACTATCCAACCAGGGTTTTCAGCTGATAGTGGATCGATGGTGTTCTCCTTTTATGGACTTGATGGCGACAAAAATGAATACCAAAGTGCCCAAGTTCTTCAGCGGTTAGAAAGGATCAGGCTCGATGGGGATCATTGCCCTACTGCAGCCTTTGCCGGAGACACATCTAGCGTATGTCTTTCCTCCTTGGCCCATAGTAGGCAGTGTATTGAAAAGGATTGCATTGTAACGGGATCAAAATAATTCTCTTTGCCCCGGATTGGTCGCGGAGGCCATGATATGCGGACCTGATTCAGCTACTGGACGGGGATCATTTCTGTCTGCTGCAGGTACACGGCCTACTAAAGCAAGGTCCGGTGCTCATGGAGAATCTGTGCCCCTTTGGTTACGGTTTGGCATTGAGTTCTTTGATTGGGTGACAGGAGAATTGAATCAGGGACGAGCTATGGACGTAATCTACTTAGATTTCAGCAAAGCTTTTGACATGGTTCCCCACAGGAGGCTCTTAAATAAACTGGAGGGGCTGAAGATAGGACCTGAAGTGGTGAACTGGATTAGGAACTGGTTGACGGAGAGACGCCAGAGGGTGGTGGTGAATGGAATTCGCTTGGAGGAGGGAAAGGTGAGTAGTGGAGTGCCTCAGGGATCAGTGCTGGGGCTGATTCTGTTCAATATATTTGTGAGTGACATTGCCGAAGGGTTAGAAGGTAAAGTTTGCCTATTTGCGGATGATACTAAGATCTGTAACAGAGTGGACACCCGGGAGGGAGTGGAAAACATGAAAAAGGATCTGAGAATGGTCTAAGTTTTGGCAATTAAAATTCAATGCGAAGAAATGCAAAGTGATGCACTTAAGGAATAGAAATCCACGCGAGACGTATGTGTTAGGCGGGGAGAGTCTGATAGGTACGGGCGGAGAGAGGGATCTTGGGGTGATAGTATCTGAGGATTTGAAGGCGACGAAACAGTGCGACAAGGCGGTGGCCGTAGCTAGAAGGTTGTTAGGCTGTATAGAGAGAGGTGTGACCAGCAGAAGAAAGGGGGTGTTGATGCCTCTGTATAAGTCGTTGGTGAGGCCCCACCTGGAGTATTGTGTTTAGTTTTGGAGGCCGTATCTTGTTAAGGATGTAAAAAGAATCGAAGCGGTGCAAAGAAAAGCTACAAGAATGGTACGGGATTTGCGTTACAAGACGTATGAGGAGAGACTTGCTGAACTAAACATGTATACTTTGCAGGAAAGGAGAAACAGGGGTGATATGATACAGACGTTCAAATATTTGAAAGGTATTAATCCGCAAACGAACCTTTTCCGGAGATGGGAAGATGGTAGAACGAGAGGACATGAAATGAGATTGAAGGGGGGCAGACTCAAGAAAAATGTCAGGGCATTCCCTCCCGCGGGAGGTGGTGGAAATGAAAACGGTAATGGAATTCAAACATGCGTGGGATAAGCATAAAGGAATCCTGTTCAGAAGGAATGGATCCTCAGGAGCTTAGTCAAGATCGGGAGGCGGGGCTGGTGGTTGGGAGGCGGGGATAGTGCTGGGCAGACTTATACGGTCTGTGCCAGAGCCGGTGGTGGGAAGCGGGACTGGTGGTTGGGAGGCGGGGGTAGTGCTGGGCAGACTTATACGGTCTGTGCCAGAGCCGGTGGTTGGAAGGCAGGGCTGGTGGTTGGGAGGTGGGGATAGTGCTGGGCAGACTTATACAGTCTGTGCCCTGAAGAGCACAGGTACAAATCAAAGTAGGGTATACACAAAAAGTAGCAAATATGAGTTATCTTGTTGGGCAGACTGGATGGACCGTGCAGGTCTTTTTCTGCCGTCATCTACTATGTTACTATGAAAGGGCTCGGTTGAGACAAAAAGGTTATTCTGATTAGGTCGTTGCTTCTTTGTTTCAGGCTTGAAAACTCTCTACATCCGTGGCGTATGCAAGGATGTGGAGGACATTCGAGGGCTGGTGTTCTGAATATGGACTTTCTCCATTCTCTGCTCAGATCGTGCACTTCCTAGCATTTCTCTAGGCAGGCGTTGAGAAAGGATCGATGTATGGTTCTCTAAAAGTTCAGGTTGCGACTTTGGCCTGTTTCAGGGGCCAACTATAGAAAATGTCTTATGGGGCTCACCCAGCTATCATTTGATTCTTGCATGGAGCATGCCGCTTGCAGCCTCCCATTTGTATACTGTGTCCAGAGTGGAACCTTAATTTAGTCCTTTGGGCTCTTCAGAAGCCTCCTTTTGAGCCACTCATGAAGGCCTCCTAGAAAGATCTTACGCTAAAAACAGTGTTCTTGGTGGCTGTTGTGTCGGCATGTAGAGTTTCAGAGCTTCAAGCTCTCTTGTCAGGAGGCAGGGGTCTGCCTGTGCACTATTACTTCCTTTCTTCGAAAAGTGGTATCAGCTTTTCATCTCAACCAATCTGTCCTTTTGCAGAAAAGACAAGGAGGCTCTGTATTCTTCCTTGAAACTTCTTGATGTGCTTAGAGTCCTCAGATATAAGCAGAGGTTTGGTCTTATGGCTTCCAAGCCCACAGTTGCTAGATGGCTGAAGGAGACTATCGCATTAGTTTATTTCATTGAGGGGAAGCAGGCTCCTCAGGCTTTGCGGGCTCATTCTTTTAGGCGTATAGCAACATCCAAGCACTATAGGGTGGACGTTGTTTCACACTCAGAAGCCAGTTTGGGGGCTTCGGTTCTCAGAGCGGTGGCTCCAGAATCCCACCCACCCTAGGGATTGCTTTGAATATCCCACAGGTTCTGGAATAGTGGGTAGCTAAGTAATGGAAGGAGAAATAGGTCTTACCTGATAATTTTCTTTCAATTAGTCCTTCTCAGTATTCCAGAGGTCTGTCCGAGTTTTCTGAGATATTTGGTCGGTGCAGAGTAAATGGGTCAGATCATGACTGTCACCTTGCATGGTGCTTCCTGCATTACTCTTGTTCTCCACAAGTTGTCCAGAGATGAGCGAGGTCCACACGTTTGCTTGTCTGGTTAGTGTTAGGTTAGCAAGTTGTTTAAGGTTGTTGTGTTTATTCTGAGTTTATCCTTACTGCTTCTCTATGTAAATATTGAGGAGCTGACTGGATGCCAAGAGAGATGGCAGCTCAGTTTTCAGCTCTCTGTCGCCACCTCTTGGTTGATGGACACAACTATCCCACGGGTTCTAGAATAGTGGGAAGGATTAATGAAAGGAAATGTCTCCTTCTATGTACTGGGTTGGCAAAATCATTAAGCAGACTAGGATTTTGCCTAGGGCAGCATCTTTCTAGGGGGTGGCAAAAAGATGCTGCAGTCAAACCAAACAATAAGTTCTAACAGCCACACAAACTCAAAATAACCATCTGTGCATACATTTAGACTTCAGGATTGTTTTAGCAGTGCTGGTAACGAAGTGATCATAAATGACCAAAATCTCAGGGCTGGTGGGGGTGGGGAGCCTTGAGGCCTAAAAGTTAATTTAGGAAGAACAAGGCTGAAAGTTTCCTTAGTGTACCTAATGCACTGACCCTGCCTATTTGATCTCTCCAGAAATGTTAGTCTGTACTTTTGATATCTGCACCCTTCCCAGGGCATATTCCCTATGTATCACACAGGGACGCAGCCTGGATATCTAATCTTACCCACAGGTTGCTCTTTGTATATTGTAGGGTGATGTGACCTACATAACCCAGACCTACACATAGGAGATAAGTACATGGTTTTCCTCCTGTCTTTTTGACAAATCTGTGTAGTTTTTGTACTAATCAGACATTGATGTTGATTCTACCATTTTGTTTCTACAACAGGTGCTAGCGTGCTTAGCACAAGGTGCTCAGAAACATATGAAACCAAGACAGCGCTGCTGAGTCTCTTTGGGATCCCTCTGTGGTACCAGTCCCAGTCCCCCCGGGTTATCCTGCAGGTAAGCCATACTGTAAGAGGTGGGGGGGGGGGGGGTGATGGACATAATGGTAGGACCCACTCTGTCTCAGGATGCTAGGAATTATTAGGAAAAGGATGGTAAATAAGACCAAGAATATTATAATGCCTCTGTATTGCTCCGTGGTGAGACCTCACCTTGAGTATTGTTTTAGATATAGCAGAATTAGAAAAGGTTAAAAGAAGAGCGACCAGAATGAGGGGAGATATGATTGAGTTATACAAAATCCTGAGTGGTGTAGAATGAGTAGAAGTGAATCGATTTTTTTTTTCACTTGTTCCAAAAATGCAAAGACTAGGGAACACTCAAAGAAGTTACATGGAAATACTTTTAAAGAAATAGGAGGAAATATTTTTTAACGCAAAGAATAGTTAAGCTCTGGAACCAGTTGCTGGATGATGTGGTAATGGTGGTTAGTGTATCTGGGTTTTTAAAAAGGTTTGAACAAGTTCCTGAAGGAAAAGTCCATATTCTGCTGTTGGGACAGACATGGGGAAGTCACTGCTTGTCCTGGGATGGGTAGCATGGAATTTTTTTTTTAATTTGGATTTTGCTCACACCTTTTTCAGTAGTAGCTCAAGGTGAGTTACATTCAAATACACTGCATATTTCCCTGTCCCTGGAGGGCTCACAATTTAGGTTTGTAGCTGAGGCTCACAAGGAGCAGCAGCAGGATTTGAACCAGCCACTTCTGGATGTCAAGACTGGTGCTCTAACCACTAGGCCACTCCTCCACTGTTGCTGCTATTCGGGTATCTGCCAGATACTTGTGACTCGGATTGGCCACTGCTGGAAACGGGATACTGGGCTAGATGAACCATTGGTCTCACCCAGTATGGCTATTCTTATGTTCTTATCTTACCCAAGCATGACACCAAGGTGGCACTTCTACAACTGGGAGCCTTGTTGTAGGTGCTCCAATGTTGCATGGTGAGAGCCTATTCAATGACAACTTCCAGGCCCCAGATTGAGTTATAAAATACTGGTGTTAACCCGCAACTGCGTGTATAAAGTTAGGAGCAGCCCTTTACACCAGGTCAATGGCAGGTGCAAACGGGCAGCCTAAGAGCAACATGCAATGCGCAAAACCTATACACAACTTACAGAATAAGTGGGAGACATGCCCTTGTCCCACCCACGTGTATGCCCCCATGCAGTTACGCACTTATCGCTGTCTTATGGAATAGTGTATAAGCACTGGTTTTCTGCGCACAGTTATAAAATTGCCTTTCCAATGTTTCCATTGGGTTTAGGTTTGGAAGCGCCATCCCTCTGGTGAAAATCACTGTGCAAAAATGGTTACCTATGGATGCTCCTACTTTGTGACTGTCTAATTATAGCTTCTCAGTTATTCGTCCAAAAGAGCGTTTTTGGCTGACGCATTAAGTTATTGCATTGAAAAAAAAACAGCATAAAACATTCAAAATTGCTCTCTCCATAGCTGAGAATACCTGAAAATGTTCTACTAGCAAACATTGATTGTCCCATTTTCTCATGACCTCATTGACAGAAGGTCGATCCTGTGCTCCACATTCTGTATTCATTCTCCATTTTCAACAGACTGTAACCAATTTTTTCAGAAAATAACATTATTTTCAGGTAGGAAAGCATGCAGGACCTAGGAGGCAGTATGGGAACATTCAGGTTTCCTTTAACACATTGACTATATTACTGCTAGAGGCAGGGCTGGTGTTAGACATGCAGGGGCTCAGGGCAGAAACTGGGAAGAAGCCACCAAAGCTTGCCTGCAAGCTATGCCTCCTTTGGCTTGAGGCAGGTTAGGGGCCCAGGGCAATTGCCCAGTTTGCCAACCCCTAAGGCTGGCCCTGGCCAGAGGGACGCTTTAGCATTTCACTCTTGTATGACAAAATGGTTTCACTTGGAGAAAGACCTTTTACAGACATGTTTGGTTTTATAGCTCAGAAGAGTACTAAAGCTGGAAGTAACATGGGACATATCTCACTGTAACATATGGCAGAAAGCTATGAGCAAACATGAGACAAAAAGTTGATGATCAAGGCCAAAGGGGTTGTCTTTTCGTATAAAAATAGTCTTCATTGTTGTCCCTTAGGTAGGGTTACCATATTTTCCTTGACAAAAAAGAGGACACCAATAGCCCTGCCACACCCCCTCCCAACCTCCATGGCACACAATTACCTTGATTTCCCCCCCCCCCCCCCCAAAAAGAAAGCCTCCCTCACCCCCTACCCACATTCCATCCATGATCCACCTCCCCTCCCCTACCTTATCGTGCCCTGGTGGTCTAGTGGCCTCTTTGGGGCAGGAAAGGACCACACTCTTTCGTGCCTGGCGATGTGGCTACTGGCGCTGCTTCTTAATGGCTTCTGAGACTTCAAGCAGTGACCTCACAATTTATAATACTCTTCCTACATTTCCTTGTTTTACTGTATTCTTTACCATATAAGATGCTTTCTTTTACTATGTAAGCCGCTCTGGACCTGCTGTATGTGGGAAAGAGCGGGATACAAATGTAATAAATAATAAATAAATAAATCTCACATTTTGAAGCAGCACTGGCAGCGAGCAAGAGCAGCATCGCCGGACAGCAAAGAGTGTAGTCCTTTCCTGCCCCAAAGACAAGGCCACTAGACACCCAGGGCATAATAAAGTAGGGGAGGGAAGGACACCCTGAGGCCTGCCAGCCAGCCTGCCCACAAACCCAGACAAACGGGCAGACTGGAAAAACCCGCCCAGATGTCCCACAGTGTCTTCAAAAAGAGGACATGTCTGCGTAAAACCGGACATATGGTAACCCTACCCTTAGGATCAGGCTTCGAGAATAATAGGGTCTCTTCTGGGAAAACACATTTCCTTCACTGACTTTCCCTCCACCTCCTCTTTTATGTATCCCATTCATTCCTCTCCTGATTTATTTATTGGAATTTATTAACCGCCTCTATAAAGAGATTCTGTTTGCCTCTTCTAGATTCCCACCTGTAATGTCAGACTGCTACCCTTTGGAGGGAAGGTGGATGATTCCTGGGTTTGAGATTTTTAGATGTGTGGCAAGTTCTGCATTACTACATCCTCCATTTTGCGTTACTCAATACAACCTAGATAGGTTAAACTCCACACATATGGTTTTGAGGGGGATTTTCCCCTGCACTTGTGATAGAAATCATTTACCGATTGTGACGCTTTTTATTGGGCCAATATACGAAGGACCCCACATGAGCTGTGGAGCCTTTTAGAAGTGGAGGGGAGGGCCTAACGGTCTTTGAATTCTATTTTTTTCAGAACCAATACAGGTGCTAAAACAAAAGATTTTTAAAACAGATTTTCCTCAGTTTCTCACTTTTTTTTCTCTCCTCTTTTCTTCCTCTAGCCAGATACAAACCCTGGTAATTGTTGGGCTTTCCGCGGGTCGCAGGGTTTTGCAGTGGTCCGTCTGTCTAGCCGAATCCATCCTACTTCTGTTACGCTGGACCATATCTCGAAATCCCTCTCCCCCAAGAGAAGCATCTCTAGTGCTCCGAAGGAATTTGCTGTGTTTGTGAGTATCTTTGTCTGTGGAAATACATTTTTTTTTTTTCATTTTACTCCTGAGGAAAAAATTCATATCAGCTGGGCTTTTTCCTTCCATATTAACTGATAAGTGTCACCAAATACTTATATGCACTTTTAATGAGCAAAATAAATAGAATATTAAAGGTAATAAATGCGCAAAAAAGGAAAGCTGTATACAGAATGTAGTTTGATGGTCCTTGCTTCTGTTTCAGCTGTTTCATTTGCATATATTTAACTTGTGGCTGGCAGCTGTTGTGAGGAGATTCACCCTTCTTTCTGCAGCTAGCTGGAAAAAAAGCATTGGCTTTCAGCCATGTTTTTTGTAATGTTCCTCTTATTAGGCAGTCTTGGAGGTTTACAAATTGTTCCAGTTTTCAGGTTACCTTAATTAATATGCATGAGAGAGATTGTGTGGAAATGTAGCTCATGCATATTCATTAGGAATATCCTGAAAACCTGACATGTTCACATCCTTCCAGGACTGAACTGGTGCACTCCTGCCCTGGGTCATTAATAGCTATTAACTGTAAAAGGTGCTCTGTAGGTTTGACGGTGGGTGATGAGATCCAGAAACTTTGTCTACAAGATCCAGAAAAACTGAGTCTCTCAGATTCTCTGCATGACTGTACTTACGAGAAAGGTGTCTGGCATGACCTCAACACAGCAAATGGCAGAGTCTGCTCCAAGTAATGCTTTGTGCAGTCCTATTGGAAGTGCAGCAGGCTCAGGATTATGTGGTGTCTTAGCCAGGGGCGTAGCCAGACCTCGCGGTGGGCGGGGGGGGGGGGCACAGTTTATTCTGCTGTCCCGCCGCTGCCTCGCCACTCGCCCTGCTGCTCCCCACACACTGCTGCAGCAAAGTACCTTGGCTGATGGCAGTCCCCAACCACTGCCAACTGAAGCCTTCTCCAATGCTGGTCTCCAGCGCCGCTGCGTTGCCTCCTCTGCTCTCTCTTCCACCTCACGTTCTGCACGCTCCTTTAAGTGAAACTGAGAATTTCACCAAAATGAGCGTGCAGGACATGAGGGGGAAGAGAAAGCAGGACAGGCAACGCAGCTCCGGCTGCGGACAAGGCTTCAGCTGGCGGGGGTTGGGGACCCCCACCAGAAAAACCAAGGACCTGGAGGAAATTTGGGGGGGGCCTAGGCCCCTGTGGCCCCATGTAGTTACGCCACTGGTCTTAGCCTGGTTGAAATACCCAGTTCCACTTAAAAAGCCTTCCTCGGAAGAAGAGATATCACCAGCCAAGATGGGCACCTAGATGGGAATTCTGCAATCCTCTCAAAGCCAAATAACCTACTACCATTTGCATCTTTTTTTTTTTTCCTTGCTAAGCATTTCTTCCTTCTCGCTCCGTTTCTGTTTTTTGCCTCACAGGGATTGGATGAGGAGACAGTGCAGGAAGGGACTCTCCTTGGAAAGTTCACCTATAACAAGGATGGGGATCCAATCCAGACCTTCCAGCTTCAGGTATGTTGTGGCAAAAATGAGGAGCCTGGGGGGACCTAAGGCAGGGTGTGTGCAGCACATGGGAAGGAGGAAGTCCCAAGCATTGCTGAACAGTGCAAATCTGCTAGACGAAGAGTCCCTTGTGCTCTGTGACACTCATCTAGAAGATTCTCAGTGCACTGACTGGGCTGCACAAGAAGGCAGTGTTAATTGAGGCCCAGGGCACTACAACCCCAGTAGGAGCCAGTTCTGGAAGCCCAGGAGAGTAGGAAGAAATCACTGGGCCAAAAGACAAGAAGACAAACATGGATGGCCAGTGCCTTTTTTTCATGGTCACAGTTGGGTGCCCCAGTAATGAAAGTTCTCCACGTAAGCTGTCTGACTTCACCTTCCAGCATATGAGCTAAAGCAGCAGCAGTTACACAGTGATCCATGTGTTCAGCTGGATCTGCCCTACCACTGTCATGCTGGACCATATCTTGAACTTCTTGTGTGGATGTGTAGCCTAGTGATTAGTGCAGCGTGCTGTGGTCTTGGTGAACTGGGTTCGATTCCCACTGCAGCTCCTTGTGACTTTGGGCAAGTCACTGAACATAAGTACCTGTATATAATATGTAAACTGCTTTGATTGTAACCGCAGAAAGGCGGTCTATCAAGTCCCATCCCCTATTCTTAACAAGCCTCATCGTAGCACCACTCACAGCCATAGAAATAATATATAAACTGCTTTGATTGTAACCGCAGAAAGGCAGTCTATCAAGTCCCATCCCCTATTCTCAACAAGCCTCATCGTAGCACCACTCACAGCCATAGAAAAAAAGTTCAGGATACGATCAGAACAGCATGTAGGTGGGGATCTTGCAGCCAACACAGGGTCAGCTCTGCACCCCTTTTCAAGTCCTTTGAGATCTATTATATTTGAAGGTGGGAAAGGAGTTTTCTTTAGTGGGTATAGAACTGACAGGGCCTTTTTGCTTTCAGAATTATCTTGTAGCGAGAGCTGTGAGGCAGTTAGAAGGCTGGGCTCAGTGTGCTTCATGTTTTAGCAGCCTAAACCAACTGTGTATTTTTTCTTTAAGGAGAAAGTCCCTGCAGTCTATCAAATTGTAGAGCTGAGGATCCTGAGCAACTGGGGCCACCCAGAATACACCTGCATCTATCGCTTCCGTGTGCATGGGGAGCCCGAGGAGTAACAGCTACTGAGGGAGCCATCTTGGCCACACCCAGGCCAGCACTGTGGACTGAAGGCCACCAAAACGGGAAGTGGCAGGCAGGACCAGAAACCAGATTTGAAAATGCACTGATAAGCTCAGAAACCTGTCGGACAAAACACAAACCTCACCTATTTAAAATGCCTTGCAACTGCAGCTTTCAGCAAAACTGTCACTTAGAAAGCAGAAAAACTTTTTCTATAAATAGTGACAGTCTTTTTTTTGGGGGGGGGGGGCCTTTTGTTTTTATAAAACGCTTTAATTTTATTTTTAACAGATTAATTCTATGCAGGCGATATTTTTTTTTTTTTTTGCTTTCTAAAGAAGGTGGTTTGTGATGGTTCTATATATATAAAATGTCAGTCTGTGTGTGTAAATGTGGTGTTTGAAAATCATTTACAGATTGTATGTTTTTGAGTAACGTCATGGTTTTAACAAAAATTGCAGAAAAGGCCATAAATTGATAGTTGGAGCTGGTTTGGTCAGCCCAGCTCGGTACCCTGTTGCTCTTGAACTCAATAGAACGCTGAGCTGGGCTGACTCGAGCAGCCCTGACTGAGTTTTAAAAGGCTATTTTTCCCCCATTTTTTGGGTAGGCTAAGGCGGCTTAGCAGTATTACAAAAATCATCAAAGGAAGAAATATGGCTCCATTGCATTGTGATTATATCAAAAATCAGTTAGGTGAGAGAGAGGGAACTGGAATGCAGTGCTTTTCCATTTCAAAAAATGAGAGCACTGCAGCTTGCCCAGTACATCTCCTGAGCTTCTGCTAACATCATTTATTTTCTCTTCTGTTGCAAAGAAGAGAATGAATCTTTTCCTTTCTATTCATCTTTAGCTCCCCCCTCCCCCAATGTCTCAGCTGTGCTCTTTCCTTCAGGGCCTTTCTCTTTTCAGCCTCTTATTTTATCCCTTAATAGTCAGTCATCAGTTCTCCTAATGACAGCCTGGAACATGCTGAGCTGTGGCAGCCACAACCTTTGAAATCTTATGGTGCTTAGGTAATTCTCCATGAGTTCTCTGCTTTTTCTTTTCGTTTTTGTTTTTACATGACCTGGGACTTAGCTTGTTACCGGCTGATATTCAGCCCCGTGCCTAGACAAATTTAAATTTGCTTTTTCACTGGCAGAAATGTATGCAGGTACTCATCCAGTTAGTGGACTATCAGCTTGGGGGCCAGCTGCTGGGATTTAACCAGGGAGGAGCCATCCTACCCGGTTAACTCTCTTTCAAATGTTGACCTTATGGTTTTTTGTAGTTAGTGGGCTGCTGCTATCATTGTAGTCCATCTCTAGTTAGTGTCAATATGGACCAGTCCATGTCCCTGGAAATGTCACTGTAATAGACTGCTCTGGGAAGGTGTGGGCTTTCGGCTAGGCCCCATTGCTGTACATGGAGCAGTTATTTGAAATACAATTTCTAGAAGTATTCAGACAAATATGGGATTTGATAGTCTTTCTCTGAGGTACAACATCAGGGCTACGTTGAAATGAAACTCAGAATAAAAGCTCACTGGATTAGACTGTTGTGGTGAAACAAAACCACCAGTGGGAATTTCTGTAAGAGGGAAGGAGGATACAACACCCCCTCCCCCAAAATATAAAAATGTATTATTTATCTGTATTTTATTTGGGATAGCAAGCTATCCTTCCTTATGTCACAAAAAGTATTTCTTTCATTTTCAATTTTATCCTAGGCAGAAACATGTCATTTGTATAAGAGGGATTTAACCGTGTGTGTTCTAGAGGGAAAAAAAAACCCCCAACTGTGTAGGCCATAGTTTTCAGTGGCCCACCTAAGTGCAGAGGCTGGAGGCGATATTGTCTCTGGGCACCTGCGGTTGTAGGTGAAACAATAGAGGGTGAAATGATTTGCCTTAGCTCACAAAGAGTCAGTGGGAGAAATGGGATTTGGGCCCTGGCTTTGCTGGTTCTCAGCTACTGTTTTAACCACTGGGCCACTCTGGCCAGTTTTAAGAAAGGTAAGTGGCCTTGAAAATGTTTAGTAGGCTTGTGATGAGGCATCCTTTTACTCTCTCTGACATAAAAAAAAAACCAAAAACACATTTCATAGATTCTTAATTATGGACTCACTCCTTGATGTAATATGGTATTAATGTCCTGCCAGGAGGCCTGGAGTGCACTTTCTTTATATATTCTATGTTCAGAGGCACCTTCTCTTCTTTTCCTCTCCAGTCCATTCAAATGCAGTATTAGAGGGGCTGTTAAGTGTGTTTGCCCTGCCTTTGGTTTTATTTATAGTTGAACCCTTGTCAAACTGTGGAACAGATTCTCCCTGCATGATTCAAGGCTAATGCAGGCTTTAAAGGAAGTGCCACTAATCCTGTCAAAAGGTGGTGCCAGTAAGGGATGGCACCCATTTTATGTTCCGGAAGTAGATGCCTGGTTTGCTACCAGGATTGTACCTGATTCTGTGGCACATGATTTAAAACTGCGCTCTAGATTTAATTGCAGTGGGGAGAGAATTAGAAATGGAAGAGGAAAGCCTGGTTACTTGCAGATGAAGATTCACAATATTGTAGCCAAGTTTTCCGACAGGCAGCCATGTAGCCAGAAATCCAATTGTTTGTGGGCTGGATGAACATTTTAGCCCGTTGTAGCATGATTTATTCTCAAAATTTGTGAATCTCTTCTGAAATTGAGTTTACATCCACAAAATAGTTATGTCATGTTCCAAAATTATGTAGGCTAAGTTTTTTTTTATGTATTTATTTAGTTTTTAACTAAAATGTCAAGTGGACTGCATCTGTCCCAGAGGCTACATATTGGATGCCCCTGCTATAGTCTTCTGGAAGCCAATTCTGTGGGTGCACCCCACAAAACAGAAAAAAGAAAGGCAAAAGGAAACAGCAGGGTTAGAAATAAAACTGGCTTTACAATTTTCTAATAAGAAATAAGAGTTTGGTGATTTGTTTATACTTTTATAACACATGCTGGAGACCCTGTTTTCACTTAGCCCTCACCACATGTGTTCAGTTGTATCAGTGAGAGACTAGGACAAGGCTGCTCTTTTACCATATTGTATTCTGCAACTCTACTATACTTAACCTAAACATGGCCCTGGGAGTACCCGCTTTGAATGCAGCTACACTGCCCTAGGGCCAGTTTTTAGGTGGCTAAATGGCTTTAGAATTTATCCTTCATGTGATCAGCATGGGGTTAGTGCATGGCCTTACAGAGCTTTCTGTCTCTAAATTCCCTAGTGCACCCCTCTCTCAGGATTTATAGACAGTTGAGTGGAAAACCTCCTGGGTACTGCTTATTTGGTCCACCAGATCTATTCATGGGATGTGCATGACTCTGCTAGCTTCAGTCACCAAAACAGCATGACCCACTGAACTCACAGCTGTCTGAATGATGTCGTGGCCAGAATGGACCAGTACAGAACCAGTGGATGCACCTGTATGTGGGGTCTAACTGTTCTGTTGGGAGCTGGAGGACAGGTGTAAAGAACTTTGGAAAGAAGCATTTTCTTCATTAAAATGAATAAAGAGCTGCTAAGTTGGCTTTTTCTGTAGGTGTTTTTGGTTTTTTTTTTTTTTTTTTTTTTTTTGG
This sequence comes from Microcaecilia unicolor, assembly GCF_901765095.1. Lineage (NCBI taxonomy): Eukaryota > Metazoa > Chordata > Amphibia > Gymnophiona > Siphonopidae > Microcaecilia > Microcaecilia unicolor. Next base: position 388,921,527 of record NC_044031.1, on the reverse strand, counting down.
GGGGGGGGGGGGGGGGGAGTGGCATGTATTAAGATGTGGTTTCTGTGATAGACATTGCTGCTGAATTGTGTAGTGGGATAAGGCTTTGGCTTGTTACAGATCAGCTTTGATTTATAATTTGCTCCTCTCTGTGTGTTCAGTGCCAGAAAGCTGTGCCCTGAACTGTATTGTCTTCGCCTTCAAATCATGCTTTTCAGCTTTATCCTGATATATTGATACACTCTGCCTAGGAATGTACTGGTCCGGTTTCATATACAGTGGTGTTCCCTGTATTTCTAAGATCCTTCTTCTGGGGCTAATGACTGTGTCACCATGAAGTGGCTTGTTGGTAAATGTGGGGGGTCCCATTTCCAAAATGGGTTTACCATGAGAGAGCCAGTGGTCAGAAATCCTTTTGAAACTGGCACCTCATAAGCTTAGATGCCCTTGCCCTGCATCACTTGTATGTTTCTTCTTGTCCTCTGTAACCTACCAAATCCCTTACTTATTGTAGTTAGTAAATCTTGTATGTGTTCTTTCCACAGAGCGGGTCAGCCCTTCTTCTCCACCTTAAATGACTTGACCAAGGCAGACCCCATTTTTCCTCTGGTGCCAATAACTTGCACTTAAGATGCTCTTACTGGAATAAGAGTTTCTTGGTTGCCTGACAGTGTGATGAAGGCATGTGTCTGGCTACAGCCACCTTCATAGTTTTTAAATATTCTGAAAACTATTCTGGTCAACAAGGTGGCCAGGTTAAGGTAACAGTATTAGAAAACATCACTCCCGCCCTCCATCCAGATCTCAAATGCGTACGTTCTTTCAGTGCAGGATTTCAAAGATCGGCTTATTCCAGCCCCTTTGTATGCAGTTTGGCATTGCTGTTGTGGCGTATGCTTCAGCCTTTCTGCTCATCAGATGTTTTTTTCTGTGGAAGGGAGGGACAGTCTGCAGCAATGCGGAGGCCAAATGTTAATATTTTGCTGTACAAAAATCTTGGGGATCAGTAGTTTGTGAGACTAGGGATGAGAGGGGAGGGTATTGTGAAACAGTACAATTATGGATCATGATTGAAAAAATTGTTTAAAAGAGTGTTGAGAGAGATTTTTTCCTCTCTAAAGTTTGCAGTGAAATCTTATTGTTTGTATGTCGAGTTTAAAACAGCGATTATAGAAAAATAAAAGCACATTTGAATTGTACCTTGCATTGGACATTGGTAAGATGCTCTTGGTTTTTAATGTGTGAGGTTTAAAAACAAGTTTCATAACTTCATTGTAATTGGAGTTAGCTGTCCTTACAAAGAGCCCACATGTAGGCCTGCACACAATGGCTAGATTAGATATAAATAAATAAAGCAACACCATTTTTTTTAAATGATACCAAGCAATACCACTGAGTACACAAGCATCCTTGAATGTTTAGACCCGAAACCTGGGGAATATCCAGCCGATCGATCATGGACCAACTTTGACTTGATTTCAGTAGACAAACTCACACACTGGCTTGGAAAATATGCCAAATCGCAATGCAAACTTGACATCTGCCCTACTAGCCTACCAAAAGCCGCCCCAAACAATTCACAAAAGACTTCACAAACCAAGTAAATTACAGATTCCTAAACGGTCTCTTCCCCACGCACAAAGGAAATATCCTTCTCACTCCACTGCCAAAAGATGCCAAGAAAAGCACAATGGACTTAACCAACTACCGACCAGTTGCTTCGATCCCGCTCATAACAAAACTGATGGAAGGCATAGTGATGCAACAATTCATGGAATACCTAACCAAACACTCAATTCTACATGAATCTCAATTAGGATTTAGATCAAATCATAGTACTGAAACTGTACTAGTGTCTGCAATGAATTCATTCAAAAAAACAATTGCAACAGGCAAGAACATACTCGTACTACAATTTGACATGTCTAGTGCTTTCGACATGGTAGACCATGGAATATTACTACACCTGCTAGAATACTTTGGAAACGGAGGCCCAGTTCTCAAATGGTTCAAAGGATTCCTCACCACCAAATCCTACCAAGTAACAACGAATAATGACAGATCACCACCTTGGACACCGGAATGTGGAGTTCCTCAGGGATCCCCCCTTTCGCCAACTATTTTCAACATTATGATGATACCACTAGCCAAACTTCTGGCCAACCAGAACTTTAACCCCTACATATATGTGGATGATGTCACAATCCATATCCCGTTCAAAAGTAACAAACGAAATAACCAACGAGATCAACCAGAGCCTCCAAATCATGCACTCCTGGGCGGACTCATTCCAGTTAAACCTGAACGCAGAAAAACCTCAATGTCTAGTTCTCACTTCCCAATATAACACAATCAATTACCCTACCATAACCACACCATACTGCATACTCCCTATTTCAGAAAACCTGAAAATTCTTGGAGTCACTATTGATAGATACCCATGTGAAGAATACAACGAAAAACATGTTCTACTCGATGTGGAAACTCAAGAAAATAAAACCTTTTTTCCCAAGAAACATCTTCCGTACCCTAGTACAGTCATTAGTAATAAGTCATCTGAACTACTGTAACACTTTGTACGCAGGCTGTAAAGAACAGACTATTAAAAAACTCCAAACAGCCCAGAACACCACAGCCAACCTCTGAGAGAAACTACTTTGGCTACCACTCAAGGAACGAATAGAGTTCAAGATCTACACAACCGTCCACAAAATCATCCACGCAGACGCCCCACTCTATATGCTAAACCTAGTGGACCTACCACCTAGAAACACCAAAAGATCGGCCCGCAAATTCCTCAATCTGAACTTCCCCAGCTGTAAAGGAATAAAATACAAACAAGCGTATGCTACTACCGTTGCGTACAAAAGCACACAATCTTGGAACGGACTACCTATGGCCCTGAAAACCATAACCAATCTAACCAACTTTCGCAAAGCTTTGAAAACACGCCTTTGCGTAAATAGGAAGTTGTAGGCGGGACTCGCAGAGGGAAGCTACGACGCTGCCAGCCAATCGCTGCCTGCACCGTTCGCTTCTGAGTCCGACGCTGCCTGGCAGGCAGTGAAGGAGGACGGCTGGGGGACAAAGAATCGCTGGATATGGGAGAGGTGAGGGCAGAGGAGAGACGGAGAATCGCTGCACGTCGATAGGAGGGCAGGGGAGAGGCGGAGAATCGCTGGAAATAATGGGAGGGAAGGGCAGGGGAGAGAGAATTGCTGGACATGGGATGGGAGGGAAGGGCAAGGGAGAGAGAATTGCTGGACATGGGATGGGAGGGAAGGGCAGGGAAGAGAGAATTGCTGGAAATCAATGGGATGGGAGGGAAGGGCAGGGGAGAGAGAATTGGACATTGATGGGAGGGTAGGGATGAGATAATTGCTGGACATGGAGGGGAGGGCAGGGAAGAGAGAATTGCTGGACATGGAGGGGAGAGAGGAGAATTGCTGGTCGGGGAGGGGAGGACAGGGAAGAGAGAATTGCTGGATATGGAGGGGAGAGAGGAGAATCGCTGGATGGGGAGGGGAAGACAGGGAAGAGAAAATTGCTGGACATGGATGAGAGGGGAGAAATGCTGACTTGGATGCAGGAGAGGGAAGAGAGAATTATTGCTTTATATGGATACAGAGGAGGGAAGAGAGATGAGAAATACTGGACATGGATGGAGAGAGGAGAAGTGCTGGACATGAATGGAGGGGAGGAAAGAAAAAAGAAGATGCACACATGGATGGAGATGAGGGAAAGGGAAGAGGAGAAAAACTGCACATGGATGGAGAAAATAGGCAAAAGCTGGATCCATGTTATACCTCCTCCAGTCAATTCCATGGAGGAGGACCCAGCTTTTACTTATGGATGCAGGGCAACAAAAGAAGAAGAGAGGAGGAAAGTAAAGAAATAAATGGAAAGGAAGCCCTAGAAACTGAGTTAAGAGAACAGATAGAGAGCAGCAGAATCAGAGACTGGGACCAATATGGATAGAAAAACAAAGTCACCAGACAACAAAGGTAGAAAAAATCATTTTATTTTCATTTTAGTGTTTGGAATTTGTCTTATTTTGCACTGGGTATACTGGAGCTGTAACAGCTTACAGAAATTATTTATAATGAAAAAAAATCACATTATTTTTTCTCCTATACTAGTATAATATTTTCAATGATGTCTGTTTATATGCGCCATGGCTGGCATAAGGGGTGTGGCTAATGTGGGTGTGGCTATAATAGGGGCGGTGCCATATGTGGTGACCCCACCCACAATGAGTACCAGCACCCCTTTTTTCTACAAAAAAAGCACTGGTAATATGTAATTTACCTTTAAAATCAAGTATGGTAATGAAAGATTGGAGGGTGACCAATGTAACTCTGATTTTTTTAAAAAGGTTCCAGAGGTGATCAGGGAAATTATAGACCCGTGAGTCCAACATCAGTGCTGGGCAAAATGGTAGAGACTATTATAAGAACAAAATTACAGAGCATATTCAAAAGCATGGATTAATGAGACAAAGCCAACATGGATTTAGTGAAGGGAAATCTTGCCTCACCAATCTATTACATTTCTTTGAAGGGGTGAACCAATAAGTGGATAAAGGGAGCCGGTTGATATTGTGCACCTGGATTTTCAAAAAGCGTTTGACAAGGTACCTCATGAAAGACTCCAGAGAAAATTGGAGAGACATGGGATAGGAGGTAATGTTCTATTGTGGATTAAAAACTGGTTAAAAGATAGGAAACAGGGTAGAGTTAAATGGTCAGTATTCTCAATGGAGAAGGGTAGAAAGTGGGGTTCCCCAGGGGTCTGTGCTGGGACCGCTGCTTTTTAACATATTTATAAATGATCTAGAGATGGGAGTAACTAGCAAGGTAATTAAATTTGCTGCCGACACAAAGTTATTCAAAGTTGTTAAATTGCAAAAGATCGTGAAAAATTACAAGAGGACTGTACAAGACTGGGAGACTGGGCATCCAAATGACAGATGACGTTTAATATAAGTGCAAAGTGATACATGTTGGAAAGAGGAACCCAAATTATAGCTATGTAATGCAAGATTCAACATTAGGAGTCACTGACCAAGAAAGGGATCTAGGTGTCATTGTTGATAATATGTTGAAACCCTCTGCTCAGTGTGTAGTGGCGGCTAAGAAAGCAAATAGAAAGTTATGTATTATTAGGAAAGGAATGGAAAACAAAAATGAGGCCGTTATAATGCCTTTGTATCGCTCCATAGTAACATAGTAAATGATGGCAGATAAAAACCTGTACAGTCCATCCAGTCTGCCCAACAAGATAAACTCATTTTACATGGTATGTGATACTTTATACCTGAGTGTGACCGCACCTCGAATATTGTGAGGAATTCTGGTCGCTGCATTAATCTACCGATCCCACTTTACCACCAAAATCACTGCCGAGTCCATCACACCTCATCTTGAAATTGCCTCAATCAGAATCCACATCAAAACCCTACGTGATCACTTGAACTGCGTCTTGTTTTATAGACCACCAGGAAATTGGAACGAAGCCCAGACTAACTTCATGGACTTAATCTCAAACACTTGTGCAACCACCTCCAATATACTAGTATTAGGAGACATTAACCTTCACCTAGAAGACACAAACTCTATCAACGCACAAGAATGCAAGGAATTCCTCCACTTATGGGATCTCAAATGGCCACATATGCAAGCAAAGGGCACATACTCGACCTCATCTCACACAAATTGTCAACAGACCAGAGTGGCCTAGTGGTTAGGGTGGTGGACTTTGGTCCTGGAGAACTGAGGAACTGAGTTCGATTCCCACCTCAGGCACAGGCAGCTCCTTGTGACTCTGGGCAAGTCACTTAACCCTCCATTGCCCCATGTAAGCCGCATTGAGCCTGCCATGAGTGGGAAAGCGCGGGGTACAAATGTAACAAAAAAAAAAACCTAATAATAACAGATATTAAATGGACAGAAATACCATAGACCGATCACTACAAACTAAACCTATTCCTAAACTGGCAGAAGAAAGACTCCTACTGCATAGAAGAACACACAACCTACAGCACAAGAGGTCAAGTAGACACAGAAACATTCTGGCAACAGTTATACAATAACGACTGGACAGCACAAACAGACTCCACATATTACCTCATCGAATGGGACAAAAGAATGTAAAAGCATACTAGATGAAATAGCACCCTTACGAACACGAACCTCACGCAGGCACAACTCGATACCATGGTTCAACGATGAACTGAAAAAACTAAAAACACAATCCAGAAAACTCGAACGAGCATGGAGAAAAACAAAAGATGAATACACACTCAATACATGGAAGCGAACACAAAGAAAATACAAATACGCAATAAGACAGACCAAAAGATCATACTATAAAACCAAAATAGGGACAGACTACAACGATACGAAGAAATTATACCAACTTGTGAACTCATTGACACCACCTTGGTCATTAAAACCAATACAGACAGCCCATCTGCAGACGAACTCGCTAAGTACTTCAATTAAAAAATTGTAAACCTACGCAACACGCTACCTCAAGACAATACCAATATCAAAAACTTCCTCAATGGTCTGAACCCAACATTTGGAGAATACTCAGGAGACCGAATCTGGGCAAACTTCTCTCTCCTTACCATCAAAACAGTTACCCAGGCAATTAGTAGATTCTCCAACACCCACTGCACACTAGATTCTTGTCCCAGCTACCTAATAAAATCCGCCCCTGACCGCGTCATAGCAGATCTCACATCCCACCTAAATTACATGCTAAAGCAAGGCCTCTTCCCGAAGGAAAATGGCAACATCCTACTCACCCCATTACCAAAAGACACCAAGAAAAAAAAAAACGATATAACTAATTACCATCTAGTAGCATCCATCCCACTGGCAATCAAACTCATGGAAAGCATGGTAACCAAACAACTTACTGATTACGTAAACAAATTCTCAATATTACATGAATCATAATCAGGATTTCGCCCCCTCCACAGCACTGAAACAGTACTAATTACCCTCCTAGCCAAATTCACGCAGGAAATAGCAACAGGCAAAAGCATCCTTCTCCTCCAATTTGACATGTCTAGTGCATTCAACATGATAAACCATAATATATTACTAAAACTACTAGATTACTTTGGGATTGGTGGAAATATACTTAGGTGGATCAAGGGTTTCCTAACTACAAGAACATATCAAACTCAAGCACATCATCACCGTGGAAAGCAGAATGTGGAGTACCTCAAGGATCACCACTACCACTGATCCTCTTCAACCTAATAATGACCCTACTAGCCAAGTCCCTATCCAACCAAGGCCTTAACCCTTTCATCAACACAGACTGTCACAATATGCGTTCCTTACAAACACGATCTGACAGAAATCACCAATGAAATCAAGCTCAGCTTGAACATCATGTAGGCATATTTTCAAAGCACTTAGCCTTCCAAAGTTCCATAGAAACCTATGGAACTTTGGAAGGCATGGACTCATGGGCAAATGCATTTCAACTAAAACTCAATAAAGAAAAAACACACTGTCTCATCCTCTCCTCCCAATACAGTGTGGACAACCCCTCAAGTATCAGCACCCCAGATTACACCCTCCCTATCTCAGACAGCCTGAAAATCCTCGGCGTTATACTGGACCGTAACTTAACACTAGAGAGCCAAATGAAATCCACAACAAAGAAAATGTTCCACTCAAAAGAGTGAAACAATTCTTCCCGAGGGAAATATTTCGCAACTTGATACAATCAATGGTACTAATCCACTTAGACTACTGCAATGGAATTTATGCGGGATGCAAAGAACAAACCTTAAAGAAACTTCAGACCGCTCAAAACATGGCAGCCAGGCTTATATTTGGAAAAACGCGACTTGAAAGCGCAAAACTCCTACGTGAAAAACTACACTGGCTCCCAACCAAAGAACGTATTGCTTTCAAAATCTGCACCCTGGTTCATAAAATTATCTTCGGCGAAACCCAGGGATATATGACAGACCTCATTGACCTACCAACCAGAAACACATCCAAATCATCATGGACATATCTAAATCTCCACTACCCAAGCTGCAAAGGACTTAAATACAAATCAACTTACACATCCAGTTTCTCCTACATATGCACACAACAGTGGAATGCCTTGAAAACAACATACGGCCACCTAAACTTCCGGAAATCACTAAAAACTAACTTGTTTCAAAAGGCATAGCCTACCGACCCAACTTAAATGCCTGAACTCTGCAAAACTAAAGTACATAATGGACATAACACAACTCTTCCGCTTTACGATTCCCTAATGTGACCGTTCTACATGAACCTTATTTTACCACATCACTTTGTATTCACACCGGAGTCTGCGAACGCCTCTCCGGTATTATGTAAGCCACATTGAGCCTGCAAATAGGTGGGAAAATGTGGGGATACAAATGTAACAAATAAAAATATATATATATAGTGGAATTAGAAAAGGTACAGAGAAAGGTGACGAAAATGATAAAGGGGATGGGATGACTTCCCTATGAGGAAAGGCTAAAGCAGCTAGGGCTCTTCAGCTTGGAGAAGAGACGGCTGGGAGATATGATAAAAAGTCTATAAAATAATGAATGGAGTACAGTGGGGGCACGCAATTAAGTTACAAACTAGTACATTTATTTATTTGTTACAGTTGTACCTCACATTTTCCCACCTATTTGCAGGCTCAATGCGGCTTACATAATACCGTGAAGCGTTATCTACCTCCGTTGATGAAACAAATACAGAGTAATGTTATAGTCAGTGAAATAAACATGGTTCAAACACAGTAGGGATTCATAGAGAAGAGGGGTTATAATGTGTTCATTTTAAGTTTTTGTTGTATTACTGAGTTAAGCATTTAAGTTCAATCAGAAGGGTATGCTTTTTCGAATAAGTTGGTCTTTCGTGATTTCTGGAAGCTGAGGTGGTCGTACATTGTCTTTACGGATTTTGGTAGTGCGTTCCAGAGTTGCACTATTTAAAACACCATTTAAAACAAACTGGAGAAAATATTTCTTCACTCAACGTGTAATTAAACTCTGGAATTCATTGTAGGAGAATATAGTAAAAGCAGTTAGCTTAGCAGGGTTTAAAAAAGGTTTGACTAGCTTCCTAAAATAAAAGTCCATAAACCATTATTAAAATGGTCTTGGGGAAAATCCACTGCTTATTTCGAGGATAAGCAGCATAAAATGTATTGTACTTTTTTGGGATCTTGCCAGGTACTTGTGACCTAGATTGGTCACTGTTGGAAACAGGATGCTGGGCTTGATGGACCTTTGATCTGTCCCAGTATGGCAATACTTAAGTAGAAGAGATAAAAATCCTCAACCAGAATCTATCCCAAATAGTCAACTGGCTATAAAGTGAAGATAGCTTGCTAGAGCCTTCTAAGCGCGCAGCACATTCTACTGCGCATGCGCCAAGTGCCTTTCTGCCTGCCGTGCAGCCATGCTCCTCAGTTAAGTGAAGAGTAAAAAGAGAGAAGAGATGACAACTCCAAGGGGAGGAGGGCAGGTTTTGTGAGGATTATCAGCCATACTGGCGAGCCCAATGCCACAACCGGATGGCTTTCTTACACAGAGGGTGAGATCCAGTGCCCCCCTGCTTGTTGGTGCAGTACATCGCAACCTGATTGTCTGTTTGAATTAAGATAATTTGGTTGGATAGCCAATCTCTGAAAGCCTTTAGAGCGTTCCAAATCGCTCAGAGCTCCAGGAGCTTTTTCCTTGGGGGACCAGGCTCCCTGAGTGTGAGGGTCATCTACATGAGCTCTCCACCCCAGGAGAGATGCATCCATCGTCAGCACTTTCTGCGCTGAGGAATTTGGAATTTAGAAGGTTCTAGCAAACTTTTTTGCTTTTTAAAATGCCGTCGCCAACCCACTTGTGAGGATTAATTCAGCCTGCTTGTCCTCGGAGAATAACAAACTGAATCCTGATAAATTGTGAGGACTAATACGATATAGAAATCATCCCGCCCTTACAGTCCCTATCCTCTTGACAGGAACACCTACAACTTTCACAGTCAGTGTCTAAAATATTCACAGTCATCAATAATAGTATGACCTTTTAGCTGCAGATTTTCTACAAATTTAAACAAATCTACTCTGTATATCTCTTTGATCATTTTGTTGTTTTGAATTTATCTGCTCTAGACATTCCACTGTCAACAGGCCCTACCCTCTGGAATGTGCTTCCTTCCACCCTTTGCTTAGAAGAACCCCATATCAGATTCAAAACAGGCCTAAAAAGCTTTTTTTTTTAAATAAGCATACACTCTTAAACATTGCTGTGTCAATGCCCATATAGTGGACAGTTTTAAGCAATGTCGCTCTGCACAGCTAACTTTAAAGCGAAAGCTACATACCTGTAGAAGGTATTCTCCGAGGACAGCAGGCTGATTGGAGGGGCTGCCGTGGATGTCACCCATCAGTGAGAACAATCGGAGATCTTCCCTAGCAAAGACATTTGCTAGGCCTCGCGCGCGCATGCGCAACCGTCTTTCCGCCCGAACTCGCTCGTGTTCGTCAGTCCAGTAAATAGCAAAACAAAGACAAGGGAAGACACAACTCCAAAGGGGAGACGGGCGGGTTTGTGAGAAGAATCAGCCTGCTGTCCTCGGAGAATACCTTCTACAGATATGTAGCTTTCGCTTTCTCCGAGGACAAGCAGGCTGCTTGTTCTCACTGATGGGGTATCCCTAGCCCCCAGGCTCACTCAAAACAACAAACAGGGTCAATTGGGCCTCGCAACGGCGAGGACATAACTGAGATTGACCTAACTTCATCAACTAACTGAGAGTGCAGCCTGGAACAGAATAAAAATGGGCCTAGGGGGGTGGAGTTGGATTCTAAACTCCGAACAGATTCTGCAGAACTGACTGTCGCATCGGGTATCCTGCTGTAGGCAGTAATGCGATGTGAATGTGTGGACAGATGACCACGTGGCAGCCTTGCAAATCTCTTCGATAGTGGCTGACTTCAAGTGGGCCACTGACGCTGCCATGGCTCTAACACTATGAGCCATGACATGACCCTCAAGAGTCAGAACAGACTGGGCGTAAGCGAAGGAGATGCAATCTGCTAGCCAATTAGAAATGGTGCGTTTCCCGACAGCCACTCCCCTCCTGTTGGGATCAAAAGAAACAAACAATTGGGCGGACTGTCTGTGGGGCTGTGTCCGCTTCAGATAGAAGGCCAATGCTCTCTTACAGTCCAATGTGTGCAGTTGACGTTCAGCAGGGCAGGTATGCGGACGGGGAAAGAATGTTGGCAAGACAATTGACTGGTTCAAATGGAACTCCGACACGACCTTTGGCAAGAACTTAGGGTGAGTGTGGAGGACTACTCTGTTATGATGAAATTTGGTATAAGGAGCATGAGCTACTAGGGCTTGACGCTCACTGACTCTACGAGCTGATGTGACTGCCACCAAGAAAATGGCCTTCCAGGTCAAGTACTTCAGATGGCAGGAATCCAGTGGCTCGAAAGGGGGTTTCATCAGCTGGGGGAGAACGAAATTGAGATCCCATGACACTGTAGGAGGTTTGACTGGGGGCTTTGACAAAAATAAACCTCTCATGAATCAAACAACTAAAGGCTGTCCCGAGATTGGCTTATCTTCCACACGGTAATGGTATGCACTAATCGCACTAAGATGAACTCTTACAGAGTTGGTCTTAAGACCAGACTCGGACAAATGCAGAAGGTATTCAAGCAGGGTCTGTGTAGGACAAGAGCGAGGATCTAGGGCCTTGCTGTCACACCAGACGGCAAACCTCCGCCATAGAAAGAAGTAAGTCTTCTTAGTGGAATCTTTCCTGGAAGCAAGCAAGACTCTGGAGACACCGTCTGAAAGACCCAAGGAGGCAAAATCTATGCTCTCAACATCCAGGCCGTGAGAGCCAGGGACCGGAGGTTGGGATGCAGAAGCGCCCCCTCATTCTGAGTAATGAGGGTTGGAAAACACTCCAATCTCCACGGCTCTTCGGAAGACAATTCCAGAAGAAGAGGGAACCATATCTGACGCAGCCAAAAGGGAGCAATCAAGATCATGGTGCCTCGATCTTGCTTGAGTTTCAGCAAAGTCTTCCCCACCAAAGGTATGGGAGGATAGGCATACAGGAGGCCCTCCCCCCAATGCAGGAGGAAGGCATCCGACGCTAGTCTGCCGTGGGCCTGAAGTCTGGAACAGAATTGAGGGACCTTGTGATTGACTTGAGCGGCGAAGAGATCCACCAAGTGGGTGCCCCATACTTGAAAGATCTCGCGTACCACTCGGGAATTGAGTGACCACTCGTGAAGTTGCATGATCCTGCTCATGCTCAATCGGTCGGCCAGACTGTTGTTTACGCCTGCCAGATATGTGGCTTCAAGAAACATGCTGTTCCGGCGAGCCCAAAGCCACATTCTGACGACCTCCTGACACGGGGCGAGATCCGGTGCCCCCCTGCTTGTTGATGTAGTACATGGCAACCTGATTGTCGGTCTGAATTTGAATAATTTGATGGGACAGCCGATATCTGAAGGCCTTTAGAGCGTTCCAGACCGCTCGTAACTCCAGGAGGTTGATCTGTAGACCTTGTTCCTGGAGGGACCAACTCCCTTGGGTGTGAAGCCCATCGACATGAGCTCCCCCACCCCAGGAGAGACGCATCCGTTGTCAGCACTTTTTGTGGCTGAGGAATTTGGAAGGGACGTCCCAGAGTCAAATTGGATCGAATTGTCCACCAATGCAGGGATTGGAGAAAACTCGTGGACAGCAGGACTACGTCCTCTAGGTCCCCAGCAGCTTGGTACCACTGAGACGCTAGGGCCCATTGAGCTGATCTCATGTGGCGGCGGGTCATGGGAGTCACATGCACTGTGGAGGCCATGTGGCCGAGTAATCTCAACATCTGCCGAGCTGTGATCTGCTGAGACGCTCGTACCCAGGAAACAAGGGACAGAAGATTGTCGGCCCTCGCTTCCGGAAGGTAGGCACGAGCTGTCTGAGAATCCAGCAGAGCCCCTATGAATTCGAGTTTCTGAACAGGAAGAAGGTGGGACTTTGGATAATTTATCACAAACCCCAGTAGCTCCAGGAATCAAATAGTCATCTGCATGGACTGTAGAGCTCCTGCCTCGGAGGTGTTCTTCACCAGCCAATCGTCGAGGTAAGGGAACACGTGCATTCCCAGTCTGCGTAGAGACGCCGCTACCACAGCCAGGCACTTTGTGAATACCCTGGGCGCGGAGGCGAGACCAAAGGGTAGCACACAATACTGAAAGTGCCATGTTCCCAGACAAAATCGGAGATACTGTCTGTGAGCTGGCAGTATCGGGATGTGGGTATAAGCATCCTTTAAGTCCAGAGAGCATAGCCAATCGTTTTCCTGAATCATGGGAAGAAGGGTGCCCAGGGAAAGCATCCTGAATTTTTCTCGGACCAGATATTTGTTCAGGGCCCTTAGGTCTAGGATGGGACACATCCCCTGTTTTCTTTTCCACAAGTACCTGGAATAGAATCCCAGCCCTTCTTGCCCGGGTGGAACGGGCTCGACCACATTGGCGCTGAGAAGGGTGGAGAGTTCCTCTGCAAGTACCTGCTTGTGCTAGAAGCTGAAGGACTGAGCTCCTGGTGGGCAATTTGGAGGCTTTGAAACCAAATTGAGGGAGTATCCTAGCCGGACTATTTGGAGAACCCACTGGTCGGAGGTTATGAGAGGCCACCTTTGGTGAAAAAAATTGTAACCTCCCCCCGACCGGCAGATCGTCCGGCACGGACACTTTGATTTTGACTATGCTCTGCTGGAGCCATTCAAAAGCCCGTCCCTTGCTTTTGCTGGGGAGCTGCAGGGGCTTGCTGAGTCGCACGCTGCTGATGAGAGCGCGCGCGCTGGGGCTTGGCCTGGGCAGCAGGCTGGCGAGAGGGAGGATTGTACCTACGCCTATTAGAAGGATAGGTAACAGTCCTTCTTCCGCCATAAAAACATCTACCAGTTGAGGTAGATGCTGAAGGCGCCTGGCGGGAGAATTTGTCGAAAGCGGTGTCCCGCTGGTGGAGCTGCTCTACCACCTGTTCGACCTTTTCACCAAAAATATTATCCCCCCGGCAAGGAGAATTCGCAATCCGCTGCTGGTTCCTATTTTCCAGGTCGGAGGCACGCAACCATGAAAGCCTGCGCATCACCACACCTTGAGCAGCGGCCCTGGACGCGACATCAAAAGTGTCATAAACAAACACCCCTGGCCAGGAATTTACGACACGCCTTCAGCTGCCTGGACACCTGCTGAAAAGGCTTAGCTTGCTTAGAAAGGAGCTTATCCACCAAGTCCGCCGCACATTGTTCCGCATATGAATGCTCGTGTAGAGCTGGTAAGACTGGATTTTGGCCACGAGCACTGAAGAATGGTAGGCCTTCCTCCCAAAAGAATCCAAGGTTCTAGAGTCTTTGCCGAAGCATACTCTCTAGAACTCTTGACCTCCTTAAAGGCCAGATCCACAACTCCAGAGTCGTGAGGCAACTGAGTCCGCATCAACTCAGGGTCCCCATGGATCTGATACTGGGATTCGATCTACTTGGGGATGTGGGGATTAGTTAGTGGCTTCGCCCAGTTCTCCAGCAGTGTCTTCTTGAAGACATGATGCATAGGTACTGTGGACGATTCCTTGGCTCATCCTCCGTAACCACAGGGAAGGGAATTGCCGTAGACATTTCCCGGACAAAGGCCGCGAAAGATAGACTCTCAGGAGGAGAAAGCTGTCTTTCAGGGGAGGGAGTGGGATCAGAAGGAAGACCGTCAGACTCCTCACCTGAGAAATATCTGACGTCTTCCTCTGCTTCCCACGAGGCCTCACCATCGGTGTCAGACACTAGTTCATGAACCTCAGTCTGAAGCCGTGTCCGCCTCGACTCCGCAGACACATGGCCACAGTGGGAACGTCGAGAAGTAGACTCTTGCATCGGCGGCGATGAAGCTCCCTCCATCGACGTCATCGGAGAGTCTGCTTGGGAGGCAGCCGACGCAGGCACCGCAAGCGGTACCGGCACTGGAGACCTCACGACGGGCAAAGGGCCAGCCGTTGCTTCAGTCAACGGCACCGGCGGCGTAAGCACCCCCGGTACCGGAGAAGGGCGCAACAGCTCTTCCAGCATCCCTGGAAGGATGGCCCTGAGGCTCTCACTTACAGCGGCTGTTGAGGAAGGCTGGGAGTCCGGTGCAGGCGACGAACCAGGTTCACCGTGGATCCAATACTGGGATTCAGCTTTTTTCGGGATCACGGGATTAAACAGAGGGAACGACCAGTTTCGCATAAGGACTTCCTTCAGTACATTATGCAAAGGAGCCGTTGCAGCCTCTCTAGGCGGAGAAGGATAATCCAGGACCTCGAGCATCTCAGCCCTGGGCTCATCCTCAACCTCCATAGGGAAGGGAAAAGCCGCAGCCATTTCCCGGACAATGGAGGTAAAGGACAGACTCTCCGGTGGAGAAAGTCTCTTTTCTAGTGGAGGAGAGGTTCAGAGGGCATCCCATAGGACTCGTCAGAAGAAAAGTACCTGGGATCTTCCTCTTCTTCTCACGAACTATCATCTGCAGTATCGGACAAGACATCCCTCAGAGCAGTCCGAAACTGAGCCTGCCTCAACGCTGAGGAGCGACGTCCTCAATGGCAGTGCCGAGAAGTCGAGGCCCGCCTGGACTGCGGTGAAGATTCCTCCACCGAAGTCGAAGGGGAGTCGACCTGGGTGGCAGCAGACATCGATGCCACAGGCGGCACTGAGGTTGAGGACCTCACCACAGGCAAAGTAGTAGTGTTTAGTAGACTGTTTACGAGTGAGAAGCGTTTTTGTGTATCCTTGTAATTTGGTCCTATTTTGGTTTTGTAATATGTCCTTTTAGTTTGTCTGATCGTGTATTTGTATTTTCTTTGTAGTTGTTTCCAGTCTTTGAGTGTGTTTTCATCTTTTTTTCTTGTTCCATGCTCTTTCTAGTCTTACCTGTGTTTTTAGTTCTTTCAGTTCTTCGTTAAACCATGGTATTGAGTTTTTTCTATGTGAGGTTCTGGTTTGAAGTGGCGCTATGTTATCTAGTATTGTTCTGCATCTGTTATCCCATTCTTGCAGAAATTGGGGTGAGTCTACAGGTGTTGTCCATTCTTCTGTGTAGAAGTGTTGCCAGAATATTAGTGAGTCAATTTTGCCTCTCGTAGTACAGGTTTGTTGTTTTTGTTGTGTGTTTTTTGTTTTCCAATGGAGGGAAAGGTTTGCACTGTAGTGATCGGACCATGGCCTGGCTGTCCATTTTGTGTCTATTAGTGTGAAATTTGGTTCTGATGAGAATTTGTGGGTTATGATGTCTAGTGTGTGACCTTTTTTTTTTTTTATAATCATTTTTATTAACTTTTTAACAAACATAATTTCACATTTATGAATGATAATACACAAATTGGAAATCACACTTAATCAAACATATAATAAACTAATAAGTTTCAACAAATTATCGACCTCAATATTAAGAAATCAGATCAAGATGTAAGATTACTTAAATAATCTAAAGGAAATAATTATATATTTTATAACTTTTACCCATGAAGCACATGCCCTGGATTCTTCACTCAAAAACTGTTAAACAGTGTACATATGGGACTATACCACCACCTTAACTCCTTCTCTACTAACTAGAAATTCCTCTAATTGTTTGGGGTCAAAGAACTGAAATTGTTTAGATTGAAATACAATTCTACAAACACAAGGTAATTTCAATAGGAAACTAGCTCCTATCACCACAGTTCTTGGGCACAGGGTCAAAAAGGCCTTGCGCCTCTTTTGGGTCTCTCTTGATAAGTCTGGGTAAATCCTTATTTTTGACCCCAAAAACATAGAATCTAAATGTCTTAAAGAAAGTCTCAAAACTGCATCCCTATCCATCTCTAAGGCAAAAGAGACTAATAAAGTTGCTCTTTTGGTAATAACCTCCAAAGAGGACTCCAAAAAGGTTGTCTGGTTCATCACTTCTCCACCTTGAGGAAACTTTAATTCAGTTTGCAAATAATAAGCTCTGGTTATTGGTGGTAGTGAGCTGTCTGGCATGCCCAGTATTTCGACAAGGTATTTCTTGACCATTTGTACCGGGGTAACCAATGGTGAACTTGGAAAATTTATTAGTCTCAAATTTAATCGTTTAAACTGATTTTCAAGATATTCCAACCGCCTTTGAGTAAAATTCTTGTCCTTAATCAAAGTTTGTCCCACAAGTTCCATTTTTTTAGTTCTTTCCGTAAGAGATTTTACTGCGGCAGTTTGAGATTCAGTCAGTTGCAATTGGGATAAAGCAGTTTCTGACAAAGTTTTAATAGTTACAGCATTCTTAGTAATTGCAGCTTGTAAAGAGGTGTGGGCAGTAAAGGTCAGGTCCCATAGTGACTCTAGCGTCACTACTGCTGGTTTTTCCATTTTCTCCAAATTCAACTCAGGAAGAGGTGCTTTAACAGCGTTTTCCAGGATACTCACAGTCTGTAGCGACAGCACAGGAGCAGAAATCACCTCTGGAACTTTTAAGCTGCCCGCACTCCGTTCTCCCACAGTCTCCAGACGGCTCCCTCCCTGCTCAATCTGTAATCCACTTCGGGTCAGAACGTCAGGACTCATCAGTAGACATCCACTTCCCGGTTTTGGAGGAGCCGCACGTTCGACGGGGCTAAGGGAAGCCCCGTCTACACTGTCGGCCGACGTCACAGCGTTAGCCTCAGCTACCGGAGTAGAAGCTTGTCCAGGACCTGGCGCGACTCCAAAATCCTCCATTTTTGCCTGGCGAAGTTGGCTTGACCCGCCAGGGAGAGAGGGGATCTCCCTGACCTTGCCTCTCCTTTTCCCCATCTTGAGGATCAGGTAAGGAGCGAACCTGTGTGGCGTTTTAGGGGCAAGAGTGGGTCGCGTCTAGCTGTGCTTCTCACACAGCCGCCATCTTGATCCCCTCTCGTGTGTGACCTTTCTTATGGGTGGGCTGTGTGTTTGGCCAGTGGAGCTCCCATAATTGGAAGAAGTCTTTGTATTCATGTACATTGCTTGCGTTCATATCTTCAAGGTGAAGATTGATGTCTCCTGCTATGAGAAGGTTCTGGGTGGACAAACAAGTATTCGATATGAACTCCAGAAAGTGCGTTTATGAGTCTTGCCAATTGCCCGGGGGTCTGTAAAATAAGATTAGGTTTAGGTGATCAGTTAGGTTGGGGTGGTTGATTCTGACTGAGGCTATTTCGAGTTGGGGAAGAATAGATTCCGCTGTTGTTGTGACTGTAAATTGAGATTTATAAATTATTGCTATGCCTCCTCCTCTTTTTCCTTCTCTTGTCCAGTGGGTAATTTTGTATCCTGGAGGACAGAGCTCTGATATTATCGGATCTTTGGGGCCATGGATCCAAGTTTTGCTGATAAGAAGGAAGTCGAGATGATCATCTGTGATCCAGTCAGTTAGTGTCGTGGTTTTATTGACTGCCGATCTGGCATTGATGTATCCTATTTGTATTTGTTGGTGGTGTTCAATTGGGTTTGAGGTAGTGGTAATTTTTATCAGTTGTCTGTCTTCTTGACGTATAAGTTTGTTAAGTCCTTTCATTCCTTTCTGTTGATGGTGATCATGGCTAGTAGGTTTTTCTTGCGATGCACACCCTCCCCATCTGCATCCATTCCACACACTCAGACCCCTGCTCAGCCCTGACAGAGAGGGACTTTCATTCACTGAAAGGCATCAGGCAGACCCTGAGACACACCAAAGCACTGCTGTATTATCTTTCTACCCAAGTGCTATAAGCTGACTTCTAGATAAAATACCTTTTGCCTGGCCACACTGGTGTGCTGTATTATATTGTACTACAAACCCTCCAGCCCCTAAGAAGTGAATCCAGGACCAAGGAATGGAACTCAGAACCAGACAAAGCCACAGGCTGACATCTGACCTCTAACAGAGGGGAATGCAGCAGAGCCAGATTAACTGGATGTTAGGCGAGTACTAAGGAGTTCTTGTTTGGGGGTCCTAGGAAAGAAGTGGCATCTAAAGTCACATGGGGTTAGATGGATCAAAGAGGCCATAGTGTCAGTCTATACTGTGTATGGGAGCCAAGTGCTCACAACTCTAAAGGTGCACTCTGAGAATGCATCTTCATTGTGGAAATCTTGAAAATATGACTGGGTTGTGGCCCTTGAGGACTGAAGTTGCCCAACTCTGCTATAATGGGTCCTGTGCAGTACCCCCAATAATTCTATAAAAGTGCTGGCAGGAGAACTTTTTAGTGTTTTTTTAAATTATTAAATAAAACCTAAACATTCTTAAGAAATTTGTTACAGGGCAGGAAGAATAAACACTTCTATACAGCACTTAGGTACAGTTTGCTATATTGCTTTAAAAATGTTAAGTACTGCTCAAATATTTTAGCCAGTCACAAAACAATAGGCTTCTCTACACCAGAAAAGCTCAAATCAAAGGACCAGCAGTAGACCTGATTGTGCTTGTAAGAGATCATGTGCTGCTCTGGCCATACTTCATCAGAATAGTATTTACAGAAAAAGCCAGTGCACAAATGTGAAGTGAATGTCACTTATGTGAAGTGAATGTCACTTATGTGGTGGTGGCTGCTTCATGTTTGAAACAGTGCTCAGTGTTCAACTGAAGCTGTGAACAGGCATGTTTGCTTTCAGACAGAAACACACAGGAACATTAACAATGACTCAATGGTGGCTTCAGAGCATGATGCAAAGAAATTGTGTCCATCTGTAGCATTCAGCTGAATGTAACCAATTGTATCAATCAAAACATTAAAAAAAAAAAACGTTCATTTTTCTTTGTACAAACCAAACAGGTAACAGAGCAATATAGAAAAACATTAGAAGTCCCAGCTTTTCCTAGCCAGGCTCTGCTTGAATCCTACCCCCCCCCCCCCCCCCCAAAAAAAAAAAAAAAAAAAGAAAACAAATTTTTTTTTTCAACTCTTTCACCTAAAAAAGAAAAACATCCATCATTCTGTACAAATGAGGTTACTAGCTGGGCTGCTCATACCTTCCAATTTTAACTTACATACAGATAAGTGTTAGCTTTTACTCTACTGCCTGTATAAGTTGAGCAGGGAGCTGTGTTTTATATATGAAAGATAATACCCCTCTACCCAATGTGCTAGTCACAGGCTGCTGATATCCTAGCCAGGAAAGCTGTATTCATTCCATGGGAAGAAAGGGAAGTGAGAAAACTGTGCAGTAAAGGGATACAGTAAAACAGATCTTCCATGAGCTGAAAAACACAAACTAGTCAATACTCAACCGTTAGATCTCCTTTTGACAAAGTCACTGATTACCTGAGGGACAACTGAAAGGATGTGAGGAATGCTTTCCACCACCCTTCCCCAATCTGGCACTGGAATGTCCCAAAATTGAGATACCTCTCCCTCAAACACTCGACAAAATTAAAAAGAAAAACAAACACACACACACCAAAATATTATAAAAGATTTGATGAGATACTTTATTGTAGCTGACCAATGAAATGTCATATAAAAATGAGAAGTTCTCTCCTGTACAGTCAATATTAACATCCTCTTTGGTCCTCCAGTGACCTAAGTTCACATTGCGATGTTAGAGCCTAGTGCCTGTGCCATTACAGGAGCCAGAGAAGGGGAAAACTGGCTGTACAGGAGCTCTTTTACACATGCACAGTCTTCACTAAGCAGCAGACAGATGTACACAACACACTGGAAAAGGAAGACTGCCAACTGGACAAACCGGAAATAAATACAAAGGAAGGGAGTGTGTAAAGAACACACTGCTGGAAAAAAAAATCAAGGGGCACACTCTTCACCTGTAAAACTGCCAGCTACTTCATCTTGAAGAAAAATCCTAAAAAGCCATGGCATAAAGAACAACATTTCTGAGTTTGCTTTGTGTGAGCTTGGGCTTCCATCCATTATTGTGATTGACAACTTATAAATTACAATCCAACTTGAGCTGATGATTAACGTTTGGGCTGAGAAAGGGTCACTCTTTTTGGGAGGAAGAGGTGTAGAAGTGGGGAGAACAGGTGGCCTTTCGGTATTCTGCTCTCATCCTCTCCAGAGGTGCATTCTCAGCCACCAGAAGAATGATGGCGGTGGATGAGATGCTCAGCACCCGCTGGCCGGGGTCATGCAGGCCCCCTGTGACTTCACCTTGTGTCTCTGCCCGCCACGCCGCCGCCCGCTGCCACCCACCTTTGGC
This sequence comes from Microcaecilia unicolor, assembly GCF_901765095.1. Lineage (NCBI taxonomy): Eukaryota > Metazoa > Chordata > Amphibia > Gymnophiona > Siphonopidae > Microcaecilia > Microcaecilia unicolor. The sequence continues at coordinate 388,900,312 of NC_044031.1, read as the reverse complement.
TGCAGGATAGAGGGTAAACAGAGAGACTAGTTACTACTTTTGCAATTCTGCTTTGTTACAGAACAAATTATTTTACATGAAGGGATCATATACTACTAGTTTTTTGTTTTTTTTACTCCCTATAGCAACCTCGGCTCTTTGTTCTCTTGCACAGGTTTGGCTGTGATGACAAAGGAAAGGAGTCAGGACCAAAGCTGTATGCACTGACTACCTTAAACAAACCTACTGGCACCAACTCCCATTATTATAAAGCACTTGAAAATGATACTGTTGCAGATACTTTAATAGTTTGCTTCTCCCCCCACCCCTTCCATTGAGTACTATGAAAGAGATTTCCCCCCACAGCCCACAGTGGAATATCCAACTGCCCTTTCACTGCAGATGCACAGGTCAGTCAAGAAAGAAACCTCCTGATCTGATAAGTGCCAGATAGTGCTACTTAAATCAGACATCCATTGTTCACAGCTTCCTGCTTCTGCTACAGACAGGTCACTACATTCACAAAAATAGTTTAAAACCACTGTAGAAAGTGGTATTTGTTTTCAGGAAAGCCCCAGTTTAACTGCCATAAGGCTCCTCTGCCCTCCTCCGTGTAGCCACTGCAAATCACCAACTTTCTAAAGCAGAAATCTAAGCATCCAACTGCAGAAAAAGAAATTGTGCAGGTAGGTATAGCAAAGAGATCAAAGGGGTGGAAGGTGAAGAGACACACATTTAAAAACAAACACAATACGCTTACACATTCAGTATGATCTCATAACCTCTCTGTTCTATTGAACCAAAGCTAAATAAAACCACAGTGGCGTACCTAGGGTATATGACACCCAGGGCCGATCATTTTTTTTAACACCCCCCTCCAAAATCCAGTACTAGGCACTCAGGACCTACAGAGCAGTTCTACCATACCATAAGCAGTAATTTCTATAAGTCACACAAGGCTGTAACTAGAAAAAGGAAGTATCTTAAACACTGCAGTGAGCAGCAGAACTTCAATTCACCTATTGTAAAACTAAACCAACCAGAATAGTACAGATTGTCAATCCTGCACAGTCAATGCCAACAGAAAGCCATGTCTTTTTCACAGACACAGATACACCCTAAACCACCATACAATAAAGTAACCACAAACTAAAAATAGAAATATTTAGACAAAAATAAACTGAACCCCCAAGAAACCAGATTCTGCATACAATGCAACACCACAGAAACAGTGATAGTGATGTATGTTCCCTAATACTGTGCAAAATATAAAGATAGCAGATGTAAATTTGAAACAAACTAACAAATACCAATCACCACTTTACAAATTATCAAACAGAAATAAAACAAATATAGAACATAAGATAATACCATTTTATTGGACTACTAATACATTTAGCTTTCAGAGGCCAAAACCTCCTTTCTCAGGTCAATACAGTATCTTATCCTGACCTGAGGAAAGGGGTTTTGTTCTCTAAAAGTTAGTCAAAATGTATTAAAATTAGTCCAATAAAAAGATAACCTTATTTCCATTTTCTATTTATAAACATTTATTAACACAGCTTCAATACTTTATACTAAAGCAAAAAAAAAAAAAAAGTATTTACAGTTTGTTGTCTCTGGTTTCTGCTTTCCTCATCTTCTCTTCACTCTCCCTTCCATCCACCATCTGCTCCTGTCTGCCCTCTCTCTCTCCCTCTTCCATCCAGGGTCTGTCCCCCCTCCCCCCCCCCCCCCCCCCCCCCGTCTCTCTGCTCCTATCCATCAGCTGCCTTTTCTCTCCCTTCCATCCAGGGTTTACCCTGTCTCTCTGCCCCTTCCATCCACCAACTGCCCTCCCTCTCTCCCCCTTCCATGTAGGATCTGTTCTCTCTCTGCCCCCTCTTTTCAGCCACCAGTTCCAGTCCCATTATCTCTCCAGTCCCCAGTTTCAGCCCCAGCCCCTTTCTCCTCATTCCCCTTTTCAGTTCCCAGCTTCAGCCCCTGCCCCCTTTTCAGCCTCCTGTCCCAGTCCCATCTACCCTCCTTTTCAGCCCCCAGTTCCAGTCCCCTTCATCCACCTGCCCTGCATTACAGCCCCCCTTTTCAGCTCCAGCTCCATTCTCCCATCTGCCCCCCCCCTTTTCAGCTCCAGCCCCATTCTCCCACCTGCCCCCTTCTCAGCCCCCAGTTCCAGCCCTCTTCTCCCATCTGAGCCCCCCCTTTTCAGCCCTAGTCCCTATTTTAGCTATTAGTTTGAGCCACAGCCCCCAGTCCCCACCTGCCCAACCTCAGCTCTGTCCACAGCCCCCTTCTCCTTTTTGCCAACCGGTGCCCTGCATTTTAAAAATCTTTGAATCGGCAGCGCAGTGCCAGCGTGCAGCATCTGTGAAAGAAGGTCACCTCGGGCCTTCCCTCATTGTGTCCTGCCCTGCTCTATGTAACTTCCTATTTCCGCGAGGGCGGGACACAGTGAAGGAAGGCCCGAAGCGACCTGCTTCTTTCACAGATGCTGCACGCTGGCACTGGCGATTCAAAGATTAGATTTTAAAAATGCATGGCGCTGGGCAGCAGAAACGAGAAAGGGGCTGTCGAGGGAGCTGAGGATGGGCAGGTGGAGACTGGAGGACTGCAGAGGAGAGGCAACAGCTGCAGCCTGAATAGAGGGACTGGAGCAGCGGCAGTGGAGCACCCCGTTTTTATTTGCACCTGGGGCGGACCGCCCCCACCACCCCACCCTTGGTATGCCACTGAAAAAAAACAGAAGAGTGTTATTACTCTAAAACAAATTTAGAATGATTCTTTGAAAGCAGATACAAACTGGAATTGCAGTTTTTGAAATACCTTATTATCCTTATTTCTTTCTTTGCTAAGCAGGTCATCTTCAGGAGCAGCCTGGCAGGCAAGCAGCAGGAGAAAAAGAAAGCGAGAGATAAGCAAGAGAGAGTGTCTAGTGGCTAAGATGAGGAAAGCTGGCAGAACACACTCTGCATACAGCAATTTTGCCCAGCTGAGCAGGAAACAGAACAGAAATAGTATGAAAAATAAAAGGGCTGTTACAGGAAGAGCACAGCATAGATTATCCATGTCTTACAGGAGTGAGAAAAGGGAATGGAACAGCACACTACGCAGAGATCAAAATAGATAAAAGGGACAAAGAGGAAGAGATTGTTTACAGCATGAGCGACCCTGAACCCAGGGCACAGAGGAAAGAGAATGAGCATTCAAAACAAGGCCATGAGAAACCCTGCAATCAGAACAGAGCACGGCACACAGATAGATTATAAACAAGTGAAGTCTAGTGGCCTGTACCTGGGAAAGAACAGAAGTTGACAAAGTTGCTGCTGCTGATAAGGTTCCTTGTGCTTCCTCTCCTGCTACTGGATCTTCCTTTCTTGTCAAAGGGCTCTTCTTTGTTGACTGCATCTTTATCTGCTGTGGCTTGGAGTTCATTGGCAAGTTATTGGTGGTCTGTAGCAACTGGCAGTAAAGCACCAGAGAAGCACATGAGCCAGTGTAAACACTATATCTGAATTTATCGACTACCCGTTGAGTAACTGGAACTTTGCAGTTAAGTATCAACTACATCTTGGTCACTGGCCGTTATTTGCTCACATCTAAGAGGACTAATATGGCAACCATAATTCTTCGCTCAATTGAAAATAAAAGCCGCCACTATGGCTGACCATCACTGCCAACAAGCAGAGAAAAATAAAGATGGCCTTGGCTAATACGTACCTTGGTAACTGTGCCCACAGCCTTGGTCCGCCCCTCTCGGAACACCAAGCGCTGGTCGATGTGCAGGTATTCAGGGGTCTTGATGAAGCGGAAGTGCACTGTGGCTTTGTCACCAGTACGCAGGCAGTCCTTGTTCATGCTGAGGATTGTGGCGGTTTGCCGGATACTGCCGCAGTGCACTACAAAGTCCAGACGTGAACCAAGGGCAAGTTACTTTAAGATTCTATAGCAGAAAAAGCACACTGTGCACTAGAACACAACTAAAAGCAAAAAAAAAAAAACAACCTCTGCCTTAAGAAGTATGAAGTCAGAGCAGAAGTGAGGCTGCACAAGGGAGGCTTTATGCACCAGAAACTTCTCAACTGAGCAATCTGTTGGGCCATGTCAGGCTTCTCTGGTGAATGAATTTGATGTATGAAAAGGTAAACAAACTGCCTACATAACATGAAACTATGGATAATGCTATGGCATTGTCTTTCTTCTGTGTTTGTACAGCGCTGCGTACACTTTGTAGCGCTCTAGAAATGTTAAATAGTAGTAGTAGTAGTAGTAAATTCAGTAAATGGTGACCACAATTAGGCGGAGTATGATCCATGCCAAGTCAGTATTCTGTAAAGGGCGCTTTGCGTGGAGCACCCTTTACATAAAGCGAATGCTACATACCTGTAGAAGGTATTCTCCGAGGACAGCAGGCTGATTGTTCTCACTGATGGGTGACGTCCACGGCAGCCCCTCCAATCGGAATCTTCCTAGCAAAGCCCTTTGCTAGCCCTCGCGCGCCCGCGCGCACCGCGCATGCGCGGCCGTCTTCCCGCCCGAAACCGGCTCGAGCCGGCCAGTCTCGTATTGTAGCAAAAGAGAAACAAGGGAAGACACAACTCCAAAGGGGAGGCGGGCGGGTTTGTGAGAACAATCAGCCTGCTGTCCTCGGAGAATACCTTCTACAGGTATGTAGCATTCGCTTTCTCCGAGGACAAGCAGGCTGCTTGTTCTCACTGATGGGGTATCCCTAGCCCCCAGGCTCACTCAAAACAACAACCATGGTCAATTGGGCCTCACAACGGCGAGGACATAACTGAGATTGACCTAAAAAATTTACCAACTAACTGAGAGTGCAGCCTGGAACAGAACAAACAGGGCCCTCGGGGGGGTGGAGTTGGATCCTAAAGCCCAAACAGGTTCTGAAGAACTGACTGCCCGAACCGACTGTCGCGTCGGGTATCCTGCTGCAGGCAGTAATGAGATGTGAATGTGTGGACAGATGACCACGTCGCAGCTTTGCAAATTTCTTCAATGGAGGCTGACTTCAAGTGGGCTACCGACGCAGCCATGGCTCTAACATTATGAGCCGTGACATGACCCTCAAGAGCCAGCCCCGCCTGGGCGTAAGTGAAGGAAATGCAATCTGCTAGCCAATTGGATATGGTGCGTTTCCCTACAGCCACTCCCCTCCTATTGGGATCAAAAGAAACAAACAATTGGGCGGACTGTCTGTGGGGCTGTGTCCGCTCCAGGTAGAAGGCCAATGCTCTCTTGCAGTCCAATGTGTGCAGCTGACGTTCAGCAGGGCAGGAATGAGGACGGGGAAAGAATGTTGGCAAGACAATTGACTGGTTCAGATGGAACTCCGACACGACCTTTGGCAAGAACTTAGGGTGAGTGCGGAGGACTACTCTGTTATGATGAAATTTGGTGCAAGGGGCCTGGGCTACCAGGGCCTGAAGCTCACTGACTCTACGAGCTGAAGTAACTGCCACCAAGAAAATGACCTTCCAGGTCAAGTACTTCAGATGGCAGGAATTCAGTGGCTCAAAAGGAGGTTTCATCAGCTGGGTGAGAACGACATTGAGATCCCATGACACTGTAGGAGGCTTGACAGGGGGCTTTGACAAAAGCAAACCTCTCATGAAGCGAACAACTAAAGGCTGTCCTGAGATCGGCTTACCTTCCACATGGTAATGGTATGCACTGATTGCGCTAAGGTGAACTCTTACAGAGTTGGTCTTGAGACCAGACTCAGACAAGTGCAGAAGGTATTCAAGCAGGGTCTGTGTAGGACAAGAGCGAGGAGCTAGGGCCTTGCTGTCACACCAGACGGCAAACCTCCTCCACAGAAAGAAGTAACTCCTCTTAGTGGAATCTTTCCTGGAAGCAAGCAAGACGCGGGAGACACCCTCTGACAGACCCAAAGAGGCAAAGTCTACGCTCTCAACATCCAGGCCGTGAGAGCCAGGGACCGGAGGCTGGGATGCAGAAGAGCCCCTTCGTCCTGCGTGATGAGGGTCGGAAAACACTCCAATCTCCACGGTTCTTCGGAGGATAACTCCAGAAGAAGAGGGAACCAGATCTGACGCGGCCAAAAAGGAGCAATCAGAATCATGGTGCCTCGGTCTTGCTTGAGTTTCAACAAAGTCTTCCCCACCAGAGGAATGGGAGGATAAGCATACAGCAGGCCCTCCCCCCAATCCAGGAGGAAGGCATCCGATGCCAGTCTGCCGGGGGCCTGAAGCCTGGAACAGAACTGAGGGACTTTGTGGTTCACTCGAGATGCGAAGAGATCCACCAAGGGGGTGCCCCACGCTTGGAAGATCTGGCGCACCACTCTGGAGTTGAGCGACCACTCGTGAGGTTGCATAATCCGGCTCAGTCTGTTGGCCAGACTGTTGTTTACGCCTGCCAGATATGTGGCTTGGAGCACCATGCCGAAACGGCGAGCCCAGAGCCACATGCTGACGGCTTCCTGACACAGGGGGCGAGATCCGGTGCCCCCCTGCTTGTTGACATAGTACATGGCAACCTGGTTGTCTGTCTGAATTTGGATAATTTGATGGGACAGCCGATCTCTGAAAGCCTTCAGAGCGTTCCAGATCGCTCGCAACTCCAGGAGATTGATCTGTAGACCACGTTCCTGGAGGGACCAGCTTCCTTGGGTGTGAAGCCCATCGACATGAGCTCCCCATCCCAGGAGAGACGCATCCGTTGTCAGCACTTTTTGTGGCTGAGGAATTTGGAAAGGACGTCCCAGAGTCAAATTGGACCAGATTGTCCACCAATACAGGGATTCGAGAAAACTCGTGGACAGGTGGATCACGTCTTCTAGACCCCCAGCAGCCTGATACCACTGGGAGGCTAGGATCCATTGAGCAGATCTCATGTGAAGACGGGCCATGGGAGTCACATGAACTGTGGAGGCCATGTGGCCCAGCAATCTCAACATCTGCCGAGCTGTGATCTGCTGGGACACTCGCACCCGTGAGACGAGGGACAACAAGTTGTTGGCCCTCGTCTCTGGGAGATAGGCGCGAGCCGTCCGAGAATCCAGCAGAGCTCCTATGAATTCGAGTTTCTGCACTGGGAGAAGATGGGACTTTGGATAATTTATCACAAACCCCAGTAGCTCCAGGAGGCGAATAGTCATCTGCATGGACTGCAGGGCTCCTGCCTCGGATGTGTTCTTCACCAGCCAATCGTCGAGATATGGGAACACGTGCACCCCCAGCCTGCGAAGTGCCGCTGCTACCACAGCTAGGCACTTTGTGAACACCCTGGGCGCAGAGGCGAGCCCAAAGGGTAGCACACAGTACTGGAAGTGGCGTGTGCCCAACTGAAATCGCAGATACTGTCTGTGAGCTGGCAGTATCGGGATGTGTGTGTAGGCATCCTTCAAGTCCAGAGAGCATAGCCAATCGTTTTGCTGAATCATGGGGAGAAGGGTGCCCAGGGAAAGCATCCTGAACTTTTCTTTTACGAGATATTTGTTCAGGGCCCTTAGGTCTAGGATGGGACGCATCCCCCCTGTTTTCTTTTCCACAAGGAAGTACCTGGAATAGAATCCCAGCCCTTCTTGCCCGGATGGCACGGGCTCGACCGCATTGGCGCTGAGAAGGGCGGAGAGTTCCTCTGCAAGTACCTGCTTGTGCTGGAAGCTGTAGGATTGAGCTCCCGGTGGACAATTTGGAGGTTTTGAGGCCAAATTGAGGGTGTATCCTTGCCGGACTATTTGCAGAACCCACTGATCGGAGGTTATGAGAGGCCACCTTTGGTGAAAAGCTTTCAACCTCCCTCCGACTGGCAGGTCGCCCGGCACTGACACTTGGATGTCGGCTATGCTCTGCTGGAGCCAGTCAAAAGCTCGCCCCTTGCTTTTGCTGGGGAGCCGCGGGGCCTTGCTGAGGCGCACGCTGCTGACGAGAGCGAGCGCGCTGGGGCTTAGCCTGGGCCGCAGGCTGTCGAGAAGGAGGGTTGTACCTACGCTTGCCAGAAGAGTAGGGAACAGTCCTCCTTCCCCCCAAAAATCTTCTACCTGTAGAGGTAGATGCTGAAGGCTGCCGGCGGGAGAACTTGTCGAATGCGGTATCCCGCTGGTGGAGATGCTCTACCACCTGCTCGACTTTCTCTCCAAAAATATTGTCCGCACGGCAAGGCGAGTCCGCAATCCGCTGCTGGAGTCTATTTTCCAGGTCGGAGGCACGCAGCCATGAGAGCCTGCGCATCACCACACCTTGAGCAGCGGCCCTGGACGCAACATCAAAGGTGTCATACACCCCTCTGGCCAGGAATTTTCTGCACGCCTTCAGCTGCCTGACCACCTCCTGAAAAGGCTTGGCTTGCTCAGGGGGAAGAGCATCAACCAAGCCCGCCAACTGCCGCACATTGTTCCGCATGTGTATGCTCGTGTAGAGCTGGTAAGACTGGATTTTGGCCACGAGCATAGAGGAATGGTAGGCCTTCCTCCCAAAGGAGTCTAAGGTTCTAGAGTCTTTGCCCGGGGGCGCCGAAGCATGCTCCCTAGAACTCTTAGCCTTCTTTAGGGCCAGATCCACAACTCCAGAGTCGTGAGGCAACTGAGTGCGCATCAGCTCTGGGTCCCCATGGATCCGGTACTGGGACTCGATCTTCTTGGGGATGTGGGGATTACTTAGTGGCTTGGTCCAGTTCGCAAGCAATGTCTTTTTCAGGACATGGTGCAAGGGAACAGTGGACGCTTCCTTAGGTGGAGAAGGATAGTCCAGGAGCTCAAACATTTCAGCCCTGGGCTCGTCCTCCACAACCACCGGGAAGGGGATGGCCGTAGACATCTCCCGGACAAAGGAAGCAAAAGACAGACTCTCGGGAGGAGAAAGCTGTCTTTCAGGAGAGGGAGTGGGATCGGAAGGAAGACCCTCAGACTCCTCGTCAGAGAAATATCTGGGGTCTTCTTCCTCTTCCCACGAGGCCTCACCCTCGGTGTCAGACACAAGTTCACGAACCTGTGTCTGCAACCTCGCCCGGCTCGACTCCGTGGAGCCACGTCCACGATGGGGGCGTCGAGAGGTAGACTCCCTTGCCCGCATCGGCGAAGCTCCCTCCGCCGACGTAGTCGGGGAGCCCTCCTGGGAGGTAGCCGCAGTCGGCACCGCACGCGGTACCGACGTCGGGGACCTCACCCCGGGCGATGGGCCAGCCGGCGCCACGCTCGACGGTACCGGAGGCGCAAGCACCGCCGGTACCGGAGGGGTAGGGCGCAACAGGTCTCCCAGAATCTCTGGGAGAACGGCCCGGAGGCTCTCGTTCAGAGCGGCTGCAGAGAAAGGCAGGGAGGTCGATGCAGGCGTCGACGTCAGAACCTGTTCCGGGCGTGGAGGCTGGTCCGGGCTGTCCAGAGTGGAGCGCATCGACACCTCCTGAACAGAGGGTGAGCGGTCCTCTCGGTGCCGATGCCTGCTGGGTGCCGACTCCCTCGGCAACCCAGAGCTCTCGGTGCCGACGCGGGGAGGAGACCGGTGTCGATGCTTCTTCGACTTCTTCCGAAGCATGTCACCGGAGCTCCCCGGCACCGACGAGGAGGACGTAGAATCCATCCGTCGCTTCCTCAGGGCCGAGGTCGAAGGAGGTCGATCCCGGGGGGGCTGTACCGCAGGAGCCCTCAGGGTAGGGGGAGACCCACCCGAAGGCTCACCGCCACCAGCAGGGGAATGGACAGCCCTCACCTGCACTCCACCCGATGCACCACCGTCCGACGACATCAGGAGACGAGGTCCCGGTACCACCGACGTCGATGCAGCTATCCGATGTCTCGGCGCCGATGCAGAGGGCCGATGCCTCGATGCACTCGATGCACTGGCGGCCAAGGATGAAGGTCTGGACGCTGATGACGTCGATGCACACGATGACCCCGGTGCCGATGCCGACGAAGAGCCCGAGAACAAAACGTTCCACTGGGCCAATCTCGCTACCTGAGTCCGCCTTTGTAACAGGGAACACAGACTACAGTTCTGAGGACGGTGCTCGGCCCCCAGACACTGAAGACACGAAGAGTGCCTATCAGTGAGCGAGATTACCCGGGCGCACTGGGTGCACTTCTTGAAGCCGCTGGAAGGCTTCGATGTCATGGGCGGAAAAATCACGCCGGCGAAATCAAAATCCGAAATGACGAATTTGGAGCACCAAAAATTTAAGGGAGAAAAATCTCGACCGAGGCCGAAAAGAGGCCTATCCCGACAACGAAAGAAAACTTACCGGGGCAAAAACTGGAAACACGGGAAGGGGCAAACGAAACCCAAGGAGGTTTCCGGAGCACTTCCCGAACAAATTTAGAACTTTTCCGAAGAAAAAAAACACGTCTATTTAAAACGGACGCGCGAGGTCGACTCTCCGGGGCTCGACACGACAAAAACACAGCCGTACCGAGTGCGGACGAAAGAAGACTGGCCGGCTCGAGCCGGTTTCGGGCGGGAAGACGGCCGTGCGGGCGCGCGAGGGCTAGCAAAGGACTTTGCTAGGAAGATTCCGATTGGAGGGGCTGCCGTGGACGTCACCCATCAGTGAGAACAAGCAGCCTGCTTGTCCTCGGAGAATATTAACTTAGCACACATTTTGCTGCCAAAAGCTGGTGGCACCCAACTAATGGCAGTTATGTGCAGAAATAACAATATTCTATAATATTGTGCCTAAATTCTGGGAATGCCCCTCCCATGGCCACACCCCTTTTGGAGTTGCACGCTATGAAAGTTAGGCATGCATATTATAGAATAGGCTGCAGCGAAGATGCACACAACTTCTAATTATTACCAATTAATGCCAATAATTGGTTATCACCTAATTAAGTCATTTAGGTGCAGATCTTGCACACCCAACTTTGGGAGACCTATACAGAATCTGTGGGACAGTATCTGCTATTTTACAAAATTAAAGAAAAATCTCTCCAAGTGTTTTTAATTGAAACACTGCATTAACTTTCATACAATCAAAACTTTAAAAGGACAACGCCAGGGCTACCATCTGAAATTTATAATTTCACTTTTCAACTTCTGAAGTAACACTTGCCCTACAAAGCTTACTTGCCAAGGACAAGCATAGATGCAACAGGTATTCCCTGAAAGCAATCTCACTGCTGTTCGCAACAGATGTGAAGTTTTGCTGAAGAGCGCTGGGAACGACGCCTCTGAACATGAGCAGCAGCTCCCACATTCTTTTGCTCATGTGATATGCCGTATTACACACAATCTTTTTTTTTTTTTTTTATTCTTTACTGATTGCACTTTAAATTAACAGGCAACATAACACATGTTCTAACAACATAGTCTTGAACAATCAAGTACAACTTATATGCTAATCCCTCAACCACACCACACTATGAATCCTGATAATATACCACTATCAGGCTTATTTTTGAAAGTGATCGCCGGCCATTTCCCGACATAAATCGGGAGATGGCCGGCGATCTCTCAAAAGCGGCGAAATTGGTATAATCGAAAGCAGCTTTTTTGACAGCATCACCGCTTTCCCGTCGCCTCGCCAGCGAAAGTTCAAAGGGGCGTATCGGTGGTGTAGCGAAGGCGGGACATGGGCAGGCATGGGCATGGCTACCAGATGGCTGGCTTTCGCTGATAATGGAAAACCTTTTTTGCCAGCCTCTATGCCAGCCTCAAATGTCATACCCAGCTCCCTGACAGCAGTATGCAAGTCCCTGGAGCAGTCTTTAATGGATGCAGTGCACTTCAGGCAGGCAGACCCATGTCCATCCCCCCCCCCCCCTGCTACACTTGTGGTGGTAAATGTTAAGCCCTCCAAACCCCCCAAAGCCCACTCTACCCACAAGTAGGTGCCCCCCTTCACCCATAAGGGCTATGGTAATGGTGTAGAGTTGTGAGGGATGGGTTTGGGGGGGATTTGGGGAGCTATGCACCTGGGAGCTTTTTTTGTATTTTTTTTTAAATTTTTAGAAGTGCCCGCCTAGGGTGCCTGGTTGGTGTTCTGGCATGTCAGGGGGACCAGTGCACTACAAATGCTGGCTCCTCCCACGACCAAATGCCTTGGATTTCGCTGAGGTTGAGATGGCCGGCATTTTTTTCCCATTATCGCTGAAAAACAAAACCGGCGATCTCAAACCCAGCGAAATCCAAGGCATTTGGCTGGGCTAACCCGTATTATCGAAAAAAAAGATGGCCGGCCATCTTTTTCGATAATACGGTTCCGGCCAGCTGTTGCGCCGCCGCCAAAATAGATCGCTGGCGAACTATTTCGCCGGCAACATTCGATTATGCCCCTTCACGTGTCAGTGGCTATCCTCTTTTACATTGTCTCATCTTTTATGTGTTATGTGTGAGCAATTTAAGGCTGACACACACATCTTGGACATCTCACATATATATTGTCTGCTAGCCAATTAGAAACTGTGTGTTTGCCAATGGCTACCCCCATCCTTTTTAGGTCAAAACAAACAAAAACCTGGGTGGACTCTTATAGGCTTTAGTCCGCTCTACTCCTGTTGGAATTTTGCGCCAAAATTTGCAAATTCTGCAAGCTTGTCATAATTTAAATATTACAGCCCTCCCTTCCTGTACAGATACCATCCATATTTTTCCAGCCCCCCTCCCTGCACCCACAGTTCTTTTTCCAGCCCTCCCATGCACCTACGCACAATCCAAAGTTTTATTTCCAGCCCCCCTGCACCCACACCATTCATAACTTTTTTTCAGCCCCCACTGCATCCACACACAATCCATAATTCGTAAAGGAGGGTCCACTGCCACATTTCCACTGCTTCCTGACACAAGAGGTAGGAACCCATACTCCCCTACTGGTTTACACAGAACATTGCAACCTGGTGTAATGGAAGATGTAAAGGATTGCTTTTCAATCCTGCTTTGATCGATAATGAACTCTGAAATCTTCTGTCTTTGACCGAAAGTAACTTTTCTTGTAAATAGAAAAACAAGTTAGAAGATAAGAATTAATTTGGCATGCAAAGAGGAGGATGGTTCTTGTTTTCGGAAGTTCAGCTTGGCCACATGTGACCATGTTCCCACAGTATGGTTTGTTTACCTAAACAGAGAAGCATTCTGTAATTTTCCTTAGCTCTGAACATGGCTGTGAGAGCCAGAGACTGGAGGTTGGGATGCAGAAGCCCCCCTCGTTCTGAGTTATGAGGGTTGGAAAACACTCCAATCTCCACAGTTCTTCGGAGGTCAACTCCAGAAGAAGAGGGAACCAGATCTGTCGTGGCCAGAATGGAGCGATCAGAATCATGGTTCCACAGTCCTGCTTGAGTTTCAGCAAAGTCTTCCCTACCAAGGGTATGGGAGGATACGCATACAGGAGGCCCTTCCCCAATGCAGGAGAAAGGCATCCGACGTTAGTCTGCCATGGGCCTCACGCTTGAAAGATCTTGCGAACAACTCTCGAGTTGAGAGACCATTCGTGAGGTTGCATTATCCTGCTCAATCTGTTGGCCAGACTGTTGTTTACGCCTGCCAGGTACGTGGCTTGAAGAAACATGCCATGACGGCGAGCCCAAAGCCACATCCTGACGGCTTCCTGACACAGAGGGCAAGATCCGGTGCCCCCCTGCTTGTTGATGTAATACATGGCAACCTGATTGTCTGTCTGAATTTGGATAATTTGGTTGGATAGCCGATCTCTGAAAGCCTTTAGCACGTTCCAGACCGTTCGTAACTCCAGGAGGTTGATCTGGAAACCTGTCTCCTGGAGGGACCAACCTCCCTGGGTGTGAAGCCCATCGACATGAGCTCCCCACCCCAGGAGAGACGCAAACGTAGTCAGCACTTTTTGCGGCTGAGGAATTTGAAAGAGACGTCCCAAGGTCAAATTGGAGCGAATCGTCCACCAATGAAGGGATTGGAGAAAAACTGTGGACAACTGGATCATGTCTTCCAGATCCCCCGCAGCTTGAAACCACTGGGAAGCTAGGGTCCACTGAGCTGATCTCATGTGTAGACGGGCCATGGGAGTCAAGTGAACTGTGGAGGCCATGTGGCCGAGCAATCTCAACATCTGCCAAGCTGTGATCCGCTGAGACGCTCGTACCCAGGAGACCAAGGACAGAAGATTGTCTGTCCTGGCCTCAGGGAGGTAGGCATGAGCAGTCTGGGAGTCCAGCAGAGCTCCTATGAATTCTAGTCTTTGGACTGGGAGAAGGTGGGACTTTGGATAATTTATCACAAACCCTAGTAGCTCCATGAGTTGAATAGTCACCTGCATGGACTGTAGAGTTCCTGCCTCCGAGGTGTTCTTTACCAGCCAATCGTCGAGATAAGGGAACACATGCAGTCTGCATAAAGACGCCGCCACTACCGCCAGGTATTTCGTGAACACTTTGGGTGCAGAGGTGAGACCAAATGGAAGCACACAGTATTGAAAGTGCCGTGTCCCCAGACGGAATCTAAGATACTGTCTGTGAGCTGGCAGTATCGGGATGTGAGTATAAGCATCCTTTAAGTCCAGAGAGCATAGCCAATCATTTTTCTGAATCATGGGAAGAAGGGTGCCTAGGGAAAGCATCCTGAACTTTTCTCGGACCAGATATTTGTTCAGGGCCCTTAGGGCTAGGATGGGACGCATCCCCCCTGTTTCCTTTTCCACAAGAAAGTACCTGGAATAGAATCCCAGCCCTTCCTGCCCCGGTGGCACGGGCTCGACCGCATTGGTGCAAGTACCTGCTTGTGGTGGAAGCTGAAAGACTGAGCTCCCGGAGGACAATTTAGAGGTCAAATTGAGGGCATATCCTAGCCGGACTATTTGGAGAACCCACTGGTCGGAGGTTATAAGAGGCCACCTTTGGTGAAAAAACTTTAACCTCCCTCCGACTGGCAGATCGTCCGGCAGTCACTTATCTCGGCTATGCTCACCTGGAGCCAGTCAAAAGCCTGTCCCTTGCTTTTGCTGGGGAGCTGCAGGGGCCTGACGCGCACGCTGTTGACGCGAATGAACGCGCTGGGGCGTAGCCTGAGCAGGCTGGTGGGCAGGTGGATTGTACCTACGCTTACTATAAGTGTAAGGAGCATTCCTCCTTCCCCCATAAAAACGTCTACCTGTTGAGGTAGATGCTGAAGGCGTCTGGTGGGACAGCTTGTCGAATGCGGTGTCCCGCTCGTGGAGCTGTTCTACCACCTGTTCAACGCGCTCACCAAAAATATTATCCCCCCGGCAAGGAGCATCTGCAATCTGCTGCTGGACCCTATTCTACAGGTCAGAGGCACGCAGCCATGAGAGTCTGCGCATCACTATACCCTGAGCAGCGGCCCTGGACGCTACATCAAAAGTATTCCCTGGACAGGAATTTCCTACATGCCTTCAGCTGCCTGACCACCTCCTGAAAAGGCTTGGCCTGCTCCGACGGGAGCTTATCAACCAAGTCCGCCAGCTGCCGCACATTGTTCCGCATGTGGATGCTCGTGTAGAGCTGGTAGGATTGGATCTTGGACACGAGCATAGCAGAATGGTAGGCCTTCCTCCCAAAAGAGTCTAGTCTTAGATTCACGCCCCGGGGGCGCCGAGGCGTAATCTCTACTACTCTTGGCTTTCTTGAGAGCCGAGTCCACAACTCCAGAGTCATGAAGCAACTGGGTCCTCATCAACTCCGGATCCCCATGGACTCGATACTGGGACTCAACCTTCTTGGGAATGTGGGGGTTACTTAACGGTTTCGCCCAGTTCACCATCAATGTCTGCTTGAGGACATTATGAAGGGGAACAGTGGACAATTCCTTAGGTGGTGAAGGATAGTCCAGGACCTCGAACATCTCAGCCCTGGGCTCGTCCTCAGTAACCACTGGGAAGGGAATGGCCATAGACATTTCCCGGACAAAGGAGGAGAAAGACAGACTCTCGGGGGGAGAAAGCTTTCTCTCAGGTGAAGGAGTGGGATCGGAAGGAAGACCACAAGACTCCTCGTCAGAGAAATACCTGGTGTCCTCCTCCGCCTCCCACGAGGCCTCACCTTCGGTATCGGACACAAGTTCATGAACTTCAGTCCAAAGCCGAGCCCGTCTCGACACCGAGGACCCAGGTCCCCTACGGCGGTGCTGAGAAGAAGACTCCCATGCCAGCGGCAACGAAGCTCCCGCCAGCGACGTCAGCGGGGAGTCCTCCTGGGTGGCAGCAGACGCCGGTGCCACACACGCACATAGGCCAAAGACGTCGAATGTTTGCAAGACTGCAGCATCATCTGAATCACCTGAGGGGAAAACCCGTTTCCTTCTCAACCGTTCCCTCTCAAGGGCCACACCGTAAGAGAGAACCGAGACAGATCCGGCATGACAATTGGACCCTGACACAACAGCACCGAGCACCCCAGCTGCAGAGGCTCGCCTTCTAACAAGCGCATCAGATCCCCGAACCACGGCCGACGCGGCCAATTCGGAGCCACCAACAACACCGGATCCGCATGACATTCTACCCTCTGTAGGACTCGACCTATCAAGGGCCACGGGGGAAACACGTACAGCAATACTCGCTGAGGCCACGGAAGGACCAACGCATCGATCCCTTCCACTCGCGGATCCCGACGCCGACTGAAATACCGAGGAACCTGAGCATTCTGTGCCGACGCCATGAGATCCACTACTGGCATTAACCACTTTAGAACTATCTGGTCGAACACCGACCAGTGCAGAGACCATTCTCCGGGATCCAACATGTGTCTGCTTAGAAAATCCGCGTTCACGTTGTCCACCCCGGCCATGTGTGCCGCCGAAATCTGCACTAGATGCCTTTCCGCCCAACTCATGAGCAGAGCCGTCTCGATTGCCAACCGCGGACTCTTTGTACCGCCCTGCCGGTTGACATACGCTACCGCTGCCGCGTTGTTGGACATGACTCTTACTGTCTTTCCGACCACACTTGAGTGAAACGCCAACAGAGCTAGCCGAATCGCCCTCGTCTCCAACCGGTTGATAGACCACTGAGCTTCCTCCATCGATCACCGCCCCTGCGCGGACCGACTGAGACACTGAGCTCCCCAGCCCAGCAGACTGGCATCCATTACCAAAATCACCCACTGAGGAAGTTCCAACGGCATGCCCTTTTTTAGATGGGCCGAACACAGCCACCACTGGAGACTGCGCCGAGAAGCCCCCCTCAATGGCAACCGCAACTCCAAACTGTGTACCTGAGGAGACCACCGGGACAACAGAGCCGCCTGAAGCTGACGCATATGCGCCCTGGCCCATGGCACTACCTCTATTGTCGCTGCCATGAGGTCCAGAACCCGAAGGTACATTCGAACCGTCGGACTCTGAACAGACACTAACAGCCGGACCTGCTGCTGAAGAGAGGCGATCCGAGAATACGGCAGAAAAACACGACCCACTGCCGTGTCGAACCACACTCCCAAGTACTCCAGACTCTGCGATGGGATCAACTGACTTTTGACTACATTCACTACCCATCCGAGCGATTCCAGAAACGCGACCACCTGAATCGTCGCCGCCACACTGTGAGCCCAAGAATTCGCCCGGATCAACCAGTCGACCAGATACGGATGCACCGGAATTCCCTGCCTCCGCAAAGCCGCTGCTACCACCACCATTATCTTGGAGAAGGTGCGTGGAGCCGTTGCCAGACCAAAAGGCAGAGCACAGAACTGAAAGTGCCTCCCTAAAACAGCAAAACGAAGGAAACGCTGATGGGCCTCTCGAATCGGCACATGCAGATACGCTTCCGTGAGATCCAGTGGCGTGAGAAATTCTTCCTGACGAACAGCCACTATGACCGAGCGCAGAGTCTCCATGCGGAAGGATGGCACCTTGAGCGCCCCCATTGACCCTCTTGAGAACTAAAATGGGTCAAAACTGGTCCTCCTTCTTCGGCACCACAAAGTAAATGGAATAACAACCCATTCCCAGCTCGTGCCGAGGAACGGGTACCACAGCTCCCAACTGGATTAAGCGACCCAGAGTCTCTTGAATAGCCTTTAACTTGACTCAAGAGTGACAAGGAGAGGGAAGAAACAGATCCGGCAGCGGGTGCTCGAACTCGAGCGCATAACTGTCGCGAACGACCCCCAGCACCCACTGATCTGAAGTAATCTGGGTCCACCCCTGATAAAACAGACGAAGTTGCGCCCTGACCTTCACCAGAGGCTGGACCCGCACACCTTCATAAAGGAGGACTTATTACCATTTCCAGCACCTCCGGAGTCCCAACCTCCTCGACGACCCCCTCGAAAGGACTGCGTCCGCTGGAAAAACCGGCTTTTAGAAAGAGACACAAATCTGCCCGGCCTGTACCGTCTCGCGTCCTTAAACCGACCTCTAGCCGAACCACCTCGACTAGCCGCCTTAGGCCGTAACTCCGGCAACCGTGAGACCTTGGTATCCCCAAGACCACTCATCAGTTTATCCAAGTCCTCTCCAAACAACATAGAACCTTTGAAAGGTAGAGAACACAACTTTGCTTTAGAGGCCGCATCTGCCACCCAGCCCCTAAGCCAAAGAGCCCTGCAAGCCGTCACCACCAGAGCCATATTCTTAGCCGAAGCCCTTAGCAAATCATAAAGGGTGTCTGCCAAAAACGAACACCCCATCTCCAATTTGGCCAGGTCCTGAACCAAACCAGTCCTATCTAACGCAGGCTCATCCAAGAGCTTCTCCGCTCAAAGGAAACAAGCTCTGGCTACCAAGCCCCCAACATACAGAGGCTTGCATGGCCAAAGCCGACAAATCAAAGCTGCGCTTCAGAAAGGACTCTAGCTTCCTATCCTGAGGATCCCGTAAGGCTGTACCGCCATCCACCGGAATGGCTGTAGCCTTAGTAACCGCCGTAACCACCGCATCCACAGTAGGTGGTTTCAGCAGGGCCAAATCTTCCGGAGGCAAGGGATACAGCCGCGCCATAGCCCTAGACACCTTAGAAGCAGCATCCGGCACAGACCATTCCTGAAAAACCATGTCCCTAATGTCTGAATTCATGGGAAAGGAATGGGAGGCTCTCCGAATCCCCTTAACCAAGGGATCTACCTGGGGTCCCTCCGCAGAGGGAGTGGCCGCCGGAGCAAACTTCAAAGTAGAGATCACCTGATCAATGAGCTCTAACAACTCCTCCTTATGAAAAATGCGACTGAAGAATCTTCCCCAGGCCTTAGCCCATCCTGATCCTCAGACACATCTAAGAGATCCTCCTCTCCTGGGTCACTCCAAACGTTCGACCCAGAGAAAGTATCTCCATAGGTTCCAAAATATCCACCCGTGGGCGCTTAACTCCCACTGAGCTAGCAGCCTCCTGGGAACAAACAGCCTGAGAGGGGCCAGCTCTCCAGGCATTATACAGAGACCAAACAAACTCAGGGGGAAAGCCAGACCCCCCCCCCCCCCCGACGCTGCTGAAGCCCCAACAACACTTCCCTCAGTCTCCGCGACGGACCCCCCTCGCTCCCGAGGCGGCAGGTCCATCGCGTGATCCGCAGCTAAACTAGGCGTGTTTCCCACCACACACGGATCCCCCGGCGCCGGTATGGAATGCACGGCCAAAAGGGCCGCGCTTCCCGCCAAAAACAGCTCCGTTGAGGCCGACCCGGGACGCGCAGCTAAAATGGCAGTGTTTCCCGCCAAAGCCAGCCCCGCCATTGCCGGCCCGGAATGTGCGGTCAAATCGCCGCCCAACACCTCCGCCAACTCAGGGGAAAGCACGGGGGGCAAGAGCGCTGACAACGTAGGCTCCCCACGAAATTTACATTGGCCACTTTACACTTCCAACGCCGCGCTTTGCGCAAAACCGACATCTCGCCGGCTTAGACATAATGGTTGCGAACACAATAAAAACAAACAGTTGCTTTGTGCTCTGATAGACTAATAGGCAAAACCGCCTAAGGCAAGAACGCCCTTGAAGACGTTTTATCTCTGGACTGCCACAAGAACGGCCAAAATAGCCGCCTTTTAAAAACGTTTATTTTATTTTTTAAACCTCGTTGCTGATGCCTAAACGCCTCAAGGGTACAGAACGAGGTCTGTAGCCGAGGTCAAGCAGTCCTCCAGAGGAAGAGCACAGGGGGAGGGACCTGGCCACCCGGGTGTGACATCCCACAGGGAATAAGAAGCCCCTTAGGACTTACACACTGTAATAGAGATACAAGTGTGGGTTCTCTAACATTTACAACCCAACTTAGAAACCCCAAACGGGCCTACCAGACTGAGTACATTGCACAGGTTGCACGCATCTACCCTCTGCTGAGACTGAGAAAATACTGGTTAGTAGAAGGTCTGCACAGGCTACTTGTACAAGAAGTTTTAGTGTTCTCAGTCTCCCTCTGCTGGTAGGAATGCATAACCCCCAAGCGTCTTGAACGGTCTGGAGGATTGCTAAGGAAAAGAGATTTTGAAAAATTATTTATGTAGTTGGCTTCTGCTGATGACATACATTTCCTAGGTCTGTAAATTTTTTTTAATCAAATGTTGTCAATTACCAGTTGAAATACATTATTCTGTCTAAAAATATTTTAAAAACCACCAAAACAAAATAAATGAAGCAGGACTTAGGAGCATTAGATATACCCATGGCCTGATAGCGAGGGCTGATGGTTGTGGGGTGATGCAGCACTAGGATCTCAGCCTCAAATTCCCAGGAAGCCTGGGGGTTCAGGCGAGGGGACACCATCACCATGCCTTTCCGGATAGATGAACGCTTGATCTAGAAGGGACAGAAGAGTGGAGGTGGTGGGGGGGGGGGGGGGGAGGAGGAGGAAGGAAAACGTTACTGTACAAAAAATAAGATAATCCCTCTCCATTCCCTTCTGAATATTATGCAGTATGTCAACTAAAATATTCCCTCTCCAATCCCTTTTGAATACTATGCAGCATTTCAAATGTGTGAAAGACTATCAGTTCAAAGTTTCATGATAAGTCATCAGCTTGTTAATTTCTTAAGCAGCTGTGCTATAATTCTGAGTATCTGGGAGCTGACCATTAGCACTTCATCTGCCTGGCAGCCAGAAGGTACATTTACTTTCAAATGATAGCATGCACACTGCCCAAAACCATTAGGTCTCATCCATACGAAATCATTAAAGACATGGTTCTGAACATGGCTGCTCCAAGACAGAGGTTAGCTGCTTAAATAAATTTCAAGTACAACTTAATGGTTGCATCAAGAGCTCTGTGTACTCTCAGACTAAAATAGAGCTAAGGTACAATCTTTCTACTTAAAATGACCACACCAGCTGTAAGGGATGCCATTGCAAGACATTTAAACACTGTTTTTTGTTTTTTTTTAATACCTCCCCACCCTCCCTTCAGCATTATTGCTCCTTCCAGAATCTCCTGCTGTTGCCATTTGCCTTCAAAAGCTAGTCAAAAATATATCTTATTAGTCCAATAAAAATATATCATCTTATTTTCCTTTTTTGCTTTATTTTTGCAGGAGGTGTGCAGGAGTAGCCTAATGGTTAGTGCAGCAGACTCAGTTCCTGGGGAACTGGGTTCGATTCCCACTGCAGCTCCTTAACCCTCCTTTGCCCCAGGTACAAATAAGTACCTGTAGATACTATGTAAACCACTTTGAATGTAGTTGCAAAAAAATACAGAAAGGCAGTATACCAAGTCCCATTCCCTTTCCCAGGTGGCTTCCCATGATTACACAACATGATAGGCAGTAACTGTATCAAAACCTATGTCAAAGTGTATAATAAGGCTGTAGTGACAATAGTTTGAGGTGTTTTTCAACCCAGTTCCTGGAACATACCCAGTTGGTTTTCAGGATATCTATAATAAATATTCATAATTCCAAACTCGGGGTTAAATTCTCAATAATTAGCCACACTACATCAATTTTACCACTATCACTGACTAATACACCATTTATAGTAAATCCAAAGCAAACATTCCCAACCCATTCATACACGATTTAATTTTAATTTTAAACAGTGTATGAATGGGTTGGAAATGTTTGCTTTGGATTTACTATAAATGTTGTATTAATCAGTGAGAGTGGTTAAAAACAAAAATGCACGAGATACGTTTTCATACCAAGGAGCCAATGCATGTAAATCTATCTAATGCATATTTGTTGTGGATATCCTGAAAACCCGACTGGCTGGGTGTGCCCCAAGGACTGGGTTGAGAAGCACTGTTCTAGTTCATATGCCAGTAATTCATCATGCCTTGCTAGTTACGGTACATGTGCTGGGAGACTGTTCTAGTTCATATGCCAGTAATTCATCATGCCTTGCTAGTTACGGTACATGTGCTGGGAGACTGGAATATAAACTCAAGAATGTGTTTCTTCTAACATGAACAATGGCCACCACTTTCACATACCTTCTTCAGAGCAAAAGAAGCAGTCTGGCCACCGCGCACCTCCTTCACTGGCATGCGCTTGCGGTGAATAGATTTGACAGCAATAGAAACGAAACTCCCAAGGGGATCTGGGCCCAGCAACAGAATGTCATTCAGTTTGATCAGGCCCCTCAGAGTAGTCCCTGACACCACAGTCCCCACACCCTGTGTGACAGAAACAGAAAAGCAGTGTAAAGGATTCAAACTTTTTGATCACTTGTATAGTGCATGCACATCCTGACCCCTTGCTTCAGCCAACTTAGGCCCAACTGTGCATTTCTTTGTCTTGCTCTCATCTGCCTATCTTTGGGCATGGAGTGCTCTTGATCATGTACCTCATTCTCTTATAAAGCTGCTTTGATCTGGAATAATCTTCCATGCTTAATAAGAACTCGGCAAGATTATCTTATGTGGAGTGGAGGAGTGGCCTAGTGGTTAGAGTGGTGGACTTTGGTCCTGGGGAACTGGGTTCGATTCCCACTGCAGGCACAGGCAACTCCTTATGATTCTGGCCAAGTCACTTAACCCTCCATTGCCCCAGGTACAAATAAGTACCTGTATACAATATGTAAGCCGCATTGAGCCTACCATGAGTGGGAAAACGTGGGGTAAAAATAAAAAAATATATATATACTGTATATGTTTCGTTCAAAGCTGAGAACATATAGGATTAGACATCCAAGCAAGGATTTAAAATCTTTTTTTATGTTTTACTTTTTAGATGCAATGTGATATATTAATATAATTTGCTAGGATTTTAGCTAGCTCTTCTCTTTTGCAATCCACGTCAAACTTGATGAGGGATTCAGCAGTACACAGAATTAGAACTGGATGCCTCTTGTGTGTGACTCTAGGCCCATGTTATCCAAGCAGTAGAAGCCACTAATGGAACACGTTTGCCAGCATAAGCACTAATCACTGGTTTATCAAGCCAATCCCATCTTCAGTCACTAATGAGCATACGTATGAATCCATCACTAACCAACATAAAAAGATAAGCATACCAAACCTGGCTCTCAAGCAGTGAGGCGATTATTTGTTCTGATGATTCTACTGTGACCATTTCTAAACGGCTACACAACACTTAATACACACCTCCTTGATTTCCTATTCAACTTTTACCAACAAAGCGAGAGGGACAAGTAAGCTGCCACTCCTTACAGGGACAGAGTATGTGTCATCAATTTGGAATTCTGCCGGTTCCTCCTCACGGGAGCTTGAACGTGGGGACAGGAGATTCAGAAACATCTTCAACAGGTCCAAGTTCTCCCCAGTCACATTTGAGATCTGGAAGATTGGACACATCCTACGATGACAGAGGAGGCAGTGTGGGAGAAGCAAATACTCTTTATTAAATAATCTATACACAGTTTACTGACAGTTGAGGCCTCATACTAAGTTTAAATGCTATCACCATGATGGGATTGCTGCATCACACTGAGCAGTCTAGCAGTTCCCTTTCCCACCCCGGATTTTGTGGACACCCTACCAGAATACTTGTCCAAAAATCCTATAAGTTCTAATACATACAATCAAATAAACCACACCAACTTAACTGTGTGTGCCACCAATCTAAAATTATACCTGAACACTTTATTTATTAGGATTTATTTACCGCCTTTTTGAAAGAATTCACTCAAGGCGGTGTACAGTAAGAATAAATCTAACATAAGCAATAGACAATTACAGCAGTAAAAATATTCAATTAACAATACAAAGTATGGCATAGTATACTATTTACAATGCCAACACAATACATAATAGAACATTTTATAAATGTTTTGATCACTTTTGAAAATAAGATAAAGAAGAATGTATATGATCCCCTTTATTTTTAACCTTCCTTTCTCCCATTCCCTGTTAGGAGGTGCCCACTGACAATATCAGTCTTTTTTCAGTACAAACAGAACAATAACTTTTCCCCATCATCCTTCACAACTGGAGTTTTACCACAGCACCCAGTAGGGGAGCAAACTATAACCCCATGGTATGCTTTGCTACCTGCTGAGGAGTGGCCTAATGGTTAGTGCAGTGGGTTGCGGACCTGGGGAACCAGGTTCAATTCTCGCTGCTGCCTAATTGTCAGCAGTGGGTTGAGATCCTGGGGAACAAGGTTCAATTCCCTCTGCAGCTCCGTGTGACCCTGGGCAAGTCACCCTCCATTGCCCCAGGTACAATATATAACAGACTGTGAGCCCATTAGGAACAGTACAAAGTACCTATAATAGAAATTGTAAACCGCATAGTCGCCTCAGGGAGCGCTTGCAGTATATGAAGTGCTGAAAATTAATAAATAAACCTGAAAAACATCATTAATCCCAGCCATCTTTTTCCTCTTCTAGATGCAATACCTTTCAGAACTGAAGTTGGAGGCTGTTACAATTACATCATCTTTGTTCTGAACCAACACAGGAATCTTTCGGCAACCAGGAGATTTTAGCAATCGTTGTAGTAGCTTCAGAGTTTCTTTTAAAAAAGGGCAAAAGAAAAAAAAAAAGAGCAAGCATGAATAGCTGATGTGTTTTTCTTAAACAATACCTATATCCCCATACAGATAATTGCTTAAGATGCATGACAAAAACTCTGTAGCTTCAGAGTTTCTTTTATAAAAAAAGGGGGGGGGGGGAGCATGAATAGCTCAGGTGCTCTTCTTAAACAATACCTAGATATCCCCCATACAGATGTTTAAGATTCATGACAAAATCGTTGTCATTGTTGCCCTGTGTCTAGTTATACAATTGTAATAAAGAAACATTCTACTTACAAGTTTGCAGTACATATTTTACATCATTACATTTTCTGCCTTTCATGATCAGGGAAGACAAGAGTTTTATAGACTATTCCAAGTTTTTGAAAACCTTTTTAAAAATACATACTAATATATTTACATGAGGATTTTAATTTACAAAGACCTACTTCTTTACCTCAAACCAATATGGTTGCCAGGATATCTACAAAGTATTGATCAACAAGGCTAAAAGTGAATTTGAAAAAAGCGTACCATTGAGACAAAAACTCATAGCAAGATCTTTTTCAGGTACATTAGAGGCAGAAAGCTCGTGAGAAAGACAGTTGGAGCAAAAGCGGCACTTAGGGAGGTCAAGGCCATAGTGGAAAGACTAAATGAATTTTTTGCTTCAGTCAGACATGGTTTTTAAAAGGTGACAATACAGAGGAACTGAAACAAATCTTGGTGAACCTGGAAGATGTAATAAGCCAAACAGACAAGCTAAAGAGTAGTAATTCACCTGGACTGAATGGTATACAACCCAGAGTACTGAAACAACTAAAAAATGAAACTGCAGATCTTCAATTACTAATCTGTAATCTATCATTAACATCGTTCATGGTGACTGAAGATTGGAAGTGACCAATGGAATGTTAATTTCTAAAAAGGGTTCCAGAATGATTCAGGAAACTACAGACCAATAAGCCTGATATCAGTGCCGGGTAAAATGGTAGAAACTATTATAAAGAACAAACCACCTGATATTCAGCTGTCAGCAATATTAAAGTCACTGTGGGTCGAATCTGTCTGTGCGCCAGCATAGAATACCTAGGTCAGCCACCAATCTGGAAGTTATGCGAGTGCTGGCCCATATTCAGAGCCGGCACCTAAATAGCTAAGTGGGCAAAGACAGGACTGCTTTTTGTGTAGCTCTATCTTCCATTTAGCCATGCAGGTATCGGCACTGAATAAGGCCAGTGCTCGTTCTAACTGCTGGCTCCTCCCTGATTCTGCCCCCCCCCCGACCACCCCAGCACTAACCGGCCAGTGTCACTGTGGTCAGAGCCAATCAACAGCCCTGCCCAGAGCCAATCAATTGCCGCTGAAAACTTGGCAGCCGGCCCACTCAGTATGGCTGAAGCAGACAAGAGCCTGACTACTTAAACCATGCTGAGTATCAACCCCAAAATTACTGAACAAAATAGGCAAATATGGTTTAATGTAGTGCTTATCAATCTTTCTGTGGCCATGACCCCATTTGCATAGCCACAGAAAGCAAACAACTCCTGTCTGATGGAGGGCTCACCCAGGTCACATCCCCAAAGGAGGTTTGTGACCTCCATTTGGGGTCCCAACCCACAGTTTGGTAAACTCTGGTTTAATGGGACAGATTCAAAAGTCTTGCCTCACCAATCTGCTACATTTTTTTGGAAGGCATGAATAAACATGTGGATAAAGGTGAGCCGGTTGATGTAGTGTATCTAGATTTTTAGAAATCTTTTGACAAAAGTCCCTCATGAGACTTGAGAAAATTAAAAAGCCATAGGACAGGAGGCAATGTCCTGTTGTGGACTGGGAATTGGTTACAAGATAGAAAACAAGAGTAGGATTAAATGGATAATTCTCTCAAAAGGAGGAGGGTGGAGTGCTGGGACCAATGTTTTTTTTTTTAAACATTTATAAATAAGGGAGTCGCTTTTGGAGGCCAAGAGCACCAAATAAGCCTGTTTGCAGATGATATACTACTGTATTTGGCACAAGTCCAAAATCACTTAGACCCTTGCACTAGCTATAGTAGAGGACTTTGGGAACATCTTGGGACTTTCAGTTAATTGCGCAAAGTCCGAACTCCTTTTGCTTGTGTGTGTGTGGAGCCTTGGCATGCTAGATTATCTATCGCACCTACACGCAACCCCATGAGGTATCTGGGAATCTACCTTAGTACCAAAACCGCAACCCTTTATCGTTCCAACATATTGTGCCACTTAGAGGCCATTGGTAAGCTTTGTCAGGCCCAGAAAGATCTTACTCTTTCACTACATGGCCGTGTCGCTTTTGTCAACATAGAAATGGTTTGTAAGCTACTTTATCCTCTTCAAACCATGTCGATCTGGCTGGCATGAAAGGAGGAATTTGGTCGATCATTTCCAAGTTTATATGGAGATCCAAGACTACTAGAATTAGAAAGGACAAGTTGCTTTTGCCTTGTTGCAAGGTTGACTTAATCTTCCAGATATGAGGGCATATAATATGGATGCTCTCATGCAGTGGAATCATGAGGGCTACATGGGGAGCTTGAATTTTTCCCTTCAGGGTGGACTGGGGATTGGAGCCATCCCTTTTGCTTTGTTATCTTATTGCATACTCAGGAGGGAGTCGAAGTCAAGTATCGCTCTAAAATTTCAATTTTTGTATCCACTACATGAGGAATGGCGTTGGTGGAGAAGGTTGCAAGGAAGAGCAATGGGTTCTTCCCCTTTTTTGATAATGGAGGGGAATTCTCAATTCCCTCCTGGGTGGGGGCAGTCAGTGTTTAGGGTGTGGCCTGCTAAGGGTTGCTCTTCATTAGGAAACAATGGAATTAGGCAGGGGGCTTTTCCATCTTTTCCCCCAAGTTCAAGAGTGCTGAAGCATTCCAAACCGCTATTTTTTCTCATATCTGCAGGTGCAGCACTATTGGGAATCCATTCAGAATCAAGTTCTGATTGACTAGTCTTTGGGAAAGCTAGATACTCAAGTTTTCAGGGACACCTCCCATTTTTAATAAAGTATCCTATTGATATAAACTTATTAAATCTATGCCCATGCCTCCTGGGAAGGATACTTTGAGGGACCGATGGCAGAGGGATCTCAACCAGACTCTTACAGAGCCTCAGTTTCTGGCCCTTTTTGATGTCCTTAGAGCTTATCTGCTGAATTGCAGGAGATACACTATAAAATCTTGCACAGACATTATCTAACGAGGGACGGGGGAGCGTGGCTGGGCTTGTGGGACAGTGACCTTTGCCTTAAAATGCAAACATCTGCCAGGCTCTTATGTTCATTCCTATTTGGAATGTTCAAGACTCACTATATGGCATGAGATCATCCCACTAAGAGAACATTATACATTGTAAACCTGATGGGACCTTATTGCTGGAGGCTTAGGAAACTGACTGCACAGGGTTTGGTGCCATGCATTGTAGATTTATTTATAATGCTTTACTCTTAGTCAAGAAGCTGATACTAATTTATTGGATCACTGAAGAATCACCACCTTGGCAACAATGGTTAGCCAAGATGCAGGATTTTGCCCACTTTGAAATCCTTACGTGGCCCATTAGTCCCACAATTCTGAAAAAAAGTTTATGTTGCACTTTGGTGTTCCTTCCTGAGCAAATATGGATTGCCTGGTCCCCCTATTCCACAATGATACACTGGCCTCAGTTGGGTGGCAGGTGGGGGGGGGGGGGGGCATTGTGATATTATGGTGTGGATGTATTGGTTGCATCTGCAGGGGAGTACGAGTGTAGTGTTTGTTGGTCTGATGGAGGTGCTGGATGAACAAGAGCCTGTGAGATTTAGAGGATTATAAAAATACTACCCAGTATGGTTTGGAGACATCTTTTTTCAAAATTGAGGGTTTGCGCTGTAAGAGTTCAAGCTGTTTTCATAATTGATCTTTAGAGTTTAAACTATACAGGAGGGGGCTTCGGTATATTCTATGCTGTTAAGTGTTTGATACTCTGGATCCTGGAACACCCTACCCTCAAACATCAGGAAGATAAAGTGAAGATACTTACCTGTAGCCTCCATGGATTCCGACACCGCCTGTTCCACTGGCCCCGCAGCCTTCTCCGATGGCTGCTCTCGACGAGCGTATCCGGGCCTTGTTTCCAGAACTTCTGGAAGGCTTACTGCGACAATCAGCTTCGGTGTCTGGGGTGATTGCACACCTGTTGTAGCGGTGTCTGGCCCTTCTCCTGTGGTGAGGTCTCCGACTGTGGTGCCGCCTGCGGCATCAGCTGCCACCCAGGTCGATTCCCCTTCGACATCGATGGAGAGCCATTCGCCACAGCAGGATCAGGCGTCGACTTCTCAACATCGCCACAGAGGACATCGTTCCTCGGCGTCAAGGCAGGTCCAGTGTCAGAGTACCTTGACACAGGTTGTGTCTGACACTCAGCAGGTGCGCTCGTGGGAATCAGAGAAAGATCCCAGGTACTTCTCTTCTAATGAGTCCTTTGGGATTCCCTCTGACCCTTCTCCTCCGCTGGAAAGAAGACTATCTCCACCAAAGAGTCTGTCTTTATCCTCCTTTTTTCCGGGAAATGGCTACGGCTATTCCCTTTCCTGTGGATGTTGAGGATGAGCCCGGGACTGACATACTTGAGGTCCTGGATTATTCTTCTCCACCTAAAGAGGCTGTGACAGTCCCTCTGCATAAGGTACTGAAGGAAGTCCTTATGCGAAACTGGTCCGCCCCTCTGTCTGGCCCTGTGGTTGCCAAGAAAGCTGAGTTCCAATACCGGATCCACGGTGAACCTGGATTGATGAGGTCCCAAATACTCCACAATTCCATGGTGGTGGATTCCGCTCTCAAGAGAGCTAAGAGTACTAGAGACTATGCTTCGGCGCCCCCAGGCAGAGAAGCTAGGACTCTTGACTCTTTTGGGAGAAAGACGTATCAGGCCACTATGCTCGCTGCCAAGATTCAGTCATACCAGCTCTTCATCAGCGTGCACTTGTGGGACTCGATAAGTCAACTGTCCAGCTTGGTTGAGACACTCCCTACGGAGCTGGCCGAGCCTTTTCGCCAGGTGGTCAAGCAGCAGAAGGCGTGTCGCAAGTTCCTGGCCAGGGGTACTTTTGACGTGACATCCAGGATCGCTGCTCAAGGTATAGTGATGCGCAGACTCTCATGGCTGCGTGTCTCTGACCTGGATCATTCTGTCCAGCAGCGGATGGCGGATGTTCCTTGCCGGGGGAACAATCTTTTTGGAGAGAAAGTAGAGGATCTCGTTAATCAGATTAAGAAGCATAATGATGCTATTGATTCTCTCTCCCACCGGGCGCCTTCTGCTACAGCCTCCTCATCTAGGAGGTATTTTGGAGGGAAGAGGAGTGCTCCTTATTTCTACTCTAGGCGTAGGTACACCTATTTCTCGGCAGCCTGCCCAGGCTCAGCCCCAGTGCGCTCATTCTCGTCAACAGTGTGCGTCTTAAGGCCCATTCTGCTCCCCAGCAAAAGCAAGGGTTCGGGCTTTTGACGGGCTCCAGTTCAGCATAGCCTCTGTAAAAGTGTCCGTACCGGATGACTTGCCGTTAGGGGGGAGGTTGATGTTTTTTCACCGAAGGTGGCCTCTCATAACCTCCGACCAGTGGGTTCTTCAAATAGTCCGGTTAGGATACGCCCTCAATCTGGAATCCAAACTTCCAATTTGCCCACCGGGAGCTCATTCTTACAGCTCTCAGTACAGGCAGGTACTTGCAAAGGAACTCTCCGCCCTTCTAAAGGCCAGTGCGGTCGAACCCGTTCCATCAGGGGAAGAAGGACTGGGATTCTATTCCAGGTACTTTTTTGTGCAAAAGAAAAAATCGGGGGGGGGGGGGGGGGGGGGGGGGGGGGGGGGGGGGGGGGATGTGTCCCATCCTAGACCTAAGGGGCCTGAACAAATATCTGGTTCGAGAAAAGCTCAGGATGGTTTCCCTGTGCACCCTTCTTCCCATGATTCAAGAGAACGATTGGCTATGCTCTCAGGACTTAAAGGATGCTTACACACACATCTCGATACTTCCAGCTCACAGGAGGTAGCTTCGATTTAAGCTGGGAACACAGCAATTTCAGTACTGTGTACTGCCCTTTGGTCTGGCATCTGTGCTCAGGGTGTTCACAAAGTGCCTGGCTGTAGTCGCAGTGTCACTACGTAGACTGGGAGTGCATGTGTTCCCTTATCTCGATGATTGGCTGGTGATGAGCACCTCGGAGGCGGGCGGGCGCTCTACAGTCCATGCGAATAACTATTCAGGTGCTAGAACTACTGGGGCTCGTGATCAATTATTCCAAGTCCCATCTCACCCCAGTTCAAAAACTGGAATTCATTGGAGCACTGTTGAACACAAAGACAGCTCGTGCTTATCTCCCCGAGGCGAGGTCAGACAACCTCCTGTCCCTAGTGTCCTTGGTTTGAGTGTCTCAAGAGATCACGGCTCGGCAGATGTTGAGACTTCTGGGGCACATGGCCTCCACAGTTCATGTGACTCCCATGGCACGCGTACATGAGATCAGCTCAATGGACCCTAGCTTCCCAGTGGTATCAAGCTGCGGGGAGTTTAGATGATGTGATCCAACTGTCCACCGACTTTCGAAATTCCTTGCAGTGGTGGACGATTCGATCTAATTTGATCTTGGGACGTCCATTCCAAATTCCTCAGCCACGAAAAGTGCTGACGACGGATGCATCCCTTCTGGGGTGGGGAGCTCATGTAGATGGACTTCACACTCAAGGAGCTTGGTCCTTTCAGGAAAAAGGTCTTCAGATCAACCTCCTGGAATTGCGAGCGATCTGGAACGCTCTAAAGGCTTTCAGAGATTGGCTGTCAAAAAGCAGGGGGGCACCGGATCTCGCCCTCTGTATCAGGAAGCCGTTCAGATGTGGCTTTGGGCGCACCGTCACGGCATATTTCTCCAAGCCACTTATCTGGCATGCGTAAACAACAGTCTGGCCGACAGACTGAGCAGGATAATACAACCTCACGAGTGGTAACTAAACATAGGCATAGTCCACAAAATCTTCCGAGCGTGGGGCACCCCTTCAGTGGATCTTTTTGCCACTCAGATCAATCACAAGGTCCCTCAGTTCTGTTCCAGGCTTCAGGCCCACGACAGACTAGCGTCAGATGCCATTCTCCTGCATTGGGGAACAGGACTTCTGTATGCGTATCCTCCCATACCTCTAATAGGGAAGACTGCTGAAACTCAAACAAGACTACGGAACCATGATTCTGACAGCTCCCTTATGGCCGCGTCAGATTTGGTTCCCTCTTCTTCTGGAGTTGTCCTCCGAGGAACCGTGGAGATTGTAATGTTTTCAAACCCTCATCACTCAGAACGAGGGGTCGCTTCTACATCCCAACCTCCAGTCCCTGGCTCTCATGGCCTGGATGTTGAGAGTTTAGAATGCGCCTCCTTGGGTCTTTCAGAGGTGTTACTCTTTCAAATGGAGGAGGTTTGCCGTCTGGTGTGACAGCAAGGCCCTAGATCCTCGCGCTTGTCCTATACAGACCCTGCTTGAATACCTTCTACACTTGTCAGAGTCTGGTCTCAAGACCAACTCCGTTAAGAGTTCACCTTAGTGCCATTAGTGCTTATCGCTGTGTAGAAGGTAAGCCTATCTCTGGACAGCCTTTAGTTGTTCGCTTCATGAGAGGTTTGCTTTTGTCAAAGCCCCCGGTCAAACCTCCACCAGTATCATGGGATCTCAACATCGTTCTCACCCTGCTGATGAGAGCTCCTTTTGAGCCACTGAATTCCTGCCATCTGAAGTACTTGACCTGGAAGGTCAATTTCTTGGTGGCTGTTACTTCAGCTCGTAGGGTCAGTGAGCTTCAGGCCTTGGCGGTGCATGCACCGTATATCAAGTTTCATCATAATAGAATAGTCCTCCACAAGCAAAATTTGTTGCGACTCCTGGGCCGCTGTGGATGGCGACCCACATGTGAGAACAAGCAGCCTGCTTGTCCTCAGAGAACCTTATATTTTGCAAAACACTAAAATCGCACCCCTTCTCAAAATTCTACTGACAAGAACAAGCATCAGAAGTTGGAAAACTCATCTCAGACCACAGCTCCTACCCTCTCCTAAATTAAGAAGACCACCTCCCTGCTTGCCAGACTCGGATTCCCGCTCCCCTGGAACACTTTGTTACATTGATACCTGACTATGCCCCATCTCTGTCTGACTCGAATAACATTCCTTCACTTTGCCATAACAAAGATACAGCTACATGTCAGATCTGTTCTTACAGTTACGTTCCTTGCCACCCACTAAACACAACATTTGTAGCTTTCTATCTACTACTGCTTAATAGACACACAATTAGTATAGGCCCCACAATAACCCCATTATTATAAAGCTTTGCTATTCACATGCTATTACAACAAATCCCCCACCAGATTGTAAACCTATGGCTCACAATTATCTCTCTATATAAAATGCACCTCCAACGTTCTGAAGCCTCCACAAGTCCCAACATTCCAAATGCATGGTGGTGAAACCCAGAATTCGCCCAGGAGTGTTTGCCCTGCCCAACACGTCAAACGTCATGACGTCGAGGGCGGACCAATGACAACCAATCACATCGCGAACACGTTACTAAGCGACGGCACGTGACGAACGATGCATCGCGGAACAAAGAAAACCAGCAGCACACAGTTGCTATGCAACGACAATAGCAACGCTACAAGGACCAATCACGCAACAAGGCTACCGAACAAGGGAGCAGAAGGAAGAACACAAACCGGGAACTTCAAAAACAACAAGGAGCCGACGAAACTCGCTGGAAGCCAATGCAAATTTGGAAAACCATGCTTAAGATCACGGTATGTGCTTTCCCCAGACAAAACGCCCAACCAAAACAAAAAAAAGCTAATCAACAACGGAAGTAAAAAAAAAAAACGACTGCTAAGAAGTAGCATACAACAAAAAAATAACGAAAAACAAACACTGCAGTCAATAATACGTCCTTAGCTTTCACATTGTGGGAAGAAATGCACCATATAGATCTCTGCTCTCCACACAAACAACGGACACGGAGGGCATAGGAAGGAAAGAAAAAAACAACAACACATACACATTCACTCACACTCTTACCTGGCTATAATGAGCAAATGACCTGCCACTATCACAGGGACTGCTAGCACCTCTCTCTCTCTCTCTCTCACACACGGGACACAAAGAGAATGGAAGACAAGGAAAGAATCGTTGTGTATGGAGGGGGCGGCAGGGGAGATAAGGCAAGAACTGCCACAAAAGTTTTTTGCTGTGCTATGTACAACTATAATGCAGACTCTTCATTTTGACCCTACCCTTTCACACTCTCTTTCACACAGACACACACTTACACTGTATGTAAATCACACACACACACATATACACACTCTCCCACACAGACACACAAACACGCCTCAAATGGTTCAGCTGCCCTATGTACAATTTCACTGCTGACTCTTCATTTACACACTACCCTTGAACACTGTCTTTCACACACACACACACACACACACACTTTCTCTGTGTCACACATACACAGACACACATACATATACACACTCTCACTCTCTCTAAAACCTTGCTAGCACCCGTTTCATTTGTTTACGAAACGGGCCTTTTTTACTAGTAATGCAATATAAGCCACGCCTCATGTACCCTGTTAAGCCACACAGAACCAAACATGATTTGGATAATATGGGATTTAAGACTAAATAAGTAGAAATGGAAAATGGTTCCAGGGCTAAAATAAAAAGAAGCAGGGAAAGTGGGCAACCTTGCCTGGTACCGCTAGTCAGAGATAACTTTTGGGTTAGAGTGGAATTGATAAAACAGAGAAGCAGAATGATTAGAATATTAAAAAAACAACAACAACAACAACAACTAACTTTCCCCAAATTAAACCTACTTAATATTGAAAAAAGGAATTTCCATTCTATAAAATCAAAGGCCGTTTCAGTGTCTAGAGATATCACACGAGCTGATTCTTCCATACTATGGGCAGCCCTGATAACCTGAGAAAAAATTCAGATATATTGTCAAATGCAAGTCTAGAATGTTTTCCCAGGTTATCAGGGCTGCCCAAAGTATGGAAGAATCAGCATGTGTAATCTCTCTAGATGCTGAAAAGACCTTTGGGTACTTATAACGGTTCCAAAGGAAATTCAGTCAAGGCATCAAACACTAAAATTCAAGTTTGACTGAAACAATGAAGATCCCACTCTTGGGAAAAGAATCTCAACATCATCCCTCCAATCTCATCTAACAAAGATAAGAAACAGCCAAGAATCTATATGATCTCTGATCACCAGAGGATAACAGAAAAACAAGGGCTATAATTACTAAAAGGTGCTACCATAGTACCACATATTATATACTGCAGGTCCTATTTCTGCAACATCTGCTCTATAGTTTGGATGAAAGTCAACTGGTAATAAGCTGCAAAACTCCAACAACTCTTAACTCTTGCAGAAATTGCATCTCCACTAATTTTCCTAAAAATCTTAACCCAAATTCAAGCTTGGCCAAAAATCATCTGCCATCTGGGATTCAAAAGACAGCTTCTTAATCACTGCTACCATCCCCCTCCTCCTACATCATCAAGATGGAATTGCGCAGGGTGGGAAAGAGGGAAAAAAAAAGCTGCTGCTTCTGCCACTGCAGATATGCCACTCCAATCTTGCTTCTACCACTATTATTCTCTCTGCTGCAATGATTAGAGCCATCAGTTGGAATCAGGGGTGAGGGGGGATTGCAAGAGAGTGGTGTAATTACAGGGGCTACAACTTATATATGGGAGCAGCCTGTGTGTCAGGCTGCAGCTGTTTGGAAAAAAACAGCACTTTAGTTTATATGCTGCTCTGTATGAACCAGATAGGGAAAACATTATATTGCTTCTGCTGGTTTGTGTTACAACTCTGACGCAGCCCTTGAGAGGGCGAAACATGGCCATGTTGGGTGGCTAGAGAATATGCTGATTTTATTTATATGTATTGAATACATTTTGTCTTATTTCATCACATGGGTCTGCTCTTTTTTCTGCTGCCTCCCTTCTCTGATTCAGGATCCATAGATACCAGCACTGTGGGTACTTCAGCAGTGTGTCAAGGGAGAAGTAATTGGTATTAAGTAGGGCTGCACATCTAACGCAATTTTAACGCGATTAGCGTGTTAAAATTTTAATGCGTTAATCACATTACACTCCCTGCTTCTTGCCCCGCTACCTTTGTCTCTCTCTTTGTCCTCTTCTTTCAGCTTTCTCCTTCTCTCCTGCTTCTACCTTGCCACTGCCACGCCTCCTCCTGCATGCACACGCTCTAGTATCCCCCTCTCCTTCCCAGCTTGCCTTTACTGTCTGAAGTAGCAAGGTGTGCAGCACTAGATGTGCATTGCTTCTCTCAAACTGTGAGCCCTACTACTACTTAACATTTCTAGAGCCCTCCCTCTGTAGCTCCTGCCTCCTCTAACAGAACTTCCTGTTTCCTGTCAGTAGGACGCTACAGAGGGAAGGTTCTCAGCTCAGGAGAAGCAGCATGTGTCTAGTGCTACAAACAGTAAAGTAGGGAGGGTTGGGGAAAGTCAGATGCCTGAGTGCAGGGGGAGAGGAGACAGAAAAAGATGCTGGGACCCGAGGGAGAAAACCAAGAGACTGTGGGGTGGGGGGGAAGGACAGTGTGAGATGCAGCCAGGCCAGGCAAAGATGCCAGGACCTGAAACAGGGGATGGGAGAAACAAAACAAGGGAGATGGTGTCCATAGAGGGGAGGGGATGGGAGGGTAAGGGAAGGGAAGGGATAAGGGAAGAGATGGTGCCCCTGGACGGAGGAAGGGGATGGTCACAGAGGGGAGGGGAGAGAAGACAGAAGATAGAAGATTGTGCCTATGGAGGGGAGGGGAAGGGAAGGGAGATGGGAGGAAATGGTGCTCATGGAGGGGAGATAAAGAGAAGAGAATAGATGAAAACTAGACAGATTTCAGAAGGAAAAAAATGGAAGAAAGTTGAGCTTGAAAAACGAATATGGGAAGGAAGTGAAGAGAAAAGAAATAAATGGATAGAATGCCTTGAAAACAGAGTTCAGAGGACAAAGGGAAACAGAAAACAAGTGATTAGAAAAATGAAAATCACCAGACAGCAAAGATAAAAAAGGAGAAATTAGGAAAACCACAGACTAAAATAAAAACAAGCTTGGCCTGAGTGAAAGATGGGACTCTGGAACAGCCTGGCCGAGCTAACCTGAAGATGTAGAAAAGACACCAAGTAAGACGCTGAAGATCCGCATATCCCAGATCTCAGGACCAATATGGAGCTGCCAGATACACTAGACCCCCATGTGTCTCGATCTCCTGTAAAAGATGACCCAAGAGAAAAATTGGAGGAAAGAGATAGAGAAGACTACTGCCGCAAGAGGACATCTACCCCTGCCGCTTACGAGACTGTTCAGTGAGACACTAACCTAGGAACCTGTGAGGACAGAGCACAAGCAAAAGGTTCTAGAACTGAAGCACCCCAATAAGGAACTATCAGCTGACAATGCTCAGAAGGTATGAGTCCATTCCCCTGAAAAAAAAAAAACTGACAGTGACAGTAAGGCGAAAAACCTACCCATGCTAATAAGGCCGCCTTCTGCCATGTGAAGAGTAGATTCTACCTTGTTCTTTCAGGAAAGAAGAGACAGGCTACTGTCAAGAAATTGTCCGACAGACTCTCACCACCTCGCTATCCAGAAGATAAAGAAAGCCCTCTAGGGCTAAACAAATTTGTTTTGGTTTTTTTTTTCTAAATTTCAAAGCAATTGAAGAAGTGACAAGTAGCCCCCCTGAAAATAGTATAGCCTGTCTAACTAGCGGGCACCCCCGCCACGTAAACTGAGAAGGAACGATAAAAACTGTCCACTGTGTATAGTCTAGAGACATACCTGCAGTGAAGATGTTCAATCTCCAACAGCAGACCAGAGAGCTGCAGTATTGAGAATACAGAGAACACCTCAGCCGAAGAGACTCCATCCGAGAGGAATATCCGGATATGAGAGAATATCAGAGAGATGTCAAGAAAAGTAGAGCCCAGGAAAGAACTCCAAAATTGCTGTCATGGATGGTAACCTGAATATAATACTGAACAAAAAGAACGCGACCTAGAAGCAAAATTTGAATCTGGACTATCTTTAGTAGCCAGCCTAAGAACTGGAAGAAAAATATTGTCCCGCTCGGTCTAAGACCGGCCAACTCTCTTGATAATAAGGTTTCTTTATTAGCCGGACATCTAGATACTGGAAAGTAGACTTCTCTCTTCCATAAGATCTACTGTCACCACCACCAAAAGTTTGACAACAGTGGTAGGGACTGTTGCGAGATACCACGGCAGAGCCTGAAACTGAAAAATGGTGTTCCAGAATCTGAAACCGCACAAAACCTTTGGAAAGCGGTCCAGAAAGGAATATGTAGATAAATTGCCAGCAGATCTAAGGATATTAAAAAACAGTGCCCTGCACAAAATTACCAGTATGACATACTCAAATGTCTCCCTACGAAAAAACATGGGACCTTGAGAACGTGGAAGACTACCTTGACAACAAACAAAATAGGATGCTTACAAAGCCAAAATCTTGAAGATCCAAGAACCGCCACCAAACAAAATAGGATGATTCCATAGCAAAAAGCCTTAAGATCCAAGAGGCGCCAACCAACCAAATAGGATGATTACAAATCAAAAATTTTGAGGATCCAAGAGCCGCTGAAGATTGTCTCCTACCGCACTAGCAGTGCGGTGGGAAGGACAGGGAGACTCTAGAAAGACGGCTGAAAGAAGGTTGACAAAACTAGAGGCATAGCCATCTCGAACAATCTGCAATGATTCTGCCTCAGCTGCAGAAAGTGGAAACAGGAATCCTGAACTACAAACTCCTACAGATATCGGAAACCATTGCCGACAGAGCTACAGAAAGCGAAGTATGTAAAGGCTATTATCGAGGAAACCACAGTAAGCCAAATAAATCATCATAGAATAAAATGTCATGACCACGAAGAAGGTATATAAATGTTTATTGCAAACTTGACTGA
This sequence comes from Microcaecilia unicolor, assembly GCF_901765095.1. Classification (NCBI taxonomy): domain Eukaryota; kingdom Metazoa; phylum Chordata; class Amphibia; order Gymnophiona; family Siphonopidae; genus Microcaecilia; species Microcaecilia unicolor. Next base: position 388,861,537 of record NC_044031.1, on the reverse strand, counting down.
AGGTCCAGTAAACCGTCAGCCGCTGCAGATGTACAATATACCCCTGAGACACATATGAAATCAGAAGAAACATATCCCAGAACGCAATTCATATGAGACAGAAAAAACGTCTGTAGCTGCTGTCTCTGCAAGTAGATCACCTGAGACTCCTGCGCTTGACGGCAATTTGTAAGAAACTGAATTAAGCAAACGTAGGCACTGGTTAGTATAAATTATTTGTTTCATATACAAGTCCATAAACCACTACTAAATGGACTTGGGAAATAAATCTAGAGTTCCAGGAATAACATGTATAGAATGTTTGTACGCTTGGGAAGCTTGCCAGGAGCCCTTGGCCTGGATTGACCGCTGTCGTAGACAGGAAGCTGGGCTCGATGGACCCTTGGCTTTTTCCCAGTGTGGCATTACTTATGTACTTATTACAATATATATATTCCTATATATGTACACATTGTACAAATACAGCCACAAAAAATAATACCTGACTGAAACTATGCCTATGGGAAAGAAAAGCACATACGTAACCCAAATGATCAACTCATGACATTTTGAAAGGTACTAAACCAGAAGGCATAACTGTGCACTACGGACACACAGTAAAAATCACCGTAGATCATAGAGAAACAAGCATCAAAAGGCTGTCTAAATACTGCATAGAGTGGTTCAAGGACATACAGAAATGGTATTAAAAACGTGAAAACGAGTAAAAATGCAGAAGGTAAGCAATCAGTCCATGTAAAATATATACATAAAAGCGAAGCCTAAAAGCATAGAGGTCTGATTCTGGGCCCAAAAAGAAGCCCCGTTATAGGTCTGAACGAGTAGAACAGATGAAAATGAGTTCTCTGGAAGGTATCATTATTGTTATTATTAATAATTATAACTATATATATAGCGCTACCAGAAAAACGCAGCGCTGAACACCTGACACAAAGAGAGTATACAGTGGAGTCCCAAGATTAAATAAGAGTGCTTGGTATAAGTGAGAAACAAACGGAGAGAAAAATCCCGCCTCCTAAGTTCCCGTAGACTGGCCCCGAAAAACGATCTCCGTCTGCCAGCTAAACCAGAATCAAGCTCCCTCGCTGAAAAAAGAACAGCCGAAGACAAGATGGCAGCCTTCCGAAAGCGAAACGGAGAAAAGTGAGGCAAACGCGACAGACCGGCAAAGAAAAAACCGCTGACGCGAACCGCAGGAAGAAACCAAAGAAAACATGTAAACTCACCAAGGAGCCCCGAGTAATCACACCCCGGCGCTGAGAAGGGAACGCGTTGCGTGCCCGTCCTCACTGAGCTCTCTGTGCGGTTGCTGGCTGAGCTCTAGAAACAACGCTGCACGCCCCTTCTTTTTTTTGTTTTTTTTTTTAAAACAAGCTAGCTCCCGCTGCCCAAGCGAGATTGAACAGAGAAAACCAACTGCTGAGGAAGAAAATGACGCGCCAAAAACCCCAGACACCATTATATCCTTCTCTGTTTATTTATTTAATTTTTACACAGCTGCCTCTGCTCGTTAGAAGGCTGGGGTTCTCTCTTTTTTTTTTTTTTTAAACAGCTGACCCTGCTCGTTACAATTCTGGTGCTCATTAGCCAACTGAGTATTATTGTCCCCCCCCCCTTTTTTTTTTTTTTAAACAACTTGCTCGTTTAAAACGCTGGGGAAGGAAAAAAAAATACTTGTACTTTTAACTTTCCATAGTGGCTGCCTCTCCCAAAGAAATACACTTTTCTAAACAAAGGGTAGCCCTTCCCAGCTACCTAAGGGAGATGGGGAGGAAGGGGGGAGGGACCCGGGGACACCCGAGTTTAACACCCCCAGAGGCTGTAAAAGAAAGAAAGGAAAAGAAATCCCTACCTGACCAGCGCCTAACAGAGAATTCCTAGGCACAGAAGAAGAGGTAGCATTATTAACCTCTAAAAGAGAAAGATAAAGAGAGAGACTAATGGGCTCGCTTCCTACCTGCTTGGAGACTGAGAAAATACTGAGGCTAAGGTCACATGGCCAGGGCTCCTATTGGCTCTCTAGAGTTAGAGTTTTTTCTCAGGCTCCACCTGCTGGTAGGCGAGCACAACCCATCAGTCCAATCCTGGTCCGGTCCGGAGGGACGCTAAGGAAAATGGTTTTATTTTCAGTTTAGTAATTTAAATATGCCAGTTTTAGAATTTATATCTGCTGTCTATTTTGCACTGTACAGGAGGAAATGTGAGGGGGACCCTCCACGTGATCAATTGCGCAATTAAAAATTTTGATTGTGATCAATCATGCAATTAAAGTTTTTAATCGAAGTACAGCCCTATTATTTAGTACTTCCAATTGTTTAGAAATGTTAGCACTCATATCAGGATCGCCTTCCTTTACCTCTTTCTTTCTTTCTGTCCTTTAATTGCCTCTTTGCCTACTCTCTCCCCATCCCCAAATCCCTTCTCCACCTATTCTCTATCCTCCACCCTCCTTCCATGAACTGATCACTACCTTCCTCCTTTCCAAAAAAAGACCAAATAAAACTGGATCATAGGGATGACTCACTTGTTTGGGGAGGCTGAAGCAGTGGGGCAGGGCAGGTATGACAGCCAGCTCTCACGAATGATATAACAAGGGTGGACAATTTTAAAAAGGGACATAAACCTTGCCATATGTGCATATTCTTTTACTGCTGTCCCACCTATGTGTATTGTTTCACAAACCTTTACATAACCTTTGGATTTAATCAAACCCTGCAAAAAATACATTCCATACATATATAGAAAACTTGTTATACTAGAAAAACAGAGCAAGTCAGTTTGATACAAATCTCTACATAGAAACTAGAGTAGTAGAATACCTCAATTCTATCAAACCTGCAAAATAGCTTCAAGTAGAGAATAAGAAACCACCAATTAGAAATAGGGGACTCCAAGAAGTCTAAATACAATGCAGTACTGGAGGAACAGAAATGCATTTCCTTATTTACTGTACAAAATACAACGTTATCAGGGTTGCAGATTTTAAAAGCTGACATTCCAGTCACTTAACTGAAAATAAAATGTATTCTCACTTGACTGGGCTTTTTATTTTACTAATAGGGTCGGTCCCAGTCTTCTTTTCACTTTCTCCGTGCTGGTCATCATCTAAGTTCTTTTCCATGGTCTGGTTTTCATTTCTCCTTTTTTTCTGTCTTCCCTTACACTCTACATCTGTGACATCTGAATATGTTCCCCATCATCTTTTTTCTATATTCTGCATTTCCATTCCAAGCTAGATTTTACATACCTCACTCTCCCCTTCTGGGAACAGTTACTACAGCACTGGAGGTGTGTCCGGAACTTTACCTCTCCCCATGTTTTCTCACAGTGCCTGCACAGCTGGAAGACGTGTGCCTAGGCCCAGGCCTGTGTTTCACTAGTAGGCCGCAGCCCAAGTCTCCTGAGAACGGAAGTGATAAGGTAAGGTTGTCTCTCCTGCTTGTTGCCCTGTCCCAGCCATGCAGGTGGAGGTGCCAGCCTACTCCTTCAATTAATTATTCCTGCTGTGTCAGCACAAGCTCCAGCCTGGTCGGCCATGAGATGGGGAGAGCCTAGCATGGAAACTGAGGGGGAATCCCCTCATAGGAACATCAACTTAGACCATGCTAAGACTTATCCTATATAATAATTCTCGTTCTGAGGCTGCCTGGAACCGTGGGTCAGTCGGAGGCTCTCCCCATCTCATGGCCGACCAGGCTGGAGCTTGTGCTGACACAGCAGGAATAATTGTAGTAGATAATACTGATGTCACACCTCCCACACCAGATTGGCCAGTAGAAGGGAGAGGGGCGGAGCCGTGATGCAGGGAGCACCAAATCAGCAGAACACGGGGAATGCACAGCAGCAGGAAAAGAAGCCCCGCCCCCTCGCACATCACCCAAAGCACAGCACGAGACTGGCTGCTGTGCTGAAGAAAACATCGCCTCTGGACTGGCCCGCCTTCCTACCCGAGTCCCCGCTAAGGCTGCCTCCCTGGACACCCGTCCGCCCTCCCTCACCTGCACCCCGAGACTCACTGCTCCATACCGCCCTCTCTTCCCGCTCCCTCGAAGTTGCCACTGGACCCGCTGCTCTCTCCCTCCCCCCTCCCGAGTCGTCGCTGGACCCCATCTACCCACCCACAGTCCCCCTCACCCACCGTCCTCCACGATGGACAGTCGCTGCAGCCGCACGCTCGCCGTCCCGCCGCCCTCCCTCGCCAAGTCCAGGTTCGGACTCCCGGAGAGGACGAAGAGGGAGGTTGATGAGACGGCGAGCTAGTGGCTCCGGCGAGTGTCCAATGTGGAGGAGATGGATGAGGGCTCAGGGCGGTGGTCTGGCTCCAGTAGCGACTCGCAAGAGGGGAGAGGGAAAGAGCAGCGGCTCCCACTCCATCGCAGCCGTCATCCCCGTTCACTCTAAACAAAGCACGCAAAGCTATGAGATGCTGCAGGACGTTTCAAACACAGGACTGCAAGTGAGCCAAGCAAGTCTACGGTAAGCAAGGAGGCCCATTGGTTAATCTCTGTTTCCACTTCCCTATGCAGCCGTCATCGGTATACACTCAAAAACAAGCACATTGTCATTTTAAATTGTTGTTCCACTGCCTTAAAACTGAGAGGGAGGCAGGGAGGGGGACGACAACCCTGCAACTAGGAAAAAGGGAGGGAGGGAGTGACCCTGCAACTGGGAGACAGAACGGGGGGGGGGGGGGGGGGGGGGGGGGGGGGGGGGGGGGGGAAAGACGACCCTGAAGTGGGAGGGAGGGAGGGGGGACCCTGGCACATACTCTCATTCTCACACACACACTCGAAACCAGTCTCACTCTGTCACACACACACACTCGCACATTCACTGTCTCTCACACAGTCACTCTCACACACACTCTCTCAAATACACACGCTCCGAGGAAAACCTTGCTAGCGCCCGTTTCCTTTCAAACAGAAACGGGCCTTTTTTACTAGTGATAAATATATGGGGAAGCTACGTGAATGCTAGGGACAAGGAGGAAAGATTGAGTGTGCTGGGTTCAAGGAAAGGGAATTGAGAGTGCTGGGATGAAGAAGGAAGGATTCTGAGAGTGCATGCTGGGGATCAGGAATATCTATTTTTTTGTTTGTGTATTTATTTATTTGGATTTAGCTCACACATTTTTCAGTAGTAGCGCAAGGTAAGATACATTCAGGTACACTACTACTACTACTAACATTTCTAAAGCGCTACTAGGGTTACGCAGCGCTGTACAATTTAAACATAGAAGGACAGTCCCTGCACAAAGAGCTTACAATCTAAAAGACAAGAGAACAATCTAAAGACAAGTGTACAATCTAGAGGACAAGTGAACAGTTAATCTGATAGGGTGGATACACTAGGTACTTCCCTGTCCATGGAGGGCTCACAAACTTGAGGCAATGAAGAGTTGTATGTGACATGCCCAAGATCACAAAAATCATCAGCGGGATTTGAACTGGGCTTCCCCCCAAGTCAGTTGGCCTAGTTACAGTGCTTCCCCCCCCCCCCTCCAATATGGCCCAACATCAAAATGAAGGAGTTTCACATAAGTGTTGCCATACTGGGACAGACCAAATGTCCATCAAGTCCGTATCCTGTTTCCAACAATGGCCAATCCAGATCACAAGTACCTGGCAAGAAAGTACATCCATGATCTAAAGGCTAGGTAGTCCAGTGTACGATTGTGCTTCACTATAGAGCTATCAAAGCAAGTATGATGTTTTTGCATCCAGGAGGAAAGTAGGCATGAGGACCTATGAATTCTAGGAGCTCCTACTTTCTAAGCTGGATTCCGTAATAGCAACTTCAGGTGACAGTATACATACAGATAAAGCACTGAGGACCTGCAAAAGATTTCCTTACCTTGCAAAATGTTAGCTGGACACATGTCAATCTTTGTCACCACCACGAACACAGGGACATTGAGTGCCAGTGCTAAACCAAGGTGCTCCTTCGTCATACCAACAATGCCAGCATTGCTACCAACCTGTTTACAAAACAAGCAAGCAATTCATATTTACACCTTGCTTTACACAATATGAGACTGGCGGTTCCTTCCATATGGTAGAGCTGCCCAAGCATTGCCACCTCTGTAGAGAGAAAAACAGATACCCCCCTACACATCACTAGAAGGTAGGCAAGCTACTGTAGAGCAGGACTGGAAATCTTAACACTTTAGCTAGAAGTTTGTTTCTCTCAAAGAGCTGCCATAGGTTGACACAGTTGCTGGCCTCTGCTAATCAGAGATAATGCCATTTGCCAAAACTCTGCAATATCATAGGTCAACCGCAAGCAACTTGCTGGTATGAGATAACAGTGAGCTGCAAACACAAAATCCTCTAATGAGAGCTAGTGAAAAGACAGAATTCAAAAGATGACAGTACAGAGATGTTCCTAGACACAGATTATAATGTACCATGTTTATTAGCATGATTACATGCTTCAAGGCTGAGGTTATGAAGAGTATTTAAACTTGTCTGCTAAATGAACTTGCATATGTTAGATGGCACCATGCACCGAGTAATTGTGAGAAGACTATGGGGCTCATTTTCAAGGCACTTAGACTTACAAAGTCTATGTAACTTTTTAAGTCGAAGTACTTTGAAAATATGCCGCCACATGACTTACCTGTAATAAGCGTGCTCTGAAAACAGCAGGACAGTAGTCCTCATAGATTGGTGATATCATCTGACAAAGTCTGAGTTTAAGGCATTGTTTAAAAAGCTGTAGAACTTTTTAGAGTGCTCTACTGCACATGCTCAGGAATTCCCACATATCTGCACTGTTACATATAGCCATCTCAGGTCTCTACCAAGCTATTAGTAGGAGAAGTTAATTCCTATGGAACGCGGGCAAGTTCTATGAAAACTGATAACCTGCTATTCTCAAAGAAAACTTGTTACAGGTAAATGACTATATTTTCTTCAAGAATAAGCAGGCTAGCAGTTCTCACAGATGGGAATCCCAAGCTATGGGTTGCCTTTCAATACAAGCAGAAAAAGCATGAAGAGAATGGCTCTTGGAATTCTTTCCAACTCCTCTGTGTAAGCATATTTCTGTGCGTGTCTCTGATCTGAAGGGCAGTCTGACTGGACAAGATCCAAACATTCTGATGGTTTGGAAGGAATAATAAAACAAGGAGATCATCTTAGAAGCATTTTCTAGGGGATGATGGGTTTTTGACAGAGTCACGTCTAGCAGAATATCTATGAATTCCAATTGAGATGACAAACTCAAATGGGACTTGGGGTAATTTATTACTAATCTTAGTAACTCCTAACACTTGAATGGTTACAGTCATTGCTTCTATGACACCTTCCTGAAATGTGCTCTTGACCAACTAATCATCCAGATAAACATATGTACTCTCAAACTGCAACCATGGATAAGCATTTTGGGAATACTCGTGCTGCTGATGGGTAGGATGAACAACAAAACATAGCAATGGATGTTATGTTTTTCTCTTAGGGTTATAAGATAATTATTATATTTTATTTATTTATTACATTTTTACCCCACATTAGCCTGGGAGTGACTCAAGTTCAATATGGCTTACATAACAACTAAAAGCGAATGCTACATACCTGTAGAAGGTATTCTCCGAGGACAGCAGGCTGATTGTTCTCACTGATGGGTGACGTCCACGGCAGCCCCTCCAATCGGAATCTTCACTAGCAAAGTCCTTTGCTAGCTCTCGCGCGGCCGTCTTCCCGCCCGAAACCGGCTCGAGCTGGCCAGTCTCGTATGTAGCAAAAGAGAAACAAGGGAAGACTCAACTCCAAAGGGGAGGCGGGCGGGTTTGTGAGAACAATCAGCCTGCTGTCCTCGGAGAATACCTTCTACAGGTATGTAGCATTCGCTTTCTCCGAGGACAAGCAGGCTGCTTGTTCTCACTGATGGGGTATCCCTAGCCCCCAGGCTCACTCAAAACAACAACCATGGTCAATTGGGCCTTGCAACGGCGAGGACATAACTGAGATTGACCTAAAAAATTTACCAACTAACTGAGAGTGTAGCCTGGAACAGAACAAACAGGGCCCTCGGGGGGTGGAGTTGGATCCTAAAGCCCAAACAGGTTCTGAAGAACTGACTGCCCGAACCGACTGTCGCGTCGGGTATCCTGCTGCAGGCAGTAATGAGATGTGAATGTGTGGACAGATGACCACGTCGCAGCCTTGCAAATTTCTTCAATTGAGGCTGACTTCAAGTGGGCTACCGACGCAGCCATGGCTCTAACATTATGAGCCGTGACATGACCCTCAAGAGTCAGCCCCGCCTGGGCGTAAGTGAAGGAAATGCAATCTGCTAGCCAATTGGATATGGTGCGTTTCCCTACAGCCACTCCCCTCCTATTGGGATCAAAAGAAACAAACAATTGGGCGGACTGTCTGTTGGGCTGTGTCCGCTCCAGGTAGAAGGCCAATGCTCTCTTGCAGTCCAATGTGTGCAGCTGACGTTCAGCAGGGCAGGAATGAGGACGGGGGAAGAATGTTGGCAAGACAATTGACTGGTTCAGATGGAACTCCGACACGACCTTTGGCAAGAACTTAGGGTGAGTGCGGAGGACTACTCTGTTATGATGAAATTTGGTGTAAGGGGCCTGGGCTACCAGGGCCTGAAGCTCACTGACTCTACGAGCTGAGGTAACTGCCACCAAGAAAATGACCTTCCAGGTCAAGTACTTCAAATGGCAGGAATTCAGTGGCTCAAAAGGAGGTTTCATCAGCTGGGTGAGAACGACATTGAGATCCCATGACACTGTAGGAGGCTTGACAGGGGGCTTTGACAAAAGCAAACCTCTCATGAAGCGAACAACTAAAGGCTGTCCTGAGATCGGCTTACCTTCCACACGGTAATGGTATGCACTGATTGCACTAAGGTGAACCCTTACAGAGTTGGTCTTGAGACCAGACTCAGACAAGTGCAGAAGGTATTCAAGCAGGGTCTGTGTAGGACAAGAGCGAGGATCTAGGGCCTTGCTGTCACACCAGACGGCAAACCTCCTCCATAGGAAGAAGTAACTCCTCTTAGTGGAATCTTTCCTGGAAGCAAGCAAGATACGGGAGACACCCTCTGACAGACCCAAAGAGGCAAAGTCTACGCTCTCAACATCCAGGCCGTGAGAGCCAGGGACCGGAGGTTGGGATGCAGAAGAGCCCCTTCGTCCTGCGTGATGAGGGTCGGAAAACACTCCAATCTCCACGGTTCTTCGGAGGATAACTCCAGAAGAAGAGGGAACCAGATCTGACGCGGCCAAAAGGGAGCAATCAGAATCATGGTGCCTCGGTCTTGCTTGAGTTTCAACAAAGTCTTCCCCACCAGAGGAATGGGAGGATAAGCATACAGCAGGCCCTCCCCCCAATCCAGGAGGAAGGCATCCGATGCTAGTCTGCCGTGGGCCTGAAGCCTGGAACAGAACTGAGGGACTTTGTGGTTTGCTCGAGATGCGAAGAGATCCACCAAGGGGGAGCCCCACGCTTGGAAGATCTGGTGCACCACTCGGGAGTTGAGCGACCACTCGTGAGGCTGCATAATCCTGCTCAGTCTGTCGGCCAGACTGTTGTTTACGCCTGCCAGATATGTGGCTTGGAGCACCATGCCATGACGGCGAGCCCAGAGCCACATGCTGACGGCTTCCTGACACAGGGGGCGAGATCCGGTGCCCCCCTGCTTGTTGACGTAATACATGGCAACCTGGTTGTCTGTCTGAATTTGGATAATTTGGTGGGACAGCCGATCTCTGAAAGCCTTCAGAGCGTTCCAGATCGCTCGCAACTCCAGGAGATTGATCTGTAGATCGCGTTCCTGGAGGGACCAGCTTCCTTGGGTGTGAAGCCCATCGACATGAGCTCCCCATCCCAGGAGAGACGCATCCGTGGTCAGCACTTTTTGTGGCTGAGGAATTTGGAAAGGACGTCCCAGAGTCAAATTGGACCAAATCGTCCACCAATACAGGGATTCGAGAAAACTCGTGGACAGGTGGATCACGTCTTCTAGATCCCCAGCAGCCTGAACCCACTGGGAAGCTAGGGTCCATTGAGCAGATCTCATGTGAAGGCGGGCCATGGGAGTCACATGAACTGTGGAGGCCATGTGGCCCAGCAATCTCAACATCTGCCGAGCTGTGATCTGCTGGGACGCTCGCACCCGCGAGATGAGGGACAACAAGTTGTTGGCTCTCGCCTCTGGGAGATAGGCGCGAGCCGTCCGAGAATCCAGCAGAGCTCCTATGAATTCGAGTCTCTGCGCTGGGAGAAGATGGGACTTTGGGTAATTTATCACAAACCCCAGTAGCTCCAGGAGGCGAATAGTCATCTGTATGGACTGCAGGGCTCCTGCCTCGGACGTGTTCTTCACCAGCCAATCGTCGAGATATGGGAACACGTGCACCCCCAGCCTGCGAAGTGCTGCTGCTACTACAGCCAAGCACTTTGTGAACACCCTGGGCGCAGAGGCGAGCCCAAAGGGTAGCACACAGTACTGGAAGTGACGTGTGCCCAGCTGAAATCGCAGATACTGTCTGTGAGCTGGCAGTATCGGGATGTGTGTATAGGCATCCTTCAAGTCCAGAGAGCATAGCCAATCGTTTTCCTGAATCATGGGAAGGAGGGTGCCCAGGGAAAGCATCCTGAACTTTTCTTTTACGAGATATTTGTTCAGGGCCCTTAGGTCTAGGATGGGACGCATCCCCCCTGTTTTCTTTTCCACAAGGAAGTACCTGGAATAGAATCCCAGCCCTTCTTGCCCGGATGGCACGGGCTCGACCGCATTGGCGCTGAGAAGGGCGGAGAGTTCCTCTGCAAGTACCTGCTTGTGCTGGAAGCTGTAAGACTGAGCTCCCGGTGGACAATTTGGAGGTTCTGAGGCCAAATTGAGGGTGTATCCTTGCCGGACTATTTGGAGAACCCACTGATCGGAGGTTATGAGAGGCCACCTTTGGTGAAAAGCTTTCAACCTCCCCCCGACCGGCAGGTCGCCCGGCACTGACACTTGGATGTCGGCTATGCTCTGCTGGAGCCAGTCAAAAGCTCGCCCCTTGCTTTTGCTGGGGAGCCGCGGGGCCTTGCTGAGGCGCACGCTGCTGACGAGAGCGAGCGCGCTGGGGCTTAGCCTGGGCCGCAGGCTGTCGAGAAGGGGGATTGTACCTACGCTTGCCAGAAGAGTAGGGAGCAGTCCTCCTTCCCCCAAAAAATCTTCTACCTGTAGAGGTAGAGGCTGAAGGCTGCCGGCGGGAGAACTTGTCGAATGCGGTGTCCCGCTGGTGGAGATGCTCTACCACCTGCTCGACCTTCTCTCCAAAAATATTGTCCGCACGGCAAGGCGAGTCCGCAATCCGCTGCTGGAGTCTATTCTCCAGGTCGGAGGCACACAGCCATGAGAGCCTGCGCATCACCACACCTTGAGCAGCGGCCCTGGACGCAACATCAAAGGTGTCATACACCCCTCTGGCCAGGAATTTTCTGCACGCCTTCAGCTGCCTGACCACCTCCTGAAAAGGCTTGGCTTGCTCAGGGGGGAGCGCATCAACCAAGCCCGCCAACTGCCGCACATTGTTCCGCATGTGTATGCTCGTGTAGAGCTGGTAAGACTGGATTTTGGCCACGAGCATAGAGGAATGGTAGGCCTTCCTCCCAAAGGAGTCTAAGGTTCTAGAGTCTTTGCCCGGGGGCGCCGAAGCATGCTCCCTAGAACTCTTAGCCTTCTTTAGGGCCAGATCCACAACTCCAGAGTCTGAGGCAACTGAGTGCGCATCAGCTCTGGGTCCCCATGGATCCGGTACTGGGACTCGATCTTCTTGGGGATGTGGGGATTACTTAGTGGCTTGGTCCAGTTCGCAAGCAATGTCTTCTTTAGGACATGGTGCAAGGGAACAGTGGACGCTTCCTTAGGTGGAGAAGGATAGTCCAGGAGCTCAAACATTTCAGCCCTGGGCTCGTCCTCCACAACCACCGGGAAGGGGATGGCCGTAGACATCTCCCGGACAAAGGAAGCGAAAGACAGACTCTCAGGAGGAGAAAGCTGTCTTTCAGGAGAGGGAGTAGGATCGGAAGGAAGACCCTCATACTCCTCGTCAGAGAAATATCTGGGGTCTTCTTCCTCTTCCCACGAGGCCTCACCCTCGGTGTCAGACACAAGTTCACGGACCTGTGTCTGCAACCTCGCCCGGCTCGACTCAGTGGAGCCACGTCCACGATGGGGGCGTCGAGAGGTAGACTCCCTGGCCCGCATCGGCGAAGCTCCCTCCGCCGACGTAGTCGGGGAGCCTTCCTGGGAGGTGGCCGCAGTCGGCACCGCACGCGGTACCGACGTCGGGGACCTCACCCCGGGCGATGGGCCAGCCGGCGCCACGCTCGACGGTACCGGAGGCGCAAGCACCGCCGGTACCGGAGGGGTAGGGCGCAACAGCTGTCCCAGAATCTCTGGGAGAACGGCCCGGAGGCTCTCGTTCAGAGCAGCTGCAGAGAAAGGCATGGAGGTCGATGCAGGCGTCGACGTCAGAACCTGTTCCGGGCGTGGAGGCTGTTCCGGGCTGTCCAGAGTGGAGCGCATCGACACCTCTTGAACAGAGGGTGAGCGGTCCTCTCGGTGCCGATGCCTGCTGGGTGCCGACTCCCTCGGTGACCCAGAGCTCTCGGTCCCTAAAATCGAGTGTAATACCGGAAGACTGGAGGGTAGCCAATGTTACTCCGATTTTTAAGAAAGGTTCCAGAGGAGATCCGGGAAATTATAGACCGGTGAGTCTGACGTCGGTGCCGGGCAAGATGGTGGAGGCTATTATTAAGAATAAAATTGCAGAGCATATACAAAAACATGGACTGATGAGACAAAGTCAGCACGGATTTAGTGAAGGGAAGTCTTGCCTCACCAATCTAATGCATTTTTTTGAGGGGGTAAGCAAACATGTGGACAATGGGGAGCCGGTTGATATTGTATATCTGGATTTTCAGAAGGCGTTTGACAAAGTGCCGCACGAAAGACTCCTGAAGAAATTGCAGAGTCATGGAATCGGAGGTAGGGTATTATTATGGATTAAGAACTGGTTGAAAGATAGGAAGCAGAGAGTAGGATTGCGTGGCCAGTATTCTCAGTGGAGGAGGGTAGTTAGTGGGGTCCCGCAGGGGTCTGTGCTGGGTCCGTTGCTTTTTAATGTATTTATAAATGACCTAGAGATGGGAATAACTAGTGAGGTAATTAAATTCGCCGATGACACAAAATTATTCAGGGTCGTCAAGTCGCAGGAGGAATGTGAACGATTACAGGAGGACCTTGCGAGACTGGGAGAATGGGCGTGCAAGTGGCAGATGAAGTTCAATGTTGACAAGTGCAAAGTGATGCATGTGGGTAAGAGGAACCCGAATTATAGCTACGTCTTGCAAGGTTCCGCGTTAGGAGTTACGGATCAAGAAAGGGATCTGGGTGTCGTCGTCGATGATACGCTGAAACCTTCTGCTCAGTGTGCTGCTGCGGCTAGGAAAGCGAATAGAATGTTGGGTGTTATTAGGAAGGGTATGGAGTCCAGGTGTGCGGATGTTATAATGCCGTTGTATCGCTCCATGGTGCGACCGCACCTGGAGTATTGTGTTCAGTACTGGTCTCCGTATCTCAAAAAGATATAGTAGAATTGGAAAAGGTACAGCGAAGGGCGACGAAAATGATAGTGGGGATGGGACGACTTTCCTATGAAGAGAGGCTGAGAAGGCTAGGGCTTTTCAGCTTGGAGAAGAGACGGCTGAGGGGAGATATGATAGAAGTGTATAAAATAATGAGTGGAATGGATCGGGTGGATGTGAAGCGACTGTTCACGCTATCCAAAAATACTAGGACTAGAGGGCATGAGTTGAAGCTACAGTGTGGTAAATTTAAAACGAATCGGAGAAAATTTTTCTTCACCCAACGTGTAATTAGACTCTGGAATTCATTGCCGGAGAACGTGGTACGGGCGGTTAGCTTGACGGAGTTTAAAAAGGGGTTAGATAGATTCCTAAAGGACAAGTCCATAGACCGCTATTAAATGGACTTGGAAAAATTCCGCATTTTTAGGTATAACTTGTCTGGAATGTTTTTACGTTTGGGGAGCGTGCCAGGTGCCCTTGACCTGGATTGGCCACTGTCGGTGACAGGATGCTGGGCTAGATGGACCTTTGGTCTTTCCCAGTATGGCACTACTTATGTACTTATGTACTTATGTACCGGTGTCGATGCTTCTTAGACTTCTTCCGAAGCATGTCACCGGAGCTCCCCGGCACCGATGAGGAGGACGTAGAATCCATCCGTCGCTTCCTCGGGGCCGAGGTCGAAGCAGGTCGATCCCGGGGGGGCTGTACCGCAGGAGCCCTCAGGGTAGGGGGAGACCCACCCGAAGGCTCACCGCCACCAGCAGGGGAATGGACAGCCCTCACCTGCACTCCTGACGATGCACCACCGTCCGACGACATCAGGAGACGAGGTCCCGGTACCACCGACGTCGATGCAGCTATCCGATGTCTCGGCGCCGATGCAGAGGGCCGATGCCTCGATGCACTCGATGCACTGGCGGCCGAGGATGAAGGTCTGGACGCTGATGACGTCGATGCACCCGATGACCCCGGTGCCGATGCCAACGAAGAGCCCGAGAACAAAACGTTCCACTGGGCCAATCTCGCTACCTCAGTCCGCCTTTGTAACAGGGAACACAGACTACAGTTCTGAGGACGGTGCTCGGCACCCAGACACTGAAGACACGAAGAGTGCCTATCAGTGAGCGAGATTACCCGGGCGCACTGGGTGCACTTCTTGAAGCCGCTGGAAGGCTTCGATGTCATGGGCGGAAAAATCACGCCGGCGAAATCAAAATCCGAAATGACGAATTTTAGCACCAAAACTTTGAGGGAGAAAAATCTCGACCGAGGCCTAAAAGAGGCCTACCCCGACGACGAAAGAAAACTTACCGGGGCAAAGACTGGAAATATAGGAAAGGGCAAACGAAACCCAAGGGGGTTTTCGGAGCACTTTCCGCACGAAATTAGAACTTTTCCGAAGAAAAAACACGTCGATTAAAACAACGGACGCGCGAGGTCGACTCTCCGGGGCTCGACACGGCAAAAACACAGCCGTACCGAGTGCGGACGAAAGAAGACTGGCCGGCTCGAGCCGGTTTCGGGCGGGAAGACGGCCGCGCATGCGCGGTGCGCGCGGACGCGCGAGAGCTAGCAAAGGACTTTGCTAGTGAAGATTCCGATTGGAGGGGCTGCCGTGGACGTCACCCATCAGTGAGAACAAGCAGCCTGCTTGTCCTCGGAGAATGAATGATATATATATTAAAAATTACATAAACAGACTACAAAGTACAATAAATAGTGCTATAACATGGGCTTTGTAAAACAAATATAACATATGTGGTGAATTAACCTGGCTGCAACTGTTCTTAAGGGTAGATAGATACAGAAGAAGATTAAATCATAATTAAGTTTATAGACAAAGAAGTGATGATCAATCAATATGGATACAATTAGGGTTAGATAGGATTAGGGAGGAAAGAAGTAGTGAAATTAATTGTATGAATGGATAACTTTCAAATAGAATTCTTAAAAGCTAAATTGAAAAAATGAGTTTTCAGTAGGTTTTTAAAGAACAGGTATCTGCGCATTTAATTGTTTTTGGTAGAGAATTCCAAATTTTAGTACCTTGATATAAGAAACTATCATTATGAATTGTTTTATAGATTACATTCCTACAAAAAGGGAAATGCAGAATGAAGTATTCTCTGGATGATGATACAGCATTATGTCGAGGTAATTCCATGAGATTGTTCATATATGTTGGAGAACAACCATATAGAATTTGGTGAATAAAAACACAGAACTTGAAAAATATTCTATCTTTTATTGGTAACCAATGTAGGTTGTATAGAAGGAGTTGCTTTGGTGAAGCGAGGTGTTCTACATATGAGGCATGCAGCGGTATTTTGAGAATTTGTAATCTGAAAATATTTAAGCAGTTTGTAATATGGGCAAGCATCCTTTAAATTCAGGAAGCATAACAAAGCTCATTTTTGAAGGATTAAAATACCTAAGGAAACCATCTTGAACTTCTCTTACTAGAATTTAGGATCCATATGTCTATGATGGGAGTCTTTGAGATCAGGAAATATTTGGGACCAGAACTCCTGTCTCTTGTCCTGGTGGAATGGGTTATGATGGTGGATCTGAGAACTGCTAAGAGGGAGGGCAGTTCCTTTACCAATTCAACCAAATGGTAAGCGTTTGACTAGAAAGTCCTCCAGTGGCAATTTGGCAAGACTTCCAACAGATGTGGTCTGTATCTATTCCACACTATGCTGAGAACCCAAGTATTCAAGATTATACTAGGCCAACAGTTTATGCAAAATCTTAGCTTTCCCTCTATAGAAACGTTCTCTGGAACAGACACTCAAATATTAGCTATGTCTGCCTGGATCCAGTCAAAATCCCATCCCAGATTTTGACTGTGAATCTTGTTGAGACTATAGGACCATTTACTGTCTTGGGTGAGAGCAAGATAGACAAGAGTGCAGGACAATGCCTATTCGGTGTACAGAAGCATCTCCTGCCTACTCAGATAGAAGGGTGGGTCCAAAACGGCTGCAGAGACAGTCAAACACTGAGCAGTGGTCTTTTACCTGATCCACAATCTCCCTGATCATCTTTTTAAAGAGATTACCTCCACTGCAGAGCACATCAGCAAGTCTGCCCTGCACATTATACCTTTATGACACTCATGGCTATGAATCTCCACAGAAACCAACAACTTTGGGCAGAAGCTATTGATGCCATTTTGAAATAATCAACAGGTTGACCTAAACATATGCTTTCTGTACTCCTCATTCTTGTCCAGTCTCCTAAGACTGCATGTTTCTCTTGAGAAAGAAAATCTCATGTATTTATTCATTAAGAGCTGGTAGAAGCTATGCAGGAGGTCTGATAAAACTTCTTCCCAAGAAGGTTAAGGGTTCAGGCATCCCCTCTCAGGAGACGTGGAGTAGATTATTGACCTCTTGGTCTTTAGGGCAGATTCAACTAATACTGAATGATGTGGCAGCTGTTTCTGGTCAAATCCAGGAGCCTTCTGGATGTTATACATGCAGTCTTTTTTTTTATGGCAGAGAAAAACGGGGGGTCACCAGCATTCTCATCTGTGCCTCTTTGTCATGAATGGGCACTATCACAGCTTCCTTAAGGGGCGCTAAGATATTGGACTATATCCAGAATGTGTGTTCTAGGCTCATCCTCCCTCCCTCCAACTGAAATAGGTCTCTACCATTCCTCTGCTAAAGTCTATGAGAGACAGGATCTCTGTTGGAGACTTTCTCTTTCCATACAGAGGAAAGGAGGACTGAGGTGAGATCTACTGACTCTTCTAATCAGAGCAGTTCTCAGATCCACGATCATAACCCCAGGAGCTCTCAGACTGAATCAGAATAATATTCTGGAAGAGTAGTATTAGTATGTGTCTGACTAAAAATCAAGGTTTCAGTGAGGGATCCCCTTGACCTCAGGAGTCCAGACCTCATTTTAGACCAGGGGTGTCCAACCTCGACCCTCGCAAAATCAGGTTTTCAGGATTTCCCCAATGAATATGCATGAGATTTATTTGCATACAATGGAGGCAGTGCATGCAACAGATCTCATGCATATTCACTGAGGAAATCCTGAAAACGCGACTTGACTGTGGCCCTCAAGGACCGAGGTTGGCAACCCTGTTTTAGACCAAGGCTTCAGTAAAGGCTCACTTAATGGACTGGAAGTGCACTTATTTCTTTTTGGTGCACTCAGCAACTGCAAAATGGTCTGGAAGCCTGCTTTATTACTGGACGTTGGAAAAGATCCTAGGTATACAGCTTTGGAAATCTTTAATAAAAACTTTACATAAGAATAGTCATTGGTATGATCCTCCAGTGTACG
This sequence comes from Microcaecilia unicolor, assembly GCF_901765095.1. NCBI lineage: Eukaryota > Metazoa > Chordata > Amphibia > Gymnophiona > Siphonopidae > Microcaecilia > Microcaecilia unicolor. The sequence goes on along the minus strand of NC_044031.1, from coordinate 388,843,628 downwards.
GTTTAGAGGCTTGGAATATAATACACTCACAAAATGAAGAAGAATTCTTTTCTGGATTGTCTCAGTTACAAAAGTATAGCAAATAATGGATTCAGCAATCATCATCTTTAGTGGCATACCCCATAAGCCATGAGGCAAACTTAAGGGCAGCAGCTGGCAACAGTGGAGAGATTCTTGAACAATAATGGAATTATCCCACCGAGGTTGTGTTCTGAAGGAAAAATGAGCTGTCTTAAATGAATCTTGGCATGAGCTGAAGCATGCCACTCTGAGGAGGCTCCTGACCGTCAGACGGAGCTAGTGCTTCTACTTGTTGCAGGTTGGAGAGAGAGTAGTGGCATTTTTATGGGAATCTTGTCGTCTCCATTTGCAATGAGTATCTCTAGGTGATTCTTTGAGGAGAATGAGGCTTTTAGGCAGGTTTTCATATAGCTGCGTTCAGTCTAAGTGTTTTAACTTTCTGCTGATGCTTTTTCCTATCCCTGAGGTCTGCCTGCAGCTGGACAGCCTTGGATTATTCTCCTCCAAGTATTATGTTATGGATTACTTCCTTAGTTAACTCTATTTTACAGGCAGGTCAGATTCCCAAAGAGTTGGGACAGATAGTACCCACCTCTATTCCAAAATCTAGTAATTCGAATATGTCATTGCCTTCTTGTTTTCAACCATTGCTAGTATATCTCTATTCACAAAATTAATGGAAGTTAAAGTGGGAATGAAACTAATGTGTTATTTGGATACATTTTCTTGTCTTCATGACTTTCAGTTTGGCTTTAGAAGCAATCATAGTACCGAGTCATTGCTTCTTGTTTTGTTAACTAGGATTAGAAACTTCTTAAGTCATGGTACCCAATCAATGCTGCTCCAGTTTGATATTTCGGGGCATTTGACACTATAGATCATCTATTATTATTACAGCATTTTTATTTATTTACTCCCATCAGGATGTACTTATCCTACCCCCGCCCTCCCCAAAACCCCTCCTCTACCCCCCCCCCCCCCCCCCCCCCCCCGACCTGGAGATCTATTCAGTAACAGTCCATGGATTCACCCTGCATTTAAGAGTAAACTCCGACCTCTATGGCTTAGACTTCGCAGATAAGGACCCCAGACAGCCAAAAACGTGACTCTCTTGTTCTTTGAGAGCCGGGATTCTCCAGCCTCCCAAGATACCAGTTGGTGCAATTGGTTTCTCCAGTGCCAATATGCTGGAGGATCTTTAACTGTCCAGTACTGTAATATGCATTTCCTGGACAGTAAGCTCATCTTACGGAGCAATATTGTTTCAAATCGATTCTGCCCTCTAAATGACCCCGGGATGTCTAAAAGCAATTGTTCAGCTGTCCCTAAGATCCGAAGCCCCAGCCGTTCCTCCCAAAAACCTCGGACCTGTGTCCAAAACCTTTTCAAGGTGGGGCAGCTCCAAAACATATGTAGCATTGTGCCAGGGCCCTTTCCACATTTGAGACACTCTGGGCTCCGATTCCCTCCCATGTGGGTTAGTTGAGCTTTAGTGACATATCCCCTGTGAATACAACAATAGGCACATTCTCTTAAGCGAGCATCAGATACTAACAAGGGTATTCTTGCTATCGATTTAGTGATATCCCATGATATTACTCCAACCCCCAATTCCTTTTCCCAAGCACTCTTCAACTGTCTATAATCCCTGGGGGGTCGCCATCCTGATATTGTTTTGTGGAGCAAAGATATTGTAAATTCGCCCTCACCCAAAGAGTGAAAGAAATCTTGTACCTTATCCCCCATCCGAGTTCTCAAAGGGTCTCCCGGGAGAGAAGTAATGTAGTGTTGCACTTGCCTTATAGCAAATCTGTTACCCCAGGAATCGCCTACCTTCCCCAGTAGTTCTCCTTCTGTGAGGGGCTGCCCATCTCCACCCGCCAGGTGTGCCAGACTGGAAATCCCCTTCTGTGCCCAGTCTACAAAATGTCGGCTCGACAAGCCTGGTAAAAACTTACAATTCCCACATATTGTTAATAGATCTGTTATTGCTGGATCCCCCCCTAGTTGCCGTATAAGCACTCTCCACACCTCTCTAAGCGGTCGCAACAGCACACTTTTACGTAGTCCTTCCGGTAAATCACATGTTTTGTGGTGTAAAAAGCGAAAAAAATTGATAAGGTTCCCAAAGTGCTGCCTCCAACACAGTGGGGGTGTATCGCTGTGTTTCCAAGCACCAATCTCCTAGGTAACGCAATTGGCATGCTTGATTGTATAACTCTAAATCTGGCATACCCACCCCTCCTCGACTCCAGTTACCTATTAAATTTGAGAAACGAATCCGTGGTTTCTTGCCCTTCCAGCAAAACTTTGATGCTAATTTATAAAAACTCTGCAAGTCTTTTCTTCGTAGCCACACCGGAATGGTTTGCATCACGTAGAGCCACTTGGGAAATAACACCATTTTAATCAAATTTACTCTACCTAGCATTGATAGCGGCAAATCCAGCCATCCTTGTAACACCTTCTGGGTCTCCTGTAGCAGCCAGGTAATATTAAGGTCATACAACCGTGCAGGGTTAATAGGCATCAAGATTCCTAGATATTTAAAAGAAGTTTGTGCTTTCCGCAAGGGAAACTCACCTCTCCACTGTCTCCATACTTCCTCCAAGGAGGCTAAGGCCTCCGACTTCTCTAAATTTAAACTAAGGCCCGCATAGTCTCCGTATTCGGAGAATATCTCCAACAAAGCCTCCAAAGATTCCTGTGGGTCTGACAAGTGGACCAAAATATCGTCGGCAAATGCTGCCACTTTAAAGACCTCTTTCCCTATCGTTATCCCCGCTACCGCCCTCTGTTCCTCAATGTCTCTCAGCAAGGGATCCAATGTCAGCACAAATAATAGAGGCGACAGAGGACAACCTTGGCGGGTTCCCCGGCTTATTTCAAAATCTTTTGTTACGATCCCATTGACCGATATTCTGGCCTTCGGTTTTGCATACAATGCTTTGATCCCTGACAAAAATCTATCCGTGATTCCGTATTTCTGAAGGACGGCATATAGAAAATTCCATTTTACTTTATCAAAGGCTTTGTCAGCATCAAAGCTTATTAACAAAGAATTTTTATTCCCTCGATTTCTGGCTTCTAATGATGTCAAGACCTTGCGGACATTCTTAGTGATTTTCCGTCCCCTTACAAACCCCATTTGGGAATCATGTATAAGTTTCGGCAAGAATCTCGCTAATCTGTTTGCTAAAATCTTAGCCATCAATTTCACTTCGTAGTTTAGAAGCGAAATAGGCCTATAGGATTCAGCTAGCTCCGGATCCTTCCCTTTTTTGGGGAGTACTATAATACAAGCTGTATTTAGATCCGAAGGCATCCTTTCCTTCTCTATTAAGGTGTTAAACATTGCGGCTAGGGGTTCAGTTATTTCTTCTCCCATGATCTTGTAGAATTCCGCTCGGTAACCATCTACTCCCGGCGCCTTAAGCAATTCACTTTGGTTAATCACCAAGTATACCTCATCTGGTGTAATAATGGTATTAAGCCATTGCACCTCTTGAGGGGACAGTTTCGGCAATCTAATCTGATCTAAATATGAATCTCCCAACAGGCCGTCATCAGGCGGGGCCTCGTATAGCCTTTTGTAATATTGATAGAAATTCTCACCAATCTCCTTATCCGTGTGGATTCGTTCTCCCTGCCCCTTCTTCATAGTCAAGATCCTAGCTTTGCCTTGTTTGGTTGCGATCAGACGCGCCATCAATTGACCGCACTTGTTCCCGTACTTATATAATTGATATTTGTAATATGTTTGTGATTTCACTGCCTTATAATGAAGTATTTCATTTAATTTCGTCTGCAAGAGCATTAAATGCTGCCTATTCTCGGTGGAGGCCTGTTGTCCATATCTTCTCCAAGCTCTGCACACTAATTGACTCAGCCTCATTATCTCTCTATTCCGAGCTTTACGTTTATGTGCTGTATAGCTGATAATTTCTCCGCGAAATACTGCCTTAGCCGCCTCCCAGTACAGGACTGGGTTTTCAACATGTATTGCATTGTGTTCTTTGTAATCCTGCCAACTCTGATGTATAGAGGCCCTAAAACCCTGATCCCGGTATAACTCCGCAGGAAACACCCATCTCTTTTCCACTCCCCTCTCCTCCTTGGGCGCCCAGCTCATTTCCACCCAGGCATGATCAGATATCACATCTGCTCCTATAGCTGCTTTCGTCACTGAACTAAACATCTGTTCCGAAATCAACAAATAATCAATTCGCGCCTGTGTGCCATGCGCCCGCGAGAGGTGTGTATAGTCTTTCCCTTGTGGATTGAGTATCCTCCAAACATCCACTAGCCCCACCTGTCGGCAAAGATTAGGCAGCCCCCTAGATTCCTGTATAAGCTCGTGCCTCCTAGTTCCCGTGCTATCCATCAAGGGGTCCATTACCATATTGAAATCCCCCCCTACTATTATAGGTAAAGAATTACTTATTAACAGTTTCGAGGTGATCATCTTGTAGAACTTCCGCTCATATTGGTTCGGAGCGTATACATTGCCAAACAGCATGATCTGGCGCTGTATATGAGCCTCACAAAGTATGAATCTACCACCTGGATCAGTGAAGTGCACTTTCACTTTGTCCGCTATTCCTTTTTGAAACAGGTTGGCAACCCCCCCTTTCTTCCCCTGTGCTGCTGCAGATTCACATTCCCCCACCCACCAAGTTCGTAATTTAGCATGTTCCCCAGCCGATAAGTGGGTTTCTTGGAGCAGGGCTATATCAACTTTATGTCTTTGCAGATGTTGCAGAATTTTAGAGCGTTTTATGGGGGACAAGATCCCTCCCACATTCCATGTAACTACCTTTAGAGGTCCCAGTTCACATATGGTACCTGTATATAAGATGCATACCAATCATTCAAGGAAGAGGGGTGTCCCAGCCCCCACCCCTCCTCCCGCTCCATCCTAAGCCATATTAAATCCTTCCCAAATCCTATTAACCATATCCCCCAGGTCTCCATTCCCCCCACCCCCCAATCCCCCCCTCTTCTTCCCTTCTAAATCTCTCTACCCCCTTTAACCCCAACCTCCCTTCTACAGAGCCCGAGTCTCGAAATGAGACCATCACGTATAACGCCTCCTACCCCCTCCCTCTCGTAAGCTAAGTTGCACGAAAGTGCTCTTCCTTTCCCCCCTTTCAGTATATCTCCAACTTATGATCACATAACTTATCAACTTAATCCTGATAACAACAATAACAAACTTCAAAGAGAGAAAGAGAAAAAAAAAGAAAAAAAAAAAAAACCTTGTTCCAGAGTTCTCAAGTGTCTCTCCGATCTGTAAGAGGGATCCTCCACGTCTCTCTGCGGCAATATTTCTGGGGCTGTCTCCAGCACTATCACTCTTATAGCAATCCAGGCCTTTCTAGCAAATCATCACAGTTCTTTAGTATGAAATTATTGTAAGGCCTCTTAACATGTCTCAGTTCTCTGTGATATTCTGTTTAGTTATCCCAGTCGTCTTTCAAATTACATTTTATTAGACCCCCAAGGATTTCTTAGTTTTTCATCAAGTTCTCCTGGGTTTTCTCCCGTGGTTTTGTCCCTCTTGTCGGTCCAACAACTCCAACCCATCAAACTGGGTACTGAGATCTTTCAATTCAAATTAACACTTTGTAATCCAATTCTGTTGTGGTTTTGCCTTCTTCGATCCCACCTTCCATGGTATGTCTGTAGATCCTCCGTATGACCTCTCGATCAGCGGTGTTCCACGGAGTTCAAAAAGGCTTGCGCTTGGTCTACTGTGTTATACACCTGCGTGGCCGCCTGATAGGTGACTCTTAATTTGGCTGGGTACTGCAGTGCAAATTGGATTTTCTTTTCAAAAGTTTTGTGCATATAGGAGAAAACTTCCTTCTCTGCATCGCCACCGCTGCGGAGTAGTCTTGGAAACATAAAATCTTTTTATTCCCATAGTGCAGCTCTTGTTCCTTCCACAAAGCCTGCAGTATTACCTCTTTGTGCGCAAAATTTAAGATGCGGCAGATCACCACTCTCGGGCGTGTTGTTTCTGTGCTTTTGGGCCCTACACGATGTGCTCTCTCTACCTGGAGGACTCCAAGGTCTTCTGGGAGTTGTAGTTGTTCTGGCAGCCATTTTTCCAGGAACACTCGGAAATTTGTTGTTTCCAATGCCTCAGGCAGCCCTACAAATCTTAAATTGTTCCTCCGGGATCGGTTCTCGAGGTCTTCAAGCTTCCCTTCATAGCCTTCCACCATGGTTTTGAGCTTGGCATTTTCCTCTTCCATCTTGTGCACTTTGTCTTCAAGGGCCCCGTGGCGCTGCTGATACTCCATCAGTTCTTTAGTGAGTTGCCCCAAATTTTCTTGGACTAGAGTTATTTTGCTGTCGATGGGTCCTAATCGCCGATCTAGCAAGGGTTCCATAGCGGCTGTCACCTCCGCCGCCACCTCCGCCACCCACACTGAGCTTAGGGCAGTCGCGGCCGGGCTCAACGGACCTGCCATTTTATCCTCGCCGGCTCGCGTCTTTTCTTTTTCTCTGCGAATGCTCTTCGCCGCCATGAAGCCCCGTTATAAATAACGCCGATCTTATACCTTTGCTTCTTGTATGGGGTGGTGTGTTCGGTGATTCTTTATCAGGGCAGTTTCCGCGGTTTTCGAGGGTTTAGCGGGCAGGCTGGCAGGAGCGGAGGTTTTTTCAACCGCTCCTAGTCATGGCGTCACGTGATCTCCCCTATAGATCATTCTATTTTGTTAGCCAATTTTGCAGATTTTGGTATCTCAGATACAGTTTATACATGGTTGAAGGTATTTTTAAACAACTCCAGTTATTTTATATTGAAACAAGGTGAAAAATCTAAGCTTCGGACCCCTGTATGCGGGAGTGCCACAAGGTTCACCTCTTTCTCCCATTTTATTTAATATTGTTATAAGCATCTTAAGTACTATAGTTTTGACACCAGGGGCCCATTTGATTTCATACGCAGATGATGTTTTTATCTGGCTTCCTGTATCAGATAAATACTCTAGATTTAACTTATACTGCTGTTTCCAATAGGATAAAATTTAAGATCTTATATCTTGTCATCAAGTCCCATCTACCCTCCTCCATTCCTGCCTACCTTAACTCAGTTTTGATCCCTTATGTCCCGCTGCATATCCTACGCTCCTCTGCTGCCAACCTCTTTTTTTTTTTTATCTGTTTATTGGCACAACATTTATGCATACAAGAATACCATAACCAATATAACTTGTTACAAAAACTGTGGCAGTCACATTACTATTACAGAGAAAGTGCCAGACATTCATATTTTGCTTTTCTCCCCTCCCTACCCAATCCCGCCCCTCCCTTACCCCCCCCATTCCCCCCTACTCCCCTGCCCCCCCTTAGCAATTCAGTATTCTACTTTTTGCAATAGCAGTGAGTGAATCCCAAAACGGGGACCAAATCTTACAGAACCGGTCTCCCTTACTGGAAGCCAAATCACTGACCCCTCGCCTTTCCAGTGAACAACATTGCATCATAGCCAATGTAATGTGCAAGGGGCCTCCCGGTTGAGCCATTTCTGTAGGATGGTTCTCTTCCCCATCAACACTGATCTCTTCAGAAAAGCTCTCAGGCCCTCCGGTTTATACCCCCGTACCAAAAGACATCAAACAATTGTCCAGGGGTGGGTGACCATCGCACCTTCCACATCACAGACACCTGCTGGCCCAAGGCTGTCCAGAATGCTGACACTGCTGGGCAAGACCAGAACATGTGGCCCAGGGAGGCCCCCCCCCCTCACGCATTTGGGACAATCATCTGTCTCTCTCAGTGATGCTCTCTGTAAGCCCTGTGAGGTGAAATGTGCAATCGTAATATAAACTTATAGTTCAACTCCCACCAGGCTGCATTCTCAGTCACCTTGTGGATGGATTTCAAGCAGGTCTCCACTTGTTGTGGCTCCAGTCACCATTTCAGTTCATGACTCCATAAAGTACAAATAGATGTGCTATCAAGTGATTCTAAAGAATCCCTTAGGCAGCCGTGAAAATATTTCAGCGGGATTCTCTGTTGTTCCTCCAAGCCCAGCAGCTCATCTTGACGCTCCCAAACTCCCTGCATCAGGGAGTCAGCAGGCAGTGACTGAATGTAATGTTTCATTTGTAAGTAAGCAAATGTGTCTCCCCACTCTAGCTTATATTCCTCACACAGGGCCTGAAAGGTTTTTATAGTCCCCTGCTCTGTTACCACCTGGGACAAAAATTGGATCCCCCGGGTAGTCCATCTTCTTAGCAAGAGGGACGACCCCCCCCTCTGGAAATGTCGGGTTACCCTGAATCGGCAACAAAGGCGACACCAAATTATTCCATTTAAAGATTTTGCTTAGCCATTTCCACACTTTGCGTAGTGGGTACAAGATGTATTTATAGGGCCCCACCAGGGTTAAGTGCTGCTGCCAACCTCTTAACCATGCCCTCCCTACTTTTTTACTTTTTGCTTGACCATCTCTCGTCAATCCTCCTTTAATTTCCTTGGCCCTTACCTATGAAACGCACTCCCACCCATCAAGAATCATTTATTTTATTACTAGTAAAAAAGGCCCGTTTCTGTGAGGCATGAAACGGGCGCTAGCAAGGTTTACCTGCGGCAGCGTTGGGAGGGCGCAGGACGGCAGCGTGGTGAGGGTGCAGGTAGTTTTGTTTTTGCGGGCGGCAGCTTCGGGTTCCCAGCGGCTCAGGTGTTCGGACGGCACTCCTCCCCCTGCGTAGCTCGGTGTTTGTTGCTGTGCGGCGGGGGGTGGGGTGGAGGCCCTGCGTAGTCCGGTTTCTCACAGTGCATCAGGGGGGGTAGCGTCGGAGGGCGGTGGAACTTGTCGCTGTGCGTGGGGGGGGGTGGAGGCCCTGCGTAATCCGGTTTCTCGCAGTGCGTCGGGAGGAGGGGGTAGCGTCGGAGGGCGGTGGAACTGGCAATTGGCTGAGTGTCATAGCCCCGCCCTCAACGTCATCACGTTGTGACGGGAGGGCGGGGCATACACTCATGGGATCTTGCAACTGCAAATTTTGCATTTAGAATGTTGGGGTTGTGAATTATGTGTGGATGGGGCGTGTGTTGAGGGCGGGTCTATGAGTGAGAGTGAGTGGTGTTGACAGCCTAGAAGACTACAGGGCTTCAGTGTTTCCCTGCCACACAGTGAGGTTCTGAACATTGGAGGTGAGAATTATTTATATAGATATTACTGTAAACAACACAGTAGTCACTCTGGACCCCGTGCAGTATATCAAGCCTCTGGAATAAATAAAATACAGAAGGAAATATTTAACAACATAAAATCTTGGGCCAGTAAACATATTGTGATGGTCCTGATCACCCTCATCATGGTTAGAAACCACCAACTTCAAAGTACTATCCATTTTTAGATCAAGAGAACCACTTTAGTTTCTAGGAGTTCAATCCATGGCCAGAAATTAATCCAGCCCGGGTTTTCAGTTTCACAAACACACCCAAGGAACTAGTCCAGAGTTCAGATCAATTTATTAACTTCCAAACAAAACAACCTCCACTATGTGCCAAAGGCTGGCATTCTTATATAAGCCTGAACATTTTCCACAGGTATCCCAAAGGCTCTTTTTTATCGTCTGGCCTTTGACCCTTTCTGGCTGCTTCTGGTGGGTTTCTCAGCACAGCTTACTTCCAGCCATGCTCCCACTGCACACCTCTCTCTAGAGGATTGTTCTTTTCACCACTACAAGTCTCACAGGCTCCAGCTCCTTGTACACAGCTGAGTCACTGGTCTCAACATAGAACATCTGTTCTTTTCACCACTACAAGTCTCACAGGCTCCATATCCTTGTACGCAGCTGAGTCACCGGGCTCCGGCTGGAACATCTGTAGCATCAGAAGTACCTTGTCAATTCTCTCCCTAGAGACTTGTTCCTTTCATCACTGCCAGTCTCACAAGTTCCAAAGTTCCCTCAGCACCTAGAACACAGCTGAGTCAGTTAGCTCTGGCAGGAACGTCTGCAGCATCTAGCCATGGCTGCAGGGAAAAGATGGCTTCACCAACCTCTGTACTTCCTTCCTGGTTTCCACCAGACTCCTTTTCAGGGACCTTTTGCCCTGAGAATGGATAACCTGAAATGTCAGGCCCCTTCTCTCTTCCCATGCAGACTAAGGAAAAATCCTTTTCGCTCAGGGGATTCCGCTCAGAGGAATTCCCCCCCCCCCCCCCCAAACCTCTCCTGCAGCTCCCTGTATGGAACTAGTAGGGAAAAGGGCACTCAGGACACCAGGACAGTGTCTTACTCATCACAATATGTTGAAGCTTAATGCTGACAAACAAAATGTTATGTTTTAGTAATTCTTTACATTCTATTCCTTCTTCGATTCCACTGGAGCAATCTCTCTTCCTGTGGCACAAACATTGCGAGTCCCGGGTGTTATTTTTGATTCTGCTCTCTCATTTGAACCTCAGATCAACAGTTTATTGAATAAGATATTCTGTAAACTGAAACAATCGAGACTGATCCATTCCTATTTTCACAATAAGCATTTTGCTCTTCTGGTTCAATCTTTTATACTTTCTCAGCTGGATTACTGCAATTCTGTTTATGTTGGACTTCAACAGAAGCAACTTGACAGATTACAATTACTGCAGGATACTGTCGCTAAAATGATTTTTCGAGGCAATAAGTATGATAGAGTTACTCCTTTGTTAATTGATTTACACTGGTTACTGTTGAAAGCTAGGATTATTTTACAAGATTTCTTGTCTAGTTTTTAAATCATTTCATGGCCACACTTCTGTTTATGTATATGATTTGCTTTTTCACTCTAGAACATAAGAATTGCCATACTGGGACAGACTGAAGGTTCATTAAGCCCAGCATCCTGTTTTCAACAGTGACCAATTCAGGTCACAAGTACCTGGCAAAATCCCAAAACAGTACATTTTATGCTGCTTATCCTAGAAATAAGCAATGGATTTTCCCCAAGTCCATTTTAATAATGGCTTATGGACTTTTCTTTTAGAAAGCCATCCAGACCTTTTTTAAACCCCACTAAGCTAACTGCTTTTACTACATTCTCTGGCAAAGAAATTACATGTTGAGAGAAGAAATATTTTCGCCAATTTGTTTTAAATGTACTACTTTGTAGCTTCATTGTGTGCTCCCTAGTCCTAGTATTTTTTTGAAAGAGTTAACAAGCGATTCATATCTACCCGTTCCACTCCACTCATTATTTTATAGACCTCTCTAAGTTAATGTTCAGATTTAAGGACAATTTTCTTTTTTATCCTCCGGCTCAAAGTCTAGTATCAAAGAGATCTTATGAAGGTTTATACCCTTTTCAGGCTGTCTTTCATTGGAATTCTTTGCTGATTGAATTAAGAACTGAAAATTCTTAAGACCTTTTTATTTACTGAATATCTACTTGGAACTTCTGCTTAATGAATATTTAGCTGTAACTTTTGTTTAAACTGTATGATTTATTTTATTTTGTAAACCGCCTTGGACCTTCTTAAGATTTGGTGGTTAAGAAGTGCTAGATTAGATTAAGATTTTTCTGTGAGGTTTTCAGCTTTGCCGCCTTTTCTGCCTGTAGCTAGGTAGCATGAAGTAAAATGTTGAAGTAAGATGCTTTTGTCGCCTCGATCACGAGAGTGTAGCGATCCTGTGTACTGGTGCCGGCTGTCTCAAGCAGTGCTGAAAAAATTGCTGAGTTTTTGCTCAGTTTTGTCTGGAGTGCATGCTGAGAGCTGAAGCCACTCCCCGAAAGTGTTATGAGTGGCAAAATGATTGTGATGAGCTTGCTTTTGTGTTCCATATCCTCCCCTGCTGTCAGTGACTGATTTGGATCAGAAAAGAAAGGGTTGTGTTTAGCACGGTCAGTGCTCTCCCTTGATAGAGGTGCCAAGTCCGAAGAAGAATGGACAGACTGACCATCTGAATTTATAGTGACACTGAAGGCTCTTTGGCAACTGACAGGATAAGTCTCTTAGAATGAGCAAGTTCCTTTCTCTCCTGTTATCCTGATTCACACCCCCTACTGAGGACTGAAGAGGTGTGTGAGACTAGGTCACAGAAATACACATACCAAAAATAGTCAAGAGGGAAACCTACCTAGCGCAGGAATACTTGTGCATGCTTAGGGGAGCCAAAAAGGCTTTCCTGAGCGAGAGAAGAGCTGTGGACACTGACTTCATCAGGAAGATGTCACCGTACAGTGTGACTATATCTCTCCTGCTTGCCTGCACAAAACGTCAGATATCACTTGATAAGCCAACACAAAAGGCTGTGCAGTGATGCAAAATAATCAAGAAAAAACTTTGAAATTTGCAAAAAGCTTAGACAGAGTGTTCTAAGGGTTAGAAATGAGCCAAATAAATTGGCAATACAGTACCTGACACATAGAACAACAATAAAAATGTGGCCTCTGAGCTTCATGAAAAAAAGCAGAATTGACATGCCCCCCAAGCACCAATATACAGAATATCCATCAGCATGTGCAGTACAGTACTGTACAAAGTGCTACAGCCTTGAAAACAATGCTCCAATCTGAGGCACCATCAGAAGAAGCCACCTATATGTGAGGACTGCTATCTTGCTCTTCACACAACAAACCAATTCCAGATCTTGTTATGCCAGAGAACAAACACACATCTAAATCTAAATGTATGATCTGTGTTTATAGAATAAAACAGAGTACACTACTTTTGCTATCTTGCATTTCACTTTCTAAATATTTGCTGCAAATAAAATCCAAATAAATAAAACACAATTCTTCTAGGATGACTCTCTCTGTATGATCTCTAAGGAAAGGTAGCCACAAAAAGTATAGATTCTCTGATTCACAACCTCAAAACCAGATCAGGCACTGAAAAACAGATAATTAACACCATAAGACATGTTTGTCACATATAACACATAACCAATATAAAAAGAAAAGGATGTACAGCCTGGACATTGGGTTATATGACAGCATACAGCTTTATGGTAGAAGTGTCCAAATAAATCCATGGAACTTCATTTATTGAAAAGACTCAAAGTCAGTATACTTATAAAAGCAAAGTAGAATACAAAATAAGTAAAACAAGTCTGAAGATGTTAAGAAGGACTCTCTCAACATCTCTCAGCAACCGACAGCTCTTAACAGTAGAGGTTTTACCACAATTAGTACAATACTGGTCTAGTGCCAAAGCACAAATGTATGACTTCCAAGAGCAAGTTTGTACTAGAGTGTCTACTTTATAAGAGAAATACCTGTTAAACAAAACCTCAAAGTACATAAATTAAATAAGCAATCCCAGGCTGGACGTTTAAATCATATATTTAGCCTATAATAGGCTAATAATAAGACTTATATAGACTTTAGCCACCCTCATTGGTCACTGGTGTGCGTATTAAAGAAAACTTCTAGAAATATTTTGAATTAAGGGCATGCATCCTTTCCACTGTGGTCCTTGCAGCTACTCTCTGCAGTTCTGTAACTGTGTGTAGGGATGTAAGCTACAAGCACATCTAGAGTGGAAAAAGAAATTACCATAAGCAGCAGAAGTCAGGTAGATGACCAGTCATCCAAAGACGGTTGTTTTAAGGTACTTCTCATGCCCAGCCAGGTCGATGAAAGTAATGATTTTAGAGGACTTCTCACAGATCTTGGTCCACTCAGGCTGCCCCCATGGTTGTCTGGCTTATTCACCACATTTCCTTCATTGTCGAAACCTAGGATGTCGTTGCCAACACTGCTAGTGCGGCCTGACTCAATTTCATGTTTGTGACGGAAAAGCTTCTGTCGGGCAAAGCCCCGCCCATTGTCCAGTTCCCCATGAGTGAGCACACCAAGCAGGGTGCTCTTCCCCGCATCCACATTGCCTACCACTGCCACCCTGCAGACGACAAGACCAAGATGTTAAATCAATAGGCAGCCTTAAAATTTGCTCCTGAGGAGAAACTCCACTTGTTATGAGAGCTGGCTTAAGACAAGCATCTGACATAATTCAACAAAGCAAAATTTGCCTATCCATATTTCAAAGGGCATGATCTGGACCCCCAAAAAATATGGGCCAACATTCAAAAGGAGTTACACAATTACTAGTGGCTGCTAAATATACAATTGTTTAAGACACAAATTTTCAAAGGCACCATTTTGATAGTGCTAGCGAAAATTGCTCTGTTTCAGCACTATTTGTATAATACATGGGTGGAGTTAGGTTGGAGTATAAGCAATAACGCCTACCTATACATATTAAAGAGATATTCAGCCACTATATGTGTAGCTGTGCCATTTACTTAAAGACTGCTGAAAAAAATCTTATGTTAAAATTATGTTCTTACCTGATAATTTTTTTCCTTTAATCATACCAGACCAGTCCAGACTAATGGTTATGTCCATCTACCAGCGGAAGGAGACAGAGAAAATAATTCCAAGTAAACTGCCCCTTAAGGGTATCATGCAACCTGGAATGTTCAGTATTTCAAATAGCCAAGCAATGGTGCTCTGAAGTCTAGAAAACACAGTTAATACCAAACAGACAAAGTCTTGGAGCCAATATGCAGAACCTCACTGCTCCTGCTTGGCCAAAGGCAACTGCAACCTCCTCTCACAGTAAAGTAAGCAGGAGGGAATGGTCCATACTGAGCTTGCTCAAGCACATACAGATCTACCCCTGAATCTGGGGAAAGAACTCCGTGATGCCAAGTAACAGGAGTCATACAGAGCTGGCACAACAACAAGTGGCAGGAGATTGAAAAGAGAAGATTAAGTAGGCAGTGCTGTAGGACATCCCAGCGTATTGAAGCATCGTGGAACAGCCAGGGATACCTAAAGGAAACAACACTCTGACAGACTTTAGCCAGGGAGGGCATCTGGACTGGTCTGGTATGATTGAAGGAAAGAAAATTATCAGGTAAGAACATAATTTTTCCTTCCTTGTGTCATGTATACCAGACCAATCCAGACTAATGGGATGTAGCAAAGCAGTTTCCCAAAGAGGGAGGGAGAAAAGAAGAATGCAGAAGGTTGAAAAATCAACAAAGCTATACACACAGCAAAAAACTGATCAGCAGAAAACGATTCAAATATCCGAACCACCAGGCTACCAAAATGGAACAGAGTTAGACACTAGAAAAGGAACTGAAGCCGTAGGACGTAAAACAAACGTCCTGAGCAAAAGAAAAATTACGTACCCCGGACTTGTATCCAGCATGGTCGGATGAAGCGACCCTAACAAGTACTAGGAGTACGCAACCCCAAACAGTGCACCACACTTCATAGAAGAAAGGAAGCAAGGCCCAGGAACCACCCAGACCTGCGCCTAGTGAGAGAATCAAACTCCACAGAACAAGAGACTCCAGAGTCGAGAGAACCAATTAACTGGAGCGCTAGTCTCTCTAGGAGAACCATGAAAAAAAGGGCAGCAGCGTACCAGGGTACAACCGTAGAAAGAGTACTCCTCAACCACCTCGCTCTGGACTTAGGGTTGAAACAACAGAGCCAAGAGAACAAAAGGAGACAAAAAGAAAGAGTCAAGAGCCACACTGTGGAGAAAAGCCCTCCAAGGTGCCAAGTAGCCACAAAAGGAGCAGAGACTAATTCAGACTCCAGCAATGGAGAAGCTTCTTGCCAGCCACCAAGAGGCTACGGCAAGAAATGGTGCCACAGGAATGGTGGCTAACAGGAGACAAGACAGCCTTGTCTAGCAGTCTGAACTGCAGTATGCCACAATTGCTGAAAAGTTACTGTATCCAACCCGCAGAAAAAAGCTGGGGTTGACCAACAAGGTGAAACAGTGCCCAACAGGCAAAGGTGAAAATATGCCCCACAGTCAGAGACTGAACTGTGCTCAAGGGACAGAAAAGAAGTTGCGCTCATCAGGCAGGCAGAGAAGGATCCGTGTTCAACGAGAACGGAGTTGCACTCAAAGCACACAAACTGAGCCACGCACCACGGGCAGAGAAAGAGTTGCACACCTCTGGCAAAGATAGAAATGCACTGAACAAGCAGAGAAGAAGCTGAGAGTAACAGACAGAGGATAAGCAGTGCCCCACTGAAAGAGCTGGATATTAGAGGTACCTGCAGAACTGAAGCTGCGGTAGTGATGGAACTGTGTATAAAATGCAGACAAGGAGCTGCTTTCCACACGCACACAAGGAGCTGCGCTCCAGACGCCAGCAAGGAACTGCGCTCCAGACACTGGCAAGGAACTGCGCTCCAGACGCCAGCAAGGAGCAGCGCTCCACACTTCGACAAGGAGCTATGCTTCCTACGCAGACATGAAGCTGTATAGCACCTGCAGTCACAGAGCTGTGCTCCACTTCACCCAATTTGCAGAGAAGAGTTGTGCTAAACATACAGAGATTGAGCTACACTCAACAGGCGGTGGAGCTGCGCTCTGCACGCAGACAGGGAGCTGCGTTCCATAAGCAAAGAGAGAGAGCTGCATGCCACACATAGACAAGGAGCTGTGTTCCACAGGCAGACACAGGACTGTGCCCCACGCTGAGACCTGCAGAGAAAGAACTACACTCAACATGTGACAATGGAGCTGCGTTCAACATGCAGAGAAGAAAGGTTGCAGAATAAGCAGCAAAGGAACTTTACTCAACATGCCATGATAGAGCTGTCCTCAACATACAGCGATGAACTAAAGCGAACCTGGAACTGTGCCCAGCATGCAGCAATGGAGCTGTGCCCAGCATGGAACGGTGGAACTGCATGGAATAATGAAGCCATGCTCAAGATGCCGCGATGGAGCCGCGCTCAACAAGCAAAATGCATAGATGGAGTCCCGGGGAACAGCCAGAGAAGAAGGTGCTGTCAGGTAAGGAGCACAACTTGTGGAAATGCAGACCTGGCGCTGAACTCCCCTGGCCCAGAGGGACTAAAACTACAAGAAGAGAAAGCCCCGTGCCCCAAGAGACACTTTCAGCCCTCAAGTGGTCTCTGAGCCACAATGACCGCCCTCCTAGGCAACTGATACGGAGCAGCAGTCAACATAGAGAAAGAACTCCCGCCAAGAGGGAGGTAAGCATCACGGAGCTGGAATCATCAGACCATAGGGAGCAAAATGCATCCGCAAGGCAGTGAGGAAGAAACAACTCTCGCCAGGCCAGGAACAAAGAGGGAGCTGGCCACTAACACCAAACTGAAGAAAAACCAGCTAAGGGAGAGTCACACTCCACACCTAGAACAGAGCCACTTCCCTGCAGAAAAGTAGAGAAAAGCGCAGAGCTAAGAGGCGATAATCCAGATACACAGCAAAAGATCTGCTCAGTAGGAAAGAACTGCGTCCCTTACAGAAAAAGGAAGGAGTGCCAAATGTGCCAGGAAAGAGGCGCCTGAAACTAGAAAAGGCAAAATCTGCCTGTGCCAGGCTAAAACTCCCACCCGAAAGCAAGGGAAGCAAGGAAGAGCTGTAGCAAACTAGTCCTAAAAAGGCACATTCCCGTAAAGAGACAATGAACTGAGTCCAAGCAAAAGACTGGCAAGAATGGCGCTTCCGAGGGTACTCAGAAGAGGGATTTGAGCTAGTAGTTGCACACCAAGGGCAACTCGAACCCCCACCAGGAGGAAAGTACCCTGCAGACAAACCAGAGCAGACAGGAGGGATCCATGGGAACGAAAGAACTAGAACCTCCCTAAGAAAGGGAGGAAAAACTGCTGCCAAAACAAGAATCAAATAGCAGGGGCATCTCAAGCAAAATGCCAGAAGCAGCAGAGACCGGACAGTCTGAAAAAGAACTGACCAACAGCCGTGTAAGGCTGACAGGAATGAAAAAATAGCCCTGGACTAAAAAAAAACCGAGCCTGCAGCCAAACAGAGCCAGCGAGAGACTTCCCCCACTTTGGAAATGGCAGACTAAGACCTCCGAACCGCAAAGGTACAAGTTCCAGCAATGGGGCCGCCCTCTGAACCAGCCGCTGTCTAGAACCATGAAGAAGCAAAAAAAAAATTGAGTTTCGTGATCCAGGCACGAGCCGTGCCCCACAAAAAAAATCAAAGCAACTGGTACCAGCTCAGAAGGGTCCAAGATCAGAATCAGACGCCGGCCAGCAAAATTCAAAGAAACTTTGCAAGCGGCCCCCTAGAATACATTACCAAAGGTGGGAAAATAAATCAGGTAACAGGCAACAGAAAGAAGGAAAAACAAAGTTTCTTCTTCTTCTTTTTTTTTTTTAAACAACCTTCTTCACTAGAGACAGGAATTAAAAAAGGTTTACCTCAGAGGCAGAAAAGGAGGAAAAAAACAAAGTTTCCTTTTTTTCTTTTATAAACAACCTTCTTCACTAGTGACAGGAATAAATAAAGGCTCACCTCAGAGGCAGAAATTCAGATATACCTACCACCACAGAAGAGAAGAACCCCACAGGGGAGACAAGTTACTCCATGCCACAATCAACCATCACCCTGCTAGAAAGACAGCCAGGGGAGGAAGGGGAGGGGAGGGAACCAGGGTCACTGGATTATCACCCTAGCTGGCAGATGAGGAACTCAGGACCACTGAGTACCATCTAAAACTAGCCCCAACACGGCTACCAGCACACCCCTGGCTCCACTATTACCAGAAGAATCTGGGACAGGAGCTACCAGCCAGCAATCCAGAGCAGATGCACGATCTGTCCACCATCCACTAGGAGCCAGAGAAAATACTGAACATTCCAGGCTGCACGATACCCTTAAGGGGAGGTTTACTTGGAACTATTTTCTCTGTCTCCTTCCGCTGGTAGATGGACATAACCATTAGTCTGGACTGGTCTGGTATAGATGACAAGGAAAAAAGTTAATTCTAAAACAGGGTACAAAGTGGTAAATCACACCCCCCACTTTGGCAGTAGTTTAGTCATATACCCGTGGATGTGGATGCAGCTGCATGTAAATCACCTCTTACAAAATACAAACTGGCACAAAAGTACATTCTTTAAATGATACTTTTGCATATTTTGCCAGTGGATGTGCACAGGGGTGGAATTAGGGCAGAGCACATGCATAGATGATATAATCTGCCATTTAAAATAGGTACCTGTCTTTATAACACAGGCACCCTTATAAAATTACCTCCATGTCCTGCTCCTCCTAGACTTAGTATAAAGCTATGGAAATGCCAGCCAAAAGGGAAGTCTGGATGCTGGGTATTACCTATGTATTGTCTTGGTATGCTCATAAACCAGGTGTCTATGTTCCATTTCCCACAGCAACAAAGAATCCAAGCTGTTTGGATCGCACAGCCACACCATTGAGGGAGCATGCCAACTTCTGGAAAGTTCCAGAGCTTAAGCAAAGCACCTAGAACTCTACATGCAACCCCATTAGTGTGATCCATAAGGACTACTTACCCTTAGGAAACAAAAGGGCAGCCCAAAGATTATCTTTTTTTCAAACTTATTTTCAGAAAACATTAATTCCAACTGCAATCTGTACATGCCCTTTAAAGTTCTAGCATATCATAACCACATGTCACAATATAGGAAAATGTTCACAGAACAAAAGTAGCCTCTCCGCCAAACAGCTGCAGGGCTTTTAAGAAGTTCACCCATCCTCCCTCTGCCTCCTCACCTGACCTCCAGGAAGTCATTCTCACCCACGCATTTCCGTACAAGGTAATCGCGCACCTTGCCCCCAGCTTCCTGGTGCTCCCGCAGGAGAATCATATCGGCCCCAATCTGCTCAGCCATGCTGGTCACTGTGGCAACAGAGGCCTCCATGTCTGCCTCATTCAGACCATACTCCTTCCCATCTGAAGCAGAAATGGTGAAAAAGAAGTGTTATCATCTGGAGGATCACTGCTAAACACGACCTGCTGCCTTGTTCAGTAATCACTAGGTCAGTTAGCAAACTAGAGGACACCTTTAAAGATTTACAAACATGATCTGGAAAATCGAATACTGCCAGTCCCGCGAAGGCTGTATGGAAAGCCGGTTCAGCACCATGACAGCAGCAGCCTATTCCTGCTCCACCCCAGTATCAAGTTAAGAACAGTAATATGAAAAAGCACAACCATAAAATCCTACTGTGCAACAAGCCTCTCAGCTTGGAAAAGGGCATTTGATGTGCTGCAGTCTAAAGGATTCATGTTCTGATCCATCTGCTGACAGCCACTTGGGTCTGCGCTAAATATGAAGGTGGTCCACTCAAATCCAGGGAATGAAAGAAGGTAATTGTTGACTCTCTGGTAAATCCCTGCAGTGAAGGGATTGGTGAGTATCCCAAGTTACTTGGAAAGGAGGGAGTATCAGATTTTGCTATAATGGGAAGGAAGAAACAAAAAATGGCACTGTATGGTGTTTTATAATATATGTTTCTATTATGCACTAAAAGTTTTTTGACACTCAGATTGGCAGTCCTCTCAACTAAACTGTACAAGGTGGAGTTCCTACACAGCACCCATCAATTCTTCCACCATCACAGACATATCTTCAACTTTTGTTTTTTTTAAGACCACTGTTGTCCTGAGGTTGGGGGTGGGAGTTGTTGGACTGTTCAGATAGATGACATGTGTTTCTAATTGTGTTTTTGCATTACAATAAAATTATATTTGGAAAAAAAAAGTGCGAACAGCAGAGGTGTGCCAACTCAATGGCAGTGCTGCCTACTAAGTAGGTGATTCGGTTTTGATTCCCATGCTAGATGACTGGGGTTGCTGTACAACTAGAAGCCCAACTTCTCAGGACACATATACCAAGGCCTAGACAGACAAGAGTGGCCCTCTCACCCAGGGTCCGTTGTTGAAATTTGCTGGGCTGGGAGATATCGCCTTGAGTGAATCTCTTCATGAAGGTGGGTAATAAATTCCAATAAAAATAGACTGTGTAAGGAGGAGAGAATATTAAAATAATACATCCTCAACTCAGTAGCTGGGAGGTAAGGCCAATGCTGAGCAGACTTCTATGGTCTGTGTCCTGAAAATGGCCAAGAAAGGTCAAGATGGGCTAGAGAGATCTTTGAGGGCAACTTGAGAGACTTCAATGGTCTGTTCCAAAAATAGCAAAAGATAGGTCAGGATCAAGTATACATATTTTATATCATCTGGTATGGAATGTAAGCATTATTTTCTCTGCTGGCATGGTGGTGTGATATTGTGGCATCATATAGAACTGCCTATACGTTATAGGCATGGTAATAAATTGCTAGCTGCCCTGGTTGTGATGCCAGCATTCATTCATAGAGTGTAACCTGCACAAAGCGGCGGGTATGGCTCTGGCCATCTTGGGGGCAGACTGGATGAACCACGCAGGTCCTAATGTACCGTCATTTACTGTGTGTTACTGCTTTAACCCAGGTAGTTATAATAGACAGTTTAAAGCAGGTCCACAGTCTAGTAGAGACCAGCTTCTGACTGAGCTAGAAGCCCCAAAGATCAGGAAAATGGCCAGGCCACGGTGACAAGCTAAGCAGAAGGTGTCCTGCTTAATAAAAGAAAAAAAGGAAATAGCACTCACCGGATCCCTGCCCGATGACATGGATGGTCTCACCACGCCCCTCATCCATCCTCTCCCGCAGCTGGCGTAAAAGGCTGTCATACTGCTCTGCACTTGGACTCACCAGCACCAGCTGCAAAGGAAAACCACACTCTGACACACACCATATAGTGAAAAAATAATAGTTATAATGCAATTTTGTACCATGAAACGGCTCATCTACTAGAAAAAAAATGAAGCATGACTTGTTGCACTGTTCAACAGCTCCTGCTATCCGCTTTGCCACTAAAGTATGGCTGCTCATTCACCGGATAGCTCCAACTAAGGAAGTATTTGGAACCAGGCTAGCCCCTCTTTCACTGTACACCCTTCCCAGGCTACAAGTGCTTACAAGCCTTCTATTAGTTCACAATTCATAGTTCTCTATATTATATACCACCAATCAAATTCAATTGAACGGTCTACAAATCACAAAACTCAAGAAAAAAGGGAGATGAAAGGAGAAGACAATAGGTGGTCGAAATTACATAATATTTCTCAAACTACTCTAAGGAAGAAAGGGATTTTCAAACCGTCTCAACTCAAATTCTAAATAACAAAAACAGGTTTGAAATATTAGTTTTGTAGGTGTCTCACTTTGTAATTCTAAGATTACACAACCGGAATCTATTTCAATAAATCAACAAGGAACCTCAAACCTCCTAATAGGGAATATACTGCATAAAATGCACCATCCACTATTTACTCAAGGAGTAGGATACTATCACTGGTTCCAGTGAGGAGAATGGGAGAGAAAAAAAAACAACCGCAAAAACTCATGAATACATGAGAAAAACTGATGTAAGTACCGGTCGTTTACCGGATTGGTGGTTTTGAGGTGAGGTGTTTCATTTTGTTAATTTTATAAGTAGTGTAGGGGAGGGAGAGTTTGTATACCATCCGTTTTTCTCATGTATTCATGAGTTTTTGCGGTTGGTTTTTTTTCTCTCCCATTCTCCTCACTGGAACCAGTGATAGTATCCTACTTCTTGAGTAAATAGTGGATGGTGCAATTTATGCAGTATATTCCCTATTAGGAGGTTTGAGGTTCCTTGTTGATTTATTGAAATAGATTCCGGTTGTGTAATCTTAGAATTACAAAGTGAGAAACCTACAAAACTAATATTTCAAACCTTTTTTTGTTATTTATAATATTTCTCAATAAATGAGTGGACTAGTCAAGAGGTTTTGTCCAGACTTCAAAACCACACGTCCCTGGGCACCAGAATGTGTAAGAGACCTACAGCAAAATTAAGCCTTATTCCTTTCTTTCCATTCCCCCAACAAAAAGGGGTACTATTGTATATACTCGTGTATAAGTAAAAAAAAACATTGTCTTCAAAATCCCATCAATAAACCAGAGTCATCTTACTTATGGATCATTCTCATGCTAGCTTTATAGAAGTAAAGTAGACAGACATTGGCTGTACTAAGGTTGTTTGAGAGGATACAGCCAGTGCTATATATCTCCCAGGTGCAGAAAGAATTCTTAATTCAGGGTGAGCTTGTACTATTTCAAATAAAAGAGAAGAGGTTTGAAGGAGATGTGCCATATCAGACTGGGGAGTGATAAAAAGTAGCAATGGTTTAAAATCTAATGTTTTGAGTGGTTGAAAGTTTGTGTTTAGCATATACATTGAGAGGCGAGCATGTCTGCAGGGAACTGTGCATGATGATTATCAGCAGACAGCTAAAAGCCATTTGATTGGCTCATGGCTCAAGCAGTAGGTTCAAAGATGAAGTTTAGCTAAGATGGTGTGGAGAGGGTTGATGAGTGAAATTCAGATTTTTTTTTTTTTTTTTTGGGGGGGGGGGGGGGGGGAGGTAAAAGAAAACCAGGAGTGTGGGTGGGTGCTGAGAAATACTGATTCCCAAATAAAACATTCTCTTTGGATAGGAAGGGTGAGTGATTTGTGAAAATACATTTTGCTTTAGTGAATTTGCCAAAGTTTAGAGTGAGAGATGTATCAGTGAGTGATAAATATATAATCCTCACATACTGAAATCTGACGATTTAGCTGTTTCCTTCTGGCTTTAAGTCTGTTCTGACCTTGTTAAAATCTGTGAAGCTGTGGGCTATAGGAAGGGAATGGATTTGGGAAAGAGATGCTGAAGGGGAGGGAGCAATGTGGGACCCAGCTTCAACTTATACACAGGTAAACAACATTTTTGGTCATTTTTAGTCCCAAAACTGCAGACTTATACATGAGATTGACTTATAGACAAGTATATTCAGTATGCATATTGTTTCTGTGTTGCTTCCCATCTATAACTAGCTTAAGAAGTGAGACTGGATGGCACCAACAAATCGAAGTGGACCCTGGTGGGGCACAGGCCCACCAGCTCAGTCTACATTCCTTGCCTTACATTTTAAAAAAATAAACAGATGTCAGTGACATAGCAGATAAGGGAATGCCTACTGTATTACAATATAACACAGCTCTATGAAATGTCACAAGATAAAGAGACCACCCTTGTAGTAACCCATTTTTCTAAATACACAATGCCATTTACTTGGTCAAGTAGACATAACCTAATTTAAATTCTGATCTTAGGGTTTATCTGCAACCACTGAGCACTTTGGTGAAAGTCACTACACAAAGCAAAATTCAAAACAGACCACTACAGTATCCAAAGTAAAATCTTGTTAGCAGGACTATTGTGGTTATGACTAAATTAAAGTTAACTATCTAACAATCTAAAAGACACCGATTATTTCATCTACTCACCAACACCAAATCTATTCATAAATAAGGAACAAAAAATGTCTCCATTAACAAGCTGCCCAGTTGGCTGTCTGTGACAGATGCAGATTGCTGGAACCAGATTGGATTGTGGCATTGTGGTAGCTGAGAATGAATGGAATGTTGTGTGCCTAGCTCAAAACCTGGCAACAAAGGTGAAAACAGGAGCAGCTAAAAGGGAGTAGCAGACAGCATTCAAGTCCTTAAAGACAGTGTCCTGGACTGACCTGCTGATGGCAAGAGATGGTTCTATAATTAGGTAAGGTGAGATGCCTGCCTCAGGTATGAAACTTCTTGAAGCAGTAGCAAGGGCTCACAGAAGTTCACAGATCAAGTTTATTTACTGTATTGTAAATTAAGTTATCTAAGGCAGTGTATAATTGAAATAATAAATGAAAAGAAAAAGGGAAAGAAACACAGGGATGTCTAATTTACAATAAGCAAAATATCCATAAAGGTAGTTCTAGGGGATATGCTTGCAAAATATAGTAGGCCTTGTGCATGGCTTTGAACCTTAGGAGAGACAGTTCCCTCCACAGATCAAGTGGGATTTTATTCCAAAGGGAGATGAAAACTGAAAATGAAGCGGTTCTAGAAAGGTGAAAAAGAACCTCTAATAGCGCTAATAGGTGCCGATTTGAAGATCATAAGGAGCATAGGCAAGTAAGGAATAAGATGTCTAAAAAGACATGCCAGAGTGAAGAATTAGAAAAGTGAGATTAAGTATTTTAAAGTGAATCTGATACTGGATAGACAGCCAGTGTTCAGAGCAGATTAATGGGGTGAAACTTGAATTTTTTTACTCCATGTTTGAGCATGATAGCAGTATTTTGAATAATTTGCAGGCGACATACCTGATACTGGAGTAAACCGTGGAGAAATGAGCTGCATAATCCAGACAAGAGATGACAAGGGAGTGTATGAGAAGGTGACGTACCTGATACTGGAGTAAACCGTGGAGAAATGAGCTGCATAATCCAGACAAGAGATGACAAGGGAGTGTATGAGAAGGTGACGTACCTGATACTGGAGTAAACCATGGAGAAAATGAGTTGCATAATCCAGAAAAGAGATGACAAGGGAGTGTACGAGAAGACAAAGTGAGGGTTCGTTAAAGAGATCGCACTAAGCAAATTTGTCTAAGAATGAAGAAAGACTCTCTCAATCCACTGCTGTTTTGTTGTGACTGGCCAGCAAGGTGCCTTTCCTATTTCCTGTAGTCTCCCATGGTCATATAAGGCAGTGGCACTGAACAAGCAGGCAGGTACAGAAGACACTGAGGATGCGGGAGATATGTAAAGGGGGGAGCTGTTCTGGAACTGCTCCACTTCCATCCCCACATGTGCCGCATCATGAGTTCTGTCACTTGCTGCCTGATTAATTTCTGAGACTGGAAGCTTCTCATTGTCCCAAACCTGCAACTGCCGAACTTGGGTCATCTGATGGAAAGAGAGACTGGAGGCCAAAGGAGGAAAGATGATTAAAAGGATAGGGGATCCTGGCTTACTGTTTAGGCTGTTAAGGACAGAGGAAGAAAGACAGACTACCACTGTGAGAAGAGAAATGAGATGAGAGATGCTTACCAAGGGAAGGGGAGGTGTGGTAGATGTGTTAGTCCACTTTTAAAGGTAATCAATAGAAATAAAACAAAATAAAACATGGAAAAGAAAATAAGATGGGAAGATTAGGTTCTTACCTTGGTAATTTTCTTTCCTTTAGTCATAGCAGATGAAGCCATTACGTATGGGTTGTGTCCATCAACCAGCAGGGGGAGATAGAGAGCACTCAACTTTTCACAGTGCCTCATGGCCAGCCAGCTCCACTGCCTCTTCAGTATTTGAAGCTTCCAAAGCAGTATGGCAAACTGCAATGGGAATAAAATTAACTTTCCTCACAGCGAACGATGGCCCCCTAACAAGGGCATGAACTCAAAAAAGGAGGGAATGAACTCATCCTCCTGGAGGGAATAAACTAGTCCTCCACTTTGTATAAACGGAGGGAATACGTGCATCCTCCTGGAGGGAATAAACACATCCTCCCAAAACATGAACTGGAGGGAATGACCTCATCCTCCTATAACTGTAACAAGAATCCTGAAGACTGTTTTCCGACTCCCCAAGGAAGGAATATAACTTCAGGAAACAACAGCAGCACCTGAAATCAGAATCACTGCAATACAGACAATCATACAGGGAGGGTTCATGGCTTCATCTGCTATGACTAAAGGAAAGAAAATTACCAAGGTAAGAACCTAATTTTCCCTTCCTTGTCATCAAGCAGATGAAGCCATTACATATGGGATGTAACAAAGCAATCCCTAAATAGGGTGGGAACAAGCCACACCACGCACTAGCATCAGTGATCCAAAACGCGCATCCCTCCTGGCAGCTGTAATGTCGGGCGAAAGAGAGCTTAGAAGCCCATGTTGCAGCACTGCAAATCTCATGAAGAGATAGTGCTCCAGTTTCCGCCCAGGAAGAGGAAATCGCTCTTGTGAAGTGTACCTTAAAGGCTGCAGGCGGAGGATATGCTGAAAAGATAGCTTCTTTGAGCCAACGGGCAATAGTGGCTTTAGACGCTGAAGACCCTCTGTGAGGACCTGCAAACAGCACAAAAAGATGATCAGAGGTCCTGAAAGAATTTGTAATTCTCAGATACTGCAACAGAGTCCTGCACACATCCAAAAGGTGCAACTGCCCAAATGAATCTGGAAACTCCTCCTCAACAAAGGAGGGAAGAAAAACAGGCTGGTTTAGGTGAAACGCTGAAACCACCTCAGGCATGAAGGAAGGCACGTTCCGAACCGTGACCCCTGACACTGAGAATTGCAGAAAAGGGTCTCTACAGGACAGCGCCTGGAGCTCTGACACCCGTCTTGCCGAGGTAATGGCCACTAAAAAGACCGCCTTCAGTGTCAAATCTTTCTCTGAAGCACGCCGAAGCGGTTCAAAGGGAGCACCCTGAAGGGCCTTCAATACTAACCCCAGGTTCCAAGCTGGACAAGGTGCCCGCACGGGAGGACGGAGCCGAAACACCCCTCTAAGAAACTGTGGATGAGTAGTTAAGGACATGCCTTCAACCTTGCCACGCAGGGAGGCCAATGCTGCCACTTGCACCCGCAGGGAATTATAGGCCAAGCCTTTGTGTACACCATCCTGCAAAAAGTCCAGAACCGGTGAGACAGGAGCCCGCAACGGAGAAAGCGCTCTTGAAACACACCAGACTTCAAACTGGCGCCAAATCCTGGCATAAGCCACGGAAGTGGAGCGCTTACGGGCCTGCAGGAGAGTAGAAATTACCTTATTTGAGTAGCCTTTGTCTCTCAATTGCGCCCTCTCAATCGCCAAGCCATAAGACAAAAGCGGCAGGCGTCCTTCATGGCCACCGGACCCTGTGACAACAGGTGCGGAACCAGAGGTAAAGGAAAAGGAGCCTCCAACAGCATCTGTCAGACGTCTGCATACCAAGACCTCCTGGGCCAATCCGGGGCGATGAGCACCACTTCTCCTGGATGCAGCCGAATCCGCAGGAGCATGCGCCCTATCAAGGGCCACGGAGGGAAGACATACAGCAAGCCCAGGGGCCAGGTTTGAGCCAAGGCATCCAACCCGGCAGAGTGAGGATCCCTCTGTCTGCTGAAGAAGCACGGGACTTTGGCATTGGAACTGGTCGCCATAAGATCCATCACTGGCTTGCCCCATTTGGCACATACCTGCAGGAATACATCATCTGCTAGTTCCCACTCCGCTGGATCGATCTGATGCCTGCTTAGATAGTCAGCTTGCACGTTGCTCTGACCTGCAATGTGAGCTGCTGACAGGGACTGTAGATGCAGCTTGGCCCAGTGGCAAATTTGTTCGGCCTGCACGGCTAGAGCTCTGCACTGAGTGCCGCCTTGTCGATTTATGTAGGCCACTGCTGTCGTGTTGTCCGACATCACTCGGACAGCCAATCCTTCCAGAGTCACTTGAAAGGCCAGAAGAGCCAGAAACACCACTTTCAATTCCAGGCGGTTGATAGACCAACCCGACTCGTCAGGCGTCCACAGACCCTGGGCATGCTTCCCCTGGCAATGCGCACCCCAGCCCTTCAGGCTGGCATCTGTCACCAATAAGCACCAATCGGGGAGCGCCAGCGGCATTCCCCGCCGCAACATGCTGTCCTAGAGCCACCACTCCATACTGAGGCGGGCCGCAGGGAGCCAAGAAAGTCTGCATTGATAATCCTGAGATACTGGAGACCATCGTTGAAGTAGAGAATACTGTAGAGGTCTCAGGTGCGCTCTCGCCCATGGCACCACTTCCAAGGTGGCCGTCATCGATCCCAGCAGCTGGACAATGTCCCAAGCTCGCGGGCGGGGCATCCTCAGAAGCAGACGGACCTGATTCTGAAGCTTGCACCGCCTTTGCTCGGGAAGAAACACATAGCCCAAGGCTGTGTCGAACCTGGCCCCCAAATATTCTAGAGATTGCGAGGGGGTCAGGTAACT
Organism: Microcaecilia unicolor; assembly: GCF_901765095.1. Lineage (NCBI taxonomy): Eukaryota > Metazoa > Chordata > Amphibia > Gymnophiona > Siphonopidae > Microcaecilia > Microcaecilia unicolor. The sequence goes on along the minus strand of NC_044031.1, from coordinate 388,814,960 downwards.
TTTGGCCATATTGATGACCCAGCCCAGAGATTGAAGAACTGAAACCACTCTGGCTGTAGTTAGATGACTCTCTTTTTCTGAGTCTGCTCTGATGAGCCAGTCGTCTAGGTACGGGTGAACCCGGATACCCTCTCGCCTGAGAAAGGCAGCTACTACCACCATTACCTTGGAGAAGGTTCGGGGAGCTGTGGCGAGGCCAAAAGGCAAGGCCCGAAACTGGAAATGTTTTCCCAACACCGCAAACCGCAGAAACTTCTGGTGCGGGGGCCAAATTGGTATGTGCAAGTAAGCTTCTTTCAGGTCCAGAGACGTGAGAAACTCTCATGGCTGTATCGCCGCAATGACGGAGCGCAGGGTTTCCATGTGAAAATGCCGCACTCTTAAGGACTTGTTCAGCTCCTTTAAGTCCAGGATCGGGCGAAAAGACCCGCCTTTTCGTGGCACCACAAAGTAAATGGAGTAGAGGCCTAGACCTTGTTTGGCGGGAGGCACCAGGGTCACAGCCCCTATCTGGCACAGACTGTGCAAAGGTGAAATTAGATCTTACCTGCTAATTTTCTTTCCTCTAGACCCTCCAGACCGGTCAAGACGCGTGGGTTATGTCCTCCTACCAGCAGAGGGAGACTGAGAAAACACTAAGCTTTTGAAGCCTGTATATATAACCTGTGCAGAACCTCCACTAGCCAGTATACCCCTGACAAAGCAGAGAAACAAAAAACACTAACAACAACTAGCAACCCTGTACGTGGTCACAGTAAACTGCAAAAACAAGAAACATCTTCCGCTTGCTCTTACGGAAACATGTTCCTTTGCCTTTGATAAAACAGTTGGGCTTCTACAGGTGGACTATCAAAGAAGAGCCCCACCTGTCCCGGACTCCTATCACAAAACAGAAATAAACAGTCTGCAATTAGAGAAACAACAATTTACAGCAGCCAAGAATTATCCAACAAACACACCTCCTGGCCTCCAATACAGACAGGGCGGGCTCTTGACCGGTCTGGAGGGTCTAGAGGAAAGAAAATTAGCAGGTAAGATCTAATTTCACCTTCCTCAGCGACCCTCCAGACCGGTCAAGACGCGTGGGACGTACCAGAGCAGTAACTAACTTATGGGAGGGACCTACTAAGGCCAGAGGTCAAAATTGCTGCCCCAAAGCGCACCTCATCCTTTGCATGCACAGGAATCCTATAATGCTTCACAAAGGAATGCAACGAAAACCAAACCGCAGCCCGACAAATATCTAACAGAGAAATCATACTATTCTCCGCCCACGAGGCTGCCATTCCCCTAGTGGAATGAGCAGACCAGCCCCTAGGCACCACAGGACCCTTCACCAAGTAAGCAGATGCAACCGCCTCCTTCAACCACCGTGCTATGGTCACCTTAGGAGCCGCTGCACCCTTCTTTGGGCCACCATGAAGAACGAACAAACGGTCAGAGGCTCTGAAGTCCTGAGTTCCAGAGAGATAACAACTCAAAACTCTCCTGACATCCAGCTTGGCAATACCACGCTGCTCCGAATCTCCAGCCATATCACCCAACACTGGCAGAGAGATGACCTGATTAACATGGAACTCGGAAACCACCTTGGGCAAAAAAGGAAAGCACCGTCCGCAACGAAACCTTTCCCTCAGAAAGGACAAAAAAGCCTGAAGCTCTGAAACACTCCGTGCTGAAGTAATCGCCACCAACAAGACCGCCTTTAAAGATAAATCCTTACAAGATGCCGATACCAGAGGCACAAACGGAGGCCTGATCAAAGCATCCAAAACTAGCTTCAAATCCCACGGAGGCACCATCCGTCACTGAGGCGGACGCAGCAACTTAACACCCTTCAAAAAACGCACTACCTCAGGCACAGACGCGAAGGACTTTCACTGAAGCTTCCCACGAAAACATGACAAAGCTGCCACCTGAACCTTCAGTGTAGACAAGGCCAGACCTCTATCAACACCATCGTGCAAAAATTCCAAAACTTCCGCCACCGAAGAGTGAAACGGCCGAACTCGATGGTCTTCACACCAGTGCTCAAAGATTCTCCAAACCCGGACATACGCCAAGGAAGTGGATCGTCTACGGCAACTCAACATCGTAGCAAAGCCACTGGACGAAAGCCCCTTCTTCTTCAACTTGTGCCACTCAAGAGCCAAGCCATAAGCGAAAACCGAGCCGGATCCGGCATGATTATCGGGCCTTGACACAGAACTGATCCCAACAAAGGCAGGGCCGCCGCCCCTGCCAACCGCACCAGGTCTCCATACCATGGTCGACGCTGCCAATCCGAAGCTACCAGAATCACCCGACCGGAGTGATGTTCGATGCGCTATATTACTCGACCGACTAACAGCCACAGAGGAAACACATACAGTCACTCCCGAAGCCAAGGCAACAGAAGAGTGTCGATTTCCTCCGCTCAAGGGTCTCTTCAGCGACTGAAAAAAAAAAAAATCTCTGAACTTGCGCATAGCGAGCCGTTGCCCTAAGATCACCGAAAGTCCCCAGACCGACACAACTCACTGGAACACTGACCGAAGAAAAGACCACTCTCTGGGATCTAGAGTGTGCCTGCTGAGATAATCTGCATCTATGTGACCTACCCCGGCCACATGCGCTGCCAAGAGAGCCTGAAGATGAGTTCAACTGCGCCGCCAAGGCTCTTTGTTCCCCCCTTGACGGTTGACATATGCTACTGCCATGGCATTGTCACAGAGCACTCGGACTGCCTTGTGGCGAACCACCGACGTCAAGGCCTGGAGCGCCACCCGAATGGCCCGAGTTTCCAGCCGGTTGATGGACCACTCTGCTTCTGCCCGAGACCACCGGCCTTGAGCTACCTGACTGAGACAATGTGCCCCCCAACCTTGCAGACTGGCATCCGTGACCATTACCAGCCCCTGTGGGGACTCCAACGGCATTCCTTTCCCAAATTGCGCGGACTGAGCCACCAGCGGAGACTGAGACGAGGGGCCACCGACAGCGGACAACACATTTCCAAGTCCTGCGACAGAGGGGACCAACGACTGAGCAGAGCTGACTGTACCTGACGCATGTGCGCCCTGGCCCACGGAACTACCTCTATGGTCGCCGCCATCAGGCCCAGGACCTGACGATAAGTACGGGCCGTCGGCGCCTTCTCTGCAAGGAACCGACGAATCGGACCCTGTAACTTGGAACCAAAAGGCTGCACAAAGGAAAGTGAAGATAAGCTTCCGTCAAATCCAGGGAAGTGAGAAACTCTCCTTTCCTGACCGCACCAGTGACCGACCGCAACGTCTCCATCCGGAAAGAGGGCACCTTGAGTGCCGCATTGACCCTTTTGAGATCTAAAATGTGACGAAAAGTGTCCTCTTTCTTGTGGACCACAAAATAGATCAAATAGCACCCTGAGCGTTGCTGATCTGAAGGAACAGGAACCACGGCTCCCAACGCGAGCAGCCACCGCAGAGTGTCCCTCACTGCTGCCCTCTTGCTCCAAGACCAACAGAGGGATTCCAGAAACACTTCGGGAGAACAGCTTTCGAATTCCAGCGCACATCCGCCTCGAAACACCTTGAGAACCCACTGATCTGACCTGATTTGGGCCCAACTCTGGTAAAACAGACTCAGCCGAGCCCCAACATGCACCAGAGCCTGAGCCCGCACACCTTCATTGGGAATTGTGGCCTGAATACTAACCTCCCGCGGAAAAGCCACGCCCTCCGCGACGACTCTCACGAAAGAACTGTGTGCGCTGGAAAAACCGACCCCTAGAGGTCCTACTACTATTAAACATTTCTATAGCACTACTAGACTTATGCAGCGCTGTACAAATTAACATGAAAAGACAGTCCCTGCTCAACAGAGCTTACAATCTAAATTGGACAAACAGACAGCTAGGGGTAGGTCCCACTCGATCTGCCCGGCCTATACCGCTGAGCCTCCCTAAACCGTCCCCGAGAGGAACTAGTTCTGGCCCCTGCCTTGAACCGAAAATCTGGAAGCCATAGAACCTTGGTATCACTAAGACCTCACACTAACTTGTCCAAATCTTCTCCAAAGAGCATAGCTCCCTTAAGTGGCAGAGACCCACAACCATAGCCATATTTTTTGTCTGAAGTAGGCAACAAATCATAAAAGCCTCAGACAAAAAGGATGAACCCATGTCCAAGTCGGCTAACTCCTGACCCCCAGAAGAACCAACATCTACCGAATCATCCAGGAGCTTCTCGGCCCAACGAAAACATGCCCGAGCTACCAGACCCCCACAAACCGAGGCCTGCAGGGCTAGAGCCGACAAAACAAAACTACGCTTGAGAAAAGATCCCAACTTCCTATCCTGAGGATCACGGAGAGCCGTTCCTCCATCAACCGGGATAGCCGTAGCTATAATTACTGCCGTCACTACTGCATCTACCGTGGGAGCCTTAAAGGAATCCCTATCGTCCTGAGGGAGGGGATAAAGCCTCGCCATTGCCTTTGCCACCTTACACGGCAAATCCCATTCCTGACAAATCATCTCCCGGAGATCCTTGTTCATAGGGAAGGATCACGCCTGACGCTGAATGCCCTTCACCAACGGATCCTGGACAGTTTCCCCCAACGCCACCTCAGGACCAAACTGAAGGGTGGACGACACCTGATCTATGAGTTCTGACAGCTCATCTCTATGGAAAATCCGCACTACTGAAGGATCCTCTCCAGGAATCCAACAATCCTGCTCCTGAGAGCCGTCAATTCCATCTGACTCCCCCAGATCACTAAGCGCAGCTTCTGCAGCTACAGGAGAAAAACATTGCCTGTCCTCTGACCACTCTAACCGTGGTCTCTCAGCCAAGACGGAAATAGCCCCCTCTTCCAATTGGGGGAGGGGGAGGGGGGGTCCCGATCTCCAGGCTTGATACCGCGTCCAGACAAAATCTGGAGGAAAGCCCACCATTCCTGGACCGTCATTAGGCCCTTTTGTGCCAAAAACGGAGGCCGCAGGCCCAAAACCAGCCGGCTCCATGGGCCGCGTCAGACTCAAGATGGCGGCTGTTCCCGCCGAAACTGTTCCCGCTGACAGCGGTCCTGCCTACGCTCCCGCTGACCCGGAGACTCCCGACACCATCGATCCCTCCGCGGTCAAGTCGGGGGGTGCCGCAGCCACCTTTATAGGTGCACCGCAAAGCTACACTGAGCGCCCGGTGCCTCTACCCCTCGCCACGAGCACGCGCAACATCGGAGGAGCTGGGCCGCCATAAACCACGAGGGAAGGGAAAAGCTGTTCCGCAAACGCGCCAAACCAAAAACTCACTCACACTGCAAAAGCACTGGAGAAAGCGCTGCTCTCTCGTTCCAGCAAGGAATCAAAACCCCCGTTCGGTCCGCTGAAAATAAAGAAATAAATGCCCTTAAAGGCACAGTACTCCAACTCTGGCAGCTGGAAATTGTAAGGCACTCAAGGCTACAATACTGAGAAAGCAGCCGAGGCACAAAGCTGCCAAGCAAAACGAAATAGAATAACTGACCTTAAAGGCACAGTACTCTAATTCTGGCATCTGGAAATTGTAAGGCACTCAAGGCTACAATACTGAGAAAGCAGCCGAGGCACAAAGCTGGCAAGCAAAATGACATAGAATAACTGACCTTAAAGGCATCGTACTCTAACTCTGGCATCTGGAAATTGTAAGGCACTCAAGGCTACAATACTGAGAAAGCAGCCGAGGCACAAAGCTGCCAAGCCAACAGAAATAGAGAGCAGCACAGGGGGAGGGACCCAAACATAGGTGTAACACCCCAGGGGGAAAACTGGGCCCCACCAGACCCAGGGCCCCAAAGCACTTTTTTTTTTTTTTTTTTTACACACACGTACAGGGTACTGCAACAGAATAAAGTTTGGAAGGAAAAAATCCTACGACCCAATGACAAACTACCTCACCAGATTATTGGAGACTGCACAGGCTGTCAACTGCTACCTCTGCTGAGACTGAGAAAATACTGGCTAGTGGAGGTTCTGCACAGGTTATATATACAGGCTTCAAAAGCTTAGTGTTTTCTCAGTCTCCCTCTGCTGGTAGGAGGACATAACCCACGCGTCTTGACCGGTCTGGAGGGTCGCTGAGGAAGTCTCCTCTACCGCCGCCCGTTTGGCGGCAGAACCGCATCGGAATTCCACAAACACGTCTCTCACCGGGGCATCGAATTCTATTCAGTATCCGTCTCTGATCAGGTCCAAGACCCACTGATCTGCGGAGATTTTGGCCCACTCCTCGAAAAAGAGGGAAAGTCTTCCTCCAATGACAGGAAACGAGGAGGGGGCCGGCGCACCACCATTGAGAGGGTCGCCCCTGAACTCCAGGCCTAAAACCGGCACCTGCGGAACATTTGTCCGAGCGAAAGGAGTTTCTCTGCTGAAAGCGGGCACGAGAAGTGAACCCAGCAGCACGCCCCGGGCGGTACCTTCTAGCTTCACGGAAGCGAGGTCTGTAAGAGGAGCGGACCGCCTGGCCCTTAGAGGAAGGCTTCGGCCTATCTTCGGGCAAGCGCTGAGGTTTGGAATCCCCCAGGCCTTTAACAATGTTTTCCAGCTCCTCACCAAACAGGAGAAGGCCTTGAAAGGGCAACTTCACCAACCTTTGCTTAGAGGCCATGTCCGCCGCCCAATGTCATAGCCAAAGAGTGTGGAGAGCCGCCACTGCTACATCCATTTGTTTAGCCGAAGCTCTGACCATATCATAAAGGGCGTCAGCCAAAAAGGACAAGGCCGACTCCATCCGCGGAGCCTGTTCCACTGCCTGCTGTAACCAAGCCAGGCAGGCTCTAGCAGCATAACAACTGCAAGCAGACGCCCGAACAGTGAGACCTGCCAAATCAAAGGACCGCTTCAGAGCTGAATCAAGCCTGCGGTCTTGAATATCCTTCAGGGCAACACCTCCTTCAACAGGGAGGGTAGTTCTCTTTGTCACAGCCGTGACCAGGGCATCCACTTTAGGCATTGCAAAGCGAGCCAAATGTTCCTCACTCAGAGGGTATAATTGCCCCATAGCCCTGGCAACCTTCAAAGGTCCCTTGGGGTCAGCCCATTGAGCCGAAATAAGCTCTTGGATGGAGTCATGCAAAGGAAAAGCTTGAGCAGGCTTTCTGGTACTAGCCATCCGTGGATTAACAGAGGAGGCTGTGCCACTCCCTGGATCTTCAATCGAGAGGGCTTGTAAGGCATCTGAAATAAATGCTGGCAGCTCCTTGCGATGGAAAATCCTCACCGCAGACGGATCATCAAGATCCTGTGGTAATTCTGCACCCGACTCTGGCTCCTCAGACCAAGAAGCTCTGCCAGACCCCTCAGAATCCTCATAGCCCGACCACGGGGGGGGGGGTGCGCCGCGCCACACTCAGAAGAGGAATTAGCCCTTCTGCGTTTATCAGGATAAGAAACAGGCAAAGCCAACTCCAAAAGGCCAGGATCCACCGGGGGGGGGGGGGGGGGGGGGGGGGCAGGCAGAGGTTCCGAAGATCCCTGTGGAAGAGCTCTTTTAAGCCTGTATGCCTTATGCAGCATTAAAACAAAATCAGGGGAGAAAACCGCTCCCTGACTGCCTGGATCCTGCCCAGGGCTATTAGCCTCACTCAGAGGCCCCCTCCCCTCCCCCCCCCCCCCGATTCAGGGCTCTCCGTCGCAACGGAGGCTGCGCCATGTGGAAAATCCAAAATGGCGTCCGCTGCCAGCTCAGAGCGCGAAAGATTGCCGCTCGCCATGCTCGGGCCGGCTCTACGATTTACAGAGCCCTGCTGCTGATTTGCGCTTGCCACATTTAGAACAGTGCTTTACAGTCTTCGCAGCCATCGCCGAAAAACAGCGGTAAAATTCAAAATGGCGGTTCGTGCCAAAAACGTCCTGATCGCGGGCCCACCCCGGAGGAGTCAGAAAACACTCTTACCTCACTAGACTGAGTATCACAGCTCCGGTCCTGCAGAAGAATCTCCAGAAAAACCTCTTTTCCAAGATCACTGCGCTAAAGCGCTTTTTTTTTTTTTTTTTTAACGCTGTGAGGAAAGCAGAGGCAAAAGAGGTAAATAAAATCACTCCGGAGGCTCAGATAAGTGGGAAAGGCAGGGAAAGGCGAACCAATGTGCCTGCATCCACTGAGTGGGAAAGGACAGGGAAAAGCAAGCTAATATGTTCACATCCACGGGGGCATGGGTAAGGCAGGGAAAGGGCTGACCTATGTGCCTTCAAAGTGAAGCTGCTATAGCCTCTAACACCCCAGCTAACAACTGGCAAGCCAGGAGCCACCCCCAGGCAGATTTTTGATGGTGCTCGAAGAAGCTGCAGCCACCCTGCTTGGGGAGATAGAGAATACTGAAGAGGCAGTGGAGCTAGCTGGCCATGAGGCACTGTGAAAAGTTGAGTGCTCTCTATCTCCCCCTGCTGGTTGATGGACACAACCTATACGTAATGGCTTCATCTGCTTGATGACAAGGAAGATACCTTTTTTATTGGACATAACTTAATACATTTCTTGATTAGCTTTCGAAGGTTGCCCTTCTTCGTCAGATCGGAAATAAGCAAATGTTGGTAGATGACAGTATATATAAGTGAAACATCAAAGCATTTCAGTGACAGTCTAACAGGATGGGGATGGATAGGTGAGAGACAGGAAGAGTTAGGTGGAGGAGGGCCAGGGAGATATGCATGGAGATAGGAGGGTGACAAAGCAGTACAATCTTATGGTTTATAATGGGCTAGAAAACCCAGATCTTTGTTAAGTCCTATCTGGTGGGTGTCAAAATATTTAATCATTCTGACTTCAAAGGTCTTACGTTCCTGTATTGTTTTAAAGTTCCCTTTCAGGATTCTTACCATGAAATCACTGGTTCAGTGTTCTGGTTTTGTAAAGTGCTGCCCCACAGGCGTGACATCTTTATTGGTACTAGCTAGGGAAGGGGAGAAAGATGAAGGTTGGATAAGGAATACTAGTGCAAGGTAGAGGAGAGGAGGATGGAAGGCATGAAACAGGGGTGAGAGACAGAAAGAGGGGAAGCTCCTGATCAAAGTATGCAAAGGGGAAGGAGGGGAAGACCAAGAAAGTATATACTGGCAGTGTTTTTATGGATGTAGGTGATGTCACAATGGGGCTGTTGTGGAGACAACAGTCTTGTTTTGTATTTTCAGAAATAGACAAATTTAGTCCACATTCTCAGATCACCACATTTTACACAGTCTGCTGCATGTATGTCAGAAGGATACATTCAGAGTACAATCTAAAACAAATTGTGAAGGGCACCCTTACTGTGTGACATAATGGTGAGCCTCCCCTTTCTACATCTGCAGACTCACATTGTGATATTATATATATATATATATATATATATATATATATATACACACACACACACCACCCAAGCACTAATATAGAATGTTGTGGGGTATGTGTGTGGGAAATCTAGGAAGGTTGTGTGGCTAGCACTGTGTTTGTCTGAAATTGTCAGGGGGTATATGTACATGTGGGATGTAAGAATGTGGGTATTGAGAGACGAGTGTCAGAGGGTATGTATAGGGCATGTGTATATAAGGCACAGGAGTGTAGACCTGTACACACATGGAACAAGTAGTGCCACTGTTACATGTAAGATTTGTGCCTCTGTGCACAAGCACGCACATAGGTATAGGTTTCGATGTCTGCCACAAAGCCATGTCCTGCACTGTTCTTCTTATCACCATCTACTCCACATTCTATCCCTACGCTACTTCCCCTTCCAAATCTCTCAAGACTTCCACCAGTTTCCTCATAGTTACCTCCTTTTTCCTCTCAGAGCATCCTCCCCTCACCACTCATTCCTTATCCCTAGCTCCCAGCCCACATTCCCATACCTAGTCCTTCCTTCCTCTCCTCCACCAAGTCCTCTTTCACCTCAGCCACTATCAAGTACCTGTAATGAAATCCTGCTGGCTCCAGGGTATGGGGTTATCCACCATTAGACACCTCAGTCTGTGCTGGCAGTTACTACTTCATGTGCCAGTGAGGACTCAGACTTAAGTACCACAGCCATCATAGGACAAATCCTCTTCTAGAGCCAGTAGGGCTTGGGTCCCCACCAACATGATTTCATTGCTCTACCACCCTCTGCTTCTTCCATGCCAGTAGGGTACAGTCCCCACTGACACAATCTTCCTCACTCTGCTGCCGCATGCTTTCTCTTCCCAGCCAGTAGGCGTTAAGATTCCTGCTGGCTTGATGATTTTACTGGTCCTTCTTTCTCTTGTGCTGTAGGGGGGCTGGGTCCATTGCAGCCTGGGTGATGTTTGAAAAGAAGGGCCTGATTTCCCCCACCCTACAGTTTCTTCCTTTCTCTTATCTGTATGTATCTTTCGATTTCTGCATGTATATGGCTAGAGAGATGGACAAACTCAACAATACACAATGTTTTGTTGAGAAGTGTACCTAAAATGGGAATCAAAGGAGGCTGTTCTGCGAAAACAAAGGAGGCATGCTAAACTTTGTTATAACACAAGCAACTGATATTGGGACAATTCTTCTAAAGATAGAAAGCTTTTATCATGAGGATACAAGCAGAATAAGTCTTGCAAATATTCTAGTACAGCCAACTACCACTACATCTACATCTCAGATGGGATGAAGAGGTACACATGCCCGATGAAACTTCAGCATATGAGTGTGATGGAGCCAGAAGCTGCAGGTGCCTCAGAATTCAATCCATCCTTGGCTGAAGTCCTTTTTGTAGCAATAATAGCTGCGAGTTATTTAGAACATGTCCACTAACTTTGCAAACACAACAGAATGTTGGAAAACAGCTATAGATAAAGATTGAAAATATCTGTCTAGCACAAATTAGGTTCTGAAAACTTAAAATATGACCAAATTTGAAATGGAGGGAAAAAAATTAAATGTTCACAGAAAAAAAAAAGTTTTGGTTTATTTTCAGACATTTTTCAGTTCATTTTGCATCTTTGGGTTATTAGATCTTTTCAATGCAAGCAAAAATTGATCATACATACATTAATTTGTAGATTAATGCATAGTAAAAACATGATTTAAGGTATCCACACAAAAAAAAATGCATATTATCGCACACATACATCCCTTAAAAAATATGGCCTGATGTACAGTACGACTTCAATTATCCGGACTGACATCACATTGCAGTCTCCATTTCCCACAGGATAGTTGAAAAATTAAAAATTGCTTACCAGAAGGATGTGGAACCGTCCAGAGGTGGATAAAATGAAGCCCCCACAGAGCTCCACTGTATTGCGAGTGCCTGCGTGACATGAGTGGGTCACATTTATGTGCATGCGCGTTAATATGAGGCACGTGCTACTCAGCAGAGCTTCACAGGCCTTCTTCCTATCCAATTTCAGACAGTGCCATCTGTATCCTTCTGGTGAGTAATTTTAATATTTCATAGGTTTGTCCAATCATCCGGACTTATGATTATCCAGACCACCCCCTGCCGAGGATAGTCCAGATAATCAGTGTCATACTGTATTTCTATAGGAAAGGGAGCTCCAGCACTTACAGAGTACAACCATTAAAACAAGAAAAACCCCCACACACACGTGCACAGATCCAAACACACATAATATTCCAGGAGGCATGCTTCCCATGTTTTCCCCAATGTGCAACTCCTTCTACTGACACACACTTATCTGTGCTGGGTTAGCAGGTCATGATTCGGATTCTTTTCTTGTAAATTCTATTCTGAAACCTTGCGACTGAGCCCTATAGCTTTCTTATTAGTTGCTAAGTACAGTGACATCTAAGGCCAGATTCAGTAAATGGCACAAAAAGAAAATAGGCACCAGGAAAAAATCAGTGCCCAGCGCTGAGCACCCTTTACAGAATAGCACCTAGCAGGGATTCTTGCACCCTGGGCATGAGGACTTATGCCAGCTGAAACCCAGTCTAAATCTTGGCATGCAACTTGGTGTGCATCCCCAAAATTCTATACCATTGCATGTAATTCATTAGAAAACCCCTGACCTGCCCATGCCCCTCCCAGAGCCACACCCCTTTTGGGTTACGCACAAGAGGATTTGGGCACGGATCGTTATAGAATTGTGCACAGCCAGATCCATGCGCAAATCCAACAATGCTAATTAACATCAATAATTGATTAGATAGGGACAAGATGGCGTCTGAGCAGAATGTGTAGGGTAAGGGTTCTCGCTTCTTCGGCTTTTACCTGTTCTCCTTCAATGTCTAAGAGAAGAGGAAAACAGAGGGTTTTTCCCTCCAGCCATTCCTGTTACTCCATCTCCACGTCAGATGGTAATTACATCTTATACTGTCCCTACAGTTTCAGGCGTTTCTGCTGCTGAGTTTGAGGAAGAGCCCAGCTTGGATGGTGACATTTCACTGAGCCCAGGAGGATCTTCTCCACCTCCTTGGTTGGAATCTCTGCTAGTGTCTACTGAGTATGTTACGGAGGGCCCCTAAACCTGCCTCTCCTCTCAACCCATTCTCTATTTGGTAGATAACACTCTCATCCTCCCTGTCCCGTCTGCGCGCAACCTTGGAGTCATCTTTGACTCCGCTCCCTCCTTCTCTGCTCATATTCAGCAGATTGCCAAAACCTGTCGTTTCTTTCTCTATAATATTAACAAAATTCGCCCTTTCCTCTCCGAGGACGCTGCCAGGGCCCTTATCCATACCCTTATCACCTCTCGCCTAGACTACTGCAATTTGCTTCTCGCTGGTCTCCCGCTCAGCCATCTATCTCCTCTTCAATCTGTCCAAAACTCTGCTGCGCGTCTTATATTCCGCCAGAGTCGCTATACTCACTTTAGCCCTCTCCTCAAGTCGCTTCACTGGCTCCCTATCCGCTTCCGCATACAGTTCAAACTTCTGCTTTTGACCTACAAGTGCACCCACTCCGCAGCTCCTCAGTACCTTTCCGCTCTCATCTCTCCCTACACTCCTTCCTGTGAACTCCGTTCGCTAGGTAAATGTCTCCTGTCGTCCCCCTTCTCCCCCACTGCTAACTCCCGGCTCCGTTCCTTCTATCTCGCTGCTCTCTATGCCTGGAATAGACTCCCTGAGCCAGTATGTCAGGCTCAGTCTCTGGCTGTCTTCAAGTCTAGGCTTAAAGCCCACCTCTTTGCTACTGCTTTCGACTCCTAACCATGACTCTCTTACTCAATACCCCCACTTATCACCCCTACCACTGCAATTTCCCCACCCCTAGCTGTCTGTTCGTTTGTCCAATTTAGATTGTAAGCTCTGTTGAGCAGGGACTGTCTTTTTCATGTTGATTTGTACAGCGCTGCGTAAGTCTAGTAGACTATAGAAATGTTTAACAGTAGTAGTAGTAGTAGCTGGCAAACCGCGCAGCCAGTTCTTCAGACTTCCCCATAAGTTTGTCATCTGTGCCAATGTCGCCGGATGCAGGGCAGAAAGGAGGTGATCTGCAGCCAGAGTCCCGTGGTGGTGAGAATGTGGAGCAGCAAGAGGGTCCAGGTTTGTCTGGTCCTAAAGCCATTGGAGAACAGGCTAGAGTACTCCCTCTCAAGCCGCTGGTGAGATGGACAACAGTAGCTATGGAGGCACTGTGATCTGCTATGGAGCACCTTTATTCGATATGTGCTAGTTTTAAAACTGTTTCTTTAAACTCCTTGGCTAAGATGCAAAGCCTTGAAACTAACACAGCAGCATTCTTCTGGATTGGAAAAACTGGAGAAATCTTACTTAGAGGTTAAGAATATGCTGGCCCAACAGGCTGGGAATAAACCTTTATTAACGAGAAAGATTGAGAACTTGGAAAATCACAATAAGAGTTAAAATTTGAGATTTCTTAATTTTCTGGTATCTAAGCTGATGGGAGCCAAACAAGTTTCTTACAACAATTTTGAAAGTACCAGCCTCTAATATTCCTCCTGTTCATGAAATATATTTTGTAACATCTTCAAATCTGGCAACTAAAAGTGACGGAAAAGACTTGAACTTAACTGAATTTTTGGAATCATCAGACATGGAAGTTTCTGGAAAAGCGACTTTGCTAGTTTCTTTTGTTTTCTACAAGATAAGGAAATGGTGTTAAGACTTTATTATAATAGGCTTAAGACTGTCTTGTCTCTAAGTGCTTATTTTTCCAGATGTCTCGAGATGAAAACAGCTAAGGAGAAAGATATTTCTATCTTATAGGCAAGCTACTCTAGCATTAGGAGTTGTATATTTTCTATGACGAGCTCAATTGCTATCTTTCTTAGAGGGCAAGGGTGTGTCTGTATCATCCTCTAGCACTTCCTAGTGATTTGTCATACTTTGTTTAACAGTAGGGTTAGTACTCAGTTTCTCTTGTTAGCTTTTCTTTTTCTTGTCACTTTTATTTTTTCCTGTTGTGGACTGTATATTGTATTTTGCTTACATATTAATAGTTGGCTAATGTTAGCATGCTTGATGTTTTTGGAATTTCTTTCAAAGCTTACTCTTTGATTTTGTATATCATAAATACAATACATAAAAGGATTAGTTATTTATTTGCACATGGATCTCAAGATCATGCGCAAATTTGGGCACCGTTTATAGAATCTAGGGGCCAGGTACTTGTGAAACAGGATACTGGGCTAGATGGACCATTGGTCTAACCTAGTATGGCTATTCTTATGTTGTATTGGCTGCAATCTTCAAGTCTTGCCACAGGTTCTCTCCTCTTGGATTCAGGTCTAGGCTCTGGAAGGGCCACTGAAGGATATTTATCTTTCTTCTTGCCCAGCCACTCCATTGTTACTTTAGCTTTGTGCTTAGGAGCATCATCCTTCTAAAAGGTGAATTATTTTCCCATCCCAGGTTCTACAGCAGATTGGACCGGTTTTCTTCCAGTAATGGGAAAAGAGAGGCTTGTGCAAAATATAGGCAGATCCTGAAAACAGTGGTACAAGTTCAAATAAAGGGGGCCCAGAGAGGAAGAATTCATTTTACAACATACAGGAATGATTGCAAATGGGTCCTCTTCATCCCCCCCCCCCCCCTTGTACTTCAGGAATTACATGATGGAATTTATACCAGGAGACATTTGGGGTATGTCTATCAACTTTGCATTGGTTTGGAACAAGTAAGACATGTACCATCCCCTGTGCAAAATATTGATTTTGGGAGCAAAAAATTCCACTTTAGTCTCATCAGAGCACAGAACTTTCTCCTACATCAATGTAGTGTTCCTTTGCAAACATTACCCAACACATCATTTGAACTTTCTTGAGAAGTGGCTTCCTTTTTGCCACCTTCTCATACAGGCGTTGTTCTGTCACACTCTTGAAATTGGAGAAAACGTTGGCTGTTCATCAATCTTCGTCACAGAATTCTACAGTTTTTAAAGCAGGGGTTCTCAAGACACACCAAGCCACTCAGATTTTCAGAATACCCATAATTAAAATATGTGCATGAAATGGAGGCAGTGCATGTAACTTTATCTCATGCATATTCATTGTGGATATCTTGAAAACCTGTTGGGCTTGGTGCATCTTGAGGACTAGTTGAGAACCCCTTTTTTTTTTTTTTTTTTTAAGTACTCTTAAGCCTCCCCATGCCCTTCCTCAGCAGTTTTCTTCATTCACAGTTACCAACATTGAAGGGATGGCCTGACTGAAAGTGTTTTTGTAGTATTCAACTGGTTCCACTTTACAACAATGGAGCCAAGAGTATCCCAAGTGAAAGTTGTGATGTTAGTAGCAACATTCCATGCTCCCAATCCTGGGGCAAGCAGTTACTTCCCCATATCTGTCTCAATAGCAAACTATGGACTTTTCCTCCAGGAACGTGTCCAAACCTTTTTTAAACCCAGATACACTAACCGCTGTTACCAGCAAAGAGTTTCAGAGCTTAACTATTTAAGTGAACAAATATTTCCATGTAACTTCCTAAGTGTCCCCTAGTCTTTGGAACGAGTAAAAATCTATCTACTTCTACTCATTCTACACCATTCAGGATTTTGTAGACCTCAATCATATCTCCCCTCATCTGTCTCTTTTCCAAGCTGAAAAGCCCTAACCTCTTTAGCCTTTACCTCCCCTTTATAATTTTGGTCACTATTCTTTGAACCTTTTCTAATTCCACTATATTTTTTGAGATACGACAACCAGAACTGAACGCAATACTCAAGGTATGGTCACACCATGGAGCGATATATTATTTTCAGTCTTATTCAACATCCCTTTCCTAATAATTTCTAGCATCCAGTTTGCTTTTTTGGCTGCCGCACACTGAGCAGAAGATTTCAGTGTATTATCTACAAATTTTCTTGAATGCTAACGCCCAAGGTGGCCCCTAGTATGAGGTAACTATGATTCATATTATTCTTTCCAATGTCCATCACCTTGCATTTGTCCACCTTAAATTTCATCTATTTATTTATTTATTGCATTTATATCCCACATTATCCCACCTCTTTACAGGCTCAATGTGGCTTACAATACATCATGGGTACTGGAAATAGAAGTGAATATACATTAGGTTTACAGAGGGTTTGTGTTACATGGTGGTGAATTACATGATGGTGTTAAAGCAAAAGACATTATAAGACAGTTCTAGAAGTTCAAAGATTATACAGTTACACATGTTGATCTTGGATGCCCAGTATTCCAATTTCCTAAGGTGTTCCTGCAATATTTTACAGTCTGCACGTGTATTCAACCACCTTGAATAGTTTTGTGTCACCTGTCACTTCACTCTGTGTTCAGATTTCTATATCACTTATAAATATGTTAAATAGCACCGGTCCCAGTACTGATCCCTGCATAACTCCACTGTTCACCCTCCTCCATTGAGAGAAATGACCATTTAACCATACCCTCCATTTTCTGTCCAAAAACCATTTTCTAATTTTCAGACGTCTGGCGAGTAGCTGTATGAAGATTTGTACGATAAGGATATCTTATATTTTGAAATACTGTTTTATTCTTAAATCATTGTATTTCAGCTATAAATTATTCACAAAAATACCTTTAACTTTGACAGAAAATCTTACAAAAGATATACATTTAAAACAAGCCCACCAGATCTCTGAGCAGAGTACAAATTTGCATTATCCCTTTAAATCAACCTTAACCTCTCTGAATCTCTAACTATAGTATCCTTATCTTCAGTTGATTATCCAACTGAACTTCAATTCTTTAGGTGCACCAGGCTTCAGTCTGACAGTATCACTTTAAATTCTGTATTGAAATGTCCTTAATCCCCGTTTCTTCACAACCTGCTGTTGTTATTTTGCTATTATTATTCTGCTGCCTGAGAAGCTGTGCTCCACCTCTACCTAATATTCCACTTAAAAGGGGGGAAAGATTTAAAGCTTTACAACTTCCAATGTCTTTACAGCTGGCAAAAATCGCTCCTGCTGCTTTTCAGTTAGCTCTGTGAAGGTTATACTTCAGATTCCATTAGTCTCTACACAACTGGGTGTTTCACAAAACACGTGTCATCAGGAGACTAAACTGCTATTAGTAAAATTTCTTCATTCATAATCACTTCAGTGTGAGAATTCTATAATATGGCCAAACTGAATCAGACCAATGGTCCATCTAGCCTTGAATCCTGCTTCCAGCAGTTGCCAATTCAGGTCATAAGTACCTGAAAAAAAACTCAGATAGTAGCAAGATTCATGCTTTTGAAATAAGAGATATTTCTGAGAGTAATGATTCTAGTTGTATGTGGAATGAATTTGTAGAAGTTAAAGACTATGAGATAAGTAAATTAGTGAGTGGTCTCACTCCCACCCAATCAACTTCTGATCCCTGTTCCACTATTTTTTTCATCCAGTGGTGGACATAGGTCCATCCTTAGCTCAGATTATAAACAGGTCACTAAGCATGGGGGAAGTACCAGCTATTATGAAGATTGTAACAGCGAAACCATTGTTAAAGAAAGGTTTGGGAGACTTGACAGAACCTAAAAGCTATAGACCCATTTCTGTGTTACCATTTTTGGCTAAAATGGTAGAAATGATAGTGTTGAAGCAGTTGCAAGAATTTGTATTGACTCAAGGCATCTTGAATTATTTTTAGTACGGTTTTAGAGAAAACCATATAGTGTTGAACTTCTCTTGTTATCTTTGATTAATGAAGACTAGGAATAGATCAACAAGTTAGATCTCGCTTCAGCTTTTGACATGGTAAATCATTCAATATTGTTAAAAAATTGTTAATGTATGGAATTGGTGGAAAATTGCAATGGTTTCAATCGCATTTGTGTAACAGATCTTTTGTGATTAAAATTGGTGATGAATTATCAGCCTGTTATAAGATAGGGGTGTGCTACAAGGCTCTGACCTATCTGCATTATTTAATGCTGATGATATTCAATTTTACTTTCCAATTACTAATAACATTAAGAAGTTAGCAGGGGTTTGGGGTATATATCTGGATGTTATATCTGATTGAATACAAGAGCATGGTTTGTCATTAAATTTTTTCAAAAACTGAACTCATGTATATTGGCAAAAACTTGAACCCTCTTCTGTCTACAGTTTTGAGATACCAGGTTTTGTATCTACATGTAAAATCAGTCATTCAAAATTTGGGAGTGTTGTTAGTCACTTGGGTAGGCAACCACAGATAAATTATGCGAGATTGACTGCTTTTTTTTTTTTTTTTTTTCACCTGTGAGGGTATTGAACAGATTGAAGGGAATGGTTCCTGCAAGTGATTTCTGTACAATTTTGCAGAGCCTGGTATTATCTCGATTAGAATATTGCAATTCCCATTTGGGCTTAAATTCATCTAAGATGCAGGCTCTGCAAATTTTTCAGCTTGTGGCAGCGCATTTTTTTTATAAGACTGAAGAGGTTTGAACATGTTTCTCCTAGTAGTCCCACACTGAAAAGTTTGAACTGGTTACCTGTAAAGTTCCGTGTATATTTTAAAATTTTAACTTTGATACACCATCATGTATATAGTAATGTTCCACAATATTTCTTGAATTGTATGAATATGTATGAGCCACAGCACGATTTGTGGTATCAATGAAACAGTTGTTTCAACATGTTTTGCAGAAACAAGGAATTGTACCTTTTCAATAGGTAAAGAGAATTTATGGAACCTTTTGGCAGTTTATTTAAGAATTTGTGCTAATCACAAACAATTTAAGAAATTGTTGAAAACTTTTTATTTTGTAAAAACATTTGATGGATAGGATAGAGTTCATTTCTTTGGCAGTTTCCCATGGTTTGCTCCATCTTGTTTATACTGAATAAGATTTATGATTTCATGTGATTGTTTTGTTTGTTGTATTTTTTTTTCTCTTGATATTATGATTGTTTTGCCTTGTAACCCACTTTGACTCCAAAGCAAAGATATACATTTTGTTAAAATAAACACACACACTTACACTGTAACTTTTCTCTAATCTGTATATTTTAAACAACTTTATTCTAGAGTTTTTTTGGCTGCTCTATGTTTGGCATCTTCAGACCTTTGCTTCAAAATTCCGTTCAAACAATCAAATAGATTCTTCATCCAGGGATATTCAAGTTAGCTCAATTATTGTGATTGGACACAGGTGTGCTCCAATTGATCATGCGACTTGCAATTTTTGGAAATACAGCTAATTTGAGCTTGCTATATCAAAGGGTGAGATGACATATAATCAAGACTTTGCATTCTTAAATAGTTTTTGAATATTTCTATAAAATTGTTGGCTGTATAAATTACTGAAACAAACTCTTACTTTAATACATTCTGAATTATATTTAAACACCAGAATGTGAAACACATAAGGCTGTAAAGACTTGCAAAGCACTGTATCACCTCATGTGAAATGTAAACCCATCTCTGGGTACTAGAACTTGCTTACATGACTGTGAGTTACACACAGAAATGCAAACCACACACTCTGCAGTATTCTATAAGAATGGCCAAACTGGGTCAGACTAATGATCCATCTAGCCCAGTATCCTGCTTCTAGCAGTGGCCAATTCAGGTCACAAGTAACTGACAGAAACCCAGATAGTAGCAAGATTCATGCTACTGATCCATGGACAAGCCATAGCTTCCCCCATGTCTCTCACAACAGAATATGGATTTTTCCTCCAGGAACTTGCCCAAATGTTTTTTACACCCAGAAACACTAACCGCTGCCACATCCTCTGGCAACAATTGGCAGAGGTTAACTATTCACTGAGTGAAAAAAAAAAAACATTTAACACAGGCACACAATTCACTTAGCATATAAATTCAAGGGGCCATACACAAAAGGTAGCCCCCACATTTATACACACTTAAATTACGTTAGGTATCAATATGAGTGTGTGGCACTATGGCAACTGCTGGTTCATAAATACCAACCTATGCTAGTATTCTGGAACAATCTAGGCACCCAGATGGTGCTGTAGAATTAGGGAATAATGCACTGCATCTTAGTGCCTAACTTTTGGCACCCTTTACAGAATTGCACCATAATTAGCTAGCAGCTTGCATCCGTTTCAATTATGCCAAAACTGGTTTGACTTTGGAAGGACATTGCAAAGTTCACAGTCATGTGGCCAACTGATACCAGCCTCAATGGAAGAGACTTGCAAGGCTGCAAGATGGACCTCTGCGTATACATTCATATTACATTGTGTGGATTCAAATGCCAAACACAGTATGATGCTAGCACAGTTCATAGCACCATGCTTTTTGTCCTGCTTTCAAAAAAGATTTGCTTTGTACAAATTTAGTTCAATAGTTCTGAACCTAGTCCTCAAGACATCTCAGTTAGTAGAGTTTTCAGAATAGCTGTAACAAAATATTCATGAGATTTACATAACCATTGCGCATATTCTGAAAATATGGCTGGAAGAGAGCATCCAGAGGATTGGGTTGAGAACTACATTTTCCTACGTCCACAATTAGCAGAGTAGGGAATGTCCTCCAATGATTCATCCTCCAAGATTGACTATATGTCTTCCACAATTTTCTACTGTTCCAGCTCTGGATTGTATGTCACTATCAGGGGTATTTTTGCCATAGATTTATTTCCTTTGTGTGTTTGCCTTCAATCGTCCTGGAGATGATTTGGGGTTTGTACATTATTATCTGAAGGTTTCAGTCAGGACTCTCACGTATTCATCCCTATCTCAGATATCTGTTTGCTGGTTTCTTATATATAGATGTTTGTAGATAGCCATTGTTCACAGAAAGTCTGGTGTCCAGAAAATTAATACATGCTACAGTAGTCCACTTTGAATCTAGCTGATAGTATGTGTTAAAAAAAGTTGTGAAACAATCTATCCAAAACAAAAACATACCAGTAATATTTGATAAGTTTAATTTCCAAAATGTCTCTTCCTGTTATGCCAGGAAGAGGTTGGCATCCTGCTATCCATGATCTACTACAGATAGATTTCATTAGTGAAACTGCAGTACGTAAAAATAGCTATACTGTGTCAGAACAAGCTGGCCCACTATGCTGCTTCCAACAGTAGCTGTAGGTCAGGATGAATTTACATAAACACTAATAGTTTTTGGTGTGCTTGAGGCCCAGAGTGAAAGCTTTTAGAAATCTGTCATATGCAGTTATGCCATCTACATAGGGAAAATGCTACATAGCAGTTCTACATCTATGGTGACCCAAAGAACATCAGGCAATAGCTGCTGCTATTGTTCAAGAAGTCTGTAGCATCTTGCATGACACAATATTGTGAACTAAGGGATTTAAAACCTCCTAAATCCAGATATGCCCAAGTATGCAGACGCCAAATATGGATAGGCTGCTAGGTTCCGGGTCTGTAGATTTTAGCTAGCATAAAGATGGAGAGAATGGTGTGAATTTTCTTTTCACCATAGGCCTGTACTGCTTTAGTATATGGATTTTATTATTATTATAGTCTAGTGTGAGCACCCCTGTTTCCTATAATACATATTGTTAAAGAATCCCTTATGACACTGCTAGAATAGATTCCATTTGATTTATACTTGCAGCAGAAAGGCTACTGGTCCATCCATTCTGCTCAGTTATGCCTGTCCACACTCCAAGAACATAAGGGAGCTGCCGCTTAAGATTAAAAACAGAACTTCCTTTATATGCCAACAGATGAGCATACAAGAGTTTCCGTTTAATCCAATACTCAACTCTCTCCATCCACATCTTACCACCAATCTTTGTATCCATCTTTGTAAAAGGAGTTCTAAACAAATCTCCACCTTATGTAAACCTAGAAGAAAATTACAGGAGCATTCACAAGGATTAACTCTCATATTAGCAGCCTGCCTTTTAAAGTTAAAAAACACTGTTAGTTTCATGCTTCCTTACCACACAATTGTGGCCACTATTACCAAGTAACTCCATCATAGCCCTTTCACTAGATTTTGTATTCCACTGGAAAAAAATATGTTCATGGCATCTAGATATTCCCCCTTCTCCAGAAATTCATACTTGGATAACTGAAATCTCGCACTATGTTTGGCTTTAGTAGCCTATCTAATCTATTGTCAACGTTTTATAGTTTTCTACCCTTCTGGTCTGCAGAATGATAGATTATAGCAGAGGTATGCTACTATCGCACTTGACTTTCCACAAACAATTGCAAAACGAAGTCTCTTTCCTACAGCATACTTAGGCTAGAGAAGGGCATCCAAGAGGTGAAATGTTTACTCTATAGCATACTTGTCATACTTCAGATTTGTGGATGTTTGGCGCACAGATGGCACTGATTTCTCAGCTTATTTTGTCCATTATCATAGCCCCTTTAGCAAGTGAAACAAGAAACCCTGGCAGTTTAAATAAAGCATCTTGGTGAATCTGGATGAGAAGCCTAAGGACAATGGAGATCCTATATAATAATACTCACCTCCAACGTTCAAATGTGCTTGGGACTGTTCCTCCCTCGGAGGTGGTCTGCTAGGCAGGCACGCACTGACGTCACTGACAGCTGATTCCAAAGCAAGGGGAGGAGTAGGGAAACACGCAGAGTGTGTTTCCCAATCCCTACTCCTCCCCCTGCCTGGGAATCAGCTGTCAGTGCGCCGCTCCCTGCCACTTCGGAGCAAATGGCAGGGAGCTGGGCAACAGAGACCCCTCACCCAAGTTCCACACTGCACCCCCCCCTCCGATTACAACAACCCCCCCCCCCCCCCGCGTTACGGCCCACTGGACCCCCCTTCTCGGCGAAAACCATCCCCCGCCGCCGTCCAGTACCTGTGCTGACGGGGGACCCCAACCCCCGTCAGCCGAAGTCCTGTGCTGGCCTTCGCGGCATTGCTTCAAGTTCCTCTGCGTGCGTCTGACGTCAGACGCATGCAGAGGAACTTGAACAGAGGATCATTGAAGAAGCAACACTGTGAAGGCCAGCACAGGAGTTCGGCTCACAGGGGTTGGGGTCCCCCGTCAGCACAGGTACTGGACGGTGGCGGGGGATGGTTTTCACCGAGAGGGGGGGGGGGTCAACAGGGTCACGAGGCTATGGGCAGGTAAGAGGCATCCCCTCCCAGTCCTTTTCCAGCGACGACGCCCCTCTGGGAGGGAAGCAGCGCCCAGGTTGGCTGGAAGGGGGCGGTGACCGGGCCGGCTCGCAAGGCTATGCGTGGGTAAGAGGCATCCCGTCCCCTCCCGGTCCTTTTTCTGAAGTTGCCAATGCCACGTTGGGAAGATTTTCCGCCAAATTGGGCTACATTTGTGTTGGAATAATGTATTGTATTTTACATGCATTGCCTGTCACCAATTTTTTCTCTGTGATTACTCTGTGACCTCTGATGTGAATTACTTAGAGAGGTCACACCCATGCAACTTCCTGTGGAGGTTAGACACAGCACATGGAGCTCATGATCTCTCCTAAGCTGAGAGGATCTATGGTGGTGTAAGCATCCATTACCATCTAAGCACATGGAAAGAGCTGATAATCCAAATGTATAGTATTATGTATATATAAGCCTGTCTGAATATAATCTAACTACAAACTGTGAGTAAACAGATGTTTTGTTACTTCAACTTTAAAGTGACTCAGCAGTGAATTATTCAGGGGTGTATATGAGAGAGATGAAGAAAAGAAATTAACATTTCTAAAGCTGAAGCTGTGTGTATAAAATCTGCTAATTATTTACTACAAATAATCCAACAAAAGGGTTATGGCCCAGGGTCCAGGAATGGAAAAAGAAGAGAAATATTACCAGGCAGTAAAAAAGCCACATTTTTCTCTTAAGTTTTAAAAGAAAGATTCAGTCTGTCTCTCTCTCTCCCCCCACACACCAGACAGAAGGCTAAGAAAATGGCTGAGGGAGGAAATTCACCATTTTTCCACTCTCTCAAGGTGCCTAAATTAACTGAATTTAATTATCAGCAGTGGGAACTAAGATTCATATGTCTCCTTCAAGCAAAGAAATTAAATATATGCTTAGACCAAAACAGAACAGCTGAAAATATGGCTGAATGGGACAATGCAAACTATTATGTGAAGTGCATGTTTTTGGAAGCTCTCTCAGAGAAACAAGCCATATTAGTGGAGGGAAAAGATACACCAAAGGACATCTTATATAAACTGAGAACTATGTATGCAACTACATATGCAAAACAGCAACCAATTTGGTTGGCAGAGTTGAATGAAACCAAATTAAGGGATAAAAGTAAGTGTAATGATCACATTATGCATCTTATGTCTTCATTTCAAAAGTTAGAACTTTCTGGAATTCCCATGTGTGATGCATTGAAAAGAGCATTTCTTTTTACCTCACTATCAAAGAAGTTTGATGTTTTTAGGTCTGTAAATGAAGCCATTGAAGGGCAATCTTTTGAACAGGCAGCATCAAAACTGAGGCAGGAATACATAATTGATGATTCTGAGGAGAAGTGTTCTCAAAGTCAGTCAGAGAGAAATGAAACAAATTTCTTGGCAAAGAACAGAGGAAGGCGGAGCTATGGGAAAACTCCACCCAAGGGCAAGCTGATTTGCTACTCATGTGGAAAGGAGGGACATGTATCTAAATGGTGTAAGGAAACACAAAACACTCCCTCTAGCTCACCTAAGCCAATGGAACAAAAGAATTCTCTAACCAGGAAATGTATGAAAGACAATGATAAACATAAGGGCTTTCTAATGGCAGAAAAATCTTTGACTATGGTAAATAATAATTCAAATGAAAGTACTTGGATTTTGGATTCGGGGAGCACATGCCATTTAACCAATTCTAAGGATTTCTTTCAGGAAATGTGTCCAGAAGAAGGTATTCTTAAAACTGCAAACGCAGGGACTGCTAAGATCCAAGCAAAAGGCATTGGATTCTTAAAATGCAAAGTGTCTAATGAAGTTAAAGAAATTCCTGTAAGTGATGTCTTGTATATTCCCCAAGCAGTTTGCAATATGCTTAGTGTATCTACATTAGATAAGAAGGGATTTGTGATTCATTTTGAAAACAGTAAGTGCACAATCTCTAAAAATGATGAAGTGTATGCTGAAGCTTTTATGCATAATGATGTTTATAAACTGAGCATTTCAGGTGAAGCCTCACATCTGGCGCAAGTAAGGAAGAATGATGGTAAATGTAGTCTGGAAATCTGGCACCACCGCCTGGGACATCGTGATTTTAAGGTGATCCAGGATCTTTACAGTAGGCAACTAGCCACAGGCATTCAAATCAGTGCAGGTACTGGTAAAATGGAGAAATACATAGACTGTGTTACTCAAAAAGGTGTAAGACCCTCATTTCCTGCATACACAGGAAATAGGAGTAATAAAGTACTGGACTTAATACACAGTGACTTATGTGGACCGTTTAATATCCCATCATTGGGAAATAACAGATTTGTGCTAATATTCTTGGATGATTTCTCTAGATATTGTGTGGCCTATTTGCTGAAAGAAAAAAGTCAAGTCACAGACATGCTGAAGAAATACGTAGCCATGGTGAGCAATAAATTTGAAAGAAAACCAAAGGTTCTTCAGACCGACAATGGTGGTGAGTTCACTTCACAAAGCATGCGCACATTTCTAGAACAAGAAGGCATTCAGCATATCACAACAGTAGCTTATACACCAGAGCAAAATTCTGTTGCAGAGAGAAAATTTAGGTCACTTGTGGAAATGACCAGATGTATGCTGTCAGATAGCAATCTCCCTAAAAGACTATGGGGGGAAGCCATTCTCACAGCAGTGTACCTACAAAACAGAATGCCAACTAAAGGCGCTGAGCGCACACCACATGAGACATGGCATGGTAGGAAGCCAAACCTGTCACACATAAGAACATTTGGAAGTACAGCATATGCTCATGTACCAAAGCAAAGAAGGCATAAGCTGGATTCCACAACAGAAAGGGGCATTTTAGTTGGCTATGCTCCAGGACACAAAGGATATAGAATTTTGAATCTGAAAACTGGCATTGTTGGCATAAGACATGTTACATATTTTGATGAAAACAAAAGGGTTGATAAAGGCTGGATTATCCCAGATGAGCCTTATCATCCAGAATATGAAACTAGAACCATAATAGACATGCCAGTGTATATAAATGCCATACCAAGGCAGATGTCTGAAAGCAACTCATCTGTATCTAACGAGGAACAGGCAGAGGAAGCAGACACAGAAAGGATCATCGCAGGAGACAGTACAGTTGGAGAAGGGGAATCAATTGGAGAAGGACTCTCAGATTTAGAGGATGCGGAAAGGTCGGACCAACCTGTTGTCAGACGCTCATCCAGGGAAAACAAAGGTGTTCCACCCCCAAGACTGTCTTACCTAACAAAGTCAGCAGAAGCTCAAGAGCCCTTAACATGGGATGAGATTGAGAAAATGCCAGCAGAAGCAGCTGCTGAATGGCGTAAAGCTGCACAAGAAGAAATTGATGCATTGCATAAAAATAATACTTGGATTCTTACAAAATTACCTCCTGGCAAGAAAGCTATAGGATGCAAATGGGTATTCAAGTTAAAAAGGAATGCACAAGGAAAAGTGGAAAGGTATAAAGCCAGATTAGTCGCAAAGGGATATCTTCAAAAATATGGAGAAGATTTTGATGAAGTGTTTGCACCTGTAGTGAAACACACGACAATCAGAACACTTCTGAGCATTGCAGTCTCAAAAGGCATGCAAGTCAACCACATTGATGTGAAAACAGCATTTCTTCATGGAGATATAACTGAAGACTTGTACATGGAACAGCCAACAGGTTTCATAAATACAAAACAAAGACAGCTAGTGTGTAAATTAAACAAAGGTCTTTATGGATTAAAGCAAAGTGCAAAATGTTGGAATGACAAATTGCATGAAATATTGACAAATTTAGGATTTAAGCAAGGTGAAGCAGATAAATGCTTGTACACTAGGTGCAGAAATGGACAATATGCATACATTTTAGCTTTTGTTGATGATCTGCTCATTGCAAGCGAAAGTGAGCAAGAGTACAAGGACATTGTAAAATATTTAAACCTGAATGTTGAGATAAAAGAACTTGGTAATGTGTCATACTATCTTGGTATAGAAATTGAGAAACAAAATGATGGTTCTTATCTTCTAAGCCAGAAGCAGAAAATAAATGAGCTTATTGAAAGTTTAGGTATGCAAGATGCCCAAGTTGTAAGCACTCCCATGATCACTGATTTTCTGAAGGATGAAACAGTAAGAGAACCTTTACCAGATAACATCCAATATAGATCAGCCATAGGTAAGCTTTTATATCTGACTACCACATACAGGGCTGATATAGCAAATGCAGTAGGAATTTTGAGCAGAAGGGTCAGCTCACCTACCAAATCAGATTGGACTGCAGTTAAAAGGATGGTAAGGTATTTAAAAGGTACCATTGATTGTAAATTAAAGATTTCAGCCAATAGTAATCCAAAACTAATATGTTACTGTGATTCAGATTGGGCAGGGGATCATTCTGATTATAAATCCACAAGTGGATATGTGTTTATGTATGGAAATGTACAAATTTCATGGGCCAGTCATAAACAAAGTATTGTGAGTCTGTCTTCTACAGAAGCTGAATATGTGGCTGTATCAGAAGCATGCAGAGAACTGATGTGGATTGAAAAACTTTTGCTGGATTTTGGAATAGATGAACAGAGACCAATCCAGATAATGGAAGATAATCAAAGCTGCATCAGACTGTCACAGAATGACAAGGTTCAGTCACGCACCAAGCACATCGCAACGAAATACCACAACGTGCGAGAGTTGGCGAAAGAAGGGGTCATCAGGCTAGACTATTGTCACACCAGAGAGATGACAGCTGACATCATGACCAAACCATTACCCAGAGAACGTTTTGAGAATCTGCGAATAAAGCTTGGACTTTGTATGAATAAATAATTGCATGACAGTTATGCATGAGAAGGGGTTTGTTGGAATAATGTATTGTATTTTACATGCATTGCCTGTCACCAATTTTTTCTCTGTGATTACTCTGTGACCTCTGATGTGAATTACTTAGAGAGGTCACACCCATGCAACTTCCTGTGGGGGTTAGACACAGCACATGGAGCTCATGATCTCTCCTAAGCTGAGAGGATCTATGGTGGTGTGAGCATCCATTACCATCTAAGCACATGGAAAGAGCTGATAATCCAAATGTATAGTATTATGTATATATAAGCCTGTCTGAATATAATCTAACTACAAACTGTGAGTAAACAGATGTTTTGTTACTTCAACTTTAAAGTGACTCAGCAGTGAATTATTCAGGGGTGTATATGAGAGAGATGAAGAAAAGAAATTAACATTTCTAAAGCTGAAGCTGTGTGTATAAAATCTGCTAATTATTTACTACAAATAATCCAACAATTTGAAGACTTGCTGTGAGAATTTTTTATTTTTTTGCAAGTGCAACACTCATTGCTTGAATAGCAAATATTCAACCAATGAGTGTTGCACTTGCAAACAACCGTCAGTCTGCTGTTTCATCTCTCTGACAGTAAACCAAGCCTCATTTTGGTACTCTGCTACTCTTTCTTGGTAGTTACGTTCCAAGCTTCATTCTGTGGGTGGGAGGGAGGGAGTGGGTGGGAGAGAGATACACACATTCAACTCTCTCTCTCTATCTCACACACACACACACTCTCTGTCACACGCACTCACACATTCAACTCTCTCTCTATCACACACTCCGAGGAAAACCTTGCTAGCGCCCGTTTCATTCCTTTCCGAAACGGGCCTTTTATCTTAGTATCTCACAAAATGCAAGATAGAGAGAAAGCTACAGATATTAATGCCTTAAGCCCTTGAGAGCTGTAACATGGAGTCCTTATCCTTTTTTCTCTTTAGGATGTGTACATAACCCTACAGGAAAGCCATCTGTGGTAATTATGGCCACAGGCAGCAGACATTATAGGCAACATTGTAAGGGCTCAGCAGGAAATGTAGTAAGATCAGGACTGCTAAGCAAGTACAGCATTTGAAAAGTATAGAGAAGACTATGGTATTTTAAATTTAAAAAAAAAATCCACCACACGTCTGTCTCTAAATTATAGGGTGTAGTCAATTCAACTCACACATTTTGAGTTGTAGTTGGTATGTGAGGGACAGACCCACCATCAATGCTCTTTACGCTACCTGCCCTCAGTTACACATGCACCCTTTCTCCAGCAGACCTCACACAACCCCTTCTACACCTTGGTACTGACACAAGCACAGCTAGTTCAGAGTTGTCAGCATATAAGTAAGAAGGTATGCAAAAGGAACAGAACAGTATTTTTACACAGGTTATTTCCCAGCAGCTCTATGTAATCTGTTTTGTCTCTGGGGAAAATGACTCCTTCAGCACCTGTTATCTTCTACTGCCACTGGCATCTAGGAGTAGGTCCTTTCCAACGAGTCGCACTAAATGCATGAGATTCAATCAACCCTGAAATCCCAAAGAAGCCAGATGTTGAAAAAGGGACATCACTGCTGCTAGTCTCAACATTAACAGAAGGGCACAGACATAATATTCCCAAGAAGTTTTTTTTACTTTGTAGAAGACTAACTTAGAAACCCTTTTACTTTACCATACATATGATATTAAAGTCATCTACATGCAAAACCTTGATAGAATTTCCCACACAAGTGTCACTTCTAAAGAGTAGTAAAACCATTTTATGTACCCAAAACACACATTATATATAGATATAGATAGTCAACAGCACTTTCAACTCTCTACTCAAAGGCAATCATCTGATTCTCAACATTCCCACTTACATCCTACTATGACACTTCTACTCAAAACAGGGCATACTTTAATATACAAAATATGACAAACCACACTTCAATCATGAATGCTACACAATACAACAAAGTGTACAGAATTCAAATTAATCTACAGAACTACAGAGAAGATAAACAAGCATGTAAAAGAAAATGGTCATTTATTCATATGGCTAGGAGAGTAGAAAGATTCAGGTTTGTCAGATGGCCAACTTCTTGCTCTTCATGTGGGGAACCTTCTGTTCTTCCCTTAATGGCTCCTCCCTGGGTACATCACTAATTTAAAGGAATAAAAAAAAAATACTTAAACAACCGGGACACAGTTTAAAGTCGTTACTACTAGAACCTACAACTAGGTCCTGTGTTGTAGAGAAATGGCCTAGTGATTGATTAGAACAATGAGCCGAGAACCAAGGTTTATATCCCTGAGACACCTATAATTTTCTTCACCTCCCTCCCAAAGACCTGCCCAAGTTTCCCACATTCAGCGGGAGACTCCCACTTTGGCAGGTCATCTTCCGCATTCGCACCAAAACGGAAAATTCTCCTGCCAAGACACACTATCACCACCACTGCTGCTTCTCCTGATGAGCAGCAGCAAACAAAAAAAAGCAAGCATACAGCCGCAGCCTTCAAGCAGTCCTCTGCCCCCACCAACGTCAACTTCCCGTTCCGAAGCAGAAGACCAGCAGAGCCAACACTATGTACTTGAAGGCTGTGGCCTCACCCTTGCCATTTGTTTTGCTGGAGCTGCCGCTGCTCATCGGGTGAAGCAGCAGTGGCCAGGAAACAGAAGATACTGCAGGGAAGGGGAATGTGGAGAGAGGGAGGAGATGCTGAATGGAGAGAAGGGAGGAAAAAAATGATAGAAGACTAGGGATGCTAGATAGAAAGAGGGATAGAAAAGAGATGGATCATGAGTGGAAAAATAGGGGGAAGTTGGGAACATGCTGAATGGAAAAGGGCTGGAGAGAGAAAGAAGGGGGAGAGAGGGTGGAGCAGCAGCTGTATGAAAGTAGGAATAGGGCTATCATCGGCAGCAGTTGGGGGGGGGGGGGGGAAGACTTGAGGAAACGTGTAGTCTAAGGGCACCATGACCCAAGAAAGATTGGGAACCACTGAACTATGCTCTTGAACAAGTCACTATCTTTCACTGCCTCAGGTACAATGAAGATACATATCTGTAGCAGGTATTCTCCGAGGACAGAAGCTCAATATTCTCACTGATGGGTCGTCGTCCGCGACGGCCCAGGAGACCGGAACATTTGCAAAGCAAAAAAAAATAAGAGCCTTCTAGAACGCAGCGTCGCACGGGACGATCACACGGCGCATGAACATACGGCTTCCCACCCGCGACGCAAACGTGCTCTCCTCAGATGAATGAAAAGTAAAAAGAGAATTGTAACAACTCCAACGGGGAGGAGGGACGGTTTGTGAGAATATTGCGCCTGCTGTCCTCTGAGAATACCTGCTACAGGTATGTATCTTCCATTTTTTCCAAGGACAAGCAGGCTCAATATTCTCACTGATGGGGTATCCCTAGCCCCCAGGCTCACTCAAAACAATGAACATTGGTCAATTGGGCCTCGCAACAGCGAGGACATAACACAGATTGACCTAAAAAGAAAGAACTAAATGAGAGTGCAGCCTGGAACAAAACAGAAATGGGCCTAGGAAGTTGGATTCTAAACCCTGAACAGATTCTGCAGCACCGACTGCCCAAACCAACTGTCCCGTCTGGTATCCTGCTGAAGGCAGTAGTGATATGTGAATGTGTGGACTGATGACCACGTTGCAGCCTTGCAAATCTCTTCAATGGAGGCTGACTTCAAGTGAGAAACTGACGCAGCCATGGCTCTGACCTTATGAGCCATGATATGTCCCTCCAGAGTCAGCCCAGCTTGGGCATAAGTGAAGGAAATGCAATCCGCTAACCAATTAGAGATGGTGCGTTTTCTGATGGCAACTCCCCTCCTGTTGGGATTAAAAGAAACAAACATTGGGCGGACTGTCTATAGGGCTTTGTCCGCTCCACGTAAAAGGCCAATGCTCTCTTGCAGTCCAAGGTGTGCAACTTGTCTTTCACCAGGGCGAGTATGAGGACGGGGAAAAAATGTTGGCAAGACAATTGACTGGTTCAGATGGAACTCCGACACCACCTTCGGCAAGAACTTAGAGTGAGTGTGTAGGACTACTCCATTATGATGAAACTTGATATAAGGCGCATGCACTACTAGGGCTTGGAGGTCAAGTACTTCAGATGGCAAGAATACAGTGGCTCAAAAAGAGCTTTCATCAGTTGGGTGAGAACGACATTGAGATCCCATGACACTGGTGGAGGTTTGACTGGGGGCTTTGACAAAAGCAAACCTCTCATGAAGCGAATGACTAAAGCCTGTCCAGAGATAGGCTGACCTTCTACACGATGATCAGCGCTAATTGTACTAAGATGAACCCTTACGGAGTTGGTCTTGAGACCAGACTCTGATGTGTAGACGGTATTCAAGCAGAGTCCTGTAGGACAAAAAAAAAGGATCTAGGGCCCTGCTGTCACACCAGACGGC
Organism: Microcaecilia unicolor; assembly: GCF_901765095.1. Lineage (NCBI taxonomy): Eukaryota > Metazoa > Chordata > Amphibia > Gymnophiona > Siphonopidae > Microcaecilia > Microcaecilia unicolor. The sequence continues at coordinate 388,782,336 of NC_044031.1, read as the reverse complement.
AAACCTCCTCCATTTGAAAAAGAGTAACACTCCCCCTCCGAAGGGACACCACCTTGTAGAGGCGGAGGGGCTTGTGTGTTTCAATGACTTAGCGGGCTATGCTGAAGGGTTACCCATATCAGACAGGCCTCTGAGGAGAAACCAGACAAAGAGTGTTCCAAACTGAGAGAGTGGCAAGATGATGACCTGAAGTTTGTATGCCCAGCTGCCCTCTGAAGTTTCGTCTTCTTTACGTAAATTTCCTCTCTGCAATTGCAGTTACCTCAACTGAGAGGAAGAGGACAAACGGCAGTCAGCCCCCGATGGCCAGCGTTTTATCCCCTGAGAAGCAAGTGTGGGACCGCTGCATGATGAACTGCCCACAGATGAAAGGGTTGGCAAGTCCTTTGATTAGCGCCAGCGAAGGAGCGTCGACGCTCTTAGACCTGGAAAAAACAACTCCATCGCTCCCAAATTATTCAACCACCATGTCCAAAGGAGTGGAGGAGTGAGTTAGAGGTATATGCTGAAACGGAGGACGTTTACAGCAGAACCCGAATCAGCGGAACCACTCCTAAACACCTATGAGAAATCAACTTGGAGTTTTTGGCTCCCTTGGAAGTTACATTGAATACCATCTGGAAGGCGCTTCGAGACCTAACGGTGGCAATATTTATTTTATTGCATTTGTATCCCACATTTTCCCACCTTTTTGCGGGCTCCAGTGTGGCTTACAATAAATTGTGAGTGATAGAAATACAATTTGTTACTACTCGGTTATGGATTACATTGTGAGGAGTTAAGCGAGACAAACTCAGAGTATCAGTAAGGAATATAACAATGGAAAAGAGCATTGAAACATTGAGGGAACTACGGGAAACTAAAAGGGGCAGTACATAACAACAAGAAAGCATATGGTATACATTTTCTGTGAGTAGAAGTACGAGTGTGGTGAGATTACAAGGGATGAGAAATTCAGAGTGGCTGTATTGAAGAATTATTGAACCGTGGGTGTGGGCTTTATGTGTTTTGGTTCTTTCCGTAAGTATTCTCAAAAAGATGGGTCTTCAATAGTTTGCGGAAGGTGGCTTGCTCGTAGGTCGTTTTCAGGTTGCGTGGCAGTGAATTCCAGAATTGCGTGCTCATGTAAGAAAAGGTTGACGCGTGCAGCGCCTTGTATTTCAAGCCTTTGCAATTAGGGAAGTGGAGGTTGAGGAAAGTTCGGGATGATTAGCATTTCTGGGTGGTAGATCTATTAGATCAGACATGTAGGCTGGGGCTTCACCGTGAATGATTTTGTGGACTAATGTGCATGTTTTGAAAGTAATGCGTTCCTTAAGTGGGAGCCAGTGTAGCTTCTCTCGTAAGGGTTTTGCACTTTCATATTTTGGTTTTCTGAAGATGAGTCTGGCTGCTGTGTTCTGGGCTGTTTGGAGTTTCCTCAGTATTTGCTCTTTGCAACCTGCATATAGTGAGTTGCAGTAATCCAGATGGCTGAGTACGAGGGATTGCACTAGGCTGCGAAAGATGGATCTTGGGAAGAATGGTCTTATTCTCTTCAATTTCCACATGCAGTAGAACATCTTTTTGGTTGTGTTTGCATGAGTTGAGTGTTAGGTGGTGGTCGATAGTGACTCCAAGGATTTTTAACGTTTCTGAGATTGGAAGGTTTAGTTTTGGTGTGTTTATAGCGGTGAATTCATTCGTGTTGTACTGGGAAGTGAGTATCAGGCATTGAGTTTTTTCTGCATTTAGTTTCAAGCGAAATGCATCTGCCCAGGTGTTCATGATGTGTAGACTTTGGTTAATTTCATTGAGGATCTCTTTAATGTCTTCTTTGAAAGGGATGAATATTGTTACATCATCGGCATATATATATGGGTTGAGGTTATGATTTGATGTGACTTGATATGACCACTGGGTTAGGAATCCCTTGAACCAGTTTAGGACATTTCCTCCAATGCCGAAATATTCAACTATGTGTAATAGGATTCCGTGGTCAACCATGTCGAAGGCACTTGACATGTCAAATTGCAGGAGGAGTATATTGTTGCCGGTTGCAATCATTTGTTTAAACTTAGTCATAAGGGTAATTAATACTGTTTCTGTGCTGTGGTTCGACCGGAATCCTGATTGGGCATCATGCAGTATTGAGTGTTTATTTAAATAGTTTGTGAGTTGTTTAGTTACCATTCCTTCGGTTATTTTGGTTATTAGTGGTATGGATGCTACTGGTCTGGAATTGGTTATTTCGCTTGCGCTTTTCTTTGTATCTTTGGGTATTGGGGTCAGTAAAATTTTTCCTTTCTCTTTTGGGAAAAGTCCGTTTTGTAGCATGAAGTTAACATGGTTCGTTAGGTCTATTATGAATTGTTGAGGAGCTGATTTCATGAGGTTGTTTGAGCATGTGTCTAATTTGCAGTGGGATTTGGAAAATCTTTTAAGTGTTCCGGAGATGAGGTTTTCTGATAGTAGTTCGAATTCGGTCCAAGTTCTGTCTGCTGCGTATGTTCCGTCTTCTGGGTCTAGACAATCTAGAAGTGTGGCGTAGTCAATAGGGCTGGCGGGTATTTTAGTTCGTAGTTGTATAATTTTCTCCTTGAAGTATTTCGCAAGGTTGTCAACATCTGGTATGTCTTTGTTGTTGTTTGTAACTGGTGTGGTGTCTAACAGTTTGTTCACAAGGAAGAAGAGTTTATGTGTGTCTTTGTAGTTTGGTCCTATTATTGTTTTGTAATGTAATCTTTTGGTCTGTTTTATGGTATATTTGTATTTCCTTCGAAGTTGCTTCCAGGCATTTAGTGTTTGTTCGTCTTTCTTTTTGTTCCAAGCGCGTTCTAGTTTCCTGACTTGTGTTTTAAGCTTTTTCAGCTCTTCGGTGAACCATGGGTTTGGTTTTTTCCTGTGCGATATTCTGGTTTGGATTGGGGCGATTTTGTCTAGTGTTGTTGTACATAACTCGTCCCATTCTTGGAGGAATTGGATGGTATCAGCATTTGTTGACCATTCGTTCTGGTAGATCTGTTGCCAGAATGTTGTGGGGTCTATTTTTCCTCTCGTGGTGTATGTTGTTCGCTCATGTTTATTGATTGTGTTTGTGTGTGTTTTTCGCCAGTAGAGAGAGAGACATTTGCTTTATGGTGGTCTGACCATAATGTAGGTGTCCATCTTGTGTCAGTGAGTATGATAGTTGAGTTCGGGTCAAATTTGTGTGTTATGATGTCTAATGTATGCCCTTTTTTGTATGTTGGCAGCTTGTTGGGTGCGTGCAGGTCCCAGAGTTTTAAGAATTCTTTGCACTCATGTGCCTGTTGAGGTGTCGTCTTCAAGGTGTAGGTTTGATGTCTCCTATTATGAGGATGTTTGAGGCAGATACACATGTGTTCGATATGAAGTCCATGAGTTGTGTTTGGGAGTCTTGCCATTTTCCTGGTGGTCTATAGAATAGAATTGCGTTGAGGTGTCCTATTAGGTTTGGATGATTAATTCTTGTCGAGGCAATTTCAAGTTGTCATGAGGTAGATTCACCCGTGGTTGTGATGGTGATTGTTTCAGATATAATTTTATTAGAGAGTTACATGGACAATTCAAATGAACCCTTTGCGAGTAAAAAAATTGATATAACAAATGATTCTACATGAGCAAAAAGTGGTTATGATAATAGACCAGAAATTTTGAATGACTTCCTAAAGTTCTCAGAAATATTTCCTCAAATTTATTACTTTAAAAGGAGTGAAGCACCAAGATGGCGCTGTGAATAGACACACCTGTGTTTGCTCCTGGAGGCTGCTGTGTTTGTGAGTTTCTCTTGGTGCCTCTGTAGCCTCGTTAACCATGGGGAAGTGGAGGGGGAAGGTAAAGGAATTTCCCTCGGTTCCTGTGACCTCCTCGATGATGAAACAAACAACCCTGCAATTTCCCAGGCAGCAACTGGATCCTCAGGAAACTTCAACCCCCACTGCAGCTCTCGGCCCTTCGGAGTCGATTGAGAGTGGAAACGGGGCTTCCTTGAGCCCTGTGGAGCGAATTGCACCTCCCCAGCCTGGAAGAGAGTTGCTGGCTGTTCAAATAGAGACAGACGCCGAAGTGGCTCAGCTGGTCCTGTCTGAGGGTGTGACTGCAGCCACGGAGATAGATTCTCAACTTCGGGAAACATTATTACAACAGGCTTCAAAGGTATTGCCTCAAGCTATTGTTTCCAAGTTAGCTCGGGCTGATAGTCTACCTCAATCTCCTCCTGTGGCTAGTGGAGTGATTAGACCAGCAATTGTGACGCTAGAGTCACTATGGGATATGGTTTACAATATCCAAACCTCTATACAAACTACTTTAAAGCAGAATTCTTCTGATATTGAAGTTCTTTCTGAGGCTGCCCTGCTTCAAGCACAAGTGACTGCACAGCAAACCCAGAAATTGGAACATGTGGATATCAAAAATTCAAGAAATGGAATCTATAGAAACAGCTTTGGTTAAAGACAATAATTTTCTACATAAACGACTTGAATACCTTGAAAATCAGACTAAAAGGCTTAACCTTAGGTTTCTTAATTTTCCCAAATCGCCGTTAATTTCTCCTTTGGAGATGGTTAAAAAATATTTGGTGGTTATGGGGTTCCCTTAGGTCACGCTTTTGGAAAAATAGAATCACATCTACATATGCCTGTATTCGGGGGGAACCTACATTTAGAGTGGGGCTGGGAAATCCGATAGCAAAGAGGTGGGCGGAGAGGGGCATATTGAGGTTTCGAGATTTATTGGAAGATGGGAAAATGAGATTATTTACAGAGCTCAAGGACGAATATGGGGTTTTGGATAGGGACAGATTTTTTTTATCTGCAGGTCCAACATTATATTCACACACAAGGATGGCTAAGAAACGATCCAGAGGATTATGAGGTATTAGAAAACATGTGGGGTTCACTGGGAACAATGAGGGGAGTTATATCCAGGCTGTATAAATTTATAAGGGGAGTGAGCTTTGAGAAATGCTTGTATATGACTAAATGGGAAAAAGATTTGGAGAAGGAATTGACAGTTCATGAGTGGAAGGCCATTATTGTGGAAGTTAATAAGGCATCAACATGCGTGTTGTTAAAAGAAAATGCCTTCAAGGTACTCTCGAGATGGTATTTTACCCCATATAGATTACATATGATGTTTCCAGGGGCCTCACAGTATTGTTGGAGATGTTCAACGGATGTGGGAACTTTTTTACATATCTGGTGGTCCTGTGGGAAATTACAATTGTATTGGCAAACTATAACTGCAAAGATAACTGCCCATACAGGCAAGAACTTTCTATGTGAGCCTCAGTGGTGCCTGTTGGGCTTAGGGAACAGACGAGGAGTCAAATGGCAAAGACGTCTGAAGAGGATGTGTTTGACAGCTGCAAAGAGTGTCATTGCTCGGTTTTGGAAACAGCCGGTGGCACCAACGGAGCAAGACTGGATCCTAAAGCTTTCCCTAATTGAGGAGATGGAGAAACTAACCGATAAACGGTTGGGAATTTATAATATGAACGATGAACTTTGGACACACATTAGAGCCATGACCCAAGTGAGTTAGTAATAGGTGTTCGAAGGGGAGGGGGGGGGGGGGAGAAATGAAAACTAATGTTTGTCTTTGCACATTTGCAGATTTATAGTTGATTGATAAAAGAGAATGTTTACGGTGAGAGATATATAGAATTGTACACCATTGAGGAAATATACAAGTATATACTTTGTATTCAGGAAGATATGTTTATTATGATGTTTATTAATAAAAAATTATTGATATAAAAAAAAAAATATATTTGGTGGACATCCTGGGAATGGACAAGGACTCACTCCCTCCCATTACACGGGCTTATTACATCGGGAGTACTGGAGTGGTGGTGGGAAACCCCCCCGTAATAGGGGAGGGAATGAATCTTACCTCATTCCTAGAAAGCTCATTAGAAATAGTTACTCAGAGGTTAACTCTGCTTGCCACTTTCGCGTTGGAGCCTGATAGGAATGCCGTACTACGCTTTCGTTGAGACACTTAGAAAATCTGTTTTTGGGCTCAAAGGTCCGTATCTTTCCAGATCTCTCACGGCCTACACAGAGGAGACGAAGGGCCTTTTTGGAACTTCGCCCCAGGGTGGTGGCATTGGGAGCAAATTTTGTTTTGCGATTTCCTTGTTTTTGTAATGTGATGCTTGAGGGTAAACATTTTCAGTTTGTAGATCCAAAACAGTTGAAAGTTTATTGATGCACGAGTCGATGTGAATATAGTAAACCTTCCCTAATTTAGCAGGCTGGGGTCTGAACCAGAGGAAGCATCTATTGATTATTAATTTTTGTATTTTTTTCTTTTTTAATTTCCTTAATCTTGGAATCAAATTTCTTTAACTTGTGGACAAATGGGCTGTAAAGATATATACTTATTTTTGTTTCCTAATGTTAAATAATGCCAATTGCATATTCACTTTATGTGGTGATACATTGGAAAATTTAAATAAATAAAAATATTAAAAAAAAAAAAAGAAGAGTGAAGCCTGTGAAAACTGGGATTACTTTAATCAGTGGGATTTGAATTAGGGACTTAAGTATATTAAATAACTTCTGGTTTTTAAAAGAGAAAGAATGTAATCAGATGTATTATTTCTAACTAATATTGGACAATAAGTATGTTTTTCAATGAAATGATTTGACTGTACACCGTATTGGCCTTGAAGAAGCCAACCAGATCAATGTGGAATAATGAATTAGACGAGTAATATCTGGGGATAATCAGGTTAATACCACGGGGGGTTTTTCTGTTTACTGTTTAATTGATCTCCTTATCTTGTCTCACTCTCCCTATTTAGTGGTCTAAGGAAGAGAACAGAATTACCTGACTGAAATAATTCCTACATATTACTTTCTCTGAATTTCCAGCAAGTTGTTTTATCGCTTGTAAAAATTTAAATAGTTATAAATAAATAAAAAGAGTAACACTTTTTCATGGAATCTTTTCTGGAAGCAAGCAAGACTGACAGAAACAGGTATCAATGGAAAGTACTTGCCTGGTTCAGATCCCACCTATCAGACAGGCAACAATCCATAATGTTTGACAGCAACTCATCACCACCATGGACACTGACCTGGGGGGGTACCACCAGGATCGATACTGTCACCTATTCTGTTCAATATCTACCTCAAACCACTAGCTGAGCTGATTTGGTCAATGCACACTCAGTTCTACATCTATGCGGATGTTGTGCTGCTACTCATACCCATTGAATCTGAATTACCTACAGCCTTGAATAAACTGATTACCTGTCTAACATCAATTCAAGAATGGACTAAACAACAAACTTTGCCTGAACCCAAGTAAAACTGAGCTTCTCTGGGTCCCTAACACAAGTGGATACATACCTGACATCAAAATCCCTTTTATGAGGTATGGACTCCCCATCAAATTACAAGTGAGAAACCTTGGAATACAGTTAGATTCAACACTTACTCTGATTCCCCAAATCCAAGCAACCTTCAACAGCTGCTTCTACTATTTGAGACAGCTACGCTGCCTCTCTCCTTACATCGAGAAGGTAATCTTATCTCCAGTTGTGCATGCCATGGTAACATCAAGACTGGATTATTGCAATGCACTATACAATGGTCTGGACTACAAAGGGCCTGCACCCAGTTGATTCAGAATGCAGTAGTAAGACTCACAGAAGGTTGCAAGCGACGTGACCATATCACACCATTTTTGCAAAAACTTCATTGGCTACCAGTACAATACAGGGTTAACTTTAAAACTCTATGTCTGATCTTCAAGGCCCTGAAAGGAAATGGCTCTGAGTACCTGAAAAATAGGATGATCCTCCACACACTGCCAAGGACACTAAAGTCCTCCCAAGGACTTTACCTAACCACACCCTCTCCAAAAGACATTACACGATGTGATACCCACAAGCGAGCCTTCTCCGGAGTAGCCTCCACACTACAGAATGCACTGCCTGAAAGGCTGTGCTTAACACAAGACTATCTCTTCTTCAGGAAGCAGGTGAAAGCTTGGCTCTTCAACCAAGCCCTTAAAGCAAGAAGTGACTAAGGAAAAATTAGGTTCTTACCTTGGTAATTTTCTTTCCTTTAGTCATAGCAGATGAAGCCATTACGTATGGGTTGTGTCCATCAACCAGCAGGAGGAGATAGAGAGCACTCAACTTTTCACAGTGCCTTATGGCCAGCCAGCTCCACTGCCTCTTCAGTATTTGAAGCTTCCAAAGCAGTATGGCAAACTGCAATGGGAATAACATGAACTTTCCTCACAGCGAACGATGGCCCCTTAACAAGGGCATGAACACATCCTCCTGGAGGGAATAAACTCATCCTCCAAAACATGAACGGGAGGAAATGGACTCATCCTCCTATAAGTGAACATGAATCCTGAAGACTGTTTTCCAACTTTCTCCCAAGGAAGGAACTTCAGGAAACAAGAACAGAACCTGAAACAGATTCACAGCATACAGACAATCATACAGGGAGGGCTCATGGCTTCATCTGCTTTGACTAAAGAAAAGAAAATTACCAAGGTAAGAACCTAATTTTCCCTTCCTTGTCATCAAGTAGATGAAGCCATTACGTATGGGATGTAACAAAGCAATCCCTATATAGGGTAGGAACAGGTCACAACACGCGCTAGCACTTGTGCTCCAAAACGCGCATCCCTCCTAGCAGCCACATCCAGCCTGTAATGTCGGGCAAAAGAGAGCTTCGAAGCCCATGTTGCTGCACTGCATATCTCTTGACGAGAGAGTGCTCCAGTTTCAGCCCCAAGAGGAAGAAATCGCTCTGGTAGAATGCGCCTTAAAGGCTACAGGCGGAGACCGGCCGGCAAGCAGATAAGCTGAAAAGATAGTTTCTTTGAGCCAGCGGGCAACAGTGGCTTTTGAGCCAGCGGGCAATAGTGGCTTTAGACGCTGGAGACCCTCTGCGAGGACCTGATAGCAAAACAAACAGATGATCATAGATCCTGAAAGAGATAGTACCTCGCAGATACTGCAGCAGAGTCCTGCGCACATCCAACAGGTGCAACTGCCCAAAAGATTCTGGAAACTCCTCCTTATCAAAGGAGGGCAAGAAAATAGGCTGGTTTAGGTGAAACGCTAAAACCACCTTAGGCATAAAGGAAGGCACAGTCCGAACCGTGACCCCAGACTCTGAGAATTGCAGAAATGGGTCTCTACAGGACAGCGCCTGGAGCTCTGACACCCGTCTCGCCGAAGTAATGGCCACAAGAAAAACGGCCTTTAGTGTCAAATCTTTCTCAGATGCTCGCCGAAGCGGCTCAAAAGGAGAAGCCTGCAGGGCCTTCAAAACTAGCCCCAGGTTCCAAGCTGGACAGGGTGCTCGCACGGAAGGCCGGAGCACCCCACTAAGAAACCGTGCCACATCTGGATGAGCAGCTAAAGACACGCCTTCAACCTTACCATGAAGGGAGGCCAACGCTGCCACTTGCACCCGCAGGGAATTATAGGCCAAGCATATTTGTACACCATCCTGCAAAAAGTCCAGAATCGGCGAGACAGGAGCCCGCATGGGTGTGATCGCTTTTGAAGCACACCAAGACTCAAACTGGCGCCAAATCCTGGCATAAGCCACGGAAGTGGAACGCTTGCGGGCCTGCAGGAGAGTGGAAATGACTGTGTTTGAATAGCCTTTGTCCCTCAATTGCGCCCTCTCAATCGCCATGCCATAAGACCAAAGCGGCAGGCGTCCTCCATGGCTACTGGGCCCTGTGACAACAGGTTCAGTACCAGAGGTAAAGGAAGGGGAGCCTCCACTAGCATCTGTCGGGAGTCCGCATACCAAGGCCTCCTGGGCCAATCCGGGGCGATGAGGACCACTTCTCCTGGGTGCAGCCGAATCCACAGGAGCACACGCCCTATCAAGGGCCACGGAGGGAACACATATAGTAGGCCCGGAAGCCAGGGCTGAGTCAAGGCATCCAACCCTGCCGAGTGAGGATCTCTCTGTCTGCTGAAGAAGCATGGGACTTTGGCATTTGAACTTGTCGCATAAGATCCATCACGGGCTTGCCCCATTTGGCACATATCTGCAGGAATACTTCGTCTGCAAGTTCCCATTCTGCTGGATCGATCTGATGCCTGCTTAGATAATCGGCTTGCACGTTGCTCTGACCTGCAATGTGAGCTGCCGACAGAAACTGAAGATGCAGCTCGGCCCAGTGGCAAATCTGTTCGGCCTGCGCGGCCAGTGCTCTGCACCGAGTGCCGCCTTGTCGATTTATGTAGGCCACTGCTGTCATGTTGTCCGACATCACTCTGACAGCCAATCCTTCCAGGGTCACTTGAAAGTCCAGAAGCGCCTGAAACACCGCTTTCAACTCCAGGCGGTTGATGGACCACTCCGACTCCTCGGGTGTCCATAGACCCTGGGCATGCTTCCCCTTGCAATGCGCGCCCCAGCCCTTCAGGCTGGCATCTCTCACCACTAAGAACCAATCGGGGAGCGCCAGCGGCATTCCTCGTCACAACATGCTGTCTGAGAGCCACCACTCCATGCTGAGTCGGGCCGCAAGGAGCCAAGAAAGTCTGCATTGATAATCCTGAGAAACTGGAGACCATCTTTGAAGTAGGGAATACTGTAGAGGTCTCAGGTGCGCTCTCGCCCAGGGCACCACTTCCAATGTGGCTGTCAACAATCCCAGCAGCTGGACAATGTCCCAAGCTCGCGGGTGGGGCATCCTCAGGAGCAGACGGACCTGATTCTGAAGCTTGCACCGCCTTTGCTCGGGAAGAAACACATAGCCCGAGGCTGTGTCGAACCTGGCCCCCAAATATTCTAGAGATTGCGAGGGGGTCAGGTAACTTTTGGCCATACTGATGACCCAGCCCAGAGATTGAAGGACTGAAACCACTCTGGCTGTAGTTAGATGACTCTCTTTTTCTGAGTCTGCTCTGATGAGCCAGTCGTCTAGGTACGGGTGAACCCGGATACCTTCTCGCCTGAGCAAAGCAGCTACTACCACCATTACATTTGAAAAGATTCGGGGAGCTGTGGTGAGGCCAAAAGGCAAGGCCCGGAACTGGAAATGTTTTCCCAACACCGCAAACCTCAGAAACGTCTGGTGCGGGGGCCAAATTGGTATGTGCAAGTAAGCTTCTTTCAGGTCTAGAGACGTGAGAAACTCTCCTGGCTGTAGCGCAGGGTTTCCATGTGGAAATGCCGCACTCTCAGGGACTTGTTTAATTCTTTTAAGTCCAGAATAGGGCGAAAAGACCCACCTTTTCGCGGCACCACAAAGTAAATGGAGTAGCGGCCTAGACCTTGTTCGGCGGGAGGTACCGGGGACATGGCCCCTAACTGAATCAGACCTTGCAAAGTCTCCTCTACCGCCACCCGTTTGGCGGCAGAACCGCATCGGGACTCCACAAACACGTCTCTTCCTGGGGCGTTGAATTCTATTCTGTAGCCATCTCTGATCAGGTCCAGAACCCACTGATCTGAGGAAATATTGGCCCACTCCTCGGCAAAGAGGGACAGACGTCCTCCGATAACAGGAAGCGAGGAGGGGGCTGGCGCACCATCATTGACAGGGTCACCCCTGAACTCCAGGCCTAGACCCGGTGGCTGCGGAATGCTTGTCTGAGCGAAAGGAGTTCCTCTGCTGAAAAACGGGCACGAGAAGTGAACCCAGCAGAACGCCCCAGGCGATACCTTCTAGCTTCACGGAAGCGAGGTCTATAAGAGGAGTTGACCGCCTGGCCCTTGGAGGAAGGCCTCGGCCAATCTTCGGGCAAGCGCTGGGGTTTAGGATCTCCCAGGCCTTTAACAATTTTTTTTCCAACTCCTCACCAAATAGGAGAAGGCCTTGAAAGGGCAACTTCACCAACCTTTGCTTAGAGGCCATGTCCGCTGCCCAATGTCGTAGCCAAATAAGACGGCGAGCCGCCACTGCTACTGCCATTTGTTTAGCCGAAGCTCTGACAATATCATAAAGGGCATCAGCCAAAAAGGACAAGGTCGACTCCAGCCGCGGAGCCACATCCGAGAAGGGCTCCGCTCCATCTCCGGGCTGTTCCACTGCCTGTTGCAACCACGCCAGGCAGGCTCTAGCAGCATAACTGCATGCAGACGCCCAAACAGTAAGACCTGCAATTTCAAAGAACCATTTAAGTGCTGCTTCCAGCCTACAGTCTTGTATATCCTTCAGGGCAACTCCTCCTTCCACAGGGAGGGTAGTTCTCTTTGTCACCGCAGTGACTAGAAAGGACCTGTAGGGCATCTGAAATAAGCGCTGGCAGCTCATCACGGTGGAAAATCCTTACCGCGGAGGGATCATCCAGATCCTGTGGTAATTCTGCACCCGACTCTGGCTCCTCAGACCACAAAGGCCTGCCAGAACTCTCCGAATCCTCACAGCCCGACCACAGGGTGGGGGAAGGAGGTGCACCACAATCTGAAGGGGAATTAGCCCTTCTACACTTTTCTTTATGTCAATTATCAAGGAAAATAGCCTCAGCGGGCAGTCTCAGGCCAGAATCCACCGGGGGGGGGGGGGGGGACAATAGAAGGGGCCTCAGACGACCCTTGAGGGAGAGCTCTTTTCAGAATGTATATTTTATGCAATAACAACACAAAATCAGGGGAGAAAAACTCGCCCTGGGCACCCAGATCCTGTCCGGGGCTAGCCGCTCCCTGAATAGCCTCAATTTGAGGTCCCCCCCCCCCCCGGGCTCAGGGCTCTCCGTCTCTACGGAGGCTGCGCCATGCGGAGAATTCAAAATGGCATCCGCTGCCAGCTCTGAGTGGGAGGAATCATCGCTCGCCATGCTCGGACCGGCTCTTACACCTGTACAGCACGATTTACAGAGCCCCGCTGCTGATTTGCGCTTGCCACACCGGGAACAGCGCTTTACATTCTCTGCAGCCATCGCCGAAAACGGCGGGAAAATTCAAAATGGCAGTGGAGCTGGCTGGCCATGAGGCACTGTGAAAAGTTGAGTGCTCTCTATCTCCCCCTGCTGGTTGATGGACACAACCCATACGTAATGGCTTCATCTGCTTGATGACAAGGAACTTGTTAGTCTCACTCACACACACAAGGAGTACTCAGGCTGCATATACTGCAACAGAACATGTTTATCCACTCCTACTCGAGCTGAGATAACATTTAACCATTTCTCTGACCTCATGTGCAGCTTTTTTTAAATCACCTTACTTTCTAACTCTTCTATATGTTACATCTTTGCTTTACTCTTCGCTACCACCTATAATGTTCTATTACGTATTGTGTTGACATTTTGTAAATAGTATACCGTCATACTTTGTATTGTTTTTGAATCATTTTACTGCTGTAATTATCTATTGCTCATGCTTGATCTATTCTTACTATACACCACCTTGAATGCATTCCTTCAAAAAGGCGGTAAATAAATCATCTAATGGTATCCTAATCATTCAGTATATAAATAAATATGCATGAGGAATCTGCACACAATAGGACTAGTATATGCAGCTCTTTCATGCACGTTCATTAAGAAAATAAGAGTTGATGTTACTCGGTGAAATTGAAAGTTCATCTAGCACAGTATCCCGTTTCCAACAGTGCCCAGTCCAGGTGACATCCCCCAAAAGTAGCAAGGTTCTATACTACTGAACCCCAGAAAAAGATGTACCTTTCCCCAGGAGGAGAGAATACCACAGCGGAAAATGAGTAAAATGTTGCACATGAATGGAAGAGAAAAGGAAACGATAGATTTGAAAACGAGGCTGAGAAACTGATGAAAGCTGAACGTGAAAGATCAGTGGCAGACATATGGCAGGAGGGGAGAAAAGAAATTGCAAATGGAAAGGAGGCCCTGGAAACAGAATTAAGAGGACAGAGGAAAGCAGAACCAAAGATTGGAAACAAGATGATTGGAATAATAATAAAATCACCAGACCACAAAGGTAGGAAAAATTATTTTATTTTCAGTTTAGTGACTGAATTATGCAGGTGTTAAGAATTTACATCTGCAGACTTTATTTTGCATGGTACAGAAGGGCATCGTTTCTTTCTATTTTTCTGGTGTTGCATGACATGTAGAGTCCAGTATCTCTGCTTTCAGTTTTTGTCTGCATGTTTTTTTGTGGTTCCCTATTTTGTATCAGGTGAGTTATGTTTGCATCTGCAATCCAGGTGAAAGATTCTGCTGGTATGTGGTGTTTGTGTCAGTTGTCTTGTAAGTGTGCAACAAGATGAACAAGGTTGAAGATCACTGCCCTAAGTTACAGAATTCCCTACCACCTCATTTTAGACAAATTACCTTGTTACCCCTCTTTAAGGCAGAACTCCAAGACTTCCTTTTTCAAGATGCTTATGCTTAGTTTTTACTTTTGTTTGCTCTCTCTCAAATGAAGTCACTTCTATCCAAAAGACAGATTCCCCTACCATATTGTTTTCTTCTTCTCTCCCCTCTTTCCTATTTATATTGTAGTTCTACCCTAGATTCTTCCGTTTCATGTTAGTAATGTATGTCCATTTCTTGTTCTATTCGATTGTATGCCACCCAGATGGCTTGACCCGTTGGGCAGGATAGAAAGTCTTTAATAAACTTGAAACTTTACTAATGACTACATACAGTTTATAGCTTCTGTGAAAGGCTCGTTCAACCCTTGACTATCACATTACCCATTCAACAATTTAAACGACATCTGAAGACCCATTATTTTGTAAAGGCTTATCCTGATGAAAGATTTGAACTGTGATGAATCTGAGCTTCTGATTGTCTATTTCTCCATTTTATGTATGTTAACCTGTTACCTGCTTTGGATAAAGGTGATATATTATTTATATATATATATATATATATATATATATATATATATATATAAGTTATAAATTGCTCACAAGATACAAATGACTTAAATGTTTCATTTCCTAAAGGTCTCTGTCAAATAACAGCTTACCCGGCTATTCATGTTTTTATGATGGTGAGAATGCACATTCAGCAAAGTGTCATATATAGGTTACTTAGTGGCACATTCTAACCTAATAAACTATATTAAGCATATTTCTAAAAGGCCATGCATCATGTGCCGCCAGAATGCACTACCACATGGCAGATACATGGTGGCCTGCCTAACTACCACGGCCTACTTTGGCCTGATATACTAACATTTCTGTTGTCCCCAGCTCTCTAGATGCGCCTAGAAGGATATTTCCCTACTTAGTATATTTTATTTCTTTGGTTTGTTTATGTGCTGCCAAAGTGAGCACTTTTGGAAAGCTTGGGAGCTGCAAGGGAGTATCTGGGGAGTACACCCAAACAGGGTGAACAGGAAAGAGGGATGAGGGGGTAGGGACATGCAAGACTGAGCCAAAGCCTTACATAGTGGCACTAAGTGCAACTAGGGGCTGCAGAACCAAGCTCCGAGCTCAAACAGGTATGGTCCTGAAATTGATCTGGAAGCAGCCATTAGGCTAGACCATGCTGTGTGGCCGTAGCCAGTGGAGCAGGGAGCTATGCCAGAGACAGGAGTACCACTGGCACAACCTATCACCTACTGAAGGTGGTAAAAACAATACTGTATTGTTCCAGGGAGCAGCTCTGCTTATGCTGGTGATGTCACTAGCATAATTCAGTTTTCTGTACCTCCACCTGCTGGTAGGAAGGGATAACAACCACTGGCTCAGAACAGTGGAGCCAATGCTAAGAAAAACCTCCATGTTAATTACTATTCCTATTTAATTCTTTAAAAAACATTTTTTTTTTTTATTATGGTACCATCACTCAATGTGCCATTTTTACAATTAATGTAAATCTATAAGGACTAACAGAACACTTAAATTTCAAGGCCAACAGGGCCACTGTTTCACCTTGTGGCTTCCCCAAGGGCCTTATAAATTAGCAATTCTTGTGCTTAACAGCTACCAAACTGGTTTCCAGACACAAAATCCTAGGCAACAAATGGAAATTTCTAGTCACCATGGTGACCTGGCACCTAGGATCTGTCAAGCCCTGCTGTATAGCTTAGTAGTCAATATGGCTATACAGATTGGATAGGCTGTATGGTTTATTTGCCATCATCTTCTGTGTTTCTATGAGACAGTGTCTGAGTGGTTAAAAACCAATAAGCTTGAGCTTACAACAGACAAAACAGATCTTGTTTGGTTTAGTAAATATTGGAGATCTTTAGGGATTAATTCAACATTACAGATGAATGGTACCCAAGGTAGAGAGAAAACTGAGTTTTCACTCAATTTTGGGCTTAACTAAGAAAGCACAAATTTCCTCTGTAGTTCAGGCATCATTTGTACGGTTTCACATCTGATGGCGAGGATGTTATCGGGTATTACCAGCGTTCAGAGGAATAAAACTTTAGGAAAGCACAATACCCTGATAGGAAGCAACCACCTTAAAGACGAAGGACTTCTGTTCCCGTGAGAATGAAAGCAGGAGGGTGGTAGATGAAATCTCAGGTGAGCTCACTAGCAAATAATGACTGCAGAGGAAAGACCAAATTCATATCATTTCAGCAAAATATCTGGAGCAAATTGGAGGGCGGTTTGAGCCCCAAACCAAACCATCAAGAAACTAGTGCATGTGTAGGGACAAAACAGGCCCTGCATATAGCACTATGTAGCACTATGAACCTGACTTTTTTGTAACAGACTTAGGCCACTGTTGGTTCCTATGCAGAAGTTGGTTCGCAGACCTCAAGGCACATTGCTGATACATCCAAGGCCAGTGTCAGTTCCTATGCAGAAGTTGGTTCGCAGACCTCAAGGCACATTGCTGATACATCCAAGGCCAGTGTCAGTTCCTATGCAGAAGTTGGTTCGCAGACCTCAAGGCACATTGCTGATACATCCAAGGCCAGTGTCAGTTCCTATGCAGAAGTTGGTTCGCAGACCTCAAGGCACATTGCTGATACATCCAAGGCCAGTGTCAGTTCCTATGCAGAAGTTGGTTCGCAGACCTCAAGGCACATTGCTGATACATCCAAGGCCAGTGTCAGTTCCTATGCAGAAGTTTGTTCGCAGACCTCAAGGCACATTGCTGATACATCCAAGGCCAGTGTCAGTTCCTATGCAGAAGTTTGTTCACAGACCTCAAGGAACATTGCTGATACATCCAAGGCCTGAGCAAGGCAAAGCAACTTTCAGAGCTGGGGGACTTCATGGTCAGAAAAAAATCATTTGTTTGGGACCCCAAAGACAACTCTGGAAAACATCAGCGTTATTCTAGCCTGTATGGCACCAAACCAGAGGAAAAGGGTACAAGAACCTCTCCAAAAAGCATAATAGCTAGCTGGCTGTTATCTTGGGCAGCTCACGCGAGAGCTGCTATCAGCTGGCCTGAGCAAGCCACATGATGGCATCACCTGCTTGCATGCTCTTGCCCAGCTGGGAAGAGCTTACCTGCTGACCAACTAGGACCACCTGCTGCTGACCAATTATCCGGGGAATGCCATCCCAGCTTTGCTGCCTGCTTTCTTCATCAACTGCTGACTGACCAGTTCACAAGTTTGTGAGTGGTGGTGAGCCTTTTCTATGGATCAGGTTGCACTTCTCTGTTTTAGTGCCTAGTGTGTTACGAGTCCTAATAATTCAAGACTAGGTGAAAATATGTGCTAAGTTATACTCCACCTTGCAAGTACTTAAAACTCGGTACTTCATCATTTGGGTCTCTTCATAAGTACAATGTCTGACAAGTTTTACTGCTGCCAATATCTACTATAATAAAACTCACCCTCAACATTCTGAAGACAACGTTCTGAAGTCACTCAGTCACTCCCTGAAGGGTTCATGGATTCATGGTGGTGAAGCCACAACACTGACCATGTCTCTCTGCCCCGGCCTCGCATGACGGACCAATCAGAAAAAACACCCTCAACATTCTGAAACACAAAGGACTATCACAACACCGTTCCCAGGCAACACTAGGCAACGTAAGACGGACCAATCAGAGGAAACTACGTGACAATAAGGGAGGAGCATTCCCCAGCAGAATGGCTCATTATCTGTGCAGCACGGAGAGCAAAGAACCACCGTTGGAACGAGAGAAGAATATTCCTGCTGTGGGTATGTGCAAAAATAGACCGGGGGGGGGGGGGGGGGAATTTTTAAATGCATAATGCCAGTACTGAAGAGTGCCAGAGGGCCTATAGCACAGACTATATTTGGGATCGCTTGACATGGTGTCAGAGGAGACGGAAAACAACATGCCCGTCACCATCTGGGACGTGGGCGAACATGACAAGCTGCGGCCCAGCTGGAAGGATTACCCGCGACCCAGCCAGCAGCAAACAGCGACCAAGGACAGCACAGCACATCCCCCAACCCCCAAGCAAAAAACAAAACAAAACAAAAAAAAGACACACAACAACCTGCACACACACCGCACCCTCACATACACACACAAAATAACTCTGTGACACATACACACACACACAAAAAAAGCCACATGCTAGCGCCCATTTCATTGGTTTCGGAAACGGACCTTTTTTACTAGTTTCTAATAAACCAGCTTTTCTATTTTTCTTATAATCTAAGCCACGTGTCCTATTCTTTCAGTGTTATCTTGAACTAAGAATTCAGATCTGTAAGAGGGAGGTTGTGACCCATCCATTCCAGAGTGCTAAATTTCTACTTTGTCGTCTTTTTAACTTCTCTCATTGCCCGCTCTCTACATGGGGCTGGGTGATTGTGATTAGTCCCCACACATGAACAATTTTCCTGAAGAGGGAAGTACAGAAATTAGGGATAAAGACCTCCCTTGTGTGAATGATAGAAGACATGAAGTTTATTGCAAAAGGTTTGTACTATGATAGATGAGATCTCTTTCTACATTTCAGTGAGAAGAAGGTAAAATTACTTGGACTGTTTACATTGCTGTGGGTGGAGACACAAAAACCTTGTTAGAACTTTGCAAAGAGAAAAATGTCAGAAGGAAAAAGCCTTGTGAGATTAAAACTCAGCACACATTTACTTAACTGCCTCTGCCTGAAGCTCTTCACAATCCTGCAAAAAGGTCAGTGGAACTGCTTGAAAAGAACTTCCTGTGCTACACATTTTTAATACAGCTACAGTATAAACAAACTTTGCCTAAGAATAGGGAATATAAAATATGTAGCCACTCCATTCATTTGAGGGGCAGGAGCCATGTCATCCCAAGATGGGCACTTTTGTCACAGAACACTCTAGGACTCAGCCTTGTTTAGGTAGACAAGATTGTAGTAGTTCCCAGGGCACGCTATGTGATATTCATGAGGCTTCAAGTACCCCGTTACATAGGTTGATTCACAGGGAAAGAGTAGTGCCCTTACCTAACTACAGAGAGGAATCAAAGGGTCACTCTTAACAAGGTTGAGATCAAAGGTGCTTTGTCTTTAATACACATGATTTGTCAACTTCACCCCACAATAGCACAAAAATCTGACATTTGTTATGGGTTGATAATGTCTTGTATCTATAACTCCTTTTGCTGGAGGCTTCCCTCAGAAAAGTTTATTTGCACTCCTTCCGACTACAGCTATAAGACCGCAAATGGAGAAGAGGAATCTATTCAAGGTGTTTTGTTACAAACTCACAGATTCTATAAAAGGAAGCCCAAATATCCACGCAAGCCAGAGAGCAAGCCAATTGTCAATAACAGGATGCGAACAATTACAGGTAACTGGCACCAATAAGTGGCTGCACCAGTACTTGTGTTAAGTCCTCAAGCCCAAAGTTGGACACAGGAATCTCCACTAGACACTATTCTATAAAAGGCACTCATCCCAGAGCGCCCTATTTAGAATAGGGTCAAGCACTGATTTTTCTCTATTTTTCAGCACCATTTACTGAATCCAGCCCAAATGTTTGTATCATTCCAGATCAATATAACAGTTAAGTCATTATGAATTTCTCAGTAGACACTAGTAGCACTAAATCCTACTGTGATTAATACCCTAGGCATATGGCCTTTCACGTTGCTTCAAGTTCTGTAGAACAGAATGTCATGTACAATGCAACTAGAGTGATCAGCATTCCCCAAAAATATTAAATAGAAACAGAAAAACATTTAAAAAAAAATAATACCTTTTTTATTGGACTAACAAGCTTTGTTTTGTTTTTATTGCCTTTATGTGGACTATGCCAGCAATTGAACTATTTTTATCCAAGATGTTCGAGTCAGAGGAGTGGAGGAATGGACTAGTGGTTAGAGCACAGGTCTTGCAATCCAGAAGTAGCCAGTTCAAATCCCACTGCTGCTCCTTGTGATCTTGGGCAAGTCACTTAACCCTCCATTGCCTCAGGTACAAACAGATTGTGAGCCCTCCAGGGACAGCGAAATATCTAATGTACTTGAGTGTAACTCACCTTGAGCAACTACTGAAAAAGGTGTGAGCAAAATCTAAATTAAAAAAAAAAAAGTTGACAATCCAGAACCCTTTTTTTCTCACATGGCCGGGTGGGGGGGGGGGGGCGTATTTACGTTTAACCATAATTACAGACCAACAGAAAGTCTCAACTACCTGTACGATACTAAGAGGCAGATGCACTAAAGCTAAATGAGCCTTTAATGACTCTCCAACGATTATCCTACCTACAAAGCTCCCTCTCACCGAATTATTCGGTCATTAGCAGTCCATTACAGCGGGCCACAACTAGGATTGTGAACAGGAAGGTAAAATTATGTATAATCATACCTGATAATTTTCTTTCCATTAATCATAGCTGATCAATCCATAGACTGGTGGGTTGTGTCCATCTACCAGCAGGTGGAGATAGAGAGCAAACTTTTGCCTCCCTATATGTGGTCATGTGCTGCCGGAAACTCCTCAGTATGTCGATATCAAAGCTCCATCCGCAGGACTCAGCACTTAGAGAATTACACCCACGAAGGGACACTCTGCCCAGCTCACCACCGCCGAAACGGGGGAGGGGAATTAACCCAGCTCATCCCCACACAAGTGGGGGAGGGGAATCCGTCCAGCTCATCCCCGCGGAGCGGGGGAGGGACACCACACCCGCCGATGCGGGGGGATCTGGCTTATCCTGCAACCGCAACCGCGGGAGGAGCTGACTGACCCTAACACCGCCGAAGCGGGAGGGGTACAAAACTGCCCTACAGCCGCACGAAGCGGGAGGGAGTGCCGGCAGAATTTTAAGTCTCAATCCAGCCCCGTAAAACGGAGGGGAGAGGAATGCAGCAGCTCACTGTAACACAAACTCGTCTTAACTCTTGAAGAATCCAAGTGAAAAAACTTGAACACGAAGTCTTTCTGAAGTAACTGAAGACTGAACTTGAACCTGAAATGCAACCAGAATAAAAACAGTACAGATATCTGGGAGGGGCTATGGATTGATCAGCTATGATTAATGGAAAGAAAATTATCAGGTATGATTATACATAATTTTACCTTCCATATCATCAAGCTGATCAATCCATAGACTGGTGGGATGTACCGAAGCAGTACTCACCCAGGGCGGGACATAGAAATCCCTGACCGCAACACTGAAGCTCCAAACCGGGCCTCCGCCCGAGCAGCCACAGTCAAGCGGTAATGCTTGGAGAATGTATGGGCCGAAGCCCAAGTTGCCGCCTTGCATATCTCTTCCAAGGAGACGGAACCGGCCTCTGCCATCGAGGCCGCCTGAGCTCTTGTGGAGTGAGCTTTCAGCTGGATAGGCGGCACCTTCCCTGCGGCCACATAAGCCGCTGCAATGGCTTCCTTGACCCATCTTGCCACTGTAGGCTTAGCAGCCTGCAGACCCCTACGAGGACCTGCAAACAGGACAAACAGATGATCCGATTTCCGGAAATCATTGGTCACTTCCAAGTATCTGATGATGACTCGTCTCACATCCAGATATTTAAGAGCAGAGTACTCCTCTGGGTAGTCCTCCCTACGAAAGGAAGGGAGACAGAGCTGCTGATTCACATGGAAGCGAGAAACAATCTTGGGCAGAAAGGAAGGCACTGTGCGAATAGTCACTCCTGCCTCAGTAAACTGCAGAAAAGGCTCTCGACATGAGAGCGCCTGGAGCTCGGAAACTCTTCTGGCTGAAGTGATAGCCACCAAAAAGACTGTTTTCAACGTCAGGTCTTTCAGAGATGCCCTCGACAAGGGTTCAAACGGCGGCTTCTGCAATGCTCTTAGCACCAGGTTGAGATTCCACGCAGGCACCACTGACTGCAGAGGAGGGCGCAGGTGATTAACTCCCTTGAGAAAGCGCACCACATCTGGCTGGGAAGCCAGGGAAGCACCCTTCAGGCGGCCCCTGAAGCAAGCCAGAGCCGCTACCTGGACCTTAAGGGAACTGAGCGACAGGCCTTTGTCCAGACCTTCTTGCAGGAACGCCAACACTGAAGAAATTGGAGCAGTGAAGGGAGAAAGTGAGCCTGCTTCACACCACGCTGCAAAGATACGCCAAACCCTGGCGTAAGCAGTAGAAGTAGAGCGTTTCCTCGCTCTCAGCATAGTGGCGATGACCTTGTCTGAGAAGCCCTTCTTCCTCAGACGCTGCCGCTCAATAGCCAGGCCGTAAGACCAAAGGGGGAGGGATCCTCCATCACCACGGGACCCTGATGTAACAGGCCCCGCTCCACTGGCAGCCGCAGAGGATCGTCGATTGAGAGCCTGATCAAGTCCGCATACCAGGGACGCCTGGGCCAATCCGGACCCACCAGGATTATCCTGCCGGGATGTCTTGCCACCCGGTCTAGGACCCTGCCCAACATGGGCCAGGGTGGGAACACATAGAGAAGCTCTTGTGTCGGCCATTGTTGGAGAAGAGCATCTACTCCCAGGGATCGAGGGTCCCGTCCTCTGCTGAAGAAGCGCGGCACTTGGCAATTGGCCGATGACGCCATCAGATCTAGGCTCGGCTGGCCCCAGCGCTTCGTGATGTCCAAGAACGCCTGAGCAGATAGCTGCCACTCTCCGGGCTCCAAAGTATGGCGACTGAGAAAGTCCGCCTTGACATTCATGACTCCGGCAATGTGGGCCGCTGACAGCTGTACCAGGTTCGCTTCCGCCCACTGGCATAGACTCATAGCCTCCTTGGCTAGAGGGGCGCTCTTGGTACCTCCCTGGCGGTTGACATAGGCCACAGCCGTGGCATTGTCCGACAGTACCCGTACAGGCTTCAGCACCAGTACCGGGATGAACTCCAAAAGCGCCAACCGAATGGCTCTGAGTTCCAGGAGGTTGATAGACCACTTCGCCTCTGCAGGAGACCAAAGCCCCTGCGCTGTCCTTCCCAAGCAGTGGGCTCCCCAGCCCGACAATGAGGCGTCCGTCGTGACGACAATCCACTCTGGGGTCACCAGAGGCATTCCCGCAGACAACTTGTCTGTCTGCATCCACCAGCTCAGCGCCTTGCGCACTGCTGGATCCAAGGGAAGACGCACCGCATAATCCTCCGACATCGGAGTCCAGCGCCGCAGCAGAGAGTGTTGTAGTGGTCTCATATGAGCCCTGGCCCAGGGCACTACTTCCATCGTGGCCGTCATAGAGCCCAACAGCTGCACATAGTCCCAAGCCCGAAGAGGAGAGGCTACCAGGAACTGGTCCACCTGAGCCTGAAGCTTGACAATCCGATTGTCTGGCAGGAACACTCTGCCCACTTGGGTGTCGAATCGAACTCCCAGATACTCCAGGGACTGAGTCGGGCGCAGCTGGCTCTTCTCCCAGTTGATGATCCATCCCAGGGAGCTCAAAAGAGCAACTACCCGGTCCACAGCTTTGCCGCACTCTGCATAAGAGGGGGCTCGGATCAACCAGTCGTCCAGATAAGGATGGACTTGTACTCCTTCCTTTCGCAGGAAGGCCGCTATGACCACCATTACTTTGGAAAAGGTCCGCGGAGCAGTAGCCAACCCGAACGGGAGGGCTCTGAACTGGAAGTGTCGTCCCAGGACTGCAAAACGCAGAAAGCGTTGATGAGGAGGCCAGATGGGAATATGCAGGTACGCTTCCTTGATGTCCAAGGATGCCAGGTACTCCCCTGCCTTCACTGCCGCTATAACAGAGCGGAGAGTCTCCATGCGAAAGTGCCGCACTTTCAAGGCCCGATTGACCCCTTTGAGGTCGAGGATAGGCCGGACAGAACCTCCTTTCTTTGGTACCACAAAGTAAATGGAGTAACGCCCCTTGCCAAGCTGACTTTCTGGCACCGGAACGACCGCACCCAGGCGGATCAGATTGTCCAAAGTCTGTTGCACTGCCACAGCTTTGACCGGAGACTTGCAGGGAGAGAGTACAAACCCGTCTCTTAAGGGTCGGCAGAACTCTAGCTTGTAGCCGTCTCTGATGACTTCCAGCACCCAAGCGTCTGAAGTTATTGTGGTCCACTCGCCCAGAAACGAGGACAGCCGTCCTCCAATCTGCACTGGGGCGTGGACCAATACCCCGTCATTGGGTACGAGACCCTGGGGGAGGACCGGAGGGAGCACCTCCGGGACGGCGGTCTCTGCGAAAGGAACGCTGCTTGGGGGAGAAATTCCTCTTAAAGGAAGAGGGGGCAGAAGAACCCGACCTGCCCGGGCGGTACCGACGGGCTTCCTGAAACCGTCCTCTGGAGGTACCGGGACGAGCACTAGCCCGAGCCCTGACCTCCGGTAACTTCTTGCCCTTAGACGTGCCGAGATCGGTCACGATTTTGTCCAGCTCGACCCCAAAGAGCAGCTTGCCTTTAAAAGGCAATTTAGCCAGGCGGGATTTAGAGGCGTGGTCAGCAGACCAATGTTTCAGCCAAAGCCACCGCCGCGCAGAGACTGTCTGAGCCATGCCTTTAGCTGAGGCTCTCAAGACATCATACAGCAAGTCTGCCAAATAGGCTAAGCCCGATTCCAGGGCTGGCCAATCATCCCTCAAGGAATGATCCGAGGGGGAAGCCCGCTGCACCATAGTCAGGCACGCCCTGGCCACATAGGAGCCGCAAACTGAGGCCTGCAAACTTAAAGCAGCCGCCTCAAAGGACGACCTTAAGGCCGCCTCCAATCTCCTGTCTTGGGCGTCCTTTAGGGCCGTGCCACCTTCCACCGGCAATGCCGTTTTCTTAGTCACCGCAGTGATTAAAGAATCCACGGTAGGCCACAGATAGGCCTCACGTTCACTCACAGCCAAAGGATAGAGGCGGGACATAGCCCTAGCCACTTTAAGGCTCGCTTCTGGGACATCCCATTGAGCCGAAATTAAGGTGTGCATGGCATCATGCACGTGGAAGGTTCTAGGCGGGCGCTTCGTCCCCAGCATAATGGCAGAGCCAACAGGGGCTGAGGGAGAGACGTCCTCCGGAGAGGAAATCTTCAAAGTGTCCATGGCCTGTAACAACAGGTTGGGCAAATCCTCTGGGCGAAAAAGCCGCGCTGCAGAGGGGTCATCCGCTCCATCCGAGCGGGGATCCGTCTCCTCCAAGGAATCCGCAAAGGACCGTTGGGAGACCTCAGACACGCTGCCCTCATCTACATCGGAGGAGACAAATTCCTCCAAGGCCTGGGAATCAACCCGAGGGCGTTTACCTCTGGGAACCTCAACCTCTTTACCAGACGAGGGAGCGGGGGCAGCGTTGTGCATGAGGAAGGCCTGATGCAGCAGCAAAACAAACTCGGGGGAGAAACCCCCCAGACTGTGTACTTCCGCAGCCTGGGCAACAGCCCTAGGCGCACTCTCAACCGGCGCTCGCAACAGCGGGGGAGAGGCCTGCTGCGCATCCAAAATGGCGTCCGGCGCGAAACTCCGCGAAGGAGCCGCGCGGGAAGAACGGCTCTTAACTTTAGCCGCTTCTGTGCCGTCGCCCAAATTAAGGGCGTTCATGGCATTAATGTCTCCAACCTCAAGGGCGGCCCAAGAAGAAGCCGTCCGAGCCGCGTGGCCGGCCAAAATGGCGGAGGCGAGGAGCGGGGGATGGGCGTTTATGGCGGGAAAAACCGCCACGCCGGAGGAAGGACCGGGACATTCATCGGTCACGAAACTGCCACCCAACAAGGGCGAATCAGGCTTTAAGACCCCCGCATCCCCTCTAGAAGCGCTCAAGCGACCCGGGGAGCGACCCTTTGCGCCCTCGCCCTCCGACGCCATGTGCCACGAGGAGAAGAATCGGGGAACCCCCGCCCGCTATAAAAAGGTAAAATTACCTGCTGTCCGCTCCGAGTTGTAACGACCTGGTGTCCCAGTGAGTAGCTGCAATAGACGCTTAAATAAACGTCGAAATAAACGCCTTTAAAGACGTTTAAAATTTTTTTTTTTTTTTTTTTTTTTAACGGAGCCAGCGGGAGGGGGGAGAAAAGGAGGGACCTGGCACCACCAGGTTTGCACTTGCTCAAAAGAGCCCTCAACCCCAGGCACTCAACAAAACCTAAAAATTAGGCTTGGAGGCCTAGCCAGAGCTGCTGCTGCTGTGTGTGACCACCACCTGCTGAGATAGAGAACATACTGAGGAGTTTCCGGCAGCACATGACCACATATAGGGAGGCAAAAGTTTGCTCTCTATCTCCACCTGCTGGTAGATGGACACAACCCACCAGTCTATGGATTGATCAGCTTGATGATATGGAATTTCCCATTATTGATCCACGCCTGGATTTATCCCACTACATCGCTTCGGTTTGCTCCAAATTCTTACCTTAAAAAGGTCAAAACTACAAGTCACTACATACAAACCCAGGCGTGGATCAACCTTGTCGTGTAAAGATGGCACCAGGTGGCAACCCTGATCTGACACCCCCTACTTCTTTAAGCACAAGCGATCGGCCTAGAAGCGCCAACACAAATCCAAACAGAACCTGGTGCAGGAGCCTAGGGAATATCACATAGGGCGTCCTGGGAACTAGTCTTGTTGACAAGACTACGAGTCCCAGAGTGCTCTGCGACAAAGCAATGCCCCTCTCGGGATGACGTGGCTCCTCCCGCTCCTCAAATGAAAGGAATAGACTACTTCCACTCCCGTATTATTCAGGAGCCCTACCCGAAGCTTCCCCAGCGGCTTACCTTGCTGGTGAGATCCAATTCGGGCTCGCCATTCCGCAGCACCTCCCCGTCCAGGCTGCAGTCCGAGTCCTCCTGCTCCGCCCCGCTTAGAGCGGCCCCGGCTTCTGGCGCGAACATATAGGCCGGCACCGGGGACTCCCCGGCGGAGGAGCCCGGCGGTGGCGGGGACCGGCTATGTCCGACTGCCGCTGCAGACGCCATCTTTAATTCCCCCCTCCCCCTCCCCGTTTCCTAAATTCCCACACGGCCAAGTAGCCCCTTGCTCGGAATTGGATTCAAAACTCAACGTCAAAACCTAATTAGACTAATATATTCAGACACGCCCACAACAGGTTCAGTACGCGCGACACCTCAGGACAGAAACCTGAATAATGGACGAGTGCACTTCAACGCGATCGATTCGTGACGGGAATGGATACATTTGCTTCTCCGCGTTTGATAGGGCGCGCGTGCGAGCAGACCACCAATCCACGAAGACAGAAGATATTACTTATGCAGGAGTAGCCAGCCAGCCTGCCTGCCTGAGCTAAGCTTTAACTGTCGACGTCTCTAATGACTTTAGGACTGTGCGAAAGTTTCTCACCACACAGAGAACTTAAATAGTCAGCATATGCCACGAGCCGTTTCCGGTTCCAAGAATAGCCAATCCACTTCCACCCGCAACCAAAATAATAGAAAAAGTTAATTTTTTACGTCGCGCCTTTTTTCCCAGATTGTTTTCCTTTCAGATTCTGAGTACCAATTATATGTCGGCTCAAAACTTAACTGTCATATTTAAAGCTGCTAGCCTCGATACTTTTATAGCTACAACAACCCACTGAGGCGGTACCAACGTTATTATACTCAGCCAATCAAATGTTCTTTCATGTGCAGGCCTGCGTGGAAGTATAGGCGCCAATAGAAAGGTCGCAAGCATTTACTGTCAATCAATTGTATCGCTAGGTGTGCGAGCCAATCAAGTAAGAGAAGGGCTAGCAATGGGCTTGTCCCTATCAATTGTTCCTTGACGTTTCAGGTGACTACTACGCACTATCTGATGAAACTCCAGGGAAATATTTGAAGGGTGTGTTGTGGTATGTAGAGCAATATCCAAACAACTGATAAGAAGTTGGGGGACTTTTTTTTCTGATGTAATTACAGCGTAATATCAGTTATAGGCATGACATCTTTGGCATAAAGTATCAAGGAGTGCTACTTTGCTGGAGGATTAGGAGAGCGAGTGAGAACTGAAGGGGCCCTTTTACTAAAGTGCAGTAAAACCTGGTCTTAACGCATTTTAACCCAGGACTTTCCTGTGCACTAAACCCAAATTTAACGCAGCACTAGAGGGTTTTAAAAATATATATTTTATTGTAGGTCATGTACTAACAGTGGTGTGCTGGTGAATTTTTAACAACAGGCTCTCTCTCTGGTCCACCTCTGTGCCCCCCCCCCCCCCACTCCAAAAAAATTGCAGAGCTGGCTATACCCCTGGAGAGATACTGGAGGGGGGCAATGCATTACTCTCTCTTGGGAAAAAAAAATTTTTAATGCTCCCAGGTTCCAATCTAATTATTTTATTTGTTGCATTTGTTTAATTTGGGATAAAATGCCAGAAATAAATAGAAACTCTAAACGTTGAGCACCTGATTCCCATAACATGATGTCTGATTTAGAAGCCCTTTACCAGGATAAGAAAAAATCTCTGCACCAATAACAGGGTTAGATGTTCCCAATGACCAGCTCCTCCAAATGACACACTGATTACGATTTATATCAAATTACTTATTCTACCTATGAAAAGTTATTCCTTTATTATACTTCCTCTTTGTACATCCCTAGGCACAAGCCGGCAGCATTTTTAAAAATGTCACTTTTTTTATTACAGTATCCTCCCCACGCCACCTCACCTACCTATTACAGACCTCCTCCCCGCTCCCCGAAGCCAAAGGGTCCCACTCCCAGTGCATACCTGAAGGCAGCGTCTCTGGTGGTCTAGTGGATTCTTCAGGGCAGGAAAGATCCGCAGTCTTTCCTGCCTGCTGCTGGTACTGACCCCCCTCCTGCCGCATCTTTTTTAAAATGGCCACCAAGACTTACAAGAGCAGCCTTGCAAGACTTCAGCGAAAGTCTCACGAGGCCGTCCCTGGAAGCCATTTTTAAACAGCGATACAGCTGCAGGAGGGTCAATGCCGGCAGTAGGCAGGAAAGACTGGGGATCTTTCCTGCCCCGTAAGACTCCATTAGACCACCAAGGACGATGCCTTCCGGTATGCATTGGGCAGTGCTTTTTTTTTGTAGGAAAAAAGGTACTGGTACTCATTATGGGCAAGGGCACCATCTATGGCTCTGCCCCTATAGTAGCCACATCCCTTACACCAACCATGGCGCATATAAACAGGTATCATTGAAAATACTATACCAGTATTGTGATGTTTTTCATTATAAATAATTTCTGTAAGCTGCTACAGCTCCAGTATACCCAGTACAAAATAAGGCAGCAGATGTAAATTCTCAAATTGGACATATTCCAAACACTAAAATTAAAATAAAATGATTTTTTTCTACCTTTGTTGTCTGGCGACTTTGTCTTTCTGATCATGTTGGTCCAAGTCTCTGATTCTGCTGCTCTCTATTTGTTCCCTTAACTCTGTTTCCAGGGCTTCCTTTCCATTTATTTCTTTACTTTCCTCATACAAATCAACATATACATCCAGCTTTTCCTACATTTGCACCCAGCTCTGTGTCTTGTCTTCTTTGTTGGTGAGTCCTTAGGTTCCCTAAGGCCCCGAAAGGCCTCAAAGGACAGCCGTGCAACCCCGAATCTTCACCCGCGGCAGCCACCGTTCACCAAGGGTTGAGCCCTCAGCTGCAGGCGGCCAGCAGGACTGCTGGAACCGCGGGATTGACGGTTGGCCTGGCTGGCAGTCAGCGAACACAGTCAATGGGTAATGGCTAGCAAGGCGGCTAGCACTCCGTGGATAGAAATAATATAGTCTCTGGATAGTGGCTAGCAAGGGCGGCTAGCACTCCGTGGATAGAATCAGTATAGTCTCTGGATAGTGGCTAGCAAGGGCGGCTAGCACTCCGTGGATAGAATCAATATAGTCTCTGGATAGTGGCTAGCAAGGGCGGCTAGCACTCCGTGGATAGAATCAGTATAGTCTCTGGATAGTGGCTAGCAAGGGCGGCTAGCACTCCGTGGATAGAATCAATATAGTCTCTGGATAGTGGCTAGCAAGGGCGGCTAGCACTCCGTGGATAGAATCAATATAGTCTCTGGATAGTGGCTAGCAAGGGCGGCTAGCACTCCGTGGAAGAATCAGTATAGTCTCAGGACAGTGGCTAGCAAGGGCGGCTAGCACTCCGTGGATAACCTCAGCCCAGTCTCTGGATACCGGCTAGCAAGGGCGGCTAGCAATCCATGACACGAAAGCACTGGACCTGCTTCAGGAACAGAACCGGAAGCAGCGAGGTCTTCAGGCTCCTAGGTTTAAATACCGCGCCCTCCCGCCCCCCGGGAAGAAACCCACCAATCCGGCCCCGGGGAGTCAGCAGAGCTCCTGGATTGGCTCTGCCCGAACTCCAGGCGGAGTCATCGCTCGGGTTCGCCGATCCGGGGCGAGGTGGGAGGAGCTCCGGAACCCTTCAGCTCCGATGCACAAGAGACGTCGGCCCGGCGCCGCCATCTTGGCTGGCGCGACCCTCCTGCCGACCTTCCCTTCCCCCGAGGCCGGCGTTCGTCCCAGCGGGGCGCCGGTCTCGGCCTGACCCGCGGCAATGCCGGCTCCTCCGGGGGCCTTCTCCCGCCGTCCGTGGTTGCCGCTGGCTCCCGCTGCCCACAGCGGAAGAGCAGGTAAGGTCACGGGACGTGACACTCTGGAACTCATTACCTAGAAACATTAGAACTGTGAACACCCATCTAAAATTCTGAAAAGACCTCAAGACTCATCTCTTCCAGAAAGCCTACCCAGCAGACCCGAACTTATTCATGAACAATGCATTACATCTATCGAACTAAGAAATGAACAGTACCCCTTCCACATTGCTGTCGCTTCACCCCTGTCATCTACCCTGTGTTATCCCCTGTTCCTGCCCCTCCTGTCACTTTCTGGTTCTGGGCCATGATTGTCCTGTTTTGTAACCTGATTTATTGTAAGCCATATTGCACCTGCTCATGTGGGTAACTGTGGGGTAGAAATGTACTAAAATAAATAAATAATCCTATTACTTCAAACTGTACAAATGTTACCACTCCAGTTATTATTAAGTGTACTTGTACCCTTATCCTACTCTGTATTGCTCACTAGACGCCTACCCTTATCCTACTCTGTATTGCTCACTAGATGCTGTAGTCCCATCCCCAGAGACTTATCAGCTTCATTGGGATTACTTCTCTCTATATGCAACTATATATTTGTCCCAGAGTTGTATTCTCTTTTCCGGAACCTTATCAGCTTCCTTGCACCTACTGTTACTTTATTTTCCACTCTGTATATATTCCCATAGTTGGTACTCT
Source organism: Microcaecilia unicolor (assembly GCF_901765095.1). Classification (NCBI taxonomy): domain Eukaryota; kingdom Metazoa; phylum Chordata; class Amphibia; order Gymnophiona; family Siphonopidae; genus Microcaecilia; species Microcaecilia unicolor. Next base: position 388,750,917 of record NC_044031.1, on the reverse strand, counting down.
CCGGAACCTGTAAGCCACATTGAGCCTACTGCTATGCGGGAAAATGGGGGATACAAATGTAATAATAATAATTTCTTGCCCTACATCCATAGGTATAAACCTGGGTCCTCCGTGTACTTGATTGGAGGAGGTATAGAGCGGATCCAGCTTCTACCTATTTTCTCCATCCATGTGCAGTTTTTCTCCTCTTTTCCCTTTCCCTCATCTCCGTCAGTATGCATCTCCTTCCTCTTTCTTCCCTCCTCTCCATCCATATGCATCTCCTTCCTCTCTCTTCCCTCTCATCCATCCATGTCCAGCTTTTTTCCTCTCCCTCCTCCATGATCCATGTCCAGCATTTCTCCTCTCTCCTCCCCTCCATCCATTCATCTCACTTCCTCTCTCTTCCCTCCCCTCCATCCATGTCCAGCATTTCAACTCTCTCCCCTCCATCTGTGTCCAGAATTTGTCCTCTCTCCCCTAAATCCATGTGCATCTCCTCCTCTGTCTTCCCTCCCGTCATTCATGTCCAGCCTTTCTACTTCCTCTGTCTTCCCTCCATCCATGTCCAGCATTTCTCCTCTTCCCTTCCCCTCCATCCGTGTGCATCTCCTTCCTCTGTCTGTCTTTCCTTCCCTCCAACATTTCTCCTCTCTTCCCTGCCCTCCACTCCATCCATGTCCAGCATTTCTCCTCTCCCCCCTCCATCTGTGTGCATCTCCTTCCTGCTGCTACCACCGCTAAGGCTAATGCTGCTGCTGCTACCGTTGAGGCTAATGCTACTTCCTCAGAACGCAAAAGGGCAGAGTTAGATATCACTTTGAAACTACTACAGCAAGAGAAAGAGGCAGCTGTACTGGAAGCCCAAGTTAGGGCACATGAACGAGCCACAGGGCAGGATGGCGGAGAGAATCAACTCAGTCACATTAGTGCAGAAGAGTCTGCCCTGCGAACAGCAGAATATGTGAAGACTCCGACCCTGACTCACAAAAGTACACAGTCACAGTCTGACTCAGAGGAGTCATTAGATGCTGAGCAAGCACATGCCTTTACACCAAAGTCTAATTCACCCGAAAGAAGCAAGTCCAAGGCAAAACACACCACAGAGGTAGGCTGCCATCACAGTGATCCACATGCATGTACATATATGGATGCACTACCACTGGCACTTGCTCCAGAAAAATGCGCCAAGGGAAACGTGCTATTTCAGACACAGACTCTGGAGCTACCCAGGAATGGGGCTCAGATAAAAGTTGAGCAGTTACGCCCAGCAAAACACACTGTGATTAAGCAAGAGCCACTTTACCACCTACACTTCACACTTGATTCCAGACAAGCCCCGGCCAACAGCCAACCGCAGATACCAAATGTCAGCACACTACAGACTTCAGAGAGAGAAGATCTAGCAACATACATGGCTCGGAAAAAGCTGGTAAACATGGGCCTTACCCAGTTTATTGACTGCCCAGAGGGGAATAGAAGGTGGAAATCCAATGTTAAGAATGCCATAGCAATTATGAGGCTCATGCCAGTGCAAGAGATAAACCTGATGTTAAAGTGGCTAGGAACTGAGTCAGTCAAGAGTGTAAGAGGTTTGAAAGAAATGTGGGAGAGACTTGACCAGCGCTATGGCAGCCCAGAAGCTATCCAACAGGCAGTGATGAAAAGAATAAGAAGTTACCCAAAGGTGACAAGTAAAGACACTGACAAATTGCAAGAGTTAGGAGATCTTTTCTAGGAACTGGAGGCAGTCAAAGCTGATCTGAACCTTCCAGGCCTATATTACTTGGACACAACTTGGGGCATAAGAGTTTATATCAAAGCTGCCACATGACATAAAAGAAAAGTGGTCATCAGTAGGTGCCAAATATAAAGAAAACAACTAAAAGAGGTTTCCTCCCTTCATGGTCTTTGTGAAGTTCATCAGGGATCTGGCAAAGAGGAGAAATGATCCCAGTTTCATGTTTGATGTACATGAAGCAATCAAATTGGGCTACTTCTTGAGTGAAATGCCGGTACAAAAGTACAGCAATACAAGGAAACCTCTAGCTATACACATTACAGATGTGTAATCCACAGCTACACCACAAATTGATCGTCCTACCACAGAGAAAGTAGAGGATCCTAACAGGCAGTGTCCTCTACATAAGAAACCTCATCAACTCAAGAAATGTAGAGAGTTTAGAGAGAAACCCTTGAGGGAACGTAAAGAGCTGTTGAAGAGGTACAAAATCTGTTATAAATGTTGCTCTTCATCCAGTCATATGGCTAAAGACTGTAAAGTAGCCATCAAGCGTATTGTGAAGAGCAAAGAAACTACAAGCCCCAGAAGGCAGTGCAGCACCAGAGAGATTCAGAACCAAGGAACTACAAAGCCCAGAAGGCAGGGCAACGTCAGAGAAGCCAGGAGCTCAGAAACTACAAGCCCCAGAAGGCAGTGCAGCACCAGCAGACAGATCAGGTGAAGGGAGAAGAATCTATGCAAGGGAGGGAGGAGCCGGGGTGTGATTGGGAGATGGAATCAGATGGGGGAAGGGAGGAGCCCCTAGACCGGGAGGAAGGGGAGGAGAGAATGGAACTGGAGGAGGAGAAAGGAGGGGAGAATGAGGAGGAAATTGAAGTGCTGGTGGAGGGCTCTTAAAGTGAGTTATGAACTGAACTGGAGAGTGAATGAAGCCTTGGTGAATTGACCCGGTGGGTGGATGTCAGATGGTTTTGTGCTGACAAATGAGGGAGGTGGGTCATTAGGTCTAAGAGTGAGAAAGTGACTTAGACCATATTGCCATTGAATTGAACTGTTTAATTTCATTTCTAAGATGAACTGTGTTTGAAGGCAATGCTAAACTAAACTGTGTTTGAAAGCAGTGCTAAAACTGAATTGAGGAGGAAAACATTGCTAACTGAACTGAATTGTGAGCAGTGCTCATTAGCTGTGGGAAAGAGCAGTGCTACTAAGTACTGGATTAGAAGCAGTGCTGGAGAAAGCCATATTGAAAGCAGGGCCAAAGTGAACTGTGTGGAAAGCAGGCCCAAGCTGAACTGTATTGCAAGCAGGGCTCCAATGAACTGTGTTTAAAAGTGGAGCTACACTGAGGAGAGGGAAAGGCCTGTGAAGCCTTAAAGCAGAGTAAATGTACTCAGGAGATAATAAAGCACTTCTGGTGATTTGCCTGTTGTCCAGAGACCCTGATTGCAGACTGTCGACTTGGGAGTGAAGGGCGTGCTTGGTAAAGAAAGGAAGAGACTGAGAAAGAGTGGTGCGGATCTGGCGGCTGAGCATGACAGTATGGAGTGTAGTAGTGAATGGCATGTCAGTGCCTTGCACCCTGACAAGAGTAAGCCTACTACTACAGGAGAGTCAAGGCACGGCGAGGAGCAGAAAGTAGAGCAAGCGTCATCACCGACTGTTACTCCAAACTGTACACAAATGTGTGGAGGAGACCGTAATGGACAGTCATGCACCAAGATATGTGTAGCTAAAGTATACCCAAAAGAGCAACCAGACAACGCAGTGAAGACGTATTTTATCATAGATGAGCAAAGTAACCAGTCCCTGGCAAGGACAGAGTTCTTTGACCTATTTGATACCTACCACCTCAAGACCTGCACATGGATGAGAAAGAGGGCGGGGTGAAGAGCAAGTGGATACATGATAGAGTCAATGGATGGTAGCATCAAGACCCATCTACTGACTCTCATTGAATGCAATAAAATACCCAATAATAGAGAGGAAATTCCCACACCAGAGTTGCGCAGTAACATCATCATCATCTCCAGCCTATAGCAGAGTATCTGCAGCCTTTGGACCCAAATTCCAAGATCTTACTCTTCTTGGGAAGAGATGTACTACCAGTGATAAGTATACATGAGGTACACGAAGGACCACCTGATGCTTCATATGCCTACCAACTCGCCCTGGAGTGGGTGATAGTAGGCGACGTCTGCCTCAACAGACTGAGGAGAGGAAGTGTAGATGTCTACAAAATATGCATCTTAGAAAATGGGTGCACCACCTTGTTTAAACCTTGACTCAACCATCTATATGTGAAAGAGGTTTATAACTGGGAAGAACCAGACCCCGGCACAACCAGTTGTCAGGATACCTTTCCGTCAGATTTAGGAGAACATCTAAGGAACTCGGTGTTCCAAGTCACCAAAGATGATGATAAACCAACTCTCTCAATAAAAAACAAAGAATTATGGATAAAGAATTCTACAAAGATGAGTCCAACAGTTAGGTGGCTCTGTTGCCATTCAGAACACCCAGAACACGACCAGAACAGTGACATTATGTGCCTACTGATCAAAACCCAGCAGGTTGTGCCACCAGAGCTGTGCCAGCATCTCGTCTAGCAGAACCCACATGGTTGTCAGGACCAGACTTTGTTCTAAACCCTGACCACACATCTCCTGTGGCAGAGAAAACCTTCAAACTTATAGGTCTTGACTCTGACGTGGAGATCCGCCCAGAGATGACTGTTTTTCCTACTAACGTTGTGCCTGAAAGCAACTTAGGAACTTGGCGTTTCTCTCATTTCTCAACATGGACAATGCTCAGAAGAGCTATTGCACATCTTATTCATATGGCATCTTAATTTCATCAGTCAGCTAAGAAAGAACTTGGCACCTGTCACCACTGGCGCATCTGTACAAAGCCTCTCTCAGTAAATGAGATTGTGCGGAGAGTACCATCCTGTGTTGCATACAACAAGAAGCATACAATGAATAACTAAAATGCATCAGTAAAGGCATGAACCTTCCAAGGGATAGCCCACTTCCAAAACTGAACCCCTTCATTGACAAGGAAGGACTTCTGAGAGTCTGCGGCTGCCTTGCCCAAGCAGAACTAGAGAAGAGTGAGAGGAGCCCCTTGATTATTGTAGGTTGGCACCATATATCAACCTTGTTTGTGAGTCATTATCACGAGCAAATTAAACATCAAAGACGACATTTCACAGAAGGGGCTATCAGAGCTGCAGGATTATGGATTATGAGAACAAAACCTAGCATTACCTCTGTATTACACCAGTGTGTCAAGTGTGTGGAACTATAGGCAACCATCAAGAACAAAGAATGGCAGATTTACCAGCAGACCGGTCTAGACATCTTTGGACTCTGGTCAATTGTGACACGACACACAAGAGGTGGAGCATTCAACAGTAAATGGGCCACAATTTTTACATGTATGGGCATCCAAGCAGTCCACATTAAAGTCATCGAGTCAATATACACTTCCGGTTTCATTAATGCTTTACGAAGATTCTTATCCATCAGGGGTCCAGTTAAGCAGATCCGTTCCGATTGTGGAACCAACTTTGTGGGTGCTTGTAGAGAAATAGACATTAAATCAAATAGACTGGATCATCCTGCCATTGAAAGGTACCTATGTGACCAGAAATGTATCCGGATCTTCAATCCTCCCCACTCTTCACATATGCGAGGAGCATGGGAGCGAATGATTGGGGTAACTCGTCGTATCCTTGATGTCGTGCTCGTGGAAATTGATCACCTTCAGTTAACACATGAAGTGCTGACTACCTTTTTTTTTTTTTTTACAGAAGTTACTGCCATCATGAATGCCAGACCATTGGTACCAGTATCCTCAGATCCAGAGTCACCAATGATTTTAACTCCAGCTATGTTTCTAACACAAAAAACTAATACTATTCCTACCCCACCTGGAGATTTCAAATGCGGTAACATTTACAAAAGTCAATGGAAACAGATTCAATACCTTTCAGACACCTTTTGGAAACAGAAGAAGGAGTACCTTCCTACTTTGCAATAGTGGAGTAAGTGGCAGGATAATCAGCCTAATTTACAAGAGGGTGACATTGTATTACTTAAAGATAGCCAATCACAGTGAAATAGTTGGCCTTTGGGGCGTTTCACTAGAACCTCTCTGAGTAAGGATGGAAAAGTCTGCAAATTGGAAGTCAAGACAGCAAATCAAGGGTCAATGAAGACCTTCATCCGAGCAGTCACCGAAGTGGTACTGCTCTTACCATGTGAGGAGAGAAGCAAGAAATTGCAAAGCTTCAGGATCCAGAGGTGAATAAACTTTGTGGTGTTAATAGTTTGAGAAGTTAAATAGTGGTATCTTGCGATGCCAGGTGGGGAGGGTGCTGCCCCCATATTCATGGGGGTAGAGGACATTATTGTGTATATTTAATAGGAATATTATTTGTATAGATAGCACTGTTTACTGGGGCTTCCCCTCCTCCCTGTCTACAGTTGCAGTGTCCTGTGATTGGCGCCTTGTGAACTTGTTTCTATTGGTTGTTAGCTCTGAGCTAAGGCCAGCCCTCTTTCTTACACCCGCAGGCTGGGTGTGAGCTTAGTCAGTGCCTTGCATGCCATGTGCTAGCAGCTTTTCTGAGAGCTGACCTTTCTTGGTTCCACTGTGGTTCCATCAATGTTTTTTTACCTCTCTCTCTCTCTCTCTCTCTCCCCTGAAGATCTTTTCTCCAAGGTATTCCTAGCTGTCTCACAGAGCTCTCTCTCCTTTAGTCTCTTTCCTTAGAGTAAGTCTCTTCCCAAGTCTCTTAGAGACTTCTCCCTTAGGTTACTGTAAAAGGCATTTTCCCTTTGTTTCTCCCTATTTGAGTTTACAACTTTGCCTCTCAGCAATGCTGAACTCTGGCCCTCTCCTTGCCTCTGAGGTGGCTGAGTCCGGGACTCCATGTTTAGGGTTACCATATGTCAGGATTTACCTGGACATGTCCTCTTTTTGAGGGCATGTCCGGGCAACCGGGCGGGTTTTGCCAATCTGCCTGCCCGCCAGCCTGCCTGTTTGTCCAGAAATCCGGACAAACGGGCAGATTGCTAGCCTCCCCTCCCCTTACTTTCTAGTGCCCTGGTGGTCTAGTGACCTCTTCCGCCTTCAGGGCAGAATAAGGAAAAGAAACATAATGACCAAAAGGTTATTTGCACTTTATATTATGATTATCTATCCTCTGATATCATTAAAATATTAAGATCTCATTGGCCATTGATCCAGAACATTCCATCTTTTGCAAATAAAGAATTGATGATTGCATACAAAAGAAATAAGAATTTGAAGGATTTTTTGTCACCATCAGCATTACCAGTCCCACTTCATAAGGATAGAGTAAGGGGTCATTACCCATGCTTAAATTGTTCCGTTTGTCCAGTCAATTTGAAAACAAAATGTTTTGAACACCCTGTTACAGGAGAAATATATCAGTTAAAACATTACTCAAATTGTAAGACTTCACAAGTAATATATGCAGCAATTTGCCCATGCGGGCTTATTTACATTGGTAAAACTATAAGAGCATTTAATAAGCGCATCTTAGAACATAAAAGCGCAATAAAGAGAGAGGTATTAGATAAACCTTTAGTGGCATCTATACCACCCCCTTCCCTTACCCTCATTCCCACCAATTTAGCACTGTGAAGGCTTGGGCTTCACAGTGGTACCTGTGGTTCCCTGTGGTACCAAATGAGGTTACTCAATGTTATGTCTTTATTAACCTCTGGCCCCATCCCTTTCCACCCCCCTTATACTGCACTAACCAAAGAAGGACATATATTTATATTGGACCTTTTAGATGGTTCAAAAGCTCCCCTAGTTGGTTCAAAACAAGACTACGTGCTTTTGAGGAATAGCGATTGGATGTAGTGGTCCCATATTAAGAGGAATTGTGTCTGCCATTTAAAAGAATGTCATGTATCTCATAGTTCCATGAGTAAGAATGTTTGTAATTTATAATGCCAGTGCCAATATGAGGGTGGCTGATGTATCTAGTACTGGAAGATATATTTTTTCCCCACTATATAGGGCTTGGTGGCTTGCAACTGAGGATCTGATCCTTTTACTCCAGTTGTTTCTGTCTTTCCCAATAACGCCCCCCCCCCCCCCCACAGGACTAAACACAGTACTCTGTCCAATAATTATCTCCCTAAAGCTAGCTATGGTTCTCTGAGAACAAGCAGGCTGTTGTATTCTCACATCTGGGTAATGTCACTGACAGAGCCCAGTGCTGACACTGACTAGCAAGTTCTTTCTTCTATTTCCTTTTTAATTTCTTTAGTTTTTTGGCCCTTGAAGTTTCCTTTATTTTTTGTGTATTGTTATGCCCTTTTAGGCTGGAGCTCTGACCTCGATTTGAACACTGCCCTTTTTCCGGTTCAAAATTGAGAAGTTTAATTTGGCCACAATTCTTTTCTCGATATCTAAGAAGATTTTCCAGTGGTTTCAAAAGGTGCACCCAATGTAATCGGGTGATTTTCGTGAAGGACCGCACAACTGGTGCATCAGGTGCCTTGGACCTGACCATTGTCTAGCAGAATTCCAGAGTTTAATTACACATTGAATGAAGAAATATTTTCTCTGCATTGTTTTAAATTTACTACTTAGTAGCCTCATTGCATGCCATCTAGTCCTAGTATTTTTGGAAAGAGTAAACAAGCGATTTGCTTCTACCCGTTCCACTCCACTCAGTATTTTTTATAGACCTCTATCATGTCTCCCCTCAGCTGTCTGTTCTCCAAGCTGAAGAGCCCTAGCTGCTTTAGCCTTTCCTCATAGGGAAGTCATCCCATTCCCTTTATAATTTTTGTCACCCTTCTCTGTACATTTTTTAATTCCACTATATCTTTTTTGAGATGCGGTGACCAGAATTGCATGCAGTATTCAAGGTGAGCAATACAAAGGCATTATAACATTCTCATTTTTGTTTTCCATTCCTTTCCTACTAATACCTAACATTCTATTTGCTTTCTTAGACACCACTACACACTGAGCAGAGGGTTTCAAGGTATCATCAGTGATGACACCCAGATCCTTTTCTTGGGCGGTGACTCCTAATGTGGAACCTTGCATCAAGTAGCTACAGTTTGGGTTCCCTTTCCCACATGCATCACTTTGCAGTTGCTGACAGTAAACATCATCTGCCATTTGGATGCCCAGTCTCACAGTCTCATAAGGTCCTCTTGCAATTTTTCACAATCCTCTTGCAATTTAACAACTTTGAATAACTTTGCGTCATCAGCAAATTTAATTACCTCACTAGTTATTCCCATAGGGGCAAGTCCAAGAAGCATAAGCATCGGTCCTCCTTGATGCACGGTGCTGGAACCACTGGGGCATCAGCATCACTGGTACTCAAAAAGCATCAGGAGGAGAACTCTCTCTCCTTGGAAGAGGTGCCAGTGCGTAAGTCTCCCAGCAACAAGATCCCCACTACTGGTCCAACACCTCGCTCCTCTACCTTTACGGATGCCTTCCTTCGATGAGCAATTCCAAGCCGTGGTCAAGGAGGAGCTTGCGCAGATGCAGCAGGGGCACACCGCTCAGATATTGAGGGTGCTTGCACCAAGCCCACATTCTTCCTGAGGCTCGTTCCATGCCGGTGCAGCGATCCTTGACGCCGGCACCTCGATGGCTGTCAATGTGTCAGGTTCTCAGGTTCAGAGCCCGCGGGGCTGGGCTCTGGAGCAAACGTGAGCCCTTGGGCTGCTGACGAGGAGCGACAGCAGCAGGCAAAACCCACCAACCAACGCTGGGCAAGCACACCGACACCGGCAGGGACTGCAGGCACCGCCCAGCGAGCCGGAACACTGGACTGGAATTCCCCGGACTGGAGGATACAGGACTGGAACCCCCCGGACTGGAGGACACAGGACTGGAACACCGGACTGGAGCACACCGGACTGGTCCACACAGCTTCACCTGCACTTAGCTACTAAGCCCCCCAGGAGTTGGGCTCCTGGGTTTGAGTAGCCGGCAGGACTTACTGGATACTGGATGACACAGGGACCAGGACTGGAAACAGAAGTGCTCCTAAACCTAAAGTGATCTACGTGCTCCCAAGCCCTAAACCAGCAGGAGTGTTCCTAACAGTAAACTGACAAAAGGACTTCCTAAGCCCTATACTAAACAGGAGCTCCTAAGCCCTGCTCAAGAAAGGGACTTCCTAAGCCCTAAACTAACAGAGCAGGGAACTAAACACAAAGCTAACACAGGTGCTACTAAGCACCAAGCTACAGGCAGAGCTCTACACTAATAAGCTAAACACAAAACTAACAAGCTACCTAAGCACTGCTCTAGCAAGCTAGATACAAAACTAACAAGGTGCATCCTAAGCACTACTCTGGCAAGCAACCAGAAGAGCTCCTAGCACTAAAAGGGAAGACAGGGGAGCCACAAGGAAAAAGCAGGGAAGCTAACACATAAGTCAAAAGTGCTTCTAAAGCACCAAACACCAACAGCAAAGACTGCAATGCTCCCAATAGCACAAACACCAGAAGTACTTCTAACAGCAAACTCTGCAGTGTTCCTAACAACACCAAACCCTGAAGTACTTCTATCAGCAACAGAGCTTCCAAAGCCCTACACACAGCAATGCTTCCAAAACCAAGAGGGAAAAGCAGGGGAACCAACCAGGGAAAAGCAGGAAAGCTAAACACACAAACACCAGTGCACACTGCACTAACACTAACCTGGACCTTAGCAAAATCAAGCAGAGAAACTAGACACAAAGTCAGAAGTGCACACTGCACCACCCTACCTAAAGCAAACACAACCGTTGCAAAGGCCCTGAAGGAAACAACCCCACTTCCTTATCAAGGCCCTCCCTGATGATGTCACCCTCCCTAGCCCCAGGCAACAGCACACTGGCCCAGAGAGCACACTGAAACCCAGAGAGGCCCAACCCACACCAATGCAGCACCGTGAAACACTTGAAGCCAGTACACCCAAAGAGAGGTAGAGCAACTCAGGCAACTCACACAGGTGCAGTATAGTGAAACAATTTGGCCCATGCTGCTGGAAGCTGCCAGCACAGAGAGACAGAGCCAGCTCAGACAGGACAGACAAAAGAAACAGAAGCCAGCTAAGAAGCTGACCCCCAGGAAAGAGGTAAGTTTGAGAGGGGTTCTGACCCCAATCATAACACAATGTTGACCTGAACTCATACAGTACCGCTCTTGACGTTGGGGGAGGAAGCTTCCCCGGAGTCAAAGAGTAGGGCTGTAGCTCGACACTCTTTGGGGTGTGGACATAGATCCACTGAGTCGAGGCAGGCACAGAAAGATTCTGAATGGGTCTACTCATGGGATTCAACTTGACCAGCCAAGTCAATATTCAGTGCTGGCCGATTAAGTTGAAACCAGCCCACTGAATATTCATGGATAGCTGGCCAAATCGCGCAATATAGCTGGTTATCCACTATGTGCTGACAGGGAATATTCAGCGAGAGATAACTGGCTACCTCCTGCTGAATATTCATAGATAGCCAGTTAATTGCTATTTAACTGGCTAGGAGCCATTCCTGGCCAGTTATATAGCGCTGAATATCTGGCGGATTATGTTTTATCTACACCAGCCTCATCTCTGACCTTAGAGATTCATGAAACTCTGAGTTATTTAGTCTAGAAGCTCAACCTCAAGTACCATTGCATTGTCATCATAAATATTTGCAGGAAATTCTGCCTGAATTTAATTATGCTTCCCTGTCTCAGAAGTTTACTTTTGAACACTCAGTGTCTATAACTGAGCAACACATAAAATATAGCCTGACTCTATCACTCTTTAACAAAGAATTTTTTACATTAGGAGTTATACAGACGCATAGGAAATTTATATTGCATTTCTTCTCATAGAGCATATAAAACCATGTTTGGTGCTACTGATCACTGCTTGATGTCAGGCAGGCCAAGTGGAGATATGAGCCCTTGTGCCCGATGGAGGAAGAACTCCCACCGAGCTGTCGGCCAACCCCGAGTTCCCCCTGTGTCTCCCTCAATTCCCCAGGGTTGAGCCCCCAGATGCGGGAAGCCAACAGCAGGAAGAACTGTGTCCAGAACAAAGTCCAAGGGGCACAGCCAGGCAGTGGGCAAAGAAGGTCCAGGAACAAACAGCGGCCAATACTGAAACAGGCCCTCGGCTAGTAAATCAGGAGACAAGAGGCAAATGATTCCGAAAGCAGGACACCTTTATTGCTAGCAATGGACAGTACTGAGTTTAGTCTCAGGACACTGCCTTCTGAGCGTCATCTGACATTCGGTCTTATACAAATTAGTGATCATGCGCATAAAACACATCATACGTCACACATACACATGCGCAGTACATGCACATGCGCAATACATTAGTAGTTCTGTAGTTCTCACAGAGAAAAGATACATCAGTTCATAGCTTTCATAGAAATTGTTACTTTGCAAGAAAATGTAACTTATTGCAGTGTTTCAGCACCTTCACACAATACAGCCTCTATGTGTAGATCACGAGACTGCATTGGCAGAACCTGCTGCCTCTCGAAATTGCTGACCACTGAAATTTGTTATCTGAATACTGGTTAACGGACAAGTAATGCTAGTAAAAAGGTAAACCACTCCAAACTACACACATTTAGTATGCTCATTATAACCCTGAGGTATTGGCATAAGGCAAAAGTGCAAATATGCATACAAAGTTCAGATAGAAAATCCCATTAGTGCAATAGTGACAAATGTAAAAATCCAAAGTCCAATAATTGTCACATGTGGAATGTAAAAATCCAAAGTCCAATAATTGTCACATGTGGAACATGCCTCAAACAGGATAAAAGTTCATAAGTAATCTTGGCTGTCCAGTAGTTGCTACATCCCAGTTGTCCACTCCTACAATTCCCCCCTTTTGATACTTGAACATCCGGTCCAGTCCGGTGGAGAGTATCACCTCCAAGAAGCCTGAAAAGGAAGAGAAAAACAAGGAAAATTAGCACAAGTAAACAATGGGAGGGCCCTAGGTCCTTGCGCAACCGTTGGGTGCTTCACCGGGGTTGAGACGGGGGGTCCCTAGAGGTGTCCCCCCCCCCTTTGTAGCCGGACTTTGCTGTCACAAGGAGGGCGGCCCATCGGTCTCAAGAAAAGGGGAGTCAGCTTCATTATCATCAGCATTGGATTGCGAGATGGGGGAATACCGCTGTAGGGCCATAATCTGGGCTGCTGCACGCCGATCAGCGATGGTTTCTACGGTGGACCAGAGGCACCTGAGAACAAAGGGTAGAGACAAGGGTATTAATAAACAGGATAATAAAAACAGGCCCCCCATTACAAAGAAGCCTTTAAAGCTCCCTGAGGTAGGTAGTAAATCGGTGAGAGAGGAAGTCCAATCCCATGCACTGTTCCAGGTCTGGACTGGGACATGGGCCAACTTCACCATTCGGTCAGTAATTTCTCTAATAATATGACTTTGGTCGTCAATCTGCAGACAACAGTTACTAAGATTGAATTTACCACACATCCCGCCCTCCTGGGCCAATAAGTAATCAAGGGCGAGGCGGTTCTGATAAACTGCAGTTATCAGCTTAGTGTTTTGTCGGGCCAAGACATTAAGCGCTAGGGCTGAGTCATTCGTGAGGATTTCCAGTACCGCCTGTAGCCGAATGATGCGATTAAGCATATAGATAGGGGTACGGTATCCATATGTGCCATCTTCAGCCCACGTGGCCGGGCCGTAATAATGAATTATGCGTTCCGGGGGCCACTCGTCCTTCCAATCCCCGATTTTAACCTTAGTGCCCCGGGTGGACCGTTTCCTCATGCTTCCAGGCCCTTGTTCCATGTAGAGAGGTATACCAAGCGTCTCGCCTACGCGAAGGGGCAGAAGAAAGAAACTAGGTCTGACGGTGCCTAGGAGACAGGTGCCAAACCAGCAGACCGGGAGCTGTTCGTAAGCCCTACGGCCACAAATATAATAGTATCCTTCCGGGGCTATCCATTGAAGGGAGGCATTTCCCCCGTGTGTCCATGTTGCGTTCAGAGTAGGTTCAGTCCAAATGGGCATCGGAACAGGCAGGCCGTCCGTTTGCCACCAAGTGGTTCGGCTGCCGTTAAACTGAAGGACCCCCGTGCAAGCTCAGTCCCCAACAGGGACAGAGTATCGTTTTGAGGGGGCCCGGCTAACACAGAGAGTACCTATGATGTTAGTCCTCAGTGCCCATTCATACGGGCGCGGACGTTGGGGAAAAGTGATGTTAGTGGTATTTAGGGCATTCCACATATGCTGGTGAACTTCCTTCGCTTCCCAGGGCCATTGCTCACCCATATCAGTGCCCCCACAGACGAAACAGTTAGCAATTCCAAGGGAGAGGGCAATGTTCTCGGCCAAATTAAGGAACATGTTTCGAGCTTCAGGGGAAATAGGAAATTTAACAGCCGCTTCCTCCGCGCGAGCGATTTCATCGAATACCTCCTGGAATCCAACTACTGTGGTCTGATAGAGTGTGGGGGCCTTCTCCTCAAGGCTCTGGCTGATAGTGATATAGGTAATAGGATCCATTCCGGCCCTGTCGATGCCAAGACCCCAAGTTTGTTTCCAGGGGGTCCCGGACCCCCTGAGGGGCCATTCAAGGAGCACAGTGTTCCCCGAACCCCGACGGAATTCACCCAGACCGGCGCATCCGGAGTATCCGCCTCCTGTGTAGGCACACACTCGCTCCCATCCCGAGGCCCGGGTATCAGCCCCACATGGTATCCATGCCCAAGGGGAACCATATCTCCAATCTAGCATTAGGGAACAAATATACTTGTGGTCATTTGCATAGGCCTTTCGCCAGCTTTGACTTCCGCACTTGTGAGACAAAGGATGTTTGTCCATTGCGGCACAAACATCAAAGGTGAGAGTGGCAATAGCTTGCGTATCGGCGACAAGGACTCGGGTGGAGGTAACGTAATACAAGGTGCCATCTCCCTGAACCCCGGTGGAAGATGTAATGATCCGTCCTCTATATGCTTGCCCCGGGTACTGAGGAAGACCCACACTCAGGGTAACATTGTAGTATCTAGGGGCTGAGGGAGAATGGCAGACCGTGTGGTTCTTGTTCTTAAGGCACCTATGGAGCTGTTGGGGTCCAGCCGAGGTAATAATGACACAGACAGGAAGAGGACGACAATCTTTCTCCGGGGGCTGTGATTGGTGAATGAGGGTGGTGACTAAGTGATACCCCCCCCATGCGGTGACGTACTAAGCGTAAGCACTCAGTACAGTTTAGACTAAGGGCAGCCGGAGCCCCCGGAGCAGGGCAAAAGTAAAGAATGAGGAGTAGTAGTTTGAATCTCATGGCTGATGGATAAAGTATCCAAGCTTCTGCAATAAGTAGATGAGGAGACTTAAGATGATAGCTCCAATAAACAGTGAACCAAAGACGCAGTGGGTCCAAGCGCTAGGCGTCTGAGTAGGCATGGATCTGGTTCACTTCCTCTTCAGGGTTAATCGCAGGGGATCGTCTGGATGACTGTGAGCTGTCCAAGCTGGGGGCGGCCCGTCGGTAGGCGCAGCTAGCTTCAGCCTGGTCCAATGGATCCACACAGGGCTCCCTGCTGTCAGGTTCTCAGGTTCAGAGCCCGCGGGGCCTGGCTCTGGAGCAAACGTGAGCCCTTGGGCTGCTGCCGAGGAGCGACAGCAGCAGGCAAAACCCACCAACCAACACTGGGTAAGCACACCGGCAGGGACTGCAGGCACTGCCCAGCGAACCGGAACACATGGACTGGAATCCCCCGGACTGGAGGACACAGAACTGGAACACTGGACTGCAATCCCCCGGACTGGAGGACACAGGACTGGAACACACACCGGACCGGAACACACTGGACTGGAGCACACTGGACTGGTCCGCACAGCTTCACCTGCACTTAGCTACTAAGCCCCCCAGAAGTTGATCTCCTGGGTTCGAGTAGCCGACAGGACTTACTGGATACCGGATGACATAGGGACCAGGACTGGAAACAGAAGTGCTCCTAACCCTAAACTGATCTACGTGCTCCCAAGCCCTAAACCAGCAGGAGTGTTCCTAACAGTAAACTGACAAAAGGACTTCCTAAGCCCTATACTAAACAGGAGCTCCTAATCCCTGCTCAAGAAAGGGACTTCCTAAGCCCTAGACTAACAGAGCAGGGAACTAAACACAAAGCTAACACAGGTGCTACTAAGCACCAAGCTACAAGCAGAGCTTTACACTAATAAGCTAAACACAGAACTAACCAGCTACCTAAGCACTGCTCTAGCAAGCTAGATACAACTAACAAGGTGCTTCCTAAGCACTACTCTAGCAAGCAACCAGAAGAGCTCCTAGCACTAAAAGGGAAGACAGGGGGGCCACAAGGAAAAAGCAGTGAAGCTAACACATAAGCCAAAAGTGCTTCTAAAGCACCAAACACCAACAGCAAAGACTGCAATGCTCCCAATAGCACAAACACCAGAAGTACTTCTAACAGCAAACTCTGCAGTGTTCCTAACAACACCAAACCCTGAAGTACTTCTATCAGCAACAGAGCTTCCAAAGCCCTACACACAGCAATGCTTCCAAAACCAAGAGGGAAAAGCAGGGGAACCAAAGGGAAAAGCAGGAAAGCTAAACACACAGACACCAGTGCACACAGCACTAACACTAACCTGGCCCTTAGCAAAAGCAAACACCACTGTTGCAAAGGCCCTGAAGGAAACAAGACCACTTCCTTATCAAGGCCCTCCCTGATGATGTCACACTCCCTAGACCTAGGCAAAAGCACACTGACCCAAAGAGGCCCAACCCACACCAATGCAAAACCGTGAAACCCTTGAAGCCAGTACACCCAAAGAGAGTTAGAGCAACTCAGGCAACACACAGCTGTAGTAAAGTAAAACAATTAACCCCATGCTGCTGGAAGCTGCCAGCACAGAGAGACAGAGCCAGCTCAGAAAGGACAGAGAAAAGAAACAGAAGCCAGCTAAGAAGCTGACCCCCAGGAAAGAGGTAAGTTTGAGAGGGGTTCAGACCCCAATCATAACAGCACCTCCCCCTCAAGGCTCCCGTGTCCCCACGGGAGCCCCAGGTCTCAAAAGACAATTTAGGTCTCCATGGGTAGCTGTGATGAAATCTCCCAATGGGTTGCACAACATAAATCTGGGCGGCTGGGCAGGACGTGACAAGTACATCTGGAACTAGGAAACCAGAATGGCTTTGGCCACCATGAGGCTGTTTAGAACGGCTGCTAGGCAGGATCAGAGTCTTGGATGCAACAAGCGGAGTTCTATTCAACAGGAACCATCTCCTGAAGGAGTCCACAACTTCCTTGACTTCCTGGCACTCCACTGTAGCAGCCAGAACTGGGCTAGAGCCCACACCCATCCTGGAATCTGAAGCCAGACAGGAACTCGAACTGGACTTCAGACTAGACCTTGCCCCTTGGCTGGAGCTGGAAATCAGAAGGAGTTCAACATCTTGCCTGAAATGGGAACTCGGAGTAGACTCAGCATCTTGCCTGAGACTGCAACCTGGTCCGGCCTCAGCATCTTGGCCGGACCTGCCACTCAACTCGGACTCAGCATCTTGGCTGGACTTGGTACTCAGCATAGACTCAGCATCTCGGCTGGCACTGGAACTCGCTCCGGACTCAGCATCTTGGCCGGAACTGCAACTTGACCCGGACTCAGCATCTTGCCTGGAACTGGAACTCCAACTTGGCCCGGACTCGGCATCTTGGCCGGGACTGCAACTTGACCCAGACTCAGCATCTTGCCTGGGACTGGAACTCCAACTTGACCCGGACTCAGCATCTTGGCCGGGACGGCAACTCTCACCGGACTCAGCATCTTGGCCGGGACTGTAACTTGACCCGGACTCTGCATCTTGCCCGGGACTGTAACTCAATTCTGATTCGGCATCTCGGCTGAACTCTGCACTCGGTGCAGACTCAGCACTCATCGTGGACTCGTCATCTTGGCTGGGCTCTGCACTCGGTGTAGACTCAGCACTCATCGTGGACTCAGTATCTCGGCTGGCCTCTACACTCAGTGCAGACTCAGCACTCATCATGGACTCATCACTCGGTGTAGACTCAGCATCCCGGCTGGCACTGGGACTCGATCCAGACTCAGCATCTTGACTGGAACTACCACTCGATCCAGACTCAGCATCTTGACTGGAACTGCAACTCGATCCAGACTCAGCATCTTGACTGGAACTACAACTCAATCCAGACTCAGCATCTTGACTGCCAATGCTGCAACTCACTCCAGACTCAGCATCTTGACTGGAACTGCAACTCGATCCAGACTCAGCATTCATCATGGACTCATCACTCGGTGTAGACTCAGCATCCTGGCTGGGACTGCAACTCGATCCATACTCAGCATCTTGACTGGAACTACAACTCGATCCAGACTCAGCATCTTGACTGCCAATGCTGCAACTCGATCCAGACTCAGCATCTTGACTGGAACTACAACTCGATCCAGACTCAGCATCTTGACTGGAACTGCAACTCGATCCAGACTCAGCATCTTGACTGCCAATGCTGCAACTCGATCCAGACTCAGCATCTTGACTGGAACTACAACTCGATCCTGTTGGAATGTAATTGTATTTTACATGCATTGACTGTCACCTATTATTTCTCTGTGATTACTCTGTGACCTCTGATGTGAATTACTTAGAGAGGTCACACTGCTATGCAACTTCCTGTGGGGGTTAGACACAGCAGATGCAGCACATGGAGCACATGGAGCTCATGATCTCTCCTAACCTGAGAGGATCTATGGTGGTGTGAGCATCCATTACCATCTAAGCACATGGAAGGAGCTGATAATACAAATGTATAGTAATATGTATATATAAGCCTGTCTGATTATAATCTAACTACAAACTGTGAGTAAACAGATGTTTTGTTACTTCAACTTTAAAGTGACTCAGCAGTGAATTATTCTGGGGTGAATGAGAGAGAGATGAAGAAAGAAATTAACATTTCTAAAGCTGAAGCTGTGTGTACTAAAATCTGCTAATTATTTACTACAAATAATCCAACAAAAGGGTTATGGGCCCAGGTCCAGGAATTGAAAAAGAAGAGAAATATTACCAGGCAGAAAAAAAAAGGCCACATTTTTCTCTTAAGTTTTAAAGGAAAGATTCAGTCTGTCTCTCTCTCCCCCCACACAGCAGACAGAAGGCTAAGAAAATGGCTGAGGGAAGAAATTCACCATTTTTCTATTCTCTCAAGGTGCCTAAATTAACTGAGTTTAATTATCAGCAGTGGGAACTAAGATTCATATGTCTCCTTCGAGCAAAAAGATTAAATATATGCTTAGACCAAGACAGAACAGATGAAAATATGGCTGAATGGGACAATGCAAACTATTATGTGAAGTGCATGCTTTTGGAAGCTCTCTCAGAGAAACAAGCCATATTAGTGGAGGGAAAAGATACACCAAAGGACATTTTATGTAAGCTGAGAACTATGTATGCAACTACATATGCAAAGCAGCAACCAATTTGGCTGGCAGAGTTGAATGAAACCAAATTAAGGGATAAAAATAAATGTAATGATCACATTATGCATCTTATGTCTTCATTTCAAAAGTTAGAACTTTCTGGAATTCCCATGTGTGATGCATTGAAAAGAGCATTTCTTTTTACCTCACTATCAAAGAAGTTTGATGTTTTTAGGTCTGTAAATGAGGCCATTGAAGGGCAATCTTTTGAACAGGCAACATCAAAACTAAGGCAGGAATGCATAATAAATGATTCTGAGGAGATGTGTTCTCAAAGCAAGTCAGAGAGAAATGAAACAAATTTCTTGGCAAAGAACAGAGGAAGGCGGAGCTATGGGAAAACTTCACCCAAGGGCAAGCTGATTTGCTACTCATGTGGAAAGGAGGGACATGTATCTAAATGGTGTAAGGAAACACAAAACACTCCCTCTAGCTCACCTAAGCCAATGGAACTAAAGAATTTTCAAACCAGGAAATGTATGAAGGACAAAGATAAACACAAGGGCTTTCTAATGGCAGAAAAATCTTTGACTATGGTAAATAATAATTCAAATGAAAGTACTTGGATTTTGGATTCGGGGAGCACATGCCATTTAACCAATTGTAAGGATTTCTTTCAGGAAATGTGTCCAGAAGAAGGTATTCTTAAAACTGCAAACGCAGGGACTGCTAAGATCCAAGCAAAAGGTATTGGATTCTTAAAATGCAAAGTGTCTAATGAAGTTAAAGAAATTCCTGTAAGTGATGTCTTGTATATTCCCCAAGCAGTTTGCAATATGCTTAGTGTATCTACATTAGATAAGAAGGGATTTGTGATTCATTTTGAAAACAGTAAGTGCACAATCTCTAAAAATGATGAAGTGTATGCTGAAGCTTTTATGCATAATGATGTTTATAAACTGAGTATTTCAGGTGAAGCCTCACATATGGCGCAAGTAAGGAAGAATGATGGTAAATGTAGTCTGGAAATCTGGCACCGCCGCCTGGGACATCGTGATTCTAAGGTGATCCAGGATCTTTACAGTAAGCAACTGGCCACTGGCATTCAGATAAGTGCAGATGCTGGTAAAATGGAGAAATGCATAGACTGTGTTACTCAAAAAGGTGTGAGACCCTCATTTCCTGCATACACAGGAAATAGGAGTAATAAAGTGCTGGACTTAATACACAGTGACTTATGTGGACCGTTTAATATCCCATCATTGGGAAATAACAGATTTGTGCTAATATTCTTGGATGATTTCTCTAGATATTGTGTGGCCTATTTGCTGAAAGAGAAAAGTCAAGTCACAGACATGCTGAAGAAATACGTAGCCATGGTGAGCAATAAATTTGAAAGAAAACCAAAGGTTCTTCAGACCGACAATGGTGGTGAGTTCACTTCACAAAGCATGCGCACATTTCTAGAACAAGAAGGCATTCAGCATATCACAACAGTAGCTTATACACCAGAGCAAAATTCTGTTGCAGAGAGAAAATTTAGGTCACTTGTGGAAATGACCAGATGTATGCTGTCAGATAGCAATCTCCCTAAAAGACTATGGGGGGAAGCCATTCTCACAGCAGTGTACCTACAAAACAGAATGCCAACTAAAGGCGCTGAGCGCACACCACATGAGACATGGCATGGTAGGAAGCCAAACCTGTCACACATAAGAACATTTGGAAGTACAGCATATGCTCATGTACCAAAGCAAAGAAGGCATAAGCTGGATTCCACAACAGAAAGGGGCATTTTAGTTGGCTATGCTCCAGGACACAAAGGATATAGAATTTTAAATCTGAAAACTGGCATTGTTGGCATAAGACATGTTACATATTTTGATGAAAACAAAAGGGTTGATAAAGGCTGGATCATCCCAGATGAGCCTTATCATCCAGAATATGAAACTAGAACCATAATAGACATGCCAGTGTATATAAATGCCATACCAAGGCAGATGTCTGAAAGCAACTCACCTGTATCTAACGAGGAACAGGCAGAGGAAACAGACACAGAAAGGATCATTGAAGAAGACAGTACAGTTGGAGAAGGGGAATCAATTGGAGAAGAACTCTCAGATTTAGAGGATGCGGAAAGGTCAGACCAACCTGATGTCAGACGCTCATCCAGGGAAAACAAAGGTGTTCCACCCCCAAGACTGTCTTACCTAACAAAGTCAGCAGAAGCTCAAGAGCCCTTAACATGGGATGAGATTGAGAAAATGCCAGCAGAAGAAGCTGCTGAATGGCATAAAGCTGCACAAGAAGAAATTGATGCATTGGATAAAAATAATACTTGGATTCTTACAAAATTACCTCCTGGCAAGAAAGCTATAGGATGCAAATGGGTATTCAAGTTAAAAAGGAATGCACAAGGAAAAGTGGAAAGGTATAAAGCCAGATTAGTGGCAAAGGGATATCTTCAAAAATATGGAGAAGATTTTGATGAAGTGTTTGCACCTGTAGTGAAACACACGACAATCAGAACACTTCTGAGCATTGCAGTCTCAAAAGGCATGCAAGTCAACCACGTTGATGTGAAAACAGCGTTTCTTCACGGAGATATAACTGAAGACTTGTACATGGAACAACCAACAGGTTTCATAAATACAAAACAAAGACAGCTAGTGTGTAAATTAAACAAAGGTCTTTGTGGATTAAAGCAAAGTGCAGAATGTTGGAATGAAAAATTGCATGAAATATTGACAAATTTAGGATTTAAGCAAGGTGAAGCAGATAAATGCTTGTACTCTAGGTGCAGAAATGGACAATATGCATACATTTTAGCTTTTGTTGATGATCTGCTCATTGCAAGCGAAAGTGAGCAAGAGTACAAGGACATTGTAAAATGTTTAAACCACAATGTTGAGATAAAAGAACTTGGTAATGTGTCATACTATCTTGGTATAGAAATTGAGAAACAAAATGATGGTTCTTATCTTCTAAGCCAGAAGCAGAAAATAAATGAGCTTATTGAAAGTTTAGGTATGCAAGATGCCCAAGTTGTAAGCACTCCCATGATCACTGATTTTCTGAAGGATGAAACAGTAAGAGAACCTTTACCAGATAACATCCAATATAGATCAGCCATAGGTAAGCTTTTATATCTAGCTACCACGTACAGGGCTGATATAGCAAATGCAGTAGGAATTTTGAGCAGAAGAGTCAGCTCACCTACCAAATCAGATTGGACTGCAGTTAAAAGGATGGTAAGGTATTTAAAGGGTACCATTGATTGTAAATTAAAGATTTCAGCCAATAGTAATCCAAAACTAATATGTTACTGTGATTCAGATTGGGCAGGGGATCATTCTGATTATAAATCCACAAGTGGATATGTGTTTATGTATGGAAATGTACAAATTTCATGGGCCAGTCATAAACAAAGTATTGTGAGTCTGTCTTCTACAGAAGCTGAATATGTGGCCGTATCGGAAGCGTGCAGAGAACTGATGTGGATTGAAAAACTTTTGCTGGATTTCGGAATAGCTGAAAAGAGACCAATCCAGTTAATGGAAGATAATCAGAGCTGCATCCGACTGTCACAGAATGACAAGGTTCAGTCACGCACCAAGCACATCGCAACGAAATACCACAACGTGCGAGAGTTGGTGAAAGAAGGGGTCATCAGTCTACACTATTGTCACACCAGTGAGATGACAGCTGACATCATGACCAAACCGTTACCCAGAGAACATTTTGTGAATCTGCGTATAAAGCTTGGACTTTGTATGAATAAATAATTGCATGACAGTTATGCATGAGAAGGGGTTTGTTGGAATGTAATTGTATTTTACATGCATTGACTGTCACCTATTATTTCTCTGTGATTACTCTGTGACCTCTGATGTGAATTACTTAGAGAGGTCACACTGCTATGCAACTTCCTGTGGGGGTTAGACACAGCAGATGCAGCACATGGAGCACATGGAGCTCATGATCTCTCCTAACCTGAGAGGATCTATGGTGGTGTGAGCATCCATTACCATCTAAGCACATGGAAGGAGCTGATAATACAAATGTATAGTAATATGTATATATAAGCCTGTCTGATTATAATCTAACTACAAACTGTGAGTAAACAGATGTTTTGTTACTTCAACTTTAAAGTGACTCAGCAGTGAATTATTCTGGGGTGAATGAGAGAGAGATGAAGAAAGAAATTAACATTTCTAAAGCTGAAGCTGTGTGTACTAAAATCTGCTAATTATTTACTACAAATAATCCAACAGATCCAGACTCAGCATCTTGACTGGAACTGCAACTCGCTCCAGACTCAGCATCTTGACTGGAACTGCAACTTGACCCGGACTCAGCATCTTGACTGGAACTACAACTCGATCCAGACTCAGCATCTTGACTGGAATTGCAACTCGATCCAGACTCAGCATCTTGACTGGAACTACAACTCGATCCAGACTCAGCATCTCAGCTGCCACTGCTGCCACTCGATCCAGACTCAGCACCTTGGCTGCCACTGCTGCAACTCGCTCCGGACTCAGCATCTCGGCTGCCACTGCTGCCACTTGATTCAGACTCAGCATCTTGGCAGGCAAAGCCCTTCAGGCTGGACTCAGTTTGGCGGGAAAAATCAGGAAGCCACCTTCTTTCAGCTTGGGCTTCAGGAGTATCCCGCAGGGTTGGCTCCGAGAGGAGTTGGAAGCGGTAAAAGAACAGCTTGGTAGAGGGATCAATAGCAGAAACTGGGTTTTCTTCGAACCCAAGCCAGGAGACACGCCTTCTTTCCGCTGCAGCTTCAGGAGTATTCTTCAGGGCTGGATCAGACAAAAGTGCAACCCGGTAATCCTGGAGTGTCAGAAACGGATCCAGATCAAAAATGGGGTTGGAACTGGGATCCAAACTGGTACTAGGAGGCTTGGTTTGAAGCGCCACTTGAACTGGACGCAGAGACTTGGCTTGAAGCGCTGCTTGGACTGGAATCGGAGACTCAGTCAGAAGCATCCCTCGGACTGGACTCAGAGGCTTGAGTGGAAGCGCCACCTGAACTGGGATCGGCGACTCGGTAAGGAGCATCCCTTGGACTGGCCTCTGAAGCTTGGCTGGACGTGCTGCTCAGACTGGATTCAGAGGCTTGTCTGGGCGCACTGCTTGACCGGGACTGGACCCCTGCTGGGCCCAGAGCGTGGAATTCCCAAGACGTCTCCTCTCAGCGACAGCTTCAGGAGTATCCCACAAAGCTGGATTCAAGACCAGGCTGCGGCGATATTCAGCGAGCGTGATAAAAGGGTCCATATCTGAAACTGGGTTTTCAGCGATTCCAAGCCACCGGACACGTTTTCTCTCAGCTGCCGCTTCAGGGGTCTTCTTCAAAACAGGATTAGACAAAAGTTTCCCACGATACTGACGAAGAGTCATAGAAGGATCAAGAACAATGATGGAGCTGGACCCCAGCTGGGTCAGCTGGGCGGGGGTTCTTGCCGGGCTCATGGCCTTTGCAATCTGTCAGGTTCTCAGGTTCACAGCCCGCGGGGCCTGGCTCTGGAGCAAACGTGAGCCCTTGGGCTGCTGCCGAGGAGCGACAGCAGCAGGCAAAACCCACCAACCAACACTGGGTAAGCACACCGGCAGGGACTGCAGGCACTGCCCAGCGAACCGGAACACATGGACTGGAATCCCCCGGACTGGAGGACACAGAACTGGAACACTGGACTGCAATCCCCCGGACTGGAGGACACAGGACTGGAACACACACCGGACCGGAACACACTGGACTGGAGCACACTGGACTGGTCCGCACAGCTTCACCTGCACTTAGCTACTAAGCCCCCCAGAAGTTGATCTCCTGGGTTCGAGTAGCCGACAGGACTTACTGGATACCGGATGACATAGGGACCAGGACTGGAAACAGAAGTGCTCCTAACCCTAAACTGATCTACGTGCTCCCAAGCCCTAAACCAGCAGGAGTGTTCCTAACAGTAAACTGACAAAAGGACTTCCTAAGCCCTAGACTAACAGAGCAGGGAACTAAACACAAAGCTAACACAGGTGCTACTAAGCACCAAGCTACAAGCAGAGCTTTACACTAATAAGCTAAACACAGAACTAACCAGCTACCTAAGCACTGCTCTAGCAAGCTAGATACAACTAACAAGGTGCTTCCTAAGCACTACTCTAGCAAGCAACCAGAAGAGCTCCTAGCACTAAAAGGGAAGACAGGGGGGCCACAAGGAAAAAGCAGTGAAGCTAACACATAAGCCAAAAGTGCTTCTAAAGCACCAAACACCAACAGCAAAGACTGCAATGCTCCCAATAGCACAAACACCAGAAGTACTTCTAACAGCAAACTCTGCAGTGTTCCTAACAACACCAAACCCTGAAGTACTTCTATCAGCAACAGAGCTTCCAAAGCCCTACACACAGCAATGCTTCCAAAACCAAGAGGGAAAAGCAGGGGAACCAAAGGGAAAAGCAGGAAAGCTAAACACACAGACACCAGTGCACACAGCACTAACACTAACCTGGCCCTTAGCAAAAGCAAGCACCACTGTTGCAAAGGCCCTGAAGGAAACAAGACCACTTCCTTATCAAGGCCCTCCAGGGTTGCCAGGTAGAAATTTTTTTTCCAGCCCAATCCGGGCCAGAAACCAGCCCAAAACCCGCCCAAACACAAACCCCGCCCCTGACACCCCCACCCCCGCGTCACCGGCCCCGCCCCCGCCGTCACCGGCCCCGCCTCCCACGTCATCGGGCCCGCCTCCCCGTCATCAGCCCCGCCTCCCACGTCATCGGGCCCGCCTCCCCGTCATCAGCCCCGCCTCCCCGTCATCGGCCCCGCCTCCCACGTCATCGGCCCCGCCTCCCACGTCATCGGCCCCGCCCAAAACGTCACTAACCCCGCCCAAAAACGTCACTAACCCCGCCCCCCGCGGCCGAAAAAAAATCAAAAAGCCGCCCAAAAAGCCGCCCGGAAGCCTAAAAAACCGCCCAAAAAACCGCAACCCGCCGCGGGCAAAAATTTCCCGCGGCGGGTCGCGGAAAACCGCCCAATTGGGCGGTAAAACCGCCCACCTGGCAACACTGAGGCCCTCCCTGATGATGTCACACTCCCTAGACCTAGGCAAAAGCACACTGACCCAAAGAGGCCCAACCCACACCAATGCAAAACCGTGAAACCCTTGAAGCCAGTACACCCAAAGAGAGTTAGAGCAACTCAGGCAACACACAGCTGTAGTAAAGTAAAACAATTAACCCCATGCTGCTGGAAGCTGCCAGCACAGAGAGACAGAGCCAGCTCAGAAAGGACAGAGAAAAGAAACAGAAGCCAGCTAAGAAGCTGACCCCCAGGAAAGAGGTAAGTTTGAGAGGGGTTCAGACCCCAATCATAACACCTGCAATTTTAACAGCGGTTGGGGTGGTTAGGAGAACAAGAGAGGGGCCCTTCCACTTAGGCTTTAAACAATCAGATTCGTCCCATTCCTTTACCCACACCTCATCTC
This sequence comes from Microcaecilia unicolor, assembly GCF_901765095.1. Taxonomy (NCBI): domain Eukaryota; kingdom Metazoa; phylum Chordata; class Amphibia; order Gymnophiona; family Siphonopidae; genus Microcaecilia; species Microcaecilia unicolor. Next base: position 388,724,244 of record NC_044031.1, on the reverse strand, counting down.
CTACCTGAAATTGGTGTGTCGGGCTAGTGAGGACTAAGGGCCCAACACTCTCGGTGTATTGCTGGATGTCCTGCACTACTTTATGTAAAGCCCTAAGCTGTTTTACTAAGGAACTCTCACCCTGTATCTGTAGGGAGTCGGGGAAGGAAGGCAGTGGTGGTGGCCTGGCATACAGCATCTCATAAGGAGTGAGACCTGTAGCCTTCGGAGTGCACCTTAGGTGTAGCAAGGCCAATGGGAGCAAGTCGGGCCATTTGGCTTTAGCTTCTTGACATAGCTTGGCAAGCTGATTCTTCAGAGATCGATTGGCTCTCTCCACTGCCCCGCTGCTCTGGGGTCTCCAGGCACAATGTAACTTCCAGTCGAGGCCCAGCCTAGTACTGAGTTGCTGGGTTACTTCACTGGCAAATGCAGGTCCATTGTCAGAGTTAATCTGTTTGGGGAGCCCATATCGAGGCAAAATGTGGTAAATGAGTAAGGAAGTAACTTCTTTAGCCATCTCCGTTCTAGTGGGTACAGCCTCAATCCATCCAGTATATGTACACACTGCCACCAGGAGAGCTTTATAGCCCCGGGCTGGGGGCATGTGCGTGAAGTCAATCTGGCAAACGTGGAATGGGCTGATGCCCCGGAGGATGTGCCCAGGGGCAGGACCCGATCCTGTCCGAGGATTGTTCCGGGCACAAGTTGTACATTGACTGGATGCATTTTTGGTCCAGAGGGACAATTTGTTAATATAATAGGTTTTTCCCAGTAGGCGACCCAAGGCATCTCTCCCTAAGTGAGTACAATTGTGGGCTTCTTTAACTACTGTCCAGGCCAGAGCTTCGGGTATCCATATCCGGCCATCTTGTAAGAGCCACTATCCATTTCGTGATTCCAGGCCTTCCTGCCTGGCCCATTCAGTCTCTTGGGGTGCATAGATGGGAGGCTCTGTGGGGAGATTGATGAAAAGCACAGAGTCAGGGACATGGGGGAGTTGACTTGCCCTTTTGGCGGCATCATCCGCCCGTTGATTTCCTCGGGCAATCGGGTCTGTCCGGCCTGTGTGAGCCCTACAATGTATCACAGCTACTTTCTTTGGTTTCCATACAGCCTCGAGAAGTTGGCAAATCTCAGTGGCATTTGCGAGTTCTTTTCCTTCAGCTGTCAAGAAACCCCTTTCTTTGTACAATGCCCCATGCACCTGGAGGGTAAGGAAGGCATATTTAGAATCTGTGTAGATGTTCACAATCTTCCCTTCTGCCCAGAGGAGGGCCCGAATGAGGGCAATCAGTTCGGCTTTCTGGGCCGACGTTCCAGGTGGCAAGGCCATGGCCTCAATCACATGGTCTTCAGACACAACGGCATAGCCAGCTCTCCGGGTCCCTTCGATCACCTGACTACTTCCGTCCGTGAACAAGGTGATTCCCCCTTGCCAGGGCTGGTCTTTAAGGTCAGGTCGGCTGGAATGTACAGTGGCCATCACCTCGTCACAGTCGAGGAGAGGTGGTTCTGGAGCCGGAAGGAGGGTAGCAGGGTTCAAGTTGGTGGTATCCTGGATGTGCACCTCTGGATTCTCGAATATGAGAGCTTGATATTTGACTAGTCGGAAATTAGTCATCCATCGGGACCCATGACTCTCGAGTAGGCCCCGAATCGTATGGGGTGTAGTCACCCGAAGCGTCTGCCCAAAGGTAAGTTTATTGGCTTCGTGTATCAACAGACATGCAGCCGCAATGCTTCGGAGACATCCCGGCCAACCCCTGGCTACGTTGTCCATGCCCTTGGAAAGGTATGCTACGGGTCGTTGCCAGGTGCCGACTGTTTGGGTAAGTACACCAAGTGCCAACCCCTTTTTCTCATCGACAAACAAGTGGAATGGTTTAGTCACATCTGGCAGTCCGAGCGCTGGTGGGGCCACAAGGGCTTCCTTAAGGTCCTGAAGGGCCTTCAATTCGTGTTTCTCCCACTGGAGCGTCTGGCCCTCGAGTTCAGGTCCTTTCAACTTGGTATACAAATCCTGGGTCAAAACAGCGAAGTTAATGATCCAGATCCGGCAGTATCCAGCTGCTCCTAAAAATGCACGCAGTTCTTTCTTATTCGCCGGGACGGGTTGGTTACGGATAGCTTGGGTACGGGGTGTACCGAGCCTTCGGGTGCCTTCTCGGAGGCGGAATCCCAGATACTCGACCTCTATCTCACATATCTCGGCCTTTTTCCGGCTGGCTCGGTACCCTTGAGCTTCCAAGGTTTTCAAGAGGTACAGGGTAGCTTCTGCACAGTCCGTGTACGTTTCCCGGGCCACCAACAGGTCGTCTACATACTGGACGACAGGCCCATACTCGTCCTAGTAGATCTTCAAGTCTTGGGCAAGTTGGTCACCGAAGAGGGTAGGTGAATTCTTGAACCCCTGGGGAAGTCGGGTCCAGGTGAATTGCTGCTTACTTCCAGTCTGTAAGTCTTCCCACATGAAGGCAAACAACTGCTGACTATCGGCCGCAAGGGGAATGGAGAAGAAAGCATCCTTCAGGTCTATGACACTATACCACCTGGTTTGGGCTGGCACTTGAGCTAGAATGGAGTATGGGTTGGGTACAAGGGCAACTATGTCGGCCACCTGGTTGTTAACCTTCCTCAGGTCCTGGACAGGTCTGTATTCCGATGTTCCTGGCTTCTTAACGGGCAACAGTGGGGTGTTCCAAGCAGATCTAGTAGATTTAAGGACCCCTTGTTGAAGGAGTTTCTGTAGATGCGTTTGCATGCTATGCCGGGCTGCATAGGGGATGTGGTACAATCCTTGGTTGACAATCTGGGCATTTGGTTTGAGTTCGACCCAGATAGGGATAGCGTTGACTGCAAGTCCCCCAGGGTTCACTTCAGCCCATACGCCGGGCACCCCAGCCATTAGAATTCTTCTCTTCTGTGCGAAAGGGGTGTCTTGGGAATATCGGCAGTCATCGAGGGTCGTGAGAAGGGGGGCGTGTAATCTCCATTCTTCTCGGACAGGGCAAATGAGCGTCATTAGTCGGCCTTCAAACTGGGCTTCCACTTCACCCGTAGGCTTGAATCTTAGAGTGGCCTGGAGTTTGCACAGCAGGTCCCGACCAATAAGGGGGATTGGACATTCAGGGATATGAATGAACTGATGTGACACCATCGTGCCTCCGATTTGAACATGGCGTTCTTTCAAGAGCGGGGCTGTGAGGGACTTCCCTGAAGCTCCTACGATCGGTATTGTTTGTTTCGTAGGAGGAGCAATGGCTGTGGTGATGACAGATCTCTGGGCCCCAGTGTCTAATAGGGCCCTCATTAGTCGCGTCCCCACTCGAATTTCCACCAGAGGGTCAGTGGGGACGCTGCCCTCCCGGCCTCTTCATGCAGAATAGCCCTGAGCCGCGTCTAGGGCCAATTGCCATTCTTGTGGTTCTATATGTCCTCGGCCCCGACCCCAGCCTCGACCTCGGCCTCGACCTCACTGTTCTTGCCCGGGGTCCCTCAGCTGATCGTCATCCACCCCCTCCTGGCTCTGGTCCCGCGGCTTTTCCGGGCACTCTGCCCACCAGTGTCCTTCTTGTCGGCAATTGGCGCACTGGTTTCGTCCAAGTGATCCTCTCCCCCTTCGGCCTCGTCCCCTTCCTCGTGGTCTGGATCCCAGTCGCTCTTCTAGAACAGCAGCCAATACATCTGCATTTTCACGCATCCGTCTGCTTGCTTCTGTGCGAGCCTCAGATTTCTCTTCCTGCTCACGGTATCCGAACACCCGATCAGCTATAGCCTTATGCTGGCTTATGCTCATTCCTTCAAATCCTTCTGTTTTCTGAAGTTTCTTTCTGATGTCTGGTGCTGCCTGACTAACAAAGCTCAGGGCCACTGTGGGGATATTCTTTGGATCTTCAGGATTTATGGGACTATGTCTTCTGTATGCTTCCATTAAACGTTCAAGGAAATCCCCTGGGCTCTCATTTTTCTGTTGGACGACATTATGGATTTTTCCCATATTGGTGATTTTCTGCTTTCCCTTCTTTAGGGCGGTTAGGTAGGCCTGCTGGTATTGACGAGTGCGGTTTTGACCGTCCTCAGTCCGGTAATCCCAATCAGGACGTGCAGTGGGCACCTCTCTTCTTAAGCGGTCTTCTACCTGCGCTTCATCCGGGTGGGCCCGTCTCACGGCTTCTTCCATATTCTGTTGTAGCAATCGGCTCTCTTCTGTAGTTAGAATATGGGCACTCAGCTGCCGGAGATCCCCCCAGGTTGGATTGTAGCTATATATTATGCCCTCTACTAGTTCTACAAGCTGTTCAGGTTTTTGTTCATAAGAAGGTCCATGTACCTTCCAATTATACAAATCGGCACTGGAAAATGGAACATGCATATAAACCGTTGATTCAATGGGCTGGCCTTCCGGAGTGGGAGTGTACGTGGTTGATTGTCGAATAGGAAACAGGTCAGCAACATCCGCTTGCTGATTTGGAGGAAGGGTGCTTATCGGACTTGATTAGGGAAAGCGGGTGATCGGTTTGGTAACCCTTTGACTCTTACGGGATGTCCCGGGCGCTGCCACCTCGGAAGAGTCTTCGGCCTCCGATTCCAAGGCGGAGGCTTCGGCGTTCCCCAGGTCCTCCGCCAGTCTCGCGGGGTTAGGATATACAGGGCTGTAAGGAGGGGGCGCTGGTTCATGTTCCTCCTCGTAGGCCTCTCCCGTACTGAGAAGGAACATGAACCCCCTTCTCGGGGGTTTGGGAGCCCTGCACTTTCCCTCGAATTCTTCTCTGTCTTGGGAAGGGGGTGTTGGTAGCACGGGGCGGGGCCTCTATGTTGGTAGCAGGGGGCTTGGCCGCAGTACCAGTGGCATTTCGTATGACCTTCGCAACGGCGACGGTTGCCGGGGATTGGGGGGCGAAGGTATGGGGCGTGGGTTGAGCTCTCAACTTAATCTTGTGGCCCTTCCGTTGGCTTATTACCATAAGGGCGGCCTTCTCCACCTGACTCTGAGCCCAGGCCGGCGGGTTCCGGACTACATTAAGCCACCCTTCCACATATGGGATGTCCCCGGGGCAGCCTGGGTTCCCTTCAACTATAACCACATCCATAACTGCGGCCACTTTCTCGTAGTCGAATGACCCCACCGCGGGCCAGTCAACAAATCTCCCCAAGCCGGGCCACATAAACTGACATCGCTGTATCATGCCGGCTCTGCTACATTGTTCTTGGTCGAACACTTCGCTAAAGTGTTCCGTCATTAAGTCTAACGGAGTAGACTCACTCCCGCCCATCCCTAACCTGAGTGCCAAAGGATAGGAGACAGACAGAGAGGGAAAGGGGTGGTGGAGGAGTAAGGGGTCTCGTTCCACCAGACACAAAAGGGTCAGCAACTGGCCTGACCGGAATGCGGTCGCCCGATCCAAAACTGCAGGCCCAATCACTCAACTTTCATACGCCACAAGAAACCCTCCCAATCGGTTTCTCCGCAATGCCTAGTGGGTTTCGGGACCTAGTCCGTATTAGCCACTGGCCAAGAGGATGATCAAGCCTCTTCTTCGACCCTTTACCGGATCGGTCTCTACCCAGAGTATACTCGCCTGTCCGTCGTCGTCGTCGTCTCGGTTCAGGCCCGTCGACGGTCTTTTCTCCAGAATCGAAGGAAAGGTGTCTTGCCGGAATCACACAGCCCCACCGCCAGCCAGCCGGCGTCTATCCGCCCTCCCTCGGGAGATGGACGCTGAAATCAGCGGTGGCCACTCACCACCTTCTCGGGGGGGGGGCAGACCACCCCGACCCGACTGCGGCAGAGGAGGGGAAAGAATATAATCCGTTTCCCTGTTGTACTCCTGGCTGGCTCGCCAATGAAACAGGCCCTCGGCTAGTAAATCAGGAGACAAGAGGCAAATGATTCCGAAAGCAGGACACCTTTATTGCTAGCAATGGACAGTACTGTTTAGTCTCAGGACACTGCCTCCTGAGCGTCATCTGACATTCGGTCTTATACAAATTAGTGATCATGCGCATAAAACACATCATACGTCACACATACACATGCGCAGTACATGCACATGCGCAATACATTAGTAGTTCTGTAGTTCTCACAGAGAAAAGATACGTCAGTTCATAGCTTTCATAGAAATTGTTACTTTGCAAGAAAATGTAACTTATTGCAGTGTTTCAGCACCTTCACACAATACAGCCTCTATGTGTAGATCACGAGACTGCATTGGCAGAACCTGCTGCCTCTCGAAATTGCTGACCACTGAAATTTGTTATCTGAATACTGGTTAACGGACAAGTAATGCTAGTAAAAAGGTAAACCACTCCAAACTACACACATTTAGTATGCTCATTATAACCCTGAGGTATTGGCATAAGGCAAAAGTGCAAATATGCATACAAAGTTCAGATAGAAAATCCCATTAGTGCAATAGTGACAAATGTAAAAATCCAAAGTCCAATAATTGTCACATGTGGAATGTAAAAATCCAAAGTCCAATAATTGTCACATGTGGAACATGCCACAAACAGGATAAAAGTTCATAAGTAATCTTGGCTGTCCAGTAGTTGCTACATCCCAGTTGTCCACTCCTACAATACCAGTCAGCAGACAGTAGAAAATCCAGGATCAGGCAAAAGTCAAAACCAGGCAGCAGACAGAAGCAAATCCAGAATCAGGCAAAGGTCAATACCAGGCAGCAAACAGTAGAAAATCCAGGATCAGGCAAAGGTCAATACCAGGCAGCAAACAGAAGAGGAACCAGAAGCACTGCAACTACCCAGAGAACTGAATAGAAGCCGAAGTGTGGGAGGACTGGTGGCATGGCTTTAAATAGTGCAGGAATTAGGCCTAAACATGCACAGCTGTCTTTAAGATGGCTGCCCCAAACGGAGACGCCCTCAAACCCAAAATGGGCTTCCTTCCTGCGGCTGCCCAACACCAAGATGGCCACCCCATCCTAGGACGCCCACCTCTGAGATGGCCGCCCTCTCCTGGATATGCCCAAATCCAATATGGCCGCCTTCAGATGCTCATACCTTGCACAAGCAGGGAACATGACACTTGAAGTGTCGTCAATCTACGACAACACTTGGTGATATGTTTTGGATGGTCCCCTGGTACTGAATTTTTGGCAGACTGTAGGGGCTCATGTTTCTTATCTTTGGAAGTCACATTGGACTCCGAGACCCCAATCTTTGTTTGCTACTTTGGACGTCATTCGGCCTATGCCAAGAGACTTTACAGGATTTGTGAAACGTTCTGTTTTAATAGAGATAAATGCATCTTTCATTGCTGACTTCCCGTGGAGGCTCCTTCGTTGTCCTAAAGGCATGTACTGATGATTACACAGGCATCCCTGGAGCATCATGAAGTCCCTGACCTGGACTCTCCCTCTGCAAAATGCTTTTGTTTGACTTTGGAACCATTCTGACACTCGCTCTCTTTAACTGTTAACAGCAGACTGCTTAAGCCCTATGCAGGTGACCTCATTATGGGTTTTGTTTTGTTTTTTTTTTGGGGGGGGAGAGTTGTATAAACAGATTTCTTCTGTGCATGGCTTTTCTGTATGTACTACTACTACTTATCATTTCTATAGTGCTACCGGACGTACGCAGCGCTTCACATTTGAACATGGAGAGACAGTCCCTGCTCAATAGAGCTTACAATCTAATTATGACTGACAGACAGGACAAGTAAGGGATAAGGGTTAGGACAGACTGGACATATCAGGGATAGGGGACAGTTGAAGGTTTAGGTGTTAAAAGCAGCATCGAAGTGGTGGGTTTTTAGCCTAGATTTGAAGATGGCCAGAGATGAGACTTGTTTTGTATTTCACCACACTTTCATTTTCATGGAGATTATGTTACTGTTTTGGTTTATATTGCAACGTTTTTATTGAAAACAGTACAAAAGATAAAATACTTAAATACACTGTTTCTCAGTTCAATAACATCCATTAACATAACTTTGCTGTATTACAAAGCTTTTCCTGTCTCCAAGGTTTTCCTTTCCCCCCCCCATCCCCCCCCCCATTTATTTATTTATTTATTTATTTATTTATTTATAGTACATTTATATCCCGTATTTTCCCACAAAAGCGGGCACAATGCGGCTTACAAAATTACAAGGGTAATAACTGAGTGAAACAGGTTCAGTCAAGAGGAAGAAGGTGAGGGCTGAGTGATGTAGTTGGGATATGCCTTCTCAAACAAGAATGTTTTTAAGGATTTCTTGAAAATTTGATGGTCATCAATCTCCTTTAAGAATCTTGGTAGACTGTTCCAAAACTTAGGGCTGACATTGGTGAAGGATGAGGAGAGGAGCAATTTATACCAAACAGATTTATAGCTTGGAAAGCATAAGTTGAGGTAAGATTGAGCAGTCAAGGAAGCATTTCTGGATGGCAGCTCAATCAAATCTTCCATGTAGGCAGGGGCCTCCCCATAGATAATCTTGTGAGTTAAAGTTCAGGTTCTGAATGTGAGATGAGCAGAAATGGGGAGCCAATGCAGGTTGAAACGAAGAGGTTCCGCATGTTCAAAGCGAGGTTTGCCAAAAATAAGTCTAGCAGCCGTGTTTTGGGCAGTCTGCAATTTTGTCAGGAGAAATTTGCGACTACAAGCATAAATACCACTGCAATAGTCTATATGGGAGAGGACTAGCCAATGAGTGAGAGTACAGAAGAGGTCCCTCGGGAGGAATTTCCGGATATGCCGCAATCTCCACATTGCGTAGAACATTCGTTTTGTGATGAGATTAACCAGGTTATCCAATTGCAAGTGAGAGTCTAACAAGACACCAAGGGTTTTCAGGGTTGACGAGACTGGAAGAGTAGAATCCCCAATGACAACTGAAGTCGGGTTAACCTTGCTGTGCTGTGGCGATAGTACTAGACACTGGGTTTTGTCCTTGTTGTGTTTAAATTGAAACGCTGCTGCCCAAGAATCCATTATTATTTATTATTTTATTTATTTATTGTTCATTTATACCCCACATTTTCCCACAAATGCAGGCACAATGTGGCTTACATGAATTACAAAAGTAGAGAAGTACAACACAAGAATTTTACAGCAGAATAAGGAGAGAACACTAACAGCAATTAGGGTGACTAAACAGCAGAATTACTAATGGAGTAAGTTTTTTTAAAAAGGAACGTTTTCAACATCTTCACAGCTGGCAGTTATTTTGTCGGTGATTTCAGCAAGACTCGTTTTGAAAGGGATGTAGATGGTCACATCGTCCGCATAGATGAATGGGTTGAGGCCAAGATTGAATAAGGCTGTCACAAGAGGAATTAACATGATATTAAAAAGTGTAGGGGAAAGGGGAGACCCTTGGGGCACTCCACAAGAAGCGGTCCATGGTGCAGAAACAGCAGATTTGGATTTAACTTGGTCCGTTCTTAGTGATAGAAAGCCCCTCAATCAGTTAAGCACATTGCCACCTATACCAAATGCATCTAGTAGATGAAGTAGAAGAGCGTGATCCACCATGTCAAATGCACTTGACATATCAAATTGAAGCAATAGCACCTTATTCCCTGTAGATATTAATTGCTTGAAGTTCGACAGGAGGGTAACTAACACTGTTTCAGTACTGTACTGTAGCCGAAAACCCGATTGTATACTATGCAGGATGCACAATTTACTCAAATAATCAGTTAGTTGAGCGTTAACCATACTTTCCATTGTTTTGATTAGCAAAGGAATTGATGCCACAGGACGGTAATTAGAGACGTCACGTCAGCCTTGATTTTCGGGTCTTTTCGAATAGGTGTGAGGAGGATGCTTCCATGTGCAGAATCCGTGAATCCGATACTGGGACTCAGCTCTTTTGGGAATGGTGGGATTACTTAATGGCTTCATCCAGTTCCTTAGAAGTGTCTCTTTAAGGACATTGTGCAAAGGAACAGTGAATGATTCCTTAGGTGGCGAAGGATAGTCAAGGACCTCGAGCATCTCAGTCCTGGGCTCATCCTCAGATACCACAGGGAAGGGAATAGGCATAGACGTTTCCCGGACAAATGAAGAGAAAGAAAGACTCTCCGGAGGAGAAAGTTTTCTTTCTGGCGAAGGAGTGGTTTCAGAAGGAAGACCACAAGACTCCTCGGAAGAGAAATATACCTGGGATCTTCTCCTTCATCCCACGAAGCATCCTCCTTGGTATCGGACAAGAGTTCTCTAACTGCAGTCCGAAACTGGGCCCGTCTCGATGCCGAGGAACCATGTCCTCGATGGCGTTGCTGAGAAGTCGACTCCCATGCCAGCGGCGATGAAGCTCCCTCCAGTGATGTCGACGGGGAGTCGACCTGGGTGGCAGCCGACGGGGACCAGCTGGCAAGAGGTACCAGCGTTGGGGACCTCACCACAGGCCTCGAGCCAGCTGCCGCTTCCATCGATGGTACAGAGGGCGCAAACACCCTTGGCACCGGAACAGGCTGACGCAGCAACCCCTCCAGCAGACTTGGAAGAATGGCTCAGATGCGCATGTCCAGAGTCGCTGTCGAGCAAGGCTGCGGGGTCGGTGCAGGAATCGGGTCCAGAATCTGTTGAGGTCGAGGAGGCAGTACCAGACTGCCCGAAGACCGACGCACCGACACGTCCTGAATGGAGGGTGAGCGATCCTCCCAGCATCGGCGCTTCACGGGTGCCGAATCCTTCGACACCCCAGAGCTCCCGGTACCGTGCTTAGAAGGAGACCGATGATGATGCTTCTTCGCCTTCGCTCGATGCACGTCACCGATACTCCTCGGTACCGATGAGGAGGATGTGGAATGCACACGCCTCCTCGGGGTCGGGCCTGAGAGTGGTCGGTCCCAGTGGGCCTGCACAGCAGGAGTCTTCGAGACAGGTGGAGACCCACTCGACAGCTCACTGCTCCCAGCGTGTGATCCTCAGACAGCCATTACCTGCACTCCCGAAATCGATGCCATCTCCAGTGCCAATATCGATGCCGCTGACCTCGGTACCGAAGTCGACGTCGACGCCGAAGAACCGGATGAAGCTCCAAAAAGTCAGTCCCGCTGAGCTTGTCTCGATGCCTGTGTCCGCTTTTTAAAGCTAAGACACAACTTACAGGCGTCTGGGCAATGGTCAGGCCCAAGGCACTGAAGACACCATGCGTGGGGGTCGGTACCTGACATAGTCCGGTTGCACCGAGTACACTTCTTGAAGCCGCTGGGAGTCCTCGATGACATGGACGGAAAAATAGTGGTGGTGAGATAAAAATTCGTGATTGTGCCGACAAAAAGGACACAAAAAGGAGAACCCGCGTACGCGCGGCCTAAGAGGGCCGCAACGGAAGCGAAAGTAACTTAAGGGACCAAAAACTAAGAAACAAAGGTGTTTTTTTTGTTTGTTTTTTTGTTTTTTTGATAAATTGTAAGGGAAACAAATTAAAACAAAAGAAATGAGGAAAAGGAGACCAAAAAGATGAAAAATAGCGAAGGCTCTTTCGGGGCGAACAATAAATTATTGAGTTGACAGATTGCTCTTCCCTTTCTTCTTATTCCATATTTTTTCTAATTCAACTAAATCCCGAAATATCAGCTCCTTGAAATTGGAAACCACCGGATTAATAGCACCTGGTAGATACCATTTAGAAGGAGGCTTAACCACTGACATGTCAATAGAACATGGATGGTCCAAAAAATATATTTTACATTGTAATTTTCAAAAAAAATACTAGAATCTACTAAACAGTTCACAGATTAGGTGTGGAAACAATTAATCTCTTACAATATATACAACCAGTTTTCCACAGACAAAAAATATATACCACGTATGCTTAACATAAGGTAGCAGTTATGGCAGATCGACTTCATCATTGGCTACCAAGAAACCTTCCAGGATTGCAACAGATTGTATGTTCGTATTATAAGCAATCTTTCTTAATAATTGTTCCAAAAAAATATATGATTGCACCAAAGAATATTATTATGAAAAAACATGCAATCAATCCGACTGCTACAATATGCTGTCAACGATGTGCTATAATATGCTGTAAAGCTGAGAAATACCAACACCTATCTTTTCTGTGGTATTCGCTAGTGGTGATGGGATCTCATCGTGCACAATTATCTTCTCAGTGATATCTGCTAATAGCGATGAAATCTCATTGTGCTGCATCGAGCGGTCTGCACCCTATTAGGCGTCCCCAAGCCAACGATGGCCAGCATTTCGCGCTGTGGCTGCTTCAGGGTCTTGGCGACAGGGTAACATTTATTCTCCGAGGACAAGCAGGCTGCTTGTTCTCACTGATGGGTGACGTCCACGGCAGCCCCTCCAATCCTGAATCTTCACTAGCAAAGTCTTTGCTAGCCCTCGCGCGCCGATGCGCACCGCGCATGCGCGGCCGTCTTCCCGCCCGAAACCGGCTCGTGCCGGCCAGTCTTCTTTTGTCCGCGCTCGGTATGGTCGTGTTTCGCCGTTCGCGCCCCTAAAGTTGACCTCGCGCGTCTCCTCTTTTTGGTTTCGCTACAAAAAAAAAAAGATTTGGAAGAGGACCTTTCCGGTCTTTTTCCCTTCCCGCTACTTCAAGTTTTTGCCCCGGTAAGTTTTCTTTCGTCTTCGGGGTAGGCCTTTTTTCAGGCCTCGGGTCGAATTTTTTCTTCCCCTCGTTTTTTGGTGCCTACCGCAATTACGAGTTTCGATTTCGCTGGCGAGATTTTTCCGCCCATGTCATCGAAGTCTCCCAGCGGCTTCAAGAAGTGCACCCAGTGCGCCCGGGTAATCTCGCTCACTGATAGGCACGCGTCGTGTCTTCAGTGTCTGGGGGCTGGGCACCGCCCGCAGGCCTGTAGTCTCTGCGCCCTTTTACAAAAGCGGACTCAGGTAGCGAGATTGGCCCAGTGGAACGTTTTGTTCTCGGGCTCTTCGTCGGCATCGGCACCGGGGGTATCGAGTGCATCGATGTCTCCAGCGTCCAGACCTTCATCCTCGGCCACCAGTGCATCGAGTGCATCGAGGCATCGACCCTCTGCATCGGCGCTGAGACATCGGACGACTGTGTCGACGTCGGTGGTACCGGGACCTCATCTGCTGATGTCGTCGGACGGTGGTGCTTCGTCTGGAGTGCAGGTGAGGGCTGTCCATTCCCCTGCTGGTGGCGGTGAGCCTTCGGGTGGGTCTCCCCCTACCCTGAGGGCTCCTGCGGTACAGCCCCCCCGAGACCGACCTTCTTCAGCCTCGGCCCCGAGGAAGCGACGGCTGGATTCTACGTCCTCCTCGTCGGTGCCGGGAAGCTCCGGTGACGTGCTTCGTCCCAAGAAGTCGAAGAAGCATCGACACCGGTCCCCTTCCCGTGTCGGCACCGAGAGCTCTGGGTCGCCGAGGGAGTCGGCACCCAGCAGGCATCGGCACCGAGAGGACCGCTCACCCTCTGTTCAGGAGGTGTCGACGCGCTCCACTCTGGACAGCCCAGAACAGCCTCCACGCCCGGAACAGACTCTGACATCGACACCTGCATCGGCTTCCACGTCTTTCTCCACAGCCGCTCTGCACGAGAGTCTCCGGGCCGTTCTCCCAGAGATTCTGGGAGAGCTGTTGCGCCCTTCCCCTCCGGTACTGGGGGTGCTTGCGCCACCGGTACCGTCGAGTGAGGCGCCGGCTGGCCCCTTGCCCGGGGTGAGGTCTCTGACATCGGTGCCGCTTGCGGTACCGACTGTGGTCGCCTCCCAGGAAGGCTCCCCGACTACATCGGCGGAGGGAGCTTCGCCGGTGCGGGCGCGGGAGTCTACCTCTCGACGCTCCCACCGTGGCCGGGGTTCCACGGAGTCGAGCCGGGCACGGCTTCAGACACAGGTTCGTGAACTTGTGTCTGATACCGATGGTGAGGCCTCGTGGGACGAAGAGGAGGACATCAGATATTTCTCTGACGAGGAGTCTGATGGTCTTCCCTCTGATCCCACTCCCTCTCCTGAAAGGCAGCTTTCTCCTCCCGAGAGTCTGTCTTTCGCTTCCTTTGTCCGGGAGATGTCTACGGCCATCCCCTTCCCGGTGGTTGTAGAGGACGAGCCCAGGGCTGAAATGTTTGAGCTCCTGGACTATCCTTCTCCACCTAAGGAAGCGTCCACAGTACCCATGCATCATGTCCTCAAAAAGACATTGCTGGCGAACTGGACCAAGCCATTAACTAACCCCCACATTCCCAAGAAGATCGAGTTCCCGTACCGGATCCATGGGGACCCAGAGCTGATGCGCACTCAGTTGCCTCACGACTCTGGAGTTGTGGATTTGGCCCTAAAGAAGGCTAAGAGTTCTAGGGAGCATGCTTCGGCGCCCCCGGGCAAAGACTCTAGAACCTTAGACTCCTTTGGGAGGAAGGCCTACCATTTCTCTATGCTCGTGGCCAAAATTCAGTCGTACCAGCTCTACACGAGCATACACATGCGGAACAATGTGCGGCAGTTGGCGGGCTTGGTGGACAAGCTCCCCCCTGAGCAAGCCAAGCCATTTCAGGAGGTGGTCAGGCAGCTGAAGGCATGCAGAAAATTCCTGGCCAGAGGAGTGTATGACACCTTTGATGTTGCGTCCAGGGCCGCTGCTCAAGGTGTGGTGATGCGCAGACTCTCATGGCTGCGTGCCTCCGACCTGGAGAATAGACTCCAGCAGCGGATTGCGGACTCGCCTTGCCGTGCGGATAACATTTTTGGAGAGAAAGTCGAGCAGGTGGTAGAGCAGCTCCACCAGCGGGATACCGCTTTCGACAAGTTCTCCCGCCGGCAGCCTTCAGCTTCTACCTCTACAGGTAGACGATTTTTTGGGGGAAGGAGGACTGTTCCCTACTCTTCTGGTAAGCGTAGGTACAATCCTCCTTCTCAACAGCCTGCGGCCCAGGCTAAGCCCCAGCGCGCTCGCTCTCGTCAGCAGCGTGCGCCTCAGCAAGGCCCCTCGGCTCCCCAGCAAAAGCAAGGGACGAGCTTTTGACTGGCTCCAGCAGAACATAGCCGACATCCAAGTGTCAGTGCCGGGCGACCTGCCAGTTGGAGGGAGGTTGAAAGCTTTTCACCAAAGGTGGCCTCTCATAACCTCCGATCAGTGGGTTCTCCAAATAGTCCGGCAAGGATACACCCTCAATTTGGCCTCAGAACCTCCAAATTGTCCACCGGGAGCTCAGTCTTACAGCTTCCAGCACAAGCAGGTACTTGCAGAGGAACTCTCCGCCCTTCTCAGCGCCAATGCGGTCGAGCCCGTGCCATCCGGGCAAGAAGGGCTGGGATTCTATTCCAGGTACTTCCTTGTGGAAAAGAAAACAGGGGGGATGCGTCCCATCCTAGACCTAAGGGCCCTGAACAAATATCTGGTCAAAGAAAAGTTCAGGATGCTTTCCCTGGGCACCCTTCTCCCCATGATTCAGGAAAACGATTGGCTATGCTCTCTGGACTTGAAGGACGCCTACACGCACATCCCGATACTGCCAGCTCACAGGCAGTATCTGCGATTTCAGCTGGGCACACGTCACTTCCAGTACTGTGTGCTACCCTTTGGGCTTGCCTCTGCGCCCAGAGTGTTCACGAAGTGCTTGGCTGTAGTAGCAGCAGCACTTCGCAGACTGGGGGTACACGTGTTCCCGTATCTCGACGATTGGCTGGTGAAGAACACATCCGAGGCAGGAGCTCTACAGTCCATGCAGATGACTATTCGCCTCCTGGAGCTACTGGGGTTTGTGATAAATTATCCAAAGACCCATCTTCTCCCTGTGCAGAAACTGGAATTCATAGGAGCTCTGCTGGATTTTCGGACGGCTTGCGCCTATCTCCCAGAGACGAGAGCCAACAACTTGTTGTCCCTCGTCTCGTGGGTGCGAGCGTCCCAGCAGATCACAGCTCGGCAGATGTTGAGATTGCTGGGCCACATGGCCTCCACAGTTCATGTGACTCCCATGGCCCGCCTTCACATGAGATCTGCCCAATGGACCCTAGCTTCCCAGTGGTTTCAGGCTGCTGGGGATCTAGAAGACGTGATCCACCTGTCCACGAGTTTTCTCAACTCCCTGTATTGGTGGACGATTTGGTCCAATTTGACTCTGGGACGTCCTTTCCAAATTCCTCAGCCACAAAAAGTGCTGACTACGGATGCGTCTCTCCTGGGGTGGGGAGCTCATGTCGATGGGCTTCACACCCAGGGAAGCTGGTCCCTCCAGGAACGCGATCTGCAGATCGATCTTCTGGAATTACGAGCGGTCTGGAACGCTCTGAAGGCTTTCAGAGATCGGCTCTCCCACCAAATTATCCAAATTCAGACAGACAACCAGGTTGCCATGTATTACATCAACAAGCAGGGGGGCACCGGATCTCGCCCCCTGTGTCAGGAAGCCGTCAGCATGTGGCTCTGGGCTCGCCGTCACGGCATGGTGCTCCAAGCCACATATCTGGCAGGCGTAAACAACAGTCTGGCCGACAGGTTGAGCAGGATTATGCAACCTCACGAGTGGTCGCTCAATTCCCGTGTAGTGCGACAGATCTTCCAGGTGTGGGGCACCCCCTTGGTAGATCGCTTCGCATCTCGAACCAACCACAAAGTCCCTCAGTTCTGTTCCAGGCTTCAGGCCCACGGCAGACTGGCATCGGATGCCTTCCTCCTGGACTGGGGGGAGGGTCTGCTGTATGCTTATCCTCCCATACCTCTGGTGGGGAAGACTTTGTTGAAACTCAAGCAAGACCGAGGCACCATGATTCTGATTGCTCCTTTTTGGCCACGTCAGATCTGGTTCCCTCTTCTTCTGGAGTTGTCCTCCGAAGAACCGTGGAGATTGGAGTGTTTCCCGACCCTCATCACACAGGACGAAGGGGCGCTTCTGCATCCCAACCTTCGGTCCCTGGCTCTCACGGCCTGGATGTTGAGAGCGTAGACTTTGCCTCTTTGGGTTTGTCAGAGGGTGTCTCCCGCATCTTGCTTGCTTCCAGGAAAGATTCCACTAAGAGGAGTTACTTCTTTCTATGGAGGAGGTTTGCCGTCTGGTGTGACAGCAAGGCCCTAGATCCTCGCTCTTGTCCTACACAGACCCTGCTTGAATACCTTCTGCACTTGTCTGAGTCTGGTCTCAAGACCAACTCTGTAAGGGTTCACCTTAGTGCGATCAGTGCATACCATTACCGTGTGGAAGGTAAGCCGATCTCAGGACAGCCTTTAGTTGTTCGCTTCATGAGAGGTTTGCTTTTGTCAAAGCCCCCTGTCAAGCCTCCTACAGTGTCATGGGATCTCAATGTCGTTCTCATCCAGCTGATGAAACCTCCTTTTGAGCCACTGAATTCCTGCCATCTGAAGTACTTGACCTGGAAGGTCATTTTCTTGGTGGCAGTTACTTCAGCTCGTAGAGTCAGTGAGCTCCAGGCCCTGGTAGCCCAGGCCCCTTACACCAAATTTCATCATAGAGTAGTCCTCCGCACACACCCTAAGTTCTTGCCAAAGGTTGTGTCGGAGTTCCATCTGAACCAGTCAATTGTCTTGCCAACATTCTTTCCCCGTCCTCATTCCTGCCCTGCTGAACGTCAGCTGCACACATTGGACTGCAAAAGAGCATTGGCCTTCTATCTGGAGCGGACACAGCCCAACAGACAGTCCGCCCAATTGTTTGTTTCTTTTGATCCCAACAGGAGGAGAGTGGCTGTGGGGAAACGCACCATATCCAATTGGCTAGCAGATTGCATTTCCTTCACTTACGCCCAGGCTGGGCTGGCTTTTGAATGTCATGTCACGGCTCATAATGTTAGAGCCATGGCAGCGTCGGTAGCCCACTTGAAGTCAGCCACTATTGAAGAGATTTGCAAAGCTGCGACGTGGTCATCTGTCCACACATTCACATCTCATTACTGCCTGTAACAGGATACCCGACGCGACAGTCGGTTCGGGCAGTCAGTGCTTCAGAATCTGTTCGGGGTTTAGAATCCAACTCCACCCCCCTAGGCCCATGTTTATTCTGTTCCAGGCTACACTCTTAGTTAGTTGGATAAGTTTTTAGGTCAATCTCAGTTATGTCCTCGCCGTTGCGAGGCCCAATTGACCATGTTTGTTGTTTTGAGTGAGCCTGGGGGCTAGGGATACCCCATCAGTGAGAACAAGCAGCCTGCTTGTCCTCGGAGAAAGCGAATGCTACATACCTGTAGAAGGTATTCTCCGAGGACAGCAGGCTGATTGTTCTCACAAACCCGCCTGCCTCCCCTTTGGAGTTGTGTCTTCCCTTCTCTTTGTCTTGCTACATATGAGACTGGCCGGCACGAGCCGGTTTCGGGCGGGAAGACGGCCGCGCATGCGCGGTGCGCATCGGCGCGCAAGGGCTAGCAAAGACTTTGCTAGTGAAGATTCCGGATTGGAGGGGCTGCTGTGGACGTCACCCATCAGTGAGAACAATCAGCCTGCTGTCCTCGGAGAATACCTTCTACAGGTATGTAGCATTCGCTTTACAGTAATTCTATAGGTAAAACATAGCAGCTAATCGTTTCTCAGTCATGCTACGCATACAATTTCCACCACACTCCCACAGTCTCATACCTGAAATGGCCAAGTGTTTTCCTCACAGTGCCTCACTTGACATCCGAAAAACTAGTCACAGACCAACTAATATAGCTGTTGTGACATCAGACGCTATCAGGCTGGTGACCAATGGTTGACCGAGTTTAGTAAAAATGACATCAAGCTATACATGAGTTTAAACCAATTGCCTAATCTGAAAATCCACTTTTGCTCCTGTTGGAGTAGAATCCTTCGAAAATCACCGCCCCTAACAAAGCAGAACACTGCTTGCAAGACCACACATTTTAAATAGAAAATTGTATGCTTGTGCTGTGTGCAATGTGTTACTGAAATTCAACAATTCTGTAGTCATACGGAAGGCTGATAAAGGTGGAGCTATAGTGCTCCAGGATAAAGATGATTATATTGCAGAGATTCAGAGATAGTTGCAAGTTAGTTCCGACTACAAGGTTACTTCCTGTTCCGGGGCAGAGGGAGCAGGGAACCAGCGGAGCCACACAGCTACTCCCAGCAGCTAAGAATGCACCCTGGAGGTGGAGGTTGATGTGCGGGGGGGGGGGGGGGGGGGGGGGTCGTTGCTCCAGAGGGGTGTCGTGCTGCACCCTGGGGGGACGGATGCCGCTGTACCCGGGCGGGGGTGCACAACAGCGATCCGCCCCTGGTGGCAGCCAAGCAAGGATCGTCACTGATCCCCTGGTAAATTGGGATTCAGAATTTCCTGAGGGGATTTTTATATAACTCTCCAGATTTTGTGTTCTAGGGCAGTTCTGGAGTACCCCCTTGCCAGTCAGTTTTTCAGGATATCCACAATAAATATGCATGCCATTGATTTGCATATACTGCCTCCATTACATGCAAATCTTTTTCATGTAGATTGTGGATAACCTGAAAACCTGAATGGCAAGGGGGTACTCCAGGACCAACTAGGGAAACACTTCTCTAGGTCCCACTGTAATATTTCTAGCACTGTCTTTTCATAGATGGGTTAGGGCTGTTATGGTGTGGTAAGTTTTCAGTATAGGTTTTGGGTGTCTTTTTGCAGGGGTTTGTGTTATTTCACAGTGTCTATTTGACTAGTGTTCTTCACATCCTGTAGAGTCACCACACAAACAAAAGCCCATCTTGATTTAAACAAGGTGTCTAGCAGTGGAAGGACTGGGTGTGCTATTCCTGAGGTGATGGTCACGATTTTAATATTTTTATTTGAAGTTAAGAAGACAGGTTGCCTGCTCTGGCCAATTCAGGGACCTCTTCTGTGTCCTGCCTCCTGATGTAACTTACTGTTTCTTTGTAGGCAGGATGCAACAGCGACAACCTGTATTAATCGTTGCCCGTCACAGCCCCTGAGCAACAACACAGACACTGCTGTCTAGCTGACACCAACCAGCGCCTATTTTATAAAAGTCTGCTCCCCCTGAGATGAAAACCTGGCTAGGCCTCTGGGTGGGATTGCCTGTAAATCCTGGTGGAGACTTTTAATTTTGTTGGCAAAGTATGCAGCAAAATCATTGCAGTTCAGTTTAGACTGGGCAGACTGGTTCTGTTGTGGGGGTTGCAGTAGGCTGTTTACTATAATGAACAGCTGCTTGGTTGAATTGGCAGCCTGTGCAATGCATTGAGAGAAATACTGTTTTTTGGTTGCTGTTAAGGCTTGGCGGTACTTTGCCATGTGCGTCCTGCAGTTTAGCCTGTCTTCATCCAGGTGAGATTTGCGCCATCTCCTTTTCAGTTTTCGTCCTTCGTGTTTAAGGATCCGAAGAAGGATACCTGTTTAACCTTAAGTCAATGGAGGAAAAGAGATATTGTGAGGGTCGGGACTCTGTGGGAACTGGATCCTGACCTTTTGAAGGGTTCTTTTACTGAGGATGTGCTTAATTAACAAAAGGACTGAAATGTATCTTTTAAGGAAATGTAATCTTTTTATGTACCTTTTGGCAATTATGCCAAATGAATGACATATCCTAGATGAAATATTCCAGTTCTTTGTGCTTTGAGCTGAGAAACTCTATATAAGTGCCTGGTCTAAAAGGCAAGGGTGGGCACTGACAGTCTTGGGTCTCTGGGGAGCCACAGGCTTAGTAAGTGCCTCACTTGCTGTTTTTCCCTTTGGCTTATGTATCCAATTTCCCCCTGCTTATTCTTGCTAAGAAACTAGTTTCTGCTTTGCTACTAAATTTGTAAGAATAAACAGTAAAATGTGATGATTGTTTTGTTTGTAGTTATCTTTTTGTGGTTGCCCAGGCTGGTGCAGTAGCGTAGCTATGGGTGGGCCTAGGTGGACACAGGCCCACCCATTCCTGGCTCAGGCCCACCCTGTGTGGTCTTCAAAATAGTTCAGCAGCGGCTGCCTCGCTCTCCTCTCTTCCTCTTCTTCATGCCCAGATCTGGCATTTGTCTCCCATCTGCAGCTCCACAACACACCCTTTCCCTGTTCTACCTCAGCACCTTCCTTTTACCATGCCCTGCCATCACTGACATCACTTCCTGTTTCCTCCCTGGCAGGACGAGGCAAAGGGAAGCATGTGGGGCTGGCCATGCAATGGATGTACATAGCTGCTGTCGAAAGTACGGAGGTATGGGTTTAGTTTCAGAGAGGGGGAGATGCTGGATATGGCCAGAGGAGTGGGAGAAAGATGCAGGACAAAGGGGGGGGGGGGGGGGTTTGGAAGGCCTACCCATCCAAACTCTGGGCCCACCCAAAATGAAAGTTCTGGCTACGCCCCTGGGCTGGTGTCCAAGAAAAATACAGCTGAAAGTATTTGGTTTGGGTAGGGGCTGGGTTTTGGTTCTGTGATCCATACAGCTCTGACAGGCCCCAACAGAAGTGAAACCTTTTGTAGCCTTGACAGTGAAAGAAGCCCATGAGAAAATTGTTTGGACCTCTGATTTATGCAGTGATATATTACAAAAATGCACTTGCCTTTTTTATTACTATTTCACAGGGGGTATTGAATAATGAGGGAAGGGCTTTCTTCATGCAGAAGTTACATTACATTGAGGACTTATATCCCGCTAATACCTGTTCAGTTCTAAGCGGTTTACAATCATCTTAGGGTTTTTTAATTTAGAACATTCCTCTGAGAATTATAGTAGGTTGCTTATGGGGTAGATAGGATACTGGTTAGAGTATGTGTTGCTTAAATAGGAGGGTTTTGATCTTTTTTCTGTCCAGTATCAGTCCTTTGAATGTATGACTAGAAACAAAAACATATACTTATTTATTCAATATCACAATTACTCATGTACACAACCTTTTAGGGTGGATAGTGTTCACAATGAGTTCTTTTTATTATCCACCAGAAAGGAAAGATAAGAGTTTTCAGTTTTGTCACAGTATAAGTAATCACAAGAACAAAACTAAGAAAACCAATGGACTTATAGCCCATTTAGTTATGGTTAAAAAAAGAGATCTGCATCATGCAGACTGCTTGAAACAAAATATATATTTTTATTTTGACTTATAAAATCACTTGTTCCTGAAACATGCTCAAAACAGAATAATCCATTTGTGTATTTAAAATGTAAACTTCTACAAAACAGATGAAGTGAAGTTGTAGGTCCATGTGTCCCAATGAAAGGAGAGTTTAATTTTACTTCCATTTAATTACAGTATATTCTATCTTTATAACACCAGGCTTCCCAAGGCAGATTACAACAGTTAAGATGAACCCGTCTGGAAATAGGATATCCTCACTGAAATTAGGCCATCTGTATTGTATAGAACAGTGTAGAAAAATGAGCATAAAATACAGAGATTATAACTGCTGTTTCTACCAGCTACAATAATTTTTTAAGCTGTTTTAGTAATATTCAATTTTTATTTCATGATATTTCTAACACTGTTTTCACTCAGAAGGTCTGCAGTTATTCCCCCCAGAAGGGCTGCTTCCTCCTGGATCCAGCACCTCCAACATTGCTGCATGTATCTGGATCTAGCACTGTTTTCACTCATAAAAGCTACATCCACTTGGATCCTACCCTTATTCCTTACACCCCCCCCCCCCCCAAGAAGGGCTGCTTTCCCCTGGATCCAGCACTTATTCCACCCAGAAGAGCTGCATCCACCTTGATCCTGCTCTCATTCCCCCCAGAAGGGCCCTATTCCCCTGGATCTAGCACTTACCCCCCCCCCCCCCCCCAAGGATCCAGCACTGTTTTCTTCCAGAAGAGCTGCAGCCCCTCGGATCCAGCAATCATTTCCCCCAAAAGGGCTGCATCCTCCTGAATCCAGCACTCATTCATCTGCAAAATTGCTGCATCTACCTGGATCCAGCACTTGTTCGCCTCAAACATTGCTGCATCTGCCTGGATCCAGCACTATTTTCTCTCACAAAGGGCTGCAGCCTCCTGGATCCTGCACTCAATCACTCTCAAAAGTGCTGCTTCCTTGTCATCAAGCAGATGAAGCCATTATGTATGGGTTGTGTCCATCAACCAGCAGGGGGAGATAGAGAGCACTCAACTTTTCACAGTGCCTCATGGCCAGCCAGCTCCACTGCCTCTTCAGTATTCTCTATCTTCCCAAGCAGGGTGGCTGCAGCTTCTTCGAGCTCCATCAAAAATCTGCCTGGGGGTGGCTCCTGGCTTGCCAGTTGTTAGCCGGGGTGTTAGAGGCTATAGCAGCTTCACTTTGAAGGCACATAGGTTAGCCCTTTCCCTGCCTTACCCATGCCCCCGTGGATGTGGACATATTAACTTGCTTTTCCCTGTCCTTTCCCACTCAGTGGATGCAGCGGTCGGGGTGGTTAGGAGGACAAGGAAGGGCCTTTTCCACTTGGGCTTCAAGCAGTCAGACTCGTCCCATTCTTTCACCCATACTTCATCCCCCACCCGAAACTGGTGCGTAGGGCTAGTAAGGACCAAGGGCCCTACACTCTCAGTGTACTGTTGGATGTCCTGCACTACATCACGTAAGGCTTTCAGCTGGTTTACTAGGGAACTCTCACCCTGTATCTGCAAGGAATCAGGGAAGGAAGGCAGAGGTGGTGGCCTGGAGTACATCATTTTATATGGGGTGAGACCAGTAGCTTTGGGTGTGCACCTAAGGTGCAGCAATGCTAAGGGGAGCAGGTCGGGCCATTTGGATTTGGCTTCTTGGCATAGTTTAGCTAGCTGGTTCTTCAGGGATCAGTTGGCTCTTTCCACTACCCCACTGCTCTGGGGTCTCCAGGCACAATGTAGCTTCCAATCGAGGCCCAATCTAGTACTAAGTTGCTGGGTCACTTCACTGGCAAATGCAGGCCCGTTATCAGAGTTGATCTGTTTAGGGAGACCGTATCGAGGCAAGATGTAGTGAATGAGTAAGGAAGTAACTTCTTTAGCCATCTCCGTCCTGGTGGGTACAGCTTCAATCCATCCGGTGTACGTACATACTGCCACGAGGATAGCTTTGTAGCCCCGGGCCGGTGGCATGTGCGTGAAGTCAACCTGGCAGACTTGGAATGGGCTGGTGCCCTGGAGGATGTGGCCAGGAGCAGGACCTGGTCCTGTCCATGGGTTGTTCCAGGTGCAAGTTGTGCACCGACTGGAAGCATTCTTGGTCCAGAGGGATAGTTTGTTGACGTAGTAGGTCTTCTCGAGCAGGCGTCCCAAGGCGTCTCTGCCCAGGTGGGTGCGGTTGTGTGCTTCCCTGACCACCGTCCAGGCCAGGGCTTCGGGTATCCATATTCGGCCATCCTGTAGTAGCCACCATCCATTTCGCGATTCCAGGCCCTCTTGCCGGGCCCACTCGGTTTCTTGTGGGGCATAGATGGGGGCCTCTGTGGGGAGATGGACGAAAAGCACGGGGTCAGAGGAATGAGGGAGCTGACTCGCCCTTTTGGCTGCATCATCCACCCGCTGATTTCCCCGGGCAATGGGGTCCGTCCGACCTGTGTGAGCCCTGCAGTGTATCACAGCTACCTTCTTTGGTTTCCATACAGCCTCGAGTAGTTGGCAGATCTCAGTGGTGTTTGCGAGCCCTTTTCCCTCAGCTGTTAAGAAGCCTCTTTCTTTGTACAAGGCCCCGTGTACCTGGAGGGTGAGGAAGGCATATTTGGAATCAGTGTAAATGTTCACAATTTTTCCTTCTGCCCAGAGGAGGGCCCTAGTGAGGGCGATCAATTCGGCTTTCTGGGATGATGTTCCGGGTGGCAGGGCCATTGCCTCGATCACATGATCCTCAGATACGATGGCATAGCCAGCTCTCCGGATTCCTTCGATCACTTGGCTACTTCCGTCCGTGAACAAAGTGATTCCCCCCTGCCAAGGCTGATCTTTAAGGTCGGGTCTGCTAGAATGTACAGTGGCCATTACCTCTTCACAGTCATGGAGTGGTGGTTCCGGAGCCGGGAGAAGGGTAGCAGGGTTTAGGTTGGTGGTGTCCTGGATTTGCACCTCCGGATTCTCGCATAGGAGGGCTTGGTACTTGACTAGTCGGGAGTTAGTCATCCATCGGGGCCCATGGCTCTCGAGCAGGCCACGGATGGTATGGGGCCACAAGGAGCGTCTGGCCAAAGGTGAGTTTGTTGGCCTCGTGTATCAACAGACATGCAGCTGCAATGCTTCGAAGACACCCCGGCCAACCTCTTGCCACGTTGTCCATGCCCTTGGAAAGGTATGCTACAGGTCGTTGCCAGGTGCCAACCATTTGGGTGAGGACCCCAAGTGCCAACCCCTTCTTCTCGTCGACAAACAAGTGGAACGGTTTAGTCACATCTGGCAATCCGAGCGCTGACGGGGCCACTAGGGCCTCTTTGAGGTCCTGAAGAGCCTTCAGTTCGTGTTTCTCCCACTGCAGGGTTTGGCCCTCGAGTTCAGGTCCCTTCAGCTTGGTGTATAAGTCCTGGGTCAAAACAGCGAAATTAATGATCCAGATCCAGCAGTATCCAGCTGCTCCTAGTAGCGCACGCAGTTCTTTCTTATTTGCAGGAATGGGTTGGTTGCGGATAGCTTGGGTACGGGGTGTACCGAGCCTTCGGGTTCCTTCTTGGAGGCGAAATCCCAGATACTCGACTTCGATCTCACATATCTGGGCTTTCTTTCGGCTGGCTCGGTACCCTTGAGCTTCCAGGGTTTTCAAGAGGTAAAGGGTAGCTTCTGCACAATCCGTGTACGTTTCCCGGGCCACCAACAGGTCGTCTACATACTGGACGACAGGCCCGTACTCGCACTGGTAGATCTTCAAGTCTTGGGCAAGTTGATCTCCGAAGAGAGTGGGTGAGTTCTTGAATCCCTGGGGGAGTCGGGTCCACGTGAATTGCTGCTTGCTCCCAGTTTGTAAGTCTTCCCACGTGAAGGCAAACAACTGCTGGCTATCAGCAGCAAGAGGGATGGAGAAGAAAGTGATCAATGACACTGTACCACTTGGTTTGGGCTGGCACTTGGGCTGGAATGGAATACGGGTTGGGTACAAGGGCAACTATGTCGGCCACCTGGTTGTTGACCTTCCTCAGGTCCTGGACAGGTCTGTACTCTGACGTCCCTGGCTTCTTGACGGGCAACAATGGGGTGTTCCAGGCTGATCTGGCCAGTCTGAGGACCCCTTGTTGAAGAAGTTTCTGTAGGTGCGTCTGCATACTGTGTCGGGCCGCATAGGGAATGTGGTACTGGCCCTGATTGACGATCTGGGCATGTGGTTTGAGTTCGACCCAGATGGGGATGGCGTTGACTGCAAGTCCTCCGTGGTTCACTTCTGCCCACACGCCGGGCACCCCGGCCATGAGGGTTCTCCTCTGCCGTGCGAAAGGGGTATCCTGGCAATAGCGGCAGTCGTCGGGGCCTGCAAGCAGGGGGGCGTGTAGTCTCCATTCTTCTCGGACAGGGCAGATAAGTGTTACTGGCCGGCCTTCGAACTGGGCTTCTACTTCTCCCGTAGCCTTGAATCTTAAGGTGGCTTGGAGCTTGCACAGTAGGTCCCGGCCAATCAGGGGGACTGGACACTCGGGGATATGTATGAACTGATGAGACACCATCGTTCCTCCGATTTGGACATGGCGCTCCTTGAGGAGCGGGGCCATGAGGGACTTTCCTGAGGCTCCCACAATCGGTATGGTTTCTTTCGTGGGAGGGGCTATGGCAGTGGTGATGACAGATCGTTGGGCCCCTGTGTCTAATAGGGCCCTCATTAGTTGTGTCCCCACTTGGATTTCCACCAGAGGGTCAGTGGGGACTCTGCCCTCCCGGTCACTTCATGCGGAATAGCCCTGGGCCGCGTCGAGGGCCATCTGCCACTCCTGTGGTTCAGTATGTCCCCGGCCTCGGCCTCGCTGCCCTTGCCTGGGGCCTCTTGGGCGGTCGTCGTCCACCCCCTCTCGATTCTGGTCTCGTGGCTTCTCCGGGCAGTCCGCCCACCAGTGCCCTTCTTGTCGGCAGTTGGCGCACTGGTTCCGTCCTATAGGGGACCTCGTCCCTCTACCCCTTCGGCCCCTTCCCCTGCCGCGTGGTCTTGATCCCAGGCGCTCTTCCAGCACAGCAGCCAGTACATCCGCATTTTCACGCATCCGTTTACTTGCCTCTTTTCGGGCCTCGGATTTCTCTTCCTGATCGCGGTATCCGAACACGCGATCGGCTATAGCCTTCAGTTGGCTTATGCTCATCCCCTCAAATCCTTCAGTCTTCTGGAGTTTCTTTCTAATGTCTGGCGCCGACTGGCTAACAAAGCTCATGACCACTGTGGGGACATTTTTTGGATCTTCGGGATTTATTGGGCTGTGCCTTCTATACGCCTCCATCAGGCGTTCTAGGAAATCCCCTGGGCTTTCATGTTTCTGTTGAACAACGTTGTGGATTTTTCCCATATTAGTGATTTTCTGTTTTCCCTTTTTCAAGGCCGTTAGATAGGCCTGCTGGTACTGGCGGTTGCGGTTCTGGCCATCCTCAGTCCGGTAATCCCAATCAGGACGTGCGGTGGGCACCTCCCTTCTTAAGCGGTCTTCTGTCTGCACTTCGTCCGTGTGGGCTCTCCTGACTGCTTCTTCCATATTCTGTTGTAGCAGGCGGCGTTCTTCAGTGGTCAGGATGTGGGCACTCAACTGCCTGAGATCACCCCAGGTCGGGTTGTAACTGTATATTATGCCCTCCACCAGTTCTACAAGTTGTTCAGGTTTTTGTTCGTAGGAAGGTCCATGCACCTTCCAGTTATACAGGTCAGCACTAGAGAATGGGACGTGGGTGTAGACTGTTGACTTGATGGGCTGGCCTTCCGGGGTCGGAGTGTACGTTGTTGATTGTCGAATCGGAAACAGGTCGGCGACATCCGCTCGCTGGCTTGGAGGAAGGGTACTTATTGGGCTCGACTGGGGAAATCGAGTTATCGGTTTAGTAACCCTCTGACTTTTCCTGGAAGTTCCGGGGGCTGCGGATTCGGGAGTTTCTTCAGCGTCCGACTCTGGGGCGGAGGCCCCGGCGGTACTCTGGCCCTCTGCCAAGTTCGCGAGGTTGGGATATATGGGACTGTAGGGGGGTGGCGCTGGGTCCTCCTCATAGGCCTCTGCCGTACTGAGTATAGGGGCCTTCTGAACCTTTTCAGGATTTTGGGAGCCCTGAGCTTTCTCTCGGATATCTTTCGGAGGTCTTGGGAGGGTACTAGTGGTACGGGGCGTAGTTTCCACGGTAGGGGTATTTCCTACGGCCTTTGCGACGGCCAGTGTAACAGGGGATGTAATGGCCCTGGGCGGGGCTTGGGCGTTCAGCCTGGTGGGCGGGGCTTGGGCTCTCAACTTGGTCTTGTGACCCTTCTTCTGTCTTATCACCATGAGGGCGGCCTTTTCCACTTTATGCTGGGCCCAGGCCGGCGGGTTCCGGACTACGTTAAGCCATCCTTCCACATATGGGATATCCTCGGGACAGCCTGGGTTTCCCTCAACTATAACAACATTCATGACTGCAGCCACTTTCTCATATTCGAATGACCCTTCCGGTGGCCAGTCGACAAATCTCCCTAATCCGGGCCACATAAATTTACATCGCTGTATTATCCCGGCTCTACTGCATTGTTCCTGGTCGAACACTTCGCTAAAGTGTTCCGTCATTAAGTCTAACGGAGTAGACCCACCCCCGCCCATCCTAACCTGAGTGCCAAAGGATAGGAGACAGACAAAGGGGGAAAGGGATGGTGGAGGAGTAAGTGGTCTCGTTCCACCAGACACAAAAGGGTCAACAGTCAGCCTGACCGGAATGCGGTCTCCTGATCCGAAACTGCAGGCCCACTCACTCAACTTTCACACGCCACAAGAAACCCTCCCGTTCGGTTCCTTCTCGGAGCCTAGTGGGTTTCGGGACCTAGTCCGTACTAGACACTGTCTAAGAGGGAGATCAAGCCTCTCTTCAACCCTTTACCGGGTCGGTCAACTACCCAGAGTATACTCGCCTGTCCGTCGTCCTCGGACGTGGCCTACCGTCGCGCTCTTCTCCAGAGATTAAAAAAAAAAAAAAAAAAAGGTGTCTTGGTGGAACCACACAGCCCCGCCACCAGCCAGCCCTCTATCCGTCTATCCGCCCTCCCTCGGAGGTGGACGCTGAACTCAGCGGTGGCCACTCACCACCGGCTCGGGGGGGGGGGGGGCGATTACCCGACCCGACTGCGGCGGGGGAGGGGAAAGAATATAATCCGTTTCCCTCTATGTGCTCCTGGCTGGCTCGCCAGAAAGATGTAACAGGACCCTCAGCTAAGTAAATCAGGAGACAAGAGGCAAATGGTTCCGAAAGCAAGGCAGCTTTATTGCTAGCAATGTACAGCACTGCGTTCAGTCTCAGGATACTGTGTGTCAGAACCCAGCTGACACTTACATTTATACCTCCCCTATGGGCCTGCGCATTTGGCCCCTTATACATCACAGCTGTCATGCGCAGTAAACATTTGTAGTTCTTGTAGTTCTTACAGTACATACACACGTCATAACACTGAAATGAAACTGGCAAGGAAAACGAAACTTATCACTCCGTTTTAGCACACACACACATAATCACACAATGCTTCTCTCACAGAGCTGATAAGGAAGGCTCAGAGATGCAGGGTGGGAGTGGCAACACTCCCAGACTATCCTTCATTCATGTAGCGCCTACGTGCAAGCTGACTTTGTGTACAAGCCTTGGCTATTAAAAGTTACAAGCGATTATCTACTGCCCTGCATTCTGTCTCAAACAGTTATTCCAGCCTCTTTAGCATATTACAGGCAAGAGCTGACAATTTGTAGGTAAGGCACAGTGCAAGAGAATATAAAAAGTTCTGCAAAAGCTCTGGTCTGGAATGTGGTACAAAATAGCCAAAGTCCTTGACCAAATCCGCACAGGTCTTGAGGTAGTCCCATCAGTCGTAAACCGGCACCGATACAGGCCAGATCCGGTCATCACTCCTACACAGGCACATTGGTTCACCTTTCCTTGCCTTTCCCACTCATCTAAGCCTCCGGAGTTCTTATTACCTCTGCTTTCCTCACAGCGTTTAAAAAAAAAAAATGGAACAGAGGTTTTCCTTTGATTCTTCTATGGGACCGGAGCTGTGATACTCGGTCCGGTGAGGTAAGAGTGTTTTCTAACTCCTCCGGGGTGGGCCCGCGATCGGGGCGTTTTTGGCACAAAACCGCCATTTTGAATTTTCCCGCCGTTTTTGGCGATGGCTGCAGAGAATGTAAAGCGCTGTTCCCGGTGTGGCAAGCGCAAATCAGCAGCGGGGCTCTGTAAACCGTGCTGTACAGGTGTAAAAGCCAGCCTGAGCATGGCGAGCGATGATTCTTCCCGCTCAGAGCTGGCAGCTGACGCCATTTTGAATTCTCCGCATGGCGCGGCCTCCGTAGAGACAGAGAGCCCTGAGTCTGGGGGGGGGGGGGGGGGACCTCGAATTGAGGCTATTCAGGGAGCGGCTAGCCCCGGACGGGATCTGGGTGCCCAGGGCGAGTTTTTCTCCCCTGATTTTGTGTTATTATTGCATAAAGCATACATGCTGAAAAGAGCTCTCCCTCAAGGGTCGTCTGAGGCCCCTTCTATTGTCCCCCACAGTGGATTCTGGCCTGGGACTGCCCGCTGAGGCTATTTCCCCTGATAATTGGCATAAAGAAAAGTGTAGAAGGGCTAATTCCCCTTCAGATTGTGGTGCACCTCCTTTCCCCCCCTCCCCCCGTGGTCGGGCTGTGAGGATTCGGAGAGTTCTGGCAGGCCTTCATGGTCTGAGGAGCCAGAGTCAGGTGCAAAATTACCACAGAATCTGGATAATCCCTCCGCGGTGAGGATTTTCCACCGTGATGAGCTGCCAGCGCTTATTTCAGATGCCCTACAGGTCCTTCCTGTTGAAGAGCCTGACAGTGGCACGGCCTCCTCTGTAAATCCTAGGATGGCTAGTACCAAAAAGCCTGCTCGAGCCTTTCCTTTGCATGACTCCATCCAAGAGCTTATTTCCGCTCAGTGGGCTGACCCCGAGGGACCTTTGAAAGTTTCCAGGGCTATGGGGCAATTATACCCTCTGCATGAGGAGCATTTGGCTCGCTTTGCAATGCCTAAAGTAGATGCCCTAGTCACTGCAGTGACAAAGAGAACTATCCTCCCTGTGGAAGGAGGAGTTGCCCTGAAGGATATACAAGACCGTAGGCTGGAAGCAGCACTTAAACCAGTAATGGGCAACCTTGTGAGCTTGGTGTGTCAAAATTCGCCAAAAAAACGAGCATAACTCGGGTGGTGTGTCACTTCGAGAAAAAAAACATAATTTCGCGATATTTATAGTTTAAATAACAAAAATGTATAATTGTAATATATAACTGTATTTAATAAACCAAAAACTAATTATTTAACTTACCTGCTTAGTGACTTCTTTGTTCATCTGTCAGTCGGTTTCTTTTGTTGGTCTTGATATTATTTAACTTGTGTGGAGTGCCGTGAACTAAGATAAGTGAGGGGGAGGGGGAATTCTTTAACTAATCTGCCTATTAGTGACTTTTTTTTGCTGAATTTCATTGGCTAAATCTTCAATTGAAGGTTGGTATTTTGTACACTTCAAGCCCAAGCAAGCGCTACTAACTTCATCTGTCAATCTGTTTATTTTGTTGGTTTTGATATTATTTAACGCTGAGAATAAGGTTTCACAAAAGTACGTAGAGGGAAAAATTGTGAGTAAAGCCATTGCTATATTTTTCAGGGTGCTAAAAGTGTCTGGTAATCGGTTCCAGGCACTCCAAATTTCCTGTTCGTAGTGGCACTCCTCTTGATTCTCCAAGCGGCACCTTTCTAGATTCTCAAGCTTTGACCTCAAGTCGACAAACACCTGAGCCCAGATGCTGTCTTGAAATTCTACAAGTTGCATCTCCAAATCATCAATTTGCATCCATTGGAAACCATTTAATTCCAAACTACTGTAGACTACTACATCAGGATACTTAATTATTTTCATGGTCTGTTCTAGGCTTCTAAATTGATTAAATCTATCACTGAACTGGTCAAGTAACGAGTCTAAAACATGCTGGTACTTTATATGCAAGGGTTCCATTTCATTTTGTATAGCTGCACTGGCCTTCTCAAAATACTTTGTTACTCGAGGAAAATACTTATAAGTTTTAGTTTTTACATCTCGCTTGAAAATTTTAAGTTTACTTTCAAAAGCTTTTATGTATCCAAACATAACGTCAATACTTTTGCCAAAACCTTGTAACTTTAAGTTCAGTTCATTAATATGAACAGAGAGATCTGTAAAAAACATCAGGGTGTTGACCCACTTATCATCATTGAGCTGAGGAAAGTTTCCCAGATCCTTATCCTCAAGAAATACCTTAATTTCTTCAAAGCACTCCACAAAGCGCTCAAGAACTTTGCCTCTGCTCAGCCATCTTACATTATTGTACATCAGCAGTCCAATGTAGGTGGAATCAACCTCCAGTAAAAGTGCAGAAAATTCTCGCTTGTGAAGGGGGCGAGCAGCTATTAAATTAACTATTTTTGTAACAACTGACATTAAGTCATTTAAGTCAGTGAATTTCTACTGAGTGATAACTCAGATATTCTCTTAATAATTGCATCTTTATTCTGCATATCGTGAAATAGAACTGGTGCACATCTTAGGAGAGTTTCTTTAATAAATTCTCCCTCACTGAGTGCTTTTCTATGCTGAGCTATGGAGTGAGCAATGCTCAAACTTGCAGATGTTAAATTTGTAGAACCTTTTACAAATTTAAGGATGGAATTAGATTGGCTCTTATAAAAGTGTAGCTGCCTGGAAATGTATTCCTTCCTTTCATCCTCACTTTTTTTCAAGAGCTGGGAATGATTAGTTTCAAAATGTCTATTTATATTCCACGTTCTGCTTACTACTGTTTCAGTACATAGAACGCAAAATGATCTGCCATTTTTTTCTATAATGCCATACATCTAAGTCCATGTCTCTTGAAAGGGTCGGCTACTGCTACTACCACTTCCTTTACTTAACCTTGTTTTTTTTATTTTTTGGGTTCTCCATCAGGGGGGCAGTGACAGAAGATAGAATTATAGATAGCCTGTTAGCCCTGCAGGCAATTAGGGGTTAACTAGCCTAACTGACCACCTTATGTAAATTAAGATGGCTGCCGCTATTTCTAATGGCGGGAAACGGCACCCATAGCACATGCCCTCGCCTCGCCCAGCCTCCCCCTCACCTATCTCAGTAATGATGGTCAATTAGAAATCCACGACATCCCAGAACAGTAGATTGGATGATGGTTGCTGTGGCTATGTGGTTGCTGGTAATGGCGATCACAGGGCCCCCAGAGATGCGTCCCCCACGGCATTCCGCTGCTGTCTGCTCCGCCGGCTGGAAGTGAGGTCATAGATCCCCTAACGGCCGTGCAGGAGCCGGGGCAGAGGGAGCAGCAGGGAGGGAACGAGAGGAGGACTCGGAGGGAGCCAATAGGAGCGCACACGGCACCCCCCCAGCGGGTAAACATGCACCGGGGGGGGGGTGATTTCGCTGGGGGGGAGGTCGCGCTGCATCTGGGGGGGGGGGCGCATCTGCGATCCGCCCCGGGTGTCAGCAAGGAACGCCGCTGCTTCTCTGTATGCGGCCACATGCGGCCGCGTGTCACCGAAAATGGCTACGCGTGTCAGTACTGACACACGTGTCATAGGTTCGCCATCAGGGACTTAAAAGGTCCTTTGAAATTGCAGGTCTTACTGTTCGGCCGTCTGCATGCAGTTGTTATGCTGCTAGAGCCTGCCTGGCGTGGTTGCAACAGGCAGTGGAACAGCCCGGAGATTGGGCAGAGCCCTTCTCGGATGTGGCTCCGCGGCTGGAGTCAGCCTTGTCCTTTTTGGCTGATGCCCTTTATGATATTGTCAGAGCTTTGGCTAAACAAATGTCAGTAGCAGTGGCGGCTCGCCGTCTTATTTGGCTACGACATTGGGCAGCGGACATTGCCTCTAAGCAAAGGTTGGTGAAGTTGCCCTTTCAAGGCCTTCTCCGATTTGGTGAGGAGTTGGGAAAAAAAAATTTGTTAAAGGCCTGGGAGATCCTAAACCCCAGCGCTTGCCCGAAGATAGGCCAAGGCCTTCCTCCAAGGGCCAGGCGGTCCACTCCTCTTATAGACCTCGCTTCCGTGAAGCTAGAAGGTACCGCCCGGGGCGTTCTGTTGGGTTCACTTCTTGTGCCCGTTTTTCAGCAGAGGAATTCCTTTCGCTCGGACAAGCGTTCCGCAGCCACCGGCTCTAGGCCTGGAGTTCAGGGGCGACCCTCTCAATGATGGTGCGCCGGCCCCCTCCTCGCTTCCTGTCATCGGAGGACGTCTTTCCCTCTTTGCCGAGGAGTGGGCCAATATTTCCTCAGATCAGTGGGGTCTGGACCTGATCAGAGATGGCTACAGAATAGAATTCAACGCCCCAGGAAGAGACGTGTTTGTGGAGTCCTGATGCGGTTCTGCCGCCAAATGGGTGGCGGTAGAGGAAACTTTGCAAGGTCTGATTCAGTTAGGGGCCGTGTCCCCGTTACCTCCCGCCGAACACGGCTACGGCCGATACTCCATCTACTTTGTGGTGCCGCGAAAAGGTGGGTCTTTTCGTCCTATTCTGGACTTAAAAGAATTAAACAAGTCCCTGAGAGTGCGGCATTTCCACATGGAAACCCTGCGCTCCGTCATTGCTGCGGTACAGCCAGGAGAGTTTCTCACGTCTCGAGACCTGAAAGAAGCTTACTTGCACATACCAATTTGGCCCCCGCACCAGAAGTTTCTGAGGTTTGCGATGTTGGGAAAACATTTCCAGTTCCGGGCCTTGCCTTTTGGCCTTGCCACAGCTCCCCGAACCTTTTCGAAGGTCATGGTGGTAGTAGCTGCTTTGCTCAGGCGAGAAGGTATCAGGGTTCACCCGTACCTAGACGACTGGCTCATCAGAGCAGACTCTGTAACAGAGAGCTATCAAGCTACAACCAGAGTGGTCTCAGTACTTCAATCTCTAGGCTGGGTCGTCAATATGGCCAAAAGTCACCTGACCCCCTCGCAATCTCTAGAATATTTGGGGGCCAGGTTCGCCACAGACTCGGGATATGTATACCTACCCGAGCTAAGGCGGTGCAAGCTTCAGAATCAGGTCCGTCTGCTCCTGAGGATGCCCCGCCCGCAAGCTTGGGACATTGTCCAGTTGCTGGGATCGATGACAGCCCCATTGGAAGTGGTGCCCTGGGCGAGAGCGCACCTGAGACCTCTACAGTATTCCCTACTTCAAAGATGGTCTCCAGTTTCTCAGGATTATCAATGCAGACTTTCTTGGCTCCCTGCGGCCCGACTCAGCATGGAGTGGTGGCTCTCAGACAGCATGCTGCGGCGAGGAACGCCGCTGCCGCTCCCCGATTGGTGTCTAGTAGTGACAGATGTCAGCCTGAAGGGCTGGGGTGCACATTGCAAGGGGAAGCATGCCCAGGGTCTATGGACACCCGAGGAGTCGGAGTGGTCCATCAACCGCCTGGAGTTGAAAGCGGTGTTTCAGGCGCTTCTGGACTTTCAAGTGACCCTGGAAGGATTGGCTGTCAGAGTGATGTCGGACAACATGACAGCAGTGGCCTACATAAATCGACAAGGCGGCACTTGGTGCAGAGCACTGGCCGCGCAGGCCGAACAGATTTGCCACTGGGCCGAGCTGCATCTTCAGTTTCTGTCGGCAGCTCACATTGCAGGTCAGAGCAACGTGCAAGCCGATTATCTAAGCAGGCATCAGATCGATCCAGCAGAATGGGAACTTGCAGACGAAGTATTCCTGCAGATATGTGCCAAATGGGGCAAGCCCGTGATGGATCTTATGGTGACAAGTTCAAATGCCAAAGTCCCGTGCTTCTTCAGCAGACGGAGAGATCCTCGCTCGGCAGGGTTGGATGCCTTGACTCAGCCCTGGCCTCCGGGCCTACTATATGTGTTCCCTCCGTGGCCCTTGATAGGGCGCGTGCTCCTGTGGATTCGGCTGCACCCAGGAGAAGTGGTCCTCATCGCCCCGGATTGGTCCAGGAGGCCATGGTATGCGGACTCCCGACAGATGCTAGTGGAGGCTCCCCTTCCTTTACCTCTGGTACCGAACCTGTTGTCACAGGGCCCGGTAGCCATGGAGGACGCCTGCCGCTTTGGTCTTATGGCATGGCGATTGAGAGGGCGCAATTGAGGGACAAAGGCTATTCAAACACAGTCATTTTCACTCTCCTGCAGGCCCGCAAGCGTTCCACTTCCGTGGCTTATGCCAGGATTTGGCACCAGTTTGAGTCTTGGTGTGCTTCAAAAGCGATCACACCCATGCGGGCTCCTGTCTCGCCGATTCTGGACTTTTTGCAGGATGGTGTACAAATAGGCTTGGCCTATAATTCCCTGCGGGTGCAAGTGGTAGCGTTGGCCTCCCTTCGTGGTAAGGTTGAAGGCGTGTCTTTAGCTGCTCATCCAGATGTGGCACGGTTTCTTAGTGGGGTGCTTCGGCTCCGGCCTTCCGTGCGAGCACCCTGTCCAGCTTGGAACCTGGGGCTAGTTTTGAAGGCCCTGCAGGCTTCTCCTTTTGAGCCGCTTCGGTGAGCATCGGAGAAAGATTTGACACTAAAGACCGTTTTTCCTGTGGCCATTACTTCGGCGAGACGGGTGTCAGAGCTCCAGGCGCTGTCCTGTAGAGACCCATTTCTGCAATTCTCAGAGTCCGGGGTCACGGTTCGGACCGTGCCTTCCTTCATGCCTAAGGTGGTTTTAGCGTTTCACCTAAACCAGCCTATTTTCTTGCCCTCCTTTGATAAGGAGGAGTTTCCAGAATCTTTTGGGCAGTTGCACCTGTTGGATGTGCGCAGGACTCTGCTGCAGTATCTGCGAGTTACTATCTCTTTCAGGATCTATGATCATCTGTTTGTTTTGCTATCAGGTCCTCACAGAGGGTCTCCAGCGTCTAAAGCCACTATTGCCCGCTGGCTCAAAGAAACTATCTTTTCAGCTTATCTGCTTGCCAGCCGGTCTCCGCCTGTAGCCTTTAAGGCGCATTCTACCAGAGCGATTTCTTCCTCTTGGGGCTGAAACTGGAGCACTCTCTCGTCAAGAGATATGCAGTGCAGCAACATGGGCTTCAAAGCTCTCTTTTGCCCGACATTACAGGCTGGATGTGGCTGCTAGGACGGATGCGCATTTTGGAGCACAAGTGCTAGCGCGTGGTGTGACCTGTTCCTACCCTATATAGGGATTGCTTTGTTACATCCCATACGTAATGGCTTCATCTGCTTGATGACAAGGAAGGGAAAATTAGGTTCTTACCTTGGTAATTTTCTTTCCTTTAGTCATAGCAGATGAAGCCTTGAGCCCTCCCTGTATGATTGTCTGTATGCTGTGAATCTGTTTCAGGTTCTGTTCTTGTTTCCTGAAGTTCCTTCCTTGGGAGAAAGTTGGAAAACAGTCTTCAGGATTCATGTTCACTTATAGGAGGATGAGTCCATTCCCTCCAGTTTATGTTTTGGAGGATGAGTTTATTCCGTCCAGGAGGTTGCGTGTATCCCCTCCAGTTATACAATAAGGAGGACGAGTTTATTCCCTCCAGGAGGATGTGTACATTCCCTCCTTTTGAGTTCATGCCCTTGTTAAGGGGCCATCATTCGCTGTGAGGAAAGTTCATGTTATTCCCATTGCGGTTTGCCATACTGCTTTGGAAGCTTCAAATACTGAAGAGGCAGTGGAGCTGGCTGGCCATGAGGCACTGTGAAAAGTTGAGTGCTCTCTAGCTCCCCCTGCTGGTTGATGGACACAACCCATACATAATGGCTTCATCTGCTATGACTAAAGGAAAGAAAATTACCAAGGTAAGAACCTAATTTTCCCATCTACCTGGATCAGGAACTGTTTTATCTCAGTGGGGCTGCATCCATCTGGATCCTACACTCTCCCCCCCCCCCCCCCCGGAAGGGCTCTATTTCCCTGGATCCAGCACTCATTTACTCCAAAAGTGTGGCATCTATGTAGATCCAGGACTGTTTTATGTAAGATGGGAAGCATCCCCCAGAATCCAACACTGTCTTTTCTCTGAAGGGCTACATCCACCTGGATCCATAACTGTTTTCTGTCAGAAAGGCTGCAGCCAACCTGGAACCAGCACTAATTATCTTTAGAAGGGTTGCTGACTCCTGGATCCAGTACCAATTCATTTTAGAAGGTCTGCATCCTCCTGGATCCAGCACCAATTCTCTTTAAAAGGGTGCGTCCTTCCAGGCACTGATTCTCTTTAGAAGGGCTGCAGCCACATGCATCCAGCACTTATTCCTCCCAGAAGGACAAATTCCCCTTGGATAAAACAAAGCTGGAGCCAGGTGAATGCAACCCCCCTGGGGAAAATAAGAGCTTGATCAAGGAGAATCCCTTCTAGGGCGAATAAGTGCTGGATCCAGGTGCATGTAGCCCTTCTGGGAGAAAATAGTGCTAGATCCAGGGTGCTAGGGCCTCTTGGGGGAATAACTGCTGGATCCAGGAGGATGCAGCTCTTGGGGGAGGGGGGGTGCTGGATCCTGGGGAACGCGGCCATTCTGGGAGAAAACTGTGCTAGCTTCTGGGAGGAATGAATGCTGGATCCAGGCGGAAGCAGCCCTTCTGAGTAAAAACAGTGCTGAATTCAGGTAGATGCAGCAATTGTGGAGGTGGATGAGTGCTGGATCCAAGAGGAAAGACCTCTAATGGGGGGGGGGGGGGCATGGGGGGATAAGTGATGGATCTAAGTGCATGCAGCCCTTTTGGGTGAAAATCGTGCTGGTCCAGGGTGATAGGGCCCTTCTGGGGTGGGGGGGATAAGTGCTGGATCCAGGGGGAAGGAGCTCTTCTGGGGGGGAATAAGTGCTCTGGATCCAGGTGCATACAGCCCTTCTGGGAGAAAATAGTGCTGGATCCAGGGTGCTAGGGTCCATGGGTGGAGGGATGAGTGCTGGATCCAGGGAGATGCAGCCCTTCAGGGGGCAATGAGTGCTGCATCCAGGGCATTGCGGCCCTTGTAGGGGAGAATGAGTGCTGGATCCAAGGGGGTGCAGTGCAGCCCTTCTGGAGGAAAACAGTGCAAATAAGTGCTGGAGCAGGAAGGCTCCGTCCCTTCTTTAGCGAAGGCAGGGCCATGCCAACACAGTAAGCGGGGTAAGCAATGCAGGGGGGCGCCGACCTCTGAAGGGCGCCTACCATTTCCTGAGGTCAGCTCACTTGCAAAATGTTTTACCTGAAGCTGTGATTCTTCTTTCTCCCCTGCCCTCCCCTCTTCGACCGCAGTGCTCACTGAGGCAGGCAGACTCTGCTGAAGTTATTTGAAAGAATACAACCAGTGCTATATATGTCTTTGGTGTGGGACGAACTCCTCATTCAGGGTGAGCTTGAACAACATTCAAATTAAAGAGAACAGCCAGGTTTGGAGGGAGGTGTGCAAGTGAGACTGGGGAGAAATAAAAACTAAATAGTGTAATTGTTAAAATCTGTAAGTGGTTCAAAGTTTTTTTGTTTTTTTTTCTCTGAGCTTGTACACCAGAGGAGGGCATGACTGCAATGATGTTTGCATAATTATCAGGTAACCGGATAGCTACAGCTAAAAGCCATTTCATTGGCTGATGGTTCCAACAGTAGTTTCAGAGGAAGTTTAGCTGACGTAGTGTAGAAGAGCTGGTAAGTGAAAATCTGATTGTTTTTTTTGGTGTTTGTTTTTATATAAAAGATTCTCCATGGATAGGAAGAGTCTGTGATATGTGAAAATATATTTTGCTTTAATGAAATTGCTAAACTTTAGAGTCAGAGACTTATCAATGATCAGAAAAAGAAAGTCACCAGACAACAAAGGTAGAGAAAAATCATTTTATTTTAATTTTAGTGTTTGGAATATGTCCACATTGAGAATTTACGTCTGCTATCTTATTTTGCAATGTATAGCAATTTGTTTCTAAGAATATTGCTGACAATTCCTGTCAGTGTGGCAAGTGGTGAGCGATCATTTTCACGGTTAAAAATCATAAAAAACTAGTAAAAAATGCCCGTTTCAAAAGGGAAGGAAATGGGCGCTAGCAAGGCCATCCCCCACCCTCCCTCCCTCACTGTTCCAGACTCTGCCGTCCCTCCGTTTTCACCCCCCCTTTCCGCGACCCAGTCGACCCCCTTCTCGGCGAAAACCGTCCCCCGCCACCGTCCAGTACCTGTGCTGACGGGGGACCCCAACCCCCATCAGCAGAAGTCCTGTGCTGGCCTTCAGGGCGTTGCTTCTTCAATGATTTTGTGTCCAAGTTGCTCTGCATGCATCTGACATCAGACGCACGCAGAGGAACTTGAACCGAAGATCACTGAAGAAGCAACGG
Source organism: Microcaecilia unicolor (assembly GCF_901765095.1). Lineage (NCBI taxonomy): Eukaryota > Metazoa > Chordata > Amphibia > Gymnophiona > Siphonopidae > Microcaecilia > Microcaecilia unicolor. The sequence continues at coordinate 388,684,073 of NC_044031.1, read as the reverse complement.
CGCGAAGGCCAGCACAGGACTTCGGCTGATGGGGGTTGGGGTCCCCCGTCAGCACAGGTACTGGACGGCGGTGGGGGACGGTTTTCGCCGAGAAGGGGGGTGCAGTGGGCTGTAACACTGCTCCGCGTGTTTCCCTACTCCTCCCCTTGCTTTGTTATCAGCTGTCACTGACGTCAGTGCGTGCCTGCCTAGCAGACCACCTCCGAGGAAGGCATGGTCCCAGGCACATCCTGTTGGAGGTGAGAATTATTATATAGGATTATTTGCGATCAAGTATTTCGCAAGAAAGGCTTGTAAGCCTTGCCATGATTGCTATTGAGAATGATATATGTGCCCAGTTAGATATCAAAGATTTAATTACTAATTTTGTGAACATGAAAGCACGAAAAGCTAAGTGGTTGTAAACCCTCTATTTGTTCAGCAATCCCATAAAGATGCACTCCATCTTTCAGCTCCTATTTCCTTTGCATCTTGTGCCACACGGGGGGGGGGGGGGGGGGGGGGGGGGGCGCCAACTGATAGTCTGCAGGGGGCACCAGAGACCCTAGGCACGGCCCTGGGCGAAGGACTGCAATACTCTAAACAAAACAGCGCTCCGTTTTTAAGGTGGTTCTCTGAGAATCCGGAAGATCTGGAGGATCTAGGTTTTACCTTCCTCCGTATAGACTATTCTAGCTTTACCCTATTTCCTTGAACAAAGGAGATGAAGTCTTGATCTGTAAGTCCTAACAAGCGATTTAGCACAGTAACTGAAATAAAATAAGAACCATAGTAAGAGAGTTTAATCAGGAAGAGAACAAATGAGAGAGAACACCAGGCGTAAATCTTCCAGCTTCAGATCAATATATCCTGGGTTCGGAGGAGTGAGATTCATTCCTGTCATAATCGGTCGAAAACTAAGCAACTGGAAGACGTCGACCCTTCTATAAATCCTTGGAACAAGGAAGGGAAAGTTAGGTTAAAAGTTCCATCCAACCCTTGTCTTGTTTCCAAACCTACAATTTTGGGGCCAGGGGGAAGAACAAAACAAGACGCTCGTTTCCCTAGCAACAGCAGTAGCGTAGGATCCGGCAACGCCCACAAGTACGCTAGAGGGCGGAGATTCGGTGCCGACGTCGGAGCCAAGCACGGGACTCTCTCTGGCACTCAGCAGTGACGTAGAGCGAGCAGATGCCGTTGGCTGGGTAAGGGGTTGGTTGGCAGTGCGGGTGGGTTCCTGGTGGTGAGTGTTTGTCCTCCCCCCCCCCCCCCCCCCATTTCCCGCGTCTTTTCGGCTTCGCACGCTGGAGCCGTTTACAACAACATAAGGTTGAGGGTGGGCAGCTTGCTCCCTAGGCTGAACAGCGGCGGCGGCCTGAGCCTTGTCCGGGAAGGAGAGAGCACGGCGGCGTCCGGCCTGTCTGATGCTCTGGTGGTAGTTGTTATGGGCCGGGCCTGGGGGTGCCTCGCAGCCCTCTTTGTGGGTGTTTAATGTGAGAAGGGGGAGGGGAGTTGTAGGCCACATCTTTCACAGACCTGGGTCAAGGAGTTGTGTAAGGAGGGAGAAAAAAATGTGTTAATATTGCCAGTCAAGGAAGAGAGAAGGGTGGGAGCTCTCTCCTCCCCTACTTCACCCTTGTAAGCAAGTAAAAGTACTATTTAGAATAGTTCGATCGTTCTGATAAACTGCCGGCACCGTTAGCGTGCTCCTTTATACAGTAATTGGCTGACTGGCTAACCCACACTGGTTGCTGCTGACGCCTGTTTAACCCCTCTGTTTGAGCATCAGATCTTACTGAATAATGATTTTATTCTGTTTTGTTTATTCAGGTTACAGGAGAAGTGGAAAGAGACGCTAAGGGACTTCTCTCTCTCACTGTGACTTTTCACATGTCACCCAAAAAGGAGCAAGGCTATATGAGGTGGTCACTATGGGTGACTGAGAGCCGCACAAATTTGTACCTTTTCTCTTAGGGCAGGGCGTGTTTTATCTCCTTTAGGAGCTCCTAGTAGTCACTACAGACAAAGAGAAATGGAAGAAAAGGAACGGTGTGACCAGTCATTTTATTGAAGATTGAATATTAATTTGGGTTGGGGAAGGGGGATTCACTACAGCTACTCCTCCCTGTTCTCCTCTTCCCAATACACACAGTCTATTTTGTTGTGCTGGAAGTGTACCTCAAACTCTGTGACCTTACTTGTTGGCAGCATTCCACTAAGTTCTCAGAAGCCAATGTGGAAATAGTAAACTGGTTTGCTGATTGGGAAGGAAAGCTGCCGTTTTGGTGTTTGCTTTGTTATACTTCTTGGAAAGAAGAAACCAAGCAAGGATTACTGGGATTCAAATGATGAAACTGTAACTAAGCTCTTGCAACTCCAGAATAGGAGATTACAGGAATCTGAACCCCCTGAGGGCCCAAAAATGAGTTGTATGCCATGGAAAGGTGATAAATTGAAATTGGAATCAGAGCTTCAGGCACCCCTTCAGATTTACCATGAGAAACAGCGCCGTGAGCTTTGTGCACTCCATGCACTCAACAATGTCTTCCAGGATGGAAATGCTTTCACCCGGGAGACTTTGCAGGACATTTTTCAGAGGTATGCCCCAAACAGTGTGACTTGTTTTTATGACTGGGGTTTGAAGGTGAGGACATTACCATTTATGATATTTTGTACATATGGCTGCTGGTATACAATTTTTTAGATGGGGAGAGAAGGGAAATGCTCGTCTAGGTACTTAATTTTTCCACTTTCACGGCCTCTTGTGTGTTTTCTGCTTTAAGGCAATAACCATTACATAAGGGGGAAAACATTAGTCCCTTCTAAACATACTTACATGGCAAGCTTTAGTATAGTGTTGCTGTTGACTTCAAAGTAACATTTTTCTCTTACATCTTGCTGTGCATAAATTATTGGTAACTCTTGGCCTGCTCAGATGCAAGTTCTGTAGGTTGCTGTGGAGAGGATTTTAGTTTGTAATCTGGGCCTGGCCCCTACTCACTGGGTTGATAGGGGCATGGGATGCAGTAGAAGCAGTGTTGACAATCTATAGAGGAAAGGGGGAAAAAGCCGCAGTCATTGATCAACATAATTTTCTAATGACTACACCCAGGGACAGCTAAATATCTTTGGCCCTTAGTCAATGGCTGGACTGAGTTGGTAGAGTTATGTGAAAATAAAAAATCCTGGATAATTTTAAGTAGCAGGGTTATGGGGTCCTTTTACCAAGCTGTGTTAAAAAGTGGCCAGTGCTGGTGGCAGCGCATGGGTTTTTCGTGCACTGTGGCCATTTTTAGCATGGCAGTAAAATGGATGCCTTGTCATATTTTTCTCTAATATTACACACTAATTTCCCCATTAGTGTGTGCCATTACAGCAGGAGCTCTTATCACCACCTATTTAGGAGGCAGTAAGGGCTTCCATGCCACTCCCAGCTAATCGGGTAGCGTGTGGTAATGTGTCTGTGCAACCCAATTAGCACAGATATGCCTACTTTCTACCCATGGGCATGCCTCCCGTGCTGGAAAATAATAAAACAATTTTTCCAGTTTAGGATTAGTGCATGCTAAGTGGAAAACTACCTCGGGACACCTCTGTGTGTCCCGTGTTAGGCTTACTGAGCCTTAGTAAAAGTGCTCCAAAGTGAGCTGGGAGGAGATAATGGAGAAAAATCTTTGAATAGTGGTGATTGAAGGCTTCTGGCTCTTGAACCTATTGAAGATCACTAGTTTATTTTTATTTTAGTTACATTTGTACCCCGCACTTTCCCACTCATGGCAGGCTCAATTTAGGCAGGCAATGGAGGGTTAAGTGGCTTGCCCAGAGTCACAAGGAGCTGCCTGTGCCGGGAATCGAACTCAGTTCCTCAGTTCCCCAGGACCAAAGTCCACCACTCTAACCACTAAGTAACCTAGTGAACCAAAGGAAACTGGTTCAGAAAAAATGTAATTCTCATACTTAAAATTTATTGGGTCTACAACTTATGTACCCAAGAGGTCACTTGTAGTTGGTTGAATAGTAATGGAATCTTGGAATTGGAGTATGTGGAGATCTGTATTCTAGCTGTGTGTATGGTTAAGTAGAATAGAATAGCTTTTGCTTGCTCTGGACTACTGTTTGTTCCATGTTGTGGTATATACTTGAGCTTTCTCCTTGTTCACAGATTGTCACCAAACACAATGGCAATGCCACAAAAGAAGAGCATGCTGGGTAATGGAAACTACGATGTCAACGTGATTATGGCAGCACTTCAGACCAAAGGATATGAAGCTGTGTGGTGGGACAAAAGAAGGTAGCTAGAACTGTGGGGCCATCAATATCTGATACATAAAACTGACACACAGAGGAGTTGAATTAGCACAGGTTTGAAACTTGTGATCAGTAATGCCAATTGCTAAGGCTTAAACCCTGGCTACTGTTCATTCACACATCTTTCATATGTATTCATAATTCAGTCATCTATAAAACATCTGTCAAAAATGAACAGTATCTGTTGTAATTGACCTGCATGCTATTAAGTTTCTTACAAAACTGTATTCAAGAGGTGGGCAGGTTTGTGAATAATCAAAGGAGGGGGAAAGTGGGCTATTAGAGATGCCAATTTTTCCCAGGTTTTTTTTTTTTTTTTTTTTTTTGGGGGGGGGGGGGGAGTGCATTTCTCTAATAGCCATGTTTCCTCTCCCTCCCTGAACAAGCAGGAGATGAATAAATATGAAAGATACTCTCCCCTTCAGATTGACATTTTAAAGATGATTTAAAAGGTCTGTTAACCCTATCATTATTTTGGACAGTGACCAGTCCAGGTCACAAGTACTTGGCAGGATCCCAAGGAGTAAATGGTTAAAATAGTGACTTTCCAAAGCGTACATGATTATTAATTGTTCATGGACTTTTCCTCCTGGAACTTGTCTACATTTCTCTCTTTAATCCAGCCATGCTAACGCCTTTGACCACATCTTCTGGCAACAAATTCCACAGTATATTGAGTGAACTTTTTTTAAATTTTGTTTTAAATGCACTGTTTTCCAAGCTGAAGAGTCCTAATCTTTTTTTTTTTCATAGGGACACTGTTCCATCTCCTTTATTTTGGTTGCCCTTCTCTATACCTTTTCTAGGTTGACTATATATATTTTTTATTTTAGATGGGGCAACCAGAACTGTGCATGTGTTCAAGGTGCACTCGCAACATGGATTGATAAAAACATTATAATTTGTCATTTTACAATTCATTTCTTTATAACTTCCAGGTATTCTATTTGCCTTTGCCTTTTTAACTACCACCACACTCCAAACTTGAGGATTTCAATGTGTTTTTTAGTGACTCCAAGATCCTTTTCTTGGGTGCTGGCTCCTCATGTGGCATCCAGCCTCGTACATCTATAAGTTAAAATTATTATTTTCTTTATGCATTACGTTGTACTTGACCAAATTAAATTTCATCTACCATTTGTTTCAACATTTGTTTTGTTGATGATGCATCAAAATAAACAGCCAACAAGCTCAAAATACAACATATTACAAACCCAATTGTCTGAGTAAGAGCAAGACAATAATCACATCAACTATTTTAGCACTTTTCTTCCCACTCTATCCAATCCCATGGTCTACCCCTCCCTCAGGTTTTTTAAAAGGTCTGTTTGTTAAAGTAGCAGTATATGAAACACAGGAAATCACATTTTAAAATGATTATATGATCTGACAACAAAGAAGTCAAAGTTCAGTATAGCTGTGTATACCATTCAATATTTTGTAAGTCCTTCAACAAACCAACTAATAACCCAGGCAAGAGGCTTTGTTTCTTATAGCCTCCCATTTCCCAGGTAAACTGTGTTTATGGATGACAAGAGCCAAACAACATCATTGCTCTAGAACATACACCGCTTCAAATCTCAAGAACACTCAATATAGATATAGGGTCAGACATCAAAATACGAGACATGCTTCTTATCTCTAGTCGTAGACCCTTGATTCTGCTAATCAGTAATAACTATAGTAGAAAACATATGGGAAACATTCCAATTAGGATACACTAATATATAGACTTTCCCATCTGTGTAAAAGAACTGTTAACTTGTAGTTCCACCATGCCTCTATCTTTCCCTTTATATGTAAATTGTGCATATTAAGAAACATATAAGGCAACCTAATACCAATATAAGACTAATTGTTGGCATGTCTTGCATAATTAAACTGCTTAAAAAACTAGTCTTCTATACCTACCCCCCCCCCCAACTCAGGAAAGACAAGATAAAAAAATTCATCTGCCATTTAGATATTCAATCCAACCAGTCATTCCAGGTCTTCTGCAACTCCTCTCAGTCCACTTACAACTTTAAATTTGCAGATGACAAAATTATTCAGTTGCTTCCATTCATTTCCTCTTCTAGATAATTTTGTAAATATGTTAAAAATCACTGATCTTAGTACAGATCTCTGGGACATGCCACTATTTCCTTTCTTATAACTCACCTTGAGCTACAGGTGAAAAAAAGTCTGAGCCAAATCCAAAAATCCCTTCCATTTTTCCACTGAGTACTATTTAGTCCAATGCTCTTTCCTGTCCTTTAGCAGATTTCCAACCCACGACAGGGCGTCACCTTTTATCCCTTTAATTTCTTCAGGAATCTCTCAAGGGGGGGGACTTCATATTTTCAGAAAGCAGTTGATAACACTGTATCACCTTTATCCACGTTTGTTTACACTTCCAAAATATGTGGTAAACTTCCTTTGCTAAATCCATGTTAGCTCAATGCCATTAAGCCATATCTATTCAAATGGCCCAATAATTTTGTTTTTCAGAATGGTGGCTATCATTTTGCCTGGCACTAGCCTTGATCACCAGTCTGTAGGGGCTCTTTTACTAAAGGGTGGTAGGGCTACTGAGCACCAAAACAGCACCACCGTGGGGCATGCTGAGGCATCCTGCAGTATTGCTGTGGTCAGTGCACGTCAATCCCTGCAGTAGAAAATAGAAATTATTTTCTAGCGTGGGGGGGGGGGGGGGCAGTGCGAGGAGTAGGCATGCCATGTGCTAATCAGGTAGTGCAGGTACATTACCACATGCTAGCCCTTACTGCCTCCTAAATAGGTGACGGTAAGAGCTCCCAGCAGTAATGATCACAAGCTAATGGGGAAATTAGCACGTGGCCATTTAAAAACAAAACTGAATTCAGCCATTTTTCACCAGCTGTGCTAGAAAGTGGCCAGTGCAATCAGCAAACCCATGTGCTAACTGCAGCGTGGCTTAGTAAAAGGACCCCTTTAGTTTCTTGTCACCTTGGATCCCTTTTTAATACTGGTGTTAACAGTGGCCTTCTTTCAGTCCTCTGATACCATAGTTGATTTTGATAATTACATTTTACTAATAGGTCTGCAGTTCTTTCAGAACTCAGGATTGTAAATCATCTGGTCCTCCCCTGGGTGACTCGTTTTTCTTTATTTTGTAACTTTGCTCCATTATATCCAGTTGCTCTGTAATATGCTTCAGTTTTTCTGAATCAGCACCATCCGAGTGTTTTCATTGTGGGTATTATCTCTCTCCCTCCCCGCTTTTTGTTTTTCAGCGATGGCCTTGTCCTCTGGGTGCCCCTTTTACCCTTTTGTCATTTAACAGTTCAATTAATTTCTTCACAGGCTTTTTGTGTCAAATATACTTGGCAAAAGTTCTTACTAATTTTTTTTTTCCTCTGTGGCTATCTTCTTTTGGCCTGCCTTAATACTTCTGACTTTTGTCATTCTTTGTTCCTTTCTTCATTTTGGGTCCAATGAGTTCATTACTTTACCATTTAACCATAATGTTTTGTTTAACCCACAGTATTTGATCTAGGCTTTGAAGATATTTTCAAATAATGTGCTTGCCATATACAAGCTTTTAACCTTTGCTACAACTCCTTTTATTTTCTTTCTAACTAGTTTAATCATGTTATCATTAGTTGCAGTTTTCCTTAATGTCTTCTCTTGCTAAGGAGTAAAAGGTGGATTTCTGAGGGAGCTTCATTGGTTGCCAGTTTGTGCAGAATTATGTATAAATTACTATGTTTAACTTTTTCAAAATCATTTATAGACTTGCTCCAGTTTATTGGCTCTGGCACAAGTTGCCATTTCTGGGCAGTCTATTTAGATCTATTGGATTGAATGTCCTGCAGTTTCCATCTGTCCCAAAATTTTGTCAGTATTTTTAGATTCTCCTTGAAAACCTATTTGTACAGTTGTTGGCTTGTGCCTGGAAATGAGTAATATGTAGGGTATTTTTGTCTAGGAACAGTGTTCCACTTCTTTGATGTAGATAACATTTAAGTTTTTCTGGAGTTGTTTTTATGCGATGCTGTATTATTGCTTGTAGTGATGGTGTGCTTTATTTTCTATCTTTATAGAAATGTGATTTTGTGTTGTACAAGTGTTTTGTAATGTTTGTAGGTATATTTTGAGAGTTTTTTTTACATTGCCTGGGTAAAGTGTTTTATATTTTCACGTTTATACCATACTCTGCCTTGAATTCATGGTTGGCTAAGTGGATAATACATTACTAGATTAAATGCCACAGTTTATATGACCTGAATTGGCTCAAACTCTGCTGCACTATGCAGTCTCACTGACTCCCTCACATAGTGGCTAGGCATTTCCTGTTCGGTCCTGGGAAAGGACCAGAAGGATGCCATAAGCCCCTTAGAGCCAGGGGGAAATAGAAAACTATGAAGTTGATAACCAGCTGTTAGAAGATGACATAGCACTTTTGGAATCACAACCCCAGAGTGAGGCAAGCATTTCTAGACAGCGACCTTCAGTTCATGGCCTTATCTCATGAGCTGTGCATTGGCAATTTGCATCTGAGTGATAACATCCTCAAGGTAGTGGGACATGACCACTTCAGTTCATGTCTTATTTTTAGTAGGACTTTGAATGTAGCCTCTACAGTGGCAAGTGTGGATTCAATGGAATCAGCTTTCTCATCTGTCTGGGAAAATAAACTTAAATCAATGCATCACTTCTCCAGTGGTGGTCCAGCCTTGAAAATCTAAAAGAAAGTTGCCTCCTTTAAGAAGCGGTAGATCCAAATCACCTTTACAAAACCCTTGCATCCCCTTCACCTCAAAGATGCAGATGGACACCTAGGCTCAGATGCACTAAACTTTAACGACCCTTTAACGAAGAAATTTTTAACCGTAGCATGCATTAAAGGCCATTTTCCGACGACGCTAGCAGCTAACGAAAACGGAATGCAAACAAGTAACTATCATTGTAATGTGGACAATTTGGGATGCACTAACCATACCGACGATTGCACCGAATCATTTACCGCGATATATTTAACGTGAGGTCAGAGCTGTTGTTAAGGCCTGAGCTGCTCCCCGCTTCCCCCTGCAGCATAAAAATCCAAGCTGGCATATTTGAAAATATAAGTGAGATTAAATAAAAATGCTACCAATAAAGAACGACAAGGTGGATGCAGTACTTCATAGGCTTGCTTGCTTGTTTTGAGTGAACAGGGATGACATGACAGCTGCAGCATAAAAATCCAAACTTTAGCAGCCCCAGCCCCAGCCCCCCTCCCTTCCTTTCTTCCTTTGCTCTCCGCTTCCCCCTGCATGAAAAATCAAAAATTTTAGCAGCTCCGACCCCCCCCCTTCCTCTATTCCTTCTCTCTACTCTTTCTCCTGTAGCTCCGCCTCCCGCCATTCTCCGCCCCATGCCACGCCCCTGAGGTCATCGCCGCCGCTCCCCCCTCCACCTTACCGGGCCCGCGCAGCGCCTCTCACCTCTGTGTGAAGGCGCTGCACGGGCAAGAAGAACATCTGATCGCCGCCGAGTCTTCAGGACGTCTCTCGTTCCCTGACCTGGGCCCGCCCCCGTCTGACGTAAGTAACCTACGTAGGTTACTTACGTCAGACGGGGGTGGGCCCAGGTCAGGGAAGGAGAGACGTCCTGAAGACTCGGCGGCGATCAGATGTTCTTCTTGCCCGTGCAGCGCCTTCACACAGAGGTGAGAGGCGCTGCGCGGGCCCGGTAAGGCGGAGGGGGGGAGCGGCGGGGCACGGGGGCGGAGGATGGCGGGAGGCTGAGCTGCGGGAGGAAGGGAGGGGGTTGGGGCTGCTAAAATTTTGATTTTTCATGCAGGGAGCAGCGGGGACCTCGGGGGGGGGGGGGGGCAAGGCCGTCCATACAGGACGCTCCTGACGCGCGCCTTTGCCCCCTCCCGATCCTTTTTTGATTTTTGTTTTGATTTCTATTTAATGCAGGGGGAAGCGGGGAGCCACGTGTTTGTGTTGGTTTTTTTGTTGTTGTTTTGACATTTGTGGCATGTGCAGAGCAGCCAGCATAATGCTTGGCTGCTCTGCGCATGCTTTAGGGGCCGATTACCGACGGGGATTACACCAGTTTAACGAATTTTTAATGCATTGTACTTTACAATATCGCACCGAACATGTGCGACTTGTTTTTTTGGTGCATTCTTCGTTTTTTCAAATTCATTAAGGAATTTTACGTTTTAGATTCTTTTACTTTTGGTTGATGCATCTGGGCCCAAGTGATATGTGCATCACTGGAGCTTTAAGCAGTTTTCCATAGCCTCAAGGCATTTTATTAGTGATGTCAAAACAAGAAAGTCAAAATCAAAGCAGACAACGAAGTGGCAATGTTTTGCATCAACAGAGAGGTAAAGCACCCCACACACAGCAGTTAAAATTGGAATCTTGTACTTTCAATTGCAGATCAACTTCAAAGTACTTTAATAGAGCAATCAATTGGTAAACAGGCTCAGTTGTCAGTTAGGGCCTTCCCAAGAGGTGTCTTGATGACCAGTCTTTCCTCAACGTTTTTGATCATTGCACCCCTGTGGTCTTCACCTCACAGACCAACAAAATTGTTCCAAGAGGCAGCAAAGGGCAGACTATCCCAAGCCACCTTCAGCATTCCCTGGAGAAAGGAGATCCTTTATGCATTTCCACTGGTGTTCCTAATTAGGGTTATTTCAGAAAATTCTGTATGATCAGGTATATGGCATACTTACAGCCCAATGTTTGGTTGTAGCCGGTCAGTTTTGGTTCTTATTGTTATTAATGCTATTTCAAGACCTGCTTATCCACTTATATTGCAAATCCCTCCTGCTATGTCAGAATGAAGACAACTCTATTTCAACCTGAACTCCTTATCACTGATGGCATGGATCTTGAAAGCCAATTAATAACCTCCATGCCATTATCAGAAGATGCACCTACTATACTAAAAGCTTCTATAAACTAGATATGAGCAAATCATATAGTTCAAAGTGGTTTCCAAATGATGCTCACATAGATCCCAAAACTCTGCCGTCTGCCCTCTTTCCCTCCTATTATTGAACCTTTCAACTTTAAATTTAAAGACATACTCAGTACAGCTGCACTTTGACAGCAGTTGCCACTTATGAACTAATTGGGAAAACAGCCAATCTCCACCCACTCTTTAGTCACTAGATCCATGTTCAAGAATCCTTTCATGAAACTGCCCATAAAGCATCCTCCTCGACCCTGGTATCTAAATATAGTATGCATTCAGCTATCAAACTATTTTTTCCCAATAAGTATCTTGTACTAGGTTCTTAATGGTCATACACAAGTAACAGTAAACATTAGATATGAATCTTTTTTTTTTTGTTTTCTGTAAGCCTTTACAACCTCGTGCACTTTAACAACCATACCATCTTACCAACCCCTTTCAATATATATAATTCATTGTGGATACTCTGAAAACCTGACTGGCTGGGGTGCCTCCAGAACCAGGTTTGGTATCCACTGGTCTAGACGATCTCCTTTATCTTTCAAACACTGGTCTGAAGACTGTTTTAGTACATTGTCTTCTGGTACTGCTAGTAACGTACCATGACAAACTGGATCATTCATATATCTGTCTCCACCCATTGGTGTCCTGTTTTATGAAAAGGCTCTTTTACACTAAATTGCAAGTTTGAGACCCGGCTCTCGCATTGGGACCTTAAATGTTGTGCTCTTGCAACTACTCCAACCTCATTTCAAGCAGATGGTCCAGGCTTCCCTCACCCATCCTACAAAAAGACTGTATTTGACTAGAAGAAGGGTTGGTGCACTAGTGCCTGGAATTCACTATGTACTGTACATTTAATTTATGCACAACAAGGTTATTTTGCATGCCAAATTCTTTCCCAAAGTCATTTGGGCTCCAATGCTCAAATTCTGGCACTGTTCTGAATAGTACTGTTAAAATACTACCAGAACATCACAGAACAACAACACCCTAATGCTTGATGCTAATGAGATGCAAATATAGGTGCATTCATAGCGTTGAGCATTAGGGAGTTTTGGGGGGGGGGGGGGGGTGGAGAAGAGTGCCATGGTAAGCTCGGCTCCTGTGTGCACGTGCCTGGTAAAACCTGTAAGTGAAGCAGACATTGGCTTCTGTTTTCTGTGGTCTGAATATATTTGAATCATTTTTATTGAAGAATGATAACAGAACATAGGTACAAAAACAATGAAATGGGTCGTCATTCTGGTTAACAACCTTTCTTTCCAGTCCTCCTATTCCTAGGTCTCGCACATGACTTGATGTAAAGAAAGGCTAACAGAGAATACTCTGCATCTATATAAAGAATGCAACAGAAGAAACCTCTTTCCCCCCACCCTCCCTTCCTGTCCCCGCCCAACCTCAATTACAGTATCCACAACATGGGCGGCCTAATTAGGGTGGGGTTTGGGTTTTTTTTTTTTAAGCTTAAGACGCTTATATTTACTACTACTACTTATCATTTCTATAGCGCTACTAGATGTACGCAGCGCTGTACACTTGAACATGAAGAGACAGTCCCTGCTCGACAGAGCTTACAATCTAATTAGGACAGACACACAGGACAAACAAGAAATAAGGGAATATTAAAGTGAGGATGATAAAATAAGGGTTCAGATGCAAGAAACCGAAGCCAATGTGTGCTTTCGCTTAGTTCTGCTGTTTTTCACAGGCAGCTTTTCAGGGCTTGCACGAGCTTCCTTCTTCCAAAAGCAATCAAAACTGGCAGATTTTGCAGAGAAAAAAATCATGAGGGAAGCATGAGAATCATGAGATCCTCTCTTCTACCTTAATGCTTGCTCTGCCTCCCGTTTTATTTTGCAGCAATAAGGCAGTTTTGTTTCAGGTGCTCTTTTCTGAGCATTGGGGAGGAATACAAAATGACCTAATTTACATGAGCTTAACTGCATTTGCAAGCTATCTGCACTAGTGCCTGGTGTGCTCGTTTCCCATACTGAACCCCTCTGAACTTTCAGTGCTAAAGTGGCACTAATGGCCTCCAGCACACGCATTTACTTTCGAGCATTGAGGCCTCAGACTTTCACATCAACCAATCCATTATCCTACTTGTCGTCCCCACCCACAAAGCCTCGTTTCCAGCATGGCTGAACAGTCCCTGCATACTTTGGGGCTTGGCTTTGCTATCTCTAGAGCACTTCTATTCTACATCAGATTGCTGTCATTTTGTGACCTACGATCCAAATAACCCTGGAGCACCAGTATCTAAGCACACAATACCTCGCTGGATATCAGAATTAATTCATATATGTCAAATGTCATAAGAACATGTCAACACAGGGTTTCCTTCTCCAGGATCAGTAACAGCTCAGCTCGGAGCAGTGTGCATGTCCATTGCGCACTTTCTATCAGCAACCACTGAAAACATATTCAGAACAGCCACTTGATTCTCAAAATAGTACTCTATCAATGTTTCCTCTCAATGTGATACTTCATTTGTATAGTCAGTACTCCATAATCTAGTTGCCATTTAACTAAATACTTCCCTGTGTTTTTTCCTACATAGCTTGGGTTGTCTGTTCTCTGCAACTTCTTCTCGGACAGCCCTCAGCTTTGGAATCACCAACAAGTGTGCATGCATTGTTGTTGATGGTGAAAGCATAATTGCTTACTTGTAACAGGGATTCTCCATAGACAACAGGGAAATGCAGTCGCACTCCTGTCCACCTTCCTCACTTCTCTTCCATCATCTTCTACAGCTTTGATATAAACTGAGGTAAAGGGGAGGAGCCCAGCTTAGGTGGGGACACTTGTGCATGCATGGGGACCCTAAAACAAAAAAAAAATTCTGAGGTAGAGAGTATTGCCCATGATGCTCCCATAAGACATAACAATCAAGTGTGGCTGCATTCCCCTGCTATCGATGGAGAACCCTGATACAGATGAGCATCTACACTATTTTTGGTAGCAGTCGCATCAGCCTGCAAGATCACTGAGCTCCAGGTCTTAGTAACTGATTCACCTTACACAACAATAGAGTGTGGTCCTGTGCACACATTTTGAGTTTCTTCCTAAGGTACTGTCAGAATTCCATCTTAACAACTAATTGTTCTATGAACATTTTTTCCAAAACCTCATGCCCACAAAAGTATACCTTTTGGACTGCACTTATTGACCCCGCTTCTGTCACACTCCAGTTTTAAAATGCTCAAGTCCCCTTTCTAGTCATTGCTGCTTCTGTATAGGCTATGATGAGAAGCAACACAGCAATGCTAGATTCACCGATTTCTAGATTCACCACACACTTTGAACTGCAAGAGAGGCTTGGCCGCCTATCTGGAGCAGCCCAAAGCCCATAGAAAGTCCATCAGTCTTTTTGTTTTGTTTGACCCAAACAAGACAGGGGCTGCCATTAGCAAATTCACTCTCTTCAAATTGGCTAGCAGACTGCATTTCTTTCACTTAAGCCCAGATTGGGTTGACTCTAGAGGGTCACAACACAGGTCATAATATTCAGAGTTATGGCTGCACCAGTAGCGTGCTTTAGGTCATGAGATCAGCATCCATAGGAGATTTTCAAAGCCACAAAGTGGTCTTTAGTCCACACAGTCACATCACATTACCATTTGGAACAGGACTCCTGATGCAACAGTTGTTTTGGCCAGATGCTCCTTCAGAATTGATTAGAGATTTAGAATCGAGAGCCCCCCCCCTCCAAAAAACAAAAAAAAAAGAAATTTGAGATATTGCTTCTTGTATGATGTTTCATTTTATTCCCATTTTTTGTTGAAGGCAGCCTCTAGCTAGGAATGCCCGCATATGAGACTCTTGCTTTCCTGCTTGTCCTCTGAGAAAATGAAGATACTTTCCTGTAGCAGGTGTTCTCCAAGGACAGCAGGCTATATAGTCTCACATACCCTCCCTCCTCCCCTTTGGACTAGGACAGTGGGAGGACGTGTGTGCTGACACTTTCTAAAAAAAAAAAAAATTTTGTTGTAAGCAAACTGAAATGAATTCCCAAGCCGCCTGCTGGATGACATCACCCACATGTGAGAGTATGTATCCTGCTGTCCTTGGAAAATACCTGTAATAGGTAAGTAACTTATTCCACTATCACTGTTTTCTCCTAGTACTGAACAATCTTTAGGAATGTACAGATGTACAGTGCTAGAATATAAAGCTGTATACCTTCAATTTCAGCTGACATCTTTTTAAAAACTGAAGTATTCTCTGATTTCGGGAGTGTTCTTCCACCCCCACCCCCCCAAAATGTCTTGCAGCTACCTCCCCTCTGATGCAGCTTGGTTGGGGACTGGGGAGTTGAACAAGCTTTCTTGTGGCATGTTTCCAGTCCTTGTTCTCAAGAAAATAAGAAAATAATTTTTATTTCTTCTAGTTAATATGGTGTATAGGCCTGTTAATGAGATATATATATATATATATATATATATATATATATATATATGTCTTCAAATTCAGCCCTCTGCTGAATGTGTGAGATAAAATAATTTAAAAATCAGGTTAACCTGTATTTTGATGATTCTGAAAAGCAGACCCATTTGCACATTTTGAGGGTGGAAGTTGAAGACCCATGTGTTAATGTCTAGGGAGAAATGTGTGATGTGGAAGGAGTTGCATGTGCTTTGAGGTGACTATTGCAGTGCTACATGGTGCTGATAGTTGTCATTCTGACTCCCAGGGATGTTGGTGTTATCGCTCTTAGCCAGGTGATGGGCTTCATCATGAATCTGCCATCCAGCCTAAGTTGGGGCCCTGTGAAACTCCCACTAAAACGTCAGCACTGGATCTGTATCCGTGAGGTCGGTGGCATCTATTACAACCTTGATTCCAAGCTAAAGATGCCTGAGAAGATTGGCAGTGAGGAAGAGCTCAGGTACCAGTGGGGCAGGGAATCTGTTCTGTGTGTGTTGCAGATAGCATGATATATGCTTTTTGATTGTTTGCATCCTGAGATTGCCAGGAAATTGAATGGACAGTGTTTCACATTGGTATTTGTTTAGACCAGAGGTTCTCAATCCATTCCTTAGGAAACACGCATTCAGCCAGGTTTCCAGGATATCCAACATTAAATATGCATGAGGTTTGCATGCAGTGGAGGCAGTGTATTCAAATCTCTCTTTTATTCATTGTGAGTATCCTGAAAACCTGACTGGCGTAGGTATGTCCCAAGGACTTGGTTGAGAACCATTAATTTAGACTGATAAGTGATCATATAAGCACATAAAGCAGTGCCATACTGGGAAAAGACCAAGGGTCTATCAAGCCCAACATCCTGTCTCCAACAGCGGCCAATCCAGGCTTCAAGAAACCCAGCAACCCCCCCCCCCCCCCCCCCCCCCCCCCCCCCCAAAAAAAAAAAAAAATATATATATATATATATTTTTAATAATGTTCAATGGACTTTTCCTTCAGGAATCTGTCCAAACCCCCCTTAAACTCCGTAAGACCAGCTGCTGTCACTGCATTCTCCTGCAACGAGTCCCAGAGTCCAACTACACGCTACCATATTCTAGCTTCATCTTGTGTCCCCTGGTTCTATTGTTTGAAAGTGTAAACAAACGCTTCACATCTGTCCGCTTTACTCCGCTCATTATCTTGTAGACTTCTATCATATCACCCATCAGCCGCCTTTTCTCCAAGCTGAGGAGCCCTAACCTTCTCAGCCTTTCCTCATAGGGAAGTCGTTCCATCCCTTTTATCATTTTTGTCGCCCTTCTCTGCACCTTCTCCAATTCCTTTATATCTTTTTTTTGAGATGCGGCGACCAGAATTGGACACAATATTCGAGGTGTGGTCGCACCATGGAGCGATACAACAGCATTATAATATCCTTGTGTTTGTTTTCCATCCCTTTCCTAATAATACTCAACATTCTGTGTGCTTTCTTAGCCGCCGCAGCACACTGAGCAGAAGTTTTCAACGTCTTATCAACGATGACTTCCAGATCCCTTTCTAGGTCTGTGACTGCTAGCGCAGAACCTTGCATGACATAGTTGTAGTTCGGGTTCCTCTTTTTTTTTTTTTAATTAATTTTTATTGTCACCAATGCGATACATAGGCCCATCTACAATGTTGCAGGTAGTATCAAAAGCAATTCCATACAGTAGATAGCCTGAACAGCATCCAATAATAAACAAAGATTTAACAACTTAGGTTTTGTAATGTCATAAACGTGTCGGCTTTTTAAAATACCCCCTATCCATTCATCTCAAACATCCCATTCCCTCCCATTCCTTCTCACACCAGTCACTTCAGAAAAACACCCTGCCTCCTTCCCTCCCATACCATCCCCGCCACCTTCCCTCTTTACCCTAACTGCTGTAAACAATCTGTCCACACCTTCGAATATTGCTTGTTTATGGTTTTTAGAGATTTGGCATAGATCCGGCTTTCATATTTGCCGACTTCCTGCATCCTGGTCTTCCAGGCTTCAATTGGTACACTCTCAGCGGAGGTCCAAAATTGCAAAATAGTCTTTTTGACTAGCAGTAATGTCATATATGTGAATCTCCTGTATGGTTGCAATAGGCCCTGTGTCAACAAAAGAGTTTGATCTCCCAGTAGTAATGTTGTATAGTCCCACTCTATCTGCTTGTGAGTGACCTGGTGTATTATTTGAAATGCCTCATTCCAGATAGATAGGCTCGAGCACTCCAAAAAAGAGTGGAGAAAGGTACCCCCTAGTTCGGGTTCCTCTTACCCACATGCATCACTTTACACTTGTCAACATTGAACTTCTATCTGCCACTTGGACGCCCAATCCCCCAATCTCGCGAGGTCCTCCTGTAATCTTTCTCACACCTCCTGCGACTTGACAACCCTGAATAACTTTGTGCCGTCTGCGAATTTAATTACCTCACTAGTTACTCCCATCTCTAGGTCATTTATAAATATGTTAAAAAGCAGTGGTCCCAGCACAGACCCCTGCGGGACCCCACTAACTACCCTTCTCCACTGAGAATACTGACCATTCAATCCTACTCTCTGCTTCCTATCTTTCAACCAACTCTTAATACATAGTAATACCCTACCTCCGATCCCATGACTCTCCAGTTTCCTCTGGAGTCTTTCATGAGGCACTTTGTCAAACGCCTTCTGAAAATCCAGATACATAGTATCCACCGGCTCCCCATTGTCCACTTGTTTGTTCATCCCCTCAAAAAAATGCAGTAGATTGGTGAGTCAAGACTTCCCTTCACTAAATCCGTGCTGACTTTGTCTCGTCAGCCCGTGTTTTTGTATGTGCTCTGTAATTTTATTCTTAACTAGTAAAAAATACCCGTTTCTGTTTTAAAGGAAACGGGCGCTAGCAAGGTTATATTCATTAATTTTTTTACCTGGGGCGCTGTTGCTGGGGTGTTCTGGGAGGTGGAAGAAGTGGGGGCTGGTGTCCGCAGCGGGGTTTCTTTGGCAAGGCTGGTGCAGAGCTGAGGTAGTATCTCAGCTGGGGCAGCGATCCTGGCCATATCGGGCTGAGTTGGGAGGTAAGTGCGGGCGGCGATTTGGGGCCGTGCCTGGACGCGTTCCCGCAGCGGTGATCTGGGGAAGGTGGCCGGAGCGTCGGTGGCATTTTTGCAGCCGCTTGAAGAGAGAAGGGGCGGTCCGGACCAGAGTTGTCGGCCGCAAGAGGAGCAGGTGCAGGGGCGGCGTGAGGAAGCGGAGAGGTCCCTCCAGTGGGGATTTGGGCGGTCGGTGGCGTTGGAGCGGCGTGGACCAGCTATTTGGCGGTGCTGGGCGTGTGCCAGTTCATGGGATTCGATCAGCTGTGTGGGGTTTTTTTCTCACCTGTGATCACGTCATAATGCAGCCACTGACGTCAGTCTGATCTACGGAGCCTAGCAGACCAACTCCGAGGGAGCCACGGTCCCAGGCAAGACAGAACGTTGGAGGTGAGAATTATTATATAGGATAAAAGCCTCTTACCATTTTGCCTGGTACTGACGTCAGACTCACCGGTCTATAATTTCACGGATCTCCTCTGGAACCTTTTTAAAAAATCGGCATAACATTGGCTACCCTCCAGTCTTTGGCACCACACCTGATTTTAGGGATAGATTGCATATTACTAATAGTAGCTGTACAAGTTCATTTTTCAGTTCTGTTAATATTCTGGGATGAATACCATCTGGTCTTGGTGATTTACTACTCTTCAGTTTGCAGAACTGACCCATTACATCCTCCTAAGTTTACAGAGAATTCATTTAGTTCCTCTGACTCGCCTGCTTCAAATACCCTTTCCGGCACCGGTGTCCCTCCCAAATCCTCCTCAGCGAAGACAGACGCAAAGAATTCATTTAATTTCTCCGCATGGCTATGTCTTCCCTGATCGCCCCTTTAACACCACTTCTGTCCAGCCGGCTTCCTGCTTTTAATGTATCTAAAACATTTTTTACTATGTATTTTAGCTTCTAATGCTCGGCATTCCTATTTTCAGTCGGTTCTCTTCTCCATTTTCTGAAGGATTGTTATTTGGCTCTAATGGCGTCCTTTGCCTTACTGTTTAGCCACGCCAGCTGACGTTTGGTCTTTTTTCCTCTTTCTAATACGCGGAATATATTTGTCCTGTACCTCTAGGATGGTGTTTTTGAACAGCATCCACGCCTGATGCAAGTATTTTACCCTGTGAGCTGCTCCTTTGTCTTTTTTTCACCATTTTTCTCATTTTATCATAATCACCTTTTCTAAAGTTAAACGCTAGTGTATTTGATTTCCTAAGTTCACTTCCTTCAAAACCAATATCAAAACTGATCATATTAATGATCACTGTTATCAAGTGGCCCTTGCACCGTTACCCCCCGCACTAGATCATGAGCTCCACTAAGGACTAAGTCTAGTATTTTTCCTTCTCTTGTCTGCTCCTGAACCAGCTGTTCCATGAAGCTGTCCTTGATTTCATCAAGAAATTTTATCTCCCTGGCCTGTACCGATGTTACATTAACCCAGTCTATATCCAGATAATTGAAATTGCCCATTTTATTTGCTTCCCTAATTTCCTTTGGCATTGCTGCTTCCATCTGCTCGTCCTGGCCAGGTGGACGGTAGTACACTCCTATCACCATTCCCCCCCCCCCCCCCCCCCCCCCTTTTTCACGTTCAATTTCGATCCAAAAAGATTCCAATAAGGGTTTTGTATCCTGCAATATTTGCAGCCTATCTTAGTCAAGGTTCTCATTAATATACAGTGTTACCCCTCCTCCAATCCTATCTACCCTATCTCTACGATATAATTTATAGCCCGTTATGACTGTGTCCCACTGGTTGTCTTCCTTCCACCAGGTCTCAGAGATGCCTATAATATCCAATTTTTCATTTTGTGCAATGTATTCCAGCTCTCCTACCTTATGTCTCAGGCTGCTTGCATTTGTGTATAGACATTTCAATGCATGCTTGTTGCTCAGTTTTATATCACGTTTAATACATGGCATTATTAATGTTATATTCTGTCTGGTTATTATTAATTTTATTTAAGGCCATCTGATCCACTACGGTGTCTTTGACATCCTTACTTACAAGGAACTTTTTCTTCCCTGTTTGGGTGATAACCTCAAAAGATACCTTATCCTGAACCATGCACTTTTGAGCGACTGTTGGCCTTCCCCCCCCCCCCCCCCCCCCCCCCCCCCCCCCCCCCCCCCCGTTTCTAGTTTAAAAGCTGTTCTAGTTCCTTTTTAAATGTTGACGCCAACAGCCTGGTCCCTCCCTGGTTAAGGTGAAGCCCATCAGATCGGAATAGGCGCTCCCTTCCCCAGAATGCTGCCCAGTTCCTGACAAATCCAAAACCCTCATCCCCGCACCACCGTCTCATCCATGCATTGAGACTCTGGATCTCTGCCTGTCGCTTGGGCCCTGCGCATGGAACAGGTAGTATTTCAGAAAATGCTGGAATCCTATCTGTTAAGCTACGTTACTCAGCACACTCGTGTTAGGAACTAAACCCAGCCCAGCCCCCAAACACAGGAATCACAGTTTCAGAGAAAAAGAAAAAAGTACCCAGCAGAAATAGAGCACAAATTTTAGTTTTTAGGCAATAGGATAACAGACAGGTTTAAAGAGGACACACCCTAGTATAACAGCAGCATTTTTTTTCTTTTTTTGCTCAGCTCACAGGTCAGGCAGTCTGCCCCCTTTCTCCTCTTTATGTAGTCTTTACCTGACTGCATACAATTAGCCCCTCCTCCCACGTGGTGCTAAGATCCCTGCTGGAATCCTATCTGTTAAGCTAGGTTACTCAGCACACTCCTGTCAGGAACTAAACCCAGCCCTAGAGAACTCCGCCCAGCCCCCAAACAGTTTACTGAAATGGCCACACTAGTTGCTTCAGAATTTGTTTAATGATCTGAAGCAGTTTAGACATACACGCATATTAGTGTTATTTGATATCTCGTAGCTTAAATTACAAAAGTGAAACCATAATGATTTAACATTGTTATTACCAGTGCTTTTTTGTAGGAAAAAAAGGTGCCGGTACTCATGGTCGGGGTCACCACATATGGCTCCACCCCTATGATAGCCACACCCCTTATACCAGCCATGGCACATATAAACAGACATCTTTGAAAATATTATACTAGTATAGAAGAAAAAAAAATAACTTGTGATTTTTTTTTTTTCATTATAAATAATTTCTGTAAGCTATTACAGCTCCAGCATACCCAATGCAAAATAAGACAGCAGATGTAAATTCTCAAATTGAACATATTCCAAACACTAAAATGAAAATAAAATGATTTTTTCTACCTTTGTTGTCTGGTGACTTTGTTTTTCTATCCATATTGGTCCCAGTCTCTGATTCTGCTGCTCTTTTCTCTTAACTCAGTTTCCAGGGTTTCCTTTCTGTTTATTTCTTTACTTTCCTCCTTTCTTCATTTCTTGGCCCCTACATCCATAAGTAAAAGCTGGGTCCTCCTCCGTGGAATTGACTGGAGAAGGTATAACGTGGATCCAGCTTTTGCCTAATTTCTCCATCCGTGTGCAGTTTTTCTCTTCTCTTCCCTTTCCCTCATCTCTATCCATGTGCATCTTCTTTTTTTTTTTTTTTTTTCTTTCCTTCCTTTCCTCCATCCATGTTCAGCACTTCTCCTTTCTCCTCCCCTCCATCCATGTGCAGCATTTCTCCTCTCTGTTCCCTCCCCTGTATCCATATAAAGCAATAATTCTCTCTCCCCTCTCCTCCATCCAAGTCCAGCATTTTCTCTCTCACCGCCAACCCCTCCATCCATCCATGTCCAGCACTTCTCTATCTCCTGCTCTCCTCTCCATCCATGTCCAGCATGTCTCCTCTCTCCTCTGCCCTCCCATCCATGTCTAGCGATTCTCCTCCCTTCCCTGCCCTCCCCTCCCATCCATGTCCAACATGTCTCCTTTCTCCTCTGTCCTCCCCTCCATGTCCAGTATTAGGCATATTTTCAAAGCACTTAGCCTTCCAAAGTTCCATAGAAACCTATGGAACTTTGGAAGGCTAAGTGCTTTGAAAATATGCCTCTGTCTCCTCTCTCCTCTGCCCTCCCCTCCATGTCCAGTATGTCTCCTCTCTCCTCTGCCCTGCCCTCCCCTCCATGTCTCCTCTCTCCTCTGCCCTCCCCTCCATGTCTCATGTCTCCTCTCTCCTCTCCCCTCCCCTCCATGTCTCCTCTCATCTCTGCCCTCCCCTCCATGTCTCCTCTCTCCTCTGCCCTCCCATCCCATCCATGTCCAGCGATTCTCTTTTGCCCCCTATCCTTCCATGTCCACTGACTCGCCCCACCTGCCCGCCCTCACTTGCCTGCTCCCTTCCGTTCGTGTACATGGCTGTGCTCCCTGTGTTGCAAAACTTTTTTGTTTACCGAATTTGCGGCGAACTGGCAGTGAAAGCAGCAGGCAAGCTCGCCTCCTCGTCGCTCGCTTCCCTTCCCTTTCAGCGCGTCCTGCCCTCGCGGAAAGGAAATTATATCGGAGGAGGGCGGGACGCACTGAGAGGGAAGTGAAGCGAGTGACGATGAGGCGAGCCTGCCTGCCTGCTGCTTTCACTGCCAGTTCGTCGCAACTTTGGGTAAACAAAAGTTTTGCAACGCAGGGAGCACGGCCAGGTGCACGAATGGAAGGGAGCAGGCAGGTGAGCCGGACCGCACAAAAAAGGTGTCGGTATGCTGTATCGGCACAAAAAACAAGCACTGGTTATTACCAAACAACCTCACTCCCATTTCTTAACATAATTCAGCTGGTGGGCCAAACTATTAGTTCCCCTCTTTTGTGGAGGTGTATATTTTGTGTTTGAGGAATCCTGTAGAGTTTTTGAAAGCTGCTCCTCATTCGCTGTTGCCAGCCTCGGTGAATCTAGCACTGCGGTTTTGCTTCTCATCAGAGCCTATACAGACATGAGAAGCAGCAATAACTGAAGAGGGGACTCGAGCATTTTAAAACTGGGGTGTGACAGAAGCAGGGTCAGTAAGTACATAAAAAATTAAATTGTCTAGATAGCTAATAATGCGCAAAGTGCCCATTTTTCATATTTAGTTTTTAAATTATATCTGTAAAACACATTTTAGAATTATACACGGGTTTTACTTTTCCAAATTACATCTTTTCCACGTGGGCCTTATGCCCAGTGTGCAGTGTCTTAAATGTTCTGCAGAGGAAAACTCTTTTTTTTTTTTTTTTTTTTTTTTTAATTCTCTGTGGAGCTGTCCGAAGGTACAGGCCTTTTGGAGTGAATTAATTGATGATTTTTTTTTTTGTGACTGCCATGAACCTATTGACCCCGCGGGTTTGTTTATTGGGAGCGGTAGCTGCTGGGAACTGTAGGTGGGAAAGAGAAATGTCTTTTTATTTCGCAAGTTGAGGTTTATAGCTCTTATCTTACAGGTTTGGGTTTCAGGAGATAGCCCTTCTTTATGGGGATGGAGGAACCAGGTGCATACATTAGCCCTTTGGGAAGCTCGGGATGCCTCTTTCTCTCCCAAGCTCATGCAGAGAGATCTGCTTATTTGGGAATCTTATCTTTCTGTTTTATCATCTTCAGGATGTAGTTCTCTGTTAAATCAATTGTGTCCATGAGTGGTCAAGGATTAGGTGGGTTGAGTTTGGGTGTCTTGGGGAGGAGCCTCTTGTAGTTGAGAGCCCTCAAGCATGGTGAGCTCTGGGAGCCTATAAGAACCTTGATCTCTCTATAATTTCGTTAGGGGGGGAGCGGAGTGGCCTTTTTTTTTTTTTTTTTTTCAAAGGGTTGGGATGGGGGAGTTTGAGAATTGAATGATATAATATTGTTAAAAGTTTGATGACTTATCGTATCCTTTATTTTTCTCCTATGAGTGGTGATCTTTGACTTTTTGTATCTATTTTTTTTTTACAAAAAGTGTGTTTACCTTATACCGTCACCAATAAAATAGTGGAAACATAAATTATATCTGTAAAGGAGACAGCAGCATTACCGCCTAAACGTATTTACAAGATTTGCATCCCAATAACAAATTTCACACATGCTTAAACTTTAGAAGAAGGCTGTAGGAATACAACCACTGTTTAAACTACAGTGTAGAATTATATTGGGCTGCCTTTATTCTGCCCTGCAATGGCAGAAGGAAATAAGTCCACTTATGCTCAAAAAATAATCTGTAAGCTAGGGAGTATATCTTATCATAATGTATATTGTACTTCTGCATAGCTTCTTACAGGATCCCCAGTATTTCAGAGGAGAAAGAGCAATAAGTTCATTACAAATTTACCAAGCAAAACATGTTTTTACAACCAGAATGAACTTAATACTGCCTTGAAATGGCAGAGGAGTTGTCTTAACCTAGTAATGTAGTAAATGGTAGCAGATAGACTCGCATAAAAACAAAGACAGGATACTATATATTTACATATTCTCTGAGGGCAAGCAGGCCATGTTATTTTCACACTTAGGTGCATACTATACCTTTAAGAGCTTATGCGAGTGCCTTTTCGCCTACCATGAGAGTGCAGGACCATCAGTCTCTCTTCATCTGTGGTGAGGAGAGAACATTGGTGCTCGTGGCTCCTCACAGTGTCTGATCTTTTTTTATTTTATTTTTTTTTTGTCCTTTGAACTTTACCTGCTTATTCTTTTTCCCTTTTCGGGATATTTCTCTCCTTCCCTTATAGGTTTAGTAGATTTTTGTTTCCTTTATTTTTCTTGGGCTCCTTAGGCCCTCTTAGGCCTGAGCTTCAGCCAGGATCTATACTCCTTTTCTTTTACCATCAAGTCGTTTGATTTGGCCATAGCTGTTTTCCGTTCCATGTTATCAGAGGTTCCCAGTGGCTTCAAGTGCTGTGCTCGGTGCAATCGGACCGTCTCTGGGGCTGACGCCCATTCCTGGTGTATCCAGTGTTTGGGGCTAGACCATAGCTCTACCAACTGTTTTGCTTGCATATGCAGAAAAGAACACAGTTATCCAGAAAGACTAGGAGAGAGAGAATTTTTGGGGCTGGGACTGAATTGTCGATGTCTGTCGGCATTTGCATTGGGGACCCATTTCTGATGCTGGGAGTGGGCGTGTATCGAGCAGATCATCAATAAAATAGTGGAAACTTGCTCGATACTTGTCCGCTTTGCAGGGCCCCTAGGACTAGTCAGCATTGAACCCGACACCGAGACGACGTGAGGATTCAATATCGGCCTTGTAGGCACCGAGGGGTGGTGATGCTAGGCATCAGGTAAAACCCAAAAAGCACAAGCATCGATCCCCTTCAACGCCTGGTGCCAGGATCACCGGGGCACAGAGGGATCTGGTACATGAGAAGCGTTGACACCTAGAGGAGCACTCCCTGTCTATCAAGGAGGTGCCTGCATTGGGATCCCCATGTAGCCAGGACCAGGTACTTGAGTCAACGCCGGCACTTCAGGCTGTCTCTGAACCGACATCCAGCCTTTTCTGATTTCGACCCTCAATAAGCATATCCGGGCTATCCTCTAGGAGCACTTGGCAGGGATTCTTCAGCCGTGCATTGGCAGCAGGGTGCTTGCGCCAGCCATGCTTCTACCTGCTGCCTTGCAGGGCTCTCAGCCTGAGGTTACCAGTGCAGGGGTTGTGTGTGGTACTGTCATCCACAGCCACCCATGTGGGTACCCCCTCAATGTCGAGGGTGGAGCCTGTCTTGACGCTATTCCAGGCAAGGATTTGATTCCTCATACTTAAGGAGGCTGAGTTTCAGCTCTCCCATGAAGTTTTGTTTTTTTTTGTGCTGAAACATACAGAACGCTTATGGCATCTGATGAAGATCCAAGGAACTTCTCATAGGAGGAGTCCTATCCCATCAGACCCCAGTAGATGAGGGATGAAAATCTCCACCTGAGAGCCTCTCCTTCCCAGCTTTTGTGAAAGAAATGGTGGCTGCCGTTCCAGTTTATTTGGAGATGGAGGACAAGCCCAGGCTGAGATGTTTGAGGTCCTGGACTATGACACTCCTCCTAAAGAGGCTGTGGCTGTCTTGCTTCACAAGATCTTGTGTGATGTTCAGGTGAAGAACTTGGGAGTCCCCTCTGTTGGTCCCTGTCCTCCCCAAGAAGATTGACACCATGTATCAGATCCAGAGTTCCCCTGGGTTTGCTAAGCCACAGATGCCTCCTCATTCCCTAGTACTGGAATCTACGCTCAAACGAGCCAGAAGTTCGGGACCCCTAGACAGAGAAGCTCAAACTCTGGATTCCTTTGGGTGGAAAATGTATCTGTCCTCGGTTCTCATATCCCATATACAGTCATACCAGCTCTACATGAGCCTCTGCTTGCAGAACCCTGATGCACAGTATGACTGATGGCGGATTCTGTTCCATCAGAGCAGTCCAGATCCTCTTTGCTTGCTGGCCAAACAGCAGAAGGTGTGTTGTAAATTCCTGGTCAGGGACACTAATGATACTTGTGGCATCCAGGATTTCTGCCCAAAGTATGGTGGTGTGCAGACTCTCATGGCTGCGTGTTTGACTTGGACCCCGCGATCCAGCAGAGATTGGTGGATGCCATGTGTTGAGGGGATAATCTTTTTATGGAGAGAAGGTGAAGGTGGTCACGGACCTTATCAAAAAAACACAGATACCATTGACACTCTCCTGCTGGATGCCTTATACACCCTTCTCATCCAGGAGGTTTTCGGGCAAATCAAAGAGAGGTCCCTACTACTTCAAAGGCAAAGGTAAACGTCTTCTGTCCTCCTTAGCAGACCCAGCCCCAGTGTGCTCGTTCTCATCAACAGCATGTGCCTAAGGCCCAGCCGGCTCCCCAGTCAAAACGCGGGATGAGTTTTTGATTGACTCTAGCAGAGTATAGCTGCCATAAAAGTGACAGTTCTAGATGACCTACTGGTGGGTTGGGGAGAGGAAAGGCGGCTGAGTTTGTTTTTTCCCATGAAAGGTGGCCCCTTGCAACCTCCAACCAGTGGGTTCTTCAAGTAGTCTGTCTCAGTTACGCCTTACATTGGCATCAGAGACCACCAAATTGCCCACCAAGAGCATCTGGTTTCAGCTTTCAGCACAGGGAGGTACTTGCAGAGGAACTCTCTGCTTTTCTAAATTCCCATGCGGTCGAGCCCGTTCCACCAGGGGAAGAAGGGAAGGGATTCTATTCCAGTATTTTCTTGTCCCAAAGAAGACGGGGGGGGGGGGATGCGTCCCATCATAGACCTCAGGGCACTGAACAGATTCCTGGTCAAAGAAAAGTTCAGGATGGTTTCCCTGGATAGCCTTCTCCCAGTGGTTCAGGCTCAGGATTGGCTGTGCTCTCTGGAATTAAAGGATGCCTACACATATATCCCGATACTTTCAGATCGCAGGAAATGTGTTATATAACATTTTATAGCCCTAGCCTTATCAGTTCAAAGTGGTTTACAGAATCAAAGAAATTGGATGCAACCTTCTGGGAATTACAAATTCAAACAAGTGAAAAACAAGAACCAAAAAGTACCACAATTAAGACATAGTTCGCAGGAACAGATAAGTTTTCAGGTTCTTTCTAAATATAGTATATTGTGAAAAACATCGCAGAACTTGAGGTAGAGTTCCAGAAAGAGGCCATCTGGTAAGGAAAAGTGGCAAAAAAATCTTTTTTTTTTTTTTTTTTTTTTTTTTTTTTAGTAGTAACCTTAGGAAATTGTAAGAAAAATTAATGTGTCTGAGATCTATGGAGGATTACTAAGTCCATGTACAAAGGGGCTACTCCTGACAGAATCTTAAATATCATCATACATACTTTTAATTTGATAAGTTCTTTAATTGTTAGCCAGTGTAATTTCAGATAATCTTTTACTGAATCATAATGTGTTGCCATAAATAAGTCTGCCATATTTTGCATGACCTGCAATCGATCTAATTTCAAGGAGCTGCCAGTTAGTGCTTAATTGCAATAATCAAATCTGGCTAACACTAATGCACAAATAATCTAGACATGTCAGGTTCAAAAAGTTTCTTAATTCCGTTTCCTTAAAATATAGTAAGTTTTCTTCAAGAACCTATTATAGGCAGACATAATTTTATACGTGATAACGTTTCAGCGCAAGTTGAAGAACATGGGAGAAAGACAATGATGCCATCCACATAGATATAATGTGCAAAATGGAATTTATCTAATACATGCCCAATGATCTCATCAGTACTTTAAATAACGGGGATAGCGGTGATCCCTGGGGCACACCATTTGCAGTTTCCCATTTTTCAGACAGTACCCCATCTTTCTTAACACTATAACTTTTTGTCAGGAAGCCTTGCAACCAAGTGAGAGCTTTAGCTTGTATTCCACATTGATGGCACATATAAATTAAAATCTCCCAACCAACCAGGTCAGATGCGCTGGATAGATCAAATTGTAAAACAGCACATTGACCCTCTACTCCACGTTTGTTTCCCCTGTGCATTTAGCATACCAATTACTGTCTCGTGCTATAGTTTTCTAAAACCGGATTGGGTATTGTGGAGCAACTCATGATAGTGAGTATAATATATCAAGCATTCCGTGACATGTCCTTCTATTACCTTAATAAATAAGGGATTGGAGGCTACAGGTCTATAGTTTTTAACCTCGACAAGACTAGCCTTAGGATTCTTTGGGATGGGAGTAAGAACAATTTCATTCCCCATAGATGGAAATAAACCTTTTTGTAAATGAAAATTTACCCAATCAGCGGGTCCAGAAATTTTACAGAAGGAGTTTTAAATACATAAGGTGGGCAACTGTTCAACTGACAAAACGATTTTGCAAATTTCATTAACAACTTGGATGTAGTAGAAAAATCAGTATTAACACTAGCAGGTAATTGAAGTCTAAATTGTCAAATCTTATCCTGAAAATAAAAAGCTAAATCTGACACTAATGGCCCTTTCAAATTGGAAGTATTTAGGATAGAATCTGAGTTAGTTAAATTCTCAGGTTTCGGCTGGGAACACATTACTTTCAGTATTGCGTGCTGCCTTTTGGCGTCAGCTCCCAAGGTTTTCACCAAATGTCTAGCGGTAGTTTCAGCATCACTGTGAAGACTGGGAGTCCATGTATTTCCCTACCTGGACGATTGGCTGGTGAAGAGCACGTCAAAGGACAATGCTCAGGAGTCCATGCGGAGAACTACTTGGGTGCTAAAGTAACTAGGGTTTGTTACTCAAGTGCTATCTTCTCCCGGTTCAGCGATTGGAGTTCATTGGAGCCCTGTTAGATACATCTGGCGCAAGCTTTTCTCCCTGTGCCAAGGGCGGATGCTCTTGTCACAATTGCCAGCCGAGTTCCAACCAGCCAGCAGGTCACAGCCTGGCAGATGTTGAGGTTGCTAGGCCACATGTCCTCCCATGACACACCTCCACATGAGAACTGCCCAGTGGACCCTAGCTTCCCAGTGGTGTCGAGCCTCAGAGAACCTAGCAGATGTCATCCAAGTGACACCCAAATTGGTACAATTCGTACACTAGTGGACACTTCAATCCAATGTGACTATGGGACTCCTATTCCAAATTTTGCAGTCCCAGAAGGTTCTGACGATGGATGCATCTCCCGTCAGATGGGAGGTTCATTTAGATGAGCTTCACAGTTGAGCTGCTTGGTCAGCTACGGAGATAAATCTTCACATCAACCTTATGAAGCTCCGGGCAGTCTGGAATGCTCTAAATGCTTTCAGTGATCGGCTGTTCAACAGAATTGTACTCATTCAAATTGACAATCAGGTGCAATATATTACACCAACAAGCATGGGGTGTACTAGATCATACCATCTGTGTCAAGAGGCCGTCCAAATGTGACAGTGGGCTGTCCACGACAGGATAGTTCTCAGAGCATGTATCTGGCGGGTAAATCCAATAGCCTGCCCGACAGACTGAGCAGGGTCATGCAACCGTATGAGTGGTGGCTCAGCATGGGCGTTGCTTGCAAAATTTTCTTAGTGTGGGGCACCCCCCCCCCCCCCCCCCCCGGGTAGATCTCTCTGCCACTGTACAATCACAAAGTCCCTCAGTACTGTTCCAGACTCGGAGCACACGACAGACTAGCATTGAGTGTCTTCTCTACATTGGGGGAACAGCTTTCTGTATGCATATCCTCCCATCCCTCTTGTGGGGAAGACTTTGCTGAAACTTGAGCAAGACTGGGGAGCCATGATTCTGATGACCCCATATTGGCCCAGACAGATCTAGTTTCCTCTTCTGGAATTATTCTCTAAAGAACCTTGAAAATTGGAGTGTTTCCGACCCTCATAATGCAGAATGAGGGATCTCCTGCTCCATCCCAACCTCAATCTTTGACCCTCACAGTCTGGATGTTGAGAACTTAGAATTTGCTTCCTTGCATCATCCAGAGGGTATCTCCAGGGTCTTGCTGGCTTCCAAGAAAGATTCTGGGACGGTCCATTAAATCCTGCATCCTGTTGCCAACAGTGGCCAATCCAGGTTACAAGTACCGGGCAAGATCCCAAAACAGTACAATACATTCTATGCTGTTTGTCCTAGAAATAAGCAGTGGATTTTCCCCAAGTCCATTTTAATAATGGCTTATGGACTTTTAGGAAGCTGTACAAATCTTTTTTTAAACCTCGCCAAGCTAACTGCTTTTACTACATTCTCTGGCAGCGAATTCGAGTTTAATTACATTGAGGTGTTACTCTTTCAAATGGAGTAGTTTTGCCATCTGCCCTACACAGACCCTGCTTGAATACTGATGATATTAAGAATATATATGAAAATAATGGTGTACCCCAGGAGTATCAAGGGTTAAATAATGGAATAAAAGAATAAGATATGAAATGGGACATGTATTGTCTCAGCAAGTTGTGTAAGCTGTACCTTGCAACTAAGAACCAAAGCAGATGTTGGAAAGTACCAAAATGAACCTATGCAAACAGAAATTAACAAGAAACTAGGTTGTTTATGTACATCTGTGCAGCCTTTTGTAACCCCCTGACCCTTAAGAACATTGCAGATATAAGCAGTACATAATGTTGGCTAGTTCTAAACAGAGTACCTTATTCTTGTAAATCATATAATAACCAGGGACTTTACTGGACTTGGTAAGGTTGTTGTTGAACTTTGCTGATAAGCAGAATATAATGTAATGTAAGCAGAATAGAACCTAACAAATGATTTTTCAGAGTTTGTGTCCCATGATTTGTGATGTAAACCTGCTGTCCGATTAATCCATGCTATAATGTTTTTCAATAAAAGAGCAAGGAGCCTGAGTGTAGCTGTGAGAGTCCCATGTGAATTCACTGATTGAGATGTGGGGCTCTCGCCTTAGGTATATATGTGTATAGCAATCAGCGGTGTGTGTGGATTTCTTGGCCTTTCCTAGAGATGGGAGTAAAGAGCCAGGTATGTAACCTACCCAGGTACGAGTAACAAGCAATCAATACCTTCT
This sequence comes from Microcaecilia unicolor, assembly GCF_901765095.1. NCBI lineage: Eukaryota > Metazoa > Chordata > Amphibia > Gymnophiona > Siphonopidae > Microcaecilia > Microcaecilia unicolor. The sequence continues at coordinate 388,652,013 of NC_044031.1, read as the reverse complement.
GCTCCTCTGAGTCTGGTTTTAAGACGAACTCTATAAGGGTTCACCTCGGTGCAGTTAGTACTTACCATCATATCTGGACCTCCTTTGCTTCATGAGAGGTTTGTTTTTGATAAAGCCCCCTGTCAAACCTCTGCCTGTGTCATGGAACCTCAGCGTCATCCTCACCCAGCTTATGAAAGCTCCTTTTGAGCCACTAGATTCCTGTTCACTGAATTTCTTAATCTGGAAGGTCTTGTTTTTGGTGGCTGTTACTTCAGCTTACAGGGTCGGTGAGCTTCAGGCCTTAGTAACGGATCCGCCTTACACAAACTTTCTTCATAACAGAGTAGATCTGCACACACATCCTATGTTCCTGCCTAAGGTTGTGTTGGAATTCCATCCAAATCAGTCTATCGTCCTTCCAACATTCTTTCCCAAACCTCCTAGTGAAAGCGCATTGCACATCTTGGACTCCAAGCAAGTATTGGCCTTTTACTTGGAGCGGACTAGGCCCTACAGACAATCATAAGTACATAAGTACATAAGTAGTGCCATACTGGGAAAGACCAAAGGTCCATCTAGCCCAGCATCCTGTCACCGACAGTGGCCAATCCAGGTCAAGGGCACCTGGCACGCTCCCCAAACGTAAAAACATTCCAGACAAGTTATACCTAAAAATGCGGAATTTTTCCAAGTCCATTTAATAGCGGTCTATGGACTTGTCCTTTAGGAATCTATCTAACCCCTTTTTAAACTCCGTCAAGCTAACCGCCCGTACCACGTTCTCCGGCAACGAATTCCAGAGTCTAATTACACATTGGGTGAAGAAAATTTTTCTCCGATTCGTTTTAAATTTACCACACTGTAGCTTCAACTCATGCCCTCTAGTCCTAGTATTTTTGGATAGCGTGAACAGTCGCTTCACATCCACCCGATCCATTCCACTCATTATTTTATACACTTCTATCATATCTCCCCTCAGCCGTCTCTTCTCCAAGCTGAAAAGCCCTAGCCTTCTCAGCCTCTCTTCATAGGAAAGTCGTCCCATCCCCACTATCATTTTCGTCGCCCTTCGCTGTACCTTTTCCAATTCTACTATATCTTTTTTGAGATACGGAGACCAGTACTGAACACAATACTCCAGGTGCGGTCGCACCATGGAGCGATACAATGGCATTATAACATCCGCACACCTGGACTCCATACCCTTCCTAATAACACCCAACATTCTATTCGCTTTCCTAGCCGCAGCAGCACACTGAGCAGAAGGTTTCAGCGTATCATCGACGACGACACCCAGATCCCTTTCTTGATCCGTAACTCCTAACGCGGAACCTTGCAAGACGTAGCTATAATTCGGGTTCCTCTTACCCACATGCATCACTTTGCACTTGTCAACATTGAACTTCATCTGCCACTTGCACGCCCATTCTCCCAGTCTCGCAAGGTCCTCCTGTAATCGTTCACATTCCTCCTGCGACTTGACGACCCTGAATAATTTTGTGTCATCGGCGAATTTAATTACCTCACTAGTTATTCCCATCTCTAGGTCATTTATAAATACATTAAAAAGCAACGGACCCAGCACAGACCCCTGCGGGACCCCACTAACTACCCTCCTCCACTGAGAATACTGGCCACGCAATCCTACTCTCTGCTTCCTATCTTTCAACCAGTTCTTAATCCATAATAATACCCTACCTCCGATTCCATGACTCTGCAATTTCTTCAGGAGTCTTTCGTGCGGCACTTTGTCAAACGCCTTCTGAAAATCCAGATATACAATATCAACCGGCTCCCCATTGTCCACATGTTTGCTTACCCCCTCAAAAAAATGCATTAGATTGGTGAGGCAAGACTTCCCTTCACTAAATCCGTGCTGACTTTGTCTCATCAGTCCATGTTTTTGTATATGCTCTGCAATTTTATTCTTAATAATAGCCTCCACCATCTTGCCCGGCACCGACGTCAGACTCACCGGTCTATAATTTCCCGGATCTCCTCTGGAACCCTTCTTAAAAATCGGAGTAACATTGGCTACCCTCCAGTCTTCCGGTACTACACTCGATTTTAGGGACAGATTGCATATTTCTAACAGTAGCTCCGCAAGTTCATTTTTTAGTTCTATTAATACTCTGGGATGAATACCATCAGGTCCCGGTGATTTACTACTCTTCAGCTTGCTGAACTGACCCATTACACCTTTTTATTTCTTTTGATCCCAACAGGATGGAGGTCACCATTGGGGAAATGCACCATCTCTAATTGGCTGGCAGATTGTATTTTTCACTTAAGCCCAGACTTTTGTGGGTCATAATGTCAAAGCCATGGTGGCATCGGAGGCCCAGTTGAGATCAGCCTCTATAGAAGAGATTTGCAAAGCTGCAATCTGGTCTTCAGTCCACATATTCACATCTCGCAATTTCCTTGAACAAGATACCCAACGTGATACTCTGTTTGCAGACAGTTCTGCAGAACTTGTGTAATCCTGGCCCCTGCCCCTAGGGAGGGGACTACACTTCAGCCTTAGAGAAGTTCTCCTTTCTTGGAGAAAAGCTCTTTGACTGTGTTTAACCTTATACCTATTCATCCTTATCAGACAAGGATGCAAGACTGCCTGCTACAGGTAAATGTCTTCGCTTTTTGTCATTTATTAGGGGTGTACTGAATATTCATATTCAATTTGGTTCGGTCCCAAATGATCCTCAGAGTGCATTATTTGTATTCAACTCAGTAGTGATTTAAATTCAAATACGAATAATCTGGGGCTCTACTGCGCTAAATCCTACTGAAATAAACTTGATATCTGATTCCACGTTGTTTCTTTTGTTATTTGTTATGTTAAAGCTCAATGCCCATAATAATTTTCATATTCATATTCGGCATAGTAAAATATGCTATTTGGTACAGCTCTAATATTTATGGAATGATGCCATCAGTTTCCCAGATTTTGTACAACCATCTAAACTCTGTCTTTTAGGTAGATTTGTGGTGTGCATATTTTGGCTGTATTAAATGCTTTAACAGTTTTGCCTTTGAATTGACTAAAGCAAATCCAAAGCATAAATGTAGTACTACTTGTGGTTCTAAAGGCAAGGTGTTCTGGGCACTCTGTTTAATGTATCAGTAGATTATAAACAGATTATTTTGGATGCTTGCATACATATTAACTGTTCTGCAGATTTGCAGTATTTCAAGGTTGAAATAATTTTACTTGGATTATACATGATCTGAGTAATTTATAGGCAGTCTGGGGACAAACAGGATGGCAGCATACTAGCTGGTGTGAGCGTTGATCTAAAAGTTTTTTTTTCTTTGGAGTTTTTGCTTACTGCCTTAAAAGGGAGGGGGTTTTGTGATGCCCCCCAGCCCCTCTACTCTGAATCAGGAGCTGAGTTAAGGAGCATCAGCATCGCTGGGAGAGGAAGTGTCACTTCCCACCTCCATCCCACAATGGAGCGGTGGTACAAAAGTTCCGGTGATGCAGCAGAATTGTCAGTGCTGACCAATGAGGTCAGCCAAAACACCAAAGTGGAAGGGTCTGCTCACAAGGGAATGCCAATTTGAGGATCTGTGATTGCAGTGGGGGAGAGAGGAGATAACGGTGCTCAAGTATTGTGCAGTAGCTAATCTAATATCAGGTTCAGAAGTGGTGGAGAATATGTTGGAGCCACTTCAGTTTCTGTTGATCTACCAGAACTGAGTCAATCATGTATTATAACTCTGGAATTTGTCCGATCTTCATTGGTAAGACTTAATACTTCTATTAATTCTTGTGTAAGAGATGTTTCTGTAGTGGCAAAGAATGTTGAAAGACTGGCTTAGTCAGTGTGACGAGAGCAGGAATACAGAATTGAGTGGAGTTGGTTGAAAAATATATTGTGTACATTAAAGGAGAGAATGCTGTTATAAGACAGACAGTTGGAGCAATTTGAGAATGGGCACAGGAATCTTAATCTACAGTTTTGAATTTCCCAAAGGTTATGGGGCAAACTCCTGGAGAATTTCAAAAACTCCATATGTGTTTAATCTGGGATATCACCATATAATATCTACTATGCCCAAGGCTGAAGGAGTACTAGAAATGATTAGTAGTAGTACTGTGGAAGATTTAAAAAAAAGTGCTATAATTATATCTCCAGATAATCTGTATTTAACAGCTTTGTTGAAGCAGTCTGTTATAGAAACTGCTAATAGAGCCACTTACAGTTTCTTTTGTTTTCTCAAGATGTAGACCTAATGAAATTCTTCTGTAATTCTCAAGTTTTGTTCTGGGTCAGCATATTTGAGCCTTTCCAGATTTAACAAGAGAATGTCATCAACTTTGGAAATTTTCTTGCTTTATATCAAGATCTTAATTTTTTTTTCTTTTTCCTTTTATTTTCAAATTTCCATGTAAATGCATGGTAAAATCAGGAATTATCTGAGGTACTTTTTTGACCCTGAACGTTTTAAAAACTGTTCTGGACACCAGAAGAGTCATTAGTGCAGCTGTAGCATAACATAAGAATAGCCATACTAGGCCAGACCAATGGTCCATCTAACCCAGTGTACTGCTCATTTTGTTAGCTTCCCTAATTTCTAGAGGGTGTCTGTTAATGCTATGTGGCAGAAATTTCAAGTTCTAAAACTATGGGGAAAAGGGTATGGAGACTAGTTAATAAAGTTTGTTTTTTTTTATTCTGTCTTTATCAATAACCTACAACTCCTGTTTTAAACACCAGTCTTTAAATTGCCAAAGCACAGAGCAAAATAATGTTCATTTACCAGAGGAATGTGCTCTTCTCTCAGAACTTCTCAGATGACATCATCCACATATGAGAATGTATCCCGATTCCTCAGAACACTTTTTCTCATTTGTGCAAACTGTCATAGAGCATATTGTACATGCATGGTATGTGATGTATTGGAATACATGGTCTACAATACATCTTAACTTTAAAATGAAAAATTTGTAAAGGGAGTAGGCAGTTTGTTCTAAAGCAGTAGTTCTCAACCTTTTTTTCAGTCAGGACACACCCAATAGGCAGTGCTTGCATACATGACATGCATCATGCATGACCCTCACAGACCTTTGGTCTGATACAGTATGGACATTCTTGTGAATGCAGAACATGTTTATAGTCATAAGAAACCCCCCCCCCCCCCACAACAGATGCAAGTCATAACTAGCGTATTTTCTCCATAGAAGTTATCAAACAAAAAATATCATGTGAGTTTCTATGTATTATGATTCTCAAGCCGTCTGAGTAATGCAACATAAATGTCTCCACTACCAGGCACATTGTGAAATAATATAAAACCTGAAAATATCGTAATATATATGCAGCAGACCTACCGTGCTACAGTGATATTAATTTCTATGAATCCTTCCTATAAATAGGCAGCACTACAAATATTACATCGGGTCCTAGAACACCAGTACATCTACTACTGGTAAATTAGAACAAGTGGACTGCCACAGAGTTCTACACAGAAACTATTTGCAAACAGAATACCATATCTCAGTCACACCTAAAACATAAATAGAACCTCACCAAATACAAAACAAGGGATCACAAATTAGAAATAAAAATATAAAGACAAAAATAGAACTGGGGAACCCCAAGAAGTCAAGCTAGGCAGGTGCCACAACATAAGAGAAATAAAACAGAAATGAATTTCCAATAAAATGCAGAGAGTTCCGTGATTCACACTTCCCAAAGATAACATATTCCACCTAATAAATTCAAAATAAAACTCCTTTTTTCCCCCTACCTTTGAGATCTAGGCATTTAATTTTTCCAAGAATGTCGGTCCCAGTTTCTTTTTTCTGCTTTCTTGTCTTGTGTTTTGCTCTCTTTCCAGTGGGTGCTGACCATTTGACCTTTCTCCACTTTCTATTTTACTACTACTACTTAACATTTATAAAGCGCTACCAGGGTTATGCAGCGCTGTACAATTTAATACAGAGGACAGGTTTTTGTTTTTTTTTCCATTCCCTCACTTAATCTATCTGACAGGTATCCTCTTTCTCTGTTCTGTCTGCCCACTAAAATTTCACCCTCACTCTTCAGTGCTCCACCTATATTTCACCCACCTATCAACTTTCAATTTCCTCCTCTTACCCTCTAGCTCTCCTACCTTCACCATCCTCCACTCGCTGATCTACTTGAGAACCCCCATGGTCTCTATCACATGGTTCTGCCATGCTAGGCATCTCCCCTCAATCTTCCCTCCTAAACCCTTGTAGCCCAGGATCTCCTCTTTCTCCACCTATACTTGTAGCCCAGCATTGTCCTGTCACACTCACTCCTCTCCTCCACTCCTGTTTTTCTGTCTGTCTTGGAGGGGAAATGAGCTGCAGGAAGCTCAGCCTGGCAGCCATTTGATGCAGCTACACAAATCCTGATACCCTGCTCCTTCCGGGGTTGTGTAGAAGCTTGGTCAGGGCAGTTAGCTGCCTACACAACCTGGGAAGGAGCACAGCATCAAGATTTTGTGTATCTGTATCTCCTCCCTCTCTTGCATCCCCTGCAATCCAACATCTATCTCATGCTTGTGCTCTCCCCCTTTTCTCCCCAGCTGTCCCTATGGTGTGACATCACTTCTGTCCCCCACCCCCTGCAGGTCCTGCACCCCTCTCTCTCTTCCCCTCTTCCTCCACCACTTCCCCATGGGTTAAGCACCTTTCCCTCATTCTCCTTCAGCCAGCTAGCCCACCCCCCCAGGCTGTTAAATATGAGTTGTTTGCCTGCAGGGTTGCGACTTCCTGTTTACATGAAGGCGTCGCCTAGATAGGATTTTACATAGTGCTGGGGAGGAGCCGGCTGTCTTGGTACATGTGGGTAGCAGTGACATAGGAAAATGTTTGAGAGAGGTTCTGAAAGCCAAATTTAGACTCCTAGGTAGAAAGCTCAAATCCAGAACCTCTAGGGTAGCATTTTCTGAAGTGCTACCCGTTCCACGCACAGGGTCCAAGAGACAGGCAGAGCTCTGGAGTCTCAATTCGTGGATGAGATGATGGTGCATGGAGGAGGGTTTTAGATTTGTTAGGAACTGGGAAACATTCTGGGGAAGGGGGAACCTATTCCGAAAGGATGGGCTCCACCTTAACCAGGGTGGGGCCAGGCTGCTGGCATCAGCATTTAAAAAGGAGATAGAGCAGCTTTTAAACTACAACCTTGGGGGAAGGCCGACAGTCACTCAAAAGCGCAAGGGTTGGGATCAGGTAACTTTTAAAGATATCACCAAAACAGGGAAGATAGGGTATCCCGATAGTGAGGTTGCAAAAGAGATCGTAGTAGATCAGGTGTCCTTAAATAAAAATCAGACCATAGCTTTAAATTGGAAGCAGAAAGAGGGCCCCACTATACACAATTGGATAATGAAACTAGGGGTGATATCCTCAATGAAAAAGTTGACTGATCGCTGTTGGGGAAAATATAATTCATCAGCAGATGAATGGGCACACTTGCATGTAATTCTTAATCATTGCACCTGAATAAGGGCTGGGAATGTTAGGAAGGAGCGGGGGGGGGGGGGATTAGGGTTAGGGGGGAGGGGGTCATATATAAATGTAAAACTATTGATGACGGAGTAAAGTGTTAATGTTTAGATCTATGTTATAAGATTGAATGGAGGAGAAATCGAAATTTTGTAATTTTGTTAGCAGTGTTGAATCATCAATAAAAAAATATTTAAAATTAAAAAAAAAAAATCAGACAAAAGATTGCAAATTAATACTGTCAAGTACTGAACATGATTTAAATAGGAACAACAAACATAGTTTGAAATATCTATATGCGAATGCCAGGAGCCTAAGAAATAAGATGGGAAAGTTAGAATATAGTGCATTAAATGAAAATATAGATGTAATAGGCATCTCTGAGACCTAGTGGATGGAGGATAACTAGTGGGACACTGTTATAACGGGGTACAAATTATATCGTAGTGATAGGGTGGATCGAATTGGTGGAGGGGTAGCATTGTATGTTAATGAGAGCCTTGAATCAAATAGATTGAAAGTTCTGCAGGAAACAAAACACATCTTGGAATCCCTATGGATTGAAATTCTATGTGTAAAGGGGAAAAGGATAGTGATAGGATTGTACTACCGTCCGCCTGGCAAGGATGAACAGATGGATTTAGAAATGTTAAAGGAAATTAGGGAAGCAAACTGGGCAACATAATAATAATGGGTGATTTCAATTACCCCAATAATGACTGGGTAAATGTAACATCGAGGCATGCTAAGGAGGTAAAATTCCTTGACGAAATCAAGGACTGCTTTATGGCGCAGCTGGTACAGGAGCTGATGAGAGAAGGAAAAATTCTAGACCTAGTCCTTAGTGGAGCGCATGATCTAGTGCGGGAGGTAATGATAACAGTGATCATAATATCAAATTTCATATTAGCTTTGAAGTAATTGTACACAGGAAATCCAATATGTTAGCGTTTAACTTTAAAAAAAGGAGACTATGATAAAATGAGGAGAACAGTGAAAAAAAAACTTGGAGTCGCTTCGCGGGACAAAAATTTACATCAGGCATAGATGCTGTTCAAAAACACCATCCTGGAAGCCCAGGCCAAATATATTTGGACAGAAGACCAAACAACAGCCAGCATAGTTAAAAAGTGAGGTGAAGGAAGCAATTAGAGCTAAAAGAAAATCCTTCAGAAAATGGAAGAAGGAACCAACTGAAAATAATAAGAAACAGCATAAGGAATGTCAAGTCAAATGCAAAGCGCTGATAAGGAAGGCAAAGAGGGACTTTGAAAAAAAGATTGCGTTGGAGGCAAAAACACATAGTAAAATTTTTTTTAGGTATATTAAAAGCAGGAAGCCAGCAAAATAATCAGTTGGACCGCTAGATGACTGAGGGGTAAAAGTGGCGATCAGGGAAGACAAAGCCATAGTTGAGAGATTAAATTAATTCTTTGCTTCGGTCTTCACCGAGAAGGATTTGGGAGAGATACCGGTGCCAGAAATGGTATTCAAAGCTGACGAGTCAGAGAAACTTAATGAAATTTCTATAGACCTAGAGGATGTAATGGGGCAATTTGACAAACTGAAGAGTAGCAAATCTCCTGGATTGGATGGTATTCATCCCAGAGTACTGATAGAACTGAAAAATGAACTTGCAGAACTATTGTTATTATTATGTAATTTATCCTTTAGTAGAGAGGTGTGGTAACCATGTTAGTCCACTTTTAAAGGTAATCAATAGAAATAAAACATGGAAAAGAAAATAAGATGATACCTTTTTTATTAGTAAAAAAGGTATCATCTTATTTTCTTTTCCATGTTTTATTTTGTCTAATTTATCCTTAAAATCAAGTGTGGTACCGGAATATTGTAGGGTGACCAGTGTAACGCCGATTTTTAAAAAAGGTTCCAGAGTAGATCCAGGAAATTATAGACCGGTGAGTCGTACATCGGTGCCGGGCAGAATGGTAGAGACTGTTATAAAGAACAAAATTACAGAGCATATTCAAAAGCATGGATTAATGAGACAAAGCCAACATGGATTTAGTGAAGGGAAATCTTGCCTCACCAATCTATTACATTTCTTTGAAGGGGTGAACAAACATGTGGATAAAGGTGAGCCGGTTGATATTGTGTATTTGGATTATCAGAAAGTGTTTGAGAGAGTACCTCATGAAAGACTCCAGAGGAAATTGGAGAGTTATGGGTTAGGAGGTAGTGTCCTATTGTGGATTAAAAACTGGTGAAAGGATAAAAAACAGAGAGTAGGGTTAAATGGTCTGATTCTCAATGGAGAAGGGTAGTTAGTGGAGTTCCCCAGGGGTCTGTGCTGGGACCGCTGTTTTTTAACGTATTTCTAAATTACCTAGAGATGGGGGTAACTAGTGAGGTAATTAAATTTGCTGACGACACAAAGTTATTCAAAGTAGTTAAATCGCAAGAGGATTGTGAAAAATTACAGGAGGATCTTACGAGTCTGGTTGTCTAAATGGCAGATGACATTTAATGTGAGCAAGTTCAAAGTGATGCATGTGGGAAAGAGGAACCTGAATTATAGCTATGTCATGCAAGGTTCCACGTTAGGAATCACCAACTAAGAAAGGGATCTAGGTGTCGTCGATGATACGTTGAAACCTTCTGCTCAGTGTGCTGCTACGGCAAAGAAAGCAAATAGAATGTTAGGTATTATTAGGAAAGGAATTGAAAACAAAATGAGGATGTTATAATGCCTTTGTATAGCTCCATGGTGCGACCGCACCTCAAATATTGTGTTCAATTCTGGTTGCCGCATCGTAAAAAAGATAGTGGAATTAGAAAAGGTGCAGAGAAGGGTGACGAAAATGATAAATGGAATGGGACGACTTCCCTATGAGGAAAAGCTAAAGCGGCTGGGGCTCTTCAGCTTGGAGTAAAGACAGCTGAGGGGGGATATGATAGAGGTCTATAAAATAATGAGTGGAGTGGAACAGGTAGATGTGAAGCGTCTGTTTACGCTTTCCAAAAATACTAGGACTAGGGGGCATGCGATGAAGCTACAATGTAGTAAATTTAAAATGAATCGGAGACATTTTTTCTTCACTCAACGTGTACTTGAACTCTGGAATTCGTTGCTAGAGAATGTGGTAAAGGCAGTTAGCTTAGCAGAGTTTAAAAAAGGTTTTGACGGCTTCCTAAAGGAAAAGTCCATAGACCATTATTAAATTGGACTTGGGGAAAATATTTCTGGGATAAGCAGCATATAATGTTCTGTACTTTTTTGGGGGATCTTGCCAGGTATGTGACCTGGATTGGCCACTGTTGGAAACAGGATGCTGGGCTTGATGGACCTTTGGTCTGTTCCAGTATGGCAGTACTTATGAGTTCTGGCCCTGCAACACACCAGTTGAGAGCTGCTGCTCTAAAGGCAATCATAGTGGCATTACAGTACTGGGATAGCAGAGGAACCTCCAGCCTACTGGAACTGGCGAAATATGCTTCATTCACTTATGATGATGGAATGACAGGAAACATTAAGGTCTTCAAAGAGAAAAGTTTCCTTGCCATTTATAGGAGAATTATATAGATACTCTAGTACTGTGGGCAGAAAGTTTAGTCCTAAACAGCATCAAAGGTGAGGAGGCTTAGGATTTTCCTCTTATTTTATTTATTTATTTGAGACATTTGTTTTGTTCCCCTTCATTTATCATTTAAGAGCAGTTTACAACAATACAATAATGTTAACCATCAACCAAACCTGTAATGGGAACACAATAGAAGGGGATACTGGACAATAAGACATTAGAAAACTGTGAAACAGAAGAGATAAAACAGGACTCTGCATGCGAGTTCCTCTAAGTGACATCAAAATCTATAGATCAGCAAAATAAAATATTTAATTAGTTCTCTGTTTTAAAAGCTTATCTAAACAACTGTTTTTAATCCTGGCTTAAATTTCTTGTATGATCTTCCTTGCATAGCTATGAGGGAAGAGAATTCCATAATGTTGGAGCCACACAATTAAATGCAGTATGATGAGAAGAATCTAGCCAATATCTCTTGTGCGATGGCACTACCAGGTTGGTTCAGGAGAACTATCTCGAGGCACAGGATGACTGATAGGGAATCAGCAAGGAATGCATGTATAATAAGCTCTATGAGCCATTATCTAGATCATATTTAAGATATTTTCTCTCACCCAGTGGCTTAAATTTCTTGTATGATCTTCCTTGCATAGCTATGAGGGAAGAGAATTTCATAATGTTGGAGCCACACAATTAAATGCAGTATGATGAGAAGAATCTAGCACTCCACTACTCACTTTTCCCTCATCCGAACGAATTCCATTAACCACCACCCTCTGGCGTCTGTCCGTCAACCAGTTCACCACTTCGGGTCCTATCTTCAACCTGTCAAGTTTATTCAAGAGCCTCCTTTGGGGAACTGTGTCAAAAGCTTTGCTGAAATCTAAGTAGATTACGTCTATAGCATGTCCCTGATTCAACTCCGGTCACCCAGTCAAAGAATTCAATGAGATTCATTTGGCATGATTTACCTTTGGTAAAACCATGTTGTCTCGGATCTTGCAACTTATTGGCTTCCAGGAAATTCACTATCCTTTCCTTCAGCATTGCTTCCATTACTTTTCCAATAACCGAAGTGAGGCTTACCGGCCTGTAGTTTCCAGCTTCTTCCCTATCACCACTTTTGTGAAGAGGGACTAAGTCCGCCGTTCTCCAATCCCACGGTACTTCTCCCATCACCAAGGATTTATTAAACAAATCTTTAAGAGAACCCACCAGAACCTCTCTGAGCTTTCTCAATATCCTGGGGTGGATCCCGTCCGGTTCCATGGCTTTGTCCACCTTTAGATTTTCAAGTTGTTCATACATATTCTTCAGTGAACAGTGCTCTATCCACTCCATTCTCATTTGTGCTTTTGCCAGTCAATTGTGGTCCTTCTCCAGGATTTTCTTCAGTGAAAACAGAACAAAAGTATCTATTTAGCAAATTTGCTTTTTCTTCATCATTATCTACATAGCAGTTTGCAGCATCTTTCAGTCTCACAATTCCCTTTTTAGTCTTCCTCCTTTCACTAATATACCTGAAGAAATTTTTGTCACCCCTCCTTACATTTCTAGCCATTTGTTCTTCCGCTTGCGCTTTCGCCAGACGTATCTCTCTCTTGGCTTCTTTCAGTTTCATCCGGTATTCCTCCCTGTGTTCCTCTTCTTGAGTTTTTCTGTATTTTAGGAACGCCAACTCTTTAGCCTTTATTTTCTCATCCATTTGCTTGGAGAACCATATCGGGTTCCTTTTTCTCTTGCTTTTATTTACTCTCCTTACATAAAGGTTTGTGGCCCTATTTATAGCTTCTTTCAGCCTGGACCACTGTCCTTCCACTTCTTGTTCGCCCTCCCAGCCCATCAGCTCCTTCCTCAGGTATTCCCCCATTTTACTAAAGTCAGCATGCTTGAAATCCAGGACTTTGAGTTTTGAGTGGCCGCCCTCCACTTCAGCTGTCATATCAAACCATACTGTTTGATGGTCACTGCTGCCCAGGTGGGCACTCACTCGGACATTTGACACACTATCCCCATTTGTGAGCACTAGATCCAGAGTCACTCCCTCCCTCGTGGGTTCCGTCACCATTTGACTGAGCAGAACACTTTGAAAAGCATGCACGATCTCTCTACTTCTTTTCGATTCCACTGATGGAACCTTCCAGTCTACATCCGGCAGATTGAAATCTCCCAGCAACAGCACCTCTCTCTTTTTTCCCAACTTTCAAATATCTGAGAGCAGATCTTTATCTAGTTCCTCCAATTGTGTCGGGGGTCTGTAGACAACACCCACATGGACAGAGGTTCTATCATCTCTTTTTAGGGTGATCCATATTGCTTCTTCCTTTCCCCAGGTCCCTGTCATTTCAGTCGCTGCGATATCCTTTCTCACATACAGAGCTACTCCTCCACCTTTATGACCATCTCTATCCTTCCTAAATAGATTATAGCTTGGTATGTTTGAATGGGAACCATTGAGCCACGTCTCCATGATTGCAACAACGTCTAAGTCTGCCTCCAACATTAGGGCTTGAAGGTCATGAACTTTATTGCTTAGACTGCGAGCATTTGTGGTCATCGCTTTCCATCTACATTTCCTGGTATGTGTTTCAACATATGACATAATTGATTGTAGCCTCTTTAATCGTGAGTCTACATTCAGGCAGTTTTTATTTGTATAAGGACATATTTACTGCAGCAGCAGTTTTCCTCCATCTGTGCGATGAAGCCAAGTCCTTTGTAAACCACACACTATTTGTAGAGGGGGTGGTTTTAAGTCTTTGGGGCCATCTTGTCTAAAACTTGAGTTAAGGTTTTATACCAAGATTCCACCTTAAGTGACAAATCTTCTAGTGATTGAGATGAGGCCAAAACACATGATGGCAAATTCATTTCAATCAATTGCTAAAATATTTTTATAGGAATATTTAGGTATTTGTCAACATACATGTGCAAATTCGATCCTATATTTTATGTTTAAATCATTTTTATTAGAACTACAACATTCAGACCATCATCATCACATAAATTTCTGTGTGTATAATACAGCCTGTTGCATTGCAGTCAATGTATACAATACAAATACATATCCAATGTTTTTTTGCTTTTTGCTATTTTAATCCCACCCACAATGTCAAGATATCCCTTAACCCCATGCTCGCCCCTGTATGTTCCCTCCCCCCCTCCGACCTTCCCCCCTCCCCCCCTTCCTGTATGCATATATCTTATACGTGAGCTCATCCATTCTCCGACGAACCCCAGGGCAGTCCATTTATCACTTGGCTACGTGCCCGGGGCGATATCTTGTTTATGTATTTCCCCCAGGCGCTTAAGAACCGCATCTGTCGCTTTGGTTTCAGCCGTGCCCTCCTTGCTTCCCAAAGCATTAGTTGATGCAGCCTGTTCCTCCAATACCAATGAGAGGGAGGCACGTCCGCCACCCAGTGGTTGAGAATGCATTTTTTTTCCCCACTATGCATGCTTTACTCATAAACACCCGTTCCCCTTGAGTACCTACCCCCCACTGCCAGGGGATGCCCAGTAACATTTTTGCAAAGGTGAGAGCAACCGGATACCCTAGCACCTCTCCCATGTACAGTGGGGGAAATAAGTATTTGATCCCTTGCTGATTTTGTAAGTTTGCCCACTGACCAAGACATGAGCAGCCCATAATTGAAGGGTAGGTTATTGGTAACAGTGAGAGATAGCACATCACAAATTAAATCCGGAAAATCACATTGTGGAAAGTATATGAATTTATTTGCATTCTGCAGAGGGAAATAAGTATTTGATCCCCCACCAACCAGTAAGAGATCTGGCCCCTACAGACCAGGTAGATGCTCCAAATCAACTCGTTACCTGCATGACAGACAGCTGTCGGCAATGGTCACCTGTATGAAAGACACCTGTCCACAGACTCAGTGAATCAGTCAGACTCTAACCTCTACAAAATGGCCAAGAGCAAGGAGCTGTCTAAGGATGTCAGGGACAAGATCATACACCTGCACAAGGCTGGAATGGGCTACAAAACCATCAGTAAGACGCTGGGCGAGAAGGAGACAACTGTTGGTGCCATAGTAAGAAAATGGAAGAAGTACAAAATGACTGTCAATCGACAAAGATCTGGGGCTCCACGCAAAATCTCACCTCGTGGGGTATCCTTGATCATGAGGAAGGTTAGAAATCAGCCTACAACTACAAGGGGGAACTTGTCAATGATCTCAAGGCAGCTGGGACCACTGTCACCACGAAAACCATTGGTAACACATTACGACATAACGGATTGCAATCCTGCAGTGCCCGCAAGGTCCCCCTGCTCCGGAAGGCACATGTGAAGGCCCGTCTGAAGTTTGCCAGTGAACACCTGGATGATGCCGAGAGTGATTGGGAGAAGGTGCTGTGGTCAGATGAGACAAAAATTGAGCTCTTTGGCATGAACTCAACTCGCCGTGTTTGGAGGAAGAGAAATGCTGCCTATGACCCAAAGAACACCGTCCCCACTGTCAAGCATGGAGGTGGAAATGTTATGTTTTGGGAGTGTTTCTCTGCTAAGGGCACAGGACTACTTCACCGCATCAATGGGAGAATGGATGGGGCCATGTACCGTACAATTCTGAGTGACAACCTCCTTCCCTCCGCCAGGGCCTTAAAAATGGGTCGTGGCTGGGTCTTCCAGCACGACAATGACCCAAAACATACAGCCAAGGCAACAAAGGAGTGGCTCAGGAAGAAGCACATTAGGGTCATGGAGTGGCCTAGCCAGTCACCAGACCTTAATCCCATTGAAAACTTATGGAGGGAGCTGAAGCTGCGAGTTGCCAAGCGACAGCCCAGAACTCTTAATGATTTAGAGATGATCTACAAAGAGGAGTGGACCAAAATTCCTCCTGACATGTGTGCAAACCTCATCATCAACTACAGAAGACGTCTGACCGCTGTGCTTGCCAACAAGGGTTTTGCCACCAAGTATTAGGTCTTGTTTGCCAGAGGGATTAAATACTTATTTCCCTCTGCAGAATGCAAATAAATTCATATACTTTCCACAATGTGATTTTCCGGATTTAATTTGTGATGTGCTATCTCTCACTGTTACCAATAACCTACCCTTCAATTATGGGCTGCTCATGTCTTTGTCAGTGGGCAAACTTACAAAATCAGCAAGGGATCAAATAC
Source organism: Microcaecilia unicolor (assembly GCF_901765095.1). Lineage (NCBI taxonomy): Eukaryota > Metazoa > Chordata > Amphibia > Gymnophiona > Siphonopidae > Microcaecilia > Microcaecilia unicolor. The sequence goes on along the minus strand of NC_044031.1, from coordinate 388,635,855 downwards.
TTATTTCCCCCACTGTAATTACCCAGTCTCCACCAAAAGGCTTTAAGAGTTCTACACTGCCATAGGCAATGTGCCAAAGTTGCATTGTTCTGTTTACGTTTCAGGCAACTGTCCGAAGGCACTACTTTAGCATGGCAAAGCCCGTCTGGGAGAGAAGTACGCTCTATGTAGGATTCTATACTGGCACTCTTGTAATTCTGCACTGTGAACCACCTTCGGTATGCCCATCAGTGCTTGTTTTATGTGACGCTCAGAAATTTGTTACTGTACTTCCGCACTCCACCTCGTTGCCACCTCTGATACCTGCCTTTCTGGTTGCCCCTTCTCCAGTTCCCTGCGGAACCATGAGACCGAGACCTGGCCCAATGCATCGCCCTCCATAAATTCCCTGAGCTGTCTCCCAAATCTGAGGGACAGCCCCCTCCTTTGCTAGGCTATGCACATAATGTGTTAATTGATGATAGGCCAGAAGCTCCGCCAATCCCCCCGAACATCTTTGTTGGAAGTCCGCCAGTGAGATCAAGGTACCATCCTCTTGAAGGAAGCTCTCTATTAGCTCTACGCCCTGTTCCAGCAATTTGTGGAACACTGCATTTTCCCTGCCTGGGGTGAAATCATCATTCCCAGCTATTGAAAGGAATACACTGGAAGTTGGGTCCTGTCCCCACCTTTGCAACAGCTCCCGTCACATATACCACAACGGCCCCAGCAGCATACTTTCTCTAAGTCTGACAGGCAACTGTCCTTTCCGCTTAACATGTAATAAATTGTTCAGATGCCACAGACAGAAATACGCCCTCTCCATTCCCATATTCGTGTATGTGGTCGTGCCCAGGATCCAATCCCGCAGATGTCGCAGGAGGCATGCCTGGTTGTATGCCCGCATATCTGGCTGTCCTAGCCCCCCCCCCCCCCTCCAGTTCCCTAATAGGTATTGCCAGTTCATCTTGGGTTTCTTGCCGGCCCAACAAAACTTCATCACTATTCTTCTGAGTGCCCCCAGTTCCCGCCTTGCCAACCTGAGAGGTAGAACCTGTAGTACGTAGAGCCAGCGCGGGAATACTATCATACAGAACAGCTGTATCCGTCCCGCTAGCGACACAGGGAACATAGACCATCTTGCCAATTGCTCTTTTGTGTCATTTAGCAATTTAGCAACATTGAGATCATAAATCTTCCTGGTATCCATTGGAAGTTGTATTCCCAGATATCTAAAAGACCCCTGCGCCCATCTCAAAGGAAACCCATCCCCCCACTCCTTTTGGAGCTCTTCAGAACTGGCTAGGGCCTCTGACTTCAAGAGATTCAGCCGAAACCCCGAAAAGTCCCCATACTCCTCTAAGCTTTCCATAAGATATGTCAGGGAGCGCTTCGGGTCTGTGATTAGCACCAACAGATCATCCGCAAATGCAGCTGTCTTGAAGGTATGTTCTCGAATCGCCACCCCTCGGATATCCACATTATTTTGGATCTCTCTCAAAAGGGGGTCTAGCGCTAGGATAAATAAAAGCGGTGACAATGGACAACCTTGTCTTGTACCTCTCCCTATTGGGAACCAGTCAGACTGCAGACCATTCGCATATATCTGCGCCTGAGGGGCTGCATACAGTGTTCTCACCGCCCTCTCGAATGAACCTGTGATACCATAAGCCCGCAGTACTCCAAACAGATAGCTCCAGTCCACTCTGTCGAACACTTTCTTAGCGTCGAAGCTTATGAGCAAAGCCGGGGTCTGTTCTGTTCTAACTCTCTCTAACGCGACCCATATCCGCCTCATGTGCTTAGCTATCACCGTCCCACAGGTAAATCCCACTTGAAAGTCCATGACCAAGGTTGGTAGGTACTTCGCTAAGCGATTTGCCAAGATCTTTGCCAGGAATTTTAACTCAACGTTCAGCAGTTAAATTGGTCTGTACGAGTCCGGTCTATCTTCTGGTTTACCTGCCTTTGGTAGCACACTGATTTGTGCTCTATTAAGATGCTGTGGCATCTGCCCCTGCTGGATGGCTACATTAAATACCTCCGTGAGCGGGCCAGGAACCTCCCACTTTTGTTGGCAAACCTGTATAACTGGTACTTATAATATATGTTCGCTTTCTGGGTCCTCTCCTGCAGAAGTTCATTTAGGGTCTGTTGTGTCTCCAACAGTCGCCTTCGCGTTCCCAAATCATGACCCTGGCCGTACTTCTTTCTCAATGCCACCACCTGCCTCTCCAATCTATACACCTCCCTATTCCTTGCTCTCTTTTTGAAGGCCAGATAAGAAATGATGTCCCCCGTGAGGACAACCTTTCTCCCAAAAGAGAACTGGGTCTGACCTATGTTGTTCATTGTGAGAACTATACTCTTTCCATTTCTCCACCAGGAAAGGCATAAATTGAGCATCCCGATACAGATATGCGGGAAAGCACCAGGTCCCCAATGTGGGTCTCCCCCCTCCCAGCTGGATCGGCGTTCTCACCCAAGCTTGATTAGAAACCATGATTGGTCCTATCTGAGCTTCCTCCACTTTAGTGATAAGCTCCCTTGAAAGCATTATATAGTCTATTCTAGACAGTGTGTGGTGAGCTCTGGAAAGGTGTGTAAAGTCTTTATCGGGTGTAAAATTCTCCATACATCTACCAGCTCTAATGTGTCACATAATCTAGAGGTACCTCTCTCCCTTCTGGCCAACTCCTTCCCTGTTGGTTTAGATCTATCCCACAGTGGGTCCATCATTCAAGTCCCCTCCCACCACAAGTGGTATTTCACCCATTGCATGGATTTTGCGAATAAGCTGCGTGACAAACTGCTTGTCATAAGTATTTGGAGCGTATATGTTGCACAGCAATAAGGGACTGAAGCGAGGACGTACCTTCCCCCTGGGTCAGCCACCACTCTTTTGACCTCCACGTTGAGGTTTTTCCTAATTAAGATCACTACTCCTCCCTTTTTTTAACCGCTGATGCTTCATATAATTCCCCCACCCACCAGGTTTTCAGCTTATTGTGTTCTTCCCGTGTAAGATGTGTTTCTTGCAAAAATGCTATGGACACTTTCTTATCATTCAATGCTTTCAATATTTTCTGTCTCTTGACCGGAGAGGATATACCCCCCACATTCCATGTTATTATCTGTAAGGTTGTCATGTCACACCTCTCTCTGTATTGCACCACTCCACTACATGTCTTCTTCCCTGCAATATGCACCAAGAGTGTCCCAGCCCCACCCTCTCAGCCCGATATAGGTTCCTCTTCAGCCTTATTCGGCCTACCCTCAAGTCCCTTCTCAATCTCACCAAACCCCAACAGACATATAGGAAGTTCCCCTCCCTCCCCCCCCCCCCCCTCTGTTCCCGCTTTCCACCCACTCATGCCTCTAGGCGTAACTTCCTACTTTACCGAAGCTAGGGCGCCTCTAAAACTCTTGACTATCCAAACCCCTCATGTTCTTCCTGACACCCCTATGCTCACCAGACCTTTGGCTTAAAATTAAGTCCAGTATAGAGGTCCATTCTTTTTATGTCCTTCGTAAGGGACCTTTGTTCTTCCCGGATTAGCACCTTGGTGTATCTGGATTCTGCGCCCGGTGATCCATGCTCCAGCCGACAACTGGTCCAGCTGCAAACTTGCATTAACCAGACAACAACTCACAGCTTCTTTAGAAACTTCCTTCATTGTGCCCTTGAGGCTCCAAACTCTCCACTCTCCGCACCAGTTTATCTCCGCTGTAACTTTTAACTTATAATCCAACAATGCAAAGTAAAAGTCTCTATGCCCACCATTATTGCTCTGTTGAGTTTTGCTCCATTCAGTTAGCTTCCTCTTAGGTCTCAACCTTCGCGGCCTGTGGCAAGCATCCTCTCAACGTATGTATTTGCCTCCTCCACCTTCTCAAAATACACTGCCTGCCCGTTTTCCATCAGTTTGAGCTTGGCCGGGTACAGAAGGCTAAATCTGTATTTAAGTCCAAACAACTTCGTACATAATGGCGCAAAATTTTCCGTGCCGCAGACACTGCTGTGGAATAGTCTTGAAAGCATAATATTTTTTTTGCCTTTGTATTCAAGGTGTTTCCCAGTGCGCAGTTCCTGGAGAATAAGCATTTTGTGGGCATAATTTAAAATCTTGAATATTACCACTCTGGGTCGTCCCGCGTCGTCTCTTCTCTGGCCGAGCCTGTGCGCTCTTTCAACCCTCAACGCTGTCGACATCTCCTTGTTTCCAAGCGCTTCCGGCAACCATTTTTCTAAGCATGTGCTTAGATTCCACTCGGGCAACGCTTCAGGCAGCCCCACGAGGCGAAGATTATTCCTCCTCGAGCGGTTCTCGAGGTCGTCGAGCTTCGCCTCCACCTCCGCAAGGTGCGCCCGGATTCTTGGCTGCTTCTCTGAGACTTTAAGTAAATCTTCTTCCGCCTGCCCGACACACTGCTGTACCACCTGCAATTCATTAATCAGCTGCGTATTTCTCTCGGTCAGCCCTTCAAGCTTGTCCAAAATGAGCTGGAGCTTGACTCCCACCGCCTGTTCTACCGCTGCCTTTACTTCCTCGGTAATCTCTGCCGCCCATAGCAAACTGGGCGATGGCAACGCTGGCGGTCTTATCCGCCATTTTGTCCGCGGCGCGGGTTTTTTCTTTGAGCTGCTTCCGAGCTGTTTTTACTGCCATCCGCTCCGACTCGAGCTCCGCGTATTTCAAAAAACGTTCGCGGTGTGCCCCCTTCAAGTTCTGTGGCACTTATTCAATGGTTAGGCTGCTACTAGTGCTGATTTGTACTGGCGCCCCGGAGCTGCTCTTCCTCACAGCTCCATGCCCCCACCGGAAGTCCTCGATCCTATATTTTAAAAGAAAATGATCTGTCCAGAGTATCAGAATAATAGAGGAATCATACACCTTTAACTGTGCATTGATAGCCACTATATCTAAGCAGTGGCCATCACAATATGTAGCCTGAGTAAATTGTAAAGAGAACCTTAATGAATCTAGTAAAGTTTTGGTCAAGTTCTGTGGGTATAACTATCTAAATTAAAATTCAAGAAGATTATATGCTTAACATGTCAAGAAATGACATATTAGAGCAAGGTGCTTGGTAAAAGAGAATACAATGGCGTTCTGAACTAGTTATATGTAATACTAATGTTTCTTGATCTCTGTTGGTAACAGATTGGGATGAAGAAGTAGAGTTAAATATTTCCTGGAGAGTGTGTGTAAAGTCCCCTGCTTTTTCCTTGGGTGTAGGGGACATGAGGGGATAGGGAAGGTATGATGGAGAGTACATATGAATAGAGGGAGCTACAGGAGCTTGGGCTTCCTTTATATAGAGTGAAGGAATTGTTTGACAGGGAAGGGGGGGGGGGAGACTTTTTTTGGGAGAAAATTATGTTCTAAGGTAAGCTATACAATTTTGACAACATGCTAGTTATTGTTGAAATTGGATTATGCTTTGTATTAGTTGTATCTTCTTTGCCAGTTTAGAAATAAACAGATTTAAAACAAAAAGAAAAATGTTTCCATATTCCTGTTTCCTTATTCCTTTTTGTCTGGTCTCTTACAGGAAATTTTTAAAATACCAGCTTAGAGGAAAGAACTGTGAACTCTTATTGGTTGTCCCTGAAGAGGTGGCAGTTCACCAGCGCTGGAGGACCGATGTATGATTAGTTTCAGTTGAAATGTGGACAGTGGTTGTTCAGTATGCTCTCTGACTTCAGGTTCTTTCTCTTCTACATGTGCACATTTACTGGGCAAGATCACCTTTTTCCCTTACCACTTGCATGGAAGAGACCTATCTGCACTTGTTAAGTGTCACTCCAAATCTCTTTGGGAAGAGGTGGTTTGTCCTTGTGTTGGTGCTCTAACATGTTGTATTTGGTGGAATAACTTCAGCTAGATCATGGACCAGTGGGGATCAGCTCCAGATGGAGGGAATCCATGTTACCACAACAATGATTTTCATAACAGAATGACACTTATTAGGTTGTACATAACGATGCATTGTATTTGATGTCCCACTCCAATAAATACCTTGTGGGGCTTATAATCCTGCTTAACAAATACAAAATGTATATCCCGTCCCTCAAACATCTTAGAGCCACACAGTCTGCAAAATATTTAATCAAACTTCAGTCCTTATTTAATTTTTTTGTCCTCTTTGTTGATGGTGGAAGAGTTTGGATATGTATACCAGAAACACTTTACTGTCAGCCTTTTTTCTTCCGCTGGAATTCATAGTCATTCAGTAGAAGATCTGCCTGTTCTTTCTACACAAGTGAATGGTTAATACATTGATCTGTGACAAAGTGTAAGGAATCCGGTTGACTGAGCAGTCTACAGTAGTTTCAGGCATACACAGTATATCCAGTAGCCATAATTGGGGGGGGGGGGGAAATACTGAAAATGGAATGGAGAGTTAAATGTGGTGGATAGATGAAGTGTTTTAGTGGAAAAACTCTTGTGTCCTTTTGTTTCACATCTGTATGTGTTGTCTGATCTGTTGATGAGGTCTTGCTACTAACTGGTTGCTTGACCTTGTGTTGAAGAAAGAAGACTCTGCTAAGGCCCCATATTCTGCATCGCAAAAAAAAAAAAAAAAAAAGCTAGTTCTTTTACCTATTCTAGTGTGTATAATCCAAAGGAAGGGGAATCTCAGGAAATGTTCATGAACAGACAGATGTGAAGATAGATATATCTATCTTGTGTATTAAACATTTTTTAATCCATAATAATGTCTTTCCTGAAGAGGCATTGAACTTGTTCAGAGCTACATAACTTTTGTATGTCAGTTTTTTTAGATTTTGATGGATTGGACATTAAGAGTAAGGAAAAGCAGTCCCATAGCAGCCCTCAGAAGTGTTGATCAGGTTTAGGGAATGCTGAAAAGCAGATTTTACTAGGGAAGGTTGGTGGTATTCCCTCTTCAAATGCATGTTTAGAGTTTGTGTTGTACGGATAAGAGGGTTTTACTTGGCACCTTATGCATTTTAGAAGTACTTCCCCTTCATTGTGGATGGAATAGAGCCCCTTTGCTATACAGTGAATGTGGGCTGAGAATATGCACTACATTTTGTTTTTTCTACAGCCTCATCAAGGTAGTGGTTGACACTAGGAAGTAAAGGCTTCACAGAATCATCAATTTAGGGTTAATAGGTAAAGGTGCAATGAGACATCGAAACAAGTCTTATAGATGCTGATTTGACAGTTGTGATGCCCCTTATAAAAGCATCAACTTATGGTAAATTGAGCAATAAAATAATTTCCTCATATTGAAGTATGAGAAATGCAGGACTATTTTGCAGGATTTGGAGAAGGTGAGGGAGAAGTTGTGGTTGCAGCCAGGTAGTGAGAAGCTGCTTGTGTGATGTCTGTTGGTTTTGAGTGTCTAGACCAGTGGTTCTCAAACCTGGTCCTGGAGGCAACCCAGCTAGTCAGAATATCCACAATGACTATTCTTGAGAGAGATTGCATGCACTGCCTCCACGGTATGGTGTACCTCCAGGACCAGGTTTGGGAACCACTGATCTAGACAGAACTTAAAAGCCAGGGCTGGTGTTTTATACATACTGGGGCACACTGCAGAAATTTTGGAGGGAGCCCCTAAGGCTCACTGGATAGGCTATGCCTTCCTCAGTTTTGAGCAAGCTCTGGGGCCCCTTAGATCCTGGGGTGCTAGTGCAGTTGCTCTGCTTAGAAGCTTGCCGGAGGCTTAATGGCCCTGCATGACATAGTTTATTGAATCACCTATAGCAATCATGAGAAGCCTGGAGAGAACAAAAGGGTATCTGTAAGTTATCAGAAGGGGAAACCCTTTGCAGTTAGGAAGGATGTTGGCACTCACTTTTAAATAAATGAGCAGTGCTGTCTTGGAGCGAATATTTCTTGTATAAATAGGGATCAACCCATATGATGTTGAGGAGCATTCTAGTATTTTGCATCAGCATAGTCAACACCAGCACAGAATGGTGTTTACTTCTACCACCACTATAGACCTGTTATTTGCTGGGGGCTGCTAGACAAATGCCATGATGAGTGCTGCTTGTCTAGTACAACATTGCCAACTGGTTACCATTAGGGTGCCCCCCCCCCCCCCACACACACACGCACACTCACTCTTGATTTCAAAATACTAATGAAAAGTGCATTTTTCCCCAAAGGTCATTGTAGGTTTAAAGGACTGCAGAGACGTTGGGGTGGGTTGCTACTGGCTGCTCAAACTGAACCAAATTATTTTTGCACAATAGTTAAGCCATTTATGACAGCACCTTATCAATATGGATAAGAACTAGAAAAATCTAGTATGAACACACTCTCTTTTAGTGGAACAGCAGTCTGAGGGTTGAACACATGGGGAAATATTTCAGGAGATGTTCAGAGATAATAAAATGATACTGAATTATTGCACAGACTGATTTTTTGCATAGGCGTTGTGACAAGGTGATCTTGGGCTTTAGAATGGCTACTGTGTCCCTTTGAGGATTTTGTAGAATCACATCAAGTTGATATTTGGAAGCAGGAGAATTGAGAAACTCAAATGCCAGACAAGTGATTGAAAAAAAAAAAAAAAAAGCTTTCATTCTTGCTCATAATTACAGGGCTAAGCTTTTACTCTTTGGCCATAATATAATCCTGTATTGCTGCATGCATTATTGAATATGGGACAGAAATGGGATTCATTGGGGAGAGAAACTTTTTTTAAACTTCTTTTTGGTTGTGCTGTTTACAGAGAAAATGTATATTTTGTTAACCAAATATAAAACCTCCATATGTACAATCAAATTTGTCAGCCTGAATTGTTCTCTAATAAAGTATGTAAAAAAAAATACAATTTCTATGTTTGGGGTATTTTCCCTACCCCCCCCCCCCCCCCCAGTCACTGTCTTTAGATCAGGTTTACCTTCAGCTGGTTTTATTGAATTATACCACAACAGTGCTTGCAATAGTCTTGTCATTTAACCACAATGACCTCTGAGAGAGAGTTCACTTTGCATTTCTTGGCTCATATATGTCAGTTTTGCTTTATGGGGCTAACTCATATACATTATTATGTTCTGCACATAAGGCACGTTTTTATTTGTGAAAAATGGCTGCTATAAAATTACATGTGGGTATGCATACAAGAAACCACTTTTACACAATCTGTATGTAGATATTCCAGTTTTGGTGGAGGTGGGACAGGATTAAAGTGTACTCATATTCCCCCTAGATGCATATTTTATAAAATATCATGTCCTGAGAAGGCTGCAAGTTGAAAAAGTTCTGAGACACCCTAGTAGATTAACCCTAGGAATTACTAACAATATTTGGCAGCGGGGGCCATCATCTACTACTGCCCACAGTGGTGAAAGAGTCCAGTGCTTGATGGCAATGAATCAAAGAGTCATAGACCTGCAAGAGTTTACTGTTACAGGAGCTGACCAGACCCCGCACAAGATGGAGCCAGACATACCTTGTGGTAAGCTGTGGGTGGGGGTAGGAGCCTGCAGCTGCACAGGCAAGAAGTGGAATTTGATGCTTACTGCCACCATTGAGTCGCAAGGGGATATTAAAGAAGCTAAGCAGCCTTTAAAAGAGGGGAGGGGGAGAGGATGGAATTGGATGAACAGCAGAAACTCCCACAGCATTGCAATGGCAAGTGATGGAGCTGGAAAGCAACAATAAAAGCCTTGAGAAAAAGTTATTGAGCTAGAGAATGAGTCCTAAAGGTGCAGTTTTAGGTGGAGGGGTCTTGCAGCAACTGTGTTTGTAGATTGTGTAGATGTTATGAAAAATGGTGGGTGGAGGGGAGAGACTGCAAAAATGTTGAAAGAATACACAGTGCTCAGAGCACCGCAAATTAATCTGCTATGAAGTCTCATAGCATACTACCATGAGTGTATGGTTAAGGAGGAGATCTTGATGAAAGCATGTATGCTGGGGCCCATCTCGTACAAAGGACACAAAATGTAAGTATATGGAGACATCTCGCCATACCCTTGAAATTCCCTCCCCCCCCCCCCCCCCATTTTTTTAAAACTATTAAATCACACGTAAGCTGTGGATATTAGGTATTACTGTTCATTATTGAGGGCCACTTAAATTACTTCTTTAGCAGCTGAGCTTCCAGAGCTGAGAAAAGCTGAATTGAAGTGAGTATCAGAGATAAAAGTCTGGAGGAGAGGTGGTGTCAGTGAGAAACAAAAAGAATGAAGAAAAGTGTGTGTGCCCCCTGGATTTGGATATTGCTACAGCTCACCAAGTAATATGAAACAGTTAATGGGGAAGGGGGCCCAGCACATCTGAGCAATGTTGGGTTATCTTGCACCTCACATGGGATGGGTACTGTACAAGGTTTGATGGGGAGGCTACTGGGTCGAGCTACATGTTCCTAGGAGAGACCATGGGGTTTGTATAAATGCTAAATAGTAGTAGTAGTAGTAGATGTCATCTCGGGGAAAGGCATCACATCTTCTGGACTAGCTTTGGTAGCAAAGTCAGGAAAAGGGGACGGGAATGGGCAGGAGAGGTGGGGGTGGTAAATGGATGATTCTATAAAGATAAAATATGAGAGACATGGATACTGGGGTGTGGGAGAGGGGGGAAATGACAGGTGTTGACCTTTGTGAACTTAAAAGTAAAAGGGTTAAATGACAGTTGTTCAAATAAGCCAAGAAGTTGGGAGTAGATGTATTTTCAAAGCATTTAGACTTGCAAAGTTACATAATAGTGTATTTTCAAAGCACTTAGACTTACAAAGTTCCATAGTAACCTATGGAACTTTGTATGTTTAAGTGCTTTGAAAAGGAGCCCCATAAGGGGAAGGAGATGGGACTTGAAATACTGCCTTTTAGTGGTTACAATCAAAGTGGTTTACATATTCAGGTACTTATTTTGTGCCTACGGTAATGGAGGGTTAAGTGACTTGCTCAGAGTCACAAAGAGCTGTAGTTGAAATTGAACTCAGGTTGCTGCACTAACAGGCTACTCCATTGAGGAAACCTATCTACCCAGATGAAACAAGGATCTGCGTAAAGATGGGTTTTCCTACCTATACTTTGCTTCAAATTTATTTGTTGCATTTGTAGCCCACATTTTCCCACCTATTTGCAGGGTCAATGTGGCTTACATAGTGCCAGAAATGCATTTGCAGACTCCAAAATACAAAGTGGTGTGGTAATAAAAGTTTGTGTGGAACAGTCAACGGAAGTTGTGTTATGTCCAGTACGTACTTTACTTTTGTTGTGTTGCAGAGATCAGGCTTTTAGGTCAGGAAAGGTAGGGGGCGAGGGTGTTGACTAGGGTAGGGTCTAATGTACAGATTATAGCTCAGGAGGTGGTTAGGGAATGGAGAAGGTGGTAAAATTAGATATGTCAGATTATCATGTTTATGAATGTGTATACTGTCAGTGGTCAAGCAGCCTTCCTAGAAAAGATTATTTTATTTATTTATTGCATTTGTATTTAGAGGTACTTCTGCAATATGTAGTGGGCCAAATAATTGTTGGGGAAGACTAGGACCCAGAAAGATACAAGGGGTAGTTAGGCAGTTCCATAGTTTTATAGATATGTGGAGGTGAGGTGACCTCACCTAACTGTGAGAGATTGTACCTTTTTATCAAGCATGCATAACAGTTATTCCAGCTTAGCTATATACAGAGGTAGGGAATGTGGTAGAGATTAGGCTAGAGTCTGCTATAGCTTGGTCTGACCACCCTTCTGTTATAATTAGGTGGCAGGTATGAAGAATGGGAAGTTAAAACACCCTGTTAAAGGATCAAGATATTCATGAGAAAGTCCAGTAAGTGATTGAGTATTTAGGGTTCAATGATAATAGGGAACGGGCCAGGGAATGCTTTGAGATTGCCAAAGTGGTTTTGCAGGGAAAGTTAATTTGGTGTGGAGCCAAAAAAAAAAAAAAGAAGGCTGGGAAAGAAGATAAGAAGAGAGCTGAGTGAAATATATAGAGTTGTACACTTTTTTTTTTTTTTTCGGGGGGGGGGGGGGCGGCGGGATGTAAATATCAATGTCTCTATAATTTTACTTATGTTGACTAAGAAACAAGATTGCTGCACTTATAAATATTATTAATAAAATAAAACCTCAACTGCCCGGGGATGGTTCACAACGCCTACTCCCCGATAGCGGCTACTATTCAAAATAAAGCCCAGAAAACCTGGAGCAAGGGAAAACAACTCCACTAGGGAGAAAAAAAAAATGTTGCTCCCAGTTTTTTTGGGAGCAACATTTTTTCTATCCCTAGTGGAGTTGTTTTCCCTGCTCTGAGTTTTCTGAGCTTTATTTTGAAAAACCAGTGATAGTAGCCATCAGGGAATAGGTGTTGTGAACCATCCCCGGGCAGATGAGGTTTTATTTTAATAATATTTATGAGTCTGGCAATCTTGTTTCTCAACATAAGCAAAATTGTATAGAGACATTGATATATAGAGGTATGTCATAGTAGGCTAGGATCAGGTACACTACTGAGGGAATTAGAAATGGACAAGGAGTATGCATACGAATAATATCAACTTCAGCTGAAGCTGACCCAAGTAAAACAAAAATATTTTGAAGCAGGAAATAAGGTTGGCAAGTTTAAACAAGCAGAAACATCAAATTTATATTGCACATTAGGAGTCAAACAGGAGACACAGGAGTGAAGGGATACAGATGAGGTTTTACCCAGTTCTATCACAATCTGTATAGAGAAGGACAGTGGTCAGAGGAACAAGCTACAAAAATATTTCCTGCAACTGAGAATGGAAGACCTTGAGATTCTGAATCAACCTGTCAGAGGTGATGAGGTGATTAAAGCCATCTAATCCCTTGAGGGGTAAAACTCTGGACTTAGATGGCTTTATACCAACATTCTATAAAGCAGTCAGGTGGACCCTGAAAAGGATATTAGGTTAACAGTTCTAGATATGAGAAAGGTTGTGAACATGAGAGCTGCCTACATAGCAATAATAGCAAGGATGGAAAAGAAAAAAAACTGTGTGTGTATGTGGGGGGGGGGGGGGGGGTCTTATTGGACCATCTCTGTGCTTAATATTGATATAAAAATCTTTGTCTAGATCTTGACCACCTGTCTTCAGAGGGTGATCCACCTGTTGGTACACACAGACCAATCTGGATTTATACCAGGAAGACAGTAGTCCTGTAATCAAAAAATAGAAACCACCAACCCAAAAGAAGGGCTCTAGTTTCCAAGGTGATTATATTATTTACTTTAAATAAATAACAAAAAAGTTTTAGAAAAAATATAAACAACTCTTTATTAATCCACCAATATATCCATATCTCAGAATTAGCTGAAAAATAATGTATACTCCTCTCAAACCATTCCACAAAGGAATAATAGAAGGGAGCAGTTGTTACGGCAATTTGAGTGTTGTGGAATATCGCACGTTTAAATATTTGTGTGAGACTTTTCACTCACTTCTATCATTCCTTTGTGGAATAGTTTCTTTTCATGCTGGAGCTATTTTCAGTTTTCTTCAGAGAATTTTGAGATATGGATATTTTGGTGGATTAATAAAGAGTTGTTTAAAGAAATTTAAAAACAAACTTTTTAGAAAAATATTAAGTAAATAAGAATATCACCTCCTTGAAAACTAAGTTTATACCAGGAAGGCAAGCCTCTGATAATGGAAGGTTTTTAAGTTGGCAGATGCAGCAGAGAGTGGAGCGGGCGCTGTTCTTGGCCTTGGATTCTAAGAAAGTGATAGTGTCAGCTGGAAGTTCATTTTTAAGGTATTGGAGATGGGGTGGGAGATATTTTATGCAATGGATTATAGTGCTACCTTGGAGGAGTGAGGTCTTCTAAAAGAAGAGCATCACCCTGGTGCAGCTGGAAATAATCCTGTAGACAGGACCAGCACAGCAGGGGATGCAATATCGTCTTGCACTGAGAATGTGTCTCCAGGAGCTAAAATCCAGGAGGGAAGGGTTAGGACGGCTGTTGTACTTAGTGATTCAATTATTAGGCATGTAGATAGGTGGGTGACTGGTGGATATGAGGATCGCCTGGTCACTTGCCCGCCTGGTGCGAAGGTGGCAGACCTCATAAGTCACCTAGATAGGATTTTAGATAGTGCTGGGGCGGAGCTGGCTGTCTTGGTACATGTGGGTACCAATGACAAAGGAAAATGTGGGAGAGAGGTTCTGGAAGCCAAATTTAGGCTCCTAGGTAGAAAGCTCAAATCCAAAACCTCTAGGGTAGTATTTTCCAAAGTGCTACCCGTTCCACGTGCAGCAGAGCTCTGGAGCCTCAATGAGTGGATGAGGTGATGGTGCAGGGAGGAGGGTTTTAGATTTGTAAGCATCTGGGCAACATTCTGGGGAAGGGTGAGCCTATTCCGGAAGGATGGGGTTCACCTTAACCAGGATGAGACCAGGCTGCTGGCATCGGCATTTAAAAAGGAGATAGAGCAGCGTTTATACTAGAACGTGGGGGAAGGCTGATAATCGTTCAAAAATGCATGGTTCGGAGCAAGGTATCTTTCAAAGTCACCAAAACAGGGAAGATAGGGTATCCCGATAGCGAGGTTGCAAAAGAGACCATAGTAGATCAGGTGTCCTTAAATAAAAATCAGACAAAAGATTGCAAATTAACTCTGTCAGCTACTGAGCAAGATGTAAATAGGAACAAGAAACATAGTTTAAAATGTCTATATGTGAATACCAGAGGCCTCAGAAATAAGATGGGAGAGAGAGAATATATTGCACTAAATGAAAAATTAGATATACTAGGCATCTCTGAGACCTGCTGGAAGGTGGATAACCAGTGGGACACTGTCATACCAGGATACAAATTATATTGTATTCAATAGAAATCAAACAAAATAAAACATGGAAAAGAAAATAAGATGCTACCTTTTTTATTGGACATAACTTAATACATTTCTTGATTAGCTTTCAAAGCTAATCAAGAAATGTATTAAGTTATGTCCAATAAAAAAGGTACATCTTATTTTCTTTTCCATGTTTTATTTTGTTTGATTTCTATTGATAACATTAAGAGTGGACTAACACGGCTACCACACTCCTCTAAATTATATTGTAGTAATAGGGCGGATCTAATTGGTGAAGGGGTGGCATTGTATGTTAAGGAGGGCCTTGAATCAAATTGAAATTCTATAGGAAACAGTACACATTTTGAAATCCCTATGGATTGAAATTCCATGTGTAAAGGGAAAATGATAGTGATAGGAGTGTACTACCATCCACCTGGACAGGATGAACAGATGAATGTAGAAATGCTATCAGAATTTAGGGAGGCTAACAAACTGGGCAACACAATAATAATGGGTGATTTCAATTACCACTGAAAATGTAGGGAATCTGTAGAACTCGATACACCCAATAGTAATTAATTCTACATCAATTTATTCTGTATCTGGAGAATTGAATTATGTTATTCACTAAAAAAAATAGTGGAGAAAAAGACCTCAGTGTGAATCAGAGACACTCCAATTTGAAAGATATACCTTCATTTGCAAAGAGGGCTCCTTTTAATCATAAATCAAAAAAAACCTCCACATTTATGTATATAAAATGCCTATCCACGATACAGAAATTAGAAGAGACTATAACTTATCTTGGATGAAGCTTTCAATGAACCTGCCAATCCTTCAGTGAAATACGATCAGACTCCCGATAATTTCTTTTAAATCCCAACAGGGGTTCCCTGTTTCCCTGCTTCAGGGGGAAAAAACAATTTTAAGGGGACACATCCATGACAGCAATTTCAATTCACCACCGCCCATCTCTCCTGGCTTTTCACAAATTCAATTCTCCAGATACGGAATAAATTGATGTAGAATTAATTATTATTGGGTGATTTAAATTTACCCCAATATTGACTGGGTAAATGTAACAGGCCATGCTAGGGAGGTAAAATTTCTTGAAATCAAGGACTGCTTTATGGAGCAGCTGATACAGGAGCCAACAAGAGAAGGAAACATTTTAGACCTAGTCCTTAGTGGAGAACATGATCTGGTGCAGGAGGTAATGGCGTTGGGGCCATTTTATAACAGTGATCATAATATGATCAGATTTGATATCAGCTTTCGATTAAGTACACACAGAAAAGCCAGTACGTTATCATTTAACTTTCAAAAAGGAAACTATGATAAAATGAGAAGAACGGTGAAAAATAATTTAGAGGAGCAGTTGTGAAGGTCAAAAATGTACATCAGGCGTGGATGCTGTTCAAAAATATCATCCTTGACGCCCAGTCCAAATATATTCTATATATTAAAAAAGGAGGAGGGAAGACCAAATGACAGCCGGCATGTTAAAAAGTGAAGTGAAGGAAGCTATTAGAGCTAAAATAAAATCCTTCAGAAAATGGAAGAAAAAACCGACTGAAAGTAATAAGAAACAGCATAAGGAATGGCAAGTCAAAGCGCTGATAAGGAAGGCAACAATGGGCTTTGAAAAACAGATTTCGTTGGAGGCCAAAACACATAGTAAAAAATTTTTTTAGGTATATTACAAGCAAGAAGCTGGCAAAAGAATCGGACCACTAGATGACTGAGGGGTAAAAGTGGCAACCAGGGAAGACAAAGCCATAACAGAGAGATTAAATGAATTCTTTGGTTTGGTCTTCACAGAGGAAGATTTGGGTGGGATACCGGTGCCAGAAAAGCTGATGAGTCAGAGAAACTGAATGAAATCTCTATAAACCTGGAGGATGTAATGGCGCAATTTGACAAACTGAAGAGTGGCAAATTGCCTGGACTAGATGATATTCATCCCAGAGTACTGATAGAATTGAAAAGTGAACTTGCAGAACTATTGTTAGTAATAAGTAATTTATCTTTAAAATCAAGCATGGTACTGGAAGATTGGAGGGTGGCCAATGTAATGCCGATTTTTTTTTTAAAGGTTCCAGAGGAGATCCGGGAAATTATAGATCGGTGGGCCTGACGTCTGTGCCAGGCAAAATGGTAGAGACTATTATAAGAACAAAATTACAGAGCATATTCAAAAGCATGGATTAATGAGACAAAGCCAACATGGATTTAGTGAAGGGAAATCTTACCTCACCAATTTATTACATTTCTTTGAAGGGGTGAACAAAAATGTGGATAAAGGTGAGCCGGTCAATATTGTGTAACTGGATTTTCAAAAGATGTTTGACAAAGTACCTCATAAAAGACTCCAGAGGAAATTGGAGAGTCATGAGATAGTATGTAGTGTCCTATTGTGGATTAAAAACTGATTAAAGGATAGAAAACAGAGTAGGGTTAAATAGTCAGTATTCTCAATGGAGAAGGGTAGATGGTGGGGTTCTCCAGGGGTCTGTGCTGGGACCATTTTTAACATATTTATAAATGATCTAGAGATGGGAGTAACTAGTGAGGTAATTAAATTTGTTGATGACACAAAGTTATTCAAAGTTGTTAAATCACAAGAGGATTGTGAAAAATTACATGAGGACCTTACGAGACTGGGAGACTGGGCATCTAAATGGCAGATGACATTTAATGTGAGCAAGTGCAAAGTGATGCATGTGGGAAAGAGGAACCCAAATTATAGCTACATAATGCAAAGTTCTACATTAGGAGTCACCGACCAGGAAAGGGATCTAGGTGTCGTCATTAATGATACGTTGAAACCCTCTGCTCAGTGTGCAGCAGCAGCTAAAAAAAAACAAACAATGTTAGGTATTATTAGGAAAGGAATGGAAAACAAAAATTAGGTCATTATAATGCCTTTGTATTGCTCCATGGTTTAACCGCACCTCAAATATTGTGTTCAATTCTGGTCACTGCATCTTAAAAAATAATATAGTGAATTAGAAAAGGTACAGAGAAAGGTGACAAAATGATTAAGGGGATGTGACGACTTCCCTAAGAGGAAAGGCTAAAGCAGCTAGGGCTCTTCAACTTGGAGATCTATAAAATAATGAGTGGAATGGAATGGGTAGATGTTAATTGCTTGTTTACTCTTTCCAAAAATACTAGGACTAGGGGGTACGCAATGAAGCTACAAAGTAGTAAATTTAAAACAAATTGGAGAAAATTTTTCTTCACTTGACCTCTAAATAAACTCTGAAATTTGTTGCCAGAGAATGTAGTAAAAGCAGTTAGCTTAGCGGGGTTTAAAAAAGTTTTGGATGGCTTCCTAAAGGAAAAGGCCATAGACTATTATTAAAATGTACTTGGGGGAAATCCACTGCTTATTTCTAGGATAAGCTCACTTAATTCAAAACCAAAATGACATACAAGCTCATTTTCAAAGCACTTAGCCTCCCAAAGTTCCATAGAAACCTATGGAACTTTGGAAGGCTAAGTGCTTTGAAAATATGCCTCTTGGTCTACTCACCAATAAGTGACCAACTTAATATCAAAAGAGTAGACAACCAGTTCACTACTACTTAGGTGTAACGGGGAGAAAAAGTCTCATACTGTCACAGGAACTTATCACTCTTATTCAACACTCTATAAGTGGGTGAAGCCCTTATGTGACTCATATAATCATTGACTGAAAACCCCCCACCTACCAAATGTCACATAAGTATTTTTGTATTTATTTGTAATTTTATATTTTTTAACTTATTTAACTTTGCTTCTTCCCTATTGAAATGGCTGGCAATAAATAATTAGCAGTGGGGGAAAAAATAGTAAAGCCACTAATCTGCACAGTCTACACAATTTGCGAGCTCTCCAAACCCTGGCAGGCTCCCATTTTGCTAATGTTTTGTCAAGGGATTTGAGCAATTGCAGACCTGCTGAAAAGAAAAACCAGGCAATAGCATATCAGACACAAAAGTAAACTTAATTCAATGTAACCTGGCTGTTACTCACAAAATGTAAACCCACTGTGTAACCCTGCTGCTAAGTAAAAAAACATCAATGGTGACAGCGTCTTTTAACTGCTTGTTCACCGGAAAATTGTAAAACATATGACGGGAACTGGCAAAGAAGTGGCAGCAAATAACAAAGAGCTCACATGTAGCAGCTCCAATGTACACTTGTTTTGAGACCCGATGGTTCCAGTGACTAAACTGTATATCCAAAACAGCTCCCTCTGTAACAATGTCTTATTTATGTCGCCTCCGCAACATGATGGTAAAATATGATCAATGGCCATTGTTCAAGTCTCTCATAGACTTGTTACTGTAAAGTCTATATATCTTGAGAGTATAACCTTGGCACACCAATCACACCTGAAGTCTCTATTATTTTTCTGAAGTCTCTTTTATTTGAATAAATCACAGATAATTTACTCACAGTCAGATGTTCAGAAGTGCTGCCCCAGGGCACAGAGACTCCATAATTCTGAGAGCTGTTTCAGTGGTTGGAGGTGAGAAATAGTTGAGCAGATAGAAGTATCTCAGAGCTGGGTGACTGGAATGTGCGATATCTCATTAGGGAGGAGATAATTTCAAGGTAAAAAACCAAGTTCGTTGCAGGGAGTTTCAGCAGGACAGAGCAGTCAGAAGTAAGATGGTGAATACCTCATGTCTGTAGCAAGATGTTGAAATGCCTCATGGCTGAAGGGACAAAGAGGATAGGAAGCCTCAGGGAGGAGCAGGTAAAGACCAATGGGGACAGAGCCTGCCATCGGGTAGCAAGGGGTGGTCCTAGAGGATGACTCTCGATTGGAGGGAAAGGTCATACCTGGCGGACCTCTCAGGACAGAGATAGTCAGACTGACCAGGAAATGATAGCAAGTAGACACAGGAGCCAAGCTTGGCTGAGAGGTCTGAGCAGCCTCACAACCAGTGGTAACCGTTCTTATACAGACAGACAAGTGTGGTTGCATTGCCTGTGAACTACATTACGCACAATGCCTTGCTCACATATCTTTGCAGAGGAAACTGCAGCAGTGAAAGTCCTTAGATATGAGAATAACAGTAAAAGCATTTACACACATTTTAGAATCACATTATAAACTAGTGCAAGGCTGTCAGAGGAGAGAACAGCCATACAAACCAAGTCCTTGAACTTGTGAGAATATTGTACACAATGCTGGACAAGAGGAGCTTCTACATGGTGTGTGGAAATCCGAGACTGGTGTTCAGTCATCCTCACATGCAGAGACCTTCTGGTTTTACCAACATAAATCTTGTTACAAGGACATCTTCTTAAATAAATGACATTAGTGGCCTGATAGGTCGTATGATGTTTCAATTGATATGTCTTCTTGTCCACACTAATTTAAAAAACTACTGGCCTGTATTGTTACTGAACAGGTTTTACAATTCGGCTTATTACATTTAAAGTGTCCATTTGGCTACTTATCAACCACCACTACTTCATGTTTCATGGCCAATTGTGCAGGACTTAGTAATTTTTTAAGATTTCTAGAGCGAGAAAAAGCTATCCATAAATGATGGTCAGTAAAGGCTAGGTGAGTTCTCATAATATCCCAGTGTTGGAGTGGAGGAGTAGCCTAGTGGTTTGTGCAGCGGACTCTGATCCTGGGGAACTGGGTTCAATTCCCACTGCAGCTCCTTGTGACTCTGGGCAAGTCACTTAACCCTCCATTGCCCCAGGTATGAATAAGTACCTGTATATACTATGTAAACCACCTTGAATGTAGTTACAGAAAGGCAGTATATCAAGCCCCATTCCCCTTATCATTCCAGATATAAGCCTCATTACAAAGATTACTGTCAGATCTATAGATGCAGGTTGGTGTTTACCCTGTAACAAAAGGTCCCTGTCATTATATTTGGCACATTGGTAAGCTTGCCGTAACACCTTCAGAGGGTAATTTCTTTGAGGTTGCAGTGAAATCTACTAGCTTGTGACTTGAAATCTTGATCCAAAGTGCAGATGCGGCGAAACTGCAAAAATTGTGAAAAAAGCAAACTTTCACATACTGATCTTGGATGACAACTATTGAATTCCAATATAGTATTCTTGTCAGTTGGTTTCACAAACACTTTGGTCAAAAAACTGTGGTTGACAAATTGTATATCAAACAGAGCGAAGGGCGACTAAAATGATAACAGGGATGGGACAACTTCCCTATGAAGAAAGACTAAGGAGGCTAGGGCTTTTCAGTTTGAAGAAGAGACGGCTGAGGGGAGACATGATAGAGGCATATAAAATATTGAGTGGAGTGGAACAGGTGGATGTGAAGCGTCTGTTCACGTTTTCCAAAAATACTAGGACTAGGGGGCACGTGATGAAACTACAGTGTAGTAAATTTAAAACAAATCGGATAAAATTTTTCTTCACCCAACGCATAATTAAACTCTGGAATTCGTTGCCACAGAACGTGGTGAAGGCGGTTAGCTTGGCAGAGTTTAAAAAGGGGTTAGACGGTTTCCTAAAGGACAAGTCCATAAACCACTACTAAATGGACTTGGGAAAAATCCACAATTCCAGGAATAACATGTATAGAATGTTTGTACATTTGAGAAGCTTGCCAGGTGCCCTTGGCCTGGATTGGCCACTGTTGTGGACAGGATGCTGGGCTTGATGGACCCTTGGTCTTTTCCTAGTGTGGCATTACTTATGTACTTATCCAAAAACTGAATATCATCTCCCAGAGCATAAAAACATCGTCAATGTAGCATCGCCATAGAAGAACATTAGATTTAAAAGGTGGGTTTCAAAATCTGCCTCAGGAATTCGGGTACAGCTGCAACTGAAAGAGAAACAAAGATGCTACACGGCATTAAAAAAATGGACACTGCAGTGATCAAACTTTAAATGCTCCATGGCAGGAAATGACATCATTCAAACAGTAATACAAAATGTGCAATCTAAACAAATTTTGATTAGGTGATAATAAGATAAGGATGAATATAGAAAATAATCCCACTTTATACTAAAAGAATAAAATCCTCTCAGCCATGGTATCAGGCCGGTTTAAAATTATGCAGACAACAGGTGCGTAGAGCAGAGCGTTTGTGAAGAAAAAATAATTCAATGGAATTGAGAAATAATTGTAAACAATGCCAGAACTTAGTGGAGAGTTTCACTTGGAAAACAGGGACCCCTTTGCATTTATACAGTTAAGCCATTATGTTAACTCATTACCTAAAAAAAGATTTTATCAGTAACAGTGTGGGAATGTTTTAATACAATGTTCGTGCTTGATGCGCAGGGTAAGATTCCGTCAAAGTATTTCCACGCTCATTTAAGAGACCATTTACAATCAACAGACTTCACCCGGATGGCGCAACAATGGACTAGAGAATTGGCCTTCTCGGTAAATCCAGAGAGTATCAAGAACACCTTGATAGGTACTTACAAACTGACAGAAAACGCTTGTTGATGGGAACTACAGTATAAGTTTATGTTCCGTCTACATGTGTCGCTGAGAAGAGCGTTCCGGGCCACTCTGCGAGATTCAGACACCTGCCCTAAGTGTGGGAAAGCTAATGCAAATCTGGGCCACATGGTTTGGACCTGTCCAGGTATTCAGAAGTTTTGGAGACTTTTATCGTTGCATGTTTCCTCAATGTGGGGAATTTGGTGGCGTATTTCCCCAGGACAGTTGTTTGGTGATTACAACACACGGGGGCTGGCACGGTCCGGCTCTCGTTTGTTCCTACATAAAGCTCTGCTGATGGCAAAAAAAATAATTTTACAACTCTGGTTGACTTCGGACTTTCCAACAGTATCACAATGGCGCTCGTTGATGATCTACATGTGTTCATTTGAACGTAGTGGTATCTCTGATCTTGCAGGATCCAAGGGAGACAAATTCTGCTCAGTTTGGGCACATTTTTGGGATACCTTGACTCCAGTAGCTCCTAGTAGAGTGTTAAATTCCTGAGGTGGGGGGGAGGGAGGGAGTTTGGGGGGGAGGGAGAGAGGTGGAGGGGAGGGAGAAAACGCTACAAAATGTTGATTAATGTTATCTGAACTGAACAAGGATATGTTTGGTATTGTACTATATCTCTGTTATGATAAGCACTGCCTTGTTTTGTGTATTCATGTCAATAAACATGAGTTAAAAAAATTAGCTAAGATCTCGTATTTTTCGAAACAAATACAAGCGGCATCAAATTCATCTAAACAATTATTCTTTATAATGAATCAACTGACAAGTAAACCTAAACTGGCTATCAAAGAGTGTTTTATAGAGTCCAAAGTTTTGGCCAAATTCTTCTTATTTAAAATAGACACACTAAGAGCCAACTTGATTAAGTTAGCAGTACCAGAGACGATATGTACTACATTATTGCAAGAACAATGGACTACATTTGAGATTCCACCTTCAACCTCTTTTTTAATTACTATCTCACAACTTTCACTAACTTATAACTCATTAGATCCAATACCATCACCCTGATTAAAAAACTCCTTTCTAGAAGTGCAAACTTATCTTTATTCGATCATTACTAAAAGCCTCATAGAGGGACTAGTCCCCCAAGCTCTTAAAGAGGCTTTGGTTAGGCCGATATTAAAGAAACCTACATTAGATCCCCAGTCTCCGGGAAACTATCATCCAGTTTCCAATTTACCATGCATATCTAAAATATTGGAAACAGTCATGTTTAAACAACTGCAATCCTATGTTGAGACGAATAATTTATTACACCCCAGATAATCAGGATTTAGAAAAGGTTACAGCACAGAAACGGTTTTAACATCATTTTTTTAAATTAATTTTTATTGTCACCAATGCGATACATAGGCACATCTACAATGTTGCAAGTGGTATCAAAAGCAGTTCCATACAGTAGATAGCCTGAACAGCATCCAATAATAAACAGAGATTTAACAACTTAGGTTTTGTAATCCCATAGACGTATTGGCTTTTTAGATTAACATCATTTTTAAGTGACATTTATTCCTGATTAGAGCAAGGATATATTGCATTAGTTGTTTCACTAGATCTGTCCACAGCTTTCGATCTGATAGATCATACTCTACTATTACAACAGTTAAAGGAAATTGGGATTTCAGGTACAATTTATAACTAGTTTGCTTCCTACCTTACAAATTGTTTGTTCAAAGTTACTCAAAACCAATCTACCTCAAATTCATACTTCAGTTTGTGTGGGGTACCACAAGGATCAGTTTTGTCTCCTATGTTATTTAATTTATATGTTATCCGCTTATGAATAAAAACTAATACCTGAAGATTGGATAAGCAATGAAAGCGGACTGACTTCCTTCTAATTCATTATGTGAAGGCAATAAACATTGATCTAACGCAAATACAAAACTGTCTTGAGAAGGTGGCTGACTGGCTAATAAAGCATAAACTAGTATTGAATCCAGAAAAAACGATAACATCATGAATAACGGGTTCGGGACCTATTCCAACTTTAATACCAATTCTGTTTGGCAAACAAATACCTACGGTACAATCATTTAGATACCTAGGTATTATTATTGACTCCTCTTTATCTTTTAATGAGCAAATTTCCGATGTGACAAAGAAATCTTTTATCAACTATGTAAACTACGCTCGATCAGAAATTCCTTAGATAAACCATCCCTGCATACTTTAATCTATGCCTATATTCTATCACGTTTAGATTATTATAATATAGTGAATACAGGTCTTTCAAAACTGAATTTAAAACGCCTACAGATGATACAAAACACTGCAGCTCGTATCATCTGTAGAGCATCAAAATATGATAGGATTACTCCACTACTATATCAATTGCACTGGCTACCAATGGAAGCAAGGTTAAAATTTAAAGTTTTGACACTAACACATAAAGCTTTTTATTCACTCAGTCCATCATATTTGTCTAACCTTATTATCCCCTATACTCCAACTCGGACACTTCGGTCGTTGACAGATAATAGACTTGTAATTCCTTCTCCATCTAAAGCTAGATGGGAATCAACACGGACATCGGCATTTTTCTTTCTAGCCCCGTCTCTTTGGAATTGTCTTCCTAAAGAACTTAGGCTTGAGGATTCTTATACTCATTTTCGTAAAGTTTTAAAAACATATCTTTTTTGAGAGTCAGTTGAAACAAACATTTAAAACAGAAATAAAGGATAAACTAAGAAAAAAATTTGTAGTTTTGTGTTTTTACTAATGTTTTTATAACTACAGTCTGTGAAATCTGCATGTGTGTTGTCTTTTTGTAGTGCTTTCCTATCACAAATGGATTTCAGAGTATGTTTATCTATTGTTTTAATATTATTTTATACTGTAAACCCTTCTGATTTACTTTTGTAATAAGTGACGGTCTAGTAAATGAATAAACAAGTAAATTAATAAACGATAAAAGAAATGATGGAACCCGAGTTCTTGAGGTAGATTTCAAAACATTTCAATGTAATCCACATTGAGAGGGGGAGGTATGTTTTTTTTTTTTTTTTGGGGGGGGGGGGGGTCATTGTAAAACTAAAACTCCATGACCAATCACAGCTGAGCTGTGATCGGAAGCTTGCCCCAGCCATGTGAAAGCAACAAGTGTGACCTCAGACGGTGTCTATTACTGGTGTGGCAGGAAAACAGAGGTCCTCCATCAGAGAGAGTGATTTTGTAGTGCAACACTGCAGCTGCAGCTTTCAGGCCTGCCCCTGTGGCTATATGTAGTGAGGACCCCAGCCCAGCACTGGGAGAAGCAATCGGTACCCACCCGCCAAAAAGCTGCTGGAGCCTGGAGGATTGCCTGGTCCTTTGTGAGCCCAGTGGAACTGTTCTACAGCCCAGCCCAGCCCAGCCAGGTTACAAAAATAAAATCCTTCAAAAATATATTTTGTACTCATATTTAAAAACAACAAAGTGTTTGGCTCCGTTGTTTGAATCTAGATAGGACTGTTAGAGTTGTTGTTGTTGGAATACAATTTTGTACATGCCCCCCCCCCCCAAAAAAAAAAAAATAAAATAAAAATAAAGCAAAACTGTCTTAAATTAAATCCAATAAAATGCTTTAGCTTTGTTTAAATTTAGATATAGGACAGGGATTTTTTTCCCCCTTGGCCTTGCTGTAAAAAGTTGTGATCGAACAAAACTAAAATGGAATTTTGGTCTTTATATTTTGTATTCCAGTAACTACTCCTGTGGGAATTCTGTGCAATGCAAAATTTGCACATTGGGTGGCATGTGCCATGGGGGAGGTTTCTGCACCAGAAGGAGGGTAATCTAAGGAAGCTGGTTTATGAAGCAGCCCCTGGGCATATGAGAGGCCAGCTCTGAGAAATGCACACTGCCACAATCCATTATTTCTGGCAAAGATCCCAGATATAAGTAGAGCATAGCCAACTGTTCAAGGTCATAAACTGGAGCATAGCACATGACTTATACTGCAGAGAATGGCATGAGCTCTAGAGCTAGCCACAAAAGCTAATAAACAAAACAAGCTAGATGTTTTTGTGCTATGTGTTTATCTTTTTGGTCCATTAAAAAAAAAGTCCAATTGAAAAATGCACAAAATCAAGCCATTGGGATGTAGGAGGAGCCAGAATTCTTAGTAGACTAGCCACACAGACATCCCAGAAGAGCAGTGGGACACCGTAGGTGGCACTGCAGTGGACTTCACATAAAGGCTCCTAGGTACACATCTCACCGTTACCCCCCCCCCCCCCCCACCACCACACACACTTATATTGTACGGTGAGCCTTCCAAAACCCACCAAAAAGCCTACTATACCCAACTGTACACCACTACAACAACCCTTATGGCTGCAGGTGTCACCTACATGTGGGTACAGTAGGTTTTTGGTGGGCTTTGGAGGGCTCACACTTTCCACCACAAGTGTAACAATTAAAGCGGGATATGGGCCTGGGTCCCCTTCTCTACAGTGCACTGCACCGACCACTAGACTACTCCAGGGATCTGCTTGCTGCTCTAAATAGGACTGGCTGTAACATCTGAGGCAGTCAAAAAGGCTGGTATGTGTTGTTTCTTTCACATCTTTGAGGGGTAGGAGAGGGTCAGTGACCACTGAAGGAGTCGTTCTTTTATTCCTCCAGTAGTTATCTGGTCATTTAGGGCACTTTTTTGTGACTTAGTCATTATTAAAACAGGTCTAGCTCAAAACTTCTTAGCTTTAGTCCTGGACATTTTTGTTTTGCTCTGTTATGGCAGAAAAATGTATTAGGAACACCCTAATCCCGCCTCTAACACCCCCACCCCCCAACACACATCCTTGAGATTTCGATGCAGTGCAGACAAATTGCATAGATAAACGCAATGGTGCACTGATATAAGCGCTGCCTTCTGCTATTTCCGGAAACCTTCTCTGAATAGTGTTCCACCTACATGGGAAGCTGTTTAGAGAACGTTTCTGGGGCAGGCTGAAGGCAGCGCTTACATTGCTGATGCTGCCAGTGGGCCTGAAAGCTTTGAAGCCTGCATAGCAGGGCGAGGGTGGAGAGAGGAGGGAAAGCAATATCAGACCAAAGGGATGAAGAAAGGATGATGCAATGCCAGACAGAAGGGGAAGGGGGGTGGAGAGAGATGCCAGACCACAGGGGAAGGGGAAAGGGGGGTAGAGAGAGGAGGAAAAGTGATGCCAGACCACAGGGGAAATAGAAGTGGAAAGGGGGTGAAGAAAGGAGGGAAAGCGATGCCAGACCACAGGGAAAGGGAGATGGAGAGAAGTGGGAGAGCGATGTGATGCCAGACCACAGGGGAAGGGAAAAGGGGGGAAGGAGAGAGAGAGAGAGATGGCAGATCTCAGGGGAAGGGGAAAAGGATGGAGAGAGGAGGAAGAGCAATGCCAGACCAAAGGGTAAGGAGGAAACGAGAGCAAGGATGAAGAGTTGGGAAAGAGAGGGGGGCAGGGAGGGGAGAGAGAGAGAGGTGGGATGTATGAGGAAGGGGAGACTGGGAAAAAGCTGGATTTGGGGAGGGGGAGAACAAAATGCAGTATTATGGGGCAGGGGAGAGAAGAGGGAGAGATGCTCCCCCTTCTTTCTCCCTCTCTCCTGCACTCCTACCTCAGGGCTAGCAACATGGAAACTGGGGGGGGGGGGGGGGGGGAGGGAGGGATGAGGACACAGAGGGCAGATGCTGAACATGGGGGGGAATAGGGACAGGAACATAGAGGGGAGGTTATGGACAAGAGAGATAGGGAGCCAGAGAGAATGATGGTGAACACGAAGAGAGAAAAAAAGTAAAGTAGACAGGAGATACTGGAAAACAGAAGATAGATGGGGATGGGGGTTGGGAACAGCGAGAGGAGAGATAAAGATGGAATGCATCATGTAAAAAGGAGAGAGGAGGGCACAGTCTGGATAAAGTAGTATTGTAGCTATTGAAGCTGTGGTAATAAAGAGAAAATGAAAATGAAGTGATCTTTTATTGGACTATTTTTCAGGGGCGTAGCTACGGGTGGGCCTGGATGGGCCGAGGCCCACCCAATTTAGCCTCAGGCCCGCCCGCCCGCTCGCCCACCCAGAGGCAGAGTCCGTCCGTATCTTCGAATCCTCGCCCGCAGCGACGAACTGGTGGGCGGGGCACCAGTGCGCCACTCCAGTAGTAAAAGCAGCAAGCCGGCAGGTTTGAGTCTGTCCTTCACTTCCCTGCCCTCTCTGCGTCCTGCCCGCCCAAAGGAAATGACATCAGAGGAAGGCGGGATGCAGAGAGGGCAGGGAAGCGAAGGACGGAGGTGAACCTGCCAGCTTGCTGCTTTTACTACTGGCGCCCCACCCGCCAGTTCGCCGCTGCAACCTCGGGAGTGGAGTGCAAGTGAGTTAGCCTATCAAGTCCACTGTAAGGAAGCCATTTGGTAACTCTCTGTTTCTACTCCCCCGCGCAGCCGTCACTGTTCATTCAAAACACAGCAAGCAAACCTGTGAGCTGCTGCATCCACGTTGTCGTTCTTTGCCAAGAGAGATGAAAGATGCTGCGAAGGGGGGGGGGGGGAAGACGCTGGATAGAATGGGGAAGGGGATGGAAAGAAACAGGATGGGCAGGGGAGAGAGGAGAATTGCTGGACAACAGGGATTGATGGAGGGGACAGGGGAGAGAGGAAATTTGCTGGAGATGGATGGAGGAGAAGGCAGGGGAGAATGGAGAGTTGCTGGACATGGATGGATGGAGAGGAGGGCAGGGGAGAGAATAGAAATCGCTGGACATGGAGTGGAGGGCAGGGGAAGGAGGAGAATTGCTGGGGATGGATGGAGGGGAAGGGGAGAGAGGAAATTTTCTGGATATGGGTGGATGGAGGAGAGGGCAGGGGAGAATGGAGAGTTGCTGGACAGATGGATGGAGGGAAGGGGAGATGTGCTGGATATGCAGAGGGTTGAAGCGAAGGAGAGAGGTGCTGGACATGTAGGGGGGCTGGATGAAAGGGAAAGAGGTGCTGGACATCTAGTGGGGGCTGGATGAAAGGGAGAGAGATGCTGGACATGTGGGGGGGGGGGGGGGCTGAAGGAGAGGTGCTGGATATGCAGATGATGGCTGAAAGGAAAGGAGACAGATGTGGACCTGCAAGGAGGGCTGGAACAAAGGGAGAAAGGTGCTGGACCTATGGGAGGTGTTAGAGGGAAGGGAGAGAGGTGCAGGGAGAAAGAGCCAGATGCATAAGGGGAAAGAGAGGAAGAGAAGCTGGTTGGGGGGTGGGATCAGAGAGGAGAGGGACACATTGGTGTGTGTGGAGGAGGGAGAAAGGGGACATAGGGAAGTATACAGATACAGAAGGGAGATGATGGGCATTAGGTGGGAGCATGGGGACAGGGACACAAATGTGAGATGCTGTATGGGGATGGCACATGGGCACAGAGGGGTAATGCCTGACAAGGGGGGGGACGGAGATATGGAATAGAGATAAAATGCTGGACACTGGAGAGGGGGGGGGTATATGGACATGGGGGGGGGGAGATACCAGACAAGGGGGAGAATAGGAACACAGAAGGGATATGCTGGGCATGGGGTGCATAGGTGCACAGAGGAATGATGATGGATGAGGGGATATGAACACAGGTGAGATACTGGACAAGGAAATGTAGGAAAACAGAGATGGGAGATGGATGATGGACATGGAGAAAGAAGAAATTTCAAATAGACAGGAGACCCTGGCAAGTGAGTTAAGAGAAGACAGAGGGAAGCAGAAACCAGAGACTGGGACGAATATGATTTGAGAAATAAAATGACCAGACAACAAAAAGGTATAACAGTTATTTTATTTTCAATGTTGTGAATATAATATGTTGGATTTGGAATGTACATCTTGCCAAAGTTGATGTTAAACATAGCTAGGAAAGGACCCCAAAGTCCATTACCAGGCTGCGCCTTCAGCTTCCAGCATGCAGGCTTTCTATGGCCAAGGAACCAAGCACAATTGCCCTAGTTGCATCCCCTAACACCATCCCTGGCATGTGCCATCTTTATATTTTGCACAGGAGCAAATGCCTTTCTTGTTTCTCTGGTGTTGTACTAGATGCAAGGTCTAGTTTCTTGGGGTTTCCGTTTAATTTATATTTCTAGAGTTTGTGGTCACTTATTCTGTATTTGGCATTTGTGTCCTGTATGTGTGACTGAAGTATTCTGTTAGCATGAAGTTTCCATGTAGCATTCTGTAGTAATTTGGCTTGTTCAGTTTTCCTAACATAGTAACATAATAGATGACGGCAGAAAAAGACATGCACGGTCAATCTAGTCTGCCCACGATAAACTCATATGTGTATACCTTACCTTGATTTGTACCTGTCTTTTTCAGGGCACAGATCGTATAAGTCTGTCCAGCAGTATTTCCCGCCTCCCAACCACCAGTCCCGCCTCCCATCACCGGCTCTGGCACAGACCCCGTATAGGTCTGCCCTCCCCTATCCTAGCCTCTCAACCACCAACCCCTCTTCCCCCCGCCACCCAATTTCAGCTAAGCTTCTGTGGATCCATTCCTTCTGCACAGGATTCCTTTATGCCTATCCCACGCATGTTTCCTGATAAATGTATTTGTATTTTAGGGCCATACTATAATATTTAAGGCACTTCTTTTTCATAGGTAGGATCTTTGTTTTTGGAAGTTAGTGTTGGCATAGTAGCATTTGCTCTAGGTTCTGAGTGACTTTTGTTTTATAGATTTTTTAAAATTAATTTATAATATGTCTGTAATTGAGATTACACTAGCAACCATAATTTCTTTGTATGATGAGTTTTAAGGAGAATTGTCCTTGCTGTGCTCTGTATCCATTGTTGTTGGAGGGCCAGGAGGTTCTCTGGATACAGAATGTGTTTGGCTTCAATACCATATATGTGTTGGAGGACTATGGTTCAATGGGGCTGAATAGTTCAGTCTATTGTACTTCCCTTAGCTCTCAATTGGCCTGCAGCCACTGAAGCCTGCACTGCAACCCTCATTGAAGTTATGGGGAGTGTGGTAGGGACAGAGCATGGGTGCATCAGGTTGCTGTTTTTTCTCTTTCAAAAAAGTTGGCAAATCTAGTGCCCACCCATCCAACCTGTTGGCCCACCCAAAAATTGCCTTCTGGCTACGCCACTGCTATTTTTAATGTTCATGAAATTGTTTGCCTGCTTTCTCAGCAATTGTTGGGGGATGAAGCTCCAGATGCTCCATATGAATTGGAAAGGGCACACAGGTCTTTGAGGGCCCCTTCTCCAAAGAAGCCAAGGGATGTGGAGGGGCATAATCGAAAGGCGCCGGCCATCTCTATGGGCGGCCATCTCCGGTGCCGCAAGCGGGCGGAGCCAACCGTATTTTTGAAAAAGATGGCCGGCCATCTTTTTCTTCGCTAATATGGTTGGGCCCAGCCAAATGTTAGAGTTCACCGGGTTTGAGATCGCCGGCATCAGTTTTCGGCCATAATGGAAAAAAATGCCGGCGATCTCAAACCCGGCGAAATCTAAGGCATTTGGTCATGGGAGGAGCCAGCATTTGTAGTGCACTGGCCCCCCTGACATGCCAGGACACCAACCAGGCACCCTAGGGGGCACTTCTAAAAATTAAAAAAATAAAAATAGCTCCCAGGTGCATAGCTCCCTTCCCTTGGTTGTTTAGCCCCCCAAATCCCCCCCAAAACACACTCCCCACAACTCTACACCATTACCATAGCCCTAAGGGGTGAAGCGGGGCACCTAGATGTGGGTACAGTGGGTTTTGGATTTTTTTGGAGGGCTCAACATTTACCACCACAAGTGTAACAGGTAGGGGGGGGGGATGGGCCTGGGTTCATCTGTCTGAAGTGCACTGCGCCCACTAAAAACTTCTCCAGGGACTTGCATACTGCTATCAGGGAGCTGGGTATGACATTTGAGGCTGGCATAGAGGCTGGCAAAAAAGTGTTTTTTTGTTTTTGTTTTTTTGGTGGGAGGGGGTTGGTGACCACTGGGGGAGTAAGGGGAGGTCATCCCCAATTCCCTCCGGTGGTCATCTGGTCAGTTGGTACACTTTTTTGAAGCTTGGTCATGACAAAAATGGGACCAAGTGCCGGCGAAATACTCATCAAGCCTGGCTTTTTTTTTTCCATTATCAGGCGAAGCCGGCCATCTCGTGAGCATGCCCCCGTCCCGCCTTCACTACCCTACCAACACGCCCCTTTGATGTTTCACCGGCTCCGGGATGGAAAGCAGTTGAACCCGGCCAAAATCAGCTTTCAATAATACCGATTTGGCCGGACTCAGGAGATCGCCGGCCACCTCCCGATTTGTGTCGGAAGATGGCCGGCATTCACTTTCGAAAATAAGGATAGTGACATAGTGGTTCGCTTTGCCCGATATGTTTGCTGATAAGGAATTTCTATTTAAGTGTACTCACAAACTTACCTCCTTTGTTTCAAGATGTGGAAGTTCAGCTATTCCAGAACCTGTTTGCTTTCACACTAGCTAAGTGTCGGGGCCTCAAGCAGACCATCAAATATAAGTGTAGCTTTCCCTTTGCACCTTGTTTTCCTTTGGCGGGAAAGCTATGTAAGGTTCGCACATTGGAAGAAGCTCGCCAGAAGCTTATGGAAGGAGGGTTTTCAGTGCCACCAACTTCAGTGTCTTCTTTTCAGTCATCCTCTCGACCAAGGCCACCAAGGAGTCGGAAGGCCTCGCCTAGAATGCACAATAAGTGTTGATCTGCTTCACTCTACTTGACTGGACTTTGTTGTACTTTGTAGTCGGGGTTTTTCTATTTTAGTGCACTAGCAGTTTTGATGTTTTTTCACTGTTGTGCATCAAGAGGGGCTTTGATATGCTCAGTTTCCTGCTCATGGGGGGATAGTATTTAACTAGCTATGTTTTTATTCTTGCTGTAACTGGGGCTTGGGGGCAGGAGTTGGGTTTCTTAAGTCTTGAATGAGCTCTCAGGTTTTGAAATTGGGAGTAGGTTTTCTGTTTGTTTTTGTTTTTTTGTGGGGAGTGGAGGTAGGGGTTGGCGGGTCAGGGGTTTTTCAGCTTGGGGATGGTTTGTTTTGTTACTGGGGGTATGGTGGGTTGTAAAGCAATATGTCCAGTTGCTGTTATATTTTTGGGCTATGTTGGCTATGCCTCCCTCTTTGCCTTCCTTATCAGCGCTTTGCATTTGACTTGACATTCCGTATGCTGTTTCTTATTATTTTCAGTCGGTTCCTTCTTCCATTTTCTGAAGGATTTTCTTTTAGCTCTAATAGCTTCCTTCACCTCACTTTTTAATCATGCTGGCTGTCATTTGGTCTTCCGTCCTCCTTTTTTAATACGTGGAATATATTTGGCCTGGGCTTCCAGGATGGTGTGTTTGAACAGCATCCACACCTGATGTAAATTTTTGTCCCTCAAAGCCACTCCTCTGATAGAGGATTTTGGCAGAAGCCACTCCTCTAAGTTTGATAGAGGATTTTGGCAGAAATATGACACACTCACCTACGAAGGGACTCCAAAGAAAATTTTTTAGGATTATTCGGCAACTCTGCAGGAGAGAAGGTGCCGCCACTTTTTCCGATTTGCAATAAATAATCTTAAGAGGAAAGCAAGTGAGGTTCCTTTTCCTATATCCGGCGCTGCTTAAAGCTTACCATCAGGGAAAATAGAACACATTTTCAGCCCCGACTGCAGCCCAAAAATATATGTTTCTTCCCACAGTAAGTCAGTGAGGAATGTTACCCGACTCAAAAACTGCAAAAAGAGCAAGGTTTGAAGCAATTAAAATGAACGTGTACCTATGCTCACAATGTAGTAATGTTAAGAATGCTGTTTTTGAAATATGGTATACTGCTGATTATTCTTTCTGGGATGGGTGGGTATATCTCTCTATATATAAAACACACCTCCAACGTTCTAATGAAGCCTCCACAAGTCCCAATGTTCTAACTGCATGGTGGTGAAACCACAATTTGCCCATGAGTGTTTGTCCCGCCCTCGTGTCAAACGTGATGATGTCGAGGGCGGAGCAATGGCACTCAACCAATCGCAGGGGCAGACATCGATATACACCACAACGAGCCAGGCAGGGGGAGGAGTAGGGAAACACGCTCCGCGTTTCTCTACTCCTCTCCCTGCCTATGAAACAACTCACAGAGCCCCCCACCTCCGTGCAACACCCAAGCCCCTCCATGCCAGCGCATCACACAAGCCCTCCCCCCCCGACGCAACACCCAAGCCCCTCCCCCCGCCCTACCAGAACAAAATACCCACTGACACAATGTCTCCGCAAACTAACACAAGTTGCCTACCACTCGAAACAACCCCACAAACACAAAACGCACCCTGCGTAAAACCACAAAAACACTAACACTCACACAGACACACACGCAATCAGCCACACACAGACAGCATCTCTCCCACTGACACACACACATGTCCGGCACGTAACAGATGACTCTCGACCAGGTTACAGGCAGGACGAACCAGAGCACCCGGCCAGCGGAAAACACACAATTAAGCACGAGACTCCAACAATACTGCACTGTTAACACACGCATGCGAAAAACATCGCTTAACAACGGAATTCCTGCCAAGCATATTTTAATAATTGCTTTATCAATATTTGACTTCTCTGCTTCACGTGTTCCAGAATACGGGCGCAACACTTACAGCTTCCCTAAAACCGAACCGCCGCAAGTCCTTCCACGAGTCAAAACCATGATTTACAAGCTAAGGGACCCTTAACGACACACAACAATCATTCCTTTAAAAAAAACAAACTGCCCACTTTACTCATACAACGATCGGAAGGAGAGTAAAATCGCAATGCAACATCTGAATTACAAAAAAACGACTGCTAAAAAGTAGCATTGAAAAAAACAAACTGCAGTCAACAGGATGTCCTTAGCTTTCACATTGTGGATAGAAATGCACCATATAGATCTCTCCTCTCCATTTTCACTTCCATTACCTTACTTCCTTGGTACTTTCTTAAAAAACAAAAAAAAAAATTGACAATAATACAACTTACATACATACACAGTAATAATTATGCCCAAACATCAAAGAAAATCTCACCAACAAATGGCTCAAATGGTTGTGTTAAGTGATGCACAATTTGACTGTGGTCACCCCATTATGACCCTAGCCTTGCACACTCTCATTCACACAGACACACACACAAACCCTTACACTCTCTCTCTCACACAGACACACACACACTTTCCCTGTAACACACACACACAAACACACACAGACACACACACACTTACACTCTCTCTCACACACACGCGCACTCTGTCACACAGACACACACACACACGGCTCAAATGGTTGTGCTATGCTATGTAAAATTTCACAGCTATCTCTTCATTTTGACCCTAGCCTTGCACACTCTTTCACACAGACGCAGAAACACACACAAACTTACACTTTCTCTCTCACACACACACACGCGCCCACACACACATATACACACGCTCTCTCTCACATACACACACACACTTTCTCTGTCTCACACATACACACACACACATACATACATATACATACACTACAAATACAAATTTTTAAAAACCATGGTCTTTGTCTTTTTAAAATGCTTTATATTCATGTAAGCCGCATTGAGCCTGCCATGAGTGGGAAAGCGCGGGGTACAAATGTAACAAAAATAAATAAATAGATAAATAAATGTCAAACAGAAAAAAAAGAAAGAAAAAACCTTGCTAGCGCCCGTTTCATTTGTTTACGAAACGGGCCTTTTTTTACTAGTATTTATATAATTCTCACCTCCAATTCTGAAGCTCACTGTGTGGCAGGGAAACACTGAAGCCCTGTATTGTTCTAGGCTGTCAGCACCACTCACTCTCACTCTCACTCATAGACCCGCCCTCAGCCAACCCCCATCCAGACATAATTCACAACCCCAACGTTCTAATGAAGCCAGAAGCTCCACCCACTTCCGTGCTGGTGTAGACCACTGTTCCCCCATGAGTGTGCCCCGCCCTCGCGTCACAACGTTATGACGTCAAGGGCGGAGCACTGACAGTCACCCAATGGGCTGCAGTGTAGCTCCGCCCTCGCATCAACACGCGATGACGTCGACGGCAGGGCGGTTTGAGGCAGAAGGCACACAAAACTGCGACGGACGCAGGGGGAGGAGCAGGAATACAAAACCACACAAAACCGCGACCCACGCAGGGGGAGGAGTACTCCTTCCCTGCCCCCCTCCTTTGCGCATCACCCAACCCCCTCCCCCCCAAGCACATACTTCCCAAGGAATCGCCATGCCACTCATCAACAGTGCCCACAGGGAAAGCAGCTTGCCAGACAGCATGGAGGAACTGTGAAGGGAGGGAACCTACAGAGACAGGCAGGAAGGGACAGCTCATTGCCAGAGAGCCTCACAGAAACACTGAAGAATCTTTTCTAAACAGAACCGAAGCAGCTCTGTCTAACACAGAAGGAAACAGCAGGAAGGTATGTGCAACATACAAATGGATAGAAAGTGTGACAGCCTGCATCAGGATAGCTTAGGAACCTCTCAGGGCACAGATGGCAAATAGCCTGGTACAGCCAGGCTCCCGGGAAAACCCCCTCAACTACAGAAACCAGGATTACGAGAGCCTGAGGAGCACCTGCCTGACAGAGAAGAAGCTGTTTGAGGATCCCAAATTCCCTGTCTCTCACACATTCTTATCTCTCACACTGTATCACATTCACTCTCTATGTGCCACACAGTCACTCACACACTCTCTTGGTCTCATACACTCAGTCTCACAGACAGTCTGTGTGTCACACACACTCTCGCACACACTGTATCTGGGTGAAACACACTCTCTCTCACACTGTGTCTCACAATCGCACTTGCACACACTCATTCTCACACACACTCTCTCTCTCTCACAAACTTGCACCCAGACTCAGTCTCTCTCACATACACTCAGGGCCGTGCTGATGCGGTAAGCGCCGCAGGGGGGCACTTGCCTTCGAGGGGCGCCACTGCCCTGCCGTCCATCTGCTCACTTGCAAAATCTTTCACCTGAACTTGTGATTCTCCTATCTCCGCTGCCCTCCCCTTTTCATGCAAAGGAGCAGTATTAATTGAGGAAGGCTCTTCAAGTTACATGAGAATACAACCAGATTGCTATTTATGCTTCGGTTTGGGGCTAGCTCCTCAGTCAGGGTGAATTTCAGAGCTTGAAACAGCATTCAAATTAAAGAGAACCTGAAATTTTAAAAGTGCTAAAAATAAGTTTAAAAAGCATTTGCCTTAAATCTAATTGCAGAATTGAGGTGCTGGGAGTCTGTACTTGGTTGTCATATGCTCAGATTTGTTTAAATCATATGCAAATTAGTCCGGTGTTTTCACTAAACATTCCCATGAGTGTCTGTATGTTAATCTGCATTCAAATAGAGCTCTCTTATTGGATGATCAGCTTCTGTTAAGAAATCTGCCCGGGAAGTGAACAGAGTGAGAGCTGTCCTTTGCCAAGAGAGACATCCAGCTGTGACTTCCTGTGTTTGTTGACTGAAGTTATAAAAGAGTGCCTGATTGTGGTAAATGAGAAAATATAAGTGAAAAGAGATTGTTGGCGATTGAAGTTTCTCTAGTGAGAAAAAGATCTGAATATTTCAGGATTACTTGAAGTTTATGAAGAATAGAAAAGGGTGAATTTCAGTTTAAGAGTGTTTAAATCCTGTAAGCTATATAAAGGCTAGGTAGATTTAAGTGACTGTAAGCAAGGAAACCTTAATATTTGATCTGAAATAAATATTTGATCTGAGATAGTTGATCAGAGATAAATGTTTGATCTGAATTATATCCTTTGGTGCAAAGGAGATTAGAATGCAATAGAGTATTTCTTTCTGTTTACCAGTACAGTCAAATAATTCCATTCCACTTAAATAATTTTTTGTTATATATATGAGGGAGTAGTATCTGGATTTATTGTAAATCAAATTGATTCCATTCACAGGAATTCATATTCACCTTCATGCATTCATCCGATATTATCTTTTAAGGATGAAGTTTTATTTTATGTTCACTCTGTCTCTTGTGAGCTGAGCACAGTTAGTTTCCTCGGCTGGCACGACTACATATTAGAGGTATTTTGATACTGTGTGAAGTTTTACCACAGACGGGTGACATATATAAAACATTCTCCTTGGATAGGATGTGATATGTGAAAATACATTTTGCTTTAATGAAATTGCTAAACTTTAGAGTCAGAGACTTATCAATGAGGGATAGGAAATACTGCTGGGCAGACTTATACGGTCTGTGCCCTGAAAAAGACAGGTACAAATTCAAGATATGAGTTTATCTTGGGCAGACTAGATGGACCATGCAGGTCTTTTTCTGCCGTCATCTACTATGTTACAGTGCTATTTTTTCCTGAGGTCCGGCTTACTTGCCTGCTCCCTTCTGTTCCTGCTCTGCTGGATGGGGGGGGGGGGGGGGGGGGCGCCAACCGATAGTCTGCAGGGGGGCACCAGAGACCCTAGGCACGGCCCTGCATACACTCTCTCAAACATACACACTCCGAGGAAAACCTTGCTAGTACCCATTTCATTTGTGACAGAACAGGGCCTTTTTTACTAGTATACATATATTTTACTAAATGTCTTCATTTAGTTTAGGGGAAGGAGTGGGGAGAAGTTTAGTTAGGGTTTGGATTTGTTTTGAAAGTTAAACTTGAACCAGAGTATTGTGTATTTGCTTGTCTACTCAATTCTTTAATAAAGGATTTAACAAAGTCTGCCCCCATATGTTTATGAGAAAGATCACTGACCATTTTAGTAGCCACCCTCTAGACCAACTCCATCCTATTTCTATCTTTTTGACGGTGTGGTCTCCAGAATTGTACACAGTACCCTAAATGTAGCACCTCAATTTTCCTGCTGACCATTCCTCTCCCTATACACCCCACCATCTTTCTGACTTTTGCTGTTTGGCCACCTTAAGATCATATACAACCACTCCGAAGTCTCGCTCCAATTTCATGCACAGAATTACTTCACCTCCTAAAGCGTACCACTCCCTTGCATTTTTGTAGCCCAAATGCATGACCCTGAATGTTTCAGCATTAAATCCTAGCTGACAGCAGACCCCCTACTCAATAATTAGATTAGCTGAATAATACTAACTGTGACCTGATGTTTTACTTTGCATTGCCATCTAGTTATATTTGTGAAGGTAGATAATATAA
This sequence comes from Microcaecilia unicolor, assembly GCF_901765095.1. Lineage (NCBI taxonomy): Eukaryota > Metazoa > Chordata > Amphibia > Gymnophiona > Siphonopidae > Microcaecilia > Microcaecilia unicolor. The sequence continues at coordinate 388,596,514 of NC_044031.1, read as the reverse complement.
GGGGACGTAGAGGGGAGGTGGGAGTGAGCCAGTGGGAAGATGATCTTCATATTTAAAACTTTGTTTAGTGGAGAGACCACATGATGTGTTGAGCAGAGTGGACGTGCGCTTGCTCCTTTGCAGGGGTCCCGCACCCTTCCTTGCCTAAACCACCGAAGGAAACAATTAGAGGTGAAATCACCCAGATAATCTGGGTGAAGTACATGGACAAATTCCTCTCGCCTAAAGAAAGCTGTATGTCAAGCAAAGGAGTTAAGACAGAGCATGAGCTACTTTGAGGAAGACCGGACAAGATGGCAGCCACAGAATCCCCAGCAGTGCCTGTATTCACACCAGCGGCACCTGTATTCATGGCAGCCCGGTTAAAGCAAATAGCAGCAGCAGTGGGACAAGCTTTAGAACCAAGGCTGGAGAATATTTCAAGTCAATTGGCGAAATTTGAAGGATTACTAGCAGATGCTAACAAGCACACCACTGAGATAGAGAGAATCTCCACACTTGAAGACACAGAGATGAAAGCAGCGCAGCGCCGGAACTAACAGCTCTAGAGAATCAATTGCAAGTAATCGCTGCCCACCTAGATGATATGGCGAATTGTACTCGCAGAAACAATCTTAGAATAGTAGGTCTCCCCGAGTCGTTTCCAGAAGAATCTTTGGGCACACAGAGTGTTGGTTGCATGTGGTCGCCCTCTCTGACAGCGTAGGCCCCCTATGCCTGGAGCGTGCCCACTGAGTGGGGTGCTGCCAGGAGGGAGGCAACCATCCCCATGTAATACTGGTGAAAGTACATAATTATATTCATAAATTGGAAATTCTTAGAGGATTTTGGCAGAAATATGACACACTCACCTACGAAGGGACTCCAAAGAAAATTTTTTAGGATTATTCGGCAACTCTGCAGGAGCAAAGGCACCGCTTTTTCCTATTTGCAATAATCTTAGAGGAAAGCAAGTGAGGTTCCGTTTCCTATATCCGGCACTACTTAAAGTTTACCATCAGGGAAAATGGAACACATTTTCAGCCTTGACTGCAGCCCAAAAGTATATGTTTCTTCCCACAGTAAGTCAGTGAGGAATGTTACCCGACTCAAAAACTGCAAAAAGAGGAAGGTTTAAAGCAATTAAAATGAACATGTACCTATGCGCATAATGTATTAATGTTAAGAATGCTGTTTTTGAAAGATGGTATACTGCTGATTATTCTTTCTGGGATGGGGGGTGCAGGACCCCATCCATCAGGTGTGGTTCTCTCTGGTCCCAACTACTGCTAGATGTGGTAGGACAGATTTGGGTTCCGATTGGGGGTAGTTACTAAGAGGATGGGAGGGAGAGAGGGAAATGTGGGGATTGTATCCAGGAATGAATGGGAAGCACGTGGACAAAATTCTGCAACCTCAGAGCTGAAGGGAATGTACACAGGCAGGTTGATGTGAAGAAATTGTATGGTTTTGCTCCTGGGTGAGGCTGGGCAGAGCAACTAAAGTTTTCTTGTTATGTTAAACTTGTATCTAGATAAAAACACTGAGCAGTAAGCAATCAGAAATTATAAGAATGATCTTTTGGAATGTCTGTGGTATTCACTTGCTCATAAAGAGAACTAAACTTTTAGAAGCGCTAAATCGACATAAAGCAGATGTAATATGCCTTCAAGAAATACGGCTATCCTTAGCTGAGCACAAGAAGCTACAGAGACAATGGGTGGGACAGGTGTTTTGCTCCCCAGCTACAGGGGATGGCTATCTTGGTGTGGAAAACAGTGAAATGCATCACCTATTAATTGTTTCAACATACTATGGGGCACTATGTAGGCGTACTCCCAAAATTTACAAGGAAAAGACATAATTCTAGTAGGGGTCTATGATCCAGTACCCAGAGAGAGAACCTTCTATTCCCAGTTATTACGAGAATGTCAACAATATGCTAAAATCCCCCTCATAGTAGCGGATGATATGAACTCAGTCTATAACCCGGAGCTAGATTGTTCATCCGGGGCATCACTTAAACAGGGAGGCATCACTTAAACAGGGAGGGTCAGGTAGTTACCATCTTTCTGCACTGTGCTGGATCTACTTGATCACATTTTCATGCGCAGTTCATTATTCACACAGGTATTAGGTGCCTCGATTGGACCCAAGGAGATCTCAGACCATGCTATGGTATGGATAGACTTAAGATTCCTCTCCCTATTTCAGGCAACAGACAGGGTAGCGTTCCCCTCTGTGCTTTACGGATCCCCAGACTGTTTAGAGTATTTGCAAAAATACTGGGCTAATTTTGAATATAACAATTGTCAACACATTGAAGACCCAGAGCTGTTTTGGCCCACGAGTAACGCAGTTATGAGGGGGGATAATTATCTCATACATAAGTGCATGCAAAAAAAGATTGGCTCAAGGAGTTATAACACTGGAATATAAATTACACGCAGCCAAAACAACATATGTGGCCTGTTCTACCCCTGAAGCATTTGAAGCGATGCAATCAACCTGTGTGGTTTTAAATATACACCTCCACGAGCGAGCCTCTCATACAATGTATTATAAACACCAGATTTTTCTGCTTTGCTGACAAAGTGGGCGCTCTTCCAGCCCAGGTGGCACACCCATGAGGGGGTCCACACTATATACCCACAATCCACACACGAGCGGGCCATCTCACATCAAAAATAGAAGAAACAGCAGAGGTGTTTCACTTCCCACTTCAAGTGACTATACATTAACCCGGATGAACCCAGGTCAACAACTGATAACATAGGAAATATCTGGAGAACTCAGGTATACCTACATTTTAGGGAGAATTCCAAACACTACTTAAATCGACCTGTAACAGGGAAAGAGATCCAGGAGGTGATTAAGAACCTAAAATTACATTCTTCTCACAGTCCAGATGGCTTCACTGGGGAATATTATAAATTGCTCCAGAATAAATTAGTAAGGCCTCTAGAGGTCTATTACAAATTAGTAGAAGTCCAGATGTTTCCCACATAAGAAAATATGGCATTAGTGTACTTCCAAAGCCAGGCCGTTCACCTGAGTAGCCCAGAAACTTCAGCCCAATCTCTCTAATGAATGCAGATTTGAAAATCTTAGCATGTATCCTGGCTTCTAGATTGGCACAGGATTTATCAGATGTAATCCACAGAGACCAAATGGGGTTTATAAAACGAAGACACTCGGTTATTAATATGCGGAAACTGTCAATGGAGGGAGATTCCTCTTTTGGTGACAAGCCTAGATGCAAAGAGCATTTGACCATGTTTTCTGGCCCTTTCTTTTCGAGACCTTAAACTATGTGGGAGTCTTGGGCTGGTTTTCACAAGCAGTGGGGGTGTGCTTTGTAACAGTCTTGAGTGCAATGCCACTAGGTAATGGTATTCACACCACATCCTTTTCTATTCATTGTGGCACAAGACAGGGGTGTCCACTAGCTCCCTTGCTTTTCATTCCTACATTAGATCCCCTGTTGTGTGTGCTGAGAAAGATTAAGAAGTTGAAGGGAGTGTCTATCCACTCACAAGAGTTGAAAGTTATGGCCTTTGCAGATGATATCCTTTTAACACTCACGGACCCACAAAGATCTTTACCTGAACTATTACAAGTGATCTCCCAGTATGGGCACCTGTCAGGGTTTATATTGAACATGGTTAAGTCACAAGCACTTCCTTCTCACCCACAGCTTTGTCAAGAATGGAGAGGGACCTTTCCTGTTAGTTGGGTTGACTTTAGAATTAAGTATTCGGGGGTCACAATCCCTGCCAATCTATCCCATTTATATGCTATGAATGTTCTGCCACTACACACTGAAACGCACATTGGGACTCTGGAGGGCTTTGCCCGTCTTTCTTTTGGGGCGTGTAGCTCTGTTCAACATTTTAATCCCCTAGTGGCTACATGTATTTTTTTTTTTTCAAATGCTTCCTTTCTACTTAAAAAACAGAGATGAGCTTGCCCTCAGCACCTACTACAAACCTTTTTGTGGCTGGGCAAGACAGCACACATTTCTATAGCTATTTTCTAAAAGCCCAAGTCCTATGGGGGGTTGGGCCATCTAAATGTTAGAAACCTTACCATTGCTTGTGTCATGAGACATATTAATGATTGGTATAGAGGGAAGAATGATTTTTCTGTGACTTCTTTAGAACCTAACCTTTTCAAGGAGATTCAGTGCAGCTGGCACCTTCATACTATTCCGCGAAGTCCACTGATGTTTCTGCAACGCAACCTGTTTTTGAGCTCAGCAAGGTCTACATGGTACTGCCTCTGTTTAATGTCATCATCATTTCTCTCCTTTGGTGACTCCATTTTTATCTGCCATAATCCAGATTTCCCAGCAGGTACCGATTCAAAAGCATTTGCAAGACAGCGGTCACTGGGAATTCAGCATTTAGCGCAGCTTTTGACAAAAGATGGACATTTGCAACCTTCCAAGGAGCTGCGTAAAAGATATGGGCTGCCTTTGATGGACAAATTTGCTTATCTACAACTGGCTCATTACATGCGGAGTCTACCGTGGGTGGACCTCTGTGAGGATGTGCAGATTATAAATGAAGTTCTTATATTAAGCTCTCAGAACCCAGTACCTCTGACCTACCATCACACAATCATAAATACTTACAAGAGTCAACTGAAGGTTTAAACTACTCTAAAGTGGCAAACCAATGGACTCAAGACTTATCTGTGACTATTGCTTCAACTCATATCCAAAGCTGTCTAAAGATGATTTATAAAATCACCTGTAACGCCAGATTGTAGGAATTACAAAATGTACTATCGGAGCATATATTTCTCCTCACAGGGCAGCATTTGCAGAAACCACAAGTCGTCCAAAGTGCCAGCTAACTCCAGAGACACTAGGACATAGGTTCTGGTTATGCCCTGTAATCACATGCTTTTGGAAGCACATTCTACAGTTTATAGACTCTCAATGGGCATATCAGCTAGATTTCTGCCCCCCCCCCCCCCACATTATTTTAAGATTACAAAATACCATCACCACGTTCTCCAGGTTTACTTGGATTTGTACAGCATGCAGTTCTGATAACAAAAAAAAAAACCATCCTACTGCACTGGTGGGAGTTTTCACCTCCTGTGCTGTCTGGCTGGAGAGCTCAGATGACCACGCTTTTGGCAATGGAGCGCAAAGACATTACAGACATATCTTCAGCTCAGGGACAGAGTTTCCAAAGACACTGGGAAAGGTTCTGGACCACATTACAACCAGCAGCCAGTAGTGGAGTACTAAATTGATGCTATAGTGCTTTCTGCTATTTACTTAAAGAGGGAGGGTAGGGAGAGCTGGGTGGGCTGGGTGATTAGTGAAATTTTGCAGTGGTTCCGACATTGTGGGTTTTGTTCTTAAATTGTGGCAATTTGATTCCTCATAATTTTGTAATGTATTTTTACTTACATAACCCAATAAAGAAGATTTTCATTAAAAAAAACAAACTTTGTTTAGTACTGAGCATTTGTATGTTACTGCTTGATTTTAACAAAAATAAATTTCCTATAAATCTTAGCTGCCAAACTCTACCATTCTTCAAGCTTTGCTAGGTCCTCCTCATGTTATCCACACCATTAGCGTTATCTATCCTATTGCAGATTTTGGTACCATCCACAAAGACCTTACCAGACATATTGCTACTAGTTCCTAACTACAGTATCCACAAAGAAAATGAAATATACCTCTGACTTATTAAGACACAGGACAGGAGATGAGAAAGCACATGGAACACACCTCATGGAATTAGGGAAATTTGATAGTATGACAATGGGGGAAAAAAAACTTATCTTCTAGAGATGGATCCTCCACCTGGAAGCTTTTCATGGACTATAATGCTACAAGTTGACTGGGATCTTTGATGCTAAGAGACTTACCACTTTTGCTATGTTCAAATTTGCTTCAACCACTACAAGACAGTATATATTGATCCGTTGCTTTGTACTACTCTCTGGAAGGAGGGGTAAATAAGTGGTAAGGGGAAGGCTTTTTCATGCTCATTCTGTGAATACATAAGTGTCAAAAAAGGTCTGTATTTTTAAAAGAAAATTGGTCCCAGCATCTTCTCTAACCACATCAAGACACCCTTCAAACTGAAGCCAGGTCAGCTCTCCATTGCACATGGTCATACAGCAAGATCTGGCTCGCTCCCTAATTTAGCACTTCTGGCCCCAGATTAGCACCAGAGGATAGAAAGTCAATGCCATCACATAATAATGACAGTCTGTGACCGGTTTAGGGCCCCTCATTGCAGGGTTTGGATGAAGACTTGAAGGCACCCAACCCCAGCCTTAAACTGAACACACAGGAGAGAGCTCAAGTGCTGGGTACAGAGGTTATTTTAGCTTAAGGTACTAGTTGCAATTGTGAAAATCCTTTCCTTAACAGCCTGTCTTGTAGTACTCTGTACACAGAAAACAAATGATCCACAACATCGTTCCCATTTAATAGTTTAATAGGGAATTAAACAAAAAAAAAAAAAAGATGTTTGATGTTCAACCTCTTTGCAGTCCAACTGAAGAAAACAAATGTATTTTACAGAAACACATGCAGGGACTATATACAGAATCTCTCCTTAAATGAGTATCCTCTCACAAAATGCCAGCTGTTTTTTTTTTTTTTTAATTTAAACACCTGGAGAGAGCAACAGTATAACTGTCAGCATTCTGGATAAATCCAGCATGTCCAATGGAGATTTAACATTATAGGCGGTGGGAACTATAAACCAGTCAATAGGCAAAATTAAAAATAAAAATTATGTATGAGGAAATATCAGAGAGGTCCAAACGATGGTCCATTCACAATACAAGCTAAGGTGTTCCCAGTCTCTGAACAACAGATGTCAGATCACAGCTTTCCTGAGAGAGGGGGGAGTGCACCAGGCATACCCCCTGACATTCCTGTGGTAGGCCCCAGAAGAATCTTACAGAAAAAGGGAGGGAAAAAAACAACAACATATTAGATGTTACCACTACTTCACAATCTTGATAGGCTGTCAGCAGTAGTCAAATAAATATATGTGAATTAGCAATGCCTCTTATGTTATAAGATGGTGTGTCAGGCTGGTAGAGAGAGAGAACTAAAAAAAAAAAAGTCTTATGTCATCCAAAGACTGCACTCACAATCAGTGATTAAACTGTTCTGTACATTATACTAATTTTACAGCTTCAAGACATAAAATATACTTTTATGTATCATTAACAAAACTTAAAATGGTTTAGGCTACAAAGAATCTAGATATTCAAATAGATGAAGAGAATCCTATAAACACAATACCATCTCAACCCTTTATGAAATCACCAAAACAGTTTTTTAACCCATTCCATGGACACCCCTAACCAGTCAGGTTTTCAGAATAATCAACAATAAATACGTATGAGATAAATTTACATACAGAGGCACTGCATGCAAATCTGCCTCAGGCATATTCACTGTGGATATCCTGAAAACCCAACTGGTTGTTGGTGTCCTGAGGACTGGGCTTTGAGCCCCTACTCAAAATCCTCCCTCATAAAATTTACAGCATTTTCAAACATTTTCCAGTATATCCTTGACATACAATACTTAAAAAAATATATATATTTAGTCAATTTTTTAATAAAACATGACAATTCACATAAGATATTGTACACACAGTCTTCAAATTATAAGTTACAGTAATAATTAATGAAAGGTAACAAAATTTAACCACCTAACTGTATCACTGTGTACTTAATAAAGTACTATTAAAGGTGAGTTCAAGCGTGCATCAGTAATTCAAGATTTTGTAGTATCACAAAAATTGTCCAAAGGGAATCATAATATCTGGCTATGCGAGAAGTTATGAAAAACAACGGCGTTTGCTGTCTCAGCCACATCTATAAAGGCTTCTTAAATTCTTCAGTAATTCTTCAGTAATTCTACTACAAGCCTCTTACTTGCTAATTTTTTTTCCTTTAGTCTCTCCAGACCATTCCCCACAAGTGGGTATGTGTCCTCCTACCAGCAGATAGGGAGACTGAGAACAAACACAGATGTTCACATATAGCCTTGTGCAGACCCTCAGTATTTTCTATTGACAAAGCCAAGATGGTACAAGGAATAAACCAGAAAACAAGAACAAAAGGAACAACAGTCCCCAGACACCACAGGGGAGAGAGAAACAACCAAACTGTAACAGTCCTAGTCAGGCAATGCCTGTCCAACATATTTTGAGGAATGGTGCTTCTGGTTCTTTAGATTTCTCTCTTGTTCTTTTTCTTGTTTGATTTAGTACTGCTAGAAAAGGTATACAATTCTTCCAGGCTGAGGCCCCCATGAAGCCACCGTCAGAATATGGATAGAACGGGCGGGATTGGGAATGGTCTGGCGAGAATAAAGGAAAGAAAATCAGCAGGTAAGATCTAATTTTTCCTTCCTTGGCATCTGCTCCAGACCATTCCCCATGAATGGGAAGTATCAAAACAGTACTGAACAAGGGTGGGACCCTGCCAACCCCCGGGACAGAATTGTTGCCCCAAAATCTGCCTCTTTCCGCGCCTGGAGATTCAGGTGTAATATTTCACAAAAGAATGCAGCAACGACCATGACACCTACTGCAAGTGACCGCAACTGGAATCAAAGGATGCTCAGCCCACAAAGCGGACTGAGCCCAAGTGGAATGCACCTGCAACACTGATGGCACTAACTTACCACTAAGCAGGTACAAGCGATGGTCTCCTTAATCCACCGGGCAATCATAACCTTGGAAGCTGCTTCACCCAGAGGACCAGCAAAAGCAACAAAAAGACAGTCTGTCTTGCAAAACTCTCTCTATTCGCCACAAATAACACTGGAGAGCCTAACATGACAGATGAAGCTACAATGTAGTAAATTTAAAACGAATTGGAGAAAATGTTTCTTCACTCAACGTGCAATTAAACTCTGGAATTCGTTGCCAGAGAATGTGGTAAAGGTGGTTAGCTTAGCGGAGTTTAAAAAAAGGTTTCGACGGCTTCCTAAAGGAAAAGTCCGTAGACCGTTATTAAATGGGGAAAATCCACTATTTCTGGGATAAGCAGTATAAAATGTTTTGTACATTTTTGGGATCTTGCCGGGTATTTGTGACCTGGATTGGCCACTGCTGGAAACAGGATGCTGGGCTCGATGGACCTTTGGTCTTTCCCAGTATGGTAATACTTATGTACTCCCCTGAAGCCCGATGGCAAAAAATTGGTGGAGAAAGTCTGGTTCACATGGAACATAGACATGACCTTAGGCAAGAAGGAGGGAACTGGCTTCAAAATGACTCACTCCTCCAGGAAGAGCAGAAAAGGTTCCCAACAGGAAAGAGCCTGCAGCTCTGAAACATGCTGTGCCCAAGAGATGGTCACCAAGAAGGCAACTAAGAGAAAGATCTTTCAATGTTGCGGAGAGGCTCGAATGGTGCCTGCAGCAGAGCAGTGAGGACCAAGTTCAAATCCCAAGGCTAGAACAGAGGACGCAAGCACTTGACTTCTTACAGAAAACAGCTCACATCTGGATGTAGCGAAAGGGCCAGTCTCCAAATCGGGACCCAAAATACTGCCAGCACTGCCACCTGTACCTGCAACAAGGAAAGGGATAAACCTTTCTGCAACCCATCCAGTAACTGCAGAATATCCAGAATAGAAGAGCGAAGCAGGGACACCCCTGTGGCAGCACACCAGTCATCAAAGATGCACTACACCCGAATATAAGCCAGAGAAGTAGAACGATGCCTGGAACTCAACAAGGTGAAAATGACCCCCCCCCCCTTCAGAAGTCATGCCTTCTCAAGAGCCACGCCATATATGAGGATTGAGCCAAGTCGGGCATAGCAACTAGACCCTGTAGGAGTAGGGGGCCTACTCCAGAGGAAACCGAAGGGGCTTCTCCACCAACAGCTGAACGAGATTGCCGTACCAGGGACGAGGCGGCCAGTCTTGTGCTAGCAGACCTACTGGACCACTGTGCGCAGCTATCTTCTGGATGAAGCAATCGATTAAGGGCCACAGTGGAAAACAGAGGAGACACTGGAGCAGCCACTGCTGAGAAAGGGCATCGAGACCCTCCAACATGGGATTCCCTCTTGTGGCTGAAGAGCTGTGGAGCCTTGGTGTTGCAAGATGTCACCATCAGATCCATGGCTGGCACACTCCAGCGAAAAACAATGGACTTAGAAAGCATGTTCCAAGAAGGACCACACCCCTGGATCCAGAAGATTCTGGCTGAGGTAATCCGCAGCCACATTTGACACTCCCGTGACATGGGCCACCAACATCTGGACCAAGTGCCATTCCGCCCAGGCCATGAGTGCTGCTGTCATCAGAGCTAGAGGACGGTTCCTTATGCCCCTGATGGTTGATGTATGCCACCAATGTGGTGTTCAGACAGTACCTGAATCGCCTTGTGTTGGAGAAAAGGCTGGAAGGCCAGGAGCACCAGATGAATTGCCTTGATCTCCAGAAGACTGATAGACCACTGTGCCTCTGTCTCAGAGCAGTGGCCCTGCGTTACCTGCCCTGACAATCAGCCCTTTCCCCAACCACAAGGACTGGCATCCGTAGTGACCACCATCCACTCCGGAGCAGAAAACGACATTGGAGACCACCGGGACAGTAAGGAGAACTGAAGGGGTGCATATGCATCTGTGCCCACAGAACCACCTCAATGGTGGCTGCCATACAGCCGAGAACCTGAAAAACATCCCAAGCGGTCAGAGTCCCTAGGCACAGGAGTTGCCGAATCTGCAACTGGAGCTTCGTTATCCTGTGCTGGTAAAGGGATACCTGCCCCATGGAGGTATTGAACTGCACCCCCAAATACTCCAGGACCTGAGTAGACTGCAGCCTGCTCTTGGCAACACTGTCCACCTAGCCGAGTTGAGCTTGACCACTCGGGACGTAGCCAGTTGGCTGGCTGTCTGGGACTTGTCCCTGATCAGTCATCCAGGTATGAGTGAACCATGAGCCCCTCTTTGTGAAGATGGGCCACACTACCATGACCTTGGAAAAATAGTCCTGGGAGCTGTAGCCAAACGGCCCAGCTCTGAACTGAAAATGCTCTCCTAAGACTCAAAAACACAAGAACTTGTGATGATCCAGATGGATGGGAATGTGCAGATCGGCCTCTGAGAGTTTCCATCTGAAAGGGAGACACCTGAAACGCCCTGTTGACCCTCTTGAGGTCCACAATGGAACAGAAGGAACCCTCCTTCTTTGGCACTACAAAGTAGATAGAATACCTGCCAGAACCTCTTGGCCAATGACACTAGGACAATCTCCTGCAACTGCAACAAGCTGTGCAAGGTCTGGCGCACAGCAACAGCCTTTTGAGGTGCCCTGCACAGTGAGAGAACAAACAGGTCGGACAGCTGATGGCGAAACTCCAGACGACAATCAAACTGAAGAACACTGAAGACCCAATGATCCGTCATATGGGCCCACCTCTGGAAGAGCTGAAACCGACCCCCCCCCCCCCACCATGGGAAGTTCCAGAGTCTAGACCTCCACATCCTCATTGGGCGGAATGTGTGGGGATGGACTGTCCTCAAATGCCATCCTGGCCCGCTCAGCAACCTCCTTGAAAGGACAGGAAAGACGGACCGGGACAAAAACAGACCACAAAGAGGGCCTCAGAAAGCAATTCTGGCAAGAATGACGAGAGTCCCGTGCCTGGCCCCTAAAGGACACCCGAGACCCAGAATGCGATCTGTTCTCCGGAAGCCGTGACACCTTGGTCTCTCCCAAATCCTTAATCAACTTGTCTAGGTCCTCCTCAAATAAGGTAGGTCCCCGGAAAGGCAACTGACTTGAGGTGCCATCTTTGAGGCCAGGTCCGCCGACGCAACCAAAAAGGACGCTCAGCCACCGACAAGGCTAAGGTCTTCACTGAGGTTCAAGTCAATCATACAGGGTATCTTGTAAAAAGGTTGTCCCCATTTCCAGGCTGGCCAGATTGTCGGCCGACTCCCCCGTAACGTAAGGGAAATTCTCAGCCCACTGAAAGCAGGCACAAGCCACATAACCACCACAGATGGCTGCCTGCAGGGCCAAGATGGACACCTCAAGAGAGAGTTTGAGGATAGCCTCCATGCGGCGGATCCTAAGGACCTTTGAAGGCGCCACCACCCTCCACAGGCACGGCTCTCTTCTTCTTCACTGTCGTAACAAGGGCATCCACCTTAGGAAGCCAAAAACGCTTCAGCTCCCCTACAGGGAGCTGACAGAGGCGAGCCTTCACTCTCGCTGTACACAGAGGAGTATCTGGGTGCTGCCACTGTGCCTCAACTAGCTCCTAGAGGTCTTCATTAAAAGGAGTGGGGGGGGGGGACAACTGAGGAGGCTTGATACCCTTCAACACAGAATCCCACCTTCCAAGGGACCGCCGGCTGCTCCTCCTTGAGCCCCAAATGCTGCAGGACCTACGCAGTCAGACAGAGTAACTCCTGCCAGCAAAAAGGTTGGACCACGGAGAGTTCCTCCACCAATAGCAGGTCACAGTTTGGATTCAGGCCCCCCAGGGCCCACTCATCCTTCTCTGGGAATTCCTCCTCCAAAAGCAGAGGAGCCACGACCTCCACCGAGTCCGAGACTCCGGGCAACGATGCCGTCCTGGGATACTTGTGTCCCAAGGAGATATTCAGGGCCAGGTTGTCCCCCAAACCCAGAGGCCCCAACCCCAACTGCTTGTGCTTTAAGTAGCGTTTGAGGCTGGTGCATCCTGGTGGCAGAGGAGGGGAGGCCCCTCTTGCAGAAGACTGCCCAGAGGCAACTGCATCCACGAGCTCGGATCTCCCCGCGTTCTCGGGCTTCCTGGAGACCGCCATCTCAGAGGCAGTCTGAGTAGTCTCCGAATCATCTGCGGGGTGCCCCATCGAGGAGCAACAAACCCCCCAACATCCCTGCTGCCTCTGAAATCTCCTCTCCTGAAGTGTCATCACAAAACATGGCACAAGCCAGAGACAGCACGCAGCGTTTACCAATGGCATGACCATGTGATAAGTGTGGGAAAGTATATGTCCCCCTCAAACAGCCACTGCTGCCACCAGCACTGCAAATGAACCAGAACCTGAAAGGATCAAAGAAGGACTGCCAGTGAAGCACTTGCAGTTTGACCTGTAGGGGCTTTCAGGGTTTTTTGTTTTTTTTTACTGTTGTAATCAAAGTGAAACTGCAAACAGGAAAGCCAAGATGGCAGTTGCTCCATTCCCACCCTGGGAAGCCTTAAGGAACCCCTCTCTAGTAGCGGGGAGAGGAGGCTGAGGCACACCACAACCTGCACGGTTGGAAGGGGAACTGACAGGGGGAAGGACCCACAGCACAGAGTCTGCACCCCCAGGGCATCCAGACCCAAAGAGACAGGCAGCCAAGCACCTTAGAAAGCTGTCCACAGAGCTCAACTCACAGGGATAACTCGCAGCTATTGAAAGAGGTTTGACAAGAAGTGAAAGGTCTCTACCTCCGGTGCTTTTCTTTTTTTCCCACTTGTGGAAAATGGTCTGGAGCAGACACCAAGGAAACCTTTTTTGTCCAAAAAGTACTCATTTCCACTTGGCATTTCTAGCCAAATTCATTCCTGTGATCCAAATTTCCTAACCAATGTATACGAGTTTAAAAACAAAATCATGTACAAGGTCCCCAAATCATGTTCAACTTTAAAATGTCAGAATTATGGCTTTGGTACTTATGTAAACTTGAAGATCACAGTCTGCTCTGGCTGTACTACTCTCAGACAACCTGCAACATTTCGGTTTTCCAACAGCTGCAGTTCACGTGGCAACCTTTATTTTTATATGGTTCTATGCTGTCTACACAGATACACCTGTATTCCTCCCCTCCCCTATGTTTTTGCCTTATTTCTCTCTCTTTCCTATCAGATATTGTAGTTCTTCCCCAGCTCCGCTTGAATCCGTATGTCATGTGTATTTTTTGATTTCCCCTTGATTTTTCTGCTGTTAGATTGTGAGCTGCTCAAACACATGTTCTGATGGACGGGATATCATCCCTAATAAATTTGAAAACAATATATAAAAAGAGCACTGTGGGGGGAAGAACTGTTTAAAAATGTTGCAATCTTGAGGCTGGAAACAGCACTGCGTGACTTCACCAAGGCTGAGATTCAGTCCAGCAGACTAGATGGGCCTGGTGATCTTTGTGTAATCATGTTCTCCATTTATCCTAACCCATTCCCCCCCGGGGAGCAAGGTAAGAGTGACAAATGTGAGAATCCGATATTGGGATAAGTCTTTTGATTTTGAGATGATCCCAAAGACTACAATGGGTAGGAACATGACCACTTTACATACAGACTTGTTACTCCCTTCCTTCCCCTGCAGAGAGCAGCCACGCTCAATTCCTGTTAACTCCTCCAGCCTGGCTCTAGAAGGTTCCAACCTGCACATGCAGCCTTACCTGCCGCTGCTGCAGTTGCTGTTGCTGCTCCATCTGAAGCTTTTCTGTCTCAAATACAACTGGCAGGACAAGGATCATGAAAGACGTTGTTCCAACCCACAGAGCCGACCTGGAGAAGCTGCAGCCCACAATTTAAAAAAAGTATTGCAAGTGAAAATATCAGTCTATAATGTTTCTGTGCTGACAGGTCATATGATGCTTTTTTTCGGTGGGGGGGGGGGGGGGGGGGGGGGGGAGAGGAGAAGAAAATGGTCTTAGCATCCAGGCACTCTGAGCTTAATGGCAAGCAATCTGATGTACCAGTCTCCCATCAGGCTTCTAGCTTGATCAAATCAAGATCACTCAGCCTAGTTACACAAACCCACAAACTCGATTATTTTCATACACAGCATATCTACATTTCACTCCTCACGCTTTCTATAGACTGCTACATCTCCACACTGTACTTTAACTAACTTCTCCATTTTGTCCCATTTTTTCCATCAATGGAGCATTCCAGTCCTAATTATAACAGCAGTTTTTTCCCCCCACCAAGACCTGCTACCAGCACTGTCTGTAAGTTCCATTTAGATACAACCTGTTGACATTCCCTAGTATTACAGTTTATCTTACATATGTATTCTTTCATCACACCGAGCATTTCCTTTTGTTCTTGCACCCATCTCCAAGTTTACACAACTAATGATTTTGTTAGAACAGCTCTTGCACCAAAAGTAAAATATTTTACTTTTTTATCACTTATTACCATTACTACCACCTTTTAAATTGCCTTCATTCATTCATACTGTTCAAGATTTTTCACATTTCCCAGCATTACACCTTCTTACTTACCAGTTTGCTTTCTTTGTTCACTATTCAGTCGTAATTTTGCCACACTGGTTCACATATACTTTTTCAGTACTGTGGTTTCTCTGACCAGTATATCCCTAGATTACCTTCTACCATCATGTTCCGGCTCAACAGTGTATTCATGATCAATTTCTTTGTGGCTTATCACTGGTTTTAATGAGGTTTTGTACACCTATTTCTGCACTTTCAATCTAGGATTGCAACTTTCCATTTGTGTTTTAGTTCTTTTACTCTACTAGTTATATATTTATTTTTTTATTCATGTGTTAGTTTTTAATTTTATTTTCTGTATTTAGACTCCTGAGGCAGGCCCTTTGGCTGAAACATGGCCATGTTGAGTCTGTAGATTGATCATTAAATCTTTTTTAGTCACCTTCACTGTTTCCTGTGTTATTGGTAACAGTTTCATATTGTATCTTTATTTATTTAGATTTTGCTCACACCTTTTTCAGTAGTAGCTCAAGGTGAGTTACATTCAGGTACTCTGGATTTTTCTCTGTCCCAGGAGGGCAAGTTTGCCCAAGATCACAAGGAGCAGCAGTGGGATTTGAACTGGCCACCTCTAGGCCACTAGGCCACTCCTCCACTCCATGTTTGAATCGACCTAGTTGTAATTTATGGGAATGTCTTCATATTGAATACATTTATAATTGTTTTAGTTTTAATCCTCCACTATACTCTGCCTGAACATTAGATCGATTATTTTTTAAATATATTTTCTACCTAAAAAAACCCCAATTGGTTTAATGGCCACTATAATCAGGACTGTGGAGTCTGTACACCAAGTCTTAGACTCAGACTATTTTTCTACTGTCCGACCGACTCCTACTATATATAGTAAATCTAAAAGAAATTTGATTACAAAACCATAGGATATTTCTTTATTTGCAAGATTAGAACTAATACTACTAATTTCTATAGCGCTACTAGACGTACGCAGCACTGACCACAACATATATTTATTTGAAATTCGAACAAAACCTGAACAAAAAAAATGCCATTAAATGAAAATATGCAATAGGCTGTTTTTATTTTTGAAGCTGGAGTTGGAGTAGGTATATATATATTTTTAATCAACTCAGACTTCACCCAAAATACTTCCAACTCCATAGCCCTAATAATCCTCATCCACCTGTCTGCTGTTCAACCCGTCCCCCTTCATTTTTATTGCCAGTATTCCTTATCTTTTGTTATGAAGGTTCTTGGGCTAGAAACTTTCATTCCAGAGAACTTAAATAGCCTACGTGCAAAAAACTACCCTCATCACATCTTTTCTAGTATGTACCAGGGCAATCTGGCCAAATTTCCTAAAAGGGCTAAAGTTATAAAGATTATTTTACATTAGATGCGTCTGACACAAGTCTGATAGCCATCCAGGGAGTCCTGGAGCACCAACAGCCTATAGAATAAGCCCAAAACTCACAACATTAACAGAAACACACTGGTACGTGGAAGACACACTGATACACAAATACCATTCTGAAAGTTGCTTCTCCAAAGACAAGCAGGACAATACTTACCATATATAGTTGAGGTGATTTGATGGAGTCCCAGCACAGATGCTACTCAGCGTTCTAGAAACTACTGAAGCCTTTGGCGTACACAGGTGCCTTTCCACTGACTATTGCGCAGGACCACCAGTCTCTTGTTTTCCGCAGAGCGCACCAGTTATGTTTCTCAGCTCTCTTCAGCTTGTTTTTTTCCCCCTTGTTTGTGCCTTCTCATTTTGGTTCATGGGCCCTTTTTCCATATATTTAATTTCTTTTTTTATTAGTTCTTTAGTTTTTTTGGCTTCTATATGCTTCCTTTATTTTTGATGCAGCTCCATTGGCCCTCTTAAGCCTGAGCACCCAGCTGAGTTATTTTTCTGTAAAAAAAAATAAAATAATTGAGCCATTTGATTTCACCTGCTACTTTTGGCCCTTAAAACTCTCAATGGTTTTAAGAAATGTTCTTGGTGTGGCAAAGTCAGAGTCCGGATGTGAGTCCAGCAACTTCTCATGAGGAGTACATCACTGAATCTGATTTGGACCGTTCTTGGGCATCTGAGGTCACAGATTTCAGAGGAGGGATTCCCTTGGTCTCCCTTCCCCACATCAAGAAAGGAGACAGTCTCCCCCAGAGAAGCTCTCCTTTGTCAGTTTTCCGAGGGATGACAAGTCCAGAGTTGAGATGTTGGATGTCTTTGACTTTGAGGACCCACCAAGGGAGATGCGACAGTGCCTGTACAAGGCATCCTTCAAGCAGCACAGATAAGGTATTGGGAGACCCTCAACTCTGTGTGGCCTATTTCTAGGAGTCCAAAAGGCTTCCAGATTTGAGAAGCAGTAGCTTCCTCACCATTCTATAGTGATAAAATCTGCTTTAAAAGTGCAAAGAGTTCAAGAACCAATCAATGCCCTGGCATCCTGAGGCAAGATGCTAAAACTCTGGAACCTTTTAGGAGGAAGTTTTTCAGGGCTCTATGCTTGCGTCCTGCATGGTAAAATTAGTCCTTACCTGATAATTTTATTTCCATCAGTCCCAACGGATCAATACAGAGACTTGTGGGTTATGACCCTCTGCCAGCAGGTGGAGATATAGTAAACCTCAAACTCCGTGAAAGAAGAAATCAAAGAGTAAGCTCTCTCCTGCCTGCATAAAGCCCATGTAGGCTCCTCAACTGCTCCTGTGGGAGGGTAACAGAAGGTTTCCTTTTATTCTTTTTTTTTTGTAATAAAAAAATCAAAGGAACCTGATTAAAGTGAAGCAACTAGAAGAAAACACTCAACCAAGAACATCAAAGGGAGGGCCTCTGGATTGATCTGTTGAGACTAAAGGAAAGAAAATTATCAGGTAAAGACTAATTTTATCTTCCATAGCGTCCCACAGATCAATCCAGAGACTTGTGGGATGTACAAAAGCAGCCCTTAAGTGGGGCGAGGCATTACAACCTCAGCAGACTAGAGCGATGCTCCACAGGCCGCGGCTACATGCACTGCCACGTAAAGACTGAAATGCCTAGTGCTGCCACATCAAGCCTGCAATGCTTAGCAAGGGAAGGAAAGAAGACCAAATGAGAGATGTGCAAAAGACATCCATGGCAGGACAGAGAACCAAGTGGCTGAACCACAAAAGGCAGCCACAGAAGCTAGACGGGACTCAGAGAAGGAAGTCACCTGTGCTCTGGAAGAAAGTGCTACCACCCTTAATGGTGGAGACTGTCCCATAGAGAGGTCACCTGAAGAAATTGACTCCCTCAGCCAACGGCCACCATGGTTCCGGAAACCAGATTCCTTTCCTTGCGACCAGCAAGAGGACAGCATGAGGCTATGCCGGGAGTCAATTCTGCTCAACGGGTCAGGAATCTGATGATCCCACCGTAGTGTGGATGTTCCATAAGGAGAAGGCTGTGTTGAATTCACCCATTGAGGCTAAATTGGCTTGAAGGGAACAAGAGAGATGGAGACCAAAGCTGGGAAGCAACCCCTGAAGTGGTATGATACAGAATCTGGCCCATGGGAGAATGTCCAAGAAGAGACCATTGCGCCCAGAACTTGAACCTATTCCCAGACCCTCGGACCTGATAGGGAAAGTAGAACCTGACTTGGGTTGGCATCTGTTACTGAGGAACAATAAGGAAGAAAGGACTTCCCAAGCGTATGTGGAATATCACTCCCAGATACGCCAAGATTTGTGTTGAAAACAATTCACTCTTGGTGAAATTGATTACCAATCCTAAGGACTGAAGAAGAGCAGCTATCTTGGATGAAATTTGCAGAATCTTTTGATAGAGTCGCAAATCAGCCAATCACAAGGTATAGAAGAACCTGCAATCCATCCTCACGAAGGAATGCTGCCACTACCACCGTGACCCTGAAAAAATGTCCTTGGTGACGTGAAAAGGCTGAAAGACATGGTCATAAATTGATAATGTTCTTCTGCGGGAACGTGCACTTCCTTGAGATCTAGAGAGGTTAGAAACGCTCCCCAACAGACAAACTATTACACACTGCAAAGTTCCCATTGTGAAAAGTTGAACCTTTAGACTCTTATGACATCCAAACTCAGCTGGAACGAAGCTACCTGGCTGGAACTACAAAGCAAAGGGAACAACTTCCCATTCCCCCAACTGCAACTGGGGACAGACTCGATTGTGCATAAATGAAGAAATGTTTGCAAGGTGGCATGAACTGCCTGATATTTGGGCTTGAGCTTGCATGGAGAATCCAATAAAAATCTGCAGTGGAATGGGAGAACTCCAGTTTGTAACCCTGCGTTAGAAAATCCAAGACACACTGGTCTGAAGCAATCTTGGTCCACTCCACATGAAACCCGTAAAGGAGTCCTGCTATTATGATACTAGAGGAGTGAACCGAGACCCCATCATTGGGAGATGCAGCAGTAATAGGTAGACCTGGAGTTGAAGCTGATATTCTGCTAGCATGCAAGGCGGCTTGTTGTAGTGGAAGTGAAAACCATGAAAGTGGTTTTCCTGGCCTGGAGCTCATGGCCTCAAGAAATCTATGACTAAACAGAGGATTTAAAAAAATCTTTAGACTCGTCCTCTGGCATTCTCTCAGAGCTTTGGGAGTCCCACAGGTCTTTACCCAACTTCCCTAGATCTTCTCCAAGCACAAGATTACTTCTAAAAAGGTAGCCTGCTAAATGTGACTTGGAAACCACATCAGCTGTCCGATGCCTAAGCCAGAATTAACTACTTGCAGAGAGGGTCAAGAATTGGCTGTGCATTGGATCTAACAAGCATGGCTGAGAACCAGCCAGATGGTGTAGCAGAATATGGCTGTTCGTACCATTGTGCACTACAGATAGCAAGCTGCAGCAGGACGTGACCCAGCAACCTCTAGATCTCTGTGCTTACTCTCAGCTAGTTGCTTAAACTATTAAGCTACCTCTACACTGAAGTAGCTCTGTAATAAACGCTAGTTGTCCCATACAATGAAAAGGTGCAAAAATGCAATAGGAGCAACTAGAGCCACGCTACAGTGTTGGCTGGAGTTAGTATGCAATAGTTTGGGTAGTATCAGTGTGCAAAATGAGAGCTAACCTTTAGTACAGTAGTGTAGTGATAACTGTTCTAGTCATGCCATGACATGCTTGGCAAAGCAAACAGTAAGAGAATGAAATAAAATATGTCCCATTGAAAAGAGATCAGAGTCCAAAGCTTCTAGTATGATGCATAAACCAGCCTTGAACCTGTGACCTTCAGGTTGGAAACCAGCCACCTTCCAGAATAAAACTATTCTGATGTAAACACTGCACCCAGAGAAAATGCCACCATGTCAGCACAGATGGGACATGATTACCATGGAGCTTTTTAGAGCTATATAAATGCTAAATAGTAGTAGTAGTAGTAGTAGTAGGAGTGCACTAGCCTCAGAAATTAACTCAAAATGTAACATTTCTCCCAGAAACATGGAGTCAACCGCACTAAGCCTGATTCTAAACTAAACATCATAAACCACCTCGATGAGGGTACCAAGCAAAGGTAAATCAAGACAGAAATAGTGCTCAACTACAAGAGGGTACACACAGTCATTGTCCTCAAAAACACACTAACAGTATAATCATTACCTGCCAAACTGCAGTATTAAGCTTGGGGAAGCCACAGACCAGTCTAGGTGTACCACCAACTCCAATGCTGTGGCCGCTTTGGAAGCTGCGGGAGACCCGAGGACTCCCACTGGAGCCTTCTGATGGAAGGGGTCTACGAGTCCCTCAGGCCTCTTCAGAAAGGCCGTATTCCGCAAAGGTAACAAATCTGGAGCAAATAATTGGGGGGGGGGGGGGGGAATCTACCCCTGCTCCCCCAGCAACAGCTTCAGAATGGCCAGCACTCAAAACCGCCAGCATCACAGCCAAACTGGACTCTTCATGGAGCACCAGTGCTTCAGCCTCACCACACGGTGGAAAAGATGGTGCCTGCAGGCTTGTGTGCCAAAGAAAGCTTCACTGTGCCTGCCAGAATGGGCTGGGAAAATACTACGCTGCCCAGTTTCAGGCCGCCCAGCGCATCTAGTGACACAGTGGTCGGCAGGCATGCGTGGGAACAGTAGGAACAAACACCCGATTCCACTCTCCAGTTCCCACACCGGGAGGCATGCTGACGAGACCCCACCGGCACCATCATAAAAATACTCATACTGACTCCCCCCTCGGGAATCTGTTACCAGATGCAAATTTGATCCCCTCGCATCACAGCTGGGACTATAAATTTGCATGAGCCCGCTATGCTAATGTGAGCAGGCTGCGAGATATTAAAAAATAAAAATTTAAGAGAGAGGCAGGAGAGGGAGCCGGAGCAAATCTTAGTCAGGTACCTCAAGGCAGACTAGGAGGGGACTAATGAGGGGAGGAATGGAGGGACCTGGAGCCACCAGGTGTACACCTAGACACTAAGCCTGGGCCACCTCAACACCAAAAGCTCTACCAGACCTGGGGGACTAGGCCAGGAGATAAGCTGCACGGTCCAGAGCTGCACGGTTATGACCATCCACCTACTTGATAGAGAGAAAACTGAGGTTAAGGTGGCTGTACATCACATAGTAACATAAAGGCATGTTTTCAAAGAGCTTACCCTTCCAAAGTTCCACAGGTTTCTATGGAACTTTGGAAGGCTAAGTGCTTTGAAAATATGCCTCATAGTAACATAGTAGATGACAGCAAAAAAAGACATGCACGGTCCATCTAGTCTACCCAACAAGATAACTCATATGTGCTACTTTTTGTGTATACCCTACTTTGATTTGTACCTGTGCTCTTCAGGGCACAGACCGTATAAGTCTGCCCAGCACTATCCCCGCCTCCCAACCACCGGCTCTGGTACAGACTGTATAAGTCTGCCCAGCACTATCCCCGCCTCCCAACCACCAGCCCTGCCTCCCGCTCTGGCACAGACCGTATAAGTCTGCCCAGCACTATCCCCGCCTCCCAACCACCAGTCCCGTCTCCCACCACATATAGTAAACCTCAGAATTTATCTCCACCTGCTGGCAGAGGGACATAATATACAAGTCTCTGGATTGATCTGTGGGATGCTATGGAAACAATCCTACCAGCTCTACACGAGCATCTTCATGCGGAACTTGGTGTGAAGCATAGTGGAGTTTGGACACTGTCTCCAGGAGATGGCTGTGGAACTCCATGGGCTACTAGTCAGCAGGAATGCTGAAAGCACTGGGCCCAGACAGTCTATGATGTGGTGTCCAGAGTCTCTGCCTTAGGTATAGCATGAGCAGACTCACCTCGATGCATGTCTCAGACCTAGAGCCAGCAGTGTAGGAGAAATTGGTGGACAGTGATAACCCTTATGGAACAGAGTGGAGGCGGTCGATGACCCTGTGAAGCTCCTCTCTCAGCCCACTCCTTCTGCAGACTCCACAACTTTCAAAGGCATAGGTACACTCTTCTGGCTCACCCTTCCCAGCAAATTCCAGGGTTCCTGCTCCTATTCTCGGCAGCAACAAACCTAGACGACCCAGCAAGTTCCCCAGTCAAAGCAAGGGATGAACCTTTGACCGACTTCAGCATAGCATAGGCGAAGTAAAGTGATCGTCCTAGACAGTCTACTGGTAAAAAAGGGGGCTGTATGTTTTACAAGTAAGATGGCCCCTTGTAACCTCCAACCAGTGCAATCTTCAAACAGTCCGTGGGGGTAATTGGCAAGAACTTCCTCTAAACTGTCCACCAAGAATGTCAAAGTTCAAATGTCAGCACCAGGCTGTGCTTGCAGAGGAACTGTCTTCCCGCCCACAGGCCTGTGCAGTCGAACCTGTACTACCAGGGGAATAAAGGAAAGGATTTTGCCCTAAGTACTTCCTCATGTCCAAAGAGACCTGGGGGGGGGGGGGGGGGGTAATTTCATCCCATCCTAGACCCAGGGACCCTGAACAAATATCTGGTTAAAAGTTCATGAGGTTTCCCTGGACACTCAAATTCCCACGATTTTGGCAAATGATCAGCTATGCTCTCTGGACTTAAAGGATGCTTACACACATATACAGATACATCCCAGTCTCAGAAGTATCCCAGAGTTTGAGTAAGGAATAGCTGCCAGCATTGCATCCTTCCTTTTGGCCTTGCATCCACTCCCAAAGTCTTCACCAAATGCCTTGCCTTAGTCATAGCGCTATGGAGACTGGGGCTGCATATGTTTCCCTAACTGGACGATTGGCTAGTCAAGAGCACGTCCAAGGAGGGTGCTCAAGAATCAATGCAGAGCTGCTAGGGTTCGTTATTAACTATCCAAAGTCCCATCTCCTCCCAAATGGAATTCATTGGAACCTTGCTAGACATGGTTCAAGCCTGGGCCTTCCGTCCAGCCACCAGGGCCGAGGCCATAATCAGCATCATCCTATAGGTCTGCCAGGTTCAGCAGGTCGTATCTCGACAGATGTTGAGGTTGTTGGCCACATGGCTTCCACAGTGCATGTCACTCCCATGGCAGGTCTCTATCTGAAAGAGGTCCAGTGGACCCTGGCTTTCCAGAGGGATCAACCTCAGTGAACCTGATGGAAATCATTTATGTCATTCGGGAAGTTGCTCTTGTGGTGGATAATTCAGTCCATATTCTCCCATACCTCTTGTGGGGAAGATTTTGTTGAAACTAAAGCCGCACCGGGAACCATGATCCTCACTGCGCCCTACTGGCCGAGCCAAATACTCCAAACGTTATAGACATTCGGGAATTGACCTCCACATGTGGTGCATCTATAGCATTTGGAGTATCTTGGGATAAAGATCTCAGCTATCTTCTCTGTCTATAATAGCGGCGAGTGTTTAAGCTTAGCACTCAATATCTATACAGGACCCCTGACGAAGGTTAGCATGCTCAAACACAGTCCATGTCAGGTTCTGCCTATATTTATCATTGGTGAATAAATACTTTGGAAAATTTCAACTGCATTTCCTTGAAACTTGTGGTTCTTGAACTTGTGGTGTTGGTGACTTCCACTCTTTTGGCTTTTGAGAGAGTAGAGCTGGTGGCATCTCTTCAACTGCATGAAGGTGTCTAGCAGGTCCTGCTTACTTCCAGGAAAGATCCCACTAAAAGGTCATATGGTTTTCAAGTGGAAGAGGTTTGCCATCTGGTGTGAGGACAAAGCCTTACATCCTGTCCCATCACAATGTGAACGGTAAGCCCATCTCTGAACAACCTCTAGTTCGATTTATGAGAGGCTTGCTTTTGACAACCCGCTCCACATCAAACCTCCCACAGTGTCATGGGACCTCAACATCATTTTCACCCAGTTGATGGAAGTTCCTTCTGAGCCGCTTGACATGGAAGGTTTTGTTGTTGGTGGCTGTCACTTCAGGAATTTTCAGGCTCTAGAAGATAATCCACCTTACACAAAGTTTCATCACAACAGAGTGGTTCTTTGCACATATCCTAAGTTCCTGCCAAAAGTGGTGTCAGATTTCCACTTTAACCAATCAATTGTCCTGCCAACATTTTTCCCAAAATCTCATGCCCATCCTGGTGAAAGAGCACCACACACCTTGGACTGCGAGCAAGACTTTTCTATCTAAAGCAGACTAAAGCCCAGAGATAGTCCACCTAGCTTTTTGTTTCTTTTGACCATAATAGGATGGAGGCAGCCATCAGTAAACGCATTTTATCCAACTGGCTAGCATGCCCAGGCTGACTCTGAAGGGTCATGACATGGCTCACAATGTCAGCACCATGGCTGCTTCAGTAATCCACTTGAGATCAGCCTCCATTGAGGAAATTTGTAAAGCTATAACATGGTCTTCTGTCCACACATTGACATCTCACTACTGCCTCGAGCAGGATTGACACAACAGATAGTTCAGTCCAACAGTTCTGCAGAATTTATTTGGAGGCTAGAATCCAACTCCACCCTCCTAGCCCCATTTTTATTCTGTTCCAGGCTGCACCCACACAACAGAAATGCATATAAGTTCTACATGAATTGGTTGCTGGTTGGCCTTGCCTATTGCAAGTCTACGTTGCCCAGTGTTTTTGGTGAGTCTGGTAGCTTGGGATACTACAGTAGTGTCATCCTTATCCTCGGAGAAAGCCTACTCACCTGTAGCAGGACACATATTACCACAGACCCTCCCACCGGAGTTGTATTCCTTAAGCTCTTGGCCCCGAACGATGCAGTAGAGTGGGAAGGCACCCACACATGTGGTCTGGTGCTGCCAAAGTTCTACGCTGCTGTGCTGGGGCTCCCTCTGATGACTTCACTCATATGACTTCACACATAATGTATGTCCTGCTGTCCTCGGAGAACACCTGCTACAGATCAGTGCCTGATAAACATGTTACAGACTGATTTAACTAAACAAACTAAACAGTTGCTGAATATGGCAAAGACTGAAATTATGCTGGTAGGCACAAATTTGCATCTGTTTTCTATGACCTGCTGTAATGTTGACAGAGGAGTAGACTAATGGTTAGAGCAGTGGGCTGGGAACCAGAGGGCCCAGGTTCAAATCCCACAGTGGCTTCTATGTGGTCTTGTGTGAAGCCACTTAACTATCTATTGCCTAATCCTTGTTAAATCAAACAGAGAACTCTTGGAGTTATATTAGATTTGCAGTTTTCTTTTAAACAGCAAATTGGGCAAGTGGCCCAGACATGTTTTTACTATTTGTGTATGTTACTGAATGTTGGAGGGGTATGATTCCAGGATTGCAGTCCAGTTTTTGGCATTGTATAGGCTGGATTTTTGTAATGCATTCTGTGGCAGAATAGGGGGGCTCCCCATGCTTTGTGATTTGTATTGCTGCCCTATGACACTTTTTCCCTTCAGGGTATTTCCCTTGGTTGGCCAGCAGGTGGTGTTTGACCTCTGCATTATAGTTATAACAGAGGTCTATTTTCTCTTTAGCTACATTCCCCAAAAGGGAAAAGTAACCTGAAATGTCATTGGTCAAGTGTTAATGGCATGTGCCCTGATTGGCCCTGAAGCCAAAGATCTAGCCCAGAATGTGCTAGAACTCCTCAGTCTCAGTTGGGAGTGTGGAGGGAGTAGACCTCTGTGCTGAGGCCCTGTTCGGAGTTTCTTTTTCCTGACCTCCCCAGGCACTACTTCGGTAGTAAGAAGTGTTCAGCTAGATTTAACACCAAATCCTTGTTATTTTACCTTTTCCTTTTAAAACTTTTACCATTCACTGTTCTACTTTTTTTGATAATAAACCTATTAGTTTGTTAGCTCTGTTGTCCTGACTAACTAAGAATCCTGGCAGTTTGTGTTCTCAGGTTTATGGGTGTTTTTGAGGAACTGTGGGACCCCTATGATTATGGCCCCAGTGCCCCTAGAAATCACCAAGGAAAGAACTTGCGGGTGGGAAAACTTGTCCAGAGGCAAGCAGGACCCAGCAGGTGAGTGGAGGGTATGCCAGTATAGGGGTACGTGCACAGGAGTAGGTGGGCCTAGGCAGTGAAGGTAGTGAAAGCAAATCTCTCATGAATATTCATTGTGGGTGTCCTGAAAACCTGACTAGCTGGGATGCCTCCAGGACCAGGCTTGAGAACCACTGGTTTAAGTTTTGCTTTTAATTTATCAGACCTTGTATCAGGGAGGCCCACAATACCTGTCATACAACTGTACATGCCATTGCGTGCTTTACTTTCTGCCACCGAGAGGAAACTTTCTGTGCCAGCATTGACTAATTTTCATTATTCGGCAACATCGGCCTGTGCCTTCTCAGTGACGGGTTCGAAGTTATGGAACACATTACCAGGGCACATTTGTTTTTGTTCAACACTGCAGTTATTTAGAAGAGTTCTGAAGATGAACTTGTATGTACAGGTTTTGTTTACTCCTGAGACTTAATAAGGCAGTCCTTCAGCTCAGGTTTTCTCTTCTGTTAAAAAGTATTTTCATTTGATCTGTTTTGTATATTTTTTTTGATGTACGCCACCATTATAGCAACAAAGTACATGACCATCCACAAATACCTGTACAATTTCTTGGCCACATAAAGAGAAAAGTCAAAGGTAACACCAGCTGTGGAGCGTAATCTATCAGGAAACATCTCTGTTAAACCCCATAATCTCTCTGACAGAGTTTCATCAAGCTGTGGAGAGAAAATAAATAAATAAATAAAAATCACAAGGCACTGTACCATCATGAACCATTTTTCCCCACCTCATCCCATCTTATATCACTTCTTACATAACTAATGGAAGGATACTAGAAGTCCACTAAATATTACTATCACCCTGCCCTCGTTAAGGCTATTTTTTTTATGCATATGGACTGCTCTGCATTTTCCACCATTTACTAAATTATAATAGAGGACATGACTGGATTACATACACACAAGCAAACCCACATTCACTTGCCACTCAATGATTAAAAACAGAACAAATTTTCAGATATACTGAATATGACAGGATAGGTCCTGATATTACCAGTCAACTGACTCCTTTACTGCCTATTTTTATAGGCAGGCTGCATAAAGTATTTGCATTTTACTTGATTATATGTATTGCTTGTGTGTATGTTGTTTAATTACGCCATATTTTATGTTGTATCTTTGTAAACCATTGATGTTACATTTTTGTAAACCAGCAAGTTACAAGTGTTCTTAAATAAATAATACAATATGGGTCAAGAGGTGGAAGGTAGTGGGAGGTTTATCACAACAAAAAGGAGGATAAATCTGTACCCAGCTGTTGTTGTAAGCTGTTTTTGCTTATTATTCTGTTATGCTTGGTGATTATCTTGTAGCTGATTGATGTTATTGTTAGGACTTGTTGCTTAGTTGCTTGATGTTGGGTATATTTTATCTTGATCCTAAATAAAAACCGCTAAAACTTAAATAAATACAAGAGGGCCAGATGATGGTAACCAAGAAGGCTGGCTGTTACTAGGAAGCATTTGCGACCAGAGGAGGTCGTCATGATCTCCTTTACAAGTTATCAGTACAGCAGAACACACATGGTGTTATGCATAGGAGCCAACTTTTCAAAATGATTGGGGGTGCTGAAATTTTTTTTTTTTTTTACAGGTGGTGCATTCCCCCTCCCTCTCCTCCCCCGTCCCCCTCCGAGTTCCAGGCCCCCTCCCTCCCAGTTCCAATCTCTCCCAGTTCCAGGCCCCCCTCCGAGTTCCAGGACCCCCTCCCTCCGTCCAAGTTCCAGGCCCGCCCGCCCCTCCAAGTTCCAAGGCCCCCTCCCTCCAAATTTTAAAACTCATCTTACCATGTCGGGGTTACAGCGGCAGCAGCAGTGAAAGGCGTGCAGGCTGGGCGCTTCAGCTTTCCCTTCTCTCAGCTCTGGTCCTGCCCTCATTTCCTGTGGGCGGGACCAGAGCTGAGAGAAGGGAAGGCTAAAGCGCCGAGCCTGCACGCCTTTCACTGCTGCTGCTGCCGTAACCCTGACGAGGTAAGATGACTTTTAAAATTCGGAGGGAGGGGGCCTGGAACTCGAAGGGAGGGACTTTTAAAATTCTGGACTGGGGAAAGGAACTTCCGGTGGGTGAAATATTGGGGGTGCCCGAGCACCCACAGAACCCACGGAGTCGGCGCCTATGGTGTTATGAATGGAAATTACAGCCTGTTAAGCCCCACTTCAGTGTTGGGCAAAATAGTGGAAACTATTATAAAGAATAAAATTACAGAAAATGTAGACAAAAATGATTTAATGGGAGTCAGCATGGGTTCAGCCAAGGTAAGTCTTGCCTCACCAATTTGCTTAATTTCTTTGAAAGCGTGAATAAACATGTGGATAAGGTGAGCTGGTTGGAATGTAGTGTATCTAGACTTTCAGAAAGCTTTTGACAAAGTTCCTCATGAGAGACTCCTGAGAAAATTAAAAAGTCATGCGATAGGAGGCAATGTCCTTTTGTGGACTGGGAATTGGTTATTGGAATGAAAATAGAGGGAAGAGTTACATGGCCATTTTTCTCAATGGAGAAGGGTGAATAGTGGAGTGCTGCAGAGATCTATACTGGGACCAGTGCTATTTCACATATTTATAAATGGGTCATTTCATGCCAAGTGGTCTAAACCTTCCCACCATCATGTCTCCAATTTTGTTCAAATTAATATCTGTTGCGCAAGTCAGGTGTTAAATGAAATTTCCCAAAATTTGAGGTCTCTAACTGTAATAGTTGCAGATCTAGACCCCCTTTTCTGAAAGGTTGTCAGTCCATGTGCGCACGACATTTACCAAAATGCCATTTTTGGGGTCTAATAAAATCCAAACACATTTATAAGAATGGCTAAAAAATTCAAATCCTGTACAGTTTTTGATGCTAATTCCGATGAAATACATTTTAACATTATGGATGCAAAATCCAGTCAAACAAGTTGACTCAAAGTGTGCATCAAAATTGGTCACAACTCATCGGAACATATTTGGACCAATATTCAGACCGCAACAACTTCCATGCATACAAAGATACGGACTTGAAATTTTGAACAAGCATTATGCTTATGCTGGACATTATACTGCCGGATTTGCAACTAACCAGCATCTATAACCGCCCTGCAGGATCTCTTCAAAGTTGGCACTGTCAGCGCAAATGGTAAAATGTACCAACGTTCAAAGCCAATTATTAAAAAAGAGTCTGCCTGAATCAACTTGTGAACATTATCATCTGAAAGAGAAACATATGCTCTACAACACTGATATGTTTTTGTTTTGCAATGCCACCATTATTGGTCCAAATATGTTCCGATGAGTTGCGACCAATTTTGATGCACACTTTGAGTCAACTTGTTTGACTGGATTTTGCATCCATAATGTTAAAATGTATTTCATTGGAATTAGCATCAAAAACTGTACAGGATTTGAAATTTTTAGCCATTCTTCTAAATGTGTTTGGATTTTATTAGACCCCAAAAATGGCATTTTGGTAAATGTCGTGCGCACATGGACTGACAACCTTTCAGAAAAGGGGGTCTAGATCTGCAACTATTACAGTTAGAGACCTCAAATTTTGGGAAACTTCGTTTAACACCTGACTCGCGCAACAGATAAAATTTGAACAAAATTGGAGACATGATGGCGGGAACTTTTTTAAATTTTAGACCACTTGGCATGGAATGACCCAAATGATCTGGAAACTGGAATGATAAATGAGAATAAATTTGCAGATAACACAACTATTCAAAGGTGTCAAAACACAAGCGGACTGTGAAAACTTGCAGGAAGACCGTAGGAAACCAAAGACTGGGCATCCAAATGGGAGATGAAATTTAACGTGGAAAATGCAAAGTGTTGCACATTGGGAAGAATAATCCAAATTATCGTTACCTGATGCTGGACTCCACGTTAAGAGTCAGCACTCAAGAAAAAGATCTAATGTCTTCTGCCTAGTATGTGGCAGAGAAAAGGGATGCAAGATTATTATAATGCCTCTGCATCACTCCATGCTGCAACCTCATCTTGAGTACTGTGTTCAATTCTAGTCGCCGTACCTCAAAAAAAAAAAAAAAGATATAGGGGAATTAGAAAACGTTCAAAGATGAGCGACCAAAATGATAAAGGGGATGGAATTCCTGCCATAAGAAAAAATGCTAAAGAGGTTGAACCTCTTCAGCTTGGAAAAGAGATGTCTGATGTGAGATATGACCGAGGTCTACAAAATCCTGAGTGGAGTAGAACAGGTAAAAGTGAATCCATTTTTCACTCTTTCAAAAAGTGCAAAGACCAGGGGACACTCAATGAAATTACATAGAAATACTTTTAAAACAAAAAGGAGGAAATATTTTTTTAAAGAATAGTTAAACCCTGGAACTCATTGCCAGAGGATATGGTAACAGCGGTTATCATTATCTAGGTTTAAACAATGGTTTGGACAAGTTCCTGGAGGAAAAGTCCATAGTCTGTTATTGAGATGGACATGGGAGAAGCAACTGCTTGCCCTGGGATTGGTAGCATGGGATGTTGCTACTATTTGGGTTTATGCAAGGTACTTGTGACCTGGATCGGCCACTGTTGGAAGCAGCACTGGGCAAGATGGACCATTGGTCTGACCAAATATGGCTATTCTTATGTAGTACTCTAATCTAGGGGATGATTCAGAAATTCTATGCGTGAACTTTCTCTGTGACCTCCTATTCCTCTATGAGAGGATCCATCTTTTGGCCGTGACCTTGGAACAGTCACTTGACCTCCCTGTGATTTAAAGTCTCGGTTGAAAAGAATGCCAATGGCTTTAGCCTGCCTCACTGTTGATGATACGAAGGCCAGCCAGGAGGGCACAGAACAGCAGCCTAAAGAGCAACCAGAGGGGCCTGATCAGTACACTAGCTCCCTAAGATAGGGCCTGGCTCTGCTACCACCCTCTGCCCATAAGACTCTACTGAGACACTGCCACTCAATCATGTACTGCCTCCCTTAGACAATACTGTACTCATTGTTATTAGTACCGCACAATGGGGGCCACGGCTTTCAGGGCCGCAAAACAAACATTCAGGAATTTGTTGTAGCGGGAAGAAGGAGGTAGCGGTGTCGACGTGAGAACTACAACCCCCAGAATGCTCTGTTCTTAAAGAAACCACCTGGTCACACCCCTCGCTCTGAGGGACAGAGACTACCTCGCGCCTGGCCGGCTCTGTTAACCGCAGTCTGCACCCGTAGCTCTCACCTCCTCGTCATCATCGTCGATCTCGTCCTCTAGCCGGGCCGGCACCTTTGGCGTCAGCAACTCCGAGGCCGCGGGCACGTCAGTACCATCGGAGGCTGCCATGTCTCTGGAGCCAGCGTGCGAGCGAGGGGGTCACCGTACCGGAAAAGGAGCACGCCAGAGGAAGAGCGTCAGCGGAAATGGGAGGTAGCGGACGAAAGCGACACAGCACTGCCGTAGACAAGGAGTTAAGACCAAGGAGGAGCGATAGCTCCTCCATCGCTCCTCCTTGGGTTGTAATCAAGGAGGTTTAATAGACAGGAGCTGAAGTGACGTCAAAACGCTGAAACCAATTAGGATAATCTAAGTTTCCCCTTTGCCGCGGTGCTGTCATCCCCGTATACTCAAAACAAAGCAAGCAAACCTATGAGCTGCTGCATCTACGTTATATTTATATTTATTTATTACATTTGTACCCCGCGCTTTCCCGCTCATCGCAGGCTCAATGCGGCTTACATCAGAGGCGTAGCCAGGTTTTGATTTCAGGGGGACCTAATCCTGGGAGTCATCTAGTTGTGTGCTTGAACCAGTCTTGCTCGTTGCCCAAGAAACAGTGTTCAACACCTGTAACATATGTTTTCTCTAGCAGGACGATCAGGCCCATCAGTCACAATCCTCACCTCTGAAAGTTGCATGTTTTCTTGAGCTTTGAGGTCCTGAGAAGACTGCTGCACACAGGAAGGGCCACACATGCTTTGATGTACTCAGCCAAGCTGACAAAGAGCACTAAATCACTTGGCCCAGATGGTATGCACCCCTGAACTGCTGATCTGCTGTTTGGGATCTGTACCTGTCCTTAAAATCATCCATAGTACACAAAGATTGAAGGGTGACCAATGTAATGCCGATTTTTAAAAAGGGTTTCAGGGGTGATCTGGGAAATTGCAGACCAGTGAGCCTGACTTCAGTGCCAGGCAATATTAAAGAAAAAAAATGACCGAACACATAAACATGGTTTAATGGGATAGAAGCAGCATGGTGAAGTCATGCCTCACCAATCTGCTTTGTTTCTTTGAGGGTCTGACTAAACATGTAAATAAAGGTTTCAGGAAGCATTTGACATGAGAGTCTCCTGAGAAAATTTAAAAAAAACCATGGGTTAGGAGGCAATGTTCTATTGTGGATTAGGAACTTCCTAATGGATAGAAAACAGAGAGTAGAGGATTAAATGGCCATTTTAGTAGAGAAAGTTGAATAGTGGAGTGATGCAGGAATCTGTACTGGGACCGGAGCTATTTAACATATTTATGTAAATGATCTAGAAATTGAAGGATGAGACAATTAAATTTGATGATGCAAAACTATTAAAGTTGTAATAACACATGCGGACTAGGAAAAATCACATGAAGACCATAGGAAATTGAAAGACTGGGCATTCAAATGGCAGATGAAATTTATGTAAAACTGAAGGAGTGGAACGCCGGATACTACTCGAATACTATGAGTACTACCCGAATACTACTGAACAACAGAACAACCTCATGTTTGTGCCTACTGATGGACTTATACTTATGCACTCTACCTCTGCTTTTGGCTGTTTAGCCATACTTTATTACTGCACTGGACATTCGTGCCTTATCCAGTTTTACTGTTTACTAACGAAAGAAGTTTGCTGTTTACTAATGTAAGGACAGAATGCAGGATTATTAGACTTATAGCTTGTAACAGTAGTTTGCAAGGCCTATACAAGACCAGCTTACATGTAGCAACGCGACCTTGGAGGGTGCTGACACCCCCTGCATTCCTGAGCCGAACCTTATCTCCTGTGCTAGAAAGGAGCATTGTGTGTGTGTGAAGAATAAGCTGCTAAGTTTCGTTTTTCTTGCCAGTATCATTTCGCTGTTATGACGTGTGTACGTACTGGGACTACAATTTTGTACTGTAAGAACTACAATTGTTTACTGCGCATGCCAAATGTGATGTGTAAGGGGCCTAGTGCGCAGGCCCAGTAGGGAAGTATAATTGTAAGTGTCAGGTGATTCGCGACACACAGTGTCCCGAGACTACTCGGTACTGTTCACTTGCTAGCAATAAAGTTGCCTTGTTTGGAACCAAAATTTGCCTTTCGTCTCCTGATTTCCCACCTGTTTCATTGGCGACCCAGATGGGACAGAAGTAGAAAGGGGAATCGGATTATATTCTTCCCCTCCCCCACTGCAGTCGGATCGGGTCATCGATTCCCACCCGAGGAGGTGGTGAGTGGCCACCGCTGATTTCAGCGTCCATCTCCCGGAGGAGGGCCGATCAACTCTGCCTGACTGTAGAGGGGGCTGTGTGGTTCCGACAAGGCACCTTTTCTATTTCAGGGAGAAGCGCACGACGGCGCGGCCTGCGACCCCGGCGGACAGGCGAGTATACTCTACGTAGTGACCGGCCCAGTAAGGACCGAAGAAGAGGCATGATCACCCTCTTTTAGCCAGTGACTAATACGGACTATTGGTATACGACTAGGTCCCGAAACTCACTAGGCTTCGACGACGAAACCGAGCGGCGAATGGGAGGGTTTCTTGTGGCGTATGAAAGTGTGTGACTGGGCTTGCAGTTCCAGGCCGGGCGACCGCGTCCTGGTCAGGCCGAGTGTTGACCCTTTTGTGTCTGGTGGAACGAGACCCCTTACTCCTCCACCGCCCCTTTCCCTCTTTGTCCGTCACCTGTCCTTTGGCACTCAGGTTAGGATGGGCGGGGGTGGGTCTTCACCGTTAGATTTAATGACGGAACACTTTAGCGAAGTGTTCGACCTAGATAAATGTAGCAGGGCCGGGATGATACAGAGATGTCAATTTATGTGGCCAGGGCTAGGAATTGCCGAATGGCCCCCGGAAGGGTCATTCGAGTATGAGAAAGTGGCGGCGGTCATGAATATTGTTATAGTTGAGGGAAACCCAGGCTGTCCCGAGGACATTCCATACATAGAAGCGTGGTTGGATGTAGTCCGGGACCCGCCGGCTTGGGCCCAACGGAAGGTAGAAAAGGCCGCCCTCATGTTGGTAAAGCAGAGGAAGGGCCGGAAAACTAAGCTCAGAACCCTGCCGACCCATGCCTTCGCTCTCCAAAGCTCGGCAACCGCTGCCGTTCAGAAGGCCGCAGGGACCGCCCCCATACGGCCCACCGCCCCTAGCGCTGAAGCCACTGAGACCACGCCCCCTGCTACCATTGGTAAGGTAGGAGCCACGCCCAGTACGACCAACACACTTCCTAGAATGAAACCCCCAAAGAAAACCCTAGGGAAAGTTCAGGGTTTGCCCGAAAAGAAGCTCCCGAAGGCCCCGATACTTGCTACGGCGGAAGCATACGAAGACGACATCGCGCCACCGCCGTATGCCCCGATATACCCCGACATCGCGAGCCTGGAGGAGGGCCCGGATAACGCTGAGGCTTCCGGGTCAGAGTCGGATGCCGGAGAGACGTCCCGTCCGGACTCACCTGAATCACCTGAGTCACCTGGCCCCGCAACCATACGGAAGAGTAAACGAGTTGTGAAGAACATTACTCGGTTCCCCCAATCGAGTCCACGCAGTGCCCTTCCTTCGAGCAGGAAAGAGGGAGCCACTAACTTATTCCCAGTTCGACAATCTACCACCTATACCCCTAACCCGGCGGAAGGGGGGGGCCAGCCCATTGAATCGACAGTTTATAGCCACGTTCCCTTCTCAAGTGCCGACTTGTATAACTGGAAACTGCATGGGCCGTCCTACGACCAGAAACCCGAGCAGTTGGTGGAGCTGGTAGAAGGCATTATATACAGTTATAATCCGACTTGGGGAGACCTTAGGCAGTTGAGCGCCCACATCCTGACCACCGAAGAACGCCGCCTTTTGCAACAAAATATGGAGCAAGCTGTCCGGGATGCGAACCCTACCCATGCCAACTTGCAGAACCTAATAGAGACGGAGGCGCCCATGGCTGCCCCTGTGTGGGACTATCGAACCGCTGAAGGCCAAACCTCTATCCGCCGATACCAGCAGGCGTACCTGGCCGCCTTAAAGAAGGGGAAGCAGAAGGTCACCAATATGGGAAAAATTCACAGTGTAGTCCAACAAAAGGACGAGAGTCCAGGGGACTTTCTTGAACGACTTATGGAAGCATTCAGAAGGCACAGCCCAATAAACCCCGAAGACCCCAGGAACCTCCCAACCGTGGTTATGAGTTTTGTTAGCCAGTCAGCACCGGATATACGAAGGAAGCTACAGAGGACGGAGGGGTTCGAAGGGATGAGCCTCAGCCAACTGAAAGCTATAGCTGATCGCGTGTTCGGATATCGCGATCAGGAAGAGAAGACGGAAGCCCGAAAGGAATCAACCAGGCGGATGCGGGAGAAAGCAGATGTGTTGGCCACGGTGCTGGAGGAACGAATGAGGTCTAGACCAAAGGGGAGAGGCAGGAGAACAAGAGGGACGCGGTCCCCCATAGGACGTAACCAGTGTGCGAATTGTAGAAAAGAAGGGCACTGGTGGGCTGACTGCCCAGAGGAGATACGGGACCACCCGAGAGAAGAAGAACCATGGGACCGGCCCAGAGAGGAGGAGACGGACAACCGTGCAGGGGCCCCCAGACAAGGCCGGAGCCGGGGTCGAAGAGATAGGGGACGGGATGACCGGAGGGAATGGCAGATGGCTATGGAGGCTACCCGAGACAGCACCGCATGAAGAGACCGGGAGGGCAGAGTCCCCACTGACCCTCTGGTGGAAATTCGAGTGGGGACAGAGTCTATGAAGGCCTTACTAGACACAGGGGCCCAACGTTCTGTTATCACCACTGCTATAGCCCCAGCCACGAAAGAGACTATACCAATTGTGGGAGCCTCCGGGAAATCCCTTGCAGCCCCCCTCCTCAAGGAGCGCCAAGTCCAGATCGGAGGGACGATGGTGTCTCATCAGTTCATACACATTCCTGGATGCCCCGTCCCCTTGATTGGTCGAGACCTACTTTGTAAGCTCCAGGCCACCTTGAAGTTCAAGACCACGGGTGAAGTGGAAGCTCGTTTTGAAGATCGGCCAGTAACACTTATCTGTCCAGTGAGAGAAGAGTGGAGACTACATGCTCCCCCGACTGTAGGGCCTGGCGACTGCCGTTACGACCAGAAATCCCCTTTTGCCCAGCAGAGGCGAGCCATAATGGATGAAGTGCCCGATGTATGGGCAGAAGTAAACCCCGGAGGACTGGCCGTTAACGCTATCCCCATCTGGATTGAGCTCAAACCAAATGCTCAAGTTGTCAACCAAGGACAATACCATATCCCCTATGCAGCCCGGCATAGTATGCACACACATCTACAGAAACTCCTTCAACAGGGAGTCCTTAAACCAATCAGATCCGCATGGAACACCCCATTGTTGCCCGTTAAGAAGCCAGGAACATCCGAGTACAGACCCGTCCAGGACCTGAGGAAAGTCAACAACCAGGTAGCCGACATAGTTGCCCTCGTACCAAACCCATACTCCATCCTAGCCCAAGTGCCATCCCAGACCAAGTGGTACAGTGTCATTGATTTGAAGGACGCCTTCTTCTCCATCCCCCTTGCTGCCGACAGCCAGAAGTTGTTTGCCTTCACGTGGGAAGACTTACAGACTGGTAATAAGCAGCAGTTTACCTGGACACGACTCCCCCAGGGATTCAAGAACTCCCCCACCCTCTTCGGCGACCAACTCGCTCAGGACCTGAAGACGTATCAGGACGAGTATGGGCCGGTCGTCCAATACGTGGATGACCTGTTGGTGGCCCGTGAAACGTACACGGACTGTGCAGAAGCCACCCTTTACCTCTTGAAAACCCTGGAAGCCCAGGGGTACCGGGCCAGTCGCAAGAAGGCCCAGATATGCGAGATCGAAGTCGAATACCTGGGTTTCCGCCTCCGAGAAGGAACCCGGAGGCTCGGTACCCCCCGAACCCAAGCTATCCGCAACCAACCCACTCCTGCAAATAAGAAGGAATTGCGAGCACTCCTCGGAGCCGCTGGATATTGCCGGATATGGATCATCAACTTCGCTGTTCTGACCCATGATCTGTACGCCAAGCTAAAAGGACCTGAACTCGAGGGCCAAAACCTCCAGTGGGAGAAACCCGAACTGAAAGCCCTTCAGGACCTCAAGGAGGCCCTTGTGGCCCCACCGGCGCTCGGACTGCCAGATGTGACTAAGCCGTTCCACTTGTTCGTCGACGAAAAGAAGGGACTGGCACTTGGAGTCCTTACCCAACTGGTCGGCACCTGGCAACGCCCTGTAGCATACCTCTCCAAGAGCATGGACAACGTGGCACGAGGATGGCCGGGCTGCCTCCGAAGCATTGCGGCGGCCTGTCTGCTGATACACGAGGCCAATAAGCTCACCTTCGGCCAGACCCTCTTTGTGACCACACCCCACACCATCCGCGGCCTACTCGAGAGCCACGGACCTAGATGGATGACCAACTCCCGATTGGTTAAATACCAAGCCCTCCTGTGCGAAAATCCGGAGGTGCGGATCCTGGACACAACTAACCTTAATCCCGCCACCCTCCTTCCGGCCCCTGAACCACCACTCCACGACTGTGAAGAGGTAATGGCCACTGTGCATTCGAGCAGACCTGACCTGAAGGACCAACCCTGGCAAGGGGGCATCACCCTTTTTACCGATGGAAGCAGCCAGGTGATAGAGGGAATTCGAAGAGCTGGCTATGCTGTCGTGTCTGAAGACCATGTGATCGAGGCTATGGCCCTGCCGCCCGGAACATCAGCCCAGAAGGCGGAGCTGATCGCACTCACCAAAGCCCTCCTGTGGGCTGAAGGAAAAGTTGTTAATATCTACACCGACTCCAAATACGCCTTCCTCACCCTTCAGGTGCACGGAGCCTTGTACAAGGAAAAGGGATTTCTGACTGCTGAGGGGAAAGGACTTGCAAATGCCACTGAGATCTGCCAATTACTCGAGTCAGTATGGAAACCGAAGAAGGTGGCTGTGATGCACTGCAGGGCCCACACAGGCCGGACGGATCCCATTGCCCGCGGTAACCAACGGGCGGATGATGCTGCAAAAAGGGCAAGTCAGCTCCCTCACTCTACTCATTCTTCTGACCCTGTACTCGTTGTTCACCTCCCTGCAGAGATCCCCATCTACACCCCCCAGGAAACGGAATGGGCCCGACAAGAGGGCCTAGAATCACGCAACGGTTGGTGGATACTACAGGATGGGCGCATATGGATACCCGAAGCCTTGGCCTGGACGGTGGCCAAGGAGGCTCATGACCGCACCCACCTGGGCAGGGACGCTCTGGGGCGCCTACTCGAGAAGACCTACTACATCAACAAACTGTCCCTGTGGACCAAAAATGCTTCCAGCCGATGCGCAACTTGTGCCCGGAACAACCCTCGAGCGGGGCCCGCTCCTATGCCAGGACATGTCCTCCGAGGCACAAGCCCCTTCCAAGTCTGCCAGATTGACTTCACACACATGCCCCCGGCCCGGGGCTATAAAGCTATCCTCGTCGTCGTATGTACCTACACCGGATGGATTGAAGCCCAGCCTACCAGAACGGAGATGGCTAAAGAAGTCACCTCCCTACTACTTCATCAAATCTTACCCAGATACGGTCTCCCCAAGCAAATAAATTCTGACAACGGGCCCGCCTTCGCCAGCGAAGTAACACAACAGCTCAGTACCAGACTGGGCCTCGATTGGAAGTTGCATTGTGCCTGGAGACCCCAAAGCAGTGGAGTAGTGGAGAGGGCTAACCGATCCCTGAAGAACCAGCTAGCCAAGCTGTGCCAAGAAACAAAAGCTAAATGGCCCGATCTGCTTCCACTGGCCTTGCTGCATCTTAGGTGTACCCCCAAGGCTACCGGCCTTACTCCTTACGAGATGATGTATGCTAGGCCACCACCACTACCTTCTTTTCCCGACTCCTTGCAGATACAGGGTGAGAGTTCCCTAGTGAAACAGATGAAAGCATTACATGAGGTAGTGCAAGACATCCAGCAATACACTGAAAGAGTAGCTCCCTTGGTTCTCACCAGTCCCACCCATCGGTTCAGGGTAGGAGATGAGGTATGGGTAAAAGAGTGGGATGACTCCGACTGTCTGAAACCCAAATGGAAAGGACCCTCCCTTGTTCTCCTAACGACCCCAACCGCTGTTAAAATTGCAGGAAACCCAGTGTGGATACATTGGACCCGACTGAAACCTGCTGCTCCCACTAGCAGCACCCCGAAGCGTTGGACTGCGCATCAACATCCTGACGCTCCATTACGGCTGACTCTCAGAAAGACGTGACCCACCAGATTCATGCCTGCCCAGCAACAGGAACTCAGCTTCTGGACCCACTGCGTTTTTGGCTCCCTGTTTATCGCAGCCTTCATCGTGGGCCTCATTATCTTCTTGCTGCAAAAGCTCGGATACCTCCCACCAAATCTATAATGCTGAGCATCTTCCTTCTCCTGTGCGCAGTCCCGAGCTATCCTACCACCCTGAGCAAGAATTGCACTGAATGTTTGCGCCTGGTGCGCCATCGTATAGAGGGAGGATATCACCTGGTTACCACCCTCATCCACCAGACGCAACCCCCAGAAGGCGATTGCAAGCTTCTACC
Organism: Microcaecilia unicolor; assembly: GCF_901765095.1. Taxonomy (NCBI): domain Eukaryota; kingdom Metazoa; phylum Chordata; class Amphibia; order Gymnophiona; family Siphonopidae; genus Microcaecilia; species Microcaecilia unicolor. The sequence continues at coordinate 388,556,108 of NC_044031.1, read as the reverse complement.
GACGTGTGCCCTCATTACCCCGAATGGCCTCCAACAGTTCCACAGATGTCTCCAAGGCAATCTCACTATCTGCCATAGCCCTACCAAGCCAAGATACTACAATGTCACCCTCAGCGTAGGACTCCCTGCGTATGTGGCCGGGCCTCCGGGAGTCGAGGGAGATGGCATTCTGTATTACATAAACTCCACTCGCATCCTCGTCGGTGGCATCCAAACTGTAGCAACCCTAACCTTCGACGTCTGTGTCGCCATGGACAAACACCCGTGGTCCCGCAAATGTGGCAGCCAGAGTTGGCGTAAGGCATATGTGAACGACCACAAGTATGTCTGCCCCTTCAGTCCAGATATGAGATGCTGCTCCCCGTGGGTTTGGCTCCCATGTGCCGGTGACACTCGAGCCTCGGGCTGGGACCGAGTATGTGCTTATACGGGTGGAGGATATGCTGGATGCACCGGCCTGGGCGAGTTTCGTCGAGGTTCTGGGAACTATGTGTCCCTAGACTGGCCCATTCGAGGACACGATATGCCATGGAGAGGGACGTGGGGCCTTGGCATTGACGGAGGAGGAATGGATCCGTTGACATATATTACCATATATCAGAGCCTCGAAACAAAGCCTCCTACGCACTACCAGACTACTGTCGTCGGCTACCAAGAGGTGTTCGATGAAATCGCTCGTGCTGAGCAGACCGAGACTAAATTCCCCATTTCCCCAGAAGCCCGGAATATGTTCCTCAACTTGGCCGAAAACATTGCCCTCTCCCTGGGAATTGCCAACTGTTTTGTCTGTGGAGGCACTGACATGGGTGAACAATGGCCCTGGGAAGCGAGAGAGATTCGACAGCAAACATGGGATGCACTCAACACCACTAACATTACCTTTCCCCAACGGCCGAAGCCGTACGAATGGGCCTTGAGAACCAATATCATAGGCACCCTCTGCGCTAGTCGAGCGCCATCGAAGCGGTACTCTGTACCAGTGGGAGATTCTGCTTGCACGGGGGTCCTTCAGTATAATGGAAGCCGGACGACCTGGTGGCAAACGGATAACCGGCCCGCCCCGGAGCCTATCTGGACAGAACCCACCTTGAACACGACATGGACATACGGAGGAAACGCCTCCCTCAAGTGGGTAGCCCCGGGGGGCTACTACTATATCTGTGGGCGCAGGGCCTACGAACAGCTCCCGGCCCGCTGGTACGGTACCTGTCTCTTGGGTACTGTCCGACCTAGCTTTTTCCTTCTGCCCCTGCGAGTCGGCGAAACTTTGGGTATCCCCCTATACGTGGAAAAGGGGCCAGATAACCCTGCCAGACGTAAACGGTCTTTTCTAAACACCAAGCCCAAAGTCCAAATTGGAGACTGGAAAGACAACGAGTGGCCGCCAGAACGCATCATTCATTACTATGGACCGGCCACATGGGCTGAAGATGGCACATATGGGTACCGAACCCCTATCTATATGCTGAATTGCATTATTCGCCTACAGGCCGTGCTCGAAATCCTTACTAACGATTCGGCCTTTGCCCTTAATATCCTAGCCCGACAAAACACTAAGCTCATTACCGCGGTTTACCAAAATCGCTTGGCTCTTGACTACCTCCTAGCCCAGGAGGGCGGGGTGTGTGGCAAGTTTAACCTCAGTAATTGCTGCTTACAGATTGATGACCAGAGCCATGTCATCAAAGAGATAACTGACCGGATGGTCAAATTAGCCCACGTCCCCGTCCAGACCTGGAACAGCGCGTGGGACTGGACTTCCTCCCTAACCAGCTGGTTGCCAACCTCCGGGAGCCTGCAAGGCCTCCTCGTCATGGGTGGCCTGTTCTTGTTGTCCTGTTTACTAATTCCTTTATCTCTTCCCTTTGTTTTCAGGTGTCTCCGCTCCACCATGGAGGGCATCGCCGACCGCCGGGCTGCTGCCCAACTTATGACTCTCCAGATGTACTCCCCCATTCCTCAGTCTGATGAAGCTTACGATGAAGCACCTTGTGGCTGATATGCACTTTGAACCCCCTGAGTCACTTAATGGGCCATTACCCTTGTGCCAGCAAAAGACCGGCTACAAAGGGGGGGGGGATTCCTCTAGGGACCCTCCGTCTCAACCCCGGCGAAGCAACCGACGGCTGCGCAAGGGCTTAGGGCTCGCTTGATGCCTCCTTCGCTAACTATTCTTGTCCTTTCTTTCCCTTTCAGGGTCCATGGAGGTGATACTCTCCACCAGAATGGATGTTCAAGTATCAAAAGGGGGGGAATGAAGGAGTGGAACGCCGGATACTACTCGAATACTATGAGTACTACCCGAATACTACTGAACAACAGAACAACCTCATGTTTGTGCCTACTGATGGACTTATACTTATGCACTCTACCTCTGCTTTTGGCTGTTTAGCCATACTTTATTACTGCACTGGACATTCGTGCCTTATCCAGTTTTACTGTTTACTAACGAAAGAAGTTTGCTGTTTACTAATGTAAGGACAGAATGCAGGATTATTAGACTTATAGCTTGTAACAGTAGTTTGCAAGGCCTATACAAGACCAGCTTGCATGTAGCAACGCGACCTTGGAGGGTGCTGACACCCCCTGCATTCCTGAGCCGAACCTTATCTCCTGTGCTAGAAAGGAGCATTGTGTGTGTGTGAAGAATAAGCTGCTAAGTTTCGTTTTTCTTGCCAGTATCATTTCGCTGTTATGACGTGTGTACGTACTGGGACTACAATTTTGTACTGTAAGAACTACAATTGTTTACTGCGCATGCCAAATGTGATGTGTAAGGGGCCTAGTGCGCAGGCCCAGTAGGGAAGTATAATTGTAAGTGTCAGGTGATTCGCGACACACAGTGTCCCGAGACTACTCGGTACTGTTCACTTGCTAGCAATAAAGTTGCCTTGTTTGGAACCAAAATTTGCCTTTCGTCTCCTGATTTCCCACCTGTTTCAAAACTAGTTAAAAAAGGCCCATTTCTGACACAAACGAAACGGGCGCTAGCAAGGTTTTCCTTGGAGTGTGTATGTTTGAGAGAGAGAGAGAGAGAGTGTGTGTGTGAGAGATGGAGTGTGTGTCATGGAGAGAATGAGAGACAGTGTGTGTGTGTATGTTTGTGTGAGAGACAGAGTGTCTGTGTGTGTGTGACAGAGAGATAGGGAGTGTGTCAGAGAAAGTGTGTATGACAGTGAGTGAGAGTGTGAGCCCCCCCCCTCGCAGGGCCCCCTCCCCACCCCCACCTCTCTGGTCTCAGGGCCCCCTCCCCACCTCCCTCTCCCCTGCCCCGCCTCCACCCATCCATGTCCAGCGACCCTCCTCTCCCCCTGCAGCTACCCATGTCCAGCGACCTCCCCCGGCACATCAAACAGCCCTCCGCCCCAAGCATGTCAAACACCCCCCTCCCCCCACCTGAAGCACATCAACACCCCCCCCCCCCCGGCGCATCAAACCCCATCGCCACCCGCAGATGCCAGTAGTAACGCTGTCCGGCCGCTGTTGCTTCTCCTGTTGAGCAGCAGCGGCCGCTACAAAAAGAAAAGAAGCGATAAATGTTTTTAAACCCAGCCCAAATCATTTGCAAATGCCCAAGTCTTACAACGCAGCCACTCCTCCTCTCACCTGTCATACAAACATTCTTTATAGCAGGAGTGTTCCAGACATAGATGGAATTGTTAAGTAATTGACAAGTGTATTAGTTGATGTCAGCAAGTCCAGGAACAGAGACCACAACTGGAGAAATTGGGATATTTTCTTCTCTTTTACCAAAAATTGAAATACATTCTATACGCAAGAGATGATGCATTTGATTACACCATTAATGTCAATATGGGAGGGTCCTGTTGTATCTAGTGCAATAATATACATTTCTTAGCCATGAAAAATGCCTTTCTAATAAACAGACATTGCTCATCTGTCTCATTGTCAAAGTCATCCTCCAAATCTAATAAAGAGTTTACTTTTTTTGGGATGGAATGATTCATCGTCTGTTCCAAATGTTGCCATACTTGATCCCAAAATCTAGCAATGTGCGGACAATCCCACCAACAATAACATGTCCCCTCTATGTTTCCACATTTGGCTGAACGCTCAGCCCACACTTTATTTACCCACTTAAAGTGCATGTAAAGCAGAGTTAACATTTTGTAATACATTTGTCGAATTACAATGCATTATGAAAAATCCTCCCCACCCTTTATCTCTTCTATAAATTAACTCATTGTATATTCCTCACCTATATCTCTGGCCCACTTCTCCTCAATATATAGGAAGGTAGAAACTGTCACCTATTTCATATATTCATAATATTTCCCAACTAATCCCTCTGCACTTTCTGCAGAATAATCCAAATCATAGTTAGTTGATGCTAGGGTCCATATTAAGAGTCCATCGGCATCCAAGAAAAAGATCTAGGCATCATCATTGTCAATATGCTAAAATCTTTTTCCCGTTGTGCTGCTGTAGCCAAAAAAGTAAACAGGATGCTAGGGATTTTTAGGAACGGGATGAAAAATAACACGAATATTATAATACGTCTATATTGCTCCATGATGTGACCTCAGTAGCAAAACTGCACTGATTAAAAAAAAAATAAAGTCAATGTATATAGCGATTGTATCCTGTATTTTATGCTAATATTGGTATGATTGATTCTTTTGTCTTCATGTTCCTGTCCTATCTAAAACTGGCACTTTTCTAGCCTTATTTTTTTAGTCTGTATACTGGTTTGACCTGTTCTAGAAAGGCGGTATAGAGAGCTCTTATCCTATATAATAATTCTCACCTCCAACGTTCTATGCGTCTGGCTGCCTGTGTCCGTGGCTTTCTTCACAGTTGGTCTGCTAGACTCCGAAGTCCAGGTTGATGTCACAAGCAGCACTGACCAACTGCACGACAGCAGCACGAGGCCCCGCCTCTGCCACCCTCGCCCCTCCCCCAAGGTTGCCACCTCCACTCACCCCTCCACCCCCTCCCAAGGTCGCCACCACTCCCCACCTCCACCCCCCCCCAGAGGTCGCCACCTAGGCCCGCCCACCCAACACAGACCTGCCAAGTCTCCCGTGAAACATGCGGCGCCAGCTCCCATTTCCAGCCACGACTGCTTCTCCTGTTGAGCAGCAGCGGCCACTACAAAAACAAAACCAGCTGTTTTTAGGAAGCAAAGCCATCAGGCATTGGCTGTCGGTTCTGCAGCCACTCCTCTTGCCTCTCACGTCGCTGTGCTCCTCCGGAGTCTGCTCCAGGGGCAGTGACATCAGAAGCGAGAGGAGCGGCTGCAGAGCCGACAGCCAATGCCTGATGGCTGCCTGCGGTGCTGTGCTTGCTTCCTAAAAACAGCTGTTTTTGTAGCGGCCGCTGCTGCTCAACAGGAGAAGCAGCAGTGGTCGGAAATGGGAGCTGGCGCCGCGTGTTTCGCGGGAGACTTGGCAGGTGTATATGCCTTCTTATGCTTGGCCTGTTACTAAGTGCTAGGCCTAAGGCCTGTACTGTCAGTTTGGTTCTCACATGTTAGCCTACTAACTCAGCATCCTGTGTAACAATCATTGCTTTCTCAGGAGATGAGAACTGATACTTCATAACTTTTTGTTTGCAGTTGAGTATGTTTTTCATTTAAGGTGGATGTAACCTTGGCAGTTGCTAAGAGACTGAGGACACAGTGAAACCTACCAGTATGTTGCATTTGTGGAGAGAGACAGAGAGAGGACAGAAGGGTATTGTTCTGACTGTGCACGCAGAACAGATAACAGACTAGCCAATAGCTACCGACTTTGCACGTGAACTCCCATCAGGAGAGACTGATAGAATACAGGAACAATCCATATATGGTATAAGGCTACCTAATGGTTCTAGTTTATGGGAAATCACATGATTTATGAGAAATGTAATTTGCAACAGTATATATGTGATGTCCGGGAGGTGTTAGCTGAGCAGTCCCTTGTCTTTCAGGATGCGCATTACTGACTGACAACCTGCTCCAGGGAAGAGAACTATTGTTTGTATTTTTGGCTCTGTGAGATGCTAATAAAGGTAATTTACTGGCTGCGCCTAACGGAGTCTAAGTTCTCTTTCTTATTTTTCCAGCTGTTGGGGCTGTAGTGCTTTCTCTCCCTGTGGGGGCTAAGGGACAGAAATACAAACAGGTCTGTTGGGTGGGCGGGCCTGTGGCTGGGCGGACAGTCTGGATGGAAGAATCGGGAGAGGGGGGACGGATGGAAGGATGGGGAGAGAAAGAGGGGAAAACAGATGGAAGGATGGGGAGAGACGGGGAGATGGATGAATGGATGTGGAGAAAGGGGAGAGACTGGAAGGATGTGGAGAGGGAAGGGTGGAGAGATAGAGAGACACGGGATAGAAGGAGGGGGAGAGAGACATTAGATGGAAGGATCAGGAGGAGAGGGTAGATGGGTGGAAGGATGGGGAGAGAAAGAGGGGAGAGAAAGAGGGAAGACGCTGGATGGAAGGATGCAGAAAGAAAGAGGGGAGACATTGGGAGGGGGTCCAGAGACCAGAGGGGAGGGGTGGTCCAGAGGGGGAGGGGGGAGGTATCTCTGTCACACACACACTCTCTCTCTCTCTCTGTCTCTCACAGTGTCTCTCTCACTCTCACACACTATCACATTCACTCTCTATGTGTCACACAGTCACTCTCAAACACTTTCTCGATGTCATACACTCTCTTGGTCTCACAGAGAGTCTGTGTATCACACACATACTCTCACACACACTCTCACTCACAGACACACTCGCATCCACACTCACTCTGTGTCACACACACACACACATTCACACTCACACACTCTCTCAAACATACACACTCTGAGGAAAACCTTGCTAGCGCCCGTTTCATTTGTGTCAGAAACGAGCTTTTTTTACTAGTTAAATAATAAAGCTCAAGTATTGCGTTGCAATTCTGGTCACTGTATCTCAAAAAAGAGAAAGCAGAATTAGAAAAGATTCAAAGAAGGGTAACCAAAATGATAAAGGGGATGCAACTCCTCTCATATTAGGAACGGCTAAAGATCTTAGGGCCCTTCAAGCTTGGAAAAGAGACGGCTGATGGGGGTTATGATTGAGGTTTAAAAAATCCTGAGTGGTGTAGATTTAAGTGAATTGATTTTTCACTCTTTCCAAAAGTTGAAAGACTAGGGGACACTCAATGAAGTTACATGGAAATACTTTTACAACAAATAGTATGAAATAGTTTTTCACTCAATAAATAGTTAAGCTCTGGAGCTTGTTGCCAGAGGACGTAGTAACAGTAGTTAGTGTATCTGGGTTTAAAAAAAGGTCTGGACAAGTTCCTGAACGGAAAAAGGCCATAGTCTATTATTGAGATGGACATGGGGGAAGCCACTGTTTGCTCTGGGATTGGTAGCATGGGGTGTTGCTACTAATTGGGTTCCTGCCAGGCACTTGTGACCTGAATTAGCCACTGTTGGAAGCAGAATACTGGGCTAGATGGACCACTGGTCTGATCCAGTATGGCTATTCTTATGATGTAAGCAAAAAATTATTAGAAGAGAACCCTGCAGGTATCAACACAACAAAAGTAAAAGGATTCTCTTATGAAACCTACTATGAGCAGTAAATAGGGATATTTTGTTCCATCAGGCTATGAACGGAGTTTAAATTTTTGGCCGTTTGACCCTGAAGCAGCTAGACAAAACGCTGGCCACTATTGGTCACGGAACGCTGGCCACTATTGGTCACGGTCTGTCTATTGAAGGAAAGAAGGACACTAGCTAAGTATTGATAGCTGGTCATGTTACTGTTTAACTGTTTAAGTAGATTTTGACAAAGTTGCTATATTTAAAACTTTGAAGGAGGTTGCAGATCACATGATGCTAGGCTAAGAGAAGGACGCCGCAGAACAAAGCTCCGAGGCCCCTCGGCTAACATCTTGCCCCAAGCAGTATTAAAATCTTTGCAAAACCCGTGAAAAATGGGACTTGATATACCACCTTTCTGAGGTATTTGCAACTACATTCAAAGCGATTTACATATATTCAGGTACTTATTTTGTACCAGGGGCAATGGAGGGTTAAGTGACTTGCCCAGAGTCACAAGGAGCTGCAGTGGGAATCGAACTCAGTTCCCCAGGATCAAAGTGTGTAAGTGTAGGTGAGCACACCAAGTGTCAGTTAGGAAGATCCACTGACCTTTCAGAGCGTGAGAATGTTCACTAAAGTCCAGCAGAAGGAGGTAACCTGAAACCGCGCAGGAGAAAACAAGATGGCGGAGCACGGCCCCTCGGGAAAAATCATCAGTAGGATCGGTGTGGGCGGCAGAGATCACAGCGGAGGTCTCGGCGTTGCCGGAGACCTCGGTGGACCAAAAATTACAAAGAATCTGACAAGTTGGAACATATGGACGGCAAGTTGGAGGGCTTGTGGGCCGACATAACAGGATATCAGCAGCGACTCTCCGATGTGGAAGATCAATGCTTACAGCACGAGAATCAGCAAAAAAAACACTTCAGAAGACAGTGGCACAACTAGAATCGAAACTCGAGGACTTAGAAAACAGGGCACGAAGGAATAATCTTAGAATGGTCGGATTTCCGAAGACAATAAAGGACGCTGACCTGAGAGAATTTCTTGAAACATGGCTGCCTAAAGCGCTAAACCTACCGAGGCTAGCAAACTCCTTGAGAATTGAGCACGCCCACCGGCTAGGTCTGGTGAGACAGGAAAATTCCCGCCCAAGAACTGTAATTTTCAAACAAACTATGTGCGTAAGCAGGAGATTCTGAGAGCCTGGAGGATGAAAGGCTTTACAATATGAGCAACATAGCATACTTTGCTTCCAGGATTTTTCTGCAGCAGTTGCAACACAGCATAGACAATTTGCTGAGTCCTGTAAGGTACTCTATAGTAAAAAAAAAACAAAAAAAAAAAAACAACGCTTCGCCCTGCTTTATCCGGCATGTTTGAGGATCCAATATGGTGGGAAGACTCATTTTTTTAAATCTCGCCTGTTGAAGCCTTACACTTTGCTTCATGCATAGACTGTGATTCAGAGAAGGGAGCATCGACGGCTACAACCTGAACTTTCACTTTGAATTGGAGTTTCGGAAGGCTGGTGAGAGTGCTAACTGAGGAGAATGTGGAATCGTTATGGAGATTGCAGTGGAACTGTGAAATATGTTTTCAGCTGGGACTTTGACATGGGATTTTGGAAGGAATGCAAAGCCATTAGTCTATAAGGGGTTTCAGTATCCAGCTTATTTTCGAAAGTGATCGCTGGCCAGTTCCCGACATAAATCGGGAGATGGCCGGCGATTTCCGGAAAAGTGGCGAAATCGGTATAATGGAAAGTGGCATTTTTGACAGCATCGCCGCTTTCCCGTCGCTTCACCAGCGAAAGTTCAAGGGGGCATGTCAGTAGATTAGCGAAGGCGGGACATGGGCAGGCATGGGCATGGCTACCAGATGGCCGGCTTTCGCTGATAATGGAAAAAAAAAAAAGTGGCGTTAAGCAGTATTTCGCTGGCTTTACTTGGTCCTTTTATTTTCACGACCAAGCCTCAAAAAGGTGCCCCAACTGACCAAATGACCACTGGAGGGAATCAGGGATGACCTCCCCATACTCCCCCCAGTGGTCACCAACCCCCTTCCAAACTAAAAAAATAAAACTAAAAACCTTTTTTGCCAGCCTGTATGCCAGCCTCAAATGCTGTACCCACCTCCGTGACAGCAGAATGTGTTGTATCCTCCGACAGCCTTTCCCTGGTTGCGATGTGGCTCTCGGGTGAGTGTGACACCTTTTCTGTTAGGTGCCCTGCAGAGTCACATTACTAATGCATTGTGTTGGGTGTAGGGTACTGGGCTCTACTCCCATGGTGCTTTTCCCCCCTGCCAACCAGGTCAGAGTGTGCCCTGTTTTGTTTCCTGTTGTAGTCCATGCAGTAGTGGCCATTTTTGTAAGCCAGTTTTAATTCCCTTTCCTGTGTTACCTACGTTAGAGAATGTAGTTCTTACCTTGCATGGTGCTGAAAGAGGGCATTGTACACCATTGTGCCAGCTCTGACCTACTGCTAATCTTAGTACCAGGGGACTCTTTGCCAGTGGGGCACAACCTCTGATCTGCAGTTAACTGTGAGTAAATGTGCTTATTTCAAGAAAGGACTTTTTCAGAGAGATTAGTCTTCAGGTGTGAACTGGTGTGCCAAAGTTATACAGCAGCAATAAGTCCCTGGAGCAATTTTAGTGGGTGCAGTACATTTGTGGGTAGTGGGTTTGGGGGGCTCAGCTCCCAAAGTAAGGGAGCTATGCACGAGGGAGCTTTTCTGAAGTCCACCGCAGTGACCCCTAGGGTGGCTGGTTGGTGTCCTGGCATGTCAGGGGGGGCCAGTGCACTAAAAATGCTGGCTCCTCCCACAGGCCAAATGCCTTGAATTTGGCCGGGGTTTGAGATGGCAGACATAACTTTCCATTATCGCTAAAAAACGAAGCCAGCCATCTCAAACCCCGGCCAAATCCAAGGCATTTGGCTGGCCGGAACCGTATTGTCGAAACAAAAGATGGCTGGCCATCTTTTTTGAAAATACGGGTCTGGCCAGCTGTTTGCAGCGCCACCAAAATACATCGCCGGCCATGTATTTCTCCGGCGCCGTTCGATTATGCCCCTCTATATGTGCCAACCTTAACGAACAAGGAGTAAAGTATTGTTAATTTGAGATACAGCACATAGCGCTGTCTTTCGTTTTGTATATGAGATAATATTACACAGTTGTGAGATATTCATGACCTTGCACATTTCGTGGGTTGGTCATATTACGGGTCAGTTTTCATTTATGATAGTGGTTCCTGCTTGTGGGGGGGGGGGGGGGGCAGGAGAGGGGTTTGTTGTTCTGGTGGGGGGAGGGAGAGAGGTGTTTTTTTTTTTGAAGTCAGGAATTTGCAGACTTGTTGGGGACAGATGTGAAAATGAAATTGGAGAATGTGCATAGCATGGAAGGGGATGCCCAGGGGCAGGGGGGGGGGGTGCTCTCTCTGACAAAAGTTCTGATTCTCTTTATTACAGTATTACAACAATGACATGGGATCCTGGGATCACTTAAGCTGATATCTTGGAACATGGGGGGAGGGGGGTCTCATCACCCATTAAACGCACAAAGGTGTGCAGGCCTTGGGTCGCCACAAAGCGGATGTAGCATTTTTGCAGGAAACCCACTTGACCACGACAGATCACATAAATTTCAAAAAGGTTGGGTGGGAAGCATGGTAGAGGCCCCAGCGATAAATAAAAAAAGCAGGGGTGATGATACTTTTCCAGAAAGGGCTGCAGCTACAGATCAAATCGGTTAAGAGTAGCCCTGAAGGAAGATATGTATTGACAGTGGTGGAACTAGAGGGCTGTCCATTAATATTATGTAATGTTTACGCCCCTAATGTTTTTGACAAAAAGTTCTACCGAGGTATTATTGAGCTGCTGAACCCCTATTGGGGGGGGGGGGGCATCATACTTGGGGGAGATTTCAATTTGGTATATGACCCTCAAATGGATAAATCTACCACTACAAGTCAAACTCAGAGTTATTATTTAAGAGGCCTGCCTTTCCTTTGTACAACATTGGACTTGGTGGATGCTTGGAGAGTACTACATCCTACACTCAGAGATTATATGCACCTGTCAAGGGCACGCTCATTGCAATCGCGTATAGATTATTTTTTCATATCAAGTTCCCTTTTTTCACGAGTCCCGGTGGCAGAGATTGGCCCATGTGAAGTCTCGGATCATTCTCTTATATGAATGCAGCTGGAGACGAACATGAATGTGGGCAGAGGGGGAGGCAAGTTGGCGATTTCCAGTAGAGCTATATTGGGATGCCACTTTTCACAACTTTCTTAAAGAAAAATGGGGAGATTTTGAGAGGTACAATGGGAGACATACACCAGCTTAGCCTTTATTGGGAAACAGCCAAGGTGGTGATGCGGGGGGAGATTATTGCATATAGAGACCAGATGCGGAAAAGGAGAGATAAGGAGATCCTTCGGCTAGAAAAGGTGGTTCGCAGTCAAAGGATCCTCTATGGGGCGGCCCAGACTGCAGATAAGAAACTAGCTTTGCTGGCTTCCCAGAGAGAGTTGAATGAGTTGCTCCATCAGAGAGCACTAAAGTCTCACCTTTATTATAAACACCAGCTATTCCTATATGGCAACAAGGCTAGGGCCTTTTTGGGGCGTCTGGTACAAGGGCGGAAAGGCACCTTGCGTATTATACAACTACGGGGCTTGGGAGGCAGACATATTAGATCAAATGTGGAAATCTCAACTCATTTTCAGAAATTCTATGAAGCGCTGTATAAGGCGCCCACAGATACAATTGTGGACAGTAATTTATTTTTGGATAATTTAGATTTACCCAAGATTTCGACCTCGCAGAGGGATTTCCTTAATGCTCCCATTACGGAGGGAGACCTGATGTTAGTGCTACAACAGAGCAAGCTTTACAAAGCACCAGGCCCAGATGGATTCAGTGTAGAGTTTTATAAATTATTCCAAGAGCAGGTGAAGTCTCCTTTGCTTAATCTGTTCAATTCAATGGCAAAGTTTAGAGTCATGCCGGATTCCTTTAATACTGTTCAAATGATAGTTTTGCTGAAAGTGGGTAAAGACCCAGAGGATCCAGGGTCATATCGACCTATATCTCTGTTGAATTGTGACGTGAAGCTCTATGCTAAAATACTAATAGGTTCTCCAGTGTGCTCCTGGACTTGATAGCGCCTCCGCAGGTGGGATTTGTAAAGGATAGATCAGTAGCTAGGAATATGAGAGCTATCCTTGCTTGCGTGGAGGTGGTGGAGGCACAAAAAAGGCCTTCCTTACTAATTAGTTTTGACACAGAGAAGGTCTTTGACCACATAGTTTGGCAATTTCTTTTTGCAGTAATGCTGAAAGTGGGCCTAGAGGATTTTTTAGGGAGGCAGTTGAGGTTCATTATTCGAACCCGCAGTCATTTATGTGAGTGAATGGGGAGAGATCAGCGCCGTTTTTGATAAAGCGAGTTACGAGACAGGGATGTCCTCTGTCTCCTTTTCTTTTCGTCCTTACCCTGGATCCCGATTAGGGAGGTCTGCTCCCATCCAGAGGTGTTTGGGGTGTCAATGGGGAAACCTGTGTTTAAGGTTTCCGCCTTTGCAGATGACATATTGATACATCTCACAGAACCCAAGGAATCTGTGGAGGTGTTGTTAAGAGTTATTTCGGGACTTTGCAGGGCTTAAGCTAAACTTTTCTAAATCCTTGGCACTCCCCTCAGCGGATCGGGTGAAGATGGAATGGGGTGGGGGCTTCCTATTAAGGTGAGCTTCAGAATCCTTTACGTATCTGAGTGTGCAGATATCTATGAGACTGTCTAACCTTTATCAACAATATAACTAGACTGTTGGATAATACGACAGAACAGCTGTATAGATGGAGAACTTTGCTACTCATGTTGCATGGGAGGATTTATCTGTTTCGCATGATTGAGTTTCCGAGATGGCTTTATGTGCTTCAGATGTTGCCTCTGCATATTACCAACAAAGACTTAAAAGGGTTACATAAGCAATTGAGAAGGTTTGTTTGGGGGGATGCCAAATCCAAATTACCTCTGAGATTGTTAATGGGACCTTGGAGAGAGGGAGGTTTGGGTATTCCAGATGTCAGATGGTATAATCAAGCATGTCTATTACAACACTTAGGGGATTGGCTTTTGGATAGACAAGATTTTACCCGTAGGCAATTAGAACAAGATTATTTTAGCTCACATCACACATATTTTTTGCTGCAGGCCCCGAGACAGCTGATACCGGCTCATTTCCGGAGTAGCCTGTTGTTGAGACCGTTGAAAGATATATGGAAAGAACTGACTAGATATTGGGGAGTGGCTGCGGATATGTTGGATCTTTTGCCCCTTCAAGGCAATCCCTTGTTTCCTCCGGGATCAGATAATGTGGAGGGGCATAATCGAACAGGGCGCCCAAGTTTTCATGAGGGCTTCCTCACAGGACGGCCCCATAAAGGGGCAGGGCAACCCATATTATCGAAACAAGATGGGCGTCCGTCTTTCATTTCGATAATACGGTTGGGGACGCCCAAATCAGCAACTTTAGGTCAACCTTAGAGATAGTCGTCCTCGGTTTTCGGCGATAATGGAAACCGAGGACGCCCATCTCAAAAACGACCAAATCCAAGCCATTTGGTCATGGGAGGAGCCAGCATTCATAGTGCACTGGTCCCCCTCACATGCCAGGACACCAACCGAGCACCCTAGGGGACACTGCAGTGGACTTCACAAATTGTTCCCAGCTGCATAGCTCCCTTACCTTCAGTGCTGAGCCCCCCCCCCCAAAACCCACTCCCCACAACTGTACACCACTACCATAGCCCTTATGGGTGAAGGGGGCACCTACATGTGGGTACAGTGGTTTCTTTTTTTTTTGTTTTGGGGGGGGGGGGGGGGGTTGGAGGGCTCAACATTTACCACCACAAGAGGTGGGGGGGATGGGCCTGGGTCCACCTGCCTGAAGTGCACTGCACCCACTAAAAACTGCTCCAGGGACCTGCATACTGCTGTGATGGAGCTGGGTATAACATTTGAGGCTGGCAAAAAATGTTTTTAAAGTGTTTTTTTTGGGTGGGGAGGGGGGGGGGTTAGTGACCACTGGGGGAGTAAGGGGAGGTCATCCCCGATTCCCTCCAGTGGTCATCTGGTCAGTTCGGGCACCTTTTCGAGGCTTGGTCGTGAAAACAAATGGACCAAGTTGGCCAAATTCTCGTCATGGATGCCCTTCTTTTTTTCCATTATCGGCCAAGGACGCCCATCTCTTAATCACGCCCCAGTCCCACCTTTGATACAGTGCCAACATACCCCTGTGAATTTTGGTCATCCCCGCGAGGAAAAGCAGTTGAGGACGCCCAAAATCGGCTTTCGATTATGCCGATTTGGCGACCTTGAGAGAAGGACGCCCATCTCCCGATTTGTGTCGGAAGATGGGCGCCCTTCTCTTTTGAAAATTCACCTAATAGTCTTTTGAGGATGGGCATCATTGGGCATAACTAGGTTAGAGCATGTTTTAGGTATGGGAGGGCATTAATGGGTCTGGGAGCACTAGGAGTAGGCATAGATTTCAACCACTTAATTGCATACCACCAATTGACACACTATGTTTAGACACTGCAGACTGCTGCGCTGAGAAGTGGGCATAGCAGACGGATTATGGATTTTTTTTAGTTCTGTACCAGGAGAAAGGCTTTCGATTTCAGGATTATATAAGGCGTTATCTGGGATAGCCCCCTGTAACAATACGGATCATATTAGACTGTTGGGCGCAGGATTTAAACCATCCAGGTCTGGTTTTAGATTTTAATAAAACTGTCCTCTCACATACCCACATGATCGGCTAATGCCAGTCTCCGAGAGTGCCAGTATAGAGTTTTTTTTTTAAACTTTGATTTTTTATTAAATAGACAC
Organism: Microcaecilia unicolor; assembly: GCF_901765095.1. Classification (NCBI taxonomy): domain Eukaryota; kingdom Metazoa; phylum Chordata; class Amphibia; order Gymnophiona; family Siphonopidae; genus Microcaecilia; species Microcaecilia unicolor. The sequence goes on along the minus strand of NC_044031.1, from coordinate 388,540,664 downwards.
AACTTATTGACAAATCAAAACACCATATGTCCAAACTATCAGAATCAGCCCACGCAGAGGCCAACATTAACCTAAACATTAGTACAAACACTCTGCACATAAATATAACAGCAAAAATATAATCTAACCCCCCCAAACCCAGCACTTTCCCCTCAATACCCCCCCTCCCCACTCCTAATAGTAAACATATCCTTAAAAAAAAAAACCCCGGAGGAAGTGACGTCACGGACCTGAATGGCTGCCTAGAGATCTAGCTCCGACGCCACCCTCTGTAATTGAGCTATAATAGCGCTCCTCAGCTTGTCAAACGGGCTAAATTTGGCAACATAACGTTCCCCGTGGGGTGTGGAACATAAAGAGAAAGTCCCCGTCGAAACAGATGGCGACGGCTCGGAAGGAGAGTGATCGTACCGTAGAGAAGCCAGCGCTCCGGACCACGCGACGCCATGTGCTCTCATCTGCACCCGCCTCTCATTCAGACTCGGATTCAGCTCCCTCGCTGTGTGAGTCGAGTAAATCATCTGGTAAGCGGAGCCTGCCCAAAGATTTGGCGAGATTTCTATCGGAGATCCGCAAAGAAATCAAAGCATCAAAGGAGGAAATCCTGGAAAAGATGGACGTGCTGAGCGTGGATCTCCGGGAGATGGGAGGCCGCGTGGAAGACTTGGAGGTGAGAGTTGACGAGAACGCCGAAAAGTTGATTGATACTGAGACTCGTCTGGCTAAGGTACTTGCATCGCATGCTGAAATGCAACTTAAATTAGATGACTTGGAAAATCGAGGGCGCCGCAATAATTTGCGGTTTCGCGGAGTTCCGGAAGCGGGGGAACAAGAAGATGTTGGCGCCATTGTAAAGTTGCTTTGTAGCAAGCTGATAGACTCTCTGGACATTACCTTTGAACGCGCACACAGAGCATTAGGAAGACGGTCGGATAACAGGCCACGAGATATAGTGGTCTGTTTTTCCACTTTCACCATAAAGGAGCAGGTGTTGCAGAAAGCGCGCCAAGTACAGCATATTGAGTATAACGACGCGCAAATTACAGTCTTCCAGGATCTGTCGGCACACACCTTGGCACTGAGGAGAGGGATGAAGCCAGCATTGGAAGCCCTAACGAAACATAAAATTCCCTACAGATGGGCTTTCCCCTTTGCCCTTTGCTTCACCACGGGAGGGCATTTGTATCGAGCCCGGTCCCTGGAGGAAGTGTGGAAGACCTTACGATCCGAGGGGCTGGTAACCACAGATGGCCCACCAGCGGAACTGGATCCGACAACGAGAGCCAAGCTGCAAAAATGGCAGCGTGTCCAGGGCAAGGTGAAAAAGACTCGGACAGGCACCTGAATTGACAGTATGATCCTGTACGGTGATCTATAGATGAGAGTCGTGTTAACCTGTTTATGTTGAACATAATTATATAATTAAGAGTGAAGGGGGATGGAAAATATGAAAGGTATGAAAGGAGAAGTGGGAAAAGGGCGATTTATTTTCATATGGGGGAGGGTTTTGTAATACAGAGGAGAGAACATAGAGGGATGAGTAGGGGTAAGGATGGGGAGGGGGCGGAGGGAGGGATTCTGGGTAGCTGATTGGGTTAATGGGTTCTTCCTTTCACATTCCTAGTCGGGGGATTAAAATCCTCGCTAGTGGAATTAGGGGAGGGAGGGGGAGGGGGGGGAGGGAGTATAGGGGGGGTGGGGGGGTCTTCTATCAGGTAATGTATGTGTTACGGGGTAAAGAAGGGAGGATGAAGAGTTATACTATCTGCGGAAGGTTCAGTGAAGGAGAGATGGGGGTTTGGGTATATGAGGGTCTGAGTGTTAATCTTGCTTTGTTTTATAGGAGTGATATATTGAGTAAGCTTAATGTCTGATTTCAAAGTGCTTACATATAATGGCAAAGGGCTTAATTCTCCATACAAGCGCCACGCCCTTCAGCGTGAGCTACGCTTAATGTGCCCGAAGGTGGTGTTTTTACAGGAAACGCACATGTTACCAAAGCATGAGGGCTTATTGGCTTCCAAAATGTATCCGGGAGTATACTGTGCCTCTGATGTTAAAGGGGGGAAAAAAAGAGGAGTTGCTATCCTGTTCCATAGGGATGTTCACATACAGGTTCTCCATATGAAGAGAGACACAGCGGGGCGTTTCCTCTTTCTGCATGTGCAGCTTGAGAGGGAGGAGTTTACTTTGGCCAATATTTACGCCCCTAATGAACACCAGGAAAGGTTTTTTAAGTACCTTCACAGGGAATTGCAACTTTTCTCCCGGGGGAGGGTGTTCATGGCGGGAGACTTCAATGCAACCATGCAACCTGGACTGGATAGGTCGGCTCCTCCTGCTAAAGCTGATTATAACATTTCACGGGCTTTACGGAATTTAGTAGAAGAAATGGGTCTGTGTGACTGGTGGCGACTATGTCACCCGAGAGGCAGAGACTACACTTTTTATTCTCAAGCACACCTGTCTTACTCTAGAATAGATTATGTATTCCTAGACAAGACTCTTTCGGACGGGGGAGGGGAATCCGCCATTGGCCATATTACAATTTCAGACCATGCCCCGGCATGGGTTGTCGTTCCCTCTTTAGAGGGGGAGCGAAGAGACCTCAGGTGGTCATTTAACAATTGCTTATTGCAGGATCCTCAGATTGTGGCGGGTTTCCTTCCGGTCTTGAAGGAGTACTTTGAGATCAATATGGACTCAGGGCCATCCTTGAGCACGGTATGGGATGCTTTTAAAGCGGTGGCACGAGGACATTTTATTAAGTGTGCTAGTCACAAAAACAGGACTCACAGAGAGCGCCTGCTGAAATGTATGGCGCAAATTGGAGACCTAGAAATAAAATACAGGGCATCTGGTCGGGTGGCAGACTACCGCAAGCTGCAAGATGTGAGATTGGAATTGACTGCGTTACATGAGGAGAGCTTGAAGTTTGTTCATGCACGATTGAAACAGGTGTACTATGAAGGGACTAACAAGCCAGGGAGGTTATTGGCTCGGAAATTAAGAAAGCTGAGAGCTGATAGACACATTGTGCGGGTGAAAGATGTGAATGGGAAAATGTTGTATAAATCTGCTCAAATTAGAGAGCGGTTTGCTCAGTTCTTTGAGTCTCTATACAGGGAGGATGCTGCCGTGCAGGTTGGGGGGATAGACCAATACTTAGCTGATAGAGGGCTGGCTGAGCTATCTGAAAAGCAGAAAAGAGAACTGGATGAGCCAGTGCAATTAAAAGAAGTGCTGCAGGTTATTAAGGCCTTGCCGACGGGCAAGGCGCCAGGCCTGGACGGCTTTACTAATGAGTTTTTCAAGAAGTTTGCGCGAGAACTGGCGCCTTGCTTGACATTGGTTATCAATTCGGTTAGAGACGGGCAGGCATTGCCAAGAACTATGTTAGATGCCTGGGTGGCGGTAATACCTAAGCCTCAGAAGGATGGCGCGGACTGTGCATCCTATCGTCCCATATCAATTTTGAACACGGATGTAAAAATCTTGGCTAAGGTGCTTGCTAATCGTTTAGGGGGGTTGTTGCCTACCTTGATCCACCCGGACCAGGTGGGATTCGTGCCGAAGAGACAGGCCATGGACAACGTGCGTCGAACCCTGGACTTGATGCACTGGGCTCGGTCGCGGGCCTGTCCGTTGGTCCTGTTGGGACTGGACGCGGAGAAGGCCTTCGATCGAGTCCACTGGGGGTTCCTGGATAGGGTGCTGCACAGATTTGGTATAGGGCCCTTATTTAGATCTTGGATCCAATCACTTTACACTCAACCACAGGGTCAACGGTGGGAACTCGGGTGCGTTTTTGCTGGGGAGGGGCACCCGACAGGGATGTCCGCTGTCTCCATTGCTATTTGCCTTGACAATGGAGCCACTGGCGGAAGCCATCCGAGAGAACGTGAACATAACCGGGGTTGAGGTGAGGGGGCAGGAATATAAAATCGCGTTATTTGCGGATGACGTGTTATTGTCTCTAACTAATCCGTTAACCTCATTGCCTAATCTATTAAAGGAAATAGAGGACTATTCGCGAGTCTCAGGATATAAGCTTAATGCCAATAAGTCAGAAGGTATGGCGGTGGGAGTGCCGTTAAGAGTGTCTGAAACGCTGCAAGCGTCATTTGTTTTTAAGTGGTCAACCAGATCCATACAATATCTAGGGGTGCAGATTCCTGCGGTACAGTCGGAGTTATTTTCTGTTAACTACCCGGTACTACAGAAGGCGATTTACAGTGATTTGGATAGATGGGCTCATATGGGACTGTCTTGGCTGGGCCGGATAGCGGCGATCAAAATGAACATCCTACCTCGGCTAATGTACCTTTTTCAGGTCCTCCCCTTGAGGGTGCCCCGGTCTTATTTGTCTAGTTTGCAAGATCGCCTGTTGCGCTTTATATGGAATCAGAAGAGGCCCCGTCTGGCACGGGCTATCTTGTATCGGAGTAAAAATCAAGGCGGCCTCTCAGTGCCGAATTTGTGTTGGTACTACTGGGCTGCTCAGGCTAGGTCGGCGGTAGAGTGGTTCAGGGGGGAGGACCATAAGCTCTGGGTGCATTTGGAACAATCCATGGTGGGGTCCCGCAAACTGGGCAATTTAATGTGGCTACCCAATAAATATAGAGGGCGGGTTGAGCGGTTTCCTCCGACTGTGCAGGCCACTTTTTATTATTGGGATCGTATGTTTATTGAACGGCAACCACCTGTCTCGGGTCTGGCACCTATAGCTAACAACCCGTTGTTCGGACCGAGCATTGGGAACCCTGTCCTAGAGCGCTGGGCGGAAGCCGGATTGGACATGATGGGCCAGTTGCATGTAGGAGAAGACGTGATTTCCTTTGAAACCCTGAAGGAAGACTTTCGGTTGCGGCAAAGTGATTACTATGTGTACTTTCAACTGAGACATTTCTTGAAAGGGCATGATTATGTAGCTTGTCTTAAGAGGGAAACGCACCCAATGGAAGAAGTGTGTGTGCAATATCATAGTACAAGGGGTATGATCACCTTTCTATATGCGGCTTTGGTCGCCCACCAAAAGCCTTCACTGCTACATAGGAGAAGGTGGGAGCAGGAATTAGGTTTTACTTTAACGGAAGAAAAATGGTTACAGCTGGAAAGGGGGGCTATGCGCTCAGCGAGGTCAGTGTCCATGAAAGAGAATGCAATTAAAGTTTTCTTTCGCTGGTACCTCACTCCGGCGCGTTTGCACCATATGTTTGCGCAGGTTACCGAACAGTGTTGGAGGAAGTGTGGGGCTGTGGGTACAATGGGCCACATATGGTGGACATGTCCTAAGGCAAAAGCGTACTGGAAGGCGGTGCAGGCGCGCCTTCAAAAATGGGTTGGTAGACCTGTACGGTGGCATCCACTAATATTTATATTGGGTCAGCGACCAGAAGGTCTCAGAGAACATGAATGGCTTCTGACAAGGGGAGCCTTACAGACAGCAAGAGTGAATCTGGCTCAGAGTTGGAAGTCGCCTTTGGTGCCACCACTGATACGCTGGCTTACCAAATTGCGATATGTGTGTGTGAGATGGAGAGATTGACTGCAGTTAAATCTAAGGTCTTGCCTAAGTGGGAGAGAATATGGCTACCATTCCTGAATGCCAAGTAGGGGGAACGTCACTGGACCGACTATAGGTGGGAGTATTACAGGATGGTATGGGGGGAGGGAGGGGGGGGGCGGGGGGTTACGGGGGGGGGGGGTTAGGTCGGGAGGGAGTAGTTTCTGTATAAACATGAAAAAGTTGAAGTTACTTGAGGATCTCAGTTAGAATTGATACGAATTGAGATCACTGTTTATTTCTGTATCAATATTACCGTTACAATTTGGAAATGTTATCCGATGTTTATATTTTGTCCTGTATCTAAATCAGTACAATAAAGACTTCTACAAATTAAAAAAAAAAAAAAAAAACCCCACCCAAAAAGCTGAAAACCAAAGCTCCACACCCGGGGACTAACTGGACCTAGGAATCGATATAATGGCAGCTCCGGGCTCAAATATTAAAGCAAGATTTAACACACTTGAAACAGCAACCAACACCCCAAGTCGCAAACCAAAAATCTACATGATCATGAATGCTTTTGATTGTTTCCCCTTTCTCCCAAGCAAAGCATTCCAATCACCCCAACTGTCCCCTCCCTACCCCCCCAAACCTCCAGCCCACCCCTACTCCCCCCTCCATATCAAACCCCCTTCCCCCCATATACACCTAAATTCTCTTTACCCCTTCCTTTAAACGAACCCACCCCCCTTTAGATCTCAAGGGCCCCTCCCTCCTATAGGCTGTAAGGTACTCCATATGAATTAATTGTCCCAACTTTTCCTTCCACTCCTCCAGGGTAGGAGAATCCGAAGATTTCCACCTTACCGCTATAAGACATTTAGCTGCTGCAAAGCCCCAGTGAAGCCACTTGCTAACTTCCCAAGATTCCCTCATTATATAAGCCCAAGAGACACTCCTGAGGCCCGCACACCAAGGATGTATTCGTCAATTTGACCAACCCTTTCACCACCACCCTGGGGCATGTCCACCAGATATGAAGAAAGGATTCTAATTGCGTCCCACACTGCCAACATCTATCCGATGTTCCCGGATACATTCTCTTCAACCTTTCGGGCGTATAATACCATCTAGTGAGAACTTTATAAGCATTCTCCTGAACCAGGACACACAGACGCTCTATACAGTGGTGGAAATAAGTATTTGATCCCTTGCTGATTTTGTAAGTTTGCCCACTGACAAAGACATGAGCAGCCCATAATTGAAGGGTAGGTTATTGGTAACAGTGAGAGATAGCACATCACAAATTAAATCCGGAAAATCACATTGTGGAAAGTATATGAATTTATTTGCATTCTGCAGAGGGAAATAAGTATTTAATCCCTCTGGCAAACAAGACCTAATACTTGGTGGCAAAACCCTTGTTGGCAAGCACAGCGGTCAGACGTCTTCTGTAGTTGATGATGAGGTTTGCACACATGTGAGGAGGAATTTTGGTCCACTCCTCTTTGCAGATCATCTCTAAATCATTAAGAGTTCTGGGCTGTCGCTTGGCAACTCGCAGCTTCAGCTCCCTCCATAAGTTTTCAATGGGATTAAGGTCTGGTGACTGGCTAGGCCACTCCATGACCCTAATGTGCTTCTTCCTGAGCCACTCCTTTGTTGCCTTGGCTGTATGTTTTGGGTCATTGTTGTGCTGGAAGACCCAGCCACGACCCATTTTTAAGGCCCTGGCGGAGGGAAGGAGGTTGTCACTCAGAATTGTACGGTACATGGCCCCATCCATTCTCCCATTGATGCGGTGAAGTAGTCCTGTGCCCTTAGCAGAGAAACACCCCCAAAACATAACATTTCCACCTCCATGCTTGACAGTGGGGACGGTGTTCTTTGGGTCATAGGCAGCATTTCTCTTCCTCCAAACACGGCGAGTTGAGTTCATGCCAAAGAGCTCAATTTTTGTCTCATCTGACCACAGCACCTTCTCCCAATCACTCTCGGCATCATCCAGGTGTTCACTGGCAAACTTCAGACGGGCCGTCACATGTGCCTTCCGGAGCAGGGGGACCTTACGGGCACTGCAGGATTGCAATCCGTTATGTCGTAATGTGTTACCAATGGTTTTCGTGGTGACAGTGGTCCCAGCTGCCTTGAGATCATTGACAAGTTCCCCCCTTGTAGTTGTAGGCTGATTTCTAACCTTCCTCATGATCAAGGATACCCCACGAGGTGAGATTTTGCGTGGAGCCCCAGATCTTTGTCGATTGACAGTCATTTTGTACTTCTTCCATTTTCTTACTATGGCACCAACAGTTGTCTCCTTCTCGCCCAGCGTCTTACTGATGGTTTTGTAGCCCATTCCAGCCTTGTGCAGGTGTATGATCTTGTCCCTGACATCCTTAGACAGCTCCTTGCTCTTGGCCATTTTGTAGAGGTTAGAGTCTGACTGATTCACTGAGTCTGTGGACAGGTGTCTTTCATACAGGTGACCATTGCCGACAGCTGTCTGTCATGCAGGTAACGAGTTGATTTGGAGCATCTACCTGGTCTGTAGGGGCCAGATCTCTTACTGGTTGGTGGGGGATCAAATACTTATTTCCCTCTGCAGAATGCAAATAAATTCATATACTTTCCACAATGTGATTTTCCGGATTTAATTTGTGATGTGCTATCTCTCACTGTTACCAATAACCTACCCTTCAATTATGGGCTGCTCATGTCTTTGTCAGTGGGCAAACTTACAAAATCAGCAAGGGATCAAATACTTATTTCCACCACTGTATACCTCATGACAAATAATCTCCCATTCCTGCTCATTAAATTTACAGCCCAAATCTGCTTCCCAAGCCCCCTGAAACCCAAACGGTCTGGGATCACTCCCCCAAAAGAATTTATAAAGCACAGATATAGGTCCGGAGTGCTTAGAAAATTTGTGGCTCACTTTGAGAAGGGTTCCCAGACCTATATCAGTATAGAGTTCTTTATCGAGCATATATGACTAAGGCTGAGGTGTTTAAGATGGGGGGGGGGAGGGGGTGCCTTGGAGCCTTTGAGGGGCATAATCGAAAGGGGCGCCCAAGGTTTCCTCAGGATGTCCTTGTAGGACATCCTGGTGAAGGGGCGGGGAAACCCGCATTATCGAAACAAGATGGACGTCCATCTTTCGTTTTGATAATAAGGTCGGGGATGCCCAAATCGCGAAATTTAGGTCAACCCCCGAATTTTGGGGCTAATGGAAACAGAGGACACCCATCTCAGAAACGACCAAATCCAAGCCATTTGGTCGTGGGAGGAGCCAGCATAGTGCACTGGTCCCCCTCACATGCCAAGACACCAACCTGACATGCCAGGACACCAACCGAGCACCTTAGGGGGCACTGCAGTGGACTTCAGAAAAAGCTCCCAGGTGCATAGCTCCCTTACCTTGTGTGCTGAGCTCCCCAAAACCTACTCCCCACAACTGTACACCATCTACCATAGCCCTAAGGGGTGAAGGGGGGCACCTACATGTGGGTACAGTGGGTTTCTGTTGGGTTTTGAAGGGCTCACATTTACCACCACAAATGTAAGTAACAGGTAGGGGGGAGGTGGGCCTGGGTCCGCCTGCCTGAAGTGCACTGCACCCACTAAAACTGCTCCAGGGACCTGCATACTGCTGTCATGGAGCTGGGTATGACATTTGAGGTTGAGAAAAATATTTAAGTTTTTTTTTTGAGGTTGGGAGGGGGTTAGTGACCAATGGGGAAGTAAGGGCAGGTCATCCCCGATTCCCTCCGGTGGTCATCTGGTCAGTTTGGGCACCTTTTTGAGGCTTGGTCGTAACAAAAAAAAAAAAAAAAGGACCAAGTAAAGTCACCCAAGTGCTCGTCAGGGACGCCCTTCTTTTTTTCATTATCGGTCGAGGACGCCCATATGTTAGGTAAGCCCCAGTCCCGCCTTCGCTGCGCTTCAGACACCCCCCCATGAACTTTGGTCATCCCCGCGATGGAAAGCAGTTGAGGACGCCCAAAATTGGCTTTCGATTATGCCAATTTGGGCAACCCTGGGAGGACGCCCATCTCCCGATTTGTGTTGAAAGATCGGCGCCCTTCTCTTTCGAAAATAAGCCTGTGTTCTAAATGTAAGCAGAGGGGGGCTCGCTCTTTCACTCTCTCTGGGTGTGTCCAATGATAAAGGTCTTCTGGGGAGTGATATTTAGCTATTTAGGAACCATAGTGAAATCCCAGATACTGTTTACTCCACTGGGGGCTTTGCTAGATAAGTATGAGCTTTTTGCCTTTCAAAGTACAGGAGTACAGCAATTCATTCGCAAGGCCTGCATATTGGGTAAAAAACTTATGTCCGCATGGATGAGTACAGACCCAACGGATTATTGGCACTGGAGAAACAAACTCCATGATCTTCTATTATTGGAGCGCCGGGGGGGGGGGGGGGGTCCTCCCCTAAGAGAAGGAAGCGTTTTCTAAGCGTATTGGAATTATATATTCAGTCTTTATCCCCGAAAGCACATAGTTTTACAGTTAATTGCCTCTGACATTTTTTTTTAGATTAATAGCAAGCTAAGGAACATAAGAGTTTTGGGAAAGGTGGGGGGGGGGGGGGGAGCTTGGATAATGGTTGATGTGATACCTCGGGAAGGTCACAAGACCCAGGACCCCCTGCAAGGCAATGTGTTTTAAAATACGGGAGGGAGGTCTAATCTGAGTAAAGATATGTGTTCGCTTGGAGGGGGGGGTGGGAATGAGAAATATTTTAATATTGGGATATGACTATTAATCAGGGAATGGGGGATGGGTGCGGTGTTGGGAAGTTGGGGGGGGGGGGGGAAGTTAAAACTGCTGGTGTACTTATCTTGAAGCTGTAACTGTTGCTCGTTAAGCCTGTTGTACCATCAATAAAAATTAAACATAAAACTTTGAAGGACGTTTTTTTTGCCGATGATGAAGCAGTCCTGTTCCCGCTGTTAATAGCTGGGAGCTTCTTGAGGCTTTTTTGCTCCTTATCTTTAATATTCCTATTTACTGCTCATAGTAGGTTTCATAAAAGAATCCTTTTGCTTTTGTTCTTATGATCAGCCAGTTTATATACCGCTGAAACTGAAATCAGAACAAAGTGGTTTACAAATTTAAAAAAAGGAACTCCATAAATCACAGAAAGAAATAAAGACAGGCTATAGTACAGAGAAAAAAAAAAGAATCAGTTTAGTGTGTCCTTAAGGGATGGGAGGTTGCTAACATTGATTAGCACTTGAGTTTCTGCATGTACACAAGGGTCATCTCTAAATCTCTGGACCTCTCCATCCTGTGTCCAGTGCCACTTTACATACCAGCCTGTTGTAGTGGAAGTGAATTTTAAAGATTGTTTTTCAACTCTGCCTTGACCAACCAGTGCACTTGGGGGTCTGTATTTTTGATTAGAAGTAATTCTGTTTAAAAATGATTGTTTAACTTTGATTGTGTGAAAATAAGTTGGAATGTAGAAGATCAGACACAGCTCTATATTAATTTGGTATATGAAGGGGGAGGTGGAGCCTGTTTTGAGTTCAGACTGGCCACCTGGACTGAGAAACATGTGACCACATTCCCACAGTATGGCTTGTTTACCTAAACAGAGAAATTCTCAAGCATTCTGTAATTTTCCTTAACTCTGAACATGAGTTCTAAGCCTAATAAAAAAATGGAGCTCATCTGTGAGTAATGTACAAAATGCGCAGAGAACCATATTTCCTGGTATGTTTCAACTTTTTTATTGTATTATCGTAATAATAGACCATTATACAACACCAAAATGAGTATATATACATCGTAGTCAACGAAATATATCATCAACAACATTTTTGTAATAATTTCCCCCCCCCCATGTTCCCCTTTCTCCCCTCCCTCCCTTCCCCATGCCTCCCCTCCAACAAGCTGATATATTATTGTGATATTATTGACAAAAGAAAAGGAGTAACATCATTTACATAATAAAGTATAATAGTATCAACCTCCAATGTCTTATGTGTTTTCATTTGTTATCCTCCAGTTTCGGCTATATATTATAACCAATATCACTTCTTGATCATAAGATCCCCCTCCCCCCCTATTTACCTATAAATGAGTCTTCTGTTATCACAATTGACACCCAAAAAAAAAAAAAAAAATTTTACAGAGTGTTAAGAATTCGACTTCTCCCTCTGTGAGTCATCCCATCCAGATAACACCCCCAGATTTTTAGAAAGCGCTCTTTACGCTTGTATGTCCCTTTTGCCTCTCTCGCTTCCCAAGTAAGCAATTGGTGTACCTGGTTCCGCCAATGCCAGAAAGTCGGAGGGTGTGCAGAGGTCCAGTGCTGCATTATGCATTTCTTGGCAATGAGACATGTTTTGCGGCATAGCACCATTTTATCTTTGTTTAGCCTGGGAAAGGCGTCATGTTTATCTAGCACTAGACATAGAGGGTTCAATGCTATATCACAATTGACAGTTGTAGATAGAAATACAGCTATGTGTCTCCAGTATTTTTTTATTGCAGGGCATGCCCATATCGCATGATATAGCGTATTATCTGCCCTCTGACATTTCAGGCAGGTAGCGGTATGGATGCCCCCTGATTTGTATAATTGTGTCTGGGTAAAATAAGCCCTATGCAATATGCAAAACGCACATTCCCTAAGGTTAGCCCCTCCTACTATTCTGGGTATATCCTGTATTTGTTTTACAATATTCCAACCTGTCAATGCTCTGCCTTTATCTATTTCCCATGTCTGACGGAGTTGACTAAACTCTCTCTCAGGCATCAGTCCCCACAATTTCAGATGTATGCTGGAGATTGACGGCACCTCCTCTGCTATTTCTTCGAAGAATTTTCTAATTTTCTCACCTAAGTGTTTCTTAATCTCATCTGTATTTAGTGTGCGCACATAGTGCGTGAGTTGGCTATGCGCAAAATGATCCCTCCATTGTGCATTAGTTTGCATTTGTGTTACTGCTTTGATGTGCCCATCAACCCCCAATATATCCTGCATGGTTGCTATGCCGTTTCTTTCCCATGTGACAAAAGTTTTATTCTCTATCCCCGGTACAAACATCGGGTTGCCCCTAATAGTTAATAGCTCGGTATTAAAGGGGTCTCCCCCCAGAAGTTTCCCTATATATCTCCACGCTTCCCTGGTAGGCTGGAGCAAGACACTATGTTTAAATCTGTGGGGGGGGGGGGGGGGGATCTTATTCTGGGTATGTAATAACGCTAGATAATTATATGGGGCGAAGTACACTGTCTCATACTCAAGTGGTGTATGATCCGATGTATTCATTACCCAATCTCTAACCTGTCTTAGCAAGCAAGCCATATTGTAGTATTTAATATTTGGAATCCCCATTCCCCCTTGTCTCCACCCTCCTAGCAGGAATTTCAATTGAAGTTTGGCCCTTTTCCCAGCCCAACAGAATTTTCTCAGAATTTTATAAAAGTGTTTTATGTCAGTCTGCTTGAGTTTTAGTGGTAGAACCTGTAAAACATACAGCCACCTCGGCATTATCACCATCCTTGTTAAACATATCCTCCCTGTCAGAGATATCGTAAGGTTTTGCCAAGAATTTAACTGGTGCATGGTCTGCTCTTTGAGTTTGCTAACATTTAAATCATATAGATCTCTTGTATTTACCGGTAATAGAATGCCTAAATATTTAAAAGATTTAGTTGCCCGCTTTAAAGGGAAATCTATGGGCCACAGACTATGGGCATCTGTATTTATAGCTAAGGCCTCTGATTTGTCAAGGTTTAGCATGAATCCCGAGTAGTCTCCAAACTCCCTAAAAATCTCTAATACATTACCCAGCGCTTCTCTTGGGTTCTTTAAAATAATTAGCAAATCATCTGCAAATGCAGCCATTTTGAACTGCTGATGTTGTATGTCCACTCCAGGCACTGCTGGGCATTCTTGAATATCCCTAATTAGAGGGTCTAAATATAGTGCAAATAGTAAGGGCGATAACGGGCAGCCTTGTCTCGTTCCCCTGCCTATATGAATTACCTCAGATAAGTTTCCATTGACCATTACCTGCGCTAGAGGGTCTGCATATAAAGCTTTAATCGCCTGTACAAACTCTCCTTTTATACCATATCCCTCCATCACCTCATATAAGAAAGACCATTCCACTTTATCGAACGCCTTTTCAGCGTCGAAACTAATCATTAAAGCTTGTTCATTAGTGTGCTCTAAATATTCCAATGATGTCAAAATTCGTCTGAGATTCTTAGCAACCGACCTACCCTGCACAAAGCCAACTTGAGCTTCATGGATTATTTTTGGTAGGACACGGCCTAGTCTATTTGCTAAAATTTTTGCGAATAATTTTGCTTCATGGTTAATAAGCGATATAGGGCGATACGATGTTACTAGTTGCGCATCTCGATTGGGCTTTGGAAACACAATTATACGCGCTAGATTTAAATGTTCAGGTAATGTACCATTTGATATCCATTCTTTAAACACTTTAGTTAATGTAGGTACAATCGACTCTCCCATTAATTTATAAAATTCTGCTTTGTATCCATCGGGACCTGGCGCTTTACCCATCTTGCTATGTCCTATAGCCCATGTGATCTCATCCTCACTAATCTCCGCGTTCAATAGATTGCGGTCATGTTCATTTATCTGTGGGATCGTAAGGTTTTGAAGATATTGCGTGCCTGATAGCCCTTCTTGTTCTGTGGAGCTATATAAGTGTTGATAATATGTTTTAAATTCCTGTCTAATTCCTTTATTAGAATGTATCAAATTTCCCTCTTGTGTTTTTATACTAGTGATATTTCTGGAAGCGTATCTGGGGGCAATAACTCTTGCCAGAAGTTTCCCTCCCTTATTCCCAAATTTATACAATTGGAATCTATAATATGTTTGGGATTTCACTTCCCTATCATGTAGTAAGGAGTTAAAAGCCGCCTGTATTTCTAATATCTCCTGTCTAAGCCGAGGGCAAGGATTTAAGCCATAAAGTCTATTCGCTTCTCTCAATTGTTTCTCCAGTCGCAGGATTTCCCTATCTCTTGCACGCTTGTATTGGGTAGTAAAACTGATAGTTTCTCCCCGCAAGACCACCTTTGCGGCTTCCCAAAAACTAGTTGAAGTTGGTACTGTGTCCTCATTAAAATGTTTATACTCTGCCCATTTCGTTTGTAGATGTTCTCGAAATCTCACATTATTTACTAAATACGTTGGGAACGTCCACCCCCGAAATTTCTCTTCTTCCCCACCCCCCATCCAATTCATATGTACCGTCGCATGATCCGAGATAACGCACGGTCCTATATCAGCGTCTCTAATTGTGGGAAATAATGTGCTTGATGTTAATAGGTAGTCAATCCTGGAAGAGGTACCATGAGCTCTTGACATATGTGTATATTCTCTGATCCCAGGATGCAACGTCCTCCATATATCTATGAGATCTAGTGTGGTGCATAATTCAGGTAGTCCTCTAGTTTGTGTTCGGTGGATTGGTGCCGGAGGGTGCGAGCGGTCTATTTGTGGGTCCCAGGTCATATTAAAATCTCCTCCCAGTATTATTGGTATTGATTCTAAACGTGCTATTTTTGCCACTAGTTTTTTGTAGAATTTAAGATCTAGGACATTTGGGGCATATATACTGCCCAGTAAGAGTTTTTGTCTATTAATTGTAACAATAGCTAACACATATCGTCCCTCAGGATCCTGGATTATCTTATGAATGTGGTTTGTTATTTCTTTTCTAATTAGAATTGCTACTCCCCTTTTTCTTCCCACCGCTGCTGTTGACATACATCCCCCCACCCACCATTTATTCAATTTAGCATGTTCTTTTGCAGTTAAATGTGTCTCTTGTAAAAAGGCTATGTCAGCCCTAAGCCTTTGGAGATGTCTTAAGATTTTTGATCTTTTTATGGGCGAAGGTATGCCCCCAACATTCCATGTAATAACCTTAATTAGTGTATCTGCTTTGGCCTTCCATCTCCATATTTACATGATCTTGGTGTCCGAGAGGAGCCAGCCTCCAGCCCCCCCCCCCCCCCGTTCAAATAATTGAGCGAATAGTCTATCTTTCTTTTCAGGTATCACTTGTGTTGTCTGGTAATGTCTCCTGTAACCTCCCTCCCTCCTCCCCTATCCCTTCCCTTCCCCTGTGAATCCCCTCTCCCCCCCTTCTATCCCCTTCTATTCCTATTGGAATTAGGTCACCTTCGACACCTTTCCCTTTTTTTCCCCCCCTGTTCTCATTTGTATGCAGTATATTCGTCCTACTGTTTCCCTCTATATATTAACTCGCTGATGAATCTTTTACATGTTTTGACCCCTCTATCAATTACTAACACATTTTAAACTTTAACCATACAGTGCAAATTAACATAAATATCAATGCAGTGTTTTATAATTACTCAACATTCTTCTCTTCATCCTTGTATTATCTGCTATTAGGTTAGTTCAGTAAGTCTATGATGATCATCCTCATAAACTTATGTGGTTCCCACCGGCCAGATCAGTGTTACACCATCTATGTCCCGTTACTGCCATGAGACAACTTCATTTGTAATCCAGGGCTTCTATAGTTATAACATTATCCTCTATTTCAATTATAGTCCCACGTTCATGTTGTGGGTCCTTCCAACTAAGCCCCAACATCCTCTTTATAGCTCTCTTTAAAGTTGCTTCTTATGTTTTACCATTTCCACAATAGTTATACCTATCTTGAATCCAAGATTCTGCGCTCAGTTTAATAGTAGCAACAGTACAGCTTGACAAATTTGTTCATCATACCTTTCTTCATCTCTGTGTTAACTGCTGTCAGATTGAATCAAGATATTTGTTGTGGTTAAGTTAGTGAGTTTAGATGGGTTTCATTGTTCCTCTTCAAAATTGCTCAGTCTGTATTTCAGTTCAGTCTTACTGTATCATTTTTTGTAAGCTCAGCTTCCCTTATAGTGTAGAGTCATCCATTGGGACCAAGTTCTTAGTTGAATTCTGTGTTTTATTCTTTCTGCTGATGTTTTCCACTGTTTACACCCATATCTGTTCTGCTATGTTGGTTTAACACAGTCTCAGCTTCAGGGTGAAAGTACTATTAATTATTATTGTCCTTCTGTTGAGATTTCTTGAGCTTAGTGCCACCAATTGGTGCATTGGTTATTTATCTCTTCCAGTTTTATATATTCTTCGTGTGAGCTTAGTAGCGCTTCAGTTTTCTCCTTCCAGTTGATCTAGGAACTCTTTCGCCTCCTCTGCTGTGGTAAATATTTTATTTCCCGTTTGGTGGGTTACTCGCAGTTTCGCTGGATAAATCAATGCAAATCTAACTTTTCGCTGTATCAGCTCCGAGCACACTGGGGAAAATTTCTTTCGTTGCGCCGCTACCGCGGCAGAGTAATCTTGAAAGCATAATACTTTCCTATTGCCGCTGTGTAGATCTTTTCCGCCTCTCATCGCCTGCAAAATGGCTACCTTGTGGGCAAAATTAAGTATGCGACATATAACTACCCTGGGCCGCCCTTCTGCTCCCTGCTTAAGGCCCAGTCGATGCGCTCTTTCAATTCGCAGCGGGCCCAGCGCAGTCGGTAGCTGTAGTTCTTTGGTAAGCCATATCTCAAGGTATTTGGCCAGGTCTCGCTCTCCTAGATCTTCAGCAAGCCCCACGAGGCGAAGATTGTTACGCCTCGATCTATTTTCGAGGTCTTCGATTTTATCGGTGTAAGTAGCGATTAGCTTTTGTAAGCGACTTACTTCTGTTTCCACCTTGTCCACACGATCTTCCGTATCACTTGCCCGTTGTTGATATTGTCCCATGTCCAATTGTATTTGCGTTACGCTATTATGTAGTTGTTCCAGTTTGTTATCTAGCGCTCCCAGCTTTTTCTCCAGTATGGCTTCCAATGCCTGAGTAACTTCCCCAACAATCTCGGCTGCCCACGCGGATCCCACCGCTGATGTCCCCGGGCTCGCCGGAGCCGCCATCTTGTCGTCGGGCGGCCGGGTGTTTTCTCTGTCTTTTCTGGTAATCTTAGATGTCATTCTCCTCCAATATGGTATTAAACTTTTCTCCTTTTAAACACTCTTCGTTTACCTTCGTTTGTGGGGTATTGTATCCAATTTTTAGGACGAATTTTTGATAAAGAATCTAAGGGAAGGCAGGAGCTGCGCAATTAGCGTCTTCTCTCGCTCATCGCGTCACGTGACCCCCCCCATATTTCCTGGTAAAAGAAACTCCTGACTTTCGATGTGAACAGCCCCCCCCCCCCCCCCCAGCTAAGAGCCTAGATGATGTAATAAGTGATGGAAGTATATATAATAAAGTGTATTATTACTTCTTTTCCTGGTTTAGAAACTCCTAGCATTGCTTGGATGGTGTGTGTGTGTGTGTTAAAATTTTCATTTTGATGGATGAGTACAGAATATATTATCAGTTTCCTTCTAATATGCATAAACTTTATTAGCCTTATTTGGGTGCAGAAAGGCTCTCTTGTGATATTGGTCTCCTACAGGAAAAGGCAAGGAGAATGTGTGCCATAAATTCAGGATAGGAAACAAAACAAAAAAAAAATTGTTTAATTAAACTGATCTGAAGCCAGTTTTATTTCCATTCAGTCTTCAAAATTTATTTTGCCCAGTTCTATAGGTTCCAATGGGAGGAAAACCTAGCAGTGACTCGCCAACTTCTAGTCCTGATCAAAGAACCTCTGCAAATAGTTTAACAAGCTACACTGCAGAAGGACCCGTCGGACTACAAGGCCAGCACATATCACTTGCCAGGTACACATTTTCTATTCCACACCCTCCACTGACAGCTGTCCCGCTCAAAGAAGAAAGTCTTAAAAAAACAAAAACCTCAAACTTCTTTCTGAAAAGATACCTTGCTCCATCTAGGCTTTTTTTTTTTTTTTTTAAAGAAACGACACCAGAAAAACAAACATACCCTTTTAAGGTTATTTAATTTTACTTCAACAATAAATAAAATATTTTAGAAAACCTGCACTCATATTATTTTAAAAAAACATTCCTTTATGTGCACAGTGAATGATTCAAAAGTACCTTAAGTGAGAGAGCGGGAAGGTGGCTCTCTTAGGAACAGGAAGAGATTTTGCCCAAGAACCCACGTTGCTGACAATTTGTGAGGAGAAATTCTTTCCCCCTTATCCAACAAAGGCAGATTCTGTTAACCATTTTTTAAAATCTTAACTCTTTGGCACCCTTTGCCTACTTAAAATGCCAGATGAACAAGACTTAAGTGTAGAAGTAGCTTGGAGTGGTACTGTGACAGAGCTGTCCCTACCTACATTTTCAGGTGCCACCTCTTCCTATTTCCTACAAGTGCTTAAGAGGCTGAGTATATGGGGGAAGTGAAAAAGAAATTAAACACAACAGCTGCCATGCCAACCGACAGCAGCTGGAGCTAGCAGCAGAGCCCTCTAAAACATTTTTATCCTATTTTAAGATGAAGAGTTAAAACTACTAGCTGAAAGGGATTTTAACAAGAAGTAAAAACACCAAAGCTGACACCTACTGGCTACATTTAAGGCTGTGATTTAGAGCAGTGATTCTCAACCCTCTCCCTCCAGGTGCACCTAGCCCAGTGGTTCCCAACCATGTGTCCTGGAGACACCCCCCGTCAGTCAGGCTATCCACAATGAATATTCATGAGAGATTTGCATGCAGTGGAGCATATCTTGAAAATCTAACTGGCTGGGGTAGCTCTAGGACCAGGTTTGGGAACCACTGTCCTAGTTTTCAGGTTTACCACATGAACATACATGGGTTAAAATGCAAATTTAGCTCTGGAACATCTTGGTAGCTATCCTGAAAAACCCAACTGATTTAGACTTGAGGGAGATATCCTAATGCAGCGCTGCTCAACCCTCTTCTGGAGGCACATGCAGTCAGGCAGGCTTTCAGGATTACCATAATGAATATGCATAAGGAAGATTTGCTTACAATGGAAACAAGACATGCAAATCTGTAACATGCATATTCATTGTGGTAACCCTGGAAAGCCAACTAGTAAGGTGTGCTCCAGGAGAGAACTGAGATGCACTAGCTAATACACAGCCCCTTGCTGAGGGCTGTTGCTCTAATGATGGTCACCCTAAAGTTGGGAGAGAATAAAAAATAAAATAAGAGAAAAATCTCCAAAATAGCTATGAAGTTTCATGGTGCCAGACTGCTTCTGGCAGAACTGGAAGTCCAAAAACGCCAGACTCCAGAATGAATTTGTAGATTAGCCCAGAGTGAAACTCTCTCTTTAAAGTACCTGTTACTCTGTTTTATGGTAGCTCAGTTGTTTTACAAGAAGTAATAAGCTGAAGGCTAGCGCTCTCTGAAACAGCCAGATTCTCAGAAGTAACTAATTTCTCTATGCATAAATTAGATCACTTATAATCTGCATTTAAAATCAAAAATATGTTCAGGGTGGAGTACAACATAAGTACAAATCTAATACACATTCACATTCTATTTACCTGAAATCCAACCAAAGGCCCTCAAGAGCCACAAACTGGCCTGATTTCAGGATAACCATAAAGAATACTCCTCAGATATATCAGCACACATTTGGTCGGGAAACCAGGTTAATTTGCATAGCTCCGTTACCTAGAAATCAGACACATTTATGACCCTCAATAACAAGGGTTGTGTACCTCAAGTACAAAACGTGAAGATTCTCAGCCTAGTCTGATTTCAGCCAAACTCCCAAATGTGCCCCCCCCCAACCAATATAAACCAGTGAAAGGATTGCACTTGCTCCTATGCTGGGGATTTCATCCACTATAAAATGGAGAGTGTCTCTTGTGGGGAGACCAGGAGCATAATGCATTTTCATATTTAAAAATCATGCAAAGCAGGGACTGAATGAACTTGGTAGTCCCTCCATGTACAGTGGACTTGTATCCATCTAAGAGATAACTGCTGAAAACTATTTAAACTCCTTGTTTTTACTTCCTACCAGGGGACTTCCTGTCTTTGGAATGACTTGGCCTTTTCTGCTCAATGACATACAACCCTGTGTTTAATGTCTCTTCCAACAGGAGCAGCAAGCAGAAAACTGGAGTCTCACAGCATGCCCCTCAAAACATTGCCTCAAGAAGGGGAAGCTCTCTGCTGTTAAATCTTTATTTACCCATAGGTTCTGCCACACAGCAATGCTAACTACATCCTATAGTTTCAGCCCTCCCCTTTTTACAGTTACTAATGGGCAAGCAACGAGTAGAACTTTAAAAACCAGAATCTAACTAGAATTGTTAGAAAATGCCAGTCAGAGGTCATGCAATCTCAGTCTTTCTCCATAATTTTTATTTAACTTTCTCCTCTTTCCCTTGGAGAAGGATCACTACCTCTTGATAATACCCCTCACACCCAGCCAACTGAAGCTCCCTCCAACTGTCCTGTGAGGAAAGGGAGACTATTCCTATGCCATCCTTCAAAAAAAACTTCTAAATCCCCCTCCCCCATTCTGTCAGCTTTGCACATGGCCCCAGTGACCACTGTCTCTGCTCTTGTAGCCCTTGATTGGTCTGGCTGGGTGACCTGTTTGGTTTCATCAGATTCCTGTGAAGTGCTCTTTCCCCACAGTACACAGACACTAACATTTTAGCAACAGAGGTAGAGGATTGGTAAGCCATGTTATGTACCAAAGAATCAGCAACATGGGTTTTTCATTTCTGCTCCCTTCCCCACATGTTAAATATTGCAATAATCACCGATTGTCTCCCAGCATAGATTTGGTACCATCTCTGTGTCTCTTTCTCCTTAACCCCCCCCCCCCCTCTCACTTTCTCCTCCTGCCTAGGTTCTTGAACTCCTCCAGTTCCTTCTCCATGAGGTGAGACTCTGCTGTAGTTTCAGAAAGCTGTGAAAAGAACAAGTCAGCAGTAAGATTTTTGTCTGTTTCTTTTTGTTTATTATGTAATTTTTTCAGTTTCATGAAAAAGGCGCCAGATGAGCCATGCTAGGGGTTCTCGATTTCCCCACAGGCCAGGCAGAATGAGTGGGGGGGGGGGGGGGGGGGAATATGCACAGACTACTGCTAACCTTGCTATTTTACCATATACCTTGCCATTATAGATGGATGGTCTTACAAAGAAGTGGGTTAACCCATTTTTCACACCCCAGGTTGTCCCAGTTGTCCATGTGGCCAATGAAGAAATCTGAAATTCATTGGCTTTTATAGCTTGGTCCACTTTTCCACAGGTAAATATTACATAAGCACATAAGTATTGCCATACTGAGACAGACTAAAGGTCCATCAAGCCCAGCATCCTGTTTCCAACAGTGGCCAATCCAGGTCACAAATACTTGGCAAGATCCCAAAAATGTACAAAACATTTTATGCTGCTTAACCCAGAAACAAGCACTGGATTTTCCCCAAGTCCATTTTAATAATGGTCTATGGATTTTTCCTTTAGGAAGTCGCCCAAACCTTTTTAAAACCCCACTACGCTAACCGCCTTTACCACATTCTCTGACAACAAATTCTAGAGTTTAATTACACGTTGAGGATTCGTTTTAAATTTACTACTTTGTAGCTTCATTGAATGCCCCCTAGTCCTAGTATTTTTGGAAAGAGTAAAGAGACGCTTCACATCTACCCTTTTACTTTATAGACCTATGTCATATCTTCCCTCAGCCGTCTTTTCTCCAAGCTGAAGAGCCCTAGCTGCTTTAGCCTTTCCTCATAGGGAAGTCATCCCATCCCCTTTAATCATTTTCATCACCTTCTCTGCACCTTTTTTTTTTATTATTATTTTTTATTTTAAATTTTTACATAAAACAAGTCTAACAAACTTGTAAAGAAAGTTCAGTTAATTACAATTAAATTTGAACTAAGTTCTAGGAAAATAAGAGCAAAAAGGAAAAAAAAAAAAAACGAAACATTAACCTCACATAAGTCCACAAGTGGAGTCCAATAATGCTTTGTTGGAAATACAAGAAAATAATCAATCACTATTCATCGGTTGTGCTCAAATTCGCATTCAAATAAGCAAAGGTTGCTACTCTACTATATTAATTTTAGATGTTATAAAAGAAGAGAGTTGGGTAGGATCATAATATACATATTTCATTGACTGGCTTGTGACCAAACATTTACAGGAAAAAAGTAGCTCTAATTTTCAGTGTCTCTTGTTTCATATGAAGAAATTTCTGTCGTCGTTTTTGCATTTCTCTCTAAACATCTGGATATACTCGAATTTTTAATCCTTTGAAGATTTTATCCTTATTTTTAAAAAACATCTTTAATATCCAGATCTTATCTGGTGTTAAAGCTACAGTAGCCACCAAAGTAGTTGCTGTTATTTAATCTACATCAGATGTTTCCAACAAGGCTGTAACATTTAACTCTTGATTATCCTGAGTGTCCTGTTTCTGTTGCTCCATTTTCTTCACGGGAAGGCAAAAAACCTGTGAGAATGGGGGGATATTCTCTTCCCCTATTTCCAAAACTTCTTTAAAGTAATTTTTTTAACATCTCTCGAGGAGAAATCAAGGATTGTTGTGGAAAATTTATAAAACGCAAATTATTGCTCCTTGAGCAATTTTCCAAAATCTCTGTCTTTCTCCTAAGATTAGTTAAGTCTTTAAGCATAGTCATTTGAATTGACTGCACATGTTGCAAATCTTTTTCCTGCTTGTTAACTTGTATCTTCACTGACTTCAAATCATTTTCTATTTCATTTACTTTCCCGTTCATTATCACTATATTTTCATTAATTTTCTTTATCTGAGGACATAACACCTTCCCTAAGTCAGCTATTAACAACCATAGATTATCTAGAGTCACTTCTGGAGGTTTTTAAAAGAAATTTGTAAATGAAATGTTCACTAACTCAGTCTGTTGAACAGTTTTCACTTCGCCAACCAACTCTCGTCTCCTCCACTGAAATCTCTGCCAATTGTGCATTGAATTGGGAGTTCGAGAACTTCTCAATTCCTCCGGTAAGATTGAATCTGCTTCCCATCTTGCTTCACTTGACAACACTTCGGTATTCAAGTTTGCAAGCGCTGGCATCGAAGAACTGCTTCCACATGGCTGTGGAGGAGGAACTCTGCCGTTGGGGCTTAATGAAACTTCCAGCCCAAATCTCTGCCGTGGGTCTCCAACCACCCTAGGCTGAGTAAGCAGGCCGCTCACTGACGCTAACGAATCTGGAGTTCTCTGTAAATATAAATCCATTGGACCCGAAGCAGTTGGGGATCTAAGCTGCTGGGAAGCTGCAGCTTTACCCCTTTCTCTTCAGCATACAGGAAAAACAAAATCCAGCAGAAAATCACAGGCGCTCTATCACACGTCAGCCCTCTGCATCTTTTTTTTTTTTTTTTTTAATTCCACTATATCTTTTTTTGAGAGGTGGCGACCACAATTGAACACAATATTCAAGGTGCGGTCGCACCATGGAGCGATACAAAGGCATTATAACGTCCTCATTTTTGTTTTCCATTCCTTTCCTAATAATACCTAACATTCTATTTGTTTTCTTAGCCACAGCAGCAAACTGAGCAGAAGGTTTCAACGTATCAATGATTGTTCCTAGATCCCTTTCTTGGTCTGTGACTCCTAACGTGAAACCTTGCATTACGTAGCTATAGTTCGGGTTCCTCTTTCCCAAGTGCATCACTTTACACTTGCTCACATTAAACGTCATCTGCCATTTAGACGCTCAGTCTCGTAAGGTCCTCTTGTCATTTTTCACAATCTTCTTGTGATTTAACAACTTTGAATAACTTTGTCTCATCAGCAAATTTAATTACCTCACTAGTTACTCCCATCTCTAGATCATTTATAAATATGTTAAAAAGCAGCGGTCCCAGCACAAGACCCCTGGGGAACCCCACTAACTACCCTTCTCCATTGAGAATACTGACCATTTAACCCTACTCTCTGTTTTCTATCTTTTAACCAGTTTTTAATCCACAATAGCGAAGATACTTACCTGTAGCAGGTATTCTCCGAGGACATCAGTCTGATTGTTCTCACATGTGGGTCGACGTCCGCGTCGGCCCAGGAAATTGCAAATTTTCACTAGCAAAATTAAAAAGTTTTGCCAGAGCCTTCCGGCATGCGAACTGTGCGCACCACACATTCGCGGACGACTTCCCGCCAGTATCGTTGAGCATGCCTCCTCAGTTTAATCAAAAAGCATACAAACAACTCCTCCAAAGGGGAGGTGGGCAGGTTTGTGAGAACAATCAGCCTGCTGTCCTCGGAGAATACCTGCTACAGGTAAGTATCTTCGCTTTCTCAAAGGACAAGCAGGCTGCTTGTTCTCACATGTGGGGTATCCCTAGCAACCAGGCTCACTCAAAACAATGAACATGGTAAAATTATGTATAATCATACCTGATAATTTTCTTTCCATTAATCATAGCTGATCAATCCATAGACTGGTGGGTTGTGTCCATCTACCAGCAGGTGGAGATAGAGAGCAAACTTTTGCCTCCCTATATGTGGTCATGTGCTGCCGGAAACTCCTCAGTATGTCGATATCAAAGCTCCATCCGCAGGACTCAGCACTTAGAGAATTACACCCACGAAGGGACACTCTGCCCAGCTCACCACCGCCGAAACGGGGGAGGGGAATTAACCCAGCTCATCCCCACACAAGTGGGGGAGGGAAATCCGTCCAGCTCATCCCCGCGGAGCGGGGGAGGGACACCACACCCGCCGATGCGGGGGGATCTGGCTTATCCTGCAACCGCAACCGCGGGAGGAGCTGACTGACCCTAACACCGCCGAAGCGGGAGGGGTACAAAGCTGCCCTACAGCCGCACGAAGCGGGAGGGAGTGCCGGCAGAATTTATGTCTCAATCCAGCCCCGTAAAACGGAGGGGAGAGGAATGCAGCAGCTCACTGTAACACAAAGTCGTCTCAACTCTTGAAGAATCCAAGTGAAAGAAGAACTTGAACACGAAGTCCTCCTGAAGTAACTGAAGGCTAAACTTGAACCTAAAATTCAACCAGAATATAAACAGTACAGATATCTGGGAGGGGCTATGGATTGATCAGCTATGATTAATGGAAAGAAAATTATCAGGTATGATTATACATAATTTTACCTTCCATATCATCAAGCTGATCAATCCATAGACTGGTGGGATGTACCGAAGCAGTACTCACCCAGGGCGGGACATAGAAATCCCTGACCTCAACACTGAAGCTCCAAACCGGGCCTCCGCCCGTGCAGCCACAGTCAAACGGTAATGCTTGGAGAATGTATGAGCCGAAGCCCACGTTGCCGCCTTGCATATCTCTTCCAAGGAGACGGATCCTGCCTCTGCCATCGAGGCCGCCTGAGCTCTCGTGGAGTGAGCCTTCAGCTGGATAGGCGGCACCTTCCCCGCGGCCACCTAAGCCGCTGCAATGGCTTCCTGGACCCATCTTGCCACTGTAGGCTTAGCAGCCTGCAGACCCTTACGAGGACCTGCAAACAGGACAAACAGATGATCCGATTTCCGGAAATCATTGGTCACTTCCAAGTAACTGATGATGACTCGTCTCACATCCAGATATTCAAGAGCGGAGTACTCCTCTGGGTAGTCCTCCCTACGAAAGGAAGGGAGACAGAGCTGCTGATTCACATGGAAGCGAGAACCAATCTTGGGCAGGAAGGAAGGCACTGTGCGAATAGTCACTCCTGCCTCAGTGCACTGCAGAAAAGGCTCTCGACATGAGAGCGCCTGGAGCTCGGAAACTCTTCTGTCTGAAGTGATAGCCACCAAAAAGACTGCTTTCAACGTCAGGTCTTTCAGAGATGCCCTCGACAAGGGTTCCAAAGGCGGCTTCTGCAATGCTCTTAGCACCAGGTTGAGATTCCACGCAGGCACCACTGAGTGCAGAGGAGGGCGCAGGTGATTAACTCCCTTGAGAAAGCGCACCACATCTGGCTGCGAAGCCAGGGAAGCACCCTTCAGGCGGCCCCTGAAGCAAGCCAGAGCCGCTACCTGGACTTTAAGGGAACTGAGCGACAGGCCTTTCTCCAGACCTTCTTGCAGGAACGCCAACACTGAAGAAATTGGAGCAGTGAAGGGAGAAAGTGAGCCTGCTTCACACCATGCTGCAAAGATACGCCAAACCCTGGCGTAAGCAGTAGAAGTAGAGCGCTTCCTCGCTCTCAGCATAGTGGCGATGACCTTGTCTGAG
The DNA here is from genome assembly GCF_901765095.1 of Microcaecilia unicolor. Classification (NCBI taxonomy): domain Eukaryota; kingdom Metazoa; phylum Chordata; class Amphibia; order Gymnophiona; family Siphonopidae; genus Microcaecilia; species Microcaecilia unicolor. Next base: position 388,514,028 of record NC_044031.1, on the reverse strand, counting down.
AAGCCCTTCTTCCTCAGACGCTGCCGCTCAATAGCCAGGCCGTAAGACCAAAGGGAGAGGGATCCTCCATCACCACGGGACCCTGATGTAACAGGCCCTGCTCCACTGACAGCCGCAGAGGATCGTCGACTGAGAGCCTGAACAAGTCCGCATACCAGGGACGTCTGGGCCAATCCGGACCCACCAGGATTACCCTGCCGGGATGCTTTGCCACCCGGTCTAGCACCCTGCCCAACATGAGCCAGGGCGGGAACACATAGAGGAGCTCTTGTGTCGGCCACTGTTGGAGAAGAGCATCTACTCCCAGGGATCGAGGGTCCCGTCCTCTGCTGAAAAAGCGCGGCACTTGGCCATTGGCCGATGACGCCATCAGATCTAGGCTCGGCTGGCCCCAGCGCTTCGTGATGTCCAAGAACGCCTGAGCAGATAGTTGCCACTCTCCGGGCTCCAAGGTATGGCGACTGAGAAAGTCCGCCTTGACATTCATGACTCCGGCAATGTGGGCCGCTGAAAGCTGCTCCAGGTTCGCTTCCGCCCACTGGCAAAGACTCATAGCCTCCTTGGCTAGAGGGGCGCTCTGGTACCTCCCTGGCGGTTGATATAGGCCACAGCCGTGGCATTGTCCGACAGGACCCGTACAGGCTTCAACACGAGTACCGGGATGAACTCCAATAACACCAAGCGAATGGCTCTGAGTTCCAGGAGGTTGATAGACCACTTGCCTCTGCAGGAGACTAGAGCCCCTGCGCTGTCCTTCCCAAGCAGTGGGCTCCCCAGCCCATCAAAGAGGCGTCTGTCGTGACGACAATCCACTCCGGGGTCACCAGAGGCAATCCTGCAGACAACTTGTCTGTCTGCGTCCACCAGCTCAGCGCCTTGCGCACTGCTGGGTCCACGGGAAGGCGCACAGCATAATCCTCCGACATCGGAGTCCAGCGCAGCAGCAGAGATAGCTGTAGTGGTCTCATATGAGCCCTGGCCCAGGGCACTACTTCCATCGTGGCCATCATAGAGCCCAACAGCTGCACGTAGTCCCAAGCCCGAATAGGAGAGGCTACTAGGAACTAGTCCACCTGAGCCTGAAGCTTGACAATCCGATTGTCTGGCAGGAACACTCTGCCCACTTGGGTGTCGAATCGAACTCCCAGATACACCAGGGACTGAGTCGGGCGCAGCTGGCTCTTCTTCCAGTTGATGATCCATCCCAGGGAGCTCAAAAGAGCAACTACCCGGTCCATAGCTTTGCCGCACTCTGCATAAGAGGGGGCTCGGATCAACCAGTCGTCCAGATAAGGATGGACTTGTACTCCTTCCTTTAGCAGGAAGGCCGCTATGACCCCCATTACTTTGGAAAAGGTCCGCGGAGCAGTAGCCAACCCGAAAGGGAGGGCTCTGAACTGGAAGTGTCGTCTCAGGACTGTAAAACGCAGAAAGCGTTGGAGAGGAGGCCAGATGGGAATATGCAGGTACGCTTCCTTGATGTCCAAGGAAGCCAAGAACTCTCCTGCCTTCACTGCCGCTATAACAGAGCGGAGAGTCTCCATGCGAAAGTGCCTCACTTTCCAGGCCCGATTGACCCCTTTGAGGTCGAGGATAGGCCGGACAGAACCTCCTTTCTTTGGAACCACAAAGTAAATGGAGTAACGTCCCTTGCCAATCTGATTTTTTGGCACCGGAACGACCGCACCCAGGCGGATCAGGTTGTCCAAGGTCTGCTGCACTACCACAGCTTGACCGGAGACTTGCAGGGAGAGAGTACAAACCCGTCTCTTAAGGGTTGGCAGAACTCTAGCTTGTAGCCGTCTCTGATGACTTCCAGCACCCACGCGTCTGAAGTTATAGTGATCCACTCGCCCAGAAACGAGGACAGCCGTCCTCCAATCTGCACTGGGGCGTGGACCAAGGCCCCGTCATTGGGTACGAGACCCTGGGGGAGGACCGGAGGGAGCACCTCCGGGACGGCGGTCTCTGCGAAAGGAATGCTGCTTGGGGGAGAAATTCCTCTTGAAGGAAGAGGGGGCAGAGGAACCCGACTTGCCCGGGCGGTATGGAGGTATCGGGACGAGTACTAACCCGAGCCCTGACCTCTGGTAATTTCTTGCCCTTAGACGTGCCGAGATCGGTCACGATTTTGTCCAGCTCGACCCCAAAGAGCAGCTTGCCTTTAAAAGGCAATCTAGCCAGGCGGGATTTAGAGGCGTGGTCAGCAGACCAATGTTTCAGCCAAAGCCACCGCCGCGCAGAGACTGTCTGAGCCATGCCTTTAGCTGAGGCTCTCCAGACATCATACAGCAAGTCTGCCAAATAGGCTAAGCCCGATTCCAGGGCCGGCCAATCAGCCCTCAAGGAATGATCCGAGGGGGAAGCCCGCTGCACCATAGTCCGGCACGCCCTGGCCACATAGGAGCCGCAAACTGAGGCCTGCAAACTTAAAGCAGCTGCCTCCAAGGACGACCTTAAGGCCGCCTCCAATCTTCTGTCTTGGGCGTCCTTTAGGGCCGTGCCACCTTCCACCGGCAACGCCGTTTTCTTAGTCACCGCAGTGATTAAAGAATCCACGGTAGGCCACAGATAGGCCTCACGTTCACTCACAGCCAAAGAATAGAGGCGGGACATAGCCCTAGCCACTTTAAGGCTCGTTTCCGGGACATCCCATTGAGCCGCAATTAAGGTGTGCATGACATCATGCACGTGGAAGGTTCTAGGCGGGCGCTTCGTCCCCAGCATAATGGCAGAGCCAACAGGGGCTGAGGGAGAGACGTCCTCCGGAGAGGAAATCTTCAAAGTGTCCATGGCCTGTAACAACAGGTTGGGCAAATCCTCTGGGCTAAAAAGCCGCGCTGCAGAGGGGTCATCCGCTCCATCCGAGCGGGGATCTATCTCCTCCAAGGAATCCGCAAAGGATCGTTGGGAGACCTCAGACACGCTGCCCTCATCTACATCGGAGGAGACAAAAGTCCTCCAAGGCCTGGAAATCAACCCGAGGGCGTTTACCTCTGGGAACCTCAACCTCTTTATCAGAAGAGGGAGCAGGGGCAGCGTTTTGCATGAGGAAAGCCTGATGCAGCAGCAAAACAAACTCGGGGGAGAAACCCCCCAGACTGTGCACTTCCGCAGCCTGGGCAACAGCCCTAGACGCACTCTCAACCGGCGCTCGCAATAGCGGGGGAGAGACATGCTGCGCATCCAAAATGGCGTCCGGCGCGAAACTCCGTGAAGGAGCCGCGCGGGAAGAACGGCGCTTAACTTTAGCCGCTTTTGTGCCGTCGCCCAAATTAAGGGCGTTCATGGCATTAATGTCTCCAACCTCAAGGGCGGCCCCGAAGAAGCCGTCCGAGCCGCGTGGCCGGCCAAGATGGCGGAGGCGAGGAGCGGGGGATGGGCGTTTATGGCGGGAAAAAAACCGCCACGCCGGAGGAACGACCGGGACATTCATCGGTCACTAAACTATCACCCATCAAGGGCGAATCAGGTTGTAAAACCCCCGCATCCCCTCTAGAAGCGCTCCAGCGATCCGGGGAGCGACCCTTGCGCCCTCGCCCTCCGACGCCATTGCCACGAGGAGAAGAATCGGGGAACCCCCTGCCCGCTATAAAAAGGTAAAATTACCTGCTTGCCGCTCCGAGCTGTAACGAACTGGTGTCCCAGTGAGTAGCTGCAATGAACGTTTAAAGAAACGTCGAATTAAACGCCTTTAAAGACGTTTAAAAATATTTTTTTTTTTTTTTTTTTTTAAACGGAGCCAGCGGGAGGGGGGAGAAAAGGAGGGACCTGGCACCACCAGGTTTGCACTTGCTCAAAAGAGCCCTCAACCCCAGGCCTCAACAAAACCTAAGGATTAGGCTTGGAGGCCTAGCCAGAGCTGCTGCTGTGTGTGACCACCACCTGCTGAGATAGAGAACATACTGGGGAGTTTCCGGCAGCACATGACCACATATAGGGAGGCAAAAGTTTGCTCTCTATCTCCACCTGCTGGTAGATGGACACAACCCACCAGTCTATGGATTGATCAGCTTGATGATATGGAATGGTCAATTGGGCCTCACAACGGCGAGGACGTAACACAGATTGACCTGAAACCATAAACATCTGAGAGTGCAGCCTGAAACAGAACAAAAGTGGGTCTAGGGGGGTGGAGTTGGATTCTAAACCCCGAACAGATTCCGCAGCACCGACTGCCCAAACCGACTGTTGCATCGGGTATCCTGCTGAAGGCAGTAGTGAGATGTGAATGTGTGGACCGATGACCATGTTGCAGCCTCTCTCTTCAATGGAGGGTGACTAACTGAGCCACTGACGCAGCCATGGCTATAACATTATGAGCAATGACATGGCCCTCTAGAGTCAGCCCAGCTTGGGCATAAGTGAAGGAAATGCAATCTGCTAGCCAATTGGAGATTGTGTGTTTTCCCCGATGGTGACTCCCCTCCTGTTGGGATCGAAACAAACAAACAACTGGGCGGACTTTCTGAAGGGCTTTGTCCGCTCCACATAAAAGGCCAATGCTCTCTTGCAGTCCAAGGTATGCAAACTGCTTTCGCCAGGGCGGGTATGAGGATGGGGAAAGAATGTTGGCAAGACAATTGCCTGGTTCAGATGGAACTCCGACACCACCTTCGGCAGGAACTTAGGGTGCGTGCAGAGGACTACTCTGTTGTGATTAAACTTGATATAAGGTGCATGCACTACCAAGACCTGAACCTCACTGACACTACGAGCTGAAGTAACTGCCACCAAGAAAATGACCTTCCAGGTCAAGTACTTCAGATGGCAGGAATTCAGTTGCTCAAAAGGCGCTTTCATCAGCTGGGTGAGAACGTCGTTGAGATCCCATGACACCGGTGAAGGTTTGACTGGGGGCTTTGACAAAAGCAAACCTCTCATGAAGTGAACTAAAGGCTGTCCAGAGATAGGCTTACCCTCTACACGGCGATAAGCACTAATTACACTAAGGTGAACCCTTACTGAGTTGGCCTTGAGACCAAATTCCGCCAAATGTAGAAGGTATTCAAGCAGGGTCTGTGTAGGACAAGAAAGAGGATCTAGGGCCTTGCTGTCACACCAGACGGCAAACCTCCTCCATTTGAAAGAGTAACACCTCTTCGTGAATCTTTCATGGAAGCAAGCAAAACTCAGGAGACGGCCTCTGAAAAAACCAAGGAGGTGAATTCTAAGCTCTCAACATCCAGGCCGTGAGAGACTGGAGGTTGGGATGCAGGTGCGACCCCTCGTTCTGGGTGATGAGGGTTGGAAAACACTCCCAACTCCACGGTTCCTTGGAGGACAACTCCAGAAGAAAAGAGGGAACCAAATCTGACGCAGCCACAAGGGAGCAATCAGAATCATGGTTCCGCAGTCCTGCTTGAGTTTCAGCAAAGTCTTCCCCACTAGAGGTATGGAAGGATACGCATACAGGATGCCTGTTCCCCAATGCAGGAGAAAGGCATCCGACGCTAGTCTGTTGTGGGCCTGAAGCCTGGAACAGAACTGAGGAACCTTGTGATTGATCTGAGTGGCAAAAAGATCCACTGAGGGGGTGCCCCATGCTCGGAAGATCTTGCAGGCAACACCCATGTTCAGTGACCACTTGCGAGGTTGCATTATCCTGCTCAGCCTGCCGGCCAGACTGTTGTTTACACCTGCCAGAAGTGGCTTGAAGACATGCTGTGGCGGCACGCCCAAAGCCACATCTGGACGGCTTCCTGACACAGAGGGCGAGAGACGGTGCCACCCTGCTTGTAGGTGTAATACATGGCAACCGGATTGTCTGTCTGAATCAATATGATTTGGTTGGACAGCCGGTCTCTGAAAGCCTTTAGAGCGTTCCAGATCCCTCGCAATTCTAGGAGACAGGTCTTCACATCATTTCCTGAAAGGACCAGGCTCGAGTGTGAAGCTCATCTACATAAGCTCCCCACCCAAGGAAGGATGCATCTGTCATCAGCTCTTTTTGTGGCTGAGTAATTTGGAATGGACGTCCCAAGGTTAAATTGGATAGAATCGTCCACCACTAAAGAGAATTCCGAAAGTCGGTGGACAGTTGGATTACATCCTCTACATCCCCCGCAGCTTGAAACCACTGGGAAGCTAGGGTCCATTGAGCTGATCTCATTTGTAGACGTGCCATGGGCGTTACATGAACTGTGGAGGCCATGTGCCCCAGAAGTCTCAACATCTGCTGAGCCGTGACCTGCTGAGATGCTCAAACCATGGACACCAGGGACAGAAGGTTGTCTGCCCTTGCCTCGGGGAGATAAGCTCGAGCTGTCTGAGTGTTCAGCAGAGCTCCAATGAATTCCAATTTTTGGACTGGGGTGAGATGGGACTTGGGATAATTTATGATGAACTCCAGTAGCTCCAGCACCTGAATAGTGATTCACATGGACTCCAGAGCACCTTCCTTCGAGGTGCTCTTCACCAGCCAATCGTCGAGATAAGGAAACACATGCACTCCCAGCCTGCGTAGTGATGCTGCGATTACAACTAGGCATTTTGTAAACACTCTGGGCGCAGACGCCAGGCCAAAGGGCAGTACATGTTACTGAAAGTGTTGTGCTCCCAGCCAAAATCCAAGATACTTCCTGTGAGCTGGAAGTATCGAGATGTATGTGTAAGCGTCCTTTAAGTCCAGAGAGCATAGCCAATCGTTTTCCTGAATTATGGGAAGAACGGTGCCTAGGGAACCCATCCTGAACTTTTCTCGGATAAGAAATTTATTCAGGGCCCTTAGATGGGATGCATCCCCGCTGTTTTCTTTTGCACAAGGAAGTACCTGGAATAGAATCCCAGCTCTTCTTCCCCTGGTGGAACGGGTTCAACCGCTTGGGCATTTAGAAGGGCGGAGTGTTCCTCTGCAAGTACCAGCTTGTGCCGAGAGCTGTAGGACTGAGCTCCCGGTGGGCAATTTGGAGGCTTGGATTCCAGATTGAGGGTAACTGGACTATTTGAAGACCCCATCGGTCGGAGGTTAGAAGAGGCCACCTTTGGTGAAAAAAACATTAATCTCCCCCCCCCAACCAGCAAGTCATCCGGTACGGACACGTTTACTGAGGCTATGCTGAACTGGAGCCAGTCAAAAGCCAGTCCCTTGCTTTTGCTGGGGAGCAGTATGGGCCTTAGACGCACGCTGTTGACGAGAACGAGCGCGCTGGGGCTGAGCCTGGGCAGGCTGCCGAGAAGCAGGAGTGTACCTACGCCTAGGATAGGAATAGGGAACACTCCTCTCTTCTTCCCAAAATACTTCCTAGATGAGGAGGCAGTAGCAGAAGGCGCCCGGTGGGAGAGAGAATCCATAGCATCATTATGCTTCTTGATCTGATCAACAAGATCCTCTACTTTTTCACCAAAAAGGTTGTCACCCTGGCAAGGAACATCTGCCATTCGCTGCTGGACAGAAAGATCCAGGTCAGAGACACGCAACCATGAGAGTCTGCGCATCACTATAATCTGAGCTGCGATCCTGGATGCTACACCAAAAGTGTCAAATGAACCCCTGGCCAGGAACTTTCGACATGCCTTCTGCTGCCTGACCACCTGGCGAAAAGGCTCGGCCAACTCCATAGGGAGTGCATCAACCAAGCTTGACAGTTGCCATATCGAGTCCCGCAAGTGCACGCTCGTGAAGAGCTGGTATGACGGTGGCGAGCATAGCGGCCTGATATGTCTTCTTCCCAAAAGAATCAAGAGTTCTAGCTTCTCTGCCTGGGGGCGCCGAAGCATAGTCGCTAGTACTCCTGGCTCTCTTGAGGGCAGAGCCCATCACCATGGAATTGTGGGGTAACTGGGACCTCATCAATCCAGGTTCACCGTGGATCCGATACTGGGATTCAGCTTTCTTCGGGACCACAGGGCCAGACAGAGGGGCAAACCAGTTTCGCATAAGGACTTCCTTCAGTACCTTATGCAGAGGAACTGCCACGGCCTCTTTAGGTGGAGAAGAATAATCCAGGACCTCGAGCATCTCAGCCCTGGGCTCATCCTCAACAGGGAAGGGAATAGCCATAGCCATTTCCCGGACAAAAGAGCAAAAAGAAAGACTCTCCGGTGGAGATACTCTTCTCTGGCGGAGGGGAAGGATCAGAGGGAATCCCAAAGGACTCATCAGAAGAAAAGTACCTGGGATCTTCCTCGGACTCCCACGAATGCTCCTGCTCAGGGTCGGATAAAGCCTGTGTTAAGGTACTTCGACATTGAACCTGCCTCAACGCCGAGGAACGATGTCCTCTATGGCGATGTCAACAGGCCGACGCCCAGTCCAACTGCGGCGAAGCTCTCTCCGTTGACGTCAAAGGAGAGTCGACCTGGGTGGCAGGCGGCATCGCAGTTGGAGACCTCACAGCAGGAGAAGGGCCACACACCGCTGCAGCAGATAGTACAGAAGGCGCAAGCACCCCCAACACTGAAGTTGACTGACGTAGCAGTCCAGAAGTTCTGGAAACAAGGCCCAGATGTGCTCGTTGAAAGCCGCCATCAGAAAAGGCTGCAGGGTCGGTGGAACAGGTGGTGTCAAAATCTGTGGAGGCTCAGGAGCAGGCATTGGGCTGCTAGGAGACCGACTTATCGGCACCTCCTGTATCGAGGGGGAGCGATTCTCTCGGCGTCGATGCTTCTTGGGTGCTGATTCTCTCGACGCCCCGGAGCTCCTGGTATCGTGCGTTGAAGGAGAACAATGACGGTGCTTCTTCGCCTTCGCTCGACGCCCGTCATCGAGACTCCTCGGTACCGATGAGGACTTGGAATCCTCACGTCTCCTCGGGGCCGGGTCTGACGAAGGTCGGTCCCGGGGGGGGGGGGGGGGGGGGGGGCCTGCATAACAGGAGGCCTCGAGACAGGTGGAGACCCACTTGACGGCCTCACTGCTCCCAGCGCGAGTTGGTCTCTCAGCAACCATTACCTACCTCTGCTCTCGACGTCGATGCTCCCAATCTCAGTACCTTTGTCGATGTCGAAGGACCGGACCGAGCCCCGAAAAGCTTGTCACGTTGGGCTTCTCGAGACACTTAGGTCCGTTTCTTCATACGAAGACACAAACTACAAGTGGCTGGGCTATGGTCGGGCCCAAGGCACTGGATACACCAGGCATGGGTATCGGTACCTGAGATGGTCCGGTTGCACAGAGTACATTGTTTGAAGCCGCTGGGTGTCTTTGATGAAAACGGCTTCGGCGAAATCAAAAGACATGATTGTGCCTTTGAAAAGAAAAAAGGGCACAAAAGAAGGTAAAATTATGTAAAATCATACCTGATAATTTTCTTTCCATTAATCATAGCTGATCAATCCATAGACTGGTGGGTTGTGTCCATCTACCAGCAGGTGGAGATAGAGAGCAAACTTTTGCCTCCCTATATGTGGTCATGTGCTGCCGGAAACTCCTCAGTATGTCGATATCAAAGCTCCAGCTGCAGGACTCAGCACTTAGAGAATTACACCCACGAAGGGACACTCTGCCCAGCTCACCACCGCCGAAACGGGGGAGGGGAATTAACCCAGCTCATCCCCACACAAGTGGGGGAGGGGAATCCGTCCAGCTCATCCCCGCGGAGCGGGGGAGGGACACCACACCCGCCGATGCGGGGGGATCTGGCTTATCCTGCAACCGCAACCGCGGGAGGAGCTGACTGACCCTAACACCGCTGAAGCGGGAGGGGTACAAAGCTGCCCTACAGCCGCACGAAGCGGGAGGGAGTGCCGGCAGAATTTTAAGTCTCAATCCAGCCCCGTAAAACGGAGGGGAGAGGAATGCAGCAGCTCACTGTAACACAAACTCGTCTTAACTCCTGAAGAATCCAAGTGAAAAAACTTGAACACGAAGTCTTTCTGAAGTAACTGAAGACTAAACTTGAACCTGAAATGCAACCAGAATAAAAACAGTACAGATATCTGGGAGGGGCTATGGATTGATCAGCTATGATTAATGGAAAGAAAATTATCAGGTATGATTATACATAATTTTACCTTCCATATCATCAAGCTGATCAATCCATAGACTGGTGGGATGTACCGAAGCAGTACTCACCCAGGGCGGGACATTGAAATCCCTGACCTCAACACTGAAGCTCCAAACCGGGCCTCCGCCCGTGCAGCCACAGTCAAACGGTAATGCTTGGAGAATGTATGAGCCGAAGCCCAAGTTGCCGCCTTGCATATCTCTTCCAAGGAGACGGATCCGGCCTCTGCCATCGAGGCCGCCTGAGCTCTCGTGGAGTGAGCCTTCAGCAGGATAGGCGGCACCTTCCCCGCGGCCACATAAGCCGCTGCAATGGCTTCCTTGACCCATCTTGCCACTGTAGGCTTAGCAGCCTGCAGACCCTTACGAGGACCTGCAAACAGGACAAACAGATGATCCGATTTCCGGAAATCATTGGTCACTTCCAAGTATCTGATGATGACTCGTCTCACATCCAGATATTTAAGAGCAGAGTACTCCTCTGGGTAGTCCTCCCTACGAAAGGAAGGGAGACAGAGCTGCTGATTCACATGGAAGCGAGAAACAATCTTGGGCAGGAAGGAAGGCACTGTGCGAATAGTCACTCCTGCCTCAGTGAACTGCAGAAAAGGCTCTCGACATGAGAGCGCCTGGAGCTCGGAAACTCTTCTGGCTGAAGTGATAGCCACCAAAAAGACTGCTTTCAACGTCAGGTCTTTCAGAGATGCCCTCGACAAGGGTTCAAAAGGCGGCTTCTGCAATGCTCTTAGTACCAGGTTGAGATTCCACGCAGGCACCACTGAGTGCAGAGGAGGGCGCAGGTGATTAACTCCCTTGAGAAAGCGCACCACATCTGGCTGCGAAGCCAGGGAAGCACCCTTCAGGCGGCCCCTGAAGCAAGCCAGAGCCGCTACCTGGACTTTAAGGGAACTGAGCGGCAGGCCTTTCTCCAGACCTTCTTGCAGGAACGCCAACACTGAAGAAATTGGAGCAGTGAAGGGAGAAAGTGAGCCTGCTTCACACCACGCTGCAAAGATACGCCAAACCCTGGCGTAAGCAGTAGAAGTAGAGCGCTTCCTCGCTCTCAGCATAGTGGCGATGACCTTGTCTGAGAAGCCCTTCTTCCTCAGACGCTGCCGCTCAATAGCCAGGCCGTAAGACCAAAGGGGGAGGGATCCTCCATCACCACGGGACCCTGATGTAACAGGCCCTGCTCCACTGGCAGCCGCAGAGGATCGTCGACTGAGAGCCTGATCAAGTCCGCATACCAGGGACGCCTGGGCCAATCCGGACCCACCAGGATTACCCTGCCGGGATGCTTTGCCACCCGGTCTAGCACCCTGCCCAACATGGGCCAGGGCGGGAACACATAGAGAAGCTCTTGTGTCGGCCACTGTTGGAGAAGAGCATCTACTCCCAGGGATCGAGGGTCCCGTCCTCTGCTGAAAAAGCGCGGCACTTGGCAATTGGCCGATGACGCCATCAGATCTAGGCTCGGCTGGCCCCAGCGCTTCGTGATGTCCAAGAACGCCTGAGCAGATAGCTGCCACTCTCCGGGCTCCAAGGTATGGCGACTGAGAAAGTCCGCCTTGACATTCATGACTCCGGCAATGTGGGCTGCTGAAAGCTGCTCCAGGTTCACTTCCCGCCCACTGGCAAAGATTCATAGCCTCCTTGGCTAGAGGGGCGCTCTTGGTACCTCCCTGGCGGTTGACATAGGCCACAGCCGTGGCATTGTCCGACAGGACCCGTACAGGCTTCAACACCAGTACCGGGATGAACTCCAAAAGCGCCAACCGAATGGCTCTGAGTTCCAGGAGGTTGATAGACCACTTTGCCTCTGCAGGAGACCAGAGCCCCTGCGCTGTCCTTCCCAAGCAGTGGGCTCCCCAGCCCGACAACGAGGCGTCCGTCGTGACGACAATCCACTCTGGGGTCACCAGAGGCATTCCCGCAGACAACTTGTCTCTCTGCATCCACCAGCTCAGCGCCTTGCGCACTGCTGGGTCCAAGGGAAGGCGCACAGCATAATCCTCCGACATCGGAGTCCAGCGCTGCAGCAAAGAGTGTTGAAGCGGTCTCATATGAGCCCTGGCCCAGGGCACAACTTCCATCGTGGCCGTCATAGAGCCCAACAGCTGCACATAGTCCCAAGCCCGAAGGGGAGAGGCTACTAGGAACTGGTCCACCTGAGCCTGAAGTTTGACAATCCGATTGTCTGGCAGGAACACTCTGCCCACTTGGGTGTCGAATCGAACTCCCAGGTACTCCAGGGACTGAGTCGGGCGCAGCTGGCTCTTCTCCCAGTTGATGATCCATCCCAGGGAGCTCAAAAGAGCAACTACCCGGTCCACAGCTTTGCCGCACTCTGCATAAGAGGGGGCTCGGATCAACCAGTCGTCCAGATAAGGATGGACTTGTACCCCTTCCTTTCGTAGGAAGGCCGCGATAACCACCATTACTTTGGAAAAGGTCCGCGGAGCAGTAGCCAACCCGAAAGGGAGGGCTCTGAACTGGAAGTGTCGTCCCAGGACTGCAAAACGCAGAAAGCGTTGATGAGGAGGCCAGATGGGAATATGCAGGTACGCTTCCTTGATGTCCAAGGATGCCAGGAACTCTCCTGCCTTCACTGCCGCTATAACAGAGCGGAGAGTCTCCATGCGAAAGTGCTGCACTTTCAAGGCCCGATTGACCCCTTTGAGGTCGAGGATAGGCCGGACAGAACCTCCTTTCTTTGGTACCACAAAGTAAATGGAGTAACGTCCCTTGCCAAGCTGACTTTCTGGCACCGGAACGACCGCGCCCAGGCGGATCAGATTGTCCAAGGTCTGCTGAACTGCCACAGCTTTGACCGGAGACTTGCAGGAGAGAGTACAAACCCGTCTTTAAGGGTCGGCAGAACTCTAGTTTGTAGCCGTCTCTGATGACTTCCAGCACCCACGCGTCTGAAGTTATTGTGGTCCACTCGCCCAGAAACGAGGACAGCCGTCCTCCAATCTGCACTGGGGCGTGGACCAAGACCCCGTCATTGGGTACGAGACCCTGGGGGAGGACCGGAGGGAGCACCTCCGGGACGGCGGTCTCTGCAAAAGGAATGCTGCTTGGGGGAGAAATTCCTCTTGAAGGAAGAGGGGGCAGAGGAACCCGACTTGCCCGGGCGGTACCGACGGGCTTCCTGCAACCGTCCTCTGGAGGTATCGGGACGAGTACTAGCCCGAGCCCTGACCTCTGGTAATTTCTTGCCCTTAGACGTGCCGAGATCGGTCACGATTTTGTCCAGCTCGACCCCAAAGAGCAGCTTGCCTTTAAAAGGCAACCTAGCCAGGCGGGATTTAGAGGCGTGGTCAGCAGACCAATGTTTCAGCCAAAGCCACCGCCGCGCAGAGATTGTCTGAGCCATGCCTTTCGCTGAGGCCCTCAAGACATCATACAGCAAGTCTGCCAAATAGGCTAAGCCCGATTCCAGGGCCGGCCAATCAGCCCTCAAGGAATGATCCGAGGGGGAAGCCCGCTGCACCATAGTCAGGCACGCCCTGGCCACATAGGAGCCGCAAACTGAGGCCTGCAAACTTAAAGCAGCCGCCTCAAAGGACGACCTTAAGGCCGCCTCCAATCTTCTGTCTTGGGCGTCCTTTAGGGCCGTGCCACCTTCCACCGGCAACGCCGTTTTCTTAGTCACCGCAGTGATTAAAGAATCCACGGTAGGCCACAGATAGGCCTCACGTTCACTCACAGCCAAAGGATAGAGGCGGGACATAGCCCTAGCCACTTTAAGGCTCGCTTCTGGGACATCCCATTGAGCCGAAATTAAGGTGTGCATGGCATCATGCACGTGGAAGGTTCTAGGCGGGCGCTTCGTCCCCAGCATAATGGCAGAGCCAACAGGGGCTGAGGGAGAGACGTCCTCCGGAGAGGAAATCTTCAAAGTGTCCATGGCCTGTAACAACAGGTTGGGCAAATCCTCTGGGCTAAAAAGCCGCGCTGCAGAGGGGTCATCCGCTCCATCCGAGCGGGGATCCGTCTCCTCCAAGGAATCCGCAAAGGACCGTTGGGAGACCTCAGACACGCTGCCCTCATCTACATCGGAGGAGACAAATTCCTCCAAGGCCTGGGAATCAACCCGAGGGCGTTTACCTCTGGGAACCTCAACCTCTTTACCAGACGAGGGAGCAGGGGCAGCGTTGTGCATGAGAAAGGCCTGATGCAGCAGCAAAACAAACTCGGGGGAGAAACCCCCCAGACTGTGCACTTCCGCAGTCTGGGCAACAGCCCTAGACGCACCCTCAACCGGCGCTCGCAATAGCGGGGGAGAGACATGCTGCGCATCCAAAATGGCGTCCGGCGCGAAACTCCGCGAAGGAGCCGCGCGGGAAGAACGGCACTTAACTTTAGCCGCTTCTGTGCCGTCGCCCAAATTAAGGGCGTTCATGGCATTAATGTCTCCAACCTCAAGGGCGGCCCAAAAAGAAGCCGTCCGAGCCGCGTGGCCGGCCAAGATGGCGGAGGCGAGGAGCGGGGGATGGGCGTTTATGGCGGGAAAAACCGCCACGCCGGAGGAAGGACCGGGACATTCATCGGTCACGAAACTGTCACCCAACAAGGGCGAATCAGGCTTGAAGACCCCCGCATCCCCTCTAGAAGCGCTCAAGCGACCCGGGGAGCGACCCTTTGCGCCCTCGCCCTCCGACGCCATATGCCACGAGGAGAAGAATCGGGGAACCCCCTGCCCGCTATAAAAAGGTAAAAATTACCTGCTGTCCGCTCCGAGTTGTAACGACCTGGTGTCCCAGTGAGTAGCTGCAATAGACGCTTAAATAAACGTCGAAATAAACGCCTTTAAGGACGTTCAAATTTTTTTTTTTTTTTTTTTAACGGAGCCAGCGGGAGGGGGGAGAAAAGGAGGGACCTGGCACCACCAGGTTTGCACTTGCTCAAAAGAGCCCTCAACCCCAGGCACTCAACAAAACCTAAAAATTAGGCTTGGAGGCCTAGCCAGAGCTGCTGCTGTGTGTGACCACCACCTGCTGAGATAGAGAACATACTGGGAGTTTCCGGCAGCACATGACCACATATAGGGAGGCAAAAGTTTGCTCTCTATTTCCACCTGCTGGTAGATGGACACAACCCACCAGTCTATGGATTGATCAGCTTGATGATATGGAAAGGGAAGATCCCGACAGCACAGCATCGAAAAGAAAGAAAACTTAAAAGAGGGCTAAAACTAAGTTAGATAACTACGGGAGGATTTTTTTTTTTAAATATGACGAGAAAAAATAGAAATAGGAAAATAGAAAAAAAGTCGTCACATCTAGTTCCTGGGCCAAAACGAGGAGAACTAGAAAATCCTGTCACCTCGTCGCAGACAAAAAAGAACTGAGGCACGCTCAACGCGATGGCGGGAAGTCGTGTGCGCGGTGGAAGGCTCTGGCAAAACTTTTTAATTTTGCTAGTGAAAATTTGCTGTTTCCTGGGCCGACGCGGACGTCGACCCACATGTGAGAACAAGCAGCCTGCTTGTCCTCGGAGAAAGGACTGTACCTCCTATTCCACGACTTCCAAATTCCTCTATAGTCTTTCATGAGGTACTTTGTCAAACGCCGTTTGAAAATCCAGATACGCAATATCAACGGGTTCACTTTTATCCACATGTTTGTTCACCCCATCAAAGAAATGTAATAGATTGGTGAGGCACGATTTCCCTTTACTTAATCCATGTTGGCTTTGTCTCATTAATCCATGCCTTTGAATATGCTCTGTAATTTTGTTCTTTATAAATGATGTCTTAATGCAATATATTAAAAAAACCTGCAAACTGGCAAAATTGAGGGTTAGCCCCTTGTCTGTAAGACCATCCAGTTAATGTGCTTCTCTTCAGGGCAGTGCAATCTTCACAAACACTCCCTAAGTGAGGAGGAAGGGGAGGTCCAGGTTCACTCAGTACTATAGCCCAACAATTGCTAGTTTCCAGTACTGGCTCCTGATTCTGGGATAATAGTACCACTAGCCTTTTGTAAAGAGTCTTAAACAGCTGTCTGATGGTAGAATCAGCTGTGCGGTAATGGGCAGGTACAAGAATCCTATAAGAAACGTAAAGATTTTTTTCCCCCAGAAAGAATTTGGGACTGAAGCTCTGACTGCTGCATGGGACTCCTGGAAAGGTCTGTTTGTATGTGCTTTGCTGTTCTATAAATATTTCTTTTCATTTTCTTTATATTGTAAACCGCTTAGACCATTGAAATGAATAAACTATAAAAACTCCCAATTGCTATCAACCTAATACTTAAACCAGACAGGTGGGAGAGAAAAGGTCACATTCCAGCTGTCAATGCTGTTATACTAATGTCTCCTCCCTTCTCCTCATAAGCAAAGCTACTCTCATGAGTGAGGAAAAACAACCCTAACAAATTATCTCCACCCTACACATCTAAAAAGCTTACAATGAACCCCTTCCTTATACAAAGGCTATCTACTGATAAGAGAATCATTGTCCCCACACCAGGCATCTCTCAATCAGGCCCCGTCTCACCATGTCTAACAGGATGTCGACCTTCAGCTTCAGTAGGTTATTCTCTTCCTCCAGCTGCAGGTTACGTCTACGCAGACGCTGCATATCTCTCTGAGGCCCAGTACCCCCGGATTCTGTGCATGAAAGAAAGGACACAGAAAAGCTTCCAATGTGAAGGGGAGAGGGAGCAAAGTCACTGTTGCCCAAAATGAAGACAGGTAAAAAGAGATACTATCACGTGCTCAAGTTTGGACAGTGACTGGTGGCACATGTTGGTAAGTTGTGTAATAGGGAAAGAGACTGTCAGACATGTTCCCATCTATACTGAGTGGTGTTTGCAATTTTTACACACAATTATGCGCTCATATCTATATGATTTTTTTTTTTAACTTCACTTACCTGTTATCCATTGTCCATTCTCAAATGTCAGGCTCTGTCCTGCGATGTTCATGCTGGGAAAACCATAGTCCAGGCCCAACTCTGCCTCCTTTGTGGTCCTGTCCAGCTGACAAAGCAAGAGACATCACAGAAGGGTTTTATTCTTCCTCCCCAAGTTCCTCTTCTTTAGGACTTCCCAATTCTCTCCTGGTGATCCCACAGCCAATCAGGTATTCAGGTTAGCCACAATGAACATGCAAGAGAAATCTGTAGGTAATGGACACACTGCAACAACATGTCATGCATATTCAGTGTGAATATCCTGAAAGCCTGACTGGGCATGTGGGGTCACCAGTAGAGATTTGAGAAGCCCTGCTCTACTTATCAGTAGTCTACTGTTTTTTTTTGTTTTGGGGGTGGGGGGGATTTAGGATTTGACCCACACACTTTCAGTTGTAGCTCAAGGTGAATTAGGTTTAGTAGGTACTTCCCTGTTCCTAGAAGGCTTACAATCTAAGTCTGTACCTAGGAACTGGGGTTTAATTGACTTGTCCAAAATCATGAGTGCCAGTGTGATTTGAACTCTGGCTTCCCTGATTTGCCTTTTACATCTTGGACTCGTTTGAACTTTTATTTATTTATTATTGCTACATTCACCCATAAGGCTTTTGCTTCTCCTCACTTTGATTCCTGTTTCCTGGTCACAGCCCACTGCTCTACCAATGTTACTCTTCCACAGGAATTACTAGGCGAAAGACTTGCGTTAAGTTGTCTTAATGGCACTACGAATTACATAGTTTACAACAGTGCAGATATGGAAGTTTTTGAGACTTCTGCCATATATATAACCCTTAGATATTCAAAGCCCCAATCAGGAATAGCACCATGTGAATATCACAAAGCGTATGAATGTCTTCACTAGAAGTACCATTCCCACTATCAATAATAATGGGTGATTTCAATTACCCTGATATTGACTGGGTAAATGTAACATCGGGGCACACTAGGGAGGTAAAATTCTTGATGAAATCAATGACAGCTTTATGGAGCAGCTGGTACAGGAGCCGGCGAGAGAAGGAAAAATTCTAGACCTAGTCCTTAGTGGAGCGCATGATCTGGTGTGGGAGGTAATGGTGCTGGGGCCGCTTGATAACAGTGATCATAATATGATCGGATTTGATATTAGCTTTGAAGTATACATAGGAAAACAAATACATTAGCGTTTAACTTTAAAAAAGGAGACTATGATAAAATGAGAAGAAGGGTGAAAAAAACACACAAAAACTTAGAGGAGCGACTGCAAGGGTCAAAACTTTACATCAGGCGTGGATGCTGTTCAAAAACACCATCCTGGAAGCCCAGGCCAAATATATTTCGTGTATTAAAAGGAGGAGGACGGAAGACCAAACGACAGCCGGCGTGGTTAAAAAGTGAGGTGAAGAAAGCTATTAGAGCTAAAAGAAAATCCTTCAGAAAATGGAAGAACTGACAAAATAATAAGAAACAGCATGAGGAATGTCAAGTCAAATGCAAAGCGCTGATAAGGAAGGCAAAGCAGGACTTTGAAAACAAGATTGCGATGGAGGAAAAAACACATAGTAAAATATTTTTTAGGTACATTTAAAAGCAGGAAGTCGGCAAAAGAATCGGTTGGACCACTAGATGACTGAGGAGTAAAAGGGGCGATCAGGGAAGACATAACCATAGTGGCGAGATTAAATGAATTCTTTGCTTCGGTCTTCACCAAGGAAGATTTGGGTGGGATACAGGTGCCGGAAATGGTATTCGAAGCTGACGAGTCGGAGAAACTTAATGAATTCTCTGTAAACCTGGAGGATGTAATGGGGCAGTTCTACAAACTGAAGAGTAGCAAATCTCCTGGACCGGATGGTATTCATCCCAGAGTACTGATAGAACTGAAAAATGAGCTTGCAGAGCTATTGTTAGAAATATGTAATTTATCCTTAAAATCGAGCGTGGTACCGGAAGATTGGAGGGTGGACAATGTAACGCCGATTTTTAAAAAAGGTTCCAGAGGAGATTCGGGAAATTATAGACAGGTGAGTCTGACGTTGGTGCCAGGCAAAATGGTAGAGACTATTATTAAGAACAAAATTACACAGCATATTCAAAAGCATGGATTAATGAGACAAAGTCAACATGGATTTAGTGAAGGGAAATCTTGCCTCACCAATCTACTACATTTCTTTGAAGGGGTGAATAAACATGTGGATAAAGGTGAGCCGGTTGATTTTTCAGAAGGCGTTTGACAAAGTACCTCATGAAAGACTCCAGAGGAAATTGGAGAGTCATGGGACAGGAGGTAGTGTTCTACTGTGGATTAAAAACTGGTTAAAAGATAGAAAACAGAGAGTAGGGTAAAATGGTCAGTATTCTCAATGGAGAAGGGTAGTTAGTGGGGTTCCCCAGGGGTCTGTGCTGTGACCGTTGCTTTTTAACATATTTATAAATGACCTAGAGATGGGAGTAACTAGTGAGGTAAATAAATTTGCTGATGTCACAAAGTTATTCAAAGTAATTAAATCGCGGGAGTATTGTGAAAAATTACAAGAGGACCTTACGAGACTGGGCGTCTAAATGGCAGATGACGTTTAATGTAAGCAAGTGCAAAGTGATGCATGTGGGAAAGAGGAACCCGAATTATAGCTACGTCATGCAAGGTCCCACGTTAGGAGTCACAGACCAAGAAAGGGATCTAGGTGTCGTCGTTGATGTTACGTTGAAACCTTCTGCTCAGTGTGCTGCTGCGGCTAAGAAAGCAAATAGAATGTTAGGTATTATTAGGAAAGGAATGGAAAACAAAAATTAGGATGTTATAATGCCTTTGTATCGCTCCATGGTGTGACCGCACCTCGAATATTGTGTTCAATTCTGGTCGCCACATCTAAAAAAAGATGCAAAGAAAAGGTGCAAAGAAGGGCGACAAAAATGATAAATGGGATGGGACAACTTCCCTATGAGGAAAGGCTAAAGCGGCTAGGGCTCTTCAGCTTGGAGAAAAGGCGGCTGAGGGGACATATGATAGAGGTCTATAAAATAATGACTGGAGTATTTTTGGAAAGCATAAACAGACGCTTCACATGTACCCACATGTGAAGCGTCTGTTTATGCTTTCCAAAAATACTAGGACTAGGGGGCATGCGATGAAGCTACAATGTAGTAAATTTAAAACGGATCGAAGAAAATGTTTCTTCACTCAACCTGTGATTAAACTCTGGAATTCGTTGCCAGAGAATGTGGTAATGATGGTTAGCTCAGCAGAGTTTAAAAAAGGTTTGGATGGCTTCCTAAAGAAAAAGTCCATAGACCATTATTAAATGGACTTGGGGAAAAGCCACTATTTCTGAGAAAAGCAGTATAGAATATTTTTGTACTTTTTTGGGATCTTGCCAGGTATTTGTGACCTGGATTGGCCACTGTTGGAAACAGGATGCTGGGCTTGATGGACCTTTGGTCTTTCCCAGTATGGCAATACTTAGGTACTTATCGTTCCACTGCAAAAAAGTGTTGCTTTTTTAATTACTCAATGCCTCTCCTTCAGGTTCCTCAAACCTTTTTAGATCAAATACGACCACATGGTGAAGAAATGTCACCAGCCAAAGGAAATGGCCGCTCTGTGAAAATGCTCCAGGATGGCTGCAATTAAAATAAACCTTGTATTCAGCAAGAACATTCTGAGGGCTCAAAAGGTCATACTGCGATATGGAGGAGTGGCCTAGTGGTTAAAGTGGTGGACTCTGGTCCTGGGGAACTGAGTTCGATTCCCACTTCAGGCACAGGCAGCTCCTTGTGACTCTGGGCAAGTGCTGGGCAGACTTATACGGTCTGTGCCAGAGCCAGTGGTGGGAGGCGGGGCTGGTTGTTGGGAGGCAGGGATAGTGCTGGGCAGACTTGTATGGTCTGTGCCCTGAAAATGACAGTTACAAATCAATGTAAGATGTACACAAAAACTAGCACATATGAGTTTGTCTTGTTGGGCAGACTGGATGGACCGTGCAGGCCTTTTTCTGCCGTCATCTACTATGTTACTTAACCCTCCATTGCCCCCAGGTACAAATATGTACCTGTATACGTAAGCCGCATTGAGCCTGCCATGAGTGGGAAAGCACAGGTTACAAATGTAACAAAAAAAAATACTGGCAATGCGGAACTATAGTAATGTCTGTGTGCAACGGTTGGCAAATTTTTGATAGAGTGCCGATGGTGGAGGGGAAGCATGCATGTGACAGTAAGGTGGTAGAGCAGACTGGACATTCAGGTTCAGTCTCAGAACATAAAGAGAGATATGGAGGATGTGACCAGGAAGGGATTTACAAAAGAAAAAACAAAAAACATGTGAATGTGGATGGTAGAGATTTACAAGAATATAGCAGTTGTAGCTGATGTAAGATGCCATCCTGGTGCACTCTGGGGGGAGGGGGGATGAGGAACCAGAGTTCCAAATATAGGAAGAGCTTAAAAGCGATGTTAAGAGCATTTAATCTGGTGGATGTGTGGAGGTTGCAACATGTAAGACAAAAGAATTAAGCATTTTTATATCAATGGCCACAGGGTGTACACTAACCCCCTACCCCTGTTTACAAAGCCACGCTAGCAGCTGCTGTGTGGCATTACCGACACAGCCCAAAGTGAATGGGCTGTGTTGGCAGTACCACACCACCAGTCACAGCTTTGTAAATAGGGGCCTAAAACTGTTTATTAATAGGAATCTTTTTTCAATTATAGGGGAATCAGAGGTCATGGTCATAGCTTTCTCAGACCATTCCCCAGTATGAATGAAACTGAGGGGTTGGGGAAAGGTAGGATGCTCTGAAAGTTGAATTAATTTTTACTGCGACACCAACAAGTAATGGAGGATGTTAGAAATATTACCGAGTATCTGCAATTCACCAATAAGGGTAATGTGGGGTTGGATATACTAAGAGCTGCATTAAAAGCAGTGGCGAGGGGATGACTTATTAAATGGGGGGTATAGAAGGAAAAGGGGTAGGGCAAGAAAACAGCTAGCATGCTGTCATGAAATGCCTAGTCACCCACATGGGGCTAACCCTGTGGCCACCTGGAGGTTGTGTCCCTAGCACAGATCAGATCTGCCTGAACCTGCTTGTGCTCTACACTAGCACCCTCCTCCCACCGACTGGGTCCCAGAGAGATACTAATATAGATACACATTGATCAATCTGGGTTTATCCCCGGTAGACAAGCAATGGACAATAAGCACATGATATAGCTAATATGGGCAGCCCAGAGATGGAGAGAGCAGGTAATGATGATAGCAATAGACATGGAAAAATTTTTGACAACGTTAATTGCAATTTCTTTTGAGGGTAATTAAACAGATGGACATAAGTAAGAATCTTGCTAAGTGGGTCTTGAAGCTGAAGAATTAAAGTAAATGGGGGACATTTAAAGATTTTCAAGCTGGAGAGGGGAAACCCTTTATGGAGAAATTTAGGAGGAATTGGGACATCTGAGGAAACAAAGTGGGGGAGCAGGAGCTTAAGCTTTTTCTGATGTGTTGAATGTGGTACAATCTCTTCTTCTATTACAAGTCCTGTGGTACCAGTTAAGTGCATTTGAAAAAGTGGCAGGGTTTAGAGAACAAATAAAACTGAGGTAAGTAAATGAATATGCATCTTGATGAGGTGACATGGTTGAAACAATTCTTCCCCAGTGGCATGTGGACCTATTAGATATTTGAGTATTCAAACTGAGACAGACGTGGGTAAGTGATATGAATACAAAAGTAGAATATCTTTAAAAAGATAAAAGAAGATCTGGGTAGGTGGCATGAAAGTTATTTGTCCTGGTGGGGAGGACAGCAGTGATCAATATGAATAGTACTATACCTGTTCCAAGTACTTACCAGCAACCACACCTATAGAGGTGTGACACAGTCTGCAGAAAGAGACTAACAGGTTTATATGGTGGGAGTGGGGTGGGGGGGAAGCCACACTATACTAAAATAGGGGAAGAGGGAAGCCACACTATAATGAAATAGGTAGTACCAGTCCATGCTCTCCCTAACTGAGGATTATATTACTTGGTGGTTCAGGTGAAACATATTGGACTGGGAAGTGGGCGAGAGTAAAACCAGTGGTGAAACTGGAGCAGGTATAGAATAGTGAATTTAAATACCTACTGTGGGCATCAGAGAAACGGTCTTGAAGGAGCGAAATAGGTGATCCATTTACCAAGCATTTAATGAAGACATGGGGGCAGGGTGAGTTAACAAGCCTGAAGAAGCTTGTTTGATTAGTGTTTGCCTTCAACTATCAACTGAATTTTGTCTCCGATATAGTATTATGATGTAGTATTGTTGAATGATTGCGTCACTTTCCTATTTATGACTGGAGTTCCTTTCATTTTCAATCATTACAGTGTATGCAAATACCTTGACTACCTGTTAGTAGTATGCAGTATAACATAAAGCGAAGTTTCTTACCTGAAGCAGGTATTCTCCGAGGACAGCAGGCTGGATATTCTCAAATGTGGGTGACGTCAACGTCGGGCCCGGAGGATTTTCAAGCAAAAATTGCCAAAAGTCTCTTCTAGAGCGTTCCGTCGCACTGTGCATTTGCACGCACGATTTCCCGCCCGCCGCGCGGACACACTCCTCAGTTGAATCCAAATGATGGAAAAAAAAACAACTCCAAAAGGGGAGGTGGGAGGGTTTGTGAGAATATCCAGCCTGCTGTGCTCGGAGAATACCTGCTTCAGGTAAGAAACTTCGCTTTCTCCGAGGACAAGCAGGCTGATATTCTCACATGTGGGGTATCCCTAGCCCCCAGGCTCACTCAACACAACAAACATTGGTCAATTGGACCTCGCAACGGCGAGGGCATAACAAAGATTGACCTGAAACAAGAAACATCTAACTGAGAGTGCAGCCTGGAACAGAATAAAAATGGGCCTAGGAGGGTTGGAGTTGGATTCTAAACCCCAAACAGATTCTGCAGCACTGACTGCCCAAACCGACTGTCGCGTCAGCTATCCTGCTGAAGGCAGTAGTGAGATTGTGAATGTGTGGACTGATGACCATGTCGCAGCCTTGCAGATCTCTTCAATAGTGGCTGACCTCAGATGAGCCACTGACGCTGCCATGGCTCTAACATTATGAGCCATGACATTGCCCTCTAAAGTCAGCCCAGCTTGGGCGTAAGTGAAGGAAATGCAATCTGCTAGCCAACTGGATATGGTGCGTTTCCCAACAGCAACTCCCCTCTTGTTGGGATTAAAAGAAATAAACAACTGAGCGGACTGTCTGTGGGGGTTTGTCCGCGCCACGTAAAAGGCCAATGCTCTTTTGCAGTCCAAAGTGTGCAGCTTGCTTTCGCCAGGACTTGTATGAGGGCGGGGAAAAAATGTTGGCAAGACAATTGACTGGTTCAGATGGAACTCCAACACCACCTTTGGTAAGAACTTAGGGTGCGTGCGGAGGACTACTCTGATATGATGAAATTTAAGATAAGGAGCATGAACCACTAGAGCCTGAAGCTCACTGACCCTACGAGCTGAAGTAACAGCCACCAAGAAAATGACCTTCCAGGTCAAGTACTTCAGATGGCAGGAATTCAGTGGCTCGAAAGGGGGTTTCATCAGCTGGGTGAGAACGACATTGAGATCCCATGACACTGGAGGAGGTTTGACAGGGGGCTTTGACAAAAGCAAACCTCTCATGAAGCGAACAACTAAAGGCTGTCCAGAGATAGGCTGACCTTCTACACGTTGATGGTAAGCACTAATCACACTAAGGTGAACTCTTACGGAGTTGGTCTTGAGACCAGACTCTGATAAGTGCAGAAGGTATTCAAGCAGGGTCTGTGTAGGACAAGAAAAGGGATCTAGGGCCTTGCTGTCACACCAGACGACAAACCTCTTCCATTTACAAGAGTAACATCTTTTAGTGGAATCTTTCCTGGAAGCAAGCAAGACTCTGGAGACACCCTCAGAAAGACCCAAGGAGGCAAATTCTAAGCTCTCAACATCCAGGCCGTGAGAGCCAGAGACTGGAGGTTGGGATGTAGAAGCGCCCCCTCGTTCTGAGTTGGAAAACTCTCCAATCTCCACGGTTCTTCGGAGGACAACTCCAGAAGAAGATGGAACCAAATCTGACGTGGCCAGAAGGGAGTGATCAGAATCATGGTTCCACGATCTTGCTTGAGTTTCAGCAAAGTCTTCCCCACCAGAGGTATGGGAGGATACGCATACAGAAGGCCTGTTCCCCAATGAAGGATGAAGGCATCCGACGCTAGCCTGCTGTGGGCCTGAAGTCTGGAACAGAACTGAGGGACCTTGTGATTGAGTTGAGTGGCAAAAAGATCCACTGAGGGGGTGCCCCACTCTCGGAAAATCTTTCTGGCTACAGCCATGTTCAGTGACCACTCGTGAGGTTGCATTATCTTGCTCAACCTGTCGGCCAGACTGTTTACGCCGGCTAGATAAATGGCTTGGAGAAACATGCCATGTTGGTGAGCCCAAAGCCACAACTGCACGGCCTCCTGACACAGAGGGCGAGATTCGTAACCCCCTTGCTTGTTTGTGTAGTACATCGCAACCTGATTGTCTGTTTGTATCAGAATAATTTGGTTGGATAGCCGATCTCTGAAAGCCTTTAGAGCATTCCAGATCGCTCGCAACTCCAGGAGGTTGATCTGAAGACGCTTTTCTTGAAGGGACCAAGCTCCTTGAGTATGAAGCCCATCTATATGCGCTCCCCACCCTAGGAGGGATGCATTCGTCGTCAGCACTTTTTGTGGCTGAGGAATTTGGAATGGGCGTCCCAAAACCAGACTGGATCGAATTGTCCACCACTGAAGGGAATTCCGAAAGCTGGTGGACAGCTGGATCACATCCTCTAGATCCCCTGTAGCTTGATACCACTGGGAAGCTAGGGTCCACTGAGCTGATATCAAGTGAAGACGTGCCATGGGAGTTACATGAACTGTGGAAGCCATGTGCCCCGGAAGTCTCAACATCTGCCAAGCTGTGATCTGTTGAAATGCTTGAATCTGGGAGACCAGAGACAGAAGGTTGTCTGCTCTTGGCTCGGGAAGATAGGCACAAGCTGTCTTCGTGCACAAGAGCCCCTATGAATTCCAATTTTTGAACCGGGTGGAGATGGGACTTTGGGTAATTGATGACAAACCCTAGTAGCTCCAGCACTTGAATAGTCATCCGCATGGACTGCAAAGCTGCTTCCTGGGAGGTACTCTTCACCAGCCAATCGTCGAGATAAGGGAACACATGCACTCCCAGTCTGCATAGAGACGCTGCAACAACTGCCAGGCACTTGGTAAATACCCTGGGCGCAGACGCCAAGCCAAAAGGCAGCACACAGTACTGAAAATGCTGCGTTCCCAGCCGAAACTGCAGATACTTCCTGTGAGCTGGAAGTATCGAGATGTGGGTATAAGCATCCTTTAAGTCCAGAGAGCATAGCCAATCGTTTTCCTGAATCATGGGAAGAAGGGTGCCCAGGGAAAGCATCCTGTACTTTTCTCGAACCAGGTATTTGTTCAGGCCCCTTAGGTCTAAGATGGGACGCATCCCCCGTCTTCTTTTCCACAAGGAAGTACCTGGAATAGAATCCCAGCCCTTCTTGCCCTGGTGGAACGGGCTCGACCGCATTGGCGCTGAGAAGGGCAGGGAGTTCCTCTGCAAGTACCTGCTTGTGTTGGGAGCTGAAGGACTGAGCTCCCGGTGGGCAATTTGGAGGCTTGGTTTCCAAATTGAGGGTGTATCCTAACCGGACTATTTGAGGAACCCACCGGTCGGAGATTATCAGAGGCCACCTTTGGTGAAAAAATTTTAACCTTCCCCCAACAGGCAGATCGCCCGGCATGGACACATTTATGGTGGCTATGCTCAACTGGAGCCAGTCAAAAACCCGTCCCTGGTTTTTGCTGGGGAGCTGCAGGGGCCTGTTTAGGCGCATGCTGTTGACGAGAACGAGCGTGTTGTGGCAGAGCCTGAACCGGCTGTCGAGAAGTAGGAGTGTACTTACGGCCCCTAGAGGCGTAAGGCGCACTTCTCTTACCTTTAAAAAACTTCCTAGATGAGGAAGCGGATGCAGAAGGCGCCCGGCAGGAGAGAGAGTCCATAGCGTTATCACGCTGATAGAGATGATCAATCAACTCTTTGACCTTCTCACCGAAAAGATGATCCCCCCCCGGCAAAGGATATCCGCAATTATCTGCTGAGTTCATTCCTCCAGGTTAGAGGCACACAGCCATGAGAGTCTGCGCATCACTATACCCATAGCAGAAAATCTGGATGTCACATCACAAGTATCGTAAATGCCCCTGCACAGGAACTTGCGACACGCCTTCTGCTGCCGCACTGAGTTCCGCAAATGAATGCTCGTGAAGAGCTGGTATGACTGAATTTTGGAAGCGAGCATGCCAGCCTGATACGCCTTCCTCCCAAAAGAATCCAAGGTTCTATGTTCTCGCCCCGGGGGCGCTGAGGCAAAGTTCCTAGAACTCTTAGCTCTTCTGAGAGTGGAATCCACCACCGCAGAGTCATGAGGCAACTGAGGCCGGACGAAACTGGGCTCCCCATGGATCCGATACTGGGATTCAGCCTTTTTGGGAATAGTTGGACAAGAACGAGGCTTCTCCCAGTTCCTCATCAGCACTTCCCTGAGTGTATCATGAAAAGGAGCTGTGGTAGAAGATTTAGGTGGAGATGGATAATCTAGGACCTCGAGCATCTTGGCCCTGGGCTCATCCACAGTCGCCACAGGGAAGGGAATGACCTCAGACATTTCCCGCACAAAAGATGAAAAAGACAAGGTCTCCAGAGGGGAGAGCTGTCTCTGAGGTGAGGGTGTCAAATCAGATGGAAGACCTAGAGAATCCTCGGCAGAGAGAACTCCATGACCCCCATCTTCATCAGATGAGCCATCATCGGATGGGGCTAACAACTCAGAAAGAGCAGCCCGGATCCGAGCCCGTCTCGACATGGAGGTGCGGTGACCTCGATGACGGTGTCGAGAAGTCGACTCCCCAGGAGACTCCAGTGAAGCTTCCTCCACCAATGATATTGGAGAGTCGACCCGGGAGGAGAAGGAGACCTCACCACTGGCGAAAGGCACGGTGCCACAGGAGCCTCTGGCACCGCCGATACCTCCGGTGCTGGGCGCAAATGGTGCAGCACCATAAAATCAGGAAAAATAGCCTTGATGCACTCATCCACAGAAACTGTCGGGGAAGGCTGCGGTGTCAATGTGGGCTTCAGAGGCAGAATCTGCAGAGATCGGGCAACCGGTACCGGATTGCCAGACGACAGTCGTGTCGACACCTCCATTACAGAGGGAGAGCGATCCTCTCGGCGTCGACGCTTCTCGGGTGCCGAATGCTTCGACGACCTGGAGCTCGCGGTACCGTGTCGAGAAGGAGAACGATGACGATGCTTCCTGGCCTTCACCCGACATCGAGACTCCTCGGTACCGGCGAGGAAGACGTGGAATCCACACGCTTCCTTGGGTCCGGGTCCGATAGAGGTCTGTCCCGGGGGGGCCTTCAAAGCAGGAGGCACCGAGGCGGGTGGAGACCCACTCGATGCATCACTGCTCCCAGCGTGCATCGGTCTTTCAGCAGCCTTCACCTGGTTTCCCGATGCCAGCGCTGCCCTCGACGGTACTGATGCCGCCGACGCCGAGGTACCGGACCCAAAAAGGGTTTTTCTCTGGGCCTCCCTGGAGATTTGAGTAAGTCTTTTCATTTTAAGACATAACTTACATTTCTCCGGAAGATGGTCAGGCCCAAGGCACTGAAGGCACCAGGAGTGCAGATCAGTGCCCGAGATGGTCCGGTTGCAGCGGGCGCATGGCTTGAAGCCGCTGGGCGTCTTCGATGACATGGTGGCAAAAACTTTGTCCACTAAATTAAAAGACGCGATTTTGTCAGAAAAATTGACAAACAAGGGAAGAAAAAACCCCCGACCGAGCGACTTAACACGGTTGCAACAGAAGAGAAAGAAAACTTATAAAATGGGGGAAAAACTGAGGAAATAAAGGTTTTTAAAAAAAAAAGTTTTAAAACAATTAAGTAACGGAAAACACGTTCTTCTTAGAAACAGAAGAGAACTTTACTCCGAAGCGAGGAAACGCGAAGCACCCGAAAAGGAACTCCGTTGTCACCTCAGACTCGGAAAAAAAGAGAACTGAGCGTGTCCACGCGGCGGGCGGGAAACCGTGCGTGCGCATGCGCAGTGCGATTGTCTCGTGCGACAGAATGCTCTAGAAGAGACTTTTGGCAATTTTTGCTTGAAAATCCTCCGGGGCTGACGTGACGTCACCCACATGTGAGAATATCAGCCTGCTTGCCTCGGAGAACATAGTAGATGCCGGCAGAAACGGTCCATCCAGTCTGCCCAACAAGATAAACTCATACGTGATACTTTTTGTGTTGTGATACTGCGCGCGAGGGTTGGCCTTCAAATGATACAGCTGGACATGGTTGCAAAATTAAGGTAATCACTTTATTAATCCAAAACCGAGGCCTGTTACTTCAAAGCTAAGGAAAATAAAAGGTGAAAGTCTCTTAGTTTCAAATGGCAAAAGTCATGACATGGGCCTTTGGCTGTCAGGGCCCAAACCACACAATCTGTATAGTCCCTCTTTCTCTCTCTGGGTTGCCAACCCTAATCTTGGCTGCAGCCAGACCTCAAGAACAAAGATTTCACAAATTGTCCAAATTAAAGTTTGGCTTGCCTCAGCCAGGTCCTAATAGCTAGACATAGGAAGTGAAAGCATTTGCTGGTGATCCACTTCTTCCTTCCCTGAGCCTCCTTAACCCCACTCTGGCACTGGACTTTTATATTTCCTGGTTCATGTCATTTCAGCTCCACCCCTCCTCCCTGGGCAGGATTAGTGGTTTTAAGGTAGTTCAGACCAAGGAGGTTTGACCGAGAACAGGAGATGGCATGATGTCAAACTGTTTCCCCTTACTTGTACAGCCGTTTTGCGTACAATAAAAACAAAGCAAACAAACCTATGAGCTTCAGTATCCACGCTGCCGTTTTTTTATTGTTGGTAGCATTTTTATTTAATCTCACTTATATTTTCAAACATGCCAGTTTGTGCAGCATACGGATGTACACAGAGGAAGTATAACAACGGAATCATTTTTCAGAGGAAGAGTAGTAATTTGTTTTAAATCATGATCAGTGTGTCATTTAGAGGGGCTGGTTAGAACACGTGTTGTATTCGTGCAGACATTTCTTTCTTCTGGTAAAAGCACCATTAAAAACAGACTTGTTATGAAAATCAGGTGCTCAACACTAAAAGAGTTCTATCTATTTACTTATGACATTTATATCCCACATCAAACATGCATTAGGTTGAAATCTGGGAGAATTTAAAATAATTTTTCCTGTGCCTAGATCAAAAGAGAAAGATGGTTTGTGGGAACTTGTTCCTTTTGCTTTGTGGAATGCAGTGGTATATTATAAAAATGCACTTAACATTGTTTATTACTACTATTTAAAGAGATATTCAATAATGAGGGCAGAGCTACCTTCATGCAGAAGTCCAGAGTCAGTTTAAATGTGCCAAAATTTTATAGTTCTGTGATATATATTTAATTCTTCTTCAACTTCCAATACAACACGAATAAGTTTACCGCCATTAACACACCTAAACTAAATCTGCTAATCTCAGAAACATTAAAAATCCTTGGAGTCACTATTGACCGCCACCTAACACTCGAGACTCATGCGAACAACACAACAAAAAAAAATGTTCTACTCCATGTGGAAACTGAAAAGAATTAGACCATTCTTTCCAAGATCTGTCTTCCGCAGTCTAGTGCAATCACTCGTACTCAGTCACTTGGATTATTGCAACTCATTATACGCAGGATGCAAGGAACAAATACTGAGGAAACTTCAAACAGCCCAGAATACAGCAGCCAGACTCATCTTCGGAAAATCAAAATACGAAAGTGCAAAACCCTTACGGGAGAAACTACACTGGCTACCACTCAAGGAACGCATCACTTTCAAAGTATGCACTTTAGTCCATAAAATCATTCACGGGGAAGCCCCTGCATACATGTCTGATTTAATAGACCTACCACCCAGAAACGCTAAAAGATCTTCCCGAACCTTCCTCAATCTCCATTTCCCTAAGTGCAAAGGAATAAAATACAAAGCATTGCACGGATCGACCCTCGCATACATGAGCACACAAGTCTGGAATACACTACCACGCAATCTGAAAACGATCTATAAACTGACCGACTTCCGCAAACTACTGAAAACCTCTCTCTTTGAGAAAATCTACGGCAAGGATCAAAACACATGAAGTCCATACAAACCAATAGATACGCACCAAAACACTCTATCCTGAAGTCTCTTCTCCCGTATCCTCACCACCCTTAAAACCCTACCCACAAATAAGAATGTTAGACCTTTATGTTCCTTCGATATTGTTTGTCCCCCTCTCAACTCACCACTGTTATCTTCTGATGTTCTATTCCCAAATGATATCCTGTATTTACTCTTTCTATAACTCATCACAATGTAATCCATAATCGTACTGTAACCAATTGTACTTCCATCATTCGCAAAGTATTGTAAGCCACACTGAGCCCGCAAATAGGTGGGAAAATGTGGGATACAAATGCAAATAAATAAATAAATAAATACACTCTGTTTGGTTGTAAAAGGCTTTGTTAATGGACTGTAGGGCAACAACCTGTTCAAACCTTTTTGTATGCATTTTTTTTTTTTATTATTTGCAAGAAGTCTTTATTGTCAGTGAACTTGAACAAATTTTACATAATACAAGCAACAGGCCAGCACTTCTGCTTTACATATACAAGAAGTCTAATAGTGCTGCCTATATTGTAACGAGTAACAGTATCAACTGGCTTACAAGTACATTACCGAACTTCAGTAATTTTTTTAGAGTGTTTTTTATATTTTTTAACATAATATAATAATGCCCCATCCAGTCCCTACCCCCTCCCACCCCCACTTTCTCCCAAAAGACACGGCTAGCTATGGCCATGCAGAACACTCTCTAAGCATATAGACCTTTAGTTACAGAGCGTCAGGAGGAATATATTGCCATACCGATTGCCAAATACCAGACTGGTGCTTGCGCTCGGCAATCAATCTCTCCATCTCTCTCACATACCTCAGTTTATATAGCCATTTTGTTATTGGGGGCACCCCCTCTCTCCGCCAATGGGATGCCACTACCACCCTGGCAGTGCCCGCCACCTGGTCAATCAAAGACTGCTGGGCAGGCGAGAGACCAGCAATTCTTGCCGAAAACAGGAACACCAAGGGACTCAGTGGCACCCTACACCCCAGCCATTTCTGCAGCCGAAAATGAACCGCCCTCCAATAGGCTTTTATTTTTTTACAGTTCCACCACACGTGACCCATTGTACCCTTTTGACCACAGCGTCGCCAGCACCCATCCGGCGCGTCTGGAAAGATCCTCTGCAACCGGGCCGGTGTGAGGTACCATCTATACAGAACCTTCACTGCGTTCTCCTGCATAGGGACATGAGTCGATAGCCTCACTACTTTTTGTATGCATTTGAGAGGCCCAAGCTTGACATCACATTGACTCCTATCACAAAGCACTCTCGACTTGTGCTACAGCCAATGACTGTGAAGAGAAGACAGTATGAAGACTATTTGTTTTCTGCTGTGACCATAGGGACAGGTGCTGGTACCATTTCATACCTTATTTGTTCTTTGTCTCTCATAAGTGAGGACGTGGTCCATCCATCTGCCATGTGATAGCAAATGTCCAACATCAGTGTGCCTGGCTCATCCTATCAGTGAAGCTGTTCTCTGTCTCAGTTTTTTTTTTTTTAAAGCACTTGGCACCGATAATTCTTAGCTGCTTCGTAATCTTCTGAAGTTTAACAGCAGACAAAAGATTTTACAGCTATGCCTGCTTTGCTCACCCAGTTGCCAAAATACTGTAAACATACTGTTGCTGGACTGCTCTCAGACACCTGAAAGACTAACAAGCTTTATAGAACTGTGGGATGTTATAATCAAAACCCCTGGGCACCTTCAGTCCAGTTGCTAACTTGGAACTTGCTGATAAAAGGTTTTCAGCTGGTGGAGGAGAAAATCAACCATCCTGGTGTGGAGAAGAAGACCAAGATTGGAGGCTGCCTGCATATCACACTAATATTAATTATCCTAGAGTTTAGGGGTTAGTTAGATAAGGTTTCTTTGGTTGTGAAGTGCAATTCAGACCAACATGCTGCTTGGTTTAAGTCTAGATTTTTTTCCCTCCCTTTTAGAGAAACTTGTTTGTACTAAGAAATTATTAGCTGATTCGCTGTGGTATTTTGTAAGACTTGCTTCTAGCAGATACATGGCCAGACATGCATTGTTATCATATTTATCCTGCCAATAAAGTCATATTTTCAGAATTTGGCACAATTTTCATATTACCCAAGCTTGGGGCAAGCATTGTAAATTACTCCTCTAGGCAAGCATCTACAAGACGGGGTCTTTATATGGGATAAAGAAAGAGGGTGAGTTAATAGGTGGACAAAGAAGGGCATTAACAGATTTTATTGCTTCACAGGGAGATCCAAAATAAATCTGGCCTGCCGGCAGGGGATTTTTATTTTTTTACCGGAGCTATAAATAAAGCATATCATGAGGACCAAAGGCATGGGCCAGAGGAGAGGGAGGAAGTAAACTGAGTAGAGGAATTACAGAAATCTATGAAGATCATAAAGAGGGTCATTACAAAATGTATAGTTATCTTACAGGGAGGGAATTTATTAAGTTTAAATTTATGTTAGATTGGGGAAAAGACCTAGGGAAGGAGTTCTCAGAGTATGCCAGAAGATTTTTGAACAAGTAGCAAAATTCTCAGTTAGTACTCTGATTAAAAAAAAAAAAGAATGCTGGCCGGTGGCGAGATCACGTGACGTCATGTCAGAGGGAGGCTGATAGCAATGACCTCTCCGCTCCCAATTTTCCTCCGGTGTATAATTATCGGGTTCCCAAGACAAAACTGTAAGCCGCAAGATACCTGAAGGTGTCGAGGTGCAGGAGGAGAGTTTTCAACCCCACCGATAGCGCTATGATGGCCAGAAGAGTGCAAAAAGAAAAGCTCCGTGGCAAGTGATGAGAAGACAAAATGGCGCCGCCTGTAAGTCCATCCGGCCCGATGGTGTCATCGGCTTGGATTGCCAAGATAACTGCAGAAATGTCCTCAGTGATGGAGGACTTGCTGGAGCGCAGGCTCTCCCTGATAGATTCTAAGCTCGAAAGAGTACAAGCTCAACTTACTGACCTCTCTCGTGATTGTGTGTCGTTTCATTCTCGGGCGAGTGAGGTTGAAGACAGAGTGACGGTGATAGAGGAATCGCAGAACTTCCTTAAAAAGAAATTACTGGCTATGGAAGAGAAAACTGAGGACCTTGAAAATAGGTCTCGCAGGAACAACCGCCGCAAGATAGGGCTACTGGAAAGTGTTTCACAACGGGGCCTAGAGGTGTTTCTGTCCCGCTGGATCTCAAGAACTACAGCTCCCAGAAGCCTCGGGACCACTGCACATAGAGCGGGCTCACCGATTAGGCGTGAAAGCAGTGAGAACACACAAACCCAGAGTAGTAATAGTGTGCTTTCTAAACTATATCCAGAAGCAAGAAGTGTTGCAACTACTAAGATCTGGGAAAACAATGAATTAGGAAGGATCGCAGGTTCGCTGTTTCCAAGACTATTCTGCTGGAGTGGCTGCAAAGCACTGCGCCTTTTCGGGAGTGTATTCTAAATTACTTCATAAGAAGATGAGATTCGCTTTACAATATCCAGCAAAACTGCGAATCACCTACAATGGAAATACAAAATTCTATGACTCAGCGGAATCAGCCCAGGAATTCCTGCAGCAGTTGGAATAAACAAATTCTGCAGACCGCTGAACTGGCTTGGATTATAAATTGTTTTGAGTGCTTGGAAGCAGCGGTGGTATGGATCTGCAGCACAGCTATTAGAGGAATGATGTTTGAGCCGGGCAAATGAGATACTACACTAGCGGATTATTGTTATTGAGTTATTAACGTCCTGTGGATTGTAGGGCGGGAAGTTTAGAAGCAGCAGAAGAGGGAACTGCTACAAAAAAAGGGGGGGGGGGGAATTTGTAATCCCTCGTGTGTTCAGGAACTGGATGAGACCCTGAGTGACTGCTCATTTATGTCTTGGGAAGATTGGCCTTTGAAAAGGGAGGGAAGGAGGGAGGGGTGTTTGACGTGATGGTTTCAGTACGAGGAACCTGGCACAATGGGTTGGGTGGTTTGGGGGGGTGGGTGGGAGCGTCTAGGATGGGAGAGGGGGAGGTTGGGGGAAGGTATGGGGTCAATTTGGGGGGGGGGGGGGGGGTTGTGAATAAAGGGAGTAGATGGGTTCCTGACCGGGTCCTAGATTTTTGGGTTTATGCCCTGAGGAATAGTACTCTCTGGTATACATCAAAGTTTTTTGTGGATAAAGACTTTCAATTAAGTGCATTGGAATGGTAATGGTTGTAACATGGAATGTGGGAGGAGTTAATGCACCTATAAAGCGGTCTAAGATTTTGCAACAATTAAACAGGCAGAAGACAGACATGGCACTGTTACAAGAGACACATCTAAATCACGTAGAGCATGCCAAGCTCAGCACAAGGTGGGTGGGGGATTGTACAGCGGCCCATGCGCAGGGGAAGAAGGGGGGGAGTAGCGATCCTATTCAGAAAAGGGTTAGCATCAGGAATAAAACCAATAGCGGCAGACCCAGCGGGAAGATATATTATTGTAGAGGCAATAGTTGAGAGACAGAAATTGCTTCTCTGTAGTATGTATGCCCCAAATACTTATGATCGGGGATTTTATCAGTCAGTGATTAATCTCCTGCTACAACAGTCATCTGCAGCTATAATGGTGGGAGGAGATTTTAACGCAGTATGGGACCCAGGGATGGATAAATCGACTCCCGGGAGTGTATCATCATACCATCTTAATAGAGGCTTATTGAAGTTAACCCAACTGCTAGATGTGGTGGATGTGTGGTGGTTGCTGCACCCCTCCGATAGAGATTACACACATTTGTCGAGGGAAAACATTCGACGCCGTCGCGCATCGATTACCTGTTAGTGTCTAGGCAACTGTTTGGGAAGGTTAGAGCAGCGGAGATAGGACCATACGCTATCTCTGACCATGCATGGGTAATGTTAGAATGGGTACCCTGGGCGTCTGTAGGACTTGGTAAAAGATGGATGTTTCAGATTGAATATTACAATGACCTAGTACTTAAGGCACGTCTGCTTGCCTGCTGGGAGTCATACATGTTGCATAATCGTGCCCATCGGGTTGAACCTGTATTGTTCTGGGAGGCAGCAAAGACGGTGCTTAGAGGGGAAATCATAAGCCACACTTATTTTGTGCGGGCCTTGCGGGATAGGGAGATTATTAGATTAGGTAAACAGCTCTGTCAAGCGAGGCGGCGATTCGGTAGGACACACGAGGCAAGTCATAAGCAGCAAATATTGTTTACAACAGCTTTGAATGAACTCCTGCATAGTAGGGCGATTAAATCTCAAATTTATTATAAATACATGTTATACCAACAGGGGAATAAGGCTGGTAAATTGATGGCAAAGCTGATTAGGCCGAAGGGGGGGAACAGAAATATCCTCTCTCTTAAGCGACCAGAAGGGGGATATACCAATTCGGATAAAGACAAATTGTGATATTTTTCAGGCATTTTATAGTAAGCTTTACGCTCCAGCAGGGGAATCAGGGCTTCCGAGCCAGATGTATTCGAATAATATTGATTTGCCCAAACTTACACAAGGGACCTTGATCGGCTAAACAAACCGATAACAGAAGATGAGGTCACCATGGTAATAGCTCGCAGCACATTAATGAAGGCCCCAGGACCAGACGGTCTTCGGGCAGAATTTTACAAATTACTGGAAGTAAATATTGTTGCTGATCTTACTAAATTTCTAAAATCAACTGATAGAGGATAAACAGCTGCCGCCATCTTTAAATAGGGCGCAAATTGTGGTAATGCTTAAGCCTGGAAAAGACCCTGTACAGCCAACATTCTACCGCCCTATTTCCTTATTGAACTATGATGCAAAGCTGCTGGCAAATAGGTTGACGAATTTGCTGCCGAGATTAACCCACGAGAGTCAGGTAGGCTTTGTAAGAGGCAGGTCAATAGCAAAAAACCTTAGGAAAATCTTGGCTACGTTAGAAAGTTGCAGCAGCAGGGGATTACAATCGTTGTTCGTCAGTTTTGATGCTGAAAAGGCTTTCGATAGGGTTAACTGGGACTTCTTTTGCCTCCCTGAGAAATTATGAGTTCATGGAACGATATGTGGCGGCAATCCAAGCACTATATGCCAATCCTAGTGCAACAATTTGGGTTAATGGGATGAAATCCTCCAGTTTTATTATTGGAAGGGGCACAAGTCAGGGATGCCCTTTATCACTGCTTCTTTTTGCATTGACCATGGATCCGCTCATCAGAGAAATTGTGGGGAATCCGCTGATTAAGGGGGTTCAGATTGGTCCCCAGATTTTCAAGATAGCAGCATTTGCGGATGATCTGTTAGTGCATATCACGAATCCGGTGGAATCTTTGGAGACACTTTTGGAGGTTTTTCAGGAATATAGGGATTACGCAGGATTTCAGATAAATCATGGTAAATCTGAAGCTTTGGCATCTCCAGAGGTCTCTATTAATGCTTGGGGTCCTAGCTTTCCCCTGATATGGGCAAATAATTCCTTCAAATATCTGGGTGTAAGGTTTACAATGAATATATCAGATTTGTACAGTTTGAATGTGGGGACCCTATTAGATGAAACAAAGACGCAGTTAGACAGTTGGATGGGTCTTCCTCTGTCGTTGTTAGGCAGAATCAACTTGATAAAAATGGTCATATTCCCTAGGTGGCTTTATGTATTGCAGACGCTGCCCCTGAGGCTCACGAGGAAGGACTTGAAAATAGTGAATAGATTGTTTAGTCATTTTTGTTGGTCTTGTAAGAAGCCCAAATTTAAGCAGGAAGTATTGGTGGGGGGATGGAGGCAGAGGGGAGTAGGGGTCCCCGATTTGTTTTTGTTTAATCAGACATGCCTACTCCTTCATTTGGGAGCTTGGTTCACAGCAGTACAGCATTATCCGCCCATAGGTTTTGAGAAGGAGCACTTTGCTCCCCATATTTTCTTTGCACTTTTGCAACTCCCTCAGGGTCAAGTCCCCTCCAAATTGAAGGGGAGTGTGTTGCTTTGATCAAAGCAGGAGGTATGGCAATGGTTGGTACAACTACTAGCGGGGAACCCATATGTCACGGACCAACTACCTATCATAGGAAATGTCGCTTTTGAGGCTGGAATTGACAACCCGCTTTTTCTGAGCTGGGCACGTCAAGGTATTCTGAAACTGGAGCACTTGCTAACAGAGGGAGGAGCAGTGCTACTGTTTGAAGTCTTACAAGATAAGTTGGGGTGTGGCTGAGGAAATCGGTTTGTATTAACACAGATAAAGCATTATATGAATTCGTTAGACCAGGCTGCGTTGAGAGGGCGTATGGGAGTACAACTCCAGGATTTTTTTCAGGAGTCTATGGAGGAACACCCTTCAGTCTCAGGGTTACACAGGTTATTGATAAAACGAAGGCCTAGGAGGAATTATGATTATCTGAAAAGTAAATGGGAAAAGGATTTAGGGGTGTCCCTAGCGGCATGGGATGTGGGAGCTACACTGCAAGATATACAGATGCTGGTAAAGGATGGAAGATTGAGAGAATGTGGCTATAGGGTGGTTTTACGGGGTTACATGGCGAGAGCCCAATTAGTGCAGGTGATGGGGGAGGGAGACGCGACATGTTTGAAGTGTTGTGGGCGTCCCACCACGTTTTTCCATGCAATGTGGGAATGCCCATTGGTGCAAAGTTTTTGGCAGCAGGTACGGAGCTTTTCGATTAGGCTGGGGAGTAAAATTCGAGGAACAGAGAAGTTTCTGTTGGATAAACCTAGGGCCTTTACTCCCCTGAATCGATGGGCAAGTTTATTATGCAGGAAACTGAGCTTGGTAGCTTGAAAATGTGTCTTGCAATACTGGACCTGTCCGGAGGCCCTGGCCTTTTGGCACTGGTGGAACCAAGTGCATCTTTTGGTGTCTTGGGAAGCCAGGGAGGCGAGACAGTCGCCTAGGCATAGGAAGCTTTTTTCTTCAGATATGGACACCTTATTTGCAAATTCTTAGCCCTCGAGGGCGAAGCTTATTAATTAACACGTAAGGAAGAGTTCTAGAGATAGTTGGACCTGGTCAGGAACCTTGGGGGGGGGGGGGGGGGGGGAGGACGCCAGGGATTTAGAATTGGGGATGGTGGCCATGATATAGGGACTCGATGGCACATGTTCCGGGATAATGGGTTGAATACTGGAATAGTAGAGAATTTGTATGCTTCGTTCACCACATTACTCAAATGGCGGAGCTCTGATAATTTGTATGAACGGAGGGTCTGGGAAAGGATACGATGGGGAGGGAAGAGTTAAAGAGTTGATGAGGTGACTATTATCCTGTTCTTGCTGACACGGGTTGATGACAATCTATGGTACATTAAGCCTGTTGGCAGGTAATTTGTTGAATCATCCACAAATAGTGGGGGACAAAGGGGGTAGAGGGAACTAAGATAGGGGAGGAAATGTTAAAAAGTTTTGGATGCTGTTCAGTAGTGTGGGATTTATGCAGCACTAGTGAAAAAGGCCAGTTTCGGATTGAAATGAAACGGGCGCTAGCAAGGTTTTCCTCGTAGTGTGTATGTTTGCGAGAGTGTGTGTGTGCGAGAGTGAGAGTGACTGTGCGAGTGTGTGTCAGAGAGAGAGAGTGAGACTGGGTGCGAGTGTGTGTGTGTCTGAATGACTGTGTGCGAGTGCATGTGTGAGACACTGAGTGAGAGAGAGTGTTTCCATGATAGTGTGTGTATGTTGGTGTGGGGGCTGGTGAGTTTGCTTGTGTGTATAGGTGTGAGTGAGAGATGTTGATTTTTCATATTTGGGGGTGTGTGTTTGTGGGTGGGGATAGGGTTGTTTTGTAAGGGAACGTGCGTGTTAGTGGCATACAGAAATCATGTATGTTGTGTTTGTGGTTGCGGGGAGTAGAGGGTAGTTGCGCGTTTCTGTGAGTGAGTTTGATGTTGTTCCCCTGTACTTCCCTTTGTCCTGTTGTAGAGGGAGGATTTTGAGGGTGGGTTAGTTATTGTTTTTTTGGGGAGTTTGTGAGTTGCATGAGTAATCTGTGCGGATATGTTGGTTTTGTGGGGTTTTCTGGGGGGTGGTTACCGTTTTCCCACATCATTTTATGTTGCTGGAAAGACAAATTAAACGTTACTATAAATAGAAGCCCAGCGCCAAAACGCTTCGCTCAGTACATTCCCTGTCGCACAGCCTTGACTGAGATACAGTTTTCCCGTAAGCGTTCAAGTACTTGCCTTTTTGTGTCTGGAAAGAATACTTGTACCGGCTATCCTCTCCGTAAATGAAACACAGACTCCTAAGCTTGGAGCGGAGCCAACACTGAGTCACTCACAGAGCAGTGGGGAATATGCAATGTTCTGGTCTTGAGAGCGGCCCCCAAACACTGCCCTCTAGGTCCTAGTGCCTGCCTCAGCTAACATACAGAACACAGCACCTCCAGTCCTCCCTGCATTCACCTCTCCCTGCCACAAAACGAAACCTGAGCTGTGTCTTTTTCCTTGAAGCACTGGGCTGGAAAGCTTCTTGAAAAAGCTTTACTCTTGGCAGAGGGCATTAATGTGGCAACTTGCTAGCAGTTCTCTTAATTACTTATAAAGTTGTGTTATTTGTTGGGGTGGGGCAGGAGAAAGTCAGGGAACCTGGCGATCTGCATTGTGCGCTGTTGCTGGTAAGACTGTGCCTCCGTCTCATATTTTTTTTTTTAAGACCCTGCCGATTTTTGCTGCTTTTCAACGGGTGTGGAGGTGCGTTTTATATAGAGAGATGGGGTTCCTTGATTCGTTGAGTGTCTGTGCTCCGCCCTAACGTCATCACGTTTGACGTGAGGGCGGGGCAGACACTCATGGGATCTTACAACTACAAATTTAGAACGATGAAATGTTGGAAGCTTCATTAGAACGTTGGGGTTGTGAATTATGTCTGGATGGGGCATGGCTCAGGGCGGGTCTATGTGTGAGAGTGAGTGGTGCTGACAGCCTGCTACCAACAGTACAGGTCAGTGTTTCCCTGCCACAGAGTGAGCTTCAGAACGTTGGAGGTGAGGTGAGAATTATTTAGATAGATAAGTCATTTGTGAAATGTGTCAAGCAAATTGTATTGTTTGGATTTAATATGCTGAAGTGTTAATAAAATCGTTTAAACATAAAAAAAAAGAATGCTTTTAAAACAATTTATAGATAGTACCTAACTCCTCTGAGACTTAAAGTTAATTTATCCAGGTTCATCAGATAGATGCGATCGTACTTGAAGATCAGGAATTTTGGGCTGGGGTAGTGCAAAATAGAAAAATGATCTTTTGGGATCTTGCTAGGTCCTTGTGACCTAGACTGGAAACTGCTAGAATCAGGATACCAAGCTTGAAGGACCTTTGTACCAGTATGGCAATGCTTATCTTCTTATCCAAAGAGATGGTTAATTTGGATCTGCAGATCCTCTTGTTAGAGCTGGCTCCTAAAGAATAAGTAAGGAGAGATGCGGCAGTTAACCTTATTTTCACCAGTGTTTAAGGTGTGCCATAGCAGGTCACTGGAAAAAGGTGGAGGAGCCCATGCTGTTTTATTGGCACAATAAACTGGGACTAATAGGGAGACTGGGAACAACTGATACAATAAGAAACCAGAGAAGCAGAAAGGACTGACTCAGTAGGAGGTACGAAGAGCACAGATCAATCTATAACAGTCAGTGAGAGAAATGTGGGAGTGATTTCTTCATGGAGATAAATAGGATTCCAGAGGGTGGGGGATGATAAAGGATCAGTAGGAGGGGAAGTTACAATATAAAATGTACTATGTTGGATATGGTATTTTATTCGTATGTGTTGTTCTTAACAAAGTTATGAAATAAAGGATCTGGAGGAGGGAGAGGATGAAACTTAGTATGAAACTTTCACTGAGCTGTAATAGCATATGCAGACAGCTAAGACCTAGATGAGTTTGTGCCATTTAAACCCAGTGTAACTGCATTCTTTCTTCACTGACCTAATGGAGAGGATAACTCTCAAAAGTTTGTTGAAGTTACTTTAAGTCAGTTCAATGAAGAGCATCACCTACAACTTGGTTTCCAGCCATCTTTCAGGATACACAACCTACTGTACTGAATTGAACCCAGTATCTTGTCAATGTCCCTCTCTAGAATCACACCACTTCTTGTGTTGGGAATTCCTCAACTACCAATTTGAATCCAAGACACAGTCTAATCTTTGAGGCTGAGTTCTCTTGTTCGAATCTTCTGCCCAAGGTAAACCTACTCCTTGAGAGACAACAGATCATTTGGGTGACTAATATGCACCTAAGCAAGGAACATACCGAATGCAGGTTGGACAGCGAAGCAGATTTCCTGGGCGGGGTTTTCTTTGGACTGAACATGTTCCCAAATAGCGGCATGGTTCACAACTGCTGGTGTTAATGTCCTCTCACTTCACAGGAGCAGCCAGTGGAATTCTGGAGCAACGTATCAGCCCAAACTACTGCACCTGTCTGCAGAATGCAGCTGTTAGTAGCAGGCAGTGAATTTTCCTACATTTGAGCATTTTACTCTGTTTCAGAAACAAACACGGTACAATCACCTCCCAAAACCCCATAATTGTTCATTTGTAGCTGCTGTTTTAATTTGCTGTACACTGCACTGGATGACTTGTTCAGTCAAAAATAATTTTCAATCAATCCTAGTTCTTTATCTTGTTTTGCACTGCTGACCCTTCTAGCTTGGATTCAAAAGCAGGACTCTCTAAAGTGAAACCTTCAAGTTAAGTTTCATGCCCCTCATTTCTATAGTGCTATAGAGCAGAAGTACCCCCTATAGACAGGGCCATCACCAAGCCTGAGTTGCAGGGCAGGTAAAGTCAGTTAGCTTTTTATGATAAATTTCAATTTTTCATTGAGAAAGCATTATGAAGTCCATGGGACAAAACCAGCCCGTTTCTGAAAAGCTGAAATCGACCATCACACAGACAATTAAATATGACCAGCTCAGAGAACATTAAAAAATGTTCAGGGAAAAAAGTCTTCTTAAATTAATATATTTATAATTCAAAAGAATAATTTGCTACATCAGAACAATTTATCCAAGTTTGAGAATATTACTGCAAAGAAAATGATGGATATCCCTACATGTTATGCAACTGGTACCCCAAAACCCATAATCATTGATTCAGTGCCATAATATAATGTAACTGACTCCTTGGGCACTGGATAACCACTCTCCTTACCTTCTGGATCCTTGAAGTGGGTTGTCTTTCCCCATCACTCCTCAAGGACTTATGCTTGTGGCACATGTGAAACCTGACTTTGTGTACATCCTCCAGGTTAGAAAAGGAGGATTCAAGTCAGAACATTTACAGCTTGCAAATTATTTTACAGAAGGTATGCTGAATGCAAAACCCATATGTACTTGGTGATGCATACAGTGGGTACAGCCATTTAAAACAGCAGCAACTTCACTCAGGGCATTAGTACATATATAGAGCAGATTTTGCAAAACTCCATGCCTAAGAATAGCCAATGAAGGACCGGAGCTTCAAAACTTTATTTTGTGCTATTTGAGGTGGTTTTGAAAACCAGAAAGGTATGTATAATTCCCCCCCTCAGTCACTTCTCCAGACAAGGAGTGAGCTAATAGTTATATGTACCTTAGAGCAATTGAACTTGCTAATTCTTTTGAAGTATACTTCATTTTTCTTACAAAAAACATGAAACATAAT
The DNA here is from genome assembly GCF_901765095.1 of Microcaecilia unicolor. Lineage (NCBI taxonomy): Eukaryota > Metazoa > Chordata > Amphibia > Gymnophiona > Siphonopidae > Microcaecilia > Microcaecilia unicolor. The sequence goes on along the minus strand of NC_044031.1, from coordinate 388,470,256 downwards.
TTTGATGTCCATCTGATAATGCACAGAACATTCCTGCTTCAAACCTGTGTACATTGTGAGTATATATGCATAAGTAGCAACTTTAAAAAAAAAAACATGTACACAGGGCAGGCTGGGCTCTAGGAAACCACATGACTTCAGCCCCCTGATTAAGATAAATACATTTTTGACAAATGTGCAACCTCTGATATTTTACTTTCCATATCTACTTCTGTCATTATTCATCTCTGAGCCCCATTAAGTGCCCTCTCCCCTTACCCTTCCAGACTCCAAACCTCTCAGCACCTGACTGGCTGCTTACTGCACCTTAAGAGCTGGGAGTTTACAGAAGGGATGAAGAAAATCATCAGGGAGGCTACGGAGGAGGAATACATAGTGGTGGCTGATGGAATTACTTCTCAGATGGAGGCTTAGAGACTCTGGAGGGAGACAGCCAATCTACAGCGCTGGAAAGAAAAGCCAATGATGCCATCTCTTATCCTTCATGGATTGACACAGCAACCACAATCAACACCACTATTTGTTTCCTATGTGTGGTTAAGGAAGGGCCAGATTAAAGCCCATCTGACATGGTCCAACCCCCAAACTTGTGGGCTCCAAGCACGTCCCTAGTTTACATAGGGTTTACTCCTGCCCTACACGTAATGCCTGCTTACATTTGTATAACTGCTTGACCAGATCCTCTTGTTTTCCTTGACTTCTGTGTAACACCAATTGTATTCTTTAACCTGGTATGGCGATACCATAACAGGTCTTTGTAAGCCACATTGAGCCTGCAAATAGGTGGGAAAATGTGGGATACAAGTGCAATAAATACATAATAATAATAAATGGCATCTAACCCTTCTAAAATCGCCTCCTTTTTGTTAAAGCTGACACTTACATACTCCTCACTCACCCAAAAGAGATCAGATTCCATCCAGGTTTGGGCTGTATAATAAAAGTAATACTTTTTCTGGGTGATTAAAAGCAGATAGACATCTTCACAGACCAAAAAAAAAAAATTAGGACAATTGGACCTCTTCTTTCTGAATGTTTCCTCTGTGAACTCCTTTCTCTAGCTTCCCATCCAGACTTCAAAGCAGGAGAGATGTTCTTCTCCAGGCCCTTCTTTCCAGGCAGTCTGAAGGGAAAAGGAGAGAAGGGGGTAAGCCTGGTGCACAGAAAAGTAAATTTGTTTCCTAATTCAGCCCCTCTTCTTCTGTTGTGCCTGCTTCTATCTGGCTCCATGTTTCCATTTCTTTTTTGTCTAAAGTTAAATCCTGAGAGATGAACAAAAGTCTTATCACTAATGACCTGGGTCGCAACAAAAATACACAAAAAGATTTTGCAAGAAAATACATATAAAAATCTATAGTATCCCTATCTCTAGAGGAAAACCAGAAACAGCTTTCAACTCACTATGGCTTTGGGGTCACATCTGCAATAATCTTTGCATGGCCAACATTTGGTAAAATAGTTGGTCAACTAGGTGGCAATGGGGCAGCAAACAGTAGTTGTAGAAAAGCAAAACACTAGGTCCCGAGAGCCACTTAAATTCAACAGTCACCAAAACTGGGCCATTTTCAAACAGCCTATCAAAGTAAAATGGTTTTTGAAAATTGCCCTCATATAAGAAACAAAGTTTGATACTGAAAGTATGAATTGCAATTGTTTTTTACTTAATGATCTGGTTGGTATGTTTCATGATAAACAGTCATGAAAGATACTAATAGTATTTGGGGGGGGGGGGGGGGGGGGGAGAGGGCTTTAACACTTGAGTGACAAGGCTGAAGGTTTGCACAGGACTAATATTATTACACTGGTTCGGATACCCCAAAGGAAGTAGAAACATCAGAATAGATCTCAAAAATTAGAAGAATGGTCAAAGGTCTAGCAGTTAAAATTTAATGCCAAGAAGTGCAAAGTGATGCATTTGGGATGCAGATATCCAAAAGCAATTTACCAGATAGGAGGAGAGAGATTGGTAAGCTCGGCTCAGGAAAGGGATCTTGGGGCAATGGTGCCTGAGGATCTCAAGGTGACAACGCATTGGCCAAGGCCAGAAGAATAGGCTGTATAACCAGCAGGTGTTGATGCCCCTGTATAAATCATTGGTGAGGTCCCACTTGGGAGTACTGTGTTCAGTTTTGGAGGCCATATCTTGCTAAGGATGTAAAAAGACTTGAAGCAGCTCAAAGAAACGTGACAAAAATAGTATGGGGCTTGTGTAGCAAAATGTACAAGGAAAGATGATGACCTAAACATGTAGACCCTGGAGGAAAGGAGAAACAGGGGTGATATGATACAGGCATTCAAATATTTAAAAGGTATTAATCCACAAACAAACCTTTTCCAGAGACGGGAAGGTGGGAAGGGAAAGGGAAATGAGACTTGATATACCACTTTTCTGAGGCTTTTGCAACTATATTCAAAGCAGTTTACATATATTCAGGTACTTATTTTGTACCAGGGGCAATGGAGGTTTAAGTGACTTACCCAGAGCCACAAGGAGCTGCAGTGGGAATCGAACTCAGTTCCCCAGGATCAAAGTCCACTGCACTAACCACTAGCTCCTCCTCTAGGTGGTAGAACTAGAGACCATGAATTCAGGTTTAAGGGGGGCCAACTCAGGAATAACAGTCTGGAAATATTTTTTTCACTGAGAGGGTGGTAGATACCTGGAATGTCCTCCTGCGGAAGATGGTGGAGAGGAAAACCATAACAGAATTTAAAAATGCGTGGGATAAACAGAAGGAATCCTGTTTAGAAGGAACGGATCCAAACAAGCTTAACGGAGCTTAGGTCAAAGAACTGTAATTGGTAAGCAAAACCAGTGCTGGGCAGACTTCTACGGTCTGTGCCCTTATTGTGGGTGGGCAGATTCAGCTTCACAAGCTGGAGAACAAGGCTAATGCTGGGCAGACTTCTATGGTCTGTGCCCCGATTGTGGCTGAATAGATTTGGATGGGTTGGAGTGGAGCTTTTCAGGGGCTTCAATGACAAATTCAGAAGTTTTATAACAAGGACAGTGCCGTGCAGACTTTTATGGCCTATGCCTTGAAAATAAGGACAAATCAAAATTAGGTATACATATGAAGTATCGCATCATACCTTATGTAATGAGTTTACATCGTTGGGCAGCCTGGATGGACCATACAGGTTTTTATCTGCCATCATCTGCTAACTCCAGGCTTCACGCCTTTTCTCTCGCGGCACCTTATGCCTGGAATAGACTTCCTGGACCTATACGTCTATCTCCATCTCTACCTGTTTTCAAATCTATGCTGAAAACCCACCTTTTCACTGCTGCTTTTAGCTCCTAGCCACAATTGCCCTCCCCTTGTCCCTTCTTCCCTTCTTACCCATTACTTCCCTCACCCGTAACTGTCTTGTTTGTCTGTATTACTTAGATTGTAAGCTCTTTTGAGCAGGGACTGTCTCTTCGTATCAGGTGTTCAGCGCTGCGTGCGTCTGGTAGCGCTATACAAATGCTAATAATAATAATCTACTATGTCACTATGACTCTTCATTCACTGGTACTGCAACTTGCAGCACTTTCCTGGATCAAACACCATTCATTAACAACTTCCATCGTCTTGTTTCAAGATTTAAAGGTACAGAAGTCCAAAAGCTACACCGATCCCGAAACAAACCATATCCTTTATGGACGGTGACAACCCTGCACTGAATCAGAGAAAAGATGAGGAACAAACTTTCTTCATGAAGATAAGACGCTTATGCATGCACACACACCTTTGCGTGCAACAGTCATGATGGCCAAATAACGCCAGCAGAGAATTCAGCTTTTGGAGTATGTATTATTACATAGGTGCCAGCTCTGCAGCTGCACTGGGTGATTATTAGTACTCCTACTATTGAGTTAACTCTTTCCCTGTGTTCAGGGAGGGCAAGTTTGTGTTGGGTGTCATAGGAGCCAGCCAGCTCTGTGGGTGCTTGAGCACCCTCAATATCGAGCAAACTCCTTGACTGTGCCTAGGGAACGTTAATTTAGCAACCCAATAATTCTAAAGAGTTGGTTCCAATGTTGTTGGGTGAAATACAGTCATCATTCTGAAAAGTTGGCCTCTATGATCCATTGTCTAGTTTTACCTAATGGCTGGGCCAGCCCTGTACCTCCCTGCTCTCCTCGCATGACAGGGACAAGAAACTACAACTTCCAGAATACTTTGAAAGGGGAGGAAAGTTGTCAGGTTCTCAAAAGCAAACAGAATCACGGCACATATCAGAAACCGGTAGCCTCCAGTCCCTCCCGCTTCCAGTTCCCAGTCCCGGAGTAGCCCAGCAAGTTGCTCACCTGCTGAAATCCAACAACAACCGCCTCTCTCCTTCACTTCTGCCGCTGCGAGCAAACGCCATGGCGCATGCGCACAGTTTACACTGCAGGTGCTACCACTTTTGCAAAAGGTTGTACAAGTGGCATGAGAAAGATAACCGTTCGATATCATTATTGACCATAGTGAAACAGCATATGAAGCACACAGATATGTTGTAGTAATTTGTGTTTTATTTCTCAAATGATCCTTTGAATTCCTCAGTGTGAATGCAGGGAACATTTAGGGACATGCCCCACCCTAGTCTGGTACTCGTAATGTAATGGTACAGTCTTCCATCTTCACCATAGCTACAGCGTAATTTACAACGCAACGTTCTTATGGGGCTGTTCCATTGCCCTGCTAACTAGGGGGAGAGATTCGCCAGTTATTTTGAATATTATTTTGACTATGAATACATCCCTTAGTTCATTAAAAAAACTTGTATCTTCTAAATGATGTCATTCTTTGTTGCCATTCCTACTTTTCCCGTTACGAATGAATGAGTGGGAGAAATGATTTGTAGTAGTAGTGGTAGAAAAGGGTTATTTCGATTTAGTTTAGCCCAGTCAGTTTCCACGGTGACAGAACAGACGCACATGATGCGGCTATAGTCTCGATTCGAGAGAGCGCGCGGGAGACTCTGGCACTTGTAGAAGAGTCTGGTAAATTGTTATTATCTTATTATCTCATGCAAGAACAAACGCTAAGTAGCTCCAATCGTGGCTAATGACTGCAAAATCAATTGAAAATATTTAGTCTTCCCCGTACAGTAATGTTTGTTTGCAGCTTAATCCCCAAAGCATTGTTGGAGTTTGGTTTTTATCATATTTATAAATGATCTAGAGATGGCAGTAACTAGTGAGGTAATTAAATTTGCTAACTACACAAAGATATTCAAAGCTGTTCGAGACTAGGAATCTAAATAGCAGATGACGGTTAATGTGAGCAAGTGCAAAGTGATGCATGTGGGAGGAACCCGAATTATGTAACGCAAAGTTCCACATTAGGAGTCACTGGCCGGCCGGGAAAGGGATCTAGGTGTCATCTTTGATGGTATTTTGAAACCCTCTGCTCAGTGTGCGGCGGTCGCTAAGGTGATGCATCAGGTAACTGTGATTTGGATTATTCTTTCCAGTGTGCACGGGTCCACCTTGGGGGCCAGCACTCAAGAAAAGGATCTGGGTGTCATCCTATATAATAATTCTCACCTCCAGCGTTCTATGCGTCTTGCTGCCTGTGTTCGTGGCTTTCTTCGGAGTTGGTCTGCTAGGCTCCGTACATCAGGTTGATGTCACACGCAGCACTGACCAACTACACTATAGCAGCTTGAGGCCCCGCCCCTGCCGCCCTCGCTGCCACGCCCCCCAAGGTCACCGCCACTCACACCTCCATCCCCCCTCCACCCCCCCAAGGTCACCCCTCCCCCCCAGGGTCGCCACTATTCCCCCCTCCACCCCCTCTCCTGAGGTCGCCGCCGCTCCCTCCCTCCGTCCGCCACCCGGCTGGGCCCCCTGCATTGAAATCCTCTCCAGCCACCCATGTCCAGCGACCCTTCTCTCCCCCTGCCCCCCCCAGCCACCCATGTCCAGCGACCCTCCTCTCTCCCCTGCCCCCCTCCAGCCACCCATGTCCAGCGACTCTCCTCTCTCCCCTGCCCTCCAAGTCCAGCGACTCTCCCCTGCCCCCCCTCCAGCTACCCATGTCCAGTGACTCTCCTCTTTCCCCTGCCCCCCCTCCAGCCACCCATGTCCAACCACTCTCCTCTTTCCCCTGCCTCCCCTCCAGCCACCAATGTCCAGCGACTCTCCTCTCTCCCTTGCCCCCCTCCAGCCACCCAGGTTGTCCAGCAAAGTCTTTGGGGCAGGCAGGAAAGATCACCAGTCTTGCCTGCCCGCTGCCGGCGCTGACCCCTCCCCCGCTGCCGGATTGCTCTTCAAAATGGTCGCCGAGACCTCATCCAGGGACATCCCAAGGGGGCATTACATTAGCATCCAATTATTGATGGTTAACAGCTCGTTAACCAATTAAAAGTTGTGAGTGCATTTCAGTAGCATGCTCAAATTTAGGTACCATATATAGAATCCGGGGTAAGGTGTACCACCTTAATTGTGGTTGGGAAGCACAGCAATACCTGTTGCCATAGGACAGTGACATCATATGACTGGATTCTAAAATTCATCCTTTGAAATCTGTTGATATTAACAGTTGGTATATTATCATGCTTTGGAGCCCTTACTAAAGTGCAGTAAAATTTTGCTGCTTGGTAAGTGCCAAAATTAACACATGTTAAGTGCCAAGCCTGTGTGATACAGGCTGTCTGAATTTAGGTTTTGGTTTTGGTACTGAAACTGGCCTGGAATCAATTTTTCGCCTTGTTTCAGTTTTGGCCAGGTGCATTTTTGGCTGAAACCAAAACTTTGTGCTGTGTCCCTCAGACAGGAACAAGTTCTGCTCCCCCTCCTTCCCCCCTGAACAGAAGTACCCTTCTTTCCCTCCTACCCAAACCTATCCATAGGCCCCCCCCAGACCTACCTTACAAGCCCCGGTGGTGTAGTTAGGGCAGGGTCAATCCCCTGGCTAGAGGTTGTGGCAGCCATTTTGAGATTGGAGCAAGCATGGACAGGGGCAACTGTGGATCGCAAGACTGCCGCTGGAGTTTGCAGCAGCCATTTTGACAGTGTTTCCCAAGTCTGGTCCTGGAGAACCCCTTGACAGTTAGGTTTTCAGGATATCCACAATGAATATGAATGAAAGATTTGCATATAATGAAGGCAGTGTGTGCAAATCAAGCACATGCATATTCTTTGTGGATATCCTGAAAACCTGACTGGCAAGGCGTACTGGACTTGGGAAACACTGAACTACGCAACTAGACCACCAGGGCTTGTAAGGTAGGCCTTGGGGGGGGGGGGGGCACATTCCTGTTCAGGGGCAGGTAGGGCTGAGCCATATTTGCTAGTTTTGGCCGAAACTGGGCAGCAAATTTCAGATGCAGATTTGGTTTTGGCCAAAACAAAAACAAAAAAAAAAAGTTTTTGATCACCCTCTATATTGTGATAATTGGTAGGAGCATGACCAGTATCTTAAGAACTGCCATACTAGGTCAGACCAAAGATCCATCAAGCCTAGTATCCTGTTCCAACAGTGGTCAGTCCAGGTCCCAAAAAGTTGATAAGGTTCCATGCTACTTACCCCCAGGGATAGGCAGTGGTTTTTCCCAGGTCGCTAATAATGGTTTATGGACTTTTTCCTCCAAGAATTTGTTCAAACCTTTTTTTTTTAAACACAGCTACACTAACTGCTTTTACTAGCAATGAGTTCCAGAGTCTGTGGTATTTCCCCTAGTCTTTGTACATTTTTAAAGAGTAAACAATCATTTTGCATTTACCTGTTCTGCTCTATTCAGGATTTTATAGACCTCTGCCATTTCTCCAGTCAGCCATCTCTTCCCAAGCTGAAAAGCCCTAGCCTCTTATTCTTCCCTTATGAGAGTCATTCCATCCTGTTTATCATTTTGGACACCCTTCTGTGTATTTTTTCTAATTCCACTGTATCTTATTTGAGGTGCAGTGACCAGAAATGCACACATTACTCAAGGTATGATACAGAGATATTATGATATCGTTTTTGTTGTTTATTCCTTTCTTAATAATTCCTAACAGTCTGTTTGCTCTTTTGGCTGCTGCTGTACACTGAGCTGAACATCTCAATGTGTTGTCCATGTGGTATCATATGCGAGTATTGGAGGCCTGAGCCTTTAAAAATACAGCTAGACAACAGTTCAGAGGAAAACAAAAAGATTTATTCATGTAGTTAAAGCAGTGGTTCCCAAACTTTCTCGGTTCAAGGCTCCCTTATGGGTCAGTAATCTTTTCACAGCACTCCCAGCGTTTTCCTCCTTTCACCTTTCTAACCCAGCATATGCTCCCTTTCTCCCCTCCCCACTCTTGTAGCCGACATCTCCCTGTCCCTTCTCTCTTCCCTCCTGCCCTCTCCCCAATGGCCTAGCATTTCTTCTTTCTTCCCTCACTCCCATTGTCCAGCATCTCTCCATCACCCCCTTTTGCTCCTGAATCCAATGTATCCTTCTTTTTCTCCCCTCTCCGCTTCTTGTGTATCCTTCTCCACCTCCTATGTATCCCTCCCTCTCATCCACCCCCATGTCCAACATCTCTTCCTTTTTCCCATTGTCCACCATCCCTCTCATCCTCCCTTGTGCCCCAGTTCCGGCATCTCTCCCTCCCCTCAAACATCTATGTCCAGCATTTCTCCCTCTCTCACCCCTCCATGCAGCATTTCTCCCTCCCTTCCCCCCCCCCCCCCCCCCCCCCCATCTACAAGACGTCTCCCTTTCTTGGCCCTCTCCACCCTATTGCTGCATCTATCCCTTCCTCCCTTCCACCTCATGTCCAACAATTTACTCTTCCAAAGAGGCTAGAATTTTACGCAGATTTTTAGATACCCTCTGCTCCTTAACAAAGCCCACTTGTGGATCAGCAATCAACTGAGGTAGTAGATGGGCCAGTTGATTGGCCATCACCTTAGCAAGGAGTTTAACTTCAAAATTAAGGAGAGAAATCAGACAATAGGACGGGTAAAGAATGATTCTTACCAGGTTTCAGCAAGACTACAATGCGTACCATAGAAGGGGAGTCTGGCATAATCTCTTCGCTAGCATCGAATGAAACATCTGTCAGTGGGATGGTAACATAATCTTGGACTATTTATAAAATTTGGCCCGAAATTCATCTAGCCCCAGGGCTTTATGATTAGGACTGCGACTGATAGCAAACTTTACCTCATCCACGGAATTGGGTCTCTGAAGGATCTGTACTGAATCTGCATCAACTGATAGAAGATCTATACTATTCAAATAAGTTGTACCATCCAAATCAAGTTCCAAGTCAGAATGGTAAAAATAGGTGTAGTATCTTTGAAAAATGGCAGCAATGTCCTTGTCTTCCTTCACCAGGGAGCCAGAGGAGTTCCTCAATAAATGTACATGCCCTCCCACTGTTTTGCCAACCTAGCCAAGAGGGTTCTCGTTTTATTGCCACGGCAATATAATTTATATTTATATTATAACCAGGATTTCATTATCCTCTGGTGTAGCAAAGTGTTCAAGACTGACTCTGATGCCAGGAGTTGCTCTCTATGTTCCCGTGAAGGGACCCTCCCATAAAGTGTACGCTGAGATTGGAGCAAATGCTCTAGCCTTAGAATCTTTCAAACCTGAGTCCTGTGTTTTTGCACCACATAAGCAATTATCTTCCCTCAAAACTGCGTTGGCCATGTCCCAAAATAATATTGGGGTGTTCCAATGTTGGGCGTTATAAGTCTCATAATCCTTCCATTTAGCTATCAAACAGTATAAAAGTTAGTATTATAATAAAGATCTGAGGGGAATTGTGATGACGGAGAACCCTCCCCACTGTGCAGGACACCAAGAGGCATATTTTCAAAGCACTTAGCCTTCCAAAGTTCCATAGGTTTCTATGGAACTTTGGAAGGCTAAGTGCTTTGAAAATATGCCTCCAAATCAACCGTACCAGAGCATGATCCGAGATTTGGTATGCATCAATATCTGCGGAACTAATATGGGTGAACAGAGACTGGGAGACCAATAAATAATCTATGCATGACTAAGTACCATGGGCTTGTGAAAGATGAGTAAAGTCACAGGTTGTGGGATGCAGGACCATCCAAATGTCTAACAAATTCCCATTAAGCAGTGGTATCCCTTGGTCATGTCAACCCGAGAAGAATCAGATATAGTATTGAAATCTCCCCCCAGTATCAACAGGTAATCCCTAGAGAGGCCAATTCCTTAATAAGGGTAGCACAAAAATGCCTGTCATATACATTGGGGGCATAGGCTTTGCAAAGAGTCACTTGCTGTTGGTCTACTGTTAAATGTACTATCACATAATGTCCATTAGAACCAATAATTTACTTGTGAATTTGAACATCCAACGATTTGTGGAAAAAAATAATGCAACCTGCCTTTTTCTTGTTAGTGGGGGAGGTCACATAATTCCCCGCCCACCATTTTTTGAATTTACCATGTTCCATGTTATCCAAATGTGTTTCCTGCAACATTAAAAAAATGAAAATATATTTTGATTGCAAAGTTCAAATATTTTATTGAATTTTGTAAAAGTATAAAGTTACAATTTATACTGTAATATCTGAAGTAATACATTGCAGAATGTGACATGAAAGAAGTAATAACCCAATCCAATTAAAGTAATAAAGGAAGACAAAAAAAAAGAGAAAAATAACGGAACAATAACTCCCTATTGTTGCAATCATCAAGCTAGTAGGTAACATGTTATACATAATAAGCATCTGTATTATGACATTGGATTTAAGTATATTATTGATTCACATACTTTTAAATGGGCTCCCATGTGCTTCTAAATCATATATTAACAGTATACAGTTTGCCACCAGAAGTATACTATACATTCAGGTTTGATGTACTCTTCCAAGAAGAGAGTATGTTTTGTATAGCTATATCAGTTAAGAATGAAATAACGTGGGGGGGGGGGGGGGCTGACCAAGATGGTGTCGAGATCGGACATGTTAAGCTGAGCTCCGGAGAAACTTTTCCTAAGTTCCTTTTTTTCCTTGTTCCACTATGCCTAAGAGGAAGGGAAAAGCAAGAGTAGGTATCGCCTTACCCTCTGCTGACCCTACTCGACGGCAGTTACCGATAACAGCCCTACGCGATGCCGATTACATTGAGGTACTGTCCCGTTTCGGGCCCTTACCGGTGCTCCCGCGGCGGGGAGCGATGATCAACGGGGGACGCGGGCTCCGGTGCGGCAGAGACCAGCCGCCGACGGGGCCAGCGCCTCCGCGGGTCGGCCCGAGGCTGGCGACCCGCGGGAACGAACGCCGGCCTCAGGGAAGGGAGGACGCCGGCCAAGATGGCGGCGCCGGCGTCATTGTCTCCCCGGCCAGAGCTGAGCAGCAAGCAAGTCCCGCCCACTTGCGCCGGATTGGCGCATGGAAGGAGGAACTCCGCCTGCGAGGCGGGTCCACCAATCCCGGCCCTCCTTGCCTGTCAGGGCTGAAGGAATTGGCTCCTCTCCAGGGAGGGGAGGGACGGGCGGGGGATTTAAACCCCGGAACAAGGAGGGCTCGGCGCTTCCGTTTCAATTGTCAGAAGCCCCATGGTGGATCAGAAGGCTCGTCACCTCCAGAGACTGTGTTCCTTGTCTGCGCTAGCCGTCCTTGCTAGCCACCTCCAGAGACTGTGTCCTCTTCAGCTAGCCGTCCTTGCTAGCCACCTTCCGAGACTGTGTCCTCTTCAGCTAGCCGTCCTTGCTAGCCACCTCCAGAGACTGTGTCCTCTTCAGCTAGCCGTCCTTGCTAGCCATCTTCAGAGACTGTGTCCTCTTCAGCTAGCCGTCCTTGCTAGCCACCTCCAGAGACTGTGTCCTCTTCAGCTAGCCGTCCTTGCTAGCCACCTCCAGAGACTGTGTCCTCTTTAGCTAGCCGTCCTTGCTAGCCATCCTCAGAGACTGTGTCCTCTTCAGCTAGCCGTCCTTGCTAGCCACCTCCAGAGACTGTGTCCTCTTCAGCTGGCCATCCTTGCTAGCCATCTTCAGAGACTGTGTCCTCCTCAGCTAGCCGTCCTTGCTAGCCACCTCCAGAGACTGTGTCCTCTTCAGCTAGCCGTCCTTGCTAGCCACCTTCCGAGACTGTGTCCTCTTCAGCTAGCCGTCCCTGCTAGCCACCTCCAGAGACTGTGTTCCTTGTCTGCGCTAGCCGTCCTTGCTAGCAGCCCTTTAGAGACTGAGTTGCTAACTACCAGCCAAGCCGACCGTCACCCCGCGGTTCCAGCAGTCCTGCTGGCCGCCTGCAGCTGGGGGCTCAACCCTCGGTGAACGGCGGTCGCCGCGGGTGAAGATTCGGGGTGCGCGGCGGTCCTCGGAGGTCTTACCAGGCCTCAGGGAACCTAAGGGCTCACCAACAACTGCAACAGGACAGGAAACGGAAGCCATGAGCTCGCCTACGCAGCCCGATCTACGGGACCTGGCCAAGGTACTTCAGCAGCAGCAGGAGCTGCTGAACGCCCTGTCGGGGGCGCTCCAGAATGTATGCTCTCAACTTTCTACGCTTCAGGTACAGAACCAGGCCGCTGCGGTCCAGGGGGCCGCAGTGGCTCCCCGTTCGGGAGGGTTCCGCACGGGACCTCGGTTCCCTGAGCCGGCACGATATAGTGGGGCCCCCGGAGGTTGTCGGGGGTTCCTCAATCAGTGCAACTTGGCCTTCCGGATGCAACCGGAGACATTTGCTTCGGACCAAAGTAAAGTGGGATATATCATGGGCCTATGTGAGGGGAAGGCCTTGACCTGGGTGGCCCCACTTAACGAGCAACAGGACCCCATCTTGGATGACTATAGTGAATTCCAGCGCCGGTTCCGTATGGTGTTCGACCTTCCGGGGAGACCATCTTCCGTGGCATCAGAACTGCTGCGAATTCATCAGGGTGAGGGAACGGTGGCCGATTATGCCATTCGTTTCCGGACTTTAGCCACGGAGCTCCGTTGGAACCCGGAGTCCTTAATGGCCATCTTTACGGAAGGGTTACAAGAACGAATCAAGGACGAATTGGCAGGGCGAGAGGTCCCCGGCCAACTGGACGCCCTGATTTCGCTCTGTATCCGCGTCGATACCCGGTTCCAGGAGCGAGCGAGAGCCCGGGCAGAACGGCAGAAGTGGGCACGGGGTACGCCCCGGACTACTAAGGGGCCATCTCCTCGCCGTGGGAACCGGGACTCCAAGGAGAATGGGGAGGAGCCGATGGTGATGGGCCGTCAACGGCTGGCCCCTTCCGACAGGAAGAAACGCTTGTGGGACGGACTGTGCCTCTATTGTGGTGAGGCCGGACATTTTATTCGAGCCTGTCCCTCCCGGGCGGGAAACGTCTCCCCCAAGGCACCTTGAGGGGAGGGGTCTTGGGGCATTCTGCTCCCCTACCGGATTCCTTGATCACACTGCCAGTAATTCTACGGTGGCACGAGACCGCTATCCAGACCCGGGCTCTGGTGGACTCTGGGTCGGGGGGCAACTTCATCGGGCACGAACTGCTACAACAGATGGGCTGGCCCACTCTTCCGCGGCGGCCGGCGCTGCAAATCACCTCCATCCAGGGAACTACATTACCGCAGCCGGTCACGGAGATCTCCTCCTTTTTGGAATTGCAGGTGAGGGAGGATCACCGGGAAGAAGTTCAATTCCTGGTACTATCCCGGACCATCCATCCAGTGGTTCTAGGATTGCCCTGGCTACGGAGTCATAGCCCTGTTATTGACTGGACCAAGGGAAGTATCCAAGCTTGGGGTAGTTCCTGTCAGGAGAACTGTTGTAAGGGCCGGACCGGCAGCTGCCCCGCATTTACTAGTATGCCCGGGGGGCGCGAATAGAGCTGGGCTCCCTGCCCATGGACTATAGAGACTTTGCAGATGTGTTTTGTCCAGTGGAGGCGGAAGTTCTACCGCCTCATCGGTCGTTTGACTGTGCCATTAACTTGATGGCAGATACCATGCCACCGCGGGGCCGACTGTATACCCTGTCCCGAGGGGAGTCCAAGGCGATGCAGGAATACATCCGGGAGAATCTGCAAAGAGGCTTCATCCGGCCCTCTACGTCCCCGGCCGGGGCCGGATTCTTTTTTGTTACTAAGAAGGATGGCTCTTTGAGGCCCTGTATCGATTATCGGGGGTTAAATGCCATCACGGTAAAGGATCGCTTCCCTCTACCGCTCATTCCCGCACTCTTTGACAGGCTGCAAGGAGCCCAGATGTTTACCAAGTTGGACTTACTGTGGGCCTACAATTTAGTGCGAATCCGGCGAGGGGACGAATGGAAGACGGCTTTTAACACCCACAAGGGACATTTCGAGTATCGGGTGATGCCATTTGGCCTATGTAATGCTCCTGCGGTGTTTCAGCGACTTATTAATTTTGTGCTCGAGGATTTGCTAAACTCCACGGTAATTGTTTATCTGGACGACATCTTGGTGTTTTCCCAAAACCCCGCGGAACATGTGGGCCATGTTCGCGCAGTGCTGCAGCGGTTACGACAATACCGCCTGTTTGCTAAGCTCAGCAAGTGCGCTTTTCATCAGAGATCGTTACCCTTTTTGGGACACATTCTGTTACCCGGGGGGCTACAGATGGAGCCAGATAAACTCCGGGCGATTCGAGAATGGCCACAACCGCTGGGACTGAAAGCACTGCAATGTTTTTTGGGATTCGCGAACTACTATCGCCAGTTTATTCCCCAGTATTCACAACTGACGGCGCCATTGACAGCGCTCACTAGAAAAGACGCGAAGGTCCGGGACTGGCCGCCCGAGGCGCAGGTGGCTTTTCGCCAGGTAAAGGAGGCATTCAACTCAGCGTCCATTTTGTTAGCCCCGGATCCAGAAAGACCCTTTATTGTGGAGGTGGATGCGTCCTCGTTGGGAGCCGGGGCGGTCCTCTTGCAAGTGAATTCCAAGGGCCGGCGTCAGCCTTGTTCGTTCTTCTCTCGTAGATTCTCCCCGGCGGAATGTAATTATACAGTAGGGGACAGAGAGCTCTTAGCATTGAAATTAGCCCTGCAGGAATGGAGACATCTGCTGGAGGGAGCGGAACATCGATTCACAGTGATCACTGACCACAAGAATTTACTGTATCTACAAGAGGCTCAACGGCTCAATCCCCGACAAGCCCGGTGGTCATTGTTTTTCGCCAGATTTCATTTTCAATTAGTTTTTCGAGCGGCTGCTCAAAATACCCCGGCGGATTCCCTCTCCAGAGCATTTGAGGTTCCTGAGGAGACTAAGGAGACCTATTCCATGTTGGATCCGGCATGCCTCAACGCGGCTGTGGGGGAGGTGGCTCCTACGAAGGAACTAGTCCCGGCCGCTGACCGAGCGAAGGTAATGCAATGGGGGCATTCGTCCAGATGGGCGGGACATTTTGGGTACCAAAAGACTCTGCGTCTCATTACCAGACAGTATCAATGGCCTCAGATGAGGCGGGACATTCTTCAATTTGTCACCACCTGTCCTGTGTGCGCCCGGACCAAACCGGTGATCGGGACCCCCATGGGAAAGCTACAACCACTGTCCGTACCGACAGGGCCCTGGACGGAGCTTTCCATGGATTTTATCACCGACCTCCCCAGTTCCCGGGGACATACAGTGATTTGGGTGGCTTGGATCTCTTTCAGGGAGAGAAAACTAACAACTTATAGCAGCAGCTTCAGAGAGCATTTTCCATCTCACAGATAGGCTGCAGAGAATACCTTCTCCTGCTTTAGACTTAGCCTGGCCTCAGAATGACATCCTATAGTATATCTCCTATCAAACTGAGCTCTCTTTTTCATCAAGCACTGCCATTTCCTCCCCTCACCCTCCCCACTGACAGTTTGAACTTCGTGGGTGTGGCTTGGATCTCTTTCAGGGAGAGAAAACTAACAACTTATAGCAGCAGCTTCAGAGAGCATTTAATTTTCCATCTCACAGATAGGCTGCAGAGAATACTTTCTCCTGCTTTAGACTTAGCCTGGCCTCAGAATGACATCCTATAGTATATCTCCTATCAAACTGAGCTCTCTTTTTCATCAAGCACTGCCATTTCCTCCCCTCACCCTCCCCACTGACAGTTTGAACTTCGTGGGTGTGGCTTGGATCTCTTTCAGGGAGAGAAAACTAACAACTTATAGCAGCAGCTTCAGAGAGCATTTTCCATCTCACAGATAGGCTGCAGAGAATACCTTCTCCTGCTTTAGACTTACCCCTCTACCCACCCACCCCTAGAGTGACATGTCTTATATAACCTCCCTATCAACCCACTCATTACTTTACCTCACCCATTTCTATTCTTCTATCACCTTCTCCCACTACTCCAACCAGAGTTACACCTAATCACACTGACCACCCTTCAACATCTTCAGTCCTTCTGTGACTGTTCTCTTGTGCTTGACTGCTTAAATATTTTAAATTTAAATGCTTTACTTTTTGTCTATTAGATTGTAAGCTCTTTGAGCAGGGACTGTCCTTCTTCTGTGTTTGTACAGCGCTGCGTACACTTTGTAGCGCTCTAGAAATGTTAAATAGTAGTAGTAGTAATTGACCGTTTTTCCCGAATGGCCCATTTTGTTCCCTTGCCGGGACTTCCTTCGGCGGTCACATTAGCTCAACTCTTCATTCAACACATTTTTCGACTTCATGGGCTGCCTCTTCGGATTATTAGTGACCGGGGCCCCCAATTCACCTCGCGCTTCTGGAGGGCCTTGTGTACAGCATTGGGGGTGAAGACCCATTTCTCATCAGCATATCATCCCCAAACCAATGGCATGGTTGAGAGGACGAACCAAACGTTAAAAGGGTTCCTACGAGCATTTGTCAACAAACGCCAAGATAACTGGGTCTCCCTACTTCCCTGGGCCGAGTTTGCATATAACCACAGTGTCCACTCGGCCTCGGGAGACTCTCCATTCTTCTTGGTGTATGGACGACATCCTCGACTTCCAGCGCCTTTCCCGTCTGGATCTCCGACCCCCATGGTTAATGTAACTCTGGCAGATCTACAAAGAGTCTGGGAAATGGCCCGAGAACAACTGCAGAAGGCAGCCACCAAATACAAGGTCTTCGCAGATCAGCATCGGAGACCCGCTCCCGACTTGCAACCAGGGCAGAAGGTCTGGTTAAGCACCAAATATCTCCGACTTCGGATGCCCTCTTGGAGATTGGGACCTCGGTATATTGGACCGTTTGCAATCCAATCACGAATTGGAGCTGTGACATATCGGTTGCGATTGCCTAGTACCCTGCGAGTACATAACGCCTTCCATATTTCCCTATTGAAGAGTTTTCAAGGATCCCGATGACACCCCCAACGGCAAGAGACCGAAGATCTTGAGGCAGATCCCGATCCAGAGTATGAGGTGGAGGATGTTCTAGATTCAAAGAAGCGGCGGGGAAGGCTATATTACTTATTGTCTTGGAAGAATTTTGGCCCTGAAGACAACTCCTGGGAACCCGCGGCGAATGTCCACGCTCCGGAGTTGGTCAAAGCCTTCCACGCCCGGTATCCTTCCAAACCCGGGCCCGGGGGAAAGGGGCATCCGGGGAGGATACTGTCCCGTTTCGGGCCCTTACCGGTGCTCCCGCGGCGGGGAGCGATGATCAACGGGGGACGCGGGCTCCGGTGCGGCAGAGACCAGCCGCCAACGGGGCCAGCGCCTCCGCGGGTCGGCCCGAGGCTGGCGACCCGCGGGAACGAACGCCGGCCTCAGGGAAGGGAGGACGCCGGCCAAGATGGCGGCGCCGGCGTCATTGTCTCCCCGGCCAGAGCTGAGCAGCAAGCAAGTCCCGCCCACTTGCGCCGGATTGGCGCATGGAAGGAGGAACTCCGCCTGCGAGGCGGGTCCACCAATCCCGGCCCTCCTTGCCTGTCAGGGCTGAAGGAATTGGCTCCTCTCCAGGGAGGGGAGGGACGGGCGGGGGATTTAAACCCCGGAACAAGGAGGGCTCGGCGCTTCCGTTTCAATTGTCAGAAGCCCCATGGTGGATCGGAAGGCTCGTCACCTCCAGAGACTGTGTTCCTTGTCTGCGCTAGCTGTCCTTGCTAGCCACCTCCAGAGACTGTGTCCTCTTCAGCTAGCCGTCCTTGCTAGCCACCTTCCGAGACTGTGTCCTCTTCAGCTAGCCGTCCTTGCTAGCCACCTCCAGAGACTGTGTCCTCTTCAGCTAGCCGTCCTTGCTAGCCATCTTCAGAGACTGTGTCCTCTTCAGCTAGCCGTCCTTGCTAGCCACCTCCAGAGACTGTGTCCTCTTCAGCTAGCCGTCCTTGCTAGCCACCTCCAGAGACTGTGTCCTCTTCAGCTAGCCGTCCTTGCTAGCCATCCTCAGAGACTGTGTCCTCTTCAGCTAGCCGTCCTTGCTAGCCACCTTCAGAGACTGTGTCCTCTTCAGCTAGCCGTCCTTGCTAGCCACCTCCAGAGACTGTGTCCTCTTCAGCTGGCCGTCCTTGCTAGCCATCTTCAGAGACTGTGTCCTCCTCAGCTAGCCACCCTTGCTAGCCACCTTCCGAGACTGTGTCCTCTTCAGCTAGCCGTCCTTGCTAGCCACCTCCAGAGACTGTGTCCTCTTCAGCTAGCCGTCCTTGCTAGCCACCTTCCGAGACTGTGTCCTCTTCAGCTAGCCGTCCCTGCTAGCCACCTCCAGAGACTGTGTTCCTTGTCTGCGCTAGCCGTCCTTGCTAGCAGCCCTTTAGAGACTGAGTTGCTAACTACCAGCCAAGCCGACCGTCACCCCGCGGTTCCAGCAGTCCTGCTGGCCGCCTGCAGCTGGGGGCTCAACCCTCGGTGAACGGCGGTCGCCGCGGGTGAAGATTCGGGGTGCGCGGCGGTCCTCGGAGGTCTTACCAGGCCTCAGGGAACCTAAGGGCTCACCAACAACCGCAACAGGACAGGTACGCTCCGCTGCCCGGATTTGAGAGGAGTCCTGGCTTGGAAAGTGAAGTCTCACTTAGTCCCCGTAGTTCAAATCGTCAGGTTCCCGAGGCAGAGAGCAGACTGGGTGGAAGTCTCATCCAACTGTCGGAAGTCGCGGCGGAGAGACAAGACAAGGAGAAATCCCCCCAGGATATGGCGACGCCTCAAGCGGGAGAAACCCGTGAAAATCTGAACCTAATGTCTACCCCTAAAGGCAGTGGAAGCGAGGAGAACGTTTTGGAGAAAAGATCTGCCGCTCAGCTGGTAACAGAAACGCGGCCTAGCCCAGAAGCCCCACTATTACCTTTAGAGCAGAGGCGTAGGTACGGGTGGGCCTGGGTGGGCCCAGGCCCGCCTGCCGACCCACCCAAGCGCCACACAATTGCAGCAGCAGCGCAGCAGCAGTCTAGCGTGATGGCAGAGGCAGAGACGGCACCTGTGGTGCTCTGGCAGCAGCTGATCTCCCCTCTCCACACAGGCTCCGATTTCAGGCCCGCCCACCACCCAAGCGCACACACGTAGCCGTAGCGTATGTCGTGGGCACCCGCACTCAGGCTCAGATGATCGATCCCATCAGATTCAGCCTACCTACCTAAGTTCGGGCTTAGAGAGAGGCAGAGAGTGCGTCGCCGTCGTGGTAGATAGATTCCATCCTCCTACGCGGTAGCGGACCCGAACGTGGCTGTGCACGGCGGCGTGCTCGCAGCCTCGCTCTCGCTCGTCTTGGCTCCTCCGCTCGCTCATGACGTGATCTGGGGAGGGCAGGCTAAAAAAAATAGGTGCACATGGGACAGAAAGACAAGAACGGAAGCTAGCTGGTGGGGGGGGGGGGTGAGAAAGAGAGAGACAGGAGACTGGATGCTGGATGGCAGAGGTAGAGAGGAGAGCTGCAATGCTGGATGGTGGTGGTGGGAGAGAGAGAGACAGAATATGTTGGATGGCAGGTGATAGAAACAGAACGGAGGAGATGCTGGATGGCAGAGGTAAAGAGAGAGGAGTTGCTGAATGGCAGTGGGAGAGAGGAAAAGGCTAGTGAAAGACTGGAGAATAAGATAAAAGAGATGAAAAGCTGTAGGTAGGTGCAGTAAAAAGAGGGAGATGGAAGACTGGAGAATATGAATGAAATCTGAATGGCTAGGTAACAAAAAATGGAATAAAGCTGAAAGGAACAGATTAGTGTTGATATTACTTGTTATGAAAGAGGTGAAGAAGACAGCAGAAGAAGAAAAAATGACACATGGACAGGAGACCCATGGAAAGAGAGTTAAAAGAAAACAAGGAAGCAGTAACCAGAGACCAGGACCAACACAATTAGAAAAATTAAATGGACAGACAGCAAAGGTAAAAAAAAGAATTTTATTTTTAATTTAGGATGAAGTAATGTAGCAGCCATGTTAGTCCACTTTAAAAGTTAATAATTAGTTATAAAAATACAAAACAACAAAAAAATAAGGTGACACCTTTTATATTGGACTAAATACATTGTTGTGACTAGCTTTCGGAGACCAAAACCTAATTCTCCAGCTCAGGACAGTATACTGCTGTAACATTATGCTCGTCCTGACTTAAGGAGTTTTTGGTCTCTGAAAACTAGCCAAAAATGTTATGTTAGTTGAATAAGAAGATATCTGTACAGCGCTGCGTAACCTTAGTAGCACTCTAGAAATGTTAAGTAGTAGTAGTAGTATATCACCTTATTTTTTGGTTTTGTTTTATTTGCTAATTTTTAATGTAGCAATTGAAATATCTTAGTTTTTTTTAATTTACATCTGATTTCTAGATTTTTCACGGTACAAAGGGTTGTGTCACTGTTTCTATTTGTTTGGTTTTGCACTGTATGCAGATTCTGGCTTCTTGGGGTTCAGTTTAATCTTTGTTTACATATTTTTATTTTTGGTTTGTGGTTACTTATTCTATACTTGATGAGGGTCTACTTGTGATCATGTATGAAAAAGGCTGGGTATTCTGTTAGCACTGAGTGTCTGTGTAGGACTGATCTGTACTAATCCAGCTTGTTTAGCTTTCCAATAGGTATATTGATGATGTTCTGCCCACTGCAATTTATGGTGACTCCTGAAGGTTTTGTGTTATGGTAGAATTGCTTTATAGGTCCTAAGTGATTTTTGTTGGGTTTTGTATTACTTCACAGTCAGTGGCATAGCTAGGTGGGGCACCAGGGGAGCGGCTACGCCCACAAACGGAGTTCTGCCAGTGCCGGCACCTATTTTTTTTCATCCTGTTGCACTGAAAATGTGCGCCGGCGCCGGTGGAAGTCCGCTCTCGCTCCCCCCGCGCCATCAACCTGCCTCATCCTGGCTCCGCTTCTGTTCACAGTATGCCTGGTACTCTCACCTATATATATAGTGCCCACCCATATTAGCTCTGGGCCCACCCAAAAATTCAGATCTGGCTACGCCACTGCTTTAGAGAAACCAACAAAGGTAACCTTAGATTCCCTTTGGGGTGCAATGGAGTCTCTGCATAAGGTATGGCTTACTTTTGTTACTAATACAAATTCTAACTCTTCTAAGATTGACTCTCTTCAAGCTCAAAGACTCTCTTCAAGCTCAAATTGCCTCTCAAGAATCTAATTTAAAGCAATATGAATCATCTTTAATGCAAGTTAAAGAACTGGAGAGTAAATTACTTCAGAACGCAGATTTGGTACATCGTAAATTAGAGAACCTGGAAAATGAGGCAAGATCTTTGCATCTGAGACTTTTAAATTTTCCTTCTACTAAATATACCCCCAGTAAGAGAACTATTTCAAAGATTTTTAAAAGAGGCTCTCCAATATCTGGAAAATGGTTTTCCTCCGGTGCAAAAGCTTTATTATTTGCCTGCTCGAGATCCTAAAACAAGAGAAAAATTGCCTTTATCTACTCCTCCTGAAAGTTTGGATGTATCAGCGCTTCTTGAACAATCACAAGAAGAAATAGACTTTAGATCTACCTTGTTGGTTTCATTTGTTTTTCTTCTGGACAGAGGCATTAATAAGACTTTATTTAAGAAAGACTTCTCCAGTTCTGTTTATAGGAGGAAAAATCCAAATATTCCCGGATGTTTCTAGAACCGCTCAGGAGAGAAGGAAGAGATTTCTATCTATGAGACAAGAGACTCTGAACTTGGGGAGCTAAATCTCAATTAAGATTTCCTTGCAAATGTGTAATTTATTTTGTGAATAAGACTTACCATTTCTTTGAACCATTACAACTTTGTTCATTTCTTAATGCAAGAACTCCTAATTAACCATAGGGAATCTTACTGTTATTGGACTTTTTGTTATAAGATGTAATCATACTCGACGCTATCCTTATTTTATGATAGTTTTTCCTGTTAGTTTATCCTTATCCTCTTTTTAAGGATTAATGTATCAGCCCCCCCTCTATCATTATTTTGTGGACTACAACATATATGACACTTGTCAACGGGAATATTACCATAATATGTTTATTTCTTTTGAAGATTTTGCATATTTCTTGTCAAAGTTCGCTTTGGAATTGTATTTAAAATTAAAAAAAAAAGAATGAAATAACGTAATGTTATCTGATGAAAATACATTAAAGATCACTCCTTGATATGAAAAAGAACATCTGATTCCATAATTTATTGACTGTTTCCAAACTTGTAGCCAAAATTTGTGTATTATTGGGCACCAAAAGAAAAGATGGTCAAACTTACCTATGTTGGATGCACAATACCAGCAGTTGTTTGAATACACAGGAGAGATTCTGTTTAATTTCACAGGGGTCCATAAGGCCCGATGAGTTGAAAAGAAGAGTGCTTGACATAAAGGGGCATAATCGAAAGGGACACCCAAGTTTTCCTGAGGACGTCCTCGCAGGACATCCCGGCTAAGGGGCGGGGAAACCCGTATAATCGAAACAAGATGGACGTCCATCTTTCGTTTTGATAATATGGTTGGGGACACCCAAATCTTTGTCTCTAGAGATGGTTGTTTGATTTTCGCCGATAATGGAAACTAAGGACGCCCATCTCAGAAATGACCAAATGCAAGCCCTTTGGTCATGGGAGGAGCCAGCATTCGTAGTGCACTGTTCCCCCTGACATGCCAGGACACCAATCGGGCACTGCAGTGGACTTCAGAAAAAGCTCCCAGGTACATACTGTAGCTCCCTTACCTTGTGTGCTGAGCCCCCCAAAACTCGCTCCCCACAACTGTAAACCACTACCATAGCCCTAATGGGTGAAGGGGGCACCTAGATATGGGTACAGTGGGTTTCTGGTGGGTTTTGAAGGGCTCACATTTACCACCACAAGTGTAACAGTTAGGGGGGGATGGGCCTGGGTCCGCCTGCCTGAAGTGCACTGCACCCACTAAAACTGCTCCAGGGACCTGCATACTGCTGTCATGGAGCTGGATATGATATTTGAGGCTGGCATAGAGGCTGGCAAAAAATATTTTAAAAATTTTTTTGAGGGTGGGAGGGGATTAGTGACCACTGAGAGAGTAAGGGGAGGTCATCTCCAATTCCCTCCGGTTGTCATCTGGTCAGTTCGAGCACCTTTTTGTGGCTTGGTCGTAAGAAAAAAAGGACCAGGTAAAGTCGTCCAAGTGTTCCTCGGGGACTCCCTGTCACGCTTCTCACGGAAACACTGGGTTTGTGAGCCCTTGGACCACTGTCAAGGAGCAGCAGTGGCAGGCAAAACCACCCCCAAACCAGAGACAAGGCAGAACAGGACTGGAACCCCGGACTGGAGTTGCAGCAGAGGCAAACAAGCTGGGACAGGCAGAGCAGGAACAGCTGGATTTCACCTGCGCTTGACCGCCGTTCCCCAGGAGTTGAGCCCCTGGGGCAGGCGGCTGGCAGGACTTACAGGACAGGGCAGGAACTGGATACCAACAAGAAACACACAACAGAGTCAGGATTAAAAGCTGCCAGGCAGTCACTAAGACAGAAACACAGACAGGTGAGAGTCAGGACTGAAAGCTGCCAAGCAGCCACTAAAAAGGAACACAGACACAAGACAAGGAAACGCAGACCAGAAACAAGACTAGGAACTAAGCAATAAAACCAAAGCTAACTACACACAAACAAACTAGAACCAGGCAAGAAACTCAGTCTAGAACTGGACTAGGCAGAAGTGCACAGAGCACACCCACATACCAGGGACCTTAGACGATGCAAAGGCAAACACAGAAGTCTCCAGGTGGCTAATAAAGCCCATCAGCAGCTGAAGTTCACTGCAGGAATCACAAGGCAGCTACGGGTTGTAGGGGTATTTCCCTGTGATCTAGCCTGAGCTGGTCTTGGCCTATACAAGCCTATGACATCTTGGTACAATAAGATGGCTGCTGCAACCCTCTGACCTGAACATCTCTGTGTCAGCAAGATCCAGCTTCAGCTTGTGGAAAATCACTGACAGGCTTGCTGAAGCCAAGGACATTCTGTGTTCCAACCATCCCCCTGCTATCTCTGAGAAGCTGGGAAGGGAGTCATACTCATGGCACCAGAAGTTACCATCTCCAAGGTCACAAAACAAAGAATTCTTCTTGCCCATGCACTGGACTGTACGAGAGGCTAATTGGTCCAGGCTATCACCCAGCCGAGAGGTCTGGAAGAACGCGGGGAGAGTGGGAGAAGTTAGTTAGTCGGAGATCCTCTGAGGAGGGGTACCTGGTAAGAAGACCTGAGAAATCCAGCAAGGCTCGGGGTGAGCAAGAGACTGTATGATATCAACCTTGTGACCTGCATAACTGGTGCAAATACCTGTGGCAGAGATATTGGCTCTGAAAACCAACGGAGAGACGGAAACCTGCTTGCTTGCTGAGAAAGACCTGCACTATATCTAAGACACAGGCAGCTGAGAGAGCGTCTTTGGGAAAATCAGCTCCGGTCTCATCTGCAGCCGTCATCAGGACAGCGTGGTGAGATCACAGTGATATATTTCCTAGTCTGGGGTTAGGCAGTGGTTTTATCTAAGTACGACTGGTTTATGTCAGCTCTTGGTCAGGGAAAGCTGCTAATGTGTATTTTGCATAAGATGTGATAAGTTTTCATAAGGATGATTAGGATATCATTTGTACTGTTCTAATCATTACTGTACGTAGTCTCAGGATAATCAGAGTGGAGTTAGACAATATATTTTGTTAGTGTGCATATCAGTAAGAGATATTATCTTGCATATAAGCTATTGCAGAGAGTTTCTATTTTTCTACCTATAATAAATAATAATAATATCATCTGTGACGTGGCTTCTGTTCTTTGGCGGGGAACAAAACACTGGCAGGGTGCCAGCACCAAGGTTCCTGTATAATATTCCCCTAGGCTGAGCTAGGAACCTTGTAATAAGTATTATCAGGGAATAATTATTGTCCTAATTATTTATTTACACCCTACAGGGTGCTGTTCAGGCACAAACAAGAAAAGCAAGTCTGGCAGCCTGGAAGATCCGGACTGGATTGGGCTGAAATCTGGAACGTGTGACAGTTCATAGCAGCCACCGGTTCAGGCCACCAGAGGGTGAGGTGAGCACAGACAAGGAAACAGTCACCACCGTGACACGCCCTTTTTTCCATTATGGGTGGAGGACGACCATGTGTTAGTCACGCCCAAGTCCCACCTTCGCTACGCCTCTGACACGCCCCCGGGAACTTTGGTCGTCCCCGCGACGGAAAGCAGTTGAGAACGCCCAAAATCGGCTTTCCATTATACGGATTTGGGCGACCCTGTGAGAAGGATGCCCATCTTGCGATTTGTGTCGAAAGATGAGCGTCCTGTTTCGAAAATAAGCCTGATACTGTTGCAGATCTGCATATGCAAATGCATTTGCCCCAGAACGTGGTCTAATCCTGTGCAGAAAGTCAGCAATGAGGTTCAGTCAACCAAATACTTTGTAGGCGGTTTAGGCAAAAATTTATAAGATTTATATTGTATTAGTTTATACTATTTAGAAACTTCATGACCCAAAGCTTATATCTGGGAAATGACTCTTTTTATATCAGGCTCTTCACTTATAGGGGTCCTGGATTGAAGATTTGCCTTTATCTTGCGGTGCAGTTGTAGCCATTTAAAACATTGATTGAAAGATAAGCCATGTGGAAGGGCATAATTGAATGGGGCGCCAAAGTTTTCCTGAGGGCGTCCTCGCAGGACGTTCTCGGGAAGGGGTGGGGAAACCCGTATTATCGAAACAAGATGGGCGTCCATCTTTCGTTTCGATAAGATTTGGGCATCCCTGACCGTATTAACATTTAGGTCGACCTTAGAGATGGTCGTCCTTAGAGATGATCATCCCCGGTTTTCAGCGATAATGGAAACCGAGGACGCCCATCTCAGAAACGACCAAATGCAAGCCATTTGGTCATGGGAGGAGCCAGCATTCGTAGTGCACTGGTCCCCCTCACATGCCAGGACACCAACTGGGCACCCTAGGGGGCACTGCTGTGGACTTCAGAAATTGCTCCCAGGTGCATAGCTCCCTTACCTTGGGTGCTGAGCCCCCCCAAAACCCACTCCCCACAACTGTACACCATCTACCATAGCCCTAAGGGGTGAAGGGGGGCACCTACATGTGGGTACAGTGGGTTTTGGGTGAGTTTTGAAGGACTCACATTTACCACCACAAGTGTAACAGGTAGGGGGGGGATGGGCCTGGGTCCGCTTGCCTGAAGTGCACTGCACCCACTAAAACTGCTCCAGGGACCTGCATACTGCTGTCAGGGAGCTGGGTATGACATCTGAGGCTGGCAAAAAATATTTTTAAAGTTTTTTTTAGGATGGGAGGGGGTTAGTGACCACTGGGGGAGTAAGGGGAGGTCATCCCCGATTCCCTCCGGTGGTCATCTGATCAGTTCGGGCACCTTTTTGAGGCTTGTTCACAAGAAAAAAATGGGCCAAGTAAAGTTGGCCAAGTGCTCGTCAGGGACGCCCTTCTTTTTTCCATTATCGGCTGAGGACGCCCATGTGTTAAGCATGCCCCAGTCCCGCCTTCGCTATGCTTCCGACACGCCCCCCCCCCCCCCCCCCGGGAACTTTGGTCGTCCCCGCGACGGAAAGCAGTTGAGAACGCCCAAAATCGGCTTTCGATTATGCCGATTTGGGCGACCCTGGGAGAAGAAGGCCCATCTCCCGATTTGTGTCGAAAGATGGGCGCCCTTCTCTTTCAAAAATAAGCCTGATAGCTTTTTAATTTTGGTGAACGCTAGAAATCTGTTCTGTTGAAAAACTTGTTCCAGTACAAGAATGCCCCTTTTGGCTCAATTTGGCCATATGATAGGTTTTCCTTCAATTGTGATATTCTTATTGAACCATAAAGGCATTTGAGTAGTGTCTTTACATCTGCAAGGCAACAAATGATCGTTTTGGTCAAAGCTAATAGGGTGGATGTAAATATAATATTAGTTTTCAAATGTTTAGGAAGAGTCACACTAATAATAACTTGTAAATCCAGTGGATCAGCTAATTGTTTTTTAAGTATTCTCCAACTAGAAGTTTGGGCATCCTCATTGTGATCGAACTATTTCATGTCTTGTCTAGTATGAAGGCCCAGTGATAATTATATTTCCTTGTCATCAGCAGCAGATGAATCCATTAACTGATGGTTTGTATCCGCCTACCAGTAGGTGGAGATAGAGAACACTGAAAAGCCACAGTGACCCTGGACGTCTAGCTCCTCCTGCCTCCAGTTTATCTCTGTCTCCCAGCAGGTGTGGAGTCGCTTGATCAGCTCCTGGATCCCTGCCTGGGTTGGCTCCTGTGCTTTGCCAGTAGAGCAGGGGGTGTTGTGGCTGGTGGTGCCCACTTTGAAGGCATACTTGGTTTTGTTCCCTGTCCCTCCCTTACCCTGCCTCCAACTTTCCTCACAGTGTTAAAAAAAAAAGGGCGCGCTTATTCAGTGTTGCTGTTCTGAGGCTTTCTCCAGAGATTCTGGTGTTGTGCAGCCTGACCAGAGGTCGTTGACTCGGTCTTCCGAGGTGAGAGTGGTGCCCAGCTCCTCTGGGGAGGTTCCCGTGGACAGCGTCCTGTGCGGGGTAAGTTGGCGCGAGGCCGCCATTTTATTTCTATATTTCCGTCCAGTCGGGCGATGGCTGCTGAAACAGTTAAGCGCTGTTCCCGCTGTGATAAATGCAGGTCAGCAGCGGGGCTTTGCAGTACGTGCTCCTTGGATGCTCGTGCTAGTACGGGCATGGCGAGCGGTGATTCTTCCCGCTCGATGGAGCTGGCAGCAGGCGCCATTTTGGAAACGCTGCATGGCTCGACCCTCGCTGTTGCGGAGGAGTCTGAGTTTTTCTTGAACCCTCATCTCCGTCCCTCAATCTTGGAGACTATAACATACATGCTGATAACCCATCCGACTCCTACGCTTCTCAGTTCCTCACTCTGACATCCTCCTTCAACCTCCAGCTGAGCTCCACCACCCCTACTCACCAAACTGGTCCATTGTCTTGACCTTGTCCTCTTCTCTACCTGCTCACCCTCCAATTTCTGCGCCTCTGCTCTTCCTCTCTCAGATCATCACCTGATCACCTTCACACTTCATCACCCTCCCCCTCAGTCCCGCCCAACACTAACCATTACTTTCAGGAATCTCCAGGCTGTCGACCCTCCCACCTTATTCTCTTGTATCTCTAATCTCCTCCCTTCCATCATGTCCTCCGAGTCTGTCGACAAGGCCGTCTCTGCTTACAATGCCACTCTCTCCACTGCTCTGGACACACTTGCACCATCCATCTCCCGTCCCATAAGGCATATCCCCAGCCCTGGCTGACCCCTTGAATCCGATACCTTCGCTCCTGCGCCCGCTGCTGAACGCCTCTGGAGGAAATCTCGCACCCATACCGACTTCATTCATTACAAATTCATGCTATCCTCCTTCCAGTCCTCCCTATTCCTTGCCAAACAGGACTATTACACCAAATTGACTAATTCTCTTGGCTCCAACCCTCGTCGTCTCTTTGCCACCCTTAACTCCCTCCTCAAAGTGCCCTGTGCTCCCACCCCCCTCACTCTCTCCTCAATCACGTGACAAAGTGCAGAAGATCAACCTCGAATTCACTACCAAGCCACCTCCTCCTCTTTACCCTTTAACCCACTCCCTCAACCAACCAACCCAGGCCTCCTTCTCCTCTTTTCCTGATATCACCGAGGAGGAAACTGCCCACCTTCTTTCCTCCTCAAAATGCACCACCTGTTCCTCTGATCCCATCCCCACCAACTTACTAAACACCATCTCTCCTACTGTCACCCCCCCCCCCCCCATCTGTCACATCCTCAAACTCTCTCTCTCCACTGCAACTGTCCCTGACACCTTCAAGCATGCTGTAGTCACACCACTTCTCAAAAAACCATCACTAGACCCCACCTGTCCTTCCAACTACCGCCCCATCTCCCTCCTACCCTTCCTCTCCAAGATACTTGAATGCGCCGTTCACAGCCACTGCCTTGATTTTCTCTCCTCTCATGCCATCCTCGATCCGCTTCAATCTGGTTTTCGCCCTCTACACTCGACAGAAACGGCACTCACTAAAGTCTGTAATGACCTGTTCCTTGCCAAATCCAAAGGTCACTACTCCATCCTCATCCTCCTCGACCTATCCGCTGCTTTTGACACTGTCAATCATAATTTACTTCTTGCTGCACTATCCTCATTTGGGTTCCGTCCTCTCCTGGTTCTCCTCTTATCTTTCCCACCGTACCTTCAGAGTACATTCTCATGGATCTTCCTCCACCCCCATCCCACTCTCTTTTGGAGTTCCCCAGGGATCTGTCCTTGGACCCCTTCTTTATTCAATCTACAACGCTTCCCTGGGCTCGCTGATCTCATCTCATGGTTTCCAATACCATCTTTATGCTGACGACACCCAGCTTTACCTCTCCACACCAGACATCACTGCGGAAACCCAGGCCAAAGTATCAGCCTGCTTATCCGACATTGCTGCCTGGATGTCCAACCGCCACCTGAAACTGAACATGGCCAAGACCGAGCTGATTGTCTTTCCACCCAACCCACTTCTCCTCTCCCTCCACTCTCTATTTCAGTCGACAACACCCTCATCCTCCCCGTCTCATCTGCCCGCAACCTCGGAGTCATCTTCGACTCCTCCCTCTCCTTCTCTGCCCATATCCAGCAGACAGCCAAGACCTGTCGCTTCTTTCTCTATAACATCAGCAAAATTCGCCCCTTCCTCTCCGAGCACACCACCCGAACTCTTATCCACTCTCTCATCACCTCTCGCCTTGACTACTGCAACCTACTCCTCACCGGCCTCCCACTTAACCATCTATCCCCCCTTCAATCCGTTCAGAACTCTGCTGCCCGTCTTATCTTCCGCCTGGACCGATAAGCTCATATCACCCCTCTTCTCAAGTCACTTCACTGGCTTCCGATCAGGTACAGCATACAGTTCAAGCTTCTCCTACTAACCTACAAATGCACTCAATCTACTCCAAAATAACCACACCATACTGTTCTCTTCCCGTCGCACAAAACCTAAAAATCCTTGGAGTGACCATCGACCGAAACCTCACACTTGATACTCATGTGAAAAATACAATGAAGAAGATGTTCCACTCCATGTGGAAACTCAAAAGAATAAAACCTTTCTTCCTGAGATATATCTTCCGAACCCTGGTACAGTCAATGGTAATAAGTCACCTGGACTACTATAATGCACTATACGCCGGCTGCAAAGAACAGACTATCAAAAAACTCCAAACAGCCCAGAATACCGCCGCTAGACTCATATTTGGAAAAACTAAATATGAAAGTGCAAAACCCCTAAGAGAGAAACTTCATTGGCTCCCACTCAAAGAACGCGTGGCGTTCAAGATCTGCACGATTGTACACAAAATCATTCACGCAGACACCCCAATCTACATGCTAAACCTTGTGGACTTGCCTCCCAGAAACGCTGTAAGATCATCCCGCAAATTTCTCAATGTGCACTTCCCCAGCTGTAAAGGACTAAAATACAAGCTGATATACGCCACCACCTTCTCATACTTGAGCACGCAGCTGTGGAATGCTCTACCTACAGACCTGAAAGCTACTGACAAAATAACTAACTTCCGCAAATCTCTGAAGACACATCTCTTCCAAAAGGCCTACAAAGAAAACACGTGGAGGGGCATAATCGAAAGGTCATCCAAGTACGCATTAGGACTTTCTTATGAAAACGTCAAAAATCAGGCATGTATAATTGGAAAATAGTATGGGCGTTTTTCGATAATCGATTATCCCTGTAGCAAAACCACCAAATGAGGAGCGCATAAGCGTGACTAAATTGGGCCCTCTAATATGTTCGATTATCGCAGGTGCAAACGCCCAAATCAGAAAGTGTGTAAAAGAATGTACATAGGTGTACCGCAAGTACAGTACATGCTGTTCTGGACATCCAGGTACGGGAAAATATGAGGAACGTTTATACGCGTCAACTACAGAAAGATCATGCTGCTCCACCGAATATTCCTCATATGTGCCCTTTCTGGATGTCTGGAACTGCATGCAGCTATATGCATATTGTGTATATGTGAAAAGGGTCGGGTGTTTCATACTCATCTACGTATATAAGGCAAGTTCCGCACGCATAACAACCAGGCATGCACGTCAAAGACGTCTATGCTTACGACGGCGTCCACGTGGTGATAGGGCCATATATGGGATGGTCATCCATATATGGAGCTGTGCACGAAACGACGTCCGTCACGCAAGGACGTCTATATAAGGCACTTGTTTTCCAACACCTGAAAAAATGGCGCACCGACGTGAGCCTAATTTCGGGCACGAGGAAAGCCTGCTGCTGGTGCGGCTATGCCTAAGGCACCGCCATCGGCTATTTATCAGCCACCACCACCTGCCCCCTAGGCTCCAGGCCATGAGAGCCTGGTCCCACATTAGGGACAGGCTTGATAGGTAAGTGTTTGGCCCACACCCCCCCTCCTGTACCTACACATATAACAGCTCCGTCATCAATGTAACCAGTAACTGGAGTGTGCATGCAAGGATAATGAGTACTATGGGTACATACACAATCACTAATAAAATTTATGTTCTTGAAAGGACGACCATTCCCACATCCCTACAATAATGTATTTCCTTATTTAATTATTTCATGCCTGTGAACCCCACATTTTCCCACCCCTCTTTGCAGGCTCTATGTGGCTTACAACACATCGGAATAGTGGAAACATTATACTAATTAAACGTATAGTATACTTGATAACAGGGTAATGATAAAACATATAAAGTAGTTTTACAAGCATAAATTATAATGCATACAAACGGTACTTTCTGGCCTCATGGCCACCTCTATGGCATCATCTGTATAGGAGCCAACTCAGTGGCTGCTGTGGGTGCTTGAGCACCTCCAATATAAAATAAATGCCTTGTATGTATCCAGGGAGGGGTGATCTCCACTGGGGGTAGCACCCCCAAAAATTTTAAAAAGGTGGCTACTATGAATCTGGATCAATGGAGGTGATCCCCCCCCTCAACACTGTTGACCCTCTCTCTGCTATTTGAATAACAAATGAATGTGTGTGCAGAGGGCAAGAAGGACCATCCCCTGACTCATGCTCTACAAACTTATATCTTACAGACGCTTCGGCGTTCACCGGGACCTCGAGTCCCTACGGAGGAGGTTCCGCCATGTGAGGCGGGAGAGGCCCGAGCTCATCCGGGCAGTGCGACGGCACCTCAGGGCTCGCCGTAAGTATTCAAAAACAGGACACCTGTACTGATTTGTAAATATATTTATTGATTAATGCAAATGTCCTGTACAATATGTGGCTAATAGCCAACTAATAAGTAATAACATATTTATTGGTCCCAGATCAAGGATGCAGGTTGCAGGTGTCCTCCCATGACTGTGGCTGCAACTTCCAACGACCATCCCCCCCCCCCCCCCCCCAGATGAATGAGATGACATGCCTCACTTTACTCTCCCCCTTTCTGGGGTGGGTGGATAGTGTGTCCTGGTAGACCTGCCTGAGGCCCTACTTTTACTGGATGTCATGGCCTCCCTCACATAAAAGTAATGTGCTAAACACCCTTCCCACCGCCCCCCCCCTTAAAAACAACAAAAAAAGGTCACCAAACCCTCGTCGCATCTCACAATGCAAACATGCTGGTCACCCATGAGTGTGGTCTGCCAACATGTCCTGTGTGTTTTGTGTCAGTGCAGCTTCCAGGGTTCCCTGTCATGTCATCTGATGCATCTCAGTCCCCCATGGGTATAGGCCACGCCTCCTCACACCTTCCCCCATCCCCTGGCTCAGGCCACCCAGCTACTGCACTATGCAAGCCATGTTGCATGTGCTCATCTCATCCATACTCTGTTTACATACACAGGGCTCCAGCACCAGCATGAGGAGCAGGCTGATGAGGAGGGCCACCTGCAGGAGGAAGAGCCAGGCCAGGAGGAGGAGGAGGACTCGGAGGAGGAGGAGCCAGGCCAGGAGGCCCACCAGGAGGAGGAGGGGGTCCTCATCATTGATGAGGACATTCTGGAGGACCCCTCTCCACCTGCAGCTCCATCTGAGTCATCTCCCTCCCCTCGGCCATCTCCATTGCCTGAGGCAGCTCCATCGCCTGGGCCACCTCCATCCCCTGGGCCACCTCCATCCCCTGAGGCAGCTCCATGGCCTCAGGCAGCTCCATCGACTGGGCCACCTCCATCCCCTGGGCCATCATCTGGGTCCCCTGGGCTACCTCCAGCCCTTGGCCCTGCGGCTGTTGTGCGCCTCCTGCAGCACCTGGTAGATGGCCGGAACCAGGTGCTGCAGGAGCTACGAATCATAAGGCAGGGTAATGAGCAGCTGCAGGGCCCACTTAGGGTGGTCCTGCTGCTGCTCATTACCCTGCTACAGAGGGCCTTGATTAGAGGCCATGGCCACCCGTCCTAGACGGGGGGGAGGGGGTGACAGTTTTTTATTTTTTGGGGGGGGGGTTGTTGGGTGGGTGGGGTGTTTGTATGTTGGGGGGGAGGAAATGTTGGAGGGGGGGTTGGGATATGTAGGGGTGTTGGGGAATTTTTGTGGGGGGGGGGGGGGAATTTGTAGGGGTGGGTGTGGGGGGAATTTGTTGGGGTTTGTACATAAATAATATTTTTCACATTTTAACAGTGTGTGCGTTGTGCATTACATATAACCACATGATGCTGTTGATGTGAGAGGAGGCAGCAATATGCATTGCATGAAATGTGAAGTGTGAATGAGAAAGCTGCTGCATGTCTGTGATAATGGTGCCCATACAGAAGGCCACCTGTTCATTCCAACCTTCATGGCCCTATGTGCAGGGGGGTGGGCCGCGGAGGCTGGATGGCTATTTACTGTTGAGGGACACAAATGGCCATCCTGCCTCTCTCCCTCCCCCTTACCATACAGCCCCACAGCACAGAGTGGCATTAATAATAGATTTGTTGTCTAGCACTTGTGATCTGCCAAGTACACTCTTGCACATAACCCTAGGTAGCACATACATGATGTTTCCTCAGTGTGATCACCAGACACCCTTACCCACAACCATACCAAATTGGTGGGGGGGGGGGGGGGGGCACCAAGGACCTACAAACAGCTGCCTCATCTTTTCACATTCTATGCATCTGCAATGGTATATAGTGCTGAGGAGAAAATGGAAAACAATGGGAAAACCATTAGATGGAGGCTTACTGCATCACAGTTGCAATATAATACAAGAGTTACAGAAGGGCACAAATAAATATGGTGTTCATTATTTGGTGTTTGCTCACACCTTTTTTAAGTAGGAGGTCAAGGTGACCTACATTCCAGGTCTTTCCCTGTCCCAGGAGGACTGTAAGTTTGTACCTGAGGCAATGGAGGGTTAAGTGGCTCGCTCTAGATCACAAGGGGCAGGAGTGGGAATTGAATTGGCAACCTTGTGATTACAAGGCTGGTGATCTAACCATTAGGCCACGGCAGCCATCAGGTTGTAGCTACCTGCAGGTAATTTGGGTTTGGACCTGTAACCACAAACTCTCTCCCTCACCATGTCTTAAGGGCTCAGTAGGCAGTACCTGTGGCCACCTTGAAACTAGTTTGCAGCCTACATGTTAGAAATGTTGTTGTTCCACAACTATGGAGGATTGTAGGACTGTGTTCAATACTGTGCTAAAAACATGATTTGCCTATATAGTTCCCCCTCCCTCTCCTATCAAAAGTGAGAATGGGTGGCCATTTCATAAATGGGGACTGGGGTTCAGCACACAAACAAAGGATTGAACCTACCGGGAACCAATACAGCAGCTGCAACAGCTGGCCCACAGCATTGAGGAGCTGGCAGAACCACACAGTACGGGGCTGATGGCCTCCAACCAGTGCACAGGAACCTGCTGAAAAGAAAGCTAAGACATGACTGCAGACTACATACAGTGAATGCACACTCCTTGATAATGAGCAGAAAAAGAAGAGGTGGCAGAGAAATAAGAGCTTACCATGAACGTCTGTTTCAAGAATGTGTAGTGCGCCTTCTATCTTCTGGAACATTAGCTGGACATCTGCCTCAGTGAAATGACCCTTACCGAGGGAGGGGTGCTTGATTTGGAGCAATTGTAGCAATTTCTTAGCTCCCACAGACTGCCTGCTACAACCAGGCAGAGAGAATGGGAGACAGGAAGAAGCCCAAAGGATGGATATGGAAGCGTTGTGGGCTGAGGGCAACCACAAATAACAACCCCCCAAAATACACAGGTGTCCCGAAGCATACCTTGCCAAACACAAACCTTAATATAAATGTGGGTAACACGTGAGAACTCACGTGAATCAGAAGTCCCAGCGCATAAAATGGCGTTTAAATGGCAATCAAGAAGGGGAAGGCAGGTGGGGACGGCCAAAGTTATCTACCCATAATCAAAATCAGGAGCTCCAAATCGCTATCTCAGCTGGGCACGTTTAGGAATTATGTGTATAATCAAAATTACAGCGCCCATATCAGACAAGCCCATCCCCCGTCCAAAATGGGCATTCCTGGCGACGATATAAACGCCCACTCCGTATTTTCGAAACCCCATTGGTACAATGCCGCCACGCCAGCCCCCAACCCGGAAGGGTAATTTCTCAGATGCCGAGGTGGAGCTCCTGGTGCAGGAGATACAGCAACGGCACACCAACCTGTTTGCTCCCACAGGGCAGAGACTGGCTGCGACCACCAAGCAGTGGGAATGGGAGGCAGTCCATGACAGGGTGAATGCAGTCTTCCACTGTGCAAGGGACGTGGAGGACTGTAAGCGCAAGTGGCGCAAGCTGTGGAGGGATGTGAAGAGGAAGGCTGGGGCCAATCCCGCAGCACATGACATAGCCAACCTCACCCCCATGGAGCTGATGGTCCACGCCCTGCTACCCCAGGAGGGCATCCACGGGATCGGGTCCCTTGACACCTCGGCCCAGCCTGAGGGCTCAGGTAGGTTGCCCATTATGATGTTGGGATATCTGTTGTGCTGCACTACACTGTGTTATACAAGTTGGGGCCAGGGGGAGGAGGGAGGTGGGGGAGGAGTATGTGGAATAAACGCCCACCTTTATGATGGTGTCTCACCTCCTACCCCCTACTCACTTGCTCTGTACCCTTACTCTCTATTCCTACCGTAGTCATTGGCTTCCCTCTTACTTGTCCTGTGTGTGCAGCTTAATTACAGTGTAAGGTGTCTGAGTAGTGGTAGTATTAATGTGTGTCATAGGAGCAGACTCAGTGGGTGTTTGAGCACCCCCAATATTGACAAAATATCATGTAGGTGTCCATGGAGGGCTTATTTGCACTGGGCTTAGCACCCCCAATAATACTTTACACTTGGCTCCTATCCTATGGGTGTGTGTAGGTTACTACTCTACTCTGTGGCACAACTTTGGGGCTCTTCCTTCCCTACTCCCTCCTATTTTCCCATCATCACCAAACTGTGCCTATTTCCTTCTGTCACCTTTGTGCTCTAGTTAGTATGGGCCACAGGCATGCAACTTAAGGAGCCTGTAATCGGGGTCATAAAGCAGTTCTAGGCAGTGTACCAAGTCAGTAGTAACACAAGACACGCTCAAATGTCCTTCACTTTAACTAATAAACAACAAACAGCTTGTCCGGGTCCACAAAGTTGTGAGCGGTGTCCTTGTCTTGGCTGTCCGTCCACCAGCTGTACTCAGCTGCCTGTGGGGCTGTCGTTCACATGGGTCTCAAACCCAATCCTCCTCACCATCTCTTTGCAGTGTCATCAAGTGTGGGGCTATGTAGATGAATGCTGAAAGACAAAAGTGGGTTATTTTCACCAACACACTTCCTCACCCTTGTGCTATAGAGGTGATGACTCTGATGAGGCTGGCCCTAGTGGCCTGCAATCACAACAAAGGCCTACACCAGCAGGACAGCCTCAACCTCCACCGCCTGCAGCAGCAGTCCAGCCTCTACCACCACCACCACCACCTGCACCATTGCAGCCTCTACCTCCACCACCTGCACCAGAGCACCCTCTACCGCCACCACCTGCAGCAGCAGTCCAGCTTCTAACACCACCACCTGCACCAGTGCAGCCTCTACCTCCATCACCTGCAGCAGCAGAACCAGCACTAGAGGCCCAACCTCCACCAGCACCACCGGCAGAGGCGGCACCTCCACCTCCAGTTGAGTTTTCTGATGCGGAGGATGCATATAGGGGGCCAGCTCCTCGCCAGAGGCCCTCCAGCCAAAGGAGGCAACTCCTGCGGCTGGCCACTGATTTGCTGCGGCACAATGTGGGCTTGGAGGAGTACCGGCAGCAAAAATTAGAGCTGCAGCGGGAAGCACTGCAGGCGCAGCGCCAAGCCCACCAGGAACTGCTCCAGGCGCAGCGCCAAGCCCACCATGAGGTGCTCCAGTAACTGCAACAGCTGCAGCACAGCATTGAAGGCCTGCGCCCTCAGGTCACAGCACCTACTCCACCGGTGGTGGTGCAGCAAGACCTGCCATCCACTTCCTCCTCCAGTGGGCAGCAACCACCACCAGCTAAGAGGTGGGCCTTGAGATCGGGCGCCTCCGCAGCCACTAGTGCAGCACCCACCAAACCAGCTCCCATTCTGGGTCCTGTGGCCAGGCTACAGCCAACAAGGTGGCCGGATTTCCACAGCGCAGCCGAAGCCGCAGGCTGCTGTGTGGATACGGAGGAGGACAGTGGGAGTAGCCCATCGGAGGAGTCTGAACAGACTTCCCCTGCAGCACCAGCTGCAAAGGAAGTCCGTGGGAGGGGTAAGAGGGGACGGGGGAGGGAACGGGGAAAGTGATGGCACATGCTGGAGGGTGAGGGTTGGTGGGTGGTGGTGGTGGTGGGTGTGATGTGATGGTAACACTTATGTGAGTATTACAAATAAAAGTGCACTTACTTTCACACAAAACTTGTTTCTATGAGTCTTTGTCTGGCTCTGACGCCAAGCTGGTAAGCAGTGAGCTCTGCTCTGTGGGCTGGGGGTGGAGGGGGCTCCTCTTCCTGCTCATCTGGGGCCTCCTCTGGTGGCTGTGGCTCCTCTGGGAGGGCCTGTCCTCTGCGCTGGGCCAAATTGTGCAGCATGCAGCACGCCACAAAGATCTTGGCCACCTTTTCTGGACTGTAGAGCAGCTCTCCTCCAGACCGGTCCAGACAGCGGAACCGGTTTTTCAAGAAGCCAAAGGTCCGCTCAATGATCCCTCGGGTGCTCCGATGCCTCCTGTTGTAGGTTTCTTCTGCCCCTGGTTGTGGATGCACCACGGGGGTCATGAGCCATGTCCTCTGCGGGTAGCCTCGGTCACCTTTGGAGAGAAGCAGAATGAGATAGATGAGTGTGTATTGCTTGGAGCAGGTACGGGGGGGGGGGGGGAGGGGGGATTAGGATAGTGGATTGTGGAGTGAGGTGGAGGAAGGCAGGGCGGAGGGTTTCCCAGTGGAGGAGATATAGTATGGGTACATCCATGTTGCACTTACCTAGTAGCCATCCACCGGTGAACTCCCCTCGCTCAAACCTGCGGAAGATGCCCGAGTGCTGTAGGATGTAGGCATCATGGGTGGAACCGGGGTACCTGGTACACACGTCTAATATCTCCCCCTGGGCATCACACACAACTTGCATGTTCATCGAATGAAATGCCTTCCTGTTTCTGTAGGTGGCTTCGTGTGGCCGGGGGGGTCTGAGTGGGACGTGTGTGCAGTCAATCACACCTATGACCGAGGGGAATCTAGCAACAGCATAGAAGGCGGCCATGTTGTTGTGCAGGGCGTGGGGGGTGGTGGGGAAAGTGATGTAGTGAGAGGTGTGAGTTAGAAAGGCATCCAGGAACTGGGTGAGACAGTGTTAAATAGAAGCCTGGGTGAGCCCTGTGTTAGTAGCTAATACTGATTGAAAACTCCCAGTGGCCAGGACAGAGAGAGAGGCAGTGATTTTGAGGTGGACAGGGATGGGGTTATTCCTATGGGTCTGGGGCTGAAGGAGGGGTTTCAGCTGCTCACAAAGCTGCACAATGGTTGCCTTATCAAACCTGAATCTTGTCAGACACTGTTGGTCAGTGAGTTGTAGGAAGGTGATGCGGGGCCTGAACACTCGGGGCCGTGAATACCTCCTGCGGTGTGTAGCCTCTTCCTGTAACATGGAAGCCGCCAGTGAATTTAGTGCATCCATTTCCCCACCAGTGCAAGTATTAGTAGTAGTACTGAAACAACAGCAGCACACAGAATCTCACTCCGAACACACCCTCTGGCCAGTCACTCCCCAAACAGTACAGGGAACACAGAGACAAAGGGAAGTCAGGCAATACAATATACACGTGGGAACAGTGAATGGAGAGGGATAGGGGGAAGGGAAGGGGAAGGGACCGATAGAGCAAGGAGGAGGAGTAGGGAAAGGTCAAAAGGTAAGACACAAAAGAGGCAGGTGAGGGTGACAACGTTCCGACTAGGGCAGACAGACACCACTCTCCAACTCCACACAATCGCTAATGGGTCTAAAGATGATTCCCCCCTTGCTCTGGTCGCTTTTATTTCAGGTCTAAGCAATGACGCCCATGTTCGCGCCCACCCTAAATCATTTCGCTATCCGTTATACGTTGTAGACGCCCACCTCGTAACACCGCCCTTAACACGCCCCCGACACGCCCTTTATTTGGGCGTTTGTATCTGAGCGTACGAGCGAAACGAACGCACTTAAAGTTTTGTTTCCATTATACTGATTTAATCGTTTTTGTGAGATAAATGTCTATCTCCCGATTTAGGTCGCACTATAGGCGTTTTTCTCTTTCGAAAATAAGCAGGGTAGCCTATGAAACTACCTCAACAATCCACACAATTACTACAGCTCACCCATATCCTACCTAACACCTTCCGTCTATCTTCCTTTACCTAATCTTCAACCTTTAATAATTGTATCTGTTACCATGAAATAATTATATCTATCTTCCCTTACCTAATCCTCAAACATTAGAATTGTATCTGTTATCACGAAATGATTATGTCATAACCATGCTCTGTAAGCCACATTGAGCCTGCAAATAGGTGGGAAAATGTGGGATACAAATGCAATAAATAAATAAATAAATCTGCAGCCCCTTATTACCTCTCTACCCTCATCTCCCCTTACGCTCCTACCCGTAACCTCCGCTCACAGGACAAATCCCTCCTCTCAGTACCCTTCTCCACCACCACCAACTCCAGGCTCCGCCCTTTCTGCCTCGCCTCACCCTATGCTTGGAATAAACTCCCTGAGCCCATACACCAAGCCCCCTCCCTGCCCATCTTCAAATCCTTGCTCAAAGCCCACCTCTTCAATGTCGCTTTCGGCACCTAACCATTGTATCTCTATCCAGGAAATCTAGACTGCCCCCAATTTGATTGACTGCACTTTTTTGTCCTTTAGATTGTAAGCTCCTTTGAGCAGGGACTGTCCTTCTTTGTTAGATTGTACAGCGCTGCGTAACCCTGGTAGCGCATTAGAAATGTTAAATAGTAGTAGTAGTAGTTCCGAGGCTGCTAGAGGAGCTCCTTCCCCCGCTTCTCCTAATTTGGGGGCGGAGGGCCAGGGTGAGTTTTTCTTCCCTGAGTTTGTGCTGTTGATGCATAAGACCTTTATGTTAAAAAGAGCTATGCTGGAGGCGTCTGACACTACAATGTGGACTGGATTACCTCCATGTTTGGATAGCCCTGTGTTGGCTGCGGAGCTTACTTCTTCCCCTGAGCGTTGGACTGACGCTAAACGTAGATGGGTAAATTCTCTGTCTGAGAGTGACGCATCTCACTTTCCCCCCCTGTGGTCAGAATGTGAGGAGTCTGACGGGTCTGGCAGGCCCTCATGGACGGATGATCCAGATAAGGGTACCTGTTTGCCACAGGACTTGGATAACCCTAAAGTGGTACGGATTTTTCACCGCGATGAGCTACCAGCTCTCATTTCTGTCGCATGGCAGGCCCTTTCTATTGAAGATCCTGCCAAGGGCGAGACCTCCTCTGTTAATCCTAGGATGGCTAGTACTAAGAAGCCGTCTAGGGCTTTTCCTGTGCATGACTCCATCCAAGAGCTTATTTCAGCTCAATGGTCTGACCCTGATGGGCCTTGGAAGGTAGCCAGGGCTATGGGTCAGTATTAGCCTCTGAGTGAGGATCACTTGTACCCTTTTGGGATACCTAAAGTGGATGCGTTGGTCACGGCCGTGATTAAGAAGACCACTCTCCCAGTGGAGGGAGGGGTCGCTTTGAAAGATATGCAGGACCGGCAGCTAGAATCCGCGCTGAAGCGGTCCTTTGAAATCTCGGGCCTTTCCTTAAGGGCGGCTATTTGCAGTTCCTATTCAGCCCGGGCCTGCCTGTCCTGGTTACAGGAGGCGGTTGGTTGATCAGCCCGAGGATAGTGCGGGTGTGCCCTCTCTGAGGTTGTCCCGCATATGGAGTCTGCCCTGTCCTTTTTGGCTGATGCCTTTTATGATCTGGTCAGAGCTTCGGCTAAGCATGGCTGTGGCGGTTTCTGCCTGCCGTCTTCTTTGGCTGCGGCATTGGGCGGCTGACATGGCCTCTAAGCAAAGGCTGGTGAGGTTACCCTTTTGGGGCCTTCTGTTATTTGGAGAGGAATTGGAGAAGATTGTTAAAGACCTAGGGGACTCTAAATCCCAACAGTTACCTGAGGATAGGCCGCAGCCTTCTTCCAAAACTCCTGTTTTTCCCTCCTCTTCCAGGCCACGTTTCCGCGAAGCTTGCAAGTATCGCTCGGGACGCTCTGCTGGGTTTTCTCAACGTGCCCGCTTTCAGCAGAGGAACTCCTTTCGCTCGGACAAATGTTCCGCAGCAGCTGGCCAATTGCCAGGAGTTCAGGGGCGTTCTCTGCAATGACGGGACGCCGGTCCACTCGTCGATTCCTGCAGTAGGGGGTCGTCTTTCCCTCTTCCTCGAGGAGTGGACCAAGATTTCTTTGGATCAGTGGGTCCTAGACCTGATCAGAGAAGGCTACCAATTGGAATTCGGTGCCTCGGTAAGAGTCGCTTTTTTGGAGTCCCAATGCGGCACTGCCATCAAATGGGCGGTGGTAGAGGAGACCTTGCAAGTCTTGCTGCAACTCAGAGCGGTGGTTCTGGCACCTCCCGCCGAACGCGGCTGCGGTCACTACTCTATTTACTTGTTGGTCCCTCGAAAAGGCGGGTCTTTCAGACCGATCCTCAACTTACGAAGAGTCAACGAGGCCCTAAGAGTGCGACACTTTCGCATGGAAACCCTGCGCTCCGTCATTGCGGCGGAACAGCCAGGAGAGTTTCTCACGTCTCTGGACCTCAAGGAAGCTTACTTGCACATTCCTATTTGGCCCCCGCATCAGCGGTTTCTCTGGTTTGCGGTGTTGGGCCAACATTTCCAGTTTCGGGCCTTGCCTTTCGGCCTAGCCACAGCTCCTCATACCTTTTCCAAGGTGATGGTAGCTGCCTTTCTCAGGCGAGAGGGTATCAGAGTTCACCCATATCTAGACGACTGGCTCGTCAGGGCGGATTTGTCAGACGAGAGCCGACTCGCCACGACCACAGTTATAACGGTTCTTCAGACTCTGGGCTGGGTGATCAATTTGCCCAAAAGTCACCTGACCCCCTCTCAGTCTCTCGAGTATTTGGGGGTCCGGTTCGACATGGCCTCGGCGTTCGTCTTTCTCCCCGATCACAGGCGATGCAAGCTTCAGCATCAGGTCCGTCTACTCCTGCGGACGCCTCGCCCTCGAGCTTGGGACTTTGTTCAGCTCCAGGGGTCGATGACAGCCACCATGGAGGTGGTTCCCTGGGCGAGAACTCACATGAGATCGCTGCAGAGTGCTCTGCTGCAACAATGGTCTCCAATCTCCCAGGAATACCAACGCAGACTAACGTGGCTCCCTGCGGCCCAGCACAGTATGGATTGGTGGCTCTCCGACAGGATGCTGTGACAGGGAATGCCGCTCGCGCTCCCCTCTTGGTGCCTGGTGATAATGGATGCCAGCCTTTCGGGCTGGGGAGCTCATTGCCAGGCAGCTATGCTCAGGGTCAGTGGACGCCCGTGGAAGCGGGGTGGTCCATCAATCGCTTGGAACGGAGAGCGATATTCCAGGCTCTTCTAGCCTTCCACAAGACTCTGAAGGGACTTCCTGTCCGAGTTCTGTCAGACAGCACGACAGCGGTGGCCTACATCAATCGTCAGGACAGCACGCAGTTAATGGATTCATCTGCTGTGACTAAAGGAAAGAAAATTACCAAGGTAAGAACCTAATTTTCCCATATTTGGAACATTCACTCCACCTTGTTCTTTAGGTAGATAAAGTTTGTCTATAGCTATTCTTGGAGGCTTACCATCCCAAATAAAGGTGGACAAAAGTTTATTGCTTGACTTGTAATACTTGTTTTTGAAAAAAATTGGAAAGCTCTGCCTGGCTCTCTCTGACTTTGTGAGCATGCAGGACAATTTAAGACGATTTAAAAAACGTATTTCTTTGTACAGCCGTTCTCTTCTGAAGCAGTTAGGGAATAGCAGCTCCTTGATGTGATTTTTAAAGGGGATGATGTTGGTTATGTTGTATGTTTTTGTTTTGATTTTATGACTATGTATGTTATGCTGTGAACCGCTTAGATTTAAGTGGGGTATAAGTGTTATAAATAAATAAATAAATAAATAAAGAGTATTGTAAAAGGAGCAATGGTCATTTTAAGTTTCCACTCTTCCTCACCATGAAAGCCATTTCAGTTTCTGTTTGTCACATAAGACCTTAATCTGTTTAAGTCTCAGTGATATATAATAGGACATCATCAGCATATGCAAAACATTTGTATTCCTGATTGCTCCATTTTATACCATGTATTGTCAAAGTTTGACAGACAGTAGCAAGAAGTGGTTCGAATGCAAGATTGAATAGCAGTGGGCAGCCTTGTCTTGTGCCTCTGTGTAATCTAAAGGAAGGCACCTGTGAGGGAGTGAAT
The DNA here is from genome assembly GCF_901765095.1 of Microcaecilia unicolor. Taxonomy (NCBI): domain Eukaryota; kingdom Metazoa; phylum Chordata; class Amphibia; order Gymnophiona; family Siphonopidae; genus Microcaecilia; species Microcaecilia unicolor. The sequence goes on along the minus strand of NC_044031.1, from coordinate 388,426,067 downwards.
GCTATAGGGAAGAGTACTCCCTCACTGTTGATATTGTTCAGCCACCTTGCAGTAGGTGGTTGTAGTCTACTGAGGCTGAACCTGAGTCAGAGGGGTGAGGCTCAGGCCAGGAGGGCGTTAAGTCCCCTGAGCCAGAACACTTCAGAGAGGCCCCAATATAGAGGCCTAGGAAAGAGGTTAAGAAGAGCCCTGGGAGAAGAGAAGCTAGGGTGGCTTCTCTTCTCCCAGGGCTCTTCTTAACCTCTTAATTACAAGCCACGGAGACCCTTACTCCAGGGTGGAGTAAGGGTCTCCATGGCTTGTAATTAAGCTACCTGACCTGATAGAAGGTAGTAGGCTAAGCTTTAAGCCTCATAAGAATGCTGTTCTTGGGGTCTGGCTGGTAGCATACGCGTGTGTGGATACTGTATAGAAACCTAGGAGAGACTTTGAGAGTGAAAAGCCTGAGTGAACAGGCCTGTTAATTCCCTTTTTTTTGTAGAAAATAAAGCCTTTGCCTTTTTGACAGTGCACTGTTTCCATCTGTATTTTGTGAGGACTCCATGCCTTGCAGTGGTTCATATTATTCACAGTGCCATAGAACCATTGATATATATTCTAGCAGAAGGTTGACTATATAATGCTTTCTAGTAAGTTTTGTATTTGAGACCTTTGCAATTAGGCAGGTGAAGACTGAGATATGTTCGTGAAGATTTGAACCCATTCCTGGCTGGAAGGTCGATTAGTTTGGTCATGTAACTTGGAGATTCTCTGTGGAGGATCTTGTGGATCAGTGTGTGGACTTTGAAGTTTATTCGTTCCTTGATGGGGAGCCAGTGGAGCTTTTCATGGAGAGGTGTTGCACTTTCGAACCGTGATTTGACAAAAATGAGTCTGGCTGCCGTGTTTTGGGCGGTTTGGAGTGTTTTTTAGGATTTGGGCATTACAACCAATGAAGATACTGTTGCAGTAGTCGGCATGGGTGAGTACTGTGGATTGTACCAGATTGCAGAACGTTTTTTGGGGGAGGAATGGTTTTACTCTTTTTAATACCCACATCTTGTTGAACATCTTCTTCGTCATGGCTTTTGCGTGAGTTTCTAGAGTTAGATGTTTGTCTAACGTTACTCCTAGGATTTTCAAGTTGTCGGATATTGGCATTGTAACATCAGGGGTGATTAGGGTGGATGGGAGTGGAGTGGAGTGTCTTGAACAGAGGATTAAGCATTAAGTTTTTTCTTTGTTCAGTTTCATTTTGAAGGCATTGGCCCAGGAGGCTAGGATGTTCATGCCAGTGATTACTTTAGCAGAAATTTCTGCAAGGTTAGATTGAAAAGGGATAAATATGGTGACGTCATCAGCATAGACGAAGGGGTTTAGGCCAGCTTTGGATAGGGATTTAGCCAAAGGAATCATCATAAGGTTGAAGAGGATTGGGGATAGAGGCGATCCTTGGGGGACTCCGCATTGTGAGGACCACGCAGATGATACCAATGATGTTGATTTGACTTGGTAGGTTCTAGTGGTGATGAAACCTTTTATCCATTTAATGATGTTTCCACCTATTCCTATTTTGTCCAGAAGTTTTGTAAGAATATCGTGGTCTACCATGTCAAATGCGCTGGATAGGTCAAATTGCAGAAGGAGTATGTTGTTGCCAAATGAAATCTCTTGTTTGAACTTGGATATTAGGGTGAGTAGTAATGTTTCAGTGCTGTGTGCAGGTCGAAAACCCGATTGTGACTCATGAAGTATAGAGAATTTTTGTATGTATTCGTTGAGTTGGGAGGTCACTCGATTTTCCATTAGTTTGGTTAGGAGAGGGATGGAGGCCACAGGTGATTCCTGCAGATCTAGGGTCCATTGCACAGCTAGTTGAATATAGTCTAACTCTTCTGTTGTATCTTGCAGGAATTTATGGTGAGAGGTTAAAGGAACTTTCAATTGCGCACCCAGTGAGTGTGCCTCAGCCAGTGTCTCTTGCACGTCCTCTGTTAGATCAGTCCAGTTTAAAGAGTGCACATAATAACGCATCTGGAAATATGCAAAATAGTCCTTTGATGGGATAGAAAATTCGTGTTGGAGTTCCAAAAGGACTTCATCGCTCCCTCTTCTGTAAGGACTTGTAATAAGTATCTTATTCCGTGTTGTTCCCAGGATGTAAAGACACCAGGGCCTGTGCCTGGTAGAAAGGCAGGATTATCCCTTATAGAGAGAAAAGGAGTAGCTGCCACTGAGAATCTGTGTCTACGGCACAGCCAACGACACACTTGCCTGCTGACCTTTAACACTGGATAATCTCTCAACATCCCAGGAGGCAGGAAATAGTTTGTATGAAGCACAGTGCTAAAGTGAATATTAGGCACAATCTGGGTTTCAAGGGCTGTGACAGAAACGTGGAGGTGTTACGAAACCAAGATGACGCATGCAACTGGCCACATTCAGGTTTCTGAGACTAAGTAATCCCATACCTCCCAAGGATCTTGGCTTCTGTAGCACCCCAATCGGTAATGAAGGCCCTTTGCCTCGCCATAGAAATTTTTGTACAGCCTGATTCAATATACCTTCACCTTTTTTTGTAAGACATACAGGCAACATCTGAAATATGTATAGCTATTTGGGTGCAATTAACATATTGAAAAGACGTATCCTTCCCCATAATGATACAGGAAGAGCTCCCCAGGTTTGCAATTTCCCCAATGTGTCCTCTATTTTAGGACATATGTTCAGTGCATATAAAGACGACAAATTAACAGGGATATTAACTCCTAGATACTTAAACTCAGGGGCCCAGGTGAATGGAAGTCACCCTTCTACTTCATCTGTACTGAGGGCAAAAGGGGGTATGTCACCAATTTTTGCAAGTTCAGTGTAAATCCCGAGTCTGCGCCAAAGTCAACTATGACTTCCAACAAGGAGCGCACTGATTCTACTGGTTGGGTTAATACTACCATGAGATCATCTGCATCTGCATAGGCTAAAGATTTTATTTGTTGGCTGAAAAGGGAAACTCCCAGTATTGTTTTAGACTCTTCTATAACATTTATTTATTTATTTGCTACATTTGTACCCCACATTTTCTCACCTATTTGCAGGCTCATGAATTAGAGGGTCTAGAACCAAGACAAATAATAAGGGTGACAGGGGGCATCCCTGACGCGTACCCCTAAAAATAGGAAAAGGGGGAGTATGCCCACCATTCACCATAAGTCTCGCCATTGGCTCATGATATAGCTTATGGACTGCCTGAACAAACCATCCATTTATTCCCACCTTCTCCAAAACTTTAAATAAGTGAGTCCAAATCAAAGGCTTTTTCCACGTCTATACTAAGAGCCAGAGCTGGAAGTCCCTTATTCCAACAGTAACACAACTCTTAACAGTAATTTCCTGACATTGACAACCGAGTGATGATCTTTTACAAACCCCACTTGGGCCTCTCCTACCAAATGAGGAAGATATTGTGCCAAACGATTAGCTAGTATCTTTGACAGAATCTTAATGTCAACATTAATTAACGAGATTGGGCAAAACGAATATGCCATATCTACTGCTTTCCCTGGTTTAGGGATGAGTGTAATTAAAGCTGTATTTTCATATCTAGGGAAGGCACCTGTGGACACTACTTCCATAAAGTAATTTAAAAAGGGTTTCTCGAGGGAAGTGCAGCATTTAATAAAATTCTCCAGAAAACCCATCTTCTCCAGGGGCAGTACATGTCTTTAAAGACTTTATTACCAACTGCAGCTCCCTGCCTGAAATAAGCCTGTTTAAATCCCGTCTGGTGGCAGGAGATAAAACAGGAAGTTGGGCCTTGCCTAAAAAAATCTGTGAAGATAAATTAAGGGGCACAGGTGCTGCATATAAAGCACGAAAGTGGGCAGTTAAAATTTCTGCGATTCTGTCAATATTAGAAGTATAGCCCCTCGTTGGATTCTTTAATGTTGGAATCACCCGGGAGCCTCCCCATGCTTTCACATGTACCAATAGTTTTATTACCATATTTATGAAATCCAAACTTCCTATACAGTAAACCGCATCGTATGTTCATGTATCAATGTATTAAGAGATGTCTGTAGAGATAGTAAAAGCTCCCTTGTTTGAGGTGATGCAAAAGTATTATATTGGCATTTCACCTTCTGCAACCACTTTTCTAGGTGCACTATACTAGATGCCAAAATCTTATTCCTACAACTCAAGTATCCAATAATGTCCCCCCGTAGCACAGCCTTAGGCGTGCACCAGAATAACGTAGATTGGGAATCACGTTGTGCATTATTGGACACAAAAGCTAACCATTTAGTCTGTAAATATTTTACAAACTCAGGGTTGCAGGCGGAATAGCTAGGGAAACGCTACCCTCTAGCAGAATTACCTGTCTGGGGTATCCCTATCTCCACCCAAATTAAAGCATGGTCCGAGATCTCTGTGGGTTCTATTTCTGCAGAATGAATTGCAGAAAACAATAAAGTCAAGACCAGAATATAGTCTAATCTGGCATGAGTATGGTGTGCCCGAGACATATGTGTAAAATCTTTCTGTAATGGGTGGAGAAGATGCCATGGATCCACAAGATTAACAGCTAAAACAAAATTATGTAATATTCGGTGTCTTTCAGGCCCCATATCTGAACTCAGTGAACCTCTAGAGTGGTCTAAGTCGGGATCCGTTCCTATATTCATATCAGCAGCCACCACAAGGTCAGTATGGTGATAAAGTAATAGCTTTTTCAGTAGATATGGGTAAAAATATTGTTCATAGGCAGTGGGAGCATACACTACCAGTAAGTTACATAAGTACATAAGTATTGTCATACTAGGACAGACCAAAGGTCCATCAAGCCCAGCAGTGGCCAATCCAGGTCAATAATACCTGGCAAGATCCCCCAAAAATACAAGACATTTTATGCTGCTTATCCCAGAAATGGTGGATTTTCCCCAATTTAATAATGGTCTATGGACGTTTCCTTTAGGAAGCCGTCCAAACCTTTTTTAAACTCTGCTAAGCTAACTGTCTTTACCACATTCTCTGGCAACGAATTCCATAGTTGAATTATACATTAAGTGAAGAAAACGTTTCTCCAATTAGTTTTAAATTTACTACTACTTTGTAGCTTCATCGCATGCCCCCTAGTCCTAGTATTTTTGGAAGGCATAAACAGACGCTTCACATCTACCCGTTCAACTCCATTCATTATTTTATAGACCTCTATCTTATCTCCCCTCAGCTGTCTTTTCTCCAAGCTGAAGAGCCCTAGCCGCTTTAGCCTTTCCTCATAGGGAAGTCGTCCCATCCCCTTTATCATTTTCGTCGCCCTTCTCTGCACCTTTTTTAATTCCACTATTGGGCTCATTTTCAAAAGATATAAAGACTGTTGTTGCCGAAAAGAAGGGTGACTGAGAAAAAGGGAGGAGAGACCCTCATGGAGAACTGGCTGCAGTGTAAACCGACTACCCAACCCGGAGGGAGGAGGACTCCATAGTTAATGCAGTGCCAAGAAGTGGGGGAAGGGAAAGGAACTGGACCCCAGTCCTCACCGGGGAAGCGCTGTCGTGAGACAGGGACTGACCTGCCTGAAGAAAGAGAGAGAGAGGCAGTTAGGGGGGTAACTGCCTGAATGGAGTTTGTTCTGAAAGGGGGAGCAGTTGCCAGTGAAAGAGAATAAGGGAATTTCTCCTGTATTAGCCATATCTTTAGTTCCAGCCATGTGGAGAGTGCAGAGACTGCCCTGGCAGTCCTAGCCTATGGTTATGATCTAGTTGGTGAAAATACATGATCAGTGAGAGGTTCACTATGGGCATAGCTCTAGGCTTTGTCCTGGAAACGCTGGCTCAAACCTCTGAGAAGCTTATGAACCGTCATGGATTCATGCTGGAAGAAAAGTTAAACCCTTCCTGTACTGTTGTGTACAAATCCTTTTGGTGGCAAAGCCTAATGAAAGCAGTGAGTGATGTGCTGGATAATGAACTTGCTGTTTGAACCGTTTTGAATTTATTCTGAACTCTGCCTGTGAGGTTTCCATGCCTTACTGTCAATATGTTATTACATATTGTGGCAGTGGTGGGATCCAAACCCATTCCTCTGAAAAGACTGGAGAGCAGAACAGAGGTCACTCGCATTAGGGAGCAGATGACCCTGAAGGAATCTTCCATGGATAGACAGCAGAGACAGGCAGATGACCTACTTCATGGGTTACAAGAGGCAAGAGAGAATGCATAGATGGCAAAGATGCAAGGGACTCAGCTGAGCTTAGTCACGTGACCAGCTCAAGCAGCATAACCTCCTCATGGAAGAGCTGCAGATGGAAAAGGGACAGCTCACGAGGAGCTACCAGTTGCTTATTGAGGAGAAAATAGAGTGTGAGAGAGATAAGAAGGAGTTTGCTCAGACTAAAGTGCCAGAAAGAAGAGATGGACCAAGTCTCTGAACAAGTAACTCTGCTGAACGCTTCTAATGAAACCCTTCAGAAGGAATGAAAGGGGGCAACTTTGTTAGTAGAAAAGTTGTCTGAGGAGAAGGCAGAAATGAATTACACACTTCAAGAATTGCAGGGATTGCTGAATCAGAGCATCCCAGCTGAGCAGGCTGAACAGATGAGAAAGCACTTGGATCCGGGAAGCAAAGGAGCAAGCCACGTGTGGCAGCAGCAGGACCAGGGTAAAGAGTTCCAATCCCAGATCTGCCAACCGACAGACCAGAACTAGCTCTATCAGATCCAAGTAGAAGCTACTCAAGCAAAATAGATTGGATGTGCATAGGAGGTCTATGTTTAGAGTAATGGGTCCCAAGCTTTGGAATGAGCTACCAGTTTTCTGTCAAAAGGTTACCTCTTTTTCTCACTTTAAGAAGGTGCTTAGTGCTATTTGAAGAAGCATATGGTAGTGTAGTCTAATGACCAGTATGTATATGAGGTCAGTATGGTTTTATGGTCTGGTTGTTAGCTTATGAATGAATCTGATATAGCCCTAGTTATTATAGTTAGTATTTTGTATGTGAGTAGGGAAATGGAATGGTTTGTTTTGTAATTCTGTATTATTATGTGTGTGTGGGAGGAAATGGAAATTATTTTTTTAATAATTTTTGTATTGTTTAATTATTGGGTATGCTTTTTGTAACCCGCCCAGAAGTTTGGATGGTGCAAGATATAAATCTGATAAATAAATAACTGGCCTAGAGCAATGCCAATGGAAGAGTATTGTAAGCTTCAGGGGCAGATGTCTAATCTCCTGCAGGAGAGTCAGGAGGAGCAAGCGATGGTCAGAGAGCTAGAGGGCAAGAACGCTGAACTTCAACAGCAGGCCCAAGAGATGCGCCTGTTGGAGGAGATATGAATAAGAGAGAGGCGAGAACACAATTCAGCTATGGAAAGAGAATAAAGTGTTGATGCAGAAAATTGCAGAGCTACAGTATCAGCTCAACACTAACCTCCCCTGTTTACTAAGCCGCACAGCAATGCCAATGCAGCCCATTCGAAGTGAATGGGCTATGTCGGCATTAGCACACCGCAGCCACTAGCACAGCTTAGTAAATGGGGTAAGTTTGTTGTGGTGCAGGAGCACCAGGAGAAATTATCAGAGCTGGTCACAGGGAGATGTGTACAGCAAGGCTAACTGGCAGGGGGAGAAATGCCACTGACCTAGTTAGAAGTATCCAGGAGAGATACTTTAAGGGAGTTGGAGAATCTGACTGCGCACCTTAGGAAAGAGTCTCCAACAGAAACTACTCTGATGAAATACAGGCACACACTGGAGGACAGACTGAAGGATGCTAGGAGAAAACGGGAGGAATTGGCTAGTTGGTTCAGTGGTTCCATGAAGGAACGAATTCTAGTTTTAGGAATCTGGCTTTGGCTGTCAGGTCTCTACTGGTTTTCAGAAATCTAGCAGCACAAAAATCAATAAAGCAGAACTTAACTTTGGCAGTCAGGTCTCTACTGAAAAGATCTCGAGAAGAGTAGAGACCTGACAGCCAAAGTTAAGTTCTGCTTTATTGATTTTTGTGCTGCTAGATTTCTGAAAAAACAGTAGAGACCTAGAATTTTTCAACAGTCATACAGGAGCGAGACTTCTTCATCATTTGCAAAAAAACCTCCTTAGTTGGTTAGAACAGCCTGTAAATCTTTATAACACAATCTGGCTTTGGCTGTCAGGTCTCTACTGTGCTTATGCCTGGGAATCATGGCTAACGTTAGGCACAATATATAATAGAGGGTTCTCATTAACAGGCTGTTCTAACCAACTAAGGAGGTTTTTTTTGCAAATGATGAAGAAGTCTTGCTCCTGTATGACTGTTGAAAAATTCTAGGCTTTTCCTCCTATAACGTCTTTGTTTGCGCAAGTTGTAAAAGAGAACCCTCTATTATATATTGTGCCTAACGTTAGCCATGATTCCCAGGCATAAGCACTATTCTATAAACCGCACCTAAAATAGTGCTTTTTTCTGAGCTGATTTGTTTGGTGCCCTATATATAATTCACTTAATGACCACCACCCCACCAACATTCCATGCTAATGTCCTCTCATGGATCAACCAGCAATTGTCACTAGGAATATTTCCCCAAAGCTTAGCTGAAATTATCATTACACCAATACCAAAAGAACTCAACAAACCTAGTCACTAACTACAGCCTGGTACCTTCCATTCCATTCTGTACTAAACTAATGGAAAGAATGGTAACCATACAGCTCACTCACCCTACAGACATCCCTAAACTGGAGCAACAGATGCAGGGTTCCCCAAGGCTCCCCACTATCTCCAATACTGTTTAATGTTTTCCTCTGATCCCTAAGCACTATGTTAGATAAAAGCGGCTTTCTCCGCTACATTTACACCAATGATCTCAGTATTAATCCCCATACAATCAATTCTCAAAATAGACATAACTAGGGTCCAACAATGCATCAACATACTAGAAAAATGGATGCATATTCACAGGCTGAAACTCAATATTGAAAAAACCAAAGTTTTATGCTTCAATAAAAAAGCAGACCAAATACCTAAGTCAATTACCGTTAACCAAGCAAAATGTAATCTCTCTCCTACCATTAGACTCCTAGGAGTTCAAATCAACAGCATTCTCTCCCTGGAAGCGCAAGTCAATTCCCTGACCAAAAAATGTTTATCTAATGAAAAAGCTCAGTACCATTTGGAAATACATTGAAATCAACCAATATGAATGACTGGCACATGCACTGATATTATCATTACTTGACTACTGCAATCTAATATACCTAGACTGCACAAAAACCTTACTCAAGACTTCAAACCATCCAAAACACAGCAATCAGATTAATCTTCAGGCTATGAAAATTCAATAGCATCTTCCCTTTCTACCTCAAACTACACTGGCTCCCCACTGAGGTGAGAGTAATTTTCAAGCTGGCCTGCTTCCTCTTTAAAACGCTGGAAGGACTGATCCCCAACTACCTACTTGCCCACTTCTGCTTTGCAACCTCGACCAGATCAAGGAGAAAAGAAGCCTCCAAATTCTTCACTTTCCCCTCATCTAAGGGTAACAAGAAACTAGCAATCTTTGACAAATCATTTACCATCTAAGCTGCCAGACTTTGGAAAGACATTGCTGGAATATGTTCCCTAACACAATCTTATGTCTTGTTCCAAAAAAAGATAAAAACTTATTTAAGAAATATGTATTGTAACTAGATTCCCACCAATCTCCAAAATAACAGCTGTAATAATCAGAACAATGTTCTGATTCTTTTGTACAAAAAGTTTTTAAATCGCTTAGAAAGATGTTAGCAGGATATAAACCCTAATGTAATGTAATTCACCCCTTTGTGACCGTTGGTGTGACAGGGTCCTATGGTTGCTGTGTTTACCTTGCCCTGCTTCTGGTGTGGGTGCAGAAGGTATAATGGCATGATTAGGATGGCTGTGTGGTTGTGGCCCTGGGGCTCTCTCGGGGATTTCAAGTGGTTGTGGAAAGCCTGGGTGCTCTACTGAGTGATAGCTCTTGACCTCTAGGCAAGGTGGCCTAGGTAGTGGAAACTGCTCAACCTGGTATGGTTGAGCTGAGGGGGAGGGTAGCCCTAGGAACACATTCTCACTGAGGTATTTTTTCTATCTTACAACAAGAGGTGCTAAACCTGCCATTTCAGAGGGGCAGAGCTCAGGCCAGGAGGTGGTTAAATGCCCTGGAGCAGAGTGGATCAAAGAGACTCCGAGGCAAGAGGTCTCCAGGAGCGAGGCCCCAATACAGAGGTCTTCAGGAGAGAGAGAGAGAGAGATCCCAAGAGCAGATCTCCTGGAGGGAGGTTCCAAGGGAAGGAACCCTCCTTAAAGTGTGGCTGGGCTACAGTACCTGTGGAGGAGAGTCCCAGGGGAGAGTGGCCCTAACTCAGAGGTTTGCACCCTGTAGAAGTCCAGAGAGTGCATGAAACTGAACTGAAGACTGCAAAAGGTAAAAGCTTATCTTTATTTACTGTGAAGACCCCAGGTCCTGAAAGTCCTAGCTGGAGCCAGGTCTTGACCTGTGGATGAGTAGTCGGAACCCTATTGAAGAAGCTAGAAATGTTTAGAAGGGAATAATTGTGATTTTTGCCAAAGAGAAAGTGAGAATGTGAGAAGAACAGACTGTCTTGCTTTAATTATTTTCCACCAATAAAGTTTACTTTTGAGTTTATACTGAACTCAGCCTGTGAGGTTTTCATGCCTGTCTGTCGATCACGATCACGTTATCACAGCTTCATAGATCACAGTGACTAAAATGCATTCTCCGAGGACAAGCAGGCTGCTTGTTCTCACTGATGGGTGACGTCCACGGCAGCCCCTCCAATCAGAATCTTCACTAGCAAAGTCCTTTGCTAGCCCTCGCGCGCACCGCGCATGCGCGGCCGTCTTCCCGCCCGAAACCGGCTCGAGCCGGCCAGTCTTCTTTCGTCCGCACTCGGTACGGCTGTGTTTTTCGCCGTGTCGAGCCCCGGAGAGTCGACCTCGCGCGTCCTTTGACCAATCGACGTGTTTTTTCTTCGGAAAATATTTGAATTCGTTCGGGAAGTGCTCCGCAAACCCCCTTGGGTTTCGTTTGCCCCTACCCGTATTTCCAGTCTTTGCCCCGGTAAGTTTTCTTTCGTCGTCGGGGTAGGCCTCTTTTCGGCCTCGGTCGAGATTTTTCTCCCTCAAAGTTTTGGTGCTCATTTTTGTCATTTCGGATTTTGATTTCGCTGGCGTGATTTTTCCGCCCATGACATCGAAGCCTTCCAGCGGCTTCAAGAAGTGCACCCAGTGCGCCCGGGTTATCTCGCTCACTGACAGGCACGCGTCGTGTCTTCAGTATCTGGGGGCCGAGCACCGCCCTCAGGCCTGTAGTCTGTGTTCCCTTTTGCAAAGGCAGACTCAGGTAGCGAGATTGGCCCAGTGGAACGTTTTGTTCTCGGGCTCTTCGTCGGCATCGACACCGGGGGTATCGTGTGCATCGACGTCTTCAGCGTCCAGAGCTTCATCCTCGGCTGCCAGTGCATCGAGTGCATCGAGGCATCGGCCCTCTGCATCGGCGCCGAGACATCGGATAGCTGCATCGACGTCGGTGGTACCGGGACCTCGTCTGCTGATGTCGTCGGACGGTGGTGCATCGTCAGGAGTGCAGGTGAGGGCTGTCCATTCCCCTGCTGGTGGCGGTGAGCCTTCGGGTGGGTCTCCCCCTACCCTGAGGGCTCCTGCGGTACAGCCCCCCCGAGACCGACCTCCTTCGGCCTCGGCCCCGAGGAAGCGACGGCTGGATTCTACGTCCTCCTCGTCGGTACCGGGAAGCTCCGGTGACATGCTTCGTTCCAAGAAATCGAAGAAGCATCGTCACCGGTCCCCTTCCCTTGTCGGTACCGAGAGCTCTGGGTCGCCGAGGGAGTCGGCACCCAGCAGGCATCGGCACCGAGAGGACCGCTCACCCTCTGTTCAGGAGGTGTCGATGCGCTCCACTCTGGACAGCCCGGAACAGCCTCCTCGCCCAGAACAGGTTCTGACGTCGACGCCTGCATCGACCTCCATGCCTTTCTCTGCAGCCGCTCTGAACGAGAGCCTCCGGGCCGTTCTCCCAGAGATTCTGGGAGAGCTGTTGCGCCCTACCCCTCCGGTACCGGTGGTGCTTGCGCCACCGGTACCGTCGAGCGTGGCGCCGGCTGGCCCATCGCCCGAGGTGAGGTCTCCGGCGTCGGTACCGCGTGCGGTGCCGGCTGCCGTCGCCTCCCAGGAAGGCTCCCCGACTACGTCGGCGGAGGGAGCTTCGCCGATGCGGGCGAGGGAGTCTACCTCTCGACGCCCCCATCGTGGACGTGGCTCCACGGAGTCGAGTCGGGCACGGTTACAGACACAGGTCCGTGAACTTGTGTCTGACACCGAGGGTGAGGCCTCGTAGGAGGAGGAAGAAGACCCCAGATATTTCTCTGACGAGGAGTCTGAGGGTCTTCCTTCCGATCCTACTCCCTCTCCCGAAAGGCAGCTTTCTCCTCCTGAGAGTCTGTCTTTCGCTTCCTTTGTCCGGGAGATGTCTACGGCCATCCCCTTCCCGGTGGTTGTGGAGGACGAGCCCAGGGCTGAAATGTTTGAGCTCCTGGACTATCCTTCTCCACCTAAGGAAGCGTCCACTGTTCCCTTGCATCATGTCCTGAAAAAGACATTGCTTGCGAACTGGACAAAACCATTAACTAATCCCCACATCCCCAAGAAGATCGAGTCCCAGTACCGGATCCATGGGGACCCAGATCTGATGCGCACTCAGTTGCCTCATGATTCTGGAGTTGTGGATCTGGCCCTAAAGAAGGCTACGAGTTCTAGGGAGCATGCTTCGGCGCCCCCGGGCAAGGACTCTAGAACCTTAGACTCCTTTGGGAGGAAGGCCTACCATTCTTCTATGCTCGTGGCCAAAATCCAGTCTTACCAGCTCTACACGAGCATACACATGCGGAACAATGTGCGGCAGTTGGCGGGCTTGGTTGATGCTCTCCCCCCTGAGCAAGCCAAGCCTTTTCAGGAGGTGGTCAGGCAGCTGAAGGCGTGCAGAAAATTCCTGGCCAGAGGGGTGTATGACACCTTTGATGTTGCGTCCAGGGCCGCTGCTCAAGGTGTAGTGATGCGCAGGCTCTCATGGCTGCGTGCCTCCGACCTGGAGAATAGACTCCAGCAGCGGATTGCGGACTCGCCTTGCCGTGCGGATAACATTTTTGGAGAAAAAGTCGAACAGGTGGTAGAGCAGCTCCACCAGCGGGACACCGCATTCGACAAGTTCTCCCGCCGGCAGCCTTCAGCTTCTACCTCTACAGGTAGAAGATTTTTTGGGGGAAGGAAGACTGTTCCCTACTCTTCTGGCAAGCCTAGGTACAATCCTCCTTCTCGACAGCCTGCGGCCCAGGCTAAGCCCCAGCGCGCTCGCTCTCGTCAGCAGCGTGCGACTCAGCAAGGCCCCTCGGCTCCCCAGCAAAAGCAAGGGGCGAGCTTTTGACTGGCTCCAGCAGAGCATAGCCGACATCCAAGTGTCAGTGCCGGGCGACCTGCCAGTCGGAGGGAGGTTGAAAGCTTTTCACCAAAGGTGGCCTCTCATAACCTCCGATCAGTGGGTTCTCCAAATAGTCCGGCAAGGATACACCCTCAATTTGGCCTCAAAACCTCCAAATTGTCCACCGGGAGCTCAGTCTTACAGCTTCCAGCACAAGCAGGTACTTGCAGAGGAACTCTCCGCCCTTCTCAGCGCCAATGCGGTCGAGCCCGTGCCATCCGGGCAAGAAGGGCTGGGATTCTATTCCAGGTACTTCCTTGTGGAAAAGAAAACAGGGGGGATGCGTCCCATCCTAGACCTAAGGGCCCTGAACAAATATCTGGTCAAAGAAAAGTTCAGGATGCTTTCCCTGGGCACCCTACTTCCCATGATTCAGGAAAACGATTGGCTATGCTCTCTGGACTTGAAGGATGCCTACACACACATCCCGATACTGCCAGCTCACAGACAGTATCTGCGATTTCAGCTGGGCACACGTCACTTCCAGTACTGTGTGCTACCCTTTGGGCTCGCCTCTGCGCCCAGGGTGTTCACAAAGTGCTTGGCTGTAGTAGCAGCAGCACTTCGCAGGCTGGGGGTGCACGTGTTCCCATATCTCGACGATTGGCTGGTGAAGAACACGTCCGAGGCAGGAGCCCTGCAGTCCATGCAGATGACTATTCGCCTCCTGGAGCTGCTGGGGTTTGTGATAAATTACCCAAAGTCCCACCTTCTCCCAGCGCAGAGACTCGAATTCATAGGAGCTCTACTGGATTCTCGGACGGCTCGCGCCTATCTCCCAGAGGCGAGAGCCAACAACTTGTTGTCCCTCGTCTCGCGGGTGCGAGCGTCCCAGCAGATCACAGCTCGGCAGATGTTGAGATTGCTGGGCCACATGGCCTCCACAGTTCATGTGACTCCCATGGCCCGCCTTCACATGAGATCTGCTCAATGGACCCTAGCTTCCCAGTGGTTTCAGGCTGCTGGGGATCTAGAAGACGTGATCCACCTGTCCACGAGTTTTCTCGAATCCCTGTATTGGTGGACGATTTGGTCCAATTGGACTCTGGGACGTCCTTTCCAAATTCCTCAGCCACAAAAAGTGCTGACCACGGATGCGTCTCTCCTGGGATGGGGAGCTCATGTCGATGGGCTTCACACCCAAGGAAGCTGGTCCCTCCAGAAACGCGATCTACAGATCAATCTTCTGGAGTTGCGAGCGATCTGGAACGCTCTGAAGGCTTTCAGAGATCGGCTGTCCCACCAAATTATCCAAATTCAGACAGACAACCAGGTTGCCATGTACTATGTCAACAAGCAGGGGGGCACCGGATCTCGCCCCCTGTGTCAGGAAGCCGTCAGCATGTGGCTCTGGGCTCGCCGTCAAGGCATGGTGCTACAAGCCACATATCTGGCAGGCGTAAACAACAGTCTGGCCGACAGACTGAGCAGGATTATGCAACCTCACGAGTGGTCGCTCAACTCCCGAGTGGTGCGCCAGATCTTCCAAGCGTGGGGCACCCCCTTGGTGGATCTCTTCGCATCTCGAGCAAACCACAAAGTCCCTCAGTTCTGTTCCAGGCTTCAGGCCCCCGGCAGACTGGCATCGGATGCCTTCCTCCTGGATTGGAGGGAGGGCCTGCTGTATGCTTATCCTCCCATTCCTCTGGTGGGGAAGACTTTGTTGAAACTCAAGCAAGACCGAGGCACCATGATTCTGATTGCTCCTTTTTGGCCGCATCAGATCTGGTTCCCTCTTCTTCTGGAGTTATCCTCCGAAGAACCGTGGAGATTGGAGTGTTTTCCGACCCTCATCACGCAGGACGAAGGGGCTCTTCTGCATCCCAGCCTCCGGTCCCTGGCTCTCATGGCCTGGATGTTGAGAGCGTAGACTTTGCCTCTTTGGGTCTGTCAGAGGGTGTCTCCCGCATCTTGCTTGCTTCCAGGAAAGATTCCACTAAGAGGAGTTACTTCTTTCTATGGAGGAGGTTTGCCGTCTGGTGTGACAGCAAGGCCCTAGATCCTCGCTCTTGTCCTACACAGACCCTGCTTGAATACCTTCTGCACTTGTCTGAGTCTGGTCTCAAGACCAACTCTGTAAGAGTTCACCTTAGTGCAATCAGTGCATACCATTACCATGTGGAAGGTAAGCCGATCTCAGGACAGCCTTTAGTTGTTCGCTTCATGAGAGGTTTGCTTTTGTCAAAGCCCCCTGTCAAGCCTCCTACAGTGTCATGGGATCTCAATGTCGTTCTCACCCAGCTGATGAAACCTCCTTTTGAGCCACTGAACTCCTGCCATCTGAAGTACTTGACCTGGAAGGTCATTTTCTTGGTGGCAGTTACTTCAGCTCGTAGAGTCAGTGAGCTTGAGGCCCTGGTAGCCCAGGCCCCTTACACCAAATTTCATCATAACAGAGTAGTCCTCCGCACTCACCCTAAGTTCTTGCCAAAGGTCGTGTCGGAGTTCCATCTGAACCAGTCAATTGTCTTGCCAACATTCTTTCCCCGTCCTCATTCCTGCCCTGCTGAACGTCAGCTGCACACATTGGACTGCAAGAGAGCATTGGCCTTCTATCTGGAGCGGACACAGCCCAACAGACAGTCCGCCCAATTGTTTGTTTCTTTTGATCCCAATAGGAGGGGAGTGGCTGTGGGGAAACGCACCATATCCAATTGGCTAGCAGATTGCATTTCCTTCACTTACGCCCAGGCGGGGCTGGCTCTTGAGGGTCATGTCACGGCTCATAATGTTAGAGCCATGGCTGCGTCGGTAGCCCACTTGAAGTCAGCCTCCATTGAAGAAATTTGCAAAGCTGCGACATGGTCATCTGTCCACACATTCACATCTCATTACTGCCTGCAGCAGGATACCCAACGCGACAGTCGGTTCGGGCAGTCAGTTCTTCAGAACCTGTTTGGGCTTTAGGATCCAACTCCACCCCCCGAGGGCCCTGTTTGTTCTGTTCCAGGCTGCACTCTCAGTTAGTTGGTAAATTTTTTAGGTCAATCTCAGTTATGTCCTCGCCGTTGCGAGGCCCAATTGACCATGGTTGTTGTTTTGAGTGAGCCTGGGGGCTAGGGATACCCCATCAGTGAGAACAAGCAGCCTGCTTGTCCTCGGAGAAAGCGAATGCTACATACCTGTAGAAGGTATTCTCCGAGGACAGCAGGCTGATTGTTCTTACAAACCCGCCTGCCTCCCCTTTGGAGTTGAGTCTTCCCTTGTATCTCTTTTGCTACATACGAGACTGGCCGGCTCGAGCCGGTTTCGGGCGGGAAGACGGCCGCGCATGCGCGGTGCGCGCGGGCGCGCGAGGGTTAGCAAAGGACTTTGCTAGTGAAGATTCCGATTGGAGGGGCTGCCGTGGACGTCACCCATCAGTGAGAACAATCAGCCTGCTGTCCTCGGAGAATACCTTCTACAGGTATGTAGCATTCGCTTTGTATGAGGAACAGGGAATTAGTTACAATCCCTCTGTGTATGTTTATGTTTGTGTATGTATCTGTTGTGTGTGTTGTCTTGGTGGGGGGTTCCTGAGGGTAGTATGCAGTTGCAGGAGTTACGATTTAGGGACTGGGGCAGTTGTGAGGTAGTTTGTGGTGGTAGAGTATTTGTGCGGGTAGATTTGGGGGAGGGTGCAGTTTTCAGGTTTGTGGAGAAGTTGTAGGGAGTAGTTTTTGAAAGTGATGATAGTTTGGGGACAGGACAGTTGGGGGAATAGTTTTTAGTGTTAAGCAGTTTGTAGGGTGGTGGGGCACTTACAAGGAATAGTTCTTTGGGGTGGGGCAGTTTGCGTGTTGGCAGTTATGAGGGTGGTGGGGCAGTTACAGGGAATAGTTCTTTGGGGTGGGGCAGTTTGCGTGATGGCAGTTATGAGTGTAACCAGGGTCTCGCACGTGCACTTGCTCCAGCCCCAGGCCACAAAGCAGATCTCAGTTCATTTTCACATTTAAGGCCAATCTCCTCTCATTCATCAGTTCCAGCACACATGCAGTCGAGATTGGGAGTAGGTCCATGGTCTGGACTAGCGATCCAGGGGTTTGAGAGGCTGTGCTTTATCCGCTAGAGCTGATCAGTTCTCTCTCTTCCACAAATCAGGCAGTATTCAAAAAGTGTCAATCGAATTCAAACTTTTTACTTAATCTTTTGCAATGGCAGACAACAATTGGCAAATTACCAGTTCAAAGTATTCCTTGTTGTTATCCACAGAGAGGAACTCCCTTTTCCACTTCTTCCTCGAATTATATTTGCAGGATAGTTAATGTTATATTTGCAGGTATTTATAGCTTCTCCTGTCTGTGCCTATCCTGTAGAGGCTGTACTCCTCTTCTTTGTACTGATTTACGTTTTCGGGCTCAGACCTCCCTCAATCTGACCCTCCTCCAGCAGTGACATCATCTTTGGTCCACCCTGGTTCTGGGACAAGCTCTCCATAGCTCTGGCCCCCTGCTCCCGGGCTGGGCCCTCTTCTACCCACCCATAGCACATTATCTCCCGGTTGCCACTTCAATAAGTGCTGCAACCTGTCTCGGGACTCCCTTCTCTTGCTTCCTCCTGGTCAATGGCAGAGGATATACAGGTAACTCCAGACCTGCAGGCAACCAATGACCTGTAGGCAACCAAAGACCCCCCCCCTAAAGGGCATAACTAACTTTATCTCCTCCCAAACTCCTCCTTCCCTTCACTCTTCAGTACCAGAGTGCTATTTCTCTGCATTTTATTTCAAAACTACTCCCAATGGGCTGGGCTTCCTCCCACCCAGGGACATTCCACCTTCCAGCCCTCTGGCAGGGACCTCCCTCCCCTCTGGGTTCTGGAAAAATACCCATTCCATGGGGTATTCATGAGGATAGGTTTTGGGGAATGGGGGGTGTGCAAGGTAATGGAGTAATTGCAGGGAGTTATGGGCAGTAGTTTTGGGAGTGGGCAGTTAGTATAGGTTAGTATTTGGGGGTGAGGTAGTTGCAGGGGTACTTTTCTGTCATAGAAGTAGTTGAAGGATGGTGGAGCATTTGTGGGCAGTAGTTTTGGAGGTAGTTTGGGGACATGGGAGGGCATTTTCACTGGATTAGTTTAGGGGAAGTTTGGGGGTGTGGGAAGGTAGAGAATGGAGATAGGTAGTTATAAGGGTGAAATTCTCTAACTCCTATGTTTACTGCATGTAGGATTCTGTGCTACAGAAGCTGGAACTCCCTCTAATAGAAATGCATTAGGCTTTTTTATTTGTTTTGGAGGGGGGCTTATCTCTTTGGAACCCCTAGTACTGATTTGGCCCATTTTTCATCTTTATGTGTCTTTTCACTGATCTTTGCCACATGCCAAATTATTTTGTCCCCAGACATACAGACATTCTTGACTCCATTTGTATTATTCTTTCCTACTTTCACTGAATAAAAAAATCGCAACTTCAAGACTTCAACAGGGACAGCTAGAAATGAAAGGAAATGTTCTTTTTGTCTCATGCAGTCAAATATATTCTGAAATAAGAAGACGGCTTGAGATGGCTTCCATTAATCAGGCAACTTCACCTATTGTCTTGTTTGAGGAAGTCCGGAGCGATCCCCTCATGGAGCAAGAGAAACTCAGAGAGGAGGCACGTCGGATTGTAACAGAAACTCCAGCTTGTATCCTGTTTTAAGAGAGAGCACGTTTCACAGGAAATTAGACTGAGATATATATTTGGGTGGGTTCCACTGGGCAACCTTTCAAGCGTGATGCTAGTATTTATTCACCAGAAATGTATTTGTAGTCAAAAGCTAGTTCAGAAAAGAGGCTGGTGCAATAAAATATCAAAAGTAAAAAGGAACAGTCAATAGGTATCCTTTCAGTTAATATGGAACTGGCAGCGGTCATTTTTTAAAACACTGACCGCTGCAGGCAGAATTAGGCCTCAGATTCAATACCAGGCCATGTCTGAGCACCGACATTGAATATTGAGGTCTGCCTAGACTGAAGATAGCTGCCTGGACTTATGCGGGTCCTGGACAATGTTCAGTCATAAATGCAGGCTATGCATCCTCTTGAACAGCACCGGAACCCCCTCCTAACCCCCACCCCGATCAGCATGTGAACCCCTCCTGACCCTGACCAGCATCAGACACCCTCCTAATTAACATTGGCACCACTCTTGCTCTGAGTCCTAGCAGGCCCCCCCACCCAGGCCTATCTATCATCCATGGGACAGGATTGAATCCCATTTGCTCCTGCCCTTCATGGTTCTTCTAAAAAAATGGCTGCTGCAACTTCTAGCAGTAGTTATTTTGGAGTTATACTACTTTTAGAGTTTGCAGTGGCCATTTTCTTAGAGGAATTGTGTAGGGCAGGAGTGAGTGAGGTTCACTTCTGAGGCTGAGGGCGGTAGAGGTGATCAGCTTCAGGCCACTGCTGGCAGCTGTGCAGGTACCAGCCGATATTCAGTGCTGGCACCCGCATAGTTAAATGACCAAAGTTAGAACTGCTATTTATGTGGTCTTGTTTGGTTGCCTAGCTTTGCAGGCACTAGCATTGAATATTCCCGGCACCCACACAGCTCCTGGCTCCTCTCCGACTACACATCTGGAACCCTTTTCTGCCCACTTTTGAAATGACCATTTTGTGCTGATATTCAGCGGCATGGCCCAGTTAAGTTCCACTGAATGTTAATGACTGGCCCACTGAGCACAATCTAAGTGGGCAGGAGCCTCTCCTGTCTACTTAAATCCCTTTGCTTAATAAACAAGCCAGTCCCTGTTCAAATGAAACATGCAATACCTGATGTGGCCTCATTTAGACAAACTGGCTGCATCAAGGGTTATACATATATAAATACTACAATAAAGCAAACAAATAAAAAACATAGGGGTCGATATTCAAAGCGATTTAACTGGGCAGGAGAGGCTCCTGGCCAGTTAAATCACATGTGTGCGGCCATCTACTGATCTTCAGCAGCACTTAACCGGTTAGTGCTGCTGAATATCACCACAGACCACTAATGTGAAAGCCAGCTACTTTGTGGGCAGCAGTGGAAACCGTGTTAGAAAAGAGATTGCAGAACATCTCTTAACAAGTTGGACACAGTTTTGGAGTGGCTAGATGAGCTGTGTTGAGATTTCAATAATGCTCAACTAGTAGATCTTTTGGAATCTTCAGTATAGCAATTGGATTCATCGGACCAACACCTCAATAAGTGGGTGGTCTTGCTTGAAGAGAAGATCAATAACCTTGAAAGTTGTTTGAGGCATGATGATCTTCGTCTTGTAAGTCTACCTGAATCTGGCTCTTGACTTCACTACAGTTGTAGAGTTGAGCCTGGCCTCTCTACATTGAAAGGGCACACCATATTGGCCCCAAATGAGCTGAGGGAGTGAGGCTTCGGGTGTGGTACTCTGCCTGTTAAACTTTCATTATAACCAGGAAAAATTGCAGGTGATTTGGACAGGCAAAGTTCTCACCTATGAAGGGCATAGAACTCTTTGCTTTCTGGTCTACCCCTCCTGTGTAGTGGTGCAAAGGAATTCAACCCTATTTGCACATGCTTATTTTTTTTTTTTTTTAATAAATTGAAAATTGTTTATTGTCTTAAAAATTGAACAGTGTAACATAAAAAGTGTAATCAGCAAACAATAAGAGGTAACTGAAATATGGATCAATTATAACATTAACTATACATTTGTTTACTTTTTTTTTTTTTTTTATAAAGTATTTTTATTAAGTGGAAAAAAATCTCAAATTACATACAAGAATTGCCAACTTTGTTCATTTGCTTCATATAGCGTTACAGATTCTTGATTGCTGCTGAATGCTCAACTAGCTGGATTCTCTATTCTAATACATTATACCACTACCGCTGCCCCCCCCCCCCCTCCCTTCCCTCCCCCTTCTGGGCTGGGCTGGGCTGGGCTGACCTCCATTTATATATTGTTCATATGGCTGCCACATTTTCAAAAAGAAGTCCATTTTACCCCTTCTCAATGCAGTTAGTTTTGACATCTGGTACAAGTATCCCACTTTGTGGAATACCATGCTCATGTCTGGCAGACTCGGCTGTTTCCAGGCTCTTGCTATTGCTATCTTTGCTGCCACCATATATTGCGTCGCCAGCTTATGAAGAATCATGTTAATCCCTGTGGGAGGAAAATGCAGTAGGCAGTGCTCTATCTTACATGGATATACCCATTGCAGTACCTTATTGACCTGGGCCATCACTTCTTTCCAAAATTTCTGCACCTTTGGGCACTCCCAGAATATGTGTATGAATGTGC
This sequence comes from Microcaecilia unicolor, assembly GCF_901765095.1. NCBI lineage: Eukaryota > Metazoa > Chordata > Amphibia > Gymnophiona > Siphonopidae > Microcaecilia > Microcaecilia unicolor. The sequence continues at coordinate 388,404,359 of NC_044031.1, read as the reverse complement.
CCTTTGCCCCACAGGCCCTCCAGCAGGCAGCAGACACTCCCCCATACATACGTTGCAGTCTATCCAGTGTATAGTACCACCAATAGTATATCTTAAACCCATTCTCCCTCGTGGATTGCGCTAAAGATGGTTTAAATAGTAGTCTATAACATTTTTCCCAGTGTTGTTGTGTGTATGATGATTGCAAAGTGTCCTCCCACCTGCTGGTATAGATTCTCTGAGGGTTCCCCCTCTGAATTAGGGCCTGGTAAATCCGTGTTACACTGCCTCTTCCCCCTCCTTTTCTTAATGCGCCTTCTAGCTTTGTTTCTTCTAATTCAAGCTCCTCTCTAGCGCATGTCCGTATATAATGCCTGACGCTACAGTAAAAGACTTGATCTCTAGGGGGTAGCCCATATTCCTCCTGTAGCCTACCAAAGCTAACCATTTCTCCCTTCTCCCACAGTTGACCCAGGGTATGCAACCCCGCCCTCGACCATTCCCAATATACTTTCTCTGTACCTCCCAGTTTAAACCCCGGCGCCTTTGATATAGATGTCTGGAGGTAATATTTTCTCTCCGGGAACCACTGTTTCCTGATTTGGTACCACGTGGTCAGTATATGTCTAATCCCCATTGGTAGTCTTCGTGTCACTTCCAAGAGCTCTCTACCAGGAAGCCACAGTGTATCTCCTAGTGCTTGTGTCCCCAACCACGCCCTCTCCCAGTGTAACCATTTCTTGCTCGCATACGGGTTCCAATCCGCTAAAATCCTTAATTGCGCTGCCTTATAATATAGTAGAAAATTTGGGACTCCAATCACCCCCCGGCTATGCGGCTGGAACATGGTTGCCCTTCGCACCCTCGGGGGGGCGTTTCCTCCAAATATATAAGAACAATTTACGGTGAAGTCGCTCAAAGAAACTACGTGGGATTGGGATGGGGAGTGCCATAAATAAATATAGCATTTTGGGGAGCAGCATCATTTTTTTTGCTTGGATTCTTCCCATCCAAGAGACATTTAGTCCTTCCCATCTATCTAGCTCTGCTAGCAATTCCGCCACCTTCTTTGGGAAATTTGCCTGGTAGAATTCTTCCACCCTCGGCGTCACCTGCACCCCTAAGTATCTAATGGATTTCGTTGCCCACACAAAAGGGAGGTCTGCCTTCATCCTAGCTGATTCCTATGGCGAGACTGTTAGATTCAATATTTCAGATTTACTAGTATTGATCTTAAAACCTGATAGTGTTCCAAAGTGTTCCATTACCTCTGTTACCCTCCTAATTGAGATTGCGGGTCTCGTCAGGGTGAGAAGCACATCATCAGCGAACAACATTAGTTTATGTTCTCTCAGCCCTTTTGTCACTCCCTGAATGTTGGAATCTCTCCTAACTGCGCATGCCAAGGGCTCCATAAAAAGGGCAAACAGCAAAGGCGAGACCGCACATCCCTGTCTGGTTCCTCTATGCAGTTCTATAGGCTTAGTGTATGACCCATTAATTTTTAGTGTGGCCAGTGGAGCTTGATAGAGTAGTCTAATCCATCTCAGGTAATCTCCCCCTATTCCCACCTCTCGCAACACTGCAAATAAGAAGTCCCATTCCACGCGATCAAACGCTTTCTCTGCGTCTATCGAGAGAAGCAGGGCCGGCTGCTCCTCCTCCCTCACCTGTTAAATTACATGGAGCAAACATCTAATATTATCAAAGGCTTGTCGTCCTGCAATAAATCCTGTTTGATCGCTATGGATGAGCTTGGGCAGTACTCTTTGCAGCCGTGTTGCGAATATTTTAGTGAATATTTTATAATCAACATTGAGTAGCGATATCAGCCTATAAGAGCCGCACTCCTGCGGATCTTTTGCAGGTTTCAAAATCAGGGTTATCGCTGCTAATCTCCACGATTGTGGAAGTTTCTGCTCTTGCTCTAATGCTTTAAAAAGTCTCCATAGTAGTGGTGCCAAGTATGCCCTATATTGCTTATAAAATCGAGCCGGGAACCCATCCGGGCCTGGCGCTTTTCCAAGGGGGAGTTCCTTAATAGGTCGCTCGACCTCCTCTAATGTGATAGGTTCTGATAGCATCTCCTGCTCTGGCTGTGTCAAGTGGGGTATATCTGCGCGGTTCAATATTAATCTTGCGCATTGCCCCTGCTACTATCCCATCCCCCAGTATCATATCTATCCTAGAATATGAGTTGTGTGAAGCTGAAAAGTAGGTGTAGTCTTTTTCTCGTGCATGTGTTGCTCACCATAGGTCCACCAACCCCCACCTAGCCATGAATTTTTCTAGGGCCAACCTATCCTTCTTTGCATATCCCGCTCCTCCCGTTGAGTTATCTAATGCAGGATTCACCGTGAGGTTGAAATCCCCCCCAATCACCACTAGCCCTTGTACATGTTTCTGTAGAACTCCTTCCAGTTCTGCCATGAAGTTCCCCTGTCCCTCATTTGGGGCATATATAGTGAGTTCTCCGAGGACAAGCAGGCTGCTTGTTCTCACTGATGGGTTGACGTCCTCGGCAGCCCCCTCCATCGGAAAGTTTACTAGCAAAGGCCTTTGCTAGTCCTCGCGCGCCCATGCGCACCGCGCATGCGCGGCCGTCTTCCCGCCCGAAACCGGCTCGAGCCGGCCAGTCTTCTTTCGTCCGCACTCGGTACGGTCGTGTTACGCCGTTCGTGCCCCAGAGAGTCGACCTCGCGCGTCCTTTTCGACGTGTTTTTGTCCTTTATTTCCTTAGAAAAAGTTCGGGAAGCGCTCCGGTAGTGTCCGGAAGACCCTTTTGGGTTTTCTGCCCTTCCCGTATTTCTCAGTTTTTGCCCCGTAAGTTTTCTTTCGTTGTCGGGGTAGGCCTCTTTTGGCCTCGGTCGAGATTTTTTCTCCCTCTAAATTTTGGTGCTTCAATTTTCGCCATTTCGGCTTTTGATTTCGCCGGCGTGATTTTTCCGCCCATGACATCGAAGCCTTCCAGCGGCTTCAAGAAGTGCACCCAGTGCGCCCGGGTAATCTCGCTCACTGATAGGCACTCTGCGTGTCTTCAGTGTCTAGGGGCCCAGCACCGCCCTCAGAACTGCAGTCTGTGTTCCCTGTTACAAAGGCGGACTCAGGTAGCGAGATTAGCCCAGTGGAACGTTTTGTTCTCGGGCTCCTCGTCGGCATCGGCACCGGAGGCATCGAGTGCATCGACGTCGTCAGCGTCCGGACCATCTTCCTTGGCTGCCGCTCCATCGACTGCATCGAGGCATCGGACCTCTGCATCGGCGCCGAGGCATCGGGCGACTGTATCGACGTCGGTGGTACCGAGACTTCGTCTGCTGATGTCGTCGGACGGAGGTGCATCGTCAGGAGTGCAGGTGAGGGCTGTCCATTCCCCTGCTGGTGGCGGTGAGCCTTCGGGTGGGTCTCCTCCTACCCTGAGGGCTCCTGCGGTACAGCCCCCCCGGGATCGACCCTCTTCGGTCTCGGCCCCGAGGAAGCGACGGATGGATTCTACGTCCTCCTCGTCGGTGCCGGGGAGCTCCGGTGACATGCTTCGGAAGAAGTCGAAGAAGCATCGACACCGGTCTCCTCCCCATGTCGGCACCGAGAGCTCTGGGTCGCCGAGGGATTTGGCACCCAGCAGGCATCGGCACCGAGAGGACCGCTCACCCTCTGTTCAGGAGGTGTCGATGCGCTCCACTCTGGACAGCCCGGAACAGCCTCCTCGCCCGGAACAGGTTCTGACGTCGACGCCTGCATCGACCTCTCAGCCTTTCTCTGCAGCCGCTCTAAACGAGAGCCTCCGGGCCGTTCTCCCAGAGATTCTGGGAGAGCTGTTGCGCCCTACCCCTCCGGTACCGGCGGTGCTTGCGCCTCCGGTACCGTCGAGCGTGGCGCCGGCTGGCCCATCGCCCAGGTTGAGGTCCCCGACGTCGGTACCGCGTGCGGTGCCGACAGCGGCCACCTCCCAGGAAGGCTCCCCGACTACGTCGGCGGAGGGAGCTTCGCCGATGTGGGCGAGGGAGTCTACCTCTCGACGCCCCCACCGTGGACGGGGTTCCACCGAGTCGAGCAGGGCGAGGTTGCAGACACAGGTTCGTGAACTTGTGTCTGACACCGAGGGTGAGGCCTCGTGGGAGGAAGAGGAGGACCCCAGATATTTCTCTGACGAGGAGTCTGAGGGTCTTCCTTCTGATCCCACTCCCTCTCCTGAGAGACAGCTTTCTCCTCCCGAGAGTCTGTCTTTTGCTTCCTTTGTCCGGGAGATGTCTACGGCCATCCCCTTCCCGGTGGTTGTGGAGGACGAGCCCAGGGCTGAAATGTTTGAGCTCCTGGACTATCCTTCTCCACCTAAGGAAGCGTCCACTGTTCCCTTGCACCATGTCCTGAAAAAGACATTGCTTGCGAACTGGACCAAGCCACTAAGTAATCCCCACATTCCCAAGAAGATTGAGTCCCAGTACCGGATCCATGGGGACCCAGAGCTGATGCGCACTCAGTTGCCTCATGACTCTGGAGTTGTGGATCTGGCCCTAAAGAAGGCTAAGAGTTCTAGGGAGCATGCTTCGGCGCCCCCGGGCAAAGACCCTAGAACCTTAGACACCTTTGGGAGGAAGGCCTACCATTCTTCTATGCTCGTGGCCAAGATCCAGTCTTACCAGCTCTACACGAGCATACACATGCGGAACAATGTGCGGCAGTTGGCGGGCTTGGTTGATGCTCTTCCCCCTGAGCAAGCCAAGCCTTTTCAGGAGGTGGTCAGGCAGCTGAAGGCGTGCAGAAAATTCCTGGCCAGAGGAGTTTATGACACTTTTGATGTTGCGTCCAGGGCCGCTGCTCAAGGTGTGGTGATGCGCAGGCTCTCATGGCTGCGTGCCGCCGACCTGGAGAATAGACTCCAGCAGCGGATTGCGGACTCGCCTTGCCGTGCGGACAACATTTTTGGAGAAAAAGTCGAGCAGGTGGTAGAGTCTCTCCACCAGCGGGATACCGCATTCGACAAGTTCTCCCGCCGGCAGCCTTCAGCCTCTACCTCTACAGGTAGACGATTTTTCGGGGGAAGGAAGACTGGTCCCTACTCTTCTGGTAAGCGTAGGTACAATCCTCCTTCCCGACAGCCTGCGGCCCAGGCTAAGCCCCAACGCGCTCGCTCTCGTCAGCAGCGTGCGCCTCAGCAAGGCCCCGCGGCTCCCCAGCAAAAGCAAGGGGCGAGCTTTTGACTGGCTCCAGCAGAGCATAGCCGACATCCAAGTGTCAGTGCCGGGCGACCTGCCGGTCGGGGGGAGGTTGAAAGCTTTTCACCAAAGGTGGCCTCTCATAACCTCCGATCAGTGGGTTCTCCAAATAGTCCGGCAGGGATACACCCTCAATTTGGCCTCAAAACCTCCAAATTGTCCACCGGGAGCTCAGTCTTACAGCTTCCAGCACAAGCAGGTACTTGCAGAGGAACTCTCCGCCCTTCTCAGCGCCAATGCGGTCGAGCCCGTGCCATCCGGGCAAGAAGGGCTGGGATTCTATTCCAGGTACTTCCTTGTGGAAAAGAAAACAGGGGGGATGCGTCCCATCCTAGACCTAAGGGCCCTGAACAAATATCTCGTAAAAGAAAAGTTCAGGATGCTTTCCCTGGGCACCCTTCTCCCCATGATTCAGCAAAACGATTGGCTATGCTCTCTGGACTTGAAGGATGCCTACACACACATCCCGATACTGCCAGCTCACAGACAGTATCTGCGATTTCAGTTGGGCACACGCCACTTCCAGTACTGTGTGCTACCCTTTGGGCTCGCCTCTGCGCCCAGGGTGTTCACAAAGTGCCTAGCTGTGGTAGCAGCGGCACTTCGCAGGCTGGGGGTGCACGTGTTCCCATATCTCGACGATTGGCTGGTGAAGAACACATCCGAGGCAGGAGCCCTGCAGTCCATGCAGATGACTATTCGCCTCCTGGAGCTACTGGGGTTTGTGATAAATTACCCAAAGTCCCATCTTCTCCCAGTACAGAAACTCGAATTCATAGGAGCCCTGCTGGATTCTCGGACAGCTCGCGCCTATCTTCCAGAGGCGAGAGCCAACAACTTGTTGTCCCTCGTCTCGCGGGTGCGTGCGTCCCAGCAGATCACAGCTCGGCAGATGTTGAGATTGCTGGGCCACATGGCCTCCACAGTTCATGTGACTCCCATGGCCCGCCTCCACATGAGATCTGCTCAATGGACCCTAGCCTCCCAGTGGTATCAGGCCGCTGGGGGTCTAGAGGACGTGATCCACCTGTCCACGAGTTTTATCAAATCCCTGTATTGGTGGACGATGTGCTCCAATTTGACTCTGGGACGTCCCTTCCAAATTCCTCAGCCACGAAAAGTGCTGACCACGGATGCGTCTCTCCTGGGATGGGGAGCTCATGTCGATGGGCTTCACACCCAAGGAAGTTGGTCCCTCCAAGAACGCGATCTACAGATCAATCTTCTGGAGTTGCGAGCGATCTGGAACGCTCTAAAGGCTTTCAGAGATCGGCTGTCCCACCAAATTATCCAAATTCAGACAGACAACCAGGTTGCCATGTACTATGTCAACAAGCAGGGGGGCACCGGATCTCGCCCCCTGTGTCAGGAAGCCGTCAGCATGTGGCTCTGGGCCCGTCGTCTTGGCATGGTGCTCCAAGCCACATATCTGGCAGGCGTAAACAACAGTCTGGCCGACAGACTGAGCCGGATTATGCAACCTCACGAGTGGTCGCTCAACTCCAGAGTGGTGCGCCAGATCTTCCAAGCGTGGGGCACCCCCTTGGTGGATCTCTTCACATCTCGAGTGAACCACAAAGTCCCTCAGTTCTGTTCCAGGCTTCAGGCCCCCGGCAGACTAGCATCGGATGCCTTCCTCCTGGATTGGGGGGAGGGCCTGCTGTAGGCTTATCCTCCCATCCCTCTGGTGGGGAGGACTTTGTTGAAACTCAAGCAAGACCGAGGCACCATGATTCTGATTGCTCCTTTTTGGCCGCGTCAGATCTGGTTCCCCCTTCTTCTGGAGTTATCCTCCGAAGAACCGTGGAGATTGGAGTGTTTTCCGACCCTCATCACGCAGGACGAGGGGGCGCTTCTGCATCCCAACCTCCAGTCTCTGGCTCTCACGGCCTGGATGTTGAGGGCGTAGACTTTGCCTCTTTGGGTCTGTCAGAGGGTGTCTCCCGCATCTTGCTTGCTTCCAGGAAAGACTCCACTAAGAGAAGTTACTTCTTCCATTGGAGGAGGTTTGCCGTCTGGTGTGACAGCAAGGCCCTAGATCCTCGCTCTTGTCCTACACAGACCCTGCTTGAATACCTTCTGCACTTGTCTGAGTCTGGTCTCAAGACCAACTCTGTAAGGGTTCACCTTAGTGCAATCAGTGCATACCATTACCGTGTGGAAGGTAAGCCGATCTTAGGACAGCCTTTAGTTGTTCGCTTCATGAGAGGTTTGCTTTTGTCAAAGCCCCCTGTCAAGCCTCCTACAGTGTCATGGGATCTCAATGTCGTTCTCACCCAGCTGATGAAACCTCCTTTTGAGCCACTGAATTCCTGCCATCTGAAGTACTTGACCTGGAAGGTCATTTTCTTGGTGGCAGTTACTTCAGCTCGTAGAGTCAGTGAGCTTCAGGCCCTGGTAGCCCAGGCCCCGTACACCAAATTTCATCATAACAGAGTAGTCCTCCGCACTCACCCTAGGTTCCTGCCAAAGGTTGTGTCGGAGTTCCATCTGAACCAGTCAATTGTCTTGCCAACATTTTTTCCCCGTCCTCATTCCTGCCCTGCTGAACGTCAGCTGCACACATTGGACTGCAAGAGAGCATTGGCCTTCTACCTGGAGCGGACACAGCCCACCAGACAGTCCGCCCAATTGTTTGTTTCTTTTGACCCCAATAGGAGGGGAGTGGCTGTGGGGAAACGCACCATATCCAATTGGCTAGCAGATTGCATTTCCTTCACTTACGCCCAGGCGGGGCTGGCTCTTGAGGGTCATGTCACGGCTCATAATGTTAGAGCCATGGCTGCGTCGGTAGCCCACTTGAAGTCAGCCTCCATTGAAGAAATTTGCAAAGCTGCGACGTGGTCATCTGTCCACACAATCACATCTCATTACTGTCTGCAGCAGGACACCCGACGCGACAGTCGGTTCAGGCAGTCAGTTCTTCAGAACCTGTTTGGGCTTTAGGATCCAACTCCACCCCCCGAGGGCCCTGTTTGTTCTGTTCCAGGCTGCACTCTCAGTTAGTTGGTAAATTTTTTGGGTCAATCTCTTTAATGTCCTCGCCGTTGCGAGGCCCAATTGACCATGGTTGTTGTTTTGAGTGAGCCTGGGGGCTAGGGATACCCCATCAGTGAGAACAAGCAGCCTGCTTGTCCTCGGAGAAAGCGAATGCTACATACAGTGGGGGAAATAAGTATTTGATCCCTTGCTGATTTTGTAAGTTTGCCCACTGACAAAGACATGAGCAGCCCATAATTGAAGGGTAGGTTATTGGTAACAGTGAGAGATAGCACATCACAAATTAAATCCGGAAAATCACATTGTGGAAAGTATATGAATTTATTTGCATTCTGCAGAGGGAAATAAGTATTTGATCCCCCACCAACCAGTAAGAGATCTGGCCCCTACAGACCAGGTAGATGCTCCAAATCAACTCGTTACCTGCATGACAGACAGCTGTCGGCAATGGTCACCTGTATGAAAGACACCTGTCCACAGACTCAGTGAATCAGTCAGACTCTAACCTCTACAAAATGGCCAAGAGCAAGGAGCTGTCTAAGGATGTCAGGGACAAGATCATACACCTGCACAAGGCTGGAATGGGCTACAAAACCATCAGTAAGACGCTGGGCGAGAAGGAGACAACTGTTGGTGCCATAGTAAGAAAATGGAAGAAGTACAAAATGACTGTCAATCGACAAAGATCTGGGGCTCCACGCAAAATCTCACCTCGTGGGGTATCCTTGATCATGAGGAAGGTTAGAAATCAGCCTACAACTACAAGGGGGGAACTTGTCAATGATCTCAAGGCAGCTGGGACCACTGTCACCACGAAAACCATTGGTAACACATTACGACATAACGGATTGCAATCCTGCAGTGCCCGCAAGGTCCCCCTGCTCCGGAAGGCACATGTGACGGCCCGTCTGAAGTTTGCCAGTGAACACCTGGATGATGCCGAGAGTGATTGGGAGAAGGTGCTGTGGTCAGATGAGACAAAAATTGAGCTCTTTGGCATGAACTCAACTCGCCGTGTTTGGAGGAAGAGAAATGCTGCCTATGACCCAAAGAACACCGTCCCCACTGTCAAGCATGGAGGTGGAAATGTTATGTTTTGGGGGTGTTTCTCTGCTAAGGGCACAGGACTACTTCACCGCATCAATGGGAGAATGGATGGGGCCATGTACCGTACAATTCTGAGTGACAACCTCCTTCCCTCCGCCAGGGCCTTAAAAATGGGTCGTGGCTGGGTCTTCCAGCACGACAATGACCCAAAACATACAGCCAAGGCAACAAAGGAGTGGCTCAGGAAGAAGCACATTAGGGTCATGGAGTGGCCTAGCCAGTCACCAGACCTTAATCCCATTGAAAACTTATGGAGGGAGCTGAAGCTGCGAGTTGCCAAGCGACAGCCCAGAACTCTTAATGATTTAGAGATGATCTGCAAAGAGGAGCGGACCAAAATTCCTCCTGACATGTGTGCAAACCTCATCATCAACTACAGAAGACGTCTGACCGCTGTGCTTGCCAACAAGGGTTTTGCCACCAAGTATTAGGTCTTGTTTGCCAGAGGGATCAAATACTTATTTCCCTCTGCAGAATGCAAATAAATTCATATACTTTCCACAATGTGATTTTCCGGATTTAATTTGTGATGTGCTATCTCTCACTGTTACCAATAACCTACCCTTCAATTATGGGCTGCTCATGTCTTTGTCAGTGGGCAAACTTACAAAATCAGCAAGGGATCAAATACTTATTTCCCCCACTGTACCTGTAGAAGGTATTCTCCGAGGACAGCAGGCTGATTGTTCTCACAAACCCGCCCGCCTCCCCTTTGGAGTTGAGTCTTCCCTTGAAGTGTATTGTCTTGCTACATACTGGACTGGCCGGCTCGAGCCGGTTTCGGGCGGGAAGACGGCCGCGCATGCGCGGTGCGCATGGGCGCGCGAGGACTAGCAAAGGCCTTTGCTAGTAAACTTTCCGATGGAGGGGGCTGCCGAGGACGTCAACCCATCAGTGAGAACAATCAGCCTGCTGTCCTCGGAGAATACCTTCTACAGGTATGTAGCATTCGCTAAAGGTGTATAGCTTATTATATAGGGATGCCACCACCAGTAGGTAGCGGCTATTCTTATCCGCTACACTTTTCATTATTTTCCATGGATTAGTATCAGAGAAGGCCATTAGTACCCCTCTCTTTTTCTGCGAGTTGATGCTCGCAGCATGAAACTGTACAGGGTATCTCCTGTGGTTCACTAATTTTTCATGTACTTTTCTCAAATGAGTCTCTTGGATCATAATTACATCTGCTTTCAACCTTATCATATCTTTAAACAGTTTCTTACGCTTTATAGGGGTTTTTAAACCTTTAACATTTAACGTGACACATTTAAACATTTAAACAACATCCAATTATTCCGCTTCCTCCTGGTCAGCCCCCACCAAACTTGTCTCCCTTTCTCCTGCAGCCCAAACCCCCCTCCCCCCTCATCCCTGATCCTGTGTCGACAAGCCCCATTACCACCATGAGGCATGTCTCTTGCAGAGGAAGTGTCGTCTCCATCTCTCCCTCAGCCTTTGCTGCTGAATCGTCTCTTATGTTCGCGAGTGTCCTACTGTATTCAGTGCGCTATTCTCCATGTATTTGTAAATCCAATCGGGTGCTTGTTCGTTCTCCTCATTTTCCATTACGCTCCACCAGTTGCTTTCCTGATTGCTGTCGTCTCAGGCGGCCTCTCCCCTGTGAAACTCTCTGCCATTTCGGCTTGCTGAGTGGTGGTCTAGTTAGGTGTTCCTTCTCGTGGGGCATCTCATCTTCCCCCTGCTGATTCAAATATTCCTGAGCTTCTGCTATCGAGGTCACTCGACGCTGTTTTCCTTCTTGCATAAATGTGAGGGCAAAGGGATACTGCCATTTATAGGGCACCCCTTCCTCTCTCAGCTTTGCTGTTAGTGGCCGCAGCTCGCTTCTTCTCTTCAAAGTTGCTGGAGATATATCCTGATATATTTCAATGGGGTAGGTCTCCCATGTTATCGGAGCGGCCTCTCTGGCTTTCTTCATTACCGCTTCTTTTTGCTGGAATTCTGAGAAGCAGGCAACTATATCCCTTGGCTGGTTTGTTTTCCTCATCCCCAGCACCCTGTGTGCTCTCTCCAGACGTATAGATACTGGAGCACATGGTACCGCTGAGGTAGACAACAGTTGGGCCGCTATCCCCTGCGTGACCAGCCCACAGTCGTTATATTCAGGGAGCTCTGGTACACCTCTGATTCGGATATTTGCGCGACAACTCCTGTTCTCAAGATCTTCGACTTTATCCAGAAGATATCTTGTCTCCGCTTTTTGATCTTTCATTTGCTGCTCCAGTACAGAAACAGACTCAGCACATTCCTCCATTCCTGCCTCCGTTTCTGCTACACGTGCTCCCAGTTCAGCTATTTCTGCCCTGAGATCCGTTCCCAGCTGTGCAAAGTCCTGGCGCATATCTGTTATGCCAGTTTTAATTTCTTCTATCCAGCCGCAGAGTTTGGCCCAAATTTCTGGAGTGGCCGCGTTTTCACCATCCATTAGCTCCCGCTGGAGAGGGTCAGTAGGCTTTTGGTTCGCTACTGTTGCATGGGCGCCATTTTCTTCCCCCTGCGTCTCTGCAGCTCTCTGGCGCTGCTGGTACGAGAACGCCGACAGATTTGGCTCTTTGGTCCGATTCGCTGCCATATCCAAGTAGGGCGCTTGCTATGTCCTCCGATTCCCGTTCCGGGTATCGAATGTTGCTGCTATTTGCGGCTTATTATTGCTTTTTACCGGCTGAATCGCGGGAGCTCCGATTTTATTCAGCCATTCGCTGACGTGACGTCACTTCCTCTACCTTTGCACATGCTTATTTGAAAGGGAAATCAAGTTTGCGCTGATCTTCCTGGCCCGCTTGCGAGTAGATCTGGAGGCTTAAGGCTTGTCCTATATGTCTTCAGCTTGCTAGTATAAAACAGGAGCGCAGCATACTTAAGCAGGAATTAGATGCAATTAAAGCAGCTTCTATCTCTGCACAGAATCATACCAATTTTTCATCATTGCCTCAAAGAATAAAACCTCCTAGGAATAGGTGGATCACAGTAAGCTCGGTTAAACTATAACGTGTGGCACAGAAGCATCCACTCGCACAATTGTTGCCCCTAGAGAATTCTTTTGCTCCATTGCAGCACTGTGATGCTCCAGAAAATAGAACTGAGGTGGAACAAAAAACAAGATGTCTCAAGAGAAAAGACACCCCGAAAGTAGGAATAGGTGGATCACAGTAAGCTCAGGTAGACTATGACGTGTGGCACAGAAGCATCCACCCTCATAATTGTTGCCCCTACAAAATTCTTTTGCTCCATTGCAGCACTGTGATGCTCCAGAAAATTGAACTGAGGTGGAACAAAAAGCAATGAAGGTGTCTCAAGAGAAAAGACCCCCCCAAAGCACTAATAAAGAATCTCATACCAGAAAACTGTTGTTGCTAGGGGATTCTGTTTTCAGAGGCATTAACTTTGGAACATAGTTCATGGGGCCCAACAAAGTGAAATGCCTTCTAGGCTCCTCATCCACCAAGAGTACCAGGCAAATACTGTCTGTAATCAGAGAAGAAATTAAGGAGTCTAACATTGATGTTGTTATTCACCTGGGAACAAATGACCTGGCCAGAAACACATCACTTGTAGCACAGAGAGCTTTTCAAGAGCTGGGGGAGGGGTTAAAACCTTTGGTACAAACAGGAGCTTTTTCTGATGTACTACCTACTTTTGGAATGGGAGAGAAAAGTTTACAAAATACTGACAATTTAAATATGTGACTCAAAACCTGGTGTCATCAAGAAGGTTTTAGGTACATAGGAGGATGGGGGCAATACATGGAAAAAAAGACTGTATTGTAACTATGAGCTGTATCTCAGTGTGACAGGAAAAAGAATCCTTGGTGAGACATTCAGACAATTTGTTTCTAGGCGTTTAAACTAGAAGGCGGGGTGGCATATGGAGGCAGGTCACTTCCAGTGATCACCCCCAGCTAAAGACAAGTGTGACAGTAGTAAAGAAAGCAATGAAAACAACACAAACAACAATTTTAGCAAATCACTTTGTTCTGTCCCCTGACAGCCTGACACTAGTTATAATGTGACCCTGAAATGTGTTAATGTCTTCACTGCTAGGATATGTGTGTGAGCAATGCATTGTGTGTAATGTAGTTCACAGACAACGCAACCCCACTTGCTTGTCTGTATAAGATCCGTTACTACTGGTTGTGATGCTGCTTAGATCACTCCTCTGTCTCAGCCAAGCTTGGCTTCTTTGTTTACGTGCCAGCACTTCCTGGCCATTCTTACTATCTCTGTCCCGAGAGGTCAGCCAGGTATGACCTTTTCCTCCAATCAGGGGCTGCCCCCTAGAGCCGCCCTTGCCACTTGAGGGCAGGCTTTGTCCCTATTGGCCTTTCTACTCTTTCTTCTCTGAGTCTGTATGAGCTTCTAGCTCCGCCCCCCCCCTGTCCATGAGGGGAGGACAGGATCCATTTTGCTCCAGGTCAAAGCAATGATCCTGTTGTAGCTCTGGAAAAGCACTAGTCTTTTCACCCCGAAAATACCTTCCTAGAAGAGGGTACTGCACTCCCAAACACCTAACTCCGAGCTGCCTCTACCTGTGGAACTACTTTTCTTATGTCTGCAATGAGCTGATCCCACTTAAGCTTCTACCTTCTCTCCACTGATACAGCTCATGAAACTACAGGGTTCCTTTGTGCTTATGAACATCTAACTGTGAGTAATCATCTATGTTATTCAATAAAGGAACTTCAGAAAAGAACAAGAGATTTAGGTGTGTTGATGTGCTAGGGGTTTATACTTCAAGATATTGAGACTTATAGCTAAATAACTGTTAAGAAACAGCTATACAAGTCTCGAGAGATTTGACACACTTCTTACCAACACATGAGGAAGTGAGACTAAACAAAAAAACTAAACAGAAGCTGTGACTGCTACTGAAACCTAGCTGGAAAATAATGACCACAAATGCACACAGTCTAAGAGGCAGATTTAGATAGTGTTGCTATCACAGAGACATGGTTCAGTGATGCCCATGAATGGGATGCAAACATACTAGGCTATAATCTGTTTAGGAAGGATAGAGATGGTCGTAAAGGTGGAGGAGCTCTGTATGTGAGAAACAGTATTACAGCGACTGAAATGCAGGGGGCCTGGGGAAAGGAAGAAGCAATTTGGATCACCTAGAAAACAGAAGATGGAACCTCTATCCACAGACCTCCAACACAAGCGGAGGAGCTAGATAAAGATCTGGTTACAGATATCCAAAAGTTGGGAAAGAAAGGCGAGGTGCTGTTGCTGGGAGATTTCAACCTGCTGGATGCAGATTGGAAAGTTCCATCTGCGTAATCAGAAAGAAGTATAGAGATCACAGATGCCTTTCAAAATGCTGTGCTCAAATGGTGACGGAACCCACGAGGGTAGGAATGACGCTGGATCTGGTACTCACAAATTGGGAAAGTGTGTCTAATGGACAAGTGGATGCCCCTCTGGCCAGTAGTGATCATCAAATGATTTGGTTTGATATAACAGCTAAATTGGAGAGCAGCCACTCGAATCTCAAAGTACTGAATTTCAAACATGCTGACTTCAGTAAAATGGGAGAGTACCTGAAGAAAGAGCCGATAGGCTGGGAAGAAATACAATAAGTGGAAAGGCAGTGGTCCAGGCTGAAAGGAGATATAAATACAGCTAAGAGTAGCTAAGAGTAGACATACTTGGTCAGACCAATGGTCCATCTAGCCTAGTATCCTGTTTCTAACAATGGCCAAGACAGGTCACAAGTATCTGGCAGAAACCCAAATTGTGCCAACACTCCATGCTACCATCCCAGGGCAAACAGTTGCTTCCCCATGTCTGTCTCAATAACAGACTATGGACCTTTCCTCTAGGAACTTGTCCAAACCTTTTTTAAACCCAGATATGCTAACCGCTGTTAATACATCCTCCGGCAAAGAGTTCCAGAGCTTACTTTCTTGAGTGTCCCCTAGTCTTTGTACTTTTTGGATGAGTAGAAAATCAATTTACTTCTACTCATTCTACACCACTCAGGGTTTTGTAGACCATTTCCCCTCATCTGTCTCTGTTCCAAGCTGAAGAGCCCTAACCTCTATAGTCTTTCTTCATATGAGAGGAGTTCCATCCCCTTTATCATTTTGGTTGCTCTTCTTTGATCCTTTTCTAATTCTGCTATATCTTTTTTGAGATACAGTGACCAGAACTGATCGCAGTATTCAAGGTGAGGTCACACCGTGGAGCAATACAGAGGCAGTATAGTATTTTCAGACTTATTCACCATCCCTTCCCTAATAATTCCTAGCATCTTGTTTGCTTTTTTGGCCGTTGCTACACACTGAGCAGAAGATTTCAGTGTATTATCTACAAGTGACACAAAGATTTTTTTTTCTTGAGTTCTGACCTCCAACGTGGACCCTAGCATCAGGTGATTATGATTCGGATTATTCTTTCCACTGTGCATCATCTTGCATTTGTCCACATTAAATTTCATCTGCCATTCCCCACATAATAGGGGGAGCAGGCCTCAGGGTATGCGCGTTTAGGGTGATCCATAGAGCTTACTTTACCCAAGTTCTACTGTATAGGTCGGGGGGGATTAGATCAGCTATTTGTTTGAAATGCAACAGGTTTGATAATACACTCTATCATGCGCTCTGGGACTGCGAATTAATACAGAGATATTGGAGGAAAGTAATTTCATTCCTTTCTTGCATAATGAACAGCAGAATTGAATTAAATCCGCTGCAGTTAATATTAGACTTACAAGGAACATACTGTAGACTTAATGCAGACAGGGTAATGCTATGTCGTAAACTGTGCATGGTGGCGAGAAAATGTATAATGCAGCATTGGACCTCGGCCAATCCTCTGACATTTTGGCATTGGCGCAATCAAGTGCATCAATTATTGGCATGGAAGGCGAGAGAAGCTAAAGGCTCTTGCAAATGAAAAGTTCGTTTTCTCAAAATTTGGGGGTGCTTTTTGGATGGAATGACCCAGAGAGGGAGAAGCCTTACTCTTAATACTTTGTAAAAACAAAAATGACAATTGTAGACGCACACTGTGTAAGCTATTGGCTTGAACAGGGGCGGGGGGAGGGGGTTTTGTGGAAGAGCAGGGGGAAAGGGGGAGGGACTGGGGACTTAGATCGGGGCAAAGATAAACTGTATTCTATTTAATAACTTTAATGTGGTAGCAATTACACCAACTTGAAGCATTACTAGAGATTGTTTTCATTTAGAATCCGAGGGTTGGGGGGGGAGTAAGAGAGCAGATAGGATGGGGAGGAAAATAAGTAAATTGTGGTGATAAATTGAATAGTATGCTCTTATGTTGTTCACTCGGTTGTGATGTTAGTAAGACTAAATATAATGGGCATATTGACTGTTTAATTCTGTTAAATTATCATCAATAAAAATGTTGAAACATAAATTTCATCTGCCATTTGGATGCTCAGTTTTCCAATTTTCTAAGGTCTTCCTGCAATATTTCACATATCCTTGAATAGTTTTGTGTCATCTGCAAATTTAATCACCTCACTTGTCATTTAGATTTCCATATCATTTATAAATATGTTTAATAGCACCTGTCCCAGTACTGATCCCTGCAGCACTCTGTTGTTCATTCTCCTCCATTGAGAGAAATGACCATTTAACCGTACCCTCTATTTTCTGTCCAGTAACCAAGGCCTAATCCACACCATAACATTGCCTCCTATCCCATGATTCTAATTTTTTCAGGAGTCACTCATGAGGAACTTTATCAAAAGCTTTCTGAAAATCTAGATACACTACATCAACTGGTTCACCTTTATCCACATATTTATTCATGCCTTCAAAGAAATGAAGCAAATTGGTGAGGCAAGACTTTCCTTGGCTGAACCCCTGCTGACTCTGTCCCATTAAACCATGTTTGTCAATGTGTTCTGTAATGTTATTCTTTATAATAGTTTCCATTATTTTGCCTGGCACATCAGGCTTACGGGTTTGTAATTTCTCGGATCACCTCTGGAGCCCTTTTTAAAAATCTGTGTCACAATGGCCACCCTCCAATCTTCAGGTACTACGGATGATTTTAACGACGGGTTATCTATTACTAACAGGAGATCAGCAATTTCATGTGAGAAGAATAAATAAAAGCAAGAGAAAAAGCAAAATGATATGATTTTCCAAACAAGTGGCTGAGAAAATAAAGGCAAAAGAGTTGGCGTTCATGGAATACAGAAAAACTCAAGAAGAGGAACACAAGAATACTGAATGAAACTGAAAGAAGCCAAGAGAGATATATGCCTGGTGAAAGCACATATAAAAGAACAAATGGCTAGAAATGTAAGGAGGGGAGACAAGAATTTTTTCAGGTATATTAGTGAAAGGAGGAAGACTAAAAATGGAATTGTGAGACTGAAAGATGCTGTGAACTGCTATGTGGTGAATGATGAGGAAAAAGCAAATCTGCTAAACAAATACTTCTATGTTCACAGAAGAAAATCCTGAAGAAGGACCATGATCGACTTGCAAAGGTATATATGAGAACGGAGTGGATATAGCATCATTTATGGAAGAAAATGTTTATGAAAACTTGAAAATGTAAAGGTGGACAAAGCCATGGGACCAGACGGGATCCATCCCGTGATATTGAGGGAGCTCAGAGAGGTTCTGGCGGGTCCTCTTAAAGATTTGTTTAATAAATCCTTGGAGACGGGGGAGGTCCCATGGAAGTGGAGAAGAGCGGATATGTGTCACGTTCCTCACCTGTTCGGCGCTCCTCCAGACTGGCTCGGGCCATGGGTTCCTCAGAAAGGGCTGAGGATCAGGCTTAGGAAGGTCTGTTTCAGTTTCTGTTTGACTCAGGGGAATCAGCCATGTTTCGGTTTCCTAGTCCGGCAGCCGTCATCTGGCTTGGAGCAAGGACAGCAGCCATCTTGGCTAGCTCAGGAGGGGGCAGCCATCTTGTATATGAGAACAGGAAGGAAGCCCATATTTGGGCGTTGTGCTACTCTGCTGATGGGGGCAACCATCTTGAATCAGCTGCACATGTTTGAGACTGATTCCTACACTATTTAAAGCCCTGCCTCCAGTCCTTTGTTGCTTTAGTCTCAATTGTGTTTGAGGTCCATGTTGGTGCTCCTTGTCTTCAGTTCCAGTACTCCAGACCTCGCTTGTTTGCTGCCTGCCTTGACCTTGGACTGTTTTTGACTACTCTTTGCCCTACGGATTTACCTGGCTTTTGGACTGTGTCTGTTTGCCTGCCTGTCTGGTCAGTGGTTGTGCAACCCCGCTGGTTTCAGAAGTCCTGGTGGCTGCCCGAACCTGGGGTCTCAACTCCCAGGGAACGGCGGTCGCTTCCCAGGTGAAGCTAGGGGTTGTCTAGCTGCCTGACCGAGTGCGGTGTCACTCCATCCTAGCCGTGCTCAGACGGGGCACAAGGGCTCACATTTCTCCAGTCATAACAATATGGTTCCTCTTCACAAAAGTGGTGACGGAAAAGAAGCTGGAAACTACAGGCCGGTAAGCCTCACTTTGGTTATTGGAAAAGTAATTGAAGAGATGCTGAAGGAAAGGATAATGAATTTTCTGGAATCCAGTAGGTTACAAGATTCGAGACAGCATGGCTTTACCAATGGTAAATTGTGCCAATCAAATTTGATTGAATTCTTTCACTGGGTGACCAGGGAATTGGATCAAGGACATGTGCTAGATATAATCTTAGATGTCAGCAAAGCCTTTGACATGGTTCCTCATAGGAGGCTCTTGAATAAACTTGACAAGCTGAAGTTAGGACCAAAAAGTGGTGAACTGGTTGACAGACAGATGCCAGAGGGTGGTGGTAATGGAATTCACTCAGAGGAAGGAAAGGTGAGTAGTGGAGTGCCTCAAGGATAGGTGCTGGGGCTGAGTCTGTTCAATATATTTGTGAGCAACATTGCCAAAGGGTTAGAAGGTAAGGCTTGCCTTTTTGCGGATGATACCAAGATTTGTAACAGAGTGGACACCCCAGAGGGAGTGGGAAATATATAAAAAAGGATCTGCAAAAGTTAGAACGGTCTATTTGTCAATTAAAATTCAGTGCAAAGAAGTGAGGAGTGATGCACTTAGGGAATAGAAACCCAAGGGAGATATATGTGCTAGGCAGTGAGAGTATGGTATGCACAGACAGGAAGAGAGGCCTTGGGGTGATAGTATCTGAAGGCAACGAAACAATGTTAGAGGGTGGTGACCGTAGCCAGAAGGATGCTAAGCTGTGTAGAGAGAGGCATAACCAACAGAAGAAATGTGTTGATGCACCTGTACAAGGTGTTGGTGAGGCCCCACTTGGAGCATTGTGTTCAGTTTTGGAGGCCATATCTTGGTAAAGATGTAAGAAGACTTGAAGCAGTCCAGAGGAAGATGACAAAAATGATATGGGGCTTGTTCTAAAAGACGTATGAAAAGAGACTGAAATACCTGAATATGGGACGTTTAAATACTTGAAAGGTATTAATATAGAAACAAATATTTTCCAGAGAAGGGAAAATGGTAAAACTAGAGGACATGAATTGAGGTTGTGGGGTGGTAGACTTAGGAGTAATGTCAGAAAATTCTTTTTCACAGAGAGGGTGGTTGATGTCTGAGGCAGGTGGTGGAGAAAAAAAATGGTGGTGGAATTGAAAAAGGTATGGGATCAACAGAGGATCTCTAGTTAGAAAATGAACGGTGTAAAAATGTCAAATGGTGCTTAGATGGCAACTCAGGCTGTAAAAACTAAGGCCAGTGCTGGGATGACTAGTACAGTCTATGTCCCACATATAGTAATCCAGTTTAGGGTAGGCTGGAGAGGGCTTCGACAGACTCCAGTAATTTGGAATGCAAGGACAGTGCTGGACAGAAATTTATGGTCTGTGTCCCGCAAATGACATGATAGATTTGGGTAGGTTGGAATGGGCTTTGATGGCAACTCCAGTAGTTGAAACATAAGGACAGAGCTGGGTGGACTTCTATGGTCTATGTCCCAGAAACACGAAAGAAAGACCTATGTCCCAGAAAGACCATGATTAGGTATATAATCTCACATTCATTGTTGATTTAATCTTGAATGGATATTGAATGTGACTGCTGGGCAGACTGGATGGACTTTTGAGGTCTTTATCTGCCATCACTTTCTATATTACTATGTTAGTATGTAAAAATGAGCATCATGATTGGGAGCATAAATATTGCACAACTCCAGTTCTTGCCTGTCAAGAAAGAATTTACAAATAACAAATTGCCCCTCTGTGACTTCCTGTACTTACTGTATCTGTGTGACCTTACCCTTCCACAACAGATTGCCACTCCCCGTTTTTTCTCCTAGCTTGGATTGCAACACAAGTCCCCAAGATTTCAATTTCTCATGTTCCGACATCAAGAGATGTATCTCCTGCAGAAAGGCCACATTTACCCGGTGTCTCTGTAGAGTCTGAAGGTTGACTATCTCTGGTTTACATGCCCTTGGTAGACTATAATGCTGATTTTTGGGAGTGCCAATATTGAATATTGCATAGAGCTTATTTTAACCAAGCAAGAGCAATTAAAACCAACCTAGTTGGATCCCCTATGTGTGGGAAATGTGGGGATAAGGAAGGCACATTATTTTATGCCTTTTAGACTTGTCCTAAAATTCAGAATTTTTGGAATGCGATTAATAGTTATCTGAACTGTTTGGAGTTGCATATTCGGTCTAAGTTTGAGATAGTGGTGCTAGACTGTGGGGGAGATTCAGGAGTGAGCGATAAGGGCCATAAGTTACTTGTTTGAAAGGTGACTCGTGGGGAGAAAGTATATTCTCCAACAATGGGTACACACAGCCCCTCATTTTGGCAATAGCAGAAGCGAATCTTACTTTTAAATGTAGACCTTTAAAAAAAACTTTTTTTTTTAAGCCATTTGGACTACATATATTCAATCCTTGTCTCTGAGAGTAAGGAGTTTAATCTTGAATAGACTGCATTTATAACATTTGGTTTCGGTTCGTTGACATGGTGGGTTTGGGTTACATCCTTTTAGGTTGGGAGTATTACTGTGCTTAGGTGAGTCTGGGTGGAGGGGGGAGGAGTTATAATAAATGAAGGGCTTAAGTCAAGGGTGGGGAGGCTATAAAAAACAACGCCTTTCACTTCAGTTTTGGTTAAGCTCTTATGAACTTTGAGCCCTGCTGGTTACTTGCATGATATATGTATGATCTCCATTCTATTCATATTATGTCTGGGATAATGCTATAAAAAGTTTCATGTTGTATGTATCTTGTATTAATAATAAGATTTTAACTAATGTCGCACCAAAAATTCCTCTTTATGCTGTGAAAATCATGTTTAAAAACAAGTTATATTGTCAACATATTTCAAATTTATAGCAAATGTCTTCTTATGGGATCATTTAAGCATCTAAATTGCTCAATGGGGGTAATTTTATAACTGGATGCCTGGTAGCCTATTCTATAAAGGAACATAAGTGCCTACTTTTCTTTATAGAATTCTAGCATAACCTGGTATATACACGCTTTGGACTAGATTCTATATATCATGCCTAAAAAATTGCCGCTGAAATGAAATTCACCTGTGTATTCTATAAAGTAACACCTTAATTTAGGCGTACTTTATAGAATAAGCCTAAATTTCCATGCGGTGAATAAAGTACATTGAGCACTGCGCCGCACAACTAAATTTAGTTGCGGGCATTTACGCCTAAATTATGTGCAGACCAGGGGTGTTCTATAACTCACAGATTTTAGAAACATCCATGACCTGTTCATTCCACACCCATGGCCACACCCCATTTTCAACTGCGCGACTTAGGATTTATGCGCATCACGCTTAGACAGGTCTATGCACAAATTCTAATTAATGCCAGTTAGTGCTGAAAATTGGAGTGGAGTAGCCTAGTGATTAGAGCATCAGGCTTGACAACCAGGGGTACCCCGTTCAAGTCCCTTCTGCTCCTTGTGATCTTAGGCAGGCCATTTAACCCTCCATTGCCTCGGGTACAAAATTAGATTGTAATCCTTCCAGGGACAGGGAAATGTGCTGGTAGTAGGATGTACAAAATTCCCTATGCAAATTTTGCTAGCTGTGGCCAGCATGTTTGCTTGTTTTTCCAAAAAATAAATATATTGTTGTCTGCATCAAACATAAATAACAGTCCAATTCATTAACAGGCTTCAAAGTAGAAAGTGATACAGGGACAAAATTTTGTCCCCGTCTTCATGGGCTGTGTCCCCATCCCTGTGGAATCTCTCCCCATCACAACGGGATCTGTCCCCGCCCTGTTCCCTCGGGCTCTGTCCTCATCCCCGTGTCATTCTCTAGTCTGAGCCCTGCTGATGGTTACACTACTGTACATGTGTAAATGCCAAAAGTTCACGTAAGTGCTATTTTGCCAATACTACTACTACTACTATTTAACATTTCTAAAGCGCTACCAGGGTTGCGCAGCGCTGTACAATTAACAAAGAAGGACAGTCCCTGCTCAAAGGAGCTTACAATCTAAAGGACAAAAAGTGTAGTCAATCAAGATTGGGGCAGTCTAGATTTCCTGGATAGAGGTACAATGGTTAGGTGCCGAAAGCGACATTGAAGAGGTGGGCTGTGAGCAAGGATTTGAAGATGAGTAGGGAGGGGGCTTGGCATATGGGCTCAGGGAGTTTATTCCAAGCATAGGGTGAGGTGAGGCAGAAAGGGCAGAGTCTGGAGTAGGCGGTGGTGGTGGTGGAGGAGGGATTTGTCCTGTGAGTGGAGGTTACAGGTAGGAGCGTAAGGGGAGATGAGGGTAGAGAGGTAGTGAGGGGCTGCAGATTGAGTGCATTTGTAGGTTAGTAGGAGAAGCTTGAACTGTATGCGGTACCTGATCGGAAGCCAGTGAAGTGACTTGAGGAGAGGGGTGATATGAGCATATCGGTCTAGGCGGAAGATAAGACGCGCAGCAGAGTTCTGAACGGATTGAAGGGGGGATAGATGGTTAAGTGGGAGGCCAGTGAGGAGTAGGTTGCAGTAGTCAAGGCGGGAGGTAATGAGAGTGGATGAGAGTTCGGGTGGTGTGCTCAGAAAGGAAAGGGCGAATTTTGCTGATGTTATAGAGAAAGAAGCGACAGGTCTTGGCTGTCTGTTAGATATGGGCTGAGAGGGAGGAGTCGAGGATGACTCCGAGGTTGCGGGCAGATGAGACGGGGAGGATGAGGGTGTTATCGACTGAAATAGAGAGTGGAGGGAGAGGGGAAGTGGGTTTTGGTGGAAAGACAATGAGCTTGGTCTTGGCCATGTTCAGTTTCAGGTGGCAGTTGGACATCCAGGCAGCAATGTCGGATAAGCAGGCCGATACCTGCTTATCTATATAAGTTAAGCAGGTATTGGTGTCACAGGATTCTTCAGTTGTGCTGGGCTGGTCCAGAAGGACTCTAAGGAAGCTGCTGTTTTGTAACATATATGCACCCAATATTTATAGTCACAGATTTTTTTTTCCCAATTGGTAGGCCACACACACACACATACACGAGATATTCCACTTGGTGAGCACATCCCTTTGGCTATCTATGTACAGAATGCATTTTTTTTTACTTCATTACTAGGATGCAGCGTATTCATTACATAAATGTGCTTTGGAGACTGTTGTATGACAATTTTTCCTCCATAAGAGTCGCACACTGACATGTTGCATGGATTGCAATACATCATAGCAAATTCACGTCCATTTTGTAGCATGTACAATGAACACCTATTTTAAGAAAACACATTCAAAACAAGTGGCATCACTTGGAGCTCTGCATGTGTAAATACATGCAAGCAACTGATTTTGCAACCTACATATTGTGAGGAACCCATGAGGATGCTGTAGGTCTCTTATGATTTTCCTCAGTCATAAGAGACCTACAGCCCTTACTCCAGGAGGATGAATTACTGAAAGAGATATTCCCATCCCCACCAGTGCTGGCCTTCCAACAGCCACCAAACTTAAAACACAAGCTGATCAGAAGTAAACTCCCAACACAGACTGAAAAAGAAAAGGGCACGTTTCCCTGTAACACATACAGCTGCAAGCTATGCCAAAACATTTCACAAGACCCCACAGTCATTCACAAGGGAAAAATATTCCAACATAAAGGACTATTTTACATGCTCATCTTCCAATGTGGTATATATCATTCAGTGTAAAAAATGTAACGAAGGATGCTATATTGGAGAAACAGGCCAGATGCTTAAGACAAGATTCAATCTGCACAGAAATCACATGAAAATAGCCGGTGCCAGTCAAGCCCCCACCCCTGTGGGCCAACACTTTACAAGACCAGAACAGTGCACCAGTGATTTCACAGTAAGAATACTGAAAGGTAATTTTAAAACAATACAGGAACGTAAGACCTTTGAAATATTAGATTGTAAGCTCTTTGAGCAGGGACTGTCTTTCTTCTATGTTTGTGCAGCGCTGCGTATGCCTTGTAGCGCCTATAGAAATGCTAAATAGTAGTAGTAGAAATAAGAATGATTGAATATTTTAACACCCAACAGACAGGACTTACTTGCTTTCTCTACCTCACCACCTCTCCCTCCACTAGTCCGTTCCCCTCTCTCTCCTTCCCCTCATTCCCTTTCCTCCTTTCCTGAAGTTACTATTGAGGAAACTACACTTCTCCTTTCTTCCTCAAAATGTACCACCTGTTCCTCTGATCCCATTCCCACCCACCTTCTTAATGCCATCTCTCCTGCTCTTATTCCTTTTATCTGTCACATTCTCAACCTCTCACTTTTCACTGCGACTGTCCCTGCTGCCTTTAAACATGCTGTGGTCACACCTCTCCTTAAGAAGCCTTCACTCGACCTTCACTTGTCCCTCTAATTACCGACCCATCTCCCTCCTTCCTTTTCTCTCCAAATTACTTGAGCATGCTGTTCACTGCCGCTGCCTTGATTTTCTCTCCTCACATGCTATTCTTGACCCACTACAATCTGGTTTTCGCCCTCTCCAATCAACCGAAACTGCGCTTACTAAAGTCTCCAATGACCTATTACTGGCTAAATCCAGAGGTCAATATTCTATCCTCATTCTTCTTGATCTTTCCGCTGCTTTTGACACTGTCGATCACAGCATACTTCTCGATACCCTGTCCTCACTTGGATTCCCGGGCTCTGTCCTTTCTTGGTTCTTTTCCTAACTCTCCCTCCGCACCTTTAGTGTTCACTCTGGTGGATCCTCTTCTACTTCTATCCCTCTGCCTGTCGGCGTACCTCAGGGTTCTGTTCTTGGTCCCCTCCTCTTTTCTATCTACACTTTTTCCCTTGGTTCATTAATCTCATCCCATGGCTTTTCCTACCATCTCTATGCTGATGACTCCCAAATCTACCTTTCTACCCCTGATATCTCACCTTGCATCCAAACCAAAGTTTCAGCGTGCTTGTCTGACATTGCTGTCTGGATGTCTCAACGCCACCTGAAATTAAATATGACCAAAACCAAGCTTCTCATTTCCCCGCTCCCCCCGTTTTCTATTTCTGTTGATGGCTCTCTCATTCTCCCTGTCTCCTCAGCTCGAAACCTTGGTCATCTTTGACTCTTCTCTCTCCTTCTCTGCTCATATCCAGCAGATTGCCAAGACCTGTCGTTTCTTTCTTTACAACATCTGTAAAATCCGCCCCTTTCTTTCTGAGCACTCTACCAAAACCTTCATCCACACCCTTGTCACCTCTCGTTTAGACCACTGCAATCTGCTTCTTGCTGGCCTCCCACTTAGTCACCTCTCCCCTCTCCAGTCGGTTCAAAACTCTGCTGCCTGTCTCGTCTTCCACCAGGGTCGCTTTACTCATACTACCCCTCTCCTCAAGACCCTTCACTGGCTCCCTATCCGTTTTCGCATCCTGTTCAAACTTCTTCTACTAACCTATAAATGTACTCACTCTGCTGCTCCCCAGTATCTCTCCACACTCGTCCTTCCCTACACCCCTTCCCGTGCACTCCGCTCCATGGATAAATCCTTCTTATCTGTTCCCTTCTCCACTACTGCCAACTCCAGACTTCGCGCCTTCTGTCTTGCTGCACCCTACGCCTGTAATAAACTTCCTGAGCCCCTACGTCTTGCCCCATCCTTGGCCACCTTTAAATCTAGACTGAAAGCCCACCTCTTTAACATTGCTTTTGACTCGTAGCCACTCGCCTCCACCTACCCTCCTCTCTTCCTTCCCATTCACATTAATTTGATTTGATTTGCTTACTTTATTTTTTTTTGTCTATTAGATTGTAAGCTCTTTGAGCAGGGACTGTCTTTCTTCTATGTTTGTGCAGCGCTGCGTACGCCTTGTAGCGCTATAGAAATGCTAAATAGTAGTAGTAGTAGACTTAACAAGGATCTGGGTTTTCTAACCCATTATAAACCATAAAGTTGTATTTCTCTGTTTATTACCCTCCTCTCACCTACCAACACCCATCCTGTTAGAATATCAATGAAATGCTTTGATGTCCCCATGCATACCCCCACCCTCCCACTCTGTCAGACTGTCAAAGTAATGCTTTGATGTTTCTCTTATATATACTATCTGCTACCACATTTGCTTATTTCCGATCTGACGAAGAAGGGCAACCTTCGAAAGCTAATCAAGAAATGTATTAAGTTATGTCCAATAAAAAAGGTATCTTATTTCTTTTCCATGTTTTTTGTTTGATTTCTATTGATAACCTTTAAGAGTGGACTAACATGGCTACCATGCCTCTATATCAGTTGGGTAAGCCTCTCCGTTTGTCTTACTGTTTTACTATTGCACATTGTTTTTAGCACCTAGACATCCAGTGTTTTAACATGGTGCTGTTTAAGAGTTTCTTTGATGTTTTTAGTTTGTTTATTTATTTACATCATGCTTTAAAGGTATGTATTATTCACAGTAGTACTTTAAGCATTCTCAGCTTGGGGTTCCTATGAATGTTTCTTTGGTATTTTTAGTTTATTTATTATCATATCTTTTATGTTGTTTTTAGATACTGAATGACTTTATTTTCATTTCTAGTGACTTATTGCCCCTGACGCAGCCATTTTTATATTGGCAAAACATGGCCATGTTGGACATTTTATGTTCAATACCTGGGAGCTTTTAATCTACAAATAATGACATTGTTTTTTTGCAAGGTCTGCCTCATTGTTTTATTGTCCATATTGGATTTGGTGGATCGACTGCCTTGTTGCTTTCTAGCTCCAAACAATAGGGTGCCATGATCTTATGCTGCGTCGCCACACGCATCGAGTAATCATTGAATAGGAGTAATTTAGAGCCCTTGTATTCCAAGGACTCAGCTCTTCGGAATATCTTCAAAAGGGCCTCTTTCTCTGTTCGTTTGAGGTACTAGACAATTGCTGCTGTGGGTCTTCGATTGTCCTTCTGTTTAGAACCGACCCAGTGCTCCCGCTCGCAGCAGTACTGCCCACCGTCTGCTACAAGGCCCAGTCACTCAGGCAACCATTTGTTAAATATCCAATAGAGATCTGCATCCTGCACCGACCTTGAAAGGCCGACTAATCGTAAATTGTTCCGTCTTTGCCTGTTTTCATAATCCTCTGCTTTGGTCTCTGCTATTTTCATGCGCAAGCTAAGGTCTTCGTGTGCCGAGACGCATTGTTCCACCTCCGATAGTCTTTTATTATTTGTGTTGAATTTTTCATTCAGTTTGTCCACCGCGGACTGCAGTTTGTTTAATTTATTTGCCAGTGCTGCAGAAACTGACCAAGTAATCTCCAGAACCCAGTCTTCAGCGGGAACTGTGAAGGCCGCTTGCTCTGCTGCCATCTTCACTGCGGGGGATCAATTTTTGTCTCAAGGTAGTTTTGTAGATCTTGTAGGCATTCCTGGAATTCTGATTGCAGAACCAGGCTTTGAGCCAGCAGCAGTGAGTTCCCATTATCACTACTAAGGGTCCTTATTTAATTCATGAGGGAATAAGCTGAAGCCATGAGTGGGAAAGCGCGGAGTACAAATGTAAAAAAAAAAAATTAGCAGATTTTTAGGGGAAATCAACAGAGCTCCATTTTACTATGTCCTCAGGCAGGTTGCATCACGTGACCTCCAGCCAGCAGTATTGATAAGTTTTATTGACTTATACATGTTCATGGAAAGTACCAACAGTGCATATAAACAGTTTAGGTCAGGGATGTCCAAACTCAGACATCGCCCTGTTGGTTTTCAAGATTTCCACAATGAATATGCTTGAGATATATGTGCATATAATTGGGGAAATCCTGAAAACACAACTGGGTTATAGCCCTCAAAAATTGAGGTTGGACACTTCTGGTTTAGGTATTAATTCCCCGGAAGCAGACCTATTTAAAGAACAGAGAGAATCTCCTATGTGTTTCATAAGAATATAAGAACATAAATAGCCATACTGGGTCAGACCAAAGGTCCATCTAGCCCAGTATCCTGTTTCCAAATAATGGCCAAGCCAGGTCACAAGTACCTGGCAGAAACCCAGTTAGTAGCAACATTCCATGCTACCAATCCTGGGGCAAGCATTTGTTTTCCCATGTCTGTCTCAATAACAACCGCAAATATCAAAAGAGGTCCAAAAATTTCCACAAAAGTCCAGCACAGAAAAAAACAAGTGGAAAAACAACTTCAAGGGATCAATCCAAGACAAGAGATAAGATGCTCCAAAAAACTGGGTCCTCAATAAAGTTTTTTGGAGCATCTTATCTCTTGTCTTGGATTGATCCCTTGAAGTTGTTTTTCCACTTGTTTTTTTCTGTCTCAATAACAAACCATGGATTTTTCCTCCAGGAACTTATCCAACCCTTTTTTAAACCCAGATATGCTAACTGCTGTTACCTTATCCTCTGGCAAAGAGTTCCAGAGCTTAACTATTTGAGTGAAAAAATATTTCCTCCTATTTGTTTTAAAAGTATTTACACAACTTCCTTGAGTGTCCCCTAGTCTTTGTAGTTTTGGAACGAGTAAAAAATCGATTTACTTCTACTCGTTCTACGCCACTCAGGATTTTGTAAACCTATTTCATATCTCCCCTCATCTGTCTCTTTTCCAAGCTGAAGAGCCCTAACCTCTTTAGCCTTTCCTCAAACAAGAGGAGTTCCATCCCATTTATCATTTTGATCTTTCTTCTTTGAACCTTTTCTAATTCTGCTATATCTTTTTTGTGATACAGCGACCAGAACTGAATGCAGTTCTCAAGGTGCGGTCGCACCATGGAGTGATACAGAGGCATTATAGCATTTTTGGTCTTATTCACCATCTCAGTCCCCAACATCTTATAGAAATTGGAGTTTGACAATTAACATATAGCTTCTTCAATGTAAGCTGAGCTGTCCTGAATAACTATAGCACTGGCCTTGTCAACCAGTTTGATGACCGTGTTCTTATCTGCAGCTAGAGATGCATATGCTTGTTGTTCAAAGACTCCAATAATTTAAGGTCTCGATAGATTAACTATTCAAATGCAACAAGCATAGGATCACAGAGACCCAGAGGATCCACAGAGAGCTTTGAGAAACTATATCCTGGGTCAGAGGTAGAGTCAAGGGGGTCAGGGCCAGTCTTAGCAATTGCGGGGCCCTGTGCAGACCAGTTTTGTGGGGCCCCCTGCCCCACCTAGCTCCGCCCCTTGTTGACAAGATGCATTTTAAACATTTTTTTTTTTCAAATAAAGACAAATCAAGCAAATCGTACAGAAAAACTAATTCAAATATGCACAATGCTATCATAGGAAACCTTTGGGTTTAAAAAAACAAAACTGTGCATGTAAGGACTGGATAAATAAATTAAAACAAATCCACTTAATATGTAATACTTGGTAGCAATAATGAAACAGTGATTGAATATTCGCATAGTAAGTAGCTTGAGCCAACACATTTATTTTCCACTGAAAATAATTAACGTTGTATGAACTGGACAATGCTGGCACATTTAGACTGACACTGTACATTTCTGCATGAAGGAAACCCTTCCCTCATTAATCAATACCTTCTCTGTGAAACAGTAATAATAATAAAAAAGCACATGCATTTTTATAATATACCACTGCATTCCACAAAGCAAAAGCAGTAAGTTCCCACATGCCATCTTTTTTTCTTTTGATGTAGGCACAGGAAAAAAAAAATATTTTAAACGCTCCTAGGTTTCAATCTAAGTAATTCATGTTTAATGTGGGATAAAATGCCATAAATAACTCTGAATTTTGAGCATTTAATTCTCATAACATGTCTGTTTAGTGGCCCTTTACCAGGAGAAAAAAAAACATCTTTGCACGAATATAATACCATGAGGGTGTCCCTTTAACCAGCCCCTCCAAACACAGATATTACCTTGATTTCTTTTTTTTTACAGTATCCTCCTCACCCACCTACCTACCTACCTACCTATTCCACACCTCCTCCACGCTCCCCTGAGCCGCAGCGTGCCCTCCTGGCACATACCTGAAGCCACCATCGAGGGCGGGACACTGAGAATGAACAAATCAGGAAGAACTTCTGCGTTCTGCTAGAGACGTCGGGGGGACTCGGGAGGGGAGGAGCGCTTTCAGTGACGCTGCTGTGCTGTCCAGTCAGATTCCGGAGACGGAGGTTAGATAAATTTTTAAAAAATGATCCTTGGTTGGGGGGGAGAAGAGGGCGCCAGGGCGGGCAGGCAGTTGAACATGGGAGCGGGAGGGCAAGGGAGAGAGGACATGGATGGCAGGGCTCAGGGAGAGAGGGGAATTGCTGGTTAGGGATGAATGGAGGGGGCAGGGGACAGATGGGCATGGATGGATATGGATGGCAGGGCAGGACTCAGGGAGCGAGGGGAATTGCTGGATAGGGATGAATGGAGGGGGCAGGGGGCAGATGGGCATGGATGGGAGGGCAGGGGACAGATGGGCATGGATGGATATGGATTGCAGGGCAGGGCTCAGGGGGAGAGGGGAATTGCTGGATAGGGATGAATGGAGGGGGCAGGGGACAGATGGGCATGGATGGATATGGATTGCAGGGCTCAGGGAGAGAGGGGAGTTGCTGGATAGGGATGATGAATGGAGGGGGCAGGGGACAGAGGAGCATGAATGGGAGGGCAGGGCTCAGGGAGAGAGGGGAATTGCTGGATAGGGATGAATGGAGGGGGCAGGGGACAGAGGAGCATGGATGGGAGGGCAGGGCCCAGGGAGAGAGGAGAAATTGCTGGACATGGAGGGCAGGGGAGAGAGGAGAAATGTTGGGCAGGAATGGAGGGAAGGAAAGACAAAGGAAGGAGATGCACATGGATGGAGGGGAAGGGATAGAGGAAAATGCTGGACATGGATGGAGGAGAGGAAAGTAGATGCACATGGAAGGAGGGGAGTGAGGAGAAATGCTGGATATGCATGAAGGGGAAATTGCTGAATTTAAGGGCTGGATCGGAACACTTTGAAGGCAGATGCTTGGTTCATTAATCTCATCCCATGGCTTTTCCTACCATCTCTATGCTGATGACACCCAAATCTACCTTTCTACCCCTGATATCTCACCTTGCATCCAAACCAAAGTTTCAGCGTGCTTGTCTGACATTGCTGTCTGGATGTCTCAACGCCACCTGAAATTAAACATGACCAAAACCAAGCTTCTCATTTTCCCCCCCAAACCCACCTCCCCACTCCCCCGGTTTTCTATTTCTGTTGATGACTCTCTCATTCTCCCTGTCTCTTCAGCTCAAAACCTTGGGGTCATCTTTGACTCTTCTCTCTCCTTCTCTGCTCATATCCAGCAGATCGCCAAGACCTGTCGTTTCTTTCTTTACAACATCCGTAAAATCCGCCCCTTTCATTCTGAGCACTCTACCAAAACCCTCATCCACACGCTTGTCACCTCTTGTTTAGACTACTGCAATCTGCATCTTGCTGGCCTCCCACTTAGTCACCTCTCCCCTCTCCAATCGGTTCAAAACTCTGCTGCCAGGGTCGCTTTACTCATACTACCCCTCTCCTCAAGTCGCTTCACTGGCTCCCTATCCGTTTTCGCATCCTTTTCAAACTTCTTCTACTAACCTATAAATGTACTCACTCTGCTGCTCCCCAGTATCTCTCCACACTCGTCCTTCCCTGCACTCCGCTCCATGGATAAATCCTTCTTATCTGTTCCCTTCTCCACTACTGCCAACTCCAGACTTCGCGCCTTCTGTCTCGCTGCACCCTACGCCTGGAATAAACTTCCTGAGCCCCTACGTCTTGCCCCATCCTTGGCCACCTTTAAATCTAGACTGAAAGCCCACCTCTTTAACATTGCTTTTGACTCGTAACCACTCGCCTCCACCTACCCTCCTCTCCTCCTTCCTGTACACATTAATTGATTTGATTTGCTTACTTTATTTTTTGTCTATTAGATTGTAAGCTCTTTGAGCAGGGACTGTCTTCTATGTTTGTGCAGCGCTGCGTATGCCTTGTAGCGCTATAGAAATGCTAAATAGTAGTAGTAGTAGTAATGCTGAAACTGGAGAAAAGATAGGAACAGGGCTACAGATGGTAGACAGGACACAAGGACACAGGAGGATGGTGGACATAGTAAGAGAAAAAATATCAAATGGAAAGAAGACACTGCATAAAACAGAAGACACAGGGACCAAAGCGAATAGAAAAACCAAATGATCAGACAACAAAGGTAGAAAAATATTTTATTCAGAATTTATTAATTGGAATATGTCAGCTTTTGGAAATGTGCATCTGTGATATTTTGCATGTAAGTTTCAATTTTTCTAGTATTGCTGCATGCTGAGTCTGACTTCTTGAGGTAACTTTCCAGTTCAGTATTTTGCCTTCATATCTGTTGTCATGTGTTTTTCATGTGTGATCAAGGTGCAGTATCCTGCTAGCGTGTAGTATTTGCAGCCCTTTTTGTTTTGTTTTTTTCACGAGGTAGTGTAATGGTGTGTTAGAGCCTGGTGTAATTACAGGGAGGGGGGGGGGGGTGGTTGAATATATTGTGAGGGTTAGGGAAGGGGTCATGATTCTTCCTTCCTGCCTGCCTTCCTCCCTCCCTATGACTTCCTGAAGTCAGTAATCTGAGCTTCGGATGTGGGTGATTTTGTCTTTGGAATTTCTGCTGCAGAAAACAGTGTTACTGGCCTACCTTTAAGAATAAAATTCTTGACCTAGCTTATACCCAGTGCTCCTCCTTGGCTCCATGCATACTGTGAACCAGAAGCTCATCAGTTCAAGAATGGATCTCGGCAAGCGCAGCAGTGATGACTTTGAGGTGAGTGTTGCCAGTTCTGTGAGTGGCAGGAACAGCATACGGAGCTGGGTGTCACATGCAGAGAGGAGAGAAATGCATCAACCAGCACTATCCAGCACTTCAAAGTTCCAGTGCCAGAGGGAGGAGGTGCAGCACATCTGGAGTGGCATGGACACAATTTTTGTTGATTCTCCAGGCTAATAATATAATGGATGCTTGGCAAGGCTGTTAGAGTTGTAGCTGTCATGCTACAGCCCATGCTAAGACCCAGAGTAATATTTGCAGAGTTGCCTTTTCAAAGGTAGGGTTTATGCACTTTTGCCCTGATGATCATAAGCCTTGCGCTCCAAACAGTGCTCTAAATTAGTGCCAGAATAGCATGGGGCAATAGCACCCCCATGATCAGAGCTAATAGC
This sequence comes from Microcaecilia unicolor, assembly GCF_901765095.1. Classification (NCBI taxonomy): domain Eukaryota; kingdom Metazoa; phylum Chordata; class Amphibia; order Gymnophiona; family Siphonopidae; genus Microcaecilia; species Microcaecilia unicolor. The sequence goes on along the minus strand of NC_044031.1, from coordinate 388,370,510 downwards.
ATACAAATTTAGGCTTACTATTCAGGGCCGTGCCTAGGGTCTCCAGCGCCCCCCTGCAGTTGGCGGCACCGCGTCGCTCCCCCCGAAAACGATCGCTACACTGCCCGCCCTCTTCTCCCCAGATCCTTTTTTTTTTGTTTGTTTAAATTTACCTCTGTCCGGCGGCAGCGTAGTGTCAGTGACAAGGAGGCGGCACTCCCCCGCCCCGATGTGTCTACTAGTCTTCTTCCCTTCGCTAAGTGTCCCGCCTTCTTCTGACATCATTTCTGACGTCAGAAGAAGGCGGAACACAGCGAAGGGAAGACTAGTAGACACGTCGGGGCGGGGGAGCGCTGCCTCCTTTTCACAGACGCTATGCCGCCGGACAGAGGTAAATTTAAACAAAAAGAAAATGAAGAGGGCGAGGTAAGCATGGTGCGGCGGGGCGCCCCCAGAGGATGGCACCCTCCTGCCATGCTTACTTCGCTTACCGTGTTGGCACGGCCCTGTTACTATTAGCTCTGATCATAGGGGAAAAGTGCAGGAGGATTATGCCTGAGCACATTGTTTACAGGTCTGGGCTGCCCGCCCTGGTGTTCTAGTTGCCAAACCTCCCCTCCCGTACTTCCGCAATGGAGGAGGGAGTAGCACACGCCATCCTCTTCCAGCACTTCCTTCAAAATGGTGGCGCCCTGCCTTGCCCAGTGCATCCTGGGATGTGCTGGACGGGGCTTCCCTACCATATAAGGGAGTAAGCAAGCCCAGCCCAGCGCATCCCAGGACTGCACTGGGGAGAGGGGGTTGGGTGCTAGATGACCAGGGTGGGTGTAGCAAATCAAGGATTCGGATATTGCTTTAAAGATTGTTTATTCACACATCAATAGGCGCACACACACATTACATAACACTCTTAATGCAGTATACATACATCACCACCGGATTGTAGCCTTCATCTGAGCTGCAACAGCAATCGGGGAAGCACCGATGACCGCCCAGAGATCTGCAGGAAAATCCCACACTGGAGAGGTGTCCTTCTAACCAGGTACAGAGCTTCTGATTCAGCCAGGGGCGTCCCCTCTTTTTGTAACAGGTCACAAACAAGTGTGCCTGGAACAGAACAATAAAGTGGCCAAACTACATTCCTCTCCCACAGGCACACTCTGATGAAACACCAGCCGTTGGACTTGTTTACTCAGTTCTCAACACATTCCTGTAGTGATTTACCCATCCCAACAGAACGTTGGGATAGCAACCTGTCAAACAAATATTCTGGTAGCAACAGGTCAAACAAGCATTCTGCATGTCAATAACCAATATTCTGGGTCAGCATAAGTATCATGTATCATACTCCAACACAGCAGGTGAGAAGGTTGGATTTGCAGCCCACTGGGCCACCAGGGAGTTTTCTTTTTGTCAGGGGGAGGGGGGGTTCTGCCAGACCTCCAGTCCCAGTGTTATCTGGGTGGGGGCTTGGGGGGACACTAGGTCACCAGGGCTGAGCGATGGTGGGGGTACAATGGACCCCTAGGACACAGCGGCAGCTCAGGCTGCCTGACTCTGATGGGGGGAGGGGGGGCAGGAGCAGAACCTTAACCCTAACAGCTCTGAGCTGGTGTAGGGTTAAGGTGCTATTCTGTCCCTATGATCAGAGCGCTGTTCTCTGATCATAGGGGTGGAATACAAGTAGAGCTCATTCATAGGCGGTCGGTGGCCCAACTGTTTGGGGAGGCTAAAGGGGATGGGGCCAGGGGCGGCATTTACATCTATAATTCTGTCAACACACAAAAAAATAAGTAAAAGTAAGTCACAATACCTTTTATTAAATTTAGATATTAGATATGTATCAAATGTCAAAGAATAAAGTGGTTGCTCAAAGCATATACTAACTACAATCGCTCAACTGCAAAACACTATGCACAACTTTGTGCAAAAACACACTCAGAACCTTACTGTACCATAAATATTACACTGGGCAGACCCTAACACACCATATACCACCCAAACAGACAACATCACAGACCGTCAACAATATGAAACATGGGATCATATCACAATTCTCATGTACAGCCACAAAACATCCTTTTAAGGTGGAAATTCACAATGAGCTTTTATTAATGACCAGATAGAGAACAGTTTTCAAATTTCAATTGTGGCACAGTATATAAGTCATCACAAACAAAATATAGGAAAACCAAAAGCATTAGGGGCTTATAGGCCATTTAGTTATGTTTAAACAAAAGAGATGTGCATGAAACAAAATATTTATTTTTTTTTAACTTGTTTTGTTTTCAAACCTGCTTCAGAGTCAGTCAGCAGCACCTACCTCTGTCTCCAGGCTGAAATCCAACGTGTGTGGATGTGGAAGGAAGTGGGAGGGAACATCTCTCGGACTCTGTCTCTTCTCTTCTTCTTCTTGCCTTCCCTACGTGCCCCTCCCGCGCGTTTGGAACAGGAGTACAAGGGACGGGAGCGAGCACTCGAAGGCTCAAGGCTGACTGAGCTGAGGCAGGGCGAGGGCGCGAGGCGAAGAATTTAAGAAAGATGAAGCAGGTAGCATTGCACTGCAGGCACACAGGACCTCACGCACTGGTGTGAGAGCCCTAGCGGGCCGGGTGGCCGGGCGGATTTGGAACTCAACTGTCTGGGTGTGTTCAAATTTGGGATGGCAGGTGTGTCGGCTCGGCGTCGTGGTGGTCGCGTCAGTTCGAAACAGAGATGATCCTGATTCTTGCGGCGAGCCCCGGGTGGGCGGAACTCTGGGGGCTGATGGCATGTCGTGGCGTCGTCGTGGTCGGTCCGACCTGTAATCATGATCCAATGATCCTGCAGCTGGGGAGGCTTAGCCTCCCCAAGCCTCTTATACCGGGCGCCTATGAGATCATTTAAATTTAATTTAAATGAGCTCTGTGGTATTGAGTGGCATGGGTGCTGTTTCCCTGATCATCATGGCTGCGATCGTTAACGCAGGTGCTAGTCTGGTTCTAGTGGCCTCTAGCGCCCGCATTTACCTTTTGATCATTGGGCTGTTTTAGGAGATAGTGCTGTTTTAGGCCAAGATGCACTAAAGACTAGTTAAAGCCCTTCCCTTACCGATTCCCTTAGCGAATCGGTAAGGAACTGGCATGCATCATGGAAAAGGAATGCAAATGAGCTGCTCGTTGTAGCTCATTTGCATTCTCTATTCCATCGCTAAACAGTCGGCCGGTCGAGCATGCGCAGAGCAGCCAAGCGTTATGCTGGCTGCTCTGCGCATGTCAATCTTTCTCTCGCGATCCCTCTCTTCATCCTGCCCCCGGTGTCCTGGCTCGCTCCCTCCCTCCCTCCGTGTGTGATCGGCTCACCTTTGGCCGTCATTCCCCCTACCCCCGCAATAATAAAAACATCCTTTTTGGACGTACTTCATTCAGCTGAGACCTGGAAGTCTCTGAGCCAATTGCAACGCGTTTTGCTGAGTTAAATGCGCTGTGATTGGCTCAGAGACTTCCGGGTATCTCAGCTGAGTGAAGCACGTCCAAAAAAGCCATTTTTATTATTGCGGGGGGGGGGGGGGGGTGATGAGCAGGGAAACTGACACTGCTGCCAACCACTTGGGCGCATTGCTTCACAAGAACATTCACCCCACACCTCAACTTTTTCTCTGGTACTCTGATTCTGCTAATTTTTTTTTTCTAGTCTCACAAGCTTCATGGAATAGGGAAAACAAAAACAAGAAACATCAGCAGGGTTAAAGACTGCGGGGGGGGGAGGGGAATGACGGCCAAAACGGGCGTCTTTATGGATGGGCGGCCTCAACTGCCCTGCATCGAATGATGTTTTTTTTTTTTTGTTTTTTTTTTTGAAGCGGAGAGCTATTTTTTTAGGGGGGGGGGGGGGGGTTGACGGGCACTTGGGCCTTCTTTTGAGTGAAGGACGTTTTTTTGTTCCCAGATTTTTTTTTTGTTACTTTGGGCCAAGTTTTATTCCGCGTAGCCCCAACGTGAGGTACAGACCACTCGTTAGATTTTACTACTACAAATCATTTCAAGTCGTACGCAGCGCTTCACAATTGAACATGAAGAGACAGTCCCTGCTCAAGAGAGCTTACAATCTAAATCAGGACAGACAGACAGACAAATAAGGCGTTTTCCAGCGTTAAGGCAATCGGAAAAGGTTAGTGCATCTCTTTACAATAGGGTTTCTACACAATTTTGCTGATCTGCATTCCGTTTTCGTTAGCTGCTACTGTCGTCGGAAAAAGTCTTTAGTGCATGCCAGGGTTTACTACTTTCTCGTTAAGGGCTCGTTAAGTTTAGTGCATCTGGCCCTGGTGTTTAGATGTATTTTTTGTTGGGTTGCATGCTACTTCACAAAGGGCTTTTACTAAGGTGTGCTAATGGATTTAGCATGTGCTAAATGCTAAGAAGCCCATTTTATTCCTATGGACTCCTTAGCATTTAGTTCAGGCTAATTGTTAGCTCACCTTAGTAAAAGGATCCCAAAGTGTCTGATAGTGGAAAATAAGTGTGTTGTTCCTATTCTACAGTTTTTTAATATTTATATATTTTATATGGTACGTTGTAAGGGAAAATATCCTAGTTTCATTGCTGGGGGAATGTGGAAAGTATATTATAGAACTGAGAGCTGCAGGGCTTATATTGAGATTATTTTCCATTCTATATAAACTCCAGATTTCACTCTCGGGTAGAAGAATTCATGATTGATAGTTTTACTGGATGCCTGAAACTGAGTAGAGGTTTCTTTACTATTGGAACCTTTTCTGTAGTATTTTTTTCTAGTTAATTTAAATGTGGGAAGGGGAGGGCTGTGATGTGCAGAAATGTCACTTAGACTTGCCCCCTCTATAGCCTCCCCAGATAGTTCTGTTTGGAGATGCCACAGTGTAGAACAGAGTGCCCTTCCTACAGCTGAAATGGAGGGCGGCCACTCAAAACTCAATGTCCTGGATTACAAGCATGCTGACTTTAGTAAAATAGGAGAATATCTGAGGAAGGAGCTGATGGGCTGGAAGGACAGTGGTCCAGGCTGAAAGAAGCTATAAATATGGCCACAAACCTTTATGTAAAGAGTAAATAAAAGCAAGAGAAAAAGGAAACCGATATGGTTCTCCAAGCAAGTGGCTGAGAAAATAAAGGCTAAAGTGTTGGCGTTCCTGAAATACAGAAAAACTCAAGAAGAGGAACACGGAGAGGAATACCGGATGAAACTGAAAGAAGCCGAGAGAGAAACGTCTGGCGCAAGCGGAAGAACAAATGGCTATAAATGTAAGGAGGGGTGACAAAAATTTCTTCAGGTATATTAGTGAAAGGAGGAAGACCAAAAAGGGAATTGAGACTGAAGGATGCTGCGAACTGCTATGTAGATAATGATGAAGGAAAGCAAATTTGCTAAATAGATACTTTTTGTTCTGTTTTCACTGAAGAAAATCCTGGAGAAGGACCACGATTGACTGGCAAAACTACATATGAGAATGGAGTGGATATAGCACCGTTCACGGAAGAGAGTGTGTACGAACAACTTGAAAATCTAAAGGTGGACAAAGCCATGGGACCGGACGGGATCCACCCCAGGATATTGAGGGAGCTCAGAGAGGTTCTGGCGGGCCCTCTTAAAGATTTGTTTAATAAATCCTTGAAAACGGGAGAGGTTCCGTGGGATTGGAGAACAGTGGATGTGGTGATAGGGAAGAAGCTGAAAACTACAGGCCGGTAAGCCTCACTTCGGTTATTGGAAAAGTAATGGAAGCAATGCTGAAGGAAAGGATAGTGAATTTCCTGGAAGCCAATAAGTTGCAAGATCCAAGACAACATGGTTTCACCAAAGGTAAATCATGCCAAACGAATCTCATTGAATTCTTTGACTGGGTGACCGGAGAATTGAATTATGGACGTGCTATAGACCTAATCTACTTAGATTCCAGCAAAGCTTTTGACACGGTTCCCCACAGGAGGCTCTTGAATAAACTTGACAGGCTGAAGATAGGACCCGACGTGGTGAACTGGATTAGGAACTGGTTGATGGGCAGACGCCAGAGGGTGGTGGTTAATGGAATTCGCTCGTATGAGGGAAAGGTGAGCAATGGAGTGCCTCAGGGATCGGTGCTGGGGCCGATTGTTCAATATATTTGTGAGTGACATTGCCGAAGTGTTAAAAGGTAAAGTTTGCCTTTTTGCGGATGATACTAAGATTTGTAACAGAATGGACACCCAGGAGGGAGTGGAAAACGTGAAAGGATCTGCACAAGCTAGAAGAATGGTCTAAGGTTTGGCAATTAAAATTCAATGTGAAGAAATGCAAAGTGATGCACTTAGGGAGTAGAAATCCACAGGAGACATATGTGTTAGACGGTGAGAGTCTGATATGTACAGACAGGGAGAGGGATCTTGGGGTGATAGTATCTGAGGATCTGAAGGCGACGAAATAGTGTGATGAGGCGGTGGCCGTAGCTAGGTTGCTAGGCTGTATAGAGAGAGGTGTGACCAACAGAAGAAAGGAGGTGTTGATGCCGCTGTATAAGTCGTTGGTGAGGCCCCACCTGGAGTATTGTGTTCAGTTTTGGAGGCCGTATCTTGCTAAGGATGTAAAAGAATTGAAGCGGTGCAAAGAAAAGCTACAAAAATGGTATGGGATTTGCGTTACAAGACGTATGAGGAGAGACTTGCTGACCTGAACATGTATACCCTGGAGGAAAGGAGAAACAGGGGTGATATGATACAGATGTTCAAATATTTGAAAGGTATTAATCCGCAAACGAACCTTTTCCGTAGATGGGAAGGCGGTAGACCTAGAGGACATGAAATGAGATTGAAGGGGGGGCAGACTCAAGAAAAATGTCAGGAAGTATTTTTTCATGGAGAGAGAGAGTGGTGGATACTTAGAATGCCCTCCCGCGGGAGGTAGTGGAGATGAAAACGGTAACTGAATTCAAAAATGCATGGGATAAACATAAAGGAATCCTGTTCAGAAGGAATGGATCCTCAGAAGCTTAGCGGAGATTGGGTGGCAGAGCCAGTGGTGGGAGGCAGGGCTAGTGCTGGGCAGACTTCAACGGTCTGTGCCCTGAAAATGGCAGATACAAATCAAAGTCAGGTATACACATAAAGTAGCACATATGAGTTTATCTTGTTGGGCAGACTGGATGGACCATACAGGTATGTCTCTGTCGTCATCTACTATGTTACTATCTACCATCTTGCCCCTCCCTGTTCCCCTAGGCAAGATGTTATGAAGGGTGGGTACTTAATATTACTCCTGAGGTAATTCTGCACGAAATATTTTCAGGAAACTACTTCAGAATTCATGGAGAACCTGAAAAACTGATCAAGATTCAGATAAGCTTGTTTCCTCTTGTCTCTTTTCCAGTGTAATTTTTGTATTTAACATGGGGTCTTAGTGACTTCAGTTACGTTTATTAGGTTTCCTTAAGTTATACCAACAGGTTTTATTGATTTTTGTTTGGACACACACTAACGTTAGTATTTTGATTAAAATTGTATTTTCATTAAAAAACGGGGAGACACGCTAAGAGAGTAAAAAATGATGTATGGAGCATGTCAGTGTTAGTGAGCCGCTTTGCGGCCAGACTCACTAAGATCAGCTCGGCTGTGGGAACTCTTGTGTACTCATTCACTAAGTATTAATCACTAATTAAAAATTTTAAAGTAACGTTTGTGTATGGCCTTACAAACCTGTTGAGATCATTGTGAGATTGACTCTTTATAGTAGGTTCTGGAGAAGCAGCAGCAATGGTGGGGGTGGCAGTGGGAGGGAGGTGAGGAAGGTCTTATATTAAGCATCATGCATCCCCTGCTGAGGTCTCACTTACCTCTTGGGGTGGTGGGGTACTTCCACATACCGCTCTAAGGATCTTGTTTAAACCTTTGATGGGCATCAGTTGAATTTACATATACAGTGGTGGAAATAAGTATTTGATCCCTTGCTGATTTTGTAAGTTTGCCCACTGACAAAGACATGAGCAGCCCATAATTGAAGGGTAGGTTATTAGTAACAGTGAGAGATAGCACATCACAAATTAAATCCGGAAAATCACATTGTGGAAAGTATATGAATTTATTTGCATTCTGCAGAGGGAAATAAGTATTTAATCCCTCTGGCAAACAAGACCTAATACTTGGTGGCAAAACCCTTGTTGGCAAGCACAGCGGTCAGACGTCTTCTGTAGTTGATGATGAGGTTTGCACACATGTCAGGAGGAATTTTGGTCCACTCCTCTTTGCAGATCATCTCTAAATCATTAAGAGTTCTGGGCTGTCGCTTGGCAACTCGCAGCTTCAGCTCCCTCCATAAGTTTTCAATGGGATTAAGGTCTGGTGACTGGCTAGGCCACTCCATGACCCTAATGTGCTTCTTCCTGAGCCACTCCTTTGTTGCCTTGGCTGTATGTTTTGGGTCATTGTCGTGCTGGAAGACCCAGCCACGACCCATTTTTAAGGCCCTGGCGGAGGGAAGGAGGTTGTCACTCAGAATTGTACGGTACATGGCCCCATCCATTCTCCCATTGATGCGGTGAAGTAGTCCTGTGCCCTTAGCAGAGAAACACCCCCAAAACATAACATTTCCACCTCCATGCTTGACAGTGGGGACGGTGTTCTTTGGGTCATAGGCAGCATTTCTCTTCCTCCAAACACGGCGAGTTGAGTTCATGCCAAAGAGCTCAATTTTTGTCTCATCTGACCACAGCACCTTCTCCCAATCACTCTCGGCATCATCCAGGTGTTCACTGGCAAACTTCAGACGGGCCGTCACATGTGCCTTCCGGAGCAGGGGGACCTTGCGGGCACTGCAGGATTGCAATCCGTTATGTCGTAATGTGTTACCAATGGTTTTCGTGGTGACAGTGGTCCCAGCTGCCTTGAGATCATTGACAAGTTCCCCCCTTGTAGTTGTAGGCTGATTTCTAACCTTCCTCATGATCAAGGATACCCCACGAGGTGAGATTTTGCGTGGAGCCCCAGATCTTTGTCGATTGACAGTCATTTTGTACTTCTTCCATTTTCTTACTATGGCACCAACAGTTGTCTCCTTCTCGCCCAGCGTCTTACTGATGGTTTTGTAGCCCATTCCAGCCTTGTGCAGGTGTATGATCTTGTCCCTGACATCCTTAGACAGCTCCTTGCTCTTGGCCATTTTGTAGAGGTTAGAGTCTGACTGATTCACTGAGTCTGTGGACAGGTGTCTTTCATACAGGTGACCATTGCCGACAGCTGTCTGTCATGCAGGTAACGAGTTGATTTGGAGCATCTACCTGGTCTGTAGGGGCCAGATCTCTTACTGGTTGGTGGGGGATCAAATACTTATTTCCCTCTGCAGAATGCAAATAAATTCATATACTTTCCACAATGTGATTTTCCGGATTTAATTTGTGATGTGCTATCTCTCACTGTTACCAATAACCTACCCTTCAATTATGGGCTGCTCATGTCTTTGTCAGTGGGCAAACTTACAAAATCAGCAAGGGATCAAATACTTATTTCCACCACTGTATATATATATATATATATATATATATATATATATATATATATATATATATATATATATATATATATATATTCTTGCACTTCTTAAATAACTAGCAACTAAATGTTCCATCTGTTAGAGAGTGCAGACTTATGTCAACCTGTAACTGTACCTTACAGGGAAGAGCACCACTGGAATGGAGGAGTGTCCCCCTTGATTTACATATGGAGATTAATAATTTCACATTTTACAAACAGCTCAAGATGTGACTTATTAAGTAAATATCTGGATAAGAAGCACAGAGAATTGTACAAAGGGGATAGTGGATGGGTGAAGGAAATGTTTATTGTAATTTTTGATCTGTATTTAAATATTTTAGGTTGTAACCTATTGAGGGAAAGGTTAGTCTTTTCTGTAATCCATTTAGAACTTCTTATGGAGAAGTAGAATACAAAAACTGATTTAAATTAAATTAAAATTAGATTTTCTTGTCTACGAAAGAAAGCTAGCTTGTTCTAAATTAACATGTTTCATGTTAATTTTAACACAGTGTAATGCATGTGAGTTAGTGAATTGGCTCTATTTAAAATAACAGGGATGCATTAATTAATGCAGGTGTCATCCCACTTTAACATTAACACAAACTGTGTTAATGTAGCATGGGTAGGTGTAGTTTCATGAACAGGAGCCTAAGGGGCTGGTTTATTAAAGTGTACTAAGCAGTTACACCCGAATACTATATATGACGCTCACAATTGCACATGCAAATTTGGGCGTGCATCCAATTTGTGCATGCAATTTAACTGACAAATGAGCCAATTAGCACCAATAATTGGGTGCTAATCAATTATCAGCAATAATTGGCATTAATTTAAATTTACATGTGCATCTTTAGGCGCTGGGCTCTGTGTGTACATTTTACAAACAGATCAATAAAGGGAGCTCAGCCATGGGAGGGGCATGGGTATATCAGGGGCATTCCTAGTGTTAAAGAATAAGGGAGATCCATGCCTAATTTAGGTGTGAGAATTTACACCGGGTTTCAGTTGGTGTAAATCCTTGTGCCCAAAATTGGGCACGGATCCCAGCACCAAATGCTATTCTATAAACGGTGCCCAACTCTGAGCACAGTTTATAGAATAGCGCTTAGTGCTAATTTTTATTAGTGCTGTTTTTTTTTCACACCATGTACAGAATTTAGTCTTTGCATGAATTAGCTTGTTCTCTGAGGAGAAGCAGGACAGAATATACTCGCATATGAATTACATCATCTGACGAGTCCAATGCAGAGAACTTCCCAGCAACTCTTCTAGGAGCCTTTGGAAGATCACTCTGTACATGCTTACGCACCTTCCTGCCTGAAGCCACCATGCGGAACCTGACAGTCTATTTTCATCCATGGAACAGTGAGGATGTGCTCTCCCATTCTTCACACTGCTCGTGTCTAACTCAGCTTGTGGCCTTATTTATTTTCCCTCTCATTTTGTGTAAGTGCTACATGGGATAAGTATCTCCCTTATCTCCCTCTTGTGTTTCCTAGTGTTTTCAGCACTTTTAAGTTACCTTTATTTTTCTGTGTCTCATCAGCCCCTTTTGGCCTGAGCACTCTGGTCAGGGTGAACTTGTTTTTTTTCTAACTTTTTCACGATTGAGCCATTTGATTTTGCTTCAACTATCTTCTCTGACATGTCCCAGAAAACTTCCAGTGGTTTTAAGAAGTGCTCCTAGTGTGTATCACAATTCTCATGTACAGCCACAAAACATCCTTTTAAGGTGGAAATTCACAATGAGCTTTTATTAATGACCAGATAGAGAACAGTTTTCAAATTTCAATTGTGGCACAGTATATAAGTCATCACAAACAAAATATAGGAAAACCAAAAGCATTAGGGGCTTATAGGCCATTTAGTTATGTTTAAACAAAAGAGATGTGCATGAAACAAAATATTTATTTTTTTTTAACTTGTTTTGTTTTCAAACCTGCTTCAGAGTCAGTCAGCAGCACCTACCTCTGTCTCCAGGCTGAAATCCAACGTGTGTGGATGTGGAAGGAAGTGGGAGGGAACATCTCTCGGACTCTGTCTCTTCTCTTCTTCTTCTTGCCTTCCCTACGTGCCCCTCCCGCGCGTTTGGAACAGGAGTACAAGGGACGGGAGCGAGCACTCGAAGGCTCAAGGCTGACTGAGCTGAAGCAGGGCGAGGGCGCGAGGCGAAGAATTTAAGAAAGATGAAGCAGGTAGCATTGCACTGCAGGCACACAGGACCTCACGCACTGGTGTGAGAGCCCTAGCGGGCCGGGTGGCCGGGCGGATTTGGAACTCAACTGTCTGGGTGTGTTCAAATTTGGGATGGCAGGTGTGTCGGCTCGGCGTCGTGGTGGTCGCGTCAGTTCGAAACAGAGATGATCCTGATTCTTGCGGCGAGCCCCGGGTGGGCGGAACTCTGGGGGCTGATGGCATGTCGTGGCGTCGTCGTGGTCGGTCCGACCTGTAATCATGATCCAATGATCCTGCAGCTGGGGAGGCTTAGCCTCCCCAAGCCTCTTATACCGGGCGCCTATGAGATCATTTAAATTTAATTTAAATGAGCTCTGTGGTATTGAGTGGCATGGGTGCTGTTTCCCTGATCATCATGGCTGCGATCGTTAACGCAGGTGCTAGTCTGGTTCTAGTGGCCTCTAGCGCCCGCATTTACCTTTTGATCATTGGGCTGTTTTAGGAGATAGTGCTGTTTTAGGCCAAGATGCACTAAAGACTAGTTAAAGCCCTTCCCTTACCGATTCCCTTAGCGAATCGGTAAGGAACTGGCATGCATCATGGAAAAGGAATGCAAATGAGCTGCTCGTTGTAGCTCATTTGCATTCTCTATTCCATCGCTAAACAGTCGGCCGGTCGAGCATGCGCAGAGCAGCCAAGCGTTATGCTGGCTGCTCTGCGCATGTCAATCTTTCTCTCGCGATCCCTCTCTTCATCCTGCCCCCGGTGTCCTGGCTCGCTCCCTCCCTCCCTCCGTGTGTGATCGGCTCACCTTTGGCCGTCATTCCCCCCTACCCCCGCAATAATAAAAACATCCTTTTTGGACGTACTTCATTCAGCTGAGACCTGGAAGTCTCTGAGCCAATTGCAACGCGTTTTGCTGAGTTAAATGCGCTGTGATTGGCTCAGAGACTTCCGGGTATCTCAGCTGAGTGAAGCACGTCCAAAAAAGCCATTTTTATTATTGCGGGGGGGGGGGGGGGGGGGTGATGAGCAGGGAAACTGACACTGCTGCCAACCACTTGGGCGCATTGCTTCACAAGAACATTCACCCCACACCTCAACTTTTTCTCTGGTACTCTGATTCTGCTAATTTTTTTTTTCTAGTCTCACAAGCTTCATGGAATAGGGAAAACAAAAACAAGAAACATCAGCAGGGTTAAAGACTGCGGGGGGGGGAGGGGAATGACGGCCAAAACGGGCGTCTTTATGGATGGGCGGCCTCAACTGCCCTGCATCGAATGATGTTTTTTTTTTTTTGTTTTTTTTTTGAAGCGGAGAGCTATTTTTTTAGGGGGGGGGGGGGGGTTGACGGGCACTTGGGCCTTCTTTTGAGTGAAGGACGTTTTTTTGTTCCCAGATTTTTTTTTTGTTACTTTGGGCCAAGTTTTATTCCGCGTAGCCCCAACGTGAGGTACAGACCACTCGTTAGATTTTACTACTACAAATCATTTCAAGTCGTACGCAGCGCTTCACAATTGAACATGAAGAGACAGTCCCTGCTCAAGAGAGCTTACAATCTAAATCAGGACAGACAGACAGGACAAATAAGGCGTTTTCCAGCGTTAAGGCAATCGGAAAAGGTTAGTGCATCTCTTTACAATAGGGTTTCTACACAATTTTGCTGATCTGCATTCCGTTTTCGTTAGCTGCTACTGTCGTCGGAAAAAGTCTTTAGTGCATGCCAGGGTTTACTACTTTCTCGTTAAGGGCTCGTTAAGTTTAGTGCATCTGGCCCTGGTGTTTTAGATGTATTTTTTGTTGGGTTGCATGCTACTTCACAAAGGGCTTTTACTAAGGTGTGCTAATGGATTTAGCATGTGCTAAATGCTAAGAAGCCCATTTTATTCCTATGGACTCCTTAGCATTTAGTTCAGGCTAATTGTTAGCTCACCTTAGTAAAAGGATCCCAAAGTGTCTGATAGTGGAAAATAAGTGTGTTGTTCCTATTCTACAGTTTTTTAATATTTATATATTTTATATGGTACGTTGTAAGGGAAAATATCCTAGTTTCATTGCTGGGGGAATGTGGAAAGTATATTATAGAACTGAGAGCTGCAGGGCTTATATTGAGATTATTTTCCATTCTATATAAACTCCAGATTTCACTCTCGGGTAGAAGAATTCATGATTGATAGTTTTACTGGATGCCTGAAACTGAGTAGAGGTTTCTTTACTATTGGAACCTTTTCTGTAGTATTTTTTTCTAGTTAATTTAAATGTGGGAAGGGGAGGGCTGTGATGTGCAGAAATGTCACTTAGACTTGCCCCCTCTATAGCCTCCCCAGATAGTTCTGTTTGGAGATGCCACAGTGTAGAACAGAGTGCCCTTCCTACAGCTGAAATGGAGGGCGGCCACTCAAAACTCAATGTCCTGGATTACAAGCATGCTGACTTTAGTAAAATAGGAGAATATCTGAGGAAGGAGCTGATGGGCTGGAAGGACAGTGGTCCAGGCTGAAAGAAGCTATAAATATGGCCACAAACCTTTATGTAAAGAGTAAATAAAAGCAAGAGAAAAAGGAAACCGATATGGTTCTCCAAGCAAGTGGCTGAGAAAATAAAGGCTAAAGTGTTGGCGTTCCTGAAATACAGAAAAACTCAAGAAGAGGAACACGGAGAGGAATACCGGATGAAACTGAAAGAAGCCGAGAGAGAAACGTCTGGCGCAAGCGGAAGAACAAATGGCTATAAATGTAAGGAGGGGTGACAAAAATTTCTTCAGGTATATTAGTGAAAGGAGGAAGACCAAAAAGGGAATTGAGACTGAAGGATGCTGCGAACTGCTATGTAGATAATGATGAAGGAAAAGCAAATTTGCTAAATAGATACTTTTTGTTCTGTTTTCACTGAAGAAAATCCTGGAGAAGGACCACGATTGACTGGCAAAACTACATATGAGAATGGAGTGGATATAGCACCGTTCACGGAAGAGAGTGTGTACGAACAACTTGAAAATCTAAAGGTGGACAAAGCCATGGGACCGGACGGGATCCACCCCAGGATATTGAGGGAGCTCAGAGAGGTTCTGGCGGGCCCTCTTAAAGATTTGTTTAATAAATCCTTGAAAACGGGAGAGGTTCCGTGGGATTGGAGAACAGTGGATGTGGTGATAGGGAAGAAGCTGAAAACTACAGGCCGGTAAGCCTCACTTCGGTTATTGGAAAAGTAATGGAAGCAATGCTGAAGGAAAGGATAGTGAATTTCCTGGAAGCCAATAAGTTGCAAGATCCAAGACAACATGGTTTCACCAAAGGTAAATCATGCCAAACGAATCTCATTGAATTCTTTGACTGGGTGACCGGAGAATTGAATTATGGACGTGCTATAGACCTAATCTACTTAGATTCCAGCAAAGCTTTTGACACGGTTCCCCACAGGAGGCTCTTGAATAAACTTGACAGGCTGAAGATAGGACCCGACGTGGTGAACTGGATTAGGAACTGGTTGATGGGCAGACGCCAGAGGGTGGTGGTTAATGGAATTCGCTCGTATGAGGGAAAGGTGAGCAATGGAGTGCCTCAGGGATCGGTGCTGGGGCCGATTGTTCAATATATTTGTGAGTGACATTGCCGAAGTGTTAAAAGGTAAAGTTTGCCTTTTTGCGGATGATACTAAGATTTGTAACAGAATGGACACCCAGGAGGGAGTGGAAAACGTGAAAGGATCTGCACAAGCTAGAAGAATGGTCTAAGGTTTGGCAATTAAAATTCAATGTGAAGAAATGCAAAGTGATGCACTTAGGGAGTAGAAATCCACAGGAGACATATGTGTTAGACGGTGAGAGTCTGATATGTACAGACAGGGAGAGGGATCTTGGGGTGATAGTATCTGAGGATCTGAAGGCGACGAAATAGTGTGATGAGGCGGTGGCCGTAGCTAGGTTGCTAGGCTGTATAGAGAGAGGTGTGACCAACAGAAGAAAGGAGGTGTTGATGCCGCTGTATAAGTCGTTGGTGAGGCCCCACCTGGAGTATTGTGTTCAGTTTTGGAGGCCGTATCTTGCTAAGGATGTAAAAAGAATTGAAGCGGTGCAAAGAAAAGCTACAAAAATGGTATGGGATTTGCGTTACAAGACGTATGAGGAGAGACTTGCTGACCTGAACATGTATACCCTGGAGGAAAGGAGAAACAGGGGTGATATGATACAGATGTTCAAATATTTGAAAGGTATTAATCCGCAAACGAACCTTTTCCGTAGATGGGAAGGCGGTAGACCTAGAGGACATGAAATGAGATTGAAGGGGGGGGCAGACTCAAGAAAAATGTCAGGAAGTATTTTTTCATGGAGAGAGAGAGTGGTGGATACTTAGAATGCCCTCCCGCGGGAGGTAGTGGAGATGAAAACGGTAACTGAATTCAAAAATGCATGGGATAAACATAAAGGAATCCTGTTCAGAAGGAATGGATCCTCAGAAGCTTAGCGGAGATTGGGTGGCAGAGCCAGTGGTGGGAGGCAGGGCTAGTGCTGGGCAGACTTCAACGGTCTGTGCCCTGAAAATGGCAGATACAAATCAAAGTCAGGTATACACATAAAGTAGCACATATGAGTTTATCTTGTTGGGCAGACTGGATGGACCATACAGGTATGTCTCTGTCGTCATCTACTATGTTACTATCTACCATCTTGCCCCTCCCTGTTCCCCTAGGCAAGATGTTATGAAGGGTGGGTACTTAATATTACTCCTGAGGTAATTCTGCACGAAATATTTTCAGGAAACTACTTCAGAATTCATGGAGAACCTGAAAAACTGATCAAGATTCAGATAAGCTTGTTTCCTCTTGTCTCTTTTCCAGTGTAATTTTTGTATTTAACATGGGGTCTTAGTGACTTCAGTTACGTTTATTAGGTTTCCTTAAGTTATACCAACAGGTTTTATTGATTTTTGTTTGGACACACACTAACGTTAGTATTTTGATTAAAATTGTATTTTCATTAAAAAACGGGGAGACACGCTAAGAGAGTAAAAAATGATGTATGGAGCATGTCAGTGTTAGTGAGCCGCTTTGCGGCCAGACTCACTAAGATCAGCTCGGCTGTGGGAACTCTTGTGTACTCATTCACTAAGTATTAATCACTAATTAAAAATTTTAAAGTAACGTTTGTGTATGGCCTTACAAACCTGTTGAGATCATTGTGAGATTGACTCTTTATAGTAGGTTCTGGAGAAGCAGCAGCAATGGTGGGGGTGGCAGTGGGAGGGAGGTGAGGAAGGTCTTATATTAAGCATCATGCATCCCCTGCTGAGGTCTCACTTACCTCTTGGGGTGGTGGGGTACTTCCACATACCGCTCTAAGGATCTTGTTTAAACCTTTGATGGGCATCAGTTGAATTTACATATATATATATATATATATATATATATATATATATATATATATATATATATATATTCTTGCACTTCTTAAATAACTAGCAACTAAATGTTCCATCTGTTAGAGAGTGCAGACTTATGTCAACCTGTAACTGTACCTTACAGGGAAGAGCACCACTGGAATGGAGGAGTGTCCCCCTTGATTTACATATGGAGATTAATAATTTCACATTTTACAAACAGCTCAAGATGTGACTTATTATGTAAATATCTGGATAAGAAGCACAGAGAATTGTACAAAGGGGATAGTGGATGGGTGAAGGAAATGTTTATTGTAATTTTTGATCTGTATTTAAATATTTTAGGTTGTAACCTATTGAGGGAAAGGTTAGTCTTTTCTGTAATCCATTTAGAACTTCTTATGGAGAAGTAGAATACAAAAACTGATTTAAATTAAATTAAAATTAGATTTTCTTGTCTACGAAAGAAAGCTAGCTTGTTCTAAATTAACATGTTTCATGTTAATTTTAACACAGTGTAATGCATGTGAGTTAGTGAATTGGCTCTATTTAAAATAACAGGGATGCATTAATTAATGCAGGTGTCATCCCACTTTAACATTAACACAAACTGTGTTAATGTAGCATGGGTAGGTGTAGTTTCATGAACAGGAGCCTAAGGGGCTGGTTTATTAAAGTGTACTAAGCAGTTACACCCGAATACTATATATGACGCTCACAATTGCACATGCAAATTTGGGCGTGCATCCAATTTGTGCATGCAATTTAACTGACAAATGAGCCAATTAGCACCAATAATTGGGTGCTAATCAATTATCAGCAATAATTGGCATTAATTTAAATTTACATGTGCATCTTTAGGCGCTGGGCTCTGTGTGTACATTTTACAAACAGATCAATAAAGGGAGCTCAGCCATGGGAGGGGCATGGGTATATCAGGGGCATTCCTAGTGTTAAAGAATAAGGGAGATCCATGCCTAATTTAGGTGTGAGAATTTACACCGGGTTTCAGTTGGTGTAAATCCTTGTGCCCAAAATTGGGCACGGATCCCAGCACCAAATGCTATTCTATAAACGGTGCCCAACTCTGAGCACAGTTTATAGAATAGCGCTTAGTGCTAATTTTTATTAGTGCTGTTTTTTTTCACACCATGTACAGAATTTAGTCTTTGCATGAATTAGCTTGTTCTCTGAGGAGAAGCAGGACAGAATATACTCGCATATGAATTACATCATCTGACGAGTCCAATGCAGAGAACTTCCCAGCAACTCTTCTAGGAGCCTTTGGAAGATCACTCTGTACATGCTTACGCACCTTCCTGCCTGAAGCCACCATGCGGAACCTGACAGTCTATTTTCATCCATGGAACAGTGAGGATGTGCTCTCCCATTCTTCACACTGCTCGTGTCTAACTCAGCTTGTGGCCTTATTTATTTTCCCTCTCATTTTGTGTAAGTGCTACATGGGATAAGTATCTCCCTTATCTCCCTCTTGTGTTTCCTAGTGTTTTCAGCACTTTTAAGTTACCTTTATTTTTTCTGTGTCTCATCAGCCCCTTTTGGCCTGAGCACTCTGGTCAGGGTGAACTTGTTTTTTTTCTAACTTTTTCACGATTGAGCCATTTGATTTTGCTTCAACTATCTTCTCTGACATGTCCCAGAAAACTTCCAGTGGTTTTAAGAAGTGCTCCTAGTGTGCCAGGACCATGTCACTTAATAACACTTATATTTAGTGCTGTCATGTCTGGAACACAACCATAATGTTTCTTCTTGTAAATGCTGTCGGCAGATGTCAAAAAGAACCATTGGGAGTAATGAGGAGCAGTGCAGAAATATTTTTGGCACTGAAGTTCAGTCCATCAACTTCAGCATCAGTCCCAATGGGCCCCCTGGAGCGGCATCAGACACTGGGGGTGCATCAGCATCAAGGAGGTCTATGCCTGCCTCAACATGGAGCACTGATAGTGCCAATCGGGACTGAGTATCCTTGGACTATCCCGAGGACACGTAAGGATTCAACATAATCCTTGGTGCTAAGGGATTCTGATGCAGGTATTGGGCAGAGGTCAAGAAGCATTGGCATCAGTCCCCTTCAAGGCATGGCACCAGGAGCACTGGGTTTTTGGCATTGCTAGTACCCAAGAAGTGCCCGCACCATTAAGGTCGTTCCCTCTCCAGAGATCCAGCGCTGACCCGGTGGGACCAGCCTTCCAATTCATCGCCGATACCTTGTGTGGATCTGACCATGCTAGAAGAGCCCCTGCCTTTACTGGTGCCTGTTCGAGGAGTGAATTCAGGCCATGCTGTAGGAGAAACTGGGGTATCTTCTCGACCAACGTGATGCCAAGGCATTGAGGGAATTGGCATTGGACCCATTGTCAGTCCAACCCACCCTAGAGGCCTGTGCTCTCCTTGTTGTCATGCATCAACACCATTGCCTGGAGGGGCACTGGGATTGGTGCTGGTCAAGATGGTGTCGGTATCTGTGTCTAGTCCCTCAGGGGAGGAAGCTTCCTCGAGGTCCAGGTCCCCTACCATTCCTTGGCGCTCTCATCCATAGCTTGGACATCAGTCTAGTTGACCAAGGCAGGTGCAAACTCAGGCAGAAGACTACTATCCTGAGTCTGATTTGTACTACTACTATTTAGCATTTCTATAGCGCTACAAGGCGTACGCAGCGCTGCACAAACTTTCTTCTATGACAGTCCCTGCTCAAAGAGCTTACAATCTAATAGACAAAAAATAAATAAAGTAAGCAAATCAAATCAATTAATGTGAATGGGAAGGAAGAGAGGAGGGTAGGTGGAGGCGAGTGGTTACAAGTGGTTACGAGTCAAAAGCAATGTTAAAGAGGTGGGCTTTCAGTCTAGATTTAAAGGTGGCCAAGGATGGGGCAATGCTGCTCCTGGGATTCTGAAGAAGATACACACGTTCTCTCATAGTAACATAGAAGATGACGGCAGAAAAAGACCTGCACGGTCCATCCTGTCTGCCGATCAAGATAAACTCATATGTGCTACTTTTTGTGTATACCTTGATTTGTTTCTGCCATTTTCAGGGCACAGACCGTAGAAGTCTGCCCAGCACTAGTCCCGCCTCCCAACCACTAGCCCCGCCTCCCCAGATCTTTGAATCTTCCTTCAGATCTCTCTCCTTCTCATGAAAGGAGGAAGTCTACCCCCGAGGAGCTCTTCTTTACCAGTTTTGTTAGGGAGATGGTTCAGGCTATCCCACTTAAGGTGGAGGTTGAAGATGAGACCAGGGTTGAAATATTGGACATCCTTGACTTTGGTGCCCCTCCTAAGGAAGCTGTGACAATGCGTATTCACAACATCCTTAAAGCAGTAGAAATGAAGAAGTTGGAGACCCTTCTCTGAACAGCCTATTCATAAGGCCTATTCATAAGAAGGCCAATTCTATGTATAGAGTTCATAAGGCTCCTGGATTTGAGAAGCTCCGGCTTCCACACCACCCTATGCTCATCAAATCTGCTCTCAAAAGAGCCAAAAGCTCCAAGTCTCACTCCTCGATACTAGATCTTTGGAATCTTTTGGGAAGAAGGTGTTCTATAATGCTATGCTAGCCTCCCACATACATTTGTACCAGCTCTTAATGAGCATGCACGAAGTCCTTAGTGAACAGTGTGGTGGAATTTGCAGATACTCTGCCACCTGAGAAAGCTGCAGAACTCTGTCAGATAGAAGCCGAGCTGCGGGAGTGTTGAAAGCAGATGGCACAAGCAACCTATGATGCTTTCAGTGTGGCAGTCATGGCCTCTGCTATGGGTATTGAGATGTGCAGACTCCCCTGACTGCATGCCTCAAACCTAGAACCAGCAGTTCAGAAGCTGGTAGATAATCTTTTTGGTGACAAGGTGGAGGAGCTCACCAATCTCATCAAAAGCATGCTGATACTATCAAGTCACTCTCCTAGCTCACTCCTGCTGCGACCTCTTTTCCAAGACATATTTGGACATAGGACAAAGGAGACCGTACTTCTCTCAAAGGCGTAGGAGCCCTTTTTCTTCCTGCTGTTTCCAGTCACCCAAAGCCCTTGCTCCCCTGTGAGGCAGCAGGGAACTCAGAAGTCCCAAACAGCTTCCCAGTCAAAGCAAGGGACAAACGTTTGACTGGCTTCAGGACAGCACAGCCCCTTTAAAAGTAATCGTGCCTTACAGGTTACCGGTTGGAGGAAGGCTGAATTTTTTTCCAGGACAGGCGGTCCCTTGTTACAGACCAGTGGGTTCTCAAAATCATCTGGTCAGGTTACACCCTTCATTAGCGAAGACTCCCTCCAAATTGCCCCCCCCCCCCGAGTTAATTAACTCTCAGCACCAGGAATTGCTTCTACTTGTGCTCTCTTCCCTTTTGTAGACCAATGTACTTAAACCTGTTCCACCAAGGGAAAAGAAGAAGTGATTTTAATCCAAGTACTTCCTGGTCCCCCAAAAGGCAGGAGGATTCCATCCCATCCTAGACTTAAGGGCTCTGAACAAATATCTGGCCAAAGAAAAGTTAAGGATGGTTTCCCTGGAAAACGATTGACTACGCTCTTTGAAATTAAAGGATGCTTATGCCTACATCTATATACATCCCAGCCACAGGAAGATATCTCAGATTTCAGGTAGGGGAACAGCATTACAAGTATCAAGTCTTGCCTTTTGGCCCTGCATCAGTTCCTAGGGCTTTCACAAAGTGTTTAGCAGTAGTCGCAGTATTGCTCTGCAGACTAGGAGTGCATGTATTTCTCTATCTAGACGATTGACTAGGAAGGCGCTCAAGAATCCATACCCAGAGTTATTTGGGTGTTGGAACTGCTAAGGTGTGTGATAAACTACCCAAACTCCCATCTCACCCCAGTGCAAAAACTGGAGTTCATTGAAGCCCTGCTAGATTCCCTTGATGGATCTTTTTGCCACTCACCTAAACAATAAAGTACCTCAGTACTGCACCAGACTTGGATCACATGACAAACCACCCTCAGATGCCTTACTCATGCTTTAGAGGAAGGGGCTCATGTACATGTATCCTCCTATACCTCTGATAGCGAGCCCTTTGCTGAAACTCAAACAGGACTAAGAGACCATGATCCTTATTGGCCAAAAATATGGTTCTTTCTACTTCTGGTGTTAATCTTCAGAGGTCCATGGAGACTGGAGTGTTCCGACACTCATCACATAACAAGGGGCCCCTTCTGCATCCCAATTTTCAATCCCTGGCCCTCATGCCCTAGATGTTGAGAGGTTGATGCTTTACCACTGTTCCTTCTAAGCTGAGCGGGAGTCCTCCACCTACAGTCCTGCCAGTGGTGGTTGCTGTTTCACTGTCACATTTTCAATAATAAGGGACTGGCAAGCTATGCAGGAGTCTATGTAACCTGCCAGTGCCTCTCCATTGAAAACACAACATTGAAGCACAAAGCTCTAGATCCTTTTTCCTGTCCTACACAAGTACTGCTTGACTACCTTCTCAAACTTCTGAGTTTGGTCTCAAGAGCAACTCTGTAAGAGTGTACTTCATTGCAACTGGTGCTTACCACCATTGTTTAGAGGGTAAGCCCATCTCAGTATAGTCTTTAACTGTTTGCTTCATAAGATATGTAGTCAGACTCCCACAATGTCATGGGATCTCAACGTTATCCTCACTCAGCTGATGAAATCTCCTTTTGAGCTGCTTGATGCTTGCTACCTTCTTTTGGTGATGGTGATGGTGACTTCAGCCCGCAGAGTCAGCTTCTAGTAGCTGATCCACTTTACACTAAATTTAATCACAACAGAGTAGTTCTCTGCACGCATCCTAAGTTCTTTCCTTCTGCCAACATTTTTTCCCAAACCTCATGCCCATCCTGGTAGAAGCATGCTGCACACTTTGGACTGCAAGAGAGCTTTAGCCTTCTATCTGGAGTGGACTAAAGCCAATAGGCAGTCCACCCAGATTTTTGTTTCTTTTGACCCAAATAGGATGGAGGCAGCCATCAAGAAATACACATTATCCAATTGGCTAGTGGATTGCATCTCCTTTACTTATGCCCAAACTGGGCTGACTCTGGATTGGAAGGCCAGAGTTTTCTCTCTCCTGCTCTTGTCGGGACGTGATCACCCGGGTCCTGTCAGGAGCAGGAAAGAGAGAGACCCCTGCACCAGCCCCCCACCTTCTCGGTGACTATGCACAGAGGGAGACATTTGGTAATGAAGAACAGATTGAAGGGAATAGAAGGCTGGGGAAGGAGTGAGTTAGTAAGTAGGACAGCTAGGCAATGAAGGAGATGAAAAAAGGATAAGTGAAAAGTAAAAAAAAGTGAAGGAAGAGTGAAATTTGAGTGGACAAAAAAAAGGGAGGAAAACTAAAAGGGAAAGATCAATATGTCAGAGACAAGTGTATTGAGGGAATGGAACAAGGCAGAAGGAGACAGGAGAAAAGACAAATGAACAGCAACCACTGGAGAATTAGTAGAAGCCATACAGGAAAAGAGAAACTGAGACCAACATGATGGAAAAATAAAATGTCCAGACAACAAAGGAAGAAAGTGTTTTATTTTATTTAGTAACTGGAATATGTTCATGGCAGATGTATTTGTGTTATGTTCAGTATAAAAGGAAATGCATTTCTGTTTTTATTTCTTCAGTGTTGCATTACATTCCAAGTTTGTTACTGGGGTTCAATTCTTGTCTAAATATTTATATTTTTAATTTGTGATCCCTTATTCTATATTTGGTGAGGGTCTGTCAGTGTGTGGTAATTATGGCAGATGGGGGGGCAGGGAGGAGAAGGAAGCCCACTCTGTAATTTCTGCCCTGGGTCCCAGCATGTCTAACACTGGACCTGACCCTTGATGTAGCTGATGGGGATCTCCAAGCCCTGCCAGCTGAACTCTTTTATCAAACTTAGCAATTGGCAGCAGCGTTCCTGAGTCACCAGTGCTGGCACCCTGCACATGATCAGTTTTTGCACATGTGAAAACTGAGCATGCGCAGGTGCTAATGTTGTTGGCTCAAGGATGCTGCCAAGCTTGCCAAAAGGGAATTCTGGCTGTTTATGGAGGAAGTCTTCAGCTTCACCAGTTAAGGTATTTACATTTTGAGCTGGGGGGGGGGGGGGCAAGAGTGGGGGGAGGGTAGGAATGGAGAGAAAATGTTATGCCCTACCCACTTTGGCTTCAGGCCCTCCTAAAAATGGCTATCTGGCTACGCCACTGGTACACATAGACACACCAGCCCATACACATACACAGACAAAATAGAGATACACAGAGAAACAAAACAGATATTCATGCACACTGACAAAAAAACACAGGCATATGCACAGAAACAATGCAGATATAAACAGACGAATGTGTGCGCGCGCGCACACACACACACAAAAATTGGAAAGAATTCCATGACCCATGCTCTGCATGCTTTCCCCATTTGTTTGCTTGAGTGGTTGGAAATGTAAATTTGCTCACTGAATGTTGTATTTTTATACCACAGTTAGTTTTGTATTCTTATCTATATATCTATTCTCTATTTTACAAGGGGAATATACGTGAGGGTGTAGGTAAATATTTAGGAGGGCTGCCTTTATACCTGCCTTGAGGCACATACAAATACCAGCTTAAAGGGGTAGGTGCAAATGCCAATGCCCCCATGACTTCAAGAACCCTCCTCAACAGCAACCCCCACAACATCAAAACCCCTATCCCTGACAGCAAGACCCTGCCAACATCAAGACCCAACTCCCCTCCCTCAATCCCAACCCTAATTCTAACCAGGTGTCCCTGTTGGTCTAGTGAAAGCAAGAACAATTCCCAATCACTCCTGCCCTGTTTAGGCCTGGGTTCAAAATGGTCCATATAACCCTAATACTAATCATGTGCTACTATTGCTAGGGATCAAACTGCCAAATAAGGGTAAGAGCAGGGGAATGCATTGGGGAGGGGGGGAGGCCTTGATGTCGGGGAAGAGAAGTGCTGCTCCCAAGCACAAATGGTGCAACTATTTAAAATTCCTGCTTCCCTTTATGTACCAGAAAATACATATGCAGTTCTGCACATCCTTAATTTATATTTGAGAAGAGGCTCTGTGTTTTTGGCAGAGCTTGTAAAATACAGGGGGATCTGTACACGTCCTGACCTGGATATCTCAATTCCTTTCTCCACGATCTATCTAAAATGGGTGGTCCTATGGACATGGGCTAACCCTCAATTTTGCCGATTTGCGGCTTTTTGGATCTAGTGCATCAAGACATCAATATTTACCCATGGACAAGTAGACTAAGCTAACAGCCAATATAAGTCATTATCCAAATTGCTTTGAATCATCAAGAGTTTTGGAAAAAAGAAAAGAAAAAAAAAAACTTTACACCATAAAAGGTTTGAAAAATGGGTTAGTCTACTCGGCCATGAAACCATCCAAATGTGCCTTCACATCTGATATAATTAGATGTATAGTTTTAAAATGAACCATCTCACCATGCAGCAATATGCTGGAAAGCTTCATAATTACAAGAGAATAAGAAGTGATTTATTCCTTCCTTGTACTTTTTATGGAAATAATTCTTGCTTACCTACTCCTTTTCTTAAAGGTGATTTCAAGGCAAGAGGTGATCCATAGACATAGCAGAATCATCATGGACCTTACAGAGTCTGAGTCAGAGCAGAAGAAGAGGATCTACGACAAAGGCAAAAATATAGAAAACTTGTGATTATTGCGAACAGGGCAGTATTTGAAAATTAGTGAAAGGTGCCAAACCTTGAGTTTTGATGAGCCCCCAAATCTTCAAATTCTCAGCACAATCATACTTACTGTAGGTGAAGCTTTATGCTTGTAGCTGAGTCTTGGCATTCTCGGATAGATTCCAGATTTGTAACCAGATTCTCATCTGGATTCTGACACTCTTTGAAAATTGGAGAATAAAAAATTCCTATAGAGATTTGCACAGACTTCTGTGGATACTTTTTCTAGTCAAAAGTTACACATCCCTCTCCAGGACAAACCCTGTCCTAGAAATAGCCCTCTGTGAAAGTACATGTACAAGGATGCACATTATGGAACTGCACATGTCCTTTTATTTGCACAGTGGGCAATTTTCAAAAAGCCCTTTTGGGGAGATTCTATATATGGTGCCTGGAATATCCGCACAGAAATTATTTTCGCCTAAGCGTATTCTATAAGATTTGTGTGGTATATGGAATACACTTAGTTGATATCCCAGTGCCCACTACACACATCCATTTACACTAACAAAAATGTGGCGTAAATCCCTACGTGTAGACTTACGTGGACTGGGCCATATTCTATAACAGTGCGTGCAAATTTGGGAACGCCCACGAAACGCCCATTTCCCCGCCTATAACCATGCCCCTTTTTGGATGTGTGCATCAGAATTTAGGTGCAGTGAGTTACAGAATATGCTTAGCAACTTATGCGCGTAAATTCTAATTATTGCCAACTAGTGCTCATTACTTAAGTGTTAACGCTGATTGGCTTGTTAAGACAATTAAGTTACTTACATTGTTATGGAATACGCTTAGATTTAGGCATGGAATGCTAGGCTCGATATATAGAATCCGGCAGTTATGAGGGCAAGTCTGTAACAAGGTACCCATATGTAGGAGCCCAGAGGGCAGCTATACTATAATAAAGCAAAGTAGGCACTCCTGTCCTTTATAGAATACTAACACATCAGGTCAGATGTGCATGTAGAATTTAAGTGTTGCCCTTAGTGGAGGAGTGGCCTAGTGGTTAGGGTGGTGGACTTTGGTCCTGGGAAACTGAGGAACTGAGTTTGATTCCCAGCACAGGCAGCTCCTTGTGACTCTGGGCAAGTCACTTAACCCTCCATTGCCCTCCGCATTGAGCCTGCCATGAGTGGGAAAGCGCGGGGTACAAATGTAACAAAATAAAAATATTCTGACCATAGAGCTGGTATAAGTGCTCACACCTAAAAGCCAGAAATACAAATGTAACTTATAGTATTCTGTATTAAGCATGAAAGTATGAGCCTTACTCAGACTCTGCCTATATGTATGCCTATCTCTAAAGTATGCGCCATGTGTTTACAGAATAGCATGTAGCTGGAATTTTGGCATGTATGTGGACACATACATGTGCATATTCCAATATTTTTTTTTAAATGTTTTTATTATGAAGAGAAACAAACCATACAAGAGTATAAGGAAAACACACATTACCAAAGGTACAGACAGCAAAATCAATTTCCATAGTCCAAATACACAAATGCAAAACTGTGGTATACATTGGTAAATACCTCTTACTGTAAACAAACCTAACCAGAATGCTCTGCTTGTGTGCACTCCTTCCCGTTTGCGGACCAGGTACTTGTCCTGAGACTGAAACAGGCTGCCTCTCCTCTTCTTTTTGTGTTTATTCCTCCCCCCCTGCCCTTGTCCCTCCCCCCCTACCTATCCCCCTCTCCTCGGATCTGGTACTAGATCTACTAGAATTGTGCAATGTTAGTAACGATGCTCCAATTAGTGAGCGAGTAATGTGCGAGCACGATAGAGTGGGCGCCTATGATATCAGCACCCTCCATTTCCTCCATAATTCTACATAGCCAGCATCCCTTACACAATGTATGTCCGTATCCATGTCCCCCTGTTCCCATCCTGCCATCTGTATCATACTAGCCTGCCATTTAGCTAGAGGGGGCGGTGTTATAATTTGCACATAGATGTTAGCACCTGTTTTTATAGAGTTACCCAGGGCCATGCCAACACGGTAAGCAGGGTAAGCCCCGCAGGGGGCGCCTGCCTTCAAGGGCGCCGCTGTGGTGCTGCCCCGCCTCCCACCTACCTTTAAAAAAAAATTTTGTAAAGCCAAGTTGCAGGCAGCGCCTCACGTCTGCCCTGCTTGTAAAACAAGTAAATCTCTTCTCCTTGTCATCGTCGGGCCTCACTGTGTCCCGTCCTCCTCCGAGGTAACTTCCTATTTCTGCGAGGGAGGGACACAGTGAGGCCCGACAATGACGAGGAGAAGAGATTTACTTGTTTTACAAGCA
Organism: Microcaecilia unicolor; assembly: GCF_901765095.1. NCBI lineage: Eukaryota > Metazoa > Chordata > Amphibia > Gymnophiona > Siphonopidae > Microcaecilia > Microcaecilia unicolor. The sequence goes on along the minus strand of NC_044031.1, from coordinate 388,342,466 downwards.
GCTGGGCAGACGCGAGGCGACCTCAGGTATGAGTTTGACAGTAGTAGGATGTTAGGAAAGGTGCCGTGTCGCAGGAGGAGAGCGGAAGCAGACTAAGGGGAGGGGGGAGACTGGTCCCCAAATGTGTGTGAGGAGGGGTGCGCGGAATGTGAGTGCAGCAGAGTGCATGTTTCTAGGTATCTTTGCTGAGTAACAGAGTGAAAAGCAGAAATAATAACGATAGATAGTCAACTGCCTTCTCCCCTGTAGGATGACATGGGGGAGAAGGCAGTTGATAGGAATGAGATGGGAGGTGGGGATGAAAACCGGTTTGGGAATTCAAAAACAGAACTGGGACGGAGATGACATTAAACACAATACCCTTAAACCTTTTTTCTTCAGTCTGCTTGTCAACAAATGCTGTAAATACGTCCTCGTACAACATAAATAGACGTTCTTCGGCATTGAAATATAACTCTTTTGGAGCCCCAAAATGTTTGTATATTTTTTTGATTACTCTCACAGATAAGGGGGTCCATTCCCTGGTTAATTCTTAAGTCTTTTCAGCAGCAGTATATTGTGGGGGTTCTCAGATGGGGAGGGGGTTTTCAGATGGGAGCAGGGGACTAGGGTGAGGAGGGGGGTCTCAGATGGGAGAAGGGGTGGGGTGGGGGTTCTCAGATGGGAGAAGGGGGCGGGGAGGGGGCTCTCAAATGGGAGAAGGGGGCTGGAACTGGGGTCTGAGAAGGGGTCATGAGGGAAAATGGGGCATGCCTGGGTCAGGTAGGAGAATGGGTTGGGCTGAAAAGGGGGGCCCTAATGCAAGGCATGTGGATGAAGGGGGCTGGAACCGGGGGCTGAAAAGGAGGGTAGGTGGGATAAGGGGGCTAGTACTGGGACTGGGGGCTGAAAAGGGGACAGGGAGAAGTGGCTGGGGGCTGAAGCTCGGGACTGGTGGGAGAAAAGGGTTGGGGCTGAAACTGGGGACTGGTGGGACAGTGGGACTGGAACTGGGGGCTGAAAAAAAGGGGCAGAGAAAGGGGACAGATCCTGGATGGATGGGAGAGGGAGGGCAAATGGTGGATTGAAGGGGCAGAGAGAAAGGGCAGACAGTGGATGGAAGGGATAGAAAGGGCAGACAGTGAATGGAAGGGGGAGAGAGAGAGGGCAGACAGGGGCAGATGGTGGATGGAAGGAGCACAGATAGAGGGCAGATGTAGATGGAAGGGGCAGGGAGTGAGGGCAGACAGTGGATGGAAGGGATAGAAAGGGCAGACAGTGAATGGAAGGGGGAGAGAGAGAGGGCAGACAGGGGCAGATGGTGGATGGAAGGAGCACAGATAGAGGGCAGATGTAGATGGAAGGAGCAGGGAGAGAGGGCAGACATTGGATGGAGGGGACAGCAGAGAGGGCAGACACTGGATGGCAGAGAGAGAACAAAGAGATGCTGGATGGAAGGAAGACAGTGAAAAGAAGATGAGGAAAGCAGAAACCAGAGACAACAAACTGTAAATAGCAGCAGAATCAGGTACTGGGCCAGCATGATCAGAAAAACAGTCACCGGACAACAAAGGTAGAAAAAAAATCTTTTTATTTTCATTATAGTGTTTGGAATATGTCCACTTTGATAATCAGGTGCTCAACGTTAAAAGTTTATATTTATTTATGGTATTTTATGCTAGACCGGGGGGGGGGGGGGGCGCCAGAGACCCTAGGCATGGCCCTGGAGTTACCCCCCCCCCCCCCCCCCGTGTGGCAAAAGAAAAGATATTTGGAACATAGGGGCCCTTTTACTAAGGTGTGCTAAGCCCTAATGCAGGCTTAGCTTGCCAAAAAAGGCTTACTTCAGGAGGAGGTAAGTGCTCCTGTGTTAATATTTTTGCCAGTCCCGCGTTAGCATGGGACCGGCAAAAATAGAAAAGAAAAAGTCCTACTTTATTGCTGTTGTAAAATTGAGCTTACCTCGGAGGAAGTGATGCCATCGCTAGAAGATGGACACATGAGAACCTAGCTCTGTCAGAGCGGCTAATAAACTGCTTTTATTCCCGGTCTCCCATGCCTTACCTTCTCCGCTTTTGTGCTGGAAGTGGACTGAGATGTTGGCCCAAACAAGATTAAAAAAGTGTAAATTCTCTGCTGATATCTGCAACCATGCGTCCGGCTCAGGTCAGATGCAGGCAAAGCTCCGCGCCAAAATGGCAGCTGTAGACTCTGGATCTGACACGGAGAACCCAGTCAAGATTACCGAGAGTGATGGGGAACTGACTAAACAAGATGTGGCCAGATGGTTCAAGGCGCTGAAAGCAGAGATGTCCGAAGTGAGGAAAATGATTCAAACCACAGCAGCAGACATGTGGAGAGAGATGGTCGAGGTTTGGAACCACGTGGAGCAGGCCGAGCCTGGAAGGTGAAATGCAGGTAGTGTGCGCAGAGCTCCAAAGTGAAAACCAGGAGCAAGAAGCCCTAAAACTAGCACTCGAGGATTTGGAAAACCGTCCAGGTGGTGCAACTTATGCTTTAAGGGAATTCCAGAATTGGACCAGAACAATAACTGTGCTCACATTATTCGGGAAATTTGCTCTACGCTTCTGTCCTCAGCTGGTGGGGAGCAGGGTGAAGAGCCTCTGCCCGCTATTAAGCTTGATTGAGTCCATAGAAGTCTGTGGGACCTCAACACGACTCACTCCCCAGGGACATTATAGTCTGCTTTCATGACTACACCGTCAGAGGCGATATGGAAGAGGGCGAGATCCCTAGGGGAGATTCCATGGGAAAACTACAAAGTTACAGTGTTTCAAGACCTGGCAAGAGCAACACTCCAGAGGCGGAGGGAATTTCTGGAACTCACTAAATATCTACAGCAGTTTGGCTATCGCTACCGCTGGCTACACACTGTTTGGATTACTGTTTACTGTGGCTGGTCAGTTGCGATGGGTCCTCATTATGGCGGAAGCCTGGAAAGCCCTTCTAGAGCTTGGCTGCAAAGACCTCCTGGCTGGTGTACCTGCGGGGACTTCTTCAGCAACAGTGCAGCCGAGGGAAAAACCGATCTGGCAGAAAGTACGTTCTGGCCACGGTCCCTCGGTGCGGACTCAGACTTTTGGGCATGTGGCAGCAAAAGTGACTACTTGAGACTCTCTGACTGTTTGGGGCCTACAGTTTTCAGGACATGGGACTTGTAATGTTCCCTGCTCTGGCCCCTCCTCACCCTCTTGCGTCTGGGGGAGCCTGATGTTGGTCATGCGTCATGAGTGAATGGGTAGAATGCATGGTGCGAGTGTGCATCGATGCTTGAGAGAGGGAACGACTGGTGGGGGATAGGGGAGGGAAGGCTTAGTTAACGTGGAATGGTGGGATTCATGGGGGAGATCGGAAAGTTTTGCTGATGGTGTCTGCTCTGGCAATGGTGTGCTTCCTCAGGGCTTCAGCTGGCCAGCGGTAATGCTGATCAGCCAGTGGGTGGTGGGGGGAATGGGCGGAGTGGAACAAAGATTTGCGAGTGGGTTCATGGAATGTTAATGGGTTAAATCCTCCAGGCAAGCGAAGCTTGGGTCATCTGGAGCTGCAATGCCTCCATTGGGACATTATACTACTTCAGGAAACACATATTCGGAAGCAAGACACCCCCTTGCTCAATCATAGGGCTTACAGCGAATGCATCTCCCCTCCCCCCTTGTGCCTTATTCCTCCCCTCCCCCCACTCTTTATGCTGGCCTCTCAGGATATTATTCCCTGTTCCTACCCGCACCCCCCCGGCAGCCTGTTCAGGACTTGGCTTCGTGCTCTGGGAGATATATTATTGAGGTATTGCTGGAGGCGTGGCCTAGTGGTTAGAGTGGTGGACTCTGGTCCTGAGGAACTGAGTTCGATTCCCACTTCAGGCACAGGCAGCTCCTTGTGACTCTGGGCAAGTCACTTAACCCTCCATTGCCCCAGGTACAAATAAGTACCTGTATACAATATGTAAGCTGCATTGAGCCTGCCATGAGTGGGAAAGCGAGGGGTACAAATGTAACTAAAAAAAAAAAAATATTGTCAAATCTTCCTTGTCTTTTCGGTGACAGTCTCGCCCCACGAGATTCCCATAACATAAGCTGATGAAACTTATTCCGCCAACATCAATAGGAGGGAGGCATGTCAGACACCCAGCTGTTTAGGATGCATTTTTTCCCTAGTATACAGGCTTTGTTTGCCAACATCTGTTCACCCTTTGTACCCTCTCCCCATTGCCCCTCCACATTAAACATCATTCGTTCAAATGTAATGTTCATCGTGTGCCCCAGAATCCCTCTAAGGAAGTTCTCCAGTCTCTGCCAAAACAATTTAATGTACTTGCACTTGCAGATGCAATGCATAAATGTTGCTCATCTACTATTCCTGCATGAAATGCCCTCCTCTGGGAGAAGTATGCTCTGTGCACCATTCTAAATTGACATTCCTGGAGTTCCGCGCTATGTACTACTCTGGTTACCCCCACCAGTGACCTCTGCTACGTCCCTCAGTGGCTGCTCTCTCTCCATGATCTTACAGAACCAGGAGACTGATATTTGCCCCGCGGCATCACCCTCTAAGAACTCCCTCACTTTCCTTCCAAAACTAAGCTTCAAGCTTGCCCGCGGGAGGCTTTGCACATAATGAGAGAGCAGAGCTGATTGTACCCGGTAGCTTTTTTAAAGTACAGATGCCGAGAAAGCATTTGATAGAGTTGAATGGCCCTATCTGTGGCAGGTGTTGTAATGTACGGGGTTTGGTAAAGGGTTTTTAGGCTGGCTAAGTTGCTTATATGAGAAGCCGGTGGCACGGCTTAAAATTAATGGGGTTACTCTTCTGCTTTCTTGATTGAGAGGGGCACTTGATAAGGAGGCTGCTTTCCCCCCTTTTCATTGAGCCTCTGGCTCAGAGGATCTGGTCAGTGGTAGATATTAAAGGAGTCTGAACTGGAGATAGAGAACATAAGTTGGCGCCCTTTGCTGCTGCTGATTTGTTTTATGTGCGGGCTCCTGGCCTTACTCTACCAGTGCTCCTGCGCGAACTTAATTACTTTAGTAGATTTTCAGCCTTCTCCAAAACACCTTCTGGTAGCCATCTCCCATAAGTATAAACAAGGGAAGAAAAAAAACAAAGTTCAATCCAATTCCTTATGTGTCTTTAAGTAGGGTTACCATATGGCTCCAGAAAAAGGACGGATTGAGCCAGCCGGGTTTTACTTCCATTGCTTTGAAAGCAATGGAAGTAAAACCCGGCTGGCTCAATCCGTTCTCCTTTTTCTGGAGCCATATGGTAACCCTATCTTTAAGCAGCTGGATTAATCCATTCCCTTCACTGCTCTACTTTAATCCAGCTTCAACACAGTTCACTTTGGCCAGGCCTCAAAACCCAGTTCAGTTTAGCCAGGCTTTCAAAATACAGTTCACTTTGGCCAGGCCTCAAAACCCAGTTCAGTTTAGCCAGGCTTTCAAAATACAATTCACTTTGGCCAGCCGGGCTTCAAAGATCCACCACCCTCATCTGTCAGCATTTACCTCCTGACATCCACCCACCAGATCTCTGTTGGCAATTGTTGTTTTCCCTTGGGCACTTCCAGCAGTCATTCTTCTCCTCCAGTAACTCCTGCCCCTACCTCCATCTCCTCCTCCAATTCTTCTCCCTCTACTTGTTCTAACTCCTCCCATTCCATTCCCTCATTCTCCACACACACCCCCCCCCCCCCCCCCGCTCGGGTGTTCCACACTCTCTCCTCAGCTGATTCCATTTCCCAATCAAGCCCCCTCTCCTCCTTCCTCCTGAATCTGAAGGTTTTCCCTGTCATGATATCTCCTATCTCGCAATGCATTCTGGGACCTGTAGTTTCCCTGTTTCTGTTTCCTCCCATCTTGCAATGCACTCTGGGACCTGTGTAAAGTCCACAGGTACTTGCAAGCTGCCTAGGCTCCTTTTTAAAAAATCTCTTTATTTGCAATAATTGAATAGCAACTCCGCAAAATCAGTACAGAATTACATTTGGTTAACAGCATTACTTTGCAGCCTATAACAACTTTGTTATACAAATCCATACATAGTTTTAATTATTCCTCCCCATCCTACTTCCTTACTATTCACCCTCCCCTCTCTCCCAATAATGTATGCAATACTTTAGTTCCTGGATTCAATGGGATATCAGGACTAACATGACCAATATACTGTACTTCTGTTACCTAGACCAGAAAGCTCTAAACTCATCAAATTATTATCTTAGTAGTTCAGTGCCCAGCTACATGCTGCGTGTGGCATAACTGTCCATATAGACTCCCATATTTTTTGTTAACTTTTCCATTATCTTAATTGATTGCATCATACCTTATAGTGCTTCAACATCAGTGTTACATGTAAGAGATTGTGCCATTGTGTATTATTTGATTTGTTCTCACATTCTCCAATATAAAGAATATCTTTTCATGCCACCATAGACATATAATAAAGAAGTTTTTTTGTGCCTTTAGTGAAGAACTGTGGGCTAGATGCACTAAAATAAACAAGCCAGTAACGTGGGTTTTAAACTGGTTCTAGCCAGTTTAACGTGCAAGTAGTAAACCAGGACATGCACAAAAGGGCATTGTCCTGTCACGGTAGCAGCTAACAAACGGAATGCAGATGAGCAAATTATTATTATAATGTGTACTAGTAAAAAAGGCCCGTTTCTGAGAGCAATGAAACGGGCGCTAGCAAGGTTTTCATGGAAGTGTGTATGTTTGACAGTGAGTGTGTGAGACAGAGTGAATTTGCGACTGTGTGTGTGTGAGAGAGTGAGACTGTCTGTGTGAGAGTTTGTTTTCGAGACAGAGAGTGTGCCGCAGGGTTCCCCCCTGCATGTGTTGGCATCATTCCCGCTCCCCCCGTGTTTCCTTTTCCCATATCCTTCTCGTCCCTCTCCCCCCTCCCCGCCTCAGGGTCGTGGCCCCCCCCCCCGGCCTGCAGGATCGTGGGCCCTGTGGCGGCGTTTTTCTGTATCGTAGTGTGTATGTTTGAGTGAGTGTGTGAGAGAGTGAATGTGTGAGTGTGACAGAGTGAGAGTGTGTGTGGCGTGTTTGTGCGAGAATGTGAGTGTGTGTGTGAGAGGGAATCCCAGCTTCAGGGTGTTGGCCCCGCCTCCCTTGGGCTTTCAGGATGGTGGTCCCTCCGTCTGCTGGCGTTTTCCCCTCCCCCTTCCTGCCCTCCCCCTTCCCTCGCAGGTTGAGGTTCGAGTGCCCCCCTTCCAGTGCCTTTCAGGGTCGTGGCGCTCCCTCCGACTGAAGCTGTCTCCCTTCCTGGCACGTTCAGGCAGGCAGGCAGGCTGGCTCCCTGCGTGTGTCCGATGTTCAGGCTGCCTGCCTGCGTCGCTCCCTCCGTGTCTCCGAGTTTGTGCGCGATGATGGGAGTCCTGCGAAGTTGGGAAATGGCTGCCGAGGGGCAAGGGGAGTGAGATCGCGTGTCGCCAATTCTTGCGTCCCTGCCTGCCTCTCTCGGACGTTGTGCGGGCGATGTTAGTCCTCCGGAGGTGGGAAATGTCCGCCGAGGGTCAGGGAGATGGCGTTTGGCCGATTGTCATAGCGCCGCCCTCGACGTCATGACGTTATGACGCGAGGGCAGGCCAGACACTCAGGGCAAACCGGATATCTCTGGCGCCTCAATTTCCGGCTTGAGGCTTCAGAACGTTGGAGGTGCCTTTTATTATATAGAGATAATTCGTAGTCTAATGAGATGCACTACCATTTTCCGATCCCCTTACCGTGGAAAACCTAACGGGAGGTCTGCACCTCTCATTGGGGCTGCTATGAGGGAATCGGAAGGGGAAAAAAAATATCCAAGTGCTCATCAGGGCCGTCCTTCTAAAGTGCCTAACATGGACGTCCTTCACTTAAAACAAAAAAGGACATCCCTGACGAGCACTTGGACGTTTTTCCCCCAGATTTTTTTGTGATGGGTGTCCTTGGCTGGTGCTGGTGCTGCGCAGCCAACCCTAACGTAGATTTCGAGTTAGTTTTCATTTAAAGGAGAAAAGTGGAGTTCAGAGGACAAGAGGAAGGTGTTTTTCTTGGACGTGGTTTTCTTACCTGCCTGAACTGACCACAACCACAGTTCTCTCAACAGCCCCTCCAAGGTTTTCAGCTTGCGTTCCCCCCCCCCCCCCCCCCCCCCCCGGGATTGGGACGTGCGAGGACATCCAAATCAAAACATTTTGGACGTCCCTTCCTCCAGGTCTCTCTCAGCCAATCAAAGTGCGTTTAGCTGATACTGGTACTACTACTTAACATTTCTAAAGCGCTACTAGGGTTACGCAGCGCTGTACAGTTTAACATAGGACAGTCCCTGCTCAAGGAGCTTACAATCTAAAGGGCAAATGTACAGTCAGTCAAATAGGGGCAGTCAAATTGGGGCAGTCTAGATTTCATGAATAGGTATAAAGGTTAGGTGCCGAAAGCAACATTGAAGAGGTGGGCTTTGAGCAAGGATTTGAAGATGGGTAGGGAGGGGTCTTGGCGTAAGGGTTCAGGAAGTTTATTCCAAGCATAGGGTGAGGCGAGGCAGAAAGGGCGGAGCCTGGAGTTGGCGGTGGTGGAGAAGGGTACTGAGAGGAGGGATTTGTCCTGTGAGCGGAGGTTTCGGGTGGGAACTTAAGGGGAGATGAGGGTAGAGAGGTAATGAGGGGCTGCAGACTGCGTGCATTTGTAGGTAAGAAGGAGAGGCTTGAACTGTATGCGGTATCTGATCGGAAGCCAGTGAAGTGACCTGAGGAGAGGGGTGATATGAGTATATCGGTCCAGGCGGAATATAAGACGTGCAGCAGAGTTCTGAATGGATTGAAGGGGGGATAGATGGTTAAGTGGGAGGCCAGTGAGGAGTAGGTTGCAGTAGGCAAGGCGAGAGGTAATGAGAGAGTGGATGAGAGTTCGGGTGGTGTGCTCAGAGGAAAGGGCGAATTTTTCTAATGTCAAGGAAGAAGCGACAAGTCTTGGCTATCTGCTGGATATGCGCAGAGAAGGAGAGGAAGGAGTCGAAGATGACTCCGAGGTTACGGGCAGATGAGACGGGGAGGATGAGGGTGTTATCGACTGAGATAGAGTGGAGGGAGAGAAGTGGGTTTTGGTGGAAAGACGATAAGCGCGGTCTTGGCCATGTTCAGTTTCAGGTGGTGGTTGGACATCCAGGCAGCAATGTTGGATAAGCAGGCCGATACTTTGGCCTGGGTCTCCGCAGTGATGTCTGGTGTGGAGAGATACAGCTGGGTATCATCAGCATAAAGATGATATTGGAAACCATGAGATGAGATCAGTGAGCCCAGGGAAGAGGTATAGATTGAAAAAAGAAGGGGTCCAAGGACAGATCCATGGGGAACTCCAACAGAGAGCGGGATGGGGGTGGAGGAAGATCCATGAGAATGTACTCTGAAGGTGCAGTGGGAGAGATAAGAGGAGAACCAGGAGAGGACAGAGCCTTGGAACCCAAATGAGGACAGTGTGGCAAGAAGTAAGTCATGATTGACAGTGTCAAAAGCGGCGGATAGGTCGAGGAGGATGAGGATGGAGTAGTGACCTCTGGATTTGGCAAGGAACAGGTCATTACAGACTTTAGAGAGTGCCGTTTCTGTCGAGTGTAGAGGGCGAAAACCGGATTGAAGCGGATCGAGGATGGCATGAGAGGAAAGAAAATCAAGGCAGCGGCTGTGGACATCGCGCTCAAGTATCTTGGAGAGGAAGGGTAGGAGGGAGATGGGACGGTAGTTGGAGGGACAGGTAGGGTCTAGTGATGGTTTTTTGAGGAGTGGTGTGACTATGGCATGCTTGAAGGTGTCAGGGACAGTTACAGTGGAGAGAGAGAGGTTGAGGATATGACAGATGGGGGGGGGGGGGGTGACAGTAGGAGAGATGATGTTAAGTAAGTTGGTGGGGATGGGATCAGAAGAACAAGTGGTGCATTTTGAGGAGGAAAGAAGGTGGGCGGTTTCCTCCTTGGTGATATCAGGAAAGGAGGAAAAGGAGGAGAAGGAGGCCTGGGTTGGTTGGTTGAGGGAGAGGGCAACAGCTAAACGCGCTGTAATTGGCTGAGAGAGACCTGGAGGGAGGGACGTCCAAAAAGTTTTGATTTGGACGTCCTCGCACATCCCAATCCTTGGAGGGGACTGTTGAGAGAACTGTGGTTGTGGTCAGTTCAAGCAGGTAAGAAAAACAGAGACGTCCTTTTTTTTTTTTTTTTTGTTCAGGTAATCAATAGAAATCAAACAAAATAAGATGATACCTTTTTTATTGGACATAACTTAATACTTTTTTTTTTTTTTTTTAATTTTTTAAATTTTTTTTATTTATCATTTTCACATTATTACAAGCATTACTACTTGGATAAGAAAAACAGTTAGAAAATCTTCAAATTAACAAAAATCCAGGAAACCGTTGATTAACTTTCAAAGGTTGCCCTTCATCAGTTCGTTTTTGTTCAGAGAGTCCTTCCTAATTGCCTGATGTAAGACTGCCTTTAACATGCAAATCAGTAAACAATAGAAATGTTACACAAAGGAAGAGCAGCAGCACTTAAATTAACTGGGGGTCGTTTCAGTACTCTTTCTCTTCTGAGGTTTCAGGCTGCTGACAAGTTTCCTGCTCCTCAGGGACATCCTTTTTTTTTTTTTTTGTGAAGGAGGTCCTTGGCATGTGAAAGTCTGCAACGATTATGGGGACGACTTGTTTAAGTGAAGGACGTCCATAAAGGACATCCTTGGCATGCGCAGAGCATCCAGCATAATGCTTGGCTGCTCTGCGCATGCTCAGCTGGCCGACTGGCTTGGAAGGAAATCCCATGCAAATGAGCTAGCAGCAACCAGCTCATTTGCATGCGATTTCCTTTTGCATGCCCGTTTCTTACCGATTCGCTAAGGAATCGGTAAGGGAAGGGCTTTAACGATTTTTTAGTGCGTCTACCCCTGTATCCCAAAACTAAGAAATCAGCATACAGAAAAAGCTGAGGAAAAAAAGCCTTTCTTGCTTTAGATAAAAAGGACCTCTGTTAACATATCCACTAGTTGTTACTCTCTATATATCACAAAGGATATTAATTTACCTTCTCTGCCCCTTAAACTTGTTCATCAAGCTTCTGGCACTGTTAGCAGTAGAAGTGTTGGAAGGATAATCATGAAATCATTGTCAATTAACTGATACCCATAGACCAAGATTAGTTTTATTCTGGGTCTCTACTTTGCAAGTTTAATCAATTGAATTAGGTCTACAACCAGTGTGTTTTTTATAGCGAAAAAGGTGCCAGTACTGAAATGCCAGGTCACCTTTCAGGGGTCGGGTGATTACTGAGGGACCCCCACAATAGCCAGGCCCCCTGCCACCAGTCACAGAATCTATGGCAAGGCAGAATTGTTGGTGTGTAGGGCCTGAGATCTTTCATTAAAACTTGGGGACAACGGGTCAGTTTTAGCAGACAATGGAAAAGGTGCCGGTACTCAGTACCCCCTCAAAAAAAAGCCCTGTCTACAACCAACCAGTACATCAGGGAAAGAAAAGGAAACAAAAAAATCTTATACCCTGAAGGAAAAAGCTAAATCACTGAATCCTAAATAGGTAAGGACGTACATTGAATTCCACCCACAGAGTAAATCTGAACAGGTTCTCAGATCTTACACTAAAACTACCTGTTTCCTATATCCCACAGAACAGGTGTAGGAGAAAAAAATAGGATTAGTACTTTGACAGGCCATTTTTTTTCACAAGTACAACAGCCCCTACACTTGGAACTATGGTAAAGAAACAAAGAGCCGCTAAAGCTACTGCTTTCATTACAGCTTCTGCCTCGCTCCAGCCCAAATCCTTGGACCAAGACAAGATTCTGGTGTCATGTGATAAATGTATGTACATTGAATCCTTCATGAAAGAAGTACAAGACTAAGAGAAGAAGTGGCAAGACTAAGAAACATCTGGGACAACCAGAAATTTGTCACGGAGATGCAGGTCAAAACATTGGAGACTTCCAGCACAGGGAGAGAAGATCTTGAGCAGACAGAGCACAGCTGGAAGCAGGTCACCAGGTCCTGCAAGATCCCTCCAGCTCCGTCTCCTGTTGAACTTAAGAATCAGTTTGCAGCCCTGGAGGTAGAAGAGCTAGAAACATCTGAAAAACAGAAGGAAACAATGACCAAAAATGCCAGCACCCCTGGAAAAGTGGCCAAAAAGAAGCGAAAGGTAGTGGTGGTTGGAGATTCACTTCTGAGGGGTACCGAAGTGCCCTTCTGCCGACCAGACATGTTGTCCAGGGAGGTGTGCTGTCTGCCTGGTGCCAAGGTTCGTGATATTGTGGAAAGATTGCCTAGACTCATCAAGCCTACTGACCACTCTCCTATGCTACTCATCCATGTTGGCACAAATGATGCTGCTAAGTATCCTATTGAACATATCATACAAGACCTCATGGCTTTGGCTCAGAGGGTGAAGCACCTAGGTGCACAGGCGGTGTTCTCATCTATCCTCCCTGTTGAAGGTAAAGGCCAAATGAGAAAAGCTTGCATCTTGAAGATAAATGCGTGGATGGTGCCAATGAGAGTGCTTTGGATTCTTAGACCATGGGATGATTTTCCAAGAGCTACTGAGCAGTGATGGTGTCCACCTGTCAAGGACAGGATGGAGTGTCTTCAGCAACAGACTGGCTAAAGTACTAAAGAGGGCTTTAAACTAAAATTGATGGGGATGGGTAAAAAAGGCCACAAAGCTATAAATAACCCCAAGGAAGGTAGGACATCGAAGGCCCCTATAGAAGAGGAAATAAAGAGTAACATCTGGAGAGCCTTGTATACCAATGCCCGTAGTACGGGAAACAAACTTCTAGATCTAGAGGCTACAATGATGGAAGCAGACTTGGATTTAGTGGCAGTCACAGAGACGTGATTCACAAAGAACCATGACTGGGATATTGCTAAACCTGGCTATAATCTATTCAGGAAGGACAGAGTAGGGAAAAAGGGTGGAGGAGTGGCTTTATATGCTAAGAATGATATTAAAGTGACGGAACTGCAGACCACATGGGGTATGGAAGAAGCAATGTGGGTTAAACTGGAAAGAGGGAAAAGAAAATGTATTTATATTGGAGTAATATACAGATCACCCTTACAGTCGGAGGATATGGACAGGGACTTAATTGAAGACATCCACAAGATAGCTAGGAAAGGGGAAGCACTACTGATAGGTGACTTCAGTATGCCAGATGTTGACTGGGATGTCCCTGCTGTGGGGTCGTTTAGAAGCAAAGGGATCTTGGATTCCCTACAGGAAGAATTGTTTCAGCAGTGGGTAATGGAACCGAAGCGGGATGGAGCTGTTCTGAACCTGGTGCCTGTGAATGGTGAGAATGCTTCTGACGTCAAGGTGGGAGACTATTTGGCATCTAGTGATCATCAAATGGGTGTGGTTCAATATTAAAACAGGGGAGAGGGCTAATTCGACATTAAAGGTCCTGGATTTTAAAAGAACCAACTTTGCTGAGATGGGGGAATTTCTCAAGGAACAGTTAGTAGGATGGGAACAGCTGAAGGATGTAGAACAGCAATGGACAAGACTGAAAGGAGCTATATTAAAGACAACTAACCTTTTATGTTAGAAAATTACATAAAAGTAAGAGGAAAAGAAGGCCGCTCTGGTACTACAAATGTAGTAGCTGAAAAAGATAAGGGAAATGGAGGTTTAGCCTTCACACGCTATTAAGATGACCCAGAAAAATGAAGATAGACAAGAATACTGGCTAAGCGAAGAGAAGCTGGAAAAGCTGTCAGGGAAAGCGAAGAGGCAAATGGAAGAAAAGATAGCAATACAGTAAAATTGGGGGATATAATACTTTTTTCAGATATGTAAGTGACAGGAGGAAGTGCCATAATAGCATTGTGAGGCTCAAAGCTGAGGAAGAAATATGTGGAAGATAAGGATAAGCTGAACTGCTTAACAGTTATTTCCTGCATCTATGTCATGGATTGAAAGGCCGGGGGGTAGGGCTGCAGAAAACGAAGGCTAAAGGGGGTGGATTTATGGTTGACCAAGACCTGTTTACTGAGGACTGTGTTCGTGAGGAGCTAGCTAAACTAAAAGTATACAGATGCGATTGATGCACTATAGGATACACCTGAGGGTACCTCAGGTTTCTGGCAGCTCTCGCTGACAGACCTACTTCAATGCTTCCTTAGAGACTGGAGTGGTCCCAGAGGACTGGAGAAGGGTGAATATGTTCCTTTGCACAAGAGTGGAAGTAAGGAGGAGATTGGGAATTACAGATCTGTCAGTCTGACCTCGGTGATGAATAAGCTAATGGAAACGCTACTAAAGCAGAGGATTGTGAGATTTTCTCGAAAATGGAATGCAGGGCCTGAGGCAGCATGGCTTCACTAATGGCAGGTTGTGTCAGACGAATCTGACTTCTTTGACTGGGTGACCAAACAGTTGGATGTGGGAGGGGCGCTAGATGTGGTCTACTTAATAAATTCAGCAAAGCCTTTGACACGGTTCCGCACAGGGGACTTGATAAATAAACTGAGTGCCCTTGGTATGGGACCTAGAGTAACTGATTGGGTTCAAAATTGGTTGAATAGGAGACAGAGGTAGTGGTAAATGCAGCTTGCTCTGAAGAAAGGGATATTGTCAGTGGAGTACCACAGGGATCGATCCTTGGGCTGACTCTTAATGTTTTGTGAGCAATATTGCGGAAGGGCTGTCTGGTAAGGTTTGTCTCTTTGCAGATGATACACAAACTGTGGCAACAGGGTGGACAACCTGGAGGGTGGTGATGACATGAGAAGGACCTAGTGAAGCTAGGGGAATGGACCAATATTTGGCAACTAAGAATAAATGATAAAAAATGCAGGGTCATGCACATCGGGTTGCAAGAATTCCAAGGGAACGGTACAGTATAGGGGGTGAAGTTCTTCAGTGTACGAAGGAAGAGCGGGACTTGGGGTGATTGTGTCCTGATGACCTTAAAAGCTTCTAACAGGTAGAAAAAGCAACGGTCAGAGTCTGAAGGATGCTGTGGTACATAAAAAGAGGTGATGACCAGCAGGAAAAGGAGGTGGATAGTGCCATTGTATAAGTCCCTCATTTGGAGTACTGTGTGCAGTTCTGGAGACCACATCTATGAAAAGATATAAACAGGATGGAGTCGGTCCAGAGGGCGGCTACAAAATTAGTAAGCGGTCTGGAACACAAAAAATATAGGGACAGGCTTATGAACTTCAACATGTATACACTGGAAGAGAGGAGATATGATAGAGATGTTTAAATATCTCAAGGGCATAATGTACAGGAAGTGAGCCTTTTCAACTGAAGAAAAACTCTGGAATGAGGGAGCATACGATGAAGTTAAGAGGGAATAGGCTTAGGAGTAATCTAAGAAAGTACTATTTCACGGAAAGGGTGGTGGAAGCGTGGAATGGCCTCCCGCTGGAGGTTGTGGAGTTAAGGATTGTGTCAGAATTTAAAAAGGCATGGGGGTAAGCACGTGGGATCGCTTAAGAAAAGGAAGAGTTAGGAGTTAAGAGGATGGGCAGACTGGATGGACCATTTGGCCTTTATCTGTCGTAATGTTTCTCTGTTAAATGTAGAGTCCTATAGACAAATTGTGACACTCCTTGCCAGAATTGTTGGATGACACTGTAAGTTCAAAAGAGATAAACCCATATCCTTCTAGGTTTTAAACAACTGTCTGTGGCAATTCTCTAAATATACATTGTTCTTTAAATCCTGCATTGGTAAATTTACAGATGGGGCATCAACATTCTACCTAATAATCTATTTTCATTTCTCTCTAGGCCTAGACCACACTTCTGCCTATATACTCAGGTTCTAATGGCAGTGAAGTCTGCACATAGAGTCTTATATAGTAATGATATTTTCAGCCCTCTCCTACCAATAAAAAAAAGCACTCTTCCACTTGTTCCACTTCCTTCTCTGAGAGTATCTGTGAGGGGAAGAATAAAATATTAATGTATAGTCTGAAGGTAGGCAAAATCAGCTGGATCCATTAATTGTTACAATCCTTGAACTGAGCAAATGGACAGTAATCTCCCATCTTCATCCATAAGTTGTTTTTATCATCATAAGTCCTTTCTCCTTCCATTCAAAAAGTATACCTGCAGGAAACTCTAGGTTACCTACAAATGGCAACCAGCCTGTATTATTCCAAGGAATTCATTTCCACTTACAGAGCCAACATCAAACTCCCCTTAGAGGTAGTAGCAAACATCCATTTTTTTTAAAGATTTTGTTTTTTTTAATGTTCTATTACAATCACTTCAATAATCTGTGATACAGAAAATAGGAAATGTTATTCCCCCAAAATATCATCATTAGAATACAAGTAAAGAAAAAATTGGATTCACTTATAGGAAATTAACAAAAGCAAATAAGAAATAACAAAGAGTGAATGTTAGTTTCACTTAGCCATTTCAGCTTGCCCCTTTAGCAGTGAATACCAAACTCTGGAGGACTTTGTTTCAGCAAAGGAAGAATGGATGATACTTGTATAATTTCTCAAAGTTTGCTATTCTTTGTTAGGGGCCAGTTGAGATGGTTAAGTGGAGCCGATGCTTACTCCAAACGTAGTAACATGGAAGGGCATTTTTGATATGACATCTAAATCTGATTTTGGAAGTTTTGCTGAAAACAACTATTTCCGAAAACGGGTACGTGAAGGGGCAGACCAGACCGTATTTTCTAAAAAAATGGGCGTCCATCTTTCGCTTCGAAAATACGTTTGTACGGACCAAATGTGCCATGGATTTAGTAGTTTGGGAGCTGGGCTTTGTTTTTTTAGCGATAATGGAAACTAAAAACGCCCAGCTCACAAACGTCCTAATCCAAGCCATTTGGTCGTGGGAGGGGCCAGGATTCATAGTACACTCTCCCCCCTGACATGCCAGGACACCAACTGGGCACCCTAGAGGTCAGTGCGGGTGGACTTCAGAAACTGCTCCCACATGCATAGCTCCCTTACCACGGGTGCAGAGCCCCCAACCCCCCTCCCCCAAACCCACTACCCACAAATGTACAACAGTACCATAGCTCTTAGGGGTGAAGGGGGCACCTACATGTGGGTAAAGTGGGTTTTGGAGGCCTCCCATTACCAGCACAAAGTGTTACAGGTGGTAGTGGGATGGGCCTGGGTCCGCCTGCCTGAAGTGCACTGCGGTACCCATTAAAAGTGCTCCAGGGACCTGCATACACGCAGGCCTCTAGGACTTGTTGCTGCTGTATAACCTTGGCACACCAGTTGACACCTGAAGACTAATCGCTCCGAAAACGTCCTTTATTGGAATAAGCACGTTTACTCACAGTTAACTGCAGATCAGAGGTTGTGCCCCACTGGCAACGAGTCTCCCTTGTACTGAGATTAGCAGTAGGTCAGAGCTGGCAGAATGCTGTACAATGCCCTCTTTTAGCAACATTCAAGGTAAGAACTAGGTTCTGTAACGTGGCTAACACATGAAAGGGATCTAAAACTGGCTTACAAAAATGGCCACTACCTCATGGACTACCGGAAACAAAACAGGGCACACTCTGACCCAGTAGGCAGGGGGAAAAGCACCATGGGAGTAGAGCCTACCACCTACCAACATCGTGAGCATTTAACACAAGCTAGTGGAATCACGGAGCCCAATACCCTACACCCACCACAATGCATTGCTGATGTGACTTTGCAGTGCACATAACAGAAAAGGTGTCACACTCACCCGAGAGCCACATCAGAACCAGGGAAAGGCTGTCAGAGGATAGAACACATTCTGCTGTCATGGAGGTGGGTACGGCATTTGAGGCTGGCATAGAGGCTGGCAAAAAAGGTTTTTCAAGTGGGTTCTTTGTGGTGGGAGGGGGTTAGTGACCACTGGGGGAGTCCGGGGAGGTCATCCCCGATTCCCTCCGGTGGTCATCTGGGCAGTTGGGCCACTTTTTGGGGACTTGTTCGTGAAAAAACAGGGTCCAAAAAAAGTGACCCAAATTCGCGCTAAAAACGCCTTTCTTTTTTCGATTATTGGCCAAGGATGCCCATCTCTCCGTGGCCGATAACCACGCCCCAGTCCCGCCTTCACCACGCCTCCGACACACCCTCGTCAACTTTGGTCGTTTCCGCGACAGATTGCAGTTGAAGACGCCCAAAATTGGATTTCGATTATACCGATTTGGGCGCCCATGGGAGAAAGACGCCCATCTCCCGATTTGGGTTGAAATATGGGCGTCCTCTTTCGAAAATAAGCTGGATAGCTTCAAAAATGGCTGTTTGCTTAGTGCGTTTTTCTTTTGTGACAAAAAAAGAAAAGAAAAAGAAATCCAAGGGAAAAACGCACTAAAACAAGCCATTGGGATGTATAGGGGGGGGGGGGGGCAACATTCTTAGTAGACTGGCCACACAGACATCCCAGCAGAGCAGTGGGACACCCTAGGGGACATTGCAGTGGACTTCACATAAAAGGTCCCGAGTACACATCACATTATAACCTCCTTATATTGTATGGTGAGCCCTCCAAAACCTACCAAAAACTTACTGTGCCTAACTGTACACCGCTACAAAAGCCCTGATGTCTGCAGGTGTCACCTATATGTGGGTACAGTAGCTTTTTGGTGGATTTTAGAGGACTCACACTTTCCACCATAAATGTAACAGTTAGAGTGGGATATGAGCCTAGGTTCCTTTCTCTACAGTGCATACACTGAACACAAGGCTATTCCAGGGACCTGTTTGCTGCTCTAATAGGACTGGCTATAACATCTGAGGCTGTCATAGAGGCTGGAATGTACTGTTTCTTTCACATCTTTGGGGGATGGGAGAGGGTCAATAACAACAGGGGGAGTAAGGGAGGGTCATGCCTTAATCTCTCCAGTGGTCATCTGGTCATTTAGGGTACATTTTTGTGACTTAGGGCCAGATGCACTAAACTTAACGAGCCCTTAACGAGCAAGTAGTAAACCCTGGCAAGCACTGAACACTTTTTTTTCTGAAGACAGTAGCAGCTAACGAAAACGGAATGCAGATGAGCAAATCGTGTAGAAACCCTATTGTAATGAGATGCACTAACCTTTTCCGATTGCCTTAACGCTGGAAAACGCTGGAAAATATAACGAGAGGTCTGTACCTCTCCTTGGGGCTGCGCGGGATTGGAAAAATGCTTAAAATGTAAAAAAAAAAAAAAAAATCAGGGGGCAAAATGGCCAAGTGCTCGTCAGGAGCGTCCTTTATGGACGTTCTTCACTATATTAAAAAAAAAAAATCAAACAGGCTCCGATGCTGTTTTGATAAATGTTACGGTGGGGGGGGAGCTTAAAAAAATACGTCCATTTTGGGCGCGCCCCCCCCCCCCCCTCGGCAATAATAAAAACTTACTTTTTGGCCCTGCTTCACTCAGCTCAGAGACCTGGAAGTAAGGGAGGGACATCCAAATAAGTACAGTTGTGGCCCAGTGGTTAAAGCAGGGATCTTGTAATCCAGCGGTGGGGGGGGGTTCAAATCCCACTAATAGTTTTGTTTAAAAAAAAAAAAAAGGACGAGCACTTGGATTTTTTTTCCACTTTTTTAAGTTGTATGAAGTCTTTATTGAACACTTATCAAAACAGCATAACACAATACAGCACTCCAGAACAAGTAAATAATAGCATAACTGATCAGCTTCAGGTCTCTCTCAGCCAATCCCAGCGCGTTTAGCTGTTACCAGTATCAGCTAAACGCGCTGTGGTTGGCTGAGAGAGACCTGGAGGGAGGGACGTCCAAAAAGTTTTGATTTGTGTCCTCTCACCTCCCGATTTTCTGGGCTGGAAGGCTCCTCCCTATCGTCAGGTTAGTTTTTATTCTCTTGCCTCTGAACTGTACATTATCTTGTAGCCTGTAAAAAGAACGTGTTTTTAGAGGGAGTTTTTTTTTTATAGTGAAGGACGTCCTTGGCATGCGCAGAGCAGCCAGCATAACGCTTGGCTGCTCTGCGCATGCTCGACCGGCTGACTATCTGACTGTTTAACAACGGAATAGAGAATGCAAGTGAGCTACAACGAGCAGCTCATTTACATTCCTAGTCCTTGATGCATGCCCGTTCCTTACCGATTCGGTAAGGGAAGGGCTCTAATGATTGATTAGTACATCTAGCCCTTAGTCGTGATAGAAACAGGTCTTGACCAAAACATCTAACTTTAGCCCTGGATGTTTTTGCTTTGTTCCATTATGTCACAAAAAAGTCTTTAAAATGGGTTTAGAAAACAGCGATTTGGATATTTTGGCAAAAAAAAACACCCCATCCATCTGCTGCTTTTTGGACGTTTTTCTGTTTCGAGAATGAGCCCCATAGTAACATAGTAAATGACAGCAGTTAAAGATCTGAATGGTCCATCCAGTCTGCTCAACAGCCACACTCATTATCAATTCATGATTCAACCAACAATGAATGCGATATAAAATACTTGATCCTGGTCTGACTTTGGCATTTCTAGCACATAGAACATAGAAGTCTGCCTGGCACCGTCCTTACGTTCCAACTAAGTTGCCATCAAAGCCCCCTCCAGCCTATCCAAATCCACCTTATCATTTGCAGGACACAGACCATAAAAGTCTACCTGGTTCTGTTCTCACATTCCATTATTCTTATTCACCCTAGGCGATTTTCTTAGCTGGGGCTTGAAGCACCTAACTGGCCTTCAAAAGCCCCACTAAGTCTTGCTCAGTCAGTGGGGGTATAATATTCCACACCCTTCAACCCTGCCTGGGCACATTAAACAATAGCTGCTATATGCAGAGCATCAGGTTCTAAAGCCCAATTTAATGTATGCAGTAAATTTAGGCAGTCCACACAACCATATAAACTTTGTGCACTTTAGTGCTTAAAAGTCTTAAAATTACCATTCAGGAGGAAGTGACGTCACCAAGCAGCATGGACGCTTGAGCTGAGAGCTCCGGTGGCCTCGCGGCGAAAATAGCTACAATCGCAACTTAAAACAGCGCTGGAGAGCTAAAATCATCAGCAGCATTAAACGGTGTAACGGTGCCACGATAGCGTATGAATCATCGTCGGACAGCAGCTGATCTTTCACGGTTCGCATTCGCGGGAAGCGCGACAACGCCAAAAAACAAAATGGCGGACGCACGAAAAGTGAAAGAAATGGCGAATACTGAGAAGCTTAAAACACAGGAGCTTCCGGGGGAACAACAAGCAGCCATAGACCCAACAGAGGAGGAGCAACCAGGCCTGCAAGTATGGCTACAAAACATAAGCGCGGACCTCAAAGCGCTACGCACAGAGGTGGCAAAGTTGGGCACTGATCTGCGAAGCGAGATCAGGGAGCTGGGAGTAACGGCTGGAGACACAGAGGCGCAAGTAGAAGCACACAGCGAGGCTCTGAGTTCGCTAGATCAAAACTTCACTGAAATGCGGGCGATCAACAACTGCTATTCGACAAAATAGAGGATTTGGAGAATCGAGGCCGCCGTAGCAATTTGAGATTTCAAGGCTTACCTGAAACACCGCACTACCAAGATAGTGAGCAAGTAGTTCAACAAATAGTACAAGAACTGTTTACTAAGAATGGGGCCGTGATGGATAATGAGGCAGTTCAGCTGGAAAGAGCACACCGGGCACTGGGACCGATAAGAGGTAATAAACCCAAAGATATCATAGCCTGCTTTACAAGCTATAACTAAAAGAACAAATATTGAAGCTGGCGCGGCAAACCCAGGACTTCAAATGGACTCTTACACTATTGAGATTTACCAAGATCTGGCAGCGGCGACGCTCCGACGGAGAGGGGATTTGAGACCCTTTACGAGACACCTCAGAGAACTTAAAATTCAATACAGGTGGAGGCACCCGTTTGCCCTGGTATTTTACAAAGATGGGAAAATGCACCAAGTTCGATCAATCGCAGAAGCCAGAGAAATCTGTCCAAAACGGCTGAACTAGAGAAGAGGCAGGAGACAGGCCCAGGGGAAAGGACCCAGCACCCGAACCTTCCCCGCCGAAATGGCAGCGGGCGGGGAAGGCCCGAAAAGACTACAACGCCAGCATTCTGCATCACAGATCACTTGATGAGACACAGACAAGTTACAGGGAAAGCTAATAATTTTAAAGTTGCTGTTAAAGTTGAAGTTGATTATGTGGAACAGCACCTCAGCACTGGACATGAGGTAGTTGGAAATATGGTTTTGCGGCGAGGCCCCCGAGGAAGCACCAGCTGTTCCTTCCTCTGAATAGGCACCTACAAGGGTCGTAAGTGATGCCTAGATTGTATGGGGAGAGGGTGGGAGGGGGGAGGGGGAATGTTGGGGGGGGATAGATGGAAATGAAAGCAAACTTTGTATGTTACAAGTAATAGACAAGGTACATGAAGCTGGCCAAAATAACAGTAAGGTAGAGGGGCGGAAGATCACACATTAAGAGGTAATGGGGGATATTAAATGTATGCTGCTTAATGTCAGGGGGCTGAATACCCAGAAACGACAACTATTGTTTCGGGAGCTAAAGCGACTTGGGGGTAGACATAGGATTGGTACAGGAGACCCCTTAAAACCTAGATATGAATACTTATGCACCAACAGAAATACCCCATCATCCATTTTGCCTCGAGTACAGACAATACAAAAAGCAGGGGGGTTCTGGTGGCATTTAGTAGTGGCAAGCCCTGGGAGATAAAAAAGGTCATAAAAGATAAAGAAGGGAGATATCTGTTGATAGTACTTACACTAGGGGGGAGAACTTACACACTGGTGAATGTATACTGCCCCAACACAAACCAAGGGGACTTTCTTCAAAAAGTAGACCAAGTTCTAACTAGACATATTGAGGGATCCTTGTTGATGGGAGGAGACTTTAATCTTACTTTACACCCTCTGCTAGATAACACAACCCATAAGGCAAGCTATGCCAAACAAGATAGGTGAAAATTCCATGAGTTCATAACACGATGGCAGCTTATAGACTACTGGCGAAAAGATAACCCTTCTCAACGAGCATACACATACTACTCCATGGTACACCAGTCCTCTTCTAGAATAGACATATGGCTGGGGGATGCCTCCTTGTTGGGATCAGTGGGAGAGCAATCTATACTTCCTCATACCTGGTCGGATCACTCACCGGTGATACTCACAGTTAAGGGGCTAGACCCTAATAAAAAGATACGACAGTGGCGCCTTGATGACGCCCTGTTGGCGGATCCATCTAACATATCCCAGATAGAAATGAAAATTCAGGAATATATCCAGTTTAATGATAATGGGGAGGTCTCCCCAATAGTGCTCTGGGAG
This sequence comes from Microcaecilia unicolor, assembly GCF_901765095.1. Lineage (NCBI taxonomy): Eukaryota > Metazoa > Chordata > Amphibia > Gymnophiona > Siphonopidae > Microcaecilia > Microcaecilia unicolor. The sequence goes on along the minus strand of NC_044031.1, from coordinate 388,319,225 downwards.
GGATTTAAAGCGGTTATGAGAGGGCACTTGATAGCCTTACGATCAAAGAGATGGAAGGAGAGATGTGCCAAAGAAACTGAATTGCGTCAACAGCTTAAGCAGACTGAGCAATTGCTCCAAGAGGGGGAAGATCGGAATCCACTGAAACTTAGGGGACAGGCACATAGCATTCGCACACAAATACAGGATTTAGAGCTAGCGGACGTGGCAGAAAAACTACAGCGGGTGCGTCAATTATATTTTGAATTTGGGAACAAGCCTAGTAGACTATTGGCTCATAAATTGGCACAACACACTAGCCGAAACACGATAGTGGCCTTAGAGATGCAGGGGGAGCGATACATAATGAACCAGAATTTCTAGAAGCAGCTTTTAGCAGATACTATCAGCACTTATACAGCACCGAGGGGAGCAGCGAAATAGAAGAAATCAAGGCCTATCTAGCGAGTGTGGACCTCCCACGGCTCCCAGACATGGCAAATCAAGCACTAGGAAAACCCATAACACAAGAAGAGATAGAACAAACGATCAAGGGGTTATCTCTGCACAAAGCTCCGGGACCAGACGGGTACACAAACAAATTTTATAAAACGTTTAGGAAACACCTGGTCCCACTCTTGATGCGGGTGTTTAACTCATTGGATGAAACTACAGGCCTCCCACCAACGTGGAACTTGGCTACGATTACGGTTCTTCATAAACAGGGCAAGGACCCCCAGTTGTGCAGCTCCTACAGACCTATCTCACTGTTAGGAGTAGATTATAAAATATTTTCCAAAATTATGGCCACTAGGCTGCAGGGATATCTACCACAGCTTATACATGAAGACCAGGCAGTTTTGTTCATGAGCGACAGACATTTGATAATATAAGAAGGACCCTGCAGGTCATCCAGGGGGCCCGAACACTTCAATCACCCTTATGTATATTATCCCTAGACGCGGAGAAGGCCTTTGACCGGGTCAGCTGGCCATTTCTCTTCGCAGTACTAGAAGAGGCTGGCGTGGGAGGGCGTTTTGCGGAGTGGTTACATCTAATATATAAGGCTCCCAGTGCGGCAGTGAGGGTTAATGGTACATTGACCAGTCCTTTCCCTCTATATAGAGGCACCAGACAGGGGTGTGCATTATCGCCCCTGCTGTTCGCTCTAGTAATGGAACCATTGGCAATCAGGATACGAGCACACCAGGGAATAAGAGGCCTCATAGGAGGGGGTGTTGAAACAAAGATATTACTCTTTGCGGATGACATCCTGCTACTATTGAAGGATCCCCTGACTGCATTCCCAGCCCTGGAGGATGAAATACAGACATATGGAACATTATCAGGCTTCAAGATTAATTTTGAAAAATCTGAGGCGCTTGATATAAATCTACCTAAAACCGCTCTAGATATATTGAGAAAACAATTCCCATATAGATGGGCAACTAAATATGTCAGATATCTGGGGGTCAATGTGCCACGCCAGGTGGAAGAAATATTTGAATATAACTTTCCGGGTAAGGTGCGGGAACTCTTCCGGGAACTAGAACGATGGGAGGGACTGACAATATCTTGGGTGGGTAGAATCAACGCAATAAAGATGATAATACTCCCAAAATTGCTGTACTTGTTCACGGCCCTTCCAATCAAAATACCAGATGCCTTCTTCCGGGGTCTACAGGGCAGAATATTCTCCTTTATCTGGAAAAAAAGACCGCCCCGGGTAAGGCGAGAAATGATGTACCAATTCCGAGAGAGGGGGGGCATGGGAGTCCCATCATTCCAATAGTACTACACTGCAGCCCACTTACGAATCTTAGCAATTTGGTCCCAGAACTCAGGGAAAATCTGGATAGACATAGAACAAAGTTGGCTGGAGCCATACCCACTTAGGGCCATACCATGGTTACCAAAACACACTTTGCGAGGCCTGATTAAGAAAAGTCCCCCTCTTTTACAGGGGCCGTTAAAAATCTGGTATAAGGTCAGAGAACAATTTTTCCCTGAACGAAAATATTTCAAACATACATATCTTAGATACGCCCCCCAGTTTGGCTCAGGAACTTTAAACACTGTGTACAAGGAATGGGAGGAAATGGGATTGTATGCTTTGGGACAAATGTGTGAAGAGGGCGAGATCCATCGTACTCGCAGTTATGTCAGGAACATGGGCTTTCCCCCATACAGGCCTTTCATTACCACCAGGTACAGAACTTTATTAAATGCAAAGCGAGAGAAGAACTTGAGTTGGCCGAGACACAATTAGAAAAAGGAATGACAAGTGGGGGGAACAAGGGAGGTATATCTAGAATATATAAAGCCCTCTTGGCCCGTGAAAACCCAGTAGAACAATATACACAAAAATGGGAGATAGCAATAGGGACTATGTATGATTCAACACAATGGAAAAGGGCGCTTAAATCTCTACTTAGAGTATCAATCTCTAGCGCTATGGTAGAAAATGGGCATAAGATCTTATATGGTTGGTACCACACCCCAAGTCGCTTGGTCAGGATGTTTGGGTCGGGCTCCTCCCAATGCTGGCGGGAATGTGGATGTGAGGGTGATATGTACCATATATGGTGGTCATGTGTACATGCACAGAGATATTGGAAGACAATTGTGGACTATTTAAATTTAGTGACTGCTGCACATTATCAGCTGAAGGCAGAATGTTGCCTACTTCACTTCAAACCACCGGCAATTCCACCACATGTGCATAAGTTTGCCACACAGATGTTCGTGGCAGGTAAATTAGTGCTGGCGGTGTCATGGAAGAAACCTAGCCTGCCTGACATTTTGGTGGTACAGGAAAAGCTGAAATACATACAATTGATGTCTAAGCTCACAGCGATGAACAATGGAAGATTGGCCCAACACCAAAAGATATGGGAATCCTATCTTACCTGGTCGGCAGCATCAGTGAACATACAAGGACAAAGAGACTGCTGATAAGGGAAGCGGGGGGGGGGGGGGGGGGGGGGGGGGGGGGGGGGGGGGGGAGATGGGGATTAGCAAAATGATGTTAATAGCTGAAGAGCAATGGAAATGTAATATTCACTTTGTGACAAGTACCAGTTTAATGTTGATGTTATGAGGTTATGGAAAAACTATAAAAAAAAACTAAAAAAAAAAATTACCATTCAATAGTTTATAGGTCTGGGGGTAAACATTTCTAAGGGAAACTCTTTCCTTTCTGTAGTTCTTATCATGTGTGTCCACATGAACCATTCTTTTGGCAATAAGGAGACCAGCATTTGATTGATTGAATTCTGACAGTTAGAAACCGCCAATCACCCTTGTTTTCTCAGTGTATTTTATCATACATTAAGAAAATGAGGAAGCCAGAGCCATTTAGATAATTAATTCCTTAATCCAAGTATTAGATCCTCAAACCACATCAGTGACCTCACAGGTTTTTTTTTTCATATTTCTCCTTTTAGAAAAGGAAAAGAAGGAAGAAGTGGCAAGGTCTGCACAGAAATATGAAAGCCCTGCGAAAATGCCAGACCTCGAGAAACAGTTATTAACAAAGGATGGCGTAAGGAAGGTAAGTGACTTCTGAGCTGCCTAATGTGAAGGTCTTAGTCATACTTATCCAGCTTCAGTGATCAGTAATCCATATCTGGTTCAGGGCCATTGAGACAGAGCCAGGCCTGGGACAGGGCTGCCACCGCCCCCCCCCCCCCCCCACTTGGGCTGCAGCCGTCCACTGCCTCCCCACTTGGGCCACCACCCCCTTACCCTCCTGTGTCTTCTCACTCTACTGCTTCTGTGTGCTGGGACCCAGGTTATTGCATTAACGCAATTACCTGAGTCCTGACACACAGAAGCAGGAGAGAGATAGACCCTGGCACTGGGCCCCCCACTTGGAGGCTAGGCCAGGGGAATCTTGCCCCCCCCCCAGCCTCAAGGATTAATAGTAATTCTAGCAGACACCTGCAAAACATTAACACTGGACTCAGCAGTCACTTCATCTCCCAACCTGATCTGACCCTTCTATCCTTTCCCCTTCAAGGCACTCTCCCTATCTCCCTTCCCCTTCTAAGGTACGCACTCTTTCTCTTCCTTCCAACCCTTAGCTTTCTCTTTCCCTGTCATACCCATGGCACTCATTCTTTCTCCTCCCCCTCCCCCTTCCTCCCAGGTGTTCTTTCTCTTGTGTATATAATTCTGCGTGTTCCCCCACCTATTCTGACCTTATCCTCCCCCAGACTGCTCTTACACAGTCCAGGAATTAACGGACTCCATAATCAGAAGGACTCGCTGGGATATAAGGAGATAGTTTATTTCAATCTTACCAATAGCAAATCAGGCAGGTCATAGATTTGAACAGCAGTCCACGACACGTCCTATCTCTGTCTGACCTTCTGGAGTCTCTGCTCTCTCTTCTTCTGATCCTAATACCCTTCTGACTCCCATTTTTATACTATTTTCACCCTATTCATTTCAATGGACCCTAGCTTTGTCACCAGGGTTCTTGGACCTTATCAGTTGATCGAAATGACTTCACATACTCTCAGGCTCTAAGTATAAACAAGATATGCTCAGAGCGCATCTTATTAGATGACTTTGCATTTTCCCCAAACTTTCCCTAGCCCCCTCCTTTGGATGTTCTCACCTGGGGTGCAGCTGACCCAGTACTATCTCTACTCAACCATGCAATCTTGCTCATGACAGTCTTGCAGGTGCCAGTCTCAGAGCAAATGCCCCCCTCCCTTGCCAGATCTCAATTACCTCATTTCAGCACTTGCTTACAGTGAAATGTGATCACTGATTCTTACAAGCTAGCTCTCTTTTATATCAGAGATGATTTTTTATTTTAAGAAGCCTAGCTCTTATTATGAGCCATTGGCCTGTAGTTTACTGAGAGCAAGGGCTAGCATAACTCTTCACTTGCTCTCTTTTCTTCCTCCCAAAATTATCTGTCTCCTCCCCACAAAAGCACTCTTTCTCATTCACTCTCCGTGCACTCTCACTGTCTCTCCTTCCCTTTCTGTGAAGAAACAGTGTGTTTTAAGCCTGTAAAACGCATTAGATATTTTCTTGTTTTAATTATGTCCTGAAGTGTATTTCTTCTATTTGGCCAGCAGGTGATGTTTCTTTGCTGTAAAGCTGTTACAGGGAACTGAATGTTCTTTTCCTTTAACACAAGCAGGAAGCCAGCAGCACTATACTTTCAATCTTGTTGGACTGGACTCTGATTAGCCTGGAGTTTGGAGTTTGAAAAATTACCCAGTAGGACTGGCTGTTGCTTCAGTCTTAGCCCAGGAGGAAAGAAAGACAGATCTCTTTGCTGAGGCTCTGCGAACAGTTATATATCCCGACCTTCCCGGGTACTGTTAGACAGTATATAGATGTTTAGTTAGTGTATTTCAGTTACCTGTTGGTTTGATGACTTCACATTTTTTGTTCATTGTTCCAGTGTAACAATAAACCTGTTTAGTTTGTTGACTCTGCTGTCTGGACTGAAAGAATCCTGGTGGTTTGTGTGTTGGGTCTGTGAGTGCTTTCTGGGAACTGTGGGACCACTGGGAGTGTGGCTCCAGTAACCTAGAAATCACTGGGGATAATTTGAGAGTGGGAGACTCACCCAGAGGCGGTTGTGACCCAGTCGGTGGAAGGAGGGTTCTAGTGTAGAGCATGAGCGGCAGGTGCAGGCGGACCTGAGCTGTGCTGGGGATAGACCCTCTAAGTGGCCACGGGGTAACCCCAGGTCGGTGGCTAGACATTTCGTGACACTTTCCCCCCAGGAAGTCTTTCTTCTCTAATATATCTCTCCCTACCCCTCCCCACGCCCCCCTAAGAAAATCTCTTTTCCCCACCCCTTAAGATACTCTCTGTCCTTCCCCCCCCCCCACAGGACCCTTTCTCTCTGTGTCTTCCTTCTATTCCAAAGGTTCTCTGTTTTTCCTCTCCATTTGTGCTGTTCCAAAATTAAAACAGTTTATTGAGCAACTTGTAAAATAATGATCACAAAAAATGCATTCATTTTCTTCTGATGATAGCCTTGAAGTACAGTTATATAAATCCAGGGCCGGTCCAGTCACAAAGTGGACTAGGAATTTGCCTAGGGCAGCACAATTTGAGGGGTGGGGGGACAGCACAGTTGCAGCAATTAACATGCCTGTGGGGTTACCATATGGCTCCAGAAAAAGGAGGACAGATTGAGCCAGCCGGGTTGTACTTCCATTGCTTTGAAAGCAATGGAAGTAAAACCCGTCTTCCTTTTTCTGGAGCCATATGGTAACCCTAGTGTTGAGCATCTGCCCATTCTGTTCCCAAGGTTTTCAGTAGCTTCCCTTCCACTTTCGCAGCAATACCAGCATATAGTGTTTTTCAAAGTATTAGGTCTAAGTACTTAAGCAAAAGTAAAAACAAATATATATTTTAATACTTAAGTAATTGTAAAAAGTATAGCGAAGAACACAAAAAATTTGTGAAAGTAAAAAAGTTATTGCCTAATATATTACTTTTTGAGTATAATGTAAAAGTAGCACTTTGCTATCCCCATATTCATGGGGGCAAAGGGCATTATTGTATATATTTATTGGGAATGTTATTTGAACAGACAGCACTGGTGCTGGGGCTTCCCCACCCCTTCTATAGTTTGCAGTTCCTGTGATTGACACCTTGTGAGCTTTCCCTATTAGCTGTCAGCTCTGAGCTAGTGACTCTCAAGGATAGTCTGGAATCGTGAGCCCTTGGGCCACTGACAAGGAGCGGCAGCGGCAGGAGAATCAACCAAACAAGAGGCAAGGCAGAACACAGACGGACTAGTACAAACAGGACTGGAACTGCAACTGAGGCAGAGCAAGCTGGAACAGGCAGGGCAAGAAACAGTAGAATAATCCAGGAAATCAGCAGGGTCAACAGGCAGGCAGCAACCAGTAGAATAATCCAGGAAACCAGCAGGATCAAAAGGCAGGCAGCAACAGTAGAATAATCCAGGAAACCAGCAGGGTCAAAGGCAGGCAGTAATCAGTAGAATGATCCAGGACCAAACAGAGTCCTAGGCAGGCAGGAATCAAGAGAAAAAAACAGAACCAAACAGAGTCTTAGGCAGGCAGGCAGGAATCAAGAGAATAATCCAGGAAAACAAGCAGGGTCAAGCTGACACAGAATGCTTACAGGGCAGGAACCGCAACAAACCAACAGGGACAAGAACTTCACCGAAAACCTCTGTTGCCAAGGCAAAGTAGAAAGTTTCCAGGTGGTTAATAAAGTCCATCAGCAGCTGAAGCTCAGCTGCAGGAATCTCAAGGCAGCTAAGGGTGAGGCTAGCTGCCAAACTTCAAACCAAGTCTGGAGGGCTAGAATATCTGGACCGGACTGGAATGAAAGTGTGGAATGTGTAGGGAGACAGCAAGACAGTCTATGGCAGCCACCGGTTCTGGCCACCAGTGGGCGAGGTGAGCACAGCCAAGGAAAACAGCATCAATTGTGACAGCTAGGGCCGGCCAGCCTTCTTTCTTTGCCCTACAGACTGGGTATGAGAGGCAAAGTCTGTGCCCTACATGCCATGTGCTAGCAGCTTTTTGAGAGCTGACCTTTCTTAGTTCCACTGTGGTCCATCAAGGTTTTTTTTTTTAACCTTCTCTTTCTCCTCTCTCTCTCCTTTATGATCTTTCCGTAGAGCAAGTTCCTTCCCATGTCTCTTAGAGGCTTCTCCCTTATAGACAGATGATCAAAAGACCCGGTCTGTTCCAAACAGTGAAAATTTCTCATTGTTGCTTTTTATAAGTGTTGATTTTGTACAATGATTTTTTTGAATATATATGCAAAGTCGTTTGTATGTTTATAATGATTTGTCATCAATAAAAAATGTTGAAATGGAAAAATAGCACTGGAACAGCCTGGGGCTTTATTGCAAATTTAAGCACGCAATTCACTCTGACCATAGGGTAAAAATGCGGGAGGATTGTGCCTGAGCATGCGCTCGGGCTCAATCCTCCTGCACTTGTTTGACAAGTCTATGTCCTCCTGCACTTGTTTGACAGGTCTAGGCTGTCAAAAGCCCAGACCTGTCAAACACAGGGGCTGGAAGTCCGTGGGACCACCAGATCCCCAAATACCCCCACCCCGAGTCAAGCGACACGGGGGGCTGGAGGTCCGGCAGACCTCAAGTCCCCCCGACCCCCCCCCCCCCCCCGATCTGTGTCAGGGGGGCGAGGGAATGGAGGTCTGCCGTACCTCCAGCCCCCGTGTTGCTGGGGGTGTCGAGTCGGGGTTCCTGTTCCTGCGGGGGGGGGGGGGGGGGGCATGGGCTGCTGCATTGGGGGAAATGGAGGAGTAGCCTAGTGGTTAGTGCAGTGGACTTTGATCCTGGGGAGCTGAGTTTGATTCCCACTGCAGCTCCTTGTGACTCTGGTCAAGTCACTTAAACCTCCATTGCCCCTGGTACAAAATAAGTACCTGAATATATGTAAACCACTTTGAATGTAGTTGCAAAAACCTCAGAAAGGCGGTATATCAAGTCCCATTTCCCTTTCCCTTCCCTTTCCTTGCTAACGTGCAAATGCATGCTGCACAAGGCTCACCATTCCTCCCCAATGGTCTGTAAACCCTAACACCAGCACCGAGCTGGTGTAGGGTTTGCCGCGGCCAGCAGGCCAATGTTTTGTGCACTGGTTGCTGATCATTGAGGATGAATAGGTTTAGCATGCATTTGCATGCTACTTGCGCAAAGATCCCTGTTTTGCATGCATCGGACCACCCATGGCATCATTGAGCGCACCTTCGGACAACTTAAGAACAGGTTCCGATGTCTGGACCGTTGAGGAGGGGAGCTCCTGTACAACCCCCAAAAGGTGGCAAAGGTATTCCTGGCCTGCTGCATGCTACATAATTTGGCAATGCGCATAGGACAGGCCCTCCCAGAAGAGCCACAGCCACCACAGCAGCAGGCCCCAGATGAACAGGATAGCGAATGATACATACCTGTAGCAGGTGTTCTCCGAGGACAGCAGGCTGATTGTTCTCACGACTGGGTTGACGTCCACGGCAGCCCCCACCAACCGGAAGAAAACTTCGCGGGCGGTCCCGCACGCAGGGCACGCCCACCGCGCATGCGCGGCCGCCTTCCCGCCCGTGCGCGACCGTTCCCGCTCAGTTGAATGACAAGCAAAAACATGAGTAAAACGCAACTCCAAAGGGGAGGAGGGAGGGTAGGTGAGAACAATCAGCCTGCTGTCCTCGGAGAACACCTGCTACAGGTATGTATCATTCGCTTTCTCAGAGGACAAGCAGGCTGCTTGTTTTCACGACTGGGGTATCCCTAGCTCTCAGGCTCACTCAAAACAAGAACCCAGGTCAATTGAACCTCGCAACGGCGAGGATATAACAGAAATTGACCTACGAAGAACAACTAACTGAGAGTGCAGCCTGACCAGAATAAATTCGGGTCCTAGAGGGTGGAGTTGGATTTAAACCCCAAACAGATTCTGCAGCACCGACTGCCCGAACCGACTGTCGCGTCGGGTATCCTGCTGGAGGCAGTAATGTGATGTGAATGTGTGGACAGATGACCACGTCGCAGCCTTGCAAATCTCTTCAATAGTGGCTGACTTCAAGTGAGCCACCGACGCTGCCATGGCTCTGACACTATGAGCCATGACATGACCCTCAAGAGTCAGCCCAGCCTGGGCGTAAGTGAAGGAAATGCAATCTGCTAGCCAATTGGAGATGGTGCATTTCCCGACAGCGACCCCTTTCCTATTGGGGTCAAAAGAAATAAACAATTGGGCGGACTGTCTGTGGGGCTGTGTCCGCTCCAGATAGAAGGCCAATGCTCTCTTGCAGTCCAATGTGTGCAACTGACGTTCAGCAGGGCGGGTATGCGGTCTGGGAAAGAATGTTGGCAAGACAATTGACTGGTTAAGATGGAACTCCGACACCACCTTTGGCAGGAACTTAGGGTGAGTGCGGAGCACTACTCTGTTATGATGAAATTTAGTGTACGGAGCATGAGCTACCAGGGCTTGAAGCTCACCTACCCTACGAGCTGAAGTAACTGCCACCAAAAAAATGACCTTCCAGGTCAATTACTTCAGATGGCAGGAATTCAGTGGCTCAAAAGGAGGTTTCATCAGCTGGGTGAGGACGATGTTGAGATCCCATGACACTGCAGGAGGCTTGATAGGGGGCTTTGACAAAAGCAAGCCTCTCATGAATCGAACGACTAAAGGCTCTCCAGAGACGGCTTTACCCTCCACACGATAATGGTAAGCACTAATCGCACTAAGGTGATTCCTTACGGAGTTGGTCTTGAGGCCAGACTCTGATAAGTGCAGAAGGTATTCAAGCAGGTTCTGTGCAGGGCAAGAACGAGGTTCTAGGGCCTTGCTCTCACACCAAACGACAAACCTCCTCCACTTGAAAAAGTAACTCTTTTTAGTGGAATCCTTCCTAGAGGCAATCAAGACACGGGAGACACCCTCAGACAGACCCAACAAAGCGAAGTCTACGCCCTCAACATCCAGGCCGTGAGAGCCAGAGACTGAAGGTTGGGGTGCAGCAACGCTCCGTCGTTCTGCGAAATGAGAGTCGGAAAACACTCCAATCTCCACGGTTCTTCGAAGGACAACTCCAGAAGAAGAGGGAACCAGATCTGACGGGGCCAAAAAGGCGCGATCAGAATCATGGTGCCGCGGTCTTGCTTGAGCTTCAGTAAGGTCTTCCCCACCAAAGGTATGGGAGGATAAGCATACAGGAGGCCGGTCCCCCGATGAAGGAGAAAGGCATCCGACGCTAGCCTGCCGTGTGCCTGAAGTCTGGAACAGAACAGAGGCAGCTTGTGGTTGGTCCGAGAGGCGAAAAGGTCCACCGAGGGGGTGCCCCACTCTCGGAAGATCTTGCATACCACTTTGGAATGGAGCGACCACTCGTGCGGTTGCATGACTCTGCTCAGTCTGTCGGCCAGACTGTTGTTTACGCCTGCCAGGTATGTGGCTTGGAGGAGCATACCGAACTGGCAAGCCCAACGCCACATCCCTACGGCTTCCTGACACAGGGGGCGAGATCCGGTGCCCCCCTGCTTGTTGATGTAATACATTGCAACCTGATTGTCTGTCTGAATTTGGATAATTTGACAGGACAGCCGATCTCTGAAAGCCTTCAGTGCGTTCCAGACCGCTCGGAGCTCCAGGAGGTTGATCTGAAGATCCTTTTCCTGGAGGGACCACAGTCCCCGGGTGTGAAGCCCATCGACATGAGCTCCCCACCCCAGGCGAGATGCATCCGTCGTCAGCACTTTCGTGGGCTGTGGAATTTGAAATGGACGTCCCAGGGTCAAATTGGTCCGAATGGTCCACCAGTGCAGTGAAGTGCGGCAACTGGTGGAGAGGCGAATGACATCTTCTAGATTCCCGGTGGCTTGAAACCACTGGGAAGCTAGGGTCCATTGAGCAGATCTCATGTGAAGACGAGCCATGAGAGTCACATGAACTGTGGAGGCCATATGACCCAGAAGTCTCAACATCTGCCGAGCTGTGATCTGCTGAGACGCTCTGGTCCGGGAAGCCAGGGACAGGAGGTTGTTGGCCCTCGCTTCGGGAAGGAAGGCCTGAGCCGTCTGAGTATTCAGCAGAGCTCCTATGAATTCTAGAGACTGGGCTGGCTGGAGATGGGACTTTGGGTAATTTATCACAAACCCCAGCAGCTCCAGGAGGTGAATAGTGCACTGCATGGACCAGAGAGCTCCTGCCTCCGAGGTGTTCTTGACCAGCCAATCGTCGAGATATGGGAACACGTGCACTCCCAGCTTGCGTAGATACGCCGCAACCACCACAAGGCACTTGGTGAACACCCGTGGGGCAGAGGCGAGCCCAAAGGGCAGCACACAATACTGAAAATGCCGTGTGCCCAGACGGAATCTGAGATACTGTCTGTGAGCTGGCAGTATCGGGATGTGAGTGTATGCATCCTTTAAATCCAGGGAACATAGCCAATCGTTTTTCTGAATCATTGGCAGAAGGGTGCCCAAGGAAAGCATCCTGAACTTTTCTTTGACCAGGAATTTGTTCAGGCCTCTCAGGTCTAGGATGGGGCGCATCCCCCCTGTTTTCTTTTCCACAAGGAAGTACCTGGAATAGAATCCCTGCCCTTCCTGCCCGGGTGGCACAGGCTGAACCGCATTGGCGCTGAGAAGGGCGGAGAGTTCCTCTGCAAGTACTCGCTTGTGCTGGGAGCTGAAGGACTGAGCTCCCGGAGGACAATTTGGTGGAGGGGAGACCAAATTCAGGGCATATCCGCACCACACTATTTGGAGAACCCACTGGTCGGAGGTTATAAGAGGCCACCTTTGGTGAAAAAGTTTTAACCTCCCTCCGACTGGCAGATCGTCCGGTACGGACACTTTGATGGCGGCTATGTTCCCATGGATCCAGTCAAAAGCCCGTCCCCGGCTTTTGCTGTGGAGGCGCAGGGGGCTGCTTAGGCGCACGCTGTTGACGGGAACGAGCGCGCTGGGACTGTCCCTGTGCCTGATGAGGCCTTCGGGCCGGCTGGGTGTACCTATGCTTGTTATAGGCGTAGGGCGCAGCCTGCCTGGCCTGGGAAAAACGTCCACCTGCTGAGGTGGATGCTGAAGGCGCCCGGTGGGAGAGCTTGTCGAGGGCGGTTTCCCGCTGATGTAGTTGGTCCACCAACTGCTCGACCTTCTCACCAAAAATATTATCCCCCCGGCAAGGGACGTCGGCCAGTCTCTGCTGGGTGCGGTTGTCCAGGTCAGAGGCACGCAGCCATGAGAACCTGCGCATCACTATACCTTGGGCCGCAGCACGAGATGCCACGTCACAGGTGTCATATATACCCCTGGACAGGAACTTTCTGCACGCCTTCAGCTGCCTGACTACCTCCTGCAAGGGCCTGGACTGCTCCGGGGGGAGCTTGTCGACCAGGTCCGCCAGTTGCTTCACATTATTCCGCATGGGGATGCTCGTGTAGAGCTGGTAAGACTGGATGCGGGTCACGAGCATGGAAGATTGGTAGACCTTCCTCCCAAACGAGTCCAGAGTGCGAGACTCTCGCCCCGGGGGCGCCGAGGCGGTATCCCTCGAACTCCGTGCCCTCTTGAGAGCAGAGTCCACGACCGCCGAGTCATGAGGCAATTGGGGCCGCATTAACTCTGGGTCCGAGTGGATCCTGTATTGGGACTCCGCTTTCTTGGGGATGGTGGGGTTAGATAACGGTCTCAACCAGTTCCGAAGCAGTGTCTCCTTGAGGACATTGTGCAACGGTATCGTGGAGGACTCTCTAGGTGGTGATGGATAGTCGAGGACCTCGAGCATCTCAGCCCTCGGCTCATCCACAGAGACCACGGGGAAGGGAATGCAAATAGACATATCCCTAACGAAGGAGGCAAAGGAGAGGCTCTCAGGTGGCGAGAGCTTCCTCTCAGGTGAAGGAGTGGGGTCGGAGGGAAGGCCCACAGACTCCTCTGAGGAGAAATATGTGGGGTCCTCCTCCTCCCCCCACGAGGCTTCTTCCTCGGTGTCGGACATGAGCTCCTGTAGCTCAGTCCTCAACCGGGCCCGGCTCGACGTCGAGGCACCGAGACCTCGGTGGCGTCGTCGAGCGGTGGACTCCCGCGCCGGCGGGGATGAAGCTCCCTCCATCGACGACGGGGATTCCACCTGCGTGGCGGTCGAGACCAGCGCCACAAGCGGCGTCGGCGTCGAAGGCCTCGGCACCGGGCTAGAGCCCGCTGGCGCCTCCATCAACGGCGCCGAGGGCGCAAGCACCCCCGGCGCCGGCACGGTCTGGCGCATCAGCCCTTCCAGAATCCCCGGAAGGATGGCTCGGAGGCACTCGTCCAGGCCCGCTGTCGGGAAAGACGAAGGGGCCGGTAGGGGTGTCGGTGCCGGAAGCTGCTCGGGTCCAGGAGACTGCACCGAAGTGCTGGCACCCTGATATGCTGATACCTCCACGACAGAGGGGGACCTCTCCTCTCGACGCTGCCGCTTCCTCGGCGTCGACTCATCCCTGGCGCCGGGAGCTGGATGCGTCGTGGGCGACCGATGACGGTGCTTCTTCGCCTTTTTACGGTGTCCGTCATCGGCGCTCGATGGAACAGAAGAGGAGGAGGTGGATCCCCCTCGGCCTCGAGGAATCGGGTCCGACATGGTTCGGTCCCGAGGGCCCTGGGTAGAGGGAGTGACCGGGGCCGATTGCCCACGCGGCCTCTCACCCCTGCCGTCTCCGGAGAGCCGGTGGGCCGACGGGACCTGTGCTCCTGGGGTCGATGCCGTCGGTGCCGATTTCGTGGACATCGATACCAGTACCGAAGATCCGGCCGTCGATACCGATGCCGTCGAAGTCGACGTCGAGGGGCCGGCGCAAGTTCCAAAAAGACGGTCCCGAAGAACTTGCCTCGCTACTTGTGTCCGTTTCCAGAGACCGAGACACAAAGTGCACGTCTTGGTATCGTGCTCTGGCCCAAGGCACTGGAGGCACCAAACGTGGGTGTCGGTGTGCGAGATATGCCGGTCGCACCGACCACACTTTTTAAATCCACTCGGGACCTTTGAGGACATCGACGGAAAAATCGCGTCGGCAAAGTCAAAGTCGTCGATGGTGGCGGTAAAAATCACACCTCGAAAATAAATCGACCGCACGGCCACAAGGCCGCAACGAGACGCCCCCGCTAAAAGACGAGGGAAAAACAAAGTAAGCGTTTTGTTTTTGTTTTTTTTTTACTCAAATGAAAAAAGAGAAAAACAGAGAACGTGAAGAGAAAAAAGTTCGCGGCGAAAGCGTGATCCGGTTTCCGGGGCTGACAGAGAGAGAGAGAGACGAACGTGGCTCTCTCCAGCGCGGAAATGAAAAGACTGAGCAGGAACGGTCGCGCACGGGCGGGAAGGCGGCCGCGCATGCGCGGTGGGCGTGCCCTGCGTGCGGGACTGCCCGCGAAGTTTTCTTCCGGTTGGTGGGGGCTGCCGTGGACGTCAACCCAGTCGTGAGAACAAGCAGCCTGCTTGTCCTCGGAAAAGAGGAGCCCCCTCCACCTCCCGCCCACAGAGCAGAGCAGAGTGCACACCAGCTGGGGGTCAGAGCCAGGCAAAGACTGATCAAGACAAGTTTTCTGTGAGAGTAAGTTGACATTTATTTCTATCACTGTGTATTTACATACCAACACCACCCCCTTCCCACCACCATCACCCGCTCTGTGCATATTCCCTTCCCTCCAACCCTCATCCCCCACCCCCCCAGCATGTCCCATCACTTTCCACGCCCCCTCCCCGGTCCTGTCCCCTCCTACCCCTCCCACCATGTTCCTTTGCAGCTGGTGCTTCAGGGGAACTCTGTTGAGAGTCCTCTGATGAGCTCCCACTCTCCTCCTCTGTGTCCACAAGGCAGCTGCTGCCTCGGCTGCCCTGTGGAAGTCCGGCCACCTTGCGCTCTGTGGCTTGCCCTGCAACCTGGGCACAGGACCCAGAAGGGGAGCTGGTGTGGTGGATGCTGGACCAGTGGCTGGGGAGGCTGAGGATCTCGAGCTCCTCTTCATAGCAGGTGGTTGCAGTGCAGTGGTGGAAGTCGACACTACTACTACTACTACTACTATTTAGCATTTCTATAGCGCTACAAGGCGTACGCAGCGCTGCACAAACATAGAAGAAAGACAGTCCCTGCTCAAAGAGCTTACAATCTAAAAGACAAAAAGTAAAGTAATCAAATCAATTAATGTGTACAAGAAGGAGGAGAGGAGGGTAGGTGGAGGCGAGTGGTTACGAGTCAAAAGCAATGTTAGAGGTGTTGCTGCATCAGGGCTGTATTAGATGCTCTCAGGTCACGGTGTAGGCCCTCGATGCTGTGCTCCAGTCGTTGGAGCTGCTGTACCACTTCCCGTTGGGCCTGGAGCGCTTCCCATTGCAGCTCCAATTTTTTGCGCCAGTAGTCTTCCATCTGCACATTCTGGCCCAGCAATTGTGTGGTGAGGTGCAGTAGCTGCCTCCTCTGGCTGGATGGCCTCTGCTGAGGAGGTGCCCCCCCTTCTGCATCTTCAGCTTCTTCTTCAGTGCCACCATCAGCAAAGGCTGTGGGTGGTGGAGGGAGAGCCTCTGCTGCGGGTGGTGGAGGGAGAGCCGGCGCTGCTGCTGCTACTGCTACTGCTGCTGGGTCCTGTGATTCCACCCCATGGTCCTCTGTGGTTTCTTGTGCAGGCCTACTAGTTTGGTGCTCTGTGTGCTGGTGTTGGTGGCCACTAGGGCCAGCTTCTTCCTCCGACTGGCTGTCATCACCTGCATAGCAAAAGGGGAGGAAGTGTGTTGGTCAAAATAACCCACTTTTGTTTTTCAGCATTCATATACATAGCCCCACAGGCAAAGACCCAGCAAAGAGATGGTGAGGAATGGGATTGGCAGGCAAGCCACAGATGTCATTGTACATGGTACAGAGCTGTAGACAAGGAGCGCAGTGTACTACAGAGACTGATGTGCAAGAGAGCCACACAGGCAGGTGGGTAGACATAGAACTGTGGAAGGAGTTGAGAGGACACAGTGGCTACAGCACAGAGGTGTGGGAAGGAGATATGCAGAGTTTGGTGATGGGAAAAGAGATGGGAGTGGGGAAGGCCCCCAAAGCTGTGAAACAGTGCTAACCTACACACACATTTTATTTTTATTTTATATTTTGAATATATTATTTACACATATTATATACATTGCTGGAAACTCTCTCCCTCTCCCCTCCTCCCTCCCCCATCCCTTGCTACTCCCTGTGTAATGGTCTGTAATGAATAGTGATTTGCATTGCATGTGGTGTTCTCCCCCCTTTCCCTAGTGAGGACCACCATACTGTCCCCCATTTGTGTAAAACAGAGTGTAGTACAGCACAACAGATGCCCCAGCTTCCTAATGGTGAACCTACCTGAGCCCTCAGGCTGTGCTGATGTGTCAAGGGACCCAATGACATGGATCCCCTCCTGGGGCAAGAGCCCATGAATGATGCGCTCGATAGGGGTCAAGTTAGTGGTGTCATCTGCTGGGGGGTTGGCACCAGCCTTCCTCCTGACATCATGCCTCAGCTGGCACTACTTTCGTTTGCAGTCTTCCACATCCCTGCCACAGTGGAAGACCGCGTTGAGCTGGTCCCTTACTGCCTCCCATTCTCGCTGCTTCGTTGTAGCAGCTAGCCTCTGCCCCACAGGAGCAAAGAGATGCATATGCCTCCTCTGGATTTCTTGAACCAGCAGTTCATCTTCTGCGTCGGTGAAATTACCCTTGCGGGTGGGTGGTTGCTTTGGTGCCATTGTACCAATGTGATGCAAAGAATCAAAAATACAGAGAAGGGCGCGTAAATACGCTCTCAGGAACTCCCATGTGAGAATAGGATGGGCGTCCTAATTTTGATTATCCACAAAATCTCTAAACGTCCCCAGCTGCTTCGGCGATTTGGGCGTCCTAATTTCGATTATAGGTATTGAACTATGGGCGTCCCCAGCTGCTCTGTGTTTTGGGTGTCCTCATTTCGATTAAGGGGGATAATGATAAACGTCCGCAACTGCTCTTCCCATTTCGAAATTTGCATTCCCTTTATTGGCGCCTCTTTAAAACATCTTTCTCTGTGCTTGCACTTTAGAGGTTTTTTTTAATGGGGTGGTTTTTCCAAGCATTTTAGCTTCAGTTATAGTAAACCTTGTTTTGCCACTGCTTTTGTACACCTGTTTGTTTTTTGGGTTTTTTTTTGTGGTGTCATCTGCTGGGGTGTTGGCGCCAGCCTTCCTCCTGACATCACCGCCACTTCCGTTTGCAGTCTTCCACATCCCTGCCACAGTGAAGACCAGTTCAGCCGGTCCCTTACTGCATCCCTTTCTCTCTGCTTCGTTGTAGCAGCCAGCCTCTGGCCCGTGGGAGCAAAGAGATGCATGTGCCTCCTCTGCATTTCCTGAACCAGCAGTTCAATTTCAGGTTCGCTGAAATTACCCTTGCCGGAGGGTGGTTGCTTTGGTGCCATTGTACCACAAGTTCAAGGTAAGCTCATACCTTTCAGCCACCTCTTCCCTTTTTGCTAAGTGCTAAACAAACACTTCTTGCATCTTGCAGGACAGCTGGTCAAGTAATACACTGCACTCTGAGAGTCATGATTGTTTCTATCCAATTCATTGTACAGATGTCTTGTTCTCTATTGGACACACTCAGTTGTGGCTGCCTGTGGGGTGGGGGAGGGGGAGAGGCCCTGAGAATGGATGTGTGCATCCCTCATGGTCAAGGGTTCCCCATTCTCTCTGTTCTCCGCATTCAAATCTTACCTCTATTTTCAACAGGTTTGCCGGTCAGTGGCGTACCAAGGGGGGGGCGGTCCGCCCCGGGTGCACGCCGCTGGGGGGGTGCCGCACGCCTGTTGGCTCCGAGTCCGCTTGTTCTCTCTGCACGGAACAGGTTACTTCCTGTTCTGGGGCAGAGGGAGCAGCAGGGAGGGAACGAGCGGACTCGGAGCTAACAGGCGCGTGGCACCCCCCCCCCCCCCCAGCAGGTAAAAATGCACCCGGGGGGGGGTCTTGCGCTGCACCCGGGTGGGGGTGTAGTTTTGCCGGGGGGGGGGGGCGTGCTGCACCCGGGGGGGGGGTTTCGCCGGGGGGGGGGCGCATTGGCGATCGGTCCCGGGTGTCAGCCAGGCTAGGAATGCCACTGTTGCTGGTGGTTGCTGTGCAGTGGTGGAAGGAGACGCCACTTGTTGCTGCATCAGTGCTGCACTGTGTGCTTTCAGGTCACTCCGTAGGCCCTCGATTCTGTGGTCCAGCCTTTGAAGCTGCTGTACCGCTCCCCGGTAGGTTCCATCCTTCTTTATGTGGTGAACCCCAGTCCCCTTTTATGAAGTGCCCACCCATTCTGAAGATTGTTGGGGGTGGGGAGGGGGGAAGCATATATGCACTGAATGTCTTTTCCACATTATTCAACACAGTCCTACAATCCTCCATAGTTATGGAACAACATTTCTAAATTCTATCCTGCAAACTATTTTCAAGGTGGCTACAGGTGCGTGCCTACCACGCCCTTGAGCCCTTAAGTCATGGTGAGGGAGAGGGGTTCTGGTTACAGCTCCTATTCTAAATTACCTGCAGGTAGCTACAGCCCGGTGCCTATATAATTCCCCTAGCCTATGCCCTTCTGTACCTGATGTATTATATTGCAACTGTGATGAAGTAAACAACCATCTAATGCGTTTACGGTTGTTTTCCTTTTTCTCCTCAGCACTATATACCATTGCTGATACATTCAATGTGAAAAGATGACCCAGCTGTTTGTAGCTCCTTCCTGGCCCTCACCAATGTGATTTGGTTGTGGGTAAGGGTGTCTGGTGATCAGAGAGCAAACATCGTCTATGCGCTACCTATGGTTATCTTCAAGTTTCTACTTGGCAGATCACTAGTGCTAGACAACATACCTATTATTTACACAACTCTGTGTTGTGGGGCTCTATGGTAAGGGGGGGGAGAGGCTGGATGGGCATTTGTGTTCCTCAACAGAAATGCCCACCCAGCCTCTCCCCCCCCCCCCACCCACTTACCATACAGCCATGCAGTCTGGAAGGAACAGGTGGCCTTCTGTATGGCCACACTTATCACACATATGTACCAAAGTTTCTCTGTCACAGTTCACCTGTCATGCTGCCTCCTCTCAAATCAACCCCAGCATTTGATAATATGTAGTGCACAAAGTAGAGAGACACACCCTGTTATATCAAAAATATGAAACTTATATTTAACAACACAAAAAAATAAAACTATGTACACATTTTTTTTAAAACAAACTTTCTCAAGGGAGGCCTTATCCTCCTCCCTGAATGGCCCTTTGCAGCAGGCTAACGAGCAATACCAGGAGCAGCCTCTGCACCCTGAAGCGCTGCTCGTTAGTCTGCCGCATTGCTGACACCTCCTGCAGTAACTGGTTTTGGCTATTCACCAGTTGCTGCAGGAGGCGTAGTGCTGGGTCTGGGGCTGGGGAGGGGGAGGGGGATCAGGCTGGTGCTGGGGATGGTGTGGAGAGGACTGGAGGTGTTGGGCCCTCCTCCTCTTCCAAAAGCAGAGGCATATACTGCCAGGGGCCCTCCTCCTCCTGCTCCACCACCGATTGAGGCAGTCCTGCCTCCTCTTCCTCCTGCTCCTCCTCCTCCTGCACCACTGGAGCAGATAGTCCTGCCTCCTCCTCCTCCTGCTCCTCCTCCTGCTGGCGCCCTGTGTATGTAAAAGGATTGTCCTTGAGATCAGCTCATTCAACATGGCTTGCATAGTTAGGGTTACCATTTGTCCGGATTTCCCCGGACATGTCCTCTTTTTGAGGGCGCTGTCGGGAGTCCGGGCGGATTTCTTCGTTTGCTGGCTTTGTCCGGGTTTTCTACGAGTCCTCCGCTCCTCCTCCTGACTTTCAGTCTCCTCCCTTCGTCCGACGTGCAGCGTCCGTGCGTGATGACGTACACGCCCCAATCAGCTGATTAGTTGATCGATCCGCCCTCCCGTTCTCAGTCCTCCTGCACGTACACGAGAACTAGTAGTGCCTGCTGCAGCCACGAGGTAAATTTGTTTTTTGTCCGAGTTGTGTGGGTCTGGGTGAGGGTCGGACGGACTGAGCCACTTTCTTGATGTAGCTGCTAGTGCTACTTCACTTAGTTGGCAGGCTGCTGCCTGCCATGCAGTCGCGGTAGTGTGGGGATTCGGGGAAGTAATAAAACCGGAGATAGTAGTTGTTCAAGTTAAAGTACAAGAAAACTGTGGCCCGTCTGGGGGGGGGGGGGGGGGAGACCAGAATGGAACTGGCTGGGTAATTCAATTGGTATCTCTCTCCCTGTTGGTTAAAAATAAATCCTCCTGTTCTCGATTTTCATTTGGATTGGAACAAAGGTGCACAAATGTCCGGCAGCTTCTCTGTGCTATCTTTTTCAACTCTCCAGGGCTTCCTTACCGTTCCTCTCCTACCTCATCTATCTGTACAAGTGGTATCCTCCGTCCCTATCATGCTGGCTGGGTTTTTTTTCTTTTTCTGTGAAACGTTTTATTGCCCAATGTTGTTTCTCTTAAAAGTGCCCCCGGCCATGCGGAACTAATCATCTTGTTGTGGGTTGCAGGGTGACTTGTTATTCTGTGAGTGTCTCCAGCTCCATTGAAGTCTTGAATAGGGGGCGGGGCAAGGGGCGGGGCATGGGCGGGGTGGGGGCGGGGAAGAGGTGTGTCAATGGGTGGGGCATGTGTCCTCTTTTTTCTTAGGGCAAATATGGTAACCCTATGCATAGTGCAGGAGCTGGCTGGCTGGCTGGCATAAGGCAGGAATGGGGAAAGGTGGGGCCAGTGGTGAGCCCTGGGCTATACACATGGGGTGTGAGATGCATGAGACGACATGACAGGGAACTCAGGAAGCTGGTCTGAAAAAGGAGTACACTTTAAGATGTGTTGGCAGGAAACACATCTTTACATTACTTTCAAATTATGCTATGACATTCACTAAGAGCAGGACATCAGGCAAGAATACCATGAAACCATATCTACCCTAGAAAGGGGGATACAGAAGTGAGGCATGTCATCTCATTCATCTCAGAGGAGGTTAGTTGGAAGTTGCAGCCACACTCATGGGAGGGTAGCTGCAACCTTAGGCCTTGATCTGGGACAGAGGTGTTATGACTTACTAGTTGCCTATTAGCCACATCGACACTGATGTTGTAAAGGACATTCTCCGAGGACAAGCAGGCTGCTTGTTCTCACTGATGGGTTGACGTCCTCGGCAGCCCCCTCCATCGGAAAGTTTACTAGCAAAGGCCTTTGCTAGTCCTCGCGCGCCCATGCGCACCGCGCATGCGCGGCCGTCTTCCCGCCCGAAACCGGCTCGAGCCGGCCAGTCTTCTTTCGTCCGCGCTCGGTACGGTCGTGTTACGCCGTTCGTGCCCCAGAGAGTCGACCTCGCACGTCCTTTTCGACGTGTTTTTTCCTTGTTTTTCTTTTAAAAAGTTCGGGAAGCGCTCCGGAAGTGTTCCGGAAGACCCTTTCGGGTTTTCTGCCCTTCCCGTAATTTTCACAGCTTTTGCCCCGTAAGTTTTCTTTCGTTGTCGGGGTAGGCCTAGTTTGGCCTCGGTCGAGATTTTTCTCCCTTTAAATTTTGGTGCTTCAATTTTCGCCATTTCGGCCTTTGATTTCGCCGGCGTGATTTTTCCGCCCATGACATCGAAGCCTTCCAGCGGCTTCAAGAAGTGCACCCAGTGCGCCCAGGTAATCTCGCTCACTGATAGGCACTCTGCGTGTCTTCAGTGTCTAGGGGCCCAGCACCGCCCTCAGAACTGCAGTCTGTGTTCCCTGTTACAAAGGCGGACTCAGGTAGCGAGATTAGCCCAGTGGAACGTTTTGTTCTCGGGCTCTTCGTCGACATCGGCACCGGAGGCATCGAGTGCATCGACGTCGTCAGTGTCCGGACCATCTTCCTTGGCTGCCGCTCCATCGACTGCATCGAGGCATCGGACCTCTGCATCGGCGCCGAGGCATCGGGCGACTGCATCGACGTCGGTGGTACCGAGACTTCGTCTGCTGATGTCGTCGGACGGAGGTGCATCGTCAGGAGTGCAGGTGAGGGCTGTCCATTCCCCTGCTGGTGGCGGTGAGCCTTCGGGTGGGTCTCCTCCTACCCTGAGGGCTCCTGCGGTACAGCCCCCCGGGATCGACCCTCTTCGGTCTCGGCCCCGAGGAAGCGACGGATGGATTCTACGTCCTCCTCGTCGGTGCCGGGGAGCTCCGGTGACATGCTTCGGAAGAAGTCGAAGAAGCATCGACACCGGTCTCCCCCCCGTGTCGGCACCGAGAGCTCTGGTCGCCGAGGGATTCGGCACCCAGCAGGCATCGGCACCGAGAGGACCGCTCACCCTCTGTTCAGGAGGTGTCGATGCGCTCCACTCTGGACAGCCCGGAACAGCCTCCTCGCCCGGAACAGGTTCTGATTTCAACGCCTGCATCGACCTCTCAGCCTTTTTCTGCAGCCACTCTGAACGAGAGCCTCCGGGCCGTTCTCCCAGAGATTCTGGGAGAGCTGTTGCGCCCTACCCCTCCGGTACCGGCGGTGCTTGCGCCTCCGGTACCGTCGAGCGTGGCGCCGGCTGGTCCATCGCCCAGGTTGAGGTCCCCGACGTCAGTACCGCGTGCGGTGCCGACCGCGGCCACCTCCCAGGAAGGCTCCCCGACTACGTCGGCGGAGGGAGCTTCGCCGATGCGGGCGAGGGAGTCTACCTCTCGACGCCCCCATCGTGGACGTGGCTCCACGGAGTCGAGCCGGGCGAGGTTGCAGACACAGGTCCGTGAACTTGTGTCTGACACCGAGGGTGAGGCCTCGTGGGAGGACGAAGAAGACCCCAGATATTTCTCTGACGAGGAGTCTGAGGGTCTTCCTTCTGATCCCACTCCCTCTCCTGAAAGGCAGCTTTCTCCTCCTGAGAGTCTGTCTTTCGCTTCCTTTGTCCGGGAGATGTCTACGGCCATCCCCTTCCCGATGGTTGTGGAGGACGAGCCCAGGGCTGAAATGTTTGAGCTCCTGGACTATCCTTCTCCACCTAAGGAAGCGTCCACTGTTCCCTTGCATCATGTCCTGAAGAAGACATTGCTTGCGAACTGGACCAAGCCATTAAGTAATCCCCACATTCCCAAGAAGATCGAGTCCCAGTACCGGATCCATGGGGACCCAGAGCTGATGCGCACTCAGTTGCCTCATGACTCTGGAGTTGTGGATTTGGCCCTAAAGAAGGCTAAGAGTTCTAGGGAGCATGCTTCGGCGCCCCCGGGCAAAGACCCTAGAACCTTAGACTCCTTTGGGAGGAAGGCCTACCATTCTTCTATGCTCGTGGCCAAGATCCAGTCTTACCAGCTCTACACGAGCATACACATGCGGAACAATGTGCGGCAGTTGGCGGGCTTGGTTGATGCTCTTCCCCCTGAGCAAGCCAAGCCTTTTCAGGAGGTGGTCAGGCAGCTGAAGGCGTGCAGAAAATTCCTGGCCAGAGGAGTTTATGACACTTTTGATGTTGCGTCCAGGGCCGCTGCTCAAGGTGTGGTGATGCGCAGGCTCTCATGGCTGCGTGCCGCCGACCTGGAGAATAGACTCCAGCAGCGGATTGCGGACTCGCCTTGCCGTGCGGACAACATTTTTGGGGAAAAAGTCGAGCAGGTGGTAGAGTCTCTCCACCAGCGGGACACCGCATTCGACAAGTTCTCCCGCCGGCAGCCTTCAGCATCTACCTCTACAGGTAGAAGATTTTTCGGGGGAAGGAAGACTGGTCCCTATGCTTCTGGCAAGCGTAGGTACAATCCTCCTTCCCGACAGCCTGCGGCCCAGGCTAAGCCCCAGCGCGCTCGCTCTCGTCAGCAGCGCGCGCCTCAGCAAGGCCCCGCGGCTCCCCAGCAAAAGCAAGGGGCGAGCTTTTGACTGGCTCCAGCAGGGCATAGCCGACATCCCAGTGTCAGTGCCGGGCGACCTGCCGGTCGGGGGGAGGTTGATAGCTTTTCACCAAAGGTGGCCTCTCATAACCTCCGATCAGTGAGTTCTGCAAATAGTCCGGCAAGGATACACCCTCAATTTGGCCTCAAAACCTCCAAATTGTCCACCGGGAGCTCAGTCTTACAGCTTCCAGCACAAGCAGGTAGTTGCAGAGGAACTCTCCGCCCTTCTCAGCGCCAATGCGGTCGAGCCCGTGCCATCCGGGCAGGAAGGGCTGGGATTCTATTCCAGGTACTTCCTTGTGGAAAAGAAAACAGGGGGGATGCGTCCCATCCTAGACCTAAGGGCCCTGAACAAATATCTCGTAAAAGAAAAGTTCAGGATGCTTTCCCTGGGCACCCTCCTCCCCATGATTCAGCAAAACGATTGGCTATGCTCTCTGGACTTGAAGGATGCCTACACTCACATCCCGATACTGCCAGCTCACAGACAGTATCTGCGATTTCAGCTGGGCACACGCCACTTCCAGTACTGTGTGCTACCCTTTGGACTCGCCTCTGCGCCCAGGGTGTTCACAAAGTGCTTGGCTGTAGTAGCAGCGGCACTTCGCAGGCTGGGGGTGCACGTGTTCCCATATCTCGACGATTGGCTGGTGAAGAACACATCCGAGGCAGGAGCCCTGCAGTCCATGCAGATGACTATTCGCCTCCTGGAGCTACTGGGGTTTGTGATAAATTATCCAAAGTCCCATCTTCTCCCAGTGCAGAAACTCGAATTCATAGGAGCTCTGCTGGATTCTCGGACGGCTCGCGCCTATCTCCCAGAGACGAGAGCCAACAACTTGTTGTCCCTCGTCTCGCGGGTGCGAGCGTCCCAGCAGATCACAGCTCGGCAGATGTTGAGATTGCTGGGCCACATGGCCTCCACAGTTCATGTGACTCCCATGGCCCGCCTTCACATGAGATCTGCTCAATGGACCCTAGCCTCCCAGTGGTATCAGGCCGCCGGGGGTCTAGAGGACGTGATCCACCTGTCCACGAGTTTTCTCAAATCCCTATATTGGTGGACGATTTGCTCCAATTTGACTCTGGGACGTCCCTTCCAAATTCCTCAGCCACAAAAGGTGCTGACCACGGATGCGTCCCTCCTGGGATGGGGAGCTCATGTCGATAGGCTTCACACCCAAGGAAGCTGGTCCCTCCAGGAACGCGGTCTACAGATCAACCTCCTGGAGTTACGAGCGATCTGGAACGCTCTGAAGGCTTTCAGAGATCGGCTGTCCCACCAAATTATCCAAATTCAGACAGACAACCAGGTTGCCATGTACTATGTCAACAAGCAGGGGGGCACCGGATCTCGCCCCCTGTGTCAGGAAGCCGTCAGCATGTGGCTCTGGGCTCGCCGTCACGGCATGGGGCTCCAAGCCACATATCTGGCAGGCGTAAACAACAGTCTGGCCGACAGGTTGAGCAGGATTATGCAACCTCACGAGTGGTCGCTCAATTCCCGTGTGGTACGACAGATCTTCCAGGTGTGGGGCACCCCCTTGGTAGATCTCTTCGCATCTCGAGTGAACCACAAAGTCCCTCAGTTCTGTTCCAGGCTTCAGGCCCACGGCAGACTGGCATCGGATGCCTTCCTCCTGGACTGGGGGGAGGGTCTGCTGTATGCTTATCCTCCCATACCTCTGGTGGGGAAGACTTTGTTGAAACTCAAGCAAGACCGAGGCACCATGATTCTGATTGCTCCTTTTTGGCCGCGTCAGATCTGGTTCCCTCTTCTTCTGGAGTTGTCCTCCGAAGAACCGTGGAGATTGGAGTGTTTTCCGACCCTCATCACACAGGACGAAGGGGCACTTCTGCATCCCAGCCTCCAGTCGCTGGCTCTTACGGCCTGGATGTTGAGGGCGTAGACTTTGCCTCTTTGGGTCTGTCAGAGGGTGTCTCCCGCATCTTGCTTGCTTCCAGGAAAGACTCCACTAAGAGAAGTTACTTCTTCCATTGGAGGAGGTTTGCCGTCTGGTGTGACAGCAAGGCCCTAGATCCTCGCTCTTGCCCTACACAGACCCTGCTTGAATACCTTCTGCACTTGTCTGAGTCTGGTCTCAAGACCAACTCTGTAAGGGTTCACCTTAGTGCAATCAGTGCTTACCATTACCATGTGGAAGGTAAGCCGATCTCAGGACAGCCTTTAGTTGTTCGCTTCATGAGAAGCTTGCTGTTGTCAAAGCCCCCTGTCAAGCCTCCTACAGTGTCATGGGATCTCAATGTCGTTCTCACCCAGCTGATGAAACCTCCTTTCGAGCCACTGAATTCCTGCCATCTGAAGTACTTGACTTGGAAGGTCATTTTCTTGGTGGCAGTTACTTCAGCTCGTAGAGTCAGTGAACTTCAGGCCCTGGTAGCCCAGGCCCCTTACACCAAATTTCATCATAACAGAGTAGTCCTCCGCACCCACCCTAAGTTCTTGCCAAAGGTCGTGTCGGAGTTCCATCTGAACCAGTCAATTGTCTTGCCAACATTCTTTCCCCGTCCTCATTCCTGCCCTGCTGAACGTCAGCTGCACACATTGGACTGCAAGAGAGCATTGGCCTTCTACCTGGAGCGGACACAGCCCCACAGACAGTCCGCCCAATTGTTTGTTTCTTTTGATCCCAATAGGAGGGGAGTGGCTGTAGGGAAACGCACCATATCCAATTGGCTAGCAGATTGCATTTCCTTCACTTACGCCCAGGCGGGGCTGGCTCTTGAGGGTCATGTCACGGCTCATAATGTTAGAGCCATGGCTGCGTCGGTAGCCCACTTGAAGTCAGCCTCCATTGAAGAAATTTGCAAAGCTGCGACATGGTCATCTGTCCACACATTCACATCTCATTACTGCCTGCAGCAGGATACCCGATGCGACAGTCGGTTCGGGCAGTCAGTTCTTCAGAACCTGTTTGGGCTTTAGGATCCAACTCCACCCCCCGAGGGCCCTGTTTGTTCTGTTCCAGGCTGCACTCTCAGTTAGTTGGTAAATTTTTTAGGTCAATCTCAGTTATGTCCTCGCCGTTGCGAGGTCCAATTGACCATGGTTGTTGTTTTGAGTGAGCCTGGGGGCTAGGGATACCCCATCAGTGAGAACAAGCAGCCTGCTTGTCCTCGGAGAAAGCGAATGCTACATACCTGTAGAAGGTATTCTCCGAGGACAGCAGGCTGATTGTTCTCACAAACCCGCCCGCCTCCCCTTTGGAGTTGAGTCTTCCCTTGAAGTGTATTGTCTTGCTACATACTGGACTGGCCGGCTCGAGCCGGTTTCGGGCGGGAAGACGGCCGCGCATGCGCGGTGCGCATGGGCGCGCGAGGACTAGCAAAGGCCTTTGCTAGTAAACTTTCCGATGGAGGGGGCTGCCGAGGACGTCAACCCATCAGTGAGAACAATCAGCCTGCTGTCCTCGGAGAATACCTTCTACAGGTATGTAGCATTCGCTTTAGCATTATTAAATCCATTTATAAATGAGTACAGGTGCCCTGTTTATAATACTTACGTCGAGCCCTGAGGCACTGTCGCACGCTCCTAATACGATTGGGGCTGTCCCGCCGCATGCGACGGAACCTTCTCAGGGACTCCAGGTTCTGACGTATGCCAAACGTCTGTAAGATACAAGTTTGTACAGTAGGAGTCAGGGGATGGCACTTCTTGCCTTCTCAACATAAAATCATTTGGCAGCCACATTGTAGAGACACACAACACTGATGATGGGGGGGGGGGGGGGCGGGGGGGGGGGGGACATGACATTGGTATAGGTGATGTCATTGAGGTGGACTTGAGGACAGAGAGTACTGTTTGTGTGCAGTATTGTTGGGAAGTGAGAATGTTTTTCCTTTCTAATACATTGATTCTATTAATGAATGTGGGTGTGCACATACTGATTACCCTTGAATGCAGACTACAGTTAGTGCTTACATTGCTGAGGGAGCTCTTATATGTGTAGCTACAGGAGGGGGACCTGATAGGTGAGGACCGGGCGGGGGGGGGGGGGAACAAACAGTTACCTTTGTAACATGTCTCTTATATGACTCCAGGCTCTTATCGAGACAGTCCTGGGAGGCAGGTGGTGGTGGTGCATAAATAGCACCCGCCGGTGCCTTAGGCACAGCTCGATGAGAGAGATTTTCAGTGAGGCTGAAACTAGGCTTCCGGCGCACAGACATGTTTGTAAGGGAATAACCGTTGGAAAACGTGCATCGCCTTATATGGATGCCCATGCGTGATGGACGTCCTTACACGCACACTTCCATATATGGACGACCATCCCATATATGGACGAGTTAGTATGTGCACGTCCTGGCACATATAATAGCTCCACACATGGACGTCCGTCACACATGGACGTCCATGGACCATCGTCACGCGTGCGGGGCCTTATCTGCATGAGTACGTATTGACACGTGCGGAGCCTTCCTTATATGGATCATTATCAAGTGTGCGAACTTCATATTTACACAATAAAATATGTATGTTCCTTATATTTCCCATACCTGCATGTTCCGGAAGTACAGTGCATGTAGTTGCGGATATCCAGGTATGGGGAAAATATAAGGAACATTGAGAAGTATAAAGTACAGTAACAAGGACGTGTTTTTCACAGAACTGCCGAAGGACGGTGGCCCTGTAACGGACTTCCTTTGGCAGTTCTGTGAGAAACATGTCCTTGTTACTGTACTTTATACTTCTCAGTGTTCCTTATATTTCCCCCGTACCTGGATATCCGCAACTACATACACTGTACTTCCGGAACAACCAGGTACATCAAAAGTCCAACGTACAGTAATAAGGACGCCTTTCTCGTAGAACCGCCGAAGGACGTCCTTTTGCAGTATTTTTCCTATGCTTTGGGCGTTTTCAACTGCGATAATGGAATGACTAAGGACGTCCATACTATTTTTCAAATATACCTACCTGATTTTGGCCGACTTCGTGAGGACGTCCAAATTCAGATTTGGACGACCTTTCGAAAGTGCCCCTCTGTTACCTAAAAACGTTTTTACTATGTGTGTTTTTTTTTAAATGTCTGCAAGAGAATGAAGGTACAGAAATCCAAAGTTGTTCTAAAGTCTGATGAAATGTGCTTTAAAGATTTCAAGAACATCTGTGTAAAGCTCTCAATCCCCATATTGAAGTTCTTCCAAAAAGGACCACTGACCCATCAACATTTCTTCAAGATCTATTGACTTGTTTCAAATAAATCTATTTTGGAGAGATTTCTACAAGTTCTAGCCGCAGCCCTAAGATCCAAGGTTGTCCAATGTGACAGCTGCACAGGGCATCTGCTTCTTGATCATCAGACTGTCCCAGACAAGCTGCAGGTTGACATATGGGGTATCATTTTATCAAAGCTCGCTTAGGTTAAGAGGGTGAAAAGGTGCCTTTGTTTAGCCTGTTTTATAAAGGCAAAAAAAGTTCTGCTCCTTGTTCCTGCTGCTGAAACCAGCAGGAGCTGGGGATGCTATAGTATGTATTGTTCTAAGACCTTAATGTGGTACGGGGATAAAAGTTTTATAAAGTTGGGTATAAATTGCAACTCTGCCCATGTTTCTCTCAAATTTTGCCCCAGAAGATGCCTACAAACATATCACATAAAACTACAGGTTGTTTTGACTAAATGCAAAAACTCCTGCATCCCTGGGGTAATTTTATAAAAGCCTTTTTTATGCATACAAAATAGGGGTTTACATGCAAAACTATTCATAAAATTACGATGGTGGGTTTGGAAGATCTTCTAGATGGAAATCAACATACAAAAGTGTAAATATTCCCTAACAGATGAGGCAACATGAGATCTAAGGGATACCCATGACTCAGATCCTTCTAGTGTGATAGATGTGTGTGTTTACTTTTTATTTTTCATTCCTGCTCTCTATTTCAGCTTTGTCACATGTCAGTTCTGCAGCTTTTTGGCACTTTAACTTTCTTTGTGCTTCATCCTCTTGAAGATTCTCTGAAGACACTCAAGGCCTGATGGGGTTAAAGAGTCAGCCTATGTTTTTACTATATGTTTTTGCCTCTAACACAATCTTCTTTTGAAGTCTCTCTTTGCCTTTCTTATCAGCACTTTGCATTTGACTTGCCATTCCTTATGCTGTGTCCTATTATTTTCAGTTGGATCCTTCTTCCATTTTCTGAAGGACTTTGTATTAGTTGTAATAGCTTCCTTTATCTCACTTTTTAACCATACTGGCTGCAGTTTTGCCATCCTTCTTCCTTTTTTAATACATGGAACATATCTGATCTGGGCTTCCAGGATAGTATTTTTGAATAACATCCATGCCTGATGTAAATTTTTAACCTTTTCAGCTGCTCCTCTAAGGTTTTTTTTATTTTTTTTTTACCATTCTCCTCCTTTTATCATAGTCTGCTTTTTGAAAGTTAAATGCAAATGTATTGGATTTCCTGTGTGTACTTACTCCAGAGATTATATTAATTTTGATCATGTTATGATCACTGTTTTCAAGTGGCCCCAGCACCATTACCTCCTGCACCAGATCATGCAATCCACTAACGACTAGGTCTAGAATTTTTCCCCCTCTTGTTGGTTCTTGAGCCAGCTGCTCCATAAAGCAGTCCTTGATTTCATCAAGGAATTTTACCTCCTTAGCATGCCCCGATTTTACATTTACCCAGTTAATATCAGGGTATTTGAAATCACCTATTATTATTGTGTTCCCCAGTTTGTTAGCCTCCATAATTTCTGATAACATTTCTACATCTGTCTGTTTATCCTGGCCAGGAGGACGGTAGTACACTCCTATCACTATCCTTTTCCTCTTTACACATGGAATTTCTATCCGTAGGGATTCCAAGATGTGTTTCGTGTCCAACATTGTCCCTTCTTGCCCCCTGTGGTCTGCCTCCTCCCTTCAAACCTGCCCTTTGTATCCCTATTTCCTTCTGTAACACTAGGGGGCGCTGTGCTTATGACAACACAAAAGCCACCAGACACAATATGTGGTATATCGCTTTTATTGGTGATACATATGTGAACACATACACCAAGATACTTACAGCACCTGCAATTCAGTCAGCATCTGGGAAGACCACCAGGGAAGCACTAGCTCTTCCTCAGAGATTACAGGGACATCACTGAACAAGGCGTCCCTTATGTTCAGGCAAGCTTCTAAAGCAAGTCCGGTGCTCTCGCCTCTTTTATAGTGTGAAACAGAGGTGCCTTTCCCAGACTTGCACAAGCTGGCATCCCTTAAACAACCAGCCTGTTTCCCATAACAGAGAATAACTCCCCCAGACTTGCACAGGTTGAAGGTGCCTTTCCCAGATGTGCTGGCATCCCTTAAACAACTAGCCTGTTTCCCATAACAGAGAATATCAACACATAATTACAGCCAAAACATTCCACTCATTCCATCCCCAGCTGACCTTCAATCCCATGTATTACATTCCACCCCTTGATATTCTCTGCTTATGAGGAGACAGAAGTATACATAGTATTCTCCGAGGACAAGCAGGCTGCTTGTTCTCACTGATGGGTGACGTCCACGGCAGCCCCTCCAATCGGAAACTTCACTAGCAAAGTCCTTTGCTAGCCCTCGCGCGCCCGCGCGCACCGCGCATGCGCGGCCGTCTTCCCGCCCGAAACCGGCTCGAGCCGGCCAGTCTTCTTTTGTCCGCACTCGGTACGGTCGTGTTTCGCCGTGTCGGGCCCCGGAAAGTTGACCTCGCGCGTCCAAATTGTTTTTTGAGCGTGTTTTTTCTTCGGAAAAGCTTTTTCTAAAGTCGGGAAGTGCTCCGGAAACCCTCCACCGGGTTTCGTGTCAATCCTCCCCGTACTTCCAGCTTTTTGCCCCGGTAAGTTTTCTTTCGTCGTCGGGGTAGGCCTCTTTTTGGCCTCGGTCGAGATTTTTCTCCCTCTAAATTTTGGTGCTTCAATTTTCGCCATTTCGGCTTTTGATTTCGCCGGCGTGATTTTTCCGCCCATGACATCGAAGCCTTCCAGCGGCTTCAAGAAGTGCACCCAGTGCGCCCGGGTTATCTCGCTCACTGATCGACACTCGTCGTGTCTTCAGTGTCTGGGGGCCGAGCACCGCCCTCAGAACTGCAGTCTGTGTTCCCTGCTTCAAAGGCGGACTCAGGTAGCGAGACTAGCCCAGTGGAACGTGTTGTTCTCGGGCTCTTCGTCGGCATCGGCACCGGGATCTTCGAGTGCATCGACGTCGTCAGCGTCCAGACCATCTTCCTCGGCCGCCCTTGCATCGAGCGCATCGAGGCATCGGGCCTCTGCATCGGCGCCGAGACATCGGATAGCTGCATCGACGTCGGTGGTACCAGGACCTCGTCTGCTGATGTCGTCGGACGGTGGTGCATCGGGTGGAGTGCAGGTGAGGGCTGTCCATTCCCCTGCTGGTGGCGGTGAGCCCTCGGGTGGGTCTCCTCCTACCCTGAGGGCTCCTGCGGTACAGCCCCCCCGAGATCGACCCTCTTCGGTCTCGGCCCCGAGGAAGCGACGGGTGGATTCGACGTCCTCCTCGTCGGTGCCGGGGAGCTCCGGTGACATGCTTCGGAAGAAGTCGAAGAAGCATCGACACCGGTCCCCTCCCCGCGTCGGCACCGAGAGCTCTGGGTCGCCGAGGGAGTCGGCACCCAGCAGGCATCGGCACCGAGAGGACCGCTCACCCTCTGTTCAGGAGGTGTCGATGCGCTCCGCTCTGGACAGCCCGGAACAGCCTCCACGCCCGGAACAGGTACTGATGTCGACGCCTGCATCGACCTCCATGCCTTTCTCTGCAGCCGCTCTGAACGAGAGCCTCCGGGCCGTTCTCCCAGAGATTCTGGGGGAGCTGTGGCGCCCTACCCCTCCGGTACCGGCGGTGCTTGCGCCTCCGGTACCGTCGAGCGTGGCGCCGGCTGGCCCATCGCCCGGGGTGAGGTCCCCGACGTCGGTACCGCGTGCGGTGCCGACTGCGGCCACCTCCCAGGAGGGCTCCCCGACTACGTCGGCGGAGGGAGCTTCGCCGATGCGGGCGAGGGAGTCTACCTCTCGACGCCCCCATCGTGGACGTGGCTCCACGGAGTCGAGCCGGGCCCGGTTGCAGACGCAGGTCCGTGAACTTGTGTCTGACACCGAGGGTGAGGCCTCGTGGGAAGAAGAAGAAGATCCCAGATATTTCTCTGACGAGGAGTCTGAGGGTCTTCCTTCTGATCCCACTCCCTCTCCTGAAAGACAGCTTTCTCCTCCTGAGAGTCTGTCTTTTGCTTCCTTTGTCCGGGAGATGTCTACGGCCATCCCCTTCCCGGTGGTTGTGGAGGACGAGCCCAGGGCTGAAATGTTTGAGCTCCTGGACTATCCTTCTCCACCTAAGGAAGCGTCCACTGTTCCCTTGCATCATGTCCTAAAAAAGACATTGCTTGCGAACTGGACGAAACCTCTAACTAATCCCCACATCCCCAAGAAGATCGAGTCCCAGTACCGGATCCATGGGGACCCAGAGCTGATGCGCACCCAGTTGCCTCACGACTCTGGAGTTGTGGCTCTGGCCCTAAAGAAGGCTAAGAGTTCTAGAGAGCATGCTTCGGCGCCCCCGGGCAAAGACTCTAGAACCTTAGACTCCTTTGGGAGGAAGGCCTACCATTCCTCTATGCTCGTGTCCAAGATCCAGTCTTACCAGCTCTACACGAGCATCCACATGCGGAACAATGTGCGACAGTTGGCGGGCTTGGTTGATGCTCTTCCCCCTGAGCAAGCCAAGCCTTTTCAGGAGGTGGTCAGGCAGCTGAAGGCGTGCAGAAAATTCCTGGCCAGAGGAGTTTATGACACTTTTGATGTTGCGTCCAGGGCCGCTGCTCAAGGTGTGGTGATGCGCAGGCTCTCATGGCTGCGTGCCGCCGACCTGGAGAATAGAATCCAGCAGCGGATTGCGGACTCGCCTTGCCGTGCGGATAACATTTTTGGCGAAAAAGTCGAACAGGTGGTAGAGTCTCTCCACCAGCGGGACACCGCATTCGACAAATTCGCCCGCCGGCAGCCTTCAGCTTCTACCTCTACAGGTAGACGATTTTTCGGGGGAAGGAAGACTGTTCCCTATACTTCTGGCAAGCGTAGGTACAATCCTCCTTCCCGACAGCCTGCGGCCCAGGCTAAGCCCCAGCGCGCTCGCTCTCGTCAGCAGCGTGCGCCTCAGCAAGGCCCCGCGGCTCCCCAGCAAAAGCAAGGGGCGAGCTTTTGACTGGCTCCAGCAGAGCATAGCCGACATCCAAGTGTCAGTGCCGGGCGACCTGCCAGTCGGGGGGAGGTTGAAAGCTTTTCACCAAAGGTGGCCTCTCATAACCTCCGATCTGTGGGTTCTCCAAATAGTCCGGCAAGGATACACCCTCAATTTGGCCTCGAAACCTCCAAATTGTCCACCGGGAGCTCAGTCTTACAGCTTCCAGCACAAGCAGGTACTTGCAGAGGAACTCTCCGCCCTTCTCAGCGCCAATGCGGTCGAGCCCGTGCCATCCGGGCAAGAAGGGCTGGGATTCTATTCCAGGTACTTCCTTGTGGAAAAGAAAACAGGGGGGATGCGTCCCATCCTAGACCTAAGGGCCCTGAACAAGTATCTCGTAAAAGAAAAGTTCAGGATGCTTTCCCTGGGCACCCTTCTCCCCATGATTCAGCAAAACGATTGGCTATGCTCTCTGGACTTGAAGGATGCCTATACACACATCCCGATACTGCCAGCTCACAGACAGTATCTGCGATTTCAGCTGGGCACACGCCACTTCCAGTACTGTGTGCTACCCTTTGGGCTCGCCTCTGCACCCAGGGTGTTCACAAAGTGCCTAGCTGTGGTAGCAGCGGCGCTTCGCAGGCTGGGGGTGCACGTGTTCCCATATCTCGACGATTGGCTGGTGAAGAACACATCCGAGGCAGGAGCCCTGCAGTCCATGCAGATGACTATTCGCCTCCTGGAGCTACTGGGGTT
The DNA here is from genome assembly GCF_901765095.1 of Microcaecilia unicolor. Classification (NCBI taxonomy): domain Eukaryota; kingdom Metazoa; phylum Chordata; class Amphibia; order Gymnophiona; family Siphonopidae; genus Microcaecilia; species Microcaecilia unicolor. The sequence goes on along the minus strand of NC_044031.1, from coordinate 388,283,890 downwards.
TGTGATAAATTACCCAAAGTCCCATCTTCTCCCAGTGCAGAAACTCGAATTCATCGGAGCCCTGCTGGATTCTCGGACGGCTCGCGCCTATCTCCCAGAGACGAGAGCCAACAACTTGTTGTCCCTCGTCTCGCGGGTGCGAGCGTCCCAGCAGATCACAGCTCGGCAGATGTTGAGATTGCTGGGCCACATGGCCTCCACAGTTCATGTGACTCCCATGGCCCGCCTTCACATGAGATCTGCTCAATGGACCCTAGCCTCCCAGTGGTATCAGGCCGCTGGGGGTCTAGAGGACGTGATCCACCTGTCCACGAGTTTTCTCGAATCCCTGTTTTGGTGGACGATTTGCTCCAATTTGACTCTGGGACGTCCCTTCCAAATTCCTCAGCCACAAAAAGTGCTGACCACGGATGCGTCTCTCCTGGGATGGGGAGCTCATGTCGATGGGCTTCACACCCAAGGAAGTTGGTCCCTCCAAGAACGCGATCTACAGATCAATCTTCTGGAGTTGCGAGCGATCTGGAACGCTCTGAAGGCTTTCAGAGATCGGCTGTCCCACCAAATTATCCAAATTCAGACAGACAATCAGGTTGCCATGTACTATGTCAACAAGCAGGGGGGCACCGGATCTCGCCCCCTGTGTCAGGAAGCCGTCAGCATGTGGCTCTGGGCTCGCCGTCAGGGCATGGTGCTCCAAGCCACATATCTGGCAGGCGTAAACAACAGTCTGGCCGACAGGTTGAGCAGGATTATGCAACCTCACGAGTGGTCGCTCAATTCCCGTGTGGTGCGACAGGTCTTCCAGGCGTGGGGCACCCCCCTGGTGGATCTCTTCGCATCTCAAGTGAACCACAAGGTCCCTCAGTTCTGTTCCAGGCTTCAGGCCCACGGCAGACTGGCGTCGGATGCCTTCCTCCTGGATTGGGGGGAAGGTCTGCTGTATGCTTATCCTCCCATACCTCTGGTGGGGAAGACTTTGTTGAAACTCAAGCAAGACCGAGGCACCATGATTCTGATTGCTCCCTTTTGGCCGCGTCAGATCTGGTTCCCTCTTCTTCTGGAGTTATCCTCCGAAGAACCGTGGAGATTGGAGTGTTTTCCGACCCTCATCACGCAGGACGACGGGGCTCTTCTGCATCCCAACCTCCAGTCCCTGGCTCTCACGGCCTGGATGTTGAGGGCGTAGATTTTGCCTCTTTGGGTCTGCCAGAGGGTGTCTCCCGCATCTTGCTTGCTTCCAGGAAAGACTCCACTAAGAGAAGTTACTTCTTTCATTGGAGGAGGTTTGCCGTCTGGTGTGACAGCAAGGCCCTAGATCCTCGCTCTTGTCCTACACAGACCCTGCTTGAATACCTTCTGCACTTGTCTGAGTCTGGTCTCAAGACCAACTCCGTAAGGGTTCACCTTAGTGCAATCAGTGCATACCATTACCAAGTGGAAGGTAAGCCGATCTCAGGACAGCCTTTAGTTGTTCGCTTCATGAGAGGTTTGCTTTTGTCAAAGCCCCCTGTCAAGCCTCCTACAGTGTCATGGGATCTCAATGTCGTTCTCACCCAGCTGATGAAACCTCCTTTTGAGCCACTGAATTCCTGCCATCCGAAGTACTTGACCTGGAAGGTCATTTTCTTGGTGGCAGTTACTTCGGCTCGTAGAGTCAGCGAGCTTCAGGCCCTGGTAGCCCAGGCCCCTTACACCAAATTTCATCACAACAGAGTAGTCCTCCGCACTTACCCTAAGTTTCTGCCAAAGGTCGTGTCGGAGTTCCATCTGAACCAGTCAATTGTCTTGCCAACATTCTTTCCCCGTCCTCATTCCTGCCCTGCTGAACGTCAGCTGCACACATTGGACTGCAAGAGAGCATTGGCCTTCTACCTGGAGCGGACACAGCCCACCAGACAGTCCGCCCAATTGTTTGTTTCTTTTGACCCCAATAGGAGGGGAGTGGCTGTAGGGAAACGCACCATATCCAATTGGCTAGCAGATTGCATTTCCTTCACTTACGCCCAGGCGGGGCTGGCTCTTGAGGGTCATGTCACGGCTCATAATGTCAGAGCCATGGCTGCGTCGGTAGCCCACTTGAAGTCAGCCTCCATTGAAGAAATTTGCAAAGCTGCGACGTGGTCATCAGTCCACACATTCACATCTCATTACTGCCTGCAGCAGGATACCCGACGCGACAGTCGGTTCGGGCAGTCAGTTCTTCAGAACCTGTTTGGGCTTTAGGATCCAACTCCACCCCCCGAGGGCCCTGTTTGTTCTGTTCCAGGCTACACTCTCAGTTAGTTGGTAAATTTTTTAGGTCAATCTCAGTTATGTCCTCGCCGTTGCGAGGCCCAATTGACCAATGTTGTTGTTTTGAGTGAGCCTGGGGGCTAGGGATACCCCATCAGTGAGAACAAGCAGCCTGCTTGTCCTCGGAGAAAGCGAATGCTACATACCTGTAGAAGGTATTCTCCGAGGACAGCAGGCTGATTGTTCTCACCAACCCGCCCGCCTCCCCTTTGGAGTTGTGTCTTCCCTTGAAGTGTATTGTCTTGCTACATACTGGACTGGCCGGCTCGAGCCGGTTTCGGGCGGGAAGACGGCCGCGCATGCGCGGTGCGCGCGGGCGCGCGAGGGCTAGCAAAGGACTTTGCTAGTGAAGTTTCCGATTGGAGGGGCTGCCGTGGACGTCACCCATCAGTGAGAACAATCAGCCTGCTGTCCTCGGAGAATACCTTCTACAGGTATGTAGCATTCGCTTTATGGACCACCGTAGGTCGTTTCCAAATTTTACAAGTCAAAATACAATTCCAAATCACTAGCAGGATGCTAACTAATAGTACTACAAGTAAAAGATGAGTGATCCATTTTAGGAAAGCATCTGCACTAGGAGAATGTCCCAATAATGGATCCCACCAATTATGATGTAATTTACTTCGAATATTTTCCGCCACTATACGAACAGTGTGATTGTCAAATTGAGCATCTACTTGCATGACTCTTAAGGTGTGATTCACACCTTGAATATACTCATTAATAAGAGAGGATATATGCAACATGTGGGTCAACTTACTATAATTTACAGCTAAAATTGGCTCCGTAAAGAAGGTATAATTGTACTGTATGAAAGCAGAATTAAATAAATCCGGATATAATACATACTTTTGTCCTTTCCACCAAAATACTGATATGCTAGTAAAACAGGAACTGACTCCTGACAGATCGGTCAGGAAGGTATTATTTGACAAAGTTGTGAAATTAGCAGTGGAAATACATAATGTCCGCGGACTAATTTCTACAAAGAACTCATAGTTGGCAGGGAAAACAGTAAATGTGCATTCCCCAAAACGTGGGGATAAGCAAGGTTCAAATTGTGGTGACTGGAAAGGACAAATCATGCGATTTCCCTGCTCATTACACATATCCAATTTATATGTCTCATTATATACAGTTATATACTCCCCATTCATATGCGGGGCCCAAAAGGTTACAATACCAGAAACATTCACTAATACTGGAGATATATAATACTTACATACTATATGAGTATGGAAAATCTTATATGAAGATAAAACCCCTGTACAGAATCGATCAGTACAGACTGTACTCTCTGAATGTGGGAACAACCACTCATCAACCGGAATATATCCAGCGAAAAGGGTCTGCAACTGGGTATGCATCCCCAATTGTAGAGCCATCTGGACTCTGTCCCGCTGATGCAAAGCGTACAACGTCTGTAATGAACACCAAGTATAATTCAATGCTTTTGTCAAAGTAATGTCAGTATAATTTTCAAACTTAAAAGTTTGGGCTAATAAATTATTAATGTCTGCTATCGCAGGCACCATTAATTGTCCTGTTCCTGGAATGGCAGGTAACCAATTGGCTAAAATATTCAGTTCAGTATGCAAGTCCTTACCTAGATAGTGTAGTTTACTAAACAGAGTATCTGTATCTACAGTATTCAGAATTCCCAGTCCAGTTCCCGCACCCCCCAAAATAGTATCATACCATGCTCGCCGTATCCTAGTACAGCGAGGCAAGTGTGGAAATGTAACATTGTAAGTTAATACTGTCTTTCTATACTGCATAGACATGTTTTTGCATGTAGTGGGAATGCGTGACAGTGGAGCAGGATTAGTCATATTACTAACAGCAAGCAACACATGCAAGAAGTCCATCCAGGGTGTAAAACGGTTTGCAATTGGTGTAGCATTAGTGAAAATCCATTCAGCAGTTCGATTCAAAGTAATATTTACTATAGAGCTGTTACAAGTTTGGAGGAACTGCATTTTGCGTGTCCGATTCCATAGTCTCCATATCTGGTCCCGGAATCCCATAGGCTGGATGCACATAACCCAGGACGTAGCATTATGGATAGTCACATTCACAAAACTGGATGAAACGACTACAAAGCGCTGTTCAGTTTTATGAAACACAGCTTGGGAAGCAGTTACGTTCAATACCGGACATGCAGTATGACATGTATAATTATCTTGCTGTAAGGTCGAGTTATTTTTGTTGCTCCACCAATACTGGACACGCGAGGTCACTCCCAGCACCCACTCGCCGGGAGTACGGGCATCGAGTTCCCAACCCAAACAGAGAAACAGTATGCCCTGAAACAAAAAGAAATGGAGAAACACATATAAATCCTATTCCCTTAAATAACAATGATCAGCAGGAACATTCGTCCAACTCTGTTGTCCTGGCTGAACTACTGTAACAGTATTGTCCTCCCCTCGGGCTATAATTTCAGCAGGTTGAGGAGGACCTGGGTGTGCAGGGTCCTGATGCCATACTCGACCACCCACACCCCTCCCAGTAGACCCAAACCCCTGTGTACCTCGCTCAGTGACTCCCACAAAATCAGAAATTTGAGTAAAAGAGGAGGAATTGACAGGAATTATCAACAATAGGTGGCTTGCTTTCCGAGATGTCCACATTTTTGATGTGCCCAGCTTGCAATACCAGTCTCTTCTTCACCCCGATGAATAGTAGAATCATCTGTTCCAGTGATGACATTCGTGTGAATGGTAGCTAAGGAATCTGCTGTCTGATTAAAAATATGATCAGAGGTTATAGGGGAAACATGTGCATCAACATGATAGACATAGGCAGAAGTAGATTGCAGAAATTCACAAATTTCTTGCCATAACTGTGATCCCCAAACCAGTTTAGTATGAATATACCAATCATTCTGTTTCCATGTAGGTAACCAGGTTGTTCAACCATCCCTGTGGCAACCGTGTAAAAGTGTACTGCCTTCCCTGCCACGTAAATGCAAATTGCTCCCAAAATTCCTCTTTTAAGGCTATTGTAAAGAAGGCATTTGCTAAATCTATCACTGCATACCATTTTCCTTTTCTATTTTGTATGTTCTCAATTAAAGTTACAATGTCGGGGACTGCAGCATGCAACGGGGGTGTAACCTTATTCAATTGACGGTAATCTACTGTCATCCGCCAGGATCCATCAGATTTCTTCACTGGCCATACTGGATTATTCCATTTGGTAGTAACTGGGACAATAACCCCTACCTCTTGTAATTCCTGTATTGTTCGCGTAATTTCTGCAATACCACCAGGAATCCGATATTGCTTTTGTGCAACTAATTGAGTGGCGGCTGGTATGGTGAGAGGCTCATCAACAATTTTTCCCACTAATACTGCGTGAATATTATAAGTGGAAATATACTTCAAACGCCGGGGAACTGCAGGAGACGTTCCAAATTGCCAACTTCCCCCATCAATAGTAAGTTTTAAACCTCTCAGAATATCCATACCAATTATATATTCTGGCACTGGCGTAATCATTACAGCATACTTTTGGAGCTGTAAATCCCCAATTTGCATAGCCAATTGTGTTTCCACTGCAGGAATACTCTTCCCCCCTAGTCCTACAATATTACACTTTGGTCCTTTAAACTTAGAAGGGTTACCAGCTATAATCGTTGCTTCTGCTCCGGTATCTATCAAAGCTCGTACTTGTTGAAAATTTCCTGGACTCCATTGTATTACAACATCAATATAGGGACGCGGATCAATTTTTACATTGCATCCCCGTACTAGTCAATCCTCTCTAAATGGATTGGTTTCTGCTTTAGATGGGGGCAGAGTAGTAGTAGATGGAAGTGTCATTCTCTGCAGGAGAGTACGGACCTCATGATACAAATCTGAATAGTCCGGACCCTCCACAGGTGGGGCTGAAGGAAGTTTTTCTTTTCCCACTGTCCGGGTTTTCCGAACCGGTTTCATCCCTCTCTTATCCAATCCTAATTTTTTATATTGCTGCCATAACTCTCCAGTGGGAATTCCATCTATTTTCTCCCGAGCCACCCCCGCTTGTAGTAGAGCGGCAAACATATCCTTACGAGATACTCGCTCTACCTCTGAACCTTGCCCCTTCGGCCCTTCCCCAATTCTCTGCCCCTCATTATTTTTCCTATCTGTCAGCTTCAGACTCCAATCCCCCAAATCTCCTAATTGCTCGATTTTATCCATAATGCCCTCCAACGGGTTATCTGTTTCATTCATCAACAGAGTCAAAATAACTTGTTTATACATTGGAGGAGACCCTTTAATTACTTTGTTTCTAATTGCCGCTGACATAGGCACTTGGGTAAGTGTATCCATCTGTCCTGTGACAATACACACTTTCATTGCCTCCTCCTTTAATCGCTGGATACAATCTTTCAAAGTATACCAAGGCTTGTCATCCCCAGGCCAATCTGATTCTAAAGGGTACTTTCTACGACACCCTGTTCCCACTAACTCAATCAGAGTAGTAGCCTCTGACCCATTCCCATCAGGCATTGCTAAACTATGTTCCCGAAATGCACTTTGAATTATAGCATCTCGAGATAAAGGTATAAATTTCAAACAGTCCTCATTGTCCATCCGTATCCCCATTGCCCCAGTATCATGCAGCCTTACACACCAAGCAATAAGGGATTCATTTGGACACTGCTGGAATTGCTGCATGATATTGAGAATTTCTTGTTGCGTATAGTCTTCTGCTAAATCCATGCGCACTGGTGCTGCCCCACCCAACTGTGCTCGTCGCCGAATTATCGGCTTCATTTCCGGAGCAGCACTTTCCTCACCACCTGACTCACTCTCGGGTGTGGAAGACCAGATATCCCCATCCCACGTCTCAGGATCCCATCCGTTAGGATTCTGTGTGGCAGTAGCCATCACCTTTGCAACCTTTACCTTACTCACACGCCCTCTCCTTTTCCGATACTTATACTGCGCTACTCGCACCGCCGCCCGCTCAGCAATTTGCTGGTACCCCGTACACTTATCCATCATCAATTTGCCCTGACACTGTGACATTACCAAGTCGCTTTTCAATGTCAGAATCTCAGCCTGTGATTCCAACAGCTTCTGTTGTAATAACAGATTCTGCTGGTGCATCAGGCGATATGCCGACAACAAAATCCACCCTCTCCGACCCACAGTTCTTAACTCTTTCCCTTTAACCACAGGGGCATTTTGTAAACATTTCAACACATCCTCACACATTCCCTCTCCTAAACATACCTCCCAATTCTCACTCAACCCCGTATCTGTCGCCCATTCTGCTGCCAATGCCTGATATGGGTATTTATCCCATCCAGGAATTGCAAACAGCTGCGGAAGCTGTGCCTGCACAGCCTCCTGATGAGATTTGCTCTTCTTCCCTTTCTTCAACATATTCACAAAACAATAAAACAATAAAACAAGTATATATTCACAAATGTAATCACCGTAACAACAATGCGATATCCTGCCGACTACGCCAAATTGTAACACTAGGGGGCGCTGTGCTTATGACAACACAAAAGCCACCAGACACAATATGTGGTATATCGCTTTTATTGGTGATACATATGTGAACACATACACCAAGATACTTACAGCACCTGCAATTCAGTCAGCATCTGGGAAGACCACCAGGGAAGCACTAGCTCTTCCTCAGAGATTACAGGGACATCACTGAACAAGGCGTCCCTTATGTTCAGGCAAGCTTCTAAAGCAAGTCCGGTGCTCTCGCCTCTTTTATAGTGTGAAACAGAGGTGCCTTTCCCAGACTTGCACAAGCTGGCATCCCTTAAACAACCAGCCTGTTTCCCATAACAGAGAATAACTCCCCCAGACTTGCACAGGTTGAAGGTGCCTTTCCCAGATGTGCTGGCATCCCTTAAACAACCACCATAACAGAGAATAACTCCCCCAGACCTGCACAGGTTGAAGGTGCCTTTCCCAGAGGTGCTGGCATCCCTTAAACAACCACCATAACAGAGAATAACTCCCCCAGACCTGCACAGGTTGAAGGTGCCTTTCCCAAAGGTGCTGGCATCCCTTAAACAACTAGCCTGTTTCCCATAACAGAGAATATCAACACATAATTACAGCCAAAACATTCCACTCATTCCATCCCCAGCTGACCTTCAATCCCATGTATTACACCTTCTTCCCAGTATCCAACACCCCTCTCTCCCAGCCCAAAACCTTCTGCCATTTTTCTTTTCCCTTCCCTTCTCCATGTGTTCCATTTCCTCTCCCCCTGTCTCTCTTCCTTCCCCATCCAACATTGTCTCTTCTTGCCCCCCCCCCCTCCCGTGGTCTGCCTGCTCCCCTCAAAACTGTTTGTCTCCCTATTCCCTTTTTCATGGTGTCCAGCATATCCTGTTTCCCAGTCCAAAACTGTCTGCCATCTTTCTTCTTCCTCCCTTGCCCCATATGTTCCAGCATTGCCCTCTTTCTCTCTCTCTCTCTCTCTCTCTCCTCCTTCCTCATCCAGCTTTGTCCATTCTTCCCCCATCCGCTCCTTTCCCTCAAGCCTGTTCTCTTTCTGTAACTCCTTCCCAGTGCAGCACAGTGAGCGAGAAAAAACGACAGGCGCAGAGCCTCGTGCTGTATGGCTTTTAGCCAGGTTCTGCTGGAACCACCCCTACGGCAGCAGGAAGTGCGTCAGAGGGGATGGTCCAGAAGAGCTTGGCTGGAAGCTCTGCAGCACAGGACTCTGCATTAACTGTTTTTAGTTCCTGCTCACTGCAGCTGCATTGGGAAGAAGCCACGGGACTAGGACAAGTTTGAAGGGAGGGAGCAGATGCACAGGGTGGGAGGCAAGAAGGGACAAAGCAGAATGGGAAAGGAGTTGAGAGAGATACTGGAACATGTCGGGCAGGGGAGGCTGAGTGAGGCACTCAGTCCAGCAGCATTTGGGGGGGGGCAATGCCCCCCTCTCACCCCCAGACATCACCCATGGGAAGGAGATGCTGAACACCACGGGGGGAGGAGGAATAAAGAAGGAGAAAGAGATGCTGGACACCACTGGGGAGGGGGTTTATGGAAAGAGATATACTGGCCACAACTGGGAGGGAGGTGGGAAAGGGGATATGCTGGACACCATACAGGGGAGAAACTTAGGGAAGGGGCGATGCTAGATGTGGGGGGAGGGGCACTGAACCACCCTGGTGGGGGGGAGCACATCTGAAGGTTTGCTAGGGTGTTAGATACCCTTGAGTCAGCCTTGCTTAAATCTAGGCAACCCCTTATAGAATTACCCCCAGTGCTACTGAAAATCTATGAATAGGGAACTTATATGTTTAGTAGCAGCTGCCTCTAAACCTGTAAGTCCCTTTGAAAATTGATCTGAGCATCTTTAAGGGAGAGTCTTGATAAAATCCTAAGAGACCTTTGACCAACTACCTGCTCCCTCATCCCCTGCCCATCAAAGATAGTGGAGCAGGCAAGTATGAGCCTAATAGAAAGCAGCACAAAAACTGTGAACTTCTCTTTTTCTAATGGGCAACTACCAACAGCATTAAAAAGGGCAGTGGTTCACTCTTTGCTAAAGAAAAACAACTTTGACCAGGACAAACTTGAAAGTTATTGGCCAGTATCCAACATCCCATTTCTAGGGAAACTTATAGAGCAAAGGCAGGATTTGGATGTCTGACACTGCCTTACATCCAGATAGCAAGGGGGAGTGTTGTGGGTATGCTTTGGGTGCAAGTAGTGAGGGCCCAGAATCAGGATGTCCAACAGCAATTACTGAAGGGAAGGAAACATCCAAGACTAAAATTAATTAGACCTGTTTCAATTATGTCTAGGGCACAAACAGGTGCTCTGATTTAGCAGAAGGTCACTGGAAGGATTAAGGCATGACGCCTCCTTAATTTCCCAGTGGTTGCTGCAGTGGTGTGACCACGGGGGGGGGGGGGGGGGGGGGGGGGGGGGGCTTGCCCATAAGAAAGAGAGGTGTTCACAATTTTTGTGCCGCTTTCTACGAGGCCCATACTTGCCTGCTGCACTATCTTTGATGGGCAGGGGTCGAGGGAGCAGGTAGTTGGTCAAAGGTCTTTTAGGATTTTGTCAAGGCTCTCCTCTGTCATTGAGTTAAGTGTCCCATCTATCGCTGTCAGGAGAGGATGAATTTGTGCACTCCTGGTTAACTAATTGGAGACTGGGTGGGATTGCCTGTAAATCCTGGCAGAGACTTTTAATTTTGTTGGCAAAGTATGCAGCAAAATCATTGCAGTTCAGTTTAGATTGGGCAGGCTGGATCTGTTGGATCTGTTGTGGGGGTCGCAGTAGGCGGTTTACTATACTGAACAACTGCTTGGTTGAATTGGCAGCCTGTGCAATGCTGTTATGATTCTGTTTAACTCTGCTAGTCAGACAGGGGAATGCCTGGAACCGTCCCTGATTGGCCCATCTGGGCTGAGCTAACATCAGTCTGATCTACTTAAGCTTATTCTTCCCTACAACCCTTGCTTTGGCGTTGCCCTTTGTTTTTTGCTGAAGCCTTACCTTGTGCTGTTTGAGCTTTTGCTCTGTGTGTTGTGGAGTATGTTTTGTTCCTTCCTTGCTGTAGCCTTCTGTTGCTCTGTCTCAGTGTGCTTGCTGCTTCCAGCTGTGTCTGATTACCCCTCTTCCCTCACCTGTGATTTCCTCTGCTTGACTGTGGTGCTTTGTGGTAAGCTGGTTTATCATTCTGTTCGAGGTTGTTTGTTTTGTTTCCCTTGGAGTTACCCTTTGTGCTGTGTTTGTATTTTGTCATGCTTCTTGTCCTTATGGCAGACTCGGGACCTTTGTTTCTTTCTGTGGAGGTTGTTTGTTTGTTCTTCCCTGTGTTTACCTTAACCCTTGTCTGCAGTGTTCCTGCCTCTGGCAGCTGTGTGTTCAGAGCCTGGTTAACCCTTTGACTGCAGTATTTTGCCTGCCTCTGGCAGCTGACTGTTTGGAGAAGTCTTTCCCTTGTGACTGTTTTAATTCTTTTTTGCTATCACTACCCTCGCTATTACTGTGTACTGCTCTTTCTGAGCGGGGTGCGTCTCAGGCCCAGCTCTCTATGTTTTGCTGGCTTTTCTATCTCCTGTCTGCTGGGGTCTCTGCTCTCTGTATCCATATTTCTCAGTCCCTCATTTCCTTTGTGTGCTGTGAGGTACAGCCTGACGTGTTTCCTATAGTTACCTCTCTTAGTTCATTTTTCCCTTGTGTCCTTAGCGAGCACTTAGTGTGTTGGTGCTCTAGCCCCCATGGGGACCCCTCATTTTTTCTTTCTCCCTTCCCTGGGTTTGAGTCGGTTCCGGTTAGGCTGTGAGGCCCGTATGACTGTATTCTGAACAAGTGGGTTCCCGATAGGCCGTGAGGCCCGCCTGAATGCCCTATCTTCCCCTTTCTGGTAGTGCAAGTTGGTTGCGTGTGTGTATGCAGGGCTTGATAGCTGGGGTGGCATATAGTACCTGTTCGGTCCATCTTAGGCCTTGGCCTAAAAGCTGTACTAGGCCAAATGCATTGAGAGAAATATTGTTTTTTGGTTGCTGTTAAGGCTTGGTGGTAATTTGTTGTGTGCTTCCTACAGTTTAGCTTGTCTTCATCCAGTTAAGATTTACGCCATCTCCTTTCCAGTTTCCGTCCTTTGCGTTTAAGTTTTCAAAGTTCTAGACCAATGTGAGCGTTTGTGAGTGGGGCGTAAGACCTTTTTTAGTGGTGCCGTTTTCTCTAAGGTCTTGGCTAAGTGTGTATTCCAAATGTCAACCTGTTCTGACACTATAGTTGTCTTTTCATCCACATGTGGATAGGCCTCTAAGAAATTCTCAATGGTCAGCTTTTTTTTGTCTCTGATCTCCTTCCAAACTTTGGGAGGTGCCATTTGTTTCTGGTGGTCACTTAGGGAAAATGCAATTAGAAAATTGTCTCTCCATGATAGGGGTGTTATTTCAATACTGTTATCCCAGAATTCTGGGATGTCAACCCCTTTGTAGAATACCAAGTCTAGTATGTGACCCTTTTCGTGGGTTGGAGAATTGATCACCTGTGTAAATCCTAGTGCTGTCATCGTGTCCAGAAAGGCAGCTGTGGTGGTATCTGGGGTTTCAATGTGTAGATTGAAATCTCTCATGATCACCAGCCTAGGGTAATATATAAGCCAACTGCAAGCCTGAAGGCTATTGAAGTGGTGTAGGTATTTTTCTGCTCCTGAGGACTCACAATTACAAAATAAGAGTTATAGTGTCAGGTTCTCAGGTTCAGAGCCCGCGGGGCCGGGCTCTGGAGCAAACGTGAGCCCTTGGGCTGCTGCCGAGGAGCGACAGCAGCAGGCAAAACCCATCAACCAACACTGGGCAAGCACATCGGCAGGGACTGCAGGCACTGCCCAGCGAACCAGAACACATGGACTGGAATCCCCCGGACTGGAGGACACAGGACTGGAACACTGGACTGCAATCCCCCGGACTGGAGGACACAGGACTGGAACACACACTGGACCGGAACACACTGGACTGGAGCACACTAGACTGGTCCGTACAGCTTCACCTGCGCTTGGCCACTACCCCCCCAAGGGTTGAACCCTTGGGTTCGAGTGGCTGGCAGGACTTACCAGATACCGGATGACACAGGGACCAGGACTGGAAACAGAAGTGCTCCCAAGCCCTAAACCAGCAGGAGTGATCCTAACAGTAGATTGACAAAAGGACTTCCTAAGCCCTATACTAAACAGGAGCTCCTAAGCCCTGCTCAACAAAGGGACTTCCTAAGCCCTAAACTAACAGAGCAGGGAACTAAATACACAAGCTAGCAAAGGAGCTTCCTAAGTCCCCATGCTACAGCAGTGCACCACCGCACTAACCTAGCCCAGGTGCCACTAAGCACCAAGCTACAGGAGTACTTCTCACAGCGAACTGAAGTGCCTCTAACAGCACCAAACCCAGAAGTACTTCTAACAGCAAACTGAAGTGCTTCCTACAGCACCAAAACCAGAAGTACTACTAACAGCAACAGAGCTTCCAAAGCCCTACACACAGCAATGCTTCCAAAACCAAGAGGGAAAAGCAGGGGAACCACAAGGGAAAAGCAGGAAAGCTAAACACACAGACACCAGTGCACACTGCACTAACACTAACCTGGACCTTAGCAAAAGCCAGCAGGGAAACTAGACACAGTCAGAAGTGCACACTGCACCACCCTACCTAAAGCAAACACAACCGTTGCAAAGACCTTGAAGGAAAGAACACCACTTCCTTATCAAGGCCCTCCCAGATGATGTCACACTCCCTAGCCCCAGGCAACAGCACACTGACCCAGAGAGGCCCAACCCACACCAATGCAGTCCCATGAAGCATTTGAAGCCAGTACACCCAGAAAGGGAGCAGAGCAACTCAGGCAACACCCACAGCTGCAGTAACGTGAGACAATTAGCCCCATGCTGCTGGAAGCTGCCAGCACAGAGAGAGCCAGCTCAGAAAGGACAGACAAAAGAAACAGAAGCCAGCTAAGAAGCTGACCCCCAGGAAAAAGGTAAGTTTGAGAGGGGTTCTGACCACGATCATAACATATAGTAGGCTTTGAACCTGGGTCCCTTGGTTTACAGCCCACTGCACTAACCACTAAGCTTCCCCTCTGCTCTGCCTGGATGTCTGTATGGCCATTTTAATAAGAATGCTGCTATACAGATGTTCATGTCCCTTGTTCTCTGCCCCCCTCCCCCATTCATAAATTCATAATTTGGACGTTTCAGTTTGTAAAATGGCTGTTCATGCTGGATGTCTGTAGCACACGGATGTCCATCTCATGTATTTTCGAACAGGAAATCACTACTTATTTCCTGTTCGAAAATACATGTCAGATGGACTTTCATTTGGGATGTTCTGACGTGGACATTAATATTCTGACTTGGACATCCTTTAAAAAAATGCCCTTGCATGCCATAATGTATATTGTTATTTGAGTATTTTCACTGTTGTAATTGTTTATTGCCTATATCTGAATTATACTTGCTGTCCACCACCTTCAGCAAATTTCTTCAAAAGGGTGGTAAATAAATAATAAATATGAACACTGGATACTGAACATGAGTGGGAAAGCGCGGGGTACAAATGTAACAAAAAAAATATGGCAGATGATAGTTCTTTAGAGGAAATCAGATAGGAAAGGAGCCATATCTAGAGCACTGGAGCAGATGCAAAAAAAAAAGTAGCACCAATGTCACATCAAGACAAATTTGTTAGCAAATTCACTGGGTAAGAATACTGTTGGTGTGCATGCTAAGGTGGGTGGGAGAGACTGACAGTGCCTCTGTCAGAGCAGAATGAAACCTCGTGACCTGTGTGTCTTCTTCTCGCCAGAAGTCGATCACCACTGTTATACTGGTGGAACTACAGCATTTTCCTGGAATTAGTGAAGGAGCACCAGCACCCCTACCAAACAGAGCATCGCTGAAGAAGGTCATTGAGAATGTGGTATCTGCGCAAGGCAAGGCTGCTGGCAAGGTATCTGAAGGCTGGGGATGGGGAGAGGGAGAAAAATGAGGGGGATGAGAGAGACAAAAGGAAGAAGGAAAATTCCTTTCTGGTTTTCTGTGTTTTAACAAAAACATCAGGAAAGGTATAAATTCTATGTACATGAAAAAGCTGCAGCATCACTTAGAAAAAACATTTCAATACTTTGTCTTTATCTGAAGCCAGAGAAACAGACAAGAAGGAGTAGGGATAGACCAAAAAGGCACAGACAAGAGGCAACCTAGTGCAAAGAGAGCGCCTCAGAAAAAGGAAATTTCTCCACAAAATCAAAATGCAAATGTTTATTGTGTATTCAGTATGAGAAACAGGATAAGTGAGATCAAAAACTCATATGAACAACAAACTGTTCCTTTGCTGTATTTCCAACAGACAAAAATAAGACTCAAAAAACCTTTACTGTATTTCCAAAGAATTAAGGTAGAATTTAAGGATGCTTTGTTTTGGCAAGAGCGCCTACGTCAGGAGTCACATAGTCTGGTAGTACTGAGCACAAAGCACATCAGCAAATGAAAGTTAGTAAAGGTATAACAACGATTTTGGCAGTGATCCTGATTATCAGCATTATCCTGTGCTGTTAGCAGAGACAGAACTACTGCTGAAAACCACTCAATACCACCAGACTATGTGACTCCTGACACAGGCACTCTCACCGAAACATGGCACATGTCAAGTCCTACCTTTGAATTCTACCTTTTTCTTTCTACCTTTAGCCAGGCGAGTCCACTTTTAAAGGTAATAAATAGAAATAAAACAAAACAGGAAAAGAAAATTAGGTGATACCTTTTTTTCTCCGAGGATCAGGACTTCTTTTGAGGGGGTACTTGGGGGTACTGAGTACCGGCACCTTTTCCACTTTCTTCTAAAATTGACCCATGGAACCCAAGTTTTAATGATAGAGCTCAGGTTCTACACACCAATTCTGTCTTGTCATAGATTCTGTGACTGGTTGCAGGGGACCTGGCTATGATGGAGTGGGTCTCTCAGTAATCATCACACTCCTGAAGGGTGGCCTAGTGTTTGAGTACCGGCACCTTTTTTTGCTAGAAAAAACACACTGCCGAGGACAATCAGGCTGCTTGTTCTCACTGATGGGTCAGCGGCCCAGGAACGGAGGCTTTTTCCAGCAAAAATCAAAAAAAGCTTTAATACAGCTGCCAGAGTGCGAGGGACTCGCACTGCGCATGCGCGGCCATCTTCCCAACCGCGCGGGTCTGTTCCCGCCTCAGTTTTTCTTTTTCCGTGGAGGAGAGTGGCTGCATGTCGGTCTCTCTCCCTCAGGCCCAGAGAAAGACTTGTTTTCGCCCTCTTGTTTGCGCTTTTTGTTTTGCGTCTCCTCTTTGTCTTTTTCTTTTTTCCAGTTTTCAAAAAAACAAACAAACAATTTTTCCTTATTCTTAGGTTTTTCCCCCCTTTTTTCTTTCGATTTCATCGTGGCCTTCTTAGGCCGTGCGTCCGCGGTTCTCATTTTTGTGCCTCTCTGTTGGCACAATCGAGCCTTTTGATTTCGCCACCGCAATTTTTCCGCTCATGTCATCGAAGCCTCCCAGCGGCTTCAAGAAGTGTGTTCGGTGCCAGTGGTCGATCTTGGACACTGACCCGCATGCGTGGTGCATCCAGTGCCTTGGGCCCGATCATTGCCCAGACGCCTGTAAGTTGTGTCTGAGCTTGAAAAAGCGGACACAGGCATCGAAGAGGTCTTCAGGACTGTCTTTTCGGAGCTCCAACCAATTCCTCGGCGTTGACATCAGTACCAAGGTTTGCATTGTTGATATCGGCACTGGGGATGACATCGACATCGGGAGCGCAGGTAACGGCTATCCGGACTTCACCACTAGCTGGAAGTAGTGAGCCGTCGAGTGGGTCTCCACCTGTCTCAAGGGCTCCTGCTATGCAAGCCCATCGGGACCGACCCCAAGGAGGCGTTTGGATTACAAGTCCTCCTCGTTGGTACCAAGGAGTGCCGGTGACGTGCTTCGAGCGAAGGCGAAGAAGCATTGTTATCGGTCTCCTTCGAGACACGGTACTGGGAGCTCTGGGGCATTGAAGGATTCGATGCCGGGAGGAGCGCTCACCCTCCATACAAGAGGTGTCGGTGCATAGATCTTCGGACAGCCAGGTACCGCCTCCCAGGCCTCCACAGATTCTGACGCCGACTTATGCACCGGCCCCACAGCCTTCCTCGACAGCGGCTCTAGACGAGCACATCTGAACCCTTCTTCCAGGTCTCCTGGAAGGGCTGCTGTGTCATGTCTCGGTACCGGGGTTGCTTGCACCCTCGGTACAGTCCATGGAAGCGGCAGCTGGCTCTGTGCAACTGGTGTGGTCCCCGACGCTGATACCGCTTGCGGCATTGGCCTTGGCTGCTACCCAGGTTGACTCCCTGTAGACATCGCTGGAGGGAGCTTCATCGCCGCCGCTACCGCCGAGTTTAGGTGGTAGAGCAGGTGGTGGGAGGCGGGGATAGTGGTTGGGAGGCGGGGATAGTGCTGGGCAGACTTATATGGTCTGTGCCAGAGCCAGTGGTTGGGAGGCGGAGATAGTGCTGGGCAGACTTATACGGTCTGTGCCAGAGCTGGTGGTGGGAGGCGGGGCTGGTGGTTGGTAGGCGGGGATAGTGCTGGCCAGACTTATACGGTCTGTGCCCTGAAGAAGACAGGTACAAATAAATGTAGCACATATGAATTTATCTTGTTGGGCAGACTGGATGGACCGTGCAGGTCTTTTTCTGCCATCATCTACTACGTTACTATGTATGTTACTATGACTTTTCGGCATCGCCTTAGAGGACGGCATTCCTCGGCGTCGAAACAGGCCCAGTTTTGGACTGCAGTTAGAGAACTCTTGTCCGATACCGAGGAGGATGCCTCGTGGGATGAAGGGGAAGACCTCAGGTATTTCTCTTCCGAGGAGTCTTGTGGTCTTCCTTCTGATCCTACTCCTTCACCTGAGAGGAAGCTTTCTCCACCGGAGAGTCTCACCTTCTCGTCATTTGTCCGGGAAATGTCTTCCCGGTGGTAAGTGAGGATGAGCCCAGGACTGAGATGCTCGAGGTCCTTGACTATCCTTCACCACCTAAGGAGTCATCCACTACCCCTTTGCATAATGTCCTTAAAGAGACATTGCTTAGGAAGTGGACGAAAGCACTCAGTAATCCCACCATTCCCAAAAAAGCTGAGTTCCAATATCGGATTCACAGAGAAACTGAGTTGATGAGGTCCCAGTTACCTCACGACTCCTTGGTGGTGGATTCCGCTCTCAAGAGAGCCAGGAGTACTAGGGATTTTGCCTCGGCGCCCCCGGGGCGAGAGTCTAGGACTCTGGACTCTTTTGGGAGGAAGGCCTATCAGTCCTCTATGCTCGTGTCCAAGATCCAATCATACCAGCTCTACACGAGCATCCACATGCGGAACAATGTTAAGCAACTGGCAGACTTGGTGGACAAGCTCCCTCCGGAGCACGCCAGGCCTTTTCAGGAGGTGGTCAGGCAGATGAAGGTGTGTCGTAAATTCCTGTCCAGGGGTGCTTACGACACTTTTGATGTTGCATCCAGATCCGCTGCTCAAGGTATAGTGATGCGCAGACTCTCATGGCTGCGTGCCTCTGACCTGGATAGTTGAACCCAGCAGCGGCTTGCGGATGTTCCTTGCCGGGGGGATAATATTTTTGGCGAGGAACTCGAGCAGGTGGTAGAGCAGCTCCACCAGCGGGAAACTGCCCTCGACAAGCTCTCCCACCGGGCACCTTCAGCATCTACCTCAACAGGTAGATGGTTTTTCCGGGGAAGGAGGACTGCTCCCTATGCTTACAATAAGCGTAGGTACAATCCACCTTCCCGACAGCCTTCTCAGGCTCAGCCCCAGCGCGCTCGTTCGTGTCAACAGCGTGCGCCCAGACAGGCCCCTGCAGCTCCCCAGCAAAAGCAAGGGACGGGCTTTTGATTGGCTCCAGCTCAGCATAGCCGCCATAAAAGTACCTGTGCCGGACAATCTACCGGTCGGGGGGAGGTTAAAATTTTTTCACCAAAGGTGGCCTCTCATAACCTCCGACCGGTGGGTTCTTCAAATAGTTTGGTTAGGGTACTCCCTCAATTTGATCTCCAGACCTCCAAATTGCCCACCGGGAGCTCAGTCCTTCAGCTTCCAGCACAGTCAGGTACTTGCAGAGGAACTCTTCGCCCTTCTCAGCGCAAAATGCGGTTGAGCCCGTTCCACCCGGGCACAAAGGGCTGGGATTCTATTCCAGGTACTCTCTTGTACAAAAGAAAACAGGGGGGATGCGTCCCATCCTAAACCTAAGGGCCCTGAACAAATTCCTGGTCCGAGAAAAGTTCAGGATGGTTTCCCTGGGCACCCTTCTTCCCATGATTCAGGAAAACGATTGGCTATGCTCTCTGGACTTAAAGGATGCTTATACACACATCCCGATACTTCCCGCTCACAGGAAGTATCTTCGATTCCGTCTGGGAACACAGCATTTTCAGTATTGTATGTTGCCTTTTGGTCTGGCGTCTGCGCCCAGGGTGTTTACAAAATGCCTAGTGGTGGTTGCAGCGTCACTATGCAGACTGGGAGTGCATGTGTTCCCTTATCTCGACGATTGGCTGGTGAAGAACTCCTCGGAGGCAGGAGCTCTAAAGTCCATGCAGATGACTATTCAACTGCTGGAGCTACTCGGGTTTGTGATAAATTACCCGAAGTCCCATCTTCTTCCAGTTCAAAAGCTAGAATTTATAGGAGCTCTGCTAGACTCCCAGACGGCTCATGCCTATCTCCCCGAGGCGAGGGCAGAAAATCTTCTGTCTCTTGTCTCCATGGCCAGAGCGTATCAGCAGATCACAGCTCGGCAGATGTTGAGACTTCTAGGCCATTTGGCCTCCACAGTTCATGTGACACCCATGGCCCATCTTCACATGAGATCAGCTCAATGGACCCTAGCTTCCCAGTGGTATCAAGCTGCAGGGAATCTAGAGGATATGATTAAGCTGTCCACCGATTTTCACAATTCCCTTCAGTGGTGGACGATTCGATCCAATTTGACCTTGGGACGTCCTTTCCAAATTCCTCAGCCTCTCAAAGTGCTGACCACGGATGCATCTGTCCTGGGGTGGGGAGCCCATGTAGATGGGCTCCACACTCAAGGAGCTTGGTCCCTCTGGGAATCAGGTCTTCAGATCAATCTCCTGGAGTTGCGAGTGGTCTGGAACACTCTAAAGGCTTTCAGAGATCGGCTGTCCAATCAAATTATTCAAATTCAGACAGACAATCAGGTTGCCATGTATTACATCAACAAGCAGGGGGGCACCGGATCTTGCCCCCTGTGTCGGGAAGCCATCCAGATGTGGCTTTGGGCTCGCTGTCACGGCATGTTTCTCCAAGCCACGTATCTGGCAGGCGTAAACAACAGTCTGGCTGACAGGTTGAGCAGGATAATGCAACCTCACGAGTGGTTGCTCAACATGGGTGTTGTACGCAAGATCTTCCGGGAGTGGGGCACCCTCTCGGTGGATCTTTTTGCCACTCAGATCAATCACAAGGTCCCTCAGTTCTGTTCCAGACTTCAGGCCCACGACAGACTAGCGTCAGATGCCTTTCTCCTGCATTGGGGGAAGGGCCTTCTGTATGCATATCCTTCCATACCTCTGGTGGGGAAGGCTTTGCTGAAACTCAAGCAAGATTGCGGAACCATGATTCTGATTGCTCCCTTCTGGCCGCGTCAGATCTGGTTCCCTCTTCTTCTGGAGTTGTCTTCCAAAGAACCGTGTAGATTGGAGTGTTTTCCAACCCTCATCACTCAGAACGAGGGGGCGCTTCTGCATCCCAACCTCCAGTCTCTGGCCCTCACGGCCTGGATGTTGAGAGCATAGAATTCGCCTCCTTGGGTCTCTCAGAGGGTGTCTCCCGAGTCTTGCTTCCAGGAAAGATTCCACAAAGAGGTGTTATTCTTTTAAATGGAGGTTTGTTGTCTGATGTGACAGCAAGGCCCTAGATCCTTGCTCTTGTCCTATACAGACCCTGCTTGAATACCTTCTACACTTGTCAGAGTCTGGTCTCAAGACCAACTCCGTAAGAGTTCATCTTAGTATGATTAGTGCTTACCATTAACGTGTGGAAGGTCAGCCTATCTCTGGACAGCCTTTAGTTGTTCGCTTCATGAGCGGTTTGCTTTTGTCAAAGCCCCCTGTCAAACCTATACCAGTGTCATGGGATCTCAACATTGTTCACACCCAGCTGATGAAGCCTTCTTTTGAGCCACTGGATTCCTGCCATCTGAAGTACTTTCCTGGAAGGTCATTTTCTTGGTGGCAGTCACTTCAGCTCGTAGAGTCAGTGAGCTGCAAGCCTTGATAGCCCATGCTCCCTATACTAAATTTCATCATAACAGTGTAGTCCTCCGCACACACCTTAAGTTCTTGCCAACATTTTTCCCCGTCTTCATACCCACCCTGCTGAACGTCAGTTGCACACCTTGGACTGCAAGAGAGCACTGGTCTTCTATGTGGAGCGGACAAGCCCCTTCAGACAGTCCACCCAAATGTTTGTTTCTTTCAATCCCAACAGAAGGGGAGTTGCTGTCGGGAAACGCACCATTTCCAATTGGCTAGCAGATTGCATTTCCTTCACTTATGCCCAAGCTGGGCTGACTCTTGAGGGTCATGTCACGGCTCATAGTGTTAGAGCCATGGAAGCGTCGGTGGCTCACTTGAAGTCAGCCACTATAGAAGAGATTTGCAAGGCTGCGACGTGGTCATCAATCCACACATTCACATCTCACTACTGCCTCCAGCAGGATACCCGACGTGACAGTCGGTTTGGGCAATCTGTTCGGGGTTTTGAATCCAACTTCACCCCCCTAGGCCCATTTTTATTCTGTTCCAGGCTGCACTCTCAGTTAGATGTTTCTTCATAGTTCAATCTGTTATGTTCTCACCGTTGCGAGGCCCAATTGACCTTCTTTTGTTTTGAGTGAGCCTGGGGGCTAGGGATACCCCATCAGTGAGAACAAGCAGCCTGCTTGTCTTCGGAGAAAGTGAAGATTCTCTTATCTGTAGCAGGTATTCTCCGAGGATAGCAGGCTGATTGTTCTCACCAACCCGCCCACCTCCCCTTTTGGAGTTTTTATTGTTCTTTATTTGCTTTTTGATATAACTGAGGTGGGATTGGACGTGTGCGCCCATGTGGGAAGATGGATGCGCATGCGCGGTGCGAGTCCCTCACGCTCCAGAAGCTGTCTTAAAGCTTTTTTTGATTTTTGCTGGAAAAATCCTCCGTTCCTGGGCCGCCGTGGACGCCAACCCATCAGTGAGAACAATCAGCCTGCTGTCCTCGGAGAATACCTGCTACAGGCAAGTATCTTTGTTTTATTGGACTAACAATAGTTCTCCAAGGAAAAGCAGGCCAGAAGAAACTATATCAACTCGTGAACAAACTACTAGACACCACACTGGTCACCACAACCAACACAGACACCTCATCAGCCGACATACTTGCTAAATACTTGAAAGAAAAAATTGTGAACCTACGCAACACGTTACCTCAGAACACCACTGACTTCGAAAAATTCATTGAGTGTCTAGACCTAATCCTTGGTGAATACCCAGCAGACAGAATCTGGACAAATTTCACTCTCCTTACCGCTGAAACAATCACCCAAGCGATCAACAAGTCCACCAGAACTCACTGTAAATTGGACACCTGTCCCAATTACCTAATAAAATCCACTCCTCAACGCTTCATGGCAGACCTCACATCCCACCTCAACTACATGCTTCAACATGGACTCTTCCCCCAGGAAAATGGCAACATTCTACTCACCCCGATACCAAAAGATACAAAGAAAAAAATGAATGAAATCACCAACTACCGCCCAGTCGCATATCCCACTGGTAGTCAAACTGACGGAAAGCATGGTAACCAAACAACTCACCGATTACTTAAATAAATTCTCTATACTACACGAATCACAATCAGGATTTCGCTCCAACCACAGCACCGAAACAGTACTAGTAACTCTCCTAACCAAATTCAAACAAGAAATTGCAAAAGGCAAAAACATACTTTTAAGGGTTTCTTACCCACTAGAACATATCAAGTGAAATCGCACTCGAACATATCATCACCATGGAAAACAGACTGTGGAGTACCCCAAGGATCACCACTATCACCGATCCTTTTCAACCTAATGATGACCCCACTAGCCAAATCCCTAGCCAACCAAGGCCTTAACCCATACATCTAAGCAGATGATGTCACGATATACATCCCTTACAAACATGATCTAACAGAAATCACCAATGAAATCAAACTCAGCCTGAAAATCATGAACTCATGGGCGGATGCATTCCAACTAAAACTTAACGCAGATAAAACACACTGTCTCATCCTCTCATCCCAATACAACATGAACAAACCCACCTATATAAACATCCCAGACTACACCCTTCCTGTTTCAGACAGCCTGAAAATTCTCGGAGTTATAATCGACCAAAACCTCATGCTAGAAAGCCAAGCGAAATCTACAACAAAGAAAATGTTCCACTCAATGTGGAAACTCAAAAGAATAAAACCTTTCTTCCCAAGGGAAATATTCCGCAACTTAGTACATTCAATGGTACTAAGCCACCTAGACTACTGTAATGGAATCTATGCGGGATGCAAAGAACTAATCATAAAGAAACTCCAAACAGCTCAAAACACCGCAGCCAGGCTTATATTCAGAAAAACGAGATTCGAAAGCGCCAAACCCCTATGAGAAAAACTGCACTGGCTCCCAATCAAAGAATGTATTGTTTTCAATATCTGCACTTTGGTTCATAAAATTATCTACGGCGATGCCCCAGGATACATGGCAGACCTCATTGACCTACCAACTAGAAACACAACAAGATCAACACGCACTTACCTAAATCTCCACCACCCAAGTTGCAAAGGACTAAAATACAAATCAACCTATGCATCCAGCTTCTCCTATATAAGCATGCAACTATGGAACGCACTACCAAACGCCGTGAAAACAACGCAAGACCTATCAAACTTCCGGAAGTCACTAAAAACTTGTTCAAGAAGGCATATCCGAATGATCCAACTTAAATGCCTAAACCCTGCAACACAACGAATCTAATACTCTAAATGGACATAACATAACTCTTCCTTCTTTCCGATTCCATAATGTGTCTCTCACACATGATCTCTACCATGATATCACTATGTATTTGTCATACCGGAACTGGCGATTGCCAGCACGGTGCTATGTAAGCCACATTGAGTCTGCAAATAGGTGGGAAAATGTGGGATACATATGCAACAAATAAATAAATATATTCTCACATCCAGGTGAAGTTATCTGACGGAGCCCAGTGCGGATGCTGACTAGGAAGATAATTGTAGAAATTTCTAGCAGCGTCCCACAATTCATGCACTGGTGCCTTCCCACCTGAAATGCGAGAGTGGGTCCCTCAGTCTTCGTTTTTCCACGGAATAGGGAGGACATGTTTTCATGTTCTCCTCATAGTGCGTATTTTCTCTGCTATTTCAGTCCTTCTCGTGCGGGTATTTTTGTCCTTTTTGCAATTCTTTTATCCTTAAACTTTACTGTAGTTTGTTTCCTTTTAGTTTCTTAGTATTTTCAGTTCTTCAAGTTTCTTTTTGTTTTTTGTGAGTTGCTAGGCCTGCTTACGCTGGAGCACCAATCTCAGTTTGAATGCTGCCTCTTTTTTACAGTTCACAATTGATGAGTTTGATTTGGCTGCAATTCTTTTTTTGATGTCTAAGAAGATCTCCAATGGCTTCAAGAGGCATGCCTGATGTAGTTGGGTGATTTCTGTGATGGACCCACATTCATAGTGCATCAGGTACCTTGGGCCTAACTCTTGTTCTCTCTGTTTGAGAATGCAGTTGAGGAAACAGAAGGTGTATGATCCAGCATGAGAAACGTTTTGGCTCCTTGAAGAACAGTCTATTGACATTAGCACCGGAAGCCAGCATCGAGGAGGTCTCCACCTCTCTTGATACTGGGCACTGAAAGTAGGACCCTGGACTGGTCAGCACCGAACTCAATACCGAGGCAGCGTATGAGTTCGACATCATCCTTGTTCGCACTGAAGGACTGTGATAATACAGGAAACTTTTAGATTGTCATAAATAGACCAGACAGGCCTTTGACTTTGATGTCTTTTCTCGTGTTTCTGCCTTAGGAGTAGCAATGTGACGTCTTTCCTGGCTCAGAGTTGAATCTTGAATCTGCTGTCCAGGAACATCTAGCAGATGTCCCTTGTTGTGGAGACAACTTATTCGGTGACAAGGTCGAAGAAATGGCCAACCTAATTAAAAGGACCCAAACAATTAGGCAATGTAACTTTGACCCTGGGTAAATACTAGCCACAAACCAGGATGTCTAATATACTTCATAGACTTCCTGACAAAACCCGGGTAATCAATACCAATGAAGGGTTGATCAGTGAACATCAGTTGTAATGCACTGTGTAAGATGTCCTTACACATAGAGACTTACATACTTTAATCCTCACCAGTTCTTTGACCGCCTCCTTACTGTGTTATTTATTATTTTCAAAATCTTGTATAATAAAGTCTTTCACCATTTATATCAAACAATTCTTAGTGTACTCATTTTCAGAAAATGTCTTCAGATAAAGTCGGCATGGGGGCTCTCTTTTCTGACACGGCACGTGTTTCACTAGGTCGCTTTATCAAGGAAGTCCCCTAAAACAAAGGGTGCCCTCACATATCTATTCTCCCAACACACAGAAAGTTCCTGCACTTCTGCTGTGGGAGTCTGCATTATTTTTTTTTTGTATCAATCAATTTTTATTCATTAAGGACAGGAATAAGCAAAAAAAAAACAAACAAAAAACAAAACAACAACCCACATCAGATATCATGCTAGAAGAAATAAGCAACAATACATTTAACAAAATCTTCTCCCTCATCCCCTCCCCTCAGGAACCAGAATGCCAGTCCATCCAGGTGCCCGCTGTTGGTTTTTCAGCTAGCATCCCATAAACTTACCCTTCCTTTACCCAAGCAAGTCCATTTATCATGTGATGGGTTGAAATGTCCATTGTTTACAAGGAGCAGTGCTCACAAGAACCAATCAATAGATACATCAGGTAAAGGGTTAATAGGGAAATCCAAACAAAGTAAGCTCTTACTACGGACTCAGTGTCACGATTGTGCCCATGTTTCATGCTCTCATTCATTTTGCCACCTGGTTGTCAGACCTGGTGGCTGCAATGGATTGTCTGCTTGCTGTTTTCCATGTTCCAGAAATCATTCTGGTCCAGTCCGGATCTTCCAGCCTTTCAGACTGTCTTGGGATTTTTGGAATTAAGCAGCACCCTTACCTGATGACTTTCCTGGTATTTTGCCTTTATTAACCACCTGGAACCTTTCTAGTTTGCCTTTGCAACAGAGGTCCTCAGAAGAGTTTAGAGTTTGTTGCAGTGCTAACCTTGCTACTTTCAGTTTCAGCTAGTCCCTGCTTGTTTCCTGGTTTATTCTACTGTTTGCTGCCTACCCAAGACTCTGCTTGTTTCCTGGTTTATTCTCCTGTTTGCTGCCTGCCCAAGTCCCTGCTTGATTCCTGGTTTACTACTGATTGCCGCCAGTCTATAGACTCTGTTTGGTTCCTGGTTTCCCTTCTGCTTTGCTGCCTGCCAGTAAGACTCTGCTTGATTTGTGGACTTTTGTCCTGCTTACTGCTTATGGCTTCTGTTCCAGTCCAGCTGCTCCAGTCTGGCCTGTGCCCGTCTGTCTGGGGTCCGCCTTGCTGCCTGTTTGGGTGGTTCTCCTGCCACTGCCGGTTATCGGTAGTGGCCCAAGGGCTCACTTTTCCTGACCAGTGTGACACTCAGCCAGCCCACACAGCAGGAAAGGGAAAGGCAAAGCACATAGAAGCAACAGAGCTCAACACAGCTGAACAGCAGTAAAATAATCAGAGAAGAAGCTGGCTGCTACAGACTCACAAAACAAACACAGACCAGGGAAAAGATAACAACCAAACAAACAGAGAATTCATCCTGTGCCACAGGCACAGACTAAGCAGAGACAAGGTAAGTTCACCGCTGAAGGAGATAATGCTAGCGTGTCCTATGCAGGCAGAGATATGTTTAAATAGGATCTGGCATCTGACATCAGCCCAATCCCTGACATGGCCAATCAGGAGCAAGTCCCAGTCACTACCCTGCCTTTCCCAGTAGGATCATAACACTTTGATGCAGAACTCTGTTCAAAGTTTAGAAAAAGAGTCTAAATCTTTGACTGCTCTTACAGCTTCTTTAGTGAAGGGTATGACATATGGACTTTAAACTTGAGAACTTGGAAAATTCAGTCCATAGGAGGAATTTGTGTTTGATCAATTTTCTTAAAATTCCTTATCAATAGAAATCAAACAAAATAAAACATGGAAAAGTAAATAAGATGATACCTTTTTTATTGGACATAACTTAATACGTTTCTTGATTAGCTTTCGAAGGTTGCCCTTCTTCCTCAGATCGGAAATAAGCAAATGAGGTAGATAGTATATATGAGAGAAACATCAAAGCATTACTTTGACTGTCTGACAGAGTGGGAGGGTGGGGGTATGCATGGGGACATCAAAGCATTTCATTGATATTCTAACAGAATGGGTGTTGGTAGGTGAGAGGAGGGTAATAAACAGAGAAATACAGCTTATGTTTGATAATGAATTAGAAAACCCAGATCCTTATTAAGTCCTGTTTGTTGGGTGTCAAAATATTCAATCATTCTTATTTCAAAGGTCTAACGTTCCTGTATTGTTTTAAAATTACCTTTCAGTATTCTTACTGTGAAATCACTGGTGCAGTGTTCTCGTCTAGTGAAGTGTTGGCCCACAGGGGTGGGGGCCTGACTGGCACCGACTATTTTCATGTGATGTCTGTGTAGATTGAATCTTGTCTTAAGCATCTGGCCTGTTTCTCCAATATAGCATCCTTCGTTACATTTCTTACACTTAATGATATATACCACATTGGAAGATGAGCATGTAAAATAGTCCTTTATGTTGAATATTTTTCCTTTGTGAAAGCCAACGACAGAATTCCCCTTGTAGTGACATACAACCCAGAGCTGGAGAAACTGAGGAAAATCATAAGAGACCTACAGCCACTACTTCAGGAAGATGAATTACTGAAAGAGATATTCCCATCCCCACCAGTGCTGGCCTTCCGACAGCCACCAAATTTAAAACACAAGCTGATCAGAAGTAAACTTCCAACACAGATGGAAAAAGAAAAGGGCACGTTCCCGTGTAACACAGCCAGCTGCAAACTATGCCAAAACATTTCACAAGACCCCACAGTCATTCACAAAGGAAACATATTCAACATAAAGGACTATTTTATATGCTCATCTTCCGATCTGAGGAAGAAGGGCAACCTTCGAAAGCTAATCAAGAAATGTATTGTTATGTCCAATAAAAAAGGTATCATCTTATTTTCTTTTCCATGTTTTATTTTGTTTGATTTCTATTGATAACCTTTAAGAGTGGACTAACACGGCTACCACACCTCTCTACTTAAAATTCCTGGAATATCGGCTAAGGAAATGTTTAAACAATATATGTTGGAGGTGTTGAAGGTGCCTTCCCAGTCATTGCCCCCAGTTTCTAGGATTTTCTATTTGCCATCATTTAAGAAAAAAGAGAGGGGAGGGAACTGATGTTCTCTACCCTATCTGTAGGAACAAAACAAGCACTATATATGTTCCTATATGGGATTATAATACATGGCACTATCCAGCATTAATAACTTGACTTCAAAAATGCAAACTCAAGCTTATTTTGTCTTTCAATGCAAAGCCTATTATTTGCTGAAGCTGAGACCTTGCATACAGAGGAAGACTGCTGACAAGGGTCCTGGTGTGCTAGAATAACAAGGTTGTTGTCAGCATTGATGTCATGGCCAGAACAGCCAAGGACTCTTGGAATTACGCTTGCAGGCGGAGAGATGCTGTGGCTGGCAAATTGCACATTGTTTGTTTGTGAAACCCTGGCTTCTTGTCAAGATGACTCCTTCAATGTGGTGCCAGTGAGACAATCAGTTGTCCCTTGCAGCCACAATATTTGGGGTAAACAAAGATATGTGTGCATCATCCCCAAGGCCAGAATGTACGTCATTAGCACAGCTGTAGCCCATGATTTCTGAATAAAAAGGGCTCTTATTTGAGGCAAGGGGCGCTGTGTTAACATTCCATCCAAGGAGCAGCCTGTGCTGAGTCTGCTTGAACATCTGAGAAACACACTGCCACCTGCTAGAAGTCTGCATCAGGTTGTATGTGTGCCATGTACTATTGTATAAGTGTTGTGGGCTCAGTGGGACTCTTTTACTTAGGAGTCTAGTTAGGGATTTATGTGTGTTTACTCTGAGCTGTTTCTATAATAAGACTTCCTGTGTCTTTATTCTTGCCTTTGTTGCACATTATCTTTGCTGCTATTATAAATAGATGCACACTCTATTTTTATAATACTTGATTGGAGAATTAGTTCTTTCTATTATTTAGGGCATAGTGAGCTTGGATCTAAGGATAAGAGGGAACACATTTACTTCTGACACTTCAGTCACTAAGGCTGGCATTACTAGAGATCTAGTCCTGGTAGAATTTATGCTAAGTGTCAGGTACTCCAATAACACCCCAAAACGGGTTGTATCTGTATGTGCCCACATGTCTCCCAAGATAGCTTAGATTTAACAGCATTTCTAAAGAAGTTGTAGAATTACCCTTTACTCTTTCGGTTACAATGACTTTGAACTTTGATAGGGATTGGTCTTTGAGATTATACTTCAAATATTGTATGTCTACATTTTGTACTTTAAAGGTTCAAGTTTTCCCAGATGTTGCTAAGGCTACACAGAACTGAAGGTGACAATTTCTTCTGATGTGTCCCAGAGTTTTGGTCCTGGGTGGTTTATTTTTTTCTGAAATGTCTATGTAAATATATGGTGAAATATCAGCAAATCCAGTGATCGTATTGAACATTATTTTACCTTCCCTCTCTCTTATCCCCTTCATGTCTGAAAGAAATAGACCCTTATTCGACCACAATATTACCTTGTATTTGTTTCTCTACCGTTCTTGGCTAATGCCTACGGTACTGTGTAAGCCACATTGAGCCTGCAAGTAGGTGAGAAAATGTGGGATACAAATGTAACAAATAATATCGTTTTTGGTCCATCTCAGTTAACAATATTTCTGAGTGATAAATTTGTGATACTGGTCAGGGTTCTTCTACTAGGAAAGAGGAACCCCCAAGTATGACTATTTCTGCTCTTTCTCGCTAGAAATTTTAAAATAAATCTCTTCTCTAAGGGAACATTCTTGCTGATTAGTTGTATTTATTTCTTTTTCCTCTTTTCGATTAGCTCGTCTCTCCTGCTTTGAGAGGATTAGTTTGGTTGTTTTATATATATATATATATATTCCTTTTTTGAAGCTATATCTTATTCATTATATGATATGATGGCTGAATTTCTGTATAAGTATATTTCACTTGGATTGTATTGAAAATTTAATTAAAAAAAGAAAAGAATTAACAATGAACTTCCTAATATATTGTGGGCCATCCAAGAGCCACAACAAACATTTCATTGCAAAACAAGGAAAATGCTCCTGCTCCAAAACTATGGGGGTCTTTTACTAAGGCGCGTTCACGTTTTTGGCACGCGCTAAAATTGTAGGTGCACCAACATTTAGAAATGCCAATGCATTCCTATGGGCGTCTCTAACATTTAGTGCGCCCACAATTTTAGCATGTGCTAAAAACGTGAGCATGCCTTAGTAAAAGATGCCTTATACTTGCCTTGTCTGGGGCTCTCTCCCAATCTAACAATTGACTTAATTGAGCTGCTCAGTAGTACCAGCACAAATGGGATTCTGCATTATTAATACAAGATCTTGCCATTTGGCTTGGTCTCGGCTCCTCGAGTCTTCATAAACTGCCTGATAGCAGTGGCTGACAGCCAATTTTGGGTGGTCCTGAGCCCAAAGTGGGTGGACACAAAATTTTCTCTCTGCCCTCGCCCCTTCCTACCCCCACTATCCATCCCCTCCCCCAGCACCTCCAAACTCAGAATATAAATACTTTAGCTCATGAGGATCCCCAGGCTCTGTCAGCTGACGACTTCCTCCGAAGACAGCCAGAACTCCCCTTTTACCAAGCTAGGCAGACAGCAGCAGCGGCAACTCCTTGAGCCACCAATGCCGGCATCCCAAGCATGCTTAGTTGTTGGTGGCTCAAGGAAGCTGCCACTGTGTACCTAGCTTAGAAGGAAGCTTTGACTGCCTTCAGAGGAGGTCCTTAGCTGGTGGGACTTGGGGATACCCAATAGCTACAGCAAGAGTCGGGGCTGGTGTTAGACATGGTAGGACCCAGAGCAGCAAATAAAGAAGCCCCCCCATTCCCTCTCATTACACCTGTCATTACAATCACACTGACAAACCCTCAGCAAATATGGAATAAGGGATCACAAATTAGAAATAAAAATATGTAGACAAACATTGAACTGAGAACCTGGGCATGTACTGCAACTGTGGAGAACTAAAAACAGAAATTTATTTATTTATTTATTTGTAACATTTGTATCCCACATTTTCCCACCTATTTGCAGGCTCAATGTGGCTTACATAATTCCGCAAGTGGTGATTACCAGTTCCGGATAGGAGAAATACATAGTTGAGGCAAAGGGACAGATTAGGTTAGGTTACAAGAGGAAAGTCCATCCTATGATAAGAGCTAAAGGTAATAGGTTAAACTTCAATCATGATAAAAAATAGCTTGAACAATTAGGATCATTAAACTGGAAATCAAGATAATTAGCAAAACAGTTGAGATATAGAGAATACATGTTGTATAATTTGAATTTGAGGAGTTATTGTATGCTTTCTTAAATAAATAAGTTTTCAATAGTTTACAGAAGGTCATGATGTCATGTGTTATTTTTATGGATTTTGGTAATTCATTCCAAATTTGCGTGCATATGTAAGAGAATCTGGATGCATATGTTAATTTATATTTCAGTCCCTTACAGTTTGGGTAGTGGAGATTCAGGAATGTTCGTGATGAGCTGGTAGAGTTCCTGGTTGGTAGGTCAATAAGGTCTGACATATATCCTGGAGCCTCACCGTGGATTATCTTATGAACCAGGGTGCAAACCTTAAAAGTGATCCGTTCTTTTAAAGGAAGCCAGTGTGGTTTTTTTCTCATAAGGGACTAGCACTTTCATATTTCATTTTGCCAAATATGAGTCTGGCTGAGTTCTGTGCAGTTTGAAGTTTTTAAATAATTTGTTCTTTGCACCCAGCATAGATGGCATTGCAGTAGTCTAGTTGGCATAACACCAATGATTGCACCAGTCTGCAGAACGCTTTTCTACTGAACACAATAAAAAGACATCCGTTATGCACATTTCCCAAGCTAACATATTTCAGTTAATAAATTCAAAATAAAATGCCTTTTCTACCTTTGTTGTCTGGATATTATATTTTTCCATCATGTTGGTTCCAGTTTCTCTGTTCTGCTTTCCTGTCTGTCTTCTGCTAATTCTCCTTCAAGCAACTGCTGGCCATTTGTCTTTTCTTCTCTTTCCTGTCTTGTTCCTTTCCCTCTGACAATATTAT
This sequence comes from Microcaecilia unicolor, assembly GCF_901765095.1. NCBI lineage: Eukaryota > Metazoa > Chordata > Amphibia > Gymnophiona > Siphonopidae > Microcaecilia > Microcaecilia unicolor. Next base: position 388,251,469 of record NC_044031.1, on the reverse strand, counting down.
TTTTCCATTTTAGCTCTTTCCTCGCTTTTTTTCTTTTCTGCCTATCTGTCCACTCAAATTTCACCCTCTTTCTAACCCCTTTCCTTCTATTTACTTTTCATATACCTATCAAATTTCTATCTCCTCCTTTCACCCACTAGCTCTCCTATTCCTTATCTCACTCCTTCCTCAGTCTTCCATTTCCTTTCAACTTCAATCTACTCCCCATTACGATATTTCTACCCCCTGTAATCACTATCCGCCTCTCATTCAATTCCTCACCACCTCCTCTCATTCATTTCCTTGCCACCCCCTACCCCTTGGCCTCTCTCACATGTTTCCACCATTCACAGTGTCTGCCTCTCTCCACCCTTCTAGCCCAGCATCTGCTCCCTTGTTCTTCCCATCCCAGCATCTTTCAGTCCCTTCTCTCTTATTTCTTGCCTGCTTCCCTGTGGTCCAGCATTTCACCCTCTCTCTTCCCTCCCACCCATAGTCCAGCATCTCTCCCTCACTCTCTTCTGACCCTGGGTCCAACAACTCTCTCCTCCCTTCCCTCCTGTGCAGCATCTCCCCTCTCATGTCCAATATCACTCCCTCTTTTTATCCTCTTCTCTCACTCCCTTGCTTCCCAAGACTAACATCTCTTTGCGCTCCCTGCAGCATCTCTCCATCGCTCCCTCCCCTCCACCACCATGTACAACATTTCCCTGTCTCATTCCTCTCTCCCCTGTGTAGCATCTCTCCCTCGCCTCCTCCCAAGTCCAACATTTCTTCCTCTTGTCCTTCACTTTTCCTATGCAGTATTTATGCCTCCTTTCCTCCCAGCTTCAACATTTCTTCCTCTCTTGTCCTTCACCCCTCCTGTGTACCATCTCTCACTCTCCCACCCCACCACACCCTACATCCAATAATTTTCCTTCTTCCTCCCCCTCTGTGCAGAATTTCTCCTCCCTTCCCATCCACTCCCAGCAGCATCTCCCTCTCTGTGACGCATCTATCTTCAAAGAAAGGTCACCAGCAGCATGTAAGAATCACAGCTGTTACTGCCAGTTGACCCAGAAGCCTTCTCTCTGTCACGTTCCTTCCAGGTTGTAAAACAGGAAATTGCACAGAATTGGGGAGAACACAGCAGAGGGAAGGCAACCTGGTCAGCCGGCGGCAGCAACCCTTTTTTGAAGACAGATGCTTTGCAGAAAGGGAGATGTAAAACAGCAGTGCCGTGGGAACCTAGCTTGCTCTTCAGTGCCACCAACGGCGTTGGGAAGGGTGAACCCCTGCTGGCTGTTCCCAATCCCAAACTGGGTGGGCCGAGACCCACCTGTAGCTACGCCCCTGCCTGATAGTGGTAGCTGCAGTGCTCCCCAAGTGGAGCATACACGTCTTCCCCTACCTTGACTGGTTAATCAAGGCAGCCTCCCGAGAGCCAGCATAGACCGCAATTCTGTCTGTCATACATCTCTTAGAACTCCTCGGTTTTGTGATAAATTACCTGAAATGACATTTTCAGTCAGTTCAGACCTTAAAGTTAATCTGGGCTCTCCTGGAAACTACTCAGGATCGAGCCTTCCTCCCTCAGCCAAGAGCAAACAATATAATACATCTCTCCACTCAGATTTCCAGATCCACCCAAGTATCTGCTCATCACAATCCACTGTTCTTGTTCAAAATAGTGTCACAATAATAAGTTCTTGGATGTTGAAATATAAATTTAAAATTAAACACTGATAAAACTGAATTCTTATTACTGGATAATAAACCAGATCCATTGACCAATCATATTTTAATAGATCAAAATAAATATCCACTGTCACCTGCCATTATTTTGAGTTTACTTAGATCAAACATTATCACTTGAATTTCATGTCAGTGTTTTGATAAACTTTTATACAGTGCCTCAGTGATGTCTGTCGTCCACCACCCTTACAGGCTTTATGTGGTGACAAATGTTAACATCAACCTCTTCATTGGCCTGATTTTCTCTTTTACAGGCTATTTAAACTATAGTTTATAAAAACTTTAGTTTATAAAAACTTTTACACTTATCTTAGTTATTCTGTGATACGCTCGAGTCCGACAGAATAACTAAGATAAGTGTAAAAGTTTTTATAAACTATAGTTTAAATAACCTGTAAAAGAGAAAATCAGGCCACTGAAGAGGTTGATGTTAACATTTGTCACCACATAAAGCCTGTAAGGGTGGTGGACGACAGACATCACTGAGGCACTGTATAAAAGTATATAAATGTTATAAGAAGATATTGATTGCTGAAAAAATTTTTTGAAAAATTTTTTGAATAACATTGAACCATATAGTTGGTGAAGAAATATAATATATACTGTTGATTGGACACTGGCAATTGTGAGTGATATATCTTGACCAGTCTAATTGTCATTTGAAGTGGCCAATTATTGAGAGTGTTTTGATAAAAGCACTTTTTTTTCTGATGAGGAAATTGAGAAGAATCAAAAAATTTTTTGAGGGAACAATTTAGACTATTTGTGCAATCCTTACTATTATACAAATTAGTTTATTATAATTTTTTATATATGGGACTTCTAAACAAATTATTTAAAAAATTGCAGACAATCCAAAATACAGCAGTGAGATTAATTTTTTTTTTTATAAATACCAGTGCTTTTTTTGTAGGAAAAAATGTACCGTTACTCATTATGGGCGGGGTCACCACCTATGGCTCTGCCCCTATGATAGCCACACCCACATTAGCCACACCCCTTATACCAGCCATGGCACATGCATCATTGAAAATATTATACCAGTATAGGAGAAAAAAATAACTTGTGATTTTTTTTCATTATAAATAATTTCTGTAAGCTGTTACAGCTCCAGTATACCCAGTGCAAAATAAGACAGCAGATGTAAATTCTCAAATTGGACATATTCCAAACACTAAAATGAAAATAAAATGATTTTTTCTACCCTTGTCTGGTGACTTTGTTTTTCTGATCATGTTGGTCCCAGTCTCTGATTCTGCTGCTCTCTATCTGTGTCACGTCTGTGGTTGTGACCACCCTCAGACTTACCTTATTTCTGGGAATCAGTGTCTGTGCTGGTTTCTGTTTACTTCTGAGTTGGCTCTGTTTCTGTCTCTGGGTGCTGGCCACTTCCAGCATGGCGCTGATTGCCTCAGTATACTGCACCTGTGTGGGTTTAACCTCTCTGTGCTTCAGTATACTGTTCCTGAGTTAGCTCTATCTCTGTCTCTGTGGGCTGGCTGCTCTAATGGCTTCACTACTCTACACTTGTGTGTATTGGGCCTCTCTGTACTTCAGTGGGCTGTTCCTGAGGTAGCTCTGTCTCAGGCTGGGTGGGCTGGCTGCTTCCAGCCTGACACTAATTACCTCACTAGACTACACCTGTGTGGGTTAGGTCTCTCTGGGCTTCTGTATGCTCCCTGCCTGTGGCCTGAAGGGGTGACCTCATCTGTCAGGGCCTTCTTAAGGAACTGGTGTTCTAGTCTTCATTGCCTTTGCATTGCCAATGCCTACGCAGTGCCTTAGGTCCCAAGGTTAGTGTGCTGTTTGCGCAGTTAGCTTTCCTTGTCTTTTCTTGTGGGCTTCCAGCCCTTCTGCTTTGCTAGTTACTATCACCTGTGGGCCTTGCCTTCTGGCTCAGGGTATTATTGCTCTGTGGGCTTTCTGCCCTTCTGTGTTTATTGCTCTGTGGGCTAGTTCCAGCTCTTCTGTGTCTATTGCTCTGTGGGCTAGTTCCAGCTCTTCTGTGTCTATTGCTCTGTGGGCTTCCAGCTCTTCTGTGCCCATTGCTCTGAGGGCCTCCACTCTATCTGCGTATATCCCTTTATCTGTGGGCTTCCAGGCCTTCTGGGTGTATTATTCTCTGTGGGCTTCTTGCCTTTCTGTTATCCCTGTGCAGTGGCTCTGCTCCCTGTCTGAGGTTGGTTAGCAGCTGATGCTTCAGCCATTTCTCTCCTTTCTATCTGTTAGCTACTGTAGCTCCAGTCTTACCCTTCCTCTGGCAAGCGTATCTGTCATTCCCATTCCCTTGAGCTTAGCTTGTATGTAGCTCCTGTGTCCTCTTTCCTGCCAAGCTAAGCTTCCATGGACACCCTGCCTGCCTAGTGTTTGGGTGAACCCGGATCCAGTCAAGCTGTGCCAGTTTCCTGAATCCTGTGGGAGAAGCCTGCATTGAGTATCCTGTATCCTGCTTCTCAAGCCTGAACCCTGCTGTAGGACGTTGTTCCTGGATTCCTTGTTGTTTTCCTCTTCAGCTCCAGCCTAGCCACTCCAGTCCTGTCTACTTCAGCCCGTCTTAGGGTTGCCTGTCTCCTGCTGGGTGGTTTTGCCTGCTGCTGCCACCTCCGTGACAGCGGCCCAAGGGCTCACATTTCCCTGGGAGACCTGACAATCTGTTCTCTTAACTCCATTTCCAGGGCTTCCTTTCCATTTATTTCTTTACTTCCCTCCTTTCTTCTTCATTTCTTGCCCTACATCCATAAGTAAAAGCTGGGTCCTCTGTGGACTTGACTGGAGGAGGTATAACGTGGATCCAACTTTTGCCTATTTTTGCCATCCATGTGCAATTTTTCTCCTCTCTTCCCTTTTCCTCATCTCAATCCATGTGCATCTTCTTCTTTTCTCTTTCCTCTCCTCCATCCATATCCAGCATTTCTCCTCTCTCTTCCCTCCCCTGTATCCATATCCAGCAATAATTCTCTCTCCCCTGTCCTCCATCCATGCCCCAAGCAAAAAAAAAATGGAGCCAAAAGACATCTTTCAGATGGTGTCCACAACAAAGTCTTTAATGGTTCAACATTTTTATTGATGACAAGTCAAAGGAAAAGCATCCGACAATATGAATACGCAGAAATTCAAAGCTGAGCCTGTACACCTTCAAAACAGAATGATATAGTCCGTCATCAAACTTTTAATATTTTATCCCCACCCCACCCCTCTATTTCATGTTTTATGTTTTAACAGTTTTATCAGGAAATGGCCTTTTACATTAACATACTCTGCATTTAAGAACATATTGTAAACATCCCTAATACACATAACAGACTACTTAAACCAAATAGAATTCGGCAGGCCATCCCCACTATTCACCAACTTCTTCTTCTCCTCCCCAATCCCCCCTCCCCATGCCCCTTCCCTCCCCCCCCCCCCCCCCCCCGCAGCTCAGATCTCTCTACGACCCCCTTCCCCCCTCCCTCTTTGAACTGCTAATCCCCCCTCCTCTTATACTATGTTCCATCAACTTTGTTTTAACCTTATCCCCCAACCCATAACCCCCCTTACCCACACAAAATTGTAAGTTCGAGGGGATGAAACTAACGATCCAACATGAACATGAAAATTCATCAGCTATACCTTAACAGCCCCCCTTTACCCCCCTACCCTAAGCAGACTGCTACACAGGGTTCTCCCAAGGCCTGGACTCTGATAGCCCCCTGAACTCAATGTAAAGACATCCCTTTCCATGTTTCATCATGTTATTGAGAATTCCCCCCAAACTCCCCTAGTCAACAACCTCAACGCTTTATTACCAGTCCCCCCTCCCCCCCCACACAACCCAGTGCAATGCTCAACTACCTGCCACCATATCTGTCCACTCCATGGTAGCCTATTCAATATTTGACTGCGCGCCCTTGGTGATATCTTATTCAGATACGCCTCCCATACTTCCAAAAACCTCTGCTGCCTTCCCGGCAACACACACGCCCCCCTTAGCTTCCCAAGTCATTAATTCATGTAATTTATTCCTCCAATGCCAGAAGGAGGGGGGGGGGGGGTGATCCTGAGTCCAATATAGCAATATACACTTCCTCCCCAAAATGCAAGCCTTTCCCAAGAACACCTTTTCCCCTCTCGTACCCACCTGCCATAACCCAATAGAGCTAAACAAAGCTTTTTCATAAGTTAGCGTAAACTTACACCCCAGTACTTCCTGCAAAAACTGGGATATTGCAGACCAATACGGAATCACCTGCCTACGTTGCCACAATCCATGGAATAATGTAGCCTCATCCCTTTTACATTTAAGGCATCCCTGCATATCAACTATCCCTGCATGAAAGGCCTGTTTCTGTGAAACGTACGCCCTATGTACTGACCTAAAATTGCACTCCTGCAACTCAGCACTATGCACCAGTTTATTACCACTCTGAAGGGCCTCCCGTAACAACTTCGGAGAAACCGGCCTTCCCACATCTTTACTCCACCTATCTGCAACCACCTGCAGATCCTGTACCTGAGCCTTCTTACCCAGTTCTTTATGAAACCATGAAATTTAAATATGGCCCACTGCACCTCCTTCCAGCAATTCTCGCAGTTGCTCTCCAAACCTGGCCAACAAAGAATCTTTCGACAATAATCGTACATAGTGAGCTAACTGAGAATAAGCAAACATCCCCGAAGGACCATGCACACATAGTTCCACAAATGCCGTCTGCGTCATAAGAGAGCCATCCTGCAAAATTAAGTTTTCCAACCTAAGCACCCCTTTTTCTTTTAATTGTTGAAATACTTTATTTTCCCTGCCCGGCAGAAAGTCTGTATTCCCCTGCAGAGGAACCCAGAGAATGTAGTAAAACCAGTTAGCTTAGCGGGGTTTTAAAAAGGTTTGGATCACTTCCTAAAAGTCCATAAGCCATTATTAAAATGGACTTGGGGAAAATCCACTGCTCATTTCTAGGATAAGCAGCATAAAATGTATTGTACTGTTTTGGGATCTTGCCAGGTACTTGTAACCTGGATTGGCCACTGTTGGAAAAAGGATTCAGGGCTTGACGGACCTTTGGTCTGTCCTAGTATGGCAATACTTATGTACTTATCTAACTGGTGAACATACAAGTCCATTTTAACTTTGCCCACCCAGCTCGTCTGCAGTTTACTCATAATGGTGCTCAGAAACTTTTTGATTCAGCATTGGAAGCTGCCAAATATGTGAACCAGATGGAGAAAGCTCAGGTTATTTCTTCTCCCTGGGTGTATTTCCCTAATTCTCATGCTGGTTCTACAGATATGACCCTATAGAGACAATATTGACCGTATTTTTTTCTGCTGGCAGTGGTTGAGCTTCTGGTATATTGGAACTGCCTGCATTATGGCTACTCTGCAGTCTTCAGGTAGCCAGCCTTTGTTGGATTATTTCCTGAGAGGTTCTTAAGCAGTGGAGTGGAGGATTTGGGGAGTACCCCAGGATTCATGTGACTATTACTCTGTGTTCTTTGGTGGACCCTACTGCTTTTCTTTTACCTACTGTACTCAGAGTGTATGGACCCGCTGTAGATACGTCAGGGCTGTGAGGTGCGGCCTACAGAGGGGTTCTAGATCATCTCCTGTGGCATCATTTTCACTTCGCTGTCATCCAGCTGATGGAGTACCTGTTTGAGCTACTGAACGGTGACCGTCTCTCACTTTATATCATTGGCAGAGTAACCATCATAGAGAACCCTGATGTGGATGGTATTTGGACTACTAGTGGACCTTAAGTGGGGAGTGTTCACTCTCTGATTAAAAGACATAAAATACTTCCTCAATAAAAGATGAGCCTCCATAGCATTTTTGCAAGAGACTCATCTTGATGAAGCAGAACATACCAAGCTTTCCAGATGGTGGGTCAGCAATTATTTTCATGTGCCTGGCTCTGGGAAGAAGGCGGGAGTGATCATACTGTTGCGCAAGGGTCTTCAGGTGCTCACTCAGAAAGTGATTTCAAAGCCCCAGGGCCTGATGGATATACCAATAGATTCTATAAAAGCTTTAAGAAAATATTAACACCCTTATTGACACGAGCTCTGAATGCGATAGAGCAGACAGCACTGCCCCAATCTTGACGTCTAGCTCATATAAGCGTGCTTCTGAAACCTGGGAAAAATCCAAGGCAATGTGGATCATATCGCCCTTGTTAGATACCGATTACAAAATATTGACTAAGATCTTAGCTAGGCGGCTGCAGAGTTTAATGCCGAACTTAGTACAAGATGATCAAGCGGGATTTATAGAGGGCAGACAAACATTCGATAACATTAGAAGAGCTATCCATCTTATCCATGAGGCCAATAGCACATGACAACCAACGCTAGTTCTCTCCCTCGACACAGAGAAAGCGTTTGATAGGGTGCATTGGCCCTATATGTTTGAGGTGCTGACGAAGATGGGAATGACAGGCCGCTATATAACGTGGCTGCAGCACCTATATGATAAACCATTAGCTGCACTGATCATCAATGGGGAATGGTCGAACATGTTCTAGCTGGAAAGGGGGGCACACCAGGGTTGCGCTCTGTCTCCGCTGCTCTTTGCTCTCACACTGGAACCCCTGGCCCAAATAATTAGATTGCAAACCAACATACAGGGCATTCGTATAGGACGCAGGGAACATAAAATCATGTTATTTGCAGACGATATCTTGTTGACCATGATAGACCCCCAGAGCTCATTAGAGGGAGTTGAACAATGTTTACAACAATTTGGAGTACTATCAGGCTTCAAGATTAACACGTCTAAATCAGAAATAATGGGATTAAATTTAACTCAGGAAGCTATTAAGCAGTTAAAACAACAATTTCCGTTTAGATGGACAATATGCTATCTGTGATATTTGGGAGTCAATCTGACACCCAATCTGCAGGATTTGTTTGAAGTAAATTTCCCCTCTAAAACACGAGAGCTTTTTCAAGAATTAGATCAATGGGAAGGGATGGAGCTATCTTGGATGGGGAGGATACAGGCTATAAAAATGATGATATTGCCTAAGATCTTATACTTATTTTTAGCAATGCCGCTACCAATCCCTAACATCTTTTTTAGGCAATTAAAACGTAAAACGTTTGCACTTATATGGAGGCATTAGCCACCACGAGTAAGAGCAGAGATGATGTATTTATCTAAGGGAAAGGGGGGAATGGGAGTACTAAATTTCTACAGATATTTTCAAGCAGTGCAGTTGAGGATGTTAGTAGCATGGATTCAGGATGACATGAAACCATGGCTGCAAATTGAAAAACATTGGATAGGGCTTAATCAACCAACTACACTACTATGGCTACCTAGGGCATGTATTCGAGCAATGGCGGCACTTTTGCCTATGGTGGTACGGTTTCCCCTACTAACTTGGAGTGAAGTCCATCAACAATTTTGTCCCAATAGACAATATTTTCACAAAATGCATATCCGGGGTGCTCCGGGGTTTGTATGGGAAGAAGGAGACAAAGTATATAAAAGATGGGAACAGAGAGGCCTGAAACAACTGGGACAATTATGGGAAGAAGGGACATATTGCACATATGACGACTTGCAGGAAGAGTTTGATCTCCCACCACTGCACTCCTTCCACTATACAAGGGTAAGAGATTATATTTCCCGGAAAGCAAAGTTGGAGTTACAAATAGAAGAGACAGAGATAGATAAAATGGGCAATGGGAGGGGGGAGCGCTAAGGGATGTGTTTTACGAATATATGCAGCACTGTTGACACTTAAGAATCCAATTTTGAAATACACATGGAAAGGGGAGCAAGATGCAGGGACCAATCATGATAGCCATGGCTGGGAGGGAGCAATAGGCTCATTATTAAGAGTATCTGTAAGTAGCGCTATGATAGAAAATGGTTATAAGATGCTGTATCGCTGGTATTACATTCCCGATCGACTGGCTAAAATGTTTACGGGAGTGTCAAACCAGTGTTGGAGAGGCTGCCCGGGAGTAGGAGATATGTTACATAGATGGTGGTCTTGCCCAAAGATAAAGAACTATTGGGAGGAGTTGCTTAGATTACTTGAACAAATATTGGGAAGAGTTTTTACCCGAGGACAGTTGACCATTACTTACTGCATTTTCATCCATAAGGACTGTCACCCATGATACATCGGTTGGCCTCTACTTTCTTGGTGGCGAGCATGATAACTTTAGCCTCAGCATGGAAGAGACAATTGGCCCCGCCAACGATAAAAGTGATACATAAAATGGACTGCTTATACCAGATGTCAAAAATGACGGCGATTTGCAATGGGCAAATAACCCAATTTTTTAAAATTTGGGACAAATATAAAGGGTGAAGGTCTTGGGCCGGGGTGGCACTCGATGCCCCGCAACTAGTGGTACCACCATTATGAGTACTCTGGACATTGAGCAACGCTTTCGTATAAAAGCATTCAAAATAGAGGACATAAGACCAGGACAACTGCATTTGAAAGAGTGGGGGGGGGGGGGGGGGGAAGAGGGTAGTTGAGGGGAACAGGGAGGGAGGAGGGTTGGGAGGTGGGGTAAAAGGAGTATTTGTTATATGATATATTGAGAAATATGTTAAATATGTTGTTAACTGATAACGTGTTGTTTTACGCTATGAATCTAAGAATTTATAAATAAAGATTAAAAAAAGAAAGAAAGAAAGTGATTTCAGACACTAAAGGCAGATTTGTCAAAGCAATAGTCATTTAATCGGATAAACTGTGTATTATGTAATGTGTGTGCACCTAACCACTAAGACAAACAATTTTACAACATGTTGAAGAATTTGCAAACTTGTGAGAATCTGCCTTTAATTGTGGGGAGTAATTTTAATGAAGTGCATGACCCACATTTGGACAGGTTACAGCCCCCGGGGCAGGTGTCATCTGCCCCTTAGGTGGGGATCTCTAGAATCTGTGCAGCCCTGGACATGGTGGAAGCCTGGCAGGTCTTACATCCCACTGAGTGTGACTTTACTCATTTATCCTGGGTGCATTCCACCATGTACAGGATTGACTATTTGCTGCTTACTTGAGATCTCTTTACCAAGGTGGAGACTGTAACCATAGGGCCCACTGAGATATCTGATCAAGCCTGGGTGGAACTGGTGACAGGTTTCTTGGAACCACACAGAGATCCTAAATGTGATTTTTTAATTGCTAAGTGGAAAACGTATAAGCAGATCAATCAAGAACATCTCACTGACCCTATTCTGTACTGGGAGATGGCCAAGGTTGTTCTCCAAGGAAAAATTATATCTTACTCTAGCTTTCAGAAGTAGGCGGAACAATGAAATATTGCGATTGGAAAAGAGGGTCACCCAATTATGTCAGCAATATGGGAGATCTCATTCCATATATCATAAGACATTATTATTAGAAGCTCAACAAGTTTTAAACTCTTTTATTCATCAGTCTGCACAGCGGCCTATCGCTTATTATATTTATCATTTATATAAATACATGAACAAAGGTAGTAGACTGATGGCTCAGCTGGCAAAACGATCTAGAGGACACACCAAAATCTTAATCTTGCGTGATGTTGGCACATACTGATGTGGCAATTAATACAATATTTCACAATTATTATTCCTTTCTCTATTCTAACTTGGTACAGGCTCCATTAGATAGTGGTAGCTATTTGTCTAGCTTAGGTCTTCCAAAGATCTCGGCTAGTGACTTAGAGAAACTGAATGTACCAATTCAGCCTGAAGAGGTTGAATGGGCAATCAGGTAGAGCCCACTGAACAAGACACCAGGACCAGATGGTTTCAAGAGGGAGTTTTATAAACTGCTTCAGTATAGTGTCGTGCCAGTTTTAACTGCATCCTTTCATGATACTATTGCCAGAAGCTTCCTACCCGATAACCTCAATATGGCACAAATCATTGTTCTGTTGAAAACGGGCAGAGTTGCAGAGAGACCTGAGTATTACCGCCCCATCTTGCTTTTAAATTTTGAAGCTAGACTCTTCTCTAAAGTCTTGGCGAATCGGTTTGCACAGGTCTTACCCCCTTCATAGCAGAATTCCAGTGGGCTTTGTTCAAGGTCGTGTGATTTCTAAAAACATCAGAAGGATCCTATCAGCCCTGGAGTCGACACGGGTTGAGGAGGCCCCATCATTGTTCATTAGCTTCAATGCTGAAAAAGCATTTGACCAAGTAGTGTGGGGCCCATCACTGCTCATTAGCTTTGAATCTGAAAAAGCATTTGACCAAGTAGTGTGGGGCTTTCTTTATAGGGTGCTTGAAGAGTATGGAATTCAAGGCTCTTTTGTAGATGCAATAACTGCACTTTATCTTCAGCTACACTATGTGCAAATCATGGGAGCCAACTTTTCAAAATTATTGGGGGTGCTGTTGAAATGTGCTGAGAGCTCTTTTAGATATTTAGGCATTCGTATGTCTCGTGATCCCTGTCAGCTATATAGCCTGAACATAACTAAATTTCTCCAGGATACTAAAGGGCAACTGGAACAATGGACTCATTTGCTACTTTCAGTGATGGGTAAAATTCAGTTATTCTGTATGGTCATTTTTCTCTAGTGGCTCTATGTCCTGCAGGGTCTTCCGATCTACTTTTCAAATAAAGATATCGCAGAGCTGCAACGATTGCTTAGTCAGTTCTATTAGTCAGAGAGGAAGCCGAAAATGAGATGGCATTATCTTGTCAGGCTGTGGAAAATGGGTAGTTTGGGTATACCTGACATGCTTATTGCGTTATCTTAGGGACTGGTTTTTGGGGTCTACGTTATACACTGCCTTTCCTTTGATTGGGCTTTCTTCTGGCCTTTGCACCCTCTCTGTCTTTTACATGCCTGTCTTCCTAATATTCTGGCTAAATTTAAACATAGTTTACTACTGCACCCGTTGTGGCATCTATGGTGGGTTTGTTGTATTTATGGGATCAGAATCCCAACAGTGGTTTGTTTTTACCCTTGGTTGGCAATACGGATTTTCCACCTGGATTGGACCGGGTGGGGGGTGTTTCAGGGATGGAAATCTCAGACATTGTCCTGTTAGAGCACTTGCTGCAGGAGGATGATGCCGTCATGTCCTCGGTCAATTTGCAGCGATGGCTCTCAGTTATGTTGTATGATAGATTTGCTTTCATGCAGATCTTGCATTGTTCTGCCAGTTTGTCCCCTCAGTTTAACAGTCATCTGAGAGAATTTCTGGAGAGGGATGCAGTTGGCCACATTTCTCTCTTGGTTTAACAGGTAATTAAGTAAGAGAATGCCTTTGCAAATCTATACATCGTTATTGGAGGCTTGGAATAGAGCTTTAGGATGCCCGGTTTTGACATCAATTGATCAAAGCACATTTCAATCTATAGCAGCTTTTGTTCACAGTGCTGACCTGCAGGAATGTCAATATTGGGTGATCCATCAGGCCTATTTTTCACAGCAGCAAGATTTTCCATTCGGGTTGTACTGACACTCCTCTATTCCTCAAATGTAATCTTCAAAACAATACTTTTATCATGGCTTGTGGCTTTTTAGGCGCCTACAGGCCTCCTGGAGGGCTGTTTCGCCTGTCTACAGTGTCTGCTCAGGCATCCCTTGCACTGGTCGGTGGAAGGGATTCTACTGAACCAGTGTTCCTTGTTTGGGGCTAGGGGTAAGGGTAAATGTTATCTTTTGCACAAAGCATACATGGTGGGGAAGAAATGCATCCTTAATCATTGGTTACAAGACAAGCTTCTTACATTCTGGGGAAATAAACTACATACCCTGATGCAGTGTGAATCTTCTGGGGCTCGATGTGATCCTATGAGGTAAAAACATGTTCTGTTCTTGTGGAAGCCCTACCTGTACTCAATATCATCCAAAGCGAGAAGCCAAGATTTAAATGCTTTTCAGGATTTTTCGCGGGTATCCTAATAGTCTGGGGGATAGGGTTGGGTTAGTTTTTGGAGGGCTCAAAGTTATTAGAACACAGACCTTGAGAAGATTTGAAGTTTTTCTCTGTTAAGTCCTTGGGGTTAGTATGTTTGGGGGGGGGGCTTTCCAGTTAAGAGAGGGGATTGTTTATGTTGCCTCTGCATTCTGTTCCATTCCTGTTTTGCTTTCTTTGTATTTACCTTGCATATTTGTTCAATACAAAAATTCTTTAATAAGAGCTATTAGTTTACTTTTACTCTTACATAGTCCCTCTATGGGTTCTTTTATCAGATGGATTTAGATTTCTTTTGATTGTAAGCACAAGCAGCAGCATATTCATGCAAATCATTCACAAGTTTCCAAGCTTCCCAAATCAGGGTTTTGGTTATCATGATCTCCCTGAGAAAATTTGCTGACAGCAGAACACCTCTTCTAAATGAGCTGAGTCCATCTATCTTTTGGTCTGCTGTACATACATACATTCTTGTAATTATTTGACCTTTTGGCATTTGTTTTTTGTTTTTGTTCTTGGCCACATGCACTGTGAAGGAACTGCCCCAGTTTCTCAGCACTCCGGCTGTCCAAGCCATCCTTCTGGGAAGCTTCTGGTGGATCTTTCTCCAAAAGTATCAGGTAAATCTGGGCTGGGGATTACTCTCAGGGTGAGGGTGGGGCATTGCAAGGCTTGAATGAAGGAATGGGATCTGAAAATGTGTGCCCCATTCCCTGGCAGCTAATATCAATTATCCAAGCACTCTTCAAGTAAAAATCCCATGAGGGAATAAAACAGATTCAGTAGTCTGCACAGGGCTGTCTATGAATCTGTTACTTTAAACAGATTCATGTCATTCTCTGAGGACAAGCAGGACATTAATTCTCACAAGTGGGTAATGTGGCGCAGCGTTGTCCAGTCCGGGCTTTATGACAAGCCAAAAGAACTTTTGTGGAATGCGAGACATGCTTCACTGCGCATGTGTGGGTGCCTTCCCGCCTGCTGCTTGTGCGCGGCTACCGCAGTTCTTTATTTACCACAGTGAAGAGAGGACAGTGTCTCTGACTTCTCTTCATGCCCGGTCTGAAGAGCTTCATTTATGGTGCCTTTCAGCATTTTTTCAGTGGTTTTTCACTGGTTTGGGGGCATTTACTACTACTTAACATTTCTAGAGCGCTACTAGGGTTACGCAGCGCTGTACAGATTAACAAAAAGGACAGTCCCTGCTCCAAGGAGCTTACAATCTAATGGGCGAAATGTCAAGTAGGGGCAGTCCAGATTTCCTGAATAGAGGTATGATGGTTAGGTGCCGAAGGCGACATTGAAGAGGTGGGCTTTGAGCAAGGCTTTGAAGATGGGCAGGGAGGGGGCCTGGCGTATGGGCTCAGGGAGCTTATTCCAGACATGGGGTGAGGCGAGGCAGAAAGGGCGGAGCCTGGAGTTGGCGGTGGTGGAGAAGGGTACTGACAGGAGGGATTTGTCTTGAGAATGGAGGTTACGGGTAGGAATGTAAGGGGAGATGAGGGTAGAGGGGTAGGGAGGGGCTGTAGATCGAGTGCATTTGTAAGTTAAAAGGAGAAGCTTAAACTGTATGCGGTACCTGATCGGAAGCCAGTGAAGTGACTTGAGGAGAGGGGTGATATGAGTGTACCAGTTCAGGCGGAAGATAAGACGTGCAGCAGAGTTTTGAACGGACTGAAGGGGGGGGGGGATAGATGGCAAAGTGGGAGGCCAGTGAGGAGTAGGTTGCAGTAGTCAAGGCGAGAGGTAATGAGAGAGTGGATGAGAGTTCAGGTGGTGTGCTCAGACAGGAAGGGGCGAATTTTGCTGATGTTATAGAGGAAGAAGCGACAGGTCTTGGCTATCTGCTGGATATGCGCAGAGAAGGAGAGGGAGGCATCAAAGATGGCCCCGAGGTTGCAGGCAGATGAGACGGGGACGATGAGGGTGTTATCAACAGAGATAGAGAGTGGAGGGAGAGGGGAAGTGGGTTTGGGAGGGAAGACAATAAGCTCGGTCTTGGCCATGTTCAGTTTCAAATGGCGGTTGGACATCCAGTTCGCAATGTCGGCTAAGCAGGCCGATACTTTAGCCTGGGTTTCTGCAGTGATGTCTGGTGTGGAGAGAGAAAGCTGGGTGTCATCAGCATAAAGATGATATTGGAACCCATGGGAGGAGATTAGGGAACCAAGGGAGGAGGTGTAGATTGAGAAAAGAAGGGATCCAAGGACAGATACCTGAGGAACTCCAACAGAGAGCGGGATGGGGGTGGAGGAAGAACCCTGAGAATGTACTCTGAAGGTATGGTGGGAGAGATAAGAGGAGAACCAGGAGAGGACAGAGCCCTGGAACCCAAGTGAGGACAGTGTGGCGAGAAGTAAGTTGTGATTGACAGTGTCAAAAGCGGCGGATAGTTCGAGGAGATTAAGGATGGAGTAGTGACCTTTGGATTTGGCAAGGAACAGGTCATTGCAGACTTTAGATTGTTTGTTTTTTCCCTTCTCATCCCGTACTTTTTTAGTTTATTTTGGTCCATTATTAAGTTTCCTTCTTTTCCATCCACTAGGCCGCATTTACGCCTGGCTTCTGGTCAGGTCTTTCCCATCTTTTTTTCCTGGTGCCTTGCCCCTTTTTTTCAGGCACCATCAAGCCTTTTGATTTAGTGTTGGAAGTTTTTCCATCCATGTCCTCTAAATCTCCCAGTGGCTTTAAGCACTGTACCGTGTGCAATTGGACAATCTCTAGCACAGACACCCATTCTGGGGTGTCTGCAATGTCTAGGGCCCGACCATAGCCCTGCTAACTGTGTCCTTTGTCTTTGTATGAAGAAAAGGAAACATCTATCCAGAGAGGCTCAATGAAAAAATAATTTTGGAGCCAAGCCTGGGTCCTCAACGTTGGCATCGGCATCGAGGTCAGCGACGTCTGCGTCAAAGACAGCATCGACATCAGGAGCATCGGTCCCTATGGCTGCCTCAAGACCCATAGACACTGGGAGCAGTAGTGTGTCAAGTGAGTCTCCACCTGCCTCGATGCCAACTGCTGGACAGGGCCCTCGGGACTGGCCAGCATCGGACCTGACCCCAAGGTGACGTGAGGATTCGACGTTGTCCTTGTTGGCACCGAGGAGTCTCAACACTGAGCTTCAGGCGATGGCCAAGAGGCACTGGTCATCCTCATCACATGGTGCTGGGAGCTCCAGGGCATTGAGGTACTTGGCACCTGAGAAGCATCGGCGCTGGGAGGATCGCTCCCCCTGTATCCAGAAGGTGCCATTGTGCCTGTCTCCAGGCAGCCAGGACCCAACTCCCATCTTGACCCTATCTGTTCTGCAGCCCTTTCTTGAAGCCGACACCCCAGTCTTCCCAGTGTCAGCCCTCAATGAGTATATCTGGGCCATGCTCCCTGAGCTGCTGTATAGAATCTTGCAGCGGTGTGCATCAGTGTCAGGGGTGCTTGCGCCTACCGCCCAGCCCGCCCTGGCCTCACCTGGCCCACAGCCTGTGGTGTGGCCGCCAGTGCCAAGTGCTGCCCTGGTGTTGACTGCCACCCAAGCTGGTACCCCCTTGGCATTGGTGGAGGAAGCTTCGCCGGAGTTGAGGTGGGAGATGACTCCTCAATGCCCCTCTCGAGGACATAACTCCTCAATGTCGAGGCAGGCTCGGTCTCAGGCCTCCCACGAGGAGTTTCTGACTGACACCAATGAAGAATGCTCATGGGAGTCAGAGGAGGATCCACGGTACTTCTCCTCAGATAAGTCCTATGGTATTCCCTCTGAACCCTCCCCTCCACTTGAAAGGAGAAAGTCTCCAGAGAGCCTTTTGTTCCCTTCTTTTGTAAAGGAAATGGCTGATGTTATTCCATTTCATTTGGAAGTGGAGGATGAGCCAAGGGCTAAGATACTTGAGGTCCTGGACTACATGTCTCCTCCTAGGGAGGCTGTGACTATCCCTCTCCACAAAGTACTCAAGGAAGTCTTCATTCAAAACTGGGAATTCCCTTTGTCGGTCCCTGTCATGCCCAAGAAAATTGACACCCAGTATCAGATTTATTTATTTGTTGCATTTGTATCCCACCTCTTTGCAGGCTCAAAGTGGCTCAAAGATCCACAGTACACCTGGTTTTGATGGGCCTCAGTTGCCTCACGGCTCCATGGTAGTGAAGTCCGCTCTCAAAAGAGCCAAAAGTTCTAGAGACTATACCTGGGTGCCCCCAGGCAGAAAAGCTAGAACCTTGGACTCTTTTAGGAGGAAAATGTTCCAGGCCACAGTGCTTGTGTCCCGTATACAATTGTACCAGCTCTTTATGAGCATCTATTACACTATTTACGGTGTGCAAGTTGATGGACTTAGCAGACTGTCTCCCACTGGAGCAGGCCGAGTCAGTGCGCCAGTTGGCCAAGCAGCAGAAGGTGTGTTGAAAATTCTTGGCCAGGGGCGCCTATGACACTTTTGACATGACTTCCAGGATCTTTGCTCAAAGTATAACAATGTGCAGACTCTCATGACTGTGTGTTTCACAATTGGAACCATAATGTACCAGAATAGGGTTGCAGAAATCCAGGACTAATTCAGAATTTCCTTCCTAGAACTGGGTAACTTGGCAGCTCTCTAGCTCTAACCATTAAGCCTCTTCATTTGAGGCATGTGCTTGCAGGGTTCCTCCTGCTTACTCACAACGTATTACTACCATCATGCCCACAGACAGGCTCTGTGCTTTCACTGCTACTTTCTGGAAAAGTGAAATGTTGGTGGGGGGGAGGGGGAGGGAGAGTGCAAGGGTGAGAAAATAAGTCAATCGTGGGAGAAATTGGGAAATCCTGGTATTGGGGCTCACAAATATATGTTTGCCTAGGACCCAATATAGTGTTAATCTGACCCTGCTCTCTCTCTCTCTCTCTTTCTTTCTTTCCCTAGACCCATAAGAACACTTTTCTGTGTATGCTTTTTCCCTCATGTGTGCTTAATTTTTTTTTCTCTCTTCTGTAGCCAGATCCCGAGAATCAGAGCCTACTGTTTGAGTACATTGCAGACAACTACGTTCGTCTCCTCCAAGAGGCCCGCTCATTTTTGTATGGAGACAGCCTACTACAAGTGAGGGAAACTGTGAGAGCCTTCAGCTTGCACCTTTAGCTAAATCTGTGCATAACCAGTTTGCCAAAAAAAAAAAAAAAATAACTGAAAAAATGTTACTGCTTGTTATTTATAGCAGAAAAGAATGACTGTGCCATATTCTGATCTTGGTAACCGGCCAATATGAATGAGATTTTGTGCCATCCAGTAGAGAACTAATAAAATGCAGGAACGGTGCACTGATAGAGCAGCTTCAGGTAAATCATGTGTTCTCTCCACTATATCTTTTCTCATAGGCTTTCCCATTGGTTGTGAGCCAGGCTATGTACAGCTGTTTTTGCTCCTCCTTCCCCCTGTCATGGCGCCAGTTTTACACCGATGACTTCAGGACCATGATTTGTAACACCATCTGGGAGTGGATAGGTGGTGAGTGGTGATACAAATGCCTTGCTTCTTTTCTGTGTAGTGCCTTGTCTTGGTATGTGTTACTCTGGTTGCTTGCACAGCCTCCTTCTCCCTGCTATATCAAGGCATATCATTCATCACATCCCAGCCTGAGGGTACATGCACTCTACCCTTATCAAAATGGGTTCAGGCAAGCTTATTCTACATAACAGTTACTTTTAATGCTATTAAACTACATTCATACAGCTCTTGATAGAGGTGATGAAATCCTGCTCTTGTCTTGACCTCACTTCAGCCTTCAACCTTGTCCACCATTCTACCCCCTTACATCATTTGGAAGTCTTAGGTATTTCAGGATTATTCCTACCTTGGTTTTATTCATATTTACAGTCTAGAAGACTTCAGCTCCAATGGGCTAAATATTTTTGTAAAGAATGTACTTAGATATATGGAGTCCATCAAGGCTCAGTATTAGGACCTATTCTTTTCAATATCTTTTTTTCTTCACTGGCTTTGCTGATTCAGACCTTAGGAACTTTTTTCCTATATCTATGCAGACAATATCCAACTTCTTTTTTTATTTTTTGTATCCACACATTTTTTAGTATTGTTTTATAAAGAGACTAGTAAAAAAGGCCCGTTTCTGAGAGCAATGAAACGGGCGCTAGCAAGGTATTTGTTTCCTGGAATGAATGTTTTGAAAGGGATTGTTATTTTAATTGTGTTGTGTTGGTAATGAATAATTGAGAGACACATGTCCAATGCAGGGGCGTATCTGGAATCCGGCGGTAGGGGGGGCCAGAGCCAGAGAGGGGGGGCACATTTTTGCCTCCCTCCCCCCCCGCCGCCGCCGCCTCTCTCCACCCCCTCCCCGCCGTCAACCCTCCCCCGTTGCTTACTTTTGCTGGTGGGGGGCCCCAACCCCCGCCAGCCAAGGTCCGACCCGCAATCTCCATATTTCGTCTTCCTCCGTGGCCATGTGCTTCAAGGAAGTAACGCTGCAGTGCTGATTGGTTGAATCCAGTTCAGCGTCTGACGTCGCAGCGACGTCAGACGCCGAACTGGATTCAACCAATCAGCACTGCAGCGTTACTTCCTTGAAGCACATGGCCACGGAGGAAGACGAAATATGGAGATTGCGGGTCGGACCTCGGCTGACGGGGGTTGGGGCCCCCCGCCAGCAAAAGTAAGCAGCGGGGGAGGGTTGACGGTGGGGAGGGGGGCCAGGGCGAAATCTGCCGGGGCCCAGGCCCCTGTGGCCCCACGCAGATACGCCCCTGGTCCAATGGGGTGGGGGGTGTAGTATGTGTGACACAGATAGTGAGAGAATCAGTGTGTTTGAAACAGTGTGTGTGTGTCAGAGTGGAAGTCTGAGATACACATTGTGTGTGCATGTATTATTGTAATACAGATCCAATGGGGGGGTGGTGGAGGGGGTGTATTGTGTGTGAGAGACAGCTCCAATGTGGGGTTGGTGTGTAGTATGTGTGTCAGTGAGATAGAGAGAATCTGACTGTTTCACAGAGGGGGGGGGGGGGGGGGGGGGGGCGGGGAAGGGCTGTCTGTCTGTCTGTCTGTCTGTCTGTCTGTCTGTCTGTCTGTCAGAGAGAGAAAGTCAGAGATAGTGACATGAAATCTACTCTGCCTATTCCCCACACCACTGCAGCCCAGCCCAGCACCTTACCACCTCCTGTTCCCACAGTGATGGAGCCTGGAGTAGTGTAGGAGACTTGAATACATGCGAGGCAAAGCAGCACAGGGGTCAGGTTTTCTTTATTCAGCAGCTGTGCTGGTGTAGTGATGGCCAGTGTCTTTGCAGGTGGAGTTCTGTCAGAGCAGTTTGTCCAGTTAGGAGTTCTGTGCGAGGAAGCGAGTTAGGCGGGAGGGCGGAACACGCGCAAGCAACTTAGCCAGCTGGCAGTTCTGATCAGCTGTGCTCCGAGGGCGGGGCTACGACAGCGAGTGGAGCGCTTCCTGTAGAGGGCGGAGCGATGACGAAGCCTTGAGGGCGGAGCTATTATGAAGCGATTCCTGTGGAGGGCGGAGCTATTATGATGCCTACGAACAGTGCTTCAGGCTTCACTGTAACGCTGCCGGCTTCAGAACGTTGGAGGTGCGTTTTATTATATAGGATAACAAACTAAACCAGAGCAATAATATGTAGCCTCTAACAACAAAACAAAAGTAATACAATCTACTTCCAAACACCCCCCCACCCCTCCAACAAAGCAGTCCACCATCAGCATCCATTGTCGCTTCTTCAATAAACGCTGAAATGTCAAACAAACCCCCCTCCCCAACAGTTCTTAATTCTTCCCCTCCAGAAAAATAATATCAAGGTGTATCCATTCTTCATGCTGCCAATCAGTCATTTGCTCCATATCACATATTACTTGTAGTCTCTCCCTCCGATATTCAAAACCATTTAACCGGCCAGGAACGGCACTTGGTTGAATATTGGCGCTTAGCGACTATCTTGTCTGAATATTAGTGCTTAGCGGCTAGCCAGATGACCGATTATGTCACATGACATAGCCAGTTAGCCCTGATATTCAGCATTTGGCCAGCTATGTTTGGCGGCCAAATATGACCGTATCAATAGGTGGAATATCTTCGGCCAGTTCCCACTTAACTGGCTAGTGCTGAATATCAGCTTGGCCAGTTAAGTTCAAACTGGCCAAAAATAAAATGGATATTCAACGCCGGTCACTGTAAACGGCCCAACATTGAATATCCAGGCTCAGCGCTGACTGGGAATTAAGCTAACTCCCATGGTCTGAATATTTTGGGCCTCCAATCCAAGATATCAAACTTCTTTTTCCTCTCTACTACTACTACTATTTAACATTTCTAAAGCGCTACCAGGGTTACGCAGCGCTGTACAATCTAACAAAGAAGGACAGTCCCTGCTCAATGGAGCTTACAATCTAAAGGACAAAAAGTGCAGTCAATCAAATTGGGGGCAGTCTAGATTCCCTGGATAGAGGTACAATGGTTAGGTGCCAAAAGCGACATTGAAGAGGTGGGCTTTGAGCAAGGATTTGAAGATGGGCAGAGAGGGGGCTCTGCTCATAATCTCCACAAGCTATCAATGATATTTCTCAGAAATTAAATATTATTGCACATTGGATATCAGAAAATGGTTTGAAATTAAATGCTTCCAAGACAACTGCTGTCCTTTTCCCATTCTGTGATCCTCCAATACTTCCCTGTCCACCATCCATACATGATGTCCAAATTCCTTTAAAGACTATGTTAAGTGAAAGCGATGTCATTGAGGACGATGGCAGCATAAGAACTGAGCGCCCACTTCCCACGGTGAAAACCAATGCTTTCCCAGCACTTAAAACCGTACTAGCGGTGCCTGGCGACAAAGTAGTAGCTGTGAATAGATTCAACAATGAGCTCGCGACCAGAGACGGCGGATTTGTCCCACTATGCCTTTACAGGGGGAACATCAGCAGCGAGTGCTTCGGCCCATAAAATGGCGGCTGTACAAGAGCAGGAGTGCTTCGAGGACCTGGAACAAAACAATACAAGTTTAGCGAGAGAGAAGCAGATGAACTCGGAGATGATCTCCATCTCTGAGCTGAAAGGCTGGCTGCAAGAAATACGAACGGATTTAAAGGTGGTCCTTTTGGACCTGGCAACGCTGGGAGATCTGCATGGTGGGATCCGCGAGCTGGGCAATAGAGTGGAGGAGGCAGAGACTCACATCGAAGAGAACTCTGAAGCCTTACGGTCTGTGGATACGCAAATTATGGAATTACATGCAGGGCAGCAACAATTGATGGATAAAATGGAGGGCCTGGAGAACCAGAGCAGGCGGCGCAATCTCCGTTTTCGGGGTCTCCCGGAAGTCCCTAGCTATCAAGACTGTGAATCAGTGGTGCAATGCCTGGTAAGCTCGTTGCTCACTACAGATGGCTCCTCACTGGATCCCACCTCTATCATCCTTGAAAGGGCGCACAGAGCACTGGGTTCACCGCAAAGTAATAAGCCAAAAGATATCATTGCTTGTTTTCAGGATTATAAACTCAAAGAAAAGATACTGAAAGCAGCAAGGCAAGCCCACATTTTCATTGGGACTCGTATGAAGTGGAGATATATCAAGATCTCGCTGCAGCTACGCTTAAGCGTAGAGCAGATCTGAATCCCGTCACTCAGAGGCTCCAGGAATTGGGCATTCACTATAAATGGAGACATCCCTTTGCCTTAGTATTCTATAAAGATGGACACTTGCTAAAATTAAATCGGTATCTGAGGCCTGAGAAATTATTCCAGAGGAGGGGAGGATGGAGCCTCCTGCTACTCCAAGCCAGACCAGGAAGGCCTCAGATGTGTCCGCCCACCCCAAATGGCAGAGGGTAATGAAGGGTCATAAGCGCCTGCAACGCCAGCAGTTGGTGACTCAGATCACTTGAACTCTCCCATATAGCAGGAGGTTCCTTTTTCTCTTTTTCCACTACAGGTTATTCTCCGTGGACAAGCAGGCTGAATATTATCACTGATGGGTCGTCGTCCGCGACGGCCCAGGAGACTGGAACTTTTAAAAAAGAAGAACTTTCAAGAATGCGGCGTCGCACGGGACAAGACACACCGTGCATGCGCGAGCAGGTTTCCACTTGCGACGTGAGTGTGTCACCTTTAGTTTCTTTTCCTCCACGGTTCTGGGTAGTCAGGAATTTTGCCGCTGCAAAGTTTTTTTGGCTCAGGAAACGACTTCTAGCGTTTACCGCTATTTTCTTTTTTTTTTCTTCTTTTCTTTTAGTAGTTATTGATCTTAGTATAAAAAAATATATTTTTTAAAGAGTTCTGTTTTCCTGTATTTCTTAGTTTTCCTCAACCCTTTGACGTTTCCTTTATTTTTCATCGCAGCCGGCCTTTAGGCCGCTCGGCCAGGTCTTTTTCCCTTTTTTTTGTGTGCCCTTTTCTATTGGCACCATCGAGCCTTTTAATTTCATGGCCGCTATTTTCCTGCCCATGTCATCGAAGACCCCCAGCGGCTTCAAGCGTTGTACTCGCTGCAACCGGACCATCTCCAGCACTGACCCCCACGCGTGGTGTCTTCAGTGTCTTGGGCCCGACCATCTTCCAGCTGCCTGTAAGCTGTGCAAATTGATGAAGAAGCGGACCCAAGTGGCTCGAGAGGCTCAGCGTGAGAAACTTTATTATGATTGGTCCGGTCCTTCGACGTCGGCATCGACATCGGTACCGAGGGTATCTGCATCGGCGTCGAGAGAAGCAGCAACACCAAGAGCGCAGGTAATGGCTGTCGAAAGACTGCATCAATCTGGGAGCAGTGAGGCATCGAGTGGGTCTCCACCCATCTTGACGCCTAATGCTATGCAGGCCCCCCGGGACCGGCCTTCGTCGGACCCGGCCCCAAGGAGACGTGAGGATTCCACGTCCTCCTCGGTACCGAGGAGTCTCGATGACGGGCGTCGAGCGAAGGCTAAGAAGCACCATCATCGATCTCCTTCCATGCACGGTACTGGGAGCTCCGGGGAGCCGAGAGAGTCGGCACCCGAGAAGCGTCGGCGCCGGGAGGACCGCTCACCCTCCATACAGGAGGTGCCGATGCGTCGGTCGTCTGGCAGCCTGGTACCAGCTCTCAAACCTCCTCAGATTCTGCAACCAACCCCTGCACTGGCCTCCCAGCCTTTTCCGATGGAAGCTCTCGACGAGCGCATTAGGGCCCTTCTTCTAGAGCTTCTGGAAGGTTTGCTTCGCCAGTCTGCCTCGGTGTCGGGGGTGCTTGCGCTTTCTGTACCGACTGCAGAGGAGGCATCTGGGCCATCACCTGTGAGGAGGTCCCCGTGGTACCGGCGTGGGCTGCCACCTGGGTCGATTACCCCTCGACGTCGGTGGAGGAAGCTTCGCCGGAGTCCAGGGAGGGGTTGACTTCTCGACACCCCCTACGAGGTCGTCGATCCTCGACGTCGAGACGGCTCGGGTTTGGGCTGATCTTAGGGAGCTCTTGTCCGATACCGATTAGGAGTGCTCGTGGGAAGAGGAGGAAGACCCCAGATACTTTTGGGAGGAAGAGTCGTGTGGGGTTCCCTCTGATCCTACTCCCAATTCAGAGTAGAATGTCTCCACCTGAGAGTCTCTCTTTTTCATCTTTTATTCGGGAAATGTCTAAGGACATTCCATTCCCTATGGAGGTTGTGGATGAGCCCAGGGCCAAGATGCTCGAGGTCTTGGATTATCCTTCTCTGCCTGCTGAGGTTGCTACGGCCCCCTTGCATAATACACTGAGGGAAGTGCTTATGCGAAATTGGTCATGCCCTCTTTCTAACCCAGTGGTCCCCAAAAAATCCGAGTCCCAGTACATAGTCCATGGAGAACCTGTAATGGTGAAGGCCCAACTTCCTCACGATTCTATGGTGGTGGAAGAGCCAAGAGTACTAGAGACTATGCCTCGGCGCCCCCGGGCAGAGAGTCTAGGATCTATGCTTGCTGCCAAGATCCAGACTTACCAGCTCTGCACGAGCATCCACTTGGGGAACTTGGTGAGGCAACTGTCCAGTTTAGTTGAAGCACTTCCTCCGGAGCTCGCCGAACCTTTTCACCAGGTGGTCAGGCAGCAGAAGGCGTGTCGCAAATTCCTGGCCAGGGGGTCTTACGACACTTTTGATGTGGCATCCCGAGTAGACTGCTCAAGGTATAGTGATGCGCAGACTCTCATGGCTGCGTGTCTCTGACCTGGATCAGAAGACCCAGCAGCGAATGGCAGATGTTCCTTGCTGGTGGGATAATCTTTTTGGAGAAAAGGTAGAGGACATGGTTGATCAGATCAAAAAGCACCATAATGCCATGGGTTCTCTCTCCCGCTGGACGTCTTCTGCTACTGCCTCCTCTTCTAGGAGGTTTTTTGGAGAGAGGAGGAGTGCTCCCTATTCCTATAACAGGCGTAGGTACACTCCTGCTTCTCGGCAGCCGGTTTAGGCTCACCCCCAGCATGTGCGTTCCCGTCAACGCCGTGTGCCTAAGGCCCCTAGGGCTCCCCAGCAAAAGCAAGGGACGGGCTTTTGACTGGCTCCAGTTAAGCATAGCCTCGAAAAACATGTCCTTGCCTGATGACTTGCCTGTTGGGGGGGAGGTTGATATTTTTTCACCAAAGGTGGCCTCTTATAACCTCCGACAGATGGGTTCTTCAAATAGTCCAGTTAGGCTACACTCTCAATCTGGTATCCAAGCCTCCAAATTGCCCACCGGGAGCTCAGTCCTTCAGCTCCCAGCACAAGCAGGTACTTGCAGAGGAACTCTCCTCCCTTCTAAAGGCCAATGCGGTCAAACCCATTTCACCAGGGGAAGAAGGGCTGGGATTCTATTCCAGGTACTTCCTTGTGCAAAAGAAAACAGGGGGGATGCATCCTATCCTAGACCTAAGGGCCCTGAACAAATTTGTTCTCTGAGAAAAGTTCAGGATGGTTTCCCTGGGCACCCTTCTTCCCATGATTCAGGAAAATGATTGGCTATGCTCTCTGGACTTAAAGGATGCGTATACTCACATTTCGATACTCCCAGCTCACAGGAAATATCTTCGATTTCGGTTGGGAACTCAGCACTTTCAGTACTGTTTACTGCCCTTTGGTCTCGCATCTGCACCCAGGGTCTTCACAAAGTGCTTGGTAGTTGTTGCAGCATCGCTACGCAGACTGGGAGTGCATGTGTTCCCTTATCTCGATGATTGGCTGGTGAAGAGCACCTCGGAGGCAGGAGCTCTACGGTCCATGCTGATGACTATTCGACTGCTGGAACTACTGGGGTTTGTAATCAATTTTCCCAAGTCCCATCTTGTCCCTGTACAGAAATTGGAGTTCATTGGAGCTCTGTTGGATACACGGACGTCTCAAGCTTATCTTCCTCAGGCAAGGGCAGACAATCTCCTGGCCCTAGTGTCTTTGGCTCGAGCGTCTCAACAGATCACAGCTCGGCAGATGTTGAGACTTTTAGGGCACATGGCTTCCACAGTTCATGTGACTCCCATGGCACGCCTACATATGAGATCTAGCTTCCCAGTGATGCCAAGCCACAGGGGATCTAGAGTATGTAATCCATCTCTCCACCATGTTTTGCAGCTCCCTTCAGTGGTGGACCATTCAATCCAATCTGACCTTGGGACGTCCATTCCAAATTCCTCAGCGACAAAAAGTGCTGACAATGGATGCATCCCTCCTAGGGTGGGAAACTCATGTAGATGGGCTTCACACTCAGGGAGCTTGGTCCTCTCAGGAAACAGATCTTCAGATCAATCTCCTGGAACTACGAGCGATCTGGAATGCTCTCAAAGCTTTCAGAGATTGGCTGTCCAACCAGATCATCCTAATTCAGACAGACAATCAGGTTGCTATGTATTACAGGGGGGCACTGGATCTCACCCTCTGTGTCAGGAAGCTGTCCGGATGTGGCTTTGGGCGCACCATTATGGCATGTTTCTCCAAGCCATGTATCTGGCAGGCGTCAAAAACAGTCTGGCCAACAAGTTGAGCAGGATCATGCAACCTCATGAGTGGTCGCTAAATATGGGCATTGTCCTCAAGATCTTCCGAGCGTGGGGCACCCCCTTGATGGATCTTTTTGCCACTCAGACCAATCACAAAGTCCCTCAATTCTGTTCCAGACTTCAGGCCCACGACAGACTAGCATCAGATGCCTTTCTCCTTCATTGGGGGACAGGCCTTCTGTACGCGTATCCTCCCATACCTCTAGTAGGGAAGACTTTGCAGAAAATCAAGCAAGACCGTGGAGCCATGATTCTGTTTGCACCTTTTTGACCCCATCAGATCTGGTTCCCTCTTTTTCTGGAGTTGTCCTCCGAAGAACCGTGTAGATTGGAGTGTTTTCCGACCCTCATCACTCAGAACGATGGGTCACTTCTACATCCCAACCTCCAGTCTCTGGCTCTCACGGCCTGGATGTTGAGAGCCTAGACGTGGCCTCTTTAGGTCTCTCAGAGGGTGTCTCCTGAGTCTTGCTTGTTTCCAGGAAATATTCCACGAAAAAGTGTTACTCTTTCAAATGGAGGAGGTTTGCCGTCTGGTGTGACAGCAAGGCCATAGATCCTTTTTCTTGTCCTACACGGACCATGCTTGAATACCTTCTACACTTGTCAGAGTCTGGTCTCAAGACCAACTCAGTAAGGGTTCACCTTATTGCAATCAGTGCTTACCATCAGCGTGTAGAAGGTCAGCCTATCTCTAGACAGCCTTTAGTTGTTCGTTTCATGAGAAGTTTGCTTTTGTCAAAGCCCCCAGTCAAACCTCCACCAGTGTCATGGGATCTCAACATCGTTCTCACCCAGCTGATGAAAGCTCCTTTTGAGCCACTGAATTCCTGCCATCTGAAGTACTTGACCTGGAGGGTCATTTTCTTGGTGGCTGTTACTTCAGCTCATAGAGTCAGTGAGCTCCAAGCCCTGGTAGTGCATGCACCTTATATCAAGTTTCATCATAACAGAGTAGTCCTCCGCACTCACCCTAAGTTCTTGCCGAAGGTGGTGTCAGAGTTCCATCTGAACCAGTCAATTGTCTTGCCAACATTCTTTCCCCGTCCTCATACCCGCCCTGGTGAAGACAAGTTGCACATCTTGGACTGTAAGAGAGCATTGGCCTTTTACGTGGAGCGGACAAAGCCCTATAGACAGTCCGCCCAGTTGTTTGTTTCTTTTGATCCCAACAGGAGGGGAGTCGCCATCGGAAAACGCACAATCTCCCATTGGCTAGCAGATTGCATCTCCTTCACTTATGCCCAAGCTGGGCTGTCTTTGGAGGGCCATGTCATGGCTCATAATGTTAGAGCCATGGCTGCGTCAGTGACTCACTTAAAGTCAGCTTCCATTGAAGAGATTTGCAAGGCTGCAACATGGTCATCAGTCCACACATTCACATCTCACTATTGCCTTCAGCAGGATACCCGATGCGACAGTCGGTATGGGCAGTGGGTGCTGCAGAATCTGTTCGGGGTTTAGAATCCAGCTCCACCCTCCTAGGCCCGTTTATGTTCTGTTCCAGGCTGCACTGTCACTTAGTTGTACTTCTTTTTACGTCAATCTAAGTTATGTCCTCGCCATTGCGGGGCC
Source organism: Microcaecilia unicolor (assembly GCF_901765095.1). Classification (NCBI taxonomy): domain Eukaryota; kingdom Metazoa; phylum Chordata; class Amphibia; order Gymnophiona; family Siphonopidae; genus Microcaecilia; species Microcaecilia unicolor. The sequence goes on along the minus strand of NC_044031.1, from coordinate 388,222,342 downwards.
CAATTGACCAATTGTTTGGAGTGAGCCTGGGGGCTAGGGATACCCCATCAGTGATAATATTCAGCCTGCTTGTCCTCGGAAAAAATGAAGATACATACCTGTAGCAGGCATTCTCCGAGGACAGCAGGCTGAATATTATCACAACCCACCCTCCTCCCCTTTTGGAGTTGTTCCTGTTCTATATTTTGCGTCTTGTCCCATGCGATGCCGTGTTCTCGAAAGTTCTTCTTTTTTATAAGTTCCAGTCTACTGAGCCGTCGCGGACGACGAACCATCAGTGATAATATTCAGCCTGCTGTCCTTGAAGAATACCTGCTACAGGTATGTATCTTCATGTTATTGCTAGTGCCTAATCCCACTGAACTGTGAAAGCTGACTGTTAGAATATTGGAGGGATAAGGCAATTGAAGACCTTTAGTGGAATCTTGTTTCGGTTATAAGATGCTGGGAATGTATATTTATATGATGCCTTAGTTATATGGGTAATTGGTTACCTGACAGTTATAATATGTTTATGCTGTTATGTGGATTCAGTGGTAGATATGGGTTCAGATTGCACTTCCCCTATTGACACTTCTTAATGGTGGAGGGTCAGAAAAATATGAGGGGAGTGGGAGGAGGGGGGAGGGAGGCAGGGAGGGAAAGGATTGAGAGACACAATGAGATGGAGATCTGGAGCAGTGTATCCACTTTTACTGCCAGTCTTTATTAGTTTTCTTATGAATGGCTGATATTAATTTGGTACTCCTGAATGCCAGGGAGTTGAATGTACCTATGAAGAGACAGCTCCTGTTCCGGGAGCTGCTCCGCCTTCGGGTGGATGTGGCCCTGGTGCAGGAGACGCACTTCAAACCTGCCCATGAACATCTCTGTCACCATCGTAGTTATCCCAATATCTATTTTGCCTCTACCCATGATAATACCAAAACCCGAGATGTTTTAATAGCTTTCGGAAATTCTATGCCTTGGCAAATTGGGAAAGTTGTTAGGGACAAAGGGGGCCACTTTTTACTGGTGATTTTCTCACTGGGGGGGGCCATACCTATACTTTAGTCAATGTGTATGGACCAAACGCCGACCATGAGGACCATCTAACTCAGTTACACCAGCTTCTTTTAAAATATGGAGAAGGGTCCTTATTGATCTTACCCTTAATCCTCAGCTAGATAACTCTACCTCAGGGATTCAATATGCACTGCAAGATCGCGAGCAGCTACATAGGTTTTTAGAGCAATGGCACCTGATAGATCTCTGGTGTCATGCTAACCCAATCACGCGTGATTATACCTACTTTTTATCGGTGCATAATTCCTCTTCCAGAATTGATTTCTGGCTAAGTGACACCTCTGTGCCTAATCGAGTGCTTAGACATCAAATAATCTCACGTACTTGGTCGGACCATGCTCCAGTTTTGTTACAATTAAATTTCTCTGGGGTGATTCGTGCTCCGCCATCCTGGCAGCTGGATGACTCGCTACTATCAGATTTATCCAATATTTCCCAAATTGAAGGGCAGATAAAAGAATATATACAATTGAATGATAATGGGGAGGTTTCCCCGGATATTCTTTGGGAAGGCCTCAAAGCAGTTATCCATGGTCACCTTATCTCTTTAAAAGCTCATGTGAGGAGGGAACGTTGTGGTGCAGAAGACACACTCAGGAAACAACTGGTACAGGTAACATAGTAGATGACGGCAGAAAAAGACCTGCATGGTCCATCCAGTCTGCCCAACAAGATAAACTCATATGTGCTAGTTTTTGTGTATACCTTACCTTGATTTGTACCTGTCTTTTTCAGGGCACAGACCGTATAAGTCCGCCCAGTACTATCCCTGCCTCCCAATCACCAGCCACGCCTCCCACCACCGGCTCCGGTACAGACCGTATAAGTCTGCCCAGCACTAGCCCCGCCTCCCAACCATCTTCTCATCGGCCCTCCGCTCCTCTCTCACAGACTCTTGGTACAGGGTTCAGTGGTTCACCCAGCTCGATTTTGTCTTACAGTTTGGCTCAGCAGGCTCAGTTGACGAAATAAGGTTACTCTGCCAATGTGATTGCCATGATGCTTTGATCGCATCATCGTTCTACTTCTCTTAATTATATCAGAACTTGACGGGTGTTCGAGGCATGGTGTTCTGACTGCGGCATTTCACTGTTTCATGCTTCCATGACCGAGGTCTTGGATTTCTTGCAGCAGGGTTTTGATAAAGGCTTGGCGCTAGCGTCTCAACGTCCAAATAGTGGCTCTCTCGTGTTTTTGAGGGCTCATTCAGAGTAAGGGTTTGCCTAGCCATCTGGATATTTCTTGGTTCCTTTGGAGCCCTTGGCTTCCTGCTCTCTAAAGGATTTAACACTTAAAAAACAGTTGAATTCTGGGCCAGTCCGAAGGGACTAAAGGAAAGCAAATTAGCAGGTAAGATCTAATTTCTCCTTATATAAAGAGCACCATCACTTAAGACTCTGCACTTATAAGTCTAAGTGGTGGATTTTACAACCTAGGCATGTAAATACAGAATTAAAATTAAAAAAACAAAAACGGATGTCTCAGGAAGCCAATTAAGGAACTTAGTTCCAAACTCTACTGAGGTGATTTTAAACAGAAGTAATCACAACTACCCCCCTCCCCCCCCATCAATCACTTCTCCAAAGTCTATGTCGAAGTACAAATGAACAGTTAGCTCAATAATGAAACATAACTTGGCACAGGTTTAAATGACAATGTCTACATGTGTGAGAATTGCTGTTGCAAAATCTGAAACGTACACATACTTTTCAGCAAAGCAGGACTTTTGGGCACCACCACTATATAGGTGCCTATATACATTAGTGCTGGACTTTTGGATGCCCAAATAGTGATGTCTGTACTTCTTCCCACCTCCACCCCCCCCCCCAAGTGAAATGTGCTGGGCTGGCTGCTATGGGTGGCAGCCCTTGAAGAACAGAGATCATGGCTGCTGGTCCTTGGAGCAGAAGAGAGATCACAGCTTCCCCAGGCAGTGCTTGAGAGGAAGAATGGAACAGGCGGGGGCCAAGGGAAGTGCAACCTCACAAGCATCACCTGTGACAGCCATGATCTCCCCTCTGCTCCAAGGACTGTGAGGACCAGCGGCTATGACCTGTTTTCTGGTGTGTGAGCCCAGAACTTTGCACCAGAGTTCAGTGTACAGAAAAAAAAAATCCTAAACTTTTAGACACTGCCATTTGGACATTCAAATGTCAAGGGCGGGTACCCACACTGCAGCATCCAAATATCACACACCAAATTTTCAGGCCTGCCCACACCATGCCCAAAACACATTACCTTCAAAACTATGCATGATATGAATATACATGTTTAAAGTAACAACTTTTCTAAAATCACTGCTTACTCATATAAATGGCACTATGTATAGATAGGCCTTGTAAAATAACATTCATAGTATGGCAAAAAATGTAAACATAGTGAGTCTATCAGCTGTAGAACATTAAGATTGACAGCAAAGAATACAATCTCATGTCAAAATGGGCAACCTCATGTTCAAAACACCAAGTATGCAATTAACTTGTGAAATGGTCCTAAAATAATGGCTACAGGTCTCAGACTGTGTTGGCCATAACTGAGGTTTGATCCGTTGGCGCGCATCTTCATCGCCACAACATCTCTTAGATCAGGCACATAAAATTTGTATGGAGCTACACGAACTTCAACTGGCAGACATTTCAGAGCAACTCCAGTGAACTCGTCAATCACACTTTGAATTTGGCAACAAAGCGAGCAGACTTTTGGCTCATAAGCTTAAGCAGCAAATGACTAGAACTCATATTGTTAGCCTTAAGGATGACGAGGGCGTGATACAAACAGAACCTAGTCGGCTGCAAGGTATGTTTCGCCAGTATTATGAACACCTCTACACTCCAGACATCTGACCGTTGGAGGAGGCAATTAATATGTATCTTAATAAAGTAGATCTGCCTAGGCTGTCAGAGGGAGCTAGACAAGCGCTGTCTCAGCCTATAATTCTTGATGAGGTTTACGAAGCGATTCGTGGACTTGCGCATAATAAAGCTCCAGGACCCGATGGATTTACCAACAAATTCTATAAAACGTTTGGCAGGGTGCTGGCACCTATACTTCAGAAGGTGTTTAATTCTTTTGATGAGGGACAGCTCTTGCCAAAGACTTGGAATCTTGCTACAATAACTGTTATGTCCAAACCTGGCAAGGATACTCAACTATGTAGTTCCTATAGGTCCATATCCCTTTTGGGAGTTGATTATAAGAATTTTACTAAAATCTTGTCCTCCCGATTGCAATGCAATCTTCCATCCTTAGTCCATGCAGATCAGTTGGGATTCGTTCATGGTTGGCAAACTTTTGACAACATACAAAGAGCCGTACATTTAATTTCCCAAGTGCAAATGATAAACTCCCCTCTGTGTCTTCTATCTCTGGATGCAGAAAAGCATTTGACAGAGTGCATTGGCCTTTTTTATTTGCTGTTTTAGATAAAATAGGGATTTCTGGGCGATTCTCTCATTGGCTCAGATTGATACATGATAGACCATGTGCTGCTGTCCAGGTCAATGGCCAGTGCTCTCGCCCTTTTTCACTTTATCGAGGCATGCGCCAAGGATGTGCTTTATCCCCTCTACTTTTTGCATTAGTAGTTGAACCTCTGGTCACACATATATGCGGACATCCGGATATTAGGGGCCACCGTGGTGGAGATGGCAAGTCACGAATCATGCTTTTTGCAGATGATATACTCCTCACATTGACGGATCCAATGACTTCATTTTCAGCTGTCTCAGCTGTGCTTCAAGAGTATGTTATGGTTTCGGGATTCAAGATCAATCTGAGCAAGTCAGAAGCCTTAGATATAAATCTTCTGGCCCAACAGATTGCTCAGCTATTGGGGCAAGTCCCCTTTTGCTGGGCACCAAGATATATAAGATATTTAGGGATTCACATCCCCCTGGGTTTAGATGATCTGTATAAAGTGAACTTCCCAGCCAAGACCCGTGAGCTGTTTCAGGAAATGGACCAGTGGGAAAGTCTGACGATCTCATGGTTGGGGCGTATTGCTGCGGTAAAAATGATCTTACTCCCTAAAATGCTATATTTGTTTATGGCACTCCCTATTTTCTTACCAGATTCATTCATGCGGGGTCTACAGCATAGAGTGTTCTCCTTTATCTGGAGAAAGAGGCCACCAAGGGTACGCAGGGAAGTGATGTTTCAATTACGCACTTGGGGAGGAATGGGGGTCCCCTCATTTCAATTATATCATCAAGCGGCTCACCTTTGAATTTTAGCGGACTGGCTCCAGGAGGCCAGCAAGATGTGGCATAAACTTGAGCAGACATATCTAAATCCCTACCCATTGAAAGCGATACCTTAGCTTCCTGGGCGTCTCCTTACAGAAATAATCAGAGGGGCACCACCACTACTTCAGTGGCCACTCATTACTTGGAGTAAGATACGAGAAAGGTTTTTCCCCAGATCGCTCCTATTTTACACATATGTTTATTCGCTTTGCCCCACAATTTTCCCCAGGATCTTTGGATCCCTGCTATCGTACATGGGAGTGTCATAGCCGCAAACTGAGGCAGGTGTGGGAGGAGGGGGTGCTACATTCGTTTGAAGAACTATGTGAGGAATATGGTCTTTCCCCCTCCGGTGTCTTTCAATATTGCCAGTTATGAGACTTTATAAAGCGTAGCGCGAAGGGAGACTTGAGTTTGTCTGAAACCTGTCTTGAGCAGGCGTTGGAGGGAGAGGAGGGATCTCCAGGATTTACAGGGCTCTTCTCACATATTGTAATCCTATTGTGTATTATCTGTCAAAGTGGGTGGTGGCATTGGGGATGGATTATGATTGTGAACAATGGGAGCAAGTTTTTTGCACCTTGCTCCAGGTATCTACCTCCAGTGCCTTGGTGGAAAATGGTTACAAAATACTTTACTATTGGTATTACACTCAACGATTAGCTAAGATGTTCCGCCAGGGATCAGCTTTATGCTGGCACCAGTGTGGGATGGAGGGAGATATGTTCCATATATGGTGGATGTGCCCCCATGCTCAGACATTCTTGACTAGGGTCCTAAAGCTTGTTTTTAGTGTAACGAAAGTTAATTATGAACAAAAAATGAAATATTGTCTTCTCCACTTCAAACCCCGGGGAGTGAAGAAACATACCCACTGCTTCGTCTCGCATATGTTTGTGGCTGGCAAGCTGATCTTGGCTGCGGCATGGAGGAGTCCCCACCTTCCGGATTTATTTACTGCCTTTTTGAAGGAATTCATTCAAGGTGGTGTACAGCAAGAATAAGTCAAACATAAGCAATAGACAATTACAGCAGTAAAACTATTAAAACAACAATACAAAGTATGGCATAGTATGCTTCATTACAATGTCAACACAGTTGCAAGGCTTGCCACAATATCAAATAAGGAGACTACAACTGGTGCAGTATTTCCTCCCATTGCACCTCTGCTGTTAAATTATTCTATGGAGGCAAAAAATACGATAGTGCATCAAAACCACTGATTGAGGAACATTGGCTCCCTATCATATATCGAATTATGGGACCACTTGCCTCAGTGTCACAGCCCCTACATTGTGGAATTCTTTGCCATTGGGTCTTTGGAAAGAGAATTAACTGGAAAATTTTAAGGCAATGCTTAAGAGCTACTTTTTGTAAGCAGACCTATCCAAATGCAGTCAATGTTGATATGTAATAGACTGTGTCCATGGTTATCCTGATATAACTTTGTCACTGGTGTCTTTGAGATCTTTATCCTCCTTACGTATCTTATCCTCCTTACGTATCTTAGTTGGAGTTTAACTTCTGTACTCTAGCCCCTTTCCCTTATAATGCAAATGTGTATTTTAGGCTTCCTTATGTTCTATGATCTTGTTGATCATGAGTTGCTTTTAGGCCTGTTGGACCAATTCTGACTATGTGGGAAGGTTCACCAATGGTTCCGCGGCTTCCTAAAATCTAGATTGTATCAGGTGAAGTTGTCAGGTTTTCTCTCACCATCCTGGTCTCCTGACTGTGGGGTGCCACAGGGCTCGCTGCTATCTTTAATCCTATTCAGTGTTATAATGGCTCCGTTACGTGAAAGACTGGAGGCAGCGGGGTTCTGCACTTTCATTTATTCGGACGATGTGACAATCTATATCCCACTGGTCTTCTAGAAATTGTCCCTAAGATTAGGCTTGGTCTTGATTTGTTGGAGCCCTGGGCTTCCAAATTTAAATTTAAGTTAAATAGAGATAAGACTAAATTTCTTGTGGTAACCAACCCTTCAGCCATACCATATATAATAATTTTACCATTGACAATGCGTCCTACCTCCTAGACACTATGCTTAGGGTACTGGGTGTATTAATTGACAGCCACCTCATATTCGAGCCTCAGGTTTCCTCAGTAGTGAAAAAATTCTTCAGGTCTCTCTTTGGAGAATCAGATCATATTTCTCACCTGATATCTTTAGACTGCTAGTTCAATCCTTGGTCTTAACCAGGGGCGTACCCAGACTTCAGCGGTAGGGGGGTCCAAAGCCAAGGTGAGGGGGCACACTTTAGCTCCCCCCCCACCGCCCCACCCATTGCCGAGACCTCCAACAACTCTGACCCACCCTCCCGACGACGACCCTCTCGACCCCCCCCCCCCCCGCCCGCCGTCGCCTACCTTTGCTGGCGGGGGACCCAAACTCGCGCCAGCCAAAGTCTTCTTCCTTCATTTGGTTGCTCAGTCTGACATCCTACATGTGCAGGACGTCAGACTGAGAAACCAAACGAAGGAAGAAGACTTCGGCTGGTGGGGGGGTTGGGGTCCCCCGCCAGCAAAGGAAGCAGGCGGCGGGTTGGGGGGGTTGAGAGGGTCACCAGCAGGGGGGTCCAGGGTCAAATCTTCAGGGGCCCAGGCCCCCGTGGCCCCATAGCAGCTACGCCCCTGGTCTTAACTCAGTTCGATTACTGCAATTCCATCTAAGCTGGATATAAGGAGGGTGTCCTAAAACGGCTGCAAATGGTCCAAAATACAGTAGCTAGGCTTGTCCTCAAGGTATCACATTTTGATAGAATCACTCCATTATTATGCAAGCTGCACTGACCGCCTGTTAAAGCCAAGATTATTTTTAAATTATATGTTTTTGTCTTTCATATATTATATGGCATGATACCGGATTACATGCTGCCTTTAATAACTATTCACTTAAGCAATATAACCTCCACAGACTTTAGATACCTAGGTGCTAAGTGGTGGAACTCAATCAAGGGACAGCCTGATGACTTGGTATTTTGCAAAAGACTGAAAACTTTCTTCTTTGAAAGGTTTCTACCCATTGATAGAGTATGTTAAATTGTAACTGGCCATCAGTGCTTTATTAGTTAGTTCCTATTTGTACTACTCTGCTCTTACTTGATAGTTTCTTTATGGTATTGTAAACCTTGCCTGTTGTACTATTTATTGTAAGCCACATTGAACTCAAGTATGTTCGGGATAATGTGGGGTATAAATGTCAAAATAAATAAATTCCCAACTTTCCTTCAATCCCTCATTTATTATTTAGATTTTTAAATTGTTTAGATGTTTTTAACTATTTGTGGTATAACAAATAAAGGGTCCTGTTTACTAAGCTATGCTAGCATTTTTAGTGTGCTCTAGTGCTAGAGACACCCATATATTCCTATGGGTGTCTCTAGCAGTAGTGTGCGCTAAAAATGCTAGCATACCTTAATAAACAGGGCCCAAACTGAACTGTGACACATAATCACAGTACAGTATATTAAAGCTTTTTATTCTTCCCAAACCAATAGAATATTAGAAAAAAATTATACATGTGGGGTCATACACATCTGTCCATCTGTCCAGGAGCAAAATAACTCTCCAAAAACTTAGCACAGTTTGGAGGAGTGGGGGAGAGAAAAAAAGATACATCAGATTTGAAAATTGACCAGGTTGGACTGGGGGGATTCCAGAGAAATAAAGCTCCTCCTCTCCAAAAAATACCCAACTGCATTTTTGTAGGAAAAAGAACTCCAGGACCTGCAACAGAGAAACATTAATACACTGAAACATAGCTACTTCCCTCTCCTACCTTTTACCAGTCACACACACAAAGGTAGCACAGATACATAAATCTCACACACACACACACACACACACACAAAGTCACACAGACAGACATGTACCACATACACATATACAAGCACAAACACATACAATGAGTGGCTGGTTAAAATGTAAAATGCACCCTTTTGAAATCTGTTGACAGTTATATTTAATGGTTAAATAGATTATCACACTCGGTTTCCTTTTATTATTCTTTCCAATCCAAAGAACATTGGAAAGAAATGATATATACCAAGGGCTGGAGAATGCTCTCTGGGGGCAAAATAACTCTCCAAATATTGGCATGGGGGAAAAACAATGAAAGACATATCAAGTTTGTAAATGAGCCAGATCGAACTGGGGGCTTCAGAGATTTAAAGCCTCCCCCCCCCCCCCCCCAGAAGTGGCCCCATTTATTTCTATTGGAGAAGCAGTTTCAACTTCCGCAGCACAGAATATTTTGATACACTGGAATGTAGGTTATGGAATTGCTCCTTTCAAACTGCTTCTGCCCTGTTCTTTACTCTCCTGGTCACAGATACAAACAGAGGCAACACAGATACACACACACCCATAGACATACACATAGACCCTTCACACACATATGCACATATACAGATATACCCACACACAAAACGCAAACATATACACATACAAATTCGTAGATAGACAGACAGACAGACACACACACACACACACACACACACACACACACACACACACACACACACATATTATACATTTAACACACATTTCCAATGAAGCATGCTTTCTCTACTATGTGCCCTCATCCTCCACTTAGTGCTGCAACAGACTGTGAAATACTGCAGGAAGACCTAAGGAAATTGGAAGACTGGGCATCCAAATGGTAGATGAAATTTAATGTGGACAAATGCAAGGTGATGCACATTGGAAAGAATAATCTGAATCATAGTTACCTGATGCTAGGGTCCACCTTGGGAGTCAGCACTCAAGAAAAAGATCTTGGTGTCATTGCATATAAAACGCTGAAATCGTCTCAGTGTGTTGTGGCAGCCAAAAAATCAAATGGGATGCTAGGAATTATTAGGAAAGGGATGGTGAATAAGACTGAGAATACAATAATGCCTTTGTATCTCTCCATGGTGCGACCGCAGCTCTGGAGTGGTAAAAGGAGTACATTCAGAGGCATCATTTCTGTTTTATCCCAATTAACTTTGTATCCTGAGATTCTAGAGAAACAAGAGATTAGGTTGAAGAGGGCTTTCAGGGACGCTTGTGGGTTGGTGAGATACAGCATGATGTCATCCGCATATGCGGAGAGCTTGAACTCCTCCGTACCTAGAAGAATACCTGTAATAGCACCTGATTGTTGAATAGCCACTAGGAGAGGCTCAAGAGCTAAGTTGAACAGCAAGGGGGAGATGGGACAATCTTGCCTAGTGCCTCTATGCAGAACGAACGAATTAGAGGCTTCACCATTGGCTACTATGCGAGCTGTAGGATGAGAGTAAAGTAACTGCACCATGCGAATATACGGATCAGGGAAACCAAATTGCTTAAGAATAATAAACAAGTACTTCCACTGAACTCGGTCAAAGGCCTTCTCCGCATCAAGGGAAACAGACAGTATGGGATAGTCCCGTGACCGAGCAAAGTGAATGATATGGCATAACAATCTGGTATTGTCAGCACCACTTCTGGACTTGACAAAAGCCAGCCTGATCCCTGTGCACAAGGGAAGGAATAATGGCATCAATTCTGCAACATAAAACCTTTGCATAAATTTTATAGTCAATGTTTAAGAGCAAAATTGGTCTATAATTCTGTACAAGGCTGCTGTCCCTGTTGGGCTTAGGCAGCACTATCAGGTTGGCATCCAAAAAGTGCCCTGGGGATGCAGACTGCAGCAGAGTGTGAAAATAGGTCAGCAGATGAGGTGATATAGCCGAGGAGAAGGCCTTGTAAAATTCCACAGGAATACCATCCAGGCCTGGCGCTTTGCCTGAAGACAGTTTGTTGATTGCAGAGATTAGTTCATCTTGAGAAATGGGTTTGCTGAGATGGCTGAGATGACAGTCCAAGACATGTGGTAGTTGCAATGTTGACAGGAAGCGGTGGAACATCAACATCCTGAGCTGCAGAATCTGAAGAGTATAGATTTCTATAAAATGATTCAAAGGCGAGAATCTGATGAGTGGAAGTCAGTGGTAACCCTGCTGGGGATTGTACAGACGCAATCCTCTGGCTTGACTTCCTGCCCTTTAGATAGGTTGCAAGCAGTTTACCAGCCGTATTTGCTTCAGTATAGTTAGTATACAGCACTCTGTTTGAAGGTAATCACATTAGAGATGTTTGACAGCAACGAGCTGTACTGTGTTTTAAGCGCCTTAAGTTGTTCTAAAGAAGACTTGGATGACGAAGTGTAGAGCAACGCTTCAAGCTGATGTATGTCTTTTTCCAAGTTAGCAAGTTTAGCACTATTGGCCTTGTGGATGTGAGAGGCATAGTTGATTACCTCTTCCCTAAGCCAAGATTTATAAGCTTCCCAAACAATTACAAAAGAAGATACAGAGTCTTTATTGTCAATAAAAAAATCAGCAGTCTTTTGGGAGATATGCTGGAGAAATAGGGCATCTGACAAAAGGGAGGCATTGAACCTCCAAAGAGAAGAGTTGAGCCTATGAGTTGTCCAAACAAAGTCGCAAGATATAGCAGCATGATCGGATATGGAGATTTCATGGATTTTTGCATCTGTCAACATAGGACTCAGATCTTTAGTTCCCAAAAGATAGTCGATCCTGGAATAAGTGCAATGCGGCGCTGAGAAAAACGTATAGTCCCTTGACTTCGGGTACAGCAACCTCCAAAGATCAACCTATCCATTGGATTGCATGAGATTATGTAGCACGCCTCTAACCCAGAGTTTGGCGGGCCTGCAGGTTGAAGACCTATCCAGACCAGGATCAATTGGAAAGTTAAAATCTAAGCACCTGATTCTAATAACATGATGTCTGTTTTAGTGGCCCATTACCAGGAGAAAACACATCTCTGCACGAATATAACACTAGGGTGTCTCTGTAACCAGCCCCTCCAACTGACCACTGATTAAGATTTATAACAAATTACTACTCTACCTATGAAAAGTTATCCCGTTTGTATGCTTCCTCTGTGTACATCCGTATGCTGCACAAGCTGGCGTGTTTGAAATATAAGTGAGATTAAATAAAAATGCTATCAGCAATAAAAAATGACAACGTAGATGCAGCAGCTCATAGGTTTGCTTACTTTGTTTTCAATATACGGGGATGAGGGCTGCGCGGGGAAGGGAAAACTCACACTGACTTAATTGGTTTCAGTGTTTTGACGTCACTTCATCTCCTGTCTATTAAACCTCCTTGGATCCCGCTGTATCTGTCTTTTACTTTTGCCTGCACTGAGTCAAGGGGGGGGAGGTACTAGGCTGGGTGGTAAATATTTAGGGCAGCCCTGCCGGCGTGAGAGCAGACTCTTCTGCTGCGGGAAATTCAAATTCCTTTATTTTCTTTTATTGGCTGTCTGCAGATGCCGCTCTCTGAAAGCTGCCGCCTGAGGCCTCCGCCTCAGTCGGCCTCATTATAAGGCCGCCCTAAGTGACAATCTGCCATCTCTGTTGATTGTCAACTATAGTACCCAATCATGATAGGCATCTGTGGTCATCTGTCTACTGGAATCTGGACTAAGTCCATCAACTCATTTCATATAAGCTTCAAGATAGCTCTCAGGTAGTAATAAATCTTGGTAATTACTGAGCGGAGCTGTAGGATATCCTTTTGCTATGTGACAAGCCTATTTTCTCAGAAAAACTGTCAAGGAAAGTGGATATCTGTCTATGTTGATACCAAGCCACTACTATCGAGACAACACTTCTATTTTAATTCAAATAAGGGGAAAAGGCCTCAGATCCATGGTAATGCAACACCCTACAGACTAGTCTGTGGTATGCTAATTAAAGTAATACTCATCAGACTTCAATCTTTCATCGGCCAGAAAAACCCCTTTAAAAAATCACTATTTAACCTTTAATTTTAACAATATATATCTTTTATAAAAATAATTCAGTCTCAGTGTTGCTTTAATTAGCATACCACAGACTAGTCCGTAGGGTGCTGCATTACTACTACTACTATTACTACTACTACTTATCATTTCTATAGCGCTACCATGGATCTCTGAGGCCTTTTCCCCTTATTTATATTAAAATAGAATTGTGGTGTTGATAGTAGTGGCTCAGTATCAATATAGACAGGTATCCACTTTGCTTGACAGTTTTTCTGAGATTATCAGCCGTATTTGCTTCAGCATAGTTAGTATACAGCACTCTGTTTGAAGGTAATCACATTAGAGATGTTTGACAGCAACGAGCTGTACTGTGTTTTAAGCGCCTTAAGTTGTTCTAAAGAAGACTTGGATGACGAAGTGTAGAGCGACGCTTCAAGCTGATGTATGTCCTTTTCCAAGTTAGCAAGTTTAGCACTATTGCAAAAAGACAGGTCTAGCGCTAGAAGCTTGGAAAGTCTGCCAGGTAAAGATAACAAAAGCTAAACCAGCTCTTGAACTTGTTTCCAGCCACAAATAAGCTAGAGACCTCTCGGGAAGACCTACCTTCGGCGGACCTGCTTGCTACTTATTTCAAGGACAAAATAGAAGTTCTCAGGTCAACGCTAACTAGTTCCCCAGCAGATGTGGATGACTTCTTAGATTCACTGGATCCGTGCTCTGCTTACTGTCCAGCCGATCGCACTTGGACTGCCTTTGAAAGTGTTCCTGTAGACCACGTTTCTAAAGCACTCCGGAAGTTCTCAAACAAGTATTATGGTTTGGATGCTTGCCCCAGTCACCTTCTAAAAGCGGCCCCGAAGCGCTTCACCGTTGACCTAACTTCCTATCTTAATTACATGTTGAACCATGGCATCTTCCCCCAGAGCATGGCAGAATTCTTCTCACATCCATTCCAACGAATCCAAAGATAAGAGCCACGTCACATCAAATTATCGGCCAGTGGCGTCCATACCGCTGATTGTCAAAGTTATGGACAGCTTGGTGAATACTCAGTTAAATGAATTCCTTGAAACCTTTGACATTCTGCACTACTCTCAGTCAGGTTTCCGTGCTCAGTTTAGCACGGAAACGGTTCTGGTCACAGCCCTGTCGGATTTTAAAAGGGACATTTCTGTTGGTATGAAAATTTTACTGATGCAGTTCGACATGTCCAGCGCATTTGATATGGTGGACCACACCATCTTACTACATCTACTGGACACCCTAGGCATCGGAGGGTGCGTGTTACACTGGTTTAAGGGTTTTCTGTCAACAAGAACATACCAGGTCAAAGGCACTCCAGATCATTCTTCACCTTGGAAAGCTTCTTGTGGGGTTCCCCAAGGTTCGCCCCTTTCTCCAACACTATTCAATATCATGCTGTTTCCCCTTGCCACCGCACTAGCAAACCTAGGCCTCAAACCATTTATCTACGCAGATGACATAACCGTCTCCATCCCCTTCCATACCTCATTAGAAGAAATCACAGATTTGATCGAAGCGAGTTTTTCCGTCTTGGAACGTTGGGCCGAGGTATTCCGGTTTAAGATCAACAAAGACAAAACTCAGTGTCTTGTGCTTTCGTCTGTCCATGCCAGATTTTCCACCATCTCCCTTGTCATTAAAGACCAGACCCTCCCTATTTCACAGAGCCTTAGACTTCTGGGTGTTGAGCTGGACCCTCACCTGCACCTGGATTCGCAAGTGTGAGCGGTCACCAAGCGGATGTTCTATGCAATGTGGAGGCTGCAGCGTGTTAGGTTTTGTCTCACCAGAGAGCTCTTCCACACTCTCGTTCACTGGCTCGTTCTGTCTCACCTGGACTACTGCAGTGGGATTTATGCAGGCTGCCAGGAGCATCTACTGAGGAAATTCCAGACTGCCCAGAATACTGCTGCAAGACTCATCTTGGGCAAACCGCGCTTGGTTTCTGCGCAGCCCCTACGTTTCAATCTACACTGGCTACCTGTGAGAGAACGAATCACATTCAAGATCTGCACTCTGACACACAAAATAATCTACGGCTTAGCTCCGGAATATATGATTCCTCTAATAGATCTCCCACCTAGAAATGCCATCACAACAGCACGCACCTTTTTACAACTACATTGTCGATCTTGCAGGGGTGTTAAAGCTTCTTTTTGCCTCTACTTTCCACTTCTCCAGCCCGAAGACTTGGAACGCTCTTCCCCTGTACCTAAAATCGCAAGCTGACCACCTTCTTTTCAAGAAGCTGCTGAAAACGTACCTTTTTGAACAAGTGTATTCCATTAGTAATTCTGCTGTTTAGCCATCCTAATTGCTGCTAACGTTTTATCCTTATTCTACTGCTAAATTCATGTGTTGTATCTTTTAACTTTTGTAATTCATGGAAGCCACATTGTGTCTGCATTTGTGGGAAAATGTGGGGTAGAAATGAACCGTAAATAAATAAATTATAGGTGGAAACAAATTTAGTCTAGTGAAAGGTTATTTTTACAAGCCTATTTTCTAACATTTGGCCTTTCTCACTTTCTCCATCTTTCCCTCCTTCTGTCTCTCCTGTTTCTCAGGGATCCGCCCATTGCTGGGGGTCTACAATTCTTGGAATTATAGTTGCCTGGAGCCCAAGAACATGAGAATTGAAGACAGAATGCAAGAAAAGGAAAAAGAGATGAAGGGTAAGAGCCTACCCCTTGTGAGCAGTAATGCCTGGGGCTATGTGCAACCTAGACAACACCCCAAAAGCAGTGCTTTGCCCTCACCCCAAAATACTGTAATGCCTTTGTATCGCTCTTTGGTGTGTCCGCACCTTCAGTATTGTATTCAGTTCTGGTCGTTGTATCTCAAAAAAGATATATCGGAATTAGAAAAAGTTCAAAGAACAGTAACCAAAATGATAAAGGGGATGGAACTCCTCTTGTATGAGGAAAGGCTAAAGAGGTTAGGGCAGTGATGGGCAACCTTTTGAGCTTGGTGTGTCAAAATTCGCCCAAAAACTGAGCATAACTCGGGTGGTGTGTCACTTCGAGAAAAAAAAACATAATTTCGCGATATTTATAGTTTAAATAACAAAAATGTATAATTGTAATATATAACTGTATTTAATAAACCAAAAACTAATTATTTAACTTACCTGCTTAGTGACTTCTTTGTTCATCTGTCAGTCGGTTTCTTTTGTTGGTCTTGATATTATTTAACTTGTGTGGGGTGCCGTGAACTAAGATAAGTGAGGGGGAGGGGGAATTCTTTAACTAATCTGCCTATTAGTGACTTTTTTGTTGCTGAATTTCATTGGTAACTCAGATATTCTCTTAATAATTGCATCTTTATTCTGCATATCGTGAAATAGAACTGGTACACATCTTAGGAGAGTTTCTTTAATAAATCCTCCCTCACTGAATGCTTTTCCATGCTGAGCTATGGAGTGAGCAATGCTCAAACTTGCAGATGTTAAATTTGTAGAACCTTTTACAAATGTAAGGATGGAATTAGATTGGCTCTTATAAAAGTGTAGCTGCCTGGAAATGTATTCCTTCCTTTCATCCTCACTTTTTTTCAAGAGCTGGGAGTGATTAGTTTCAAAATGTCTATTTATATTCCACGTTCTGCTTACTACCGTTTCAGTACATAGAACGCAAAATGATCTGCCATTTTTTTCTATAATGCCATACATCTCGGTCCATGTCTCTTGAAAGGGTCGGCTACTGCTACTACCACTTCCTTTACTTAACCTTGGTTTTTTATTTTTGGGTTCTCCATCAGGGGGGCAGTGACAGAAGATAGAATTATAGATAGCCTGTTAGCCCTGCAGGCAATTAGGGGTTAACTAGCCTAACTGACCACCTTATGTAAATTAAGATGGCTGCCGCTATTTCTAATGGCGGGAAACGGCACCCATAGCACATGCCCTCGCCTCTCCCAGCCTCCCCCTCACCTATCTCAGTAATGATGGTCAATTAGAAATCCACGACACCCCACAACAGTAGATTGGATGATGGTTGCTGTGGTTATGTGGTTGCTGGTAATGGCGATCATAGAGATGCGTCCCCCACGGCATTCCGCTGCTCTCTGCTCCGCCGGCCGGAAGTGAGGTCAAAGATCCCCTAACGGCCATGCAGGAGGCGGGGCAGAGGGAGCAGCAGGGAGGGAACAAGCGGAGGACTCGGAGGGAGCCAATAGAAGCGCACATGGCACCCCCCCCAGCGGGTAAACATGCACCGGGGGGGGGGGGGGGGGGGAAGGTCATGCGATCCACCCCGGGTGTCAGCAAGGAACGCCGCTGCTTCTCTGTATGAGGCCACATGCGGCCGCGTGTCATCGAAAATGGCTACGTGTGTCAGTACTGACACGCGTGTCATAGGTTCGCCATCAGGGGGTTAGGGCTTCAAAATGCTTCTTCTCATCATCCGGGAAGGTTCCTGCCAGGCCCATGCCAAGCCATGCCAGCCCAGTTCCATCACCAGCCGTGTCTGCCGGGCCTTTGGTGACCCAGCGACTCGTCAGCCTCTGGGCAGGTCCTTAACCTCCAGGCCAGTCCTCGACCTCCAGGCCGACCCTCGACCTCCAGGTCGGCCAACCAGCGGTCCAAGGACTCGCCCTCAGGTTCGTGACACCTGGTGTAAATCCTGACACATAAGTTAGGCTCAGCTTCCCAATATTCAGTAATACTTTGTGTGTCTTTAGTGAACGCCCGTGATCTGCCCATGACTCTCCCATGACCACACCCCTTTTGAGTTATGCGCTATAAGATTTGCACTTGGATCTTTATACTACTACTACTACTTATCATTTCTATAGCACTGCTAGGCAAGATGTGTGCACAAATCCAAATTGTTGCCAATTAATGATGGATAGCACCCAATTATTGGCTCTGATTGGCTCATTAGCCATCTCAGAATAGCGTGCAATTTTGCACATGAAAATTTGTGCACTATTAATAAAACCAAGGGGTTAGTGTGCTGCATCTTTGTGCCTAACTTTTGACAAACTTGTAGAATTACTCCCAGAGTACGAAACTTTCTGGATGTGAGCCTGAGTCTCCATGGAACTTTCCCGCCTATCCAATGCCAAGCTGTTGCTGTACAGACAGCACCAATCTGGCACCAGCAAACCAGCACATGGAGTGGGGGTATGCAGGATGCTGCTGTCTCTTTCAGGCGCTTCTGCTCCAGTCTCTTCCCACTGGTTTTGGCATGAAGGTGTGGAAACAAGACAGTGGGAGAAGCAACACAGGAGAGTAGTGCTGTATTTACCTTACACTGTTGTAAAGAGAGCAAGGGAAGGGGAAGAGAGAGAGTGCCAGAAGAGAAAAGGGCTGCACAGGAGCTGCAGACAGGATCACTGTTGAGCAAAAGCCCCATCTGGTATTAGGAAGAAGAGCCAGGGTACTACACAGAGGAGCCTTAAAAAGAGCAGGAGCAGACGTGAAGGAGGTAAGAGAAGCTGGGGAGGAGAAAGAGGAAGAAGGGAGGGGAAGGTACAGGTAAACGGGGGAAAAGAAGGCCTGGTGAAGTGAAGGAAAACCCAAGGTGAGAGATGCAAGATGTTACTATTTTCTGGTACACATGATAGTGCTACAAATTTCTGTATAGTTCACATTGGAAAGGTCAAAATGAATTGTTGCGGTGGTAAAATCACAAGATACACAAATTAAGTCCCAGCACAGAAATACATACCAAAATTCAAAAGGTAACATAGTAAATGACGACAGAAAAAGACCTGAACATCCATCCAGTCTGTCGTTTAAAAACTAACAATACATTTTTATGACCTCTGTAGCAACCCGTTTCACATGAGAACTCATCTCATGATTCGCTCAACTCTTCATCGGTCAGTAAGACTTTATTTCAACATACTCAACTAATAGTATTTATTTTTTTATTTATTAGGATTCATTTACCACCTTTTTGAAGGAATTCACTGAAGGTGGTGTACAGTAAGAATAGATCAAACATGAACAATAGGCAATTACAGCAGTAAAAATATTCAAATAACAATACAAAGTATGGCATGGAGGGGCATAATCGACCAGAAACGCCTATCTCCATGGGCGTTAATCTCCGAGAACGGGTCCGTGAAGGGGCGGAGTGAACCGTATTTTTTAAAAAAAATAGACGCCCATGCTTTATTCGCCAAGGTGTGAGCTGGGCGTTTTTGCTTTTCACCGATAATGGAAAATGAAATCGCCCAGCTCAAAAACGAATAAATGCAAGGCATTTGTTCGTGGGAGGGGCCAGGATTCATAGTGCACTGGTCCCCCTCACATGCCAGGACACCAACCGGGCACCTTAGGGGGCACTTTTACAAAAACAAAAAAAAAGGTAAAAGAGCTCCCAGGTGCATAGCACCCTTCCCTTGGGTGTTGAGCCCCCCAAATCCCCCTCAAAACCCACTGCCCACAAGTCTACACCAGTACTATAGCCCTAAGCGGTGAAGGGGGGCACCTACATGTGGGTACAGGGGGTTTGGGGGGGGTTGGACGACTAGTAGCATTAAGCAGCACAATTGTAACAGGTAGGGGGGGGATGGGCCTGGGTCCACCTGCCTGACGTCCACTGCACCCCCTAACAACTGTTCCAGGGACCTGCATACTGCTGCTTGGGAGGAGGGTATGACATTTGAGGGTGAAAGTAAAAAGTTGTGAAACATCATTTGTTGTGGTGGGAGGGGGTTAGTGACCACTGGGGGAGTCAGGGGAGGTCATCCCCGACTCCCTCTGGGGGTCATCTGGTCATTTAGGGCACTTTTTGGGGCCTTATTCGTCAAAAAACAGGGTCCAGGAAAAGTGCCCTAAATTCTAGCTACAAACGCATCCATTATCGGCGAAGGGCGCCCATCTCTGTTCGGGTGATAACCACGCCCCAGTTCCGCCTTCACCACGCCTCCGACACTCCCCCGTCAACTTTGTCCGCATCCGCGACGGAGTGCAGTTGAAAGCGTCCAAAGTTCGGCTTTCGATTATGCCGCTTTATTTGTTTTTGTGAGAAGAACGCCCATCTCCCGATTTAGGTCGGAACTTGGGCGTTATTCTCGTTCGATTATAAGCAGGATGGTATACTACTTACTGTCAACACAATACGTAATAGAACATCTTAATTGTTAGTGAAGGGTATAAGCAAAGATGGAACATATAGATAGGTAAGATAACAAGAAGAGTTAGAAAGTAAGCTGGCTAATTTAAAGAAAGTTAAACATGAGGTCAGAGGGATGGTTAAATATTATCTCAGCTAGGATAGGAATGGATAAACATAATAGTAGACGCCTTGTTCACTCAAAAAGCTTTTTTGTAAGGAGAAAAAGTCTCATTTGTCACTGGGTCTAGATATCGATCTCCAACACCCAATAAATAGGTGAAGCCCATAAGTGACTTGTATAATCATTGACAAAAAAAAACCCTCCTCCCTATATCTGTGTTTGTATTTATTTATCTTTTTTGATTTTGCTGTGATTAATAAATTAAAAAGGCAAAATCAAAAAAGATAAATAAATACAAACACAGATATAGGGAGGAGGTGGTTTTTTGTCAATGATTATACCAGTCACTAGTGGGCTTCATCTATTTTTTGGATGTTGGAGATCAATATCTGGACCCAGTGACAAATGAGACTTTTTCCCCCGTATATAAAAGTTTTTTGAGTGAACAAGGTGTCTACTTTTAGTTGAGTTAATTATTTTTGAGCCAGTAGACAATTGGAGAGCCAGTATATTTCATTTATTTCAACATAAACAATGTCTTTATGTTGAAATAAAACCTTACTGACCGATGAAGAGTTAAGCGAATCATGAGATGGGTTCTCATGTGAAATGAGTTGCTACAAGAGGTCACAAATTTCTGTATAGACACTGATGTAAGTTTCTTGCTGGCAGGCTCCACCAACAAAGTGAACAGAAGGAAAGGAGAAGGGATCCATCTTGTTGGAAGCATCTACCCAAAGAATAGCTGCCTCAGTACCTACACAGTAATTTTTGGCATCATGATGCATACCAGGAAATGATGAGTGAATTCCATCCCTTGTAACTCCTTCTCTCTCCTCTCCTGCTAAATTGCTAATTTCAGGATTTGCCTAGTATTATTTATTGGGTCTCTAGATCGCAGAACAAGATATATATGTAGGATCTTCCATACTGACTCTGGGTACAGAGAACACCTAGATGCTAAGGATAGACAGCCTTTTGTAGCACCACATGTGGTAAAAACTGAGTTAAAAGCAGTAAAAAATCTATTAATGACATGCCATACAGTGAACAGAAATACTAAAAAGTGTATGATGAAGAAAGTCTGATAATCACTTGGTGATAGTACTTCCTTGTAGGAATAATGTAATTTACTCACTGCAAGTGACATCATAATGGTGAAGGTTTTCTGTTTAGTAGTGTAGGAGACCAGCTGGCTCTATGTCCCCTGGCATGGCTTGTGTGCACTGGTAGTACCAAACCTTCCTGTGAAAACCCACGACTGCAAGCCACAAATCTGATGAGGGTGAAACCAGACTTCACTCAGCCAGACCAGATGACATATGGCAAGTTGGTAACTTCCCTTGTATGTTATGTGTTGTCATTAAGTTTTTACCAGTCCCAGCTTAAACGTTCAGCTGTTTGTGAGTTGTTTTGTGTTATGATTCTGCTGGATAGGCAGGGGAATGTTTGGGACTCACTCCTGATTGGCTTGTCAGGGGCTGAGCCAGCAGACTTCAGAAGCCTGATCCATTTAAGCCTGCCTTTCCCCTGCAATCATTGCTTTGGTGTTGATTGCTCTGATTGCTTTTCTGAAGCCAGCCTGCGCTTGGGTGTTTGTGTTCACGTTGGAGTTTAGCCTTTCTCCTCGTGCTTGCTTATTTTGTGTGTGTGTGTGTGTGTGCTGGGTATTCCTAGCATGAGCCTGATTGCCTCACTCCCCACACCTGGTTTGCTTTCTCCTGCTCTAATGTAGTGCTGTCTGGGGTAAGCTTGTGCCTTGATTCCTCTCAGTTTGTTTGTATAACTTTCTCTCCCTTGGTGTTCCTTTTGTTGTGCTGAGCTTCTGCTCTGCTCCGTGTGGTTCTGCCTCCCCCTGTCCTTGTATTTTGCTCTTTTTTGTTTGTTTTAGTTCTTTGTTTCTGTAGCTGTCTCCTGTGTAAGGGGAGCAGCGTTCCTTTTCTGGTCTGTGTGTGTCAAGGCAGCTTCCTCTGTTTGCTTACTCTCCCCTTTATCTTTGTCTGCTGAGTAGCTCTGCCCTGTTTTTTCCCTTTAGCAGTTCCCTTTTTCCCCTTGGGGGTTGTGGGGCCAGCGTTGTGTATTCCTTAGGTAGTTCTCCCTTTCCCTTTGTATGCTGCATAGTCAGCCTAGTGTATTCCTTGTGGGGGCTCCCTGTATTGTTGTATGCTGCATAGTCAGCCTAGTGTGTTCCCTTGTGGGAGCTTCCTGTATCGTTGTATGCTGTAGAGACAGCCTAGTTCCCTTGTGGGCTGAATGGATCAGCCTAGAGTGTATTCTTATAGTTGGTTTCCTTTTTCCTTGAGTGCTGTGTTGTATAAGCCTAGAGTGTTTCTTTCTGGGGCTTCCTGTATTGTTCGCCTGTGGCACAGCCTTGTATACCTTTTAGAGGCTTCTGCCTCTCACCCTTTCCTTTGTGGCTCTACCCTGCACTGTGTGTGCTGCTTGTGGCCCAGTTCCATGTGGAACCCTTGTTGTTCTTTCTCCCTTCCCAGAGTGTGACTCAGTTCCTGGTTGGCCGTGAGGCCCGCTTGCTTGGTCTCTGCGTGAGTGGGCTCCCAATCGGCCTTGAGGCCCGCCTGAATGCTCTATCTCCCACTTTTTGGTGGTGCCTGTAGGCTGTTGTGAGTGTGCGGGGCTTGGTAGCTGGGGTGGTGAGTAGAGCCTGTTTGGTCTACCCTAGGCCTTGGCCAAAATCCTATACTAGGCTGACTATGCAGCATACATTTTGTTTGGTCCGGCTACAGAATGAGTTTACTTTGGGAAGTAGAGCTTAAAAGCTCACAGATTTCTGGCCTGCCTTTCCATCTATCTTCCTCTATAATCCCCAAAACAATACCAACCATCTTGAGTCCTGTGTTCATCGACCGCACATCGCCTGGTCATACCATCTATGACCAAGCTCTGACTAGATACCTCCCATTCATTGTTTTTTTTTTTGCTGTCTGGCTCCTTCTGTTTAGAACATGCTCCCGATAGATGTGTGTTCACAACCCTCTCTTAAAAAGTTCATAGTTGCTTTGAAGACTTGGCTTTTTTGCCATGCTTATCCTGATTATGTCTGACTCTTTTTATTTCCTTTTCATAAGTAGCTGCATATCATAAAATGAAAAGCACTTTGGTTGTACTACAGAACGGCAGTTTATCAAATCCATGACCCTTTACTTTTACTTTTACTGTTCCATTAACCGAGGACAACTGGTTGACTGTCTTTGGTAAATTATTGTTGTTCTATACAATCCCATCATTTTGTGTCCATTTATCTCCTTTGCTCTTGCCTTGTAGCTGTCAGTGGGGTATGCTTGTTTTGATGAATGAGTGAAGGCCTGGGGGCAGGGAGTGTGGTAAAAGCAGGTAGTTTAGTGGGGTTTAAAAAAGGTTTGGATAGCTTCCTAAAAGAAAAGTCCATAAGCTATTATTAAAATGGACTTGTGAAAATCCACTGCTTATTTCTAGGATAAGCAGTGGAGGAGTAGCCTAGTGGTTAGTGCAGTGGACTTTGATCCTGGGGAACTGAGTTTGATTCCCACTACAGCTCCTTCTGACTCTGGGCAAGTCACTTAACCCTCCATTGCCCCTGGTACAAAATAAGTACTTGAATATATGTAAACCGCTTTGAATGTAGTTGCAAAAAAACTCAAAGGTGGTATATCAAGTCCCATTTCCCTTTCCCTAAAATCAATTTTATGTTCTGGGATCTTGCCAGGTATTTGTGACCTGGATTGGCCACTGTTGGAAACAGGATACTGGGTTTGATGGATCTTCGGTCTGTCCCAGTATGGCAATACTTATGTTTTATATTCTGTGATATTACCTGTATGTAACCTACCATGATGGTTCCCGAATGTGCAGGCTATGTTTATTGTTGCCACCCCTCTCGGCTGGACTGTAGTGATGTGCTCCCAGATACCTGATGTTTGTAGTCGTGGCGAATATCCAGGGAACACACACTCACAGCCGAGGGAGTGGAACAAATAAACTAACCTCGTCCTTTACTCTCAAAGAATAAAGGAGGAAAAGAATCTAAATTTAGGATTTGTTCCTGAAATGGAAGGACCAAACTTTCAGATTTGCAAATTATCTCTTTCTTTATTGAATAGAAATGCAAGCAAATTTTCATTCAAACAAACTCAAATTCACGATTAGTGTGAAGCTTAATAGAACTGCAATAACATTTTCAACATTCAAATGTATAACTACATGTATACCCTTAACTTTGTCTGTTTCACCTAAAAAGGCAGAAAAGAACCTTTTCAGATAAGTATTTAAATTGTCTTTTATCAAAATCAGATATTTGTGGTTATTCTCTTTCCTGATGTAGAAATTGGTCTCTTTGTGTGCACTATTGGTGTTTTTGCAGGGATCTCATGGATTTTTAATATCTAATGGTCTGATCCTTTGTTTTCCCTTAAAATGTTGTGAAAAAATAATATATTTCTTTCAATACCCTTGTTAATGTTAATGTCACTTAGCTGTAGTTGAATTTATTTAGGTGATGTCTTTCTTGCATTGGAGCTCATCTGGAACCCTTCAGAGGATGACTCCCCCAGATTTCTTCTCCCTAAACCTCACTTATAAAGAAAATAAATGGAGGCAAGACCCTTGAACTCCCTCTGTTCTTGTTCAGGCTCTGGTGACTATTAACCAATTCTCAATACTGTGGCCAAACTCTCTAATTGAAATAAAATAAGTTAAAGATTTTCTCACTACAAAACCTATTTCTCACTGTTGTTTCCCTAGTCTAAAATGATTCAGCAAGGGGGGGGGGGGTCACGTGGTGCCATGGAGGAGTGAAGACGCTGAAAAGCGGAGCTCCCACATTTCCTCCCTAAAACCTTGCTATAATCAGCCTTACCAGAGGATTTTCTACCAGAAGAGAGAGGGGGAATAATCGATAAGCACGCAGAGTAAATTATATTTACACAGAGAGTCACGATGGCCACGAAAACACAGAAGAAGGAGAAAGAGAAGATCAAGATACCTGATTCTAAGATGGCGGAGACATCGGGACAACCGACCAGCATGGACGGCTGAAATAACGGCGGAAGTCACAGCAGCGGTGGAAGCCGCTTTGGATAAAAAACTACAGGCTCTCTATGATAGGGCTGAAGCCACCCATGAACGACTCGATGGGTTCCATTTGGACCTTGATCATATGCAACAGCGGCTTAGTGATCTTGAAGACCGCATGACGGAGGCCGCGGAACCAGTGGAGGCCATGCGCTCTAAAGTGAGTGATTTGGAACAAAAACTAGACGACCTAGAAAACAGGTCGAGACGTAATAATCTTAGACTTATTGGCCTCCTAGAACACCTTAAGGACCCAGAGCTTGTGGAATATTTGGAGCGTTGGTTGCCTAAAGAACTACAGCTCAACAACTTACAAGAACCGCTGAGGATTGAAAGGGCCCATCGAGTCGGGCCGAGGAGAGCTGCGGGAAATAGGCCAAGAGCTGTGATTTTGCGAGTCCTACACTATGGCCATAAACAGGCAATCGTGAAGGCGCTTAGATCTGGACTGCAGTTGCAACATGATGGAAAGCGCATTCTATGCTTTCAAGATTATTCATTGAAAGTGGCAGCGGCAAGACGAGCTTTCGCGCCCGTGTGTACAGAACTACATACTCGAAAGATAAAATTTGCTTTAATTTATCCAGCCACGCTGAAAGATTTTCGAAATGGCACAGAAAAAACCCTGGAGATGGTGGAAGCAGCTAAAGAGTTTCTTAAAACCATATCACCTGCCGCAACGGAGTGAAGAGCTGTTTACAGACAGTGAAGGCGGGAAGCGACAGGTTTGATATCGGGCAGGCATAAGAAGTATAGAACTTCACCAGTGCTTTGCTACTGAATAATATGCTATTCTGCCGAATAGTTAATAGAAGCGTTTAACATAGCAGCGACCCTGTTAGTTTACTGAGCACCTGAGAGACACGGATAGTTGAACAACTGCGGGCTCAAGATCAGGTTTCGGGTCTTGACGGGTTATGTTTTATAATTATGAACGGGGGTTTCTGCACATGCACTGATGAAGCAAATGAACAATGACTTCACTTTTGCAATGGGAGTCCTGATTCTCCATTTTACAGTGGTTAGCACATGGGTGCGACTTAATAAGCAAGATTTTTGACTATAGTTGGGGTAATGTTATAATGTTAATATTATAATGTTAATGTTGTGTTCCAATTTCACCCACAGTAAAGAGGCCTGCGTTACTCAGGCAGCCTGTCGTTTTATGGTCAGAGATTGATCTTCTGAACTGACTGTTTCACACACAATTAGCCAGCTATGTTCACGTTAGTTATGGGGAAGCAACTGTTTTCTACATGTTAATATGTTCATAAAGGAATTGGTAAACACAATAAGCACTTTTTTTGTCATAAAAAACCACCTTCTCATACCTCAATAGTTCTCTGCAGAAGGCAGAAATGAGATATTATTTTGTTCTAATGGGTTAATTGCATTGTTAAATTCACTGGTACAACAAGTGCTCGCACTTTCTGTAGAGAAAACCCCACTCTCTGTTTCCTATCCTTCAACCAGTTTTTAATCCACAATAGGACATTTGCTCCTATCCCATGACCCTCCAATTTCCTCTGTAGCCTTTCATGAGGTACCTTGTCAAACGCCTTTTGAAAATCCAGATACACAATATCAACCGGCTCCCCTTTGTCCACATGTTTGTTTACTCCTTCAAAGAATTGAAGTAAATTGATCAGGCAAGATTTCCCCACACAAAAGCCGTGCTGACTCGGTCTCAGTAATCCATGTCCTCGGATGTGCTCTGTAATTTTGTTTTTAATAATAGCCTCTACCATTTTCCCCGGCACCGATGTCAGACTCACCGGTCTATAATTTCCCGGAGCTCCCCTGGAGCCTTTTTTAAAAATGGGCGTTACATTGGCCACCCTCCAATCTTCCGGTACCATGCTCGATTTTAAGGATAAGTTGCATATCACTAGCAGTAGCTCCGCAAGCTCATTTTTCAGTTCTATCAGTACTCTAGGATGAATACCATCCGGTCCAGGAGATTTGCTACTCTTCAGTTTGCCGAACTGCCCCATTACGTCCTCCAGGTTTACCGTGAAGTCAGTAAGTTTCTCCGACTCGTCCGCTTGAAATACCATTTCCGACACCGGTATCCCACCCAAATCTTCCTCGGTGAAGACCGAAGCAAAGAATTCATTCAGTCTCTCCGCTACGTCTTTGTCTTCCTTAATCTCCCCTTCTCACTTAAGTTCCCCCACAAACACATCCCCCCCATATCTGAAGAGCTTCCTCCATCACAGTATCCCTTTTCACATAGAGACCCCCTGGACCTACCTTGTGAAATTCCATGGTGTGTAGTAGGAGTTTGGGGAAGGAATGATCCACAGTGGCTCTTGCCCCTCCATTGCCTCAGGTACAAACAGATTGTGAGCCCTCCTGGGACAGAGAAATATCCAGAGTACCTGAATGTAACTACCTTGAGCTACTACTGAAAAAGGTGTGAGCAAAATCTAAATAAAAATTGGAGTGATGTTGGATGGGGGCATGAGAGAGAGACAGAAGAGATCTGCATGGAAGTGGGAGGAGTCCTGCATGGTGGATAGAGAGTGAGAGAAGATAAACTAAAAGGCAGCAAATCTGAAACCTGGTGGCTGTGAGGCAACATTAAAAACAATGACAGTCAAATCATTTTATGGTTACCAGTATCTGAGGAAGGGGATGGGTCTCTGAAGGGGTTGAGTGAGGGTGGAAATGGGATTAAAAAGATGGTGAAAGAAAAGTAATAGCACATGGGGTATAGGGTAAGAGATGGAAGTATGGCTGGAGTCAAGGGAAGGAAGGAGAGACAGGGATGGGGCTGATGAGAGAATGAGAGACAATGTAGGGTAGATGAAGGCTAAAAGGGTGAGTACAGGGGATGGGAATGAGTGAGTAAGGAAGCAGGTGAAAGATGGGGGGGGGGGGAGGATAGGAGACAGAGGAAAGAGAGATATAGAGGGGAAAGGGAGTGCTGGAGAGGGAATGAGGGAGATGTGAAAAGCCAGTTGGTAGATAAGACAAATCCGTGAAAAGCAGACTAAAGACTAGAAGGTGAGAGAATGAGAGTAAACTCAAATGAGTGGATATAAACACAGAGAAGAGAAAAGTGGGGGAAATAAAACAAAATGAAAGATCGGTGCCAGACAGAAGGAAAGGTAGAAGACAAGAGCGAGAAGAAATGGAAAGGCCAACCTGGAAAAGAATTTGGAAGAATAAAGTGGAAAAGAGATGGAGACCAGCTTAATTAGAAAAAGAAAATTCCCAGATAAAGTTAGGAAAGAAAAAGATATATTTTTATCTAATACTTTATAAGGACTGAAATATGCCTGCTTTGTTTTTATTTTACAAAGTACAGGGAAAAATTCATTTCTTTTTCTCTTTTACCAATACTACTATTACTACTACTACTTATCATTTCTATAGCGCTACTAGACATATGCAGCGCTGTACACTGGACATAAATAAGACAGTCCCTGCTTGAAATAGCTTATAATCTAACTAGGACAAACAGGACAAAAAAGGGATAAGGGAATTACAAGGGTGGAAATGATAAAAATGGGTGCAGAACAAGTGAGTAAGGGTTAGGAGTTAAAAGCGACATCAGAAAGGTAGGCTTTTAGCTTAGATTTGAAGATAGCCAGAGATGGAAATGGGCTTTCTTGGGGGTCTCCACTTTCCATATTCTGAGGTGAAGGATTCTGCTAGCACAGGGGTGTTCAACCTCGGTCCTCGAGAGCCTCAACCCAGTTGGGTTTTCAGGATTTCCCCAATGAATGATCTCATGTATATTCATTGATAAATTACCTAATGAGTTATAAATGTAAAAACTGAATACTTCTTGTTAATCCGATACTTCAAGTAGCAGTCCTCTCTCTCAAAGGTACTAGTGTAAACAATTCTTTATTATAACTTTCTTTACCATTATTACCACTATCAAAACTTATACATTTATGCGCTTCCTGCTTATCCTGCGTGCATACCAATCAGCTTATCCTACTCACTAGCTAATCATCGATTCATTCATACACTCATTCATACCGTGATAGACTGAACCCTTCTGCACCACTTCTTGCATCTTACCTTTTGTGGCATATTCTCAGCAAGTCACTCAAATCATAGGTAAACACTGGGGAATACTAGGTATTCACACGGTTTTTGAGGAGCCCCCTCGGTTGTTGTATAAACGCGGCCAAAATTTTGGGGAAAAACTAAAGCAACACGGTTGTATAAGAGATATGGAACGACGGGGTCATCATAGATGCAAAGGAGATTCAGAGTATAGAGATCCCCAATCAAAAGAGTCCGAGACAGTATCAGTTATGGTCTTATACAGATTGTGAGTCAGCCTTTGTCGTATATGCCATCAAGTGCCCGTGCAATCTATTTTATATCGGTCAAACTGTTAAAAAGGTAAAATACAGAATAGCGCAACACCTCAGTAACATCAGATTATTGAAGATAGATACGCCATTAGTGAAACACTGGCTCAGTAAACAACATACGGTGGAAGATCTCAGATTTACAGTTTTGCAACAGATGGATTTGAGTAGAGGCAATGTATTACAGAGAATGATGCAGGTGGAACAGCGATTAATTCATGATTGGAGAACAGTAACCCCTACAGGATTGAATAAAGAAGTAGAGTGGGGAAACATTTAAATTGCAGTAGTAGTGCATGACACCACTGTTTTGCTAATTGCGCATGTGGAGCTGTAGAATTGACGTCACTTCCTGCATTCTGTGGAGGGGCCCATCTTGGCAGAAGCCACAGAAATGTGTACAAACAGATGTTAAGGTGAGCACGATATATAAGACATTTAAAGTTTAGGTGTGCAACTATGAGGTTAGGGGGAGTAACGGCTTCCATGTCTTGTTGCTGTGTTTAGAATTGGAGCCCTTGAAGACGCCTTGTGTGAAATGCATAGGGCTTGGACAAAGCTATACAGAGTCCATAGCGGCAAAAGACATAAGCTACAGAAAGCTAGTCTCAAACAACGTTTGTAAAGACTTTTGTTTGGAGTTTGTTATAAAGAGACGACAGAGCGCCCAATGCAGCACTTACAGAACTGCCATGGAAAAACAC
Source organism: Microcaecilia unicolor (assembly GCF_901765095.1). Classification (NCBI taxonomy): domain Eukaryota; kingdom Metazoa; phylum Chordata; class Amphibia; order Gymnophiona; family Siphonopidae; genus Microcaecilia; species Microcaecilia unicolor. The sequence continues at coordinate 388,191,892 of NC_044031.1, read as the reverse complement.
AACCGATGAGCGTTGTTTAATGAAGAGACCCACATAATTGCAGTGGGAATATTCAGAGACATTTCAATTTAAGGACTTGGACTAAGAATAGAGAACTATAAGTTGAGGAATATACTGTGTTAATGAATATGTACTAAACAATGTGGTAATATCAGTGGGTGAAGGTGGTGCAGAAGGGTTCAGTCTATCACGGTATGAATGAGTGTATGAATGAATCGATGATTAGCTAGTGAGTAGGATAAGCTGATTGGTAAGCACACAGGATAAGCAGGAAGCACATAAATGTATAAGTTTTGATAGTGGTAATAATGGTAAAGAAAGTTATAATAAAGGATGTATTAATTGGGGAAATCCTGACAACTCGACTGGTTTGCCCACCCCTGTGCTAGCATGTAGTTTCTGTGCAAAAATCTGTAACAGTCTAACTTGTTCCAGTTTTCCAGTAGCATGTATATTGGTGCTTTTGGGCCCAAATAAAATTTGTCACCATCTTTTCATAGGTGGGTTAGGACTGTTATGGTGTGGTAAGTTTTCAGTATAGGTTTTGAATGTCTTCTTAAAGGATTTTGTGTTCTTTCAAAAAGTTTCTGGCCCTATTTGAAAATAGGCTCTGGGGTTGGCTGCCCTTGTTACCCAAAGTAAAAATGCTTGGTACAAGTGGTCTTCACATCCTGTAGAGTCACTGTACAAACAAAAGTCCATCTGATTTTTAAAAAGTGTCTAGCAGTGGAAGGAGTCGTTGTTCTGTCCCTGAGGTGATGGTCACAATTTAAATATTTTTACTTGTAGTTAAGAAGTCAGGCTGCCTGCTCTGGCCAGTCCTGGGACCTCTGCTGCATCCTGCCTCCTGATGCAACTTCCTATTTTCCTCATAAGCGGGACACAGTAGAGGCAGCCTGTGTTAAATCATTGCCAGAGCCACCCCACCTGAGTGACAACACCGGCACTGCCACCTAGCTGACACCAACCAGTGCCTACTTCACAAAAGTCTGCTCCCTAGCTACACCACTGCTATGTGTACCGTCAACTAGGGGTGGAGAAGCACAGTAATACCTGTTACCATGGGACATGCTGTGGTTAAACTGTACAATCCATCATTTGACTCTATTGACAGTGATATCTGATGTTCATATTTATTATCACACTTGGCTTTATTTTATTATTCTATCCTACCCAACAGAATGCTTGTTTACCTTTCCATTCAAACCATTGCCTCCCCTTTCCCCTTCAGGTCAGAGACACATACAGAGACAACACACCCACGTATGCAGTGGTGAAAAGAATTCCACGACCATGTTTCTCATGCTTTCCTCACTTAAACTATTTATAAAACTGTTACCTTTCATTTTGCTTGGAGACCTGTATCATATATGGTCTGTGCCCTGAAAAAGACAGGTACAAATTCAAGATATGAGTTTATCTTGGGCAGACTAGATGGACCATGCAGGTCTTTTTCTGCCGTCATCTACTATGTATATGTATGTTACTATGTTACTATGTATCTTAACTTTTATGTATAGTAAATTGACTCTGGTGACCAAATTCATTTGACTTTATCCTTCTATTGAGCCACAGGGAGACAGAAAGCCCTAAACCAGAGGTTCCCAAACCTGTCCTGTGGGTAACCCCTAGCCAGTCAGATTTTCAGGATATCCAGCAATGAATATTCATGAGAGATATTTGCATGCACTGCCTCTGCTGAATGCAAATGTATCAAACACCAACAGAAGGTGATCTCTCCACAGGAGAACCAAGACAAGCGAACAAACTGGATCCAAAAAAACTCCTCACAATGAGTGTCTTCCTGAACAAGGTCTTTATTCAAATCTGCACAAATGACCCAACACGTGACGTGTTTCGGCCACAAAGGCCTGCGTCAGGGGTCTAATATTGGTTGATGCAATGAATACCTTGTTAATCAGTTGAAACAAAAGCCCACAAAACTGCTGAATGGGATAATGTGAGCGACAAAACACTGAAATGCTCTGTCATGCGCTGGCTGATACCAAGAAAAAGGTATCAGCCAACGCATGACAGAGCATTTCAGCGTTTTGTCGCTCACATTATCCCATTCAGCAGTTTTATGGGCTTTTGTTTCAACTGATTAACAAGGTATTCTTTGCATCAACCAATATTAGACCCCTGCCGCAGGCCTTTGTGGCCGAAACACGCCACATGTCGAGTCATTTGTGCAGATTTGAATAAAGACCTTGTTCAGGAAGACACTCATTGTGAGGAGTTTTTTTGGATCCACTGTTTGTTCGCTTGTCTGAATGCAAATGTATTTCATGCATATTCATTGTGGATATCCTGAAAATCCATCTGGCTGAGGGTCCCCTGGAACAGGTTTGGGCAGTGGTTCCCAAATCTGTTCCTGGAGGCACCCCAGACCGTCAGGTTTTCAGTATATCTATAATGAATATTCATGAGAGAGATTTGCATGCAGTGGAGGCATGTCTGGGGAAAAAAGGGGGGTTTGGGGCCAGGAAATAGATGTGCATCAAAATTAAAACCAGCGCATGTAATGCCTGAGCCCTTAATGCCACCCATTGACTTAGTGGTAAGGGCTCACGTGTCACCCATGCGGTAACTGTCCAGTGCACACCAATTGCCAGTTACCGCCGGGAGCACCCCTGCAGTAGAAAATACAAAATTATTTTCTACCACGAGTTTTCAGCGCACGCCAAACTCAGAATTACCACCAGGTGCACACGCTATCCGGGCGGTGATGCCGATTTGATGCACACTGCATGTGCATAGGGCCTTATGCTCCTTTGTAAAAGTGTCCCATAATATTGAATCCCCCCCTTCCAAAGACAACAGTGCAGCTGGAAAATTCCCGCTCAGCATAGAGGGTGCAGTGCTGCTGGGTGGCTCCAGGCTTCACAAGGTGATAATCTCCCAAAATTGTCAACCCTAATTAAGAATTGTTAAGGAGGAAATCTCATTTTTATCAACAGATTTTTCAACCTCCATCCTTGGCCATGAAACCCGCAGGAACACAGAAAGATGCTTGGCAAACGCAGGTCGCCGAAGGACACGAAATTTTTCTTTCTCAGGCATGAACCATAAGGTGAGATGATATATGACAAGGCAAACATCTGGAGGTATATTTTCAGCACCAGAGATCGCTTTTGCCCTCTACCGGACACCAGGGACACCCCGACTAGGTGTTTATGTTTACACCCCGACTAGGTGTTTATGTTTATTTGCCAGCAAAGGTGCTGAGAGTGGCAGTAGGGTCCTGATTTTTTTTTTTAAGATTGGGATGTACTGGAAGAACATGGAGGGGGGATGGGGGGCTCTACATTTTGTACAGGAGGAAGGACATACATGGAGGTGGTCCAGAATTTCTATATAGAGGGTCAGGGATGTGGGGAGAGGATAAAGGAATGTGAAAGAGAAGGAGGGTGGGGTATATCTAGGTCCATACTAGCCCCATTGTGTCCCTTCCCTGGGAGTCCTGGCTCATTTGTTAGTGGACGTGCTCCTGAGTAAATGTTAACACCTCTGGAGGTTTCACACTTCTAGTAAAGTTTACTGCCATTTGTGTTATTCATTTTAAATGAGCTGCTTTTCATGCAACACAGCTTATTATTTAATAGCATTAGGCTGCAATGTTGTTGCATTAAGGCATGTAAATGGCAAATAACACACATTCTTGCCTATTAATCTCCATTACTGCTATAACACATAGAAATATAGAAAAATGTAAGCAGATAAAGATCGTATGACCTATCCAGTCTGCCCATACATAACAGAAATCCCAATCAACATAAGGGAAAAAGATGAAAAGAAAGAACATACATTGAGATTTTATGTCTGTCCCCATACGCTTTATCACAAAGATCACCGATCATTTTAGTAGCTGCCCTCTGGACCGACTCCATCCTGTTTTTATCTTTTTGAAAGTGTGGTCTCCAGAATAGTACACAATATTCTAAATGAGGTCTCACCAGAGGCTTTATACAGGGCATCATCACCTCCTTTTTCCTTCTAGCCACTCCACTCCCTATGCACCCAAGCAGCTTTCGCCGTCACCTTTTCTACCTGTTTGACCACCTTAAGATCATCACATATGATCACGCCCAAGTCTCACTCCTCTTTCGTACACAAAAGTTCTTCACCCCTTAAACTGTACTGTTCCCTCGGGTTTTTGCAGACCAAAATGCATGACCCTGCATTTTTAGCAATAAATCTAAGCTGCCAAATTCTAGACCATTCCTCTAGCATTGCGAAGTCCTTCTTCATGTTATCCACACCATCAGGGGTGTCTACCCTATTGCAGACTTTGGTATCACAGCTTAGTAAATAGATGCCTTAGAGTGTGATCCCTCTGTGGCAGGGAAACATCTACTTTACCCGATTGTAACTTGTCATCAACTTGGATTTGAAAAACGTGAGTAATAAAATCTAAAGACAATTCAAGTATCTGTGCATAGGGTTGCTCAAATTCCTATATGTTTATGTTATCTTGTTAATAGAGAAGGTAAATACTTGTTGCAGCATGCTGGATCACAGGCTATTACAGTATGTACGTGCCCTGTGGTCTCAATCCCTGAGAGCTTACTGCAGAGTTAGGCACCCTTTATATACTGAGGGCCACATGAATGTCAGTACTATCCCTACCAAGCTGCAGCATTGCATAATGTCAGATGTAGAAATGCACAGAGCTCCACAGACCTTCTATGATAAATAAGTAAAAATTTTACAAAAAACTGATGGAAACAAACTGCTAGAGTAGCTGAAAATATTTACAAAAAATAGTATTTAAAATTGCCAAAATTCTGGTTAATGATGTTTTCTGTGAATACTTCCCATGGTCTCATGGGCTACCTAAAATTCAGTGGTGGCTTACAGTGAAGCAGTAATTTACTCAGAAGCCTTCAGTATTTGTACACAAAGTTAATTTTATTAGGGAGCAAAGTGATACACAGTTATATCCTACTGGCTAGAGAGAGTATCTCAGTGTTTCTTGGCAGAGAGGAAGTACAGAAAGGACTAGGTAATACAGGTCATATGTTACCTACTTATATACTGTACCTCCCTTCTACAATTGGGTCAAGTTACACAGTCAGAAGGTGTATTAACCCCTTGCTCTCTGTTGCACAGCAGTGTTTTCTGTCACTATTTCAGCATCTCTTCTTGATGACAGAAAGATCACCCTGAGTTTAATGTTCTCCATGAGGTCATGGTAGTACATTGGTTTGGTCAGCATATTGGTGACCATCCCTTCTGATGGGCAATGTTGAAGTACAATAGAGAACTCTTCCTTTGCAAGTCTGTTGGAAGATGGTTCTTCACATTGTAACTAAGGGATCAGCTCCTAGTTTAGGTTAGAAATAAGTGGGATGGATGTCCTGGCTGGTTCTTGAGTGGCCAAAGAAGGACATGTGAGTCATCCATTTTGCGAACTGTGAATTATGTCTCATTCCTCTGTCCCAAGGAGAACTTCTAGTTTCAAATAGTGAAGTCTATAGATGATTCTAAATAGCTGCTCCCCCTAGTAACTAACCCACGAGTTACCCAGAGAGGAGAATAAGAAACATTGTCAGATGTTGAGGAGAAATGGGCAGTGATGCATCTGTGAGGCCTGCACACGAAGTCACAGTGCTTAGTCTTTGGCAATGGCAAATGTAACTGTCATTTATACTGTGACTGACTGAATAAGTTGTGTGCATCCCTTTGTACTGAATATCTCACCTACCCCCTTCTGCTCTCTGCATTCGTGTCTATGCTTGATATTGGATAGCACCAGCGTTTGTATCTCTTATTCCATGAGAATTCTGGAGGCACATATGTATACGTCAATTTGAAAACCCCTGAAGGGTAAAGTTAGTATATTCAGGTTCCTAGGGATAGAAGAAAGGAAGTGATATATAGTGTCAAGTACAGTTTATGGTTTGCCGTGTTGCAGATTGGAGGCATCTAAGTTAGGTTGGTGGGGAATGCTTTTCTGAATAGGTAGGTCTTTAATGATCTCCTGAAGTTTAGATGGTCGTAGATTGATTTCACAGTCTTTGGCAGTGTATTCCACAATTTTGTGCCTATGTAGGAGAAGTTGGATGCCTAGGTTGATTTGTATTTGAGATCTTTGCAGCTCGGGTAGTGGAGGTTTAGGTAGGTACATGATGCTCTAGTTCTATTTCTAGTTGGGAGGTCAATCAGGTCGACCATATACCCTGGGACTTCACCATAGATAATCTTGTGGACCAAGGTGCAGATTTTGAATGTGATATGTTCCTTGATTGGGAGCCAGTGCAGTTTTTCTCGAAGGGGTTTGGCACTTTCGAAATGTGATTTACCGAATATCAACCTGGCTGCCATGTTTTGAACTGTCTGGAGTTTCTTTACGAGTTGTTCTTTACATCCTGCATATATTCCATGGCAGTAATCTGCGTGGCTCATTACTATTGATTGTATCAGGTTGCGGAAAGTTTCCCTTGGGAAGAAAGGTTTTATACGTTTAAGCTTCCACATTGAATGGAACATTTTCTTTATAGTGGAGTTTACTTGGATCTTAAGAGTGAGATTGCGATCAATTGTAACGCCTAGTATTTTGAGGCTGTCTGAGATAGGGAGGGTGTGATCTGGGATGTTTAAGGTTGTGGGTTTATAATTATTATGTTGGGATGAGAGGATGAGGCAGTGTGTCTTTCAGTGTTTAATTTCAATTGGAATGACTTTGCCCATGAGTCCATGATGTCCAAACTGCACTCGATTTCATCGGTGATTTCTGTCAGATCGTGTTTGAAGGGGATGTAGATTGTGACGTCATCTGCATATATGAACGGGTGAAGGTTTTGGTTGGATAGGGATTTGGCCAAGGGGGTCATCATTATATTGAATAGTATTGGTGAAAGTGGAGATCCTTGCGGTATTCCGCAGTCTGCTTTCCACGGTGATGATATGTTTGTTTTTTATTTAACTTGGTATGTTCTGGTGTTTAGGAAACCCTTGAACCAATTAAGGGTATTTCCTCCAATTCTGAAATGGTCTAGGAGGCGTAATAGTATGTTGTGGTTTACCATGTTGAATGCACTCGACATGTCGAATTGGAGGAGGAGTATGCTTTTACCTGTGGCAATTTCATGCTTGAATTTGGCCAGGAGAGTGACTAGTACAGTTTCTGTGCTATGGGAAGGACGGAATCCTGATTATGATTCATGCAATAGTGAGAACTTGTCCAGGTATTCCATGAACTGTTTTGTCACCATACTCTCCATCAATTTGACTACTAGTGGGATGGATGCAACTGGGCGATAATTGGTAAGGTCATTTTGTTTTTTTCTTTGTGTCTTTTGGTAGTGGGGTGAGTAGTATGTTGCTATGTTCTTTGGGGAAGAGACCTTGTTGGAGCATACAGTTTAGATAGGATGTAAGGTCGTCAATGAAGCGATTGGGTGCTGATTTAAGTAAATAACTGGGGCAGGTGTCCAGTTTACATTGAGTAGTGGAGAATTTGTAAATCGCTTGGGTAACCGATTCGGTGGAGAGGAGCAAATTTTGACCAGGTGCGTTCTGAGGGGTATTCTTCGTAGTTTGAGTCCAGTAGGTTGAAGAATTGTTCGATATCAGTGTTCTTTTGAGGAAGTGTATTGCGTAGTTTTATTATTTTTTCCTTGAAGTAGTTGGCAAGATCATCTGCAGATGGGATATCTATGTTGGTTGTAGTGATAGGAGTGGTATCTAGGAGCGTGTTTACGAGTTGGTATAATTTCTTCAGGTCTTTGTAGTCTGGTCCTATTTTGGTTTTGTAGTAGGATCTTTTGGATTGTCTTATTGCATATTTGTATTTTCATTGTGTTTGTTTCCATGCATGAAGTGTGTGCTCATCTTTTATTTTTTTCCATACTCGTTCGAGTTTTCTGGTTTGTGTTTTGAGTTTTTTTAGTTCATCATTGAACCATGGGGTCACATTCTGTCTACGTGATGTTCTGGTTCTTAGGGGTGCTATCTCGTCTAGTACGCTCATGCATCTTTCATCCCAGTCAGAGAGGTAATGTGTGGAATCTTTTCGAGCGTTCCAGTCATTGTCATATATCTGTTGCCAGGTCAATTTGCCTCTTGTGCTGTAGGTTGTTTGTCTGGTGTTTGGTATGATCCCTTTTTTCGCCAGTTTAGTGATAGGTACAGTTTGTGATGGTCGGACCAGGGTATGTCTGACCGTTTGATATTTGTTACTGATATGTTGTGGTTTGTGGATAGTTTGTAGGAGATGAGGTCTAGTGTGTGCCCTTTGATGTGGGTAGCTTGCATTTGTGGAAATTTGAGATCCCATGAGTGGAGGAAATCCTTAAAGTCTCGTGAGTTTGTAGTCTTCAAGGTGGAGATTTATGTCACCTAGTACTAGTATATTAGGATTGGCTACACAGCTATTTGAGATAAAGTCCATAAGGTTAAGCTGACAATCGTTCCAGTTACCAGAAGGTCTATAGAATAAGATGCAGTTTAGGTGATCAGCCAGGGATTTGTTGTATATTCTGATTGAAACAATTTCTAATTGGGTTGTTATGGACTCAGCGTTGTTACTTTGACTGCATCTATTATCTGCTGGAGCCAGTCAAAACTTTGCCCCTTGTTTTGACTGGGGAGCCAGCTGGGCCTTAGGTGCACACTGTTGACAAAAACGAGCACGCTGGGGCTGAACTTGCTGAGTGGAGTGAGAAGGAGTGTTCCTATGCCTTTGAGAGTAGTAGAGACTTCTCTTTGACTTGCCCAAAAACCTCCTAGAATAGGAGGGTGCAGAAGGCGCTTGCCAGGAGAGAGTGTCAATGGTATTAGTGTATTTCTTGATGAGGTCTGCGATCTCCTCCACATTCTCTCCCGAAGGTTATTTCCATGGCAAGTGGCATCCACCAACCTCTGCTGGACTGCTGGGTCCAAGTCAGAAACACGCAGCCATGAGAATCTGTGCATCACTATACTACTATACTTTAAACAGAGATCCTGGAAGCTACATCAAAAATATCATACGAGACCCTGGCCAGGAATTTGCAACAAGCTTTCTGCTGCTTGGCCAACTGACAAAGGGATTCAGTCTGCTCTGTAGAGAGAGTATCCACCAAATCAGTCATACTGCACACTAGATTCCACAAGTAAAGGCTTGTGTAGAGCTGGTATGAATGGATACGGGAAATGAACATTGAGACCTGATACATCTTATGCCCAAATGAGTCCAGAGTTTGAGCTTCTCTGCCTTGGGGTGCCGAAGCAAAGTCTCTAGAACTTCTGGCATGTTTGAGCACGGATTCCACCACCAGAGAATTATTAAGCAACTGTGGCTTATCAAATCCAGGTGAACTCTGAATCCGATACATGGTGTCAATCTTTTTTGGGGAGTACAGGGACAGACAGAGCGGATTACTACTACTACTACTATTTAGCATTTCTATAGCGCTACAAGGCGTACGCAGCGCTGCACAAACATAGAAGAAAGACAGTCCCTGCTCAAAGAGCTTACAATCTAATAGACAAAAAATAAATAAAGTAAGCAAATCAAATCAATTAATGTGAACGGGAAGGAAGAGAGGAGGGTAGGTGGAGGCGAGTGGTTACAAGTGGTTACGAGTCAAAAGCAATGTTAAAGAGGTGGGCTTTCAGTTCTTCACCTGAACATCACGTAAGATCTTGTGAAGTGGGTCGGTCACATCTTCTCTAGGTGGAGAGTCATAGTCCAGGACTTTGAACATCTGAGTCCTGGGCTCGTCCTCCGTCTCCAACTGAATTTGGAATGGCAGCCACTATCTCCTTAACAAAAGCAGGGAGACTCTCTGGTAGAGACCTTCGCCTGTTTTCTGATGGAAAAGGGTCTGATGGAATACCATAGGACTTCTCCTACTACTACTACTACTACTATTTAGCATTTCTATAGCGCTACAAGGCGTACGCAGCGCTGCACAAACATAGAAGAAGGACAGTCCCTGCTCAAAGAGCTTACAATCTAACAGACAAAAAATAAAGTAATCAAATCAATTAATGTGTACAGGAAGGAGGAGAGGAGGGTAGGTGGAGGCAAGTGGTTACGAGTCAAAAGCAATGTTAAAGAGGTGGGCTTTCAGTCTAGATTTAAAGGTAGCCAAGGATGGGGCAAGACGTAGAGGCTCAGGAAGTTTATTCCAGGCGTAGGGTGCAGCGAGACAGAAGGCGCGAAGTCTGGAGTTGGCAGTAGTGGAGAAGGGAACAGATAAGAAGGATTTATCCATGGAGCGGAGTGCACGGGAAGGGATGTAGGGAAGGACGAGTGTGGAGAGATACTGGGGAGCAGCAGAGTGAGTACATTTATAGGTTAGTAGAAGAAGTTTGAACAGGATACGAAAACGGATAGGGAGCCAGTGAAGCGACTTGAGGAGAGGGGTAGTATGAGTAAAGCGACCCTGGCGGAAGACGAGACGGGCAGCAGAGTTTTGAACCGATTGGAGAGGGGAGAGGTGACTAAGTGGGAGGCCAGCAAGAAGCAGATTGCAGTAGTCTAAACGAGAGGTGACAAGGGTGTGGATGAGGATTTTGGTAGAGTGCTCGGAAAGAAAGGGGCGGATTTTACGGATGTTGTAAAGAAAGAAACGACAGGTCTTGGCGATCTGCTGGATATGAGCAGAGAAGGAGAGAGAAGAGTCAAAGATGACCCTAAGGTTTCGAGCTGAGGAGACAGGGAGAATGAGAGAGCCATCAACAGAAATAGAAAATGGGGGAAGAGGGGAGGTGGGGAGGTGGGTTTGGGGGGGAAAATGAGAAGCTCGGTTTTGGTCATGTTTAATTTCAGGTGGCATTGAGTCATCCAGACAGCAATGTAAGACAAGCACGCTGAAACTTTGGTTTGGATGCAAGGTGAGATATCAGGGGTAGAAAGGTAGATTTGGGAGTCATCAGCATAGAGATGGTAGGAAAAGCCATGGGATGAGATTAATGAACCAAGGGAAGAAGTGTAGATAGAAAAGAGGAGGGGACCAAGAACAGAACCCTGAGGTACGCCGACAGGCAGAGGGGTAGAAGTAGAAGAGGATCCACCAGAGTGAACACTGAAGGTGCGGAGGGAAAGGTAGGAAGAGAACCAGGAAAGGACAGAGCCCTGGAATCCAAGTGAGGACAGAGTATCGAGGAGTATGCTGTGATCGACAGTGTCAAAAGCAGCGGAAAGATCAAGAAGAATGAGGATGGAATAGAGACCTCTGGATTTAGCCAGTAATAGGTCATTGGAGACTTTAGTAAGCGCAGTTTCGGTTGAGTGGAGAGGGCGAAAACCAGATTGTAGTGGGTCAAGAATAGCATGTGAGGAGAGAAAATCAAGGCAGCAGCAGTGAACAGTACGCTCAAGTAATTTGGAGAGAAAAGGAAGGAGGGAGATGGGTCGGTAATTAGAGGGACAAGTAGGGTCGAGTGAAGGCTTAAGGAGAGGTGTGACCACAGTATGTTTAAAGGCAGCAGGGACAGTCGCAGTGGAAAGTGAGAGGTTGAGAATGTGACAGATAAAAGGAATAAGAGCAGGAGAGATGGCATTAAGAAGGTGGGTGGGAATGGGATCAGAGGAACAGGTGGTACATTTTGAGGAAGAAAGGAGAAGTGTAGTTTCCTCTATAGTAACTTCAGGAAAGGAGGAAAAGGAATGAGGGGAAGGAGAGAGAGGGGAATGGACTAGTGGAGGGAGAGGTGGCGAGGTAGAGAATTCAAGGTTTATCTTTTGAACCTTGTCGTGAAAGAATTCAGCAAGGGTCTGAGGAGATAATGAAGGGGGGAGTTGGGGGAGGGGGTACCTTGAGGAGAGAGTTCAATGTGGTGAAGAGAAGTCGAGGGTTAGAGCCAAGAGAGTTGGTCAGTTGGATATAATCTGTTTGGCGCGTAAAAGAGCAGATTGGAAGGCGGTCAGCATGAACTTAAAGTGTAAGAAATCAGCAGGGGCCCGAGATTTCCGCCAGAGGCATTCAGCGGAGCGGGTACAGGAACGTAGGTAGCGGATATTAGAAGTCAGCCAAGGTTGGGGTTTTGTACGCCTTATAGGGCGGGTCATCAAAGGTGCAAGTGTGTTTAAGGCAGAGGATAGAGTATTGTTGTAAGAAGAAACAGCCTCGTTGACAGACGTGGATGGTGCCACAGTAGAGAGGAGGTTTGAAACATGGGAGGATAGAGATGAAGGGTCAATATCGTGAAGATTCCTAGATAAATTAGATAAGATAGGACGGGACTGGGAGGGAGGAGATTTAAGTGTGAAAGTTATAAGATGGTGATCAGAGAGGGGAAGATCAGAGGCAAGGAAACTAGAGGGTGAACAGTTGGAGGAGATGAGATCAAGACAGTGACCATTTTGATGAGTGGGGGAGGTGGAGCATAGTTGGAGATTAAAGGAGGACGTTAAAGCGAGTAACTTGGAAATATAAGAGTTGGAAGGATCATTAGCAGGAATATTAAAGTCACCAAGGATGAGAGAGGGGGAGGAAGGATCATGGAAGAAGGCAAGCCAGGCATCAAAGTCACTGAGAAAGGATGAAAGGGACTTATCAGGGGGACGATAAATGACCGCTATTTGAAGAGGCAGAGGAGAGAAAAGGCGGATAGAGTGGACTTCAAAGGAGGAAAAACAGTGAGATTGAGGTGGAAGAAGGGGTTGAAATCTGGAGGAGGGAGAGAGAAGTAGTCCAACACCACCCCCACGACCAGCAGGGCGAGGAGTATGTGAAAAAAGATAACCGCCATGGCAGAGGGCTGCGACTGAAGCAGAGTCATCAGGGCAGAGCCAGGTTTCTGTTATGGCGAGCAGATGGAGGTGACGCACGATAAAGAGGTCATGGATATAGGGGAGTTTGTTACTGATAGAGCGGGCATTCCATAGGGCGCAAGAGAAGGGCAGAGAAGAGGATGGGAGTAGAGGAATAGAGATGAGGTTAGAGAGGTCACGGTGAGATCTGTAGAGCTGGGATAATAGTTGGTGAGGAGGGCCAGGATTGGGATTGATGTCACCGGCTGAGAGTAAGAGAAGGAGTAAAAGAGAGTGGAGGAGAGTAGGAGAGGTGTGGCCACGAAGGCGTCGAAGGCAGAGGTATTTAGGTGGAATGGGGAAGGCAAAATGGAAGGAAGAAAGAGACGGCTTTTAATCTCCGTGGACCGCTCATGGGTATTTAGTGATGATCCAAGGTACTTCTCTCCTACCCTCTTCCTCCCTCTTGGCTTTTAATCTCCAAGAGGGAGGAAGAGGGTAGGAGAGAAGTACCTTGGATCATCACTAAATACCCATGAGTGGTCCACATTGGAATTAGCAAAAAAACTCCTAATGGGAGGGCTCAGACTGTGCCTGTCTCAGGTAGGAGGAACCATGTCTGCCTGGAATGTCGAGAAGCAGGCTCCACTCTCTACTCCGGTGAAGCTTCCTCCACTGACGTCGAGGGAGTACCTGAATGGATGGCTGTCGGTGACTTCACCACAGGCTGAGAGCCCTGCGTGGCAGGTGATAGAAGCATGGCTGGTGCAGGCACCCTTGATGCCAATGTACTCTGCTGTAAAAGCCCCACCAACTTCTCTTGGAGCATAGCCTGAATCCGCTCATCGAGGGCCAACATTGGGAAAGGCTGGGACGTCATGGCAGAGACATCCTGCTGAACCGTCGGTGTCGACTCGAGTACCTGGTCCCAGCTCCATGGAGAGCTCCACACATGCACCTCCTCAATGGAGAGGAAGCTCTCCTCCCAGTGCCAATGCTTCTCGGGTACCAGATCTCTCGGTGCCCCAATGCTCCCAGCACCATGCATTGAGGGAACTCGATACTTATGCTTCATGGTCTTCATCCAATGCCAAGCATCAATACCGCTCGGTGCTGACAAGGACGATGTCAAATCCTCCCATCTCCTCGGTGTTGGGTCCGATGCTGACCGGTCCCGGGGGCCCTGCATAGTGGCTGGTGTCAAGACAGGTGGAGATCTACTTGATGTGCATCCACTCCCAGTGTCAGACAAAGGTCTAATAGCCATAGGGACTAATGTACTCAATGTCAGTGCAAGCACTGATGCCGATACCAATGTTGACAATTCAGACCTGGCTCCAAAACTTTTCTCTTTTGATCATCTCTGACTTCTGTGTTCTTTTTTGCATTCTCAAACAAAGAATACAATTAGTAGAGTTATGATCTGGCCCCAAACACTGGATATGTCAGGAATGGGTGTCACAGAAGACAAGAAGTAGGGAAAGTTGGCTCTTCTCAAACAACGGAGGAGACGTATAGATGGATAAAAGTCTTTATTGCAAAATATCAAAATCGACTCGACACAGCAGCCGTGTTTTGGCGCCGCCTGCCTCAGGAGTCTACAAAATATACAGCGAACATAGAAAACTACAATAAAATAATATAATACATATAAAGAGTATACGTATACAAAAGATGTCATAAGAAATACACATGTATATAAGCTATAAAATATATATGTAGTATTATAAAAAAAAAATAATAATAATAATATGAACCAACATAAGACATATGTATAATGAATATTGTACCTTAAGGAAATCAATTAAAAAAATTAATGTAACATATTTCAAAAACAAATTGTTGAACAAAAGTATGAAAGATTTGTTGAATAAAAGTATGAAAAATGCGGAGTGGAAGGCTCCATGATTACAACAAGCTGTTTTAACATTAACCCTCCTGAGGCATGAAAAGAATGTGGCAACACATTAGCCAAAGGCAGGCTCCAGAAAGTCTGTGGGCTAAAAAAGGTAGGGGGGTAATAGAAAGCAGATGTTCTGCACATGATTAACAGTTTGTGGTATTCAGAGACTTGCACAGGAATGTTGTATGAGAGAATTGGTCAGATGCCAAAGAAGAACGATATAAAATCAGATTGGAACAAAGAGGTAGCAAGCATTTTGAATTTTTCTTTGTCTGTGTATAGCATTTTGATTTGCCTTAAGCTTGCTGTAAATTGCTTGTGTGTGTAGATATGCTTTGAGTATAGAAATGCTTCCTGACTACCCCTATTGATGGTAATCAGCTTGTACACTAAACAAATGAGTAAACTGTTTATATTAAATATGAAATTCGTCTGGCCTTCTCTACAAACATGGCGGCATCCTTTTATACAAAAGTGGCGAGCCAGCCAGGAGTAGGCCGCATACGGAAAAGAGAAGGCGAGACGAAGGACAAATTAAGTTGTTGTTAATGAAGTTTTTTACAGGATTGAAAGTAAAGCAAGCGTTGTTTAAACCTGATGATTTCTGTGCTCCACTGATGTGGGATTGATCAAACTACTGACGTGGACATACAGGTGATAACTCCTGGGCTTGCTAAAAAGAGAAATAAGAAGACGCGTGAGTAAGCTTACACTGTGGCCTTATTACCGATATATTTGTTTAGCTTTGTAGTTTTCTTTTTTGTATATTTTCTTTGTTTAAGTGCATTAGTATATTTTTGTAGAT
The DNA here is from genome assembly GCF_901765095.1 of Microcaecilia unicolor. Lineage (NCBI taxonomy): Eukaryota > Metazoa > Chordata > Amphibia > Gymnophiona > Siphonopidae > Microcaecilia > Microcaecilia unicolor. The sequence continues at coordinate 388,176,496 of NC_044031.1, read as the reverse complement.
TGTGGCTTTATAGGAGAAATTGTAATAGTCAGAATAAAATGAAAGGGAAAGGAGCAGATAAGAAAGAAAAGCCTCCTGTATATGCTATGTATTTAGATTTAGATAGTTCAAAAAAATGCTCCCCTTTGCAGCATGTCATAGAATTATTCCCATTAGAAAAAAAACAGATTAAAAAAATACATGAGAAATGGATCAAATATGATGCAAAAGATTCTGTTTTGAGCTGGTCTCAGGATGGATCGTTTGATCGTCCAAAATTATTATCTCTCCTGACATATATACAAGAAAATAAGAAAAAGAAGAACAGCTTAGAAAAGCATCTTACAATTTGGAATTTATTTTCTGTAGCAGCAGATCTTCTTCATGCAGATGTAGAAAAAATACAGCGAGAACAGGAAAATCAGCCTTTGGTTCAGCCTGAAAGTTGAGGAATGTCATCTGTTTTTGATTTCTCGGTGTCTGGCTGTTGCTAAGCTAACGGTTAGAAAGGTCTGAAAGAACTGAAATTTTTTTTTGTTCCTTTTAAAAGATTGTTTTAGATTAGATTTAAATAAGTTTGATTTTGTCTTATAAGGTGATCTCTGTTTATTTTAAAATATGTGTTATTCTGTTTCTAGTTCTCTATGTGGAATGTCTTTGCAATTTAACTTTGTTTGACTCTTTTTTAAGTGAGATTCCTGCAGTGTTAAGAGATTATCTGGCTTGAATTAGTCACAGTCCTAGCTAGTTCTGTGTGTAGGGCTAATAGGTGAAAGAGGTGATTTAAAATCTTTAATAACATCTGAACAATATGATTTGTCAGCAATTTGGTCACTATGCTTCAGAATGTTATCAGAATGCAGGAATGCCCCAAGTACAAATGCAGACGCAGCAAGGATTAATGCCACAAGTAGTAGGGATACCTGTGAGTGCCCCGCAGACTGCCTTACAGCAGCCGGCGATGCAATCACAGGGACCAGGAGCTGCAGTACAGAGACAAGGCACTGTAAATGCTTTTCCAACTTGGCAGAATATTCCAGACCAATGCTATTGACTGGAAGCAAACCCGTGTCAGGAAGAGGGAATGATTTTCAGGTTAGACACAAGGGAACCCTTTATTACATTGACAATTGGCAAATATGGAACTCCTGTGAGATTTTTGATAGATACAGGGGCGAGTACCTCTGTGTTGTGTGCAAAACCACAGGGAGTTAAACTTTCAAATCAGTATAGAACAACAGTGGGATTTACGGGGATAGAACAAAGAAAAAGGCTAACAGAACCCACTCTGGTGCGCTTGGAATGCCAACCGCACGGTTCAAGGGAGGCTGTGGTACCCTTTTTAGTGGCACCTGATTGCCCAGTAAATTTGTGTGGTAGAGACTTATTGTCTCAATTAGGATTGTGTTTAGATTTTGGAAATAAAGAAATACCAAGTTTGCTCACCATGGTCCAGCAGTTGAATAATGAAAATAAAGTAAGGGTTATGGAAGAATTACCGCAACATATTTGGAGTACAAGTGAGTCACCATATGGACTAGCCGTAAATGCAAAACCCCATAAGATAGAATTAATAGAAGGGGCAAAGGGGCCGAAGCAAGACCCTTACCCCATACGACCTAAATTAGTATCCAAAACCCTGGAACACATTGATAAATTATTGAAATGTGGTATTATTGAACCTTCAGTATCCCCGTACAATACCCCATTGTTTCCGGTCCCGAAAGGGGAAAACAATGTAAGGATAGTACATGATTTAAGAGAGCTAAATGAGATTACAAAAAATCAATTTCCGATTTGTGCAAATCCTGCTACTCTTTTGCATACCCAGAATATATATGCATATAACACTGTTATTGACTTGTCTAATGCATTCTTTTCAATACCTCTTCATCCAGAGTCTAGGGATTTGACGTCATTTATAGTACAGAATGAGGCATACAGGTGGACTAGGATGCCTCAAGGCTTTACTGATAGTCCATCGGTATTCTCAAAACAACTAATGATGGATTTAAAAGATTTCAGGAGTCAATTGCCTGACACGGTGTCATTGTTTGTCTATGTAGATGATATTCTACTGTCTGCTGAGACTGAAGCAGAATGCCTAGATTGGACTAGAAAATTATTTTTGTTATTAGGAGAGTTAGGATATAAATGTAACAGGGAAAAATGTGTTATAGCTCAGTCTACTGTCACCTTTTTAGGACAAAATGTTTCAGCAGAACATAAGGTCATTATACCTGAAGTTATATCTATTTTAAATGAGACTCCGGTACCGCAAACAGTTACCCAGTTACGTGCTGTTTTGGGAATGTTAAATTACTGCAGACAATGGATACCAAATTATACACAAAAAGTAATGAGACTTTATAAACATTTGAAACTGCCCGCAGCCACACCAAAGAATACACTAATTGTATTGGAAGAACAGGATAAAATAGTGCTGGCTAAGATTGTGAGGGATTTGTTATCTCCAGGACCCTTAGCAGTAATAGATATCCAATCACCTGTGCATTTGTGGGTAAAAGACATGGGAAACAGTTGGGCAGCTATGATTAATCAAAACAATGAAGTAAATGCACCAGTAGCTTTTTTGTCAGGCTCTTTTAATCATGTGGAAAAGGGAATGAAAGAAATACCAAAGTTACTGACAGCTATAGTGGCAGCAGTAGGTAAATGGAGAGCACAAATGCCTTTTGTTCCTATTGTAATACATACCAACCACACGATTAAAACGCTGTTGAGCCCTAGCCAAACAGCATTGACAGCCACTAGATTTGGAAAATATCAAGCAGTACTTTTAGGACAAGATATAAGAATAATACCATTAACTAAAGAACAGAGAAATAAGATAGATCTGCTTTTTCCTGTCGATCAAGAGGGTGAGATTGATACTATAGAAATCCCTACATTTCACTGTCTTACTTTTGAACCCTTATCTGATGGGTTAATATGGTTTACAGATGGAGCTTGTGAAAGGACTGTTGCAGGCTTTGCCTGCGTGCAGGTAGATGAGAATCTAAGAAAGATAATGCAAGTACAATATAAAACCCCTCCTGATCAGACTGCACAGCATGCTGAACTTTTAGCCATTATTACGGCCTTACAACACACTGATATGACTCAAAATGTCACTATATATACTGATAGTGGTTACGTTGCAAGTTCACTACAGTATCATATATTAAAATGGCAACGTAGGGGGATGATAACCAGTGCAGGTAAAAATTTACAACATTACACATATTGGAAATTGCTGTTTGAAATATTGGCAAAAAGGGAACGTGAAGGTAGAAAAACTGCAGTTGTGTGGACCCCGGCCCACACTGAAAAGCCAACCTTTGAAGCACTAGGTAATGCAATGGCTGATGCAGCAGCAACGGAGGTGGTTAAGCAAAGTGAAAAGATTTTGTATAATACTAGACAGACACAGGAAGGGCCACTTACGAATGTAGATAAGATTGAAATGTGGCAGCCAGAGGGACAGGAAAGTGAAAAATGGTTGAAGAGAGGATGTATGAAATTGGGAAGTGAATGGTTTAATGCAGAAGAAGGATTACCTTGTATGCCAATGAGCCAGGCGATTAAGGTATTGGCTGAGTGGCATGCAACCATGCATTGGAATAAGGAAACAATGAGGCAACAATTTGAGCAAAGATTTTGGACTTTAAAAATTGATAACCTGATTCAAAATTGTCCCCATTCCAAATTTAGACAGGACGTCATTTCTTCCCGATGCAGACAGCAAGTACTGATAGCACAACTCAGTACTGGCAAAAGCTACAACCTATGTTGAACCTGACAAGTGATATGATCCGAACAAATGTAGCATCACAGGCAGGGACTACTAATGATGTTTGTGCTTTTAAAGTAGGTGATCTAGTACTGCGAAAGAACTTTACACATAAAACATGGAAGGATCCTGAGAGGAAGTGACGTCACGGACCTGAATGGCTGCCTAGAGATCTAGCTCCGACGCCACCCTCTGTAATTGAGCTATAATAGCGCTTCTCAGCTTGTCAAACGGGCTAAATTTGGCAACATAACGTTCCCCGTGGGGTGTGGAACATAAAGAGAAAGTCCCCGTCGAAACAGATGGCGACGACTCGGAAGGAGAGTGATCGTACCGTAGAGAAGCCAGCGCTCCGGACCACGCGACGCCATGTGCTCTCATCTGCACCTGCCTCTCATTCAGACTCGGATTCAGCTCCCTCGCTGTGTGAGTCGAGTAAATCATCTGGTAAGCGGAGCCTGCCCAAAGATTTGGCGAGATTTCTATCGGAGATCCGCAAAGAAATCAAAGCATCAAAGGAGGAAATCCTGGAAAAGATGGACGTGCTGAGCGTGGATCTCCGGGAGATGGGAGGCCGCGTGGAAGACTTGGAGGTGAGAGTTCACGAGAACGCCGAAAAGTTGATTGATACTGAGACTCGTCTGGCTAAGGTACTTGCATCGCATGCTGAAATGCAACTTAAATTAGACGACTTGGAAAATCGAGGGCGCCGCAATAATTTGCGGTTTCGCGGAGTTCCGGAAGCGGGGGAACAAGAAGATGTTGGCGCCATTGTAAAGTTGCTTTGTAGCAAGCTGATAGACTCTCTGGACATTACCTTTGAACGCGCACACAGAGCATTAGGAAGACGGTCGGATAACAGGCCACGAGATATAGTGGTCTGTTTTTCCACTTTCACCATAAAGGAGCAGGTGTTGCAGAAAGCGCGCCAAGTACAGCATATTGAGTATAACGACGCGCAAATTACAGTCTTCCAGGATCTGTCGGCACACACCTTGGCACTGAGGAGAGGGATGAAGCCAGCATTGGAAGCCCTAACGAAACATAAAATTCCCTACAGATGGGCTTTCCCCTTTGCCCTTTGCTTCACCACGGGAGGGCATTTGTATCGAGCCCGGTCCCTGGAGGAAGTGTGGAAGACCTTACGATCCGAGGGGCTGGTAACCACAGATGGCCCACCAGCGGAACTGGATCCGACAACGAGAGCCAAGCTGCAAAAATGGCAGCGTGTCCAGGGCAAGGTGAAAAAGACTCGGACAGGCACCTGAATTGACAGTATGATCCTGTACGGTGATCTATAGATGAGAGTCGTGTTAACCTGTTTATGTTGAACATAATTATATAATTAAGAGTGAAGGGGGATGGAAAATATGAAAGGTATGAAAGGAGAAGTGGGAAAAGGGCGATTTATTTTCATATGGGGGAGGGTTTTGTAATACAGAGGAGAGAACATAGAGGGATGAGTAGGGGTAAGGATGGGGAGGGGGCGGAGGGAGGGATTCTGGGTAGCTGATTGGGTTAATGGGTTCTTCCTTTCACATTCCTAGACGGGGGATTAAAATCCTCGCTAGTGGAATTAGGGGGGGAGGGGGAGGGGGGGAGGGAGTATAGGGGGGGGGGGGGGGGGGGTCTTCTATCAGGTAATGTATGTGTTACGGGGTAAAGAAGGGAGGATGAAGAGTTATACTATCTGCGGAAGGTTCAGTGAAGGAGAGATGGGGGTTTGGGTATATGAGGGTCTGAGTGTTAATCTTGCTTTGTTTTATAGGAGTGATATATTGAGTAAGCTTAATGTCTGATTTCAAAGTGCTTACATATAATGTCAAAGGGCTTAATTCTCCATACAAGCGCCACGCCCTTCAGCGTGAGCTACGCTTAATGTGCCCGAAGGTGGTGTTTTTACAGGAAACGCACATGTTACCAAAGCATGAGGGCTTATTGGCTTCCAAAATGTATCCGGGAGTATACTGTGCCTCTGATGTTAAAGGGGGGAAAAAAAGAGGAGTTGCTATCCTGTTTCATAGGGATGTTCACATACAGGTTCTCCATATGAAGAGAGACACAGCGGGGCGTTTCCTCTTACTGCATGTGCAGCTTGAGAGGGAGGAGTTTACTTTGGCCAATATTTACGCCCCTAATGAACACCAGGAAAGGTTTTTTAAGTACCTTCACAGGGAATTGCAACTTTTCTCCCGGGGGAGGGTGTTCATGGCGGGAGACTTCAATGCAACCATGCAACCTGGACTGGATAGGTCGGCTCCTCCTGCTAAAGCTGATTATAACATTTCACGGGCTTTACGGAATTTAGTAGAAGAAATGGGTCTGTGTGACTGGTGGCGACTATGTCACCCGAGAGGCAGAGACTACACTTTTTATTCTCAAGCACACCTGTCTTACTCTAGAATAGATTATGTATTCCTAGACAAGACTCTTTCGGACGGGGGAGGGGAATCCGCCATTGGCCATATTACAATTTCAGACCATGCCCCGGCATGGGTTGTCGTTCCCTCTTTAGAGGGGGAGCGAAGAGACCTCAGGTGGTCATTTAACAATTGCTTATTGCAGGATCCTCAGATTGTGGCGGGTTTCCTTCCGGTCTTGAGGGAGTACTTTGAGATCAATATGGACTCAGGGCCATCCTTGAGCACGGTATGGGATGCTTTTAAAGCGGTGGCACGAGGACATTTTATTAAGTGTGCTAGTCACAAAAACAGGACGCACAGAGAGCGCCTGCTGAAATGTATGGCGCAAATTGGAGACCTAGAAATAAAATACAGGGCATCTGGTCGGGTGGCAGACTACCGCAAGCTGCAAGATGTGAGATTGGAATTGACTGCGTTACATGAGGAGAGCTTGAAGTTTGTTCATGCACGATTGAAACAGGTGTACTATGAAGGGACTAACAAGCCAGGGAGGTTATTGGCCCGGAAATTAAGAAAGCTGAGAGCTGATAGACACATTGTGCGTGTGAAAGATGTGAATGGGAAAATGTTGTATAAATCTGCTCAAATTAGAGAGCGGTTTGCTCAGTTCTTTGAGTCTCTATACAGGGAGGATGCTGCCGTGCAGGTTGGGGGGATAGACCAATACTTAGCTGATAGAGGGCTGGCTGAGCTATCTGAAAAGCAGAAAAGAGAACTGGATGAGCCAGTGCAATTAAAAGAAGTGCTGCAGGTTATTAAGGCCTTGCCGACGGGCAAGGCGCCAGGCCTGGACGGCTTTACTAATGAGTTTTTCAAGAAGTTTGCGCGAGAACTGGCGCCTTGCTTGACATTGGTTATCAATTCGGTTAGAGACGGGCAGGCATTGCCAAGAACTATGTTAGATGCCTGGGTGGCGGTAATACCTAAGCCTCAGAAGGATGGCGCGGACTGTGCATCCTATCGTCCCATATCAATTTTGAACACGGATGTAAAAATCTTGGCTAAGGTGCTTGCTAATCGTTTAGGGGGGTTGTTGCCTACCTTGATCCACCCGGACCAGGTGGGATTCGTGCCGAAGAGACAGGCCATGGACAACGTGCGTCGAACCCTGGACTTGATGCACTGGGCTCGGTCGCGGGCCTGTCCGTTGGTCCTGTTGGGACTGGACGCGGAGAAGGCCTTTGATCGAGTCCACTGGGGGTTCCTGGATAGGGTGCTGCACAGATTTGGTATAGGGCCCTTATTTAGATCTTGGATCCAATCACTTTACACTCAACCACAGGCGTGTGTTAGGGTCAACGGTGGGAACTCGGGTGCGTTTTTGCTGGGGAGGGGCACCCGACAGGGATGTCCGCTGTCTCCATTGCTATTTGCCTTGACAATGGAGCCACTGGCGGCAGCCATCCGAGAGAACGTGAACATAACCGGGGTTGAGGTGAGGGGGCAGGAATATAAAATCGCGTTATTTGCGGATGACGTGTTATTGTCTCTAACTAATCCGTTAACCTCATTGCCTAATCTATTAAAGGAAATAGAGGACTATTCGCGAGTCTCAGGATATAAGCTTAATGCCAATAAGTCAGAAGGTATGGCGGTGGGAGTGCCGTTAAGAGTGTCTGAAACGCTGCAAGCGTCATTTGTTTTTAAGTGGTCAACCAGATCCATACAATATCTAGGGGTGCAGATTCCTGCGGTACAGTCGGAGTTATTTTCTGTTAACTACCCGGTACTACAGAAGGCGATTTACAGTGATTTGGATAGATGGGCTCATATGGGACTGTCTTGGCTGGGCCGGATAGCGGCGATCAAAATGAACATCCTACCTCGGCTAATGTACCTTTTTCAGGTCCTCCCCTTGAGGGTGCCCCGGTCTTATTTGTCTAGTTTGCAAGATCGCCTGTTGCGCTTTATATGGAATCAGAAGAGGCCCCGTCTGGCACGGGCTATCTTGTATCGGAGTAAAAATCAAGGCGGCCTCTCAGTGCCGAATTTGTGTTGGTACTACTGGGCTGCTCAGGCTAGGTCGGCGGTAGAGTGGTTCAGGGGGGAGGACCATAAGCTCTGGGTGCATTTGGAACAATCCATGGTGGGGTCCCGCAAACTGGGCAATTTAATGTGGCTACCCAATAAATATAGAGGGCGGGTTGAGCGGTTTCCTCCGACTGTGCAGGCCACTTTTTATTATTGGGATCGTATGTTTATTGAACGGCAACCACCTGTCTCGGGTCTGGCACCTATAGCTAACAACCCGTTGTTCGGACCGAGCATTGGGAACCCTGTCCTAGAGCGCTGGGCGGAAGCCGGATTGGACATGATGGGCCAGTTGCATGTAGGAGAAGACGTGATTTCCTTTGAAACCCTGAAGGAAGACTTTCGGTTGCGGCAAAGTGATTACTATGTGTACTTTCAACTGAGACATTTCTTGAAAGGGCATGATTATGTAGCTTGTCTTAAGAGGGAAACGCACCCAATGGAAGAAGTGTGTGTGCAATATCATAGTACAAGGGGTATGATCACCTTTCTATATGCGGCTTTGGTCGCCCACCAAAAGCCTTCACTGCTACATAGGAGAAGGTGGGAGCAGGAATTAGGTTTTACTTTAACGGAAGAAAAATGGTTACAGCTGGAAAGGGCGGCTATGCGCTCAGCGAGGTCAGTGTCCATGAAAGAGAATGCAATTAAAGTTTTCTTTCGCTGGTACCTCACTCCGGCGCGTTTGCACCATATGTTTGCGCAGGTTACCGAACAGTGTTGGAGGAAGTGTGGGGCTGTGGGTACAATGGGCCACATATGGTGGACATGTCCCAAGGCAAAAGCGTACTGGAAGGCGGTGCAGGCGCGCCTTCAAAAATGGGTTGGTAGACCTGTACGGTGGCATCCACTAATATTTATATTGGGTCAGCGACCAGAAGGTCTCAGAGAACATGAATGGCTTCTGACAAGGGGAGCCTTACAGACAGCAAGAGTGAATCTGGCTCAGAGTTGGAAGTCGCCTTTGGTGCCACCACTGATACGCTGGCTTACCAAATTGCGATATGTGTGTGAGATGGAGAGATTGACTGCAGTTAAATCTAAGGTCTTGCCTAAGTGGGAGAGAATATGGCTACCATTCCTGAATGCCAAGTAGGGGGAACGTCACTGGACCGACTATAGGTGGGAGTATTACAGTATGGTATGGGGGGAGGGAGGGGGGGGGCGGGGGGGTTACGGGGGGGGGGGGTTAGGTCGGGAGGGAGTAGTTTCTGTATAAACATGAAAAAGTTGAAGTTACTTGAGGATCTCAGTTAGAGTTGATACGAATTGAGATCACTGTTTATTTCTGTATCAATATTACCGTTACAATTTGGAAATGTTATCCGATGTTTATATTTTGTCCTGTATCTAAATCAGTACAATAAAGACTTCTAAAAATTAAAAAAAAAAAACATGGAAGGATCCTGTGTATGTAGGACCTTTTGCTATCACGGCCCTTACTCAGACCGCTGCCCGTCTGGAAGGTCATACTTCTTGGATACATTTAGCAGATATTCGACGAATTAATAACATTGAAATGGACAAAGAATAAACAAACATCATGTCCCTAAACATGATGGTATTGGACTGTTGGTGTTTGTTAATGGACAATGAACACATATGAGAATAGACTTGTTACAGTGGCCAAGATGTTGAATTTGACTGATTGTATCATATGTGCCCACTGATTGACATCATCCTTGTCCTTGCCAGCTATGATGAATGGGACTACAATGATAAAATTGAGTGGGCACCATGACTGTGATCCCAATAATACCTGTGTAAGGGATGATGAAAACCTTCATTGGACAAATGAGACTATTTATATTGCTTATGGACAAGTGCCCACAGACATCATGTTGGTGTCTGATTAATAGTATGACAACTGAACACATTCCCCCGATAAAGTGCACTTACATGCAGAATGTTGTAACAACTGATTCAATGAATGTTATGCTTTTAATTTGTGTAATTTTTAATGCCACATCAGCTAATGAAAAGTAAGAATGAATGACAGTGTATTCCCCTGTGATGAAGCTCACTGTCCTATAAATTATATACCTCAAAAGATATAAATTTTGTACCCTAGTACAATTGAATCTGTTTAATGCTGTGTAACATGTGTATTAGCATGTTTGCAAAGATGTGCCAGGATGCTTTTAAAATAACAATGATAACTGAATCAAGAATAAATAAAACTTTAATATGTCAGCCAAAAATATTGAAAAAGCGTGCAGAAACTGAATGCCACAAACAAAGGGGGGAGGAAATTTAGAAGGGAGGTAAGGATACAGACTGGAGCTAAAACAGATGTTTGAGTCCTGGAATACCAGGCCTCAAAGGGAGGATTTGTTGAACAAAAGTATGAAAGATTTGTTGAATAAAAGTATGAAAAATGCGGAGTGGAAGGCTCCATGATTACAACAAGCTGTTTTAACATTAACCCTCCTGAGGCATGAAAAGAATGTGGCAACACATTAGCCAAAGGCAGGCTCCAGAAAGTCTGTGGGCTAAAAAAGGTAGGGGGGTAATAGAAAGCAGATGTTCTGCACATGATTAACAGTTTGTGGTATTCAGAGACTTGCACAGGAATGTTGTATGAGAGAATTGGTCAGATGCCAAAGAAGAACGATATAAAATCAGATTGGAACAAAGAGGTAGCAAGCATTTTGAATTTTTCTTTGTCTGTGTATAGCATTTTGATTTGCCTTAAGCTTGCTGTAAATTGCTTGTGTGTGTAGATATGCTTTGAGTATAGAAATGCTTCCTGACTACCCCTATTGATGGTAATCAGCTTGTACACTAAACAAATGAGTAAACTGTTTATATTAAATATGAAATTCGTCTGGCCTTCTCTACAAACGTGGCGGCATCCTTTTATACAAAATCAAATTGGTGATAGTCAAAATTAACATCTACTGACCTTATGATGTATGGCTGATTTTGAAAAGATATTCTTATCAAAACACTATACATAAAAGATATCAATCTAACCCTATAAATGAAAGAGAAAAGAAATTCACTCATTATTTATATCTAGGGCGACACCATTGGACAGAAGTAATTTTGATTTCAAATACAACTGGGAAATGATAATCCTCTAAGTACACAGAATCCCTTAGAGTTATATGGAAGGACTTAGACATTATGAAAAACGTTACCACAGGAAGTACCTTATAATGTGTACACTAAATGTGATTTTGAGAGTGATAAAAAAATTCTGTTCTATATTTTAAACATTTTTTAAAGATTTTTTTTTTATTTTTTTGAGGGTCATTTGCCATATTTCTATTTTGAAAAAACAACATGAACCATCCAAAATGTAATATTCATCCACGTATAAGAGTTCTCTTAAAAGATTAAGAAATATCGTTCAATGGAAAAAATAAATAAATAAATAAACAAACATAAATAAATAAAGCCTTTGAAAGATAATACTATCAAAAAGTACACCTTTTAGGTGATTAATAAGTACCGTTCCGTGTAGATCTAAAAATGTGGTAGCGTTTTTCATAACGTCTAAGTCCTTCCATATAACTCTAAGGGATTCTGTGAACTCGGAGGATTATCATTTCCCAGTTGTATTTGAGATCAAATTTCCTTCTGTCCAATGGTATCGCCCTAGATATAAGTAATGAGTGAGTTTTGTTTTTCACAACGTCCAAGTCCTTCCATATAACTCTAAGGGATTCTGCATACTTAGAGGATTATCATTTCCTAGTTGTATTTGTGGTGTGGTAGCCATGTTAGTCCACTTTTAAAGGTAATCAATAGAAATCAAACAAAATAAAACATGGAAAAGAAAATAAGATGATACCTTTTTTATTGGACATAACGTAATACATTTCTTGATTAGCTTTTGAAGGTTGCCCTTCTTCGTCAGATCAGAAATAAGCAAATGTGGTAGATAACAGTATATATAAGTAAAACATCCAAGCATTTCATTGACAGTCTAACAGGGTGGGGATGGGTAGGAGGTATACATGGGAACATCAAAGCATTTTAGAGATAGTCTAGCAGGATGGGGGTGGATAGGTGAGAGGAGGGTGATAACATCCAAGGAGAAAAACAATACATTGCTATCCGCAACAAAGAAATAAAGCTGTCTTCTCTCCTGCAGAATCACAGAGAGAAAAACAGCTTATCCTGGAAACGTAACAGCTCTGCAGAACCAACATCCCCAGACACCTTGGAGACACTTGGATATACATCTGAGGCATGTGAAAATCAGAGCCCAAACAAACCAAGAAACACTGATCACACCTTTAGAGATGCAGATCAGATCGGGATAATTAACCTCTCGAACCATCAATTATCACAGCATGAAGTCTCTGTACTCTTCAAAGGACTTTCATTTTGCCTATCCAGCAAATTGGACGAAATCCAACTATATTCAGACCTAGAAGAATTCTTTAGAAAAAATGCACCTGAAAGCACATTTCCACAATAAAGTGACCCCCAACAGACCGGAATACAGTCTTAAACAAAAGAACACTTATTTCACCCCACAGGAGGGGCAAAACTACAAGCTGGACAATTACATAGAAAGTTTCAGACACAGGGTAAAATCACAACTTTTCAACAAACAAAAGAGAATTCTGTACAATCTTACCCCACCAGAAAGAGCGGCCATAAGAACTCTACAAACTAACGAACACATTATCATCAAACCCGCAGACAAAGGAGGCGCAGTGGTAATTATGGACACACAAAAATACATTGAAGAGGGGCACAGACAGCTCTCAGACAATAAATGCTACAGGAAACTAACTGAGGACCCCACACAGGATTACACAAAGCAGCTAAAAGACCTTATCAGAGCATTTCCTAAACAAGTACAGCCACTTCTGAAGAAACTCATACCAAACCAACCTTCTGTGGTCACATTCTACATGCTATCCAAAACCCACAAACCTGGAAACCCGGGCAGACCAATCATATCAGGTATTGGCACACTCACGGAGGAAATATCTGGACTCATAGAGGGAATTCTGAAACCTCTCGTGCACAAAACAAACAGCTTCATACAAGACACCACAGAATTTCTGAATAAATTGAAAAATATCAAGCAATTACCACCAAACACCCTTCTGGTCACGATGGATGTAGAATCACTATACAGCAACATTCCCCATGCGAATAGCATAGCTGTGTGTGTGGGAGACTCCTAAAAACATCCACACTGGGCCATCAATACTCACCAGAAACTATTACAAAATTAATCAAATTTATTTTAACTCACAACTACTTCCGCTTTAACAATTATATCTATCTACAAATAATGGGCACTGCGATGGATACCAGGACAGCACCCCAATATGCCAACCTTTTTATGGCTGAGCTGGAAGAGACATTTCTGAATACATACCAAACCTCTAAAATACTACAGGTACATTGATGACATTTTTATGATTTGAACGGAGGGGGAAGAAACTCTGAAACAATTTTACTATTCCTTCAATACATACCATCTTACAATCAGATTCAAAATTGACTACTCCCTAGAAAAAGTCAATTTTTTTGGACACCATGGTCTCAATCAGTGATGGCTATATACAAACATCTATATACAAGAAACCCACAGACAGATGCAGCTACCTCCACAACTCCAGCTTCCACCCTTCACATACAAAGAGATCCATTATTTACAGCCAAGCCACAAGATACCACCGTATCTGCTCTGACCCAAGGGACAGAGACAGAAATCTTGAAATTCTGACTGCATCCTTCGAACGGAAAGGCTACAACCCCAAAATAATCTCCAAAAATATTGCCTCCTCCCTCAAAACACCCAGGGAAAATCTGCTACAATACAAAGAAAAAAAAAGCCACAGACAGAATCCCCCTTATACTGACATACAATCCAGAGCTGGAAAAATTAAGAAAAATCATAAAAGATCTTCAGCCTCTACTCCAAGAGGATGAATTACTGAAAGAGATATTCCCAGCCCCACCAATGCTGGCCATCCGACAGCCACCCAACTTGAAACACAAGCTAATCAGAAGTAAACTCCCAACACAGACTGAAAAAGAAGAGAAGGGCACACATCCTTGCAATATATCCAGCTGCAAGCTATGCCAAAACATTTCACAGGACCCCACAGTTATTCACAAAGAAAAAATATTCAACATAAAGGAATATTTCACATGCTCATCTTCCAATGTGGTATATATCATTCAGTGTAAAAAATGTAACGAAGGATGCTATATTGGAGAAACAGGCCAGATGCTAAAGACAAGATTTAATTTACATAGACATCACATGAACAATACTAGTGCCAGCCAGGTTCCCACCCCTGTGGGCCAGCACTTGACAAAACCAGATCACTGTACCAGTGACTTCATAGTAAGAATCCTGAAAGGTAACTTTAAAACAATACAGGAACGTAAGACCTTTGAAGTCAGAATGATTGAATATTTTGACACCCAACAGACAGGACTTAACAAAGATCTGGGTTTTCTAGCCCATTATAAACCATAAAGTTGTATTGCTATGTTTATCACCCTCCTCTCACCTATCCACCCCCATCCTGTTAGACTATCTCTGAAATGCTTTGATGTTCCCATACATACCTCCTACCCATCCCCACCCTGTTAGACTGTCAATGAAATGCTTGGATGTTTTACTTATATATACTGTTATCTACCACATTTGCTTATTTATGATCTGACAAAGAAGTGCAACCTTCGAAAGCTAATCAAGAAAAAGCTAATCAAGAAATGTATTAAGTTATGTCCAATAAAAAAGGTATCATCTTATTTTCTTTTTTTATGGTGCAACATTTTTATTGATGAAAGATCAAATATCGTATCAGTAAGTATCCACATAGCACATTCCAAATCAAGCTCTTCCAAAGTTACAAATGGCAACTTATCATCAACATTTTACATATTCATCTTACCTTAATCTTCCCTAAACCCCCCTCTTACCCCCCCTCACCCCTCCCTGCTTATAGTGACTAAAGCATCATAACCACGACATGTATAGCCTAGGAGCACTTTAAGCATCCTGTGATCCCTTAACCTAAGGATATGTGCAACCTAGCCACCGCTGCCTTGCAGTGTCCGGACATCTGACGGTGACATTAAGACTCGTGTATCCCCTATCCCCCCCCCCCCCCTACTCCTTCCCCCCCCCCCCCCATCCCTCCAGGAACCTGAAAGAACTAATCTTTATCAGCATGTGGAGCTCCCCCTGCATTGAGAAGCAGACTATGACCTCTGGGGCTAAGGATTCACAAATAAGGGCTCCAGACTGCCAAAAAAGTGACTCTCTTTCTCTTTGAGAGCCTAGTCTCTTCGGCCTCCCAAGACACCATCTGATGTAATTGATTCCTCCAATGCCAGTATGTTGGGGGGGTCTTTCACCATCCAATATTGCAAGATGCACTTCCTGGTCAATAGACACATCTTACGAAGCAGCAGCGTTGCAAAACGGTTCTGACCTCTCACCGACCCCGGGACATCCAAACACAATTGTTCGACTGTCCCCGGGACCCGAATTCCCAACTTCTCCCTCCAGAAACCCTGGACTTGAGTCCAAAGTCTTTTATGGTGAGGCAGCTCCAAAACATGTGTAAAAATGTACCGGGACTCTTTCCACATTTAATACAATCTGGACTTTGATTCCCTCCCATATGTGCTAACTGAGAGCTAGTCATATATCCTCTATAGATGCAGCGATATGCACATTCCCTCAATCGGGCATCTGATACCAATAGGGGTATTCGCGCTATTGACTTAGTGATATTCCATGACACTAATGCCCTACCCAGATCTCTCTCCCACGTGCTCTTTACAGGGGTAAAATCCCTGGGGGGTTGCCATCTAGAAATCGCTTTGCCTAGGAAGGAAATAGTAAGCGTCCCCTCTCCCATGGAATTAAAAAAATCCTGTAGTTTGTCCCCCAGCCGGATCCTCAAAGGGTCTCCCGTCAGGGAAGCAACATAGTGTCTCACTTGCCTTATAGCAAATCTGTTACCCCAGGAGTCCCCCACCCTACTCAGCAAGTCCTCCTCTGAGAAGGGCTGCCCATCTCCATTCGCCAGATGTGCTAGACGTGTGATCCCCCGCCTTGTCCATTCAACAAATTGCTGACTCGACAGTCCAGGTAAAAATTCGCAGTTCCCACATATAGTAAGTTGGTCTGTCGCCGTCGGCTCTCCCCCAAACCACCGTACCATCACTCTCCACACTTCTCGGAGCGGTCGCAAGAGCACGTTTTTACCTAGTCCCTCTGGCAAATTGCACATTTTGTGATGTAAAAGCGAGAAAAGTTGATAAGGCTCCCAAAATGCCTCCAACGCTAGAGGGGTATATCGCTGCGTACCCAAGTACCAATCCCCCAAATGACGTAACTGACATGCTTGATTATATAATGCTAGGTCTGGCATCCCCATTCCTCCCCGACTCCAGCCTCCTATTAGATGTGAGAAACGAATCTTAGGCTTTTTGCCCCTCCAACAAAACTTTGATGCTAATTTATAAAACTGCTGCAGGTCCTTCCGGCGGAGCCAGACCGGGATAGTCTGCATCACATAAAGCCACTTAGGAAATAACACCATCTTTATCAGGTTTACTCTGCCCAACAATGATAGCGGTAAATCCATCCATCCTTGCAGTATATTCAGGGTCTCCTCTAGGAGCCAAGTGATGTTAAGATCATGTAATCGGGAAGTATTCATAGGGAGTAGAATTCCCAAATATCTGAAAGAGGTACATGCCTTCCTTAAAGGGAACCTACCTCTCCACTGTCTCCAAACCTCGTCCGAAGAGGCCAATGCTTCTGATTTCTCTAAATTCAAACGAAAGCCCGCATAATCTCCATATTCGGAGAAGATCTCCAGTAGTGCATCTAGGGACTCCTGTGGGTTCGTTAACCACCTTATAATTGAAAGAGAAAAACGCCTAGATTTCGACCCAAATCGGGAGATAGACGTTTATCTTACAAAAACGAATAAATCGGTATAATGGAAAGCCGATTTTGGACGTTTTCAACTGCACTCCATCGCAGAAGCGTACAAAGTTGACAGGGGCATGTCGGAGGCATGGCGAAGGTGGAACTGGGGCGTGGTTATCGGCCGAGAAGAGATGGGCGCCTTTCGCTGATAATGGACAAAAAGTATGCGTTTGTAGCTAGAATTTAGGGCACTTTTCCTGGACCCTGTTTTTTCACGAATAAGGCCCCAAAAAGTGCCCTAAATGACCAGATTACCACCAGAGGGAATCGGGGATGACCTCCCCCTGACTCCCCCAGTGGTCACTAACCCCCTCCCACCACAAAAATGATGTTTCACAACTTTTTATTTTCACCCTCAAATGTCATACCCACCTCCCTGGCAGCAGTATGCAGGTCCCTGGAGCAGTTGTTAGGGGGTGCAGTGGACTTCAGGCAGGTGGACCCAGGCCCATCCCCCCCCCTACCTGTTACAATTGTGCTGCTTAATGCTTAGTCGTCCAACCCCCCCAAACCCACTGTACCTACATGTAGGTGCCCCCCTTCACCCCTTAGGGCTATAGTAATGGTGTAGACTTGTGGGCAGTGGGTTTTGAGGGGGATTTGGGGGGCTCAACACACAAGGGAAGGGTGCTATGCACCTGGGAGCTTTTTTACCTTTTTTTTTTTTTTTTTTGTAAAAGTGCCCCCTAGGGTGCCCGGTTGGTGTCCTGGCATGTGAGGGGGACCAGTGCACTACGAATCCTGGCCCCTCCCACGAACAAATGCCTTGGATTTATTCGTTTTTGAGCTGGGCGCTTTCATTTTCCATTATCACTGAAAAACAAAAACGCCCAGCTCACAAATTGTCGAATAAAACATGGACGTCTATTTTTTTTTCGAAAATACGGTTCGGTCCGCCCCTTCACGGACCCATTCTCGGAGATAAACGCCCATGGAGATAGACGTTTTCGTTCAATTATGCCCCTCTATGTGAACTAAAATGTCATTGGCGAATGCCGCCACTTTGAAGACCTCTTTCCCTATCGCTACTCCTGCTACCTCTTGCCATTCTACTATATCTCTCAGTAAAGGATCTAATGTCAGCACAAACAAAAGAGGCGATAAGGGACAGCCTTGTCGGGTGCCCCAGCTTATTTCAAATTCTGTTGTGACAAACTCATTAATCGATATTTTGGCCTTCGGCTCAAAGTATAACGCTTTTATCCCTGATAAAAATCTACCCGAGAACCCGTATTTCTGAAGAACTGCATACAGAAAATTCCAATGTACCCGATCAAAGGCTTTTTCCGCGTCAAAACTCACTAATAAAGAGTTCTTATTCCCCTTACTTCTGGCTTCCAAAGAGATCAGGACCTTGCGAACGTTTTTAGCAATCGTCCGTCCCCTTACAAACCCCACCTGGGAGTCATGTATCAGCTTCGGTAAGGTTCTTGCTAATCTATTTGCCATGATCTTAGCCATCAATTTAACCTCATAATTGAGAAGCGAGATAGGCCTATAGGATTCAGCTAGTTCCGGGTCTTTTCCTTTCTTGGGGATCACTATGATACACGCGGTGTTTAATATAGCCGGCATTTGTTCCTGACTGATAAAAGTGTTAAACATTGCGGCTAATGGTTCTATGATCTCTTCCCCCATAATTTTGTAAAATTCCGCCCTGTAACCATCCACCCCCGGCGCCTTAAGTAATGCACTTTGATTAATGGCCAGCAGGACCTCCTCTGACGTGATAGGATTATTAAGCCTTTGCTCCTCCTGCGGTGTTATCCTCGGCAGGTTAAGTTGGTCTAAGTATAAATCCCCCGGCAGTCCTTCGTCCGGTGGGGCCTCGTATAGGCTTTTATAGTAATTATAGAAAATCTCACTAATCTCCTGATCCGTATGAACTCTCTTCCCCTGTCTCTGTTTCATAGCCAGGATCCTGGCCTTCCCTTGCTTAGCCGCAATCAGACGTGCCATCAATCGCCCTCCTTTATTCCCATACTTATAAAGCTTATACTTATAGTATAACTGCGATTTCACAGCTTTTTGGTAAAGGATTTCATTTAACGTCGTCTGTATGGATAATAAGTGTTGTCTATTCCCAGGGGAAGGCAGTTGACCATACCTTCTCCGTGCCGTACAGACCAATTGACTCAATCTCAAGATTTCTCTCTGCCGGGCTTTGTATTTATGGGCTACATAGCTGATGATCTCCCCACGAAAGACTGCCTTGGCCGCCACCCAGTAAAGGACCGGATCATCAGCATGTATTCCATTATGTAATTTATAATCCCGCCAACTATGAAGTATAGACGCCCTAAAGACCTGATCCCGGTATAGCTCCACCGGAAACGTCCACCTCCCTCCCCCTCTCCTCTCATCCTGTAGCAACCAACTCATTTCTACCCAGGCATGGTCTGATATTACCGCGGCTCCTATAATCGACCTCATCACAGAGCCAAATAGCTGTTCCGAGATCAATAAGTAATCAATTCGTGCTTGCGTACCATGTGCTCTTGAGAGGTGTGTGTAATCTCTTCCCTGCGGGTCCAACATCCACCAGTCCCATCTGTCTACAGAGGTTGGGCAGCCCACGATGCTCCTGTCCAAGATCTTGTCTCCTAGGCCCTGTGCTGTCCATCAAGGGATCCATCTCATGTTAAAATCCCCACCAATTATTGTAGGCAAGGAGGGCTGCTCTAGCAGTTTTGAGGTGATCAACTTATAGAATTTCCGGTCATATTGGTTTGGGGCATACACATTCCCAAGTAGCAAAGTTTGACGTTTTATGTTAACCTCACAGAGCAAAAATATCCCTCCCGGATCCACAAAGCGTATATCTAATTTGTCTACTATCCCTTTTCTAAACAAGATGGCAACCCCCCCCCCCCCTTTCTTCCCCTGAGCAGCTGCGGATGCACTTTCCCCCACCCACCAAGTGCGCAATTTAGCGTGCTCCACATCCGATAAATGGGTTTCTTGCAATAGGGCAATGTCTTTGCAGGTGTTGCAAGATTTTAGAACGCTTAATAGGGGATGTAATCCTCCTACATTCCAAGTAACTACTTTCAGAGGTCCCTGTTCACGTAAGATATCTTCTCCCAGGTTATATACCAGTTTTGTATCAGAAAGGGGTGTCCCAGCCACCACCCCCTCCCTTCTCACTCTTGAACCACAAATTTTCCTTCCAAACCCTCAGTATCCCTAGTCTCCAGGTTCCTATTCCCCCCCACCTCCTCCCCTACCAATCCTATTCCCCCCCACTAACCCTAACCCCCCATTTAAGTTCCCCCAGCCTCTATTCGAAACCATCACATATAACGCCCCTTACCCCCCTTCCCTCTTGTAAACCAATGCCATAGCTCCTTCCCTTCCCCAAATTCCCCAACAAATGTTACTTCAACTTGTGACTATATGCATTTGAACAAAAGTTTAAACAGTGTCAACAGGTAATCATTAACCTCCTTTCAGAGTCTTCTGATGATGCTCTTGGCTCAGGAAAACTATGACCACTGCGTCTTGTTTTGCCCAGAAGCCCTGGGGCCGGTGCAGATGTAACAGTCCGTCCAGTACTTAAACAACTCCACCAAGTACTAGCATAACTTCACACAAAAGCAGGTGCGGAGTCCTCTCAGTCAGATTCCCTGCGCCTCTGCGTCTTCCACCTCTAGTATCCAGGTCCACTCCAAAATCACTCTGAAACAGACTCTCTTAAATGACACAACTTGGCCAGTGGTGTGAAATAGTCTCACCACATGTGCTTATAAACATGTGCCAAAACTCTCCAATAATCCGGCTAAGTAAATGCAAATGTCAATCTCTTAAATAATCAATTTGTAATCCAGTTTCTGCTAGGCTGTAAAGCTGCAAATCTGCTATTCCACAGGTCATAGATCCTCTATAAATCCTCTCTGCATCCCCAGGATCATCTCGTCTCCAGTGATCTCAAAAGGCCTGCGCTTGCTCCACTGAAGTATAGGTCTGCGTCTCCGCCTGATACATGACTCTTAATTTGGCTGGGTACTGCAGTGCAAATCGGATTTTCATTTCAAACAGTTTGGTGCAAATAGGTGAAAATTTCTTCCTTTGCAGCGCCACCGCTGCAGAATAGTCTTGGAAGCACAAAACTTTTTTATTCCCGTAGCGCAGCTCCTGGTCCTTTCTCAAAACCTGCAGGATAGCCTCTTTATGTGCAAAATTTAATATTCGGCAGATCACCACACGTGGCCTCGCATTGTCTGTGTGCCTGGGGCCCACCCGATGCGCTCTTTCCACCTGGAGGGCACCTAAATCCGCCAGTAGCTGCAGTTGCTCAGATATCCATTTTTCCAGAAAGGCCCTTAAGTTAGCAGCCTCCAGTGCCTCAGGCAACCCCACAAATCTCAAGTTGTTCCTTCGAGATCTATTCTCGAGATCCTCCATCTTCTCCTCATAGCCTTCCACTATGGTTCGGAGTCTCACGTTGTCCTCCTCCAGTTTTTGTACTCTGTCCTCTAGGGCCCCATGGCGTTGCTGGAAGTCCGCCAGGTCTCTGTTAAGTTGCCCCAAATTCTCCTGGACTGATGTTAATTTAACATCGATGGGCCCCAGACGCCTATCTAATAATGGTTCCATGGCGTTCGTCACCTCCGCTGCTACCTCTGCCACCCACGCCGAGCTCATGGTGTTTGCAGCCGGATTCGACGGAGCCGCCATTTTTTCTTCGCCGACTTGCGCCTTCTCTTTGTCTCTTCGGACGCCCTTCGCCACCATCTAGTTCGATTTTAGCTGGTGCGAACGCTGCGCTTTAACAACCGCTGTTGGGGCTGCAAATTAGGCGGCTCGTGGCGAGGTATGTTCTCCGATTTTGAGGGTTTAGCGGGTAAGCTGGCAGGAGTGGGAGTTTCAGCAACCGCTCCTGATCATGGCGTCACGTGATCCCCCCTTATTTTCTTTTCCATGTTTTATTTTGTTTGATTTCTATTGATTACCTAGTTGTATTTGAAATCAAATTTACTTCTGTCCAATGGCGTCGTCCTAGATATAAATAATGAGTGAGTTTTTTTTTCTCTTTCATTTATAGGGTTAGATTGATATCTTTTATGAATAGCGTTTTGATAAGAACATCTCTTTTCATAATCAGCCATACATCATAAGGTCAGTAGATGTTAATTTTGACTATCACCAATTTGATTTGCTTTTGAAATATGTTACATTAATTTTTTTAATTGATTTCCTTAAGGTACAATATTTATTATATATATGTCTTATGTTGGTTCATATTATTATTATTTTTATACTACATATACATATACATTTTATAGCTTATATACATGTGTATTTCTTATGACATCTTTTGTATAAGTATACTCTTTATATGTATTATATTATTTTATTGTAGTTTTCTATGTTCGCTGTATATTTTGTAGACTCCTGAGGCAGGCACTTAGGCGCCAAAACATGGCTGCTGCGTCGAGTCGATTTTGATATTTTGCAATAAAAACTGTTATCCATCTATACGTCTCCTCCGTTGTTTGAGAAGAGCCAACTCTCCCTACTTCTGTGACCTTCTTCACATAGGGAATCAGCGCACCTCCACCTTTGCGTGTTTTTTTTCTTGTACTAGGAATGGGTGTCAGCCTCAGGGATGGTCCGATTGCACTGAGCACAACGCTTAAAGTAGAGAGCTGCACGGCTTCCGTCCCCGCGGGAATCCCGCGGAACCCGCGGGATTCCCGCAGGGACAGAGGCAGTTCCTGCGGGGTTCCCGCGGGGATGGAAGCAGTTCTGCGGGGTTCCCGTGGGGACGGAGGCAGTTCCTGCGGGGTTCCCGCGGGGATGGAACCAGTTCTGTGGGCTTCCCGTGGAAGTGTAAGCTGCACCTGCACCAGCCTCTCATCTACCGAATACCAATTTATTTAAGTGTTGTCTCTTCCTCCTCTTCTTCCTTGCTTTAACAGCATAAATGTGGAAAGTCTTCCATTAAGGAGGTGGTAGAGTCACAAATGATGACGGAATTCAAAAGGCATGGGATGAACACAGAGGATCTCTAATTAGAAAATGGAAGTTATATAAAAGCTAACCTTAAATGGCTGCATGTGTGTGGATATGTCAAGTGACACTTAGATGGCGACTCTGGCTGTGATGAACTAGAGCTGATACCTGGCAGACTTGTATGGTCTGTGTCTCATACATGGCAATCTGGTGTAGGATGGGCTGGAAAGGGCTTAGACAGCAACTTCAGTGGCTGGAATATAAGGACAGTGCTGGACAGACTTTTACGGTCTGTGTCCCACAAATGAGAACATGAATAGGCTGGAGTGGGCTTCGATGGCAACTCCAGCAGTTGGAACATAAGGATGGGGCCAGATAGACTCCTGTGGTCTTTGTTCCAGAAACACGAAAGAAAGACCATAATCAAGTATATAATATCACACTCGTTGATTTAATGATGAATTGATCATGAGTGTGACTATTGGGCAGAGTGGATGGACCGTTCAGGTCTATTTGCTGTCACTTACTATGTTACTGTTAATCCTCTTTGCTCCCAGGCTGGTGCACAGACCTCAGCTCTGACACAGGCACGAGAATCAGATGTCACCTGACCTACTGGCGCGTGCATGTGGCGGCCTCTCAGCACACACTGCCAGTGAATCAGAGACAAATCTTACATGTGCGCACCAGAGTGTTCCAAGTTCCAACTTCCATTCCTTCCTTGCCTACAGTGCTGTGGCTCAAATCCAGAAAGGGAGCTGACTGGAACTTTCTTTTATGTACTATTAAATTCTTACGGGGATGGGTGGGGATGGGTTAAATTCTTGCGGGGACGGGTGGGGACGGGTTGGGATGGTTTTAATTTTTGCGGGGATGGGTGGGGACGGGTAAGATTCCAGCGGGGATGGGTGGGGATGGGTAAGATTCCAGCAGGGACGGGCGGGGATGGGTAGGATTTCTGTCCCCGTGCAACTCTCTAGCTTAAAGCCACTGGGAACCTTCAATGACATGGAAGGAAAAACAGCCATGGCCAAATCAAATGACTGTATGGTGATGAAAAAATGGGGCTAATCAGTAAGGGATAGCACCCGACTGATGCTCAGGCCTAAGAGGGCCCAAAAAAATTAAAAGAAAATTCAAAAGAGGGAAAACAAACTAGGAATAGAAGGGAAAAACAAGAAAGCAAAGCCCGAAGAGGGAATAAGAGCAATACTAATCAAAAAATCTGTGAGGGAAGGCACCAAATAAAAGTAGAGAAAATGACACTGAGAGGAGCTGTGAAAGACACATCTTCCCCTCACTGTGGATGAAAAAAGACTAATTGGTCTCACACTCACGAGTCAGGCAGGAAGGCACCCGTGCATGCACAGCGAGAGTGCTGCCTTGAGGTCTTAAAGATACAATACGCTGGGCAGCGTTTCTGCACTGGGCACCGTGGATGATGACACCCACATGTGAGAATTAACTGGCCTACTTGTCCTCGAATAATATACTTTACACATGGAAAATGCTTTTTTGAAATCATTCCCTTAAAACAGTGGACCTCAACTTGGGAGACTGCCGTGTTGTTTTCTTAGGTTTTCAGGACATCCACAATGAATATGCATGAAACAGATCTGCATGCTGACCCTTCATTATATACAAATTGACATCATGCCTATTAATTCTAGAGATCCTGAAACCAAATTGGCTGGGTGTGTCCCAAAGACTAGATTGAGAACCCCTGCCTTCAAGTAAATAAAATTCCTTTTGCCCAAATCATGCAAAGACGGCATTTTATAACCACCATTTGTACCATTCCTTTAGTTTTTATGTGATGTGTTTACTACCCATGTTCACAGAAACATAATAAGAACGGTGATGGTGGCAGTGAGGTTTCTAATCCTCTTAATGTAAATTAATTATGTCACTAATTTATGTGTGTCTGTTTCTCTTTTCCTTTATCCCAGCATGGCTCTATACAACCTGTTTTCAGCGGATACTCCCTCAGTAGTCTCAGCCTGAACAGTGATCTCTCCAGGGAATCGGTGGGCTTGTCCAGGCTACTGAGTCTCACAGGTATGAACATGGTATGGTCACATTCATGAACTGGGGTGGGAAGAATGACGGTGGCCACAGGTGTATGTTCAGACTGTCTTTGGTTGGTTGGCATCCTCCTGGACTGTAAGCATTGCTTTTAATATGCTTTATGCAATATAAAGTATTTACAGTTTTGCATTTTCCATCTTTCCACTGTCAGTCTGTCTGTGGAACTGATGTCATGGGGAGGGGGACAATTGTAGGCAGATGGACAAATTGAAACTATAAGTATATACAAGCTATTGCAGAGGCATTGCCCTAGGAGTGAGAGTACTAGGACCTGATTATGTGGTTAGAAGCCATGAAGGTTTACCATCTCCGCTCCTGAAACCCAGTGGGAGAGAGTGAGACCCCAGAGGTCTCCTGCCCAGATCTGTTGGTTCACAGCAAGTGGGCAAACCAGCCTCCTTTTGAGTCCCATCATCAAGATGTCTGCATGATGTACTGGTGGTGTGTCAGTGCCTGGGCTGAGGGCAGAAAAGCTGCAGCTGTGGCAACCAGGTTTGGGCCGGTGGGAGCCATGCCATTGCAGATAGGCTAGAGAGGAGTAAAAAGATGAGGAGAAAGCGGAGGGGACGCTAAAGAGAGGGAAGATGATGGTGAGGTACAGTCAAACATGATAGAAATCCTGCAAGAAACAAAATGCACTGTGGAATCTTTATGGATAGAAGTTTCATATGTGATGGGGAAGATCCAAGTTCCCAGTTTATTCTAATTTGCTACCCCACCCTATGGCAATCCTTCAGGGCAGTTTGCAATCTAATACAGGGAAAAGGGGAAATAACATTACTAAGACTGGACGAGATACAAAAGGGTATGAGGGGAAGAACTACAATTGTGATAGTAAAGAGGGGAGGGTAGAACAGCAGGTAAGCTCTTTACTGTCTAGCTAGCCTGGCAATTTATTGATAGGTATCTGCAAAAATGTAGGTTTTAAGATCAGTTTTGAATTTTGTCATTGAGGGTGCAGTATCAAAGCAGGATCTTCAGACATCACCCACAAACACTGCAACTCAAAAAGTGTCTTAAGCAGTGCTGTGAAAATCATTGATCCATATTTTTAAACTTTTTATATTGCAAAATGTTTTTAATAAAATATTAAATAAAAGTTTTTAAAATATGGATCGATGACGATTTTCACAGCAAAGTGAAATTGCTCCAAGCCATCTACTTGCTCTACAGGTCGTCAGAGTTTAGATTTGAAGAAAGGCACTCCTTATCCACACTGACAATAAGGTCACCATATTTTACATCAACAAACAATGTGAGTCCCATCAGCTATGCGAGGAAGCAATCCGCATATGGGATCTGTGCTGTTCATGGATTCCATCCTTCAGGCAACCTACCCACTGGCATCCAGTGATGAGAAACAAATATACTTTTTGAGTCACCTCCTGGACCTTCATGTGTGGCCACTCAATCAGGACACATCCCTCGATCTATTCAAGAAATGGGAATTCTCTGAAATAGACCTCTTTGTATCATAGTAGAATGCAAAATGACTGGTCTTTTGCTTCAGGACACTAGCACAAAACAGATTAGCACCAGATACCTTTTCAGTACTCTGAGGCTGAGATTTCTTTTATGCCTTCCCTGATTTCCCTCATTTCCAAAACCATCCAGATGATCATTAGGAACTCAAGTAATCTTTGTAGCCCTTCACTGACCCCATCAAGTTTGCTTTCCTTGGCTTTCAGCACTCATGCACAAGGCACCCTTTCATTGGGCATCAACACCTCTCTCGACTCAGCAGAAAGGTTGCCAGCTTCATCCCAACCTAGGCTCTCTAGTGTTTATGATGGAGAACTTCAACAGCAATTAGCTGCTTCTATGCCCATTCCCAAGGAAATGGAGATTGGAGTGTTTTCTGACCCTCATCACTCAGAATGAGGGGTCGCTTCTACATCCCAACCTCCAGCCTCTGGCTCTCATGGCCTGGATGTTGAGAGCCTAGAATTTGCTTCCTTGAGTCTTTCAGAGGGTGTCTTCCGAGTCTTGCTGGCTTCCAGGAAAGATTCCACTAAGAGGTGTTATTCTTTTAAATGGAGATTTACCATCTGGTGTGCCAGTGAGGCCATAGATCCCCTTTCTTGTCCTACACAGACCCTGCTTGAATATCTTCTACACTCTAGGGTCAGTGAGCTTCAAGCCTTAGTAGTGAATGTACCTTATACTAAGTTTCATCAAAACAGAGTAGTCCTCCGCAAGCACCCTAAGTTCCTGCCGAATGTGGTGTAGGAATTCCATCTGGACCAGTCAGTTGTCTTTCCAACATTCTTTCCCTGACCTCATGCCCATCCTGGCGAAAGCAGCTTGCACATCTTAGACTGCAAGAGAGCGTTGGCATTTTACATGGAGTGGACGAAGCCCCACAGATAGTCCACCCAATTGTTTGTTTCTTTTGATCCCAACAGGATGGGAGTTGCCATCGGGAAACACACCATATCCAAATGGCTAGTAGATTGCATTTCCATCGCTTGTGCCCAGGCTGGACTGACTTTGGAGGGTCATATCACGGCTCACAATGTTAGAGCCATGGCTGCGCCAGTAGCCCACGACGTCAGCCTCCATTGAAGAGATTTGCAAGGCTACAATGTGGTCTTCAGTCCACACATTCACATCACACTACTGCCTTGAGTAAGATACTGGACGTGACAGTCGGTTTGGGCATTCAGTGTTGCACAATCTGTTTGGGGTCTAGAATCCAACGCCACCCTCCTAGGCCCATTTTGTTCTGTTCCAGGCTGCACCCTCCTCTAGTTGTATATAGTTTAAGGTTAATCTGCGTTAAGTCCTCACCGTTGCGAGGCCCAGTTGATTAATGTTTGTTGTTTTGGGTGAGCCTGGATGCTAGGGATTGCCCACGTGATAATGGTAAGCCTGCTTGTCCTCGGATAAAGCAAAGATACTTACCTGTAGCAGGTATTCTTCAAGGACAGCAGGCTTCACATTCTCACAATCCTGACAACCTCCCCTTTGGAGTTGTTTTTTTTTTTCATATTTTAGTTTGTATTTTGTTTTTGTATTAAACTGAAAGGTGTGGTCGTGCTGCAGGCAGGAGGGCACTCTTGCATGCGCGTTGGCACGCTCCTCATGCTCCAGAAAGCACTTGTTCTTAGCAGTGCGGGGTTTGTCTACCCACTTGTGAGAATGTGAAGACTGCTGTCCTCGGAGAATACCTGCTACAGGTAAATATCTTCGCTTTATCCTGTACTTCTTTGCAAGTAAAAGTAACAAAACATTTACTTAAGTACAGTAACTAGTTACATTTACTTACCCCCCTCCCTTTTACAAAGCCACACTAGCGGCTGCCGGTGTGGTAATGCCAACACAGCTCATTCATGAATGGGCTGTGTTGGTATTACCGCAGCTGCTAGCGAGGCTTTGTAAAAGTGGGGGTTAGTTGCTATACAACACTGGACCTGGAGAATGGTGAGAGCGCTCCCTGAGGGTGACAGTATTCGCCTCAGCATCACAGTTGCGTAGAGTTTCCAGATTTATGAAAGGCCTAGTTAACACAAGGCCCCTGAAATGGCTTTCTTTGCCAGCATGAAACCTCAGTATTGTCCTCATTCAACAAAAGCAATTACCTTTTGAGGCATAAGTTGAATAGAGGCTGACTGATTTTTGGTTTCTGTTTTGGCACCAAAACTGACCCGAAATCTGGGTTTGGGTTTATTTTTGGCTGAAACCAACCCCCCCCCCCCCCCCCCCCAATCACTCTCAGCAGTAACCCCTGATTACTTTCAGTGCCTCTCCCCCGCCACCACCCTTCACCCATCAGGCTTACCTTTAAATCTCCTGGTGGTCTAGCTGTTCTTCAGGGCAAGGACAATCCCCAGTCGCTGTTGGCCCTGCCAGTTCCGCAAGCAAAATGGCTGCTAGGACTTCCCTCAGCAACCTTGTGAGACTGCCACTGGCGGTCTTGGTGGCCATTTTGAGATTGGAAACAGCATAAGCAAGAGCAGTCTCTCTCCTGACTCTGTGCCCAGACTGCCCCCAGACTGCCCCAGCACTAACAGTATAGTGACGCAGTGGTTGCACTGGATTGTCAGTAGCACTGTGTGGTTAATTGCCACTGAAAATCCAAGAATGGCCCACTCACCACGACTTAACCAGGTATGAGCCTCCCTTGCGTGATTAAATTGTTCAGAATATCTATGCCATGGTTTTTTGTGCACACCTTCATCAAACACTACTAGCAACCTTTTGTACCCACAACAGGCTTCCGCCCTGACCATAGCTGCGAGACCATCCTCACTGCCCTTCTAAGTGAACTTCACGAGACTCTGGATACTGGTAACATCACTCTCTTAGTGATCTTGCAGCACTGTTCGACCTCGTGGATCACAATCTTTTATTTTCTAGGTTACAAACTCTGAACATCTTTGGTACATTTCACTTATGGTTCTCTGCATTTCATAAAGGTCGTTCTTTCCATGTTTCCTCATCTTCCAAAACTTATCCTTTATCCTGTGGTGTCCTGTGGTTCCCCAGGGCTCTGTGCTGGCCCTACTCCTATTTAATATTTTCCTTAGTTCTCTGACTCACCTAATCCAATAACTTGGCATTCGCGCTTTCTATTATGCTGACAACATTCTGTTGCTTTATGAGACTGATTGTACCAACCCCTGACTTGACTAACCTCAACGTAGCTCTGTTCTATTGCCTCATTTCTTTATTCTTCATGCTTGTCCTCCTTAATTTTCCCCCTGTATGCCAACCAGAGCTCTCCATTCCCTCAACAACAATCGACTTTGCATTCCACCCCCAAAGGAGGCCCACTTTGAGACCATCAGGCACTGAGCTTTCTTTTGGATTGCTCCGTCGCTCTGGAATTCTCTACCCTCTGCTATTCAACTCTTACCCTAAATATAAAGCTCTGCTAAAGACTCACCTATTTAATAAAGCCTTTTCGATTCATCTGGGGGACCTTGCCCTTCTTGGGATTCACTAGTGCACAATCTACTAGATTTAGCCTCTATGGGCACGATATTCAGACTGCGGGAGGTAGCCGGGCTGCCTCCAGCGGTCAGCACTGAGCCTGGATATTCAATGTCGGGCCATTTCCGTGACCATCATTGAAAATCTGGTTTATTTTTGACCGGTTCCAACTTAATCGGCCAAGCCGATATTCCGTTAAGTTGAAACCAGTCAAAGATATTCCACCTATTGACACAGCCATATTTGGCCACCAAAGAGCTGGCCAGACACTGAATATAGGCACTGAACAGCTATGTCATATGACATAGCCGGTCATCTGGCTAGTCACTAAGCGCTAATATTCAATCAAGATATCTGGCTATCTTGCGCTATTAGTGCATAGCTGGCTTAGTACCATTTAAACAGCCAGGTGCCGTTCCCGGCCGGTTAAATGGTTTTGAATATCGGGGGAGGTATATCTATAACTGACTCATTTTCTGTTACTATTCTTCTCTCCCCTTTCCTATTCTATAATTAAATGGCATTCTTTTTATCTTATTTGATTTTAATGTACATTGCCTTTGTTGTTTTCTTTAAGGAGAAAGTAAGAGTTGCCCTACTGGTTCAGACCAAGGCAGTGGCGTACCAATGTGGGGGCGGTCCGCCCCGGGTGCACGCCGCTGGGGGGGTGCCGCGCGCCTGTCGGCTCTTCGTTTTCATGCTTCCTCTGCCCCGGAACAGGTTACTTCTTCTTCCGGGGCAGAGGGAGCATGGAAACGAAGAGCCGACAGGTGCGCGGCACCCCCCCAGCGGCGTGCACCCGGGGGGGTTATTTCGCCGGGGGGGGGTTGCGCAGCACCCAGGGGGTTATTTCGCCGGGGGGGGGGGCGCTGCACCCAGGGGGCGGGGCGCATCGGCAATCCCCCCTGGGTGTCAGCGCCCCTAGGATCGCCACTGGACCAAGGGTCTGTCTAGCCCAGTATCTTGTTTCCAACAGTGGCCTGTCCAATTTACAAGTATCTGGCAGAATCCCAAAAAGTGACAAAATTCCATGCTACTCAACCCCAAAGATAAGCAGTGGCTTTCCCCAGGTCCACCTTAATAATAGTTTATGGACTTTTCCTCCAGGAATTTGTCCAAAGCTTTTCTAAACCCAGCTACATTAACTGCTTTTATCACTTGCTCTGGCAATGAGTTCCAGAGATATTCACTCCTATTTGTTTTAAATGCGCCACAATATAACTTCATGGATTATCCTCTAGTTTTTGTACTTTGTTTGAAAGAGTAAAGAATCAATTAATGTTACCTGTGCCACTCCATTCAGGATTTTACAGACCTCAATCATATCCCCTCAGCCATCTCTTCTCCAGACTGAAGAACCCTGACCTCTTTAGCCTTTCCTCATATGAGAGTTGTTTCATCCACTTAATCATTTTTGTCACCCTTGTTTGTACATTTTCCAGTTCTACTATATATCTTTTGAATTGCGGTGACCGGAATTGAACACAATACTTAAGGTGCAGTCTCACCATGGAACACTACAGAGGCATTATGATATGCTTTGATTTATTTTATATTCCTTTCCTAATAATTCTTAACATTATTTTGCTTTTATTGTCCACAATGACCCCTAAATCCTATTTTTTGGTGGAGACTTCCTTTTGGCCATTCTGTTCTTCAAATCTTATTTGCATAATAACATGATTCAAAACTATCCAATCGCTATTCATCCTCTTTCCTAGGTTGTGCCATACTGCATGACTCAAAAAACCCCAGGCACAAGATCACCATCCAGCTTATTTTCGAAAGAGAAAGACGCCATATTTCAACCCAAATCGGGAGATGGGCGTCTTTCTCCCGTGGGCGCCCAAATCGGTATAATCAAAAGCCGATTTTGGGCGTCTTCAACTGCGCTCCGTCGCGGAAACGGCCAAAGTTGATGGGGCGTGTCGGAGGCGTGGTGAAGGTGGGACTGGGGCGTGGTTTTTGGCCGAACAGAAATGGGCGGCTTTCACCGATAATGGAAAAAAATAGCCGTTTTTAGCGAGAATTTAGGTCACTTTTTTTGGACCCTTTTTTTCACAAACAAGTCCCAAAAAAGTGCCCCAAATGACCAGATGACCACCGGAGGGAATCGGGGATGACCTCTCCTGACTCCCCCAGTGGTCACTAACCCCCTCCCACAAAAAAAAACAACTTTAAAAACTTTTTTTCCCAGCCTGTATGCCAGCCTCAAATGTCATACCCAGCTCCATCACAGCAGTATGCAGGTCCCTGGAGCAGTTGTTAGTGGGTGCAGTGGACTTCAGGCAGGCGGAACCAGGCCCATTCCCCCCCTACCTGTTACACATGCTGGTTAATGCTGAGCCCTCCAAAAAAAACCCAAAACCCACTCTACCCACATGTAGGTGCCCCCCTTCACCCCTTAGGGCTATGGTAATGGTGTAGACTTGTGGGCAGTGGGTTTTGGGGGGCTCAGCACACAAGGGAAGGGTGCTATGCACCTGGGAGCTCTTTTACTGTTTTTTGTTAATTTGTAAAAGTGCCCCCTAGGGTGCCCGGTTGGTGTCCTGGCATGTGAGGGGGACCAGTGCACTACGAATCCTGGCCCCTCCCACAACCCAATGTCTTGGATTTGTTCATTTTTGAGCTGGGCGCCTTCTTTTTCCATTATCGCTGAAAAACAAAACTGCCCAGCTGAAATCCGCACAAATCCGATGCATTTGGCTGGCACAAACCGTTTTATCGGAAAAAAGATGGACGACCATTTTTTTCGAAAATACGGTTTGCCCCGCCCTTTCACGTACCTGTTCTCGGAGATAGACGCCCATGGAGATTGTCGTTCGCGTTCAATTATGCCCCTCCTCAGCACCTAAAAAATCAGACCTGGTGCCTAAGTTTTGTACCCCCAAAATATATTCTTTTTGTCCCTGCCTGCAGTCCCTCTCTTCCCCGCCCAGGACCAGCCAGCATCTCTCTCCCTATTCCCACCTGCTGACCACCTCCCGCCCCTGGAGAGAGAAGGATATGTTGGACCTGTTTGGTGGGGGGGGGGGGGGGAAGAAGGACGTTGAGATGTGCTGGACCCTGGGGGTGGAAGTTGAAGAGAAGATGGAGATGTGCTCCTCTTCCTGGCAGGTCCAGCAGTAGAGGGGAGAGAGAGAGAGAGACCAGATTGAGGGGGAGGGGAGCAGGGGAGAGAGAGGGAAAAATACTGGACCCAAGGTGTGGGGGGAAGTGAAGAGAGAGGGGAGGGACAGGGCACAGACAAAAGATTTTTGGAATGAATAGAGAGAGGGACACAGGGCAAAGCTGGAAAAATGGTGGTAAGAATAGGGACAGGGACACAGGAGAGATGCTGGACGGGACAGATAGAGACACAGAGAAAAGATGAATGACAGACATGGAGAGAGAAGAAATGTCAAATAGTCAGGAGAACCTGAAAAGGCAGGAAAAACAGAAAAGCAGAAGAGACATGCACCAAATTGAATGGAAAAATAAAATACTTGTACTACAGAGGTAGAATTTTTTTTTATTTTGAACTTATCAGTTGGACCATGTCTTCTTTGTGCATCTCTGATATCTTGCATTTCCGTTTCTGTTTCTCTAGTATTGCTGTGTATGTAGAATCTGACTCCTTGAGGTTTCCAGTTCATTTTTTTTTTCCTTCAGTCTCTGTTACTAGTCTGTGATTCCTTGTTTCATATTTATTGAGGGTCTGTCTGTGTTTTGCACATGTGAGCAAGGTGCAGTATTCTTCTAGCATATCGTCTCTGTGTAGAGATTTGTAGCCTGTTCTCTTTTTCACTAGATGGTATATTGATATTTTAGGCATGGTGTGTATTTATGCTGCTGCTTTTTCACAGCTAAGGTTGTTTCTTTTTCAGTCCTGGGAGTTTGTGCTGTTATGGTACAGTAAGATTCTGAGTGCGTTTTTGCATGAGTTTGTGCTTAAAGATTTGCAGTGGAAGGATTGTGTTGATCATACTGGGGTGACTTCAAAACTTTAATTTTAGTTCGTTATAACATCAGACGGGGTTTGTAAAATAATCATAGAATGGACATAAATGTGCCATTTTTTCTTCTGACATGGCAATCCTAGTGTGGACAGTTGATTGTAGAGGAGCAGGGTGAGGGAAGGATGCAACAGTAGGTATAGCAAGGAACTTGGGGCGGGACATAGGAGGGGCATGAAGAGGGGTAGGTGTCTAGTTTTTCTCTGTCAAAGTTGGCAACCCTGCCCACTACAATTCCCTGGCAGGCACTGAATAGAAGCAGAAGAAAAGAAGAGTGGCTCTGCATCAGGCCACAGTCTCCTGTGTACTTCCTTGTCCCTTGGGAGGGGAAACACTTCAGCCCAATGGACTGAAAATAAGAGAGACAATTAGGCTTAGATACAGGCGCAACCAGTAAAAATCTTTATTGGTATCTCACTAAGCCAATACATAGTAATTGTTCTCTCTGGAGCAAGTTGCCATACAGCAAAGCCAGACGCAAACACTGAATAACAAAGACTGCTCAGCTAACACTTTCCCAGCCATCACATATATACTGTTGTAAGTTTTGTTTCTCCTAAATCATGTGATTTCTCCCAAACTAAAAATCAGAAACTAGCCTGTGCCATATATGGATGTTCCTGTATCATATCAGTCTCTCCTGATGTGTGTGCACATGCACACTCTGTGGCCATTGGCTAATTAGTTATCAGTTGTTACGATTGGGGTCAGAACCCCTCTCTAACTTACCTCTTTCCTGGGGGTCAGCTTTTTAGCTGGCTTCTGTTTCTTTTGTCTGGCCTGTCTGAGCTGGCTCTGTCTCTCTGTGCTGGCAGCTTCCAGCAGCATGGCCCAAATTGTTTCACTATACTGCACCTGTGTGTGTTGCCTGAGTTGCTCTACCTCTCTTTGGGTGTACTGGCTTCAAGTGTTTCACGGTGCTGCATTGGTGTGGGTTGGGCCTCTCTGGGTTTCAGTGTGCTCTCTGGGCCAGTGTGCTGTTGCCTGGGGCTAGGGAGTGTGACATCATCAGGGAGGGCCTTGATAAGGAAGTGGTGTTGTTTCCTTCAGGGCCTTTGCAACAGTGGTGTTTGCTTTAGGTAAGGTGGTGCAGTGTGCACTTCTGACTTTGTGTCTAGTTTCTCTGCTTGCTTTTGCTAAGGGCCAGGTTAGTGTGAGTGCAGTGTGCACTGGTGACTGTGTGTTTAGCTTTCCTGCTTTTCCCTTTTGGTTCCCCTGCTGTTCCCTCTTGGTTTTGGAAGCATTGCTGTGTGTAGGGCTTTGGAAGCTCTGTTGTTGATAGAAGTACTTCAGGGTTTGGTGTTGTTAGGAACACTGCAGAGTTTGCTGTTAGAAGTACTTCTGGTGTTTGTGCTATTGGGAGCATTGCAGTCTTTGCTGTTGGTGTTTGGTGATTTAGAATCATTTTTGGCTTATGTGTTAGCTTCCCTGCTTTTTCCTTGTGGCTGCCCTGTCTTCCCTTTTAGTGCTAGGAGCTCTTCTGGTTGCTTGCCAGAGTAGTGCTTAGGAAGCACCTTGTTAGTTTTGTATCTAGTTTGCTAGAGCAGTGCTTAGGTAGCTTGTTAGTTTTGTGTTTAGCTTGTTAGTGTAGAGCTCTGCTTGTAGCTTGGTGCTTAGTAGCACCTGTGTTAGCTTTGTGTTTAGTTCCCTGCTCTGTTAGTTTAGGGCTTAGGAAGTCCCTTTCTTGAACATGGCTTAGGAGCTCATGTTTAGTATAGGGCTTAGGAAGTCCTTTTGTCAGTTTACTGTTAGGAACACTCCTGCTGGTTTAGGGCTTGGGAGCACGTAGATCAGTTTAGGTTTAGGAGTACTTCTGTTTCTAGTCCTGGTCCCTGTGTCGTCCAGTAAGTCCTGCCGGCTACTGGAACCCAGGAGCTCAACTCCTGGGGGGCTTAGTAGCTAAGTGCAGGTGAAGCTGTGTGGACCACTCCGGTGTGCTCCAGTCCGGTGTTCCAGCCCTGTGTCCTCCAGTCCGGGGGATTCCAGTCCAGTGTTCCAGTCCAGGGGGGGGGGGGGGGGGGTTTCCAGTCCTGTGTCCTCCAGTCCGGGGAATTATAGTCCAGTGTTCCAGTCCATGTGTTCTGGCTCGCTGGGCGGTGCCTGTAGTCCCTGCCAGTGTCGGTGGGTTTTGCCTGCTGCTGTTGCTCCTCGTCAGCAGCCCAAGGGCTCACGTTTGCTCCAGAGCCCAGCCCCGCGGGCTCTGAACCTGAGAACCTGACATCAGTACAGCTTGCAAACTAAAACAATCCCCCTGTGTCCTCTCTCCAAGACTGAAACATTCTGGACATCTTAGGCTCACTGTATCCTTAGTCTCTCTCACCACCTTCCAAGGTTATATCCACCTTATGTGAAAGGCCTGCTCAGCTCCAGCCAAATATGCATCCTTGAAGTGTCATTCCTCAGTTCCTGAGAAAGCACTGTATGTTACAAAGATGCTAACTTATTAGGCTAACTTGTGAGAACCAGACAAAGCCATGTGAAGGCTTTTGTCATATAACAGGCCTAGCATAGGAAGGAATATACACTCCTTTTCTGCCACTTGGTACAGAATGTAAAATTTGAACCACATGATACAAACCTTGCATTTAGTGTAAAAGAGGCAGAGGAGGAGGATATAGCATGATGCATAGCTACTCTTCTTTCCTCCTCCTTCTGATTCTTATTGGGCCAGTGCTGGGAGATGGGGTAGAGGGAGTGAGAGGTGTAGGGCCTCAGATGGTGAAGGTGAGCCACCCAGATACCTGATTGCTGATTAGGGAGTGGGGTCATTTATTTGTGCGAGAACAGGTATTGTAGAGAAAGGAGAGAGATCCACTCAGGCTAGCCTGAATAGCTAATGTTTATATGGGACATGCAGGTCATGAACCATAAAATAACTTTACAACAGTAACTGAGAATTATGAGCAAAGCTAGGCCTCTGTGAACAGGCTATGAACAGGTTAAGAGTCACTGAGAAGCTAAATAATAAGAATTACACAGAATGTGAATCTCATGTCAGCTTGCCCTTCTGTGTCACGTCTGTGGCCATGACAACCCTCAGACTTACCCTGTTTCTGGGAGTCAGTGGCTGTGCTGTCTTCTGCTTGTCTCTGTGTCTGTCTCTGTCTTAGTTTCTCTCTGGCTCTGTGTGCTGATTGCCCTACTGAACCTCACCTGTGTGGGCTATGCCTCTTCCAAGATGGCTGCCGCCGACTCCTCTATGCCAGTATCCAAGATTGCTCCCGCTGGGCTGACTGCTCTGTGTGTCAAGCCTCTGTTTGGATGCAAGGTGATTGCTGCAGCTGTGCCTCTGGTGTGGAAGGGCTTTATTAATCACTTAGAGACTACAGCCCTTGGCCTTTGCATTTCATCTAAGGGCCCTGGTGTATAGAGTGCTCTGTACACTGTTCCAGTGTTTGCTCTGTGTGAGTTTCTATGTTGACTAGCTAGCTTAGGCACCGTTTGGCTTGTTAGCCTGTGTATAGCTTTGTTAGTTCCCTGTGTTTATTCCTAGTGTTAGACTAGCCAGCTTAGGCACCGTGTGGCTTGTTAGCCTGTGTATAGCTTTGCTAGTTCTCTGTGTTTGTTCTTAGTGTTAGACTAGCCAGCTTAGGCACCGTGTGGCTTGTTAGCCTGTGTATAGCTTTGCTAGTTCTCTGTGTTGTTCCTAGTGTTAGACTAGCCAGCTTAGGCACCGTGTGGCTTGTTAGCCTGTGTATAGCTTTGCTAGTTCTCTGTGTTTGTTCCTAGTGTTGACTAGCCAGCTTAGGCACCACTTGGCTTGTTAGCCTGTGTATAGCTTTGCTAGTGCTCTGTGTTTGTTTCCAGTGTATGACTGGTTAGCTTGGGCACAGCTTTGGTTGTTAGCTGGTGTATAGCTGTACTAGTCTCCTGAGTTTACTTCTTGTGTAGGACTGGTTTGCCTGGGCATAGCTTTCCTATTAGCTTGGGTACAGTTTACTAGTCATTGTGTTTAAACCTGCCTTCTGCCAGAACCCGGACATTCCCTGCCTGCCTGCCTTGCCTTCGCCAAGGTGCCAGGGGGCACTCCTGGATCCTCATTCCTGCTGTTCCTGCTTGCAAGTTCCAGTTCCGGTTTTTTCCTGTAAGCCCTGCCGGCCCGCCCCAACCTGAGGGCTCAACCCTCGGGGAAAGGTGGTCATGCATAGGTGAAGCCTAGGTCCAGTGTGTTCCAGTCCAGCGGGTTCCGGTCCCGTGGGTTCCGCCCCAGTGTGTTCCAGTCCAGCGGGTTTCACTCCTGTATGTTCCAGTCCAGTGGGGCCACTTCAGTGTGTTCCAGTCCAGCGGGCCCCACTCCAGTGCGCACCCGTCCGGTGCGTTCCAGTTCTGAGTATTCCTGTGTAGAACTCCAGTCCGGGGTTCCGATCCAGTTTTGTCTCATCTCTACCTTGGAGGTGATCTTGCCTGCCACTGCCGCTCCACGGTAGTGGCCCACGGACTCACAAACCCAGTGCTCCCGGGGAAGAAGCCTGACAGTATGCCAAGGTCCTCGAGCACGCGACATTCTGTTGGAGAGACAGGCAGATATGGAGTCATAACAGAGATATGTGTGGCAGGAGAATACTGTGCATGAATGTAGTAATATAAGGGGGAATTTGCTGCTGACCATGAAAGCAGATAATGAAGAGACACAACTTT
Source organism: Microcaecilia unicolor (assembly GCF_901765095.1). NCBI lineage: Eukaryota > Metazoa > Chordata > Amphibia > Gymnophiona > Siphonopidae > Microcaecilia > Microcaecilia unicolor. Next base: position 388,137,718 of record NC_044031.1, on the reverse strand, counting down.
GGTTTTTGGGAAGATGGTTTTTGCAAAGTAGGATAACCTTACTGACCTTACTTATGATAAGCAAATATGTTATGAAGAACTTTGCTTCTGTAAGATAGAATTTACTAGAATATGCTGGAATATGTTAGAATATGCTGACTTTGTACTTCCAATACTAGCCTATGAGAGAAAAGGGTATAAAAGGAGAATCATGGACAGAGGCAATCAGAGAGCTAATGTCAGAGGTCACGTTTGTGTCCCGGTTGCTGTCTCATATGAGAATTAATTATGTTACGTATTCTAATTGTAGTCCTGATTGGTAAGTGTAATAAACAATTACTGATTATTCTCATATTACTATAGCCTGCTCTGTCTCTCCACCTGGTGGCGTTAGGACCATAATCCCTGGAGTGCTGGAATTCCAGGTTACAGGTAACTAGTACCTTTATACCTGGGAGAGGGCAGAAAGATAAACACTATGTTTACCACAATCATGTGCCATCACTGACAAGAGGAATGACTCTGTGGATGCAGACAGTGGGGAGGGGTTAAAACTGTAGTTCCTGAGGGCAGGTGGGCAATGGATAAAGACTAAGCCTGCAGCTTTAGGGGGTAGGTGAGTGGGTGCACAACTCTATCCATCCTTAGTAGCTGCAGCTTTGACTCCTCTCCCATTGCCCCACCAACCATAGCCTAAAGCCTTTCTCCACTACCAGATAGGCTGTAGGTGGATGGGCAAAGGGGAGAGCATAAGAACATAAGAATAGCCATACTGGGTCAGACCAATGGTCCATCTAGCTCAGAATCAGTGGTCACTCCAGGTCACAAGTACCTGGCAGAAACCCAATTGCCTCCTAACTGCTCCTTCACTGCTACTGTGTTAAATAACTTGCTGTGCATCATCTTGAGTACATTATGAATGTGCAATACATAAATGTGCATAAAATGATTAAAAATTCCAGTCATTCCAAGTCTAGCACCTCGATTTTTGGACTGGCTCCTAGATCCTAAGAAACTTTGTTCAGCCCCGCTATACGGCAAAACAATGTTGGCAACCTTCAGCTCTGGAGTCACCACTCATTTGGCTGCATGAATCCTGTTTGCTGGTGGAGCAATCAGAGTTGCTCATCTGTAATGGGAGTTCTGTATAGAAAGCAGGATCATGCAGCCACAAAATTCTGCCTACTGTCTCCTCACCTCACCTAAGTACATAAGAATTTCTATACTGGGAAAGACCAAAGGTCCATCCAGCTCAGTATCCTTTTTCCAACAGTGCCTAATCCAGGTCATAAGTACCTGGCACGATCCCAAAAGAGTAAAACAGATTTAATGCTGCTTATCCCAGGGATAAGCAGCACATTTTTCCAAGTCAGTATTAATAATGGTTATGAACTTTATTCTAGGCACTTGTCCAAACCTTTTTTAAACCCTGCTAAGCAAACTGCTTGAACCACATTCTCTAGCAATTAATTCCAGAGTTTAATTACATGTTGAGTGATGAAATATTTTCTCCAGTTTGTTTTCTGTTTATTAGTTAGTAGCTTCATTGTGTGCCCCCTAGTCCTTTTAGTTTTGGAAAGCGTAAACAAGTGATTCTTGTCTACCTGTTCCACTCCACTCAGTATTTTGAAGCCCTCTATCATATCTCCCTTCAGCAGTTGAAGTGCATGCCAGCTCTGTTATGGACTGAAGGCCAGAGAGAGCTAAACCAGCACAGGAAACCCTGTGCGTTTCCAGGGAAATCACATGGATTTTTCTGGGCTATGGAGATCAGATCTCTCAGAGATTGTCTGATGACATCACCAAGTGTGGCATCATCATTCTATAGTCTATGGAGAGCCCCTATCACTAATAAGCAACTCCACTAAACAGCATTTACGGCACAGGCGTGGGGGTGGGGGCGCTTGGAGATTGGTCATGCCTCCAAACAGATTTTCAAAATAAAATGGCACCTATGCGCCATAGTTAAGCCTCCCCAGTCCCTGAAGGAACTGCGAGCGTAGATTTCCTTCCCTGACCTTCCCCTCACTTATTGGTTTGTGCCGCTGCCTGCCTCCCTGACTTGGCTGCGAAGTAAGTAACAAAAGAAAGCCACACGTGGGGTCACAGCTCTGTGTGCTACTGCCGGTTTCCCTCCTTCGCCCTCCCCGAAACAGGAAGATACATCATGGGAGAGTGGAGGAGGGAAACCGGTAGCGGCGCACATAGAGCTATGACCCTACGTTAGGCTTTCTTTTGTTACTTTGCAGCCATGTCGGGGAGGCAGGCAGCAGCACGAACCAATAAGTGAGAAGCAGGTCAGGGAAGGGAAGCTAAGCTCACGGTTGTTCCAGGCCTCTGCAGACTTGAGGAAGAGATGTCAGTGAGTGACCAGGAGAGACGGAAAGAGAGAGAAAGAGAGCAAGAGAGATAGGGCCAATGGAAGGGTGAGGGGAACAGAGAACAGAGATGGGATGATGCATGATGAACAGGAAAAAAAAGAGACTGAAGCATTGGGGGAAAGACAGACAAAAGAGAGGAGGAGAGAAAGACAGGTTAAAACTGGATGCTGAGGGATGAGAGACAAAAGGGCAATGTGAATGAAGAGAGAGAGAGAGAGATGATGTTGGATGGTGAGGGGTGAAAGAGACAGTGGGATGATGTTGGATGGCTGGGGGGGGGGGGTGGAATCCTGCATGGCAGATGGAGAGAGAGAGAGAGTGAGTCTAGGATGGGGCCAGGGGCCAATGGTGGGGTGAGGAGAAGAGAGATGGGATGCTGCTGCATGATGAACCGGAAAAAGAGAGAGAGACAGGAGTATTGGGGACAGATAGGCAAAGCTGGATAGAGGGGAGGAGGAGAAAAAGAGTAAAGCTGGGTGCTGGGAGATGAGACAGAAGAGCGATGTGATGGGGAAGAGCGAGAGATGATGGATGGTGAAGGGGTGAAAGGGAATGATGTTGGATGGGGGCATGAGAGAGACAGCAGAGATCCTGGATGACTGAGAGAGGGGGGGTCCTGCATGGCAGATGGAGGGAGAGAGAGAGAGGAGATAAACTAAAAGGCAGCAATTCTGAAACCTGGTGCCATTAGGCAACCTACTAAAAACATTGGGAGCCAAATCATTTTATGGTTATGACTATGCAAGGAAGGGGATGGGTCTCTAAAGGAGTTGAGTGAGGGTGGAAATGGGGTTAAGAAAGACAGTAGGACATAGGGAAAGAGATGGAAGTATGGCCTGGAGACAAGGAGAAGGAAGGAGAGACAGGTGATGAGAGAATGAGAGGCAGTGGTGGGCACATGAGGGCTAAGAGGGTGCGTACAGGGGATGGGAATGAGAGAGTAAAGAAGTGGGGGAAAGATGGGGGAAGTAGGATACTGAGGAAGGAGAGATACAGAGGGGCAAAGAAAGTGCTGGAGAGAAAATGAGGAAGATGGGAAAAGCCAGTTGGTAGATGAGACAAATCTATGAAAAGGAGACTAAGGACTAGAAGGTGAGAGAATGAGAGTAAAATCAATGGGTGGATATAAATGCAAAGAAGAGAAAAGTAGGGGGAATAAAACAAAATGAAAGATCAGTGCCAGACAGAAAGGTAGAAGACAAGAGAGAGAAGAAATTGAAAGGTCAACCTGGAAAAGAATTTGGGAGACGACTGGCTCCTGGAAAAGAGATGGAGACCAGCTTAATTAGAAAATTTAAATTCCGGAGGAAGTGACATCATCGGAGAAGATGGCCGCATGAGAGTCGTGCTCCGATGGTCCCACAGAGTTTTTAGCAAAAATCCCCCTGACTCGTAGCGACCCGCTCTGAGAAAAGCAAAAAATAAATAGCCCTGAAACGGGAGGAAAGAGCGAGTAGGGATGCAGAAGCGCAGAGAGTCGGTAAATCTCTCCCAATTCGCATTCACAAGTGGCGCGCCACAAAAGCAGATGGCGGCTCCGGGAGAAGAAACCCTCGACACGCAGGAGCTAGCAGGAGAGCAATCAGAAGGCGAAATGTTCCAGTCACAAGAGCAGGTGGAGCGTGACGGGGGAGGCTTCCCAGAACTGCGCTCGTGGCTGCAAGAGATCCGCTCAGACTCAGTTGGTACGTACAGACCTGGCGGCCCTGGGCGCGGACCTGCGGGGTGAGATAGCGGAAATAGGACACAGAATGGAGAAAGCGGAGGGCAGACTGGATGACCACGCAGAGGCGATGGGGGCCATGGACAGGCAAATTACAGATATTTGCATTGGACAGCAGCGGGTAGCCGATCAGCTCGAAGATCTAGAAAATCGGAGCAGGCGCTGCAACTTAAACGCCCACCTACCAAGATGCAGAGTCAGTAGTACAACAGGTGGTCAGTACACTGCTCTCCAGCACAGAGTCACCAGTTATGACGGAAAAGGTGATTTTGGAAAGATCACACCGGGAGCTGGGACTGAGCAGAAACAATCTCCCAAAAGATATCATTGCATGCTTCCAGGACTTTAAATTGAAAGAAAGAGTATTAAAAGCAGCGCAACAATCAGAGGGCTTTAAATGGGACTCATACAATGTGGAAATATATCAAGATCTGGCGGCAGCTACCCTGAAAAGGCGGGCTGAGCTGAAACCAGTGACTGTTAAACTACAAGAGATGGGACTGAGATACTGTTGGAGACACCCATTCATGCTGGTTTTCTATAAAGATGGGAAACAGCAGGTCAAGACGATCGTGGAAGCTCGTGCGATTATCCCAGAGGGAGAGGCAACGCCAACCCCATCAAACTCCGAAAGTCAACGGATGGCCAGAGGTTTGCACCCCCACCCGAAGTGGCAAAGAGCAGGACGCAAAAGGCTGGAAAGTCAGCAGTCGGCGAGCTGACTACCATGAAACAGTTGAAGTTCCTGGTGGCAGGCCAGTATGTGAACTGATGGTAGCAAGGACTGTTATGAGACTTTGCACTATAACAGTAACTGGGAAGGGAAGTTGCAGTGGGGAGGAGAAGGAGGATGGCCAGATGTTGGGGGTGATGGGCCATGGGAGGGCAGAAAGAGATGTCAACAAAGTGGGTGAAATAAGTTAATGAGGGGGAACTATGAAAGAAGCTAATCAGCGGGGGACAGAAGCCTCCCTTCCTCTCTCGAAGCACCAATTCAAATATGGAAGAGGTGCAATGGATTAAGGGGATGGGACAGGGAATGAAGGGAGGGAGGGGAAGAGTATGGGTGAACAGGAGAGTACCAATACTCAGTAGGAGGGGAAGGAGGGGGGTAGGGGGAAAGGGTTAGGGCGGGGACCTTCTCAGCAGGTGGTAAAGGTGGAGAGGGCAGGGACAATATAAAATGTTAAGATGGAATATAAATGTGTGATAAATGTAAGGAGCCTTAACACCCCACAAAAACGTAAACAGATGTTTGGTGAAATGGTCCACTTAAAGGCAGATGTAATATTCCTCCAAGAAACGCACCTGAAACGGAGCCATGAACACTTGGTGAGGCATAGATGTTACCCAATAATTCACTGTGCCTCTAGCATGGATGGCAAAAAAGAGGAGTGCTTATAGCACTATCAAAATTCTGCCATGGATTATACATTACACAGTGAAGGGTACAGCGGGGAGATATGTATTGTTGGTAGTTTCTGTACAGGGTAAGTACTATGATATGTGTGTATGCACCTAATGAGGGGCAGAAACTGTTTTTGGGAGAGATGGAAGAGGTCATACAAAAACATGCGAAAGGCCAATTGCTGGTAGGGGGTGGCTTAAATCTCACGATAGATCCCCGAGTAGACAACTCTGGCGGCACAGTAGACTATGCCAAAAGGGATAGGGCAGCCTTAAAGGCATGGATGGCAAGATGGGGATTAGTAGATCTATGGAGAGAACGACATGGGACTGAAAGAGATTATACATACTATGCTCCGAAGTATAACTCATATTCAAGGATCGACTATTGGCTGGGCAATGGAGAGGTAAGGGGAAAGGTTGGAGAGGTGAATATAGAACCCTGTAGCTGGTCAGATCACTCTCTGGTGACCATGATTTTGAAGATGGGTGGAGGGGACAAAAAACGTAGGCCTTTGCGATTAAATGAAGCGCTGTTATTAGACCCGCAGAATATAGCACAGATAGAGCAATACATAGAAGAAAACATTAAGCTCAATGATACAGAGGAGGTACAGCCCACAAGCTTATGGGAAGGGTTGAAGGCGGTCCTGAGAGGTCAATTAATAGTGCTGCAGGCACACCTCAATAGACAGAGGGCAGGGCGGGAGTCTACACATAGGAAAACACTGGAAAGGCTGGAGAGAGAACATAAAGCAAACCCGGCAGATGGCAAAAAGGGGCAAGAAATACACCAGATTCGGACACAACTTAATGAAATACAACTGGCAGATATTGCAATACAGCTGCAACAAGTGCAGCAGGAGCATTTTGAATTTGGAAATAGAGCCAGCAGGCTTTTAGCACATAAGCTCAAGAAACGAGCACAGTGTAACTGGATTCCCAATATTATTAATAAATTTGGGCAGTCAATCACCCAAACAGAAGAAATACATGAAGTATTTAGTGATTTTTATAAGCAGTTATATCAATCACAGCAGGCTATATCACAGAGGGAAATGGAACATTATGTGCAGGAGGTGGATCTGCCCGGGCTATCAGAGGGGGAGCAGGAGAAGCTATCTAGGGCCATAACTCTTGAAGAGATTACAGAAACAATTGCAGATCTCCCCAATAATAAAGCACCGGGATTAGATGGGTTCCCTGCACGATTCTATAAATTATATAATAAATGGCTAGCACCGGTGCTGCTGAAGGTCATTACCTCCTTTGATAAACTGCAAGAATTGCCACATTTGTGGAGAGTGGTGGAGATGACGTTGCTCCTGAAACCAGGCAAAGATGCTTCACAATGTGGCTCGTATAGGCCAATATCGCTTTTAAATGTTGATTATAAGATCTTTACTAAAATATTGGCACGAAGGCTCCAGGGGGTGTTGCCAAGGTTGATACACGAAGACCAGGCAGGATTTATCGCAGGCAGACAGACATTTGATAATATTAGAAGCTTGATACATGTGACCCAATATTCTGCAGAGGACTCCACCCCAGTAATATTGCTTTCAGTGGATACAGAAAAAACATTTGACCGAGTGGAGTGGCCGTTCCTCTTTGCAGTACTGAAACAGCTAGGCATGGGAGGTAGATTCCTGTATTGACTTCCGTTGCTATATACTAATCCAATGGCAACGTTAAAGATAAATGGCACTCACGCCAAACCGTTAAAGCTTGGTCGGGGAACGAGACAGGGATGTGCGAAGTCACCCCTGCTCTTTGCGCTATCGATCAAACCATTAGCCAAGAAGATCAGAGAAAATGAGAATATATCTTTGCTGATGATATTCTATTGACCTTAGCAAATCCTAAACACTCACTGCCACGTGTAATGCAGCTAGTAACACAATATGGCTCTATGTTGGGATTTAAAATTAATGCTTCTAAATCAGAGATACTTAACCTACTACTACTACTACTACTACTACTATTTAGCATTTCTATAGCGCTACAAGGCATACACAGCGCTGCACAAACATAGAAGAAAGACAGTCCCTGCTCAAAGAGCTTACAATCTAATAGACAAAAAATAAATAAAGTAAGCAAATCAAATCAATTAATGTGAACGGGAAGGAAGAGAGGAGGGTAGGTGGAGGCGAGTGGTTACAAATGGTTACGAGTCAAAAGCAATGTTAAAGAGGTGGGCTTTCAGTCTAGATTTAAAGGTGGCCAAGGATGGGGCAAGACGTAGGGCCTCTGGAAGTGCAGCGAGACAGAAGGCGCGAAGTCTGGAGTTGGCAGTAGTGGAGAAGGGAACAGATAAGAAGGATTTATCCATGGAGCGGAGTGCACGGGAAGGGGTGTAGGGAAGGACGATTGTGGAGAGATACTGGGGAGCAGCAGAGTGAGTACATTTATAGGTTAGTAGAAGAAGTTTGAACAGGATGCGAAAACGGATAGGGAGCCAGTGAAGGGTCTTGAGGAGAGGGGTAGTATGAGTAAAGCGACCCTGGCGGAAGACGAGACGGGCAGCAGAGTTTTGAACCGACTGGAGAGGGGAGAGGTGACTAAGTGGGAGGCCAGCAAGAAGCAGATTGCAGTAGTCTAAACGAGAGGTGACAAGGGTGTGGATGAGGGTTTTGGTAGAGTGCTCGGAAAGAAAGGGGCGGATTTTACGGATGTTGTAAAGAAAGAAACGACAGGTCTTGGCAATCTGCTGGATATGAGCAGAGAAGGAGAGAGAAGAGTCAAAGATGACCCTAAGGTTTCGAGCTGAGGAGACAGGGAGAATGAGAGAGCCATCAACAGAAATAGAAAACGGGGGGAGTGGGGAGGTGGGTTTGGGGGGAAAAATGAGAAGCTCGGTTTTGGTCATATTTAATTTCAGGTGGCGTTGAGACATCCAGACAGCAATGTCAGACAAGCATGCTGAAACTTTGGTTTGGATGCAAGGTGAGATATCAGGGGTAGAAAGGTAGATTTGGGAGTCATCAGCATAGAGATGATAGGAAAAGCCATGGGATGAGATTAATGAATCAAGGGAAGAAGTGTAGATAGAAAAGAGGAGGGGACCAAGAACAGAACCCTGAGGTACGCCGACAGGCAGAGGGATAGAAGTAGAAGAGGATCCACCAGAGTGAACACTAAAGGTGCGGAGGGAGAGGTAGGAAGAGAACCAGGAAAGGACAGAGCCCTGGAATCCAAGTGAGGACAGGGTATCGAGAAGTATGCTGTGATCGACAGTGTCAAAAGCAGCGGAAAGATCAAGAAAAATGAGGATGGAATATTGACCTCTGGATTTAGCCAGTAATAGGTCATTGGAGACTTTAGTAAGCGCAGTTTCGGTTGAGTGGAGAGGGCGAAAACCAGATTGTAGTGGGTCAAGAATAGCATGTGAGGAGAGAAAATCAAGGCAGCGGCGGTGAACAGCACGCTCAAGTAATTTGGAGAGAAAAGGAAGGAGGGAGATGGGTCGGTAATTAGAGGGACAAGTAGGGTCGAGTGAAGGCTTCTTAAGGAGAGGTGTGACCACAGCATGTTTAAAGGCAGCAGGGACAGTCGCAGTGGAAAGTGAGAGGTTGAGAATGTGACAGATAAAAGGACTAAGAGCAGGAGAGATGGCATTAAGAAGGTGGGTGGGAATGGGATCAGAGGAACAGGTGGTACATTTTGAGGAAGAAAGGAGAAGTGTAGTTTCCTCAATAGTAACTTCAGGAAAGGAGGAAAGGGAATGAGGGGAAGGAGAGAGAGGGGAACGGACTAGTGGAGGGAGAGGTGGTGAAGTAGAGAAAGCAAGGTTTATCTTTTGAACCTTGTTGTGAAAGAATTCAGCAAGGGTCTGAGGAGATAATGAAGGGGGAGTTGGGGGAGGGGGCACCTTGAGGAGAGAGTTCAATGTGGTGAAGAGAAGTCGAGGATTAGAGCCAAGAGAGTTGGTCAGTTGGATATAATAATCCTGTTTGGCACGTAAAAGAGCAGATTGGAAGGCGGTCAGCATGAACTTAAAGTGTAAGAAATCAGCAAGGGCCCGAGATTTCCGCCAGAGGCGTTCGGTGGAGCGGGTACAGGAACGTAGGTAGCGGATATTAGAAGTCAGCCAAGGTTGGGGTTTTGTACGCCTTACAGGGCGGGTCATCAAAGGTGCAAGAGTGTCTAAGGCAGAGGATAGAGTATTGTTGTAAGAAGAAACAGCCTCGTTGACAGACGTGGATGGTGCCACAGTAGAGAGGAGGTTTGAAACATGGGAGGATAGAGATGAAGGGTCAATATCGTGAAGATTCCTAGATAAATTAGATAAGATAGGACGGGACTGGGCGGGAGGAGATTTAAGTGTGAAAGTTATAAGATGGTGATCAGAGGAGGGAAGATCAGAGGCAAGGAAACTAGAGGGTGAACAGTTGGAGGAGAAGATGAGATCAAGACAGTGACCATTTTGATGAGTGGGGAAGGTGGAGCATAGTTGGAGATTAAAGGAGGACGTTAAAGCGAGTAACTTGGAAATATAAGAGTTGGAAGGATCATTAGCAGGAATATTAAAGTCACCAAGGATGATAGAGGGGGAGGAAGGATCATGGAAGAAGGCAAGCCAGGCGTCAAAGTCACTGAGAAAGGATGAAAGGGACTTATCAGGGAGACGATAAATGACCGCTATTTGAAGAGGCAGAGGAGAGAAAAGGTGGATAGAATGGACTTCAAAGGAGGAAAAACAGTGAGATTGAGGTGGAAGAAGGGGTTGAAATCTGGAGGAGGGAGAGTGAAGTAGTCCAACACCGCCCCCACGGCCAGCAGGGCGAGGAGTATGTGAGAATAGATAACCGCCATGGCACAGGGCTGCGACTGAAGCAGAGTCATCAGGGCAGAGCCAGGTTTCTGTTATGGCGAGCAGATGGAGGTGACGTGAGATAAAGAGGTCCTGGATATAGGCGAGTTTGTTACAGATAGAGCGGGCATTCCATAGGGCACAAGAGAAGGGCAGAGAAGAGGAGGGGAGTAGAGAAATAGAGATGAGGATAGAGAGGTCGCGGTGAGATCTGTAGAGTTGGGATAATAGTTGCCTCACAGTGCCCCCGCATGAGGCCCAACAGATGAAAGAGATGTATCCATTTAAATGGGCGCCCAAATCTATCAGATACTTGGGAGTGATGATTACCCCGAAAATAGAACATCTGTTTCAGGCTAACTACCCTGAGAAGGTAAAAGAACTTTTTGCAGAACTGGATAGGTGGGAGGGTCTAATGATATCATGAATAGGAAGAATACACGCTATAAAAATGATGCTATTGCCCAAGCTCCTGTACTTGTTCCTGGCTTTACCAACACCAATCCCACGGGCCTTCTTCCAACAATTAAATCGAAAAATGTTTGCGTACATATGGAATAAGAGGCCACCTAGAGTACGCAGGATGATGATGTTCCAAACACCCATGAAAGGAGGGATGGGAGTCCCCAATTTCAATCTCTACTACCAGGCAGCTCAATTAAGGGTAATGACAGATTGGGACCCAGGGGTCACCAAGAAATGGCTACACTGGGAAAGAGCATGGATGGGAACACGCTTTTTTGGGATATATTATGGAAGTCAGAGAAAGAGGTGCTAACCGCTATATGTCGAACACTGGTGGGCATTAGCCATTCGCTTCAAACTTGGCTACAAATACGTAAAAAGGTATTCCCAGAAAGACGATATTTCTTACAAATGGCGATAATAGGAGCTCCGAGATTCCCACTAGGTGAGACGGAAAAAACTTACCAACAATGGGCGTATAAAGGACTGTATCAGCTGGGTCAGGTATGGGTTAATGGGAAAATAAAAGACTTCGGGGAACTACAGGAGGAATATGGAATAGAGGATAGAGAGTTAGTATATTACCAATGCTTGAGGAATTATATCTACCGAAGGGCGAGGGAGGAATTAGAGCTAGCAGAAACGAGACTGGAAAGGGTGATGAGAGGAGGTGGGGGAAGAGGCAGTATAAAGCCTTGTTGTTCCTCTCAACACCACAGGACTTTTATACATATAGATGGGAGGGGGCTCTTCAGACGAAATATCCATCGGAATGGTGGGCGGGTAGCTATAGATACTTGTTGAAGCCCTCCATCGCTCAGTCATCGATCGAAAATGGTTACGAGATACTATACTGGTGGTACTATACACAAGACAGACTGCAAAGGATATATCCGCACGTCTCAGCAGATTGCTGGAGGGAATGTGGAGGGCGAGGAACATTCATGCATATCTGGTGGGAATGCCCAAAAGTACAGGCATACTGGGTCAAGGTAATCGAGGTGGTGAAAAAGGTGGTACAGGTGGAATATCCCCGCCAGGCTGACATTTGCTTGCTGCACTCGAGGCCTCCGAGAAGCCGGAAGCATGGCCACAAGCTGGCGATCCAATTCTGGGTGGCGGCGAAGAGAAAATTAGGTTCTTACCTTGGTAATTTTCTTTCCTTTAGTCATAGCAGATGAATCCATTACGAATGGGTTGTGTCCATCTACCAGCAGGGGGAGATAGCACTGAAAACCATAGTGTCTCTTGGCCAGCTAGCTCCATCTGCCTCTCAGTATTTGAAGCTTCCAAAGCAGTGTTACACCGCAAAGTAGAATAACATGAACTTTCCTCACAGCGAACGAACGCCCCAGAACAGGAGCAGTAACTCAAAGGAGGGACGAACTCAATCTCCTGTAACAGAACAGAAATCCTGAAGACTGTTTTCCAACTTCTACCAATGAGGGAACATATCTACAGGAAAAACTGAACATAAAAGTAACATAAATCACATAATGAACCACTGAGGGAGGGCTCATGGATTCATCTGCTATGACTAAAGGAAAGAAAATTACCAAGGTAAGAACCTAATTTTCCCTTCCTTGTCATCAAGCAGATGAATCCATTACGATGGGATATATCAAGCAGATGAATCCATTACGATGGGATATATCAAAGCAATCCCTAGATAGGGCAAGAACAAGCCACACCACGCGCCAGCACTTGTGCTCCAAAATGCGCATCCCTCCTGGCAGCCACATCCAGCCTGTAATGTCGGGCAAATAAGAGCTTAGAAGCCCATGTCGCTGCACTGCATTTCTCTTGAAGAGAGAGTGCTCCAGTTTCAGCCCAAGAAGAGGAAATCGCTCTTGTGGAATGTGCCTTAAAGGCTTCAGGCAGAAGCCGGCCAGACAGCAAATATGCTGAAAAAATAGCTTCTTTGAGCCAATGAGCCAGAGTAGCTTTAGACGCTGGAGACCCGCTGCGAGGACCTGACAACAAAACAAAAAGGTGATCAAAGGTCCTGAAAGCATTTGACATGCGCAGATATTGCAACAGAGCCCTTCGCACATCTAGAAGGTGCAATTGCCCAAAAGATTCTGGAAACTCCTCTCTAGAAAAAGAGGGCAGGAAAATAGGCTGGTTTAGGTGAAACGCTGAAATCACCTTAGGCAGGAAGGAAGGCACAGTACGTACCATAACTCCGGACTCTGAGAATTGCAGAAATGAGTCTCGACAGGACAGCGCCTGGAGCTCAGACACCCGTCTCGCTGATGTAATGGCCACCAAAAAGACCCTCTTTAGGGTCACATTCTTCTCAGAAGCTCGCCTAAGCAGCTCGAAGGGCAAACACTGAAGGGCCTTTAAAACTAACCCCAGGTTCCAGGCTGGACACGGAGCCCACACGGGAGGACGGAGCCGAAGCACTCCTCTAAGAAACCGTGCCACATCCGGATAAGCAGCCAGGGAGAGGCCAGCCACCTTCCCCCCCAAAACATGCTAAGGCTGCCACTTGAACACGCAGGGAATTATAGGCCAAGCCTTTTTGTAAACCATCCTGCAAAAAGTCAAGTACCGGCGAGACAGAAGCCTGCATGGGTGTAATTGCTTTAGCAGCACACCAAGCCTCAAACTGGCGCCAAATCCGAGCATAGGCAACGGAAGTGGAACGCTTGCGGGCCTGTAGGAGAGTGGAAATGACTTTACTGGAATAACCCTTGTCTCTCAATTGCGCCCTCTCAATAGCCATGCCGTAAGACCAAAGCGGCAGGCGTCCTCCATGGTTACCGGCCCCTGTGACAACAGGTTCGGTACCAGAGGCAAAGGAAGGGAAGCCTCCACCAGCATCCGCCGGAGGTCCGCATACCACGGCCGCCTGGGCCAATCCGGGGCAATGAGAACCACCTCTCCTTGATGTAGCCAAATCCGCAGGAGTTCTTGCCCTATCAAGGGCCACGGAGGGAACACATACAGGAGGCCCTGAGGCCAGGGTTGAGCCAAGGCATCCAACCCCGCCGAGCGAGGATCTCTCCGTCTGCTGTAAAAGTACGGGACTTTGGCATTTGCGCTTGACACCATAAGATCCGCTACGGGCATCCCCCATTTGGCACAGATCTGAAGGAACACTTCGTCTGCCAGTTCCCACTCCGCTGGGTCGATTTGATGCCTGCTCAGATAATCGGCTTGCACGTTGCTCTGACCTGCAATGTGAGCTGCTGACAGAAACTGCAGATGTAGCTCGGCCCAGTGGTAAATCTGTGTGGCCTGCGTGGCCAGTGCTCTGCACTGAGTGCCACCTTGTCGATTTATGTAGGCCACTGCTGTCGTATTGTCCGACAGAACTCTGACAGCCAGTCCTTCCAGGGTCAAATGAAAGGCCAGAAGCGCCTGGAATATCGCTTTCAACTCCAAGCGATTGATGGACCACTCCGACTCCTCAGGTGTCCAGAGACCCTGGGCATGCTTTCCCTGGCAATGTGCTCCCCAGCCCAGCAGGCTGGCATCTGTTACCACCAGGCACCAATCGACCAATCGGAAAATGCTAGCGGCATTCCTCGCCGCAGCATGCTGTCTGATAGCCATCACTCCGTACTGAGCCGGGCCGCAGGGAGCCACGTGAGTCTGCGCTGGTAATCCTGAGATATTGGAGACCATCGTTGAAGCAGGGAACACTGCAGAGGTCTCAGGTGCGCTCTCACCCATGGCATCACTTCAAAGGTGGCTGTCATCAACCCCAACAGCTGGACTATGTCCCAAGCTCGCGGGCGAGACATCCTCAGGAGCAGACGGACCTGATTCTGAAGCTTGCACTGCCTTTGCTCAGGTAGAAAGACAAACCCTGAGGCTGTGTTGAACCGGACCCCCAAATATTCTAGAGATTGAGAAGGGGTCAGGTGACTTTTGGGTATATTGACGACCCAGCCCAGAGATTGAAGTACTGAGACCACTCTGGCTGTTACATGATGACTCTCTTCTGCAGAGTCCACTCTGATGAGCCAGTCGTCGAGGTACGGGTGAACCCGTATACCCTCTTGCCTGAGAAAGGCAGCTACTACCACCATTACCTTGGAAAAGGTTCGGGGAGCTGTGGTGAGGCCAAAAGGCAAGGCCCGAAACTGGAAATGTTTTCCCAACACCGCAAACCAGAGAAACTGGTGGTGCAAGGGCCAAATAGGAATGTGCAAGTAAGCTTCTTTCAGGTCCAGAGACGTGAGAAACTCTCCTGGCTGTATCGCCGCAATGAAAGAGCACAGGGTTTCCATGCAAAAATGCTGCACTCTTAGTGACTTGTTTTTTTTGTTTTTTTTTTTTATAATTTTAATACATTTTTAACAAGGATAAACCTTGTAAGAGAAATACAGGCAAAAATTAATATAAAAGAATAATGTTCCATTCATAGTAACAAGGTATTAATGCTTTAAAGAAAAATATCTATTGGTACATTTATACAAAATAATATTTTACAGCCTTTCTTAGACCTCAATAGTGATGTGAGAGAGAAAAGAGTTAGAGAAGATCAAAAAGAAAAAAGAATAATCTCATAGGTATAGGCTGTTATTAACCAGTGCTTCATTACTTTTCACTTCACTTTCTTCATCTCTATAAACACTTTTAGCTGTTCCGGTGAAAAGAATGTATATTTTGTTTGAGCCAGCTTGACCACGCATTTGCACGGATATACAAGAAAAAAGGAAGCTCCAATGTCAATTGTGTTTTGTTTTAAAGAAAGAAATTGCTTCCTTTTTTGCTGAGTTGACTTAGTAACGTCAGGGTATACCCAAACCTTAGCACCATAAAATTGGGACTTAAGGTTTTTAAAATAAAGTCTTAAGATAGTGTTGTAATCTTGCTCAAAAACGAAAGATACAATGACTGTAGTCCTGTTCACTATTATTTCTGAGGATTGTTCTAAGATATCAGAAATATTTTGCAAATCAAGATTGTCTTTAGCAGGACCTTGACCCTCATTTCTAACAGGAATATAGTAAATCTTGTTTAGCGGAGGTATAGCCTCTAAAGGAATATTCAGAACTTCCATCAGATATTTCCGAAAAATGTTAATTAGAGTTTCCCCTGCTATTATGGGAAAATTAAGTAATCGGAGGTTTAGGCGCCTGTTAAAGTTTTCAAGTTGTTCGATTTTATTTCTTTTTTTAATAATATATTTATTGATTTTTATCCAACAGAATATAACAAACATGTCATACACATGGTACATTAAGCCAACATCTTCCGTTGATTATAGAAATTATACAATCAAACTCCTTGCCCCCCCCTCCTCCCACTCCACCCTACCCCCCCTCCCTCCCATGAGGTAACTCAACATGTACAACTTAAACTCTTGAGGAACAGACTTGCTAATGTGTTACATTTCCAACCCTCTCCACTCCATATATGTGTTCCATGTTTTAAGGAATCGAACCATTGTACCTCTTCTACTAGCTGTCATTTTGTCCATTATACAGCAATAGTCTAATTTTGCCAACACCTGCTCCACCGTAGGAGCCACCACCTGCTTCCATAGCCTGGCTATCAGGGTCCGAGCTGCTGTAACTATATATACCAGCAAACCATGTTGTGTTTTACTGATCCCTGCCTCCGGAATGTTAAGCAAACACAAACCCGGAGACAGTGCGACCCGGATCCCCAGTTTCTCTTGTATTTGGGCCATTAAGGTCGTCCAGAACTTGTGAATCACTGGGCACTCCCACCATATATGCCAGAATGTACCCTGTGCCCCACATCCCCTCCAACAAGTCGATGTCCCTGTTTTAAATATACGGGATAGCCTATGTGGTGTAAGATACCACTGATAGAGCATTTTATAACCATTTTCCACCAGTGGTGTCGCCACCGTGAAGTTTAATAATGTTTTAAATATCTTTAGCCATGTTTCCTTCGGATATTGGACTGCTAATAAAGCTTCCCATTTTTTAATATATGGAGTCATGGGAAACGAGTGGTGCAATAGTGCTTTGTAAATTCTAGATATACCGCCTTTTCCTGCCCCAGAATCCATGGCCCGTTCTAGTTCCGAAATTTGTAAGGACAGGTCATCCTTGGCTTTCCGTTGTATAAAATCTCGGACCTGCATATAATGAAATTTATCCCTGTCCACCAGCCCATATTCCTCCTTTAGAGTGTCAAATGTACAGCAGTGTCCCTCCACCCATAACTGGCCTAGTACTCGTAATGATTCTGCCGACCACTGCTTATATGCACGCTCCTCCCGACCCGCTGGGAAATCCAGTGCAAAGATTATGGGGGTATTTAAATGATACTTCCGACCCGGAAACCAGGTTGTTCTACACCTGATCCATTCTTTCAGAGCCACCCCCATTTGACCCTGTAATCCCTGTGTAAGACTCTTCAATGACGGTATAGGGAGCCAAGGAGCCACCCATAGTGGGATCCCCCTCAAACCCCACTGTGCCGCATGTGACCACGGTCTGGTAAGTCCTTTCTGACCTATAGCTAACATTTGGAATAATGCTGCTCTATAATATAGCCAAAAATTCGGTACCCCCATCCCCCCATCCCTTCTAGATTGATACAATACATTTCTTGCAACCCGCGGGGGTTTTTTCCGCCAGATAAAGGCGAAGACCTTTCGGTGTAACATCTTGAAAAATGTTTTCGGGATTTGGATGGGGATTGCCATAAACAGGTATAGGAGCTTGGGGAGTATGGACATTTTCACCGCCGCTATTCTGCCCATCCAGGACATCCCCAGCCCTCCCCATCTTTCTAATTCCGTGAATAAAGCTTGCGTTTTGGGGACAAAATTTGCCTGAAACAAGTCTCTCGTATTCGGGGTTAAATTCACTCCTAGATAGCGTATAGCCTTTGGTGCCCATTTGAATGGAAACAGCGGCTGCAGGCTCTCCTGCAATCCTGCTGGAAATTGTATAGCTAAAAGTTCTGATTTCTGTATATTAATCTTTAGGCCTGCTACCTCCTCATATTTTTTAAGAATATCCATCACTGCGCGCATAGACTCTTCCGGCTTTGCTAAAGTTAGTAGAACATCGTCCGCATAAAGCATTACTTTAGTGTCCTGACTCCCCATATTTATGCCCTGAATCCGTGGCTCTTGGCGAACCATCCGGGCCAGCGGTTCCATAGACAAGACAAACAGCAAAGGGGACAGCGCACACCCCTGCCTCGTGCCCTGAAACAACTCGAACGGAGCTGTACTCCTGCCATTGATTTTTAGTTGAGCCAGCGGATTACGATAGAGCGCCATGACCCAATGCAGAAACTGGCCGCTAAATCCTACGTATTCTAGCAACTTAAAAAGAAAGGGCCACAGCACTCTATCGAATGCTTTTTCTGCATCCAGTGACAAGAAAACCGCCGGCTCCCCTATCCGCTGTATTCTGTCCAATAAATATTGCGCTTTTCTGGTGTTATCAAACGTCTGCCTAGTTGCGACGAAACCTGCCTGGTCCTCATGCACCAGGCGTGGGAGCACTTTTTGTAGTCGTGTCGCCAGGATCGTGGTGAAAATTTTATAGTCAGTACCCAACAGGGAGATTGGCCGATAAGATCCACAGTTCTGAGGATTCTTATTGGGTTTAAGCAACAACACCACACTCGCCAACCTCCACGATTGGGGGAGTGTAGTCCCCTTCGTGATATTGTTAAACACCCGAAGTAGCACCGGTGATAGAATGGCACGAAAGCATTTATAAAACCGGTTGCCAAAACCATCCAGCCCCGGTGCCTTCCCTCCCGGCAATCCCTTTATAGCTGTTTCAATTTCCTCCTCCTCGATAGGGGCCGATAACATTTTCCGCTCTGTTTCTGTCAGAGTGGGGAAATCTACCCTCTGTAACAATGCGTGTATTGATCCCTCTTCTGGGAAGGTTTCTGGCTGGTATAACCGCTTATAGTAGTTCACAAACTCTCTTTGAACGTCCTCCACCTGATCCCACACCCGACCTTCCTCATCTGTTATGCTATTAATGTTATTGCGATTAGCTAATTGTTTTAATTTGTATGCCAATAGTTTACTAGCTTTGTTGTTAAATTCATAATACTCTTGCTGAACCCTTTGCAGCTGTTCCTGAATGCTCCTATTTTCCAATGCTGCCAATTGCACTCGAGCTCTATGTAGCTCTTCCTGAATATTTGATGTAGTCTGTTGCTGCTTCACCTTAGTATCAAGAAGATCTATTGTGGCTCGCAGCGCTATTTCCTGCTGTTTAATCTCTTTGTGTAGATGCGCTTGTAAAGATATCATCTGACCACGCATCACTACTTTTAGGGTTTCCCACAGTATCTCAGGTGTGACCTCCGGTGTATCATTTATGCTAAGAAATTCTTTTAATTCCCCTTCAATGATTTTCACCTGTTTAGGGTCATTTAGCAAGTTATCCGGAAATTGCCAGTGTCTCCTCCCATCCATCCCCTGTATACCTCGCAGTGAAAGAACCACTGGGGCATGGTCAGACCATGTACGCGTCTCTATTTCTGTAGATATAACCTGTAGCATTAAGCCCGGACTACCCATCCACATGTCAATTCTGGAATGTGTGTCATGAGGGGCTGAGTAGCATGTGTAATCTCTTTCTGTTTCATGTAGAGCCCGCCATATATCCACCAATCCCCATATATTCAGAAAATGTATTAATCGGCTACGCTCCGCCTTTGCGTAGTGCGCAGCCTCCCCTGTATTATCTACCTTAGGATCTATGGTAATATTGAAATCCCCTCCCAGCAATATCTCTCCCTGAATAATCTTTACCATTCGCGAGCTGACCTTTTCAAAAAATTCACCCTGTGCTTGATTAGGAGCATAAATGTTTACTATTGTATACATTTGGCCCTCCAATTTGCCCACCAGCATTATAAAACGCCCCCCATTGTCTCTTGTCACATCAATAGTGTCCCAGGCCAGTCCCCGCTTCAATAAGATCCCCACACCTGCTGTCTTTCTCTGTAGCTTATTAGATGCCAAATATTGTAACGGGTAACGTGAATCACCCACTAGATGTTCATGTCTCTCCATTAGATGTGTTTCTTGTACCAGTATAATATCTGCCCCTATCCTACTGGCCTCTTTAAAAAAACTCTTTCGTTTTTGTGGGGAGTTTAGGCCACGAGCATTGAATGACATCAGTTTTATCGCTACAGACATGGATTTAGCCAGCAAAACTTCGCTATTACTCCTTTCATAAAATAAGTCCCCCTCCCGATAGCCTGAAAATCTTTTCTTTTCTGAGTTACCCCCCCCCCCACCCCCCCATCCCCTTTGCATCCAGTGGGACATCCTATTCCCACCTATTAGTTAGTTGAGAGAGCGGTAATCCCTCGCATGTCCTCCCAGCTTTATGATAATAAGAAAGAAAGAAAAGTACATATATATATAGCACTATCCTTATAGCATCCCCAGATCAACTTCTGCAAAAATATAACCCCGCATATACCTCCTTCAAATTGAATTAGCAGAGTCCCTGTCACATTTTAGTTCTCAAGGTCCATCTTTGGCGGTAGGACTTTGCTGCTGACTGGGTTGATGCCTGGTGAGTCGTCCCTTGCCTCTGGTCACCCGAGTCCACCCCTGGCGGGTCGAGCGCATCCCAGTATCCGCCGTGGCACCCGCTCTTTCCGGCACTGCCTCGACCTCTGGCCAAGTAGCTCTAGCTTCCTCCACGGTCCGGACGCGGTGCCATTTTCCATCCATGTTGTAGGCCAGAGCAAATGGGTATTGCCATCTGTAGGATATCTGTTGATCGCGCAGGTATCTTGTAAAGCTCCTTAAAGCCGCTCGTCGTTGCAGCGTCGAAGGCGCCAAGTCCTGGTATATTTCAATCGGGATCGTGTCCCACTTAATATCGTCCTTTTTTCGTGCTTCTCTCATAATGGCCTCTTTGATCTTATAATCCGAGAGGCAGGCTATAATGTCTCGAGGTATATTTGCACGAACGCGTGACAACACTCTGTGTGCTCGATCTATCTTTATATCCTCCGGGGCCACCTCGTGCTGTTCATCCGACAGAAGCATGCTCGCTATCTGCTGCACAATCTTTTCACAGTGCAAATACTCTGCTTGTTCGGGGATACCCCGGATCCGTATATTAGAACGTCTGCCTCGATTCTCCAAATCTTCCACTCGATCTAAGAGAGTGTTATAGCTTTCTTGTTGTTCCTTCAAAGCTGTGTTCATTGTGCTTAACACCTCTTGCTGCTCCTCTACACGATCGTCCACCTCTGCCACGCGTCGACCCATCTCTGCTAATTCGCCGCGAAGTTCAGCGGCTAGTTTTGTAATATCTTCACGCCCGCCTTTCACTTCTTCTCGAATCTCCATTAGGAGGGCATGGAACTCGCTTACCGAGAGATCCACATCTCCCGCAGCTCCGCTCTTCTCAGCCTCCCGGGTAGCACCTGTGGCCTGCCCCGCTCTCAGCCCCGCCGCCATCTTGCCTCCTTCCGACTGCGGCTGGTAGGAGAAAGCTTTTAAGGTTTTACGCGGCCCCGCTGACTCTTTACCCGCCATGAGTACACTCGTTAGGGTTTCCGACGCTTGTTTTAAAGGTGACCTGGGGGAAATAAATCACCGCTGTTGCTTAAAAACGTGATCTTTCTTGCTGGGCATGCAGAGCTCCTTACTCACGCCGCCATCTTACAGCGTGACGTCACCGCTCTCCCCGTTCGATTTTATTTCTAATGTCCGAAGAGTCTTTTATTATCACATTTTTAAAGGAGGTTAAAGTTTCAACTTCTTTCTTTATGGCTTGAACTTGCGTCGATAAATCATTCTTAACAGAATCTACAGTACTTTGTAATTCTTCAAATTTAGTATTTAAATTGACCACATCACCTGACGTTTTCTGTAGCGTGGTGGAAATCTGGTCCAACATCACCTTCAAGGTCTGTAGAGTTACCTCCGAGGTCTGCTCCATGGTAGTCAAACTACCCACAAAGCCCTGGAACGCCGTTTGCATGCCTGGGTCCTCCACTGTCGCCCCTATCGACGCATCATCGGAGCCGATGGGGTTTCCCGCCAGGGACGCTCTCGACGCCGGGCTAGGAGGAATAAGCGAGGTGGATGGTGGTGATAAGGAGACTTCCTCTCCCGGTGGGGATTCCGCTCCTCCGGTTTTCCCCGCTATGGGATCCACTCCTCGCTGTAGTCTGGTAGCGCCGGGAAAGAAATGCTCAAGGGACGTCTGAGCTGGTGAAGATGTTGCGGTGGGTGGAGGTACCAATCTCACAATTCCTTTTCTTTTAGAATGGGGCATTTTCTATTTAGAAAACAAAGATTGTTCGCTCATAGGCACAAGAGCGTTTCAACAATCAACCTGCGCGGCAGCCATCTTGAATCTCTCTCCCACTCTTAGTGACTTGTTGACTTCCTTTAAGTCAAGGATGGGCCGAAAAGACCCTCCTTTTTGCGGCACCACAAAATAAATAGAGTAACAACCGTAGCCGATCTCTGCGGGAGACACAGGGACCACCGCCCCGAGGTGCAACAAACCTTGCAAGGTCTCCTCTACCGCCGCCCGTTTGATGGCAGAGCCGCATCGGGACTCCACAAACACGTCTCTCACCAGGGCATTGAATTCTAATCTATAGCCATCTCTGATCAGGTTCAAAACCCACTGATCTGAGGTAATCTTGACCCATTCCTCGAGAAGGAGGGAAAGACGTCCTCCTACTGCAGGAATCGAGGAGTGGGCCGGCACACCATCATTGAGAAGATCGCCTATGAACTCCAGGCCTTGAGCTGGACGCTGCGGAACATTTGTCCGAGCGAAAGGAGTTCCTCTGCTGAAAGCAGGCACGTGAAGTAAACTCAGCAGAATGCCCCGGGCGGTACCTTCTAGCTTCATGGAAGCGAGGTCTGGAAGAGGAGGGAACCGCCTGACCCTTGGAAGAAGGCTGCGGCCTATCCTCGGGTAAGCGCTGGGGTTTAGCATCCCCCAAGCCCTTGACAATTTTCTCCAACTCCTCACCAAATAGGAGAAGGCCTTGAAAGGGCAACTTCACCAACCTTTGCTTAGAGGCCATGTCAGCCGCCCAATGCCGTAGCCATAGAAGGCGGCAAGTGGCCACTGCCACAGCCATCTGTTTAGCCGAAGCTCTGACCAGATCATAGAGGGCGTCAGACAAAAATGACAAGGCCAACTTGATCCGCGGTGCCACCTCCGCAAGGGGCTCCGCTGCATCCCCGGGCTGTTCCACTGCCTGTTGCAACCAAGCGAGGCAGGCTCGAGCAGCATAACAACTGCTCACAGATGCCCGTAAAGCTAGGCCTGAAATCTCAAAGGACCGTTTAATTGCTGATTCCAGACATCGGTCCTGCATGTCCTTCAGGGCGACCCCTCCCTCTACTGGGAGGGTAGTCTTTTTCGTCACAGCTGTGACTAGGGCATCCACTTTAGGCATGGCCAAGCGTGCCAAGTGCTCCTCTCTGAGAGGGTATAAGTGCCCCGTTGCCCTGGCAACTTTCAAAGGCCCCTCAGGGTCAGCCCATTGTGTCGAAATAAGCTCTTGGATGGAGTCATGCAAAGGAAAGGCTCGAGCAGGCTTCTTAGTACTTGCCATCCTCAGATTACCAGAGGAGGCTTCGCCCATCACAGGATCTTCAATAGAGAGGGCCTGTAAGGCATCAGAAATAAGCGCTGGCAGCTCCTCGCGGTGGAAAATCCTAACCGCAGTGGGATCATCTGGATCCAATGGCAATCTTACACCTTCCTCTGGCTCTTCGGACAACGAAGGCCTGCCAGACCCCTCAGAATCCCCACAGCCCGACCACGGGGGGGAAAAGGGGGGTACGCCACTCTCTGAAGGGGAATTTACCCTTCTGTGCTTGTCTTGCGGCCAACTGTCTGGGGAAAAAACGCCTGACGGCAATCCCGGGCCAATCTCCACCGGAGGGGAACCAGGTAGCAACACAGAGACAGACATCTGTGGCAGAGCTCTTTTTAACATGAACACTTTATGTAAAAGCAACACAATCCAGGGTAAGCAGCTCCTCTGGTAGCCTCCATCCGAGGCTCCCCTCTGGCCTCAGACCCCTCTGCTCCTGCGGAGGTCGAGCCCTGCGACACATCCAGGATGACGCCCGCTGCCAGCTCCACTGAGCGGGAAGAAACATCGCTTGCCATTTGAAGAGCACAATTTACAGGGCCCCGCTGCGGATCTGCGCTTGCCACAACATGAGCAGCGCTTAACTACCTCCGCAGCCATCGCCGAAAATGACAAAAAGTTTCAAAATGGCGGATTCGCGCCAAAAACGTCCCGATCGCGGGCCCTCCCTGGAGGAGCGACAAGACTCTCTTACCTCACCAGACCGAGTCCCAGAGCTCCGGTCACACTGCACAAACAGAAGGAAGCCTCAGAATCGCAGAGCTAACAAGTGTGTCGTGTTTTTTTGTTTTTTTAACGCTGTGAGGAAAGTTAGAGGCAACAGCTACAGAGGCACTCCAGAGGTTCAGGAGAGTGGGAAGGGCAGGGAAAAGATGTACCAATGTGCCTGCATCCACATAGAAGAGTGTGGGAAAGGCAGGGAAAGGGAGAACCTATGTGCCTTTAAAGTGGGCACTACCAGCCACAACACCCCTGCTACAACTGGCCAAAGCACAGGAGCCACCCCAGGCAGATTTCTGAAGGAGCTGAATAAGCTGCATCCACCCTGCTGGGGAGATAGAGAATACTGAGAGGCAGATGGAGCTAGATGGCCAAGAGGCACTATGGTTTTCAGTGCTCTCTATCTCCCCCTGCTGGTAGGTGGACACAACCCATTCGTAATGGATTCATCTGCTTGATGACAAGGAAGGTGGCATCGGCTAAAGCCTGGAAACTGGTGAAGTTCCCCACAACAGAAGAGGTATTGGTTAAAGTGGACTATCTTCATCAGATGTCAAAATTGACAGCCCTGCGAAAAGGACAGCTCCACATATTTCAGAAAATTTGGCAATCATATGAAAATGTAACAGATGGACTATTAGATTCACCATAATGCTGAGAGAGGAGGGAGGGGGGAGGGAAGGGAGGGAGGGAAGAGGTATCAAAGGATAAGTTGTGTTATGGACAAATGGTAATTAATGTTGATATTGGTTGTATAGTGTCTATGTTTACTGTTGGAATAGCAGAATGTTGTGC
The DNA here is from genome assembly GCF_901765095.1 of Microcaecilia unicolor. Taxonomy (NCBI): domain Eukaryota; kingdom Metazoa; phylum Chordata; class Amphibia; order Gymnophiona; family Siphonopidae; genus Microcaecilia; species Microcaecilia unicolor. The sequence goes on along the minus strand of NC_044031.1, from coordinate 388,112,853 downwards.
AGAACCTCTTGAATAAAATAAAAATAAATGTGAAAAAAAAAGAAAATTACCGTATTTTTCGGACTATAAGACACACCGGACCATAAGACACACCTAGGTTTTAGAGGAGGGAAATAGGAAAAAAAAATTTGCTTTTTCCCTCCTCTAAAATCTAGGTGGTCCGGTGCGTCTTGTCCGAATCCCTCCCTCTGAGTTCGGGATCGCCCTCCCCCCAGCCCTGTCACCACTTCTCCTACTCACGCGATCTTCCCTGGTGGTCTAGTGACGTCGGGGCAGGAAAGAGCCCCCTCTTTCCTGCCCAGCGCGCTGCTCTCCATCCTCCTGTATGCATTGCTGCCTGACAGTCTCGGCGAGATTCAAAATGGCCGCCGAGAATTGAAGTCTCGGCGGCCATTTTGAATCTCGCCGAGACCGTCAGGCTGCATACAGGAGGATGGAGAGCAGCGCTTAAAGAGTCTGGCTTTCTTGGGGGTATCCATTTCAGGTTTTGTCTGCAGGTTTTTTGTGGTCCCCTATTTTGTATCAGGTGAGAAAAGCTGTCCATATTTTGAAATGAAGGAATGGGCAACCCAGTCAAGGGTCGCAACCCAGTCAAATTTTCAGGATTTCCCCAATGAATATGTATGATATCAATTTGCATACAATGGAGGCAATGCACGCAAATAAATCTCATACATATTCATTGGGGATATCCTGACAGCTTGACTGGGTTGCTGCTCTCGAGGACTGAAGTTGCCCACCCCCGTGCTAGCATATAGTGTCTGTGTAGGAACAGTCTAACTTGTTCCAGTTTCCCAGTAGCCAGTTTATTGGTTATCTAAGGCCTGGTATAATATTTATATCACTGTCTTTTCATAAGTGGGTTAAGGCTGTTATGGTGTGGTTAGTTTTCAGTATAGGCTTTGAGTGTTGTCTCGCAGGATTTTGTATTATAAAGTGTCTGTCCCTATTTGAAAATAGGCCCTGGAGCAAGGGCTGCCTTTCGTGGCCCTATTTGAAAGTAGGCTCTGGGGCAAGGGTTACCTTTGGCAGCCCTTGTCACCCAAAGTAAAAATGGTGGTCTCCACATCCTATAGAGTCACCATACAAACAAAAGCCCATCTGATTTAAACAATCGCTCCATGGTATCGCTCCATGTTGCAACTGCATGTTGAATATTGTATTCAATTCTGGTCGCCGCATCTCAAAAAGGATATAATGGAATTAGAAAAGGTGCAGAGAATGGCAACAAAAATGATAAAGGGGATGGGACGACTTCCCTATGAGGAAAGGCTAAAGCGGCTAGGGCTCTTCAGCTTGGAGAAAAGACGGCTGAGGGGAGATATCATAGAGGTCTATAAAATAATGAGTGGAGTGGAAAGAGTAGACGTGAAGCGTCTGTTTACTCCTTCCAAAAATACTAGGACTAGGGGGCATTCGATGAAGCTACAAAGTAGTAAATTTAAAATGAATAGGAGAAAATTATTCTTCACTCAACATGTAATTAAACTCTGGAATTCCTTGCCAGAGAATGTGGTAAAGGTGGTGTAAGGTAAAGAGAAGATAGAATCAATAAAAATAGAGACAGAGATAGGTTTAAATAGATAGGTACATTTTATTCCTTACCCTAAGACAAGTCTTCAAGTTGATACAAATACAGACATCAGACAGATTCTGGGTTCATCTGCACAGCGCCCTGCCGTCTGAGAGAAGCGTTGGGGAGGACTCCGAAACTAAGGCAAAATCTCCCCTCTTTTATACACAAACCTCTCCATAGAAGTACATGGTGAGATACCTTGCTCTCAATTTCTTACATGATACTTTCCCATGCGGTCTTATCAGCATGTTTTGGGAACAAGTTGTTTTTCTTATCTTGCGGTTGAGATACCAGTGTCACATCTCCCTGTTGCAATACTTTTCATACCATCTTATGAACTCTGTATGACCTCTGTATCATTTTATACAAAAATAATAAGCTCCATTTTATTCATCTGATCCATCATTCTTTCATTACAGGTGCTGTATTTGATTTAAAAATTGTACCATTTTGTGGCAGGACTCATTGTTCAGACCTGCTTTTTGCAGATTCTCAAATATTAAATCATTTACTTGTTGTTTGGCCTAGTCAGTACTTTTTCAGTTGTTTTAGGCTGCATAGCTTTGGCCATCACTATTCCAGTGGTAGCCTTAAAGCCAGGCCATATATTAACATTCCCCTCTTCACCCTATCCCATAGGGTGACACCAGGGTTAACGTACCTTGGTACCATCCGTTCCAGAAGGTATTCTATGAGGCCATCAAATTATCTGAGTCTTAAGATCAACTGGTACAATTTGTTTAGTTTTCGGTTTGAAATTATCATCTTGGTAGCACTTCAATTATGTCAATCCTACTAAAACTTATACTATAATATTATTTTTCTTCAACCTTTTAATATGCAGGTTTTATCTTATTCTTATCTATGTGACTATATATACATTGCTATCAATCAAAAATTGTTTGGTTATATACTGATTATATCTTAATTATACATTTGCATAGCTTTGCACAATTTATCACATCATCTTATAAAGCTTTATATGGTTATATTATATCCCTGTGTGCTATTATCTGATTATACAGTTGCAGACATCTCTCCAGTGTATCCAACAGTTGCATAGCGATTGGTTCTTCTCAGAGGGAGATAGTCCAATGTGTTATCTCCTGTGGTGTTGGGAAGGAGATTTACGTACAGGGCATATTGTCCTGCTGTTGTCTTTTTCATTATTGCGGTTTCAATTAAGCGTTCTACTAAGCCTCTAGCACAAGGGATTATGCAACATCCTACTAAAACAAAAATTGCTACCACTATGATTATAGTCGTGGCCGCTGAAATGATAAATGTTTTCCATTTACCAAACGCTCTATCCATCCAACCTGTCCAGGATGTATCAACGCCAGAGTTTTCTGCCAATTCTTGTGACAGTGAGGCTAAACCTTCTAAAGCTCTGGTAATTGACCCATCTGGAGCTGTATTATTGGGGATAAAGGTGCAACACTGTGTACCTATCTTTTGGCACACAATTTGGGCCCTAAATTATGACAGCATATCAAGATTCACATTCAGAGGGATAGCTAAAAATAAGCTTATATATTCCCAGGAACCAATTTACAATTTAGAGTATATTTTAAATACAGAGGAGGAGCCAATTTATAAGCAGGAGACACGTAGGAGCATTTCTTAAAACATTTTAGTAAAATTCAAAATTCAAGGATATAATAATAATTTTTATTAATGCAATAAATGCATAAATTGACCAGCATGATATGTTCATATAGACCAGTATGATAAATGGAACGGCTTGTAAGCCTACATTGTAAATTGAATTCTAAACAAAGAGTAGCAAGGATAACACAGAATCACAGAAAAACCCATCTAGTCAGTGGTTAGCTTAGTGGGGTTTAAAAAAGGTTTGGACGGCTTCCTAAAGGAAAAGTCCATAGACCATTATTAAAATGGACTTTGGGAAACTCCACTGCTTATTTCAGGGATATACAAAAAAAGGAAAAAAATGGCTAAGCTCTACCTCAGTATTATTGTAGAATACACAAATTCATAAAAGGAGAGCGCATTGACACAACAGGAATATACTATATGTATATATATATGTATATGGGACGTCTCATACAGTCACATGGACACTTGTATGTGTCTGGCTTTTGTTGAGCCAATGTATTTGTGACGACATATAATCATTGACTGCCCCCAACCTCCTATGGTGCACAAAATTTGCTTTCTGTGAAATTCCTTGTGTTCAATTTTAAATATATGTGCCTTAATATCTTACTGTGACCATATCACTTTTTTTGTAGTTATTTTATGTGCACTCATGGGGTTCTGAGTCTTTAAAAACTTTTAACTCTGTTGTAGTCAACCAAGGCAATGCAAATAGGACAAATATGTATATATATGTATATAACTTATCTCAATCTTCTTTGGAAGCTGCGGGTCACTTGTGTTGCTTTAAATCAAACAATTGGTGTGTCCCTCGCGCTTCACTTGTAGAGTCTTGATCAGATCTCCGAAATCAATGCCCACCCGACAGGAGCCTGTTTCGCAGTTGTTTGCTTTGTCAAGGGCGATAGGCATGTATCTATTAGAATACGGAGAACATATGCTTAATTTACAAAGCTATTAGTTTTTACTGAATATTTTACATACCGTGTAAGTCTATGGCGTCTGGTCTCACTTTAACAATGCTCAGTATAGGCAGGATCTGATAAAAAATGGTTATTGATCATATTATTCCCAATACTCGAGGTGGAAATATCGATAGGTTACTGTTACAAAGAGAGACACGTTGGATTTATCGTCTTAATACACTAGAACCTCATGGACTCAATACTTCTTTGCATTGGAACTGTTTCCTGTAAGAATTAGCTTACACAGCTGTCTCCCACGTCATGATTGGGAGGCGGAGTTTTTGCGTTTGAAAAGCTGAACGCCAGCGCCATTTTTTATCAGATCCTGCTTGTACTGAGCATTGTTAAAGTGAGACCAGACGCCATAGACTTACACGGTATGTAAAATATTCAGTAAAAACTAATAGCTTTGTAAATTAAGCATATGTTCTCCGTATTCTAATAGATACATGCCTATCGCCCTTGACAAAGCAAACAACTGCGAAACAGGCTCCTGTCGGGTGGGCATTGATTTCGGAGATCTGATCAAGACTCTACAAGTGAAGCGCGAGGGACACACCAATTGTTTGATTTAAAGCAACACAAGTGACCCGCAGCTTCCAAAGAAGATTGAGATAAGTTATATACATATATATACATATTTGTCCTATTTGCATTGCCTTGGTTGACTACAACAGAGTTAAAAGTTTTTAAAGACTCAGAACCCCATGAGTGCACATAAAATAACTACAAAAAAAGTGATATGGTCACAGTGAGATATTAAGGCACATATATTTAAAATTGAACACAAGGAATTTCACAGAAAGCAAATGTTGTGCACCATAGGAGGTTGGGGGCAGTCAATGATTATATGTCGTCACAAATACATTGGCTCAACAAAAGCCAGACACATACAAGTGTCCATGTGACTGTATGAGACGTCCCATATACATATATATATACATATAGTATATTCCTGTTGTGTCAATGCGCTCTCCTTTTATGAATCTGTGTATTTCAGGGATAAGCAGCATAAATGTTTTGTACTTTTTGGGATCTTGCCAGGTATTTGTGACCTGGATTGGCCACTGTTGGAAACAGGATGCTGGGCTTGATGGACCTTCGGTCTGTCCCAGTATGGCAATACTTATGTATTTATTTAAGTGTCTAGCAGTGGAAGGAGTGTGTGTGCTGTCCCTGAGGTGATGGTCACAATTTGAATATTTTTACTTGCAGATAAGAAAGGCTGCCTGCTCTGGCCAGTCCTGGGACCTCTGCTGCGTCTGGCCTCCTGATGTAACTTCCTGTTTTCTTCATAGGCAGGATACAGCAGAGGCAGCCTCATAGGCGCCCCGTATAAGAGGCTTGGGGAGGCTAAGCCTCCCCAGCCCAATTGTCGACTTCCGCTTGTGGTGCAGCCCACCCTCCCGCCCCGCGCATTTTCATCTTTTATTTCCGTGGCAGCAATGTCAATGAAGAAAAAGACTACAGGCTCGCCGCCAGCTTCTCCCTTCTCTCTGCACACAGTGTCCCGCTCTCGCGGAAACAGGAAATGCATCACCGCAGAAGGCGGGACACTGTGTGCAGAGAGAAGGGAGAAGCTGGCGGCGAGCCTGTAGTCTTTTTCTTCATTGACGTCGCTGCCACGGAGCGTATGGAGGTAAGCTCCGCCCCCTTTAGCCTCCCCAAACAGTTGGGCTACCGACCGTCTATGGGCAGCCTGTGTTAAATCATTGTTGGCCACAGCCACCACACCTAAGCGACAACATCAGCACTGCTGCCTAGCCGACACCAACCAGTGCCTATTTTACAAATGTCTGCTCCCCCTGACCTCAAAAACCTGGCTAAGCCTCTGATTTAAGGTGCAGAAATGTTTGCTTCTAAGATTACATGGAGTAATATATACTTGGTTGTATTAACATAAGTTTATAAGACCTGACAGAGGCATTCCTGGGGGTATATTTAATAAAATATGTGCATATGCTTGCAAAAGAAATTGGCAAATTTAAAATGTTTATGTCCTTTCTTTGGGGTAATTTTCAAAAGGACAGTATGGGCATACTTTCCCTTTGAAAACTGGTGTCACCTATATAATACTAGTAAAAAAAAGCCCATTTCTTATTGACATGAAACGGGCGCTAGCAAGGTAATGACCTTCTGCCATTAATGTTTTTAAGGGCTCTCCACTTGCCTCCTCCTTTGATGTCTGTACCTTGGAGTTCATTTTCAGAGAGTGGAAGAGAGAGATACACGTGGAGGGGCATAATCGAACGGCGCCGGCCATCTATATGGGCAGCCATCTATATGGCCAGTGCCGCAAAGAGCGGTCCCGAACCTTATTATCGAAAAAGATGGCCGGCCATCTTTCGTTTCGATAATACAGTTGGGGCCGGCCAAATGTCAGAGATGGCCGGGTTTGAGATGGCTGGCATTGGTTTTCTCCGATAATGGAAACCGATGCCGGCCATCTCAAACCCGGCCAAATCCAAGGCATTTGGTCATGGGAATACGGTTGGGGCTGGCCAAATGTCAGAGATGGCCGGCATCGGTTTTCGCCGATAATGGAAACCGATGCCGGCCATCTCAAACCCAGCCAAATCCAAGGCATTTGGTCGTGGTAGGGGCCAGCATTTGTAGTGCACTGTCCGTACCTCGAAGTTCAACTTTCTTGAAAGTGAGAGTCCTGTCAGGCGGTTTATGTGCTTCCCGCCACCGTGGTCCTCTGTTCTCTGGTCGTGGCGTTACTATGCAGCCTTCCCTTCCCTCCGAGGGCGAGGCATTGAGAGCGAGTGCGATTGCCTGTGGTTGGTCCCTTCTCCTTCTGACGTCGCATTACCATGCAGTCTTCCCTGCCCTCGGAGAGCAGGGCACTGACAGCGATTACGATTGCCTGTGGTTGGTCCCTTCTCCTTCTGATGTCGTGTATGTTTCCCTGGCAACTATAGAGAGTTCCCTCGAGGCTGGGGCGATTACGAACTCTACGAACACTACACGGCTTCGCTGCCACGGAGTCAGCTTCAGAACGTTGGAGGTGCAAATTATTATATTGGATATGCTACACATTAAGAGGGGCATAATCGAATGCGAACGCCCATCTCCATGGGCGTCTATGTCCAAGAACGGGTACGTGAAAGGGCGGGCCACACCGTATTTTTGAAAAAAATGGGCGCCCATCTTTTTTATTTTTAGTTTCAACATTTTTTTATTTTGATGACAATTCAAAACACATATATTTGCAGTCTAGATATACAGAATCACAATTATGTTAAAATGATCAATTAGATCAATGAACTACATGCCATCATCAAACTATTAACATTTACCCCTCTCCCCCCGCCCTTCTCTCTCTGTTGGTTCCATAGTCCGTTAACATTACAACCACCATATCACGTCCTTTCCTCTTAAACTAAAATAACATAATATATGCCTAAATATTCTAGAATGTGACAACCATAAAACATATCTTCGACTTATCTTCCCCCCAGTCTCCCCCCCTTTCCCTCCCACCCCCCCAACCCCCCGAGATAACCAGTAAAGATGTGGTAATTGTCTTAACATCCACCTCTTCGATTAAATCTATAACTTCGAGACAGATACCCCAAGAGACAGCACCCACTTAGCCCCCTCTGGGTGACGCTCCGTATGGGCGCCCATCTTTTTTTTTTTTTTGATAATATGGTTTGTGCCCGGCAAATGCATTGGATTTGTGCAGATTTGAGCTGGGCGGTTTCGTTTTTTCAGCGATAATGGAAACCGATGGCGCCCAGCTCAAAAATGAACAAATCCAAGGCATTTGGTCGTGGGAGGGGCCAGGATTCGTAGTGCACTGGTCCCCCTCACATGCCAGGACACCAACCGGGCACCCTAGGGGGCACTTGTAACAATTAAAAAAAAATTAAATACCTCCCAAGTCCATAGCTCCCATCCCTTGGGTGCTGAGCCCCTCAAATCCCCCCCAAAACCCACTGCCCACAGCTCTACACCATTACCATAGCACTTATGGCTGAAGGGGGGCACCTACATGTGGGTACAGTGGGTTTTGGGGGCAGTTTGGAGGGCTCCCATTTACCACCACAAGTGTAACAGGTAGGGGGGGATGGGCCTGGGTCCACCTGGGTGAAGTCCACTGCACCCACTAACAACTGCTCCAGGGACCTGTCAGGCAGCTGGGTATGGCATTTGAGGCTGGCATAGAGGCTAGAAAGAAATGTTGTTAAGTTGTTTTTTTATGCTGGGAGGGGGTTAGTGACCACTGGGGGAGTCAGGGGTGATCATCCCCGATTCCCTCCGGTGGTCATGTGGTCATTTAGGGCACTTTTTTGGGACTTTGTGAAAAAAAAGGGTCCAATAAAAACCAAATTCACACTAAAAACACCTTTGTTTTTTCGATTATTGGCCGAAGGCGTCCATCTCTCCTCGGCCAATAAATGTGCCCCAGTCCCACTTTCACCATGCCTCCGACACGCCCCCGTCAACTTTGCCCGTTTCTGCAACAGATTGCAGTTGAAGACGCCCAAAATCGGCTTTCGATTATACCGATTTGTGTGCCTATCTCCTGATTTGGGTCGAAAGCTGGGCGCCCATCACTTTTGAAAATAAGGCTGTAAGTGACCTATCAAAGGGAAAGTATGCCCATACTTTCTTTTTTAAACTCCAGTCCTTTAGGGTAGCAAGCATTCTCCGAGGACAAGCAGGCTGCTTGTTCTCACGACTGGGTTCACGTCCACGGCAGCCCCCACCAACCGGAACAAAACTTTGCGGGCGGTCCCGCATGCAGGGCATGCCCACCGCGCATGCGCGGCCGTCTTCCCGCCCGTGCACGACCGTTCCCGCTCAGTCTTTTCTTTTCCGCGCTGGAGAGAGCCGCGTTCGTCTCTCTCTCTGTCAGCCCCGGAAACCGGATCGCGCTTTCGCCGCGAGATTTCTTTCGTGTGTTTTTTCTTCGCTTCTTTGTTTTATTTTGTTAAAAAAAAAAACGAAAAGAACTTGTTTTCCCTCGTCGTTTTAGCGGGGGCGTCTCGTTGCGGCCTTGTGGCCATGCGGTCGATTTATTTTTCGAGGTGTGAAATTTACCGCCACCATCGACGACTTTGACTTCGCCGACGCGATTTTTCCGTCGATGTCCTCAAAGGTCCAGAGTGGATTTAAGAAGTGTGGTCGGTGCGGCCGGCATATCTCGCAGACCGACACTCACGCTTGGTGCCTCCAGTGCCTCGGGCCGGAGCACGATACCAAGACGTGCACCTTGTGTCTCGGTTTACGGAAACGGACACAGGTGGCGAGGCAAGTTCTACAGGACCGTCTTTTTGGAACTTGCGCCGGCCCCTTGACGTCGACTTCGACGGCATCGGTATCGACGGCCGGATCTTTGGTACCGGTACCGATGTCCACGAAATCGGCACCGACCCCAGGAGTATAGGTCCCGTCGGCCCGCCGGTCTTCCGGCAGGGGTGAGCGGCCGCGTGGGCAATCGGCCCCGGTCACTCCCTCTACCCAGGGCCCTCGGGACCGAACCCTGTCGGACCCGATCCCTCGAGGCCGAGGGGGATCTACCTCCTCCTCTTCAGTACCGCTGAGCGCCGATGACGGGCACCGGAAAAAGACAAAAAAGCACCATCATCGGTCGCCCACGGCGCATTTGGCTCCCGGCTCCAGAGACGATTCGACGCCGAGGAAGCGGCAGCGCCGAGAGGAGCGGTCCCCCTCTGTAGTAGAGGTATCGTCACGTCAGGGTGCCAGCACGTCGGTGCCGTCTCCTAGACCCGAACAGCTTCCGGCACCGACACCTCTACCGGCCCCCTCGCCTTTCCCGACAGCGGGCCTGGACGAGTGCCTCCGAGCCATCCTTCCGGGGATCCTGGAAGGGCTGATGCGCCAGACTGTGCCGGCGCCGGGGGTGCTTGCGCCCTCGGCGCCGTTGATGGAGGCGCCGGCGTGCTCTAGCCCGGTGCCGAGGCCTTCGACGCCAACGCCGCTTGCGGCGCCGGTCTCGACCGCCACGCAGGTGGAGTCCCCGTCGACGTCGATGGAGGGAGCTTCATCCCCGCCGGCGCAGGAGTCCACCGCTCGACGCCGCCACCGAGGACTCGGTGCCTTGAAGTCTAGCCGCGCCCGGTTGAGGTCTGAGCTACAGCAGCTCATGTTCGACACCGAGGAAGAGGCCTCGTGGGGGGAGGAGGAGGACCCCAGATATTTCTCCTCAGAGGAGTCTGTGGGCCTTCCCTCCGACCCCACTCCTTCACCAGAGAGGAAGCTCTCGCCACCTGAGAGCCTCTCCTTTGCCTCCTTCGTCAGGGATATGTCGATCTGCATTCCCTTCCCCATGGTCTCTGTGGATGAGCCGAGGGCTGAGATGCTCGAGGTCCTCGACTATCCATCACCACCTAGAGAGTCCTCCACGGTACCGTTGCACAATGTCCTCAAAGAGACACTGCTTCGGAACTGGTTGAGACCGTTATCTAATCCCACCATCCCCAAGAAAGCGGAGTCCCAATACAGGATCCACTCTGACCCAGAGTTAATGCGGCCTCAATTGCCTCATGACTCAGCGGTCGTGGACTCTGCTTTCAAGGGATACCGCCTCGGCGCCCCCGGGGCGGGAGTCTCGCACTCTGGACTCGTTTGGGAGGAAGGCCTACCAATCTTCAATGCTCATGACCCGCATCCAGTCCTACCAGCTCTACACGAGCATACACATGCAGAATAATGTGAAGCAACTGGTGGACCTGGTTGACAAGCTCCCCCCGCAGCAGTACAGGTCTTTTCAGGAGGTGGTCAGGCAGCTGAAGGCGTGCAGAAAGTTCCTGTCCAGGGGTATATATGACACCTGTGATGTGGCATCTCGTGCTGCGGCCCAAGGTATAGTGATGCGCAGGCTCTCATGGCTGCGTGCCTCTGACCTGGACAACAGCACCCAGCAGCAGCTGGCCAATGTCCCTTGCCGGGGGGATAATATTTTTGGTGAGAAGGTCGAGCAGTTGGTGGACCAACTACATCAGCGGGAAACTGCCCTCGACAAACTCTCCCACCGGGCGCCTTCAGCATCCACCTCAGCAGGTGGACGTTTTTCCCGGGCCAGGCAGGCTGCGCCCTACGCCTACAACAAGCGTAGGTACACCCAGCCGGCCCGAAGGCCTCCTCAGGCACAGGGACAGTCCCAGCGCGCTCGTTCCCATCAACAGCGTGCACCTAAGCAGCCCCCGGCGCCTCCACAGCAAAAACCGGGGACGGGTTTTTGACTGGATCCATGGGAACATAGCCGCCATCAAAGTGTCCGTGCCGGACGACCTGCCAGTCGGGGGGAGGTTAAAACTTTTTCACCAAAGGTGGCCTCTAATAACCTCCGACCAGTGGGTTCTCCAAATAGTGCGGTGCGGATACGCCCTGAATTTGGCCTCCCCTCCACCAAATTGTCCTCCGGGAGCCCAATCCTTCAGCTCCCAGCACAAGCAGGTACTTGCAGAGGAACTCTCCGCCCTTCTCAGTGCCAATGCGGTCGAGCCCGAGCCACCCGGGCAGGAAGGGCATGGATTCTATTCCAGGTACTTCCTTGTGGAAAAGAAAACAGGGGGGATGCGCCCCATCCTAGACCTGAGAGGCCTGAACAAATACCTGGTCAAAGAAAAGTTCAGGATGCTTTCTTTGAGCACCCTTCTACCAATGATTCAGAAAAACGATTGACTATGTTCCCTGGATTTAAAGGACGCATACACTCACATCCCGATACTGCCAGCTCACAGACAGTATCTCAGATTCCGCCTGGGCACACGGCACTTTCAGTATTGTGTGCTGCCCTTTGGGCTCGCCTCTGCCCCATGGGTGTTCACGAAGTGCCTCGTGGTGGTAGCGGCGTATCTACGCAAGCTGGGAGTGCACGTGTTCCCATATCTCGACGATTGGCTGGTCAAGAACACCTCGGAGGCAGGAGCTCTCCGGTCCATGCAGTGCACTATTCACCTCCTGGAGCTGCTGGGGTTTGTGATAAATTACCCAAAGTCCCATCTCCAGCCAGTCCAATCTCTGGAATTCATAGGAGCTCTGCTGAATTCTCAGACGGCTCAGGTCTTCCTTCCCGAAGCGAGGGCCCACAACCTCCTGTCCCTCGCTTCCCAGACCAGAGCGTCTCAGCAGGTCACAGCTCGGCAGATGTTGAGACTCCTAGGTCATATGGCCTCTACAGTTCATGTGACTCCCATGGCTCGTCTTCACATGAGATCTGCTCAATGGACCCTAGCTTCCCAGTGGTGCCAGGCCACCGGAAATCTAGAAGATGTCATCCGCCTCTCCATCAGTTGCCGCACTTCACTGCACTGGTGGACCATTCGGACCAATTTGACCCTGGGACGCCCATTCCAAATTCCACAGCCCACGAAAGTGCTAACGACGGATGCATCTCGCCTGGGGTGGGGAGCTCATGTCGATGGGCTTCACACCCAGGGACTGTGGTCCCTCCAGGAACAGGATCTTCAGATCAACCTCCTGGAGCTCCGAGCGGTCTGGAACGCACTGAAGGCTTTCAGAGATCGGCTGTCCTGTCAAATTATCCAAATTCGGACAGACAATCAGGTTGCAATGTATTACATGAACAAGCAGGGGGGCACCGGATCTCACCCCCTTTGTCAGGAAGCCGTCGGGATGTGGTGTTGGGCTTCCCAGTTCGGCATGCTTCTCCAAGCCACATACCTGGCAGGTGTAAACAACAGTCTGGCCGACAGACTGAGCAGAGTCATGCAACCGCACGAGTGGTCGCTCCATTCCAGAGTGGTACGCAAGATCTTCCGAGAGTGGGGCACTCCCTCGGTGGACCTTTTCGCCTCTCAGACCAACCACAAGCTGCCTCTGTTCTGTTCCAGACTACAGGCACACGGCAGGCTAGCGTCGGATGCCTTTCTCCTCCATTGGGGGACCGGCCTCCTGTATGCTTATCCTCCCATACCTTTGGTGGGGAAGACCTTACTGAAGCTCAAGCAAGACCACGGCACCATGATTCTGATAGCGCCTTTTGGCCCCGCCAGATCTGGTTCCCTCTTCTTCTGGAGTTGTCCTCCGAAGAACCGTGGAGATTGGACTGTTTTCCGACTCTCATTTCGCAGAACGACGGAGCGCTTCTGCACCCCAACCTTCAGTCTCTGGCTCTCACGGCCTGGATGTTGAGGGCGTAGACTTCGCTGCGTTGGGTCTGTCTGAGGGTGTCTCCCGTGTCTTGCTTGCCTCTAGGAAGGATTCCACTAAAAAGAGTTACTTTTTCAAGTGGAGGAGGTTTGTCGTTTGGTGTGAGAGCAAGGCCCTAGAACCTCGTTCTTGTCCTGCACAGAACCTGCTTGAATACCTTCTGCACTTATCAGAGTCTGGCCTCAAGACCAACTCAGTAAGGAATCACCTTAGTGCGATTAGTGCTTACCATCTTCGTGTAGAGGGTAAAGCCATCTCTGGAGAGCCTTTAGTCGTTCGATTCATGAGAGGCTTGCTTTTGTCAAAGCCCCCTGTCGAGCCTCCTGCAGTGTCATGGGATCTCAACGTCGTCCTCACCCAGCTGATGAAACCTCCTTTTGAGCCACTGAATTCATGCCATCTGAAATACTTGACCTGGAAGGTCATTTTCTTGGTGGCAGTTACTTCAGCTCATAGGGTCAGTGAGCTTCAAGCCCTGGTAGCTCATGCTCCGTATACTAAATTTCATCATAACAGAGTAGTGCTCTGCACTCACCCTAAGTTCCTGCCAAAGGTGGTGTCGGAGTTCCATCTTAACCAGTCAATTGTCTTGCCAACATTCTTTCCAAGACCGCATACCCGCCCTGCTGAACGTCAGTTGCACACATTGGACTGCAAGCGAGCGTTGGCCTTCTATTTGGAGCGGACACAGCCCCACAGACAGTCCGCCCAATTGTTTGTTTCTTTCGACCCCAACAGGAAAGGGGTCGCTGTCGGGAAACGCACCATCTCCAATTGGCTAGCAGATTGCATTTCCTTCACTTACGCCCAGGCTGGGCTGACTCTTGAGGGTCATGTCACGGCTCATAGTGTCAGAACCATGGCAGCGTCGGTGGCTCACTTGTAGTCAGCCACTATTGAAGAGATTTGCAAGGCTGCGACGTGGTCATCTGTCCACACATTCACATCACATTACTGCCTCCAGCAGGATACCCGACGCGACAGTCGGTTCGGGCAGTCGGTGCTGCAGAATCTGTTTGGGGTTTAAATCCAACTCCACCCTCCAGGACCCGAATTTATTCTGGTCAGGCTGCACTCTCAGTTAGTTGTTCTTCGTAGGTCAATTTCTGTTATACCCTCGCCGTTGCGAGGTTCAATTGACCTGGGTTCTTGTTTTGAGTGAGCCTGAGAGCTAGGGATACCCCAGTCGTGAGAACAAGCAGCCTGCTTCTCCTCAGAGAAAGCGAATGATACATACCTGTAGCAGGTGTTCTCCGAGGACAGCAGGCTGATTGTTCTCACCTACCCTCCCTCCTCCCCTTTGGAGTTGCGTTTTTGATCATTTTTGCTTGTCATTCAAATGAGTGGGAACGGTCACGCACGGGCGGGAAGACGGCCGCTCATGCGCGGTGGGCATGCCCTGCGTGCGGGACCGCCCGCAAAGTTTTGTTCCGGTTGGTGGGGCTGCCGTGGACGTCAACCCAGTCGTGAGAACAATCAGCGTGCTGTCCTCGGAGAACACCTGCTACAGGTATGTATTATTCGCTTTCCTGTCCTGTGGGATGTCTCCAGTGATTATTTATAAGATTATTTCTATGCCTTGGTTTTACCTTTTGGTAGGATTATATATCTTGGATTTCCTAGTTTGTAGACCAATCAAGCAGCTAGAAGTTGTAATTCTTTGTCATTTGTAGACACCAAGCAAGTACGATTTTCAGTGGATGTGCCTCGCACTCTCCAGGTGTTGGAGGTGGAAAAGCCAAGATCAAGAAGATCTAGCCTCTCTAAATCAGTGGATATGCAGCAGCCAATTGTGCGGAGCCATAAAGAGGTGAGGAGCAGACAGAGAAAATGTAGCTCTCTAATGTTCGCTATATCTATACACAGTTGATCTCTGCTCTAATCAGATTGTTCGCAGTGTCTACAGTATACACAGTTGATTTCTGCTCTAATCAGATCTCAGAACCTAAGCAGGGTTTGAGTAGAGTTGGTAAGCAGTTGCTTTCAGACATTATATTTGGATCAGCAGCATAAATTCTGCCCAAACAACCCCTGCAGTGAAAGGGACACCCTTGCAGCTGCTCCCAAATCTTCAGAGATGGAACCCCTCTCCCTGACCACCAACACCCACTTTGGGGACCTTTCCAAAATTATAATTTGACGACTCTTAATTTAAACTTAAGTCACTACTTTGAATGGAATATCCATGTAATCTCTACATATAAAAGATTTTCTGACAATTTTGCCAAGAGTTGGGGATGTGTCTGGATAAACCTCCAGGGCTGAAAACTGGTCTGGTTTTTGATATTTTCCTAATAAACATGTCTGAAATAGATTTGCATGCAAGTGAGGAGATATACATGAAAATCTGACTTATGGATATTTATTAGGGATATCCTGAAAACCAACATATTTGTGGCCCTTGATGACCAAAGTTGGACACCCCTGGGCTAAACAGTAATATAGACCAAAATTACATCCTAGCACCAGCATGATTTCCCCTTGAAATATTTGATGAGATCAACTGGAAATAAAGGCAATGAAAGGTAATCCTTTAACAGCTTGCATATTTATATTTTTGTTTTTCCTTCATCTTGTTCCCCCTTGCAGTCCCATCCAGCCTGCCAGGGTCCTGATTTCACCCACAACGTCTTTAATCTAAATAGTCTCAGCCCACTGGTACAAAATTATCTTCAGAGACAGAATGCAATGCCTCTAGCTGGGCAGGATGTTTTGATGCAACGAACGGAAGTGAAGAATGCCATTCCATATCCTTCTGACCTGTTAACATGCTTCCACACTGTTGTAAACACTTTTACACCTGTCTCATGCTATTGCCCTTGATAAATTGCTGCTGCTGCTGCTTGCTTTTCTTTAGGTGTGTAACTGCCATTTTGCCAGGGTAAGTGCTTTTTAAGTGTGGACCCCTTTCCACAGCTGGACCAAATAGAATGGTACATTTGGGAGCTGTTGGGCCATCATGCAATCCATGAGTCTGAGTTACCTCCAGCAGGGAGAAAGTCTTGCTCCAAGGCCTTTATGCTTGGTACACTCTCTTGTAGTTTAAAAGTAGACAACTCTACACTAGGTTGTGTTACAAAAATAAGAGTTTACTGAGAAACTTGCTGAATAGAGATAAGCTAAACTGAATACACCTTTTTCTGGAAATATTTATTTATTTGTGACATTTATATCCCACATTATCCCAAACACGTTTGAGTTCAATGTGGGCTTACAATAAACAGTATAGAATAGTTCCAAACAACTTCAAAGATCATTTACAGGCATGCAGGGACTACCTTGATTCCAAACACCTCCTCAGGCTAGTGCAAAGCTTTTCCCATACTGATGGAATGCCCTGTGGCTCTTGTTCTTTCCTGAATCCTTTGGATGATCAGAAGACAAACCTGAACAAAGATGATTTTGTTTTCACTCTGGTAGCTTTTATTTCTACTGGTGATGGTACTTCTGAAGAAACTCCTGCTGGGTATCAGAATTGCTACAGCTGTTGACACTCTAGAACATTCTTTATTACTTTGTGTCTATCCACTTCTGCAAAATACACGGGTAAGAATAAATCACAGCAGAGCAAGGAGTATGGAAAGTTCTGACCTTCAATAGGAATCACACTGATTCCCACCTGCAGCCTCTGTCACGCCTGTGGTCGTGACTCCTCTCAGACTTACCTTATTTCTGGGGGTCAGCTTCTGAGCTGGCTTCTGTCTGCCCTTTCTGAGCTGGTTCTGTCTCTGTGTGCTAGCTGCTTCCAGCGTGGCTCTAATTACTTCACTATACTGCACCTGTGTGTGTTGCCTGACTTAGCTCTGTCTCTGTGTGCTGGCTGCTTCCAGCATGGCTCTGATTGCTCCACTGTGCTGCACCTGTGTATGCTTCAGTATGCTTTCTGCCTGCTTCTTGGTTTGTGCTCCCCTCGCCCTCTGGTGACCAGAACCGGTGGCTGCCATAGACTGTCTTGCTGTCTCTACCCATTCCAGGCTTCAGCTTAGTCCGGTCCGGATCTTCCAGGCTGCCAGACCTGTCTTTCTTGTTTGTGCCTGCACAGCACCCGTAGCTGCCTTGTGATTGCTGCAGCTGAGTCTCAGCTGCTGCTGGGCTTATTAGCCATTTGGAAACTTCTGTGTTTGCCTTTGCATTGCCTAAGGTCCCTGGTATGCTGGTGTGCACTGTGCACTTCTGCCTAGTCCAGTTTATTGTCTGAGTTTCTTGTCTGTTTCTAGTATAGTCTTTGTGTAGTTTTTCTTGTACTGTATTGCTTGTTCCCAGTCTTGTTTCTTGTTTGTATTTCTCTGTCTAGTTCTTGGTTGTCTGTGTTTCTTGTTTAGTGGCTGCCTGGCAGCTTTCAGTCTTGTCTCTTGTCTGTCAGTATTTGTTCCCTGTTTTAGTTGCTGCTCTGCAGCTTTCAGTCTTGTCTCTTGTCTGTCAGTATTTGTACCCTGTTTTAGTGGCTGCTCTGCAGCTTTCCGTTCCCGACCCTTTTGTCTGTCCACTTCCCTGCCCTCCCCTCCCAGCGATGTCCAGCAATTCTCCGTTCCCTGCCTTCCCCTCTCCCATGTCCAGCAATTCTCGGACTTAGCAGCGTGAACGGTGCAGGCAGCGATTGAAAGAGGCTGTCAGCGTCGGAGCTTCCCTCTGCGAGTCCCGCCTATGCGGAAACAGGAAGTTGTAACAACGTAGGCAGGACTCGCAGAGGGAAGCTCCGACGCTGACAGCCTCTTTCAATCGCTGCTTGCACCGTTCGCGCTGCTGAGTCTTTAAAAAAAGTAAGTAAGGGGACTTCAGAGGTAGTGCAGGACTCGCCGGGAGGGTCACCGGGGGGGGGGGGGGGCAAAAAAAGGTGCCGGTATGCCGTACCGTTGCGTACCGGCACAAAAAAAGCACTGCATCCAACTAACAGCAGTTAGGGGTGGAAATGCAGATATTCTATAGTAACATAGTTCCACCCCTAACTAACAGCAGTTAGGGGTGGAAATGCAGATCTCTCTATATAAAAGGCAAAACCAACGTTCTGTGAAGCCTCCAGCCGGAAGTGTGAAGGGGGCGAGATATCCGGTTTCCCTATGAGTGTCTGCCCCGCCCTCTCTGTAACACAGTCAGTGAAGGAAAACAGCAGAGCACGAAATCAAATCGCTGGCTCTGTAACAGTGAAGGACTCAGAGGGGGGAGGGGAGAGAGGCCAGAGGGCAGGGACACACACACTCCCACATGCACACAGAAGACAACATTGCTAGCCCCCGTTTCATTTGCATCAGAAACGGGGCTTTTTTACTAGTATTCTATAACACTGTGCCAAAATTCTGGGAACATCCCTGACCTGCCCATGGCCATGACCCCTTTGGAGTTGAGCACTATAAAAAGTAGGTGCGCATGTTATAGACTATGGTATAGGGTAGAACCACATGTAACTCCTAAGGACCGTCACTTAAATGCTTGTTAATGCCAATTGATTGTTATAGCCAATTTAGCCAATTACTTTGCACATGGATCTTTAATCCACATGCCAAACTGAGCAACTAACTATCATATCCTAGCAATATACCTAGCCATTTTTTCCATATCCCAACAGTTTCCCCATACACTTAAGAACACTTTATTGCAATAACAAACAACTTTTTATTTTTAACACACCATTTTCCTGAACATCTTACTTACTACATCCCCATTTCTTTTATTTAATTCAGATCCAACAGTATAGCTTTGACCCACCCAACATTTTGGACTTGGGCCCACCCCATTTTGTTTTTTTCTTTCATAACTCAACATTTTAAAACTTTCTTCTTCTTCTTTAACAAGGCAACTGGTTGTGACCTCTCACCTTTTGGGACCTGGGTACAACTCAACGTCTTCCAAAACCAAATATATTTTTCACACTCGAACATTATTTCTTTTCCTTGAATCAAACATTATTACCTTATTTCCTCATATATAACTAGGGCCTATGCCCAACCATTTATTTCCCTACTTCTTTATTTCTTCATCCTCAATATTAATGCATCATAAACAGAACATGGCATTAGTTTTGGAACTGGACCCGAGTCCTTCAGTTTTTTTTACCCGTACCATTTCTGGTCCGTTTTTTGTACCATGATGCCTCCAGGTAATAGTCTATCCACACTATAGTGTTGAGTTCGATGCTGGAAATCCACAATCTAGACACAATGTTTATTTATTTATTTATTGCATTTGTATCCCACATTTTTCCACCTCTTTGCAGGCTCAATGTGGCTTACAATACATCATGAATAATGGAAGTATATTAGAAAATAGATAATTAGTATTACAGCAGGATTTTTGGTAACATGATAGTGATAGGACATGGTAGTAATATAACAAGCATATATTGTTTATAAGTAGACTGTCCAATCTTCCACCTTTCGTATTGAGTATCAATATAGTGGCAGGTTCGAGGGTTCTCTTGTCTACCCAGAAGACTCTAGTCAGACCTTATGCACTGGGAAATGGCCTCTCTTATCCACACTTCCCTCTGGACCTCTACCATATACCTCACTGGCAAGGGTACATAAAGGTCGTCCAGCCCCCACTTATCCCAAACAGCTCTCTTTAAATATATATACATAATACTTATTTTGGGAAGTTTTGCAAATGTCACTCCCCTTGACCACCCAGGGCTCCTGTAATAGTTTCTGAGGCACTGGCTCTCCCAACCAGAGGCCCGCTGTCTCCTCCAGTTTCAGGACAGCCGCTCCATACCCTCCAACTGAAACAGTGCTGAAGTTAAGGCCCTGGAGCAGACAGTCAACCTCTGGTCTGGGCTCCTCACTACCTACTCAGTACAGAGGTCTGGGAGCTATTCCCATCCAATTCCCCATAGCCAAACACAGATATTCCGACATGGTGGTGAGTTTGGGAAGACCTGTTTTTAAGTCGTTTGGTACTTACCACAAAATGTTCTATTCTTTTCTTCCGGTGGTCAATACGCTCCCAGGCTCTCTACCCAGATTTCTCCAGGGAATCTCACTCACAGGAGTATAGGGGATAACATTTGGGGAATACAGACATCCGATCCTCCAATCTCATTGCTTCCCCATTCCTTATCCAGAATTTCCAGCAGGTTCGGGTCCCCGGACCCAGAACAGATCTGCATGCTCACTAGCGGGGAGAGGTCCGAGTCAGCCCTACCATCCAACGAGTGCTGAGGCTGGGCCATCCCGAGAAGCACGCACCAGACAAACTACTCGACCCATCGCTGGCCTTTCCTCAATGGCTAGGTCCACCCCCACATTCAGCTGAAGGGCTTTCTCACCTCTAATTTCTGGTTTGTGCATCGCGACTAACTCCAACTCCTCCTTACTCTTCACACACTTTTTTTCCTTGTTCACCATGGTCAGCGCCCAGAGTCCATGTATATGTCCCCTGAGATCCTGCATTAATTCCAAAGTCATGCAAACCAAACATCCAATCACATTCCACTCCCAAAAGTGGAATGTGATTGAAACCCTCTGTTCAGTGTGCTGCGGCGGCTAAGAAAGCAAATAGAATGTTAAGTATTATTTGGAAAGGAATGGAAAACAAAAGTAAGGACGTTATAATGCCTTTGTATCGGTCCATAGTGCAACCGCACCTTGAATATTGTGTTCAATTCTAATTGCCGCATCTCAAAAAAGATATAGTGGAATTAGAAAAGTTACAGAGAAGGGCAACAAAAATGATAAAGGGGATGGGATGACTTCCCTATGAGGAAAGGCTGAAGCGTCTAGGGCTCTTCAGCTTGGAGAAAAGACGGCTGAGGGGAGATATGATAGAGGTCTATAAAATAATGAGTGGAGTGGAACAGGTAGACATGAATCGTTTGTTTACTCTTTCTAAAAATACTAGGACTAGGGGGCATGCGATGAAGTACAAAGCAGTAAATTTAATATGAAATGGAGAAAATATTTCTTTACTCAATGTGTAATTAAACTCTGGAATTCACTGCCAGAGAATGTGGTAAAGGTGGTTAGCTTAGCAGGGTTTTAAAAAGGTCTGGACGGCTTCCTAAAGGAAAAGTCCATAGACCATTATTAAATTGACTTGGGGAAAATCCACTGCTATTTCAGGGATAAGCCCTTATGCATAAAATGTACTGAACTTTTTCAGGATCTTGCCAGGTATTTGTGACCTGGATTGGCCACTGTTGGAAACAGGATGCTGGGCTGGATGGACCTTTGGTTTCTCCCAGTATGGCAATACTTATGTACTTAAGTCTCTGCAGCATGCTATCAACATACGCACCCTACCCTCCTCCTCCCTGGCTGGTATAAGAACTGCCTCCATATTGACTTAGCAAGAACTTCCCACCCTTTATTCAGGTACTCACAGTTTTGACGTGCTTTCTGCATTCGTTAGCTTGGGCTTTAGTCGAGCAGGAAACTTGAATTTTTACCAGGCTGATTCCAACAGTCTTTCTGGTATTGGTAACCAATTTGTAAATCCATATGACAGGCCCTCTTATATTTGTAATCTACTAAAGGCAGCTTGTTTGCTTGAGGCCAGTCTCTCCCACAGCCAAATTAAAGTACTTTTCCAACACTTTCACCTCCCAGCAGTCAGGATAGATTCCTCTTTTTTTTTCTGCTTATGAATCCCAGCGGTGTCTCCATGATTTTATTTAATGCCCCTTTGCCTGGGAGCTCCTGGATTCGAGGTCCAAGTGGGCTGGAGCCCCCGTGAAGGGTAGACTCTGCTGGACCCTCACTCACTTGGCGCGCGGTGTCTCCACCTGGGAAAAGAAGCAGTGGCGTACAAAGGGGGGGGGGGGCGGTCCGCCCCGGGTGCACACCGCTGGGGGGGTGCCGCGCGCCTGTCGGCTCTTCGTTTTCATGCTCCCTCTGCCACAGAACAGGTTACTTCCTGTTCCAGGGCAGAGGGAGCATGGAAATGAAGAGCTGACAGGCGCGCGGCACCCTCCCCCCAGCGTCGTGCACCTGGGGGGGTTCTTTCGCCGGGGGGGGGGGGTCGCGCTGCACCCGGGGGGTTATTTTGCTGGGGGGGGGGGGTCGCTGCACCCGGGGAGCGGGGCGCATCGGCGATCTGCCCCGGGTGTCAGCGCCCCTATGAATGCCACTGGAAAGAAGTATTAGCAGCTGGGGTTACACTCTTCTCCCCAGGAACCCAAAAGTCAAGGTCTAAAACCCCTGTGGGAATTAAGGCTGGCAGTTAAAATAGACTGTCTTGGGAGGTGCAGCAATACACTGTCTAGTCCAAAATGACCACTCCGTAGTCTGCAGCTTAAAACTCAAACATTTATTCTTCAACTTGAAACCACAGGAACATACCAACTGGATAAACTCTATCACTTGTTGCAACCTTTAAAAAAATTGTTCTTCTGATATTCCCCGGAGGAACTCCTGTATCCTCCTTCCTCTTGTATTCTCCTTCCTAAGGGTATATTTTACAAGGTACTCTGAAACAGGATTATTTACACTTTGTACAGTTCCAGTCTGTACCTGTCTCCAAAGATAATGTTCCAAAGGCTGTGCTCCTCTCTATCTTTCCAAGTTTAGACCCTCCTGGTATAACCTCCAGCCAGGGTGACCTTTGCGTTGGCTCACCCTGGGTGGAGGTTAGAGCAGGAGGGTCTGAACCTGGAAAGATAAAGAGGAGCACAGCCTTTGGAACATTATCTTTGGAGACAGGTGACCCTGGCTCCTATCCCTTGCTCCTGGGCTGGGTCTCTCCACTGCCCACCCACAGCTGTCCTTCATAGTTACTGTTTCTCCTAACAGCAGCTCTCCTTGTCTTAGCCAATGGATTCATTTCTTTTAAATGGGATTCCCCTTCTCCTTCTTTGGGTCCCTTGGCAGGAGCTTGCAGGCAACCAAAGACCCTTCTAAACGGCAAAACACTTAACTTTATCTCCTCCTAGTCTCCTCCCCCCTTGTCATTCTTCAGTCTCTTAGCATTGTCTCTCTGCATTTTATTTCCAAAACTACTCCCCTTGGGCTGGGCTTCCTCCCATCTGGGGACCTCGCAGTCCAGTGACTCTCTACAGGGACTTACTCTTCTAGTAATCCCAGAATAACAGGGGATTACATATGTTTGTGATTTTATTATGAATGTTTTGATGTAAACCGCCCAAAATTGTAGATACTAAATAAATGAATAAATACCGTAAATGATTGATGCCAGATGTTGAATGCCTGTATAATTCAGTGCCCATTTTGGATGAATTTGCTTACTTGCAACCTAGGGCGTATCTGCGTGGGGCCACAGGGGCCTGGGCCCCCGCAGATTTCGCCCTGGACCCCCCTACCGCCGTTAACCCTCCCCCGCCTATCGCCAACCCTTTCCCCGCCTACCGCCGTCACCTATCCCCGAGGTCCGCTCCTGCCAGTTTTTTAAAATATTACTTCAGCTGGCGGGGGACCCCAACCCCCGCCAGCCCAGCCGAGGTCTTCTTTCACTTCTTCATCCTCGTGCTGTTAAAGCCGCATGATGCATCCTTCCAGTTGGACGGAGTTTGACGTCACAGCATGTTGTACGTGCAGGACGTCAACGTGCTGCGACGTCAAACTCCGTCCAACTGGAAGGATGCATCATGCAGCTTTAACAGCACGAGGATGAAGAAGTTAAAGAAGACCTCGGCTGGGCTGGCGGGGGTTGGGGTCCCCCGCCAGCTGAAGTAATATTTAAAAAAAACGGCAGGAGCGGACCTCAGGGGTAGGTGACGGCGGTAGGCGGGGAAAGGTTTGGCGGTAGGTGGGGCAGGGTTAACGGTGGTAGGGGGGGAGGGTTGACGGCGGTGGGGGAGGGGACAGCGGTAGGGGGGGCGGCGGCCGTGGGGGGTTATAATGTGCCCCCTCATTCTAGCCCCTGCCCCCCCTACCGCCGAATCTCAGATACGCCCCTGCTTGCAACTCACCTTCGAGGGCCTAACATAACAAGTGTCAGGACACAATCTTTTGATCAGTGTTTGCAGCTGGCAGATGAGGAGAAAATGAAATTAACACACTGTTGCAAACATCTGTTAGATATCCTGCAAGAAATAAGAAATGAGGAGCTAGCCCAGGTGTGGAGTACCGAATTAGAGATTACATTACAACCTGAACTTCTACAGAACAGTTTTCTCTGTGGCAATGCTTGTCAAGGAATTGGAGTACAAATTTATGCTTTGTACATATATTTCTCCGAGGACAAGCAGGCTGCTTGTTCTCACAACTGGGTTGACGTCCACGGCAGCCCCCACAAACCGGAACAAAAACTTCGCAGGCGGTCCCGCACGCAGGGCACGCCCACCGCGCATGCGCAGCCATCTTCCCGCCCATGCGCGACCGTTCCCGCTCAGTTTTTTTCGATTCCGCGCTGGAGAGAGACGTGTTATTGTCTCTCTGTCAGCCCCGGAAACCGGATCGCGGCCTAGCCACGAGTTTTTCTCTCTTTTTGTGCGCGTTCGCGCCTCTTTTCTTTATTTCTTCTGTTAAAAAAAAAAAAAAGAAGAAGTTTGTCCCCTCGTCGTCTTTAGCCGCGGGGGCGCCTCGTTGCAGCCTTGTGGCTGCGCGGTCGTTTCTTTTTTCGGGTGTGCTTTTCACCGCCACCATCGACGACTTTGACTTCGCCGACACGATTTTTCCGTCGATGTCCTCGAAGGTCCCGAGCGGATTCAAAAAGTGTGGTCGGTGCGGCCGGCAGATCTCGCAAACCGATACCCACGCTTGGTGCCTCCAGTGCCTTGGCCCGGAGCATAATACCAAGACATGCACCTTGTGTCTCGGCTTGCGGAAGTGGACACAGGTGGTGAGGCAAGTTCTTCGAGACCGTCTTTTTGGAACTTGCGCCGGCCCCTCGACGTCGACGGCATCGGTGTCGACGGCCGGATCTTCGGTACCGGTACCGATGTCGACGAAATCGGCACCGACGATGGCACCGACCCCAGGAGTACAGGTACCGTTGGCCCGCCGGTCCACCGGTGACGGCGGGGGTGAGCGGCCGTGCGGGCAATTGGCCCCGGCCACTCCCTCTACCCAGGGCTATCGGGGCCGAACCCTGTCAGACCCGATCCCTCGGGGGGGGGGGGGGTTCTACCTCCTCTTCATCTCTGCCGCCGAGCGCCGATGATGGGCACCGAAAGAAGACTAAAAAGCACAGTCATCAGTCGCCCACGGCGCACGGGACTACCAGCTCCGGCGCCTCCAGAGATGATTCGACGCCGAGGAAGTGGCAGTGCCGAGAGGAGCGTTCCCCCTCGGTCGAAGAGGTGTCGCTGCGTCAGTCCATGGGTACTTCGGTACCGTCTCCTGGACCCGAGCAGCTTCCGGCACCGGCACCCACACCGGGCCCCCTGCCTTTCCCGACAGCGAGCCTTGACGAGTGCCTCCGAGCCATCCTTCCAGGGATTCTGGAAGGGCTGATGCGCCAGGCTTTGCTGGCACTGGGGGGTGCTTGCGCCCCCGGCGCCGTTGATGGAGGCGCCGGCATGCTCTAGCCCGATGCAGAGGCCTCCGACACCGACGCCGCTTGCAGTACCGGTGTCGACAGCCACGCAGGTGGAATCCCCGTCGACGTCGATGGAGGGAGCTTCATCCCCGCCGGCACAGGAGTCCACTGCTCGACGCCACTATTGAGGACATGGTTCCTCGCAGTCGAGACGGGCCCAGTTCAGGTCTGAGCTGCAAGAGCTCATGTCCGACACCGAGGAAGAGGCCTCGTGGGGGGAGGAGGAGGACCCCAGATATTTCTTCTCAGAAGAGTCTGAAGGCCTTCCCTCCGACCCCACTCCTTCACTGGAGAGGAAGCTCTCACCCCCTGAGAGCCTCTCCTTTCCCTCCTTCATCAGGGATATGTCTATTTGCATTCCCTTCCCCGTGGTCTCTGTGGATGAGCCGAGGGCTGAGATGCTCGAGGTCCTCGACTATCCATCACCACCTAGAGAGTCTTCCACGGTGCCGTTGCACAATGTCCTCAAAGAGACACTGCTTCGGAACTGGCTGAAGCCCTTATCTAACCCCACCACCCCCAAGAAAGCGGAGTCCCAATACAGGATCCACTCTGACCCAGAGTTGATGCGGCCCCAATTGCCTCATGACTCGGCGGTCATGGACTCTGCTCTCAAGAGGGCACGGAGTTCGAAGGATACTGCCTCGGCGCCCCTGGGGCGGGAGTCTCGCACTCTGGACTCGTTTGGGAGGAAGGCCTACCAATCTTCCATGCTCGTGACCCACATCCAGTTGTACCAGCTCTACACGAGCATTCACATGCGGAACAATGTGAAGCAACTGGCGGACCTGGTCGACAAGCTCCCTCCGGAGTAGTCCAGGCCTTTCCAGGAGGTGGTCAGGCAGCTGAAGGCATGCAGAAAGTTCCTGTCCAGTGGTATCTATGACACCTGTGATGTGGCATCTTGACCTGCGGCCCAAGGTATAGTGATGCGCAGACTCTCCTGGCTGTGTGCCTCTGACCTGGACAACCGCACCCAGCATGACTGGCGGATGTCCCTTGCCGGGGGGATAACATCTTTGGCGAGAAGGTCGAGCAGTTGGTGGACCAACTACACCAGCGGGAAACCGCCCTCGACAAGCTCTCCTACCGGGCGCCTTCAGCATCCACCTCAGCAGGTGGACGTTTTTCCCGGACCAGGCAGGCTGCGCCCTACGCCTACAACAAGCGTAGGTACACTCAGCCGGCCCGAAGGCCTCCTCAGGCACAGGGACAGTCCCAGCGCGCTCGTTCCCATCAACAGCGTGCGCCTAAGCAGCCCCCTGCGCCTCCACAGCAAAAGCGGGGGACGGGCTTTTGACTGGATCCATGGGAACATAGCCGCCATCAAAGTGTCCGTACCAGACGACCTGCCGGTCGAGGGGAGGTTGAAAGTTTTTCACCAAAGGTGGCCTCTCATAACCTCCGACCAGTGGGTTCTCCGAGGACAAGCAGGCTGCTTGTTCTCACGACTGGGTGACGTCCGCGGCAGCCCCCACCAACCGGAAGAAGCTTCGCGGGCGGTCCGCACGCAGGGCACGCCCACCGCGCATGCGCAGCCGTCTTCCCGCCCGTGCGCGACTGTTCCCGCCAGTCTTTTCTTTTCCGCGCTGGAGAGAGTCGTGCGTCGCCACTCTCTCTTAGTCAGCCCCGGAAAACCGTCGCGTTGTCCGCGAATTCGCTAATTTTCTGTTTTTTGTTGCCGCGCGCTTCAAACCTTTTTTTCCTTTTCTCTAAAAAAAAAAAAAAAAAAGGAAGAGAACGCGCTGATTTTTCCCTCGTTTTCTAGCGAGGGCGTTGCGGCCTTGTGGCCGCGCGGTCGCTTTATTTTTCGAGGTGTGATTTACCGCCACCATCGACGACTTTAACTTCACCGATGCGATTTTTCCGTCGATGTCCTCGAAGGTCCCGAGTGGATTTAAGAAGTGTAGTCGGTGCGGCCGGCCTATCTCGCAGACCGACACCCACGCTTGGTGCCTCCAGTGCCTTGGGCTGGAGCACAATATCAAGTCGTGTTCTTTGTGTCTTGGTCTCCGGAAACGGACTCAGATTGCGAGGCAAGTTCTTCGCGACCGTCTTTTTGGAACTTGCACCGGCCCCTCGACGTCGACCTCGACGGCATCGGTATCGACGGCCGGTTCTTCGGTACCGGTATCGGTGCCCGCGAAATCGACACCGATGGCATCGACCCCAGGAGTACAGGTCCCGTCGGCCCGCCGGTCCTCCGGTGACGGTAGGGGTGAGAGGCCGCGTGGGCAATCGACCCCAGTCACTCCCTCTGTTCATGGCCCTCGGGACCGAACCCTGTCCGACCCGGCCCCTCGAGACCGAGGGGGATCGACCTCCTCCTCCTCCGTTCCACCTGGCGCCGATGACGGGCACCGCAAAAAACAGAAGAAGCACCGTCATCGGTCCCCATCGGTGCACCCGGCCCTCGGTGCCGGAGAGGAGTCGACGCCGAAGCGTCCGCGTCGAGAGGAAAGGTCCCCCTCGGTAGTGGAGGTACCGATACGTCAGGGTCCCAGCACTTTGGTGCAGTCTCCTGGACCCGAACAGCTTCCGGCACCGACGCCTCTACCGGCCCCCCCGTCTTTTCCGACAGCAGGCCTGGACGAGTGCCTCCGAGCCATCCTTCCGGGGATCCTGGAAGGGCTGATGCGCCAGGCTGTGCTGGCGCCGGGGGTGCTTGCGCCCCCGGCGCCGTTGACTGTGGCGCCGGCGAGCTCTAGCCCGGTGCTGAGGCCTTCGACACCGCCGCCGCTTGCGGCGCCGGTCTCGACCGCCACGCAGGTGGAGTCCCCGTTGACGTCGATGGAGGGAGCTTCGTCCCCGCCAGCGCGGGAGTCCACCGCTCGACGACACCGAGGCCTCGGTGCCTCGACGTCGAGCCGGGCCCGGTTGAGGACTCAGCTGCATGAGCTTATGTCCGATACCGAGGAAGAGGCCTCATGGGGGGAAGAGGAGGACCCCAGATATTTCTCCTCAGAGGAGTCTGTGGGCCTTCCCTCTGACCCCACGCCTTCACCAGAGAGGAAGCTCTCGCCTCCTGAGAGCCTCTCCTTTGCCTCCTTTGTTAGGGACATGTCTATATGCATTCCCTTCCCCGTGGTCTCTGTGGATGAGCCGAGGGCTGAGATGCTCGAGGTCCTCGACTATCCATCACCACCTAGAGAGTCCTCCACGGTACCGTTGCACAATGTCCTTAAGGAGACACTGCTTCGGAACTGGATGCGACCATTATCTAATCCCACCATCCCCAAGAAAGCAGAGTCCCAGTATAGAATCCACTCGGACCCAGAGTTAATGCGGCCCCAATTGCCTCATGACTCGGCGGTCATGGATTCTGCTCTCAAGAGGGCACGGAGTTCGAGGGATACCGCCTCGGCGCCCCCGGGGCGGGAGTCTCGTACTCTGGACTCGTTTGGGAGGAAGGCCTACCAATCTTCCATGCTCGTGACCCGCATCCAATCTTACCAGCTCTACACGAGCATCCACATGCAGAACAATGTGAAGCAACTGGCGGACCTGGTTGACAAGCTCCCGCCGGAGCAGTCCAGGCCTTATCAGGAGGTGGTCAGGCAGCTGAAGGCGTGCAGAAAGTTCCTGTCCAGGGGTATCTATGACACCTGTGACGTGGCATCTCGTGCTGCGGCCCAAGGTATAGTGATGCGCAGGCTCTCATGGCTGCATGCCTCTGACCTGGACAACCGCACCCAGCAGAGACTGGCCGACGTCCCTTGCCGGGGGGATAATATTTTTGGTGAGAAGGTCGAGCAGCTGGTGGACCAACTGCATCAGCGGGAAACCGCCCTCGACAAACTCTCCCACCGGGCGCCTTCAGCACCCACCTCAGCAGGTGGACGTTTTTCCCGGGCCCGGCAGGCTGTGCCCTATTCTTTTGCTAAGCGTAGGTACACCCAGCCGGCCCGAAGGCCTCGTCAGGCACAGGGACAGCCCCAGCGCGCTCATTCTCGTCAACAGCGTGCGCCTAAGCAGCCCCCTGCGCCTCCACAGCAAAAGCCGGGGACGGGCTTTTGACTGGATCCACGGGAACATAGCCGCCCTCAAAGTGTCCGTACCGGACGATCTGCCGGTCGGAGGGAGGTTAAAATTTTTTCACCAAAGGTGGCCTCTCATAACCTCCGACCAGTGGGTTCTCCAAATAGTGCGGTGCGGATACGCCCTGAATTTGGCCTCCCTGCCACCAAATTGTCCTCCGGGAGCTCAATCCTTCAGCTCCCATCACAAGCAGGTACTTGCAGAGGAACTCTCCGCCCCCTCTCAGCGCCAATGCGGTCGAGCCCGTACCACCCGGGCAGGAAGGGCAGGGATTCTATTCCAGGTACTTCCTTGTGGAAAAGAAAACAGGGGGGATGCGTCCCATCCTAGACCTGAGACGCCTGAACAAATTCCTGGTCAAAGAAAAGTTCAGGATGCTTTCTTTGGGCACCCTTGTGCCAATGATTCAGAAAAACGATTGGCTATGTTCCCTGGATTTAAAGGACGCATACACTCACATCCCGATACTGCCAGCTCACAGACAGTATCTCAGATTCCGCCTGGGCGCACGGCACTTTCAGTATTGTGTGCTGCCCTTTGGGCTCGCCTCTGCCCCACGAGTGTTTACAAAGTGCCTCGTGGTGGTAGCGGTGTATCTACGCAAGCTGGGAGTGCACATGTTCCCATATCTCGACGATTGGCTGGTCAAGAACACCTCGGAGGCGGAAGCCCTCCGGTCTATGCAGTGCACTATTCAACTTCTGGAGCTGCTGGGGTTTGTGATAAATTACCCAAAGTCCCATCTCTAGCCAACACAGTCTCTGGAATTCATAGGAGCTCTGCTGAATACCCAGACGGCTCGGGCCTTCCTTCCCGAAGCGAGGGCCAACAACCTCCTGTCCCTGGCTTCGCAGACCAGAGCGTCCCAGCAGGTCACAGCTCAGCAGATGTTGAGACTTCTGGGTCATATGGCCTCCACAGTCCATGTGACTCCCATGGCTCGTCTTCACATGAGATCTGCTCAATGGACCCTAGCTTCCCAGTGGTTCCAAGCCACCGGGAATCTAGAAGATGTCATCCGCCTCTCCACCAGTTGCCGCACTTCACTGCTCTGGTGGACCATTCGGACCAATTTGACCCTGGGACGTCCATTCCAAATTCCTCAGCCCACGAAAGTGCTGACGACGGATGCATCTCGCCTGGGGTGGGGAGCTCATGTCGATGGGCTTCACACCCAGGGTCTGTGGTCCCTCCAGGAAAAGGATTTGCAGATCAACCTCCTGGAGCTCCGAGCAATCTGGAACGCACTGAAGGCTTTCAGAGATCGGCTGTCCTACCAAATTATTCAAATTCGGACAGACAATCAGGTTGCAATGTATTACACCAACAAGCAGGGGGGCACTGGATCTCGCCCCTTGTGTCAGGAAGCCGTCGGGAAGTGGTGTTGGGTTTGCCAGTTTGGCATGCTCCTCCAAGCCACATACCTGGCAGGTGTAAACAACAGTCTGGCCGACAGACTGAGCAGAGTCATGCAACCGCACGAGTGGTCGCTCCATTCCAGAGTGGTACGCAAGATCTTTCGAGAGTGGGGCACCCCCTCGGTGGACCTTTTCACCTCTCAGACCAACCACAAGCTGCCTCTGTTCTGTTCCAGACTTCAGGCACACGGCAGGCTAGCGTCGGATGCCTTTCTCCTTCATTGGGGGACCGGCCTCCTGTATGCTTATCCTCCCATACCTTTGGTGGGGAAGACCTTACTTAAGCTCAAGCAAGACCGCGGCACCATGATTCTGATTGCGCCCTTTTGGCCCCGTCAGATCTGGTTCCCTCTTCTTCTGGAGTTGTCCTCAGAAGAACCGTGGAGATTGGAGTGTTTTCCGACTCTCATTTTGCAGAACGACGGAGCGTTGCTGCACCCCAACCTTCAGTCTCTGGCTCTCACGGCCTGGATGTTGAGGGCGTAGACTTCGCTGCGTTGGGTCTGTCTGAGGGTGTCTCCCGTGTCTTGCTTGCCTCTAGG
Organism: Microcaecilia unicolor; assembly: GCF_901765095.1. Lineage (NCBI taxonomy): Eukaryota > Metazoa > Chordata > Amphibia > Gymnophiona > Siphonopidae > Microcaecilia > Microcaecilia unicolor. Next base: position 388,081,115 of record NC_044031.1, on the reverse strand, counting down.
AAGGATTCCACTAAAAAGAGTTACTTTTTCAAGTGGAAGAGGTTTGTCGTTTGGTGTGAGAGCAGGGCCCTAGAACCTCGTTCTTGCCCTGCACAGAACCTGTTTGAATACCTTCTGCACTTATCAGAGTCTGGCCTCAAGACCAACTCAGTAAGGAATCACCTTAGTGCGATTAGTGCTTACCATTATCGTGTGGAAGGTAAAGCCATCTCTGGAGAGCCTTTAGTCGTTCGATTCATGAGAGGCTTGCTTTTGTCAAAGCCCCCTATCAAGCCTCCTGCAGTGTCATGGGATCTCAACGTCGTCCTCACCCAGCTGATGAAACCTCCTTTTGAGCCACTGAATACCTGCCATCTGAAGTACTTGACCTGGAAGGTCATTTTCTTGGTGGCAGTTACTTCAGCTCGTAGGGTCAGTGAGCTTTAAGCCCTGGTAGCTCACGCTCCATATACCAAATTTCATCACAACAGAGTAGTGCTCCGCACCCACCCAAAGTTCCTGCCGAAGGTGGTGTCGGAGTTCCATCTTAACCAGTCAATTGTCTTGCCAACATTCTTCCCCAGGCCTCATACCCGCCCTGCTGAACGTCAGTTGCACACATTGGACTGCAAGAGAGCATTGGCCTTCTACTTGGAGCGGACACAGCCCCACAGACAGTCCGCCCAATTGTTTGTTTCTTTCGACCCTAACAGGATAGGGGTCGCTGTCGGGAAACGCACCATCTCCAATTGGCTAGCAGATTGCATTTCCTTCACTTACGCCCAGGCTGGGCTGACTCTTGAGGGTCATGTCACGGCTCATAGTGTCAGAGCCATGGCAGCGTCGGTGGCTCACTTGAAGTCAGCCACTATTGAAGAGATTTGCAAGGCTGCGACGTGGTCATCTGTCCACACATTCACATCACATTACTGCCTCTAGCAGGATACCCGACGCGACAGTCGGTTCGGGCAGTCTGTGCTGCAGAATCTGTTTGGGGTGTAAATCCAACTCCACCCTCCAGGACCCAAATTTATTCTGGTCAGGCTGCACTCTGTTAGTTGTTCTTCGTAGGTCAATTTCTGTTATACCCTCGCCGTTGCGAGGTTCCATTTTACCTGGGTTCTTGTTTTGAGTGAGCCTGAGAGCTAGGGATACCCCAGTCGTGAGAACAAGCAGCCTGCTTGTCCTCGGAGAAAGTGAATGATACATAAGTACATAAGTACATAAGTAGTGCCATACTGGGAAAGATCAAAGGTCCATCTAGCCCAGCATCCTGTCACCGACAGTGGCCAATCCAGGTCAAGGGCACCTGGCACGCTCCCCAAATGTAAAAACATTCCAGACAAGTTATACCTAAAAATGCGGAATTTTTCCAAGTCCATTTAATAGCGGTCTATGGACTTGTCCTTTAGGAATCTATCTAACCCCTTTTTAAACTCCGTCAAGCTAACCGCCCGTACCACGTTCTGCGGCAACGAATTCCAGAGTCTAATTACACGTTGGGTGAAGAAAACTTTTCTCCGATTCGTTTTAAATTTACCACACTGTAGCTTCAACTCATGCCCTCTAGTCCTAGTATTTTTGGATAGCGTGAACAGTCGCTTCACATCCACCCGATCCATTCCACTCATTATTTTATACACTTCTATCATATCTCCCCTCAGCCGTCTCTTCTCCAAGCTGAAAAGCCCTAGCCTTCTCAGCCTCTCTTCATAGGAAAGTCGTCCCATCCCCACTATCATTTTCGTCGCCCTTCGCTGTACCTTTTCCAATTCTACTATATCTTTTTTGAGATACGGAGACCAGTACTGAACACAATACTCCAGGTGCGGTCGCACCATGGAGCGATACAACGGCATTATAACATCCGCACACCTGGACTCCATACCCTTCCTAATAACACCCAACATTCTATTCGCTTTCCTAGCCGCAGCAGCACACTGAGCAGAAGGTTTCAGCGTATCATCGACGACGACACCCAGATCCCTTTCTTGATCCGTAACTCCTAACGCGGAACCTTGCAAGACGTAGCTATAATTCGGGTTCCTCTTACCCACATGCATCACTTTGCACTTGTCAACATTGAACTTCATCTGCCACTTGCACGCCCATTCTCCCAGTCTCGCAAGGTCCTCCTGTAATCGTTCACATTCCTCCTGCGACTTGACGACCCTGAATAATTTTGTGTCATCGGCGAATTTAATTACCTCACTAGTTATTCCCATCTCTAGGTCATTTATAAATACATTAAAAAGCAACGGACCCAGCACAGACCCCTGCGGGACCCCACTAACTACCCTCCTCCACTGAGAATACTGGCCACGCAATCCTACTCTCTGCTTCCTATCTTTCAACCAGTTCTTAATCCATAATAATACCCTACCTCCGATTCCATGGCTCTGCAATTTCTTCAGGAGTCTTTCGTGCGGCACCTGTAGCAGGTGTTCTCCGAGGACAGCAGGCTGATTGTTCTCACCTACCCTCCCTCCTCCCCTTTGGAGTTGCGTTTTCATCTTTTTTGCTTGTAATTCAACTGGCGGGAACGGTCGCGCACGGGCGGGAAGACGGCCGCGCATGCGCTGTGGGCGTGCCCTGCGTGCGGACCGCCCGCGAAGCTTCTTCCGGTTGGTGGGGGCTGCCGCGGACGTCACCCAGTCGTGAGAACAATCAGCCTGCTGTCCTCGGAGAACACCTGCTACAGGTATGTATCATTCACTTTTTCTCCAGTCTGTGTAATTCTTATGGTTGTGCTTAATAAAGAGAATTTGAAAAACATGGCATAAGCGATAGCGCCTAAATGTTGGTACAAATTCCAACTTACACTTTATTCTCTATTGGAAACTGGACACCCAGATGCTGTGTTAGTGCTGTTTTAGAATTCGTGCTCAGTGTCCTGCATTTTAGTATAGAAATGCCCCTAAAATGTACTGGACAAGCTGCCCTGTAATGGCAAAATGAAGCAAGTGTTTCAGTAAAAATGTGCACGTGCTTCCTTATGCCATTGCAGGGCAGAGTGGTGATAAGCTCAAATTGCTGTGAGGTGACTTAGCAGGGGGCAGGGAAGTGAATGACTTCCCCTAGTGAATTTCAGTGGGTGTCAACTAATTTAAAATATGGTGGTCATTCTCTCATTTTCCTTGACTTTAAAAACCACAAGCTCTATGCCAACATACTCGGACCTCGTGCGTCAGGGGTACAAGCGTCTGCAGGCATTAGACTGTGTGCTCAAGAATACATGTGGGAATCGTGGGAAGGAGAGCCTGGCTTTCGGCCATAGCCTGCAAGAGGCTAAGAATGAATTACTCAGGTATGAAATCTTTTCTAAGGGTGGCTACTAGATCACAATGGAAGCTATAATTGGAAGTTTCTTTACAGAAAAGGTAGTAGGTGCATGGAACAGCCTCCTTATGAAGGGCAGTATCTGAATTCATGAAGGCACTGGGCAGTGATGTATGATCTTTAAGGGAGAGGAAGGATTTTTAGAAACAAGTAGATTGTAGTAGTAGGGCAGACCAGATAGGCTTTCAGGCTTATTTTCGAAAGAGGACACCCATATTTTGACTCAAATCGGAAGATGGGCGTCCTTCTCACAGGGTCGCCCAAATCAGCATAATCGAAAGCCAATTTTGGGCATACCCAACTGCTTTCCATCGCAGGGACGATCAAAGTTCACGGGGGCATGTCAGAGGCGTAGCGAAGGCGGGACTTGGGTGTGCTTAACATATGGGTGTCCTCGACCCATAACGGGGGAAAAAAAGGGCATCCCTCACAAGCACTTGGACGACTTTACCTGGTCCTGTTTTTCTTACGACCAAGGCACAAAAAGGTGCCCAAACTGACCAGATGACCACCGGAGAGAATCGGGGATCACCTCTCCTTACTCCCCCAGTGGTCACTAACCCCCTCCCACCCTCAAAAATACATCTTTAAAAATATTTTGTGCCAGCCTCTATGCCAGCTTCAAATGTCATACTGGGGTCCATCACAGCGGTATGCAGGTACCTGGAGCAGTTTTAGTGGGTGCAGTGCACTTCAGGCAGGCGGACCCAGGCCCATCCCCCCCACCTGTTTCACTTGTGGTGATAAATGGGAGGCCTCCAAAACCCACCAGAAACCCACTGTACCCACATCTAGGTGCCCCCCTTCACTCGTATGGTCTATGGTAGTGGTGTACAGTTGTGGGTAGTGGGGTTTTGGGGGACTCAGCACACAAGGGAGCTATGTACCTGGGAGCAATTTATGAATTCCACTGCAGTGCCCGGTTGGTGTCCTGGCATGTGAGGGGGACCAGTGCACTATGAATGCTGGCTCCTCCCATGACCAAAGGGCTTGCATTTGGTCGTTTCTGAGATGGGCGTCCTTGGTTTCCAATATCGCCGAAAATCAGAAACAACCAAGTCTAGGGACGACCATCTCTAAGGACAACCTAAATGTCAAGATTTGGGCGTCCCCGACCATATTATCGAAACAAAAAATGGACGTCCTTCTTGTTTCGATAATACGGGTTTCCCCGCCCCTCCACCGGGATGTTTTGTGAGGACATGCTCAGCAAAACTTGGGCATCCCTTTCGATTATGCCCCTCTGTATGATCTTTATCTGCCATTATTTTCTGTTTCTATGTGATGTGTGGTAGCCTACAGTGCTAAGGAAAAGTTTGCTAACACTTAGGAATGCCTGTATTGTATCACAATTTATACTCAAAATATTACCACATCTTAATTTTAACTGTATTAGGAGAGAAAAAGGACTCTTGAATAAGTAATCAAAAAGAATATATTTTGATTATTTATTATAAACAATTTCAATAAGTATATGTATATGGACCATGCTTGACAGTCATAATGAGGTTAACAGTTAGGAAAAACCTGAATAGGCTCATGGGAAGATAAATAGGAGCAAACCCTTGCTCTCTAAAGAACATTGCCAGAGGCACAGGTACTTGATCAGGGTGTGCAGATTCACTGAAGCCCTGTGGTCACCAGCAGTAGTGGAAACCTAAGGGGCAAGAGACATCAGGGCCAGTCCAGAACTAGAGCAGGGCAACTCAGATGTTGGCCCAAGTGTCTTATTTTTAAAGGCACATCCAGTGCTGTTCTGCGGAGAGCAGAGGGATGCCACACTGTGCTGTTTCTTGCCACAGAACCCCTGGGAGCAATAATGCTCTATTCTTGCCTGCTCTTATGTAGAAGCAGTGACAATGACGTAATTGTCTACAATGAGGGCTGTGCAGTGCTACCAGTTCTCATGGCCTTCCTCCTCTACCTAAGTTTACTTCTTGTTATTCCACTTCTCATTTCTAACATCTATGATTACAGTCTGTTCATGGTTAACTGTATTTTTACATTACTATACTTCAAATCCAATAAAATGGAAAAAAATTTTAAAAAACAAACCAGAGCTATGATGTGAGTAAGGAGGAGGAGAGCTATGGGGACCAGCAGCACTGCACATGCTCTGACTACTCACAGCCCTCATTGCAGGGGCTGGGTGAGTACAGAAAGGAGAGTGGGGAAATGAACTAGGAAAGGAGCAACAGAAGAAGATGGAAAGCTAGTAAGTAGTCAAAAGGCAAATTCAGGGAGACTGAATACTGGAGGGTGAAAGGGTGGAATCTGAACAGACTGGCAGAAAACATAAATGGCAGAATTTTAGCAGGCAGTGGAAAATGTTCCAGTCCTCAATGCCACTAACTACTCCCTGAAAAAATACTTTCTTAAAGATGCTGTTGGTTCTCTCTTTATACCTTGTGGCCCAATCCCAATTGAGAACAGGTAGAATCAGTTGTGTGATGCTCCAGTACTTGCGTTTTCTGCCAGTGATGTGGCTCTTGCCTGGTTCATAGCCTTTTGAACCAAATGATGCACCATACAAAACTACAGAGCACCATATAGTTCAAACAGTTGACCTTAGTTGTGAATCGCTCAGAAAGAGTGGGTTAGAAAACCACTGACCTATTGTCAGCTGGGACCAGGCCACCGGGGATGAGACACTGCAGGAGATGATGTGGAGGGAGATAATTGAAAACTTACACCAGGGCTCAAGTAGTTGCTCCACCACTGAAGATTTTGGCTGGCTCAGGTTCACTAAGAGCACCTAGATGACCTGCAAGACTTCTGGAATTATGTTCTCTGGAGAAATGAGTGAAAAATTAAATTACAATAATAAAATGTTTGGTTTGGTGGAAAACCTTTTCTCATCACTATATATGGGAAACTATTTATTTGTGTTTATTTTAAAACACTTCTATGTGGAGAATAGTAAAACAATTTGAAATGCTTAAAACATTAGACATAAACCATAAATACACCAAGAATAGGAGGAAGGTCTCCACAGAGAGTAAATTCAAGAAGAACAGCAATGACAAACCAAGGGGAGAAAAAGAACAGTCATGTAATCCAAAGTATGTTTCTTGTCAAAACATTAAGTATTTTTGAAGACCTGACATGGCCATGTTTTGGTGGATATTACCTCCAAAAAGGGTCAGTATACTGTTTCAAAATGTTTCTATAATCTCCCTTTTAGGTCAATATGGGTTCAAATGTTTCTTCTTTTCTCTGTCCTGCAGCTTAGAAGTGGCTTTTTGAAGTTTGATTCCAGACCTACATTTTATTTATTTATTAGGATTTTATTTACCGCCTTTTTGAAGGAATTCACTCAAGGCGGTGTTCAGTAAGAATAGATCAAACATGAGTAATAGACAATTACAGCAGTAAAAATATTCAAAAACAATACAAAGTATGGCATGGTATACTATTTACAATAGTACAATCACTTAAAGTACTCCAAAAATAAATAATATATATTTGTTTAATTATAGCATTTACTACTACTACTACTTAACATTTCTAGAGCACTCACTCAAGCACCCCACCCGATCACACTCATACCGTGCACATTTGTCTTACAATAACCATAATTATCATTATGCTCAAAGTTCAATCAGATGGAGGGCCTGGAAGATTTAAAGGCATAATGCTGATTTGAACTGATTTAGATGGTTCCTTTGGTAGCCTTTTCATTGCCTTGCATTGCCTCCTTGCAAGCAAACACCCACACAGTCTGTGAAGTAAATTTTGAATGCTGCATTATTCAATACTTGATAACAGCTTTTGGGACACTTGAAGCATTGGATATGGTACTATGATAATAGCATCGTCAAATGTGTGACATGATTTACAGCTTTCAGAGTATTTTACTCAAGATTTGAACTAAGTATGCACATCTGATTGAACTTTGAGCATAATGATAATTATGGTTATTGTAAGACAAATGTACTCGGTATGAGTGTGATCGGGTGGGGTGCTTGAGTGGTGGTTAGAAGTTGGTTCCGAGGAAACTTATTTGTCATTTATGCAATTTGGGCACATGTATCTGTAATAAATGCTATAATTAAAAAAAAATATATTATTTATTTTTGGAGTACTTTAAGTGATTGTACTTTGTTGAGTTTGTACTCTGATAATAGACTTTTCCCCTGTGTTTGTAGAATTGTATACTATTTACAATGTCAACTCAATACATAATAGAACGTTCTAATTGATAGTGAAGGGTTAAACAAAGATGTAACATATAGATAGGTAAGAAAGTAGGAAGAGATAGAAAGTAAAGTGATTGATTTAAAGAAAGTTGCACATGAGGTCAAAGAAATGGTTAAATATTATCTCAGCTAGGGTAGGAGTGGATAAACATGTCCTGCTGCAGTTTATGCAGCCTGAGTCACTCCTTGTGTGTGTGTGTGAGTGAGACTAACGAGTTAGTTACTTCTTACATTAAAGGCCTGGTTGAAGTACCAAGCTTTCACCTGCTTCCTGAAGTAGAGATGGTCTTGTGTTAAGCGCAGCCTTTCAGGCAGTGCATTCCAGAGTGTGGGGGCTACTCCAGAGAAGGCTCACTTGTGGGTATCACATCGTGTAATGTCTTTTGGAGAGGGTGTGGTTAGTGAAAGTCCTTGGGAGGATCTTAGTGTCCTTGGCGGTGTGTGGATGATCATCCTATTTTTCAGGTACTCAGGGCCATTTCCTTTCAGGGCCTTGAAGATCAGACATAGAGTTTTAAATTTAGCCCTGTATTGTACTGGTAGCCAATGAAGTTTTTGCAAAAATGGTGTGATATGGTCACGTCGCTTGCAACCTTCTATGAGTCTTGCTGCTGCATTCTGAATCAACTGGAGCTGGTGCAGGTCCTTTGTAGTCAGACCATTGTATAGTGCATTGCAGTAATCCAGTCTTGATGTTACCATGGCATGTACAACTGGGATAAAATTTACCTTCTCGATGTAAGGAGAGAGGCAGCGCAGCTGTCGCAAATAGTAGAAGCAGCTCTTGAAGGTTGCTTGGGTTTGGGGAATCAGAGTAAGTGTTGAATCTAACTGTATTCCAAGGTTCCTGACTTGTGATTTGAGGGGGGTTCATATTTCCCAAAAGGGATTTTGATGTCAGGTATGTATCCACTTGTGTTAGGGACCCAGAGAAGCTTGGTTTTACTTGGGTTCAGGCAAAGTTTATTGTGTTTAGCCCATTCTTGAATTGATGTTAGACAGGTAATCAGTTTATTCAAGGCTGTAGGTAAGTCAGGTTCAATGGGTATGTGTAGCTGCACATCATCTGCATAGATGTAGAACTGAGTGTCCATTGACCGAATCAGCTCAGCTAGTGGCTTGAGGTAGATATTGAACAGAATAGGTGACAGTATCGATCCTTGTGGTACCCCTTAGGTCAGTGTCCATGGTGGTGATGAGTTGCTGCCATACATTATGGATTGTTGCCTGTCTGATAGGTAGGATCTGAATCAAGCAAGTACTGTTCCATTGATACAGTGTCAAAAGCTGCTGAGAAGAGTCAAGCAGTACTAACAATGGGGCGAATCCCTTGTCTCGGTTTCTGTGAAGATCATCTAGTAGGGATACAAGGACTGTTTTTGTACCATAACCAGGTCTGAATCCAGATTGACATAGATCTAGCCAGTTTCTCTTTTCTAACCAGTCATTAAGTTGAACACAGACTGTTTGTTTTATGAGTTTCTCTAGAAACGAGATGTTGAATACTGGCCTGTAACTTTCAAGTTTGTCCTGGTCAAGGTTTTTTTTCCTTCAGCAGAGGGCGGACCACTGCCCTTTTTAATGCTGTTGGTGCTACCCATTAGAAAGAGAGGTGTGCACATTTTTTGTGGCGCCTTCTATGAGGCCTATACTTGCCTGCTGCACTATCTTTGATGGGCAGGGATTGAGGGAGCAGGCAGTTGGTCAAAGGTCTCTTAGGAGCTTGTCAAGGCTGTCCTCTGTCATTGGGTTAAAAGTGTCCCATCTGTCTCTGTCAGGAGGGGGCGAGTTTGTGCACCCCTGGTTGACTGGTTAGGTACTGGGTAGGATTGCCTGTGAATCCTGGCGGAGACTTTAATTTTGTTGGCAAAGTGTGCAGCAAAATCATTGCAGTTCAGTTTAGACTGGGCAGGCTGGTTCTGTTGTGGGGGCTGCAGTAGGCTATTTACTATACTGAACAACTGCTTGGTTGAATTGGCAGCCTGTGCAATGCATTGAGAGAAATACTGTTTTTTGGTTGCTGTTAAGGCTTGGCGGTACTTTGCCATGTGCTTCCTACAGTTTAGTCTATCTTCATCCAGGCGAGATTTGCGCCATCTCCTTTCCAGTTTTTTCAGTGCTAAAAATGTCGTGTGGTGGAGAGCAAGAATTACTGCCAGGCTCCTGCAGTAACCCAGTGATAGTGCAGAATTGGCGCTCAGCAAGCCAGCAGTAGGCTTGCTGTGCCTTTGTAAAACGGCTCCTTAGTATTCAACTTCCAGGGGACCATACACATGAGCAGAGCATGGGTGTTTGGTGGGTGTGTCACCAAGCAATTTGCACAACTTCTAGAATACTATGTTTCGTGCATTACATAGTGCACTTAGGCACACCCATGTCCACCAGCCATTGACCTGTGGTGGGTAGGTGCACCTAATTTCTGACACAGTAATGTGGCTTTGAACTAGTTATCAATAACAGCTTAGGTACACCCTTAAGCACCCCCCCCCCCCCTTTGTGACACCTACAATGAGGCGCCAGATTATAGAATTGCACAAACAAAAATGGCTGTTTGTTTTTCTAAAATGGAGTAAATTTTCTCCAAGCTGCATTTCAGGTGTTAGGGAATTCCACAGTAGGTTCAGAGATACAGAAAATTTGTGCCCAAGGATCCACACACCGTGATGTTTCTGCAGGTGGAAGTGATAATAGGCACTGGCCCCATGCTAAGTACTTTGTTTATGAGAGATGAGAGGTAACTGCAAGTCTTTGGGAATGAAAGGAAGCCACAGGAAGAGGGAGTGGGAATAAAGAAAGAGGAGGAGAGAGAAGTAGGAATATTCATAAAATATGAGAGCAGGAGGAGCCATTAGGAACACAGAAGAGTTATTTTTCTTACTAAATAGTCTTTTGGCTTTTCTTTCCCCAGGCAGGAAAACCACCTCTCAATGAAAAAAAATGAGATGAAGAAACTCAACCAGCTGGAAGTACCTTCATCAAAGGTATGTGCCAGGCGCAGGGTGGCCCCTGGCTTCAGGACCTAAGGAACAGGTGAGCAAGTTTTGGTTTTTCAGATCCTATTACAAAACATTCTGGGAGTTTTCTGCCATCAACATCCTTGAAGCAGAGGAGTTGAAAGACATGGATTCTTTATGATTTGGAGCCCAATGGCCATTGTGGCCAGAGCATCTAAGGCCAGAGAAGCTAGGCAATCCAGTGAGCCCAAGAGGAGAGTCAATAAGGTTCCAGCCTGGCAGGATTGTTAGTCTTTACTGAGAAAGTTGTGGTTCCAACAAAATGGCCCACACCACCTGAAATAAGAAGGAAGGCATCCTATAGCTGCATACAAGATTGTACTTACCCTGAGAGATTCTAATTATATGGAAAAACACACAACTACAATTTGTTCCCTACAGTAAAATCACTTGCAAATTTCCTTTGCACACAAATTCATCCATGATTTGGACTTGGCTCATGCCTTTTTCCATAGTTCAAGGTGAGTTACCTTGGGCCGTCAGAGGGTTTACACTCTACATAAGTACATAAGTATTGCCATACTGGGAAAGACCAAAGGTCCATCAAGCCCAGCATCCTGTTTCCAACAAATACCTGGCAAGATCCCAAAAAAGTACAAAACATTTTATACTGCTTATCCCCAAGTCCATTTAATAATGGTCTATGGACTTTTCCTTTAGGAAGCCGTCCAAACCTTTTTTAAACTCTGCTAAGCTAACCGCCTTCACCACATTTTCCGGCAATGAATTCCAGAATTTAATTACACATTGGGTGAAGAAAATTTTTCTCCAATTTGTTTTAAATTTACTACACTGTAGTTTAATCGCATGCCCCCTAGTCCTAGTATTTTTGGAAAGCGTGAACAGACGCTTCACATCCACCTGTTCCACTCCACTCATTATTTTATATACCTCTATCATGTCTCCCCTCAGCCGTCTCTTCTCCAAGCTGAATAGCCCTAGCCTCCTTAGTCTTACTTCATAGGGAAGTCGTCCCATCCCCGCTATCATTTTAGTCGCCCTTCGCTGCACCTTTTCCAATTCTACTATATCTTTCTTGAGATGCGGCGACCAGAATTGAACACAATACTCAAGGTGCGGTCGCACCATGGAGCGATACAACGGCATTATAACATCCTCACACCTGTTTTCCATACCTTTCCTAATAATACCCAACATTCTATTTGCTTTCCTAGCCGCAGCAGCACACTGAGCAGAAGGTTTCAGTGTGTTATCGACGATGACACCCAGATCCCTTTCTTGGTCCGTAACTTCTAACGTGGAACCATGCATGACGTAGCTATAATTCGGGTTCTTTTTTCCCACATGCATCACCTTGCACTTGCTCACATTAAACGTCATCTGCCATTTAGCCGCCCAGTCTCCCAGTCTCGTAAGGTCCTCTTGTAATTTTTCACAATCCTGTCGCGAGTTAACGACTTTGAATAACTTTGTGTCATCAGCAAATTTAATTACCTCGCTAGTTACTCCCATCTCTAAATCATTTATAAATGTATTAAAAAGCAGCGGTCCTAGCACAGACTCCTGAGGTACCCCACTAACTACCCTTCTCCATTGTGAATACTGCCCATTTAACCCCACTCTCTGTTTCCTATCCTTCAACCAGTTTTTAATCCACAATAGGACATTTCCTCCTATCCCATGACCCTCCAATTTCCTCTGTAGCCTTTCATGAGGTACCTTGTCAAACGCCTTTTGAAAATCCAGATACACAATATCAACCGGCTCCCCTTTGTCTACATGTTTGTTTACTCCTTCAAAGAATTGAAGTAAATTGGTCAGGCAAGATTTCCCCACACAAAAGCCGTGCTGACTTGGTCTCAGTAATCCATGCCCTCGGATGTGCTCTGTAATTTTGTTTTTAATAATAGCCTCTACCATTTTCCCCGGCACCGATGTCAGACTCACCGGTCTATAATTTCCCGGATCTCCCCTGGAGCCTTTTTAAAAAATGGGCGTTACATTGGCCACCCTCCAATCTTCCGGTAGCACGCTCGATTTTAAGGATAAGTTGCATATCACTAGCAGTAGCTCTGCAAGCTCATTTTTCAGTTCTATCAGTACTCTAGGATGAATACCATCCGGTCCAGGAGATTTGCTACTCTTCAGTTTGCCGAACTGCCCCATTACGTCCTCCAAGTTTACCGTGAAGTCAGTAAGTTTCTCCGACTCGTCCGCTTGAAATACCATTTCCGACACCGGTATCCCACCCAAATCTTCCTCGGTGAAGACCGAAGCAAAGAATTCATTCAGTCTCTCCGCTACGTCTTTGTCTTCCTTGATCGCCCCTTTTACCCCTCGGTCATCCAGCGGCCCAACCGATTCTTTTGCCGGCTTCCTGCTTTTAATATACCGAAAAAAATTTTTACTATGTTTTTTTGCCTCTAATGCTATCTTTTTTTCGTAATCCCTCTTGGCCTTCTTTATCTGCGCCTTGCATTTGCTTTGACACTCCTTATGCTGCTTCTTGTTATTTTCAGACGGTTCCTTCTTCCATTTTCTGAAGGCGTTTCTTTTAGCCCTAATAGCTTCCTTCACCTCACTTTTCAACCAGGCCGACTGTCTTTTGGAGTTCCATCTTTCTTTTCTAATTCACGGAATATGTATGGCCTGGGCCTCCAGGATGGTATTTTTGAACAGCGTCCACGCCTGTTGTACAGTTTTTACTCTCTCAGTTGCCCCCCTAAGTTTTTTTTTTACTGTTCTTCTTGGGATCGGGACCGCCGATGGTCAGTCTTGGGGGGGCCTGCACAGCAGGAGGCCTCGAGACAGGTAGAGACCCAGTCGACACCTCACTATTCCCAGTGTGTCTTGGCCTCTCAACAGCCATTACCTCTGCTCCTGACGTCGATACTTCCCTCAATGTTGACGCCGCTGACCTCGGTACCGATGCCAAAAGGACTGGACCGAGCCCCAAAAGGTTTCTCATGTTGGGCTTCTCGAGCTACTTGGGTCCGCTTCTTCATACGAAGACTCAGAGCACAAGTAGCTGGACTGTGGTTGGGCCCAAGAATGGGTATCAGTACCTGAGATGGTCCGGTTGCACCAAGTACAGTGTTTGAAGCCGCTGGGTGTCTTCGATGACATGGAAGGAAAAACAGCTCTGGCAAAATCAAAGGACTCAATTATGCCAGTAAAAAAGGGCACAAAAAAGAGGGAGAAAACCCGACTGCGCGGCCTAAAAGTGGCGGTGTCAAAAAGAAAGAAAACTTAAAAGTAAGGAAAAAAGAACTGAGGATGTGTTTAAAGGAATCCTATCTCTCTCTTTTTTTTTTTTAAACAAACTAAATAAAACTGAAAACAAACGCGAAAAATTCGCTGAAAAAGTCTCTTTTCCTAGGCCAAAATGAGAAGCACAGGAGGAATCTGCCACACCTTGTTGTGGAAAAAAGAAACTGAGGTACATGCTTCCATGGCAAGCAGGAAGTCAGTTCGTGCATGCGCGGTGCGCACTGCACATGTGCCAGGAGGCTCTAGCAAAGTTTTTTTGTTTTGCTATGGCAAATGCTGGTTCCTGGGCTGACGCGGATGTCGACCCATGTGTGAGAATAATGCAGCCTGCTTGTCATCAGAAAAAATATGTATACACTCTCCAAAAGACATTACATGATGTGATACCCGCAAGCGATTCTTCTCCAGAGTAGCCCCCACACTCTAATGCAGTGCCTGAAAGGCTTCACTTAACACAAGACTCTCTCTACTTCAGGAAGCAGGTGAAAGCTTGGTTCTTCAACCAGGCCTTTAATGGAAGAAGTAACTTGTTAGTCTCACTCACACAAAGGAGTGACATGGGCTGCACATACTGCAGCATGACATGTTTATCCACACCTACCCTAGCTGAGATAATAGTTAATCTCTCTGACCTCATGTGCACCTTTCTTTAAATTAGTCACCTTATTTTCTAACTCCTCTTACTCTCTTGTTCCATCTTTGCTTATACCCCTACTGTCAATTAAAATGTTCTATTACGTATTGTGTTGAACTTGTAAGTAGTACACTATCAGGCTTATTTTCGAAAGAGAAGGATGCCCATCTTTCGACACAGATCGGAAGATGAGTGTCCTTCTCACAGGGTTGCCCAAATCGGCATAATCGAAAGCCGATTTTGGGCGTCCTCAACTGCTTTCTGTTGCAGGGACAGCCAAAGTTCACGGGGCGTGTCAGAGGCGTAGCGAAGGCGGGACTTGGGCATGCCTAACACATAGGCGTCCTCGACCCATAATGGAAAAAAAAGGGCATCCCTGACGAGCATTTGGATGACTTTACCTGGTCCTGTTATTCTTATGACCAATGAAAAATAAAAAGTGAAAAATAAAAAAGGTGGGAATATGAGCCAGGCTATCCAAAGAATGGAACCAAATTATGTTTAAAAGAACAAAGTTTAATAATTTCCAAGTCAATGATGATATAATAATACATAAAAAATGACTCGACACAACGTTGTGTTTCGGCCAAACAGGCCTACATCAGGAGTCTATAAACATAAACAAACCATAAACAAATTAAAAATAAACAAACAGTGAAACATATAATAAAAAATATGATGATAATAAAATACAACAATAAAAATTTTTTTATATATACTAAAAGAGGAACATTTATAAAATATCCAAAAAATATAAATACAAAGAATGAATTACTATTAGCAAAGAAATATATAAATAATTTGAAAATTATACATCTATCAAATGATATGTCAAACAAACATACTGAAGAAAAAGAGCATTAGATAAAAAGAGGCAAAGGAAATTGCAAAATAATGAAATCAGGCAACAGATTGGAATATCTACATATATGTACACGGGAATTAATGAAAAAATGAAAAACTAACCTTGTTGGTCAAATCAGAGGAAAAAAGATTCCAAAAATCTTACAGATAACATCTAAAAATGGTCTGTAGAAAACAGAAAAAGGTCGTATATTAATGAATATGGTCATGTGAAGCAGTTGGAATGTCATACCATTAAAGAAAAACCCAAGGAAAAAACAAAAAAAGTGAAAGAAAAAGGAAAAAGAAAAAGAAAAAAGTCACGAGACTTAACTATTAAGCCTATTCCGACATTGTGCCAAAAGATCAACTAAAATAACAGAGATGGGTTAAAAGAGGTTAAAGAAAATAAACACACACTCCGTATTGAAAATAATAACAAAAGGCTAACTGGGTGTCACTGGGCTGGTTAGTTTCCGAAAAAGAACATGTACCCCATGTTAGTAATAGAAGAGACCGCACGCAAATGAAACAAAAGTACTCAACAGCGCAGATGCTGGAGGCGCGAACTGCATATACTAAAAGGAAGACGAGATACTCGTATCTTGAACAAGACTAACCGACAGCAGCGCTAGGGGCACGTACTACATGTGTTGAAGAGAGAGACATGAAACGCTTACCTTGAAAAAGACCGTAGTGCAGGTAAATCGTCTGTCTATCGCGGCGATCTCAGTACTAAAGTTGAAAGTGAAAGTGAACTACGGGGCAATTCAAATAGACGGGAAGGCGCGAAAAACACGCGAAAAGCAACCGACACAAGAGTCAGCTGATTCAAAATCATGAAGTAGAGACGCTGTGTGACGTCTTACGCACGTAGAGTGGACGAAGATACGTAACTACGTGGCACTGAGGATATGTGAAGGCATATGGAAGTAAAATTAATTCATGTGCTAAAAAAGGGGCGAGATACATAATTATATGGCACAAAGAAAATGTGCTGTTGATACAAAATAGAATAAAGATATCATAGTAATAAAATGGTATAATAAAATCAAAGTTAACAAATTGAATGTCAAAAAAAATGTATATATATAAGTAAGGCATGCATACTCATATGTATGTATATATATATATATACATATGAGAAAATGTATATATAAAAAAACTTGCAAATTAGATAAAAAGAGAATAATGAATAATGGAAAATAATGATAGGAAAAAAATATATAATAAAAAAATATTTTTTGTATGTAATAAAAAATTAGGGGAATACATCAAATAAAATAAAATAAAATAAATCCCATGTATATATAATATACTGCAAATCAAGACAAAGACTATAGTAAATGTAATATCTAGACGAAATGTAAGTTGTATCAGAATCAGTGCCAAAAATATCAAAGCAATGTATAAATGTACATGATACTGTAATATAAATTGATAAATATAAAATGTATAATTAACAAGACAATATGAAATCTATGCAATATAAATATATATTTTGAAATAATGATGTAAAAATCCTTATTTATACTTGTACTAATGATACAGGGAACAGCTGGATTAAAAGAGTATTCAAACTATAAAAACGGGCGAAAATCTATCTCATTATTCAGGCCATAAGGGCTAATAGTATTCAGATTATAAATTAGCCTTTGTTCTTCCTGAAGTATAATTTTATCAAGGTCGCCTCCTCTCCATCTGCTGGTGAATACCTTAAACACCAAATACTTAATATCTGTTATAGTGTGGTTAGCCTCATGCCAGTGCTGAACTAAAGGTGCGGATTGAATATTCCTAGATATGCAGCTTCTATGTTCAATGATACGTGTTTTAATAGATCTGATAGTCTTGCCCACATATAATAAAGAACATGGGCATTGAATAATGTAAATTACATGAGTAGTATTGCAATTTGATGAATGCTTCAGCATAAAAGTTTTATTAGTAATTGGATGAATGAAACAAGTAGTCTCCATACAGAGGTTGCACACACTGCACCGACCACATCTCCTATGTCCTAAATGAAGGTTATCTAAAGGATCTCTTATGTCTGGCAAGGTAGAAGGGACTAAATGTTCTTTTAAATTTCTGTTTCTTGAGTATGCAATTATTAATTCTTTATTATTGAAACAGTCAAGACCCTCCAGAATGTGCCAATGTTTGCGTATGGATTTGGCAATGTGTTTGGACAAAAAAGAGTACTTGAGTGTACAAACAATATCTGGTTTTTTCTTTTGTCGGTTGGGTTGAAGAAGTTCTTCACGGTCCTGATCTAAGGCTTTGGTATAGCCTGCTTCAATATGTTTTTGAGGATACCCTCTAGCAGAGAATCTATTACCCATCGATGTTGCTTGTAGATTAAATTCATCAAAATCTGTGCATATCCTTCGAAGTCGGAGAAACTGACATAACGGAAGATTACTTTTCAATTTGGGGTTGTGATAGCTGGAGTAGTGTAGAAATGTATTCCGATCTGTAGGCTTCTTATAAATAGTTGTGTTGAATAGATAATCATCTTTCCGAATAATGAGATCCAGAAAATTGATCTGGTGATTATTATAGTCAGATTTAAATTTAAGATTGGGATCCTGAGCGTTGATCCAATCAAAAAAAGAATGTAAAGTGTCTTCACTCCCCTGCCACAAAATAAAAATATCATCTATATATCGACGATAAATCTTGATATGTTCTTTAAAAGGATGTGATGTCAAGTATTGTTTCTCAAAATCTCCGACATAAAGATTGGCTATGTCGGGAGCCATACTTGAACCCATGGCTGTGCCTTTTATTTGTTGGTAATATTTTCTTTCAAATCCAAAATAATTTTGTGTGAGTGCAATTGTTGCACATGTCAAAATCAAATGATTAGGAATACGTCTATGTGTGGATCTGTTTTGTAATGTATTTTCAATGATTCTTAAAGCCTCAATCTGCGGGATGTTAGTGTATAGTGATTCTATGTCCATAGTAACGAGTATAGTGTCTATAAGTGATCCCTCATAATCTTGTAGGATATTGATCATGTGAGTAGTATCTTGAATGAACGATGGTATTAACGGTACAAATGGCCTCAAAAAGAAATCTACGAATATGGACAAAGGTTCTAAAATTGAGCCGTTGCCTGAAATGATCGGTCTCCCTGGAGGGTTAGTGAGTGATTTATGTATTTTTGGCAATACATAAATGGTTGGAATGGTCGGATGTAAGACTTGTAAAAAGTCCTTCTCTTTTGATGTAATGAAACCCATCCTAGATGCAATATCGATAAGTTCTTTGATATCCTTTTGTATGTCCATCGTGGGATCCTTGTCCAAGGGTACATAGAACTCACGATCATCAAGTTGCCTCTTGATTTCGTTAATGTAATCGGTTCTGTTCATGACCACAATACCTCCACCTTTATCGGCGGGCTTGATGACAATATCATGGTTATTTGCTAACTCTCTGATAACCTGATGCTCAGTGGTGCTAATATTGTAGTGACGTGGTTTTGTATTCCTTTCAAATTTCTTAATATCTTTTTCTACACATGAATTAAACGCTGTTATCAGAGGATGTGTTTGACCTGGAGGTATCCATGTTGATGTTTTCTTAACCACAGATATGTCCTGGTAAGGGGTTGTTGATTTAGAAAAAGACTGTATAATTTGTAATTTACGTTGGAATTTAAAAAGGTCAATACGCGTATTGAAAGCGTTGTATCCAGTTGTAGGGACAAATGATAATCCTTTCTTAAGAATGCCTTCTTCAATCCGTGTTAGATGATGTTTTGATAAATTAAAGATAGGAGTAGATTCTTCTAATATCGGTTGTGAAACCGATTGTTGGATGGATCTCTGTATGGGAACCGCTGGGGTGGACCCAGTCTTCCCCTGCTTCTGCCTCTTCCTCTTCCTCTTTGGAGCGACCTGTTTGGAGGCATTCTCTGTGGTGCAAAATTGTTGTCCTTCTTCCAAAGTTCTTCTAAAAAAAGGTCCGTTTGGGATGCTGATTGAAGTACTTGTCGTCGTGTGGGGGAGGTCTCACGTACTGATGAATGTCTGGAGTGGCACGGAAGATGGGATCGAGAAAAAGGACTACCCAAAGGGGAGGTATAAAGGTCACCAGAGTCACTCCTAATTCGCTTATGTCTATGTTCAATTGGATGATGTTCAGTAACATCTGCGGATGGAATGTGTCTGATGTTAGTATGTGACCTTGGACCATATGTGTTTTTGAACTTATTGTTATTTGTGATATATGGCCTAGCCTTAGAGAATAGATATACTGAACCCTTTTTGTAATCTAACTCATCTCTTCTAAATTTACTATTTTTGATTTCTTTCGTGTCGTTCCTAAACTTGGCTATTTTGCTATCAACCCCTTTCAGTACCTCATCATAATGAGGATCCTGAATATGTAAAGCATCCAATTTTGTGACAAGCGTGTCCTTAAGGGTTTTACTTTTGGCCTGTGAAGCTTCTGCAATGAGGATCATAAGATCCAAACTGCATTTATTCAAAATGGTACACCACTTGTCCAAAAAATCCTGATTATCTAAAAACATTGTGGGTGCTTTTGAAATTCTAAGTCCTCTAGGTATGCGCCTGGTTTTACAATAATTAAGCATGCTTAATTATTGTAAAACCAGGCGCATACCTAGAGGACTTAGAATTTCAAAAGCACCCACAATGTTTTTAGATAATCAGGATTTTTTGGACAAGTGGTGTGCCATTTTGAATAAATGCAGTTTGGATCTTATGATCCTCATTGCAGAAGCTTCACAGGCCAAAAGTAAAACCCTTAAGGACACGCTTGTCACAAAATTGGATGCTTTACATATTCAGGATCCTCATTATGATGAGGTACTGAAAGGGGTTGATAGCAAAATAGCCAAGTTTAGGAACGACACGAAAGAAATCAAAAATAGTAAATTTAGAAGAGATGAGTTAGATTACAAAAAGGGTTCAGTATATCTATTCTCTAAGGCTAGGCCATATATCACAAATAACAATAAGTTCAAAAACACATATGGTCCAAGGTCACATACTAACATCAGACACATTCCATCCGCAGATGTTACTGAACATCATCCAATTGAACATAGACATAAGCGAATTAGGAGTGACTCTGGTGACCTTTATACCTCCCCTTTGGGTAGTCCTTTTCTCGATCCCATCTTCCGTGCCACTCCAGACATTCATCAGTACGTGAGACCTCCCCCACACGACGACAAGTACTTCAATCAGCATCCCAAACGGACCTTTTTTTAGAAGAACTTTGGAAGAAGGACAACAATTTTGCACCACAGAGAATGCCTCCAAACAGGTCGCTCCAAAGAGGAAGAGGAAGAGGCAGAAGCAGGGGAAGACTGGGTCCACCCCAGCGGTTCCCATACAGAGATCCATCCAACAATCGGTTTCACAACCGATATTAGAAGAATCTACTCCTATCTTTAATTTATCAAAACATCATCTAACACGGATTGAAGAAGGCATTCTTAAGAAAGGATTATCATTTGTCCCTACAACTGGATACAACGCTTTCAATACGCGTATTGACCTTTTTAAATTCCAACGTAAATTACAAATTATACAGTCTTTTTCTAAATCAACAACCCCTTACCAGGACATATCTGTGGTTAAGAAAACATCAACATGGATACCTCCAGGTCAAACACATCCTCTGATAACAGCGTTTAATTCATGTGTAGAAAAAGATATTAAGAAATTTGAAAGGAATACAAAACCACGTCACTACAATATTAGCACCACTGAGCATCAGGTTATCAGAGAGTTAGCAAATAACCATGATATTGTCATCAAGCCCGCCGATAAAGGTGGAGGTATTGTGGTCATGAACAGAACCGATTACATTAACGAAATCAAGAGGCAACTTGATGATCGTGAGTTCTATGTACCCTTGGACAAGGATCCCACGATGGACATACAAAAGGATATCAAAGAACTTATCGATATTGCATCTAGGATGGGTTTCATTACATCAAAAGAGAAGGACTTTTTACAAGTCTTACATCCGACCATTCCAACCATTTATGTATTGCCAAAAATACATAAATCACTCACTAACCCTCCAGGGAGACCGATCATTTCAGGCAACGGCTCAATTTTAGAACCTTTGTCCATATTCGTAGATTTCTTTTTGAGGCCATTTGTACCGTTAATACCATCGTTCATTCAAGATACTACTCACATGATCAATATCCTACAAGATTATGAGGGATCACTTATAGACACTATACTCGTTACTATGGACATAGAATCACTATACACTAACATCCCGCAGATTGAGGCTTTAAGAATCATTGAAAATACATTACAAAACAGATCCACACATAGACGTATTCCTAATCATTTGATTTTGACATGTGCAACAATTGCACTCACACAAAATTATTTTGGATTTGAAAGAAAATATTACCAACAAATAAAAGGCACAGCCATGGGTTCAAGTATGGCTCCCGACATAGCCAATCTTTATGTCGGAGATTTTGAGAAACAATACTTGACATCACATCCTTTTAAAGAACATATCAAGATTTATCGTCGATATATAGATGATATTTTTATTTTGTGGCAGGGGAGTGAAGACACTTTACATTCTTTTTTTGATTGGATCAACGCTCAGGATCCCAATCTTAAATTTAAATCTGACTATAATAATCACCAGATCAATTTTCTGGATCTCATTATTCGGAAAGATGATTATCTATTCAACACAACTATTTATAAGAAGCCTACAGATCGGAATACATTTCTACACTACTCCAGCTATCACAACCCCAAATTGAAAAGTAATCTTCCGTTATGTCAGTTTCTCCGACTTCGAAGGATATGCACAGATTTTGATGAATTTAATCTACAAGCAACATCGATGGGTAATAGATTCTCTGCTAGAGGGTATCCTCAAAAACATATTGAAGCAGGCTATACCAAAGCCTTAGATCAGGACCGTGAAGAACTTCTTCAACCCAACCGACAAAAGAAAAAACCAGATATTGTTTGTACACTCAAGTACTCTTTTTTGTCCAAACACATTGCCAAATCCATACGCAAACATTGGCACATTCTGGAGGGTCTTGACTGTTTCAATAATAAAGAATTAATAATTGCATACTCAAGAAACAGAAATTTAAAAGAACATTTAGTCCCTTCTACCTTGCCAGACATAAGAGATCCTTTAGATAACCTTCATTTAGGACATAGGAGATGTGGTCGGTGCAGTGTGTGCAACCTCTGTATGGAGACTACTTGTTTCATTCATCCAATTACTAATAAAACTTTTATGCTGAAGCATTCATCAAATTGCAATACTACTCATGTAATTTACATTATTCAATGCCCATGTTCTTTATTATATGTGGGCAAGACTATCAGATCTATTAAAACACGTATCATTGAACATAGAAGCTGCATATCTAGGAATATTCAATCCGCACCTTTAGTTCAGCACTGGCATGAGGCTAACCACACTATAACAGATATTAAGTATTTGGTGTTTAAGGTATTCACCAGCAGATGGAGAGGAGGCGACCTTGATAAAATTATACTTCAGGAAGAACAAAGGCTAATTTATAATCTGAATACTATTAGCCCTTATGGCCTGAATAATGAGATAGATTTTCGCCCGTTTTTATAGTTTGAATACTCTTTTAATCCAGCTGTTCCCTGTATCATTAGTACAAGTATAAATAAGGATTTTTACATCATTATTTCAAAATATATATTTATATTGCATAGATTTCATATTGTCTTGTTAATTATACATTTTATATTTATCAATTTATATTACAGTATCATGTACATTTATACATTGCTTTGATATTTTTGGCACTGATTCTGATACAACTTACATTTCGTCTAGATATTACATTTACTATAGTCTTTGTCTTGATTTGCAGTATATTATATATACATGGGATTTATTTTATTTTATTTTATTTGATGTATTCCCCTAATTTTTTATTACATACAAAAAATATTTTTTATTATATATTTTTTCCTATCATTATTTTCCATTATTCATTATTCTCTTTTTATCTAATTTGCAAGTTTTTTTATATATACATTTTCTCATATGTATATATATATATATATACATATGAGTATGCATGCCTTACTTATATATATACATTTTTTTTGACATTCAATTTGTTAACTTTGATTTTATTATACCATTTTATTACTATGGTATCTTTATTCTATTTTGTATCAACAGCACATTTTCTTTGTGCCATATAATTATGTATCTCGCCCCTTTTTTAGCACATGAATTAATTTTACTTCCATATGCCTTCACATATCCTCAGTGCCACGTAGTTACGTATCTTCGTCCACTCTACGTGCGTAAGACGTCACACAGCGTCTCTACTTCATGATTTTGAATCAGCTGACTCTTGTGTCGGTTGCTTTTCGCGTGTTTTTCGCGCCTTCCCGTCTATTTGAATTGCCCCGTAGTTCACTTTCACTTTCAACTTTAGTACTGAGATCGCCGCGATAGACAGACGATTTACCTGCACTACGGTCTTTTTCAAGGTAAGCGTTTCATGTCTCTCTCTTCAACACATGTAGTACGTGCCCCTAGCGCTGCTGTCGGTTAGTCTTGTTCAAGATACGAGTATCTCGTCTTCCTTTTAGTATATGCAGTTCGCGCCTCCAGCATCTGCGCTGTTGAGTACTTTTGTTTCATTTGCGTGCGGTCTCTTCTATTACTAACATGGGGTACATGTTCTTTTTCGGAAACTAACCAGCCCAGTGACACCCAGTTAGCCTTTTGTTATTATTTTCAATACGGAGTGTGTGTTTATTTTCTTTAACCTCTTTTAACCCATCTCTGTTATTTTAGTTGATCTTTTGGCACAATGTCGGAATAGGCTTAATAGTTAAGTCTCGTGACTTTTTTCTTTTTCTTTTTCCTTTTCTTTCACTTTTTTGTTTTTTCCTTGGGTTTTTCTTTAATGGTATGACATTCCAACTGCTTCACATGACCATATTCATTAATATACGACCTTTTTCTGTTTTCTACAGACCATTTTTAGATGTTATCTGTAAGATTTTTGGAATCTTTTTTCCTCTGATTTGACCAACAAGGTTAGTTTTTCATTTTTTCATTAATTCCCGTGTACATATATGTAGATATTCCAATCTGTTGCCTGATTTCATTATTTTGCAATTTCCTTTGCCTCTTTTTATCTAATGCTCTTTTTCTTCAGTATGTTTGTTTGACATATCATTTGATAGATGTATAATTTTCAAATTATTTATATATTTCTTTGCTAATAGTAATTCATTCTTTGTATTTATATTTTTTGGATATTTTATAAATGTTCCTCTTTTAGTATATATAAAAAAATTTTTATTGTTGTATTTTATTATCATCATATTTTTTATTATATGTTTCACTGTTTGTTTATTTTTAATTTGTTTATGGTTTGTTTATGTTTATAGACTCCTGATGTAGGCCTGTTTGGCCGAAACACAACGTTGTGTCGAGTCATTTTTTATGTATTATTATATCATCATTGACTTGGAAATTATTAAACTTTGTTCTTTTAAACATAATTTGGTTCCATTCTTTGGATAGCCTGGCTCATATTCCCACCTTTTTTATTTTTCACTTTACGCACCGTGGGATCTATTGAGTTCTCCACTTTTTTGTGGTTTCTCTTTATTCTTATGACCAAGCCACATAAAGGTGCCCAAACTGACCAGATGACCACCAGAGAGAATCAGGGATCACCTCTCCTTACTCCCCCAGTGGTCACTAACCCCCTCCCACCCTCAAAAAAACTCTTTAAAAATCTTTTGTGCCAGCCTCAAATGTCATACTCAGGTCCATCACAGCAGTATGCAGGTCCCTGGAGCAGTTTTAGTGGGTGCAGTGCACTTCAGGCAGGTGGACCCAGGCCCATCCCCCCTACCGGTTACTCTTGTGGCGGTAAATGCGAGCCCTCCAAAACCCACATCTAGGTGCCCCCCTTCACCCATAAGGACTATGGTAATGGTGTACAGTGGTGGGTAGTGGGGTTTTGGGGGGGCTCAGCACACAAGGGAGCTATGTACCTGGGAGCAATTTATGAACTCCACTGCAGTGCCCGGTTGGTGTCCTGGCATGTGAGGGGGACCAGTGCACTACGAATGCTGGCTCCTCCCATGACCAAAGGGCTTGCATTTGGTAATTTCTGAGATGGGCGTCCTTAGTTTCCATTATCGTTGAAAATCAGAAATGACCAAGTCTAGGGACGACCATCTCTAAGGACCTAAATGTCAAGATTTGGGCATCCTCAACCATATTATCGAAACAAAAGATGGACGTCCATCTTGTTTTGATAATACGGGTTTCCCCACCCCTCCACTGGGACGTTTTGCGAGGATGTCCTCAGCAAACCTTGGGCGTCCCCTTCGATTATGCCCTTCCACGCCATACTTTGTATGGTTATTTGAATAGTTTTACTGCTGTAATTGCCTATTGCTTATGTTTAATTTATTCTTACTGTACACCGCCTTGAGTGAATTCCTTCAAAAAGATGGTAAATAAATCCTAATAAATAAATTCTATGCAGTTTTAGATATATATATATTTTAAATTGCTTTTAGTTTGTTTGTATGTTTATTCATTATGGATATAATTTTTGTTCACCGCTTAGACTGTCAAGATATGATATAAAAATTTTAGGCTTAGCCAATCCTAAAGTGGGACTTTCCTGTACACTAAGCCTATTTTTACTGCATCTATAAAAACCTTTTTCTTTTTTTAAGTTTTTATTGATCCTGCACCAATTTTTCTATTTACACACAGGACCAGCAATAATATTAATGTGGGAGAAGTTATCACCTCCTCTTTAGGTGGTAAATGCTCCCACATTAACCCTGCGTTAACCAGTTAGTGCGTACTAATGTGAATGTGCCAGCTAGTTAACAGTTCTCTGCCAATGCCACTCACCCTCCCAAAAAATAATTCTAAAAAACATACAGCATGCAATTAGGGAGCACAACCAGGGAAATTACTATAGGGCATAAGAGCTAACTTTTCAAAATTACTGAGGGTGCTAAACTACTACTACTACTTAACATTTCTAAAGCGCTACTAGGGTTACGCAGCCCAATGGAATTTACCCCTTCCTGGAAACAGTCAAGGAATTTGCTCAATATTGGGGCTGCTCAAGCACCCACAGAACTGGCTCCTATGCTGCAGGGTGCTTTAGCACATCCTGCAGTAAAGCCTTTTCCAGTGCACAAAGCAGCATACCTTAGTAAGAGGGCCCTATATGACACATAATATTTCTCGATGACCACAACCAGTGACCAGTCGAGCAGCCACAGTTTGAACCAACTGAAACAGATGAATGTACTTTGCTGGAAGCCCTACACATAATCTATATCAATATTCCAAACCCTGTAGGAACAGGGATTGTAAACTCTGGCTGATGTTGTACAAGTAAAGCATCATTTGTATAAAGGCAACAAAGAAACACTGAAGCCAGCTATGGGAAAACACCTTCAACAGCGCTGGTGGTATTATTTTATTTTTTTATTTATTGCATTTGTATCCCACATTTTCCCACCTATTTGCAGGCTCAATGTGGCTTACAGAGTTTTGTATTAGACAAACAATGTAGCACATCCTGTGTTGCCTTTATCCAATTAATGCTTTACTTTTACAATATAAGGCAGAGTATACGTTGACTCCTGATGCAGGCTTTTCAGCTGAAACACGGTGACGGTGATTGTGTCGGGTCCTTTACTAAAGACTGATTTTATTCGTACATTTTTTAATATGTTTTTACTCCACACCTTGTTTGCCTTTGTTTTCTTCTTGTGGAGTTTTAGACATCCTCTTTTTTTCTGCTACATCAGAGATTGTACTAACATTCACAAATCACTTAGAGATCAAAGTATTTCAACCAGCAAATACTTAAAATATGCTTTTTCAAATGCAGCTGATTATCCATGAGTATCTCTAAGTTGCTTGTCTTTTGATGTACCCTTTCCCTTTTCACCATTTGGCATAAGGGCCCTTTGTATCGCTCCATGGTGCAATCACACCTCAAATACTTTGTGCAGTTCTGGTCACAGCATCTCAAAAAAGATATAGTGGAATTAGAAAAGGTACAGGGAAGGGTGAAGAAAATGATAAAAGGGATGGGATGACTTCCCTATGAGGAAAAGCTAAAGCAGCTAGGGCTCTTCAGCTTGGAGAAGAGATGGCTGAGGGGAGATGACAGAGGTATATAAAATACCGAGTGGAGTGGAACAGTTACATATGAATCGCTTGTTTTTTTCTTTCCAAATATACTGGGACTAGGGGGCACACAATGAATCTACAAAATAGTAAATTTAAAACAAATCAGAGAAAATATTCACTGAATGAGTAATTAAACTCTGGAATTCATTGCCAGAGAATATGGTAAAAGCAGTTAGCTTAGCAGGGTTTTAAAAAGGTGTGGATAATTTACTAAAAGAAAAGTCCATAAGCCATTATTAAGATGGATTTGGGAAAGTCCACTGCATATTCTAGGATAAGCAGCATAAAATCAATTTTACGTTCTGGGATTTTGCCAGGTACTTGTGACATGGATAGGCCACTGTTGAAAATAGCATACTGGGCTTGATGGAATTTGAATTTCTGCTGCTGTTACCATCTGATGTTACTGGTCATCCTGCTGTCTTCATAAAAGCAATACCTATTACTTTTCCTAAGGTGAGCAATACTGCAAATCCTGTATACGCAAAAGAGTGCAACCAGGATTGCGAAACCAAAGCCAGTCGGTAGCTTCAGGTGACATAGCCTAATGTTAATGGAAATTGTATTTTTAGGTTTCAAAACCGGTTGCTGTGCTGCAGGGATACTGTTTAAAAATTAACACTAGATAGGTGTGAACATTTGAATTGTTGATGCTATTACATTTTCCCTTTTTTTTCCCCAGAGGGCCTAGGGCAGAAACCAAATGATCTTACGCAAGCTTTGGAAGAATCACTGCAAGACAAGCAAATTCATTCTGCCCCTTTCTCATGAAAAGCTCTGAGATGGCACCAGCCCTAGGACCTTGACGTTCCTCATTGACATATCATGTGATATAGTAAAATTAAATCATGTGACTTGGTCTATAATGACATGACCACCCTGAAGTGCAACATCAGAATTTTGTCATATATTGTTTTTTTTTCATATTTGCTTCCTGATAAGGTAACTTTTCTCATGAAAATTCAACTGATGAGCACCATTTATTTTAAGGTTTTAATCACAATTTATTTTTAAAATGGTTGATGCCTTCTGCAATTATGTTTTTGATGTATAAATTAACAACTGGTGGTCTGGCCCATGCCTGTGGTGATTATAAGTCATTACCATCATGTCTGATATATTAGTGTGGACAGGAAAAAACTGAGCAATTTGTATGGCACTGTTGTTTTTCTTTTCTTGTCATCTATGTAACTTACTGTGTAAATTATGGCCTCTTGTACATTATGTATATCATTGAGGCATATACGTTTAAGATCCATAAAAGTCTCATCTCTTAGGAAAAGGGCTTCTCAGACCTGTAATGGAGACACCGCGGTGGGTCAGGTTTTCAGGATATCTACAATTAAATATGCATGAAATAAATTTGCATACACAGCAAAGCCAATATATACTAATATATCTCATGCGTATGTAACCCTTTCTTGAACCTATAAGCATCAGGGTGGGTTAAAATAAGAATTTTTAGGACTGTTTTGCGAGGTCAGGGATGGACCAGCAAGGTGGGAGGCCAGAAGGCATTATAAATCCATTCATTCAGCCTATTCGTTTCATAAAGTATCACTTCAAAGTCCAAGAACACTCCACAAACTCATAGAAAAATATTTTCACCAAAAATGTGTTGTGGTTCAAACACCCTGTGCTAGAATCAAAGAGAATAAAAGAATGGAGAAAAAAGCCTCTGCAAGTTTGCAGTACTTACTTCTTCAATCAACACAATAACCAGCAGAACCTCAATTCATCACTGGCTCAAAAAACCTCCATCCTCTCATAATACATATTTCTTCTCTGTTGATTCCTCTTAATCTTTCCTCTTTATTCTTCAAACATAATAATCCTATAAAATAATTCTCACCTCCAACGTTCTATGCGTCTTGCTGCCTGTGTCCTTGGCTTTCTTTGGAGTTGGTGTGCTAGGCTCCGTAGATCAGGCTGATGTCACATGCAGTACTAACCACACGATAGCAGCACGAGGCCCCGCCCCTGCCGCCACGCCCCCCAAGGTCGCTGCTGCTCACCCCTCCAACCCCCAGGGTTGCCACCATTCCCCTCCTCCACTTCCCCTCCCGAGGTCACCGCAGCCACTGCTCCCCCCTCCCCCCCCCCCCCCGAGGTCGCTGCCACTCCCTGCCTCCGTCTGCCACCCGGCCGGGCCCCCTGCATTGAAATCCCCTCCAGCCACCCATGGCCAGTGACCCTCCTCTCCCCCTGCCCCCCTCCAGCCACTCATGTCCAGCAACTCTCCTCTCTCCCCTGCCCCCCAGCCACCCATGTCCAGAAACTCTCCTCTCTCCCCTGCCCCCCTTCAGCCACCCAGGTTGTACAGCGAATTATTCGGGGCAGGCAGCTATCGCTTTTCAAAATCGTTGCCGAGACTTCAGCAGATGGCTTTAAATCAACTCCAGAATTTCTCAGCTTATTGAATGTATCATTTTAGATTATAACATATATTTTCTGTAAAACTTCCTCCAATATTCATCTTAGTAACTTACTAGTGACGGCACAGTGTACTTCTCCGCTGCTACTACCGTCAGTCCAACATAGAACATGGCGCTCACTCTTTTAAAAAAATACCATCACAAAATGTGACATCTTCCTACAGTGCGTGCTGTGTACCAAAAGACTGCTGGACCCAATTAAAAACCAGAAACCATTCATAACTCCTCTTTGAACCAATTTTCAAAGGAATAATGCCCACTGCATAGCTGTATTCAAGCCCACCAGTTCCAGGGCTTTTAATTTGAAAATCCATCATTGCTTAAGCTGTAAAAAAAACAGCAAGATCTATCACCTCTTCTTATATTCACATCCACTTGATCAATCACTAAGCAAATAAATTGAGAAAAAAATATGTTTTGTAGATCCTCAATGTGCTACCAAGGGAGCACCTATCTTCAGCCTTGCAATGCAGGATTTATGCTCTACCATTCGGGTATGCAATTTCTGTGTGGTCTTCCCCACATAGAACTTATTACATGGGCATTGCAAAATATATACCATATATTCCGAGTTACAATCGATCTTACACTTAATCAAATGTTTTCTCTCATCTGCTAAGTTACGGAAACTCATTCTGTGCCAATGGCTCCTCTTATGTATACTTGTGGTGGTGTTCCCCTGTTTAAATAAAGTTAAGCTGAAAACCCAAGAGGACTATGTATACATAAGAGGAGCCATTGGCACAGAAAAAGCACACAAACTGAGTGGTGGATATAAAACAAGCCAGAGTGGGTTATATTATTTCTGATTGCGGGCTGAAGATGGGCCCCACTAAGTTATTGGCAATCCTTCAATCGTCCCAACCCACGAGTCACCTAGCTCTCTAGAGATTTCTTCATTTTGCAAACAATTACAGCCAATTTATCCGGACTTTTTCCACCATCACTGCTCCACTGCAAACCTTAACCAGGAAAGACGCTGATCTTCAAAACTGGCCTCCGGAGGCAATCACCACCTTTGACCAACTTAAACAAGCCTTCACTGTGGCTCCTGTCCTTTGACATCCAGATCCTGAAAAAAAATTCTATGAGGAGGAGGAGCTATTCTGTCGCAATCACACACCAAAGGCAAATGCCTCCTGTGTGCCTTTTTCTCTCGAAAATTTACCCTGGCAGAGAGGAACTGTTGGCTATTAAGTTAGCGTTGGAGGAGTAGCGTCACTTGTTAGAAGGAGCTAAGTTCTCCTTTATGGTCCTCACACATCATAAAAATCTGTTATATCTACGAGAAGCATGACACCTCATCACCTGACAAGCTCGATGGTCTCTATTCTTCTCATGCTTTGATTTTAACCTAAGCTATTGGCCCACAGAGAAGAATCTTAAAGCAGATGCCCTATCTCGATCCCTGGAGCCAGACAATAGAATAATTTAACCCCAATACATCATTGACCCAATTCAGATATTGACAGCTACCATGACTACTCTACCACCGGGGCAAGACTTATGTTCCCAAACAAATATGGGAGAAGGTCCTCTGTTGGGGACATGAGACTAAAACTATGGGCCATCCTGGAACGTGTGATATCAAGGATCTCATTACCTGGTCCTACTGGTGGCCATCCCTTGATAAAGATGTTAAAGAGTTTGTCTTTGTTATGCACCCCTCAGAAATCCACTCATGCTCACCCTTGGGGCCTTCTTCAACTGCTTCCCATTTCTAGGCAACCCACATATCGATAGATTTTATTGCTGACCTCCCTGAATCTAAAGGACACACAACCATCTGGGTGGTGGTAGATCATTTTTATAAAATGGCTCACTTTGTTCCCGGATTACCTACTGCTTCCCGCCTTGGTCAATTGTTCATCACAAGACATTTTTTGACTGCATGGCTTGCTGGAATCCATCATATCTGATCATGGGGTATAGTTTGTCTCTAAGTTTTGGCTGGTCTTCCAAATAAGATTGGACTTCCACCACTCAAACTAACAGCCAAACAACGCATTAACCAAAGCTTGAAAATCTTTCTCCAAACCTTTGTTTGTACCCTCCATGATGATTGGGCACAGTTGCTATCTTGGGCTGAGTTTTGCCATAATAATCATGTCTGGAGCTCTACAGAGGCCTCTCCTTTCTGGGTTATGGCCAGCACCCATGAATCCCTCTACCAGTAGCTCTCGCGCCTGATGTTCCAGCTGTAAAAGAAGCCATCAACTCCTCAGATCTGGCAAGCTACACAAAGCATGCTACAGCACACCACTCAACAGGCTAAACAATAGGCCGATCGGAAAAGACACCCAGAACCCAATTTTCAGGTTGGAGACCTAGATTTGCTATCTGCCTGCCACTTTCATCTGAAGCCCCATCGGCTCACTTTGCACCCTGGTGAGTTGGGCCTGTAACACTAGGGGGCGCTGTGCTTATGACAACACAACACCAGACACAATATGCGGTATATCGCTTTTATTGGTGATACATATGTGAACACATACACCAAGATACTTACAGCACCTGCAATTCAGTCAGCATCTGGGAAGACCACCAGGGAAGCACTAGCTCTTCCTCAGAGATTACAGGGACATCACTGAACAAGGCGTCCCTTACGTTCAGGCAAGCTTCTAAAGAAGGTCAGTGCTCCACCCTCTTTTATAGTGTGAAACAGAGGTGCCTTTCTCAGACCTGCACAAGCTGAAGGTGCCTTTCCCAGAGGTGCTGGCATCCCTTAAACAACCAGCCTGTTTCCCATAACAGAGAATAACTCTCCCAGACCTGCACAGGTTGAAGGTGCCTTTCCTAGAGGTGAAGGTGCCTTTCCCAGAGGTGCTGGCATCCCTTAAACAACTAGCCTGTTTCCCTGTTTCCCATAACAGAGAATATCAACACATAATTACAGCCAAAACATTCCACTCATTCCATCCTCAGCTGACCTTCAATCCCATGTATTACATTCCACCCCTTGATATTCTCTGCTTATGAGGAGACAGAAGTATACATAGTATTATGGACCACCGTAGGTCGTTTCCAAATTTTACAAGTCAAAATACAATTCCAAATCACTAGCAGGATGCTAACTAATAGTACTACAAGTAAAGGATGAGTGATCCATTTTAGGAAAGCATCTGCACTAGGAGAATGTCCCAATAATGGATCCTACCAATTATGATGTAATTTACTTCGAATATTTTCTGCCACTATACGAACAGTGTGATTGTCAAATTGAGCATCTACTTGCATGACTCTTAAGGTGTGATTCACACCTTGAATATACTCATTAATAAGAGAGGATATATGCAACATGTGGGTCAACTTACTATAATTTACAGCTAAAATTGGCTCCGTAAAGAAGGTATAATTGTACTGTATGAAAGCAGAATTAAATAAATCCGGATGTAATACATACTTTTGTCCTTTCCACCAAAATACTGATATGCTAGTAAAACAGGAACTGACTCCTGACAGATCGGTCAGGAAGGTATTATTTGACAAAGTTGTGAAATTAGCAGTGGAAATACATAATGTCCGCGGACTAATTTCTACAAAGAACTCATAGTTGGCAGGGAAAACAGTAAATGTGCATTCCCCAAAACGTGGGGATAAGCAAGGTTCAAATTGTGGTGGCTGGAAAGGACAAATCATGCGATTTCCCTGCTCATTACACATATCCAATTTATATGTCTCATTATATACAGTTATATACTCCCCATTCATATGCGGGGCCCAAAAGGTTACGATACCAGAAACATTCACTAATACTGGAGATATATAATACTTACATACTATATGAGTATGGAAAATCTTATATGAAGATAAAACCCCTGTACAGAATCGATCAGTACAGACTGTACTCTCTGAATGTGGGAACAACCACTCATCAACCGGAATATATCCAGCGAAAAGGGTCTGCAACTGGGTATGCATCCCCAATTGTAGAGCCATCTGGACTCTGTCCCGCTGATGCAAAGCGTACAATGTCTGTAATGAACACCAAGTATAATTCAATGCTTTTGTCAAAGTAGTGTCAGTATAATTTTCAAACTTAAAAGTTTGGGCTAATAAATTATTAATGTCTGCTATCGCAGGCACCATTAATTGTCCTGTTCCTGGAATGGCAGGTAACCAATTGGCTAAAATATTCAGTTCAGTATGCAAGTCCTTACCTAGATAGTGTAGTTTACTAAACAGAGTATCTGTATCTACAGTATTCAGAATTCCCAGTCCAGTTCCCGCACCCCCCAAAATAGTATCATACCATGCTCGCCGTATCCTAGTACAGCGAGGCAAGTGTGGAAATGTAACATTGTAAGTTAATACTGTCTTTCTATACTGCATAGACATATTTTTGCATGTAGTGGGAATGCGTGACAGTGGAGCAGGATTAGTCATATTACTAACAGCAAGCAACACATGCAAGAAGTCCATCCAGGGTGTAAAACGGTTTGCAATTGGTGTAGCATTAGTGAAAATCCATTCAGCAGTTCGATTCAAAGTAATATTTACTATAGAGCTGTTACAAGTTTGGAGGAACTGCATTTTGCGTGTCCGATTCCATAGTCTCCATATCTGGTCCCGGAATCCCATAGGCTGGATGCACATAACCCAGGACGTAGCATTATGGATAGTCACATTCACAAAACTGGATGAAACGACTACAAAGCGCTGTTCAGTTTATGAAACACAGCTTGGGAAGCAGTTACGTTCAATACCGGACATGCAGTATGACATGTATAATTATCTTGCTGTAAGGTTGAGTTATTTTTGTTGCTCCACCAATAGTGGACACGCGAGGTCACTCCCAGCACCCGCTCGCCGGGAGTACGGGCATCGAGTTCCCAACCCAAACAGAGAAACAGTATGCCCTGAAAGAAAAAGAAATAGAGAAACACATATAAATCCTATTCCCTTAAATAACAATGATCAGCAGGAACATTCGTCCAACTCTGTTGTCCTGGCTGAACTACTGTAACAGTATTGTCCTCCCCTCGGGCTATAATTTCAGCAGGTTGAGGAGGACCTGGGTGTGCAGGGTCTTGATGCCATACCCGACCACCCACACCCCTCCCAGTAGACCCAAATCCCTGTGTACCTCGCTCAGTGACTCCCACAAAATCAGAAATTTGAGTAAAAGAGGAGGAATTGACAGGAATTATCAACAATTGTGCTATCCTATCCCCAGCCTGCACCATTACATCCTCCTCAGTGTGATTCATCAGAAGGACTATGACCTCCCCCTGATAATCTCTGTCAATGACACCTCCCACAGGAAGTAAGCCACGAAGAGCCCAACTGGAACGGGCCACAATCTGAGCATAATGGCCAGCTGGGAGAGATAAAGCAAACCCGGCTGGAAATTTTGTCACCACTCGGGACGCACAAAGAGTGTCAAAGAGGGCTACAAGATCAAAACCAGCAGCGTCAATCGTATGACGGAGCGGTATAACAGCTTTCGGATGTAAGAGCTTAACTCCCAGGGTGACATGTGTACTGGGCAAGACTTGAAGATGGGGAGTCAACATACGCATCAATGGTGTTTCACTCTCCCCTATTGGACGATTATTGAGGATAGTAACTGCTGGGTACAAATATTTGCGCCATTGCGCAAGAGTGTGAGTAGGAGTTAATTTCCGGATCTGTGTTTTCAACAGACCGTTCATACGTTCCACAAGACCAGCAGCTTGTGGATAATAGGGAATATGGAAAACCCATTCAATGTTAAATTGGGCGCAAAAGGCAGTAACAGGATGATTTTTGAAATGAGAGCCATTATCACTTTGAATTTGCAGTGGAACGCCATAATGTCTACATATGGATTCCAAAAGAACAATAGTCTGCTGAGCTGTAGCTCTACGACAAGGGTGGACTAGCAAAAATCCTGAATAAGTATCCACGGCAACACAGACATATTGACATCCCTGCGAAATTGGTAAAGGGCCAATATAATCTAGTTGCCAAATTTGGCCAGGTAACTTACCTCGAGCAAGTGTACCTTTGACTGGGTGTGGTATAGGGCGTTTAGTCAAATGTTGACAAATAGGACAGTGAGCAATAACATTTTTAATGGTAGAAAGAGACAATGCTAACCCACGCTGCCGCGCCCAGTGATAGGTGGCTTGCTCTCCGAGATGTCCACATTTTTGATGTGCCCAGCTTGCAATACCGGTCTCTTCTTCACCCCGATGAATAGTAGAATCATCTGTTCCAGAGATGACATTCGTGTGAATAGTAGCTAAGGAATCTGCTGTCTGATTAAAAATATGATCAGAGGTTATAGGGGAAACATGTGCATCAACATGATAGACATAGGCAGAAGTAGATTGCAAAAATTCACTAATTTCTTGCCATAACTGTGATCCCCAAACCAGTTTAGTATGAATATACCAATCATTCTGTTTCCATGTAGGTAACCAGGTTGTTAATCCATTTGCCACAGCCCATGAATCAGTATATATGTATGCCTCTGGCGCATTTTGTTTAAGTACCAGATAGACTGCATATAATTCAGCATATTGACTACTCCCATCTGGGCCCGTGCTCTGCAATATCTGTTGTGTATGAGGATTGTACGCCACACTTTTCCATGCCCGCTTACCATCAGTATACTTGGCTGTACCATCAGTAAACCAGGCATACTGACGTTGGTCAATAGTTAATTGGTCGTAAGGTACTCCCCATTTAGCAACATGATGGGTGGCACTACCACTACCACCCCCAGACACTAATACTTCCTCCCCCTCACCTACGGGAATCTGAGCAATTTGTTCATGTAATTGCGAGACCCCATTGGACCACTTTTAGTCTGCCTATTTTGGATGTACCACTTCCACTTTATAATAGATGCCTCCTGTGCATGGCCAATTTTATGGGTATGTGGTTCACTATTAATCCAAGTTAAAATTGGAATTTCTGGTCTCAAAATTACTTCATGCCCCAAAGTTAGTTGTTCACTTTCCACAAGAGCCCAATAACAAGCTAACAATTGTTTCTCAAAGGGTATATATCGTTGAGCTGCATCGGGTAATCTACGTGTCCAAAATCCTAACGGACAACGTTTCCCATCTTGTTTCTGCCACATGCTCCAATTGGCATACTCTGCATGCACTGATACTTGTAATTCAATTGGATCATTGGCACGTATTGGCCACAGACTGACACTTTGTTGTACTACTAACTTGGCTTGGTCAAAAGCCTGTTGCTCTGTAACACCCCACTGAAATACACATTTCTTTCTTGTTACTCTGTATAATGGCTGTAACACCTGCCCCAAGTGTGGGATATGTTTACGCCAAAATCCAAACAACCCAATAAATTTCTGTGTTGCTGTTTGGTAACCGGTACCGGAAATTCTGCTATTTTGTTTAGTGCTTTCTCAGTAATTTCCTGGTGTCCCTTATTCCAATTAATTCCCAGAAACTTCACTGTCTGGGCGGGTCCCTGGATTTTTGCTGGGTTAATTTCCCAACCCTTATTCTTCATGTGTTGTACTAGTTGTTCTAGCCCAGAGGCCACTAACTCCTCTGTATCCCCTTGGATTAGTATGTCATCAATATAGTGGGTTAACTCTAGCCCTGGTGGCAACGATAGTGCATCTAGATGTTGCGCTACCACCCTATGACAAATTGTAGGACTATGCAACCATCCCTGTGGCAACCGTGTAAAAGTGTACTGCCTTCCCTGCCACGTAAATGCAAATTGCTCCCAAAATTCCTCTTTTAAGGCTATTGTAAAGAAGGCATTTGCTAAATCTATCACTGCATACCATTTTCCTTTTCTATTTTGTATGTTCTCAATTAAAGTTACAATGTCGGGGACTGCAGCATGCAACGGGGGTGTAACCTTATTCAATTGACGGTAATCTACTGTCATCCGCCAGGATCCATCAGATTTCTTCACTGGCCATACTGGATTATTCCATTTGGTAGTAACTGGGACAATGACCCCTACCTCTTGTAATTCCTGTATTGTTCGTGTAATTTCTGCAATACCACCAGGAATCCGATATTGCTTTTGTGCAACTAATTGAGTGGCGGCTGGTATGTTGAGAGGCTCATCAACAATTTTTCCCACTAATACTGCGTGAATATTATAAGTGGAAATATACTTCAAACGCCGGGGAGCTGCGGGAGACGTTCCAAATTGCCAACTTCCCCCATCAATAGTAAGTTTTAAACCTCTCAGAATATCCATACCAATTATATATTCTGGCACTGGCGTAATCATTACAGCATACTTTTGGAGCTGTAAATCCCCAATTTGCATAGCCAATTGTGTTTCCACTGCAGGAATACTCTTCCCCCCTAGTCCTACAATATTACACTTTGGTCCTTTAAACTTAGAAGGGTTACCAGCTATAATCGTTGCTTCTGCTCCAGTATCTATCAAGCTCGTACTTGTTGAAAATTTCCCGGACTCCATTGTATTACAACATCAATATAGGGACGCGGATCAATTTTTACATTGCATCCCCGTACTAGTCAATCCTCTCTAAATGGATTGGTTTCTGCTTTAGATGGGGGCAGAGTAGTAGTAGATGGAAGTGTCATTCTCTGCAGGAGAGTACGGACCTCATGATACAAATCTGAATAGTCTGGACCCTCCACAGCTGGGGCTGAAGGAAGTTTTTCTTTTCCCACTGTCCGGGTTTTCCGAACCGGTTTCATCCCTCTCTTATCCAATCCTAATTTTTTATATTGCTGCCATAACTCTCCAGTGAGAATTCCATCTATTTTCTCCCGAGCCACCCCCGCTTGTAGTAGAGCGGCAAACATATCCTTACGAGATACTCGCTCTACCTCTGAACCTTGCCCCTTCGGCCCTTCCCCAATTCTCTGCCCCTCATTATTTTTCCTATCTGTCAGCTTCAGACTCCAATCCCCCAAATCTCCTAATTGCTCGATTTTATCCATAATGCCCTCCAACGGGTTATCTGTTTCATTCATCAACAGAGTCAAAATAACTTGTTTATACATTGGAGGAGACCCTTTAATTACTTTGTTTCTAATTGCCGCTGACATAGGCACTTGGGTAAGTGTATCCATCTGTCCTGTGACAATACACACTTTCATTGCCTCTTCCTTTAATCGCTGGATACAATCTTTCAAAGTATACCAAGGCTTGTCATCCCCAGGCCAATCTGATTCTAAAGGGTACTTTCTACGACACCCTGTTCCCACTAACTCAATCAGAGTAGTAGCCTCTGACCCATTCCCATCAGGCATTGCTAAACTATGTTCCCGAAATGCACTTTGAATTATAGCATCTCGAGATAAAGGTATAAATTTCAAACAGTCCTCATTGTCCATCCGTATCCCCATTGCCCCAGTATTATGCAGCCTTACACACCAAGCAATAAGGGATTCATTTGGACGCTGCTGGAATTGCTGCATGATATTGAGAATTTCTTGTTGCGTATAGTCTTCTGCTAAATCCATGCGCACTGGTGCTGCCCCACCCAACTGTGCTCGTCGCCGAATTATCGGCTTCATTTCCGGAGCAGCACTTTCCTCACCCCCTGACTCACTCTCGGGTGTGGAAGACCAGATATCCCCATCCCACGTCTCAGGATCCCATCCGTTAGGATTCTGTGTGGCAGTAGCCATCACCTTTGCAACCTTTACCTTACTCACACGCCCTCTCCTTTTCCGATACTTATACTGCGCTACTCGCACCGCCGCCCGTTCAGCAATTTGCTGGTACCCCGTACACTTATCCATCATCAATTTGCCCTGACACTGTGACATTACCAAGTTGCTTTTCAATGTCAGAATCTCAGCCTGTGATTCCAACAGCTTCTGTTGTAATAACAGATTCTGCTGGTGCATCAGGCAATATGCCGACAACAAAATCCACCCTCTCCGACCCACAGTTCTTAACTCTTTCCCTTTAACCACAGGGGCATTTTGTAAACATTTCAACACATCCTCACACATTCCCTCTCCTAAACATACCTCCCAATTCTCACTCAACCCCGTATCTGTCGCCC
This sequence comes from Microcaecilia unicolor, assembly GCF_901765095.1. Lineage (NCBI taxonomy): Eukaryota > Metazoa > Chordata > Amphibia > Gymnophiona > Siphonopidae > Microcaecilia > Microcaecilia unicolor. Next base: position 388,041,216 of record NC_044031.1, on the reverse strand, counting down.
ATTCTGTTGCCAATGCCTGATATGGGTATTTATCCCATCCAGGAATTGCAAACAGCTGCGGAAGCTGTGCCTGCACAGCCTCCTGTTGAGATTTGCTCTTCTTCCCTTTCAACATATTCACAAAACAATAATACAATAAAACAAGTATATATTCACAAATGTAATCACCGTAACAACAATGCGATATCCTGCCGACTACGCCAAATTGTAACACTAGGGGGCGCTGTGCTTATGACAACACAACACCAGACACAATATGCGGTATATCGCTTTTATTGGTGATACATATGTGAACACATACACCAAGATACTTACAGCACCTGCAATTCAGTCAGCATCTGGGAAGACCACCAGGGAAGCACTAGCTCTTCCTCAGAGATTACAGGGACATCACTGAACAAGGCGTCCCTTACGTTCAGGCAAGCTTCTAAAGAAGGTCAGTGCTCCACCCTCTTTTATAGTGTGAAACAGAGGTGCCTTTCCCAGACCTGCACAAGCTGAAGGTGCCTTTCCCAGAGGTGCTGGCATCCCTTAAACAACCAGCCTGTTTCCCCATAACAGAGAATAACTCTCCCAGACCTGCACAGGTTGAAGGTGCCTTTCCTAGAGGTGAAGGTGCCTTTCCCAGAGGTGCTGGCATCCCTTAAACAACTAGCCTGTTTCCCTGTTTCCCATAACAGAGAATATCAACACATAATTACAGCCAAAACATTCCACTCATTCCATCCCCAGCTGACCTTCAATCCCATGTATTACAGGGCCATACCCTAGCTAGGACCTGTTGCTTACCAACTAAAACTGCCTAATCATCTCTGGATTCACAATATATTCCATGTGTTCCTCCTACTGAAACATGCCCATCTCCATTACTGGTAGACAATCGTCCTATAGAGGAGTATGAAGTCCGGGATATCCTTGATTCACTAGGATTTGAGGCAAACTGCAGTATCTTGTTGCTTGGAAGGATTTTGGTTCTGAAGAGAACTCTTGGGAGCCTGCAGCCCAGGTCCATGCTCCAGTTCTTTGTCAACAGTTCCATTGTTTGTTTCCTCACAAGCCCAAACCCCTGGGCCAACACAGGAGGGGACCTAGAGAAGGGGTTCTGTCATAGACCTACCGTGATCACCCAGCGGTGAACCAGACAGACCACACTCTTGCCATTTGTCAGCGCCGCAGCACGCTCTCCCATGGTGCCGGGAGCAGACACCTCACACAGTGGGAGTGGACGTAGGATGATGATGTCACATGTGAAAACGCTATAGCCTCTTTCTTGTCCTTCAGCGGGGCCTTTGCGTCTCTCTGCTTGCTGTCTTGGTGATGCACTGACTCCTGTGAATGTCTTTGCCTGTACAACACTTCTGTTTCTTGCTTCACTCCTTCTTGTGCAGACACCCTTGCCTTTGATGAAGCTTCTGGCTCCTGCTCTCACCTTGGCAGATGCCTTCCAGCTTCAGTGTGAATAGATTCCAGCTTCAGTGTGAGTGAGTTCCAGTACATCTTCCAGTTTCAGTGTGAGTGGGTTCCAGGACACCTCAGTGTGTGTGTGGTTCCTTGAGACAGACACTGTTCGGCTTTGGTGTACATGGGTTCCTGTATCCCTGCCTAGCTTGGAGGAAAACCTTCCCTGTAACACAATGTCTCCTTGTCCCTGGGGTTGCTAATTCACGGGTTTGACCCTGAGGCACTCCAACTGCTGTGGTCAGCTCCCAACTCCTTTCCAAGGGATCACAACCCTTAGCATAACAGAATAGCTCGCATCAGAACGATACATTTTAGTATGTTTGATATCTAGCAGTTTTAATTCACAGTTTATTATTATTAATTTAATATCCTTCTCCCTCCATTTTTGGAGTAGGTAACTTAATTCATAAGGACAGAGTACAGTATGCAGTCACGATTGTACCTATTTTTTTTGTATTTTGAGAGAAAGGCTGCGTTTTACGCTGTGGTTATCGCTAGTAGGGGCTATGCTCATCAGTGCAGTTTCCCACAAGATAATGTCATTCTTTTACACAGCAGCAACTCTTAAGGGAGGCGCTCTTTAGAAATGCCTCCTTTTTGGTTTGCTTGTGATCATGGTGATATTTTGGGAGGGGCCCAGAGGTGGACTGAGGGAGCAACATATTCCCCCCCTTGCATTAAAAATAATACCTTTGCTGGCAGGGATATCGAAGCCAGAACTGTAAACACTGTAGTGGGTACTAAAGTATCAGTGCATCTGGAAAACTATTGATTCTACACAGACATTCAGTGCTAAAAGAATACCTGATCTCATTCACACACGCAGCACCTCACCAAGTCTAAGTAATCACAAACTAAAGACAGAAATATGTAGACAAAAATTAAATTGAACTCCCACACAAGCACTACAGTGCCTGAGGTGGAGGAGCAAGTAGTGTTTGTGTTGGAGGTTGTTCCTCTGGAAGCAGCATCAATGGCTGCCACATCTACCCCTGAGGTGCGCCTCAGAGTGGAGGCCAAGGACACAGGTGCAGCTCAGGGGCAGATTTGCAACACAATGCACAGCATCCAGGAGGAGCTTCAAAAGGTGTCACAGCAGCTGCAAACGATAGGTGACATTCTTAACCAGATTCTTACAAAGTTGCAGGCAGATGATCAAAAGCAAACGCCGGCGCTAGAGGCTGTTAGCGCCATACTAGTGCCGGCGTTTGCTACCGCCCCATGATCAGAGCCCTCGAGCGCGTGAAACGTGCTCGAGGGCTCTTAGCACAAGTAGCATCAAATGCCTGCTAAACAGGGCTCTTAGCGCAAGTAGCCTGCAAATGCATGCTAATCAGCGCTTAACGCATTCATCCCCAATAATCAGCGTCTAGTGCGCCAAAGATTGGGTTGCTGGCCGTGACAAACCCTACGCTAGCTCCGAGCTGGCGTTAGGGTTTGCAGATCATTGGGTAGGAATGATGAGACCTGTCCAGCATGCATTTGCATGCTGGCAGGCCCCCATTCCCCCCTACAGCAAACCTGCCAGCGAAGGCAGTTGAGAAATCCAAAATTTGGATGCTTCTGTGACGGGGCAGTTGAGGACGTCCAAATTTTGGACGTTTCGGCAATGGGCAGTTAAGGACATCCAAAATTGGATGTTTCTATGGGAAAGACGTCTTTCTCATAGGAACATCCAATTTTGGACGCCCTCAACTGCCCCGTCGCTATACCTCCGAAACCCCTTGAAATTTGGCTGTCCCTGCAACAGGGCAGTTGAGGACGTCCATCTTCCGATTTAAAGATGGACGCCCTTTTCTTTTCATTGGTCTCCAGCCCAGACCTGTCAAACAAGTGCGGGAGGATTGTGCTGAGCGCATGCTCAGGAAGAATTCTCCTGCACTTCTACCCCATAATCAGAGATAATTGTGCTGCTTAAATTTGCATGCATTATTCTGATCATAGGTCTAAGCGCTGTTTGGAACAGCGCGGGGCTTTTGATCATCTGTTGATGCGTATTGCCTCTCGCATTGCTCCCTCCTCCCCATCTGTTTAAGGTTCAAGGTTATTTTATTTGATAGGCCAAAAATTAATTATACAATTAAAACAATCAAGAAAAGGAACACCAACCAAATACATTAAAAAAAAACAGAGTAGGAGAGTAAACATAATTTCAAAGAAAACAATAGATCAGACAATAAAACTGAAATCTGCTGTGTCACTGAAGCCCCAGCCCTCAGGATACACATACCACTATTTCCAGTAGCCAAAAAGACAAGGGAAAAACTCAAACGGCTAAGGCCTAAGGGGAAATAAAAGACATTCAACTCAAAATTTTACGTAAAGGCCCTCTGAAAAAAAAAAAATACATTTTTAACAGCCTCTTAAAGGTTAACAGCATGGTTTCCAACCTTAAAGAGTTTGGCAGTTGGTTCCAAAGCTGAGGACCCATCACACTGAACATTGAGTTCTGTTGTGAGATCAAAGGAACCTGGCAAAAGGAAGGCACTACCAATTAGCTTTGGCAAGGTGTCTGGAGGGTGCAAGAAGGAGTATGAGAGACCAAGTGATCGGCGAAAAACAAAGGAAGACCAGTCTGACAAATTTTTAATAATTTGACACAAATAATGTTTAATTTGTTTATTTTTATAGTTCAATTAAAGTCTGTGAAACAAAAATGCAGTACATAACTTTTTTCCACCCAGATATGTGTACATAATTTAATAGTTAAGTAATTTAAATTTTAAAATTTCTAACAGGGTGGACAACACCACAAATAGAACAAATGAAAAAGGCACTGTAGTAAGAGACTCCACTCAGCACTCATTTCACATTGAAGGTGCCAGGAATGTTTGTGGACACAGTAAAAGAAAAAGGCACCATCAGTAAGGAAACACATTGGAGGCAGATAAGTTGGCATTCCATGTAATAGCATACATTCAGTTACCACTGAACAGCAGGGGTGGTGCACACAGGAAAAAAAGGGGGAGATACAACTTACAATGTACGCTAGGGGTATGCTGGGCTAGTACACATTCTGGGGGTTTAAGCGTGAGACCTCCTCACAGATACACCTTAGGAGCAGTTCATTTTGTGCATCTGTGAAGTGCACAGACTACATTTTTTTTAACCTGCATGGATTCTTCCTGGCAGCTCCCCTCCATGCCTACTTCAGATAAAAACAAAGGAAAAGGGTTTGAATAACACACTAAAACAAACATTGTAGAAACATATGTGCATTGGTAGCATGGAATGTTGCTAATAATTGGGCTTCTGCCAGGTACCTGTGATCTGGCTTGGCCACTGTTTGGAAACAAGATACTGGGCTAGATGGACCATTGGTCTGACCCAGTATGGCTACTCTTATGTTCTTATGCACATTTACACACACCCTGATAATTCAATATTACTACTACTACTACTACTACTACTTAACATTTCTAGAGCGCTACTAGGGTTACGCAGCGCTGTACAATTTAACAAAGAGAGACAGTCCCTGCTCAAAGAGCTTACAATCTAATAGACAAGTGAACGGTCGGTCCGATAGGGGCAGTCAAATTGGGCATTCTGGATTCACTGAACGGTAAGGGTTAGGTGCCGAACGCAGCATTGAAGAGGTGGGCTTTAAGCAAAGACTTGAAGACGGGCAGGGAGGGGGCTTGGGCGTAAGGGTTCAGGAAGGTTGTTCCAAGCATAGGGTGAGGCGAGGCAGAATGAGCGGAGCCTGGAGTTGGCGGTGGTGGAGAAGGGTACTGAGAGGAGGGATTTATCCTGTGAACGGAGGTTACGGGCGGGAACGTAAGGGGAGATGAGGGTAGAGAGGTAGTGAGGGGCAGCAGACTGAGTGCATTTGTAGGTAAGAAGGAGAAGCTTGAATTGAATGCGGTATCTGATCGGAAGCCAGTGAAGTGACCTGAGGAGAGGGGTGATATGAGTATATCGGTTCTTGCGGAATATGAGACGTGCAGCAGAGTTCTGAACAGACTGAAGGGGGGATAGATGGCTAAGTGGGAGGCCGGTGAGGAGTAAGTTGCAGTAGTCCAGGCGAGAGGTAATGAGAGCGTGGACGAGAGTTCGGGTGGTGTGTTCAGAGAGGAAAGGGCGAATTTTGCTGATGTTAAAGAGGAAGAAGCGACAGGTCTTGGCTATCTGCTGGATATGCGCAGAGAAGGAGAGAGAGGAGTCAAAGATGACTCCGAGGTTGCGGGCAGATGAGACGGGGAGGATGAGGGTGTTATCAACTGAGATAGAAAGTGGAGGAAGAGGAGAAGTGGGTTTTGGTGGAAAGATGATAAGCTCGGTCTTGGACATGTTCAGTTTCAGGTGGCGGTTGGACATCCAGGCAGCAATGTCGGATAAGCAGGCCGATACCTTTGCCTGGGTCTCCGCGGTGATGTCTGGTGTGGAGAGATACAGTTGGGTGTCATCAGCATAGAGATGATACTGGAAACCATGAGATGAGATCAGGGAGCCCAGGGAAGAGGTGTAGATTGAGAAGAGAAGGGGTCCAAGGACCGATCCCTGGGGAACACCAACAGATAAGGGGATGGGGGTGGAGGAAGATCCATGAGAGTGAACTTTGAAGGTGCGGTGGGAGAGATAGGAGGAGAACCAGGAGAGGACAGAGCCCTGGAACCCAAATGAGGACAGTGTGGCAAGAAGTAAGTCATGATTGACAGTGTCAAAAGCGGCGGATAGATCCAGGAGGATGAGGATGGAGTAGTGGCCTCTGGATTTGGCAAGGAACAGGTCATTACAGACTTTAGAAAGTGCTGTTTCTGTCGAGTGAAGAGGGCGAAAACCGGATTGAAGCGGATCAAGGATGGCATGAGAGGAGAGAAAATCAAGGCAGCGGCTGTGGACTGCGCGCTCAAGTGTCTTGGAGAGGAAGGGTAGGAGGGAGATGGGGCGGTAGTTGGAGGGACAGGTAGGGTCTAGTGATGGTTTTTTGAGGAGTGGCGTGACTACAGCATGCTTGAAGGTGTCGGGGACAGTTGCAGTGGAGAGAGAGAGGTTGAGGATATGACAGATGGAGGGGGTGATAGTAGGAGAGATGGTGTTAAGTAAGTTGGTGGGGATGGGATCAGAGGAACAAGTGGTGCATTTTGAGGAGGAAAGAAGGCGGGCGGTTTCCTCCTCGGAGATATCAGGAAAGGAGGAGAAGGAGGTCTGGGTTGGTTGGTTGAGGGAGAGGGTTGAAGGGTGAAGAGGAGGAGGTGGCTTGGTAGTGAACTCAAGGTTGATCTTTTGCACCTTGTCGCGGAAGTAGTCAGCCAGTGATTGAGGAGAGAGTGACGGGGGGTGGGAGCGGAGGGCACTTTGAGGAGGGAGTTAAGGGTGGCGAAGAGACGACGAGGGTTAGAGCTGAGAGAATTAGTCAATTGGGTGTAATAGTCCTGTTTGGCAAGGAATAGTGAGGACTGGAAGGAGGATAGCATGAATTTGTAGTGAAGGAAATCTGAATGGGTGCGAGATTTCCTCCAGAGGCGTTCAGCAGATCGGGCGCAGGAGCGAAGGTAACGGATGCAAGGGGTCAGCCAGGGCTGGGGATTAGTACGCCTTGTGGGACGGGAGGTGGATGGTGCAAGGGTGTCCAGAGCAGAGGAGAGAGTGGCATTGTAAGCGGAGACAGCCTCATCAACAGACTCAGAGGACATGATGGAGGGGAGGAGATTAGAAATACTAGATGATAAGGTGGGAGGGTCAATAATCTGGAGATTCCTGGAAGTAGTGGTTAATGTTGGGCGGGGCTGAGGGGGAGGGTGAGAAGTGTGAAGGTGATCAGGTGATGATCAGAGACAGGAAGAGCTGAGGTGTGGAAATTGGAGGGTGAGCCGGAAGAGGAGAGGACGAGGTCAAGGCAATGGCCATCACGGTGAGTAGGGGTGGTGGAACATAGCTGGAGGTTGAAGGAGGATGTTAGAGTGAGGAACTGAGAAGCGTGAGAGTTGGACAGGTCATCACGTGTATGTTGAAGTCTCCGAGAATGAGGGATGGAGATGAGGGTTCAATAAAACAGAAAGCCAGGCATCGAAGTCGGTGAGGAAGGAAGGGAGGGATTTATCAGGGGGGCGGTAAATGACTGCCACTCTGAGTGGCAACGGGTAGAATAGACGGATGGAGTGGACTTCAAAGGATGAGAAGCAGTGAGACTGTGGTAGGAGGAGGGGTTGGAAGCTACAGGAGGGCGAGAGTAGTAACCCGACGCCTCCTCCACGGCCAACTAGGCGGGGAGTATGGAGAAGAGATAGCCTCCATGGCATAGAGCCGCAACTGAGGCAGAGTCGTCAGGGGAGAGCCAGGTTTCAGTTAGGGCAAGCAGGTGAAGGGAATGAGAGATGAAGAGATCGTGGGTGAAGGGAAGTTTGTTGCAGACCGAGTGGGCATTCCACAGTGCACATGAGAAGGGGAGGGAAGAGGGGGGGAGGAGGGGAATAGATATGAGATTGGAGACATCCTGGAAACGTTTGCATGGATAGGACGAGGACAGGTGTGGGGGACCTGGATTGGGATTGATGTCTCCTGCGGATAGCAGGAGGAGGAGCAAGAGAGTGCGGAGGAGGGTGGGGGAGGTAGGGCGACGAAGGCGACGAAGACGGGATGCGCTTAGGAGGAATGGGGATGGGTTAATGGCAGGAAGGAAGTGTTGAAGGTTGAGAGCTAGGAAGGAGGAGGGGGACAGGAGAGATGGTGAGGTGGTGAGGGACGGGGGTGAGTAGGGTATTGCAGTAGTGAATATTGTAGGAAAATCCCCCAAAAGCCAATGAAAGCAAGCATGTGAGCAAACTAGTGAGCTTTTTCAGAGAAAGGAACAGGGCTAAATCAGGAGCACTTGCAGGAAAAGAATGCATCACCAAAACATACAAACTGTTTTCTTCTTCTTCTTTTTTTTGTGGCCACCCTTACATCTATACGGTAGAAAAACTGCAGGCTGTTGGAGGAACAAATGACAATGCAAGCAAGCAAGCAAAGACAAAAGCCTAAAAAGAAGAAAAAAACAGGTTAGAAAACCAGTAACATGCTGAAAAACACACATGCACTGAACATGCATCTTGCACTCACCTCAATCCCACCAAAAAAAAAGACCGATGATAGCACGCACACATACAATGCAATCAAACGCAGTACAAGGCAGGCACTGTTTCCTACAGTGCAGGAGTTTTGAGTATCGGCCCATGAGATCTTTAGGTCTGTCCCTATATGCTTTATGATGAAGACCACTGACTGTTTTAGTAGCCTTCCTCTGGACTGACTCCATCCTGTTCTTTTTGAAGGGGTGGATCTAATTCTACACTGTACTCTCAATGAGGTCTCACCAGAGACTTATACAGATGCACTATCACCTCCTTTTTCCTACTGGCCTGTCCTCTCCCTATGCACCCAAGCATCCTTCTGGCTTTTGCCATCACCTTTTCTATTTGTTTGGCTACCTTAATAAGATCACATATGATCAACCCAAAGTCCTCTTTTGTGCACAAAAGTACTTCATACCCTAAACTGCACCACTCCCTGGGGTTTTGTAGCCCAAATGCATGACCCTGCATTTTTTTTAGCATTAAATCTTAGCTGCTAAATTATGGACCACTCTTCAAACTTTGCTAGGTCTCTCCACATGTTATCCATACCTGCAGGGGTGTTACAGTTTTGCAGATTACAGTATCATTCACAAAGAGGCAAACCTTACCAGACAGCCCTTCTGCAATATCTCTCACAAAAATGTTAAAAAGAACCAGCCTAAGAAACAATCTTTGCAGCACACCACTTGTAACGTTCCTTTCCTCAGAGTGAGTTTCATTGATGTTTTAAGCTGGCATACATCATCTTAAAGCATAAGTATTGCCATACTGGGAAAGACCAAAGGTCCATCAAGCCCGGCATCCTGTTTCCAACAGTGGCCAGTGGCCAATCCAAGTCACAAATACCTGGCAAGATCCCAAAAAAGTACAAAACATTTTATACTGCTTATCCCAGAAATAGTGGATTTTCCCCAAGTCCATTTAATAATGGTCTATGGACTTTTCCTTTAGGAAGCCGTCCAAACCTTTTTAAAACTTCGCTAAGCTAACCACCTTTACCACATTCTCTGGCAACGAATTCCAGAGTTTAATTACACGTTGAGTTAAGAAACGTTTTCTCTGATTCATTTTAAATTTACTACATTGTAGCTTCATCGCATGTCCCCTAGTCCTAGTATTTTTGGAAAGTGTAAACAGATGCTTCACATCTACCTGTTCAACTCCACTCATTAGTTTATAGACCCCTATCATATCTCCCCTTATTCGCCTTTTCTCCAAGCTGAAGAGCTCTAGCCGCTTTAGCCTTTCCTCATAGGGAAGTCGTCCCATCCCCTTTATCATTTTCGACGCCCTTCTCTGCACTTTTTCTAATTCCACTATATCTTTTTTGAGATACGGCGACCAGAATTGAACACAATGTTCAAGGTGCAGTCGCACCATGGTACGATACAAAGGCATTATAACATTCTCATTTTTGTTTTCCATTCCTTTCCTAATAATACCTAACATTCTATTTGCTTTCTTAGCCGCAGCAGCACACTGAGCAGAAAGTTTCAACGTATCATCAATGACGACACCTAGGTCCCTTTCTTGGTCCGTGACTCCTAACGTGGAACCTTATATGATGTAGCTATCAGTCGGGTTCCTCTTTCCCACATGCATCACTTTGCACTTGCTCACATTTAACGTCATCTGCCATTTAGATGCCCAGTGTCCCAGCATAGGAGCCAACTTTTCAAAATGATTGGGGGTGCTGAATTTTTTTTAACAGGTGATGCATTCCCCCACCCCCTCCCTCCCCCTCCAAGTTCCAGGCCCCCCTCCTCCGAGTTCCAGGCCCCTCTCTCCTCTGACTGCTAGTCCCAACCCCAGCCTGACCTCTTCTCCCACAACAGTCCTCCGCCAGTCTGTCCTCGCCTTCCTGCATACCGCCCAGAATTTTAAAACTCATCTTACCTCGGGGTCCCAGCGGCAGCAGTGAATGGCGAGCAGGCTAGGTGCTTCAGCCTTCCCTTCTCTCTCAGCTCTGGTCACGCCCTTGTGGAAACAGAAAATGAAAGCGGGACCAGAGCTGAGAGAGAAGGGAAGGCTGAAGCACCGAGCCTGCTCGCCTTTCACTGCTGCTGCCGGGACCCCGAGGTAAGATGAGTTTTAAAATTCTGGGTGGCAAGCAGGAAGGCGAGGATGGACTGGCTGTGAACTGAGGGAGAAGAGGGCGGGCACCGGGCAGATAGGCTGGTTGGGAAGGGAACTTCCAACTTCCAGCGGGTGCAGAGCCGGTCCTAGGGTTTCTGGCACCCTCCTGCAGCCTATTAGTCGGCGCCCCTACCCATCCAGTAGTCACACCCCTTTTACCAGCCATGGCATCATTGAAAATATTACACCAGTATAGAAGAAAAATAAAGTATTTTTTTCATTATAAATAATTTCTGTAAGCTGTTACAGCTCCATTATACTCTAAATGACACAAACCAAATTAGCATACAGACCATGAATTATGAGAACAGACAGTCTTCCCAACTCTGAAAAACAATGTGTTAGCAAAATCTCAGATTCTAACAAACAGATCACTATTCAGACACTTGGCCTTGCAGTCACACATGCAGAACAGAGATAGCCCCTCTTCAAATTCTTCAAAAATTAACTTGAAATCCTAAGTTAGACCCTGCATGCAGCACAATACCAGACAAACAGAGAGAAACACATTGCTATACATTGCAAAATAAGACAGCAGATGTATCAGATGTAAATTCTCAAAGTGGACATATTCCAAACACTAAAATGAAAATAAAATTATTTTTTCTACTTTTGTTGTCTGGTGACTTTGTTTTTCTGATCATGCCATAAATAAGTAAATAAATATAAACTTTTAATGTTCAGCACCTGATTCTCAAAGTGGACATATTCCAAACACTATAATGAAAATAAAATGATCTTTTCTAACTTTGTTGTCTGGTGACTTTGTTTTTCTGATCATGCTGGCCCAGTATCCGATTCTGCTGCTATCTGTCCTCTTAACTCCGTTTCCAGGGCTTTTTTCCATTTATTTCTTTACTTACATCCTTTCTTCTTCATTTCTTGCTCTATATCCATAAGTAAAAGATGGGTCCTCCACAGACTTGACTGTCCAGTGGATCCAGCTTCTGCCTATTTTCTCCATCCATGTGCAGTTTTTCTCCTCTCTTCCTTTTTCCTCAACTCATCTCCTTCCTTTCTCTTCCCTCCCTTCCATCCATGTCCAGCATTTCTTCTCTCTTCCCTCTATCCATGTGCATCTCCTTGTCTTCTCTTCCCTCCCCTCCATCCATGTCCAACAATGCTCTCCCTGCCCTCCCTTCCATCCGCCCATGTCCAGCAACCCTCCTCTCTCCACTGCCCTCCCCTCCATCCACCTATGTCCAGCAACTCTCCTCTCCCCTGCCCTCCATCCACCCATGTCCAGCAACTCCCCTGCCCTCCATCCATCTATCCATCCATATCTAGCAATTCTCCTCTCTCCCCTGCTGCCCCCCTCCATCCATCCATATCCAGCAATTCTCCTCTCTTTCCCCTGCCCTCCCCTCCATGTCCAGCAATTTCTCCTCTCTCCATGGGCCCTGCCCTCCCATCCCATGTCCACCTGCCCGCCCTCTTCTCTAAATCTTCTATTTAAATTTACCTCTGTCGTAGCAGCAGTTGTGCGTCAGTGAAAGTGCTGCCCACTAGCCTTTCCTTTGCTCGTCGTTCCCTCTGTGTCCCGCATTCTTCTGACATCATTTCTGCGAGGGCGGGACACTAAGAGGGAACGAACGAGCGAATCGAAGGCTAGCGGGCAGTGCTTTCACTGACGCTGCGCAGCTGCTGCGACGTCAGAGGGGTAAGCGGCGGCGGTGCCCTTCAGAGGACGGTGCCCCCCGCCAATGCCTGGCCGGGTGAAAATATTGGGAGTGCGGAGTCGGCGCCTATGTCTCCCAGTCTCGTAAGGTCCTCTTGTAATTTTTCATAATCCTCCCGCGATTTAACGACTTTGAATAACTTTGTGTCATCAGCAAATGTAATTACCTCACTAGTTACTCCCATCTCTAGGTCATTTATAAATATGTTAAAAAGCAGTGGTCCCGGCCCAGACCCCCGGGAACCCCACTAACTACCCTTCTCCATTGAGAATACTGACCATTTAACCCTACTCTCTGTTTTCTATTTTTTAACCAGTTTTTAATCTACAATAGGATAGTACCTCCTATCCCATGACTCTCCAATTTCCTCTGGAGTCTTTCATGAGTTACTTTGTCAAACGCCTTCTGAAAATCCAGATACACAATATCAACCGGCTCACCTTTATCCACATATTTGTTCACGCCTTCAAAGAAATGTAATAGATCGGTGAGGCAAGATTTCCCTTCACTAAATCCATGTTGACTGTCTTATTAATCCACGCTTTTGAATATGCTCTGTAATTTTGTTCTTTATAATAGTCTCTACCATTTTTGTCCGGCACCGACGTCAGACTCACGGGCCTATAATTTCCCAGATCTCTTCTGGAACCTTTTTTAAAAATCGGCGTTACATTGGCCACCCTCCATTCTTCCAGTACCACGCTTGATTTTAAGGATAAATTACATATTACTAACAATAACTCCACAAGTTCATTTTTCAGTTCTATCAGTACTATGGGATGAATACCATCCAGTCTAGGAGATTTGCTACTCTTCAGTTTGTAGAACTGCCCCATTACATCCTCCAGGTTTACAGAGAATTCATTAAGTTTCTCTGACTCGTCAGCTTTGAATACCATTTATGGCATCGGTATCCCAACCAAATCTTCCTCAGTGAAGGCCGAAGCAAAGAATTAATTTAATCTCTCCGCTACAGCTTTGTCTTCCCTGATCGCCCCTTTTACTCCTCGGTCATCTAGTGGTCCAACTGATTCTTTTGCCGGCTTCCTGCTTTTAATATACCTAAAAAAAATTTTACTATGTGTTTTGGCCTCCAACGCAATCTTTTTTTCAAAGTCCCTCTTAGCCTTCTTTATCTGCGCTTTGCATTTGACTTGACATTCCTTATGCTGGTTTTTATTATTTTCAGTTGGTTCCTTCTTCCATTTTCTGAAGGATTTTCTTTTAGCTCTAATAGCTTCCTTCACCTCACTTTTTAACCATGCCGGCTGTCGTTTGGTCTTCTGTCTTCCTTTTTTAATATGCGGAATATATTTGATTACAAGTCTGTTTCATTCAAATAAAAAAATCCTTGATTTTAGGACCCTGAAGATTCTGTGTGAGGTAGGTCTGGCAGTCTCAGGCCAAAGCTGAGATCTGGAATAGAAAACGGGTGTGGGGATGGGGGTTTGAGGGAGGTAAGTTAAGGGAAGGAGTATTACGACATAAGGAACATCTGTGAGAGGGCCGGACTTGCAACTGTCACTATCTCAGATAGAAGCTAAGGGAAGGACTGTCATGACATAGGAAACATCTCTGAGGGCCCGATGCACAAACGCTACTGGGACAGCACTGTACATTTTTTACCGACTCCAGCCAGTTTAGTAAGGACAGTATAAAGCGGGTGATGCACAAAGGGCTTCTGTGGGCTCTTTTCCATCTGCAGTGGCAGCCAACAGGACTCGCATGCAAACGAGCTGATTAGTATTTAAATGTACATTTCCATGGGATGCACAGCCATTTATGAGCGATGCACAGCATGGACTGCCTACCTTTAGCAACCAACATTTACCAGGAGGTCTGGAGCAGCCGTAAGTAGTGGAATCTTATCATTTTTGTGCTGCTCCACACAGCACAGCCAGTCGGGGGCAGTTCTGGCGGTCAGTAAGGGCAGAAAGCAGCTCCCTCCTGCTAATGCTGATCTCCCTAATCCGTGCCCTGACCTACATTTTTGCTTCATTTTCTTGCCCGGAGACCCAGCAGCAAGCAGATCGCTACCATCTCCCTATCAAAGCAGCAGAGGTGTCTCGGGGGGGGGGGGGGGTGGGGGGGGGGGGAAGAGGAGGGGGGAGGCATCTCTCCATACATATTTAGCTGCAAATATTTTGGGTAATCTTCCGCCGGCACACTGGACTCCCCAGAACATATCTCCCTACAGCACTTTTGGGCAAAAAAAAAAAAAGAAGCTACCCCTGGCTTTCTAACACACAACTCGTATGCATGTATGACAGTCAGCACATGCTGTTCTGAGCATGCACAGAGTGGCCACGCTTAGCGATTGACTGTTTTGCGCATGTCGCTGTTTTTTGTGAGCAGCTCATTTGCATGCAATTCCCTTTGGAAATCATTCACTATTTTCAATTTGGTAACTTTTATCAAGGATCTCAACGAAAACGGATGTTTCCAGGAACTTTTGTGCATCTGTCCTTGAGAGACTGTCACTATTGGGCCGATGCTCAAAGCTGGCCACAGATGAGCATAACACAAAGCCCATAACATAGAAAGGAATGCAAAGAAATAGGGGAAAGGGGATGGGATTTGATATACCGCCTTTCTGTGGTTACGAAGTGGTTTATATATAGAAAAGTGATGCTCAAAAAAATCTTATCTAAATGCTATGGGCAGTAAATTGGTGCTAAGGGGAGGACTGTGCCTGGCACATGCACACTGTCACAGGTCAGGGAGGGTTAACCCTTGGGCTGCAGCCGAGTTAATGCTGCCTAACTAACCTGGAAGCTACATAGGCTCTGCCTGGCGACAGGTGAGTCACACCTAGACAAGGGCCTGGGCAGGCTAAATTTAGAGGTTCACCAGGAGAGTAAAGAGTACTGTAATAGAGGTCACAGCAGGTAAGCTGGTCCGGATACCAACAATGGTACTGAAGAGGGTCAAGAAAGTCCAAACAATCCTGGAGGTCAGGACAGGTGGAGATCAGAGGAGTAGAGGAGACAAGCTGAGGTCAAAGCAGAGAAGTCAATCCAAGGAAAGGAGCAGGAACTGTGACTTGCTGTGGCGCTTGAACCTTGGACACTAGGGACAGAAGGTTGTCTGTCTGCACCTCGGGAAGATAGGCTTGAACCGTTCTCATGTCGAGCAATGCTCCAATGAACTTAAATTTCTAAACTGGATTGAGATGGGACTTAGGATAATTTATTACGAACTCTAGTAGTTCCAGCACCTGAATAGTCTTCCGCATGGACTCCTGAGCACCGTCCTCCGAGGTGCTCTTCACCAGCCAATCGTCAAGATAAGAGAACACATGCACTCCCAGCCTGCGTAGCGATGCTGCAACTACCACTAGGCATTTTGTGAATACTCTGGGAGCTGACGCTAGGCCAAAGGGCAGCATGCAGTACTGGAAGTGCTGCATTCCCAGCTGAAAACGAAGATACTTCCTGTGAGCTAGAAGTATCGGGATGTGCGTATAAGCATCCTTCAAGTCCAGCGAGCATAGCTACTCGTTTTCCTAAATCATGGGAAGAAGGGTGCTTAGGGAAACCATCCTGAACTTTTCTCGGATAAGAAATTTGTTCACGGCCCTTAGGTCTAGGATGGGACGCATCCCCCCTGTTTTCTTCTGCACAAGGAAGCACCTGGAATAGAATCCCAGCCTTTCTTCCCCTGGTGGAACGGGTTCGACCGCAAGGGCCTTTAGAAGGGTGTAGAGTTCCTCTGCAAGTACCTGCCTGTGCTGAGAGCTGAAGGAATGAGCTCTTGGTGAGAAATTTGGAAGTTTGGATTCCAGATTGAGGGTGTATCCTAACCGAACTATTTAAAGAACCCACCGGTCGGAGGTTGAGAGGCCACCTTTGGTGAAAGCGAATGCTACATACCTGTAGAAGGTATTCTCCAAGGACAGCAGGCTGATTGTTCTCACTGATGGGTGACGTCCATGGCAGCCCCTCCAATCGGAATCTTCACTAGCAAAATCCTTTGCTAGCCCTCGCGCGCCGATGCGCACTGCGCATGCGCGGCCGTCTTCCCGCCCGAAACCGGCTCATGCTGGCCAGTCTCATATGTAGCAAGACAAAGAGAAGGGAAGACACAACTCCAAAGGGGAGGCGGGCGGGTTTGTGAGAACAATCAGCCTGCTGTCCTCGGAGAATACCTTCTACAGGTATGTAGCATTTGCTTTCTCCGAGGACAAGCAGGCTGCTTGTTCTCACTGATGGGGTATCCCTAGCCCCCAGGCTCACTCAAAACAACAACCATGGTCAATTGGGCCTCGCAACGGTGAGGACATAACTGAGATTGACCTAACAATTTATCCAACTAACTGAGAGTGCAGCCTGGAACAGAATAAACATGGGCCTAGGGGGGTGGAGTTGGATTCTAAACCCCGAACAGATTCTGAAGCACTGACTGCCCGAACCGACTGTCGCGTCGGGTATCCTGCTGCAGGCAGTAATGAGATGTGAATGTGTGGACAGATGACCACGTCGCAGCTTTGCAAATCTCTTCAATAGTGGCTGACTTCAAGTGGGCTACCGACGCTGCCATGGCTCTAACATTATGAGCCGTGACATGACCCTCAAGAGCCAGCCCAGCCTGGGCGTAAGTGAAGGAAATGCAATCTGCTAGCCAATTGGATATGGTGCGTTTCCCCACAGCCACTCCCCTCCTGTTGGGATCAAAAGAAACAAACAATTGGGCGGACTGTCTGTTGGGCTGTGTCCGCTCCAGATAGAAGGCCAATGCTCTCTTGCAGTCCAATGTGTGCAGCTGACGTTCAGCAGGGCAGGAATGAGGACGGGGAAAGAATGTTGGCAAGACAATTGACTGGTTCAGATGGAACTCCGACACAACCTTTGGCAAGAACTTAGGGTGAGTGCGGAAGACTACTCTGTTATGATGAAATTTGGTGTAAGGGGCCTGGGCTACCAGAGCCTGAAGCTCACTGACTTTACGAGCTGAAGTATCTGCCACCAAGAAAATGACCTTCCAGGTCAAGTACTTCAGATGGCAGGAATTCAGTGGCTCAAAAGGAGGTTTCATCAGCTGGGTGAGAACGACATTGAGATCCCATGACACTGTAGGAGGTTTGACAGGGGGCTTTGACAAAAGCAAACCTCTCATGAAGCGAACAACTAAAGGCTGTCCTGAGATCGGCTTACCTTCCACACGGTAATGGTATGCACTGATTGCACTAAGGTGAACCCTTACAGAGTTGGTCTTGAGACCAGACTCAGACAAGTGCAGAAGGTATTCAAGCAGGGTCTGTGTAGGACAAGAGCGAGGATCTAGGGCCTTGCTGTCACACCAGACGGCAAACCTCCTCCATAGAAAGAAGTAACTCCTCTTAGTGGAATCTTTCCTGGAAGCAAGCAAGATGCGGGAGACACCGTCTGACAGACCCAAAGAGGCAAAGTCTACGCTCTCAACATCCAGGCCGTGAGAGCCAGAGACCGGAGGTTGGGATGCAGAAGCGCCTCTTCATCCTGTGTGATGAGGGTCGGAAAACACTCCAATCTCCACGGTTCTTCGGAGGACAACTCCAGAAGAAGAGGGAACCAGATCTGACGCAGCCAAAAAGGAGCAATCAGAATCATGGTGCCTCGGTCTTGCTTGAGTTTCAACAAAGTCTTCCCCACCAGAGGTATGGGAGGATAAGCATACAGCAGACCCTCCCCCCAGTCCAGGAGGAAGGCATCCGATGCCAGTCTGCCGTGGGCCTGAAGCCTGGAACAGAACTGAGGGACTTTGTGGTTGGCTCGAGATGCGAAGAGATCTACCAAGGGGGGGGGCCCCACTGCTTGTTGATGTAATACATGGCAACCTGGTTGTCTGTCTGAATTTGGATAATTTGGTGGGACAGCCGCTCTGAAAGCCTTCAGAGCGTTCCAGACCGCTCGTAACTCCAGAAGATTGATCTGCAGATCGCGTTCCTGGAGGGACCAGCTTCCTTGGGTGTGAAGCCCATCGACATGAGCTCCCCATCCCAGGAGAGACGCATCCGTGGTCAGCACTTTTTGTGGCTGAGGAATTTGGAAAGGACGTCCCAGAGTCAAATTGGACCAAATCGTCCACCAATACAGGGATTTGAGAAAACTCGTGGACAGGTGGATCACGTCTTCTAGATCCCCAGCAGCCTGAAACCACTGGGAAGCTAGGGTCCATTGGGCAGATCTCATGTGAAGGCGGGCCATGGGAGTCACATGAACTGTGGAGGCCATGTGGCCCAGCAATCTCAACATCTGCCGAGCTGTGATCTGCTGGGACGCTCGCTGGGCGAGAAGGAGACAACTGTTGGTGCCATAGTAAGAAAATGGAAGAAGTACAAAATGACTGTCAATCGACAAAGATCTGGGGCTCCACGCAAAATCTCACCTCGTGGGGTATCCTTGATCATGAGGAAGGTTAGAAATCAGCCTACAACTACAAGGGGGGAACTTGTCAATGATCTCAAGGCAGCTGGGACCACTGTCACCACGAAAACCATTGGTAACACATTACGACATAACGGATTGCAATCCTGCAGTGCCCGCAAGGTCCCCCTGCTCCGGAAGGCACATGTGACGGCCCGTCTGAAGTTTGCCAGTGAACACCTGGATGATGCCGAGAGTGATTGGGAGAAGGTGCTGTGGTCAGATGAGACAAAAATTGAGCTCTTTGGCATGAACTCAACTCGCCGTGTTTGGAGGAAGAGAAATGCTGCCTATGACCCAAAGAACACCGTCCCCACTGTCAAGCATGGAGGTGGAAATGTTATGTTTTGGGGGTGTTTCTCTGCTAAGGGCACAGGACTACTTCACCGCATCAATGGGAGAATGGATGGGGCGTGAGCCGTCCGAGAATCCAGCAGAGCTCCTATGAATTCGAGTTTCTGCACTGGGAGAAGGTGGGACTTTGGATAATTTATCACAAACCCCAGTAGCTCCAGGAGGCGAATAAGTCATTTGCATGGACTGTAGAGCTCCTGCCTCGGATGTGTTCTTCACCAGCCAATCGTCGAGATATGGGAACACGTGTACCCCCAGTCTGCGAAGTGCCACTGCTACTACAGCCAAGCACTTCGTGAACACTCTGGGCGCAGAGGCGAGCCCAAAGGGTAGCACACAGTACTGGAAGTGACGTGTGCCCAGCTGAAATCGCAGATACTGTCTGTGTAGGCGTCCTTCAAGTCCAGAGAGCATAGCCAATCGTTTTCCTGAATCATAGGGAGAAGGGTGCCCAGGGAAAGCATCCTGAACTTTTCTTTGACCAGATATTTGTTCAGGGCCCTTAGGTCTAGGATGGGACGCATTCCCCCTGTTTTCTTTTCCACAAGGAAGTACCTGGAATAGAATCCCAGCCCTTCCTGCCCGGATGGCACGGGCTCGACCGCATTGGCGCTGAGAAGGGCGGAGAGTTCCTCTGCAAGTACCTGCTTGTGTTGGAAGCTGTAAGACTGAGCTCCCGGTGGACAATTTGGAGGTTTTGAGGCCAAATTGAGGGTGTATCCTTGCCGGACTATTTGGAGAACCCACTGATCGGAGGTTATGAGAGGCCACCTTTGGTGAAAAACTTTCAACCTCCCTCCGACCGGCAGGTCGCCCGGCACTGACACTTGGATGTCGGCTATGCTCTGCTGGAGCCAGTCAAAAGCTCGTCCCTTGCTTTTGCTGGGGAGCCGAGGGGCCTTGCTGAGGCGCACGCTGCTGACGAGAGCGAGCGCGCTGGGGCTTAGCCTGGGCCGCAGGCTGTCGAGAAGGAGGATTGTACCTACGCTTACCAGAAGAGTAGGGAACAGTCTTCCTTCCCCCCAAAAATCGTCTACCTGTAGAGGTAGAAGCTGAAGGCTGCCGGCGGGAGAACTTGTCGAAAGCGGTATCCCGCTGGTGGAGCTGCTCTACCTCCTGTTCGACTTTCTCTCCAAAAATGTTATCCGCACGGCAAGGCGAGTCCGCAATCCGCTGCTGGATCCTATTCTCCAGGTCGGAGGCACGCAGCCATGAGAGTCTGCGCATCACCACACCTTGAGCAGCGGCCCTGGACGCAACATCAAAGGTGTCATACACCCCTCTGGCCAGGAATTTTCTGCACGCCTTCAGCTGCCTGACCACCTCCTGAAATGGCTTGGCTTGCTCAGGGGGGAGCTTGTCCACCAAGCCCGCCAACTGCCGCACATTGTTCCGCATGTGGATGCTCGTGTAGAGCTGGTAGGACTGGATTTTGGCCACGAGCATTGAAGAATGGTAGGCCTTCCTCCCAAAGGAGTCTAAGGTTCTAGAGTCCTTGCCCGGGGGCGCCGAAGCATGCTCCCTAGAACTCTTAGCCTTCTTTAGGGCCAAATCCACAACTCCACAGTCGTGAGGCAACTGAGTGCGCATCAGCTCTGGGTCCCCATGGATCCGGTACTGGGACTCGATCTTCTTGGGAATGTGAGGATTACTTAGTGGCTTGGTCCAGTTCGCCAGCAATGTCTTTTTGAGGACATGATGCATGGGTACTGTGGACGCTTCCTTAGGTGGAGAAGGATAGTCCAGGAGCTCAAACATTTCAGCCCTGGGCTCGTCCTCCACAACCACCGGGAAGGGGATGGCCGTAGACATCTCCCGGACAAAGGCCGCAAAAGACAGACTCTCGGGAGGAGAAAGCTGCCTTTCAGGGGAGGGACTGGGATCAGAAGGAAGACCCTCAGACTCCTCGTCAGAGAAATATCTGATGTCCTCCACCTCTTCCCACGAGGCCTCACCTTCGGTATCAGACACAAGTTCACGGACCTGTGTCTGAAGCCGTACCCGGCTCGACTCCGTGGAACCACGGCCATGGTGGGAGCGTCGAGAGGTAGACTCCCTCGCCCGCACCGGCGAAGCTCCCTCCGCCGACGTCGTCGGGGAGCCTTCCTGGGAGGCTACCGCAGTCGGTACCGCACGCGGCACCGATGTCGGAGACCTCACCCCGGGCAAGGGGCCAGCCGGCGCCTCACTCGACGGTACCGGTGGCGCAAGTACCCCCGGTACCGGAGGGGAAGGGCGCAACACCTCTCCCAGAATCTCTGGGAGAATGGCCCGGAGACTCTCGTGCAGAGCGGCTGTGGAGAAAGACGTGGAAGCCGATGCAGGTGTCGATGTCAGAGTCTGTTCCAGGCGTGGAGGCTGTTCCGGGCTGTCCATAGTGGAGCGCATCGACACCTCCTGAACAGAGGGTAAGCGGTCCTCTCGGTGCCGATGCCTACTGGGTGCCGACTCCCTCGGCGACCCAGAGCTCTCGGTGCCGATATGGGAAGGGGACCGGTGTCGATGCTTCTTCGACTTCTTGGGACGAAGCATGTCACCGGAGCTTCCCGGCACCGACGAGGAGGACGTAGAATCCAGCCGTCGCTTCCTTGGGGCCGAGGCCGAAGAAGGTCAGTCTCGGGGGGGCTGTACCGCAGGAGCCCTCAGGGTAGGGGGAGACCCACCCGAAGGCTCACCGCCACCAGCAGGGGAATGGACAGCCCTCACCTGCACTCCAGTCGAAGCACCACCGTCCGACGACATCAGCAGAAGTGGAGGTCCCGGTACCACCGACGCCGACGCAGCCTTCCGATGACTCAGCCCCGATGCAGAGGGTCGATGCCTCAATGCACTCGATGCAGTCGCGGCCGAGGACGGAGGTCTAGACGCTGTCGACATCGATGCACTCGATACTCCCGGTGCCGATGCCGACGAAGAGCCCGAGAACAAAACGTTCCACTGGGCCAATCTCGCTACCTGAGTCCGCTTTTGTAAAAGGGCGCACAGACTACAGGCCTGCGGGCGGTGCCCAGCCCCCCAGACACTGAAGACAAGACGCGTGCCTGTCAGTGAGCGAGATTACCCGGGCGCACTGGGTGCACTTCTTGAAGCCGCTGGGAGACTTCGATGACATGGGCGGAAAAATCGCACCGGCGAAATCAAAACTCGTAATTGCGGCGGGCACCAAAAAGAGGGGGAGAAAAAAATTAGACCCGAGGCCTGAAAAGGGTCTACCCCGAAGACGAAAGAAAACTTACCGGGGCAAAAACTGGAAATAGCGGAAAGGGAAAAAGACCGAAAAGGTCCTCTTCCGAAATCCTTTTTTTTTTTTTTTTAAACGCGAAAGTCAAAAAGAGATGCGCGAGGTCGACTTAAGGGGCGCGAACAGCGTAACACGACCGTACCGAGCGCGGACAAAAGAAGACTGGCCGGCACAAGCCGGTTTCGGGCGGGAAGACGGCCGCGCATGTGCGGTGCGCATGGGCTCGCGAGGACTAGCAAAGGCCTTTGCTAGTGAAGATTCTGATTGGAGGGGCTGCCGTGGACGTCACCCATCAGTGAGAACAAGCAGCCTGCTTGTCCTCGGAGAATCATTTGTATTATTTCTAACTAATATTGGACAGTAAGTATGTTTTCAATGAAATGATTTGACTATACACCGTATTGGCCTTGAAGAAGCCAACCAGATGATCAATGTGGAATAATGAATTAGACGAGTAATATCTGGGGATAATCAGGTTAATACCACGTTTTTTTTTTCTGTTCACTGTTTAATTGATTTCCTTGTCTTGTTTCACTCTCCAGATTTAGTGGTCTAAGGAAGAGAATAGAATTACCTGACTGAAATAATTCCTATATATTACTTTCTCTGTATTTCCGGCAAGTTGTTTTATCGCTTGTAAAAATTTTAATGGTTATAAATAAAAAATTAAAAAAAAAACCCCCACTGATGCTAGTCCACAGGTAATTGGCTCTAGCATTGACGATAGGTTCTATCGCCTGTGAAAGAGCAGATTTCCTTTCTGGGCATTGCTCCCAGAGTTAAAAAATGACTACAAATAAACTTGATTAGCTCTGCCACATCAGCATCTAAAAGCTATCAACCAAAGTGTTACATTTGCAAAGGTGAACTAGCTGCTGATGCTATTATAGCACAGAAAGAAGCAGGAATAGGGCTCTTTCATTCAGCTGCTGTAACAGAACTTGGAACACAAAATCTGGACATCTCTGACTCTCCTTATAGTTCAGCTCAAGGAAAGAAACCAGGCAGAGGCCCTGTTGTAACAGGCAGGAAGTGATCTGTAGTGCTTATGTAAAAGTAGTTACATAGTAGATGACGGCAGAAAAAGACCTGCACGGTCCATCCAGTCTGCCCAACAAGATAAACTCATTTGTGCTACTTTTGTTTATACCTTACCTTGATTCGTATCTGCCATTTTCAGGACACAGACCCTAGAAGTCTAAGTCTGCCCAGCACTAGCCCTGCCTCCCAACCACCGGCTCTGCCATCCAATCTCCCTTAAGCTTAAGTAGGTGGGGTTATGCAAATATCAACAACTCATCTGAGACTCAGAGAGAAGAGTAACAGAAAAATTAATCTGGAAGGAGAGTACAGCTGGCTTTCATTGGAACTATTTGAAAAATAATCACTTATAGACCAGGAGACTTGTGGCATATTGTGGAAGAAAGTGAAAGGATTAAAGTCTTTGTTCTGAGAGATCACTTGGCAGTAATACCAACTGCTCTGCCCTGACCTTAAAAGGGAAAAGAAACAGAGGGCTGCTCAATAGCAACAATCTGCAGTATCGCTTCTCGGCCTTTTGGCTAAGATCAAGTGTAGTATCTGTTCTTATCAGTTTAATATCTGATATGTCCCTTATCTAGGGACTATATATTAAATTGATTTTTGGAACAGGGAGATGGAATAGGAGCTTGCTTCATCCACTCCACGCATCAACCTGGTATTGCAGTATCTCCAGGAATGGTGCACCCGTGCCCCCCCCTCCCCCATAACAGTGTTATAAAAACAGATAAAGAGTGTGATAATGTTAATTGTTACATAGCACTCATGCATGGTTTTCTATGTATACACAAAGCAAGTGTTTTTCATACAGTGAAACTGCTTAGCTGACAGTACACAAGGCACAACAATTGTGTCGTGCTGGAACAGTGTAGCATGAATAAAGCATACTATTAACTCTGACCATAGGGGGGTACTTATTGGGAGAATTGTGCTTGGGAGGTCCAAAAAAAAAAAAGCCCCTGACAGAGCACAGGATACCCCTAGCTCCCCACACACAGCACCCGACACTTGACACTTCCCTGATCTATCGCTCCCTGACCCCCCCCCCCCAAACAGAGAGGGCTGGACCCCCCCCTCTGGTGTGCTAGTGCCCCTCTGGTACCCTCCCCCCCCCATGTAACTCTAATGATGAGGAGGGAGTAGCACTCCCTCTTTCAGCACTGCATCCAAAATGGCAGCATCCCAGCACCCTGCCCAGTGCATCCTGGGCTGCAGGCTTTCCTACCATATAAGAAACTCACTTATATGGTAGGGAAGCCCCACCCAGCACATTATGCCACCATTTTGGAGGCAGAGCTGATGGAAGGAGGTTGTCTAGAGGCACATGGGGGGGGGGGGGGGTCGGAAGGGGTGCTAGACCACCTGGGGGGCCTAGAGGTGCTGTCGGGGGGGGGGGGGGGGGGGGGGGGGTTGATGTCAGAGGGGGTGTTGGGGAATGTTAGACCACTAGGAAGGTGTCGGGTGCTATGTTGGGGGCTGGGGGTGTTGGGTGTCTAGTAATGTGTGAGGGGAGGGGGGTGTCAGGTCATCTATCGTCGGGTGCTACAGTGGGGGAAATAAGTATTTGATCCCTTGCTGATTTTGTAAGTTTGCCCACTGACAAAGACATGAGCAGCCCATAATTGAAGGGTAGGTTATTGGTAACAGTGAGAGATAGCACATCACAAATTAAATCCGGAAAATCACATTTTGGAAAGTATATGAATTTATTTGCATTCTGCAGAGGGAAATAAGTATTTGATCCCTCTGGCAAACAAGACCTAATACTTGGTGGCAAAACCCTTGTTGGCAAGCACAGCGGTCAGACGTCTTCTGTAGTTGATGATGAGGTTTGCACACATGTCAGGAGGAATTTTGGTCCACTCCTCTTTGCAGATCATCTCTAAATCATTAAGAGTTCTGGGCTGTCGCTTGGCAACTCGCAGCTTCAGCTCCCTCCATAAGTTTTCAATGGGATTAAGGTCTGGTGACTGGCTAGGCCACTCCATGACCCTAATGTGCTTCTTCCTGAGCCACTCCTTTGTTGCCTTGGCTGTATGTTTTGGGTCATTGTCGTGCTGGAAGACCCAGCCACGACCCATTTTTAAGGCCCTGGCGGAGGGAAGGAGGTTGTCACTCAGAATTGTACGGTACATGGCCCCATCCATTCTCCCATTGATGCGGTGAAGTAGTCCTGTGCCCTTAGCAGAGAAACACCCCCAAACATAACATTTCCACCTCCATGCTTGACAGTGGGGACGGTGTTCTTTGGGTCATAGGCAGCATTTCTCTTTCTCCAAACACGGCGAGTTGAGTTCATGCCAAAGAGCTCAATTTTTGTCTCATCTGACCACAGCACCTTCTCCCAATCACTCTCGGCATCATCCAGGTGTTCACTGGCAAACTTCAGACGGGCCGTCACATGTGCCTTCCGGAGCAGGGGGACCTTGCGGGCACTGCAGGATTGCAATCCGTTATGTCGTAATGTGTTACCAATGGTTTTCGTGGTGACAGTGGTCCCAGCTGCCTTGAGATCATTGACAAGTTCCCCCCTTGTAGTTGTAGGCTGATTTCTAACCTTCCTCATGATCAAGGATACCCCACGAGGTGAGATTTTGCGTGGAGCCCCAGATCTTTGTCGATTGACAGTCATTTTGTACTTCTTCCATTTCCTTACTATGGCACCAACAGTTGTCTCCTTCTCGCCCAGCGTCTTACTGATGGTTTTGTAGCCCATTCCAGCCTTGTGCAGGTGTATGATCTTGTCCCTGACATCCTTAGACAGCTCCTTGCTCTTGGCCATTTTGTAGAGGTTAGAGTCTGAGTGATTCACTGAGTCTGTGGACAGGTGTCTTTCATACAGGTGACCATTGCCGACAGCTGTCTGTCATGCAGGTAACGAGTTGATTTGGAGCATCTACCTGGTCTGTAGGGGCCAGATCTCTTACTGGTTGGTGGGGGATCAAATACTTATTTCCCTCTGCAGAATGCAAATAAATTCATATACTTTCCACAATGTGATTTTCCAGATTTAATTTGTGATGTGCTATCTCTCACTGTTACCAATAACCTACCCTTCAATTATGGGCTGCTCATGTCTTTGTCAGTGGGCAAACTTACAAAATCAGCAAGGGATCAAATACTTATTTCCCCCACTGTATGTTGGGGGCTGGGGGTGTTGGGTGTCTAGTAATGTGTGAGGGGAGGGGGGTGTCAGGTCATCTATCGGGGGTGGGATGGGGATGCATGCTGGACAGGGATCTCCATTCTCTCCAATGCCCTGCAAACCCTAACGCCAGCTCTGAGCTGGTGTAGGGTTTGCTGCAGGAGGGGGTGTTGGGGAATGTTAGACCACTAGGAAGGTGTCGGGTGCTATGTTGGGAGCTGGGGGTGTTGGGTGTCTAGTAATGTGTGAGGGGAGGGGGGTGTCAGGTCATCTATCGGGGGTGGGATGGGGATGCATGCTGGACAGGGATCTCCATTCTCTCCAATGCCCTGCAAACCCTAACGCCAGCTCTGAGCTGGTGTAGGGTTTGCTGCAGGAGCAGTGTCCTTGTTTGGCACACTGCCCGCTGAGCATTTGGGAGGAATAAGTAATGCCCTGTTTAGCATGCATTTGCTTTCAGAGCTGGCCAGCTGATTATCGGGCAGGCGCTAGTAGGGCGCTATTGACCTCTAGCGTCTGCTTTTCATTATCTGGGCATAAGCAATGCTCAAAAGTAGATGTGGGTGCTAGAGGCCATTAGTGCCATATTAGCGCCTGCATTTACCCAGGGCCGTGCCTAGGGTCTCTGGCGCCCCCCTGCAGACTATCTTAGAAACAAACTGCTATACATTGCAAAATAAGATAGCAGATGTAAATTCTCAAAGTGGACATATTCAAAACACTAAAATGAAAATAAAATGATTTTTTTCTACCTTTGTTGTCTGGTGACTTTCTTTTTCTGATCATGCTGGCCCAGTATCTGATTCTGCTGCTATCTGTCCTCTTAACTCCATTTCCAGGGCTTCCTTTCCATTTATTTCTTTCCTTTCCTCCTTTCTTCTTCATTTCTGGTCCTCAGCTTCTGCCTATTTTCTTCATCCATGTGCAGTTTATCTCCTCTCTTCCTTTTCCTTCATTTCATCTCCTTCATCTCTCTTCCCTCCCCTCTATGTCCAGCAATTTCTCCTCTCTCCCTGAGCCCTGCCTTCCTATCCATGCTCCTCTGTCCCCTGCCCCCTCCATTCATCCTATTCCAGCAATTCCCCTCTCTCCCTGAGCCCTGCCCTCCCAATCCATGCCCATCCATGCTCCTCTGTCCCCTGCCCCCTCCATTCATCCTTTTCCAGCAATTCCCCTCTCTCCCTGAGCCCTGCCCTCCCAATCCATGCCCATCCATGCTCCTCTCTCCCCTGCCCCCTCCATTCATCCTTTTCCAGCAATTCCCCTCTCTCCCTGAGCCCTGCCCTCCCAATCCATGCCCATCCATGCTCCTCTGTCCCCTGCCCCCTCCATTCATCCTTTTCCAGCAATTCCCCTCTCTCCCTGAGCCCTGCCCTCCCAATCCATGCTTCTCTGTCCCCTGCCCCCTCCATTCACCCCATCCAGCAATTCCCCTCTCTCCCTGAGCCCTGCCCTCCCAATCCATGCTCCTCTCTCCCCTGCCCCTCCATTCATCCTTTTCCAGCAATTCCCCTCTCTCCCTGAGCCCTGCCCTCCCAATCCATGCTTCTCTGTCCCCTGCCCATCCATTCATCCTTTTCCAGCAATTCCCCTCTCTCCCTGAGCCCTGCCCTCACAATCCATGCTCCTCTGTCCCCTGCCCCTCCATTCATCCTTTTCCAGCAATTCCCCTCTCTCCCTGAGCCCTGCCCTCCATCCATGCTTCTCTGTCCCCTGCCCCCTCCATTCACCCCTATCCAGCAATTCCCCTCTCTCCCTGAGCCCTGCCCTCCCAATCCATGCCCATCCATGCTCCTCTGTCCCCTGCCCCCTCCATTCATCCCTATCCAGCAATTCCCCTCTCTCCATGAGCCCTGCCCTCCCAATCCATGCCCATCCATGCTCCTCTGTCCCCTGCCCCCTCCATTCATCCTTTTCCAGCAATTCCCCTCTCTCCCTTCCATGACCCCCCCCCCTCGCATCCATGCTCCTCTCACTCCCATGTCCCAGTTGGCCTGGCCTGGCCCGCTCTCTTCTCCCCTCCCCCTTCGCATCCATGCTCTCGTCTCTCCCCTGCCCTCCCGCTCCCATTGTTCAACTGCCCGCCCTCTTCTCTCCCCCCAACATCCCTTTTCTTTTTTTTTCTTTTTAAATTTACCTCCGTGGCAGTTCCGGCAGCGCAGCGTCAGTGAAGGAGGCGGCGCTGCGCTCCCGACGTTTCTAGCCTTCCCTTCGCTGTGTTCCGCCTTCTTCTGACGTCATTTCCTTGACGTCAGAAGAAGGCGGAACACAGCAAAGGGAAGGCTAGAGACGTCGGGAGCGCAGCGCCGCCTCCTTCACTGACGCTGCGCTGCCGGAACAGCCACGGAGGTAAATTTAAAAAGAAAAAAAAAGAAAAGGGATGTTGGGGGGGGGGGGGGGGGGAGAAGAGGGCGGGCAGTCGAACAATGGGAGCGGGAGGGCGAGCGAGGTGAGCATGGTGCGGCGGCGCCCCCCAGAAGGGAGCGCCCCCCTGCCATGCTTACCTCGCTTACCGTGTTGGCACGGCCCTGCATTTACCTGCTTGGAGTTGGGCAGTTTCAGGAAGGAAGCCCATATTTGGGCAAAGAGCATCTCCTCTGATGGGGGCAGCCATCTTGGATCAGCTGCACATGTCTCAGCCTATTTCCTAAACTATTTAAAGCCCTGCCTCCAGTCCTTCCATGCTTTGGCTTCTATTTGCGTAGAGGTCGTGGTCTACCTCTGTGTTCCACAGCCGGCTATCAGTGTTTTCCTGTGTACCTGACCTCAGACTGCTCCTCGACTACGTGCTGTGTTGCTGCCTGCCCAGACCTTCGGACTGCTTCTTGACTACACGCTGTGTTGCTGCCTGCCCAGACCTTGGACTGTTTCCTGTTTTTGCTGCATCACTGATTCTTTGCTCCGGGACTGTGTCTGCTCGCCCGCCTGTCGGGTCAGTGGCCGTGCAACCCCGCCGGTTCCGGAAGTCCTGGTGGCCGCCGGCACTTGGGGGCTCAACTCTCGGGGAACGGCAGTCGCTTCCCAGGTGAAGCTAGGGGTTGTCTGGCTGCCTGACCGAGTGCGGTGTCCCTCCATCTTTGCCGTGCTCAGTCGGGGCACAAGGGTTCACATCCCCAGTCTTAACACCCAACCCTGATGGCTTCACAAATCGGTTCTACAAATGTCTTGGTAAAATCTTAGCCCCGTACTGCTGAGAATTTTTAATACGATAGAAGGATATCCTCAGCTCCCCCCTATATAGCGGTTGGCTGTAGTTACGGTCTTACCAAAACATGGTAGGGACCCTCAATGCTGTAGCTCCTACAGGTCAATCTCTTTATTAAACTCTGATTATAAACTATTCACAAAAATATTAGCAGCTTGTCTCAATGTCTGATACCTTTTTTGGTGAATGAAGATCAATTAGGCTTTATACAGGAGAGGCAAACCTTTGACGATGTTCAGAGGATTATTTGATTTCCAGGGCTCGGACAGGAGCGGTCCCCAATGCTGCTGATATCGTTGGATTGGGAGAAAGCGTTCAAACACATACATTGGCTGCTCCTGTTCGCTGTCCTGGAAAGAATGGGTTTTACGGAGGGGGGGGGGGGGGGGTGTCTATAGTGGCTCCAGGTCCTATATAAACAGCCGCAGGCTTGCATAAAGCTTAACTGGACCTACTCTTCTGCCTTTACGCTGTACAGAGGCACCAGACAGGGGTGTGTTTTGTCACCCCTGCTCTTTGCCTTGGTTATTGAATGACTGGCTCGGGCCATTTTGAGCACAACCTGACATTAGAAGCATTTGTTGTGGGCAGGCAGAACAAAGTCATGCTGTTTGGTGACAATATTCTTTTGACCTTGACAGAGCCACACATATCTTTAGCAGGGGTTACTAGGGAATTACAGGGCTATAGTCAAGTGTCGGGTTGTAAGGTAAACATGACTAAGTCAGAGATTTTGAATATCACTACAGACCCCCCCCAAAGGGTGGCCTCTTTACAGCGTCAATTTCCATTTCAGTGGGCTTCCCATTCTATCAGATATCTGGGAATTCAAGTGACTAGGACCCTGGAGGGCCTTTATGTGGCTAAAGTTATTTGATGAGCTGGAACATTGGGAAGGTTTATACCTCTCGTGGAGTGGTTGCATAGCTGCCCTTAAGATGATGATATTGCTCAAACTCCTCTGTCTTTTCATGACTCTACCACTTTCCCTCCCAAACCTATTTTTTTCTGAGGCTGCAACATAGAGCACTCTCTTTCATCTGGAAAAAGTCAAGCATGCTATGCTTTATCAATCTAGACTGCAGGGGGGCATGGAAGTTCTGTGTTTCCTTCTGCCCAACTCCATATTCTGGCTGAATGGCTATCTAATTCATCAGAATCCTGGGTGGCTGAAGAGCACAGCTGGTTGTCCTCTCACCCGTTCTGGGCACTAATTTGGCTTGAGGGTGGCAATTCATGGCACTCCCCTGCTGCTCTAGGACCCTTTACAAACTTAGGAACACCTGCGGAGTGCGGACTAAGTACTTTTTTTTTTTTGTTACATTTGTATCCCGCGCTTTCCCACTCATGGCAGGCTCAATGCGGCAGGCAATGGAGGGTTAAGTGACTTGCCCAGAGTCACAAGGAGCTGCCTGTGCTGGGAATCGAACTCAGTTCCTCAGTTCCCCAGGACCAAAGTCCACCACCCTAACCACTAGGCCACTCCTCCACACTTCACTGGGAGACTATTTTTTTTTTACGTGTCCATTTGTAGGCACAGAGGTTTTGCCCAGGGATCATGGATCTCACATACTCCATATGGGTGTGGCAGGGGCTTCGCTTCTTAGCTCAGATATGGGAAGATGGTGAGATCTTGTCATTCAGTGAACTTCAAGAGGAATATGGGATTCCCTCCAGACATGAATATCAATATAGGCAACTCAGATTATATTCACAGTACAGCCCAGGGTGAACTAGGCTTAGCAGAAACGCTCTTAGATCAGGCATTACTTGGGGGGGGGGGGGGATGAAATGTGTATCTCGTCTGTATGCTGCCTTGTTATTATTTGATTCACCATTTTTGCACTGTATTGCTATATGGGAGTTAGATTTAGGGACCACATGAGCTTAGCCAATGGACAAAATGTTTTAAATATTTGCTCAAAGTTTTTGTGGCAAGTAATATTATGGAAAATTGTTATAACATTTTATATCATTAGTACTATACAACACAGTGCATGGCTACAATGTTTGGTTCTAGGATGGGATTATGCTAGTGAGGATGTGGTGGACCTACCCCAAAGTGCAAAACTATTGGAGAGATATTTTACAGTGGATCCGCAACATACTTCAGGTTACATATCCAGCAAAGGCAGAACATTGTTTGCTTCATTTCAAACCACTTGGGATAAAAAAAGAAACTTAACTACCTACACTCATTTTTGTAGTGGGCAAACTCACTGTGATAGCGGTGTGGAAACAACCCACCCTTCCAACAACCATGACTATATATACCAGATGACACAGCTGACGGCTATACAGACTGGGGACTGGTTAACTTTCAAAAGACATGGGATCCATACAGTGCGTGGAAAATGGATACCACTGGATGGGGGCAGCCCCCCCCCCCCCCCAAGCCTGTCACTACCATTAAGCCATGAACTCAGGGTTTTTAGCTGCGAGGACTTCACTATAGCTAAGCCCTCACTTATGAACATTTCAGTTGCTGGGGTGGAAGGGGTCTAGTTATTTGTGGTATATTGGATATCGAATCTGTTCTTCTGTTCTTGAGCTGTTTGGTTGTTATGTATCTGTTTTTGTTTTGCTTAATAAAAAAAAAAAAGGAAGGTTTAAATAAAGATTCTGTAGTGTCTTCCCTCACGTCTTGCCTAATTTTTTATTCCTGTATGTTATTTTACAAACGAAAGAGACGGGGAGGAAGAATTGAGATGCAGAGACAGAGTGTAAAGAACGTCTCTTCAGTTCCCTTTAAATTATTCTCATTCACCTTACCCTCTTTCCCATCCCCCCTTTATGATTCGCTTCTTTTGATGAAACTGAAGCTCTCAGCATTTGCTCTTCCTCACATTAAAGTTAATTTGCTAGTCTGCCACTGGCTGCAATTATGTATTATGTCCAATAAAAAAAGGTATCATCTTATTTTCTTTTCCATGTTTTATTTCTATTGGTTACCTTTAAAAGTGGACTAACAGGGCTACCACACCTCTCTGCCCTTGAAGAGAGAGGAGGAGGAAATGAGTTGGCAGTGAAAGAATCGGAGAAGTGGGCAGGCTCATGCTAATTCTGAGGAGTGATCTGACACCCACACAGACAAGACAAGTAAGAAAAATTCAGCTGGAAAGAGCATATAGCCAGCTTTGATATGATTTATCTGAAAAGCAGCTATGTTTAAAACCTGTAAGACTAAGGGGTTAAAGTCTTTGTTTTGAGTAGCTGCTTGGTGCTGGTGCCTTAGATTGTGGACTCTCTCCCTGAGTTACAAAGAGAAGAGGATCAGAAGGTTGCTCGACACTGGGCAAGTTTCTTTATCGCTTCTCGGCCTTTTGGCTAAGATCAAGTGTAGTATCTGTTCTTATCAGTTTAATATCTGATATGTTCCTTATCTAGGGACCATATATTAAATTGATTTTTGGAACAGGGAGATGGAATAGGAGCTTGCTTCATCCACTCCACGCATCAACCTGGTATTGCAGTACTTCCAGGAATGGTGCACCCTTCCCCCATAACAGTGGTGTAAAATTAGAGAAAGAAAAGTGAGGTGAAGTGCCCCCCCACCCCCCTGGTACACAGAGCTGACATTCATGGTGCTCCCTGCTGTGAGGGGCTGGCTCAAAGAGAGGGGTTTAAAACCCCTGGGCTGAACTCGGATGCCTCTTCAGCGTCCGAGCACCAGGTGGAGAGAGAAGCGGCAGGTGCGGACCCGAAATTGCCATTGCTAGTCCGAGCGGTTGTCACTGCCCGGCGTTTGTCACTGGTGTGAGTACTCGCCTTTGCAAGTTATTCCTCACGTTAGGGTAGCGATGGGGTTGGTCTGCCGGGGCTTGCGATCTCCAATTGCGGACGAGTGGACGGCCCGTGACGCGTCTCCGCCTATAAAAAAAAAAAAAGAATCCGGTGTATCGCCCCGCGCTTTCCCCATTTGCGCGAGTCGGGTCCGTTAATTCCCGGATCATGGCCTGTAGCACCCTTCCCCCATAACAGTGGTGTAAAATTAGACAAAGAATAGCACTAATGCACTGTGAGTGTATACATACAAAGCAAGTGTTGAAACTTAACATAGAAGCAGCCTCGGCTTACCCCGGCCCCCCCCCCCCCTCCCAACAGCTGCGGCCTGTTGTGCCGAGATTACATGCTCTAGCACACTCAGCAAGTCATTGTTGAACAAGTCATTTCCAATGTCAGAAAGGTATGTGCCATCCCTCCAGAACATCCACCCAATCGTGTGTGATCTGCCAGCTGCCCCTGCGCGACCAAACCACGCTAGTGTTGGGGAAAAGGAGAGAGATTGTTGACAGCTCACGCTTCGCCGTCTGTATAATGTCAACAGTGGGGAGCGTTCCGATGTCATTCCCTCCGTGATGTATGACTATGGCTGCTGGGGCGGCTAGGGTGTCTGCCTTGCGTTGCAGTAGCGTGCCCAACTGGTGCCATTTCATGCCTCCAATTCCCATCCAAAGTATTTGTACACCTCTCACCGCCAGGCCTAAATGGTGGCCTCCGGGCCTTACCGCCGCTCTGTGCGCGGCCCACTTAATGTACGAATGGCCGACAATCCACATTGTATGTGACCCTGTAACATACAATAGTGTGAATGTTACAGACCTGCCGGTGGGCCCTGTTTCCCACGGGACTGCCCTCTAATATATCCCTTGTACGCTTCTGACTTCCATCTACCTATTTTTTTGATGGCTGGTGGTGGGAAGCCTAGTGATGCTGCGCAGGTGGCGGCCCCTATCCTAAAGGAATGTGTTCCGTATCTCGCTGGGTCGTGCCCTGTCTTTGTCAAACATTTGCGTAGTACTGCTGTGAATTGGAAGAGGGTGAGAGGGGTTCTATCTATGTGCACTAATAAGGGCTCACTACCTGCTGGTCTCAGCGCTAAATATTCTCTGAAGTTTGCTACGGGGCAAGTATGGAGCGAGTCCACTTGCATTAGTATGAGTGTCTGCCCCTTGCCCATCTGGTCCGTTTTTGATCTGCAGATTACTATGTGCATCGTGTTATTTGCTACCGTGACCTCGCTGATTTTTAGCCCGGTGTGTGTCGGGTTTTTCTTGGATGAGGCTACCAGCTCGCTTATCCTTAGTGCCCCAAAGAAAGCCAGTGTAAATGCCGCCCGGAAGAGTCGTGTTTCGTATTTAGAATGACACATGCTTCCCAGAGCTTGCCATATCTCCGACAACAGGTCATGCGTGATTGGTAGCCTCCAGTCTGGTCTGGCTCCGCGTTCGCGTTGCCAGCCTTCCAACAATTTTTTGATTATGAATCTATTTTTTGGGTCGCCCCACCCCGCTATCTTTGTAAAGAAGGAGAATGCTGTCAGATGTCTGGTTACTACGCTGGGGGTCCCTCCCTTTTGTTTCGCCTGTACGATGTATTCCGTGATTGCCCTGTCAGGTACTGGGCCTCTGCGCCATCCTTGCGCATGCAGGAAGGAGTATACTCTCTGGTACCCAGCTATGTAAGTCCTCCAGGTTCTCGGCGCCAAGGATTGCTTTAGTAATCTCCATGCCTCTGGGCTCCGAAACTCCATAGGTAACTGGGTATGGGCTCTCCTCTCGTCGCTGCCTGGGGTGCCAGTTTCCGGAAGGTTTCCCACTTTGAACGAGAAAGAGCGTCAGCAATTGGGTTGCATGCGCCAGGGACATGCTTTGCGCGCAGTAGTATGTTGTTGTATATACACAGTTTAACTAGCTCGCGCGCCAAGTCTACCACTAGTGGGCATCGCGCCGTGTGCCTATTTATGTCTACGACTGCTCTGTTGTCCGACCAAAATACTACTCTCCTGTTGCTGAGCTTCCCCCTCCATATGGCGACTGCCACTACAATTGGAAAAAGTTCTAAGAATGTAATGTTTTTTGTGATGTTCAGTTCTATCCAACTTGGTGGCCATCTATCCGCGCACCATTCTCCATGGAAGTAAATTCCAAATCCTACTCCACCCGCTGCGTCAGTGTAGAAGTGCAAATCTGCGTTGGATATTGGAGCGTCTAACCATACTACTCTGCCATTGAATTGCCTCAGAAACATGTCCCATACCCTGAGGTCGTCTTTCATGTCCCGTGTTAGTCTGATGTGGTGTGATGGTCTTCGCACCCTGGACATTGAGCTGGATAACCGGCGCAGGAACGCCCTACCCATGACAATTACTCTGCAAGCAAAGTTAAGGTTACCTACTAATGACTGCATTTCCCGCAGTGTGACCTTCTCTCGGCTCGCTACTTCTGCTATTAGCGTTCTTATTTTGTCACTTTTTTCGGTGGGTAGTCTAGATACCATATCGCGGGAGTCCAGCTCAATGCCTAGGAACTGCAGGCGTGTCGTCAGGCCCGTTTTTTCTTTTGCGAGAGGGATACCGAATGACTCGGCGACTGCGCGGAAATGGTTAAGTGTGGACTGGCACGTCGGCCTGCCTGCTGGCCCTATAAACAGGAAGTCATCTAGATAGTGAATAATGTTCTTGCACCCCGATGTTCTCTCGACTACCCAGTGTAGAAATGTACTGAAGCACTCAAATACGGAGCAAAATATTGAACATCCCATGGGCATACACTTATCGTAGTAGTATTGCCCATTAAATTTGAAACCTAATATGGGGAAGTTGTCTGGATGCACCGGCAGGAGTCGAAAAGCAGACTCTATGTCTGCTTTGGCCATGAGGGCTCCCCTCTTTGCTGATCCAGGGATGCGAGAGCAGCCGAGGGATATTCACCAGCCACCTCTGGACTCGGGATCGGGGTAGCAGCGCACACAGGTAAGAACACAGCTGGCCGTGGCGACCGGAAGAGGTCGACCTGGCTCTCAGCATGGGCTTTTAAGCCCCTCCGAGGCTCCTCCTGTTGCCCAGCGGGGGAGCCTCTGGCGATGGGGGCTTGTCCCTTCCCTCGCTCGCCCCCCGCTGGGCTTGGTGTGCAGGCCCGTCGGGGCACGGCGCCACGTTATTTTTGGTTCCGTGAACCCTACGGGGCACTGCGCCTTGCATGTTTACTTGCATATGGGGAGGCCCTGTACAGTGTGGTTCAGGCTTGATGTTTGTAGTATGCTTGACCTTGGGGGCCCTGTACAGTGTTATGCTGTAATGCTGCTTGCCCTTGCTTGGCCATGTGGGGTACAGTAGTTTGGGCCATCTCCATTAACACCTGGACTAACAGGGCTACCACACCTCTCTGCCCTTGAAGAGAGAGGAGGAGGAAATTAGTTGGCAGTGAAAGAATCGGAGAAGTGGGCAGGCTCATGCTAATTCTGAGGAGTGATCTGACACCCACACAGACAAGACAAGTAAGAAAAATTCAGCTGGAAAGAGCATATAGCCAGCTTTGATATGATTTATCTGAAAAGCAGCTATGTTTAAAACCTGTAAGACTAAGGGATTAAAGTCTTTGTTTTGAGTAGCTGCTTGGTGCTGGTGCCTTAGATTGTGGACTCTCTCCCTGAGTTACAAAGAGAAGAGGACCAGAGGGTTGCTCGACACTGGGCAATTTTCAGTATCGCTTCTCGGCCTTTTGGCTAAGATCAAGTGTAGTATCTGTTCTTATCAGTTTAATATCTGATATGTCCCTTATCTAGGGACCATATATTAAATTGATTTTTGGAACAGGGAGATGGAATAGGAGCTTGCTTCATCCACTCCACGCATCAACCTGGTATTGCAGTACTTCCAGGAATGGTGCACCCTTTGCCCATAACAGTGATGTAAAATCAGACAAAGAATAGCACTAATGCACTGTGAGTGTATACATACAAAGCAAGTGTTGAAACTATTTACTTGCGGCTTGATGTTTGTAGTATGCTTGACCTTGTAATGCTGCTTGCCCTTGCTTGGCCATGTGGGGTACAGTAGTTTGGCCCATCTCCATTAACACCTGGGGGGGGAGGGGGGGGTTCAAAATAAACTGAAACAAAGATTAGTCAACTTCTTATTGACACTTCATAATATGTGAACACACTTTTCATCCCTGTTATTTATGCTGACAGTGCGTAATATCTGTGAATAAAATGTATTTTTTTTTACCTCTCCAAACAAAGGTTAGTCAACTTCTTATTGACACTTCATAATATGTGAACCATACAATAATACACTTTTCATCTCTGTTATTATGCTGACAGTGCCTAATATACTACTACTACTAATCATTTCTATAGCGCTACTAGACCTACGCAGCGCTGTACACTTGAACATGAAGAGACAGTCCCTGCTCGACAGAGCTTACAATCTAATTAGGACAGACAAACAGGACAAACAAGAGATAAGGGAATATTAAAGTGAGGATGATAAAATAAGGGTTCTGAACAAGTGAATAAGGGTTAGGAGTTAAAAGCAGCATCAAAAAGGTGGGCTTTTAGCTTAGATTTGAAGATGGCCAGAGATGGAGCTTGACATACCGGCTCAGGAAGTCTATCCAGGCATATGGTGCAGCAAGATAAAAGGAACAGAGTCTGGAGTTAGCAGTGGAGGAGAAGGGTGCAGATAAGAGAGATTTACCCAGTGAACGGAGTTCCCGGGGAGGAATGTAGGGAGAGATGAGAGTGGAGAGGTACTGAGGAGCTGCAAAGTGAATGCACTTATAAGTCAATAAGAGGAGTTTGAACTGTATGCGGAAACGGATAGGAAGGCAGTTGTCACGACTGTGGCTATATTACTACTACTACTATTTAGCATTTCTATAGCACTACAAGGCGTAAGCAGCGCTGCACAAACATAGAAGAAAGACAGTCCCTGCTCAAAGAGCTTACAATCTATATTCCATGCATACACTCACCTGCCCTCAGGTGACTGAGCACCGTGGTTGCTGTGGACTGTTTTTCCTCCCTGTTTCTCAGGCATCTTCCAGGTCCCATTCCGGTCCTGATCTTCCAGCACTCCAGACTTGCCCCGATGTTTCTGCTGCCAAGTCTCACCTGTGACCTCATCTGTAATTGCCTTTATTAAGCGCCTGGTAACTTTCAGGCTTTGCCTTTGCAA
Source organism: Microcaecilia unicolor (assembly GCF_901765095.1). Lineage (NCBI taxonomy): Eukaryota > Metazoa > Chordata > Amphibia > Gymnophiona > Siphonopidae > Microcaecilia > Microcaecilia unicolor. The sequence goes on along the minus strand of NC_044031.1, from coordinate 388,002,533 downwards.
CAGAGGTCTTCAGATGTGCTTTCGTCTGTGCTTGTTGCAGTTCTAGCTCTGCTAGTTCTACTCTCTTCTACCTGCGCTTTAGCCTTTGTTCAGTTGTCTGTCTATGTTTGTCAGCTTTGTATCTTGTGTCTCACCTTCAGTGCCTTGTTTGTATTTGTCCTGTGTGTCTTAGCTTCAGTCCCTCCTGTCTGTTTCTGCCCTGTGTGTCTTGGAGGCTCATCTTGGAGGCATTTGGGCTTATGGAGTTCCACAGCAATCTGTGGAGCTTTGTGCGCCCGACTGCTTTGAAGATACACCTTTTAGTTTCAGTTCCTTACTGTTTGTATCTGCCTTGCGTGTCTTCAGCTTTAGATCCCTGCCGTGTGTCTCTAGCCTGTCTGCCTTCTGCTGTATTTCTCCTCCTGCTTGTATCACCCTGTCTGTCCTTAGCCTCTGCCCTTCCTGGCTGGAATCGGTCTTGTGGGAGAATCCTGAACTCCAGCTAAGCTTGCTTGTAAATCCTGAATCCAGCTCCAGTCCAGTCAAGCCAAGTCCACTCCACTCCTGCTTTTGGTTCCAGTTCAGCCGAGCCGAGTCTGCTCCAGCTTTTGGTTCCAGTTCAGCCAAGCCGAGTCTGCTCCAGCTTATGGTTCCAGTCCGGCCAAGCCAAGTCCATTCCAGCATCCGGTTCCAGGCTCAGCCAAGCCAAGTCCATTCCAGCTTTTGGTTCCAGTCCAGTCAAGCCAAGTCTCTTCCAGCAGTTTGGGTGGTTTTCCTGCTGTTGCCGGTTGCTGGCAGCAGCCCAAGGGCTCACTACTCCGGATCGTCCGTAGCGGCGTGACAGACTGCAAAGGCCATGAGCTCGGAAGAACCCCCCGCTTTGCAGAGGCTTCAGGAGCACCATGAACATATTACACAACTTATAAAAACTTTACTGAATTAACTGCACGTCTTGAACATCTACAGAGACATATACAGGAAAACGCTAATGAATTGAATTCACATGTAGAAAGACTCTCTAAAGAAATGTCCACGCGTATGGATCAACTACAGAAATGTATGCAAGTAAACTACCCGGAACCTGTGATGCCTCAAGTTTCGGCGCCTTCGGATTCGGTACCGGCTATAGTTCCAGTCATGTCAGGGGTCCAGCAATCCCAATGACTGTAGAGGGTTCCTCAACCAGTGTGAAATAATTTTTGAACTTCAGTCCCGAGACTTTCCCTCCGACAGAACCCAGGTAGCCTATATCATTTCTCTGCTGTCCGGTCAAGCCTTGGCATGGGCCTGTCCTCTTTGGGAGAGGCATGACCAGGTGCTTCATGATTACCCTAGGGTCCTGGACAGTTAAACAAGTCTTTGAATAACCTAGGAAAGTCACATCTGCAGCTTCTGCGCTCCTGAGATTAAAGCAGGGGATGCAGACCCTGGGCGATTATGCCATTAGGTTCCACACTCTGGCCTCTGAACTGGCTTGGAACAACGCGAGTCTGATCGCGACCTTCTGGCAGGGGTTGGCGTCCCAGATTAAGGATGAGTTAGCCGGACGAGAGCTTCCGACCAGACTAGATGACCTGATTAGGCTCTGTAATATGATAGACATTCGATTTCAAGAGCATAGCCGTGAACGACGACCTTCAGAAAGAGTAAGCATTAAGAGACAGATTTATCGGTATATGTCGCAGGATCCTAGTCCTAAGGAGGCTTCTTCCTTAGGGCCTGCAGAGCCCATGCAATTGGGCCATAATCCACTCTCGATACAAGAGAAGCAGAGGCGTCGAACCCTTAACCTATGTCTGTATTGCGGTAATACGGGACATTATGCTGGCCGATGTCCTAATAAACCTGGACCCTTGGATCAGAGTCTGACCGCAGGCACCATAGTAGCCTTATCTTTTTGTTTGCTTTGTAATCAAGTGTTACTACCAGCAGTGCTTGATTTAGACCAAGGAAAGGAGCATACTGAAGTCTTTTTGGATTCTGGGGCAAGTGGAAACTTTATAAACGAATCCCTGGTCCGCCAATTTAACATTCCTATACAAGAGTTACCAAAAACCATTCCGATGCTCTCAGTCTACAGTAACACTCAAGGGTACGTAAGCACCCAAACGGTTCCGGTGCACATGTGTATTGGTGACCGCAAGGAAGATATCTCCCTATATGTTCTCCAGACAGCAGTGCAACCCATCATGCTGGGATTACCTTGGCTACAGAGACACAATCCAACTCCAGACTGGGGAAGAGGTGAAATCACGGACTGGAGCAAATCCTGCAGAAAATATTGTCTTGCTCCTACTGCTTGCACTTCGGTCGGCGAACCGCAAGACCTAGATGCTGATGCATGGACTGATATTAGTGATTCACAGTCTCAAAACTCTGATACTTCTGTGGTTGTCCTGGCCACTGCTTGCGTTCCACCTCAGATCAGACACCTTCGAGTTGAAACCGGCACTACAGTGGGGGAAATAAGTATTTGATCCCTTGCTGATTTTGTAAGTTTGCCCACTGACAAAGACATGAGCAGCCCATAATTGAAGGGTAGGTTATTGGTAACAGTGAGAGATAGCACATCACAAATTAAATCCGGAAAATCACATTGGAAAGTATATGAATTTATTTGCATTCTGCAGAGGGAAATAAGTATTTGATCCCCCACCAACCAGTAAGAGATCTGGCCCCTACAGACCAGGTAGATGCTCCAAATCAACTCGTTACCTGCATGACAGACAGCTGTCGGCAATGGTCACCTGTATGAAAGACACCTGTCCACAGACTCAGTGAATCAGTCAGACTCTAACCTCTACAAAATGGCCAAGAGCAAGGAGCTGTCTAAGGATGTCAGGGACAAGATCATACACCTGCACAAGGCTGGAATGGGCTACAAAACCATCAGTAAGACGCTGGGCGAGAAGGAGACAACTGTTGGTGCCATAGTAAGAAAATGGAAGAAGTACAAAATGGCTGTCAATCGACAAAGATCTGGGGCTCCACGCAAAATCTCACCTCGTGGGGTATCCTTGATCATGAGGAAGGTTAGAAATCAGCCTACAACTACAAGGGGGGAACTTGTCAATGATCTCAAGGCAGCTGGGACCACTGTCACCACGAAAACCATTGGTAACACATTACGACATAACGGATTGCAATCCTGCAGTGCCCGCAAGGTCCCCCTGCTCCGGAAGGCACATGTGACAGCCCGTCTGAAGTTGCCAGTGAACACCTGGATGATGCCGAGAGTGATTGGGAGAAGGTGCTGTGGTCAGATGAGACAAAAATTGAGCTCTTTGGCATGAACTCAACTCGCCGTGTTTGGAGGAAGAGAAATGCTGCCTATGACCCCAAAGAACACCGTCCCCACTGTCAAGCATGGAGGTGGAAATGTTATGTTTTGGGGGTGTTTCTCTGCTAAGGGCACAGGACTACTTCACCGCATCAATGGGAGAATGGATGGGGCCATGTACCGTACAATTCTGAGTGACAACCTCCTTCCCTCCGCCAGGGCCTTAAAAATGGGTCGTGGCTGGGTCTTCCAGCACGACAATGACCCAAAACATACAGCCAAGGCAACAAAGGAGTGGCTCAGGAAGAAGCACATTAGGGTCATGGAGTGGCCTAGCCAGTCACCAGACCTTAATCCCATTGAAAACTTATGGAGGGAGCTGAAGCTGCGAGTTGCCAAGTGACAGCCCAGAACTCTTAATGATTTAGAGATGATCTGCAAAGAGGAGTGGACCAAAATTCCTCCTGACATGTGTGCAACCTCATCATCAACTACAGAAGACGTCTGACCGCTGTGCTTTGCCAACAAGGGTTTTGCCACCAAGTATTAGGTCTTGTTTGCCAGAGGGATTAAATACTTATTTCCCTCTGCAGAATGCAAATAAATTCATATACTTTCCACAATGTGATTTTCCGGATTTAATTTGTGATGTGCTATCTCTCACTGTTACCAATAACCTACCCTTCAATTATGGGCTGCTCATGTCTTTGTCAGTGGGCAAACTTACAAAATCAGCAAGGGATCAAATACTTATTTCCCCCACTGTATATCCCAGATTAAGCTCCCCTTCAACGGAGGGGCTAAGAAGACTCTGCAAAACTTATATTCTTATACTGTGCTTGAAAAGCAGAACCTGGGGAATAGGGCTCAGAACAGTCCGGTTTGTATGGAAGCTTCTGGTCCCAAGGAGAGGCCACGGCAGTCTACGGCTTGTAGTTCTATTCCAGTGCGGAGGGCAGGATCTAATTCTATTAACAAAGTCCAGCCTTGTCCTCCACCCATAGACCTGCTATCAACTTCCAGTTCTGTGGTTCCTGTTCAATGAAGAGTGGGGTGGAGGACAGACTCTCCTGCCATGTCCCGTTTGCTCCTGGTGCCTTTAAAAACGGCTGTTGCAAGGACGCCAATACTGTGGCTTATGCTGCCTCTGATCTTGCAGAGGAAAATTGGAAGGAGCATCTCGGGGATCTTCCATGTGCTGTATCCACAGGTAACCTTTCCACTGGCGGATGCAGCCTTTCCCCCAACACCAGCAAAAGATTGGCGCTCAGAATCTTCTCAGGGGTTATATACCCCCGACTTTCTCTCTGCCTCAGCGGGGTGCGGTGCGCGGCAGGAAAGCCCCAGCCGCCCAGCACCCACCCCGCTGCCTGACTTTGCGCAAGCTCATCGGGAGCCAGCACCATGTTAATGGCGGCTCTGTAAACCCGAGAGGCACTATGTCTTGTATTTAGACTGGTTCTAACCAGTCTAAAGCAAGTGATCAGATAGTTAATAATGCACAAATTGGTTTTCCGTGGCTCTAATGCTGTTTGCAGCCATGGACAACCCCATGCAAATGTATTACAATGAGATATGCTATTGAAGTTTGCTTTAGACTGGTTCTAGCCAGTTTAAAGCAAGCAATCAGATAGCTAATATGCACAAAGGGATTTCCGTGGCTGTAATGATTGCATTAGCAGCCATCGAGAACCCCATACAAATGTTTACAATAAGCTCATAAGTATCTAATAAGCTCATTTGTATATGTATTGTACGGCTGCTCTGGAGCTGTCGGAGAGGAGGAAACACAAGCAGTCAGCTGCAAAGGCTGCCTGCTTGCGCTTCCTACCTCTCACCTCCTGTTGTCCCCCCTCAGCTGAACCCCATCGTGAGCTCCACCCCCCCCCCCCCCCCCAATTTTTTTTTAAATTTCCCTGGTGGTCCAATGGACCCGACACCACCCAATTGTTTTTTTTTTTTAATTTCCTGGTGGTCCTGTGGACCGTTGATCCCCCAAACCTTTTTTCTAATTTTTCCTGTTGATCCAGTGGACCGCGACCTCCCCTGCATGTGCACCACCCACTCTGACCCCCTCTATGTACCTTTAGAAGGTGAAGGCAACGAGGGCAGGGAGCAACAGCTCCTCCTCCTAGCTGGCCGGAACGAAGTGGTGGTGCCCATGCCCTGCCCAGTACATTCTGGATGCACGGGTGGGGCTAAACACCATATATCCTTATATGGTGTTTAGCCCTAACCAGTGAATCCCATGAATGCACCGGGCAGGGCATGGGCGCTGCCACTTTGTTCCGGAGGGAGGAGCTGTTGCTCTTGCTTCCACCTTCTAAGGTACACAGAGGGGTGTGGGTGGGGTCGTGATCCACTGGACCACCAGGGAAAATTGTTTAAAAAAAAGGTTCGGGGGGGGGGGGGGGGGGGGGGGGGGTCACGGTCCATTGGACCACCATGGAAAATTTGTAAAAAAACGTTTGGGGGGAGTGTGGGGTTGGAGGGGGCCTGGTGCATCTGGTGCATCAGAGATGACAAATGAATATGACAGCAGTGTCAAATACAGAAGCGATGTACAAAGGGGGATCCGTGCAGATCATTTGCATGTAATCACCTTTGTACATCACTGGCTGTTAGCAAGTTGCTAAATTTTGTGCATCGGGTTCTTAGTATTTTCCCAGCAATAGGGTAATACAGACACATTTAGTATTTTCCGTTAACAGGAGTTCTCTGTGTACAATACGATAATACAGATACACTTCGTACTTTCCCAGCAACAGGATAATGCATACACTCTTAGTATTTTTCCAGCCGTCGGTACGGAGCTGCCATCTCTAGCCTGATTGTTTAAGTTTAATCAATATGTAAGAGGATATTAAAAAATATAAAATTTATGCACATTTGAGGTAGGCAGGGTGAGAGGAGTCCTGAAGTTGCTGTCTGCATGGTATTGGTTCAGGGGCGAGGCCGCCAATACCTGCGACTAAGTGCTCCAGTGCTAAGCAGGGAAGGAGCTCCAGGGTTTGCAGGTGCTGGCTCCGGTCCCAGGAGGCAGTGGCTGGAAGCAGGGGAACAGAGAAAAGGCTGACAGAGGCTGCAGGTGAAAGGAGGCAGTGGGAGACACATTGAGGCTGCAGCACCGTGGAACTAGTGCTGTAGGTACTGCAGGAACACAGGGCTAATGATGTCTGCGCATGTGCGTTCATTAAGGCAGTGAGAGGCCTGGATGACAAGGTGCAAATCGTGTCCGAGGAGAGAATTCCTCAGATGTTCAGTGGCATGAATTGCCACAGAAAATGGCTGGCTGATTGGGTGAAAGGCTCATGCAATGGAGCCCGGGGCTGCATATAGAAAGAGGAAGAAGCTTGAGGAAGCTGCAAGTAATCATGGCTGCTACATTAATACCTCAGGGGTTTCTTACAGTGGCAAAGCCAAACCCGGAGCTAATATGGATGGGCACTATGTATATAGGTATGAGTAGTGTTTCTTGGGATACTATAAAAATGCCTTAGAATGCATTGACGATGGATTTATAAGTAGTCTGCTCAGCAGCTGCCCTCCATCAACATAAACCACATACATACTTAATGGAAAAAACAATATTTTTAAATACAGTTACATTATCCCATATCTTAAACTTGACCAGACATAAATCTGCAATAATGGCAAACATCTCAAAACACATGACAGGATTCTGCTATATAATTACAGCAATGGCATATCCTTAATTTTGCTTTACAACAAATGTAAATGCCTGATTAAACACACAAGTAAATACCTTTGAAGTCTTTTTCCCTTCCTCTGGTTTTACTGCTTTCTTTTTCTTCTGATGCTGACAAAATAAAATTACCACAGTTTGGCACATATCCTTCAATTTTGCTTTATAATAAACATATAAACCTTATTAAGCTGTATTAATCAAACAGGTAAAATTTGGTAAATATACACTTCTTCCTCTTCTACCTACTGTAGAATCTGTAGCATACAGAACACAACTGAATGTTTCCTCTTACAGCTTACCTCAACTTAGAAACCCGTTCTGAAAAGAGAGTTTATTTTGGTAAAGATCACGATTCGTATTGTGTAGACAAGAAAAGACCTCATATCTCATAGCATTGTCCACTTAGAGCAACCCATGGATCAGAATCACAAGAACACCACCATCTTGATTATACCATAATTTTATTTTTTGTGACATGACAGATTTCTAGTTATTAACACAAAAACTTCCGGTGATCATAAAATCATAACTTCATTATCGAGTGTACGTCCAAAATATTTTTCAAAAAATGTCCACATTAAATCAACAACTTTGTAGTAATTTGAAATATGAGCTCTTTAGCTGATATAATGCTCCAGGGCTCTATGGAGCAGTCTGTTTCGCTTGTTTAAGCTTCATCAGGAGCCTGTGCCTTGAAATCTTGTGCCCAAGACAAAAGAGCTGTACAGTCTGAAAAAGACATTGAAAATTAGATTCTCATAATTAAAACAGTAAAGAAGATTGCAAATGGAAAAACCACTGGACACCTACTAAAGAATGTCACAATGCGGAGATTTTTTGAAAAATATTTTGGACATTCATTCGATAATGAAGTTATGATTTTATGATCACCATAAGTTTAATAACTAGAAATCTGTCACGTCACAAAAAAATAAACTATGGTATAATCAGAAAAAATATGGAGGGTTTTTATGGCCAATGATGGTGATGTTCTTATGAGGTTCTTCCATTTGCTCCTAATAGGACATACAAGAGCCACTGAGATCTTTTCCCTCTGTGTAGACATAACAAAACAATATGAGTCGTGATCTTTAACAAAAAAAACTCTCTTTTTAGCACGGGTTTCAAAGATGAGTTTAGTATTATCACATTGAATTGATTCCTGTTTTTCCATTAATTGATTTTTGGTCCTCTTACAACTTTCCATAGGAAAAATGTATTCAAATTCAAAAATGTATTGAGGTAGCACCTCAATAATAGCAACACAAAATCCCTTCATTGTCAGGTACTTTGTGAAGTAACACTAAATCCTGCAAAGAAGCTTCTTAGTGCCTGTGCTGCAAACCTTAACACTAATTCCGAACATGAATACCAATAACAGTACTTTCTAAAAGTCAGCAGTGAATATACATAACAGCAATACGTATCCCATTGGAAAAGCCAGACAAGTCAGACTCAAAGATCCCCACACAAACCACATGCCAGCAGAACTCTCACCTGCCTGGTCACATGCAGAAGACAGACCAGCCCTTCCCTCCCCCATCTATCCGTAGCCAAGCATCAGCCCTTCCTTACCCCCCGCCCCATCCAGCCCCTCCTTTCCCTAGCTCCTCCATCCCTGTAGCAGCCCTTCCCCATCATCCATCAGCCCCTGCCTAGCCCCCCCGCCCCTCCCTGTAGCCTAACATCAGCCCTATCCTACCCACTACCATACCCCCCACCTAGTCTGGCATTCCCCCCCCCCCTACCAAAGTACACCAGCATTAAATGCAAAACCTTTGTTGTTTTTAATGTCCTGGGCACTGCAGAGCCCACTCCCACCCAGAAACCTGCCCATATTAAATATAAAGCTTTTGTTATTATTTTAACCTGGGCATTGCAGAGACTAACCGCACCCAAAAACCAACCAACATTAAAAAAAAAAAAAAAAAATTTTTTTAAATTTTAACTTGGGTATTGAGCCCAACCCCACCCAGAAACCAATGAACATTTTATTGTTAGTGGGTTTCTGGGTGGGAGTAGGTTCTTCACTGCCTATGGGGAAAAAAGTTGTATTTAATGATTAAATATATCTTTTTTCTCTCTCTTAGGCAGTGAAGAGCTCACCCCCACCCAGACGCCCTTCACCAGCATTACACTGTACATTTAAAAAAATATTAATTTTACCTGGGCAGCTGGGCTTGAGTTTTCAAAATGTGTGTGCATGTGGTGGCAGGTATCTCAGAGAGCACTGCAGACTGTGCTCCGTATGCTGGCTGGGTCTTGTGCCTGTTTGGGGCTGCAGGGGAGTATTTAGGCCTTGGGGGGGGGGGGGGGCTCAACTAAAGGCTGAATGAGCAAAGCGAAGGCCCAATAATGACAAGCCCTTTTTAGCCTGGGGCCTCTGCGATTCCGCCATCGACAGTGCTGAGTCTGAGTCAGAGGGTGAGGCCTGCGCCATTGCCTCGTGGCGCTTCGGGGTCTTGTTTGCCCCGCCGCCGACCAACTTCTCCCCGTCTTTGTTCCACACCAAATGCGCTTTGCTCATGGCGAGTCAGGTTAGTGTCTTCGGGGGACATGCTGGTAGCTTTCCAAAAGTCCGACGGCTGCTTTTAATAGCTTTTTATCGTGGCAAGGAGAGCTCTGAGGCTAAGCTGCCATTACCAGCGGTGATGTCACTTCCTCCCCCAAAATATATTATTTTAATCTTTGTGATGATGTATAAATTGGGAAAGTCTAATCTGCAATGTGCATGAGCAGTGCTTTTCAACCGGTGTGCCGCGGAGGCTCCCCAGGTGTGCCACGGTTGAGAGGGGATCCCACAACAGGAATCTCCTCTGGCCTGCCCTTCCTTGGCTTTGCAGCTGTGTGTGCTTCCTGCTTTCTTCTCTTTGCAGTTCTGGGCAGCTGACACTCCTCTCCATGTGAAGTGGAGATTGGGGGTGCTGCTGCCAGAGGTGTGGATGGGTGCCGAGGCCTGGGTGGGGTTAGCACTGGTGCTCTGAGGCAGGGAAGAAGCTGCAGCCAGCACTCAGCTACAATTTGGAATGGAGAGGATGCCCGCTTCCCCGCTCCATCTCCTGTGGGAGCATACAAGCCTCTCAGTGATCACCCACTACCCATGATCCTCCATGACATCCAGGTGTTACCTCCTCCTCCCTTCAATAATTCAGCGCAGCTGCACTTGCTGTCTACTTTAGGGGCGTATCTGTAATGGTGCCACGGGGGCCAGGGCCCCCGTAGATTTGGCCCTGGACCCCCCTACCGACAGCCCTCGCAACCCCCTCCCCGCCAACCTGCTGTCGCCTACCTTTGCTGGCGGGGGACCCCAACCCCGCCAGCCGAAGCCGTCGTCCTTCATTGTTTGATTCTTCTTTCTGAGTCTGACTCTTGACGTCCTGCACGTCTGCCCTCATTTAAGTTTGCCCCTTGGTTCAACGGCCCATTTTCTGTTCAGTCTCGAGTGGGATCAGTCACCTATCGCCTGCAACTACCTGGTAGCTTCTGAATCCATAATGCCTTCCATGTCTCACTACTGAAACCATTTGTGACATCTAAGTGGCATTCCAAACCGAAGAAAAGTCCCATTCCGGAGGCTGAACCTGACCCTGAGTTCGAAGTGGAGGAAATTTTAGACTCTAGACGCCAAATGGGGCGGCTCTTTATTTGATTTCATGGAAACATTTTGGTCCAGAAGACAATTCTTGGGAGCCAGCGGGTAATGTCCATGCACCAGAGCTGGTCCAGGAATTTCATATCCGGTACCCTTCAAAACCTGGACCAAGATAGAGAGGGGGTCTTCTGGGGAGGGTACTGTCATGCTCCTCCTCACCTCCGCTCCCTGCTGCCACACTCCGCCTCACCTCTGCTCCCGTGATGGGGGGGCACCAGCTTGCGCTGGTCCTCTTGTTGGAGCCGCTGCCTCTCGTGTCGCACCGGCCATTCGGGCCTGAGCCCCGTTCTGACCCTCTCCTGTTGGGTGCGGGATCCTCGTGGGCTGAGGAAGGGGATTCGGGCTTGCGGTGGCCCGGCCAGCTGCCAGCGGCATGCTCTGTTGCGTTCCCGGCAGGTGGCGAGCCTACGCAGTGCGGAAACGCTGGACTCACCCTCGCCCCGCCTCTGGCTTCTCCCGATTGGAGCGTCACTCCTCGGCTCCGCCGGCGACCTGCCAGCCGGAAGCTTTCTCAGCCAGCTGAATCCTTTCCTCTTGATGGTGGGGGCTACTTATGGAGCGCCTGCTCTCCACCAGTGCTTCAGCTTCTATCTTTGGTAGGTGATTGTTTTGAGCTGTGTTTACTCTCTAGTTGTCTCCTGCTGCCTGACCTGACCTCTGTCTGGACCTTGAGAACTCTCTGCTTGCCGCCTGACCTGACCAATGCCTGAATCCTGACAACTCTCAGCTTGTCGCCTGACTTGACTCCTGCCTGAATCCTGACAACCCTCTGCTTGCTGCCTGACCAGACCAGTGCCTGCTTCTCTCTGTCTGCTGCCTGTCTCCGACCCCTGCTTGTATCCAGTTTTTCTCTCTGCCTGCTACCTGCAGCCATCTGACCCCTGCCTGCCTCCTGAAGTCCTGTCGGCTGCCTGCACCTGGGGGCTCAACCCTCGGGGAACGGCAGTCATCACAGGTGAAGCCTCGGGGTTGCTCAGCTGCCAAGCAGTGTGCAGGTAGAGGGGCCTAGAAAAAGGTGGATGGTGTGTATTAGCATGTGCAGGCAGGACGGCCTGGAAAAAGGTGGATGCTGTGTAAGTGCGTGTGCAGGCAGAGGAGCCTGGAAAAACGTGGATGGTGTACATGTGTGTGTGCAGGCAGGGGAGCCTGGAAAAAAGTGGATGGTGTGGTGTGTGCGTGCTGGCAGGGGGACCTGAAAAAAGGTGGTGTTCATTTGTGTGTGCAGGCAGGGGTTTCTGGAAAATGGTGAATGGAGTGTTGGCAGAGGAGCCTGGAAAAAGGTGGATGGGGGGTGGGTGTGTGCAGGGAGTGGGGCCTCAAAAAAGGTAGATGGTGTGTTTGGGTGAAGGGAGGGAGCTGGAAAAAAGATGGATTGATGGTGTGTGTGAAAGCGTGCAGGGAGGGAGGCTGGAAAAAATTTGGATGGTATGTGAGTGAAGGGAAGGGGCTTGAAAAAAATAGAAGGTATGTGTGAAGGAAAGGGGCTGGTGTCATGATTGTGGTCGTGACCTCTCTCAGACTCACCTTATTTCCGGTGGTCAGCTTCTGAGCTGGCTTCTGTCTGTTCTTCCTGAGATAGTTCTGTCTCTGTGTGCTGGCTGCTTCCAGCATGGCTCTGATTATTGCACCTGTGGTGTTAATCTCTGTGCTTCAGTATGCTTTCTGCCTGTGTCTTGGTTTGTGTTCCTCTTGCCCTCTGGTGGCCAGAAACGGTGGCTGCCATAGACTTTCCAGACTTTCTTTCTGGTCCGATCAGGTCCAGATATTCCAGCCCTCCAGACTTGGTTTGAAGTTTGGCAGCTAGCCTCACCCGTAGCTGCCTCATGATTCCTGTAGTGAGTTTCAGCTGCTGACGGGTTTAGTACCACCTGGAACCTTCTGAGATTGCCTTTGCATCGTCTAAGGTCCCTGGTTTGTTGGTGCTTTGTTGCACTTCTGCTAGTCTGGTTTCTTGTTTAGTTCCTTGTTGGTCTAGTTATCTGTGTGTAGTTTAGCTTAGGTTTATTTGCTTGCTTCCCTAGTCTTGTTTCTGGTCTGTATTCCTTGTCTAGTTTCTGTTTGTCTGTGTCTCTTGCTTAGTTGCTGCTCTGCAGCTTTCAGTCCTGTCTCTTGTCTGTCAGTATTTGTACCCTGTTTTAGTGGCTGCTCTGCAGCTTTCAGTCCTGTCTAGTCTGTCAGTATTTGTACCCTGTTTCAGTGGCTGCGTGGCAGCTTTCAGTTCCTGTTCTTTAGCTTGTCCATTTCCAGCTTTGTGTAGTATTGTCTGTCTGTGAGTCCTAGCCCAGTTTCTTGCCTTGCTGCCCATGTATATTCCTTTCCCCTCTGACCCTCAGTCCCTGTTCAGCCTAGTTGGTATCCAGTGCCTGCCCTGTCCTGTAATTTCTGCCGGCCGCCTGCACCCAGGGGCTCAACTCCTGGGGAAGGGCAGTCAAGCGCAGGTGAAGTCTAGCTGTTTCTGTCAGAGTTCTGCCTTGTCTCTGGTGTGGGGTGGTTTTGCCTGCCACTGCTGCTCCACGGAAGTGGCCCAAGGGCTCATGAACCTAGTTTCTGCCTTGAAAGCCTGACAGCTGGAAAAAAGGTAAATGGAGTGTGGGTGCAGGCAGGGGAGCTGGAAAAGATGGATAGGGTATGTGTGTGCGGGGGGGGGGGGGGAGGGGGCTGGACAGTGTTTAACATTTAATTTTTGAATTTAACACAATTGTTTGTTAAATGATATATATACACACACATCTCCTTAAAAAACTGAGGCCCAGATGCACTAAACTTAACGAGCCTTTAACGAGCCAATTACGAACCTTTAACGAGCAAGTAGTAAACCCTAGCATGCACCAAACGCCATTTCCCGATCACGGTAGCAGCTAACGAAAACGGAATGCAAATCATTATAATGAGCTGCAGTACCACTGCAAGGCTATTATAATGATATGCACTAACGTTTACCGATTTCCCTTACGGTGGAAACCCTAACGTGAGGTCTGCACCTCTCGTTAGGCAGGGGCTGCTGTGGGAAAGGAAAAAAAAAACAAGCTGCGTGTCTGTGCCTAACATTGACGTCCTTCAAGGATGTCCCTGATGAGCACTGCTTTTTTATTCCCTTCCCACGCCCCCCCACGCCCGAGGTCGCTGCCACCGCTCCCCCTGCATTGAAACAGCTTTCCGCAGCTCAGACCCCCCCCCGAGGCCGCCGCCCCCCTCTCTTGAAATGACAGCTTCCCCACCATCCTCTGCATCCCTGTGGCCCTGCCCCCGCCGCCCCCCTGAGGTCATCCCCGCCGCCGCTCACTGGGCCCTCACAACGCCTCTCACCCCTCACCTCATTCTGTGCTTAGCCAATTTTTACATCTTTTAAGCGTGCCATGAGATAAAAAGGTTGAAAATCACTGTGCAAGAGCATAGCTGTGAGAGACTGAGGTTGAAAACAACAAAAGTTTGTTGAGGAGCTTAGCTTAAGAGACAGACAGCTGTAAGGGAAAAGGCACCTGGGGTCTATAAGAAGTATTTAGGTCACAACTACTTGATTAATAACCATTGGTTTCTGTGGTGTCATGAGTTTTAGGAAGCAGGAAAGTAGAGGATAACACACACTAACTTTCATATGGGAAGTGCTGAATAAAGAGATCTTTATTGAGGCCTCACTAAGATCTGTTTGTTCGACGCTCCCCGTGTGGAAGTTAGTGTGTTATCCTCTACTTTCCTGTTTCCCTTTTGATCCACATAGAGGCTCACTCCTGTTTTTCTGTGGATTTTTTTTTGTGTCATGAGTTTACATTACACTGTATGTAGTCAGGTTATGCCTAAAACAGGCTGTAAAATCCATATAGTTATAACAGAATGGCTGTATAGGCCAAGACCAGCAAAGGTGAGATCTCAGCTACATACTCCTACAGTCAGCACCCAAGAAAAAGATCTGTGTCCTTGTAGATAATACGCTGAAATCTTCTGCCCAGTGTGTGGTGGTAGCCAAAAAAGGAAACAGGATGCTAGGAATTATTAGGAAAGGGATGGTAAATAAGACTGAGAATACTATAATGCCTCTGTATCGCTCCACGGTGTGACCTCAGTTCTAGGTGCCGAATTAAAAAAAAAATATAGCAGAATTAGAAAAGTTTCAAAGAAGAGCAACTAAAATGATAAAGGGGATGAAACTCCTCTTATATAAGGATAGGTTAGGGCTCTTCAGCTTGGAAAAGAGATAGCTGAGGGGAGATATGAGGTCTACAAAATCCTGCGTGGAGTAGAATAAGTAAAATTGAATCGATGTTTTACTCTTTCAAAAAGTACAAAGACTAGGGAACACTAAATAAAGATGCATTAAAATACTTTTAAAACAAACAAGAGGAAATATTTTTTCACTTAACGGATAGTTAAACTCTGGAACTCTGTGCCAGAAAACTCTGGAACTCTGTGCCAGAAGATGTAGTAACAGCAGTTAGCATATCTGAGTTTAAAAAAAGGTTTGGACAAGTTCGAGGAGGAAAAGTCCTTAGTCTGCTATTGAGAGACACATGGGGAAGCCACTACTTGCCCTGGGATTGGCAGCATGGAGTGCTGCTACTATTTGGGTTTCTGCCAGGTATGTGACCTGGATTGGCCACTGTTGGAAACAGGATATTGGGCTAGATGGACCATTGGCTTGACCCAGTATGGCTATTCTTATGAACTTAATTTACTTTAATTCCGAAAAAATAGTATTTTGAGGTATGAAATTGATTTTGTGATCTCTGTTGATGAAAGAAACATTATATGCTGCAAATAAAGTATATTTTCTGGACTTCCGGTGGGGGCATGGAGCAGTGAAGATGTGAGGAAGAACTGCTCCGGGGCGCCTGGCTAAAACGGCACTCGTAACACCTCCATCCCATCGAATAATCGTGGCACATTACAGCGAGGGCACAGAGACAGAACTGACGGCTGGTAGAGCCAGAGACAGCGCGGATGGCAGCGAAAACAGCGCGTAAAGATCCTAAAGAGAAATCCCGCGCCGTGGAGAACAAAATGGCGGGCAGGGTCGCGCCGGCATCGCCACTGTCTAGCTCACAATGGGCAGCAGAACTCACTGAAGAGGTAAAGGTGGCAGTGGAGCAGGTGGTGGGGGCTAAATTGCAGCTCATTCTAAACAAGCTAGAAGGAATGATGGAGAGGCACACGCAGTTGATCACTGAATTACAGGCGGTACAGCAGCGTGTTGGGCAAGCGGAAGATGACATCCTAAAAGTCTCGGAGGAACAACCTAGACTCAGGGCGCGTCTCGCCGAAATGGAGGCGACGCTCGATGATCTTGAGAACCGCTCCAGGCGGAATAATCTGCCTCATAGGGATGCCTGAGACACTGCCTGAGAGGAATTTGTGTGCCTTTCTGGAAAAATGGCTGCCGGAAGCGCTGGGGAACGTGGAGCTGGCAAACGCGCTTAGGATTGAAAGAGCACACAGACTTGGCCAGAGACGGGACGACAGGAAACGGTCAAGAGTGATAATATTCAAGATCTTAAATTATGCCCACAAAGCGCTCATATTGCAGGAGTTGCGCACTGGAAAGAAGCTTGAATTTCAAGGCAAAAAAAATACTCTGTTTCCAGGACTATTCCACAGCTGTATCAGTAGCACGGAAAAGCTTTGTGCCACTGTGCACTAAGTTATTTGGACTAAAGTATAAATTCAGTCTCCTCTACCCAGCCAAGCTTAAACTATTGGAAAATGGACAAGCGGTGTACTTTGAGAGAGTGGAGGACGCGAACTCTTATGTTGAAAGGATGCTCGCACGAGAACGTGAAGGTTGAGACCTCGGAGGGAGTTCGTTGAGGGGAAAAGACAACACCTGGAATCGTTTCATAGAGGCGGAGAATATCGTAATGGACTGTAGGCAAACACGCTGGCATCAAAAGATGTAGCTGCGGAAGCCACTGTTAAATACAGTTGTTTGGTTAAGTTGAAGAAGGATTGAATATTGTTTGCAACATGGACTATCTGATACAGAGAACAGGCAAGATAAAACGGCAGCGTGAGCTGAATTACTTATGTCCGCTGAGGTCAACCGTACACTGGACTTAAACTTTGGACTTAACTAATAAGTCAGAGGACTGGTGAGCATAAGAGACTGGTGGGACTTAATAGTCAAAGGGTTCAAAGGCGCCCCAGCCTTGGTAAAGCAGGAAGTTATGCCTAGTGGCATGCGAGGGAATAGAGGGGAGGTGGGGGGAAGGGAAGGGTGGAGGGAGGTTGAGAGGGGAGGGAGAGAAGGGAGGGAGGGGAAATTCCTGTATGCATGGTGTTGTAATGTGAGAAGAATGAGAAAGGTAGTGGGGGAAGCGCAAGCAAAAGTGGAGAGACCACACAATGGGCTGAGAGGGTGGGGGCTGGGACACTCTCTTGGTGTGAATGGAATGATAGAAGGCTAACAGTAGAGAGAAACAACACAGAGAGAGGGGTGACATGACCACACTACAGATAATGACATGGAATGTGGGGGGAATACACTCTCCGGTTAAGAGACAGAAAATATTGAAAGTACTGAATGACAAAAAAGTGTCCATAGCATTTTTGCAAGAAACACATCTCACAAGAGAAGAACATGATAAGTTGAAAACCTGGTGGGTTGGGGAGGTGTATGATGTGCCAGCGGTGGGGAAAAAGGGAGGAGTAGTAATCTTAATCAGGAAAACCCTTAATTTAGAGGTACAAAGAGTGGTGGCAGACAAGGGGGGGAGGTATGTCCTAGCATCAGTGATTGTGGACCGACAACCAATACTGCTTTGCAACATATATGCTCCAAATACTTACGATAAGCCGTTTACTACACAAATTATTCACCAAATTCACGCTATGGGAGATAACCCGATGGTGGTGGGAGGTGATCTGAATGATGTCATGGACCCCGCATGGGATCGATCCAAACCAACAGATAGGGAACTGGCCAGAAGGGAGAGAGGTACCTCTAGGTTGTGCAACATATTAGAACTGGTTGATGTGTGGAGACTCTTGCACCCTGTGGACAAGGATTTTACGCACCTTTCCAGAGTTCATCAAACCATGTCTAGGATAGACTATATATTGCTTTCAAGGGAGCTGATAACGAAAGTAGAAGAGGCCCAAATAGGCCCAATCGTGGTCTCAGATCACGCGTGGGTGGCGTGTGCAGATCCGGCTGGGAGGGGGGCGGCCTACATTAGGGGCATGGCGCTTCCCCGCTCACCTCTACCGAGATGCCCAGTTTATACCTTGCCTGGTGGAAAAATGGAGAGAATATAGTACTAATAACAAACAGCATAGGTCAGACCCAGTTCTCTTTTGGGAAACGGCCAAAGCAGTCCTTAGGGGGGACATCATCTCTTACCTGGCCTTTAAAAAGAAGGCTCGGAATAAGGAGGTAGTGAGGTTGGAAAGACAGGTAGTGGCTCTACGGAAGAAGTATGGAAAAAACCAGGATTTGAGTACCCGAAGACAGCTGTTGGAGGTTCAGCAGGCCTTAAATGAACTTTTGCAGGAGCGGATACAGAAAACAACCACCTATTATAAGTACCAATTGTATAGGTTTGCCAATAAAAGTGGGAGTTTTCTGGCAAGACTGGCTAATAAACGGTTTGGTGCAAAGAAAATACTCACATTGGTGGATAGTGTAGGGGTACGGGTAAACACTGATGAGGTTATTATTGAAATCCTGGGAGACTTCTTTAGCCAATTATACACTCAGCTGGAAGACTTAGTGAGACCTAGCGAGATGTATCTCCATAGTATGGAATTACCAAGGGCCGCTGAAGAGGATATAGCAGTGCTGAATGCACCTATTGCTGAGGAGGAAGTGGAATTAGTAATCAGATGGAGTAAATTGGGGAAGGCCCCAGGGCCGGATGGCTTGAGAAATGAATTTTATAAACTTCTAAATTCAGAAATAAGCCCATTGCTTGCGGCTGTGTTTAATGAGACCATAAGACAGGGGCAGATGCCATGATATTTAAAAGAGCACAAATAAGTGTATTACCAAAGCCGGGCAAACCAGCAGATCGACCGGACTCGTATAGGCCGATCTCATTGTTGAATGTTGAGTTAAAATTCTTGGCAAAGATCTTGGCCAATCGTTTAGCGAGGTACTTACCAACCTTGATTATGGACTCTCAAGCGGGATTCACGCGTGGAAGGGTGATAACTAAGAACATGAGAAGGATATGGATATGGGTTGCCCTGGAGAAGGTTAGACTAGAAAAGGTGCTGGCCATGCTTATAAGCTTCAATGCTGAGAAGGCCTTTGATAAGAGTGGACTGGAACTATATGTTTGAAGTGCTACAAAGATATGGTATCACGGGCTTCTTCTCAGCGTCGATCAGAGCATTATATGCAGACCCGAAGGCACAGATATATGCAAATGGCCTACAGTCTGATTGGTTCACGATCGGGCGAGGCATAAGGCAAGGTTGCCCACTATCACCTCTTCTTTTTATCCTAGCACTGGACCCGCTTCTGAGAGAGATCCAAAATAATGTAGATGTTCGAGGGGTTGCGGTCAGAGAATATAACTTTAAGACTGCGGTTTCGCAGATGACTTGTTGGTGTTGATTACAGAGCCTAGCCATTCCTTACCGTATTCATGGAAAGCCTAGAGGAGAATGGGAATTTTTCGGGGTTCCGGTTAAATCTCTTGAAATCAGAAGCGCTAGCCAGCACAGATGAGCTTAAAAGAGAGTGGGGAGAGAGGTTCCCACTATGTTGGGCGCAGGGATCCTTCAGATATTTGGGGATAAAACTCCCAATAGATACTGGGCAGATTTATAATTTAAACATCACCAAATTGATAAGGGACACGAAAGAGCAATTTTCGCGGTGGTCCATGCTGCCTCTATCACTAATGGGCCGGATTCAGCTGTTCCGCATGATAGTATTCCCACGCTGGCTCTATGTATTGCAGGCCTTGCCGTTGAGGTTGACCAAACGAGACGGGGGCACTTAGAAGACTAATGGTTAAATTCTGCTGGGCCGGAAAAAGTCCAAGATGAAATGGCAATACTTAATAGGGAATTGGAGAAGAGGGGGGTTAGGAATACCGGACATGCATGTGTACAATCAGACATATCTCTTGTGGCACCTGAGGGACTGGATCTTGGGTACGACCACGTATACGGATGTAGGGATGGAGCGAGCGTATTTTCACCCATGGCATCTAAATTATGGTAAAATTATGTATAATCATACCTGATAATTTTCTTTCCATTAATCATAGCTGATCAATCCATAGACTGGGGGTTGTGTCCATCTACCAGCAGGTGGAGATAGAGAGCAAACTTTTGCCTCCCTATATGTGGTCATGTGCTGCCGGAAACTCCTCAGTATGTCGATATCAAAGCTCCATCCGCAGGACTCAGCACTTAGAGAATTACACCCACGACGGGACACTCTGCCCAGCTCACCACCGCCGAAAGGGGGAGGGGAATTAACCCAGCTCATCCCCACACAAGTGGGGGAGGGGAATCCGTCCAGCTCATCCCCGCGGAGCGGGGGAGGGACACCACACCGCCGATGCGGGGGGATCTGGCTTATCCTGCAACCGCAACCGCGGGAGGAGCTGACTGACCCTAACACCGCCGAAGCGGGAGGGGTACAAAGCTGCCCTACAGCCGCACGAAGCGGGAGGGAGTGCCGGCAGAATTTTAAGTCTCAATCCAGCCCCGTAAAACGGAGGGGAGAGGAATGCAGCAGCTCACTGTAACACAAACTCGTCTTAACTCTTGAAGAATCCAAGTGAAAAAACTTGAACACGAAGTCTTTCTGAAGTAACTGAAGACTAAACTTGAACCTGAAATGCAACCAGAATAAAAACAGTACAGATATCTGGGAGGGGCTATGGATTGATCAGCTATGATTAATGGAAAGAAAATTATCAGGTATGATTATACATAATTTTACCTTCCATATCATCAAGCTGATCAATCCATAGACTGGTGGGATGTACCGAAGCAGTACTCACCCAGGGCGGGACATTGAAATCCCTGACCTCAACACTGAAGCTCCAAACCGGGCCTCCGCCCGTGCAGCCACAGTCAAACGGTAATGCTTGGAGAATGTATGAGCCGAAGCCCAAGTTGCCGCCTTGCATATCTCTTCCAAGGAGACGGATCCGGCCTCTGCCATCGAGGCCGCCTGAGCTCTCGTGGAGTGAGCTCAGCTGGATAGGCGGCACCTTCCCCGCGGCCACATAAGCCGCTGCAATGGCTTCCTTGACCCATCTTGCCACTGTAGGCTTAGCAGCCTGCAGACCCTTACGAGGACCTGCAAACAGGACAAACAGATGATCCGATTTCCGGAAATCATTGGTCACTTCCAAGTATCTGAGGATGACTCGTCTCACATCCAGATTTTAAGAGCAGAGTACTCCTCTGGGTAGTCCTCCCTACGAAAGGAAGGGAGACAGAGCTGCTGATTCACATGGAAGCGAGAAACAATCTTGGGCAGGAAGGAAGGCACTGTGCGAATAGTCACTCCTGCCTCAGTGAACTGCAGAAAAGGCTCTCGACATGAGAGCGCCTGGAGCTCGGAAACTCTTCTGGCTGAAGTGATAGCCACCAAAAAGACTGCTTTCAACGTCAGGTCTTTCAGAGATGCCCTCGACAAGGGTTCAAAAGGCGGCTTCTGCAATGCTCTTAGTACCAGGTTGAGATTCCACGCAGGCACCACTGAGTGCAGAGGAGGGCGCAGGTGATTAACTCCCTTGAGAAAGCGCACCACATCTGGCTGCGAAGCCAGGGAAGCACCCTTCAGGCGGCCCCTGAAGCAAGCCAGAGCCGCTACCTGGACTTTAAGGGAACTGAGCGACAGGCCTTTCTCCAGACCTTCTTGCAGGAACGCCAACACTGAAGAAATTGGAGCAGTGAAGGGAGAAAGTGAGCCTGCTTCACACCACGCTGCAAAGATACGCCAAACCCTGGCGTAAGCAGTAGAAGTAGAGCGCTTCCTCGCTCTCAGCATAGTGGCAATGACCTTGTCTGAGAAGCCCTTCTTCCTCAGACGCTGCCGCTCAATAGCCAGGCCGTAAGACCAAAGGGGGAGGGATCCTCCATCACCACGGGACCCTGATGTAACAGGCCCTGCTCCACTGGCAGCCGCAGAGGATCGTCGACTGAGAGCCTGATCAAGTCCGCATACCAGGGACGCCTGGGCCAATCCGGACCCACCAGGATTACCCTGCCGGGATGCTTTGCCACCCGGTCTAGCACCCTGCCCAACATGGGCCAGGGCGGGAACACATAGAGAAGCTCTTGTGTCGGCCACTGTTGGAGAAGAGCATCTACTCCCAGGGATCGAGGGTCCCGTCCTCTGCTGAAAAAGCGCGGCACTTGGCAATTGGCCGATGACGCCATCAGATCTAGGCTCGGCTGGCCCCAGCGCTTCGTGATGTCCAAGAACGCCTGAGCAGATAGCTGCCACTCTCCGGGCTCCAAGGTATGGCGACTGAGAAAGTCCGCCTTGACATTCATGACTCCGGCAATGTGGGCCGCTGAAAGCTGCTCCAGGTTCGCTTCCGCCCACTGGCAAAGATTCATAGCCTCCTTGGCTAGAGGGGCGCTCTTGGTACCTCCCTGGCGGTTGACATAGGCCACAGCCGTGGCATTGTCCGACAGGACCCGTACAGGCTTCAACACCAGTACCGGGATGAACTCCAAAAGCGCCAACCGAATGGCTCTGAGTTCCAGGAGGTTGATAGACCACTTTGCCTCTGCAGGAGACCAGAGCCCCTGCGCTGTCCTTCCCAAGCAGTGGGCTCCCCAGCCCGACAACGAGGCGTCCGTCGTGACGACAATCCACTCTGGGGTCACCAGAGGCATTCCCGCAGACAACTTGTCTGTCTGCATCCACCAGCTCAGCGCCTTGCGCACTGCTGGGTCCAAGGGAAGGCGCACAGCAATCCTCCGACATCGGAGTCCAGCGCTGCAGCAAAGAGTGTTGAAGTGGTCTCATATGAGCCCTGGCCCAGGGCACAACTTCCATCGTGGCCGTCATAGAGCCCAACAGCTGCACATAGTCCCAAGCCCGAAGGGGAGAGGCTACTAGGAACTGGTCCACCTGAGCCTGAAGTTTGCCAATCCGATTGTCTGGCAGGAACACTCTGCCCACTTGGGTGTCGAATCGAACTCCCAGGTACTCCAGGGACTGAGTCGGGCGCAGCTGGCTCTTCTCCCAGTTGATGATCCATCCCAGGGAGCTCAAAAGAGCAACTACCCGGTCCACAGCTTTGCCGCACTCTGCATAAGAGGGGGCTCGGATCAACCAGTCGTCCAGATAAGGATGGACTTGTACCCCTTCCTTTCGTAGGAAGGCCGCGATGACCACCATTACTTTGGAAAAGGTCCGCGGAGCAGTAGCCAACCCGAAAGGGAGGGCTCTGAACTGGAAGTGTCGTCCCAGGACTGCAAAACGCAGAAAGCGTTGATGAGGAGGCCAGATGGGAATATGCAGGTACGCTTCCTTGATGTCCAAGGATGCCAGGAACTCTCCTGCCTTCACTGCCGCTATAACAGAGCGGAGAGTCTCCATGCGAAAGTGCCGCACTTTCAAGGCCCGATTGACCCCTTTGAGGTCGAGGATAGGCCGGACAGAACCTCCTTTCTTTGGTACCACAAAGTAAATGGAGTAACGTCCCTTGCCAAGTTGACTTTCTGGCACCGGAACGACCGCGCCCAGGCGGATCAGATTGTCCAAGGTCTGCTGCACTGCCACAGCTTTGACCGGAGACTTGCAGGGAGAGAGTACAAACCCGTCTTTTAAGGGTCGGCAGAACTCTAGTTTGTAGCCGTCTCTGATGACTTCCAGCACCCACGCGTCTGAAGTTATTGTGGTCCACTCGCCCAGAAACGAGGACAGCCGTCCTCCAATCTGCACTGGGGCGTGTACCAAGACCCCGTCATTGGGTACGAGACCCTGGGGGAGGACCGGAGGGAGCACCTCCGGGACGGCGGTCTCTGCGAAAGGAATGCTGCTTGGGGGAGAAATTCCTCTTGAAGGAAGAGGGGGCAGAGGAACCCGACTTGCCCGGGCGGTACCGACGGGCTTCCTGCAACCGTCCTCTGGAGGTACCGGGACGTACTAGCCCGAGCCCTGACCTCTGGTAATTTCTTGCCCTTAGACGTGCCGAGATCGGTCACGATTTTGTCCAGCTCGACCCCAAAGAGCAGCTTGCCTTTAAAAGGCAACCTAGCCAGGGGGATTTAGAGGCGTGGTCAGCAGACCAATGTTTCAGCCAAAGCCACCGCCGCGCAGAGATTGTCTGAGCCATGCCTTTCGCTGAGGCCCTCAAGACATCATACAGCAAGTCTGCCAAATAGGCTAAGCCCGATTCCAGGGCCGGCCAATCAGCCTCAAGGAATGATCCGGGGGAAGCCCGCTGCACCATAGTCAGGCACGCCCTGGCCACATAGGAGCCGCAAACTGAGGCCTGCAAACTTAAAGCAGTCGCCTCAAAGGACGACCTTAAGGCCGCCTCCAATCTTCTGTCTTGGGCGTCCTATAGGGCCGTGCCACCTTCCACCGGCAGCGCCGTTTTCTTAGTCACCGCAGTGATTAAAGAATCCACGGTAGGCCACAGATAGGCCTCACGTTCACTCACAGCCAAGGATAGAGGCGGGACATAGCCCTAGCCACTTTAAGGCTCGCTTCTGGGACATCCCATTGAGCCGAAATTAAGGTGTGCATGGCATCATGCACGTGGAAGGTTCTAGGCGGGCGCTTCGTCCCCAGCATAATGGCAGAGCCAACAGGGGCTGAGGGAGAGACGTCCTCCGGAGAGGAAATCTTCAAAGTGTCCATGGCCTGTAACAACAGGTTGGGCAAATCCTCTGGGCTAAAAAGCCGCGCTGCAGAGGGGTCATCCGCTCCATCCGAGCGGGGATCCGTCTCCTCCAAGGAATCCGCAAAGGACCGTTGGGAGACCTCAGACACGCTGCCCTCATCTACATCGGAGGAGACAAATTCCTCCAAGGCCTAGGAATCAACCCGAGGGCGTTTACCTCTGGGAACCTCAACCTCTTTACCAGACGAGGGAGCAGGGGCAGCGTTGTGCATGAGGAAGGCCTGATGCAGCAGCAAAACAAACTCGGGGGAGAAACCCCCCAGACTGTGCACTTCCGCAGCCTGGGCAACAGCCCTAGACGCACCCTCAACCGGCGCTCGCAATAGCGGGGGAGAGACATGCTGCGCATCCAAAATGGCGTCCGGCGCGAAACTCCGCGAAGGAGCCGCGCGGGAAGAACGGCTCTTAACTTTAGCCGCTTCTGTGCCGTCGCCCAAATTAAGGGCGTTCATGGCATTAATGTCTCCAACCTCAAGGGCGGCCCAAGAAGAAGCCGTCCGAGCCGCGTGGCCGGCCAAGATGGCGGAGGCGAGGAGCGGGGGATGGGCGTTTATGGCGGGAAAAACCGCCACGCCGGAGGAAGGACCGGGACATTCATCGGTCACGAAACTGTCACCCAACAAGGGCGAATCAGGCTTTAAGACCCCCGCATCCCCTCTAGAAGCGCTCAAGCGACCCGGGGAGCGACCCTTTGCGCCCTCGCCCTCCGACGCCATATGCCACGAGGAGAAGAATCGGGGAACCCCCTGCCCGCTATAAAAAGGTAAAAATTACCTGCTGTCCGCTCCGAGTTGTAACGACCTGGTGTCCCAGTGAGTAGCTGCAATAGACGCTATAAATAAACGTCGAAAATAAACGCCTTTAAGGACGTTCAAAATTTTTTTTTTTTTTTTTAACGGAGCAGCGGGTATGGGGGGAGAAAGGAGGACCTGGCACCACCAGGTTTGCACTTGTTCAAAAGAGCCCATCACCCCAGGCACTCAACAAAACCTAAAAATTAGGCTTGGAGGCCTAGCCAGAGCTGCTGCTTTGTGTGACCACCACCTGCTGAGATAGAGAACATACTGAGGAGTTTCCGGCAGCACATGACCACTAGAGGGAGGCAAAAGTTTGCCCTCTCTATCTCCACCTGTGGTAGATGGACACACCCACCAGTCTATGGATTGATCAGCTTGATGATATGGAATTATACATGTGAAAAGAAAGGACAATGGCCTGATAGAATCAAGATAGTATGCTGCTGAGGCCGATGTGGTATAATGTGGAGAGAACACCTGCAACAATGGGGGGCCAAGACCCGACATCTAGCGTATTGATATCAATAGTTGGTAACGCTGATATTTTACCCCAGGCAGGGAGAATGCAGTGTTTCGCCAGCTCCAGGAACAGGGCGTAGAACTGTTAGAAAGTTTCCTCCAGACAGATGGTAACTATAATTTCAAAGGACGACTTCCATCAAAGATGTTCAGGGGTGATGGCAGCGGACTTTGGCCTATTATCAGATAAAAGCATTACGTGCATAGTTTCCCCGCAAGGGAGGTTGTCACTTAAATTTGGGAGGCAATTTGGGGAATTTATGGAAGGTGAGTGCAGTGGGCCAGGTCTCAGTCTCATGGTTCCTGCAAGGAATTAGGGAAAGGGCAAGTATCGGAGGTAGCCGAGAGGTGGAGCGGGGAAGTGAGGCGCACAATTTTGGAATGCCACTAGGAGTGGCCTAGGGGTTAGGGTGGTGGATTTTGGGTCTTGGGAACTGAGGAACTGAGTTCGATTCCCACTATCAGGCACAGGCAGCTCCTTGTGACTCTGGGCAAGTCACTTAACTCTCATTGCCCGTTAAGCCGCATTGAGCCTGCCATGAGTGGGAAAGTGTGGGGTACAAATGTAAAAAAAACAAACAAACAATCATTGACGGGAATACCACAGATTGTCCACAGCGCAGAATTGCAAGAATGCCAGTATAGACTTATACATAGAGCTTACTTCTCTCCCAGACGGGCCTTCCATGCAAAGGTAACGTCCTCAGATAGTTGCTTAAAATGCAAGCAGGGACATGCGACTATAACACATTGCATATGGCAGTGCAGGCTTATCAAAGCCTTTTGGTGGAGAATAGGTAATTGCATGAGAGAAATATTGGGATATCCGATAGCCATTACGTTTGAGAGAATGCTGCTGAGTATTCCAGCACATTGGGAGGCAGGTACACGAGGGGAACATTTATTTCTGAGCAAATCCTGCATAGTGGGGAAAAAGTGCATTTTAAATCATTGGATATTGGACATACCTCCCTCCTTCTGGTACTGGAGAAATAAGCTACAACCAACCTCATGCTTTGGGAAGCGAGGTGAGCGCGATTGACACCTAAACGTCAGTTAAGGTAATGAGTGTGTGGGGGCCATATATAAACAAGGTATCGCCTTGAGCACGCAGTCAAGTGCTGAATGGACTGCCTTGGGGACAAGAGGAAAGGAGACAAGATCGAGCATAAATCCTGCAAGCAGGAAGGGAGAGAGGGAAAGAGCAGGGAGGGAGGGCAATGGGACTGGGGGATATAAATGTGAGAAAACATTGGAACTATGGATATACATATGTATGGTACTAGATGATTATAGTCCAGTTTATTGTTCCTGAATTTTCAGTTGTAGTTATGCTGATGTTATAATTACTAAAGTTCCAATAAAAACGTTATTAAAATAAATAAAGTATACTTTCTTCTCAGTTTTGTAGAAGTACTACTGATTCATTTCAATTTAATTAAGAAATACTGGTTATAAAATATATAAAGCTTGGTCAGTTCTCAGATTAAAATTTCAGAAGGTTATTGTTTCCTTTGCCAAATCTGATGTTCAGAATTTCTGTGTGACAGTGCTGAACTGAACTTTTGCTGTTGTTTATTAATATTGTTTTTGACTGAGATATAAAGGGGTTTGTTTTCAAAGCACTTAGACTTACAAAGTTCCATAGGTTACAATGGGGAGTATTTTCAAAGCACTTAGATTTACAAAGTTCCTAGTAAGCTATGGAACTTTGTGCTTTGAAAATACGCTTCCACATCGTATTCAAGGTAATAACAGTTTTATATGATCTGTTATGAAGCAGTTGCTGTGGTGAATTTCTGCAGTTTCAAGTTTTGTCCTACTGGAATATTAATAATTATATCCATTGGTTTGAAAAGCTGAAATGTGATTAATAATTTTGAAAACTAAGATATTATTTTAAGAAGAACTGTAAACTTCAAAGCTGAGGATTCCTAACTGAACTTTAAACAACTTAGGACCTCTTTTACTAAACTGCGCTAGCAATTCCTGACACTGCAAATGCACTGCAGCCTATTCAATTTGAATGGGTTGCGTTGTACTTGCTGTGTGGGAATTGCTAGTGCAGTACAGTAAAGGAGACCCTTAGTGGTGCTGAAGTGTTTTTGTCAGTGTTGGTGTTTTGATACAAACAGCATTAGAATTTTCAACAGGCTGTGAGTGAAAATGTTATGAATTAATTGAGGAATAGTTTTCAATTATTGAATTAAAACATTTAAATATAAATTCAGTATTGAGAGTACTCAGTTTAGTACGAGTGTATCTTTAGATTCTCTGAGTTGATTCCAAATTAGAAATCATTTTCTGTAAATGGGAGGGCTCTGTTCTTTTGATATTAGCTAGTCATACATGGCCCTAGCCTAAGAAAACAATGACCTAGATTATATACATAGAAAGATTAGGGGTTTTCTTCCTTTCATTTTGTTTTAAATAGGTTAGTAGCTAATACTTGGTTCTTCAAAGAACCTGCTGGTTCCAGATTGAAAAGAGAACCATACAACATTGGTACCCAACCCAAAAAGGTGTCAATGCCAGTGAGTGGAGGAGTGGCCTAGTGGTTAGGGTGGTGGACTCTGGTCCTGGGGAACTGAGTTCGATTCCCACTTCAGGCACAGGCAGCACCTTGTGACTCTGGGCAAGTCACTTAACCCTCCATTGCCCCAGGTACAAATAAGTACCTGTATATAATATGTAAGCCGCATGCATTGAGCCTGCCATGAGTGGGAAAGCGTGGGGTACAAATGGACAAAACAAAAAAAAAAAAAAGAACAGGTTTTATTTTTTTCAAGTTTTATGTTTTTGTTGTGTGCACACATTTTCTTTATTTTGGGAATAAAATTGACAGTGATACTGTAGCTATAGTACTTCATAGTCAAATACTTATCTATGATCCTAGAGAATCCTGGTTAATTGTAATCTGTGAAAAGAAAACAAAATTTTAGAAAAGAACTAATCTTACAAATGTGTATTATTTGAAATTTTTGGTAAAAGTATTAATCTGAAGTACTTATCTGATCCTGAACTGGAAGTGTTCTATTGACGCTGCAGATATTTGCAATTTGGAATTTGACTTTAAGCTGAAAACATAAAATTCTTGCAAGTTAAACAATAGTACATATAGCTGTGTGAACAATATAAATTTGATTATACTTGAATAATAATTTAACTTTGTTATTAATTTCTAATTATAATTTGGTTCCATCTGTATTTTTGCAATATCATATGACAATAATTGTTGACTTGAATATTTTCATTTTATTTTATTATTGTATTATCATTGCAAACAACATAAATATTTTAAAATGTTATATCTCTGTGATGGTGTGAATTGAAGGGGAAATTACTATAACATCTAACCATGACCATATTAACATCTTATGCATTTAACTGTAACTGTTTAATTATTTATTTGGATTTTGCTCACACCGTTTTCAGCAGTAGCTCAGTCCACCGGCTCCAGCTTCCCCCCTGCTCGTCCCAGTTTATCTGCTCCAGTGTGTTCCAGTCCGCCTGGTCCAGCTTC
This sequence comes from Microcaecilia unicolor, assembly GCF_901765095.1. Lineage (NCBI taxonomy): Eukaryota > Metazoa > Chordata > Amphibia > Gymnophiona > Siphonopidae > Microcaecilia > Microcaecilia unicolor. The sequence continues at coordinate 387,973,245 of NC_044031.1, read as the reverse complement.
TCCCTACTTGCTCCTGTCCATCTGCTCCAGCGTGTTCCAGTCTGTTCCAGTCCTCCTGGTCCCAGCTTGTTCCGATCCACAGATCCAGCTTTCCCCCTGCTTTCCAGTCCGCAGATCCAGCTTTCCCCCTGCTTGTTCCAGTCCATCGACTCCAGTGTGTTCCAGTCCGCCTGATCCAGCCTCTCCCTGCTTGCTCCAATCCATCTGCTCCAGCGTCTTCCAGCTTGTTTCAGTCCGCCGCTCCAGCTTACCCCCAGCTTGTTCCAGTCCATCGACTCCAGTGTGGTCCAGTCCGCCTGATCCATACTCTCCAATCCATCTGCTCCAGCGTGTTCCAGCATGCTCCAGTCCTCCTGATCCCAGCTTGTTCCAGTCAGCCGATCCAGCTTACCCCCTGCTTGTTCCAGTCCACCGGCTCCAGTGTGTTCCAGCCTGCTCCAGTCCGTCTATTCCAACTTGTTCCAATTCATCTGCTCCAGCCTTCCCCAGCATGTTCCAACTTGTTGTTCCAGCCTGCTCCAGCTTGTTCCAGTCTGTCCATCCCAGCCCACCCAGCTTGTTCCAGTCCGTCCATTCCAACCCGACTGTTCCAACTTGTTCCAGTCCATCCGTTCCTGCATGACCCAGCTTGTGCCAGTCCGTCTGTTCCAGCGTGTTCCAATCCATCCATCTCAGCGTATCCTGTTGTTCTGTCGTCTTCTGGTCCAGCTCGTCACAGTCCATCTGTTCCTGCCTGCCCCGGCTTGCTCCAGCCTGTCCGTCTGCTCATCCTGACACAGTCCATCTGTTCCTGCTTGTTCCAGCTTGTCCCGGCTTGTTCAAGCTTGTCCTGGCTTGTTCCTGTCCATCTATCCCAGCTTGTTCCTGACCACTTGTTCCAGCTGCTACCTGCCTGCCTGTTAAAACATCGAGTAACCTGCCTGCCTGCATTCGAGCCTCTCAGCCATTGACTTACCTACCTGCCTGCTAGCTTGTCAGCCATTGACTTACCTACTCGCCAGTCCAAAACCCAGCTTTCCAGCTCTATCTGCTTAACACCTCAATCACCTCAGTCACTACATAGTCGCCTGTTAACACCTGCTAACAGCTTAACACCTCAGTCACTACATAGTCACCTGCTACACCTCAGTCACTACTTATGGCCCCTGTCCACGTTCTCTTCCTGCCCTGTCCCTTCCTAATCTTCTTTCCCCACCACTCCCACTGTCTATCACTCCCACCCTGCCCGCCACGGCAATACCCTATTCACCCTCATCCCCCACCACCCTCTTGTCCCCCTCCTCCTACCAAGCTCTTAACCTTCAACACTTCCTTCCTGCTATTAACCCATCCCCATTCCTCCTACGTTCACCCCGTCTTCGTCGCCTTCGCCGCCTGACCTCCCCCACCCTCCTCCGCATTCTCTTGCTCCTCCTCCTGCTATCCGCGGGAGATATTAACCCTAATCCAGGTCCCCCTCACCTGTCCCCGTCCTATCCACGCGAACGATTCCGGGATGTCTCCAATCTCGTCTCTATTCCCCTCCTCCTCCCCTCTTCCCTCCCCTTCTCATGCGCCTTGTGGAATGCCCACTCAGTCTGCAACAAACTGCCCTTCACCCACGATCTCTTCATCTCGCACTCCCTTCAACTGCTCGCCCTAACCGAAACCTGGATCTCCCCGGAAGACTCGGCCTCAGTCGTGGCCCTCTGCCATGGAGGTTATCTCTTCTCCCACACTCCCCGACCAGTTGGCCGCGGTGGAGGCGTTGGGTTACTACTCTCACCCTCCTGTAGTTTCCAACCCCTCCCCCTACCGCAGTCTCACTGCTTCTCATCCTTTGAAGCACACTCCATCCGGCAATTCTACCCGCTGCCACTCAGAGTCGCAGTCATCTACCGCCCCCCTGATAAATCCTTCTCTTCCTTCCTCACCGACTTTGATGCTTGGCTTTCTGTCTTTCTTGAACCCTCATCTCCGTCCCTCATTCTCGGAGACTTTAACATACACGCTGATGACCCATCCGACCCTTACGCTTCTAAGTTCCTCACCCTAACATCCTCCTTCAACCTCCAGCTGTGCTCCACCACCCCTACTCACCGTGACGGCCATTGTCTTGACCTCGTCCTCTCCTCCTCCTGCTCACCCTCCAATTTCCACGCTTCTGCTCTCCCTCTCGCCGATCATCACCTGATCACATTTACACTTCTTCACCCACCCCCCCTGCCCCGTCCAACTTTAACCACCACCTCCAGGAATCTCCAAGGCTATTGCCTCCCCACTTTATCCTCTAGTATCTCTAATCTCCTCCCCTCCATCATGTCCTCCGAGACTGTAGACAAAGCGGTCTCCGCTTACAATGCCGCTCTCTCCTCTGCTTTGGACACCCTCGCTCCATCCACCTCCCGTCCCACAAAGCGTACTAATCCCCAGCCTTGGCTGACCCCTTGCATCCGTTACCTTCGCTCCTGCACCCGATCCGCTGAACGTCTCTGGAGGAAATCTCGTACCCATTCAGACTTCCTTCGCTACAAATTCATGCTATCCTCCTTCCATTCCTCCCTATTGCTTGCAAAACAGGACTATTACACCCAATTGACCAATTCTCTTAGCTCCAACCCTCGTCGTCTCTTCACCACCCTTAACTCCCTCCTCAAAGTGCCCCCCGCTCCCACTCCCCCTTCACTCTCTCCTCAATCACTGACTGACTACTTCCGCGACAAGGTGCAAAAGATCAACCTTGAGTTCACTACCAAGCCACGACCTCCTCTTCAGCCTGTAGCCCTATCCAACAACCAACCAACCATGGCCTCTTTCTCCTCCTTTCCTGAGATCACCGAGGATGAAACCTCCCGCCTTCTTTCCTCCTCGAAATGCACCACCTGTTCCTCCGATCCCATCCCCACCAACCTACATAACACCATCTCTCATACTGTCACCCCCTCCATCTGTCGCATCCTTAACCTTTCTCTCTCCACTGCAACTGTCCCTGACACCTTCAAGCACGCCGTAGTCACACCTCTCCTAAAAAAACCATCACTTGACCCTACCTGCCCCTCCAACTACCGCCCCATCTCTCTCCTACCCTTCCTCTCCAAAATACTTGAGCGCGCCAATCACAATCGCTGCCTTGATTTTCTCTCCTCTCATGCCATCCTCGATCCACTTCAATCCGGTTTTTGCCCTCTACACTCGACAGAAACAGCACTCTCTAAAGTCTGCAACGACCTGCTCCTCGCTAAATCCAGAGGCCACTATTCCATCCTCATCCTCCTTGATCTATCCGCTGCGTTTGACACTGTCAATCATGATTTACTTCTTGCCACACTGTCCTCTTTTGGGTTCCAAGGCTCTGTCCTCTCCTGGTTCTCCTCTTATCTCTCCCACCGCACCTTCAGGGTACACTCTCATGGATCTTCCTCCACTCACATCCCACTATCTGTTGGAGTTCCCCAGGGATCTGTCCTTGGACCCCTTCTCTTCTCTATCTACACCTCTTCCCTAGGCTCACTGATCTCATCTCATGGTTTTCAGTATCATCTTTATGCTGATGACACCCAGCTATATCTCTCCACACCTGACATCACCGCGGAGACCCAGGCCAAGGTATCGGCCTGCTTATCCGACATTGCTGCCTGGATGTCCAACCGCCACCTGAAGCTGAACATGTCCAAAACCGAGCTCCTCGTCTTTCCACCTAAACCCACTTCTCCTCTTCCTCTATCTCAGTTGATAACACCCTCATCTTCCCCGTCCCATCTGCCGGCAACCTCGGAGTCATCTTCGACTCCTCCCTCTCCTTCTCTGCACATATCCAACAGACTGCCAAGACCTGTCGCTTCTTCCTCTTCAACATCAGCAAAATTTGCCCTTTCCTCTCTGAGCACACCACACGAACTCTCGTCCATGCTCTCATTACCTCTCGCCTTGACTACTGCAACTTACTCCTCACTGGCCTCCCACTTAGCCGTCTATCCCCCCTTCAATCCGTTCAGAACGCTGCCGCACGTCTTATATTCCGCCAGAACCGATATACTCATATCACCCCTCTCCTCAAGTCACTCCACTGGTTTCCGATCAGATACCGCATACAATTCAAGCTTCTCCTCCTTACCTACAAATGCACCCGGTCTGCGGCTCCTCACTACCTCTCTACCCTCATCTCCCCCTATGTTCCCGCCCGTAACCTCCGCTCACAGGACAAATCCCTCCTTTCAGTACCCTTCTCCACCACTGCCAACTCCAGGCTCCGTTCATTCTGCCTTGACTCACCCTATGCCTGGAACAATCTTCCTCAACCCCTACGCCAAGCCCCCTCCCTACCCATCTTCAAATCTCTGCTTAAAACTCACCTCTTCAATGCTGCTTTCGGCACCTAACCTTTCAAGAAATATAGTATGCCCTATCAGATTGACTCTACACTTGTCTTTTAGATTGTACACTTTTCTCTAGATTATATACCTGTCTTTTAGATTGTACACTTGTCTTTAGATTGTACACCTGTCTTTTAGATTGTAAGCTCCTTGAGCAGGGACTGTCCTTCCATGTTAAATTGTACAGCGCTGCGTAACCCTAGTAGCGCTTTAGAAATGTTAAGTAGTAGTAGTAGTAGTAGGTACACTGGATATTTCTCTGTCCCAGGAGGGCTCACTGTAATGCAATTACATCACATCACCACTAGGGGGAAGGGGGGGTTTACAAATAGAACTACAGTATAACTTTCCTTCCTAATTAAATGCTGAGTGAAGGAATATTTTATCCAATTTGTTTTAAATGTACTACTTAATAGCTTTATTGCATGCCCCCTAGTCCTAGTACTTTTGGAATGAGTAAACAAGCGATTCACATCCACCTATTCCATTCAACTCATTATTTTATAGACCTATCATTTGTCCCCTCAGCTGTCTCTTCTCCAAGCTGCTGAGCCCTAGCTGCTTTAGCCTTTCGTATAGGGAAGTTGTCCCAACCCCAGTATCATTTTTGTCGTCCTTCTCTGTACCTCTTCTAATTCCACTATATCTTTTTTGAGATGCGGTGACCAAAATTGCACACAGTATTCAAGGTGTGGTCACACCATGGAGCAATACAAAGGCATTATAACATTCTCATTTTTGTTATCCATTCCTTTACAAATAATACCTATCATTCTATTTGGTTTCTTAGCCGCCACTGCTGCACACTGATCAGAGGGTTTCAAAGTATCATCAATGATTCTACCTAAATCCTTTTCTTGGTGGGTGACTCCTAATGTGGAACCCTGTATTTCCAACTCTAGGTCATTTATAAATATGTTAAAAAGCAGAAATCCCAGCACAGACCCTCGGAGAGCCCCACTATCTACCCTTCTCCATTGAGAATACTGACCATTTAACCCTACTCTCTGAAAGAGTTTTTAATCCACAACAGGATATTACATCCTATCCTATGACTTTCTAATTTCCTCAGGAGTCTTTCATGAGGTACTTTGTCAAATGCCTTTTGAAAATGCAGATACACAATCCTGCTTATAATCGAACGAGAAAAATGCCCAAGTTCCAGCCTAAATCGGGAGATGGACATTTATCTCACAAAAACGAATAGCACGGTATAATCGAAAGCCGAACTTGGACGTTTTCAACTGCACTCCATCGCGGAAGCGTACAAAGTTGACGGGGGCGTGTCGGAGGCAGGACTGGGGCATGGTTATCACCCGAAGAGAGATGGGCGCCTTTCGCCGATAATGGAAAAAAAGTATGCGTTTGTAGCTAGAATTTAGGGCACTTTTCCTGGACCCTGTTTTTTCACGAATAAGGCCCCCAAAAGTGCCCTAAATGACCAGATTACCACCAGAGGGAATCGGGGATGACCTCCCCTGACTCCCCCAGTGGTCACTAATCCCCTCCCACCACAAAAAATGATGTTTCACAACTTTTTCTTTTCACCCTCAAATGTCATACCCACCTCCCTGGCAGCAGTATGCAGGTCCCCGGAGCAGTTGTTAGGGGGTGCAGTAGACTTCAGGCAGGTGGACCCAGGCCCATCCCCCCTTACCTGTTACAATTGTGCTGCTTAATGCTTAGTCGTCCAACCCCCCCAAACCCACTGTACCCACATGTAGGTCCCCCCTTCACCCCTTAGGGCTATAGTAATGGTGTAGACTTGTGGGCAGTGGGTTTTGAGGGGGACTTGGGAGGCTCAACACACAAGGGAAGGGTGCTATGCACCTGGGAGCTCTTTTACCTTTTTTTTTGTTTTTGTAAAAGTGCCCCCTAGGGTGCCCGGTTGGTGTCCTGGCATGTGAGGGGGACCAGTGCACTATGAATCCTGGCCCCTCCCATGAACAAATGCCTTGGATTTATTCGTTTTTGAGCCGGGCGCTTTCATTTTCCATTATTGCTGAAAAGCAAAAACGCCCAGCTCACAAATTGTCGAATAAAACATGGACGTCTATTTTTTTCGAAAATATGGTTCGGTCCGCCCCTTCACGGACCCGTTCTCGGAGATAAACGCCCATGGAGATAGACGTTTTCGTTCGATTATGCCCCTCAATATCAACCAGCTCACCTTAAAAAAAACAATTCCCCCCCCCCCTTTGTTTCAGGTACAACCTGTTTACTGATCATGATTCATCTTCATATGATCGCAACAGCTACCTATCTAAGTCTATGTAAGTGACTATTGTTTAAGACTATATGTGACCATTGTTACTTGAAATGTAGTAAATAAATAAATATAGTTTGTTCAACACTTCAAAGAAATGTAGTAGATTGGTGAGGCAAGACTTCCCTTGACTAAATACCCATCCGACCCAACCTAAGTGCCTAAACCTCGCAACACAACGAAACCAAAGCTCGTAACAGACTCTACGCAACTCTTCCCCTCTACGATTCCCCAATGTGCCTATAACACATGAACCTTATTGGTCTACTACAACTCTCTGTATTTGTTTCACTACCGGAAATGGCGATTGCCTCTACGGTATTATGTAAGCCACACTGAGCCTGCAAATAGGTGGGATAATGTGGGATACAAATGCAACAAATAAATAAACAAATAAAATAAATCCATGTTGGCTTTATCTCATTAATCCATGCTTATGTATATGCTCTGTAATTTTGTTCTTTATAACAGTCTCTACCATTTTGCCCGGCACTGACATCAGGCTCAGAGGTCTAAACTTTCCTGGATCACCTCTGGAACCCTTTGTAAAAATTGGCGTTACATTGGCCACCCTCCAATCTTTGGTACCATGCTTGATTTTAAAGATAAATTACATACTACTAACAATAGTTTTGCAAGTTCATTTTTCAATTCTATCAGGACTCTGGGATATATACCATCCAGTCCAGTTGATTTGCTACTCTCCGTGAAGGCCGAAGCAAAGAATTAATTTAATCTCTCTATGGCTTTGTCTTCCCTGAGTGCCCCTTTTACCCCTCTGTCATCTAGAGGTACAACTGATTCTTTTGCCAATTGCTTGCTTCTAATATACCTAAAAAAGTTTTTACTATTATGTTTTTGCCTCCAACACAATCTTCATTTCATAGTCTCTCTTTGCCTTCCTTATCAGCACTTTGGATTTGACTTGCCATTCCTTATGCTGTTCCTATTATTTTCAGTTGGATCATTTTTTTTTTTCCATTTTCCAAAGGATTTTCTTTTAGCTCTAATAGCTTCCTTCTCCTCACTTTTTAACCATGCTGGCTGTTGTTTGGCCTTCCTTTTTTTAATACATGGAATATATCTGGCCTGAGCTTCCAGGATGGTATTTTTGAACAGCATCCATACCAGATGTAAATTTTTGACCTTTGCAGCTGCTCCTCTAAGTTTTGTTTGTAACTTCTCATTTTATCAGAGTCTCCTTTTTGAAAGTTAAAGGCTAACATATTGGATTTCCTGTGTGTACTTACTCCAAAGCTTATATCAGATCTGATCATTGTATGATCACTGTTGTCAAGCAGCCCCAGCACCATTATCTACTGCACCACATCATGCGCTCCACTAAGGACTAGGTCTAGAATTGTTCCCCCTCTTGTTGGTTCCTGAACCAGCTGCTCCATAAAGCAGTCCTTCATTTCATCAAGGAATTTTACCTTCCTGGAATGCCCTGATGTTACATTTACCCAGTCAATATCGGGGTAATTGAAATCACCCATTATTATTGTGTTCCCCAGTTTGTTGGCCTCCATAATTTCTGATAACATTTCTACATCTGTCTGTTCATGCTGGCCAGGTGGATGGCACTACACTCCTATCACTATCCTTTCCCCCTTTACACATAGAATTTCTATTCATAGGGATTCTAAGACATGTTTTGTATCCTGCAGAATTTTTAGTCTACTTGATTCAAGGCCCTCAACATATAAAGCTACCACTCCACCAATTTGATCCACCCTATCACTGTGATATAATTTGTACCCTGGTATGACAGTGTCCCACTGGTTATCCTGCTTCTACCAGGTCTCAGAGATGCCTATTATATTTATCTTTTCATTTAGTGCAAAATATTCTAACTCCCATCTTATTTCATAGGATTCTGGCACTTGTATATAGACATTTCAAACTATGTTGTTCCTATTTACAGTTTGCTCAGCAGTTGACAGTGGTAATTTGCAATCTTGAAAATCTAAGACATCTGGTCTACTATTGGGATATTGTTATACCTGGCTATAATCTATTCAGGAAGGACAGAATAAGAAAAAAGGGTAGAGAAGTGGACCTATATACTAAGAACGATATTAAAGTGACAGAACTGCAGGACACGTGGGGTGCGGAAAAAACGCTGTGGGTTAAACTGGAAAGAGGGAAAGGAAAATGTATTTATATTGGAGTAATATACAGGTCACCTTCATAGTCACAGGAAATGGACAGAGACTTAATTGAAGACATCCACAAGATAGCTAGGAAAGGGGAAGTACTACTGATAAGGCCCCCAAGGTCACCATGTTATGCCACTGCTTCATTGGTAAGAATTTACTGGAAATTTATTTTTAAACTTGGGGAAAGGTAGACTTAGAATTAAATAGGTAACCTCAGGGACTGTATTTTTTAGTTACTCTGCTCACTTTGTAATGGAGTTTAAGGAATAGCTAAGTAAGGAATTTAGGATTTCCTGTATACAGAAAAAGAATCTTTAGCTGGAGAGCTAAGTTCCTTGATGGTAGTACAATTGTCTTTTGACTTGGGTCACAGTACCATTAATGTTGTTCCTCAAGAGGTTGTTCCCCAGACAAGGAGCATCTGCTAGTCTGTCATGCAGCTTCTCCCTAAGGCCTGAGGCTCTAAGCCAAGCCACCTTGCAGGCTGCTATAGCATCAGCACCCAATATGGAGGCTGTGTTGTAGGCGTCATAAGAATTTTTAATAAGGTGTAAATTTAATTCTTCAATATCAGCCAGATAATCAGAGATGGAGGTTTTTGGACTGGATGATAGAATATAAAAAATTTTGTTGAGCTGAGCATGCTGGAAGTGGGGAAATCTGCAGCTGATGCAAAACTATCCTTTCTGTGAGCATGGCTCCTAGAAAAACCCTGGGTGGCCTTAGGGTCTCTACTGGGAGGGTGTAAAAGATTTGTTTTAGCAAATCTCTTCTTTTTTAGGACTACATTCAGCACTACTGAATAGTGAGGCAATTGAGATTTTCAGTGTACAGGTGCTGCCTGTATTTTGTATTTAGAGTCCAGTCATTTTGAAATTAGATGAGATGATTAGGGGTTTTGTCAGATCTTGTACTGAAGATTCTAAAGCACATTATGAGTTGGAACTACAAGAACACCCCTTAGGCGAATCGAAAGACTTCATGATAGCCTCAAAATCCCTCTTATCTGGGAAGCTTTCCGGGAACCCAGAGCCAACTCTTTTTAAGAATCTTTTGAATACATTTAGTATATAGCTAAAGTCCACATAAGTATCTGGTGGAATACAATCTTTGTTAAAAATGGTACTGTCCTTTAAAGGTTACTACTACTAATCATTTCTATAGCGCTACTAGATGTACACAGTACTGTATACATTACATGCAGGCACTTTCCCTGCCCCTAGAGGGCTCACAATCTAAGTTTTTGTACCTGGGGCAATGGAGGGTTAAGAGACTTGCCCCAAGTCACAAGGAGCTGCAGTGGGAATTGAACCCAAGTTGCCAGGATCAAAGCCTGCTGCACTAACCATTAGGCCACTCCTCTCTAAGGTTGATTTTGTAATGTACCTGTATTTTTTCTCTCTGAAAGGGCATCTTCTTGATATTGGATTAAGTTATCATGAGGAGAAAACAGCCACTGTGGAAATTGAGGCAGTGGCGTAGCTAGTGGGGGGGGGGGGGGGGGGGGGGGAGAGCGCAAGGGGAGCGGTCAGGGTTTTGTTGTATATTCTGAATGAGGCAATTTCAAGTTGGGGTGTTATGGACTTGGCAGTGGTTTCGATGGTAAACTGAGGTCGATAGATTAATGCTAGGCCTCCGCCTCTTTTTTTTTCTTCCTGGTCCAGTGAACGATTATGTATCCTGGGGGACAAAGATCTAGGATTATGGGGTCATTTTGCTCGTGGATCCATGTTTCATTTATGAAGAGAAGATCGAGGTTTCCTGACATGATCCAATCTGTTATTAGTGTTGTTTTGTTTACTACGGATCTGGCGTTGATGTAGCCCATTTGAATTGTTTGGTATGGGTTGGCTGTTTTGTGTAATGTGGATTTTTGTTAGTTGGCATTTCTTTGTTATAGTTTAGACTACTGCAATCTGCTTCTTGCTGGCCTCCCACTTAGTCACCTCTCCCCTCTCCAGTCGGTTCAAAACTCTGCTGCCCGTCTCATCTTCCGCCAGGGTCGCTTTACTCATACTACCCCTCTCCTCAAGACCCTTCACTGGCTCCCTATCCGTTTTCGCATCCTGTTCAAACTTCTTCTACTAACCTATAAATGTACTCACTCTGCTGCTCCCCAGTATCTCTCCACACTCGTCCTTCCCTACACCCCTTCCCGTGCACTCCACTCCACGGATAAATCCTTCTTATCTGTTCCCTTCTCCACTACTGCCAACTCCAAACTTTGCGCCTTCTGTCTCGCTGCACCCTACGCCTGGAATAAACTTCCTGAGCCCCTACGTCTTGCCCCATCCTTGGCCACCTTTAAATCTAGACTGAAAGCCCACCTCTTTAACATTGCTTTTGACTCGTAACCACTTGTAACCACTCGCCTCCACCTACCCTCCTCTCTTCCTTCCCGTCCACATTAATTGATTTGATTACTTTATTTATTTTTTGTCTATTAGATTGTAAGCTCTTTGAGCAGGGACTGTCTTTCATCTATGTTTGTGCAGCGCTGCGTATGCCTTGTAGCGCTATAGAAATGCTAAATAGTAGTAGTAGCAGTAATAGTGGGTTTATTGTGGGGGACCTTTCCCTTCTGTTGGGTTTTTCCGCATATATAGCACTATCTTTTCATAGGTGGGTTAGGGCTGTTATGGAGTGGTAAGTTTTGTGTTCTAGGGCAGTGTTTCCCAAGTTGGTCCTGGAGTACCCCCTTGCCAGTCAGGTTTTCAGGATATCCACATTAAATATGCAAGAAATTGATTTGCATATACTGCCTCCATTACATGCAAATCTTTTTCATGCAGATTCAATTGTGGATAGCCTGAAAACCTGAATGGCGAAGTGTCTAGCTCTATTTGAAAGTAGGCTCAGCCACTCTGGGCAAGGGCCACCTTTGGGGGCCCTTGTCACCCAAAATAAAAATCCTGAAGACTAGTGGTATCCACATCTTGTAGAGTCACCACACAAACAAAAGCCCATCTGATTTAAACAAGGTGTCTAGCAGTGGAAGGAATGTGTGTGCTATTCCTGAGGTGATGGTCACGATTTGAATATTTTTACTTTGTAGTTAAGAAGACACGTTGCCTCCTCTGGCCAGTCCAGGGACCTCTTCTGCGTCCAGCCTCCTGATGAAACTTACTGTTTCCTTGTAGGCAGGACACAACAGAGACAACCTGTATTAATCAGTGCCCGCCACAGCCCTTGAGCAACAACACAGACACTGCTGTCTAGCTGACACCAACCGGCGCCTATTTTATAAAAGTCTGCTCCCTCTGAGAGCAAAACCTGGCTACGCCTCTGGATTGAGGTGGTGATACTTGAAGCAGCAGAGATGGTGCAGGGGAGGGACTATGAGGATGAGGCAGTTTGGGATGTGTCAGTTCTGACAAAACTGACCCTGCCAATGTAGATGTAGAAGGCAGCTGTACTGAAGTTTGCTGGAGAATATTTTGAAAAAGTTGAACTAACAGTAAGGCAGCATCCTGGGTGGACTGAGAAGCTGCCAAAATCTGACCTACAGTAGAGTTAGAGACGGTTGATACAGAGCCTGGCTTCACAGACTTCATTTTTTTATTTGCTGTAGTAGTCCAAGCTGCAGTCTTTGAAGTCAGCAAATGTAGGGCAGCCGCTGTATTTAGGTGTCTGCCCTATTAGTAGCAGTACTCACAAGTGAGCTCCTCCTGTGAAAATGAAGATTTATGATGCACAGAGAATGAAGTTCATGAAGAAGAAGAAAAAAGAAGACATCAGAGGAAAAAAAAAAAAAGAAAGATAAGCTTCAAGCTATTTTATTCTGCTGTTATGGGGGAGGGTGCACCATTCCTGGAGATACTGCAATACCAGGTTGATGCATGGAGTGGATGAAGCAAGCTCCTATTCCATCTCCTTGTTCCAAAAATCAATTTAATATATGGTCCCTAGATAGGGGACGTATCAGATATTAAACTGATAACAGGCCGAGAAGCGATGCTGGGAATAGCCTGGTCATTTTGCAGCAGTGGTGGCCATGTTGGAGAGGTAAAAATAAATAAATAAATTGTATTCACAGATATGCAGTGGTCTGTACCTTGTGGGCCCTGCACATTGGTGGTGGGGGGGGGGGGGGGGGAGGAGGACCTGTACAGTGGTTTATGCTGTAATGTGCTTGCCCTTTGCTTACATTAACACCTGGGAGTTGTAGCTGTGGGGGAGAAAGAAATCTAAATAAGGGGGGGGGGGGGGGGGAAGGGATAAAGAAATCTAAATAAACTGAAACAAAGATTAGTCAACTTCTTATTGACACTTCATAATATGTGAACCATACAATAATACACTTTTCATCCCTATTATTTATGCTGACAGTGCCTAATATCTTTATTATTTTTTTTTTTTTACATTTGTACCCCGTGCTTTCCCACTCATGGCAGGCTCAATGCGGCTTACATGGGGCAATGGAGGGTTAAGTGACTTGCCCAGAGTCACAAGGAGCTGCCTGTGCCTGAAGTGGGAATGGAACTCAGTTCCTCAGTTCCCCAGGACCAAAGTCCATCACCCTAACCACTAGGCCACTCCTCCACTCCACTTAGATTTCTTTATCCTCCCCAGGACCAAAGTCCATCACCCTAACCACTAGGCCACTCCTCCACTCCACTTAGATTTCTGAGCTGCCTGTGCCTGAAGTGGGAATGGAACTCAGTTCCCCAGGACCAAAGTCCATCACCCTAACCACTAGGCCACTCCTCCACTCCACTTAGATTTCTTTATCCCTCCCCCCCCCTTTATTTAGATTTCTTTCTCCCCCACAGCTACAACTCCCAGGTGTTAATGTAAGCAAGGGCAAGCACATTACAGCATAAACCACTGTACAGGGCCTCTCCCCCACAAATGTACAGACCACTGCATAGGGCCGTGCCTCTCCCCCCCCCCCCCCCCCAGATGGTGCAAGGGATAAGCCTGCATTATTGTATATATATACAGAAAATCCATGTTACAAGTAAGCAGAAAAACACTTGCTTTATATAAGAATACACTGGAAAGCCACAGTGCACTACTGGTACCTCACACTGTTTGTCTGTTTTTACATCACTATTATATAGAAGGGGGGGGGGGGTGCACCATTCCTGGAAATACTGCAATACCAGATTGATGCGTGGAGTGGATGAAGCAAGCTCCTATTCCATCTCCCTGTTCCAAAAATCAATTTAATATATGGTCCCTAGATAAGGAACATATCAGATATTAAACTGATAAGAACAGATACTACACTTGATCTTAGCCAAAAGGCCGAGAAGCGATACTGAAAATTGCCCAGTGTCGAGCAGCCCTCTGGTCCTCTTCTCTTTGTAACTCAGGGAGAGAGAGTCCACAATCTAAGGCACCAGCACCAAGCAGCTACTCAAAACAAAGACTTTAACCCCTTCTCATTCTTCCAAATAATACCAGAAGTCTTACAGGTTTTAAACATAGCTCCTTTTCAGATAAATCCTATCAAAGCTGGCTATATGCTCTTTCCAGCTGAATTTTTCTTACTTGTCTTGTCTGTGTGGGTGTCAGATCACTCCTCGGAATTAGCATGAGCCTGCCCACTTCTCCGATTCTTTCACTGCCAACTCATTTCCTCTCTCTACAAGGGCAGAGGATCCTGCTTGGCTCATAATTCTGGGACTGTATGTTCCTTTCCAGGAGCTAAACTTTAGATGGATTTGAGAAGTTGTAACAGCATTATGGAATATGATGAAGTCCAGATGAAAACAAACTGAAAGGGCTTGTTCCTACTTTGTCCCTCTCCTTTATGACCTATGCCATGACGACACCCACTGCCTGTTCATAAAGAACACTATCGCCTCACATAATTGCAGCAACTAGCAGGCTAGCACGTGAACTCTTAATGTGAGAAAGAGAAAACCCTGAGAAAGTTTGTTTGTTCAAAATAACCCTATCATAAGGGAGAGAGGAAGAGGGCAAGGTGGATGAGAATAATTTTAAAGGGAACTGAAGAGAGACTCTTTACACTCTCTCTGCCTCACGATTTTTCCTTGCCATCTTTTTCTTTTGTCATATAACATGCAGAAAAAAAAATAAGGTATGAAGAGAGAGCGAAAGCTACATACCTGTAGAAGGTATTCTCCGAGGACAGCAGGCTGATTGTTCTCACTGATGGGAGACATCGTCGGCAGCCCCGAAACCGGAATTCTCCCTAAAAACAAAAAGCTTGCTAGCCTTGCGCTCCCATGCGCATCGCGCATGCGTGACCGTCTTCCCGCCCGTAGCACGAGCGTGATCCTCAGTCAGTAAAAAGCAAAGAAAGGGAAGACACAACTCCGAAGGGGAGGTGGGCGGGATTGTGAGAACAATCAGCCTGCTGTCCACGGAGAATACTTTCTACAGGTATGTAGCTTTCGCTTTCTCCGAGGACAAGCAGGCTGCTTGTTCTCAGTGATGGGGTATCCCTAGCCCCCAGGCTCACTCAAAACAACAAACATTGGTCAATTGGACCTCGCAACGGCAAGGACATAACTGAGATTGACCTAAAACTTATGCAACTAACTGACAGTGCAGCCTGGAACAGAAAATGGGCCTAGGGGGGAAGAGTTGGATTCTAAACCCCAAACAGATTCTGCAGCACCGACTGCCCAAACCGACTGTTGCGTCGGGTATCCTGCTGTAGGCAGTAGTGAGATGTGAATGTGTGGACAGATGACCACGTTGCAGCCTTGCAAATCTCTTCAATAGTGGCTGACTTCAAGTGGGCCACTGACGCAGCCATGGCTCAAACATTATGAGCCATGACATGACCCTCAAGTGTCAGCCCAGCCTGGGCATAAGTGAAGGAAATGCAATCTGCCAGCCAATTGGATATGGTGCATTTCCCTACAGTCACTCCCCTCTTGTTGGGATCAAAAGAAACAAACATTTGGGCGGACCGTCTGTGGGGGCTTGTCCGCTCCAGGTAGAAGGCCAATGCTCACTTGCAGTCCAATGTGTGCAGCTGACATTCAGCAGGGCGGGTATGAGGACGGGGAAAGAATGTTGTCAAGACAATTGACTGGTTCAGATGGAACTCCGACACTACTTTCGGCAAGAACTTAGGGTGAGTGCGGAGGACTACTCTGTTATGATGAAATTTGGTGTAAGGGGCATGAGCCACCAAGGCTTGAAGCTCACTGACTCTGTGAGCTGAAGTGACTGCCACCAAGAAAATGACCTTCCAAGTCAAGTATTCAGATGGCGGGAATCCAGAGGCTCAAAAGGAGGTTTCATCAGCTGGGTGAGAACGACATTGAGATCCCATGACACTGTAGGAGGTTTGATGGGGGGCATCGACAAAAGCAAACCTCTCATAAAGCGAACAACTAAAGGCTGTCCAGAGATCAGCTTACCTTCTACACGATAATGATACGCACTAATTGCACTAAGATAAACCCTTACAGAGTTGGTCTTGAGACCAGACTCAGACAAGCGTAGAAGGTATTCAAGCAGGGTCTGTGTAGGACAAGAGCGAGGATCTAGGGCCTTGCTGTCACACCAGACGGTAAACCTCCTCCATAAAAAGAAGTAACTCTTCTTAGTGGAATCTTTCCTGGAAGCAAATAAGATTCGGGAGACTCCTTCTGAGAGACCCAAGGAGGCAAAGTCTACGCTCTCAACATCCAAGCCGTGAGAGCCAGGGACTGGTTGTTGGGCTGTAGCAGCGCCCCCTCGTTCTGAGAGATGAGGGTTGGAAAGGACAACTTCAGAAGAAGAGGGAACCAGATCTGACGGGACCAAAAGGGCGTAATCAGAATCATGGTTCCGCAATCTTGTTTGAATTTCAGCAAAGTCTTCCCCACCAAAGGTATGGGAGGATAAGCATACAGGAGGCCCTCCCCCCAATGAAGGAGAAAGGCATCCGACGCTAGTCTGCTGTGGGCCTGAAGTCTGGAACAGAACTGAGGGACCTTGTGATTGATCTGAGTGGCAAAAAGATCTACCAAGGGGGTGCCCCACGCTTGGAAGATCTTGCGGGCCACTCTCGAGTTGAGAGACCACTCGTGAGGTTGCATGATCCTGCTCAATCTGTCGGTCAAACTGTTGTTTACGCCTGCCAGATACGTGGCCTGAAGGAACATGCCGTTCCGGCGAGCCCAAAGCCACATTCTGACGGCCTCCTGATACAGGGGGTGAGATCCGGTGCCCCCCTGCTTGTTGATGTAATACATGGCAACCTGGTTGTCTGTCTGAATATGGATAATTTGATGGGACAGCCGATCCTTGAAAGCCCTTAAAGCGTTCCAGACCGCTCGTAACTCCAGAACATTGATCTGAAATCATTTTTCCTGGAGGGATCAACATCCCTGGGTGTGAAGCCCATCGACATGAGCTCCCCACCCCAGGAGAGACGCATCCGTAGTCGGCACTTTTTGCGGCTGAGGAATTTGAAAGGGATGTCCCAGGATCAAATTGGATCGAATTGTCCACCAATGCAGGGATTTGAGAAAATTGGTGGACAGTTGGATGACGTCCTCTAGATTCCCAGCAGCTTGGTACCACTGGGAAGCTAGGGTCCATTGAGCAGATCTCATGTGAAGATGGGCCATGGGAGTCACATGAACTGTGGAGGCCATGTGGCCGAGCAATCTCAACATCTGCCGATCTATGATCTGCTGAGACGCCCGCACCCGAGAGACGAGAGCCAGGAGATTGTTAGCCCTCGTCTCTGGGAGGTAGGCACGAGCCGTCCGAGAGTCCAGCAGAACTCCTATGAATTCTAGTCTTTGTACTGGAAGAAGGTGGGACTTTGGATAATTTATCAGAAACCCTAGTAGCTCCAGGAGTTGAATAGTCATCTGCATTGACTGTAGAGCTCCTGCCTCTGAGGTGTTCTTCTCCAGCCAATCGTCAAGATAAGGGAACACATGCACTCCCAGTGTGCGAAGAGCCGCCGCTACGACAGCCAGGCATTTTGTGAACACTCTGGGCGCAGAGGCAAGACCAAAGGGTAGCACACAGTACTGAAAATGCCGTGTTCCCAGATGAAATCGAAGATACGGCCTGTGAGCTGTAAGTATCGGGATGTGAGTATAAGCATCCTTTAAGTCCAAAGAGCATAGCCAATCGTTTTTCTGAATCATGGGAAGAAGGGTGCTCAGGGAAAGCATCCTGAACTTTTCTCGGACCAGTAATTTGTTCAGGGCCCTTAGGTCTAGGATGGGACGCATCCCCCCTGTTTTCTTTTCCACAAGGAAGTACCTGGAATAGAATCCCTGCCCTTTTTGCTCCGGTGCCACAGGCTCAACCGCATTGGCGCTGAGAAGGGCTGAGAGTTCCTCTGCAAGTACCTGCTTGTGCTGGAAGCTGAAAGACTGAGCGCCTGGTGGGCAATTTGGAGGTTTTGAGATCAAATTGAGGGAGTATCCTAGCCGGACTATTTGAATAACCCACTGATCAGAGGTTATAAGAGGCCACCTTTGGTGAAAAAATTTTAGCTTCCCTCCAACCGGCAGATCGTCCGGCATGGACACTTTTATCTCGGCTATGCTCAACTAGAGCCAGTCAAAAGTCCATCCCTTGCTTTTGCTGGGGAGCTGCAGTGGCTTGTTGAGGCGCACACTGTTGACAAGAACGAGCGCGCTGGGGTTTAGCCTGAGCAGGCTGTAGGGAAGGTGGATTGTACCTGCGCTTATTATAAGCGTAGGGAGCATTCCTCCTACCCCAATAAAACCGTCTACCAGTTGAGGTAGATGCTGAAGGCGCCCGGTGGGAGAGTTTGTCGAATGCGGTGTCCCGCTGGTGGAGCTGCTCTACCACCTGTTCGACCTTCTCGCCAAAAATGTTATCCCCCCGGCAAGGAGCATCTGCCACACTCTTCTGGACTCTACTGTCTAGGTCAGTGGCATGCAGCCATGAGAGTCTGCGCATCACTATACCCAGAGCAGCTGCCCTGGATGCAACATCAAAAGAATTGTAAGCACCCCTGGACAGGAATTTATGACACGCCTTCAGCTGCCTGACCACCTCCTGAAACGGCTTGGCCTGCTCCAACAGCAGCTGATCAACCAAGTCCGCCAACTGCCGCACATTGTTCCGCAAGTGGATGCTCATGTAGAGCTGGTAAGATTGAATTTTGGACACGAGCATAGCAGAATGGTAGGCCTTTCGCCCAAAAGAATCCATAGTTCTAGACTCACGCCCAGGGGGTGCCGAGGCGTAATCCCTAGAACTCTTGGCCTTCTTAAGGGCCAAATCCACCACACCAGAGTCATGAGGCAACTGGGTCTTCATCAACTCTGGATCCCCGTGGATTCGGTACTGGGACTCAATCTTCTAGGGAATGTGGGGAGTAGTTAGTGGTCTTGCCCAGTTCGTCATCAATGTCTGTTTGAGGACATTATGGAGAGGAACAGTGGACGATTCCTTAGGAGGTGATGGATAGTCCAGGACCTCGAACATCTCAGCCCTGGGCTCATCCACAGTCCCCACAAGGAAGGGAATGGCCATAGACATTTCCCGGATAAATGAAGAGAAGGAAAGACTCTCCGGGGGAGAAAGCTTCCTCTCAGGTGAGGGAGTAGGATCAGAAGGCAGACTACAAGACTCCTAGTCAGAGAAATACCTGGTGTCTGCCTCTGCTTCCCACGAGGCCTCTCCCTTGGTATCGGACATCAGTTCATGAACTTCAGTCCGAAGCCGGGCCCTCCTCGACACCGAAGAACAATGTCCTTCTTGGTGATGTCGAGAGGAAGACTCCCGAGCCGCAGGCGACAAAGCTTCCTCCAACGATGTTGGCGGGGAGTCAACCTGGGTAGCCGATACCGGCACCGCAAGCGGTACCGGGGTCGGAGACAGCACCACGGGCTATGAGCCAACCGTCGCCTCTCTCAACGGTACTAACAGTGCAAGCACCTGCGGTACCACAACAGACGATACCGACGGCGCAAGCACCAAAGGTACCGGAGATCGTCGCAACAGCTCTCCCAGGATCTCTGGCAGTACGGCTTGGAGGCTCTCGTTCAGAGTAGCTGTAGAAAAAGGCAAAGGAGCCAGTACAGGCGACGATGACAGAACCTGCCTGGAGCTCGGAGGCGGTACCGGGCTGTCCTGGGTAGAGCGCACCGACACCTCCTGAATGGAGGGCGAGCGGTCCTCCCGGCGTCGGCGCTTCTCGGGTGCCGAATCCCTTGGCGTCCCGGAGCTCTTGGTACCGTGACGAGAAGGTGACCGATGATGATGCTTCTTAGCCTTCGCTCGAAGCATGCCAGCGGTACCCTCAGGTACCGAAGAGGAAGACGTGGAATCCACCCGTCTCCTCAGGGCCGGGTCCAAAGAAGGTCGATCCCGGGGGGCCTGTAGAACAGGAGCCCTCGAGACAGGTGGAGACCCGCTCGATGGCTCACTGCTACCAGCATGGGACCTGTGGACAGCCCTTACCTGCGCTCCGGACATCGATGCGCCCTCCAATACCGACATCGATACCGGCGATGACCTCGGTACCGCTGACTCCGTCGACATCGAAGGACTGGACCCGGCTCCGAACAAAATGGTCCACTGAGCCAATCTTGCCGCCTGAGTCCTCTTTTTCAATTGGAGGCACAGAGTACAGGCGTTGGGGCGATGACCAGCTCCAAATACTGGAGACACGAAACGTGTCTGTCAGTGAGCGAAATGGTCCGGTTACACGACGTACACTTCTTAAAGCCGCTGGCAGGCTTCGCTGACATGGGCGGAAAAATCATGCCAGCAAGGTCGAATGCGATGGTGCCCGAAAAAATGACACCAAAAAAGGAAAAAAGTCCCGCACGGGCAGCCCAAAATGGCCGCTTGAAGAAAAAGAAAGGAAACTTAACAGGAGCAAAAGTTCTACAACAACTAAGGAAAATCTTTTTTTTTTTTTTTAAGAAGAAGAAGAACGAACGAAAAGTCAAGGAAGCTTGAAGAACAGCCGAAAAACGGCGAAAAAAACTCACGAAGAGTCCGCAGAACCACAGCAAGGGGTCTCTGGGGCAGAGAACAGCAGCAAAGCAGCGTCCCGAGCCACGGAAAAAAACAAGACTGAGGAGCACGCTTGTGCTACGGCGGGAAGATGGTCGCGCAAGCGCGATGCGCACGGGAGCACGAGGCTAGCAAACGTTTTGTTGCTAGGGAGAATTCCGGTTCTGGGGCTGCCGACGACGTCACCCATCAGTGAGAACAAGCAGCCTGCTTGTCCTCAGAGAATCTTTATTTAAACCTTCCTGCCTCCCATCTGCTTATTCATATTTCACATTTATTCGACATACCATTAATCATTACATTACCATAGTGTTATATTTTCCTCAGTACCTTAAAATAGGTTTGGAGTGGATTATATTTAAGAATATGACCAGTTCAAAAAAACTTGGAACTTGCAATCGTAATGAAATACAGTCAAAGAAATACAATCATATATAATTGAGCTCAATTAAGATAGTAAGACCTAATTAGGCCAAGCTCAAATTTCTAACAGGTTATCTACAAAACCTTAGTAGAACAAGCAATACGGAAAATTATGATTAATCTAGCCTGAAAGCACATACTTCCTAAATAGAGCTGCTTTAGGAGATTTACAGAAAGGTACATATCAGATTAAAAAATTACCGAGGTTAGCAGTGAATTCCAGATTTTTGAAGCCTGATAAGAATAAAGAATATATGCTCGAGTTAATTGACTTATCACCCAGAAACAGAACCAGTACCTCAAGGTCATATCTGAACTTACCAGTCTCTCACGACAGTCAAAGAATTCTCTGTTTCACTACTTCATCAGGAGAGGATATGCATAAACATTCATCTTCCTTGTTGCATACTAACAGGCATCATTGAAAATATTATACCAGTATAGGAGAAAAAAAATAACTTATTTTTTTTTTCATTATAAATAATTTTTGTAAACTGTTACAGCTCCAGTATACCCAGTGCAAAATATGCCAGCAGATGTAAATTCTCAAACTGGACATATTCCAAACACTAAAATGATAATAAAATGATTATTTCTACCTCTGTTGTCTGGTGACTTTGTTTTTCTGATCATGTTGGTCCCAGTCTCTAATTATGCTGCTCTCTATTTGTTCTCTTAACTCCATTTCCAGGGCTTCCTTTCCATTTATCTCTTTACTTTCATCCTTTCTTCTACATCCATAAGTAAAAGCTGGGTCCTCCGTGTAATTGACTGGAGGAGGTATAACGTGGATCCAGCTTTTGCCTATTTTCTCCATCCATGTGCAGTTTTTCTCATCTCTTCCCTTTTCTTCATCTCCATCCATATACATCTTCTTCCTTTCTCTTTCCTTCCCTCCATCCATGTCCAGCATTTCTTCTCTCTCCTCCCCTCCATCCATATCCAGCATTTCTCCTCTCTTCCGTCCCCTGTATCCTTATCCAGCAATAATTCTCTCACCCCTCTCCTCCATCCAAGTCCAGCATTTCTCCTGTCTCCCCTGTCCACCCCTCCATCCATCCATGTCCAGCAATTCTCCTCTCTCCCCTGCCCTCCCCTTCATCCATCCATGTCCAGCAAGTCTCTACTGCTCTATTCACCATCCATTTCCAGCATTTCTCCTCCCTTCCCTGCCCTCCCCTCCATCCATGTGAAGCAATTCTCCTCTCTCTTCTCCATCCATTTCCAGCATTTCTCCTCTCTTCCCTGCCCTCCCATCCATTTCCAGTGATTCTCTCTTCCCTGCCCTCCCCTCCATGTCCAGCATGTCTCCTCTCTCCCTTGCCCTCCCCTCCATTCATGTCCAGCGATTCTCCTCTGCCTCGTCCTCCCCTGCCATGTCCAGCGATTCTCCTCTCTCCCCTGCCCTCCATGTCCAGTGATTCTTCACTCCCCCCTGTCCTCCCCTGCTATCCATGCCCAGTGATTCTCCCTCCCCCACCCATCCTCCTTCGACCGCTGCCTGCTTGAGAGTCCGGGCCCCCAGCATCAGCCAGTGCGATTAAGAGTAGCTGCTGGCGTTGGGGCCTTCCCTCTGTGAATCCCGCCTACTTTGTTTCAACTTCCTGTTTCTGTATAGGTGGGACTCACAGAGGGAAGACCCCCGGCAGCCTCTCTTAATCAATGCACCGTGCTGCCGAGGGTAAGGAGGGAGTGAGAGGAAAGGGTGCAGGCCATCAACTCACAAGAAAAAAAAGAGTGCATATTATTTTCAAAATAGTGAACACATATATTAACACATATTGCACGTAAGCATTGCCATACTAGGACAGACCCAAGGTCCATCAAGCCCAATATCCTGTTTCCAACAGTGGCAAATCCAGGTCACAAGTATCTGGCAAGATCCCAGAACAGTAAAACAAATTTTATGCTGCTTATCCTAAGAATAAGCAGTGGATTTTTCCAAGCCCATCTTAATAATGGCTTATGGACTTTTCTTTTAGGAAGTTAGCCAAACTTTTTTTAAACCCTGCTAAGCTGCTTTCACCACATTCTCAGTAAAAGCAATTAGCTTACCAAGGTTTAAAAAAAGGTTTGGATAATTTCCTAAAAGAAAAGTCCATAAGCCATTATTAGGATGGAGTTGAGAAAATCCACTACTTAGGGGAAAGGGAAATGGGACTTGATATACTGCCTTTCTGAGGTTTTTGCAACTACATTCAAAGCGGTTTACATATATTCAGGTACTTATTTTTATACCAGGGGCAATGGAGGGTTAAGTGACTTGCCCAGAGTCACAAGGAGCTGCAGTGGCAATCGAACTCAGTTCCCCAGCATCAAAGTCCACTGCACTAACCACTAGGCAACTCTTCCACTTTATGTTATGTTGCTTAGGATAAGCAACAGTGGTGAGCTGGTAAATGTTTAACAACAGGCTCTCTCCACGGCCCCCCTCTGCGCCCCCCCCCCCCAAATTGCAGAGCTGACTATAGCCGGGGAGAGAGCTTGGGGGGGGGGGGGGTGGCAATGCATTACTCTAGGGAAAAAAAATTAAATGATCCCAGGTTCCAATCTAATTCATGTTTAATGTGCAATAAAATGCCATAAATAAGTAAATAAATATAAACTTTTAATGTTGAGCACCTGATTCTCAAAGTGAACATATTCCAAACACTATAATGAAAATAAAATGATTTTTTTCTACCTTTGTTGTCTGGTGACTGTTTTTCTGATCATGCTGGCCCAGTACCCGATTCTGCTGCTGTCGGTCCTCTTAACTCCGTTTCCAGGGCTTCCTTTCCATTTATTTCTTTCCTTTCCTCCTTCATTTCTAGTCCTCAGCTTCTGCCTATTTTCTTCATCCATGTGCAGTTTTTCTCCTCTCTTCCTTTTCCCTCATCTCCTTCCTCACTCTTCCCTCCCCTCCATCCACGTCCAGCATTTCTTCTCTCTCTCCCCTCCTCTCCCTCCACCCATGTCCAGTGATCCTTCTCTCCCCCTGCCCTCCATCCACCCATGCCCAGCAATCCTTCTCTCCCCCTGCCCTGCATGCACCCATACCCAGGGACCCTCCTTTCCCCTGCCCTCCATCCACCCATGTCCAGTGACCCTCCTCTCCCCTGCCCTGCATGCACCCATACCCAGCAACCCTCCTCTCCCCTGCCCTGCATGCAATGATGCACCCATACCCAGTGACCCTCCTTTCCCCTGCCCTCCATCCACCCATGTCCAGTGACCCTCCTCTCCCCTGCATGCACCCATACCCAGCGACCCTCCTCTCCCCTGCATGCACCCATACCCAGTGACCCTCCTTTCCCCTGCCCTCCATCTACCCATGTCCAGCAGTGACCCTCCTCTCCCCTGCCCTGCATGCACCCATACCCAGCAACCCTTCTCTCCCCTCCATCCACCCATGCCCAGCGACTCCCTTCTTTCCCCTGGCACCCCCTCCCGAGTTGTTCAGCGAATTCTCCTCCCTCCCTCCGGATCCGGTCCCTCACCAACTCCTTGTCCTTCGAATTCTTCGGGGCAAGCAGTCTTGCCTGCCCGCTGCCAGCGCTGACTCTCTCCCGCTGCTGGATCAAGCTTCAAAATGGCCGCCAAGACTTCAGCAGAAGTCTTGGTGGTCATTTTTAAAGCACAAACCGGCAGCGGGGGAGAGTCAGTGCTGGCAGCGGGCAGGCAAAACTGCCTGCCCCGAAGAATTCGAAGGACAAGGAGTCGGTGAAGGACCGGATCCGGAGAGAGGAGAGCTAGAGCCGGCTCGCGCTTTTTAACAACCGGCTCGCAAGTCGGAAGAAAATTTAACAACCGGCTCTTGCAAGCCGGCTCCAGCACACCACTGATAAGCAACATAACATTTTCTACTGTTCTGGGGTCTTGCCAGGTACTTCTGAACTGAATTGGCCATAGTTGGAAACAAGATACTGGGCTTGATGGACCTTCCCATCTGTCCCAGTACAGAATCACTTATGCACGTTTTAATGTGTGCACTATTCAGAAAAAAATATGTACATGTGCACTATTCAATATGCATGTGTGCACTATTTGGAAAAAGAGTGCACTCTCTTTGACATGGTACCCGCACCATTAAAAAAAACAAACAAACAAACCCAAACCAAGCATTCTCATAAATAAAATACAAAACAACACCAAACAAAATTTTTTGTGGCTACACATCCCTATTATTCACGTCTTTCTAGCTGCTGCCTCTCACTCTCCTCCCCCCACAAATAAGCACTCCTTTCCTCTCTCCTCTTGGTATTCTCTCTGTCTACTTTCCCTCGTCCTCCTCACCACCTCAGTCCACGTGGCCACCCAGATACACATCATTCGGGGAGGGGGGCATCATGGCTCTATAATTCTCATGGTACCTCTACAGCTCTGATTTCTGCGCCGGCCTAGGAGCAGGATTGTGGCGTAGCTGTAGATGGGCCTGGATGGGCAAAGGCCCACCCAATTTAGTGGCCCCCCAAAACATCTAACTGGTAATGCTTCACTCCTCTCTCTTTTCCGTTGGCTGCACGGTATCTGCCCGTCTCTCTGTGAAACAACCCCACCATCCACCTCCACCGGCAGCGATTCCTCTAGGCAACCTACACCGGCACTGCAAGCTTCCCTCTACCGCAGCCCGCCCTCAAGGACATCACTTCCTGCTTTTTCACTGTCTGGCGGTGGCGGGGCCGCGGTAGAGGGAAGCCTGCAGGACCAGTGCAGAAGCCGGCATTGGCTAGAAGGTAGATTGAGGGAGGTTTTCATAGAGAGACAGGCAGTTGCTGGATGTGGAAAGGAACAGATGCCGGACTGCGGGCGGAAGGGGAGAAAGATGCGTGTAGGGGCAGTGCAAAGGGGATGGATAGGAGGAACGAGGGAGAGAGGAGTTGCACGAGGCGAAAACCAGCTCGGGGGCTGCGCAAGTTTTAGCGGGCACACCAGCCTTCCCAGCGATAAGCTCCGCGAGGGCTGAAGGCTGCATGGGGCGAGTAGTTCGTTTCTTCTTAACGCTCGCCCCAAATATCCGATGATTCCGATCATCTTCGTTCTTCTCCGCCTCCACCCCTTTCCATCACTAATAAAAATAGAAGCAGCGCAGAGGTAACTTGGCAGCATCCAGCAGCACGTGACCCAGAGGGCGGGAAACAGTCTGTAGTGATGATGATGATCGTTGTGCACACTACTCCAGTAACAGTTGGGATAGGAAGAGCCCTGAATTAGTTTTTCAGAAAAGTGACTGGATTTATTTGACTACAGAGTAGCTGAAGCTGAAAAAGTAATTTGTTTTGATTGGTTGTTTATTTTTATATTGTTGACCTTTTATAATGGACTTACATAAAGTCCACTAGAGATATGTTTCATATTTAGAATGTACCAATGGGGTAAGAGACCTTCATTACAGCAAAATGATTATTCCCACAGTTAATCCTGTTTATTTTCTTTATCCCCTGTTCTGCAGGTAACACTATGAAAGCTATGGAAGATCAAGTAGTAGAAGAGGAACTGGGCTATGATAATGAAGTAGGTCTAGATTACTGGCAACTATTTCCTTCATTGGTCTTTATTTGCTGTTATATAGTACATGTGTATATTTTTATTTAACACATTTATATCCCACATTTTCCCACTTAGTTGCAGGCTCAATGTGGTTTACACAATAACGTAGAGGTAGGCGCCGTTTCAATAATACAAATACATAGTATAGTAGTAAGCATGTAAGAAACATAAGTATAAAGCAACAAAGAAATAAAGAGGGAGTGGTGATAGAAGTCTAGTACGGTCCATATTTTGCTGTGTCGCAGGAAGTAGAAAGTTAATTTGGGTCAGGGGGTAGGCCTTCTTAAGTTGGTTTTCAGTAGTTTCCTGAAGTTAAGATGGTTATGGATAGATCTCACGGTTTTGGGCAAAGCGTTCCACAGTTGTGTACTTATGTAAGAAAAGCTGGATGCATAAGTTGATTTGTATCTAAGTCCATTGCAGTCTGGATAATGCAGATTTAAATAAGGTCAGGATCGGCTGGTACTGTTTCTGGGTGGTAGTTTTATGAGGTCCAACATGTATCCAGGAACTTCACCGTAAATAATCCTGTGGACAAGAGTGCAAACCTTGAAGGCAATACATTCCTTGGTGGGAAGCCAATGCAGTTTTTCGCGAAGGGGTTTGGCACTTTCAGATTTTGGTTTTCCAAATATCAGTCTGGCTGCTGTATTCTGTGCGGTCTGAAGTTTCTTTGTTAGTTGTTCTTTACAACCTGCATAGATTCTATTGCAGTAATCTAAATGGCTTAGTACCATTGATTGTATTAGGTTGCGAAATATGTCTCATGGGAAGAAATGTTTTATACATTTAAGTTTCCACATTGAGTGAAACATTTTCTTTGTAGTGGAATTTACTTGACCGCAATCTGACACTTGAAAGTCAATTATGACGCCAAGCAGTTTTAGGCTATCCGAGATTGGGAGAGAGTGGTTTGGGATGTTTAAGGCTGAAGGTTTATACTTATTGTGTTGAGATGAAAGGATAAGACAATGAGTCTTTTCAAAATTTATTTTCAGTTAGAATGAGTTTGCCCATGCACCCATTGTGTTCAAACCGATCTTAATTGTATTGGTGATTTCTGTCAAATCGTGTCTGAAAGGTATATAATTGTAACATCATTAGCAAAAATAAATGGGTTAAGGCCTAAATTGGATAAGGATTTGGCCAGTGGAATCATCATTATATTGAAGAGTGTTGATGATAGTGGTGAACCTTGAGGGACTCCGCAAACTGCTTTCCAGGAAGATGATATGTTTGAATTTGATTTTACTTGGTATTTTATTTATTTTTGTTACATTTGTACCCTGCGCTTTCCCACTCATGGCAGGCTCAGTGCGGCTTACATGGGGCAATGGAGGGTTAAGTGACTTGCCCAGAGTCACAAAGAGCTGCCTGTGCCTGAAGTGGGAATCGAACTCAGTTCCCCAGGACCAAAGTCCACCACCCTAACCACTAGGCCACTCCTCCACTCTAGAGGATAAGAAACCTTTAATCCATCTGAGTATATTTCCGCCAATCCCATAGTAATCAAGGAGATTTAGTAAAATGTCATGGTTGACACTCAAATGCGCTAGACATGTCAAATTGGAGGAGAAGTATACTTTTTCCTGCAACTATTTCTTGCTTAAATTTAGCCAGAAGAGTAACTAAACAGTTTCAGTACTATGAAGGGAGCGGAATCCTGATTGCGAGTCGTGTCATATAGAAAACTTGGCTAGGTAATTCATAAGTTGTTTAGTCACCATGCTTTCCATTAATTTAACCACCAGTGGGATAGAGGCAACTGATCGGTAATTGGTAATATCATCGCTCTTTTTCTTGGTGTCCTTTGGTATTGGGGTGAGAAGAATGTTACCATGATCCTTGGGGAAGAAACCTTGTTGAAGCATGAAATTTAGATGGGCTGTTAAATCTACTAAGTATCGATAAGGGGCAGATTTGAGTAAATAGTTGTGACAAGTATCCAATTTGCAATAAGAATTGGAGAACCTTAGGTGGAAAAATAGAAGGGAATAAGTTACTAAAAGAAATTTGACTATATTCATTTTTTAAAGTCAATAGGGATAGAAATGAAGTAGGAATTAATGAATAAGAGAAGCAGTAATGATCGCTAGTCGCAATCCAGCACTGCAGTTCTCTATTCTCCTCTTAACTGGTGAATTTAGATGGAGGATTTATGGCTGGAGTGGAAATGAGCTTAATTATTCTGTTGTAGTTAAGAAGTCAGTTTGTTAGTCTCTGTTTCCACTGCCCCATGCCGCTGTCTTTAGCGTTCACTCAAGGCAAAGCAAGTGATTCTATGAGTTTGTGAATCTTGAGGGAGGTTTAATAGACTGGAGTGGAAGTGAGCCTTTCTAGTTTACTACAAGCAGGGAAGCACTTGGTTGATCTCTCTTTCCATTGCAACCGCGCAGCCGTCATCGGTGTTCATTCAGTGCATGGCAAGTAAAACTTTGAGCTGCTGCATCCACGCTGTCGTTTTATTGTCTGTCCATCTGTAGTGGGTGGAAAGGCAGTGTCCAGTCGTGTATCCGAGTCGGGGGGAGCTGTGGTTGGCTCCTAGAGGCGCTCGGCAGCCCGTCTGCAGGGATGGTCAGCGGATATCACGGCCGATCTCCGACGCTCCACTGCTGCTAGCCCGTGTAACTTCGTGTATCCTCTATTCTTGACTTCAGGTGAGTGTCGGGCATGGGCGGGTGTCCAGCGTGGGTGTCGTGGAGCAGTGCAGGTCGCCCGCGAACCACCTATTCAGCCACCACTCTATCCGATCTTTCCGGCCCTTTCAGCCACGTATGTAGCACGTGGCGTGCTCCTTGCTTTCTTTTCTACTGTTCCTCTCTCCTCTCTGCTGTCTCGGGTGGCGTTCGGCCGGCCTGTACATCCCCGGGGTCGACTAAGGCTGGGCAGGCCCTCAACAGCTTTCTGGTCAGTAGGGCAGCGCTGTGGCTCCGATATGGGGGAAGCTGCGGCCCTTTATTCGGTGGCAGCGATGGCAGCGTGCTACTCGGCCGTATGTCTGCGAGGGAACCCTGCCTCAACGGCGCTCGGCGGTGCTCAGCGGTACAGTTGACCCTTTAAGTTAAGGCTGTCAGTTCGATCCAGTGGACCACAGTCCGTTCCTGGCTGATTTCAGACCAGATCGCTGGGTCGTTGGGTTGCTGGGTCGCCGGAGCTCTCTGTTCCTGTGTCTTAACTAGCGGCCATCTTGGAACCTCTGCAGATTGTGTCCATCTACCAGCAGGTGGAGATAGAGATCACTGACTTAAGTGAATGGTATTGGACGACCAGCCCCTCTGTAAGCTAGTAAATGGCCATCACAAAGCAAAGGAAGGCCCAAAAGTAGAAAACCTTCCTCACCATCGAAAGGTAAACAACAACAGAACCAAAGTGTATTCCAGTAAAGATTAAACTCTGTTTAAATTTTGAAACTTGTGTCTGAAACTGCAAAAACAAAAGAACTGGAAGAAACAGGTACAACAAACAAATCCACTGAGTAAATAGAGAAACAAAGCAACGGTAAGTGAGGGAGGGATGCTGGATTCATCTGCTGCAGCTAAAGGAAAGAAAATTATCAGGTAAGAACATCATTTTACCTTCCTTAGCGCAGGCAGCAAATGAATCCATCAACTGGTGGGATGTACCAAAGCAGTCTCTAGATAGGGCGGGACACTGTTGCCCCCCTTGACAATACCGCCGTACCAAAAGAAGCATCAGATTTGGCAGCTATGTCCACTCTATAATGCTTGGTAATGGAATGAACGGAGGCCCAAGTAGCCACCTGACAAATTTCTTGTAAAGACAAGACCGAAGACTCCGCCCACGAAGTCGCCTGCACTTAGTAGAATGAGCATGTAAGGGTTCCGGCAAGCTGCGACCA
This sequence comes from Microcaecilia unicolor, assembly GCF_901765095.1. Taxonomy (NCBI): domain Eukaryota; kingdom Metazoa; phylum Chordata; class Amphibia; order Gymnophiona; family Siphonopidae; genus Microcaecilia; species Microcaecilia unicolor. The sequence continues at coordinate 387,942,723 of NC_044031.1, read as the reverse complement.
GCCAACAAGAACGCCGAAGAAATAGCTTCCTTAAGCCATCTCGCAATTGTCGGTTTTGAAGCCGCCTGACCACGACGAGAGCCTTGAAGAAGCACAAACAAATGCTCTGTCTTCCGGAAGTCATTAGACATCGCCAGATAGCGAATAAGAACGCGACGCACATCCAAAAGATGACTCCAAAAATCCACAGGAAAATCTTCTACCCTAAAGGAAGGAAGAAAAAGAGGCTGATTTGGATGGAAGGCCGAGATAACCTTCAGCAAAAAGGAAGGCACAGTACGCAACGTGACTCCCGCCTCTGAGAACTGCAAAAAAGGATCCTGACAAGAAAGGGCTTGAATCTGTGGATAACACTATGAAAGCTATGGAAGATCAAGTCGTAGAAGAGGAACTGGGCTATGATGATAAAGCAGGTCTAGATTACTGGCAACTATTTCCTTCATTGGTCCTTTATTTGCTGTTATATAGTACGTGTGTATATATGGCAGCAATTATTGTGCACAAAAGTGTGTTATATATATTAGGTAATATAGCACACATATCAGGCTCATATTGTTTTCTAATAACATTTAGGGTGACCTCAGTTTCATTCTTTTATTAGCTATTAATATTATCATGATTTGCTTATCATATGTATGCGGTGCTGTACATAAAGACATAGAGAGTAATTATCAAAGGAATTCCTGTGATTAAAGCAGCAAACTTTCCTTAGCTTCAGCAGCAGATGAATCCAGATACTTGCGGATTGTGACCATCTACCAGCAGGTGGAGATAGAGAGCGCTGAACAACTACAACAACTAGGATGGTCTGTCAGTATTCTCTATCTCCAGCAGGCGGATGGATGGTCTCTCATGAGCTCCTGGTCTCATCTGTGGCAGGTCCCAATGTTTTGGGTCTGTCGGTTCAATGAGCTTTAGGGCGTGTGGCTGATTGGTGCCGCCTTTAGGGGGTACACCTGGCCACCCCATGTCCTTCCTCCACCCTTTTGCCCTCTCCTGCCCATCCTCCGATCCTTCCTCAATGTGGGTACCAAGCTGCATGAAAAAAAAAAAGAGCCATGTCATCCCAACTTTGGGTATTCAGTTTCTACTTTCTCTGGGCTCCAGGAGGGATACTGGTATTCCCAGTATCGGGGCTTAAGGAGGAGAGAATGTTGCTTTCCCATGGACTGCTTTGAAATGTCTGGCAGCATTTTGGCTTCCTGGGGTGAGTGTTGATTTTTATTTCCTTACTTCCTTTCTGTTTACTGCCCTAGTATATTCAGGTAGTAGTTTTGAGCTTGTCTCTTGCGGTGCTAGAAGTGCACAGCATCAGGGTTGGCTTGCTACCTCTATGAGCCTGTGTTTGTATATAGGTGCAGTGTCCAGGTGAGCCTGGCTTGTTTCCTGTGCAATGAAAGTGCGGGCTTATTTGTCTTTGAGGGTGCCAGCGGCCATTTTGATGCTATTCAGGAGGTAGTGCTGCCAGCATTTGCCTGTCTTGACCCTGTTTTGTTCCTGGACATCGGTTCCTACAGGGCCTTCTGGGCGCCATTCTCCTCCGAGTTGTGTAACCTTAAAAAACCCGCAAGGATTCAGAGAAGCTCTTTGGGTTGGGCTTTTGGCAGCACCTGTTTACTTGCTTCTGTGTTGTTCCCGGGATTTAGTCTCTCAAACCTTACTGTACATAGAAGAGTTACTTCAGGCTACAGAGAGATGTTCCTGATCCCCATTTCTCCTCCTCTTCTACAGGGGTCTTGTGAACTGCCATTGGTAAGGATCAGGAGGGCTTGGACAGTAAGCTTGCAACTCTTATTAAGGAACCCCATGGTCCTCTACCGGTCCAGCCCTACGTAAGGGGATGATACCCTGATATTTTTTTTTGTTCAGGACGCTTTCATAGCGTGAACCAGGCATTGCCTAGTCCCTTTAAGGGCACGGGGCGCTGCGGATTCGCAGGTCTCCCCAGCCGCTTCCCATACCGGCAGCACGGTGGGGATTCGGCTTTCTCGGTTGTCTGTGGTGTGTTCCTCTGTGGGTTAATGGCGGTTCCTGTGTGGGAACCTGTGAGTATAATTTAGGCAGTTCTCCAAGAGTATGAGGTTCTCTGTTGGGTACTGTTTACTGTGCCCCTGTTAAAACAAACAAACACAATAAAAAAGACCAGTGCCACTCTGGCAGTGTTCCTTGACTTTGATGGGAAAGTCTTCTTTGCCAGATCTCTCTGACTTGTTGCAGGGCAACAGTTTATTTCCGAGGGAAAGTTGGTCTGCAGCTGCGGTCCTGGACACAGGTCTCTTTCGGACCTCCTGCGCTTCTCCAGGTTCGGTGTTAGGACTTTAGTGGCAGAATAATTCTTTCACTCATGGACTTGCCTTTGTTTTCAGCAACACTCTGGGCAACTGGAGAACTGGGTTTGGGTTCCACTCCAGTTCTGTGTGGCTCTAGCCAGTCCTTATCCTTCCTTTGCCTCAGTCCCTGTATGCTTTAGATTCAGCATGGTGCTGGTAGCTACAGCAGGGTGATTCTGGAAGGTGGCTGGCCTTCACCTACTAGTTGTAGGTTCTAGACTGGTGGTCCAAATTTCCTCCGTCCCAAGGGGTATGATGTTTTGCCTTGCCTTTCTTGATGGTCTTGACTATCAGGTTTTTGTGTGGCTAGGATGGCGGCTGCTTTGTTGCTGGGCTATGGTTTTGCCTGGATGCATTCCCCCAGCGGTTCTGTTCTCTGGTGTTCTACTCTGGCACTAGTTGCTGCTTTTGCATACCTACTACTACTACTATTTCTCAGCTGGCTTCTATGGCACCTTTGCCACTTTTTCCCGGTGTTGGGTGTACAGCCCTGGCTTAGTGCTTAGAATACATACCTTTGGAACTGAGTGTTGTGGGCAAAATTCCCACTTTAGTGGCCAGCTGTTGTGCCGAACTCCCTCGCTGAGAGACACAGTGAGCTTCGTGCTGTGAGTATCTGGCTGGGAGGCCCAGAGATTTCTGGTGCACTTCTCTTTCCAGTTTACCTTCAGGGCCTGTGGTACTGATGTCCGGATTCTTTTGCATCATCTAGCCGTGGCTATCTCTCACTGGGTTACTGCAGTGTGCAGTCATACCAGCCAGTTCTGGTGCTCTGCTTCCCTGTACACTTCTTTACACTCTGAACTGGAAGAGAGTTTTGCCTTAGATCCCTCTTTAGGTATAATCTTCCTAGATTTCCTTTGGCGAGCTTCCACTTCAGGGATAGATTGGGTCGGACTCTGTTTAGCGCAGTTGTTTCCAATCTAGACATGCCAAGCTTCTGAGGTTGTGTGAGCAACACACTCCAGATTCTGTTGCCTCTTTTTATTCGTCTTTGCTGTTGAGGGGCCAGGTGCTACAGGCCAGGCAACTCTGCTGCATGGTTTCTGCTTCTTCTACAGCATACCGCTGTTCTTGCGGCCTAGAACAATTCAGATTCAAACTCCAGGTCTCCCCAGGTATTCCTTGCCTCTCGTTGAAGGGTTCTTGAGTCTGTCCTCGAGTTTCAGAATAGCAGGTCACCTCTTTTGATTCCTTGTGGAGTGGTTCAAATGGTCTCTGATGTGACTTCGCCATGCTTCAGCTGTTACTAACTGGTCTTTTCCCAGGCCTCTGCAGATGTTCTCTTGGAATCATCCAGGCCAACTATCAGGTGGTTTGCGCCTCCTGGTGTCATTCATTTCGGTGAGGTTGGCACCTGGCCCCAATTGCCTTGAGGCACAGGCATATTTATATTTCCTTTGTGGTTGCGCTGCAGGGAATTTCCCTACACCTTTCCTGGGACTTTTCAAGAGTCAGGTTTTTTTTTTTTTTTTTGGGGGGGGGGGGGGGTCCTTGCTGTCCATAATACTTTCAGTCTAGCCAGAGAGTTTCTACCTCCTTGGCTCTCAAGGACACATGTTTTCTATTTCCCTTCTGCCTTTCCACAGATGATTTCTGTGGTGCCTTTCCTTGGCAACTATTAATTGGTCTGGCTATGTCATTCAGCCTTTCCATGTCTCCAATGACATTTTCCTTCGTAGGAATGTATTGCAGATTCTTCCATACCTTGCATTTGGCTGATTTCGTCTCCTCTGGAACGACTGTTCTTCTTCAGTCTTCTTAGAATTGGTATTCTAATTTCTCGAGAGTCAGTCGTTTCCAATTCTAATCTTGGAATATCGACATAGCTTTAAGGATGGCTTCCTTCCTTTTGGTCTTCAGCTCAGGATTCCTCCCAACTCTGGGGCTACTTTTCCTACTAGATCCTGGAGTCTGGAACTGTGTTCTAGATCTGGGTGTTCTTCCATGTGCCGTGTTCCACTGCTGACCACTTTGGTGGTTCCTTCTCAACTGTTGGTTGTCATTTCTCTTGACTTTCCAAGCCAGTTCTGTCAACGCTGGGGCTCCAGAACTGCCTTCGTTGGCCTTTTCGGCTGTATTGGTAGGTGGCTTTCTACAGTTGCTAGGTGGCACCGGCATTCTTTGGCTGGCTGCATCAGTGTTCGGATTTATTCCTGGAGTCCACCACTTGATATCTTCCGGTTTTGTCAGATGGGGAGTCGAGGCTGGCGTGTTGGGCAGATTCCTGGACTGTCTGGATTCAGGTGTCTCCCGAGCCGGTGTCTTTGGCAGTCCCAGTCTGTCTTTTGCTGTGCTCGCATCTCTGGGCGACCAGTCGGGCATGTAGGTTCAGATCCCGTTTGTGGACAACCTAGTGTTTCAGGTGGGTTTAGCACTTTTGACGCCAGATCGAGGTGTCTCCTAGTCTCAGCATTTTCCTGAGGACAGGTCTGGTTCTTCTTGCTGGGTAATTCATGCTCGCCCTTCTTGTAGTGATATCATGGGCACCCCTGTTGTAGTTGCAGTTCTGGGTGTCTATCTATGCAGGTTTTCAGAACTCCAGACTTGGGCCGGTCAGGCTCCTCTGAATCCTCTTGTTGGGGTGCAGGCCCATTTGTCCCACCTTTTCTTGTGAGATCAGTTTTCAGCCTTTCTTCTCACTTACTCTTATTCTTTCTATGAGCTACACTTTCTCTGTGTGTGTCCTCTCTTTTGAACGTGACCCACAAGCTTCATTGATCAGTTCTTTGGCTCCTACCTTGCTCGGGGCTTCACGGGGACACTGGCTTTCTTAGCCTTGCAAGCTTGCTCGCTCACGGACACTTCTGTGTTCACGTATTTTCTAAGGGTACAGCTCGTTCGTATAATTTCCAGGCATTTTCTGTCTGAGCTGTAGGTTCTTTCGGGGCAGAGGACTTATGTTGGGCAGTGACATTGTCTTCTTTGCTTGCTTTCTGAAGGCATTATCTTTTTAGAGGATTCTGCGTGGTTGCCTGCATTTTTCGGAGTTTCATTACTTTTCGCAGGGGCTTCAGGTTCCCACTCTACTTCGGGACTGCTTTTGTACATCCCACAAGTATCTGGATTTATCTGCTGCCGTAGCTAAGGAACAAAAAAAATATGTCTGTCTTTATAATTTTCTTTCCTTTAGTCACAGCAGATGACTCCAGAGCCCTACCCTAGCTTCTTTCGGAGGTTCCTCTCAGTTCTTTCTTCCGCTTGGGTAGGGTATATGCATTTTTTAGATTTACCATTGTGTGCTTGGATTTCATCTTGACAGTTTTTGGTTTATGGAAGGAGAACTCTGATAATTCTGTTTCCTTCTGCTTTGTTATGAGAAATACTGACTGACCAGGAAGCATTCCATCCTATAAGGTAGTGCAGTTCAGCGCTCTCTGTCTCCACCTCCTGGTAGATGGTCTCAAGCCACTAGTATCTGGATTCATCTGCTATGACTAAAGGAAAGACAATTATCAGGTAAGACATCATTTTTCGTTATGGGGTTAATTCTACAGAGTAGGCGCTAACATGTAAGCACAAGTTACGTGTGTAAATGTTTTTAGAATACTATCAAATATGTCACAGGCAAATTCAATCCAACATTCTCTGACCAAGAGAAGATAAGGTAGCACCACCACAGTAATCTCTTAGTGGAAATAAGTTTTATGGACCATCAGAGGGTGAAAATCACTATAGTGTTTTCACAGTGATATATAACATCACCTAGTTTTGTTTTATGTCCAACTTTTTCACATATTAATTCTATTTCCTAATTTACAAAATTACTTATCTGTTCATGGGAGACTATAATCCTTTGGCATATGTTTGAAGATGTGCATCAGGGAGATCTTCTAAAAAATATATTCTATGAGGACAAGCAGGCCTATTTATTCTTACAAGTGGGTGACACCGACCATGTCGGCAAGTCCGGGACTTATGACAAACATAAGTAGAACTTTGTGGAGCGCGGGCATGTCAGTTCTTTTCCTACCTGGGTGAGGAGAGGGTGTGGGTTTTTTACCATCTCTTCGTTTCGCTCGGTCCAAAGAGCTTCTTTTTGTGCCTTCTGGCTATTTTTTCGGCTCCTCTATTGTGTTCCCATTTGTGGAAAACCCTTTTGTTTTCTTCCTTTATTTTCTTAGTTTCGTTTCCCCAGTTTTAAGTTTCCTTATTTTCTCTGTTGTCACACTGACGTTTTTAGGCCTTGTATTTGACCGGGTTCTTCCCCTTTTGTTTTTCTGGTGCCTTGCCCCTTTTTCAGGCACCATCGCCTCATTTAATATAGCCGCAGAAGTTTTTCCGTCCATGTCCTCAAAGGTTCTCAATGGCTTCAAGCACTGTGTCCAGTGCAAGTTGGGCAGTCTCTGGGAAAGACACCCATTGTTGGTGTCTTCAGGGTCTTGGGCCCGACCATATCCCGGCTGTGTACTGTCTTCGTATGAAGAAGAGGACCCAGGTTTCCAGAGAGGCGCAACGCGAGAGGATTTTTGGAGCCAAGTCCAGTTCCTCGACATCAGCATCGAGGTTGAGGTCGGCAGCGTCAGCATCGACATCGAGCATCGCACTGGCATTGGGAGTGTCGGTAAGCATGGCTGCTCTGCAGGGGCGTAGCCAGACCTCAGCAGGAGGGGGTTCCAGAACCCAAGGTGGGAGGGCACATTTTAGCCTGTATGCCGCCGCCGATCCTCCCCCACCACTGCCGCAACGTACCTTTACTGGTGGGAGTCCCCAACCCCCGCCAGCCTTAGTCTTCTTCAGTGCCGGTCTCCGGCGCGTTTGCTGATCTGTGCTGTACATCCTACACGTCCTCAGTTTCACTTAAAGGAACGTGCTGGACGTCAGGACTCACAGCACAGATCAGCGAATGCGCCGGAGACCGGCGCTGAAGAAGACTAAGACTGGCGGGGGTTGGGGACCCCCACCAGCAAAGGTACCTTGTGATGGTGGCGGGTCGAAAGTGGCGGGGGAGGGTTGGCGCGGGGTTGAAAGTAGAGGAGGCCAGGACTAAATTTGGTCCCACCTAGCTACGCCCCTGCTGCTGTGAGACTCAGACACTGGGAGCAGTGATGCATTGAGTAGGTCTCCACCTGCCTCAAGGCCTGCTGTGCAGAGCCCCCGGGACCTTCCACTGTCGGACCCAACCCCGAGGCGACGTGTGGTTTCAACGTTGGCACGGTGATGACAAGCTTCGGGCTAAGGCCAAGAAGCATCATCATTGCTCTCCCTCGACGTATGGTGCTGGGAGCTGCGGGGCAATGAAAGATTTGGCACCTGAGAAGTGTCGGCGCCGGGAGGACCGTTCTCCCTCCATACGGGAGATGCCGAAGCATCAGTCGCCCACAGCCAAGACCCAGCTCCCCTATTGATCCTGTCATAAGTACATAAGTATTGCCATTCTGGGAAAGACCAAAGGTCCATCAAGCCCAGCATCCTGTTTCCAACAGTGGCCAATCCAGGTCACAAATACCTTTAAGATCCCAAAAAAGTACAAAACATTTTATACTGCTTATCCCAGAAATAGTGGATTTTCCCCAAGTCCATTTAATAATGGTCTATGGACTTTTCCTTTAGGAAACCGTCCAAACCTTTTTTTTTAATTTATTTGCATGAAGTCTTTATTAAACGTGAAAACATACAAGAAAGCTCGCTGAGCTCAACTAACAATACATAATATCATGAATTATACAGACAAACAAAGGCGCCATAAGCACCACTGTCATACATTTTCAACATCCGTATGGTTGCCATAAAGGACTTCAGTGTTTTAAATTTTTTATCTTAGAAACATATCCCCCATTGATACCCTCCCCCCCACCCCTCCCAGGGGCAATTACCTTAACACAGCCATTTCACTCTCTGCTCACACTAATCACCCTAATCACTGAGAATGAAAGGTTTCCAGACAGCGTACCATTTGCTCTTCCGTTGCCTACGCTCAGCTATGAGCCTCTCCATTTCACAAACATAACTCAGTTTATTGAGCCATCTCTTTACTGGGGGAACCACAGCCTGTTTCCAAGAGGAGGCTATAACCACCCTAGCTGCGCCCAATGCTTGCCTCATCAATGCCTGTTGAACCGGCTTGAGACCCACTACCCCTGCAGAGAAGAGAAATAGTTCAGGAGCCCAAGGAATTGAACACTCCACCCATCTCTGCAACCAACTGTGGACTGCCTTCCAGAACGCTCTAACTTTTATACAAGACCACCACACATGCCCCATTGTTCCCCTCCTGCCACTAATCTCTTCCAAACATAATTTTTCCTGAGTTACTACCGATTGGACTGCTGCCGTCTTTAGAAAATGTAACAATTGAAGATACGCACAATCATCCTTCCCTACCACAGGGTACTTTGCCGTCAAAGCAGAAAAAGACATCAAAGACTCCCCCTTGAACACTTGACCCCACGTTCTCAAGCCCTCACCATACCATCTTGTAAATACCCCCTTCGTATTTCCCGGCAAGAACATAGGGTTAAAAACTATGGGCGACAAGCGAGACAGAATACATCCAAAGTTTTTTAAAACTCCGCTAAGCTAACCGCCTTTACCACATTCTCTGGCAACGAATTCCAGAGTTTAATTACACGTTGAGTGAAGAAACATTTTCTCCGATTCATTTTAAATTTACTACATTGTAGTTTCATCGCATGCCCCCTAGTCCTAGTATTTTTGGAAAGCGTAAACAGACGCTTCACATCTACCCGTTCCACTCCACTCATTATTTTATAGACCTCTATCATATCTCCCCTCAGCCGCCTTTTCTCCAAGCTGAAAAGCCCTAGCCGCTTTAGCCTTTCCTCATAGGGAAGTTGTCCCATCCCCTTTATCATTTTCGTTGCCCTTCTCTGCACCTTTTCTAATTCCACTATATCTTTTTTGAGATGCGGCGACCAAAATTGAACACAATTTTCGAGGTGCGTTTGCACCATGGAGCGATACAAAGGCATCTTCGTTTTTGTTTTCCATTCCTTTCCTAATAATACCCAACATTCTATTTGCTTTCTTAGCCGCAGCAGCACACTGAGCAGAAGGTTTCAACGTATCATCAACACCTAGATCCCTTTCTTGGTCCGTGACTCCTAACGTGGAACCTTGCATGACATAGCTACAATTCGGAATCCTCTTTCCCACATGCATCACTTTGCACTTGCTCACATTAAACGTCATCTACTATTTAGATGCCCAGTCTCGAAAGGTCCTTTTGTAATTTTTCACAATCCTCCCGCGATTTAACGACTTTGAATAACTTTGTGTCATCAGCAAATTTCATTACCTCACTAGTTACTCCCATCTCTAGGTCATTTATAAATATGTTAAAAAGCAGCGGTCCCAGCACAGACCCCTGGGGAACCCCACTAACTACACTTCTCCATTGAGAATACTGACCATTTAACCCTACTCTCTGTTTTCTATCTTTTAACCAGTTTTTAATCCACAATAGAACACTACCTCCTATCCCATGACTCTCCAATTTCCTCTGGAGTCTTTCATTAGGTACTTTGTCAAACGCCTTCTGAAAATCCAGATACACAACTCTGCATCCTGCTCCTGAGCTGGCTCCCCAGCCTTTCCCAGTGTTGGCCCTCGATGAGCGCATCTGGGCCTTGCTTCCTGAGATGCTGGATGACCTTTGGCAATGGTGTGCATCAGCATTGGGGTTGCTTGCACCTAACCTGCCTCTCGTTTCAACCTCACTTGGCCCTAAACCTGCAGTGCGGCCTCCGATACTGATGCAGCATGCGACCCCAGTGTCGACTGCCACCCAAGCTGGCACTCCATTGACAACAGTGGAGGAAGCTTCGCCGAAGTTAAGGCGGGAGCCGGCTTCTTGACGCCATTCTAGAGGACATGGTTCCTCCACTTCGAGGCAGGTTCGGTCTCTGCATTCCCACCCGGAAGTATTGTCTGTCACGATTGTGGTCGTGACCCCTCTCAGACTCACCTTATTTATGGCGGTCAGCTTCTGAGCTGGCTTCTGTCTGTTCTTCCTGAGTTAGTTCTGTCCCCGTGTGCTGGCTGTTTCCAGCATGGCTCTGATTACTCCACTATACTGCACCTGTGTGTGTGCACCTGTGTGTGTTAAGCCTCTCTGTGCTTCAGTATGCTTTGTGCCTGTGTCTTGGTTTGTGTTCCTCTCGCTCTCTGGTGGCCAGAAATGGTGGCTGCCATAGACTTTCCAGACTTTCTTTCTGGTCCGGGCCGGTCCAGATATTCCAGCCCTCCAGACTTGGTTTGAAGTTTGGCAGCTAGCCTCACCCGTAGCTGCCTCATGATTCCTGCAGCTGAGTTCAGCTGCTGATGGGTTTATTTCCACCTGGAACCTTCTGAGTTTGCCTTTGCATCGTCTAAGGTCCCTGGTTTGTTGGTGCTTTGTTGCACTTCTGCCTAGTCTGGTTTCTTGTTAGTTCCTTGTCTGATTCTAGTTAGTCTGTGTGTAGTTTAGCTTAGGTTTATTTGCTTGTTTCCCTAGTCTTGTTTCTGGTCTGTATTCCTTGTCTAGTTTCTGTTTGTCTGTGTCTCTTGCTTAGTGGCTGCTCTGCAGCTTTCAGTCCTGTCTCTTGTCTGTCAGTATTTGTACCCTGTTTCAGTGGCTGCGTGGCAGCTTTCAGTTCCTGTCCTTTAGCTTGTCCATTTCCTGCTTTGTGTAGTATTGTCTTTCTGTGAGTCCTAGCCCAGTTTCCTGCCTTGCTGCCCATGTATATTCTCTTCCCCTCAGACCCTCAGTCCCTTTTCAGCCTAGTTGGTATCCAGTGCCTGCCATGTCCTGTAAGTCCTTTCGGCTGCCTGCACCCAGGGGCTCAACTCCTGAGGAAGGGCGGTCAAGCGCAGGTGAAGTGTAGCTGTTTCTGTCAGAGTTCTGCCTTGTCTCTGGTGTGGGGTGGTTTTGTCTGCCACTGCTGCTCCATGGCAGTGGCCCAAGGGCTCACGAACCTAGTTTCTGCCTTGAAAGCCTTCGCCCACGATCTCTTCATCTCCCGTTCCCTCCAACTGCTCGCCCTAACTGAAACCTGGTTCACCCCCGACGACTCTGCCTCAGTCGCGGCCCTGTGCCATGGAGGTTATCCTTTCTCCCGACCAGTTGGCCGCGGAGGAGGAGTCGGGTTTCTACTTTCGCCCTCCTGTAGTTTTTAACCCCTCCTCCTACCGCAGTCTCACTGCTTCTCATCCTTTGAAGTTCACTCCATCCGTCTTGAACCCTCATCTCCGTCCCTCATTCTTGGAGACTTTAACATACATGCTGATGACCCATCCGACTCCTACGCTTCTCAGTTCCTCACTCTGACATCCTCCTTCAACCTCCAGCTGAGCTCCACCACCCCTACTCACCAAACTGGCCATTGTCTTGACCTCGTCCTCTCCTCTACCTGCTCACCCTCCAATTTCTGCGCCTCTGCTCTTCCTCTCTCAGATCATCACCTGATCACCTTCACACTTCATCACCCTCCCCCTCAGTCCCACCCAACACTAACCACTACTTTCAGGAATCTCCAGGCTGTCGACCCTCCCACCTTATCCTCTTGTATCTCTAATCTCCTCCCTTCCATCATGTCCTCCGTGTCTGTCGACAAGGCTGTCTCTGCTTACAATGCCACTCTCTCCACTGCTCTGGACACACTTGCATCATCCATCTCCCGTCCCACAAGGCGTACTAATCCCCAGCCCTGGCTGACCCTTTGCATCCCATACCTTCGCTCCTGCGCCCAATCTGCCGAACGCCTCTGGAGGAAATCTCGCACCCATACCGACTTCATTCATTACAAATTCATGCTATCCTCCTTCCCATGACTCCTTCCAGTCCTACCTATTCCTTGCCAAACAGGACTATTACACCCAATTGACTATTTCGGCTCCAACCCTCGTCGTCTCTTCGCCACCCTTAACTCCCTCCTCAAAGTGCCCTCTGCTCCCACCCCCCTCACTCTCTCCTCAATCACTAGCTGACTACTTCCGTGACAAGGTGCAGAAGATCAACCTCGAATTCACTACCAAGCCACCTCCTCCTCTTCACCCTTTAACCCACTCCCTCAACCAACCAACCCAGGCCTCCTTCTCCTCTTTTCCTGATATCACCGAGGAGGAAACCGCCAACCTTCTTTCCTCCACCTGTTCCTCTGATCACATCCCCACCAACTTACTAAACACCATCTCTCCTACTGTCACCCCCCCCCCATCTGTCATATCCTCAACCGCTCTCTCTCCACTGCAACTGTCCCTTACACCTTCAAGCATGCTGTAGTCACACCATTTCTCAAAAAACCATCACTAGGCCCTACCTGTCCTTCCAACTACCGCCCCATCTCCCTCCTACCCTTCCTCTCCAAGATACTTGAACGCGCCGTTCCATATCATCATGCTGATCAATCCATAGACTGGTGGGTTGTGTCCATCTACCAGCAGGTGGAGTTTGAGAGCAAACTTTTGCCTCCCTATATGTGGTCATGTGCTGCCGGAAACTCCTGTATGTTCTCTATCTCAGCAGGTGGTGGTCACACACAGCAGCAGCTCTGGCTAGGCCTCCAAGCCTAATTTTTAGGTTTTGTTGAGTGCCTGGGGTTGAGGGCTCTTCTTGAGCAAGTGCAAACCTGGTGGCGCCAGGTCCCTCCTTTTCTCCCCCCTCCCGCTGGCTCCGTTAAAAAAAAAAAGAAAAAAGAAAATTTTGAACGTCCTTAAAGGCGTTTATTTCGACGTTTATTTAAACGTTTATTGCAGCTACTCACTAGGACACCAGGTCGTTACAGCTCGGAGCGGAAAGCAGGTAATTTTTACCTTTTTATAGCGGGCAGGGGGTTCCCTGATTGATCTCCACGTGGCCTATGGCGTCGGAGGGCGAGGGCGCAAAGAGTCGCTCCCCGGATCGCTTGGGCGCTTCTAGAGGGGATGCGGGGGTCTTGAAGTCTGATTCGCCCTTGTTGGGTGACAGTTTCGTGACCGATGAGTGTCCCGGTCCTTCCTCCGGTGTGGTGGTTTTTCCCGCCATAAACGCCCATCCCCCGCTGCTCGCCTCCGCCATCTTGGCCGGCCACGCGGCTCGGACGGCTTCTTCTTGGGCCGCCCTTGAGGTAGGAGACATTAATGCCATGAACACCCTTAATTTGGGCGACGGCACAAAAGCGGCTAAAGTTAAGCGCCGTTCTTCCCGCGCGGCTCCTTCGCGGAGTGTCGCACCGGACGCCATTTTGGATGCGCAGCATGTCTCTCCCCCGCTCTTGCGAGCGCCGGTTGAGGGTGCGTCTAGGGCTGTAGCCCAGGCTGCGGAAGTGCACAGTCTGGGGGGTTTCTCCCCCGAGTTTGTTTTGCTGCTGCATCAGGCCTTCCTTATGCTAAACGCTGCCCCTGCTCCCTCGTCTGGTAAAGAGGTTGAGGCCCCCGGAGGTAAACGCCCTCGGGTTGATTCCCGGGCCTTGGAGGACTTTGTCTCCTCCGATGTAGATGAGGGCAGCGTATCTGAGTTCTCCCAACTGTCTTTTGCGGATTCCTTGGAGGAGACGGATCCCCGCTCGGATGGAGCGGATGACCCCTCTGCAGCGCGGCTCTTTAGCTCAGAGGATTTGCCCAACCTGTTAGTGCAGGCCATGGGCATTTTGAAGATTTCCTCTCCGGAGTACGTCTCTCCCTCAGCCCCTGTTGGCTCTGCCATTATGCTGGGGACGAAGCGCCCGCCTAGAACCTTCCACGTGCATGATGCCATGCACACCTTAATTTTGGCTCAATGGGATGTCCCGGAAGCGAGCCTTAAAGTGGCTAGGGCTATGTCCCGCCTCTATCCTTTGCCTGAAAGTGAACGTGAGGCCTATCTGTGGCCTACCGTGGATTCTTTAATCACTGCGGTGACTAAGAAGACGACATTGCCGGTGGAAGGTGGCACGGCCCTAAAGGACGCCCAAGACAGAAGATTGGAGGCGGCCTTAAGGTCGTCCTTTGAGGCGGCTGCTTTAAGTTTGCAGGCCTCAGTTTGCGGCTCCTATGTGGCCAGGGCATGCCTGACTATGGTGCAGCGGGCTTCCCCCTCGGATCATTCCTTGAGGGCTGATTGGCCGGCCCTGGAATCGGGCTTAGCCTATTTGGCAGACTTGCTGTATGATGTCTTGAGGGCCTCAGCTAAGGGCATGGCTCAGACAATCTCTGCGCGGCGGTGGCTTTGGCTGAAGCATTGGTCTGCTGACCACGCCTCTAAATCCCGCCTGGCTAGATTGCCTTTTAAAGGCAAGCTGCTCTTTGGGGTCGAGCTGGACAAAATCGTGACCGATCTCGGCACGTCTAAGGGCAAGAAGTTACCAGAGGTCAGGGCTCGGGCTAGTACTCGCCCCGGTACCTCCAGAGGACGGTTTCAGGAAGCCCGTCGGTACCGCCCGGGCAGGTCGGGCTCCTCTGCCCCCTCTTCCTTCAAGAGGAACTTCTCCCCCAAGCAGCATTCCTTTCACAGAGACCGCTGTCCCGGAGGTGCTCCCTCTGGTCCTCCCCCAGGGTCTCGTACCCAATGACGGGGCCTTGGTCCACGCCCCAGTGCAGATTGGAGGACGGCTGTCCTCGTTTCTGGGCGAGTGGACCACAATAACTTCAGACGCTTGGGTGCTGGAAGTCATCAGAGACGGCTACAAGCTAGAGTTCTGCCGACCCTTAAGAGACGGGTTTGTACTCTCTCCCTGCAAGTCTCCGGTCAAAGCTGTTGCAGTGCAGCAGACCTTGGACAACCTGATCCGCCTGGGTGCGGTCGTTCCGGTGCCAGAAAATCGGCTTGGCAAGGGGCGTTACTCCATTTACTTTGTGGTACCAAAGAAAGGAGGTTCTGCCAGGCCTATCCTCGACCTCAAAGGGGTCAATCGGGCCTTGAAAGTTCGGTACTTTCGCATGGAGACTCTCCGCTCTGTTATAGCGGCAGTGAAGGCAGGGGAGTACCTGGCATCCTTGGACATCAAGGAAGCGTACTTGCATATTCCCATCTGGCCTCCTCATCAACGCTTTCTGCGTTTTGCAGTCCTGGGCCGACACTTCCAGTTCAGAGCCCTCCCGTTCGGGTTGGCTACTGCTCCGCGGACCTTCTCCAAAGTAATGGTGGTCATTGCGGCCTTCCTGAGGAAGGAAGGAGTACAAGTCCATCCTTATCTGGACGACTGGTTGATCCGAGCCCCCTCTTATGCAGAGTGCGGCAAAGCTGTGAACCGGGTGGTTGCTCTTTTGAGCTCCCTGGGGTGGATCATCAACTGGGAGAAAAGCCAGCTGCGCCCAACTCAGTCCCTGGAGTATCTGGGAGTTCGATTCGACACCCAAGTGGGCAGAGTGTTCCTGCCAGACAATCGGATTGTCAAGCTTCAGGCTCAGATGGACCAGTTCCTAGTAGCCTCTCCGCTTCGGGCTTGGGACTATGTGCAGCTGTTGGGCTCTATGACGGCCACGATGGAAGTAGTGCCCTGGGCCAGGGCTCATATGAGACCACTACAACACTCTCTGCTGCAGCGCTGGACTCCGATGTCGGAGGATTATGCTGTGCGCCTTCCCTTGGACCCAGCAGTGCGCAAGGCGCTGAGCTGGTGGACGCAGACAGACAAGTTGTCTGCAGGAATGCCTCTGGTGACCCCGGAGTGGATTGTCGTCACGACGGACGCCTCTTTGATGGGCTGGGGAGCCCACTGCTTGGGAAGGACAGCGCAGGGGCTCTGGTCTCCTGCAGAGGCAAAGTGGTCTATCAACCTCCTGGAACTCAGAGCCATTCGGTTGGCGCTTTTGGAGTTCATCCCGGTACTGGCGATGAAGCCTGTACGGGTCTTGTCGGACAATGCCACGGCTGTGGCCTATGTCAACCGCCAGGGAGGTACCAAGAGCGCCCCTCTAGCCAAGGAGGCCATGAATCTATGCCAGTGGGCGGAAGCGAACCTGGAACAGCTGTCAGCGGCCCACATTGCCGGAGTCATGAATGTCAAGGCGGACTTTCTCAGTCGCCATACCTTGGAGCCCGGAGAGTGGCAGCTATCTGCTCAGGCGTTCGTGGACATCACGAAGTGCTGGGGCCAGCCGAGCCTAGATCTGATGGCATCATCGGCCAATTGCCAAGTGCCGCGCTTTTTCAGCAGAGGACGGGACCCTCGATCCCTGGGAGTAGATGCTCTTCTCCAACAGTGGCCGACACAAGAGCTTCTCTATGTGTTCCCGCCCTGGCCCATGTTGGGCAGGGTGCTAGACCGGGTGGCAAAGCATCCGGGCCGGATAATCCTGGTGGGTCCGGATTGGCCCAGACGTCTCTGGTATGCGGACTTGATCAGGCTCTCAGTCGACGATCCTCTGCGGCTGCCAGTAGAGCAGGGCCTGTTACATCAGGGTCCCGTGGTGATGGAGGATCCCTCCCCCTTTGGTCTTACGGCCTGGCTATTGAGCGGCAGCGGCTGAGAAAGAAGGGCTTCTCAGACAAGGTCATCGCCACTATGCTGAGAGCGAGGAAGCGCTCTACTTCTACGGCTTACGCCAGGGTTTGGGGTACCTTTGCAGCGTGGTGTGAAGCAGGCTCACTTTCTCCCTTCACTGCTCCAATTTCTTCAGTGTTGGCGTTCCTGCAAGAAGGTCTGGAGAAAGGCCTGTCGCTCAGTTCCCTTAAAGTCCAGGTAGCGGCTCTGGCTTGCTTCAGGGGCCGCCTGAAGGGTGCTTCCCTGGCTTCGCAGCCAGATGTGGTGCATTTTCTCAAGGGAATTAAACACCTGCGCCCTCCTCTGCACTGTGGTGCCTGCGTGGAATCTCAACCTGGTGCTAAGAGCCTTGCAGAAGCCGCCTTTTGAACCCTTGTCGAGGGCATCTCTGAAAGACCTGACGTTGAAAGCAGTCTTTTTGGTGGCTATCACTTCAGCCAGAAGAGTTTCCGAGCTCCAGGCACTCTCATGTCGAGAGCCTTTTCTGCAGTTCACTGAGGCAGGAGTGACTATTCGCACAGTGCCTTCCTTCCTGCCCAAGATTGTTTCTCGCTTCCATGTGAATCAGCAGCTCTGTCTCCCTTCCTTTCGTAGGGAGGACTACCCAGAGGAATACTCTGCTCTTAAATATCTGGATGTGAGACGAGTCATCATCAGATACTTGGAAGTGACCAATGATTTCCGGAAATCGGATCATCTGTTTGTCCTGTTTGCAGGTCCTCGTAAGGGTCTGCAGGCTGCTAAGCCTACAGTGGCAAGATGGGTCAAGGAAGCCATTGCAGCGGCTTATGTGGCCGCGGGGAAGGTGCCGCCTATCCAGCTGAAGGCTCACTCCACTAGAGCTCAGGCGGCCTCGATGGCAGAGGCCGGGTCCATCTCATTGGAAGAGACATGCAAGGCGGCAACTTGGGCATCGGCCCATACCTTCTCAAAGCATTACCGCTTGACTGTGGCTGCTCGGGCGGAGGCCCGGTTTGGAGCTTCAGAGTTGCGGTCAGGGATTTCAATGTCCCGCCCTGGGTGAGTACTGCTTCGGTACATCCCACCAGTCTATGGATTGATCAGCATGATGATATGGAAGGTAAAATTATGTATCATACCTGATAATTTTCTTTCCATTAATCATAGCTGATCAATCCATAGTTCCTCCCAGATATCTGTATTGGTTATATTCTGGTTGCATTTCAGGTTCAAGTTTAGTCTTCAGTTCCTGTTCAGGAGGACTTCGTGTTCAAGTTTTTCAATGGATTCTTCAAGAGTTGAGACGAATTTGTGTTACAGTGAGCTGCTGCATTCCTCTCCCCTCCGTTTTACGGGGCTGGATTGAGACATAAATTCTGCCGGCGCTCCCTCCCGCTTCGTGCGGCTGTAGGGCAGCTTTGTACCCCTCCCGCTTCGGCGGTGTTAGGGTCAGTCAGCTCCTCCCGCGGTTGCAGGATAAGCCAGATCCCCCCGCATCGGCGGGTGTGGTGTCCCTCCTTCGCTCCGCGGGGATGAGCTGGACGGATTCCCCTCCCCCACTTGTGTGGGGATGAGCTGGGTTAATTCCCCTCCCCCGTTTCGGCGGTGGTGAGCTGGGCAGAGTGTCCCTTTGTGGGTGTAATTCTCTAAGTGCTGAGTCCTGCGGATGGAGCTTTGATATCGACATACTGAGGAGTTTCTGGCAGCACATGACCACATATAGGGAGGCAAAAGTTTGCTCTCTATCTCCACCTGCTGGTAGATGGACACAACCCACCAGTCTATGGATTGATCAGCTATGATTAATGGAAAAAAAATTATCAGGTATGATACATAATTTTACCTTCAGAGCCGCTGCCTTGATTTTCTCTCCTCTCATGCCATCCTCGATCCGCTTCAATCCGATTTTCGCCCTCTACACTCGACAGAAACGGCACTCACTAAAGTCTGTAATGACCTGTTCCTTGCCAAATCCAAAGGTCACTACTCCATCCTCCTCGACCTATCCGCCACTTTTTTTTTTTTTAATTTAAAGAAGTCTTTATTAGGCATCGATAAATAATACAGTACATATGTAACACAATACAGAACCATATAATCTGGAACAATCAATGTACATAAGTCTAGCACCCAAAAGGTACCAACATAATATCAATGCTAGAACAAAAACTTATTATACTTCAATTTTTATCCAATTTTTGTGATTTTGAACCCCCCTTCCCACCATCACTCCCTCCCCCCCTCCCCCCATCTATTCCCTACTACCCCCCATCCATCAACAAACACATATCTCAACCAGAGCACCTTTGTAAGAAGGGTTCCCAAACTCTTTTCCATTTATACACGGTTTTCCGTTTCACGGCAGTCAGTCTTTCCATCTCACACATATATCTTACTTTGGTAATCCATCTTCGCATTGAGGGCACCAACGGGGATTTCCAACTTTGCGCTAAATTTATTCGGGCCGCATGCAGAGCACACCTTGTCAGCATCCACTGGTCAGACGTTAGACCTGCCGGCCTGGATCCAAGCAGGAAAACTAAGGGATGCCACTGCACAGACCGACCAAGCCACCCCTGGAGTCGTGAACGCACCCCCCTCCAGTAGGCCTGTGCCTTGGGACATAGCCACCATATATGACCTGTGGTCCCCAACCCCCCACATTTCCTCCAACAAAATTTTGATACCTGAGCAAACATGTGATTTAATCGGACCGGTGTCAGGTACCACCGGTAAAAGACCTTTATGGCGTTTTCCTGCGTGGCTACTGCCAGTGATGACCTCAAAATCTGCTTTTCCAGGGCCACCCAACCGGCCTCAGGCAATGTAAACTGCAGCTCCTGCTCCCATCTCTGCCTATGTAGGAGGGACGGTTTAGCTCTGGTCCCTTGATAGGCATACAATCTAATTATCATACCCTGCATGTCCTTGTCCTCTACACACATCTCCTCCAGCTGGTGAACTTCTCGCGTCAAACATTCTACATAAGCAGGGCTCTTCAAAAAGTGCACCAGCTGCAGGTAGGCATATCGATCCCCCTGCCTAAGCCCATAATCATCCATCAGTGTCTCAAAGGGCACAATAGTCTCTCCCACGTGCAGCTGCCCCAATGAGTCTAATCCGGACTCCGCCCATCTGCGAAAAGTGACACTTCCTATCCCTGGTTCAAACAAAGGGTTGTCCACTATCGGAGCCAAACCCGAAACCAATGGCTGCTTGTCTGAAAACATAAGGTCCCAATAGTGGAAAGTAGCCTGCACTGTGGGCGGAAATCTGTCTACTTGCCTCCTGTACCTACCCGCAACCCACATTAACTGTCCCAGTCTCCGAGAACCCACCAACGCTTGCTCAATGTCAACCCATACGTGGTGGTCCTCCATTTTAAACCAGGCTACTGCCGCCCTGGCCTGAGCTGCACCGTAGTACCAGAACAAGTTGGGTACCCCCAACCCTCCCAACCGCTTACACTTATATTGCAGGGCCCTGGGCAAACGTGGCCTCTTCTGATTCCAGATGAAGCGATTAATCGCCTCCTGTAGACCTGATAAAAATGATCTGGACAATTGCATGGGAAGGACCTGGAACAGATAAAGAAGCTGGGGCAAAATGTTAATTTTTACTGCAGCAATCCGCCCGAACCAGGACAGTCCCATAGACATCCATCTGTCCAGGTCCCTCTGCACAGCTCGCTTAAGTGGCGGATAATTACTGGTAAACAGCTCAGACAGGTTGCCAGGCAACTGTACTCCTAAGTATCCTAACGCTCTAGCCTCCCATTTAAAGACAAAAGATGCCTTCAAGGTGTCCATCACTCTAGGAGGAACTCCCACAGCCAGTCCTGTGGACTTGTTAGCGTTTAGCTTATACCCAGATATTGTCGCATACTCCTCTATCACCTGCATTAAATTAGGCAAAGAAATTAATGGCTTAGTTAAGGTCAAGAGAACATCGTCTGCGAATAAGGCGATTTTATACTCCCTCCCTCCCACCTGTACTCCAGCAATGTTTTCACTAGCTCGAACGGCATCCGCCAATGGTTCCATTGCCAGAGCAAACAAGAGGGGGGATAGTGGGCAACCCTGCCTGGTTCCTCGACCCAGCCGAAATGATTCGGAGTTCCCTCCATTGATGCGCACACAGGCTTGTGGTGCCGAATACAAGGCCCTAATCCACGTTCTGTAAAACTGTCCTAACCCTACTCTGTGTAGGACCTTGTCCAAATACCCCCAGTGGACCCTATCAAATGCCTTTTCTGCGTCTAATCCAAGCAGTACTATTGGTCTAGCCTTCATCTGGGCTGCATAGAGAAGGTCCACTGTTCTCCTTATATTGTCCGCTGCCTGTCTTTTGGCTATAAACCCTACTTGATCCGGGTGGATCAGACTAGGAAGCACATCCCCCAGTCGATTCGCCAGGACCTTAGCTAAAATTTTCACATCAGCATTTAATATGGAGATGGGCCGATATGAGGCACACAACGTAACATCTTTACCTGGCTTAGGAATTACAGCCACCCACGCCTCCATCATAGTCTTAGGAAGGGGCACACCCTCCCTCACTGAGTTAACAATCATTGTCAAATAGGGGGCCAGCTCTACTGCGTATACCTTGAAAAATTCGTTGGTGAATCCATCCAAGCCAGGCACCTTCCCTGTGGGTAAAGTTTTAATAGCCCCAATGACATCATCCACCCGCACCGGACATTCAAGCTCCGCCCTCTGTGATTCGGTCAAAACCGCCAGCCCCCTAGCCTCCAGATAGGCGTCAATTTTCTCAGTCTGCACAGTGGCGTCCTCCCTGTATAGGTTCTCATAGTATTGGGCAAAGCACTGTCTGATCTGCGCTGAACTGTGCACCACCTGCCCCTTGCCATCTCGGGCTCTCAAAATGTGACGAGAGGATCTCAATTGTCTTAACTTGACTGCTAGTAGCCTACCGGGTTTGTTAGTGTGTTCATAGTAAACCTGATTCATCCTTGCATGTGCAAATTGCAAGCTGTCTTCATGCAACGAGCTGAGCTCCAGTCTAACTGCCTTCAGTCTCCGCAGGTCCGACAGAAAACCCGTGGCCTTATATTTAGCCTCCAATGCCCCAAGTTTGTCCATACATTGGGCTAATCGAGCTTTGTGTGCCCTCGCCCTCCGACCTGCTCCCTGTATAAAATAGCCTCTCGAGACTGCCTTAAAGGCGTCCCACACCGTTCCCAGAGAGGGTCCCGAGTCTAAGTTCATATCAAAGTATTCTTTCAGAACTGGACGAAACCCAGCTACTAAGTCTGGGTCCTGTAGCAAAATGTTATTAAGCGTCCATCTTTTTTCTCTCGGTTCCTCTCTTAGGGATGGGAGAGTAGACCAGGTCGGGGCATGATCAGATATGCTAATGTGACCTATAGAGGACTCTCCTCCCCCCCCAGACAGCGCCTTGTCCAAAAAGATGTAGTCAAGCCTAGAGTAGGACAGATGGACCTGGGAATAAAATGTGTAATCTCTCCCCCTGGGGTGTGCCAGTCTCCAAGCATCATACAGGCCCAGCTCATCCACACAATCTTTTAAGACCTGTGAAATTTTACAGTCCAGCGGGGCAGGAGGAGTAGAACGATCTAATCCAGGCTGCATGGTGGCGTTAAAGTCTCCTGCCATTATTACTTTACCCTTGGCAAAGCCCTGCATCTCTTTTCGGAGACGGAGGAAAAATTCCCCCTGCCTCTCATTTGGTGCATATACACTTGCCAAGGTATACTCCTCCTGCTCCAGCACGACTTGCAGTAGAAGAAATCTTCCTTCCCTGTCCTTTCTAGAACGTACAATCTGCACCTGCACATCTTTATGAAATAGTACCGCCACCCCCCGTTTTTTAGCCCCCTTTGCATCTGAGGCACACACCACCAGCGGGTACTGTTTGGAGGACAACAGGCCTTCATGTTTTTGCATTAAGTGTGTTTCTTGCAAAAAGACCATTTGAGGTTTCAGCAACTGCAGTTCACGAAACAGCGCATGCCTCTTGTAAGGGGAGTTCAGCCCCTTAATGTTATAAGTAACCAATTTAAATCCCGCCATTGAATATTCTGTAAGTGCACCCCACTTCAGATGGAGGACGCCTATCCTGCCTTACACCCCCCCTCTTCCAACCCGCTTGCTTCCTGGACCCTCTGATTCTTCTCAGTCCCTTACCTCTCCCCCCCCCCCCAACTCCCCCCCACCCCCCTCCCATACCCTCCCTGACCCACAATCCAATATCCACCAACTGGTCCCATATGGCACCAATTGGGAGTTACAAGGAAGTGACCCCACCGGCCAAACAAACTCACTTTTAAACAGGAGCTTAACACAACTAAACACTCCCTTCGATCCCCCCTCCCGCCCCCTCCCTCATGTGTTCTCAAACATATCAATATTTAACTTGTACCATCCTTTATTTTTCACCTCTCCCCCAAATGTCTCTCTTCATCACCTCCTCTCGAGGGCCCTCGGCTTCTAATTCCACACACAGGGTCCTTGATCTCACCTCTGTTGCTCAAGTCTTGGGCTTCCTGGGTGCTTTCTCTACCCTCTTCCACTTCTGAAGTCTTGCTTTTGTGGAGGATGCCACTTCCACTGGTAGGGTAGCTGTAGAAGCCAATCCAGCCTCGTACAAAACTTTCCAGGCCGCTCCCACTCCTCGACATCTGTACTGCGCACCCTTAATCTCAAAACAAAGTGCAAACGGGAATGTCCACCTGTAGAGAATCTTCTCTCTCTTCAAAATCTCTATTACCGGTCTCATAGCTCTGCGCGAATTCAAAGTGAATAAGGAGAGATCCTGGTATATTGCAATTCGCTCCCCGTTGAATTCCACATCGGGATTCTTTCTAGCTTTCTGCCATATCTGGTCCTTGCAGTTGTATGAGGAGAAACGCACCACTATGTCCCGGGGTTTATTGTCTCGCGCTTTCCCCAGCGCTCTATGAGCCCTGTCGATGCCCATTGCAGCTGAGTCAAAGTCTTCTCCCATCAACTGGGCACATATAGCACGCACCACCTCCGGGACTACTTCTCGGTCGCCATTTTCTGGGACTCCTCTGAATCTTAGGTTGTGTCTGCGCCCTCGGTTCTCTAAATCATCTAATTTATATTGGAATTCCTCTGACTGTTCCATTAACTTGGCAAGTTGTTTATTGACCTCCTCGTTTTTTTCCCCCGAGCTCATTGTCTTTCCACCCAAACCCACTTCTCCTCTCCCTCCACTCTCTATTTCAGTCGACAACACCCTCATCCTCCCAGTCTCATCTGCCCGCAACCTCGGAGTCATCTTCGACTCCTCCCTCTCCTTCTCTGCGCATATCCAGCAGACAGCCAAGACCTGTCGCTTCATTCTCTATAACATCAGCAAAATTCGCCCCTTCCTCTCCAAGCACACCACCCGAACTCTCATCCACTCTCTCATCACCTCTTGCCTTGACTACTTCAACCTACTCCTCACTGGCCTCCCACTTAACCATCTATCCCCCCCTTCAATCCATTCAGAACTCTGCTGCCCGTCTTATTTTCTGCCTAGACCGATATGCTCATATCACCCCTCTCCTCAAGTCACTTCACTGGCTTCCGATCAGGTACCGCATACAGTTCAAGCTTCTCCTACTAACCTACAAATGCACTCAATCTGCAGCCCCTCATTACCTCTCTACCCTCATCTCCCCTTACGCTCCTACCCGTAATCTCCACTCACAGGACAAATCCCTCCTCTCAGTGTCCTTCTCCACCACCGCCAACTCCAGGCTCCGCCCTTTCTGCCTCGCCTCACCCTATGCTTGGAATAAACTTCCTGAGCCCATACGCCAAGCCCCCTCCCTGCTCATCTTCAAATCCTTGCTCAAAGCCCACCTCTTCAATGACGCTTTCAGCACCTAACCATTGTACCTCTATCCAGGAAATCTAGACTGCCCCCAATTTGATTGACTGCACTTTTTTGTCCTTTAGATTGTAAGCTCCCTTGAGCAGGGACTGTCCTTCTTTGTTAGATTGTACAGCGCTACGTAACCCTGGTAGCGCTTTAGAAATGTTAAATAGTAGTAGTAGTAGTAGTAGTACATTGTCTGACAGCGAGGAAGTGTGCTCGTGGGATTCAGAGGATCCTAGGTACTTTTCCTCAGATGAGTCCTATGGAATTCTTTCTGAACCCTCCCCTTCACTTTTTGAGAAAATCTGCTCAGGAGAGCTTTTCATTCCCATCGTTTGTGAAGGAAATGGCTGCAGCCGTTCCATTTTCTTTGGACGTGGAAAATTAGCCCAGGGCCAAGATGCTCGAGTTCCTGGACTACGAGTCTCCTAGGGAGGCTGTGACTGTCTCTCTTGACGAGGTACTCCAGGAATTTCTCATTTGGCAGTTCTCTCTGTTGGTCCCGGTGCTGCCCAAGAAAATCAATTCCATGTACCGGATCCATTTCATAAGCCTCAGATGCTTCACAATTCCATGGTGGTAGAATCCTCCCTCAAAAGAGCCAGGAGTTCTAGAGACTATGCCTTGGCACCACCAGGCAGAGAAGCTAGGACCCTGGATTCTTTTGGGAGGAAGATGTTCCAGGCCCCTATGCTTGTGTCACATATTCAGTCTTACCAGCTCTTCATGAGCATTTACTTGCGAGACTCGTTGCGCAAGATGATAGACTTAGCTGAGACTCTCCCATCAGAGCAAGCTGAGTTACTTTATCAGTTGGCCAAGCAGCAGAAGGCATGTTGAAAGTTCTTATCCAGGGGCACTTACTACACTTTTGATGTGGTATCCATGATATCTTCTCAAAGTATAGCAATGCACAGACTCTCATGGCTGCGTGTTTCTGGCTTGGAACAGTCAGTTCAGCAGAGATTGATGGATGCCCCATGCTGGGGGGGGGGGGGGGGGATAACCTTTTTGGAGACAAGGTTGAGGAGGTCACTGACTAGATCAAAAAGCACACCGATACCATTCTCTCTCCCGCTGGGTGCCTTCTCCATCAGCCTCATCAGCTAGGAGGTCTTTTAGCAAGTCGAAGAGGGGTCCCTATTACTCTGAGGCGTAGGTATTCCACTTCTTTACCTCTTCAGGCTCAGCCTCAATGTGCTCGTTCTTGTCAACAGTGTGCATCCAAGGCCCCCACTGCTCCCCAGTCAAAACAGGGGATGAGTTTTTGACTGACTCCAGCAGGGCATAGCTGCAATACCAGAGTCCGACTTGCCGGTCGGGCAGAAGCTAAAGTTTTTTTCACGAATGATGGCCTTTATAGCCTCCGACCTGTGGGTGCTCCAAATAGTCAGTCCGTCTCTGATACATCCTCAATTGGTATCAGAAACCTCCAAATTGCCCACCGAGAGCTCATTCCTTCAGCTCTCAGCCCTTCTGAAGGCCCATGCGGTTGAGCCTGTTCCACCAGGGGAAGAAGGGCGGGGATTCTATTCCAGATACTCTGTGTACAGAAAAAAACAGGGGATACGTCCTACCTAGACCTAAGGGCCCTGAACAAATTCCTGGTCAAAGAAAATTTCTGAATGGTTTCCCAGGGCACCCTTCTCCCCATGATTTAGAAAAACGGTTGGCTATGCTCTCTGGACTTGAAGTATGCATATACCCCCATTCCGATGCTTATAGCACATGAAAGTATCTTCAGTTTTGGCTGGGAACACATCACTTCCAGTACCTCGTGTTGCCCTTTGGCCTCGCATCAGCTCCTAGGGTCTTCACAAAATGTCTAGCGGTAGTTGCAGTGTCGCTATGCAGGCTGGGAATCTATGTGTTCCCTTATCTCAATGATTGGCTGTTGAAGAACACCTCTGAGGACTGTGCTTGGGAGTCCATGCGGAGGACTATTTGGGTGCTGGAGCTACTAGGGTTTATTTTAAACTACCCCCAGTCCCACCTTCAGCCTACCCAACAATTGGTATTCATAGGAGTCCTGCTCGACATGCGGAGGGTTCGAGCTTACCTTCCAGGGCCAATAGCAGACGCTTTAGTCGAGCCTCTCAGCAGGTCATGGCTCGGCAGATGTTGAGGTTGTTGGTCCACATGGCGTCCATAGTGCATGTTACACCCATGAGACGTCTTCATTTGAGATCAGCCCAATGAACCCTGGCTTCTCAATGGTATCAAGCTACCAGAAGTCTGGCGATGTCATCCGTGTGTCCCCAGAGCTTGTTCGCTCACTTCACTAGTGGACCATTCGATTCAGTTTCGGACTTACATTTCAAATTCCTCAGCCACAAAAGGTGCTGACGACGGATGCAACACTCCTGGGCTGGCGAGCTCATGTAGATGGGCTCCACACTCAGGGTGCTTGGTCTGCCTGGGAAACGAATCTTCAGAGCAACCTCCAGGAGCTCTGGGCAATCTGGAACGCTCTGAAGGCTTTCAGAGATTGGCTGTCTCACCAAATTGTGCTCATTCAAACAGGCAATCAGGTTGCCATGTATTACACCAACAAGCGGGGGGGGGGGGGGGGGGGTGGGCATCGGATCATGCCCACATGTGAGAATGAATAGCCTGCTGTCTTCTGAGAATATTTGCTACAGCTAAGTATCCTTGCTTTCTTGGTTTTGCTTCTTGTTCTGTTTTATTTTCCCTTTTTTTGTTTCGACTGCCTGGTAGCTAGGAATTCCCAGATGTGAGGATATGATGTCTTGCTTGTCTTGGAGAAGGCAAAGTACTCATCTGTAGCCGGCGTTCTCATAGGACAGTAGGAGGCATATTTTCAAAGCACTTTGGGAGGCTAAGTTCCATAGGTTTCTATGGAACTTTGGGAGGCTAAGTGCTTTGAAAATGAGCCTCAAAGTCACATAATATCACTTGGCCTCTCTACCCCTAGAAGTGGTATTCTCTCATCTAGTATTTTAGACTGTTGTGGTCCTGTGTGATGGTGGCAGGTGGGTAAACCTCAGAGGCTTTTAGAAAAAGGATGCTAGGGAGTGTCTGCACTGAGGATTCAGTTGGGTGACATTACCTAGATGTGACAATATGTCCTGCAGTCCTTGGAGAATATCTGCTACAAGTGAGTAACTTTGCTTGATCCAAGTATGTATAACGTTTGGGCATTTAAGTAAAATGGCATGTTTATGAATGAATGGGTTAGAGAGCTGCACGGGAATGGGGATAGCGGGAATCCTGCAAGGGTCCCCTCCAGGACCACGGGGATCCTGAGGGATGAAACCGAGTCCTGTGGGGTTCCCGCGGAACCGTAAAACTAACGGAGCTTTGCTTTCCTTTCTTGCACATACCTCAGATCACCCTGGTGGTCTAGTGGCTTGCTTCGGTGCAGGAAAGGTCCCCACACTTTGTGAGGCCACCGCTTGAAGTTTTGGCAGCCATGCTAAACAAGCGATGGCGGGCAGGAAAGCATGAGGTATGTGTGGGGAGGACATCCAGGGCTGGATAAGAGATGGATGGATGGTGTTGTGGGAGGGAGGGAGGGAGGGAGGAAGGGAGTTGAAGCCAGTTAGTGTAGTCTTTGTTTCCGCTTCCTCATGCAGCCGTCATTGCCCTACACTCAGAACAAAGCAAACAAACCTATGAGCGGCTGCATCCACATTTTTTTATTGTTGGTAGCATTTTCATTTAATCTTACTTATATTTTCAAACATACCAACTTGTGCAGCATACGGAGGAAGTATAATAATGGAATAACTTTTCATAGGTAGAGCAATCATTTATTTATAAATCGTAATCAGTGAGTCATTTGGAGGAGCTGGTTAAAGGGACACCCTCGCACTGTTATATTTGTGCAGAGATTTTTTTTCTCCTGGTAATGGGCCACTAAAACAGACATCATGTTATGAGAATCAGGTGCTCAACAACATGAATTAGGTTGAAGCCTGAGAGCATTTAAAATCTTTTTCCTGTGCCTACCTTAAAAGAAAAAGATGGCATGTGGGAATTTGCTCCTTTTGTTTTGTGGATTACAGTAGTATATTATAAAAATACATTTGCCTTTTTTATTACTATTATTTCACAGAGAGGTATTGAATACTGAGGGAAGGGCTTCCTTCATGCAGAAGTTATGTCCAGCGTTAGTTTAAATGTGCCAGCATTGTCCAGTTCAGCACACTATTAGCTGCCAAGTTTATACAAATTTAATTATGTTCAGTGGAAAATAAATTTGTTGCCTCAGGCTGCTTGCTTTGTGAATATTCTGTCACTATTTCGTTATTATTACCTAGTATTATAAATTAAGGGCATTTGCTTTAAACTTTGCTTTAATTTGTTTATCCAGTCCTTACATGCACGTGGTTTTGTTTTCTAAACCCAAAGGTGAGTCCTAAGGGCAGTTGAACAATTAGGTATAAACTGTGTTGTTTCTGGCTTTGGGTCTTGCTAATCTGTACATCTGTCTTAGCAGAGTACAGAAGAAAATGATTTCTGTTACTTTTACTAGAATTTTTACTGCTTGTAGAATTTGGCTTTCTGGGGGGGGGGGGGGGGGAGTCAAGGTGAGGGCGGGGCCGGGAGCAGGGATGGAGGAGATTTCTTGCGGCAGGGACAGGTTAGATTCCCGCGTGGATGGGTTAGATTTCTGTCCCCATGCAACTTTCTAGATTGGATTCATAAAATTCACCCTTTTCACAATATGTTCCTTTTGTACATTTTAGGATAAATACCTACTGGTCGATATTCAAAACAATTTAACCAGCCAGAAACGGCCGCTGACTGATTAAGTTGCTTGTTCAGGACTATTCACTAATTTTCAGTGGCACTTAAGCGGTTATCCCATCTGAAAATTAGTGGTTAGTGCCTAAGTGAAAGCTGGCTATTTTGGGTGGAGTTGGCACTTGGCCTGTTAAGTGCTGATATTCAGCATTTAAGTGGCCAGGGTAACTGCATAAATGGGACCAGGGTAACTGCATAAAACACAGTCCTATCTTTATTCGGCAACCCGTGGCCACTTAAGTTCTGAATATCAACCACCGCCGTATAAACCTGATATTCGATGCTGAAGCCTGGACATGGCCTAGCATTGTCTATCTAGGAACAATGTCTGTGGCGGTCAGGAACATGCTCACTGCTGCTGACTGAATATTTACCCCTTTATATTCTTAGAAGCAGAAAAGTCCAAAATATTGCAGAAGAACTGAGTGTAAGATGATAATGTAGAGATTTTGACCATCTGCATGTTGTAAAAACCCATTGCCATGGGCAAAACACTGTTCTACTTGCAGAAATGGGTTTGAAAACTACCCTCACTTTAATTTACATTAAGAAAGGATAGGCTTTATGGATGTGATTATCCCAACCCTAATTTTATATTCCCTCCTTTGTTGTCTCTGTAGGAATCTTTTTTCCAGGATATCGACATGTTACAGAAGCATGGCATCGTGAGTACAGTATAGCAAATGTAGGCAGTACGTGACTTGTATGTTTTTAAGATGTGTGCTAACAGACCCTGATCGTACAACACAGTAGAGTCAATTTGTAACCTCTGTTTCCTGAGTATTACCAAAGTGTATTGTGCCAGGATAAAAAGGTCCCCAGTTTGATTCTTGGGTTGAGGCTTGTACTCCTGCATTGGCTAGGATTGAAGATGCTGCAAATGCAACAGTCACAGCCCATGAGAGGAAGCTGTGGTCATTGAGTGGATGTCACAATTGTGGTCGTGACCCCTCTCAGACTCACCTTATTTCCGGCGGTCAGCTTCTGAGCTGGCTTCTGTCTGTTCTTCCTGAGTTAGTTCTGTCTCTGTCTCTGTGTGCTGACTGCTTCCAGCATGGCTCTGATTACTCCACTATACTGTACCTGTGTGGGGTAAGCCTCTCTGTGCTTCAGTATGCTTTCTGCCTGTGTCTTGGTTTGTGTTCCTCTCGCCCTCTGGTGGCCAGAACCGGTGGCTGCCATAGACTTTCCAGACTTTCTTTCTGGTCCGGTCCGGTCCAGATATTCCAGCCCTCCAGACTTGGTTTGAAGTTTGGCAGCTAGCCTCACCCCTAGCCAGTGGTGTGCTGGAGCCGGCTCGCAAGAGCCGGTTGTTAAAACACGCGAGCCAGCTCTCCTCCCTCCGGATCCGGTCCCTCACGTCACTGACCTGACTGTTCGAATTGTTCGGGGCAGGCAGTCTTGCCTGCCCGCTGCCAGCACTGACTCTCCCCTGCTGGCGCTGCCGGTTCGCTTTAAAAATGGCCGCCGAGACTTCCAGAGACGGCCTCGCGAGACTTCTGCTGAAGTCTTGGAGGCCGCCCTTGTAAGTCTTGGCGGCCATTTTGAAGCGCGAACCGGCAGCGCCAGCGAGGGAGAGTCAGCGCTGGCAGCGGGCAGGCAAGACTGCCTGCCCCGAAGAATTCAAAGAGTCAGGTCGGTGACGTGAGGGACCGGATCCGGAGGGAGGGAGGAGAATTCGTCGAACAACTCGGGAGGGGGTGGCAGGGGAAAGAAGGGAGTCGCTGGGCATTTGTGGATGGAGGGGAGAGAAGGGTCGCTGGGTATGGGTGCATGCAGGGCAGGGGAGAGGAGGGTCACTGCTGGACATGGGTGGATGCAGGGCAGGGGGAGAGAAGGGTCACTGGACATGGGTGGATGGAGGGCAGGGGGAGAGAAGGGTCACTGGACATGGGTGGATGGAGGGGAGAGGAGGGGAGAGAGAAGAAATGCTGGACATGGATGGAGGGGAGGGAAGAGCGAGAAAGGAGATGAGATGAGGGAAAAGGAAGAGAGGAGAAAAACTACACATGGATGAAGAAAATAGGCAGAAGCTGAGGACTAGAAATGAAGAAGAAAGGAGGAAAGAAATAAATGGAAAGGAAGCCCTGGAAACGGAGTTAAGAGGACAGATAGCAACAGAATCGGACACTGGGCCAGCATGATCAGAAAAACAGTCACCAGACAACAAAGGTAGAAAAAAATCATTTTATTTTCATTATAGTGCTTGGAATATGTTCACTTTGGGAATCAGGTGCTCAGCTTTAAAAGTTTATATTTATTTACTTATTTATGGTATTTTATCGCACATTAAACATGAATTAGATTGAAACCCGAGATCATTTAATTTAATTTTTTTTCCTGGAGTAATGCATTGCCACCTCCCCCCCTCCCCCCAGGCTCTCTCCCCGGCTATAGCCAGCTCTGCAACTTGGGGGACCGGGGAGAGAGCCTGTTGTTAAACATTTACCAGCACACCACTGCCCGTAGCTGCCTCATGATTCCTGCAGCTGAGTTCAGCTGCTGATGGGTTTATTACCACCTGGAACCTTCTGAGTTTGCCTTTGCATCATCTAAGGTCCCTGGATTTTTGGTGCTTGGTTGCACTTCTGCCTAGTCTGGTTTCTTGTTTAGTTCCTTGTCTGTTTCTAGTTATCTGTGTGCAGTTTAGCTTAGGTTTATTTGCTTATTTCTCTAGTCTTGTTTCTGGTCTGTATTCCTTGTCTAGTTTCTGTTTGTCTGTGTCTCTTGCTTAGTGGTTGCTCTGCAGCTTTCAGTCCTGTCTCTTGTCTGTCAGTATTTGTACCCTGTTTCAGTGGCTGCTTGGCAGCTTTCAGTTCCTGTCCTTTAGCTTGTCCATTTCCTGCTTTGTGTAGTATTGTGTTTCTGTGAGTCCTAGCTCAGTTCCTGCCTTGCTGCCCATGTATATTCTTTTCCCCTCTGACCCTCAGTCCCTGTTCAGCCTAGTTGGTATCCAGTGCCTTCCCTGTCCTGTAGGCCCTGCCAGCCGCCTGCACCCAGGGGCTCAACTCCTGGGGAAGGGCGGTCAAGTGCAGGTGAAGTCTAGCTATTCCTGTCAGAGTTCTGCCTTGTTTCTGGTGTGGGGTGGTTTTGCCTGCCACTTCTGCTCCACGGCAGTGGCCCAAGGGCTCACGAACCTAGTATCTGCCTTGAAAACGTGACAGTGGAAGTGTTGCTTAAATGGTTGGTGTTGAGATTCATGGTTGTAAGATTCAAAAGGCAGCAAGACTGTTGCAATAACCTGAGTTCTAGATTTACTAAAGTGTGCATTATTAGTAGACTAGTAAAAAAGGCCTGTTTCTGAGACCAATGAAACGGGCGCTAGCATGGTTTTCATCGTAGTGTGTATGTTTGAGAGAGTGTGTGTGTGAGAGTGACTGTGTTAGAGAGAGAGACAGAGTGAATGTGCGAGTGTGTGTGTGTGACAGAGTGAGGCTGTCTGTGTGAGAGTGTGTGTGTGAGAATAACAGTGTGCGGCACGGGCCCCCCACTCCGTCTCCCGCCCTCCTTCCCCCTCCCCCTTATCTTCCCTCTCCCCTCCAGGGTCCCTCCCACCCTCCCACTGCCAAGTTCAAGCTGGCTCCCTCCCACCCACGTTCAGGCAGGCTGGCTGGTTGTCTGTCTAGCTCCGATGTTCAGGCTGCCTGCCTCCCTCCCTCCCTCCCTGCCTGCCTTTCTGCCTCCCTCCCTCCCTTCCTTCCTTGCTTCCAACGTTTAGGTTGGCTCATTCGCTACCTCGCTCCCACATTCAGGCTGCTTTTCTCCCTCGCTTCGTCCGGAGTCTCAGGGCTCCGCCCTCGACGTCATCGCGTTGTGACGCGAGGGCGGGGCGTTCGCGATTCGATTGATGTCACGTTTGTAGCTTATGAACGGGTTGTGTAGATCGGTCCCTTAATTTTCATTTGCTGGTAGCGATGCGATGCGTCAGCGCTCCGCCCTCGACGTCATCATGTTTGACGCGAGGGCAGGGCAAACCCTCATGGGCGAATTTCGATCTACACCACCATAGATTTAGAATGTTGGGAGTTGTGGAGGCTTCATTAGAATGTTGGAGGTGCGTTTTATATATATAGAGAGGTCTCATTTCATAAAATAGGGCCTGCATTGATGCATGTTAGCAGTCAGTAACCTAGTCGTGCTTTTTAGTAAATTTATCCCCGAGTATTTTGTAGAAGTATGTCATATAAAATAAAGGTAAAACTTCCTGAGTAGTGCAGATACAGGCTGATAGTATCAGATCCCAATCTGGTTCTGATTTGAGCTGGAGAGAAAAAGAGCAAGAAAGACCACTGGGTCATTCAGTGTCGCTGGCAGCAGCAAGCAGAGACGCGGCAGCGGGGAAGGAGAGCTCTGCGGTCCCAATTTCATCGGGAACCGCCACCATTTTGTCTGCTTCGACAGGGCAGACAGAGCAACATGTTTCTTTGCTGGCTCCTTCAAGTCAACCGCCTTCGGAGGCTATATTTCCCTCTTCCCTACTGGATCGGTAGGAGGTTTTCCCACAGAATTTGTGCCGCAAATGTATAAAGTGTTTCTATTGCAGCAATCTGGTTCGTTTTCTGCAGCAGCGGGGAAAAAGGCATTCAGAAGGTGTAAGAGATCTGCCCCTCCTCTAGGGGTTCTCGGGATCCTGTCTCCTCCTTTGAGACTCCGGCTATGGGCGAGGCTTCATGGAATGGAGGAGTGGCCTAGTGGTTGGGGTGGTGGACTTTGGTCCTGGGGAACTGAGGAACTGAGTTCAATTCCCACTTCAGGCACAGGCAGTTCCTTGTGACTCTGGGCAAGTCACTTAACCCTCCATTGCCCCATGTAAGCCGCATTGAGCCTGCCGTGAGTGGGAAAGCGCAGGGTACAAATCTAAGAACCCCCCCCCCCCCCCACTGTAATCCACAGGGTAAGACTCGGGTAATCAATAGTTTCAAAAAAAAACCCAGCAAGTTTTATTTCCTTGGTGCTCACGGTCCAGCAGTTCAAAACAAGAACAAAAACACAGCCCCACTGTTTTCACTCTTCCGTGGATTCAGCACAGCAGGGTAAAAAGAAACATAAACACCACCACTCCAAAGAACTCAGTCCCCTCCCTTTTGAAACCAGTCCTAAAGCATAACGCTTTATATTCCCGGGAAAGGGCCAGGGAACTGTGGTTCAAAAAGAAAACGATGGCTGAAAGTCCTTCCCAGGCTCAATGACAAACAGTTCAAACAAAAACATCCTCCTTCAGCTTGGAGCAGTTCATACAGGTAAAAATAACCCCTCCCAAAACAACCCACTTCCATTTCATCAAGCAGATCAATCCTTAGACTGGTGGGTTGTGTCCATCTACCAGCAGGTGGAGATAGAGAGCAATCCTTTTGCCTCCCTATATGTGGTCATGTGCTGCCGGAAACTCCTCAGTATGTTCTCTATCTCAGCAGCTGGTGGTCACATACAGCAGCAGCTCTGGCTAGGTCTCCAAACCTAATTGTTTAGGTTTTGTTGAGTACCTGGGGTTGAGGGCTCTTCGTGAGCAAGTGTAAACCTGGGGGTGCCAGGTCCCTCCTTTTCTCCCCCCTCCCGCTGGCTCCGTTTAAAAAAAACAAAACAAAAAACAGAAAAATAGACGTCTTTGAGAGAAAAACGTCTTTTCTTGGCAGCTGCTCACTGGGACTCCAAATCGCTGCAGCTCGGAGCGAGAAGCAGGTAATTTTACCTTTTCCATATCATCATGCTGATCAATCCATAGACTGGTGGGTTGTGTCCATCTACCAGCAGGTGGAGATAGAGAGCAATCCTTTTGCCTCCCTATATGTGGTCATGTGCTGCCGGAAACTCCTCAGTATGTTCTCTATCTCAGCAGGTGGTGGTCACACACAGCAGCAGCTCTGGCTAGGCCTCCAAGCCTAATTTTTAGGTTTTGTTGAGTGCCTGGGGTTGAGGGCTCTTCTTGAGCAAGTGCAAACCTGGTGGCGCCAGGTCCCTCCTTTTCTCCCCACTCCCGCTGGCTCCGTTAAAAAAAAAAAAAAAAAAAATTTTGGACGTCCTTAAGGGCGTTTATTTCGACGTTTATTTAAACGTTTATTGCAGCTACTCACTGGGACACCAGGTCGTTACAGCTCGGAGCGAGAAGCAGGTAATTTTTACCTTTTTATAGCGGGCAGGGGGTTCCCCGATTGATCTCCACGTGGCCTATGGCGTCGGAGGGCGAGGGCGCGAAGAATCGCTCCCCGGACCGCGTGTGCGCTTCTAGCGGGGATGCGGGGGTTTTAAAGTCTGATTCGCCCTTGTTGGGTGTCAGTTTGGAGGCCGGTCAGTGTCCCGGGTCTTCCTCCGGCGCGGCGGTTTTTCCCGCCATAAACGCCCATCCCCCGCTGCTCGCCTCCGCCATCTTGGCCGGCCACTCTGCTCGGACGGCTTCTTCTTGGGCCGCCCTTGAGCTGGGAGACGTTCATGCCATGGCCGCCCTTGATTTGGGCGACGGCAAAAAAGCGGCTAAAGTTAAGCGCCGTTCTTCCCGCGTGGCTCCTTCGCGGAGTGTCACGCCGGACGCCATCTTGGATGCGCAGCATGGTTCTCCCCCGCTCTTGCGAGCGCCGGTTGAGGGTGCGTCTAGGGCTGTGGCCCAGGCTGCTGAATTGCACAGTTTGGGGGGTTTCTCCCCCGAGTTTATTTTGCTGCTGCATCAGGCCTTCCTTATGCAGAACGCTGCCCCTTCTCCCTTGTCCGATAAAGGGGTTGAGGCCCCCGGAAGTAAACGCCCTCGGGTGGATGCCCAGGCCTTAGAGGACGCTGTTTCCTCTGATGTAGATGAGGGCAGCGTATCTGAGTTCTCCCAACGGTCCTTTGGGGATTCCTTGGAGGAGACGGATTCCCGCTCGGATGGAGCGGATGACCCCTCTGCAGCACGGATCTTTCGCTCAGAGGATTTGCCCAACCTGTTAATACCGGCCATGAGCATTTTGAAGATTTCCTCTCCGGAGGACGTCTCTCCCTCAGCCCCTGTTGGCTCCGCCATTATGCTGGGGACAAAGCACCCGCCTAGAACCTTCCACGTGCATGATGCCATGCACACCTTAATTTCGGCTCAATGGGATGTCCCGGAAGCGAGCCTCAAAGTGGCTAGGGCTATGGCCCGCCTCTATCCTTTGCCTGAAAGTGAACGTGAGGCCTTTCTTTGGCCTACCGTGGATTCTTTAATCACTGCGGTGACTAAGAAAACGCATTGCCGGTGGAAGGTGGCACGGCACTAAAGGATGCCCAAGACAGAAGATTGGAAGCAGCTTTAAGGTCGTCCTTCGAGGCGGCTGCCTTAAGTTTGCAGGCCTCAGTTTGCGGCTCCTATGTGGCCAGGGCGTGCCTGACGATGGTGCAGCGGGCTTCCCCCTCGGATCCTTCCTTGAGGGCTGACTGGCCGGCCCTGGAATCGGGCTTGGCTTATTTGGCAGACTTACTGTATGATGTCTTGAGAGCCTCGGCTAAAGGCATGGCTCAGACAGTCTCTGCGCGGCGCTGGCTTTGGCTGAAACATTGGTCTGCGGACCACGCCTCTAAGTCCCGCCTGGCTAAGTTGCCTTTTAAAGGCAAGCTGCTCTTTGGGGTCGAGCTGGACAAAATCGTGACCGATCTCGGCACGTCTAAGGGCAAGAGGTTACCAGAGGTCAGGGCTCGGGCCAGTGCTCGCCCCGGTATCTCCAGAGGACGGTTTCAGGAAGCCCGTCGGTACCGCCCGGGCAAGTCGGGCTCCTCTGCCCCCTCTTCCTTCAAAAGGAACTTCTCCCCCAAGCAGCATTCCTTTCGCAGAGACCGCCGTCCCGGAGGTACGCCCTCCGGTCCTCCCCCAGGGTCTCGTACCCAATGACGGGGTCCTGGTCCATGGCCCAGTGCAGATTGGAGGATGCCTGTCCTCGTTTCTGGGCGAGTGGACCAGAGTAACTTCAGACGCTTGGGTGCTGGAAGTCATCAGAGACGGCTACAAGTTAGAGTTCTGCCGACCCTTAAGAGACGGGTTTGTACTCTCTCCCTGCAAGTCTCCGGTCAAAGCTGTGGCAGTGCAGCAGACCTTGGACAACCTGATCCGCCTGGGTGCGGTCGTTCCGGTGCCAGAAAATCAGATTGGCAAGGGACGTTACTCCATTTACTTTGTGGTACCAAAGAAAGGAGGTTCTGTCCGGCCTATCCTCGACCTCAAAGGGGTCAATCGGGCCTTGAAAGTGTGGCACTTTCGCATGGAGACTCTCCGCTCTGTTATAGCGGCAGTGAAGGCAGGAGAGTTCTTGGCTTCCTTGGACATCAAGGAAGCGTACCTGCATATTCCCATCTGGCCTCCTTATCAACGCTTTCTGCGTTTTGCAGTCCTGGGCCGACACTTCCAGTTCAGAGCCCTCCCTTTCGGGTTGGCTACTGCTCCGCGGACCTTCTCCAAAGTAATGGTGGTCATCGCGGCCTTCCTGCGAAAGGAAGGAGTACAAGTCCATCCTTATCTGGACGACTGGTTGATCCGAGCCCCCTCTTATGCAGAGTGCGGCAAAGCTGTGGACCGGGTGGTTGCTCTTTTGAGCTCCCTGGGGTGGATCATCAACTGGGAGAAGAGCCAGCTGCGCCCGACTCAGTCCCTGGAGTATCTGGGAGTTCGATTCGACACCCAAGTGGGCAGAGTGTTCCTGCCAGACAATCGGATTGTCAAACTTCAGGCTCAGGTGGACCAGTTCCTAGTAGCCTCTCCTCTTTGGGCTTGGGACTATGTGCAGCTGTTGGGCTCTTTGACGGCCACGATGGAAGTAATGCCCTGGGCCAGGGCTCATATGAGACCACTACAACTCTCTCTGCTGCAGCGCTGGACTCCGATGTCGGAGGATTATGCTGTGCGCCTTCCCTTGGTCCCGGCAGTGCGCAAGGCGCTGAGCTGGTGGATGCAGACAGACAAGTTGTCTGCAGGAATGCCTCTGGTGACCCCGGAGTGGATTGTCGTCACGACGGACGCCTCTTTGTGGGGCTGGGGAGCCCACTGCTTGGGAAGGACAGCGCAGGGGCTCTGGTCTCCTGCAGAGGCAAAGTGGTCTATCAACCTCCTGGAACTCAGAGCCATTCGGTTGGCGCTTTTGGAGTTCATCCCGGTACTGGCGTTGAAGCCAGTACGGGTCCTGTCGGACAATGCCACGGCTGTGGCCTATGTCAACCGCCAGGGAGGTACCAAGAGCGCCCCTCTAGCCAAGGAGGCCATGAATCTATGCCAGTGGGCGGAAGCGAACCTGGAACAGCTGTCAGCGGCCCACATTGCCGGAGTCATGAATGTCAAGGCGGACTTTCTCAGTCGCCATACCTTGGAGCCCGGAGAGTGGCAGCTATCTGCTCAGGCGTTCTTGGACATCACGAAGCGCTGGGGCCAGCCGAGCCTAGATCTGATGGCGTCATCGGCCAATTGCCAAGTGCCGCGCTTTTTCAGCAGAGGACGGGACCCTCGATCCCTGGGAGTAGATGCTCTTCTCCAACAGTGGCTGACACAGGAGCTTCTCTATGTGTTCCCGCCCTGGCCCATGTTGGGCAGGGTGCTAGACCGGGTGGCAAAGCATCCGGGCCGGATAATCCTGGTGGGTCCGGACTGGCCCAGACGTCCCTGGTATGCGGACTTGATCAGGCTCTCAGTGGACGATCCTCTGCGGCTGCCAGTGGAGCAGGGCCTGTTACATCAGGGTCCCGTGGTGATGGAGGATCCCTCCCCCTTTGGTCTTACGGCCTGGCTATTGAGCGGCAGCGTCTGAGAAAGAAGGGCTTCTCAGACAAGGTCATCGCCACTATGCTGAGAGCGAGGAAGCGCTCTACTTCTACTGCTTACGCCAGGGTTTGGCGTACCTTTGCAGCGTGGTGTGAAGCAGGCTCACTTTCTCCCTTCACTGCTCCAATTGCTTCAGTGTTGGCG
Source organism: Microcaecilia unicolor (assembly GCF_901765095.1). Taxonomy (NCBI): domain Eukaryota; kingdom Metazoa; phylum Chordata; class Amphibia; order Gymnophiona; family Siphonopidae; genus Microcaecilia; species Microcaecilia unicolor. The sequence goes on along the minus strand of NC_044031.1, from coordinate 387,903,514 downwards.
TTCCTGCAAGAAGATCTGGAGAAAGGCCTGTCGCTCAGTTCCCTTAAAGTCCAGGTAGCGGCTCTGGCTTGCTTCAGGGGCCGCCTGAAGGGTGCTTCCCTGGCTTCGCAGCCAGATGTGGTGCGCTTTCTCAAGGGAGTTAATCACCTGCGCCCTCCTCTGCACTCAGTGGTGCCTGCGTGGAATCTCAACCTGGTGCTAAGAGCCTTGCAGAAGCCGCCTTTTGAACCCTTGTCTAGGGCATCTCTGAAAGACCTGACGTTGAAAGCAGTCTTTTTGGTGGCTATCACTTCAGCCAGAAGCGTTTCCGAGCTCCAGGCACTCTCATGTCGCGAGCCTTTTCTGCAGTTCACTGAGGCAGGAGTGTCTATTCGCACAGTGCCTTTCTTCCTGCCCAAGATTGTTTCTCGCTTCCATGTGAATCAGCAGGGCCTTCGCCACAGTTACCCAGGGCTTTCGCTCCACCTACCCAGAGCTACCAGGTACTTCTTAGCCAGGATCAGGTGACCCTCAGGGGGAGGAATGCTGGCTTCGGCCTAACCCCTGGTAAGCCTTTTCTTGGTTGAGAGGTGCCCAGCTTTCCTTCTAATAAGTTCTGGGAGAAGAGGATATTTCTCTGGTAAGTGAACAAATTTTGCTTGTGCTTTCGGAACTTGAAGATTGGGGTTTAAAGGAGGAACTGTAAGTTAGTGATAGGCTGATATCCTTAATACTTTAGCAAGTTTTAAATTACGGAAAAACTCAAAAAACACTAAGATGGAGTCAGCAGTCCAGCAGCGAGAGGGGTGCTATCCAGTCTTTTGCATTGAGTGTCACATGTATGATTATCTCCCAATTGGTGAGGTGTCATATGTGTGTGCCCGATGCAAAGAGCTCCTAGCTCTCAGAGAACGTGTCCGTTCTCTTGAGGCTAGAGTAGCAGACTTGATGGAGCTGAGGGAGACAGAGAGGTACATAGAGGAGACCTACAGGGATGTTGTAGAGAAGTCCCACCTCCAGTCAGGTAGCCCCTGTGCTACCTTGGAGGAGGGAGGTCTCCTAGAAGGAGAGCATCACCCTGGTGAAGTAGGAAGTACTCCTGTAGCCAGGACCTGCCCACCAGGGGATGTACTATCCTTTCGCACCGAGGATATATCTCCAAATATTGCCCGGGAGGGAAAGGTTAGGACAGCTGTTGTACTTGGTGATTCGATCATTAGGCATATAGATAGCTGGGTGGCTGGTGGACGTGAGGATCGCCTGGTGACTTGCCTGCCTGGTGCGAAGGTGGCGGACCTCACGCGTCACCTAGATAGGATTTTATATAGTGCTGGGGAGGAGACGGCTGTCTTGGTACATGTGGGTACTAATGACATAGGAAAATGTGGGAGAGAGGTTCTGGAAGCAAAATTTAGGCTCTTAGGTAGAAAGCTGAAATCCAGATCCTCCAGGGTAGCATTTTCTGAAATGCTACCTGTGCCACGCGCAGGGCCCAAGAGACAGGCAGAGCTCCAGAGTCTCAATGCGTGGATGAGACGATGGTGCAGGGAGGAGGGCTTTAGATTTGTTAGGAACTGGGCAACATTCTGGGGAAGGGGGAGCCTATTCCGAAAGGATGGGCTCCATCTTAACCAGAGTGGGACCAGGCTGCTGGCATCGGCGTTTAAGAAGGAGATAGAGCAGCTTTTAAACTAGAAATGGGGGGAAGGCCGACAGTCGCTCAAAAGAGCATGGTTCGGGATAAGGTATCTTTCAAAGATATCACCATAACAGGGAAGATAGAGTATCCTGATAGTGAGGTTGCAAAAGAGATTGTAGTAGATCGGGTATCCTTAAATAACAATAAAAATCAGACAAAAGATTGCCAATTAATACTGTCAAGTACTAAGCATGATGTACTTAGGAACAACAAACATAGTTTGAAATGTCTATATGCGAATGCCAGGAGCCTAAGAAATAAGATGGGGGAGTTAGAATATATTGCACTAAATGAAAAATTAGATATAATAGGCATCTCTGAGACCTGGTGGAAGGAGGATAACCAGTGGGACACTGTCATACCGGGATACAAATTATATCGTAGTGATAGGGTGAATCGGATTGGTGGAGGGGTAGCATTGTATATTAACGAGAGCCTTGAATCAAATAGATTGAAAATTCTGCAGGAAACAAAACACTCCTTGGAATCACTGTGGATTGAAATTCCATGTGCAAAGGGGAAAAGGATAGTGATAGGAGTGTACTACCGTCCGCCTGGCCAGGACGAACAGACGGATGCGGAAATGTTAAAGGAAATCAGGGACGCAAACAAACTGGGCAACACAATAATAATGGGGGATTTCAATTACCCGCATATAGACTGGGTTAATGTAACATCTGTACACGCAAGGGACATAAGATTTCTTGATGAAATCAAGGACAGCTTCATGGAACAGCTAGTTCAGGAGCCGACAAGAGAAGGAAAAATACTAGACTTAGTCCTTAGTGGTGCTCATGATCTAGTGCAGGGGGTAACGGTACAAGGGCCGCTTGATAACAGTGATCATAATATGATCGGTTTTGATATTGGCATTGAAGGAAGTGAAACTAGGAAATCAAGTACGCTAGCGTTTAACTATAGAAAAGGTGATTACGACAAAATGAGAAAAATGGTGAAAAAAAGACTGAAAGGAGCAGCACGCAGAGTAAAAAACTTGCGTCAGGCGTGGATGCTGTTTAAAAACACCATCCTGGAGGTTCAGGACAAATATATTCCACGTATTAGAAAAAAGGGAAAAAAGACTAAACGTCAGCCGGCGTGGCTAAACAGTAAGATAAAGGAAGTCATTAGAGCCAAAAAACAATCCTTCAGAAAGTGGAGAAGAGAACCAACTGAAAGTAACAGGATAGATCATAAGGAATGCCAAGCCAAATGCAAAGCGGAGATAAGGAGGGCAAAAAAGGACTTTGAGAAGAAATTAGCGTTGGAAGCAAAAATACATAGTAAAAATTTTTTTAGATACATTAAAAGCAGGAAACCGGCCAAAGAGTCGGTTGGGCCGCTGGACGAAAATGGTGTTAAAGGGGCGATCAGGGAGGACAAAGCCGTAGCGGAGAAATTAAATGAATTCTTTGCTTCGGTCTTCACCGAGGAGGATTTGGGGGGGACACCGGTGCCGGAAAGAATATTTGAAGTGGGGGAGTCAGAGAAACTAAACGAATTCTCTGTAACCTTGGAGGATGTAATGGGTCAGTTCAGCAAGCTGAAGAGTAGTAAATCACCGGGACCTGATGGTATTCACCCCAGAGTATTAATAGAACTAAAAAATGAACTTGCGGAGCTACTGTTAGAAATATGCAATCTGTCCCTAAAATCGAGTGTAGTACCGGAAGACTGGAGGGTAGCCAATGTTACTCCGATTTTTAAGAAGGGTTCCAGAGGAGATCCGGGAAATTATAGACCGGTGAGTCTGACGTCGGTGCCGGGCAAGATGGTGGAGGCTATTATTAAGAATAAAATTGCAGAGCATATACAAAAACATGGACTGATGAGACAAAGTCAGCACGGATTTAGTGAAGGGAAGTCTTGCCTCACCAATCTAATGCATTTTTTTGAGGGGGTAAGCAAACATGTGGACAATGGGGAGCCGGTTGATATTGTATATCTGGATTTTCAGAAGGCGTTTGACAAAGTGCCGCACGAAAGACTCCTGAAGAAATTGCAGAGTCATGGAATCGGAGGTAGGGTATTATTATGGATTAAGAACTGGTTGAAAGATAGGAGGCAGAGAGTAGGATTGCGTGGCCAGTATTCTCAGTGGAGGAGGGTAGTTAGTGGGGTCCCGCAGGGGTCTGTGCTGGGTCCGTTGCTTTTTAATGTATTTATAAATGACCTAGAGATGGGAATAACTAGTGAGGTAATTAAATTCGCCGATGACACAAAATTATTCAGGGTCGTCAAGTCGCAGGAGGAATGTGAACGATTACAGGAGGACCTTGCGAGACTGGGAGATTGGGCGTGCAAGTGGCAGATGAAGTTCAATGTTGACAAGTGCAAAGTGATGCATGTGGGTAAGAGGAACCCGAATTATAGCTACGTCTTGCAAGGTTCCGCGTTAGGAGTTACGGATCAAGAAAGGGATCTGGGTGTCGTCGTCGATGATACGCTGAAACCTTCTGCTCAGTGTGCTGCTGCGGCTAGGAAAGCGAATAGAATGTTGGGTGTTATTAGGAAGGGTATGGAGTCCAGGTGTGCGGATGTTATAATGCCGTTGTATCGCTCCATGGTGCGACCGCACCTGGAGTATTGTGTTCAGTACTGGTCTCCGTATCTCAAAAAAGATATAGTAGAATTGGAAAAGGTACAGCGAAGGGCGACGAAAATGATAGTGGGGATGGGACGACTTTCCTATGAAGAGAGGCTGAGAAGGCTAGGGCTTTTTAGCTTGGAGAAGAGACGGCTGAGGGGAGATATGATAGAAGTGTATAAAATAATGAGTGGAATGGATCGGGTGGATGTGAAGCGACTGTTCACGCTATCCAAAAATACTAGGACTAGAGGGCATGAGTTGAAGCTACAGTGTGGTAAATTTAAAACGAATCGGAGAAAATTTTTCTTCACCCAACGTGTAATTAGACTCTGGAATTCGTTGCCGGAGAACGTGGTACGGGCGGTTAGCTTGACGGAGTTTAAAAAGGGGTTAGATAGATTCCTAAAGGACAAGTCCATAGACCGCTATTAAATGGACTTGGAAAAATTCCGCATTTTTAGGTATAACTTGTCTGGAATGTTTTTACGTTTGGGGAGCGTGCCAGGTGCCCTTGACCTGGATTGGCCACTGTCGGTGACAGGATGCTGGGCTAGATGGACCTTTGGTCTTTCCCAGTATGGCACTACTTATGTACTTATGTACTTATGTCTCCCGTCCTTTAGTAGGGAGGACTACCCAGAGGAATACTCTGCTCTCAAATATCTGGATGTGAGACGAGTCATCATCAGATACTTGGAAGTGACCAATGATTTCCGGAAATCGGATCATCTGTTTGTCCTGTTTGCAGGTCCTCGTAAGGGTCTGCAGGCTTCTAAGCCTACAGTGGCAAGATGGGTCAAGGAAGCCATTGCAGCGGCTTATGTGGCCGCGGGGAAGGTGCCGCCTATCCAGCTGAAAGCTCACTCCACTAGAGCTCAGGCGGGTCCGTCTCCTTGGAAGAGATTTGCAAGGCGGCAACTTGGGCATCGGCCCATACCTTCTCCAGGCATTACCGCTTGGCTGTGGCTGCTCGGGCGGAGGCCCGGTTTGGAGCTTCAGTGTTGCGGTCAGGGATTTCAATGTCCCGCCCTGGGTGAGTACTGCTTCGGTACATCCCACCAGTCTATGGATTGATCAGCATGATGATATGGAAGGTAAAATTATGTATCATACCTGATAATTTTCTTTCCATTAATCATAGCTGATCAATCCATAGTCCCTCCCAGATATCTGTATTGGTTATATTCTGGTTGCATTTTAGGTTCAAGTTTAGTCTTCAGTTCCTGTTCAGGAGGACTTCGTGTTCAAGTTTTTCAATGGATTCTTCAAGAGTTGAGACGAATTTGTGTTACAGTGAGCTGCTGCATTCCTCTCCCCTCCGTTTTACGGGGCTGGATTGAGACTTAAATTCTGCCGGCGCTCCCTCCCGCTTCGTGCGGCAGTAGGGCAGCTTTGTACCCCTCCCGCTTCGGCGTTTTTAGGGTCAGTCAGCTCCTCCCGCGGTTGCGGTTGCAGGATAAGCCAGATCCCCCCGCATCGGCGGGTGTGGTGTCCCTCCCCCGCTCCGCGGGGATGAGCTGGACGGATTCCCCTCCCCCACTTGTGTGGGGATGAGCTGGGTTAATTCCCCTCCCCCGTTTCGGCGGTGGTGAGCTGGGCAGAGTGTCCCTTTGTGGGTGTAATTCTCGAAGTGCTGAGTCCTGCGGATGTAGCTTGGATATCGACATACTGAGGAGTTTCCGGCAGCACATGACCACATATAGGGAGGCAAAAGGATTGCTCTCTATCTCCACCTGCTGGTAGATGGACACAACCCACCAGTCTATGGATTGATCAGCTATGATTAATGGAAAGAAAATTATCAGGTATGATACATAATTTTACCTTACTAGCGGGCAGGGGGTTCCCCGAACGGTCTCCACGTGGCTAATGGCGTCGGATGGCAAGGGCACGAAAAGACGCTCCCCGGAATGCGTACGCAAGTCTAGCAGGGGGTCCGAAGGCAGTGTCGCCTTTTTTGGGCGCCTTTTCGGAGTCGGGAAAGTTTCCCGGTTTTTCCTCCGGTGCGGCGGCTTTTCCCGCCGTAGGCGCCCATCCCCCACTTGCCGCCCTCCCGGTTGTGGCCGGCCACGCTGCTCGGACGGCTTCTTCTTGGGCCGCCCTTGAGGTGGGAGATGTTAATAGTATGGTCGCCCTTGACTCGTGCGACGGTAAAAAGTCGGCGAAATTAAAGCGCCATTCTTCCTGCGCGGCTCCTTTGCGGAGTGTTGCGACGGACGCCAGTTTGGATGCGCAGCGCGCCTCTCCCCTGCTCTTGGGAGCGCAGGTTGAGAGTGCCTCTAGGGCCATGGCCCAGGCTGCAGAAGTGCACAGTCTGGGGGGTTTCTCCCCTGAGTTCATTTTGCTGCTGCATCAGGCCTTTCTTATGCAAAACGCTGCCCCTGCTCCCCTGTCTGATAAGGGTGATGAGGCTTCTATGATCAAACGCCCTCGGGTGGATCTCCAGGCCCTAGGGGACTCTGTCTCCTCTGATGTGGATGAGGGCAGCGTGTCTGAGTTCTCCCAGAGGTCCTTAGCGGATTCTATGGAGGAGACCGATCCCCACTCAGATGGAGCGGATGACCCCTCTGCAGTGCGGCTTTTTTGCTCAGAGGATTTGCCCAACCTGTTAGTGCAGGCCATGAGCATTTTGAAAATTTCCTCTCCGGAGGAAGGCCCTCTCTCAGCCTCAGCTGGCTCTGCCATTATGCTGGGAACTAAGCGCCCGCCTAGAACCTTCCACGTTCATGAAGCCATGCAGACTTTAATTTCGGCTCAATGGGATTCCCCTGAAGCGAGCCTTAAAGTAGCCAGGGCCATGTCCCGTCTGTACCCTCTGCCTGAGGGTGAACGGGAGGCCTTTCTCTGGCCTACAGTGGACTCTTTAATCACTGCGGTGACTAAGAGGACGGCTCTGCCGGTGGAAGGTGGCACTGCCCTGAAGGACGCTCAGGACAGGAGGTTGGAGACGGCCTTAAAGTCGGCCTTTGAGGCGGCCGTGCTGAGTTTGCAAGCCTCGGTTTGCGGCTCCTATGTGGCCAGGGCGTGCCTGACCGTTTTGCAGCGGACTTCCCCCTCGTATTCGTCCTTGAGGGCGGATTGGCCGGCCCTGGAGTCGGGCTTGGCCTACTTAGCAGACTTGCTGTACGATGTCTTGAGAGCCTCGGCTAAAGGTATGGCTCAGTCTCGGCTCGGCGGTGGCTATGGCTTAAGCACTGGTCGGCTGACCATGCCTCAAAATCTCGCCTAGCCAAATTGCCTTTTAAAGGCAAGCTGCTCTTTGGGGACGAGCTGGACAAGATCGTGACGGAGCTCGGCACATCTAAGGGCAAGAGGTTGCCGGAGGTCAGGGCACGGGCCGGCAGTGCTCGCCCTGGTTCCTCCAAGGGCCGATTTCAGGAAGCCTGTCGGTATTGCCCGGGCAAATCGACCTCCTCTTCCTCCTTCCTCTTCCTTCAAGCGGAACTTCTCCCCCAAGCAGCATTCCTTTTGCAGGGACCGCCGTCCCGGAGGTTCGTCCTCCGGCCCTCCCCCAGGGTCTCGTACCCAATGACGGGGCCCTGGTCCATGGCCCAGAGCAGATAGGAGGAAGGCTATCCTCGTTTCTGGGAGAGTGGACCAGGGTAACTTCAGACGCTTGGGTTCTGGAAGTCATCAGAGATGGCTGCAAGTTGGAGTTCTGCCGGCCCTTGAGAGACGGGTTCGTAAGCTCTCCCTGCAAGTCTCCAGTCAAAGCAGCGGCAGTGCAACAGACTTTAGACAACCTGATTCGCCTGGGCGCGGTGGTCCCAGTGCCAGTTGATCAATTTGGCAAGGGACGTTACTCCATTTACTTTGTGGTGCCAAAGAAGGGAGGTTCTGTTCGGCCTATTCTCGACCTCAAGGGAGTCAATCGGGCCTTGAAAATATGGCACTTCCGGATGGAGACGCTCCACTCCGTATAGCAGAATAATAAAAGAGATAGGTAGATAGTAATGGGCAGGAGTGAAGGGAGTAGGAGAGGTATGAGCAAGGGTAGGTGAGCATTGGAGGAGGGGTAGAGGAGGCGGGAGGGGGATGGGACACGGGATAAGCAAATGGAAATTTGGTGGGAGATATAATCTAGGTCATTGTCGTTGTTTCCTGGATATGTGTTGGGTAGATGGGTACATAGAATTAGTCTGGGTCATTTGGGTAGGCTTGTTTGAACAGATGGGTTTTTAGTGATTTCTGGAAGGGTAGATAGTTACTGATTGATCAGATAGGTCTGGGGAGTGCATTCCAGAGTTGGCTGCCTAAGAAGGAGAAGTTTGATCCATAGTAGGTTTTGTACTTGAGTCCTTTGCAATTAGGGTAATGTAGGTTGAGGTAAGTTCGCGAAGTTACAAACATGTTTCTGGAGGGAAGGTCAATCAGATTGAGCATATAGTCCAGAGATTCACCATGGGTAATCTTGTGGATTAATGTGTGAACCTTGAAGTTGATTCGTTCTCTGATAGGGAGCCAGTGAAGTTTTTTACGAAGTGGTGTTGCACATTCATATCTTAATTTGCCAAAAATGAGTCTTGCTGCTGTATTTTGGGCAGTCTGAAGTTTTTTTAGGATGTTGGTCTTGCAGCCTAAGAAAATACTATTACAGTAGTCAGCATGGGTAAGTACTGTGGATTGCACCAAGTTCCGGAATGTTTTCAGGGGGAGATATGGTTTTACACGTTTCAGTATCCACATCATGTTGAACATTTTCTTTGTAGTGGATTTTGCATGACTTTTGAGCGAGAGATGGTTGTCTAGTGTCACTCCAAGGATTTTTAGATTGTCAGATATGGGGATTGTGATGCCGGAGATGTTAAGATTAGTAGGGAGGAGCGCGGAGTGTTGGGAAGAGAGGATTGGGCATTGCGTTTTCTCTTTGTTCATTTTCATCATAAAGGCGTTGGCCCAAGAGGTTAAAATATTCATGCCCAAGGATATTTTGTCGGAGATTTCTGTTAGATTAGATTTGAAGGGAATAAATATGGTGACGTCATCGGCGTATATGAAAGGGTTGAGACCATGCCTGAATAGAGCTTTGGCTAGGGGTATCATCATAAGATTGAAGAGGATCAGGGATAAAGGGGATCCTTGAGGTACATCGCAGTTTGGTGACCAGGGAGATGAAATAGTTGAGGTTGATTTAACTTGGTAAGATCTTGAGGTGATGAAGCCTTTTATCCAGTTAATGATATTTCCGCCGATCCCAAGTTTATCCAGTAGTTTGGCTAGAATATTATGATTTACCATGTCAAATGCACTGGATAAATAGAATTGTAGAAGGAGGATGTTGTTTCCAAATGAGATTTCCTGTTTGAATTTGGATATTAGAGTGAGTAGGACAGTTTCTGTACTGTGGGCTGGACGGAAACCCGATTGCGATTCATGTAGAATGGAGAATTTTTGTATAAATTTATTGAGTTGAGAGGTCACCCTGTATTCCATCAGTTTAATTAGCAAAGGGATGGAGGCGACAGGGCACATCACTCGCTGGTTTCTTGGGGTTTTTAGGTATTGGTGTAAGTAGTATATTGCCATGTTCAGTAGGGAATAAACCTTGCTGTACCAGGAAGTTTAGGTGGGAGGTGAGATCTGTAATAAAGCGTTCTGGGGCATCTTTCATTAGGTAATTGGGACATGGGTCAAGATGGTGGTGAGATTTGGAGAGCTTGGTGATCACCATAGAAACTTCATTAGTGGTGAGGAGGGCGAAATTTGTCCATGAGCGGTCAGCTGGAATCTCGTCTATGTAGGGGTCCAGTTCGTCAAGAAAGGTGTCGATATTTGCACAGTCCTGGGGAATCGTGCTGCAAAGATTGGTAATTTTGTCATTGAAGTGTTTGGCCATCTGGTAAGCAGATGGGTAGTTTGAGGGTGAGGATGTGATAGGGTTGGTGTTAAGATTCTTTATAAGTTGGTATTGTTTTTTATGTCTGTGCCGCTGGTTGTAATTGTTTATAGTAGAATCTTTTGGATCGCTTAATGGTATTTTTGTAATTCCTGTGTGACTGCTTCCATGCGTTGTAGGTGAGGTTATTTTTTTATTTACTCCATGTTTTTTCTAGTTTCCTGGTTTGTGATTTTAGGTTTTTTAATAGGTCGTTAAACCATGGTGATGGGTTGCGTCTACGCAGAATTTTAGTGCGTAGTGGGGCTATTTCATCCAATATAATTTTGCACCTGTTGTCCCATTCTGTGAGGAAGTGATTTGAATCTGGTTGTGCAGACCAGTTGTTGTTGTAAATTTGTAGCCAGAACCTTTCCTTGTCAATCTGTCCCCTAGTGATGATTTTTGCAGGGTCTTGTGTTTTAGACTGGCCTTTTTTTTTTTTGCCAGTGTAGGGATAGTGTCTATCTATGATGATCCGACCAGGGGGTGGCAGACCAGTTGATATCGGCTATGTAGATGTTTTGGTCCGTAGAGAATTTGTAAGAGATGATGTCGAGCGAGTGACCTTTGCAGTGGGTAGGTTGTATAGGAGGGAGGTCGAGGTTACAGAGGTGAAGGAGATCCTTACATTTCGCGGGTATAGGGAGAGTTGGAATTCTCTAAATGTATGTTTAAGTCCCCAATTAATAGTACATTGGAATTATTGATGCAGGCGTTTGATATAAAGTCTATGAAGGTGGATTGGTTGTTGTTCCAGTTAGTGGGAGGTCTGTAAAATAGAATACAAGTTAGATGGTCATATAGTGCAGAACTATAAAGTTTGATTGAAGCAATTTCAAGTTGTGGTGTAATGGTTTTAGAAATGGTCTCAGCGGAGAAACTTAATTTGTAGATGAGCGCTATGCCTCCTCCTCTTTTTTCTTTTCTGGCCCAGTGTGAGATTTTATAGCCATGGGGGCATAGTATGATGGGGTCTTTTGGGTCACGGACCCAGGTTTCTGTGATGAATAAAAGGTCAAGATTGTCTGACTTAATCCAGTCTGTAAGAATTTCAGTTTTATTAACTGCTGATCTTGCATTGATGTATCCCACGTGGATGGTTAGGTATGGCTCATCAATCAGGGTTGATGGGTGGATATTGGTGAGTTGTCTTCCTATAGATGTTTTAGGTTTAGGTGAGATTGTTTCTGTTTTAAGCAATGGTTGTCTGCGTGGAGATTGGTTTCTTTGGTTGTTGTCGGTACGTGAGGATGTGGTTAGCTTGGTTGTTCTTTTGTGGTGATGGAGAACTGGTATAACATTGAATTCTGGTGGGGGGGGGGGGGAGGTGACTGTTGCGTGGATGATCGTGAACGAGTGGACGATGATAAGTATTTTTAGGAAGAACATGTTGGTTGAGATGTACTGGTTGTTTGGGGGATGTGTGAGTTAGAGGGAGACAGGAGGGCAGTAGAGGCAGTAGATTAAGTGGTGGAGTTATATAATTGGGAAACAGAACTAGAAACCATGCCAAGATGTAGTACAGTATGTAGCATCAAATATACACATTTGTCAGAATTTGGATTTAGAGCTAGGGACCATGTCAAGATATAAACATGAGTAGCAAATATAGAGTAAATGAACATTCAGCAGTGCAGTATAGTATCAAAATATACACATTATAGCATATATAGTATATAGAAACATTTAGCAATGCAATATATTGCAATATAGTGCAATACAGCATCAAGATATGCCCATGTAAGCCGCATTGAGCCTGCCATGAGTGGGAAAGCGCGGGGTACAAATGTAACAAAAAAAAACTTAGTGTCTTAAGCAGTGTGGGGACACTTAAGGGACACTTAGGGGACCGTGGCGAGTACGCAGATACATTGAATGACTACATACAATTCTAGGACTGGGGTGGAGGCACAATTATAGGCAGCGAGGTCCAGCGAGCTCTACTGTTAAGTAGGAGCTTAACAGTTCTAAAGTAAGTGCAGGCTTACAGTGAGAGTGGGAGCTCAGCAGTTCTGATGGGAATACAGGCTCACAGTGAGAGAGAGAGTTCAGCAGTTCTGATAGAAGTAGAGCCTCAGAAGCAAGCTGCCTATTGTGGGAGGTGCTTTCTGGTATTACCAACCGTCTGCCTGGTTTGAAATTATATTGTGAAAGATGATGGCTGAGGAAAGCCTTCCCCAAGAGCAGGCTACAATAAAGGTTGGAGCTCAGCAGCTCTAATAAGAGTGTAGACTGCTGTAAGAGTAGGAGCTTAACAGTTCTAAAGTAAGTGCAGGCTTACAGTGAGAGTGGGAGCTCAGCAGTTCTGATAGATGTAGAGCCTCAGAAGTAGGGTTACCATTTTTTGTCCTTAAAAAAAGAGGACACTTGCCCCGCCCATACCATGCCCCCTTTCATGCCCTCGCCACGCCCCTTTCCACACCTCACCCCGCCCCCCCATCGCATTTTCCCCTCCCCCTGGTCACCACCTCACCTCCCCTCCCCCTGGCCCCGTCACCACCTCTCCCCTTACTCACGATCTTCCCTGGTGGTCTAGTGACTTCAGAGCAGGAAAGAGCCCCCTCTTTCCTGCCCGGCGTGCTGCTCTGCATCCTGTATGCTGCCTGTGACGGTCTCAGCGAGATTCAAAATGGCTGCTGAGAATTGAAGCAGCTTCGCGAGACTTCAATTCTCGGCGGCCATTTTGAATCTCGCCGAGATTGAATCTTGCCCGTACGTCAGCGTCAGCCCGCCCATTTGTCCAGAAATCCGGACAAATGGGCAGGCTGGCCAAAACCCGTCCGGATGCCCGGACATGTCTTCAAAAAGAGGACATGTCCGGGTAAATCCGGACGTATGGTAACCCTGCTCAGAAGCAAGCTGCCTATTGTGGGAGGTGCTTTCTAGTATCACCCACCGTCTGCCTGGTTTGAAATTATGTTGTGAAAGATGGTGGCTGAGGAAAGCCTTCCCCAAGAGCAGGCTGCAATAAAGTTTGGCGCTCAGCAGCTCTAATAAGAGTGTAGACTGCTGTAAAAGTAGGAGCTTAACAGTTCTAAAGTAAGTGCAGGCTTACAGTGAGAGTGGGAGCTCAGCAGTTCTGATGGGAATACAGGCTCACAGTGAGAGTGAGAGTTCAGCAGCATTATTGCCTCTAACAGGATACCTGACGTGACAGTTGGTTTGGGCAGACAGTGTTGCAGAATTTGTTTGGGGTCTAGAATTCAACTTCACCCCCATAGGCCCATTTTATTCTGTTCCAGGCTGTACTCTCACTCAGTTTGTATATAATTTCAGGTTAATCTGAGTTATGTCCTCGCCGTTGCGATGCCCAATTGTCCAGTGTTTGTTATTTGTAATGAGCCTGGATGCTAGGGATTTCCCCTTGTGAGAATAAATAGGCCTGCTTCTCCTCAGAGAAATCAAAGGAACTTACCTGTAGCAGGTGTTCTCCAAGGACAACAGGCCTTATATTCTCACAAACACGCTCACCTCGCCTTGGAGTTGTCTCCTATTTACATTTTTATTTTTGCTGTAAGATCTAACTGCAGGAGACACACCCTCGTGGAGGGTGGGAAGGCACTCGTACCTGTGAGGTGGAGCATGTCTCGTCCTTCACAAAGCTCTGTTTTGAGCTTTTTAGAAGCTCTGGACCAGGCAGTGCTGCACTTCGTTACCCACTTGTGAGAACATAAGGCCTTCTGTCTTCAGAGAACTCCTGCTACAGGTGCCTTCTCTGTATTGCACTATCTGCCACAGTTGACTATATGGCACCAGCTACTGTGAACAACTGTATGGATACAGCTGCACGCTCACTTCTGTAATTCCTGCTACAGCAGTTGCAATGTTTCCAGTTTTGCTAGCCATATCTATAGCTCCCGCTACTGTGGCTACGTAGATAACATCTCTTGATGCGTTTCCTTATGGTGCTTGGCTGCGAGGTAAACTGTCTTCTCTGGTTTTAGTGGCTGACTTCTCTGGTTGTGGTGGCTGATTATGGGGCTGATTTTCAAAGCACTTAGAGTTTGTCTTAGACTTACAAACTTCTGTAGGTTACTGTTTAACTTTGAAAGTGTAAGTTCTTTGAAAGTATGCCTCCATGTTCATCATCTGTTCTGCACAACTATTTAGTGCTGTTTCTCTGGTCACCCATATGACTCAAGCTATATAAACCACCTACTTTATATCATTCTACAGTCTAGCTGTTTTGTACAGTTAATTTGATTGCACTGGCATTAGCTACCTCTAGACACAACTCCGGGAAGTTTCTGATATTGTGGTCTTATTCTGAGCCTAATAAGCTCCCATTCTTTTCCGGAGATGGGAAGGCGGTAGAACGAGAGGACATGAAATGAGATTGAAGGGGGGCAGACTCAAAAAAGGTGTCAGGAAGTATTTTTTCACGGAGAGGGTGGTGGATGCTTGGAATGCCCTCCCGCGGGAGGTGGTGGAGATGAAAACGGTAACGGAATTCAAACATGCGTAGGATATGCATAAAGGAATCCTGTGCAGTAGAAATGGATCCTCAGAAGCTTAGCCAAAATTGGGTAGTGGAGCAGGTGGGGGAAGAGAGGTTGGTGGTTGGGAGGCGAGGATAGTGGAGGGCAGACTTATACGGTCTGTGCCGGAGCCAGTGATGGGAGGCGGGAAATACTGCTGGGCAGACTTGTATGGTCTGTGCCCTGAAAAAGGCAGGTATACAAATCAAGGTAAGGTATACACATATGAGTTTATCTTGTTCTCCGAGGACAAGCAGGCTGCTTGTTCTCACTGATGGGTGACGTCCACGGCAGCCCCTCCAATCGGAACACTTTCTAGCAAAGTCCTTTGCTAGTCCTTGCGCGCCGATGCGCACCACGCATGTGCGGCCGTCTTCCCGCCCGAACCGGCTCGTGCCGGCCAGTCTTCTTTTGTCCGCGCTCGGTACAGTCGTGTTTCGCCGTTCACGCCCCAAAGTTGACCTCGCGCGTCGTTTCTCGACTTTGTTCTTAAAAAAAAAAAAAAAAAAAACAAAGGTGTCGGAAGGAGACCTTTATGGTTTTCTCCCTTCCCGTACTTCTAGTCTTTGCCCCAGTAAGTTTTCTTTCGTCGTCGGGGTAGGCCCTATTTAGGCCTCGGTCGAAGTTTTCTTCCCCCTATTTTTGCGGTGCCATTTTCGCCATTTCGAGTTTTGATCTCGCCGGCGCGATTTTTCCGCCCATGACATCGAAGTCTTCCAGCGGCTTCAAGAAGTGCACCCAGTGCGCCCGGGTAATCTCGCTCACTGACAGGCATGCGTCGTGTCTTCAGTGTCTGGGGGCCGAGCACCGCCCTCAGGCCTGTAGTCTGTGTTCCCTTTTGCAAAGGCGGACTCAGGTAGCGAGATTGGCCCAGTGGAACGTTTTGTTCTCGGGCTCTTCGTCGGCATCGGTACAGGGAGTATCGACTGCTTCGACGTCGTCGGCGCCTGGACCTTCATCTTCGCCCCCGAGTGCATCGAGGCATCGGCCCTCTGCATCGGGGCGACATCGGAAGGCTGCGTCGGCGTCGGTGGTATCGAGACCTCGTCTGCTGATGTCGTCGGACGGTGGTGCTTCGTCTGGAGTGCAGGTGAGGGCTGTCCATTTCCCTGCTGGTGGCGGTGAGCCTTCGGGTGGGTCTCCCCCTACCCTGAGGGCTCCTGCGGTACAGCCCCCCCGAGACCGACCTCCTTCGGCCTCGGCCCCGAGGAAGAGACGGCTGGATTCTACGTCCTCCTCGTCGGTGCCGG
Organism: Microcaecilia unicolor; assembly: GCF_901765095.1. Taxonomy (NCBI): domain Eukaryota; kingdom Metazoa; phylum Chordata; class Amphibia; order Gymnophiona; family Siphonopidae; genus Microcaecilia; species Microcaecilia unicolor. Next base: position 387,887,640 of record NC_044031.1, on the reverse strand, counting down.
GAAGCTCCGGTGACATGCTTCGTCCCAAGAAGTCGAAGAAGCATCGTCACCGGTCCCCTTCCTGTGTCGGCACCGAGAGCTCTGGGTCGCCGAGGGAGTCGGCACCCAGTAGGCATCGGCACCGAGAGGACCGCTCGCCCTCTGTTCAAGAGGTGTTGATGCGCTCCCCTTTGGACAGCCCGGAACAGCCTCCACGCCCGGAACAGACTCGGACATCGACGCCTGCATCGGCTTCCATGCCTTTTTCCACAGCCGCTCTGAACAAGAGTCTCCGGGCCGTTCTCCCAGAGATCCTGGGAGAGCTGTTGCGCCCTACCCCTCCGGTACCGGGGGTGCTTGCGCCACCGGTACCGTCGAGCGAGGCGCCAGCTGGCCCATTGCCCGGGGTGAGGTCTCCGACATCGGTGCCGCGTGCGGTACCGACTGCGGTAGCCTCCCAGGAAGGCTCCCCGACTACGTCAGCGGAGGGAGCTTCGCTGGTGCAGACGAGGGAGTCTACCTCTCGACGCTCCCACCGTGGCCGTGGTTCCACGGAGTTGAGCCGGGCACGGCTGCAGACACAGGTCCGTGAACTTGTGTCTGACACCGATGGTGAGGCCTCGTGGGAAGAAGAAGAAGACATCAGATATTTCTCTGACGAGGAGTCTGAGGGTCTTCCTTCTGATCCCACTTCCTCTCCTGAAAGGCAGCTTTCTCCTCCTGAGAGCCTGTCTTTCGCTTCCTTTGTCCGGGAGATGTCTACGGCCATCCCCTTCCCGGTGGTTGTGGAGGACGAGCCCAGGGCTGAAATGTTTGAGCTCCTGGACTATCCTTCTCCACCTAAGGAAGCGTCCACAGTACCCATGCATCATGTCCTCAAAAAGACATTGCTGGCGAACTGGACCAAGCCATTAAGTAATCCCCACATCCCCAAGAAGATTGAGTCCCAGTACCGAATCCATGGGGACCCAGAGCTGATGCGCACTCAGTTGCCTCACGACTCTGGAGTTGTGGATTTGGCCCTAAAGAAGGCCAAGAGTTCTAGGGAGCATGCTTCGGCGCCCCCGGGCAAGGACTCTAGAACCTTGGACTCCTTTGGGAGGAAGGCCTACCATTCTTCTATGCTCGTGGCCAAGATTCAGTCCTACCAGCTCTACACGAGCATACACATGCGGAACAATGTGCGGCAGTTGGTGGGCTTGGTGGACAAGCTCCCTCCTGAGCAAGCCAAGCCATTTCAGGAGGTGGTCAGGCAGCTGAAGGCGTGCAGAAAATTCCTGGCCAGAGGGGTGTATGACACCTTTGATGTTGCATCCAGGGCCGCTGCTCAAGGTGTGGTGATGCGCAGACTCTCATGGCTGCGTGCCTCCGACCTGGAGAATAGAATTCAGCAGCGGATTGCGGACTCGCCTTGCAGTGCGGATAATAGTTTTGGAGAAAAAGTCGAACAGGTGGTAGAGCACCTCCACCAGCGGGACACCGCATTCGACAAGTTCTCCCGCCGGCAGCCTTCAGCCTCTACCTCTACAGGTAGAAGATTTTTTGGGGGAAGGAAGAATGTTCCCTACTCTTCTGGCAAGCGTAGGTACAATCCTCCTTCTCAACAGCCTGCGGCCCAGGCTAAGCCCCAGCGCGCTCGCTCTAGTCAGCAGCGTGCACCTCAGCAAGGCCCCTCGGCTCCCCAGCAAAAGCAAGGGACGAGCTTTTGACTGGCTCCAGCAGAGCATAGCCGACATCCAAGTGTCAGTGACGGGCGACCTGCCAGTCGGGGGGAGGTTGAAAGCTTTTCACCTAAGGTGGCCTCTCATAACCTCCGATCAGTGGGTTCTCCAAATAGTCCGGCAAGGATACACCCTCAATTTGGCCTCAGAACCTCCAAATTGTCCACCGGGAGCTCAATCTTACAGCTTCCAACACAAGCAGGTACTTGCAGAGGAACTCTCCGCCCTTCTCAGCGCCAATGCAGTCGAGCCCTTGCCATCCGGGCAAGAAGGGCTGGGATTCTATTCCAGGTACTTCCTTGTGGAAAAGAAAACAGGGGGGATGCGTCCCATCCTAGACCTAAAGGCCCTGAACAAATATCTGGTCAAAGAAAAGTTCAGGATGCTTTCCCTGGGCACCCTTCTCCCCATGATTCAGGAAAACGATTGGCTATGCTCTCTGGACTTGAAGGACGCCTATACGCACATCCCGATACTGCCAGCTCACAGACAGTATCTGCGATTTCAGCTGGGCACACGTCACTTCCAGTACTGTGTGCTACCCTTTGGGCTCGCCTCTGCGCCCAGAGTGTTCACAAAGTGCTTAGCTGTAGTAGCAGCGGCACTTCGCAGGCTGGGGGTGCACGTGTTCCCATATCTCGACGATTGGCTGGTGAAGAACACATCCGAGGCAGGAGCCCTGCAGTCCATGCAGATGACTATTCGCCTCCTGGAGCTACTGGGGTTTGTGATAAATTATCCAAAGTCCCATCTTCTCCCAGTGCAGAACCTCGAATTCATAGGAGCTCAGCTGGATTTGCGGACGGCTCACGCCTATCTCCCAGAGGCGAGAGCCAACAACTTGTTGTCCCTCGTCTCGCGGGTGCGAGCGTCCCAGCAGATCACAGCTCGGCAGATGTTGAGATTGCTGGGCCACATGGCCTCCACAGTTCATGTGACTCCCATGGCCCGCCTTCACATGAGATCTGCTCAATGGACCCTAACTTCCCAGTGGTTTCAGGCTGCTGGGGATCTAGAAGACGTGATCCACCTGTCCACGAGTTTTCTCAAATCCCTGTATTGGTGGACGATTTGGTCCAATTTGACTCTGGGACGTCCTTTCCAAATTCCTCAGCCACAAAAAGTGCTGACCACGGATGCGTCTCTCCTGGGGTGGGGAGCTCATGTCGATGGGCTTCACACCCAAGGAAGCTGGTCCCTCCAGGAACGCGATCTGCAGATCAATCTTCTGGAGTTACGAGCGATCTGGAACGCTTTGAAGGCTTTCAGAGATCGGCTGTCCCACCAAATTATCCAAATTCAGACAGACAACCAGGTTGCCATGTATTACGTCAACAAGCAGGGGGGCACCGGATCTCGCCCCCTGTGTCAGGAAGCCGTCAGCATGTGGCTCTGGGCTCGCCGTCACGGCATGGTGCTCCAAGCCACATATCTGGCAGGCGTAAACAACAGTCTGGCCAACAGGTTGAGCAGGATTATGCAACCTCACGAGTGGTCGCTCAATTCCCGTGTAGTGCGACAGATCTTCGAGGTGTGGGGCCCCCCCTTGGTAGATCTCTTCGCATCTCGAGTCAACCACAAAGTCCCTCAGTTCTGTTCCAGGCTTCAGGCCCACGGCAGACTGGCATTGGATGCCTTCCTCCTGGACTGGGGGGAGGGTCTGCTGTATGCTTATCCTCCCATACCTCTGGTGGGGAAGACTTTGTTGAAACTCAAGCAAGACCGAGGCACCATGATTCTGATTGCTCCTTTTTGGCCGCGTCAGATCTGGTTCCCTCTTCTTCTGGAGTTGTCCTCCGAAGAACCGTGGAGATTGGAGTGTTTTCCGACCCTCATCACACAGGACGAAGGGGCGCTTCTGCATCCCAACCTCCGGTCCCTGGCTCTCGCGGCCTGGATGTTGAGAGCGTAGACTTTGCCTCTTTGGGTCTGTCGGAGGGTGTCTCCCGTGTCTTGCTTCCTTCCAGGAAAGATTCCACTAAGAGGAGTTACTTCTTTCTATGGAGGAGGTTTGTCATCTGGTGTGACAGCAAGGCCCTAGATCTTCGCTCTTGTCCTACACAGACCCTGCTTGAATACCTTCTGCACTTGTCTGAGTCTGGTCTCAAGACCAACTCTGTAAGGGTTCACCTTAGTGCAATCAGTGCATACCATTACCGTGTGGAAGGTAAGCCGATCTCAGGACAGCCTTTAGTTGTTCGCTTCATGAGAGGTTTGCTTTTGTCAAAGCCCCCCCGTCAAGCCTCCTATAGTGTCATGGGATCTCAATGTCATTCTCACCCAGCTGATGAAACCTCCTTTTGAGCCACTGAATTCCTGCCATCTGAAGTACTTGACCTGGAAGGTCATTTTCTTGGTGGCAGTTACTTCAGCTCGTAGAGTCAGTGAGCTTCAGGCCCTGGTAGCCCAGGCCCCTTACACCAAATTTCATCATAACAGAGTAGCCCTCCGCACTCACCCTAAGTTCTTGCCAAAGGTTGTGTCGGAGTTCCATCTGAACCAGTCTATTGTCTTGCCAACATTCTTTCCCCGTCCTCATTCCTGCCCTGCTGAACGTCAGCTGCACACATTGGACTGCAAGAGAGCATTGGCCTTCTATCTGGAGCGGACACAGCCCAACAGACAGTCCGCCCAATTGTTTGTTTCTTTTGATCCCAACAGGAGGGGAGTGGCTGTGGGAAAACGCACCATATCCAATTGGCTAGCAGATTGCATTTCCTTCACATACGCCCAGGCTGGGCTGGCTCTTGAGGGTCATGTCACGGCTCATAGTGTTAGAGCCATGGCAGCGTCGGTAGCCCACTTGAAGTCAGCCACTATTGAAGAGATTTGCAAAGCTGCGACGTGGTCATCTGTCCACACATTCACATCTCATTACTGCCTGCAGCTGGATATCCGACGCGACAGTCGGTTCGGGCAGTCAGTGCTTCAGAATCTGTTCGGGGTCTAGAATCCAACTCCACCCCCCTAGGCCCATGTTTGTTCTGTTCCAGGCTGCACTCTCAGTTAGTTGGTAAATTTTTTAGGTCAATCTCAGTTATGTCCTCGCCGTTGCGAGGCCCAATTGACCATGGTTGTTGTTTTGAGTGAGCCTGGGGGCTAGGGATACCCCATCAGTGAGAACAAGCAGCCTGCTTGTCCTCGGAGAAAGCGAATGCTACATACCTGTAGAGGGTATTTTCCAAGGACAGCAGGCTGATTGTTCTCACAAACCCGCCCGCCTCCCCTTTGGAGTTGTGTCTTCCCTTGTCTTTGTCTTGCTACATATGAGACTGGCCGGCACGAGCCGGTTCGGGCGGGAAGACGGCCGCGCATGCGCGGTGCGCATCGGCGCGCGAGGACTAGCAAAGGACTTTGCTAGAAAGTGTTCCGATTGGAGGGGCTGCCGTGGATGTCACCCATCAGTGAGAACAATCAGCCTGCTGTCCTCGGAGAATACCCTCTACAGGTATGTAGCATTCGCTTTGGGCAGACTGGATGGACCATGGAGGTCTTTTTCTGCTGTCATCTACTATGTTACTATGTCCTTTCTGAGTGTCTCAAATTTCGTGGCATGTCTCAGGGCCCTTATGCTTTCTTTTTGCTCTTATGATGAGATTTAGATTTTCATATCTGAATAGAGCATTCTTTGGCACTAGGTCAGTCAACAGCCATTCTATTTAGACCCCATTGGTCTTCCTTCTTTATTCTCCGTGAAGGGTGATTCTTCTATTTGCTTCTAAATTTTCCTGGTTGTCACAGATGTAGACAGGGAAGCAGAGGTTTTTCAGTTTTTTTCTTATATTTCTTTCTATGGATATTCAACTCCTCCAAGACTTCTATTGCAATTACAATATTTCCTTCATAGATGTGCTTTAGTCTTAGGCTGTTGCCTTCAAAGACCTATTCAAGAAAAATCATCAATTGAGTTTGTTTCTTGTTTTTGCATCTCTTCCAAGGTCTATCGATCCTATTTTCTATTATTCCTATTTATCGTGGGACTCACTTCCTTCCCCTCTTCCATACCCTTTGTCTTTCCAGAGTCCTTCTGATTAGTCTTGGTTCTTTTTACTGGGTTCCACTGGAAAGAATTTCTAATGCTATTCCAGTTCATCTCTTTTTTACATTTACATTACTTTAGAGACTTCTATTTTGTAGTTCCCGTCTTAGTTCAGTGTGGATCGCAAATTCAATAATCTCCAGGGACATCATGGTAAACATTGTCAAACATTAGATATATTACTTTTCTTAGGGTGTTTTTGCAATAAAAAATTGCTGAAATGCAAACGTTTTCAGATATTTTCTAAATCACTGATAATTGTTCTCAAACCTTATGAATGCAGGTAATAAAATCCATATGGAAGGAGCTTGATATTGAATAGATGATGTACATTTTCTGCAAGATCTAATTGATTTCAATGATGGAAAGCAAAGTTGTACTTGGTTACGCAATAAGTAAAAATGCCTACCATCAGATAAATCAAGGATGTCAGATATGGCAGTGCCAAACCATATAGAATTTTTAAGACAAGTACACAAAGCTTAAATTGAACACGAGCCCCTACTGGAAGCCAATGGAGCTTCAACAGCATAGGAGAGACACTATCATATTGATTATCTCCATATATTAATCTAGCTGCTGTGTTCTGTATCACCTGAAGTCTTTGAAAGAAGATTTTGATACATCCTACATAGACAACATAGGCAACGTACTGGGAAAGGGGGAGAATGTTCCAAAAGGATGGGCTCCACCTTAACCGAGATGGAACCAGGCTGCTGGTGCTAACTTTTAAAAAGGAGATAGAGCAGCTTTTAAACTAGAGTGGGTGGGGGGGGGGGGGGGGGGGGGGAGGGAGAGGGAAGCTGACAGTTGCCCAGAAGCGCATGATTCGGTGTGGAGTATCCTTGAAGGATACTACTGAAACAGGACATTTAAGGAATCCCAGTAGAGAGGTTTAAACAATGCTGAAAGTAAGCCAGGTGTGCTTAATGAGAGGGCAGGATAAAGGATGCACATTATCCCCTTCAACTTCTAAGCAGCTTGTAGATCAAAGGGAAAAAAACACAATTTAAAGTGCCTGTATACAAATGATAGAAGCCTAAAAAATAAGATGGGAGAGTTAGAATATATAGCACTAAATGATGAGGTAGACATAATAGCCATCTCAGAGACTTGGTGGAAAGAGGACAATCAGTGGGACACTTTGTTAACAGGGTACAAATTATATTACAGTGATAGAGAGGATCAAATTGGGGGGGGGGGGGGGGTTGCGCTATATGTTAAAGAGGGAATTGAGACAAATAAACATTCCACATGACACAGATAGCAGCGTGGAATCACTATGGATAGACATTCCATGTGTGAAGGGAAGGCGTATCCTCCGACAACAAGCAGGCTAAGTTATTCTCACAAGTATCTTCGCTTTCTTGTAGGGCTGTACTACAAGAACAGTGCTGGACAGACTTCTACGGTCTGTGCCCTGAGAAAGGCAAGGACAAATCAAACTCGGGTATACATATAAAGTATCACATACCATGTAAAATGAGTGTATCTTGTTGGGCAGACTGGATGGACCGTACAGGACTTTATCTGCCGCCATTTACTATGTTACTATGTTACCGTCCACCAGGACAGAACGAACAGACGGATGAAGAAATGTTTACAGAGATTAGGAAAGCTGGCAAATTGGGCGCTATATTAATGGGTGATTTCAATTACCCCAATATTGACTAGATAAATGTTACATCAGGTAGTGCTAGGAAGATAAAATTTCTAGATGTAATAAACGACTGCTTCTTGGACCAGCTGTCCAGGAACTAACAAGAGGGAGAGCCGTTTTGGATCTTGTCCTTGGTGGCGTGCAGGACATATTGCGAGAGGTGGTACATAAGTACATAAGTAGTGCCATACTGGGAAAGACCAAAGGTCCATCTAGCCCAGCATCCTGTCACCGACAGTGGCCAATCCAGGTCAAGGGCACCTGGCACGCTCCCCAAACGTAAAAACATTCCAGACAAGTTATACCTAAAAATGCGGAATTTTTCCAAGTCCATTTAATAGCGGTCTATGGACTTGTCCTTTAGGAATCTATCTAACCCCTTTTTAAACTCCGTCAAGCTAACCGCCCGTACCACGTTCTCCGGTAATGAATTCCAGAGTCTAATTACACGTTGGGTGAAGAAAAATTTTCTCCGATTCGTTTTAAATTTACCACACTGTAGCTTCAACTCATGCCCTCTAGTCCTAGTATTTTTGGATAGCGTGAACAGTCGCTTCACATCCACCCGATCCATTCCACTCATTATTTTATACACTTCTATCATATCTCCCCTCAGCCGTCTCTTCTCCAAGCTGAAAAGCCCTAGCCTTCTCAGCCTCTCTTCATAGGAAAGTCGTCCCATCCCCACTATCATTTTCGTCGCCCTTCGCTGTACCTTTTCCAATTGTACTATATCTTTTTTGAGATACGGAGACCAGTACTGAACACAATACTCCAGGTGCGGTCGCACCATGGAGCGATACAACGGCATTATAACATCCGCACACCTGGACTCCATACCCTTCCTAATAACACCCAACATTCTATTCGCTTTCCTAGCCGCAGCAGCACACTGAGCAGAAGGTTTCAGCGTATCATCGACGACGACACCCAGATCCCTTTCTTGATCCGTAACTCCTAACGCGGAACCTTGCAAGACGTAGCTATAATTTGGGTTCCTCTTACCCACATGCATCACTTTGCACTTGTCAACATTGAACTTCATCTGCCACTTGCACGCCCATTCTCCCAGTCTCGCAAGGTCCTCCTGTAATCGTTCACATTCCTCCTGCGACTTGACGACCCTGAATAATTTTGTGTCATCGGCGAATTTAATTACCTCACTAGTTATTCCCATCTCTAGGTCATTTATAAATACATTAAAAAGCAACGGACCCAGCACAGACCCCTGCGGGACCCCACTAACTACCCTCCTCCACTGAGAATACTGGCCACGCAATCCTACTCTCTGCTTCCTATCTTTCAACCAGTTCTTAATCCATAATAATACCCTACCTCCGATTCCATGACTCTGCAATTTCTTCAGGAGTCTTTCGTGCGGCACTTTGTCAAACGCCTTCTGAAAATCCAGATATACAATATCAACCGGCTCCCCATTGTCCACATGTTTGCTTGGTGGTGTTGGGTTCCCGGGGAAAGAGTGATCATAACATAATCAAGTTTGATCTACTATCTGGGATGAAGCCATAAAGAAAATCTACTGTAGCTGCATTTTAATTTTCTAAATAGTGACTGTAATACAATGAGGAAAATGGTTAAAAAGAAACTAAAAGAATCGGCTGCAAAGGTTAGGACACTGAATCAGGTGTGGGTGTTATTCAAAAATACCATCTTGGAAGCCCAGTCCAGATGCATTCCATGTATTTGCAAAGGTGGAAAGAAGAGAAAGCGTCAGCCAGCATGGTTAAAAGGTGAAGTAAAAGAGTCCATTACAGCCAAAAGATTGTCCTTCAAAGAATGGATAAAGGATCCAAATGAAGAAAATAAGAAGCATCATAAGCACTGGCAAGTCAGATACAAAGCATTAATAAAGAAGGCTAAAAGAGAATGTGAAGAGAAACTTGCTGCAGAGGCTAAAACTCACAGTAACAACTTTTTCAGGTACATCAGAAGCATAAAACCTGCAAGAGAATCTGTGGGACCATTAGATCACGAAGGAGGAAAAGGGGTGCTCAGGGAGGTCAAGGCCATAGCGGAGAAACTGAATGAATTCTTTGCTTCTCTCTTTACGGAAGATGATGTAAGAGATCTGCCTGTACCAGAAATAGTTTTCAAGGGTGATGATGCGGAGGAACTGAAAGAAATCTTGGTGAACCTGGATATACTGAGCCAGATTGACAAATTAAAGAGTAGTAAATCACCTGGAGTGGATGGCATACATCCAAGAGTGCTCAAAGAACTCAAGCATGAAATTGCTGATCTGCTGTTAGTAGTATGTAACCTGTCATCCATAGTACCTGAAAATTGGAAGGTGACCAATGTGACTCTGATTTTTAAAAAGGGTTCTAGGGGTGATCCGGGAAATTATAGACAGATAAGCCTGACACTGGGAAACTATTATAAAGAATAAAATTACAGAACACGTAGACAAACATGGCTTAATGGGACAGAGTCAGCATGGGTTCAGCCAAGGGAAATTTTGCCTCACGAATTTGCTTCATTTCTTTGAAGGCGTGAATAAACATGTGGATAAAGGTGAGCCAGTTAACGTAGTATATCTAGATTTTCAGAAAGCTTTTGACAAAAGTCCCTCATAAGAGACTCCTGAGAAAATTAGAGTCATGGGATAGGAGGCAAGGTTCTGGTGTGGATTAGGAATTGGTTATTGGACAGTGCGACAAGGCGGTGGCCGTAGCGAGAAGGTTGCTAGGCTGTATAGAGAGAGGTGTGATCAGCAGAAGAAAGGAAGTGTTGATGCCCCTGTACAAGTCGTTGGTGAGGCCCCACCTGGAGTATTGTGTTCAGTTTTGGAGGCCGTACCTTGCGAAGGATGTTAAAAAAATGGAAGCGGTGCAAAGAAAAGCTACGAGAATGGTATGGGATTTGCGTTCCAAGACGTATGAGCAGAGACTTGCTGACCTGAACATGTATACCCTGGAGGAAAGGAGGAACAGGGGTGATATGATACAGACGTTCAAATACTTGAAAGGTATTAATCCGCAAAAAATCTTTTCCGGAGATGGGAAGGCGGTAGAACGAGAGGACATGAAATGAGATTGAAGGGGGGCAGACTCAAAAAAGATGTCAGGAAGTATTTTTTCACGGAGAGGGTGGTGGATGCTTGGAATGCCCTCCCGCGGGAGGTGGTGGAGATGAAAACGGTAACGGAATTCAAACATGCGTGGGATGTGCATAAAGGAATCCTGTGCAGCAGGAATGGATCCTCAGAAGCTTAGCCGAAATTGGGTGGCGGAGCAGGTGGGGGAAGAGAGGTTGGTGGTTGGGAGGCAAGGATAGTGGAGGGCAGACTTATACGGTCCGTGCCAGAGCTGGTGATGGGAGGCGGGACTGGTGGTTGGGAGGCGGGAAATACTGCTGGGCAGACTTGTACGGTCTGTGCCCTGAAAAAGGCAAGTACAAATCAAGGTAAAGGTATACACATGAGTTTATCTTGTTGGGCAGACTGGATGGACCATGCAGGTCTTTTTCTGCCGTCATCTACTATGTTACTATGTTACTTCCAAAACTTGTAACAGAACACTATGATCAGCAACATCCAATGCACTAGATAGAGCAAACTGTGCAAGTATTGATCTAATTCCCATCACAAGCAATCATTTGTCTTAGGTGTTCAATCTTTTAGTCCCACACTATGTTGGGGACACAGCTTTGCTACGTCCCAATGGTCTGAACTGGTCTGATAGGATGCTGAGGAAGGAAAAGTTATGTCTTGCATGATAACTTGCTTTCCTTTAGTCCTGTCAGACCAGTCCAGATTCCCTCCCTGATTGATTAATTTTATTTTGGCTACAAGCTATATTTTTCAGGTATCACTGATTCTACTTTTTAAGTTTTTCCTAACCTATTTTATGTCACACGTCTCCTGACTCAGGGGCAGATGCTCAAAAGTTGCAGTTAAATACTGTGTGCATGCGATTTCCAACAGTGACCAATGCTAATAGGAAATCGCATGCAAATGAGATGCACGGAAATTCTGTAAGCGATTTGGTAGGGAAAGCGTCTAGCACATTCACAGAACAGTTTCTTGGTAAGCATCCATGTTCTGTGCATGCCAGCTCACAGAACTCCTCCCTTCTGTTGACTCTCCTTTCACCCAGGTGAACTGGTACTTACACTATGGCTCTCTTGCGCTGCTGATCACCTCTAGGTACTCCACTGTCATGGCTTAGCTGCTCTTGGCTTGTACTTGCTTTCCCTCAGGCTGGCCCCTGATTGATTTTGCCCATGTGCTGAGGAATCTTTTTTTTTTTTTCCTGCCACTTCCGCCACCTCTTCGCTGATGATACTCTTAACATAGGCTGACATCTTAGGGTCTTGCCCCAGCTGATTGGCTGTTTGCTTTTGTTTCTCCGCCCCTTGAGGGAGGGATTTCTGACATCATAGGGGCTTTCCCAACCAATTGGCTGTTTTGCTTGTGTTTATCATTAGGCTACTTGTGGGATTCCCTACGTCTACCAGTTTCACCAGCATTTGAGCGGATCCTGGTGAAAAGACCTCAGGATACAAATCTATTTACGACTCTGGAGAGATTGGCTTACAATTCTAAAATGGAAAATTTAATGATGATGTAGATAGTGGAAAAATGTAGCAGTACATGTCACCCCACTGCTAACACTGTGAGGACAGAGTAAACATGCAGTATAGTGAGTAGTACTTCCTGTCTGAGCGTGCTTATGCAAATGGTAGGGGTCATGTGACCGGCCAGACATCCAGGAGCGGACGGCTCCCGTGAGGAGTTAGGGGCTTGTGTGGCACTCCAGTTGCTGGTTCCAACTCTTAACACTGTCTCAGCTAAATTTCCTGTACACACCACAGCCCCAGGAGTTTTTAAAAATCTTTTGGGAAGCCTAAGAAGTACAAGCATCATTTCTCTGAGACTCTTGCACTGACACCTCTTCAAAAGAGGTTGAACGCGCCTCTCTGAGGCTCCTATGTCTGGGCAGACATCTTCATCACTGGCACCTCGAAGTGCATTGACATTGACTCAAGGCATATGGTGCTGCTTTCGACATCGAGGGAAGAAGCTTCATTGGAGTCAGAAACTAGGACTGTATCTTGGTGCTCTTTTGGGCGAAAATATAGTACTTCTGAGCTGAGGCATACACAGACTCTCCCAGCCTACTTGGAGTACAAGAAAGAGTTTGATTGGGACCGCTCATGGGAATTGGAGGAGGATCCACATTACTTCTCGGAGGAGGAGATGTATGATATGCCCTTTGATCCCTCTTCGCACCAAGGGTCAGAAATCTCCACATGAGGGTCTTTTACTGGATTTATCAAGGAGATGGCTTCATTTACATTGGAAGTGGAGGAAGAGCCCATAACAGAGATGTTGGCTTCCTTGGACTATGAGTCTCTGCCTAAGGAAAGGGTCACGGTACCATTGCACCCTATCCCTAGAAATGAACTGAAGTGGAACTTGGAATCTCTGCTCTCAGTGCAAGTGGCACCAAAGAATGTGGATACACAGTATTGTATCAAAAGGCTCCCAGATTCGAGAGGGCCCAATTGCTACAACACTCTCTAGTGGTCATATCCACTCACAAGCGAGCTAGGAGCTCCAGGACTTATGCTTTGGTGCCTGCCAGTAAGGAGGCCAGGACTCTGGATTCATTTGGGAGGAAATTGTTTCAGGCCTGTATGCTGATTGCCCATATCCAGTCCTATGAGCTCTACACGAACCTGTACTTTCAGTCCCTGGTCTGCAGTACACTCAGTCTGGTGGTCTCTCTCCCACATGGGAAAGCTGCTGAGCTTCATCTGCTGGCCAAAAAACAGCTGGAGTTTAGGAACTATCTGACCAGGGGGCTTATGACTTTTATCTCTCGACATGGGCATAGCCCGAAAGATCTCCCAAAAATGGGGCATCCCCTCTGTGGATGTTGCCACTCAACTCAACAACAAAGGCCCCTAATTCTACTCCAGGCTGAAATCACACGGAAGGCTAGTGTCAGGCTTTCTCCTGCACTAAGGGGGAGGGTCTTCTGTATGCGTATCCTCCAATACCCCTTATAGAGAAGACTGTGCTGAAACTCCAACAGGATCAGGAAACTATGATCCTAATTGCACCCTACTGGCTGAGACAGATATGAGTGTTTCAAAAACAAAGATCTAGTGGTGGCATATTCTAGGAATAGGAATATTAAAGAAAAATTAGTTCCATCAGCACTTCCTATAGATCCTCTGGATTGTTTACCCACACTTACGCTTGGACATAAACAATGTGGTCGCTGCAGTGTATGTCCACATGCCATAACTAACATCATATTTCAAAATCCGACCAATGAGAAAGAATACAAGCTGCACCATTCTTCAGATTGCAACACAAGTGGAGTAATTTACATTATTGTATGCCCGTGCCAGTTACTATATGTAGGCAAAACTAAACGTGCAATCAAAACACGTATTATAGAACATAGAAGCTGTATTAATAGAGAAGTTATGAGCGCTCCTCTTGTCCAACATTGGAAGGAGAAAAATCATGTAGTTACAGACTTGAAATTTCTTGTGTTTAAAATCATAAGAAAATCATGGCGCGGTGGTGATTTTGATAATCACTTACGGAGAGAGGAACAAAGGACTATTTTTGAATTAAATACAGTCAGTCCATATGGACTAAATGTGGCCTTAGAATGGGTACATTTCCTCTGATTATATTTGTCTATATAAGTTTTTTTAAGTGTGCAATCAATCTAAAATAGATATTTATTCTATTTGGTACATATATATTTTTATAAATTTTTTATATGATATCCAAAATATTTCATCTATGGACAAATTATAACTAATGTTTTAATGACCTTTTTAAAAGAGGTAGTGCATCGATCTTAACAAAAGGTGGAGAAAATAAATTACAAGTAGTTCTTTTAAGTATATGTTCTGTATTAACTTATTATAACACACATTTATATTAATCTTTTTTTATCAAAACATTAGAAAATTAAGATCAAAGAGATGTTAATGATTTGACAACATTTTACTTTTTTATAAGACCATGTTGGAGTAGAGATAGAATTGTGATCATATAAATCTTTTTATCTAAATCTTTTTATTATTATATATTTATTTACCTGTATAAAGATGCACACCATTCTGTATATTTGTTCACATTACTTTTATGAAAGTTTTTTGCTTCTATTTTGGTTTCCATTTAAAAATAGGAATGTTCCAATCGGGAGCTTGATTGTTTTTTTTACCTCCCTTTTCATTTTTTCTAATTCCTTTTTGTCATATTTGTTTTTTTACGCTGGTTTAATTTACCCTTGTATTTCCATCTGTTTCTGTATTGTTTCATTAAACGCATTTTGTGACATCATTTTCTCAGACCACAGCAGCTGCTCACATTGACTTTCACCACATAGGATACTTCCGGCATGTGTCGGATGGGACCACCCCCTTTTCCTCCCAGCATGCTATATATTCTCACTACTTTGCCGTCATCACCATTTGCTCTAATAGTTTGTATCCAGCATATTCTGTTTGGGTAAGCACTTTTTTCTCTCCTCCCAGTGCTTGATTGTGATGTCTCTCTATTATCCTCATTTAGTTTAGTTCATTATTTATATTTTTCTGACTTGCTTGTTTTGGCAGCATTTTTTGTCCCAACCTTTGTTTGCACTGTTGAATTTATTTGGCTATGTATTTACTTTTAGATGCCCCTTTTTTATGTAGTTTCTCTTTCCCTCTCTGCCCAGCATTATGTTGATACATTTTCAGCCAACGTTTGGTTCCCTTTTACTTTCTCTGCCGGTTCTATCTACTTTTTTAGTATCATATGGATACCATGTTGCCAAAGGTTTGTTTTTAAACCTATTAAGATTATATCTTTATTCAGGGCTTGTAGTGCTAGGTGATACACATTCAGTCAGCGTTTGGTTTCACTTTCACTTTCTCTGCTGGTTCAATTAATCCCTTGTAACTCTTCAAGTATTACATGGATACTTTGTTATTAGATGTTTGTTTTTAAACCCATCATGTTCTCATTCGTGGCTTGCAGTGCTACGTGATCAGTGAGTTGACAACACATATACAAGTAGGACTCTTCGTTTTGCATTCATTACTTGGGTAAGCATGAGGTTTTGTTTTTAGTATATTGTCATTGCATGATACTAATATATAAAAGTGCACATGCATTTAATATTAATTACCCTATTTCATTTTTTTCTAACAACCATTTATACATCATATTTTAGCTGGCATATATGTCCAAAATTATATATATACCTGGAATACACATAATATTTATATTTTCATATTGTTTGATTTATATTAGCAGAAGCCAAAAACTTTTTAAATCTTTTGAATATATGTATGCTGTTTTAATGGTTATTAAGCATATTTGAGCATATTGACCTCTGATCAGAAAATCAGTGTCTATTGAATTTTCATATCTCTATGTGGATGTGCATATATGTTTTTATTGGCATTATTTATATGTTATATGTTTTGATTTGTAGTGTATTTATTGACCCCTGATGCAGACGCTTTTTAGTGTCGAAACACGGCCTGTGTCGGGTCGTTATCTCTGATATAATAAAGACTGTTGGACTCACGTCTCCAGTGGTGAATCGTCTATTAGTCTCTACTTTTGCCTTCTGTGATTCGTCATCGTAGAGAACTTTTCCTGTTCTATATTTTGGCTGATACATTCATCACACCGCTTCCAGCTCTGTCCCGTAAGTCCTGCAGGCCGCCCAATCCTAGGGGCTCAACTTCTGGGGAACAGTGGTCAGCGCAGGTGAAACCCGGGGTTGTCCAGCTGCCAAGCAGAACCTGGTCCGAGTACTGGGCTCAGCAGCGCTCTACTTGGTACAAGAACTCACAAGTCTGACAGTGCATCGGGTGGGAAGACACCAGCACATATGCGGTTGGATGCTGCTAGACTTTTCTACAACTCGCTAGTCAGCATCTACACTAGGCTCCGTCGGATGACGTCACCCAGCTATGAAAATACTTTGCCTTCTGTCTTCTGAGAACACCTGCTACAGATGAGTAACTTTGCTTTACAGTGGTGAAGACATGATATGAGAATTGCGTAGAGAAGTATCATTTGAGAAGAACTATCAAGAGAAGGTAGATAGACTGCCTATGGAGAGACTAACACATGGAGTAAAGAAAAATGAAATATATTAAGACTTGAAAAGAATTCATAAAAGTTAACATGAAAGCAGAGAGGAAGCATAAGAGAAGACCAAGAATAATCAGAGACGGAGAGTACAAGACAAGCTATATACACAAAAGTAAAGATTTCTATGCCATCTGGGATGGGGTCAAGGTGAGGAATAGCTGGTATTTTCCCATTCTCATTCAGTCTTGTGGTCACCAGGATAAGTAAGTTATTTTACTGAAGGAACATGAGGAAGCATAGGGAGTTTTGGCAGTATGTGATGCCATGGTCTGAAAAAGTTCTGTAATAGAGAGGACCTATAATCAAGTCTCAAACTGAAATGGAAAGAAACATAATTTTCCTTTTTCATAACATAAAACAATTATCCAGCCTGAGTGTGAGTGGTATGAATAGGCTAGGCTGTACTGGAAGGGATATGACTGTGGAATAGATGGGCTGTGGGTGGGAGAGGAAGGGAAGGGAAGAAAAGTGAGGTGCAGATTGGTGGGGGTTAGTTGGGGTTGGGCAAGAAGAGAATGAGGAGACATTCACCCCCATATTCTATATATGGCACTGAAAGTCCTGCTTCCAAGGCTTAACATCACATCAAAGGAATTGGGCAATTTCCATCTTAATGTCCTATTGCCAAGAAAGGACTATTTCAGTCTACGGAACTCTCACCTGCTAATTTGAATCGTATCAGTGGTTTGCTGACATCAGCGACGTAGCATCTTCATTACTAGTCCTGCTTCCGCGGCATCACACCAAAGGGGCACTTCCATTTGTTCGCAACTCGGGCGATGTGAGATGCAGCACCATGAAAAAGTAAGTTGGTCAACCACTAAATTAGACTTCTCAAAATTCATTTCTAACTTACGTGTCAAATACAACAATGTATTTCTTGTTGGTGACATCAATTTACACTTAGAGAAAATATCAACAATGTCAACACTAATAATCTGAATGACTTCCTAAATTCTTGGCAATTTAATTACCCCTATATTACCTCTTCGCACTAAGGCTATTTACTAGACCTACTGACCCATAGATTCCTCTTTAAATTGGAAAGGATCAACCAAAATCAGCCAAACACGTCGTCACCCTACAAAAGAGGAAAGATCAACAATATCCTAAATAAGACGGAACTACCTAAAAGTTACAAAATCGACTTCATGTCAAAATGGGACAATCTAAGTAATTTTATTCTTGATGATCTGGCCCCATTAAAACCCATGTTCAATCACCTTGGTTCAGTCAAGACACCCTTATTCTAAAAAGGCAATGCCAAAAACTTGAAGTGGTTAAAAACAAGATCAGACGCAGATAAACAAGCATGGAAATCTGCATTAAGAACCTATAAAGCAAAACTTAAACAAGCCAAAAGCCTTTACTATAACAAACAAGTTGGTGGCTTGCCTTTGAATACTAAAATCTTATTAATGTTCTTTTAAATAGCAAGGTTATAATACAAACAAATGAGAACCCCTACAATATATCTACTAGCTTCCTATTTTGAGAAGAAAATCCTTAAAATAAGAAAAGATGTCATAAGCCTTACTGCTGATCTTATAAAACTCTCAAATGGTTCAATAAGTTCTAACAGTGTAATATGTTGCAGATAGAACCTGGTTGTGAAGAAACAGTGTTTTAAGCCTGTAAAATGTATTAAATATTTTCCTGTTCTAATTATGTCCTGAAGTGTATTTCTCCTATTTGGCCAGTAGGTGGTGTTTCTTTGCTGTAAAGCTGTTATAGGGAACTGAATGTTCTTTTTTTTTTTAAACACAATCAGGAAGCAATCAGCAGTATACCTTTAAAACTTGTTGACTGGGCTCTGATTGGCCTGGAGTTTGAAATTACCCAGCATTTGTTGCTTCAGTTTCAGCCCTGTAAAAAACAGTTATATTTGATAACTTGTGAACAGCTATATATATGTCCTGATCTTCCTAGTTACTTTCTAGGAAGTATGCAAATGTTTAGTTAGTTTTCTAATTGATCCATTTTTCAGTTACTTATTCCTGTTTGCTAATTGCACATTTTTTGACCGCTGGTCCAAGCTCTAAGAATAAACACATTTGTTTGTTCGTTCTGCCTGTCTGGACTGACTAAGAATCCTGGTGGTTTGTGTGTTGGGTCTGTGAGTGCTTTTTGGGAACTGTGGGACCATTGGGAGTGTGGCTTTAGTAACCTAGAAATCACTGGGGATAATTTGAGAGCGGGAGACTCGCCCAAAGGCAGTTGTGACCTAGTCGGTTGGAGGAGGGTGCTAGTGTAGAGCACAAGCGGCAGGTGCAGGCGGACCTGAGCTGTGCTGGGGATAGACTCTCTAAGTAGCCGCGGGGTAACCCTAGGTGGGTGGCTAGGCATTTCATGACACTGGTCTGCTTTTCTTTTGCCTTCATTTGACACGGTAAGATCTTTCCTGTTGAAATACTTCACCTCTTATTGTTCCTTGGATGCTTGTCCGAGTTATCTACTTCAAGAAGCTCCCTCTACTTTTAGTGATCTTCTCAAAACAAATATATCTTACATGTTGACTCATTGCTTGTTTCTGAAGAATAAAGGTTCTATAATAATAACTCCTATCCCCAAGAATTCATTGGCTTCCATTAGTGATGTCACTAATTATAGACCTGTGGCTTCCATACTATTATTGATCAAGGTCATGGAAGATATAGTTGCTGTCCAGCTCATGGATTATCTCTCATCCTTTTCATTATTGCACAATTCCATTTATTATTATTTATTTATTGTATTTGTACCCCACCTTTTCCCACCTTTTTGCAGGCTCAATGTGGCTTACAGAGTATGGAAATGAAAACGTCGTTACATGATTTGAAAAAAAAAAAAAAACAGTCAATCATAAGCTGAGGTGAAAGAGGAATTCAGATGGAAAGGTGTTAGGTAAGGTCGTGTGAAAGGTGTTTTAGGTGTACTTGGGTAGTTTAAGGAATGATTTGTTTCATTGAGGGTGACTTTTGTAGGCTCTGTTGAAGAGATGTGTTTTCAGAGCTTTGCGATAGCTTGTTAGATTGGTTATGGTTTTCAGGGCCATGGGTAGCGCGTTCCAAGACTGTGTGCTTTTGTACGCAAAGGTAGTAGCATAAGCCTGTTTGTATTTCATTCCTTTACAGCTGGGGAAGTTCAGGTTGAGGAATTTGTGGGCCGATCTTTTGGCATTCCTGGGTGGTAAGTCCACTAGGTTTAGCATATAGAGTGGGGCATCTGCATGAATGATTTTGTGTACAGTCGTGCAGATCTTGAACTCAATTTGTTCCTTGAGCGGGAGCCAGTGCAGTTTCTCTCTGAGGGGTTTCGCACTTTCGTATTTAGGTGTTCCAAAAATGAGTCTGGCTGCGGTGTTCTGGGCTGTCTGGAGTTTTTTGATGGTCTGTTCTTTGCAGCTTGCGTACAGAGCGTTACAGTAGTCCAAGTGGCTTATTACCAGTGACTGTACTAGGGTGCGGAAGATAGGTTTTATTCTTTTGAGTTTCCACATCGATTGGAACATTTTTTTCGTCGTGTTCTTCGCGTGGGTGTCGAGAGTGAGGTTTCGGTCAATGGTGACTCCAAGGATTTTCAGATTTTCTGAGATAGGAAATGTGCAGTAGGGTGTGGTTATTGTAGGGTAGTTGTTTGTATTGTATTGGGAGGTGAGAACTAGACATTGAGTTTTTTCTGCGTTGAGTTTTAGCTTGAATGAGTCCGCCCAAGAGTGCATAGTCTGGAAGCTCTGGTTGATCTTGTTGGTTATTTCATTTAAGTCGCTTTTGAACGGGATATGGATCGTAACATCATCGGCATATATGTAGGGTTTTAGACGCTCTTATTGTACCGAAACAGCCCTCACAACTCTGTTATTCAATTTCAGGAAAGAAGTGAGTCTCTGCAGAAAGATTATATTGATGCAGTTCAATATGTCTAGTGCTTAAGCGGCAAAGTTCTCCAATGATTCCAAGGTTTCTTAAAGCTAAGTTCCTTGTCATCAAGCAGATGAAGCCATTACATATGGGTTGTGTCCATCAACCAGCAGGGGGAGATAGAGAGCAATCAACTTTTCACAGCGACTCATGGCCAGCCAGCTCCACTGCCTCTTCAGTATTCTCTATCTCCCCAAGCAGGGTGGCTGCAGCTTCTTCGAGCTCCATCAAAAATCTGCCTGGGGGTGGCTCCTGGCTTGCCAGTTGTTAGCCGGGGTGTTAGAGGCTATAGCAGCTTCACTTTGAAGGCACATAGGTTAGCCCTTTCCCTGCCTTACCCATGCCCCCGTGGATGTGGACATATTAGCTTGCTTTTCCCTGTCCTTTCCCACTCAGTGGATGCAGGCACATTGGTTCACCTTTCCCTGCCTTTCCCACTCATCTGAGCCTCCGGAGTTCTTATTACCTCTGCTTTCCTCACAGCGTTAAAAAAAAAAAAAAAAAAAGGGTTTTCCTTTGATTCTTTTATGGGACCGGAGCTGTGATACTCGGTCCTGTGAGGTAAGAGTGTTTTCTAACTCCTCTGGGGTGGGCCCGCGATCGGGGCATTTTTGGCGCAAAACCACCATTTTGAATTTTCCCGCCATTTTCGGCGATGGCTGCAGAGAATGTAAAGCGCTGTTCCCGGTGTGGCAAGCGCAAATCAGCAGCAGGGCTCTGTAAATTGTGCTGTACAGGTGTAAGAGCCGGCCCGAGCATGGCGAGCGATGATTCCTCCCGCTCAGAGCTGGCAGCGGACGCCATTTTGAATTCTCCGCATGGCGCGGCCTCCGTAGAGACGGAGAGCCCTGAGCCCCGGGGGGGGGGGGGGGGGGGGACCTTGAATTGAGGCTATTCAGGGAGCGGGTAGCCCCGGACAGGATCTGGGTGCCCAGGGCGAGTTTTTCTCCCCTGATTTTGTGTTATTATTGCATAAAGCATACATGCTGAAAAGAGCTCTCCCTCAAGGGTCGTCTGAGGCCCCTTCTATTGTCCCCCCTCCCCCCCCAACCCCGGTGGATTCTGGCCTGGGACTGCCCGCTGAGGCTATTTTACCTGATAATTGGCATAAAGAAAAGCGTAGAAGGGCTAATTCCCCTTCAGATTGTGGTGCACCTCCTCCCTCCCCCCCCCCCCCCCCCCCGTGGTCGGGCTGTGAGGATTCGGAGAGTTCTGGCAGGCCTTCGTGGTCTGAGGAGCCAGAGTCAGGTGCAGAATTACCACAGGATCTGGATGATCCCTCCGCGGTGAGGATTTTCCACCGTGATGAGCTGCCAGCGCTTATTTCAGATGCCCTACAGGTCCTTTCTATTGAAGAGCCTGACAGTGGCACGGCCTCCTCTGTGAATCCTAGGATGGCTAGTACCAAAAAGCCTGCTCGAGCCTTTCCTTTGCATGACTCCATCCAAGAGCTTATTTCCGCTCAGTGGGCTGACCCCGAGGGACCTTTGAAAGTTTCCAGGGCTATGGGGCAATTATACCCTCTGCGTGAGGAGCATTTGGCTCGCTTTGCAATGCTAAAGTAGATGCCCTAGTCACTGCAGTGACAAAGAGAACTACCCTCCCTGTGGAAGGAGGAGTTGCCCTGAAGGATATACAAGACCGTAGGCTGGAAGCAGCACAAACGGTCCTTTGAAATTGCAGGTCTTACTGTTCGGGCGTCTGCATGCAGTTGTTATGCTGCTAGAGCCTGCCTGGCGTGGTTGCAACAGGCAGTGGAACAGCCCGGAGATGGAGCGGAGCCCTTCTCGAATGTGGCTCCGCGGCTGGAGTGGGCCTTGTCCTTTTTGGCTGATGCCCTTTATGATATTGTCAGAGCTTCGGCTAAACAAATGGCAGTAGCAGTGGCGGCTCGCCGTCTTATTTGGCTACGACATTGGGCAGCGGACATGGCCTCTAAGCAAAGGTTGGTGAAGTTGCCCTTTCAAGGCCTTCTCCTATTTGGTGAGGAGTTGGAAAAAAAATTGTTAAAGGCCTGGGAGATCCTAAACCCCAGTGCTTGCCCGAAGATAGGCTGAGGCCTTCCTCCAAGGGCCAGGCGGTCCACTCCTTTTATAGACCTCGCTTCCGTTAAGCTAGAAGGTACCGCCTGGGGCGTTCTGCTGGGTTCACTTCTCGTGCCCGTTTTTCAGCAGAGGAACTCCTTTTGCTCGGACAAGCGTTCCGCAGCCACCGGCTCTAGGCCTGGAGTTCAGGGGCGACCCTCTCAATAATGGTGCGCCGGCCCACTCCTCGCTTCCTGTCATCGGAGGACGTCTTTCCCTCTTTGCCGAGGAGTGGGCCAATATTTCCTCAGATCAGTGGGTTCTGGACCTGATCAGAGATGGCGACAGAATAGAATTCAACGCCCCAGTAAGAGACGTGTTTGTGGAGTCCTGATGCAGTTCTGCCGCCAAACAGGCGGCAGTAGAGGAGACTTTGCAAGGTCTGATTCAGTTAGGGGCCGTGTCCCCGGTATCTCCCGCCGAACACGGCTACGGCCAATACTCCATCTATTTTGTGGTGCCGCGAAAAGGTGGGTCTTTTCGCCCTATTCTGGACTTAAAAGAATTAAACAAGTCCCTGAGAGTGCGGCATTTCTACATGGAAACCCTGCGCTCCGTCATTGCTGCGGTACAGCCAGGAGAGTTTCTCACATCTCTAGACCAGAAAGAAGCTTACTTGCACATACCAATTTGGCCCCCGCACCAGAAGTTTCTGAGGTTTGCGGTGTTGGGAAAACATTTCCAGTTCCGGGCCTTGCCTTTTGACCTCGCCACAGCTCCCCAAACCTTTTCGAAGGTAATGGTTTTAGTAGCTGCTTTGCTCAGGCGAGAAGGTATCAGGGTTCACCCGTACTACTACTACTACTACTTATCATTTCTAAAGCGCTACTAGAGTTACGCAGTGCTGTACAATTTAACATAGAGGGACGGTCCCTGCTCAAAGAGCTTACAATCTAAGAGACAAATGAACGGTCAGTCCGATAGGGGCGGTCAAAATGGGGTAGTCTGGATTTACTGAATGGTAAGAGTTAGGTGCCGAATGCAGGATTGAAGAGGTGGGTTTTAAGCAAAGACTTGAAGATGGGCAGGGACGACTGGCTCATCAGAGCAGACTCTGTAACAGAGAGCTATCAAGCTACAGCTAGAGTGGTCTCAGTACTTCAATCTCTAGGCTGGGTCGTCAATATGGCCAAAAGTCCCCTGACCCCCTCGCAATCTCTAGAATATTTGGGGGCCAGGTTCGACACAGACTCGGGCTATGTATACCTACCCGAACGAAGGCGCTGCACGCTTCAGAATCAGGTCCGTCTGCTCTTGAGGATGCCCCGCCCCTGAGCTTGGGACATTGTCCAGCTGCTGGGATCGATGACAACCACATTGGAAGTGATGCCCTGGGCGAGAGCGCACCTGAGACCTCTACAGTATTCCCTACTCCAAAGATGGTCTCCAGTATCTCAGGTTTACCAATGCAGACAGGGCCGGTCTTAGGCAGAGGCAACCGAGGCGGCCGCATAGGTCCCCGCGCCTAAGGGGGCCCCGCGCGGCCCGCCTCAAGTCTGCCTCGCCTCTCCTACCACCGCCACTGCTCGCCTGCCCTCCATGTCCAGCGACGTGACTCTAGGGGCGGTGTAAAAACCAACCGCTTAAGGTAGTACTTAGATCCGGAGGATCCCGCGGATCTGGCTTTTACAACGTCCCACTCTCCAGTCCTCGTTCCCCTGCTCCCCCTCCCTCCAGCCGTCTGAGCCCCCCCCCCCCCCACTCCCCGACCCGCCAAACGACCCTCGTCTACCACCCGACCCGCCGGCACCTCACCTGACCCAGCATTTTTAAAAAAGCTCCAAGCGGCAGACGCAGTGCCTCCTTGCGTCTGTGAAAGAAAAAAAGTCGCTTCGTCCATTGGCCAGCCTTCCCTCATGTCCCGCCCTCTGATGTAACTTCCGCAAGGGCGGGACATGAGGGAAGGCCGGCCAATGGACGAAGCGACTTTTTTTCTTTCACAGACGCGAGGAGGCACTGCGTCTGCCGCTTGGAGCTTTTTTAAAAATGCTGGGTCAGGTGAGGTGCCGGCGGGTTGGGTGGTAGACGAGGGTTGTTTGGCGGGTCGGGGAGTGGGGGGGGGGGCTCAGACGGCTGGAGGGAGGGGGATCAGGAGAACGAGGAGAGTCGCGACGCTGGACATGAGTGGAGGGCAGGGGGCACAGGAGGGTCGCTGGACATGGGGGGATAGCAGGGGAGGGGGGCTTCTGGACATAGGTGGATGGCAGGGGAGGGCAGGGGGCACAGGAGGGTCACTGGACATGGGTGGATGGCAGGGGAGGGGGCTTCTGGACATAGGTTGAGGGCAGGGGGCACAGGAGGGTCGCTGGACATGGGTGGATGCCAGGGGAGGGGGTTTCTGGACATAGGTTGAGGGCAGGGGGCACAGGAGGGTCACTGGACATGGGTGGATGGCAGGGCAGGGTGCTTCTGGACATAGGTTGAGGGCAGGGGGCACAGGAGGGTCGCTGGACATGGGTGGATGGCAGGGGAGGGGGTTTCTGGACATAGGTTGAGGGCAGGGGGCACAGGAGGGTCACTGGACATGGGTGGATGGCAGGGGAGGGGGGCTTCTGGACATGGGTGGATGGCAGGGGAGGGGGGCTTCTGGACATAGGTGGATGGCAGGGGAGGGCAGGGGCACAGGAGGGTCGCTGGACATGGGCGGATGGCAGGGGAGGGGGACTTCTGGACATAGGTGGATGGCAGGGTAGGGGGTTTCTGGACATGAGTGGATGGCAGGGGAGGGGGGTTTCTGGACATGGGTAGATGGCATGGGAGGGGGGTTTCTGGACATAGGTGGATGGCAGGGGAGGGCAGAGGGGACGGGGGGGGGTTGCTGGACATAGATGGATGGCAGGGGGACAGGAGGGTCGCTGGACATGGGTGGATGGAGGAGAGAGAAGAAATGCTGGACATGGATGGAGGCGAGGGAAGAGTGAGGAAGGAGATGAGGTGAGGGAAAAGGAAGAGAGGAGAAAAAGTGCACATGGATATAGAAAATAGGCAGAAGCTGGATCCACTGGACAGTCAAGTCTGCGGAGGACCCAGCTTTTACTTACGGATGTAGGGCAAGAAATGAAGAAGAAAGGCGGAAAGTAAAGAAATAAATGGAAAGGAAGCCCTGGAAACGGAGTTAAGAGGACAGATAGCAGCACTATCGGATACTGAGCTAGCATGATCAGAAAAACAAAGTCACCAGACAACAAAGGTAGAAAAACTATTCAGGATTTATTAATTGGAATATGTCAGTTCTCCGAGGACAAGCAGGCTGCTTGTTCTCACTGATGGGTGACGTCCTCGGCAGCCCCTCCAATCGGAATCTTCCTAGCAAAGTCCTTTACTAGCTCTCGCGCGCCCGCGCGCACCGCGCATGCGCGGCCGTCTTCCCGCCCGAAACCGGCTCGAGCCGGCCAGTCTTCTTTCGTCCGCACTCGGTACGGCTGTGTTTTTTGCCGTGTTGAGCCCCGGAGAGTCGACCTCGCGCGTCCGTTATTTAATCGACGTGTTTTTTCTTCGGAAAAGTTTTCTTTCGTTCGGAAAGTGCTCCGGAAACCCCCTTGGGTTTCGTTTGCCCCTTCCCGTATTTCCAGTTTTTGCCCCGGTAAGTTTTCTTTCGTTGTCGGGGTAGGCCTCTTTTCGGCCTCGGTCGAGATTTTTCTCCCTTAAAGTTTTGGTGCTCCAAATTCGTCATTTCGGATTTTTACTTCGCCGGCGTGATTTTTCCGCCCATGACATCGAAGCCTTCCAGCGGCTTCAAGAAGTGCACCCAGTGCGCCCGGGTAATCTCGCTCACTGATAGGCACTCTTCGTGTCTTCAGTGTCTGGGGGCCGAGCACCGTCCCCAGAACTGTAGTCTGTGTTCCCTCTTACAAAGGCGGACTCAAGTAGCGAGATTGGCCCAGTGGAACGTTTTGTTCTCGGGCTCTTCGTCGGCATCGGCACCGGGGTCATCGTGTGCATCGACGTCATCAGCGTCCAGACCTTCTTCCTTGGCTGCCAGTGCATCGAGGCATCGGCCCTCTGCATCGGCGCCGAGACATCGGATAGCTGCATCGACGTTGGTGGTACCGGGACCTCGTCTCCTGATGTCGTCGGACGGTGGTGCATCGAGTGGAGTGCAGGTGAGGGCTGTCCATTCCCCTGCTGGTGGCGGTGAGCCCTCGGGTGGGTCTCCTCCTACCCTGAGGGCTCCTGCGGTACAGCCCCCCCGAGACCGACCTCCTTCGGCCTCGGCCCCGAGGAAGCGACGGATGGATTCTACGTCCTCCTCGTCGGTGCCGGGGAGCTCCGGTGACATGCTTCGGAAGAAGTCGAAGAAGCATCGACACCGGTCTCCTCCCCGCGTCGGCACCGAGAGCTCTGGGTCGCCGAGGGAGTCGGCACCCAGCAGGCATCGGCACCGAGAGGACCGCTCACCCTCTGTTCAGGAGGTGTCGATGCGCTCCACTCTGGACAGCCCGGAACAGCCTCCACGCCCGGAACAGGTTCTGACGTCGACGCCTGCATCGACCTCCATGCCTTTCTCTGCAGCCGCTCTGAACGAGAGCCTCCGGGCCGTTCTCCCAGAGATTCTGGGAGAGCTGTTGCGCCCTACCCCTCCGGTACCGGCGGTGCTTGCGCCTCCGGTACCGTCGAGTGTGGCGCCGGCTGGCCCATCGCCCGAGGTGAGGTCCCCGACGTCGGTACCGCGTGCGGTGCCGACTGCGGCCACCTCCCAGGAGGGCTCCCCGACTACGTCGGCGGAGGGAGCTTCGCCGATGCGGGCGAGGGAGTCTACCTCTCGACGCCCCCATCGTGGACGTGGCTCCACGGAGTCGAGCCGGGCACGGTTGCAGACGCAGGTCCGTGAACTTGTGTCTGACACCGAGGGTGAGGCCTCGTGGGAGGAAGAAGAAGACCCCAGATATTTCTCTGACGAGGAGTCTGAGGGTCTACCTTCTGATCCCACTCCCTCTCCTGAAAGACAGCTTTCTCCTCCCGAGAGTCTGTCTTTTGCTTCCTTTGTCCGGGAGATGTCTACGGCCATCCCCTTCCCGGTGGTTGTGGAGGACGAGCCCAGGGCTGAAATGTTTGAGCTCCTGGACTATCCTTCTCCACCTAAGGAAGCGTCCACTGTTCCCCTGCACCATGTCCTCAAAAAGACATTGCTGGCGAACTGGACCAAGCCTTTAACTAATCCCCACATCCCCAAGAAGATCGAGTCCCAGTACCGGATCCATGGGGACCCAGAGCTGATGCGCACTCAGTTGCCTCACGACTCTGGAGTTGTGGATCTGGCCCTAAAGAAGGCTAAGAGTTCTAGGGAGCATGCTTCGGCGCCCCCGGGCAAAGACTCTAGAACCTTAGACTCCTTTGGGAGGAAGGCCTACCATTCCTCTATGCTCGTGGCCAAAATTCAGTCTTACCAGCTCTACACGAGCATACACATGCGGAACAATGTGCGACAGTTGGCGGGCTTGGTTGATGCTCTTCCCCCTGAGCAAGCCAAGCCTTTTCAGGAGGTGGTCAGGCAGCTGAAGGCGTGCAGAAAATTCCTGGCCAGAGGAGTTTATGACACTTTTGATGTTGCGTCCAGGGCCGCTGCTCAAGGTGTGGTGATGCGCAGGCTCTCATGGCTGCGTGCCGCCGACCTGGAGAATAGAATCCAGCAGCGGATTGCGGACTCGCCTTGCCGTGCGGACAACATTTTTGGAGAAAAAGTCGAGCAGGTGGTAGAGTCTCTCCACCAGCGGGACACCGCATTCGACAAGTTCTCCCGCCGGCAGCCTTCAGCTTCTACCTCTACAGGTAGACGATTTTTCGGGGGAAGGAAGACTGTTCCCTATACTTCTGGTAAGCGTAGGTACAATCCTCCTTCCCGACAGCCTGCGGCCCAGGCTAAGCCCCAGCGCGCTCGCTCTCGTCAGCAGCGTGCGCCTCAGCAAGGCCCCGCGGCTCCCCAGCAAAAGCAAGGGGCGAGCTTTTGACTGGCTCCAGCAGAGCATAGCCGACATCCAAGTGTCAGTGTCGGGCGACCTGCCAGTCGGAGGGAGGTTGAAAGCTTTTCACCAAAGGTGGCCTCTCATAACCTCCGATCAGTGGGTTCTGCAAATAGTCCGGCAAGGATACACCCTCAATTTGGCTTCCAAACCTCCAAATTGTCCACCGGGAGCTCAGTCCTACAGCTTCCAGCACAAGCAGGTACTTGCAGAGGAACTCTCCGCCCTTCTCAGCGCCACTGCGGTCGAGCCCGTGCCATCCGGGCAAGAAGGGCTGGGATTCTATTCCAGGTACTTCCTTGTGGAAAAGAAAACAGGGGGGATGCGTCCCATCCTAGACCTAAGGGCCCTGAACAAATATCTCGTAAAAGAAAAGTTCAGGATGCTTTCCCTGGGCACCCTTCTCCCCATGATTCAGCAAAACGATTGGCTATGCTCTCTGGACTTGAAGGATGCCTACACTCACATCCCGATACTGCCAGCTCACAGGCAGTATCTGCGATTTCAGTTGGGCACACGCCACTTCCAGTACTGTGTGCTACCCTTTGGGCTCGCCTCTGCGCCCAGGGTGTTCACAAAGTGCCTAGCTGTGGTAGCAGCGGCGCTTCGCAGGCTGGGGGTGCATGTGTTCCCATATCTCGACGATTGGCTGGTGAAGAACACATCCGAGGCAGGAGCCCTGCAGTCCATGCAGATGACTATTCGCCTCCTGGAGCTACTGGGGTTTGTGATAAATTATCCAAAGTCCCATCTTCTCCCAGTGCAGAAGCTCAAATTCATAGGAGCTCTGCTGGATTCTCGGACGGCTCGCGCCTATCTCCCAGAGGCGAGGGCCAACAACTTGTTGTCCCTCGTCTCGCGGGTGCGAGCGTCCAAGCAGATCACAGCTCGGCAGATGTTGAGATTGCTGGGCCACATGGCCTCCACAGTTCATGTGACTCCCATGGCCCGTCTTCACATGAGATCTGCTCAATGGACCCTAGCCTCCCAGTGGTTTCAGGCTGCTGGGGGTCTAGAAGACGTGATCCACCTGTCCACGAGTTTTCTCGAATCCCTGTATTGGTGGACAATCTGGTCCAATTTGACTCTGGGACGTCCTTTCCAAATTCCTCAGCCACAAAAAGTGCTGACAACGGATGCGTCTCTCCTGGGGTGGGGAGCTCATGTCGATGGGCTTCACACCCAAGGAAGCTGGTCCCTCCAGGAACGCGGTCTACAGATCAATCTCCTGGAGTTGCGAGCGATCTGGAACGCCCTGAAGGCTTTCAGAGATCGGCTGTCCCACCAAATTATCCTAATTCAGACAGACAACCAGGTTGCCATGTACTATGTCAACAAGCAGGGGGGCACCGGATCTCGCCCCCTGTGTCAGGAAGCCGTCAGCATGTGGCTCTGGGCTCGCCGTCAAGGCATGGTGCTCCAAGCCACATATCTGGCAGGCGTAAACAACAGTCTGGCCGACAGGTTGAGCAGGATTATGCAACCTCACGAGTGGTCGCTCAATTCCCGAGTGGTGCGCCAGATCTTCCAAGCGTGGGGCACCCCCTTGGTGGATCTCTTCGCATCTCGAGTGAACCACAAAGTCCCTCAGTTCTGTTCCAGGCTTCAGGCCAACGGCAGACTGGCATCGGATGCCTTCCTCCTGGATTGGGGGGAAGGCCTGCTGTATGCTTATCCTCCCATTCCTCTGGTGGGGAAGACTTTGTTGAAACTCAAACAAGACCGAGGCACCATGATTCTGATTGCTCCTTTTTGGCCGCGTCAGATCTGGTTCCCTCTTCTTCTGGAGTTATCCTCCGAAGAACCGTGGAGATTGGAGTGTTTTCCGACCCTCATCACGCAGAACGAAGGGGCTCTTCTGCATCCCAACCTCCAGTCTCTGGCTCTCACGGCCTGGATGTTGAGGGCGTAGACTTTGCCTCTTTGGGTCTGTCAGAGGGTGTCTCCCGCATCTTGCTTGCTTCCAGGAAAGATTCCACTAAGAGGAGTTACTTCTTCCATTGGAGGAGGTTTGCCGTCTGGTGTGACAGCAAGGCCCTAGATCCTCGCTCTTGTCCTACACAGACCCTGCTTGAATACCTTCTGCACTTGTCTGAGTCTGGTCTCAAGACCAACTCTGTAAGAGTTCACCTTAGTGCAATCAGTGCATACCATTACCGTGTGGAAGGTAAGCCGATCTCAGGACAGCCTTTAGTTGTTCGCTTCATGAGAGGTTTGCTTTTGTCAAAGCCCCCTGTCAAGCCTCCTACAGTGTCATGGGATCTCAATGTCGTTCTCACCCAGCTGATGAAACCTCCTTTTGAGCCACTGAACTCCTGCCATCTGAAGTACTTGACCTGGAAGGTCATTTTCTTGGTGGCAGTTACTTCAGCTCGTAGAGTCAGTGAGCTTCAGGCCCTGGTAGCCCAGGCCCCTTACACCAAATTTCATCATAACAGAGTAGTCCTCCGCACTCACCCTAAGTTCCTGCCAAAGGTTGTGTCGGAGTTCCATCTGAACCAGTCAATTGTCTTGCCAACTTTCTTTCCCCGTCCTCATTCCTGCCCTGCTGAACGTCAGCTGCACACATTGGACTGCAAGAGAGCATTGGCCTTCTACCTGGAGCGGACACAGCCCCACAGACAGTCCGCCCAATTGTTTGTTTCTTTTGATCCCAATAGGAGGGGAGTGGCTGTAGGGAAACGCACCATATCCAATTGGCTAGCAGATTGCATTTCCTTCACTTACGCCCAGGCGGGGCTGGCTCTTGAGGGTCATGTCACGGCTCATAATGTTAGAGCCATGGCTGCGTCGGTAGCCCACTTGAAGTCAGCCTCCATTGAAGAAATTTGCAAAGCTGCGACGTGGTCATCTGTCCACACATTCACATCTCATTACTGCCTGCAGCAGGATACCCGACGCGACAGTCGGTTCGGGCAGTCAGTTCTTCAGAACCTGTTTGGGCTTTAGGATCCAACTCCACCCCCCGAGGGCCCTGTTTGTTCTGTTCCAGGCTGCACTCTCAGTTAGTTGGTAAATTTTTTAGGTCAATCTCAGTTATGTCCTCGCCGTTGCGAGGCCCAATTGACCATGGTTGTTGTTTTGAGTGAGCCTGGGGGCTAGGGATACCCCATCAGTGAGAACAAGCAGCCTGCTTGTCCTCGGAGAAAGCGAATGCTACATACCTGTAGAAGGTATTCTCCGAGGACAGCAGGCTGATTGTTCTCACAAACCCGCCCGCCTCCCCTTTGGAGTTGTGTCTTCCCTTGAACTGTATTGTCTTGCTACATACTGGACTGGCCGGCTCGAGCCGGTTTCGGGCGGGAAGACGGCCGCGCATGCGCGGTGCGCGCGGGCGCGCGAGAGCTAGCAAAGGACTTTGCTAGGAAGATTCCGATTGGAGGGGCTGCCGAGGACGTCACCCATCAGTGAGAACAATCAGCCTGCTGTCCTCGGAGAATACCTTCTACAGGTATGTAGCATTCGCTTTTTTGGAAATGTGCATCTGTGATATTTTTCATGTACGTTTCAATTTTTGTAGTATTGCTGCATGCTGAGTCTGACTTTTTGAGGTAACTTTCCATTTCAGTATTTTGCCTTCATGTGTTTTTCAGGTGTGATCAAGGAAGGTGCAGTATTCTGCTAGCGTATAGTTTGAATCCCTTTTTGTTTGTTTTTTTTTCACTAGGTTGTGCACTGGTGTTTTAGAGCCAGATGTAATTACAGTTGCCTTTCCACGCCACGCATAAGGTTGTAGCTCGTTCTGTCCTTGGAATTAGTGCTGTTTATGGTTTGTTAAGGTTATGAGTGTGTTTTTGCACAAGTTTGTGTATAGTGTTTTGCAGTGGAGAGAATGTGTTTGGCCTTACTAAGGTGGCACCAAACATCAGAAAGGGTGTAGAGCCTAAATCATGACACACTACCTCTAAAAGGGTGTTTTGTGGCTCTGCATGAGAATTGTGGTATTATGATCCCTTGCTAGCTTCATATTGTTGACGGTCTGCATTTTCCATAAGGCTGGTGTATTGGTGTATAAGGTATTAATTGTGACAATTTGTTTTTACTTATTTTTTTTCTGTGTGTTGTCAGACAGTTATGGATGACAGACAGAGTCGGAGTCTTCTTGAGTCAGAGAGCTGTGGTATATATTTTAAAACAATTTTAATACCTTGGTGGTCTATATGTTTTTATATTGTACATTATATTTCACACATCACTTTATTTTATTGTATATCTTTTCATTTCATTTTTATTTTATTGCATATATGGGTTACAGAGTAATAGGGGAATTTGAAAGTACTGAATCTTTTCTTAATATTTTTCCTTTATTCTCCTTTGTTATGAGAATTAGAACTACTAATTGTAGTGGACTTGAACTGAATAATTTCTAGGGAGGGGAGGTTTCATGATAGCATTGTGCTTATTATTTCAATCAGTTTTTTGTACAAGTTTAGCTTCATTTGTCTTTATTTGAAATTTCATAAATAAAGTTCTAAAAATGGAATAATCTTATCAATGGGGTGGAGGTAGGAGCGGGG
The DNA here is from genome assembly GCF_901765095.1 of Microcaecilia unicolor. Lineage (NCBI taxonomy): Eukaryota > Metazoa > Chordata > Amphibia > Gymnophiona > Siphonopidae > Microcaecilia > Microcaecilia unicolor. The sequence continues at coordinate 387,854,633 of NC_044031.1, read as the reverse complement.
CTACGGTGGGGCGGGGCTAGGATGGGGCCCCACCAAATTGGTCTGCATAGGGCCCCGCACTTGCTAAGACCGGCCCTGAATGCAGACTTTCTTGGCTCCCTGCGGCTTGACTCAGCATGGAGTGGTGGTTCTCAGACAGCATGCTGCGGCGAGGAATGCCGCTGGCGCTCCCCGATTGGTGTCTAGTAGTGACAGATGCCAGCCTGAAGGGCTGGGGCGCACATTGCAAGGGGAAGCATGCCCGGGGTCTATGGACACCCGAGGAGTCGGAGTAGTCCATCAACCGCCTGGAGTTTAAAGCGGTGTTTCAGGCGCTTCTAGCCTTTCAAGTGACCCTGGAAGGATTGGCTGTCAGAGTGATGTCGGACAACACGACAGCAGTGGCCTACATAAATCGACAAGGCGGCACTCAGTGCAGAGCACTGGCCGCGCAGGCCGAACAGATTTGCCACTGGGCCGAGCTGCATCTTCAGTTTCTGTCGGCAGCTCACATTGCAGGTTAGAGCAACGTGCAAGCCGATTATCTAAGCAGGCATCAGATCAATCCAGCAGAATGGGAACTAGCAGACGAAGTATTCCTGTAGATATGTGCCAAATGGGGCAAGCCCGTGATGGATCTTATGGCGACAAGTTCAAATGCCAAGGTCCTGTGCTTCTTCAGCAGACGGAGAGATCCTCGCTCGGCAGGGTTGGGTGCCTTAACTCAGCCCTGGCCTCCGGGCCTACTATATGTGTTCCCTCCGTGGCCCTTGATAGGGCGCGTGCTCCTGCGGATTCGGCTGCACCCAGGAGATGTGGTCCTCATCGCCCCGGATTGGCCCAGGAGGCCTTGGTATGCGGACCTCCGACAGATGCTAGTGGAGGCTCCCCTTCTTTTACCTCTGGTACCGAACCTGTTGTCACAGGGCCCGGTAGCCTTGGAGGACGCCTGCCGCTTTGGTCTTATGGCATGGCGATTGAGAGGGCGCAATTGAGGGACAAAGGCTATTCAAACACAGTCATTTCCACTTTCCTGCAGGCCCGCAAGCATTCCACTTCCGTGGCTTATGCCAGGATTTGGCGCCAGTTTGAGTCTTGGTGTGCTTCAAAAGCGATCATACCCATGCGGGCTCCTGTCTCGCCGATTCTGGACTTTTTGCAGGATGGTGTACAAATAGGCTTGGCCTATAATTCCCTGCGGGTGCAAGGGGCAGCGTTGGCCTCCCTTCGTGGTAAGGTTGAAGGCGTGTCTTTAACTGCTCATCCAGATGTGGCACGATTTCTTAGTGGGGTGCTTCGGTTCCGGCCTTCCGTGCGAGCACCCTGTCCAGCTTGGAACCTGGGGCTAGTTTTGAAGACCCTGCAGGCTTCTCCTTTTGAGCCACTTCGGCGAGCATCGGAGAAAGATTTGACACTAAAGGCCGTTTTTCTTGTGGCCATTACTTCGGCGAGACGGGTGTCCTGTAGAGACTCATTTCTGCAATTCTCAGAGTCCGGGGTCACGGTTCGGACCGTGCCTTCCTTCATGCCTAAGGTGGTTTTAGCGTTTCACCTAAACCAGCCTATTTTCTTGCCCTCCTTTGATAAGGAGGAGTTTCCAGAATCTTTTGGGCAGTTGCACCTGTTGGATGTGCGCAGGACTCTGCTGCAGTATCTGCGAGTTACTATCTCTTTCAGGATCTATGATCATCTGTTTGTTTTGCTATCAGGTCCTCGCAGAGGGTCTCCAGCGTCTGAAGCCACTATTGCCCGTTGGCTCAAAAGCCACTATTGCCCGCTGGCTCAAAGAAACTATCTTTTCAGCTTATCTGCTTGCCGGCCGGTCTCTGCCTGTAGCCTTTAAGGCGCATTCTACCAGAGCGATTTCTTCCTCTTGGGCTGAAACTGGAGCACTCTCTCGTCAAGAGATATGCAGTGCAGCAACATGGGCTTCTAAGCTCTCTTTTGCCCGACATTACAGGCTGGATGTGGCTGCTAGGAGGGATGCGCTTTTTGGAGCACAAGTGCTAGCGCGTGGTGTGACCTGTTCCCACCCTATATAGGGATTGCTTTGTTACATCCCATACGTAATGGCTTCATCTGCTTGATGACAAGGAAGGGAAAATTAGGTTCTTACCTTGGTAATTTTCTTTCCTTTAGTCATAGCAGATGAAGCCAATAGCCCTCCCTGTATGATTGTCTGTATGCTGTGAATCTGTTTCAGGTTCTGTTCTTGTTTCCTGAAGTTCCTTCCTTGGGAGAAAGTTGGAAAACAGTCTTCAGGATTCATGTTCACTTATAGGAGGATGAGTCCATTCCCTCCAGTTTATGTTTTGGGAGGATGAGTTTATTCCCTCCAGGAGGTTGCGTGTATCCCCTCCAGTTATACAATAAGGAGGACGAGTTTATTCCCTCCAGGAGGATGTGTTCATTCCCTCCTTTTGAGTTCATGCCCTTGTTAAGGGGCCATCGTTCGCTGTGAGGAAAGTTCATGCTATTCCCATTGCGGTTTGCCATACTGCTTTGGAAGCTTCAAATACTGAAGAGGCAGTGGAGCTGGCTGGCCATGAGGCGCTGTGAAAAGTTGAGTGCTCTCTATCTCCCCCTGCTGGTTGATGGACACAACCCATACGTAATGGCTTCATCTGCTATGATTAAAGGAAAGAAAATTACCAAGGTAAGAACCTAATTTTCCCATCCTATCAAGTAAAAATGGCTGGTTCCTTGTTATCCTCCTGGTCCCCTGACTGTGGGGTACCTCAAGGCTTCCACCTGTCCCCAATTCTGTTCAGTGTTATGATGCCATCACTAGGTAGTAGCTTGAAGCTGCGGGTTTTAATACCTTCATTTACGCTGACAATTTGACCATCTACTTACCTTTCAGAAAAGGCATTTTTGAAATTCAGAACTCTGGCCTTGACTTTATGGACAGGCAAAACAAAGGAGGAGGAAAAGTCCCTCATGCACAAGCATGGGAGAAAAAAGTGAGAAAAACTCAAGGAGGGTATACAAAAGACTTTTAATTCTGACAAGCATAAAAACAATCCAACACGGCAGTGTTTCAGTTCTAAGGCCTGCCTCAGGGGTCAATATATCTAAATGAAATAAAGCATAAAGAATATATAACTAAGTAATAAAATACAAACTAAAAAACGTAAGTTGTACGTTAACAAATAAAGAAAACATAAGAACTTAAAAACATTTGTACAGTATACATATATTTCTCCGAGGACAAGCAGGCTGCTTGTTCTCACTGATGGGTGACGTCCACGGCAGCCCCTCCAATCGGAAACTTCACTAGCAAAGTCCTTTGCTAGCCCTCGCGCGCCCGCGCGCACCGCGCATGCGCGGCCGTCTTCCCGCCCGAAACCGGCTCGAGCCGGCCAGTCTTCTTTTGTCCGCACTCGGTACGGTCGTGTTTTCGCCGTGTCGAGCCCCGGAAAGTCGACCTCGCGCGTCCAATTTGTTTTGAACGTGTTTTTTTCCTTCGGGAAAGCTTTGTCCTAGTCGGGAAGTGCTCCGGAAACCCCCCGCCGGGTTTCGTGTAAATCCTCCCCGTACTTCCAGCTTTTTTGCCCCGGTAAGTTTTCTTTCGTCGTCGGGGTAGGCCTCTTTTCGGCCTCGGTCGAGATTTTTTCTCCCTCTAAATTTGGTGCTTCAAATTTCGCCATTTCGGCTTTTGATTTCGCCGGCGTGATTTTTCCGCCCATGACATCGAAGCCTTCCAGCGGCTTCAAGAAGTGCACCCAGTGCGCCCGGGTTATCTCGCTCACTGATCGACACTCGTCGTGTCTTCAGTGTCTGGGGGCCGAGCACCGCCCTCAGAACTGCAGTCTGTGTTCCCTGCTTCAAAGGCGGACTCAGGTAGCGAGACTAGCCCAGTGGAACGTGTTGTTCTCGGGCTCTTCGTCGGCATCGGCACCGGGATCTTCGAGTGCATCGACGTCGTCAGCGTCCAGACCTCCTTCCTCGGCCGCCCCTGCATCGAGTGCATCGAGGCATCGGGCCTCTGCATCGGCGCCGAGACATCGGATAGCTGCATCGACGTCGGTGGTACCAGGACCTCGTCTGCTGATGTCGTCGGACGGTGGTGCATCGGGTGGAGTGCAGGTGAGGGCTGTCCATTCCCCTGCTGGTGGCGGTGAGCCCTCGGGTGGGTCTCCGCCTACCCTGAGGGCTCCTGCGGTACAGCCCCCCCGAGATCGACCTTCTTCAGTCTCGGCCCCGAGGAAGCGACGGATGGATTCGACGTCCTCCTCGTCGGTGCCGGGGAGCTCCGGTGACATGCTTCGGAAGAAATCGAAGAAGCATCGACACCGGTCTCCTCCCCGTGTCGGCACCGAGAGCTCTGGGTCGCCGAGGGATTCGGCACCCAGCAGGCATCGGCACCGAGAGGACCGCTCACCCTCTGTTCAGGAGGTGTCGATGCGCTCCGCTCTGGACAGCCCGGAACAGCCTCCACGCCCGGAACAGGTACTGACGTCGACGCCTGCATCGACCTCTCAGCCTTTCTCTGCAGCCGCTCTAAACGAGAGCCTCCGGGCCGTTCTCCCAGAGATTCTGGGAGAGCTGTTGCGCCCTACCCCTCCGGTACCGGCGGTGCTTGCGCCACCGGTACCGTCGAGCGTGGCGCCGGCTGGCCCATCGCCCAGGTTGAGGTCCCCGACGTCGGTACCGCGTGCGGTACCGACCGCGGCCACCTCCCAGGAAGGCTCCCCGACTACGTCGGCGGAGGGAGCTTCGCCGATGCGGGCGAGGGAGTCTACCTCTCGACGCCCCCATCGTGGACGGGGTTCCACGGAGTCGAGCAGGGCGAGGTTGCAGACACAGGTCCGTGAACTTGTGTCTGACACCGAGGGTGAGGCCTCGTGGGAGGAAGAGGAAGATCCCAGATATTTCTCTGACGAGGAGTCTGAGGGTCTTCCGTCTGATCCCACTCCCTCTCCTGAGAGACAGCTTTCTCCTCCCGAGAGTCTGTCTTTTGCCTCCTTTGTCCGGGAGATGTCTACGGCCATCCCCTTCCCGGTGGTTGTGGAGGACGAGCCCAGGGCTGAAATGTTTGAGCTCCTGGACTATCCTTCTCCACCTAAGGAAGCGTCCACTGTTCCCTTGCACCATGTCCTGAAGAAGACATTGCTTGCGAACTGGACCAAGCCATTAACTAATCCCCACATTCCCAAGAAGATCGAGTCCCAGTACCGGATCCATGGGGACCCAGAGCTGATGCGCACTCAGTTGCCTCATGACTCTGGAGTTGTGGATTTGGCCCTAAAGAAGGCTAAGAGTTCTAGGGAACATGCTTCGGCGCCCCCGGGCAAGGACGCTAGAACCTTAGACTCCTTTGGGAGGAAGGCCTACCATTCCTCTATGCTCGTGTCCAAGATCCAGTCTTACCAGCTCTACACGAGCATACACATGCGGAATAATGTGCGGCAGTTGGCGGGCTTGGTTGATGCTCTTCCCCCTGAGCAAGCCAAGCCTTTTCAGGAGGTGGTCAGGCAGCTGAAGGCGTGCAGAAAATTCCTGGCCAGAGGAGTTTATGACACTTTTGATGTTGCGTCCAGGGCCGCTGCTCAAGGTGTGGTGATGCGCAGGCTCTCATGGCTGCGTGCCGCCGACCTGGAGAATAGAATCCAGCAGCGGATTGCGGACTCGCCTTGCCGTGCGGATAACATTTTTGGCGAAAAAGTCGAGCAGGTGGTAGAGTCTCTCCACCAGCGGGACACCGCATTCGACAAGTTCGCCCGCCGGCAGCCTTCAGCTTCTACCTCTACAGGTAGACGATTTTTCGGGGGAAGGAAGACTGTTCCCTATACTTCTGGCAAGCGTAGGTACAAACCTCCTTCCCGACAGCCTGCGGCCCAGGCTAAGCCCCAGCGCGCTCGCTCTCGTCAGCAGCGTGCGAATCAGCAAGGCCCCGCGGCTCCCCAGCAAAAGCAAGGGGCGAGCTTTTGACTGGCTCCAGCAGAGCATAGCCGACATCCAAGTGTCAGTGCCGGGCGACCTGCCTGTCGGAGGGAGGTTGAAAGCTTTTCACCAAAGGTGGCCTCTCATAACCTCCGATCAGTGGGTTCTCCAAATAGTCCGGCAAGGATACACCCTCAATTTGGCCTCACAACCTCCAAATTGTCCACCGGGAGCTCAGTCCTACAGCTTCCAGCACAAGCAGGTACTTGCAGAGGAACTCTCCGCCCTTCTCAGCGCCAATGCGGTCGAGCCCGTGCCATCCGGGCAAGAAGGGCTGGGGTTCTATTCCAGGTACTTCCTTGTGGAAAAGAAAACAGGGGGGATGCGTCCCATCCTAGACCTAAGGGCCCTGAACAAATATCTCGTAAAAGAAAAGTTCAGGATGCTTTCCCTGGGCACCCTTCTCCCCATGATTCAGCAAAACGATTGGCTATGCTCTCTGGACTTGAAGGATGCCTACACACACATCCCGATACTGCCAGCTCACAGACAGTATCTGCGATTTCAGCTGGGCGCACGCCACTTCCAGTACTGTGTGCTACCCTTTGGGCTCGCCTCTGCGCCCAGGGTGTTCACAAAGTGCCTAGCTGTGGTAGCAGCGGCGCTTCGCAGGCTGGGGGTGCACGTGTTCCCATATCTCGACGATTGGCTGGTGAAGAACACATCCGAGGCAGGAGCCCTGCAGTCCATGCAGATGACTATTCGCCTCCTGGAGCTACTGGGGTTTGTGATAAATTACCCAAAGTCCCATCTTCTCCCAGTGCAGAAACTCGAATTCATCGGAGCCCTGCTGGATTCTCGGACGGCTCGCGCCTATCTCCCAGAGGCGAGGGCCAACAACTTGTTGTCCCTCGTCTCGCGGGTGCGAGCGTCCCAGCAGATCACAGCTCGGCAGATGTTGAGATTGCTGGGCCACATGGCTTCCACAGTTCATGTGACTCCCATGGCCCGCCTTCACATGAGATCTGCTCAATGGACCCTAGCCTCCCAGTGGTATCAGGCCGCCGGGGGTCTAGAGGACGTGATCCACCTGTCCACGAGTTTTCTCGAATCCCTGTATTGGTGGACGATTTGCTCCAATTTGACTCTGGGACGTCCCTTCCAAATTCCTCAGCCTCAAAAAGTGCTGACCACGGATGCGTCTCTCCTGGGATGGGGAGCTCATGTCGATGGGCTTCACACCCAAGGAAGGTGGTCCCTCCAAGAAAGCGATCTACAGATCAATCTTCTGGAGTTGCGAGCGATCTGGAACGCTCTGAAGGCTTTCAGAGATCGGCTGTCCCACCAAATTATCCAAATTCAGACAGACAATCAGGTTGCCATGTACTATGTCAACAAGCAGGGGGGCACCGGATCTCGCCCCCTGTGTCAGGAAGCCGTCAGCATGTGGCTCTGGGCTCGCCGTCAAGGCATGGTGCTCCAAGCCACATATCTGGCAGGCGTAAACAACAGTCTGGCCGACAGGTTGAGCAGGATTATGCAACCTCACGAGTGGTCGCTCAATTCCCGTGTGGTGCGACAGATCTTCCAGGCGTGGGGCACCCCCCTGGTGGATCTCTTCGCATCTCAAGTGAACCACAAGGTCCCTCAGTTCTGTTCCAGGCTTCAGGCCCACGGCAGACTGGCGTCGGATGCCTTCCTCCTGGATTGGGGGGAAGGTCTGCTGTATGCTTATCCTCCCATTCCTCTGGTGGGGAAGACTTTGTTGAAACTCAAGCAAGACCGAGGCACCATGATTCTGATTGCTCCCTTTTGGCCGCGTCAGATCTGGTTCCCTCTTCTTCTGGAGTTATCCTCCGAAGAACCGTGGAGATTGGAGTGTTTTCCGACCCTCATCACGCAGGACGAAGGGGCTCTTCTGCATCCCAACCTCCAGTCCCTGGCTCTCACGGCCTGGATGTTGAGGGCGTAGACTTTGCCTCTTTGGGTCTGCCAGAGGGTGTCTCCCGCATCTTGCTTGCTTCCAGGAAAGACTCCACTAAGAGAAGTTACTTCTTTCATTGGAGGAGGTTTGCCGTCTGGTGTGACAGCAAGGCCCTAGATCCTCGCTCTTGTCCTACACAGACCCTGCTTGAATACCTTCTCCACTTGTCTGAGTCTGGTCTGAAGACCAACTCCGTAAGGGTTCACCTTAGTGCAATCAGTGCATACCATTACCAAGTGGAAGGTAAGCCGATCTCAGGACAGCCTTTAGTTGTTCGCTTCATGAGAGGTTTGCTTTTGTCAAAGCCCCCTGTCAAGCCTCCTACAGTGTCATGGGATCTCAATGTCGTTCTCACCCAGCTGATGAAACCTCCTTTCGAGCCACTGAATTCCTGCCATCCGAAGTACTTGACCTGGAAGGTCATTTTCTTGGTGGCAGTTACCTCGGCTCGTAGAGTCAGTGAGCTTCAGGCCCTGGTAGCCCAGGCCCCTTACACCAAATTTCATCACAACAGAGTAGTCCTCCGCACTCACCCTAAGTTTCTGCCAAAGGTTGTGTCGGAGTTCCATCTGAACCAGTCAATTGTCTTGCCAACATTCTTTCCCCGTCCTCATTCCTGCCCTGCTGAACGTCAGCTGCACACATTGGACTGCAAGAGAGCATTGGCCTTCTATCTGGAGCGGACACAGCCCCACAGACAGTCCGCCCAATTGTTTGTTTCTTTTGATCCCAACAAGAGGGGAGTGGCTGTAGGGAAACGCACCATATCCAATTGGCTAGCAGATTGCATTTCCTTCACTTACGCCCAGGCTGGGCTGGCTCTTGAGGGTCATGTCACGGCTCATAATGTTAGAGCCATGGCAGCGTCGGTAGCCCACTTGAAGTCAGCCACCATGGAGGAAATTTGCAAAGCTGCGACGTGGTCATCTGTCCACACATTCACATCTCATTACTGCCTGCAGCAGGATACCCGACGTGACAGTCGGTTCGGGCAGTCAGTTCTTCAGAACCTGTTTGGGCTTTAGGATCCAACTCCACCCCCCGAGGGCCCTGTTTGTTCTGTTCCAGGCTACACTCTCAGTTAGTTGGTAAATTTTTTAGGTCAATCTCAGTTATGTCCTCGCCGTTGCGAGGCCCAATTGACCAATGTTGTTGTTTTGAGTGAGCCTGGGGGCTAGGGATACCCCATCAGTGAGAACAAGCAGCCTGCTTGTCCTCGGAGAAAGCGAATGCTACATACCTGTAGAAGGTATTCTCCGAGGACAGCAGGCTGATTGTTCTCACAAACCCGCCCGCCTCCCCTTTGGAGTTGTGTCTTCCCTTGAAGTGTATTGTCTTGCTACATACTGGACTGGCCGGCTCGAGCCGGTTTCGGGCGGGAAGACGGCCGCGCATGCGCGGTGCGCGCGGGCGCGCGAGGGCTAGCAAAGGACTTTGCTAGTGAAGTTTCCGATTGGAGGGGCTGCCGTGGACGTCACCCATCAGTGAGAACAATCAGCCTGCTGTCCTCGGAGAATACCTTCTACAGGTATGTAGCATTCGCTTACAATGACACTCAAACAAATTATACAATAAATGAATAATGTAAAAGGGTTCAAAGAACATTCTTTATGCTTGTCAGAATTAAAAGTCTTTTGTATATCCTCCTTGAGTTCTCCTCACTTTTTTCTCCCTTGACCTTATGGAATCATGGGCCTCTGAATTCAGATTAAAACTAGACATAAGCATCGCCATGCCGGGACAGACCAAGGGTCCATCGAGCCCAGCACCCTGTCTCTGACAGCGGCCAAAAGAACAAACAATTTGTTCCGCCCATCCCAGAAGTAGTAAATTGTTCCCATGTCCATTCAGTAACATTCTATTGCCTTTTCCTCCAGGAAGCCGTCTAACCCCTTTTTAAACTCTGCTAAGTTAACCGCCTTAACCACTTTTTCCGGCAACGAATTCCAGAGTCTCTACGCGTTGAGTGAAGAAAATTTTCCTCCGATTCGTCTTAAATTTATTACACTGCAGCTTCATCGCATGCCCCCGTCCTAGTATTTTTGGAAAGCATAAACAGACGCTCCACATTGACCCGTTCCATTCTACTCATTATCTTATAGACCTCAATCATATCTCCCCTCAGCCACCTTTTCTCCAAGCTGAAGAGCCCCAGCCTCTTCAGCCTTTCCTCGTAGGGAAGACGTCCCATCCCTTGTATCATCTTTGTCGCCCTTCTCTGCACCTTTTCCAATTCCACTATATCTTTTTTGAGGTGCGGCTACCAGAATTGAACACAATACTCGAGGTGTGGTTGCACCATGGAGCGATACAATGGCAGAATAATATCCTCATTTTTGTTTTCCATCCCTTTCCTAATAATACCCAGCATTCTATTTGCTTTCCTAGCCGCAGCAGCACATAGAGACAAACCAAATTCTTGGTTCTAACCAACCCATATGATCATACTCCTTATGATAATTTCACAATTAATCGTAGTTCTTACCCACTTGAATCCACACTTAAAATTCTAGGGGTCACTACCGACCGACAACTTACACTCAATCAACACGCATCCAATGTTATAACCAAATCCTTCTCTATTCTCTGGAATCTAAAACGTATTCAGTCTTATTTTTCATCACACATTCTAAGATTCCTTGCACAGTCTCTAGGCATATTGCAGATAGATTACTGTAATTCTATCTATGCGGGTTTTAAGCATGTTCTGAAAAGATTACAAACAGCACAGAATACAGCAGCTTGATTCATTTATAAAGTCCTGTGTTTTGAACGAGTCTGTCCTCTGTTGATCAAATTATACTGGCTCCCTGTCAAAGAAAGGGTCTCTTTCAAGCTTTGTGTATTCATATTTAACATTTTGCATGGGTTAGTCCCTGATTATATGTAGTATGTCGTAGATTTACCCAGTCACAATTTTCTTCCTAGCGTCTGTCTTAGACTTTGCCTTCCAAATTGTAAAAATGTAATTTACAAATCAGTGCTTCCAGCAGACTTTACATATTTAGGTACCAAATGCTGGAACTTTCTCCCAAAATCCATCAGAATCCAGCATAATTATATGCAGTTCCGCAAGATGTTAAAAACTCATTTCTTTATGAACTCTCATCTAATGGCTGGAATTCTGCTGTTTGGTTAACTGGTATTACCTCTCATACTACATATCTTCAACTTGTTGATTGTAACTTTATTCATTTCTTTTACTATTATCTTCTATTAACAGTTGTACTGTGCCTACTTGAATGTAATTATATCTGTGTTCAATTAATCTTCACTGTAAGTCACATAGAGGGGCATAATTGAACGGCGCCGGCCAAATAGCTGGCCGGCCATCTTCGGGGCCGGCGCCGTAAGTGGGCGGAGCCAACCGTATTTTCGAAAAAGATGGCCGGTCATCTTTTTCTTCTTTAATACGGTTGGGCCCGGCCAAATGTCAGAGTTCGCTGGGTTTGAGATGGCCAGCATCAGTTTTCGGTCATAATGGAAAATAATGCGATCTCAAACCCAGCGAAATCCAAGGCATTTGGTCGTGGGAGGAGCCAGCATTTGTAGTGCACTGGCCCCCTTCACATGCCAGGACACCAACAGGTACATAGCTCCCTTACCTTGGTTGTTTAGCCCCCCAAATCCCCTCCAAAACCCACTCCCTACAACTCTACACCATTACCATAGCCCTAAGGGGTGAAGGGGGGCACCTAGATGTGGGTACAGTGGGTTCTAGGTGGGTTTTGGAGGGTTCCCATTTACCACCACAAGTGTAACATGTAGGGGGGGATGGGCCTGGGTCCATCTGTCTGAAGTGCACTGCACCCATTAAAAACTGCTCCAGGGACTTGCATACTGCTATCAGGGAGCTGGGTATGACATTTGAGGCTGGCATAGAGGCTGGTAAAAACGTTTTTTTTTTTTGGGGTGGGAGGGGGTTGGTGACCACTGGGGGAGTAAGGGGAGGTCATTTCCGATTCCCTCTGGTGGTCATTTGGTCAGTTGGAGCTCCTTTTTGAAGCTTGGTCGTGAAAAAAAAGGGACCAAGTAAAGCCGGTGTCACGTTTTCAAAAGCAGGAACTAGGATCGTGAGCCCATGGGCCACTGCCGAGGAGCGTCAGTGGCAGGCAAAACCACCCCACACTGGGATAAGACAGAACTCTGACAGGGCCAGCTAGACTTCATCTGCACTTGACCACTGTTCCTCAGGAGTAGAGGCCCTGGGTGCAGGTGGCCGGCAGGACTTACCGGACAGGGCAGGAACTAGAAACCAGCAGGATACACACAGGGAGGCTAGTCAGAATACTAGACTAGGACTCTCAGACAGACAAGGGACAGAACTGAAAGCTGCCAGGCAGCCACTGAGCAAGAAACACAGGCAACCAAGAAGTAGACAAAGACATACAGCAAGAAACAAGACTGGACAACAAGCAATACAGAACAAGAAGCTACACAAAGACTAAACTAGAATCAGACAAGAATACAGACTATAAACTGGACTAGGCAGAAGTGCAGCAGCACCCCAACATATCAGGGCCTTAGGCGATGCAAAGGCAAAGCAGAGAGTTTCCAAATGGCTAATAAGCCCTGCAGCAGCTGAGATTCAGCGGCAGCAATCACAAGGCAGCTACGGGTGCTGTGCAGGCTCAAACAAGACAAGCAAGTGTGGCAGGCTGGAAGATCTGGACTGGACTGGGCTGAAGTCTGGAACGGGAAACAGCACACAGACAATCCAATGCAGCCACCAGGTCTGGCCACCAGGGGGCGAGATGACTGAGAGCCTGAAACCTGAGCCACGACCGTGACAGTACCTCCCCATCAAGGCCCCCCTGACTTCCACAGGGAATTCAGGTCTCCATGGGTAACAATGGTGAAACCTGCGGAGGAGCTTCAAAACATGACCAGAGGAAGCTGGGCTGGAGCTTGAACTCGGCTGGGACTGAGCAACTTGGCTGGAACTGAAACTTGACTTGGACTCAGCATCTTGGCTGGAACTGGAACTCGACTTAGGCGCAGCATCTAGGCTGGAACTGTGATTCGGTCTGGACTCAGCATCTTGGCTGGAGCTGGAACTCGGCTGGGACTCAGCATCTTGGCCGGAGCTGTAACTCGGCTTGGACTCAGCCTCCTGGCCGAAACTACAACTCGATCCGGACTCAGCATTTTGGCTGGAACTGCAACTCGATCCGGACTCAGCATCTCGGCTGGAACTGAAACTCAGAGTTGGCTCAGCATCATCTTGGCTGGACTTCAAACTCGGAGTGGACTCAGCATCATCTTGGCTGGAACTCAAACTCGGAGTGGACTCAGCATCATCTTGGCTGGAACTCAAACTCGGAGTGGATTCAGCATCATCTTGGCTGGAACTCAAACGCGGAGTGGACTCAACATCATCTTGGCTGGATTTCAAACTCGGCTTGGGCCCAGCGTCTAGGCTGAGACTCAGAACAGAAGCTAAACTGGGCCTCCAAAAGGCGGCAGGTGAGCCAAAAACTCGGGACTTCTCAGACGTCTTCTTTCAACGGTAGCTTCAGGAGTATCTCGCAAGCCTGGATTGGAGATAAGTAGGTTGCGGTACTTGAAGAGCAAGGTCTTAGGATCAACGGCGGAAACTGGGTTTATCCGGAAACCAAGCCCCCCCCCCCCCCTGAGGCGTTCCCTCTCAGTAGCAGCTTCAGGAGTATTTTTCAAGGCCGGGTCAGAACAAAGTCTATCATGGTAATCCTGGAGTGTTATCCCACAATAAAGGTCAGAAACTGAGGCGAGACCGGAATCTGAACTGGAACTAGGAGCTGCCCTCGGCCAGAACCCCGGAGTGCCAACAAAGGAAAAAGTCATAGGCCGGAGACCCAGCAGGTAGAGTGATTGTTCCCAGTTCATGGCCTTTGCATTCTGTCACGTTTTCAAAAGCAGGAACTAAGATCGTGAGCCCTTGGGCCACTGCCGAGGAGCGGCAGTGGCAGGCAAAACCACTCCACACTGGGATAAGACAGAACTCTGACAGGGCCAGCTAGACTTCATCTGCACTTGACCACCGTTCCTCAGGAGTAGAGCCCCTGGGTGCAGGTGGCCGGCAGGACTTACCGGACAGGGCAGGAACTGGAAACCAGCATGATACACACAGGGACAAGAGCACACAGGGAGGCTAGTCAGAATACTAGACTAGGACTCTCAGACAGACAAGGGACAGAACTGAAAGCTGCAAGCAGCCACTGAAACAGGGAGGAAACACTGATAGACAGGAGACAGAACTGAAAGCTGCCAGGCAGCCACTGAGGAAGAAACACAGGCAACCAAGAACTAGGCAAACACATACAACAAGAAACAAGACTGGGCAACAAGCAATACAGAACAAGAAGCTACACAAAGACTAAACTAGAATCAGACAAGCATACAGACTATAAACTGGACTAGGCAGAAGTGCTGCAGCACCCCAACATACCAGGGCCTTAGACGATGCAAAGGCAAAGCAGAGAGTTTCCAAATGGCTAATAAGCACTGCAGCAGCTGAGATTCAGCTGCAGCAATCACAAGGCAGCTACGGGTGCTGTGCAGGCTCAAACAAGACAAGCAAGTGTGGCAGGCCGGAAGATCCGGACTGGACTGGGCTGAAGTCTGGAACGAGAAACAGCACACAGACAATCCAATGAAGCCACCAGGTCTGGCCACCAGGGGTCGAGATGATTGAGAGCCTGAAACTTGGGCATGACCGTGACAGCCGGCGAAATACTCGTCAAGCCTGGCTTTTTTTTTCCATTATCAGGCGAAGTCGGCCATCTCATGAGCATGCCTCCATCCCAACCCCGTCCCGCCTTCACTATCCTACCGACACGCCCCCTTGATGTTTCACTGGCTCCGCGACAGAAAGCAGTTGAACCCGGCCAAAATTGGCTTTCGATTATACCGATTTGGCTGGGTTCAGGAGATTGCTGGCCATCTCCCGATTTGTGTCGGAAGATGGCCAGCGATCACTTTTGAAAATGAGCTGAATAGTAACATAGTAAGTGACAGCAGATAAAGACCTGAATGGTCCATTCAGTCTGCCCAACAGTCACATTCATTATCAATTCAAGATTTAAATCAACTATGAACATGATATTATATATTTAATCATGGTCTTTCTTGGATGTTTCAGGAACATAAACCATAGAAGTCCACCCGGCTCTGTCCTTATGTTTTAACTACTGGAGTTGTGTCAAAGCCCACTCCAGCCTATCAAAATCTGTCTTGTCATTTGTGGGACAAAGACTGTAAAAGTGTGCTCGCCATTGTCCTCATGTTCCAAACCACTGGAGTTTCTGTTGAAGCTCTCTGCAGCCCATCCAAAACCAGATCTCCATATGCGGGACTCAGACTGTACAAGCCAGCCCAGCACTGGCCTTAGTTGATGCAGCCAGAGTTGCCATCCTCCTATGTACCTAAAATCTTGATGACACCAGGCTTTGATCCGCCTATTGAAATTCTCGGTATTTTATAAACTTTTCTCTCCCTTTCCAAAAGTAGGTAGTACTTCAGAAAAAGCTACTGTTTGTACCAAAGGTTTTAACCCCTCTCCCAGCTCCTGAAAAGCTCTCTGCGCTGCAAGTGGGATATTCAGGGCCGTGCCAACACGGTAAGCGGGGTAAGCACCGCAGGGGGGCGCCTGCCTTCAAGGGCGCCGCTGCGGTGCTGCCCCGCCTCCCACCTACCTTTAAAAAAAATTTTGTGAAGCCGAGTTGCAGGCAGCGCCTCGCGTCTGCCCGGCTGCTTGTAAAACAAGTAAATCTCGTCTCCTCGTCGGGCCTCACTGTGTCCCGCCCTCCTATGAGGTAACTTCCTATTTCCGCGAGGGCGGGACACAGTGAGGCCTTACGATGAAGAGGAGAAGAGATTTACTTGTTTTACAAGCAGCCGGGCAGACGCGAGGCGCTGCGCTGCCTGCAACTCGGCTTCACAAAATTTTTTTTAAAGGTAGGCCTGGGAGGCGAAGCAGCGGGAGTCCTCCAGCTTTTTGCAGTCTCCGTGCTCCTATGCTCTACTTTGGGCCTTCCTGCAGCTAGCACACAGACCCCGAAAACCCCCACTGCACCAGCGCCACCAGTCTCCACAGCTAGCATTGCACCGGTACTTGTGGCAGCATGTGCCCCAGATCCTCCTCCCAACTGACTGCGCCAATGCTGCCCCATACGCATGCAGCCCTAGCCCTTGTCCCCACCACACTTGCTCCTCAAGTTCCCAGCACAAGACCATTCCATAGCGCGACCTCTCAGCGCCACAGCCCTGACACGAACTTCAACCCAGGTAATTATATTTTATTAATAAATAAAAATAAATGCAGAATTTCAATGGCTCGAAGTAATTAGTCAGGCAGCTTGTCAAAATGTGTGTATTATCCTGCCAAGCCGAAGGGAAATAAAAGACGGTGTAGCAAAGAAACTGTTGATATGAACCTTTTATCTGGCTGTCCAGCAGGGCAGACCTGGTTAAGCAAACATAGTTAAAGAAGATGGACGGTGTTTTTTTTATCAGCAGACCTGTCTCATTTCCCACTGTCTTCTCCTTCTATTCGCTAATGATGCTGTCGGTGAATGTGCTGTAAATACAAAATGTGCTGATTCACGCGTGGGAATGATCTTTTCTTGTGACGTTATGCACTTGTTCAGTAGTAGATCCTTTTTCATCTATCCAGAACTTGAAGTAGTGTCTTGTAAGTAGGTTTAGTAGTCTTTCTGTACAACTAATATGTAGGAATGAAAAGTGCAACAGAAGCTGGAGACCCCAAACTTAATAATTAGATGTGTTAATCTGCTTTTTGTCATATTTTCCAGAAAAAAAATTCATGATAGCTGTAGATCTAGACACCTTTCCCAGCCTAGTTGTTTTTTTTAACGGGTATTTTGTTTTGGTTTGTAGAATGAAGTAAACAAAAGTTGTTTAAATGCATGTTGTTTTTTTTATTATTTGGAATTGCATAATATCAAATCAGATTTGCATATAGTTAAAATAAATAAATGCAAAAACAAAAGAAGAAAGATATATATGTTTTAACCCATAGGTTACACACATGTACATTGCAACTCTATCCTCACTCTGCCCAAACTACACCCCTAGGAACACCTACATGTAGCACAAGTATAAGTACATGGTGTCTTGCTATGTGTACTCATACATATGTATATCATGGGTTATTTATATGAGGCCTTTTCCACATGTAAAAGAGTATGTAGATGCAGAAAAACTTTTGTATAATTGTTCTTCTTATGGTCTAATGGGAGTAGATATACCAGGGCCTAGGACAGCCATTCTGAGGGGCTGTTGTCCAGATTTATGAGTTGCTTGTTTTACCTCATAAACTATGATAATCACCCATCTTATCTGAAACTCGGGGGAAGGAGGGGCCAGCTGGCTGTCTACATACCTAAAGGTAGTCCAGGGATATGAAATCCGCCACTGTACACTGCTATGAAAGTGTGAATGAAAGTGTGATCCACCTTAGCCAGCGACAGATCCTTACACAATCTTAAATAACTCCAAGTTTTACATTGGCACCAGTTTAGAGAGAAATTTCTATTTTGTTCTAAGAATATGGTAACAAAATGGGTTAAACAGAAATATCCAAGTCATTGCTCTAAGAGTTATTCCTCAGCACCAGACAAGATATAAAAACACTAGGGTTAGAGCAGCTAATGGTATGTTTTCTATATATAACCAACTTGAACAAAATTGGTTATACATGAATTTAACTCAGTTGGCAATATTATATAGACTCCTGATGTAGGCACCCAGCCAAAACGTGGCAGTGTCAGTCCTGGCCTCTCTGCTACCTTTCTGACCAATCCACAGTCAGACATGGAGGGGCATTTTCGATATGACATCTAAATCCAACTTTGGATGTTTTGCAGAGAGAAAGGGCAGACAGTGAATGGAAGGGGGAGAGAGAGAGGGCAGACAGGGGTAGATGGTGGATGGAAGGGGCAGATGTAGATTGAAGGGGCAGGGAGAGAGGGCAGACATTGGATGGAGGGAACAGCAGAGAGGGCAGACACTGGATGGCAGAGAGAGAACAAAGAGATGCTGGATGGAAGGAAGACAGTGAAAAGAAGATGAGGAAAGCAGAAACCAGAGACGACAAACTGTAAATAAAATATATATTTTTATTTTTTTGCTTTAGGATAAAGTAGTATTGTAGCTGTGTTAATAAATGTTTATAATAGAACATGTGAACAAGGTAATATTTTTATTGGACTAATTTTAATACATTTTGGTTAACTTTCGGAGAACAAAACCCCTTTCCTCAGGTCAGGATAGGATACTGTAACAGCACTATACTGTATTGACCTGAGGAAGGATGTTTTGGCCTCTGAAAGCTAAATGTATTAGTCCAATAAAATGGTATTATTTTATTTTCTATATTTGTTTTATTTCTATTTGTTAATTTGTAAAGTGGTGATTGGTACTTGTTAGTTTTTTCAAATTTACATCTGCTGTCTTTATATTTTGCACAGTATGGTATTTTGGTATTTATGGTATTTTATGCTAGACGGGGGGGGGGGGGGGGGGGGGGCGCCAACTGATAGTCTGCAGGGGGGCACCAGAGACCCTAGGCACGGCCCTGGGGGTATTATTGGCCAGATCATTTGTTTCAAGGTAGATGATAACATCAGTGTTAGACTACTTATCTTCTCTGATAATAGTCAGTATTTGTCTGATACTCCTGGTAGCTGAGGAGCCTGGAAGGCATTTCACTTTGCTGGGCCCTTTTAACTGTGTTTTAATGTTAATGCCTCTAATATTAGAATCCCCTAGCAGCAACAGTTTTCTGGTTTGAGAATTTTTATTAATGCTTTTGGGGTGTCTTTTCTCTTGGGGCACCTTCATTGCTTTTTGTTCCACCTCTTTTCTGTTTTCTGGAGCATCACAGTGCTGTAATGGAACAAAATAATTCTGTAGGGGCAACAGTTGTGAGGGTGGGTGCTTCTGTACTACATGTCATATGAAGTTTCTCAAATCGAATGAACTGCAGGACCCGAGGCAGCATGGCTTCACTAGAGGCATCCAGAGGGCAGCTACAAAATTGGTAAGCGGTCTCGATCATAAAATATATAGGGACAGGCTTATGAACCTCAACATGTATATGCTGGGAGAGAGGAGATATGATTGAGATGTTTAAATACCTCAGAGGTTTTTATATAGGAGATGAGCCTTTTTCAAATGAAGGAAAACTCTGGAATGAGGGGGCATATGATTAAGTTAAGAGGAAATAGGCTTAGGAAGATTCTAAGAAAATACTGTTTCACGAAAAGGGTGGTGGAGGTCGTGGAGATGAGGACTGTGTCCGAATTTAAGAAAGCATGGGACAGGTATGTGGGGTCCTTTACGAAAGGAAGAGTTAGTGGTTACTGAGGAAGGGCAGACTAGATGGGCCACTTGGCCCTTATCTACTGTCATGTTTCTTTGTCATAGTGTACCTGAGCCTACTGTGATCCATCTATTCTTAGGTGGTTTTATTCTTTGAGGCAGTGGTGAGAAATTGGTATGATTCTGTCCAGTGATAGAAGCTGCTTTAATTGCATCCAATTCCTGCTTTAGTTTGTTGAGCTCCTGTTTTATACTAGTAAGCTGAAGACAGATAGGGCAAGCTTTAAGCCTCCAGGTAGTGTGCCTTGGAACTAAAGCACCACAATTATTACACAGAATAAAAGTCATCTTAATTGGTTGGAATGGTATAGACAGGTGTACTATGAAAGAGTTAGCAGTCTCTAAGAATGCCTGTATATGAATGAGGAGTAACGTGAATGATTTTTGGGTTGTCTATATATGAGTAGAAAACCCTGGGGTGGGGGAGTAATGTTAATGATTTTTGGGTTGTCTATATATGAGTAGAAAACCCGGGGGAGGGTGGGGTGTGGGATTGGTAGGTGGGACTATAAGTCCCAGCGAGTCAGCCAAGTCCGCCATCAGAAATGCTGTGAAGCTGTGGGGCAACTGAATTTTTAGGTTTATTTATCCCTCTCTACATTAGTATGGACCAGCCACCCCCAAATAGTGGGAACAAATAAACCAAGGCTACGTAGGTATGAGAAAGTTAAACTACTTTATTTATCAAATACAAATCGCACGATACAGTTTCTCATGGGAGAACAGGCAGTACTGTTACACATTCTGCCCTTCTCCAGAGTAAAGCTTGGACATTGTCACTTATATACATTCATCTTTAGCAACCGTTCAAATGCAGTTTATAGTATAAAAAACTGATTAGCACTTCTCGGAAAGCCTAGTCAGCCTCCCGCAGGAATTATCTTGTTCCTATTTTCAGCCACCTGTTTCCCCTATGTCACTATCCTGCTTATTTTCGAAGGAGAAGGACGGCCATCTTCCGACACAAATCGGGAGATGGGCACCCTTCTCCTAATGGCGGCCAAGTCGGTATAATCGAAAGCCGATTTTGGCCGCCCTCAACTGCTTTCCGTCGCAGGGCTGGCCAGAGTTCAAGAGGGCGTGTCGGCAGTGTACCGAAGGCGGGACGGGGGCATGGTTAAGAGATGGCCGTCCTCGGCCGATAATGGAAAAAAAAGAAGGCCAGTCCTGAAGAGCATTTGGCCGACTTACTTGGTCCATTTATTTTCAGGACCAAGCCTCAAAAAGGTGTCCAAAATGATCAGATGACCACCGTAGGAAATCGGGGATCACCCCCGCACTCCCCCAGTGGTCACCAACCCCCTCCCACCCTAAAAAAACAAAATTTAAAACATTTTTTTGCCAGCTTGATATGTATGCCAGCCTGAAATGTCATACCCAGCTCCATGACAGCAGTATGCAGGTCCCTGGAGCAGTTTTAGTGGGTGCAGTGCACTTCAGGCAGGCGGACCCAGGCCCATCCCCCCCCCTACCTGTTACAGTTGTGGTGGTAAATGTGAGCCCTCCAAGACCCACCCGAATCCCACTGTACCCACATGTAGGTGCCCTCCTTCAACCATAAGGGCTATGGTAGTGGTGTACAGTTGTGGGGAGTGGGTTTTGGGGGGGATTTGGGGGGCTTAGCACCCAAGATAAGGGAGCTATGCCTGGGAGCAATTAATGAAGTCCACTGCAGTGCCCCCTAGGGTGCCCGGCTGGTGTCCTGGCATGTGACGGGGACCAGTGGACTACAAATGCTGGCTCCTCCCATGACCAAATGGCTTGGATTTGGCCGGTTTTGAGATGGCTGGTCTTGGTTTCCATTATCGGTGAAAACCAATGCCGGCCATCTCTTAAGGGCGGCCATCTCTGGGGTCGACCCAAATATTGAGATTTGCCCGGCCATGACTTTATTATTGAAATGAAAGATGGCCGCCCATCTTGTTTCGATAATACGATCGGGGACGCCTCCTTACGGTGCTGTCCTTATAGATGGGCACCCCCGTTCAATTATGCCCCTCCACATCATATTGTCCTGCTTCTACACCCTTGTTCTTCTCCTTTTGTCTGCACGCAAGGGCGTGTGCACATATCATGAGCTCTTGAGCCACACAGAAGTCATTGAGGCCTGGGCCTATTGATACCTCAGGCCTGAACCAAGGTTCATGGTTATGCCAATTTTGTATATTTCTACATCTCCCCCCTTGAAGGCCTTCGAGAGTAAGGGCTTCACCTAGTATGGGTGTAAAGCACCATAAGACCTGATGGTTAGTGCCCCGGCTGCAGGTGTTAGAAAGTAAGGTGACTAATTTAAAGAAAGTTGCACATTAGGTCAGAGAGATGGTTAAATATTATCTCAGCTAGAGTAGGAGTGGGTAAACATGTCCTGCTGCAGTATGTGCATCCCATGTCACTCCTTGTGTGTGTGAGTGAGACTAACAAGTTAGCTACTTCTTCTATTAAAGGCCTGGTTGAAGAGCCAAGCTTTCACCTTCCTGAAGTAGATATAGGCTCCGCTTCTCAGGCAGTGCATTCCAGAGTGTGGGGGCTACTCTGGAGAAGGCTCACTTGCAGGTATCACATCGTGTAATGTCTTTTGGAGAGGGTGTGGTTAGTGATAGTCCTTGACAGGACCGTAGTGTCCTTGGCGGTATGTAGAGGATCATCCTATTCTTCAGGTACTCAGGGCCATTTCCTTTAAGGGCCTTGAAGATCAGGCATAGAGTTTTAAATTTAGCCCTGTATTGTACTGGTAGCCAATGATGTTTTTGCAAAAATGGTGTGATGTGGTCATGTGGCTTGCAACCTTCTATGAGCCTTGCTGCAGCATTCTGAATCAACTGAAGCTGGTGCAGGCCCTTGGTAGTCAGACCATTGTATAGTGCATTTCAATAATCCAGTCTTGATGTTATCATGGCAAGACCAACTAGGATAAGATTTAACTTCTCAATGTAAGGAGAGAGGCAGCGTAGCTGTCGCAAATAGAAGCAGCTCTTGAAAGTTGCTTGTATTTGGACAATTGGAGTAAGTGTTGAATCTAACTGTATTCCAAGGTTCCTGACTTGTGATTTGAGGGGGAATTCGTACTTCCCAATAGAGATTTTGATGTCAGATATGTATCCACTTGTGTTAGGGATCCAGAGAAGCTTAGTTTTACTTGGGTTCAGGCAAAGTTTGTTGTGTTTAGCCAATTCTTGAATTGATGTTAGACAGTAATCAGTTTATTCAAGGCTGTAGGTAAGTCAGGTTCAATGTGTATGAGTAGCTACATATCATCTGAGTAGATGTAGAACTGAATGTCCATTGACCGAATCAGCTCAGCTAGTGGCTTGAGGTAGATATAGGTGATAATATTGATCCTTAGTACCCCGCAGGTTAGTGGCCATGGTGGTGATAAGTTGCTGCCAAACATTGTGGATTGTTGCCTGTCTGATAGGATCTTAACCAGGCAAGTACTGTTCCATTGATAACCTGTTTTTGTCAGTCGTGCTAGCATGATACCATGGACCACAGTGTCAAAAGCTGCTGAGAAATCTAGCAGTACTAACACAGAGGCGAATCTCCTGTCTCGGTTTCTGTGAAGATCATCTAGTGGGGATTCAAGGACCGTTTCTGTTCCATAACTGGGTCTGAATCCAGAGTGACATGATCTAGCCAGTTTCTCTGTTCTAGCCAATCATTAAGTTGAACACAGACTGTTTGTTATATAAGTTTCCCTATAAATGGGATGTTGGATACTGGCTGGTAACTTTCAAGTTTGTCCTGATCAAGGTTGTTTTTCTTTAGCAAAGGGTGAACCACTGCCCTTTTTAATGCTGTGGATAGTTGCCCATTATAAAGAGAAGCGTTCACAATTTTTGTGGCACCTTCTATGAGGCCCATATTTGCCTACTGCACTATCTTTGATGGGTAGGGGGTCGAGGGAGCAGGTAATTGTTCAAAGGTCTCTTAGGATTTTGTCAAGGCTGTCATTGGGTTAAAAGTGCCCCATCTATCTCTGTCAGGCGGGGGCGAGTTTGTGCACTCCTGATTAACTGATTGGAGACTGGGTGGGATTGCCTGTAAATCCTGGTGGAGACTTTTAATTTTTTTGGAAAAAGTATGCAGCAAAATTGTTGCAGTTCAGTTTAGACTGGGTAGGCTGGTTTGTTGTGGGGGGTTGCAGTAGGCTGTTTACTATACTGAAACAAATGCTTGGTTGAAGTGGCAGCCTGTGCAATGCATTGAGAGAAATATTGTTTTTTGGTTGCTGTTAAGGCTTGGCAGTACTTTGTCGTGTGCTTCCTACAGTTTAGCCTGTCTTCATCCAGGCAAGATTTATGCCATCTCCTTTCCTGTTTCCATCCTTCGCGTTTAAGGATCCGAAGTTTTGGGGAAAACCAAGGTGAGCGTTTGTGAGTGGGGCATAAGACCTTTTTTAGTGATGCTGTTTTCTCTAAGGTCTTGGCTAAGTGTCAACCTATTCTGACACTGTAGTTGTCTTTTCATCCACATGTGGATAGTCCAAGACCTCTAGGAAATTCTCAACGGTCAGCTTTTTTTTTTCTCTAATCTCCTTCCAAACTCTGGGAGGTACGATTTGTTTCATGTGGTCACTTAGGGAGAAATTAATTAGAAAATGGTCTGACCATGATAGGAGTGTTATTTCAATAGTTATCCCAGAATTCTGGGATATCCATCCCTTTGTAAAATATCAGGTCTAGTATGTGACCCTTTTCGTGGGTTGGAGAATTGATCACCTGTGTAAATCCTAGTGCTCTCATCATGTCCAACAAGGCAGCTGTGGTGGTGTCTGGGGTTTCGATGTGTAGATTGAAATCTCCCATGATCACCAGCCTAGGGTAATTCAGGGTCACTTGAGTAATCAGGTCTAGGAGTTCTTTCACAGATAATATGTTGTTACGAGGTGCTTAGTATACCTTGAGCAGCCAGATTGGTTTCTCTTCTTCCAGTTGGATTTAAAAAAGGTTCTGATTCATGTAGCTGGGGGATGGATATTCTGTGCAGTTTGATTGTATCCTGAACCAAGGCAGAAAGGGAGAGAAGGTTGTTTGTTTGTTTTTGTCTTTTGGGGGGTCTGGGTTAGAAGACAGAGAAGTACACCACAATACAGATTCACAGGACAAATTAATTAAACAATAAAGTCCAGAGAATAGATACATCACATAGCTGAACCTATAGCCAGAAAGTTGAGGAATTGAGAATAAAAAATATCAGAACACTTAGTATTATGGTTCAGGTCCAGCACAGTGAATGCTTCGAAGTAGCTCACATTGAACCTGAGTTTTCTTGGGATAATGTGGGATATAAATGACATAAATAAAGATCAGCGCTGAAATTTGTGTGCAGATCTGATGTCTGTATGCAACTTAATTGCTTAATTGGGCAATCATTGATGAATTGGTGCAACTGTTAGTGTAAACAAGCACTTAATTGACACTAATTGGCGGTTAGATCCATGCGATTCTCCACCAACTGCGCCTAACTGGTCTCACGTGGATTTCTAAAGGGGGCGTGGTTGTGGGCGGGTCATGAGGTCAGGAGTTTCCTGAAAAGGTGCATGCAATGTTGTGGAATTCTGGGGATGCGTGCTCAACTTACGCGCCAGGATTTACACCAGGTTTCAGCTGGCGTAAGTCCTTTCGTGCCCAGTCATGCCCAAAGTTGAGCATGGGAATCAGCACTCAATGTTATTCTATAAAGAGCGCTCCAACTGGAGCACCCTTTATAGAATATCGCTGGGCACCGATTTTTCCCGGCATCTAATTGTCAGCACCGTTTACTGAATCTGGCCCTCATTGCTTCTCTATATCTTCTTTTAGCTTTGATTCATTCCTCTGTGTATTCTGTCTGCTATGCTCTGCATTTAAATATGGCCCAGCCAGTTGTATTTATGACCCTACTGTACTTGTTTACCTTTTACAGATATGTATGCCGTATTGAGCACTCCCAATCATTTTGAAAAGTTGGCTCCTATGCGTGTAGGTGTGTTTGCTGGGAGGGGGGAGGTAGCAGGTGTAAATGTATACAGCTGCATTTTAGACAGCGTTTATGAAACTATTTTATAAAGACATTTATGGATCTGTAAGACACCAAAGTGTGTGGAGTCTGTTTCATCTGATCAAAACCAGATCTTGTAGGGTGCACAAAGTATCTTGTAGGGTGCACAAAGTGTGCTAGTTTGTTTCATGTTAGTCCCATTTGGACATTTCTTTTTCTTGTCTTTGCCAGAACATGGTGGACATCAAAAAACTGAAATCAGTAGGAATCTGCACTGTAAAAGGAATCCAGATGACCACCAAGAGAACTCTTTGCAATATCAAGGGCTTGTCAGAAGCCAAGGTGGATAAAATTAAAGAAGCTGCCAGTAAACTCATTGTAAGCATTATAGTACACAGTTATAGCTTTCATTTGACTTCTAAATGCTGGGAGGGTTACAATTAGGATAGTGGGATGATCAGACAAAGATTATCAGAGAAATCTGGCCTGTTTTTTGCTGATGGGAGTAATTATGTTTTAACTTGTTCTCTGGTTCTGATGCCCCTATACAGCTCTTCTTTTCTTTTGGGGTGAATAACTAGTGTTGTCAGTCAGTGTGTTTCTTTAAATGCCAGCTACATCATTTAAATATGTATATGCAGCACTCCAATCATATAATCAGTAACACTAACTATAATGTAAGTATTTGCCAATGACTGCCACTGTCACTATATGTTTAGTTTAGTCCTGCCTTTTTCTGGCCTGAACTTAAGTATATAAGCTACTCATTAAGTGGCTGAATATCACTATTAAACGGCCATCTCAGAGGCTGTCAGAGGGTCGGGGCTCAGGCCAGGATAGAGTGAGAGAAGCCCCAAGTACAGAGGTCCTGAGGGCAAGGATCCTCACAAGGTATGCTGGCTTAGGCAATATAGTACCTGGCAGAATTCCAGGAAAGGAGGGTGGCCCTAGCTCAGACCTTGTATGCTGAAAGAGAAAAGCCTGAAGCTTATGCTTGAAGGAATTCCAGGGTTGAGTGCTTGTAAGAGCGAAGACTACCAAGGTAGGCTCAGAATACCTTGGTTACTGAACTATGGTTGTGAGTAATAAAGACATTGTCTGTGGAAGAGAGTAGCCATGCCAGAGGCAGACTATTGAAAGTGAGATTATGTTTGAAAGACTTCCTTGAAGAATATTGAACTTGTGAGGAAACAGGCTTGTTTATTTTCCCTGTATATATTAATAAAGTTTTCCTGTTTGACCTTACACTGTTCTGTGGTGTGTGTTCTTTTTTTTCTCATTTTAAATATTTATTCTCCGAGGACAAGCAGGCTGCTTGTTCTCACTGATGGGTGACGTCCACGGCAGCCCCTCCAATCAGAATCTTCACTAGCAAAAGCCTTTGCTAGCCCTCGCGCGCCGATGCGCACCGCGCATACGCGGCCGTCTTCCCGCCCGAAACCGGCTTGTGCCGGCCAGTCTTCTTTTGTCCGCGCTCGGTACGGTCGTGTTTCGCCGTTCGTGCCCCGGAAAGTTGACCTCGCACGTCATTTTCGACTCGTTTCTTCAGAGAAAGTTTGAGAAAGTGTTTCGGGAAGACCCTTTTTGGTTTTTCTCTTCCCGTATTTCGAGTTTTTGGCCCGGTAAGTTTTCTTTCGTCGTCGGGGTAGGCCTTAGTTAGGCCTCGGTCGAAATTTTCTTCTCCCTATTTTTGTGGTGCCAATTTTCGCCATTTCGAGTTTTGATCTCGCCGGCGTGATTTTTCCGCCCATGACATCGAAGCCTTCCAGCGGCTTCAAGAAGTGCACCCAGTACGCCCGGGTAATCTCGCTCACTGACAGGCATGCGTCGTGTCTTCAGTGTCTGGGGGCTGGGCACCGCCCTCAGGCCTGTAGTCTGTGTTCCCTTTTACAAAAGCGGACTCAGGTAGCGAGGTTAGCCCAGTGGAACATTTTGTTCTCGGGCTCTTCGTCGGCATCGGCACCGGGGGTATCGAGTGCATCGACGTCTTCAGCGTCCAGACCTTCATCCTCGGCCGTCAGTGCATCGAGTGTATCGAGGCATCGACCCTCTGCATCGGCGCTGAGACATCGGACGACTGTATCGACGTCGGTGGTACCGGGACCTCGTCTGCTGATGTCGTCGGACGGTGGTGCTTCGTCTGGAGTACAGGTGAGGGCTGTCCATTCCCCTGCTGGTGGCGGTGAGCCTTCGGGTGGGTCTCCCCCTACCCTGAGGGCTCCTGCGGTACAACCCCCCCGAGACCGACCCTCTTCGGTCTCGGCCCCGAGGAAGAGACGGTTGGATTCTACGTCCTCCTCGTCGGTGCCGGGAAGCGCCGGTGACGTGCTTCGCTCCAAAAAATTGAAGAAGCATCGACACCGGTCCCCTTCCCGTGTCGGCACCGAGAGCTCTGGGTCGCCGAGGGAGTCGGCACCCAGCAGGCATCGGCACCGAGAGGACCGCTCACCCTCTGTCCAAGAGGTGTCGATGCGCTCCACTCTGGACAGCCTGGAACAGCCTCCACGCCCGGAACAGACTCTGACATCGACGCCTGCATCGACCTCCATGCCTTTTTCTGCAGCCGCTCTGAACGAGAGCCTCCGGGCCGTTCTCCTAGAGATCCTGGGAGAGCTGTTGCGCCCTACCCCTCCGGTACCGGGGGTGCTTGCGCCACCGGTACCGTCGAGCGTGGCGCCGGCTGGTCCATCGCCCGGGGTGAGGTCTCCGGCGTCGGTGCCGCGTGTGTTACCGACTGCGGTCGCCTCCCAGGAAGGCTCCCCGACTACGTCGGCTGAGGGAGCTTCGCCGGTGCGGGCGAGGGAGTCTTCCTCTCGACGCTCCCACCGTGGCCGTGGTTCCATGGAGTCAAGCCGGGCACGGTTGCAGACACAGGTTCGTGAACTTGTGTCTGACACCGAGGGTGAGGCCTCGTGGGAAGAAGAGGGAGACATCAGATATTTCTCTGACGAGGAGTCTGAGGGTCTTCCTTCTGATCCCACTCCCTCTCCTGAAAGACAGCTTTCTCCTCCCGAGAGTCTGTCTTTTGCTTCCTTTGTCCGGGAGATGTCTACGGCCATCCCCTTCCCGGTGGTTGTGGAGGACGAGCCCAGGGCTGAAATGTTTGAGCTCCTGGACTATCCTTCTCCACCTAAGGAAGCGTCCACAGTACCCATGCATCATGTCCTAAAAAAGACATTGCTGGCGAACTGGACCAAGCCATTAACTAACCCCCACATTCCCAAGAAGATCGAGTCCCAGTACCGGATCCATGGGGACCCAGAGCTGATGCGCACTCAGTTGCCTCACGACTCTGGAGTTGTGGATTTGGCCCTAAAGAACGCCAAGAGTTCTAGGGAGCATGCTTCGGCGCCCCCGGGCAAGGACTCTAGAACCTTGGACTCCTTTGGGAGGAAGGCCTACCATTCTTCTATGCTCGTGGCCAAAATTCAGTCCTACCAGCTCTACACGAGCATACACATGCGGAACAATGTGCGGCATTTGGCGGGCTTGGTGGATGCGCTCCCCCCTGAGCAAGCCAAGCCTTTTCAGGAGGTGGTCAGGCAGCTGAAGGCGTGCAGAAAATTCCTGGCCAGAGGGGTGTATGACACCTTTGATGTTGCGTCCAGGGCCGCTGCTCAAGGTGTGGTGATGCGCAGACTCTCATGGCTGCGTGCCTTCAGACCTGGAGAATAGAATCCAGCAGCGGATTGCGGACTCGCCTTGCCGTGCGGATAATATTTTTGGAGAGAAAGTCGAACAGATGGTAGAGCAGCTCCACCAGCGGGACACCGCATTCGACAAGTTCTCCCGCCGGCAGCCTTCAGCCTCTACCTCTACGGGTAGAAGATTTTTTGGGGGAAGGAAGACTGTTCCCTACTCTTCTGGTAAGCGTAGGTACAATCCTCCTTCTCGACAGCCTGCGGCCCGGGCTAAGCCCCAGCGCGCTTCCTCTCGTCAGCAGCGTGCGACTCAGCAAGGCCCCTCGGCTCCCCAGCAAAAGCAAGGGACGAGCTTTTGACTGGCTCCAGCAGAGCATAGCCGACATCCAAGTGTCAGTGCCGGGCGACCTGCCAGTCGGAGGGAGGTTGAAAGCTTTTCACCAAAGGTGGCCTCTCATAACCTCCGATCAGTGGGTTCTTCAAATAGTCTGGCAAGGATACACCCTCAATTTGGCTTCCAAACCTCCAAATTGTCCACCAGGAGCTCAGTCTTACAGCTTCCAACACAAGCAGGTACTTGCAGAGGAACTCTCCGCCCTTCTCAGCGCCAATGCGGTCGAGCCCGTGCCATCCGGGCAGGAAGGGCTGGGATTCTATTCCAGGTACTTCCTTGTGGAAAAGAAAACAGGGGGGATGCGTCCCATCCTAGACCTAAGGGCCCTGAACAAATATCTGGTCAAAGAAAAGTTCAGGATGCTTTCCCTGGGCATCCTTCTTCCCATGATTCAGGAAAACGATTGGCTATGCTCTCTGGACTTGAAGGATGCCTACACACACATCCCGATACTGTCAGCTCACAGGCAGTATCTGCGATTTCAGCTGGGCACACGTCACTTCCAGTACTGTGTGCTACCCTTTGGGCTCGCCTCTGCGCTCAGGCTGTTCACAAAGTGCTTGGCTGTAGTAGCAGCGGCACTTCGCAGGCTGGGGGTGCACGTGTTCCCATATCTTGACGATTGGCTGGTGAAGAACACATCCGAGGCAGGAGCCCTGCAGTCCATGCAGATGACTATTCGCCTCCTGGAGCTACTGGGGTTTGTGATAAATTATCCAAAGTCCCATCTTCTCCCAGTGCAGAAACTCGAATTTATAGGAGCTCTGCTGGATTCTCGGACGGCTCGCGCCTATCTCCCAGAGGCGAGAGCCAACAACTTGTTGTTCCTCGTCTCGCGGGTGTGAGCGTCACAGCAGATCACAGCTCGGCAGATGTTGAGATTGCTGGGCCACATGGCCTCCACAGTTCATGTGACTCCCATGGCCCGCCTTCACATGAGATCTGCCCAATGGACCCTAGCTTCCCAGTGGTTTCAGGCTGCTGGGGATCTAGAAGACGTGATCCACCTGTCCACGAGTTTTCTCGAATCCCTGTATTGGTGGACGATTTGGTCCAATTTGACTCTGGGACGTCCTTTCCAAATTCCTCAGCCACAAAAAGTGCTGACCACGGATGAGTCTCTCCTGGGATGGGGAGCTCATGTCGATGGGCTTCACACCCAAGGAAGCTGGTCCCTCCAGGAACGCGATCTGCAGATCAATCTTCTGGAGTTGCGAGCGATCTGGAACGCTCTGAAGGCTTTCAGAGATCGGCTGTCCCACCAAATTATCCAAATTCAGACAGACAACCAGGTTGCCATGTACTACGTCAACAAGCAGGGGGGCACTGGATCTCGCCCCCTGTGTCAGGAAGCCGTCAGCATGTGGCTCTGGGCTCGCCGTCACGGCATGGTGCTCCAAGCCACATATCTGGCAGGCGTAAACAACAGTCTGGCTGACAGGTTGAGCAGAATTATGCAACCTCACGAGTGGTCGCTCAATTCCCGTGTAGTGCGACAGATCTTCCAGTTGTGGGGCACCCCCTTGGTAGACCTCTTCGCATCTCGAGCCAACCACAAAGTCCCTCAGTTCTGTTCCAGGCTTCAGGCCCACGGCAGACTGGCATCGGATGCCTTCCTCCTGGATTGGGGGGAGGGTCTGCTGTACGCTTATCCTCCCATACCTCTGGTGGGGAAGACTTTGTTGAAACTCAGGCAAGACCGAGGCACCATGATTCTGATTGCTCCTTTTTGGCCACGTCAGATCTGGTTCCCTCTTCTTCTGGAGTTGTCCTCCGAAGAACCGTGGAGATTGGAGTGTTTTCCGACCCTCATCACGCAGGACGAAGGGGCGCTTCTGCATCCCAGCCTCCGGTCCCTGGCTCTCACGGCCTGGATGTTGAGAGCGTAGACTTTGCCTCTTTGGGTCTGTCAGAGGGTGTCTCCCGCATCTTGCTTGCTTCCAGGAAAGATTCCACTAAGAGGAGTTACTTCTTTCTGTGGAGGAGGTTTGCCGTCTGGTGTGACAGCAAGGCCCTAGATCCTCGCTCTTGTCCTACACAGACCCTGCTTGAATACCTTCTGCACTTGTCTGAGTCTGGTCTCAAGACCAACTCTGTAAGGGTTCACCTTAGGGCAATCAGTGCATACCATTACCATGTGGAAGGTAAGCCGATCTCAGGACAGCCTTTAGTTGTTCGCTTCATGAGAGGTTTGCTTTTGTCAAAGCCCCCTGTCAAGCCTCCTACAGTGTCATGGGATCTCAATGTCGTTCTCACCCAGCTGATGAAACCTCCTTTTGAGCCACTGAATTCCTGCCATCTGAAGTACTTGACCTGGAAGGTCATTTTCTTGGTGGCAGTTACTTCAGCTCGTAGAGTCAGTGAGCTTCAGGCCCTGGTAGCCCAGGCCTCTTACACTAAATTTCATCACAACAGAGTAGTCCTCCGCACTCACCCTAAGTTCTTGCCAAAGGTTGTGTCGGAGTTCCATCTGAACCAGTCAATTGTCTTGCCAACATTCTTTCCCCGTCCTCATTCCTGCCCTGCTGAACGTCAGCTGCACACATTGGACTGCAAGAGAGCATTGGCCTTCTATCTGGAGCGGACACAGCCCAACAGACAGTCCGTCCAATTGTTTGTTTCTTTTGATCCCAACAGGAGGGGAGTGGCTGTAGGAAAACGCACCATATCCAATTGGCTAGCAGATTGCATTTCCTTCACTTACGCCCAGGCTGGGCTGGCTCTTGAGGGTCATGTCACGGCTCATAATGTTAGAGCCATGGCAGCGTCGGTAGCCCACTTGAAGTCAGCCACTATTGAAGAGATTTGCAAAGCTGCGACGTGGTCATCTGTCCACACATTCACATCTCATTACTGCCTGCAGCAGGATACCCGACGCGACAGTCGGTTCGGGCAGTCAGTGCTTCAGAATCTGTTCGGGGTTTAGAATCCAACTCCACCCCCCTAGGCCCATGTTTGTTCTGTTCCATGCTGCACTCTCAGTTAGTTGGTAAATTTTTTAGGTCAATCTCAGTTATGTCCTCGCCGTTGCGAGGCCCAATTGACCATGGTTGTTGTTTTGAGTGAGCCTGGGGGCTAGGGATACCCCATCAGTGAGAACAAGCAGCCTGCTTGTCCTCGGAGAAAGCGAATGCTACATACCTGTAGAAGGTATTCTCCGAGGACAGCAGGCTGATTGTTCTCACAAACCCGCCCGCCTCCCCTTTGGAGTTGTGTCTTCCCTAGTCTTTGTCTTGCTACATATGAGACTGGCCGGCACGAGGCGGTTTCGGGCGGGAAGACGGCCGCGCATGCGCGGTGCGCATCGGCGCGCGAGGGCTAGCAAAGGCTTTTGCTAGTGAAGATTCCGATTGGAGGGGCTGCCGTGGACGTCACCCATCAGTGAGAACAATCAGCCTGCTGTCCTCGGAGAATACCTTCTACAGGTATGTAGCATTCGCTTTAAGTATATAATATACATCAAGACATTTTCCAATACAAGAAAAAATTAAATAGAAGTAAAAATATAACTACCAATTGGTACATTAGTCAAAAGGGAATTGCAGCCCAAAATAGGGAGCGTTCCAAGAATAGAAAAATAATAGAGAATATTTTATAGAAAAAATAAGCAAATCAATACAATA
This sequence comes from Microcaecilia unicolor, assembly GCF_901765095.1. Taxonomy (NCBI): domain Eukaryota; kingdom Metazoa; phylum Chordata; class Amphibia; order Gymnophiona; family Siphonopidae; genus Microcaecilia; species Microcaecilia unicolor. Next base: position 387,821,765 of record NC_044031.1, on the reverse strand, counting down.
CAGCTGAAAAAGAAATTAACTTCTCCATTACTCACACCTTCATGGTGATTGCCCCATACCAGATCTCTTACTCTGAATGAAGGTTTGCAGTTGAGATGATTCATAGAAGCAAAAGAACACTTACTTCACCTCACAGGATGGACAAAACTACAAGCTTGGCAACTAAATAGAAAGCTTCAGACACAGGGTAAAATCACAACTTTCCAGCAAACAAAAGAAAATTCTGTACAATCTTACTCCACCAGAAAGAGCAGCCATAAGAACTCTACGAACTAACGAACACATTATCAATCAAACCCGCATACAAAGGAGACGCAGTGGTAATTCTCCGAGGACAAGCAGGCTGCTTGTTCTCACATGTGGGTTGGCGTCCACGGCGGCCCAGGAACGGAGATTTTTCCAGTAAAAATCCACAAAGCTTTGCAACAGCTTCCGGAGCGCGGGACAAACGCACTGCACATGTGCGGCCATAGTCCCGCCTCAGTTTTTCTTTTTCCGCGGTGGAGAGTGGCTGCGTGTCGGTCTCCCTTAGGTCTAGAGAAAGACTTAGGCGTCCTTAGCGTTGTTACTTTGCGCTTTCTTTTTCTTTTTCGTTGCCTTTTTTTGTCTTTTTCTTTTTTCCAGTTTAAAAAAAAAAAAAAAAAAATCCCACTTATATCTTAGTTTTTTTCCCCTTTTAATTTTCCTTTTGCTCCGTCGCGGCCTTCTTGAGCCGCACGTACGCGGTTCTCCTTTTTGTGCCCTTGGTCGGCACAATCGAGACTTTTGATTTCGCCGCCGCAATTTTTCCGCTGATCTCATTGAAGCCTTCCAGCGGCTTCAAGAAGTGTGCTCGGTGCCAGCAGTCGATCTCGGGCACTGACCCGCACTCCGGGTGCATCCAGTGCCTTGAGCCCGACCATCGCCAAGATGCTTCCAAGTTGTGTCTGAGTTTAAAAAAATAGACTCAGGCGTCGAGATGAGCTCTTCGGGACCGTCTTTTCGGAGCTCCGACTGATTCCTCGGCCCCGACATCGGAACCAAGGTCAGCGGCTTCGATGTCGGCACCGGGAATGGCATCAACGTCGGGAGCGCAAGTAATGGCTGTCCGGACATCACCACTAGGTGGAAGTAGTGAGCCGTCAAGTGGGTCTCCACCTGTCTTAAGGGCTCCTGCTGTGCAGGTCCATCGGGACTGCCCGTTGTCGGACCTGACCCCGAGGAGGTGTGTGGATTCCACGTCTTCTTCGTCGGTACCGAGGAGTACCAGTAACGTGCTTCGAGCGAAAGAGAAGAAACATTGGCACCGGTGTCCTTCGAGACACGATACCGAGAGCTCTGGGGTGTCGAAGGATTCGGCACCCGGAAAGCGTCGATGCCGGGAGGAGCGCTCATCCTCCATACAAGAGGTGTCGATGCGTCGATCTTCGGACAGCCCAGTACCGCCTCCCAGGCCTCCACAGATTCTGACATCGACTTCTGTACCGGCCCCACAGCCTTCCTCGACAGCGACTCTGGAGGAGAGCATCCAAGCCATTCTTCCAGGCCTTCTGGAAGGGCTGCTGCATCAGCCTGCCTCGGTACCGGGGGTGCTTGCGCCCTCGATACCATCGATGGAAGCAGCAGCTTACTCCATGCCTGTGGTGAGGTCCCCAACGCCGGTACCACTTGTGGCATCGGCCTCGGCTGCCACCCAGGTCGACTCCCCATCGACATCGTCGGAGGGAGCTTCATCGCTGCCAGCATGGGAGTCGACTTCTCAGCATCACCATCGGGAACATGGTTCCTCGGCATCGAGACGGGCCCGGTTTCGGACTGCAGTTCGAGAACTCTTGTCCGATACTGAGGAGGATGCCTCCTGGGATGAAGGGGAAGATCCCAGATATTTCTCTTCCGAGGAGTCTTGTGGTCTTCCTTCTGATCCCACTCCTTCACCTGAGAGGAATCTTTCTCCGCCGGAGAGTCTCTCCTTCTCGTCATTTTTCCGGTAAATGTCTGTGGGCATTCCCTTCCCTGTGGTAACTGAGTATGAGCCCAGGACTGAGATGCTCGAGGTCCTTGACTATCCTTCACCACCTAAGGAGTCATCCACTGTCCCTCTGCATAATGTCCTTAAGGAGACATTGCTGAGGATCTGGATGAAATCGTTAACTAATCCTATCATTCCCAAGAAAGCAGAGTCCCAGTATCGAATCCACAGAGAACCTGAGTTGATGAAGTCGCAGTTACCTCACGACTCTATGGTTGTGGATTCCGCTCTCAAGAGAGCCAGTACTAGAGATTTTGCATCGGCGCCCCCAGGGCGAGAGGCTAGGACTCTGAACTCTTTTGGGAGGAAGGCCTATCTGTCCTCTATGCTCATGTCCAAAATTCAGTCTTACCAGCTCTACACGAGCATCCACATGCGGAACAATGTGAAGCAACTGGCGGACATGGTGGACAAGCTCCCTCCAGAGCACGCCAGGCCTTTTCAGGAGGTAGTCAGGCAGCTGAAGGCGTGTCGTAAACTCCTCTCCAGGGGTGCTTATGATACTTTTGATGTTGCATCCAGATCCGCTACTCAAGGTATAGTGATGCGCAGACTCTCATGGCTGCGCGCCTCTGACCTGGGCAATCGGACCCAGCAGCGGCTTGCAGATGTCCCTTGCCGGGGGGGGATAATATTTTTGGCGTGAAGGTAGAGCAGGTGGTAGAGCAGCTCCACCAGCGGGAAACCGCCCTTGACAAGCTCTCCCACCGGGCGCCTTTAGCATCTACCTCAACAGGTAGACATTTTTTCAGGGGAATGAGGAATGCTCTCTATGCTTACATCAAGCGTAGGTACAATCCACCTTCCCGACAGCCTTCCCAGGCTCAGCCCCAACACGTTCGTTTACGTCAACAGCATGCGCCCAGACAGGCCCCTGCAGCTCCCCAGCAAAAGCAAGGGATGGGCTTTTGACTGGCTCCAGCTGAGCATAGCCACTATAAAAGTATCTGTACCGGACGATCTACCGTTCGGGGGGAGGTTAACATTTTTTCTCCGAGGACAAGCAGGCTGCTTGTTCTCACTGATGGGTGACATCCACGGCAGCCCCTCCAATCGGAATCTTCACTAGCAAAGTCCTTTGCTAGCCCTCGCGCACCGATGCGCACCGCGCATGCGCGGCCGTCTTCCCGCCCGAAACCGGCTTGAGCCAGCCAGTCTTCTTTTCTCCGCGCTCGGGACGGTTGTGTTTCCGTTTCGTGCCCCGAAAAAGTCGACCTCGCGCGTCGTTTTCGACTCGTTTTTGCTTCAAAAGTGTTGGAAAAAACCTCTTTTGGCTTTTTCCCTTCCTCTAGTTCGAGTTTTTCACCCCGGTAAGTTTTCTTTCGTCGTCGGGGTAGGCCTTACTTAGGCCCCGGTCGAAATTTCCTTCCCGCTTTTTTCTGCTGGTGCCAAATTTCGCCATTTCGTCTTTCGATTTCGCCGGCGTGATTTTTCCGCCCATGACATCGAAGCCTTCCAGCGGCTTCAAGAAGTGCACCCAGTGCGCCCGGGTAATCTCGCTCACTGACAGGCACGCTTCGTGTCTTCGGTGTCTGGGGGCCGAGCACCGCCCTCAGGCCTGTAGTCTGTGTTCCCTTTTACAGAAGCGGACTCAGGTAGCGAGGTTGGCCCAGTGGAACTTTTTGTTCTCGGGCTCTTCGTCGGCATCGGCACCGGGGGTATCGAGTGCATCGACGTCTGCAGCGTCCAGACCTTCATCCTCGGCGGCCAGTGCATCGAGTGCATCGAGGCATCGACCCTCTGCATCGGCGCCGAGACATCGGGTGACTGCATCGACGTCGGTGGTACCGGGACCTCGTCTGCTGATGTCGTCGGACGGTGGTGCTTCGTCTGGAGTGCAGGTGAGGGCTGTCCACTCCCCTGCTGGTGGCGGTGAGCCTTCGGGTGGGTCTCCCCCTACCCTGAGGGCTCCTGCGGTACAGCCCCCCCGAGATCGACCCTCTTCGGTCTCGGCCCCGAGGAAGAGACGGCTGGAATCTACGTCCTCCTCGTCGGTGCCGGGAAGCGCCGGTGACGTGCTTCGCAAAAAATCTAAGAAGCATCGACACCGGTCCCCTTCCCGCGTATGCACCGAGAGCTCTGGGTCGCCGAGGGAGTCGGCACCCAGCAGGCATCGGCACCGAGAGGACCGCTCACCCTCTGTTCAAGAGGTGTCGATGCGCTCCACTCTGGACAGCCCGGAACAGCCTCCACGCCCGGAACAGGTTCTGACGTCGACGCCTGCATCGACTTCCATGCCTTTTTCTGCAGCCGCTCTGAACGAGAGCCTCCGGGCCGTTCTTCCAGAGATTCTGGGAGAGCTGTTGCGCCCTACCCCTCCGGTACCGGCGGTGCTTGCGCCTCCGGTACCGTCGAAAGTGGCGCCGGCTGGTCCATCGCCCGAGGTGAGGTCACCGGCGTCGGTGCCGCATGCGGTACCGACTGCCGTCGCCTCCCAGGAGGGCTCCCCGACTACGTCGGCGGAGGGAGCTTCGCCGATGCGGGCGAGGGAGTCTACCTCTCGACGCCCCCATCGTGGACGTGGCTCCACGGAGTCGAGTCGGGCGCGGTTGCAGACACAGGTTCGTGAACTTGTGTCTGACACCGAGGGTGAGGCCTCGTGGGAGGAAGAGGAAGACATCAGGTATTTCTCTGACGAGGAGTCTGAAGGTCTTCCCTCTGATCCCACTCCCTCTCCTGAAAGGCAGCTTTCTCCTCCTGAGAGTCTGTCTTTCGCTTCCTTTGTCCGGGAGATGTCTACGGCCATCCCCTTCCCGGTGGTTGTGGAGGACGAGCCCAGGGCTGAAATGTTTGAGCTCCTGGACTATCCTTCTCCACCTAAGGAAGCGTCCACAGTACCCATGCACCATGTCCTTAAGAAGACATTGCTGGCGAACTGGACAAAACCTCTAACTAATCCCCACATTCCCAAGAAGATCGAGTCCCAGTACCGGATCCATGGGGACCCAGAGCTGAAGCACAGCCAGTTGCCTCATGACTCTGGAGTTGTGGATTTGGCCCTAAAGAAGGCTAAGAGTTCTAGGGAGCATGCTTCGGCGCCCCCGGGTAAAGACTCTAGAACCTTAGACTCCTTTGGGAGGAAGGCCTACCATTCTTCTATGCTCGTGGCCAAGATTCAGTCCTACCAGCTCTACACGAGCATACATATGCGGAACAATGTGCGGCAGTTGGCGGGCTTGGTGGATGTGCTCCCCCCTGAGCAAGCCAAGCCTTTTCAGGAGGTGGTCAGGCAGCTGAAGGCGTGCAGAAAATTCCTGGCCAGAGGGGTGTATGACACCTTTGATGTTGCGTCCAGGGCCGCTGCTCAAGGTGTGGTGATGCGCAGGCTCTCATGGCTGCGTGCCTCCGACCTGGAGAACAGACTCCAGCAGCGGATTGCGGACTCGCCTTGCCGTGCGGACAATATTTTTGGAGAGAAGGTCGAACATGTGGTAGAGCATCTCCACCAGCGGGATACCGCATTCGACAAGTTCTCCCGCCGGCAGTCTTCAGCATCTACCTCTACAGGTAGAAGATTTTTCGGGGGAAGGAAGACTGGTCCCTACTCTTCTGGCAAGCGTAGGTACAATCCTCCTTCTCGACAGCCTGTGGCCCAGGCTAAGCCCCAGCGCGCTTCCTCTCGTCAGCAGCGTGCGACTCAGCAAGGCCCCTCGGCTCCCCAGCAAAAGCAAGGGACGGGCTTTTGACTGGCTCCAGCAGAGCATAGCCGACATCCAAGTGTCAGTGCCGGGCGACCTGCCAGTCGGGGGGAGGTTGAAAGCTTTTCACCAAAGGTGGCCTCTCATAACCTCCAATCAGTGGGTTCTGCAAATAGTCCGGCAAGGATACACCCTCAATTTGGCCTCCAAACCTCCAAATTGTCCACCGGGAGCTCAGTCTTACAGCTTCCAGCACAAGCAGGTACTTGCAGAGGAACTCTCCGCCCTTCTCAGCGCCAATGCGGTCGAGCTCGTGCCATCCGGGCAGGAAGGGCTGGGATTCTATTCCAGGTACTTCCTTGTGGAAAAGAAAACAGGGGGGATGCGTCCCATCCTAGACCTAAGGGCCCTGAACAAATATCTCGTAAAAGAAAAGTTCAGGATGCTTTCCCTGGGCACCCTTCTTCCCATGATTCAGGAAAACGATTGGCTATGCTCTCTGGACTTGAAGGACGCCTATACGCACATCCCGATACTGCCAGCTCACAGACAGTATCTGCGATTTCAGCTGGGCACACGTCACTTCCAGTACTGTGTGCTACCCTTTGGGCTCGCCTCTGCGCCCAGGGTGTTCACAAAGTGCCTGGCTGTGGTAGCAGCGGCACTTCGCAGACTGGGGGTACACGTGTTCCCATATCTCGACGATTGGCTGGTGAAGAACACATCCGAGGCAGGAGCCCTGCAGTCCATGCAGATGACTATTCACCTATGTTTGTGCAGCGTTGCGTATGCCTTGTAGCGCTATAGAAATGCTAAATAGTAGTAGTAGTAGTAGTAGTACTGGAGCTACTGGGGTTTGTGATAAATTATCCAAAGTCCCATCTTCTCCCAGTGCAGAGACTCGAATTCATAGGAGCTCTGCTGGATTCTCGGATGGCTCGCGCCTATCTCCCAGAGGCGAGAGCCAACAACTTGTTGTCCCTCGTCTCGCAGGTGCGAGCGTCCCAGCAGATCACAGCTCGGCAGATGTTGAGATTGCTAGGCCACATGGCCTCCACAGTCCATGTGACTCCCATGGCCCGCCTTCACATGAGATCTGCTCAATGGACCCTAGCTTCCCAGTGGTTCCAGGCTGCTGGGGATCTAGAAGACGTAATCCACCTGTCCACGAGTTTTCTCGAATCCCTGTATTGGTGGACGATTTGGTCCAATTTGACTCTGGGACGTCCTTTCCAAATTCCTCAGCCACAAAAAGTGCTGACCACGGATGCGTCTCTCCTGGGGTGAGGAGCTCATGTCGATGGGCTTCACACCCAAGGAAGCTGGTCCCTCCAGGAACGCGATCTGCAGATCAATCTTCTGGAGTTGCGAGCGATCTGGAACGCTCTGAAGGCTTTCAGAGATCGGCTGTCCCACCAAATTATCCAAATTCAGACAGACAACCAGGTTGCCATGTACTACGTCAACAAGCAGGGGGGCACTGGATCTCACCCCCTGTGTCAGGAAGCCGTCAGCATGTGGCTCTGGGCTCGACGTCACGGCATGGTGCTCCAAGCCACATATCTGGCAGGCGTAAACAACAGTCTGGCCGACAGGTTGAGCAGGATTATGCAACCTCACGAGTGGTCGCTCAATTCCCGTGTAGTGCGACAGATCTTCCAGGCGTGGGGCACCCCCTTGGTAGACCTCTTCGCATCTCGAGCCAACCACAAAGTCCCTCAGTTCTGTTCCAGGCTTCAGGCCCACGGCAGACTGGCATCGGATGCCTTCCTCCTGGATTGGGGGGAGGGTCTGCTGTTTGCTTATCCTCCCATACCTCTGGTGGGGAAGACTTTGTTGAAACTCAAGCAAGACCGAGGCACCATGATTCTGATTGCTCCTTTTTGGCCGCGTCAGATCTGGTTCCCTCTTCTTCTGGAGTTGTCCTCCGAAGAACCGTGGAGATTGGAGTGTTTTCCGACCCTCATCACACAGGACGAAGGGGCGCTTCTGCATCCCAGCCTCCGGTCCCTGGCTCTCACGGCCTGGATGTTGAGAGCGTAGATTTTGCCTCTTTGGGTCTGTCAGAGGGTGTCTCCCGTATCTTGCTTGCTTCCAGGAAAGATTCCACTAAGAGGAGTTATTTCTTTCTGTGGAGGATGTTTGCCGTCTGGTGTGACAGCAAGGCCCTAGATCCTCGCTCTTGTCCTACACAGACCCTGCTTGAATATCTTCTGCACTTGTCTGAGTCGGGTCTTAAGACCAACTCTGTAAGGGTTCACCTTAGTGCAATCAGTGCATACCATTACCGTGTGGAAGGTAAGCCGATCTCAGGACAGCCTTTAGTTGTTCGCTTCATGAGAGGTTTGCTTTTGTCAAAGCCCCCTGTCAAGCCTCCTACAGTGTCATGGGATCTCAATGTCGTTCTCACCCAGCTGATGAAACCTCCTTTTGAGCCACTGAACTCCTGCCATCTGAAGTACTTGACCTGGAAGGTCATTTTCTTGGTGGCAGTTACTTCAGCTCGTAGAGTCAGTGAGCTTCAGGCCCTGGTAGCCCAGGCCCCTTACACAAAATTTCATCATAACAGAGTAGTCCTCCGCACTCACCCTAAGTTCCTGCCAAAGGTTGTGTCGGAGTTCCATCTAAACCAGTCAATTGTCTTGCCAACATTCTTTCCCCGTCCTCATTCCTGCCCTGCTGAACGTCAGCTGCACACATTGGACTGCAAGAGAGCATTGGCCTTCTATTTGGCGCGGACACAGCCCAACAGACAGTCCGCCCAATTGTTTGTTTCTTTTGATCCCAATAGGAGGGGAGTGGCTGTAGGAAAACGCACCATATCCAATTGGCTAGCAGATTGCATTTCCTTCACTTACGCCCAGGCTGGGCTGGCTCTTGAGGATCATGTCACAGCTCATAATGTTAGAGCCATGGCAGCGTCGGTAGCCCACTTGAAGTCAGCCACTATTGAAGAGATTTGCAAAGCTGCGACGTGGTCTTCTGTCCACACATTCACATCCCATTACTGCCTGCAGCAGGATACCCGACGCGACAGTCGGTTCGGGCAGTCAGTTCTTCAGAACCTGTTTGGGCTTTAGGATCCAACTCCACCCATTGAGGGCCCTCTTTGTTCTGTTCCAGGCTGCACTCTCAGTTAGTTGGTAAATTTTTTAGGTCAATCTCAGTTATGTCCTCGCCGTTGCGAGGCCCAATTGACCATGGTTGTTGTTTTGAGTGAGCCTGGGGGCTAGGAATACCCCATCAGTGAGAACAAGCAGCCTGCTTGTCCTCGGAGAAAGCGAATGCTACATACCTGTAGAAGGTATTCTCCGAGGACAGCAGGCTGATTGTTCTCACAAAACCCGCCCGCCTCCCCTTTGGAGTTGTGTCTTCCCTGGTCTTTGTCTTGCTACATATGAGACTGGCCGGCTCAAGCCGGTTTCGGGCGGGAAGACGGCCGCGCATGCGCGGTGCGCATCGGCACGCGAGGGCTAGCAAAGGACTTTGCTAGTGAAGATTCCGATTGGAGGGGCTGCCGTGGACGTCACCCATCAGTGAGAACAATCAGCCTGCTGTCCTCGGAGAATACCTTCTACAGGTATGTAGCATTCGCTTTCACCAAAAGTGGCCTCTCATAACCTCCGATCGGTGGGTTCTTAAAATAGTCCAGTTAGGGTACTCCCTCAATTTGATCTGTAGACCTCCAAATTGCCCACCAGGAGCTCAGTCCTTCAGCTTCCAGCACAGGCAGGCACTTGCAGAGGAACTCTCCGCCCTTCTCAGCGCCAATGCGGTCGAGCCCGTTCCACCGGGGCAAGAAGGGCTGGGATTCTATTCCAGGTACTTCCTTGTGCAAAAGAAAACAGGGGTGATGCGTCCCATCCTGGACCTAAGGTCCCTGAACAAATATCTGGTCCGAGAAAAGTTCAGGATGGTTTCCCTGGGCACCCTTCTTCCCATGATTCAGAAAAATGATTGGCTGTGCTCTCTGGACTTAAAGGATGCTTATACTCACATCCCGATACTTCCAGCTCACAGGAAGCATCTTCGATTCTGTCTGGGAACACATAAGTACATAAGTACATAAGTAGTGCCATACTGGGAAAGACCAAAGGTCCATCTAGCCCAGCATCCTGTCACCGACAGTGGCCAATCCAGGTCAAGGGCACCTGGCACGCTCCCCAAACGTAAAAACATTCCAGACAAGTTATACCTAAAAATGCGGAATTTTTCCAAGTCCATTTAATAGCGGTCTATGGACTTGTCCTTTAGGAATCTATCTAACCCCTTTTTAAACTCCGTCAAGCTAACCGCCCGTACCACGTTCTCCGGCAACGAATTCCAGAGTCTAATTACACGTTGGGTGAAGAAAAATTTTCTCTGATTCGTTTTAAATTTACCACACTGTAGCTTCAACTCATGCCCTCTAGTCCTAGTATTTTTGGATAGCGTGAACAGTCGCTTCACATCCACCCGATCCATTCCACTCATTATTTTATACACTTCTATCATATCTCCCCTCAGCCGTCTCTTCTCCAAGCTGAAAAGCCCTAGCCTTCTCAGCCTCTCTTCATAGGAAAGTCGTCCCATCCCCACTATCATTTTCGTCGCCCTTCGCTGTACCTTTTCCAATTGTACTATATCTTTTTTGAGATACGGAGACCAGTACTGAACACAATACTCCAGGTGCGGTCGCACCATGGAGCGATACAACGGCATTATAACATCCGCACACCTGGACTCCATACCCTTCCTAATAACACCCAACATTCTATTCGCTTTCCTAGCCGCAGCAGCACACTGAGCAGAAGGTTTCAGCGTATCATCGACGACGACACCCAGATCCCTTTCTTGATCCGTAACTCCTAACGCGGAACCTTGCAAGACGTAGCTATAATTCGGGTTCCTCTTACCCACATGCATCACTTTGCACTTGTCAACATTGAACTTCATCTGCCACTTGCACGCCCATTCTCCCAGTCTCGCAAGGTCCTCCTGTAATCGTTCACATTCCTCCTGCGACTTGACGACCCTGAATAATTTTGTGTCATCGGCGAATTTAATTACCTCACTAGTTATTCCCATCTCTAGGTCATTTATAAATACATTAAAAAGCAACGGACCCAGCACAGACCCCTGCGGGACCCCACTAACTACCCTCCTCCACTGAGAATACTGGCCACGCAATCCTACTCTCTGCTTCCTATCTTTCAACCAGTTCTTAATCCATAATAATACCCTACCTCCGATTCCTTGACTCTGCAATTTCTTCAGGAGTCTTTCGTGCGGCACTTTGTCAAACGCCTTCTGAAAATCCAGATATACAATATCAACCGGCTCCCCATTGTCCACATGTTTGCTTACCCCCTCAAAAAAATGCATTAGATTGGTGAGGCAAGACTTCCCTTCACTAAATCCGTGCTGACTTTGTCTCATCAGTCCATGTTTTTGTATATGCTCTGCAATTTTATTCTTAATAATAGCCTCCACCATCTTGCCCGGCACCGACGTCAGACTCACCGGTCTATAATTTCCCGGATCTCCTCTGGAACCCTTCTTAAAAATCGGAGTAACATTGGCTACCCTCCAGTCTTCCGGTACTACACTCGATTTTAGGGACAGATTGCATATTTCTAACAGTAGCTCCGCAAGTTCATTTTTTAGTTCTATTAATACTCTGGGATGAATACCATCAGGTCCCAGTGATTTACTACTCTTCAGCTTGCTGAACTGACCCATTACATCCTCCAAGGTTACAGAGAATTCGTTTAGTTTCTCTGACTCCCCCACTTCAAATATTCTTTCCGGCACCGGTGTCCCCCCCAAATCCTCCTCGGTGAAGACCGAAGCAAAGAATTCATTTAATTTCTCCGCTACGGCTTTGTCCTCCTTGATCGCCCCTTTAACACCATTTTCGTCCAGCGGCCCAACCGACTCTTTGGCCGGTTTCCTGCTTTTAATGTATCTAAAAAAATTTTTACTATGTATTTTTGCTTCCAACGCTAATTTCTTCTCAAAGTCCTTTTTTGCCCTCCTTATCTCCGCTTTGCATTTGGCTTGGCATTCCTTATGATCTATCCTGTTACTTTCAGTTGGTTCTCTTCTCCACTTTCTGAAGGATTGTTTTTTGGCTCTAATGATTTCCTTTATCTTACTGTTTAGCCACGCCGGCTGACGTTTAGTCTTTTTTCCCTTTTTTCTAATACGTGGAATATATTTGTCCTGAACCTCCAGGATGGTGTTTTTAAACAGCATCCACGCCTGATGCAAGTTTTTTACTCTGCGAGCTGCTCCTTTCAGTCTTTTTTTCACCATTTTTCTCATTTTGTCGTAATCACCTTTTCTATAGTTAAACGCTAGCGTACTTGATTTCCTAGTTTCACTTCCTTCAATGCCAATATCAAAACCGATCATATTATGATCACTGTTATCAAGCGGCCCTCGTATCGTTACCCCCTGCACTAGATCATGAGCACCACTAAGGACTAAGTCTAGTATTTTTCCTTCTCTTGTCGGCTCCTGAACTAGCTGTTCCATGAAGCTGTCCTTGATTTCATCAAGAAATCTTATGTCCCTTGCGTGTACACAGCACTTCCAGTATTGTGTGCTGCCCTTTGGTCTCGTATCTGCGCCCAGGGTTTTTACAAAATGCCTGGCAGTAGTTGCAGCGTCACTACGCAGACTGGGAGTACATGTGTTCCCTTACCTTGACGATTGGCTGGTGAAGAACACCTCAGAGGCAGGAGCTCTACAGTCCATTCAGATGACTATTCGACTCTTGGAGCTATTAGGGTTTGTCATCAATTACCCAAAGTCCCACCTTTTTTCAGTTCAACAACTAGAATTCATAGGAGCTCTGCTGGACTCTCAGACAGCTCGGGCCTATCTTCTAGAGTCGAGGGCAGACAACCTTCTGTCTCTCGTTTCCATGGCCAGAACGTCTCAGCAGATCACAGCTCAGCAGATGTTGAGACTTCTAGGCCATATGGCTTCCACAGTTCATGTGACGCCCATGGCACGCCTTCACATGAGATCTGCTCAATGGACCCTAGCTTCCCAGTGATATCAAGCTGCGGGGAATCTAGAGGATGCGATCCAGCTGTCCACTGAATTCCACAATTCCCTAAAGTGGTGGACAGTTCGATCCAATTTGACCTTGGGACGTCCCTTCCAAATTCCTCAGCCTCTAAAAAGTGCTGACCATGGATGCATCTCTCCTGGGGTGGGGAGCGCATGTAGAGATAGGCTGTCCAATCAAATCATTGAAATTCAGACAGACAACGAGGTTGCCATGTACTACATCAGCAAGCCGGAGGGCACTGGATCTCGCCCTCTGTGTCGGGAAGCCGTCCAGATGTGGCTATGGGCTCGCCGTCACGGCATGTTTCTCCAAGCCACATATCTGGCAGGCGTAAACAACAGTCTGGCCGACAGGTTGAGCAAGATTATGCAACCTCATGAGTGGTCGCTGAACTCGGGCGTGGTATGCAAGATCTTCCGAGAGTGGGGCACCCCCTCGGTGGATCTTTTTGCCACTCAGATCAATCACACGTTCCCTCAGTTCTTTTCCAGACTTCAGGCCCACGACAAACTAGCGCCAGATGCCTTTCTCCTTCATTGGGGGAAGGACCGTCTATATGCATATCCTCCCATACCTCTGGTGGGGAAGACTGTGCTGAAACTCCAGCAAGGCCGCGGAACCATGATTCTGATTGCGCCCTTTTGGCTGCGTCAGATTTGGTTCCGAAGAACCGTGGAGATTGGAGTGTTTTCCAACACTCAGAACGAAGGTGTGCTTCTGTATCCCAACCTCCAGTCTCTGGCTTTCACGGCCTGGATGTTGAGAGCGTAGACTTCGCCTTCTTAGGTCTTTCTGAGGGTGTCTCCCGAGTCTTGCTTGCTTCTAGGAAAGATTCCACAAAGAGGTGTTACTCTTTTAAATGGAGGAGGTTTCCTGTCTGGTGTGACAGCAGGGCCCTAGATCCTCGCTCTTGTCCTACACAGACCCTGCTTGAATATCTTCTACACTTGTCAGACTCTGGTCTCAATACTAACTCCGTAAGAGTTCATCTTAGTGCAATTAGTGCTTTTCATCATCGTGTAGAGGGTATGCCTATCTCTGGACAGCCTTTAGTTGTTCACTTCATGAGAGGTTTACTTTTGTCAAAGCCCCCTGTCAAACCTCCACCAGTGTCATGGGATCTCAACGTCGTCCTCACCCAGCTGATGATGCCTCCTTTTGAGCCACTGGATTCCTGCCATCTGAAGTATTTGACCTGGAAGGTTATTTTCTTGGTGGCTGTTACTTCAGCTCGTAGAGTCAGTGAGCTTCAAGCCTTGGTAGCCCATGCTCCCTATACTAAATTTCATCATAACAGAGTAGTCCTCCGTATGCACCCTAAGTTCCTGCCGAAGGTGGTGTCAGAGTTCCATCTGAACCAGTCAATTGTCTTGCCAACATTCTTTCCCCATCCTCATACCCACCCTGCTGAACGTCAGTTGCATACAATGGACTGCAAGAGAGCATTGGCCTTCTATGTGGAGCGGACAAGCCCCTTCAGACAGTCTGCCCAAATGTTTGTTTCTTTTGATCCCAACAGGAGGGGACTTGCTGTCAGGAAACGCACCATTTCCAATTGGATAGCAGATTGCATTTCCTTCACTTATGCCCAAGCTGGGCTGACTCTGGAGGGTCATGTCACGGCTCATAGTGTTAGAGCCATGGCAGCGTCAGTGGCCCGCTTGAAGTCAACCACTATAGAAGAGATTTGCAAGGCTACGACGTGATCTTCAATCCACACATTCACATCTCATTACTGCCTTCAGTAGGATACCCGACGCAACAGTCGGTTTGGGCAGTCGGTGCTGCAGAATCTGTTTGGGGTTTAGAATCCAACTCCGAGGCTTACAGAGTGGGAATGGGAGACTGCCTATCTGAATACCTTTCACCTTTATGTGTCTGTTGATTTATTGGAGAATGGGGTAAAATCCCTATATATATACATTTATTTATTATAAAACCTATATTCCACTTAATCCACAGTTCTTAGCGGATTACAACAAAAACATTCATAATTTAAAGCAAGACATATATCACAAAACATAATAACAAAGTACATAACCAAATATTTACTGAATTGAGACCAGATTTTTACATACTTCCCCAACTGTAAGCATGAAACCAGATTTTTTAATACTTCCCCAGCTGTAAGCCTGCATAAACAGCAAAGTTTTAAGTTTCCTTTTAAATTCTTTGAAATCTGTGATGGTCCTAACTCTTAAAGGTAACTTATTCAATAAACTAGGTCAGCGTTTCCCAAACTGTGCACTGTGGTACCCCAGTGCGCCACGGCAAACTTACAGGGGTGCCGCCGGGCAGATGGGAGTTAACAGGCCGAGTGCCGGAACAATTGGTGAGGTATCCATTCATCTTCCTCCCTCCCTCCCGTTCGCTCACAGCATGCTGCCGACAGCAATGTAAGCATTTCCTTTGTCCTGCCCCCGAAGCCTGCTTTGTACAGTATCCTGCCTACGTAGGAAGAGGAAGTGGCTGTACAAAGAAGTCTTCTGGGGCAGGCTGAAGGCAGTGTTTACACAATGCTGCTGATGCTGGCGGTATGAAACTTGGAGGCCTGTTGGCTGCTCACTACTCAGCTGTCAGGAAGTGAGGCTGGGGCTGCAGGACATTATGTTCCTCCCTCCTGGGAGCTCAACTCCGGGCTCTTCTTCATCTTCCTCTCCCCAGGAACAAGGTAAAAAATGGATTACAAGGGGGCAAGGGTTGAAGGGGGGAAGGAGATGGTGCATAGGGGAGAGAGAGAAATATTGGTCATGTGGGGTAGGGGGTGCTGCGAAAAATTGCTCAGACACTAAGGGTGCCATGAACCAAAACAGTTTGGGAACCACTGACCTGCGTCCAGCAATACAAAAAAAAAATCCTGTGTTTGAATTCATCTAATCAAATGATCCAATACATTTTTAGTTCCTGATCTTAATGATCGATTTGGCTGATAAATATGTAATCTAGCTATAATATTTCCGATACTTGTTTTAAGATTTTAAATACTAGACAAAGAATTTTAAACTTTATCCTTTGTTCTATAAGTAACCAATGTAAGCTCTTTAGAACAGGAGTAATATGTTCTGAACGGCTGGTCTCTGTCAGTGCCCTAACTGCCGAGTTCTGTGCAGTTTGTAATGCTTTTATCTGAGTTTTCTGAAGTCCTAGCAACAATGCATTAGCATAATCAAAACATGGCATAATTAAGCTCTATTCAACAGTCCTGAAATTATTTGGTTCTGAACTCCCATTCAGATTGCATGTTTTGACTCCACAAAAAAGCATATGCTGGATAGGTGTCGCGTCCCGCGTCCCTACCTGCTCTCCCGCCGCGGGGAGGCGGGAGCCAGCGTCCTCCGCGGCGCAGGGTAGCGGCCCGTAGGCCCCGGTGTGGGGGCAGGCTCTGCCGTGGTGATGGCGGGTCTGGCCGAGTCCGGCGGCCGGCGAATGCGGCCACCAGTCTCTCTGTCGCCGGGTGTGGAGGCGAAGTTCGCGCCGCCCAAGATGGCGACGCTAGTGCGCGTGGGTCGGCGTCTTTCTCCTTCCCGAGCCGGGGACCCTGGAGCTCCGCCTACAAAGCGCCAGATTGGAAGGCCAAGCTGGTGGTTCCGCCTGGGAGATCGGGCAGAGCCAATCCGAGGGGCTCTGGTGATACCCAGGGCCGGATTGGTGGGCTACTCCTACGAGGGCAGGGCGGGTAATATGGCACGATATTTAAAGATGGAAACTGAGCTGACACATTGCTTCAGGTTCTGTTCCCGAAGCCCTGCTCCGTGATCCCGTGTTTGTTACTTCCTGGTATTCTGCCCAGAGACTTGCCTGAACCTGACTACTGCTTTGATAACCGCGTGCCCAGAGACTTGCCTGAACCTGACTACTGCTTTGATAGCCGCCTGTCCAGAGACTTGCCTGAACCTGACTACTGCTTTGATTGCCGCCTGCCCAGAGACTTGCCTGAACCTGACTACTGCTTTGATAACCGCGTGCCCAGAGACTTGCCTGAACCTGACTACTGCTTTGATAACCGCGTGCCCAGAGACTTGCCTGAACCTGACTACTGCTTTGATAGCCGTCTGCCCAGAGACTTGCTTGACCCTGACTACTGCTTGTTAGTTGCCCACGTCTCCCGACTCCAGCCAGGTCAGTCCGTCAACCCCGTGGTTCCAGCAGTCCCGTTGGCCGCCTGCAGCTGGGGGCTCAACCTCTGGTGAACGGCGGTCGCCGCGGGTGAAGATTCGGGGTTGCACGGCTGTCCTCTGAGGCCCCTCTGGGTCTCGTGGGACCTAAGGGCTCACCAACATTGTGGACAAGACAATAGGTTGTGGTAGGGTGGGCACCTACTTCATATCTGGTGGGAATGTTCAGATATTACAGTTTTGGGGTACTTGAGCCTTGATGTTTTCACAAATGTTTTCAAACTCCATTATGGCAGATCCTTCCTTTTTTTGCTTCATGTCTCGCCTGCTTTCATCCCACAAGAGGTATTGAAAGTGTTGCTTCCATGCATAACTATCATTTGGTGTGAGGTGACTAAATGTAGGAGATTAGCCGGATGCATACTACTTGAGCAAGCTGATGGTTCAGAGATGCGGTAGATTCGCTGCTTTTGATAAAATTTGGAAACCCTTTCTGACATGGTACCAGAGCACTAAGAGTGTAGCCCCTCAGAGATGATACTCTTCAGATTTAATTGGTAATGGAACTACATATAATATTTGGACACTAGTTGATGTTATTTCAGTTTGCTTTGCTCTTCTTCTTGTGTCAAATGAGCTATTCTGGGGGGAGGGGAGTTGGGTATCACAGTTACATAATGGGGATGTATCACTGAGAGTTGTTACTTACTATGGTTGTAAACTTGCCTGCTTTGATACTCTTTGATTTATAATAAATAAAAATAAAGTTAAATTTATTCTCTCAGGGGTAAGAGAAAGCCCCAAAGATCCTCCTTTTCTGGTGAAGATCTAGAGGTGGCTGCATTTGTTTTTCTCCCTTCCATAATAACCTTGCAGTTGCCCTCAGTATCTGTTGCAAGAATATATTAATGTGTTCACCTGTGTCATGCTGAAATGCTGTTCCTCATAGAATTGCTTTCTGATAGGTGCAGTAGTTTGGACATATTTTGGGGCTTGGTAACTTCTTGTGTGGTGCTTTCTCTCCTAGGAACCTGGCTTCCTGACAGCATTTGAGTACAGTGAGAAGAGAAAGATGGTATTCCATGTTACAACTGGGAGCCAAGAGTTTGAGTAACCGGTTACTTTCTTTATACTATTCATGATTGTATTAATCATTACATGAACAGCTTGTATCCCTTTTGATTCTCTATACACTTAAAGGCCTTTTTTCTCAGCCAAGTAGTTCCAGAAAGAGATTTGGCATCCTGACTTATTTACAGTGTGAGTTCATATTAACCAATGTTTACTCAATGGATATTTGGTATTGTGGGTAAAAGCTGATTTCACTATCCATACAGGATGATATAGTCCTCTGGGTAATTTTTGAGAATTTTCTGAAATTCCATCCCATAAAAGACTATTGCTTGATGTTTCATGTAATACTGCTTTTTCATGTTTTGCTCATCACTTTGGAATTCTTTCCCTGTGGAGTTTCATCAGAAAACCTTTTACTTGAAATTAAGACTGCCCTAAAAACTTGGGGGTCGATGTTCAGCTGGCGGTGCTAAGACTTTTGCTGACCACCACCGGTGTTACACATGGAAAGTCAAAGCCAAGCTATGTCCAGGCTTCAGCATTGAATTTCCAGGTTTGCATAGCTGGCTAAAGCATATTCGGTTAAGTGCAATATTCAGCACTTAACGGGCTATGGGACACCACATAAAGATAGGACTGACTTTTATGCGGTCCTATTTATGTGGTTACTTTGGCTGGTTAAGTGCTGAATATCGGCACTTAACTTGCCAAATGCTGACTCTACCCCCAGAACGCCCCCAAAGTAGCCGGTTTTGAATTAGGTGCTAACCAAACATTTTCAGTGCTGATAACCGGTTAAGTGCCACTGAAAATAACTGGTTGACCCTGAACAAGCAATTTAATTGGCCAGGAGCTATTTCTGGCAAGTCAGATCACTTTGAATATCAACCCTTTGGATGTTTGAACAAGCCTTTAATTTGAATTGCATATTTTATTGTTTATTTGTTAACTCTTGGGCTCCAGGTATTACAGGATTGTCTTTTAAACCTTGTATGTTTTGATACTGATTTTACCAGTCTACTGGTTTCATGGGGACTGTCTGGTACTGCCTTGAGTGTACTTCCTAGAGCCCTTCATGGAACTTTCTTGAATCTTCTTCCATAAGCAAAAATCTTAGGGCCAATATTTCAGCTCACACATTGACCATATTAGTTTCAGTGCTAGTATTTAAATTAGTCAGTATTTTATGTATTTATTTTTCATTTGTTATATCACCCTTCATTATGGACATCAATGTAGTTTACAGAATCAGAATAGTTTAATAGTGATAACAAAACTAGTAACAGTCACTACTAACATGAAATTTTAAACACACACAAGGTTATATAATGCTTAGCACAACAATAAAAGAAAAAAAAAAAAAGCTAAAAAGGTGCTAGTTCCAGAGATACAGATTGCAACACAATTGTTATAGTCAACTCAAAATACAGACTGATAACATATATTCAGCGTTGTTGTCCATATATATAGTAATGCTGAATATAAAGATAATACAATCAACTGTGCTAGCTTATGCCTGCTATGTCCTTTGTCTACTACAATCAGACAAATATGTCCCATGATTTTTTTTTTTAATAACAGTATATGTTTTACATGAAACATACAAAGCAACAACTATAAACAACAAGTATATATAGCTTCAATAAAAGAACCACAAAACCCAGTGCTCCTCCCCAACCTCCTCCCCGCTACCACGGCCCAGAAATTCCACTTCCACCCAACTTTTTCAGAGCACCCTGTTACTCTTCAGAGCCCCCAGAACAACCCCACAAATAACTCCCCCATATCTTCCCAAGAGTCTTTCACAATTTAAATGATTTGTCCGAGATGAGACCATTCATCATCAGTAGAAACATAACACCCCAGGCGGCGACTTGTACGTTTTTCCAGTTCCCCCACTATGATCAATTTCAAAATCCTTTCAGCTGATGTTGGATTCTGATTGTTTCCAGTTAGCAGCTATAACACTTTTGGCTGTTGCTAAACACATATGCTTAAGGTGTCTCTACCATTTAAGACCTCTTCTATTTCCCAACCCCAAAAGACACCATTTAGGATCCCAGGGAAAAACACATTCCAGGACTGTGGAAATAGTTCGTGTCACCACTTTGCTCAGGTCCACCAGATACGGAAAAAGGTTCCCCAGTCCAAGGCACTTCTCCAACAAACATCAGAAGCATTGGGAAACATTATTTTACAGGCATGTAATACCATCTTGTCAAGATCTTATAAGCATTTTTCTTTAAGAGTAAACACAAAGACACTAGATCTCTAGATTTGCAGCTCTCCATTCCCCAGGTCTGGCACCCAATGCCGCATAAAGGCATCTTTTTGAAACTCCTTACCTTTAATAAAGCAGTAAAGAAGAGAAATAGATGAGAAATAGATCTCTGGAGTTTACTCAAAGTCCCCCAAAGATTTTCAAAGTGTTCAGTGTCTTCAGAGTCATCCTTCAGCCATCCCTTCTGAATCATGTAATGTTTAAGTAAAGAAATCTGTAGGAGGGATTCCATATTCCTCCTTTAACTCCTCAAACAAGAGGAATTCTCCCACATCCAGTAAATCGTAGAACCTGACAATTCCCTTTCAAGCCCACTGGATCAAGTTGGCCCTCCCCCTCCCCGCCTGAAAGGAGGGGTTCAAAACAAATATGAGTCTGGGCCTAATGTGTACTCCCATAAATTCTTCTCTGACCTTGAGGCAAGAGTGGTACCCTATTCTAGCTACCAGATTGTTATGGGGGGGGGGGGGATTTCAACACAGTAGCAGTTCCCACGAATGATTGTAGACCATTGAGGCCCAAGATGAAGAACTGGGAGGACAGGGGGATTCCCTTCGTGGCCTCTCAGTTGGGATTGGTGGATATATGGAGGCTTCTGCATCCACAGGATGGGGAGTTTACGTTTTACTCACACCCCCATAGGGTATATTCTAGACTGGACTACTTATTAGTAACATCTCCCTTAGTCCCTAGGATTGTGAAAGCAGAAATAGTTGATAGTGCACTGAGTGATCACCTGGCAGTTGAAATGGCGATATCCTTCGCGGCGGAGCCAGGCGAGAGGGTGTGGAGGCTTTCCCTCTTCTTGTATAAGGATAGGGAGTTCCATGAATTTTTACGTACCAAATGGCTGGAGTATCAGAATCATAATAACACACTGGAGGTGAATGCAAGCACATACTGGGAAGCCTCTAAATCAGCTATGCGAGGCTATGTTATCGCATATGTGGCAGGGAAGAAAAAGCAGAGGGAAGCAGACCTGTTGAGGTTATCGCAGGAGTACCACCAATTGAGGAGGGCACATATGTCACATATAAGGTAACTTAACATCTTGATTTAACAGAGAGATCGGGCGGTATGAACCCACCTGCGCCGGATCCTTACCTGGCTTTGGCAAGAGCACTATATGGGCCATATTATTTTGTATGGTCAATCCCTCCTCCACTAGCCCATTAAACCACGCCCCTCAGTGGTGGTGCCACCAGATCACTTAGCATACAATAGTATTCAGGTCCAAAACCATCTGGTCCCGGTGCCTTAGTGAGTTTTAGCAGTTTAATACCTAGCCTTATCTCTTTTTCCGTCACAGGCCCATTTATGGTGTCCAATTGCTCCCTCGTCAGCCTCGGTATCCTTAACTCTTGAAAGAACTCTTCATACTTATCTGTATCAAAAACCCGGGCGTTATATAATGAACTATAATACTGAACAAATTGCTGGATAATTTGGGGCTCTGTGGTAAAAACTCCCCCCTTATCATCCTTTATGGATGAGATAATTTGCCTTTTGCGTGTGGGCCTCACTAAATTAGCCAGCAGTTTGCCCGCCTTGCTGCCCCACTTGAACAGTCTAAAACGCTGGTAGTATATATCCCTTTCTGCTCTGATGGTCAGTATGTCGTCTATTTGTTTCTTGACTTGTGCCAGTTGTATTGGTGGACTTGGTGGATAAGCTCCCTCCGGAGCAGACCAAGCCTTTTCAGGAGGTGGTCAGGCAGCTGAAGTTGTGTCGTAAATTCCTGTTCAGGGGTGCTTATGACTCTTGATGTTGCATCCAGAACCGCTGCTGAAGGTATAGTGATGCACAGACTCTCATGGCTGCATGCCTCTGACCTGGACAATCGAGTCCAGCAGCGGATTGCAGATGTTCTTTGCCAGTGGGATAATGTTTTTGGTGACAAAGTCGAGCAGGTGGTCGATCAGATCCACCAGCAGGAAACCGCTATGGACAATCTCTCTCACAGGGCGCCTTCAGCTTCTACCTCATCAGGTAGACAATTTTTCCGGGGAAAGAGGAATGCTCCCTATGCCTACAATAAGAGTAGGTACAATCCTCCTTCCCGACAGCCTTGTCAGGCTCAGCCCCAGCGCACTCGTTCTCGTCAACAGCGTGTGCCCAGACAGGCCCCTGCAGCTCCCCAGCAAAAGCAAGGGACGGGCTTTTGACTGGCTCCAGATGAGTATAGCCGCTGTAAAAGTGTCTGTGACGGACGATCTACTGGTCGGGGGGAGGTTAAAATTTTTTCACCAAAGGTGGCCTCTCATAACCTCTGATTGGTGGGTTCTCCAAATAGTCCGGCTCGGATACTCCCTCAGTTTGATCTCCAGACCTCCAAATTGCCCACCGGGAGCTCAGTCCTTCAACTTCCAGCACAGGCAGGTACTTGCAGAGGAACTCTCTGCCCTTCTCAGTGCCAATGCGGTCGAGCCTGTTCCACCGGGGCAAGAAGGGCTGGGATTCTATTCCAGGTACTTCCTTGTTCAAAAGAAAACAGGGGGGATGCG
Organism: Microcaecilia unicolor; assembly: GCF_901765095.1. Classification (NCBI taxonomy): domain Eukaryota; kingdom Metazoa; phylum Chordata; class Amphibia; order Gymnophiona; family Siphonopidae; genus Microcaecilia; species Microcaecilia unicolor. The sequence goes on along the minus strand of NC_044031.1, from coordinate 387,799,082 downwards.
TCCCATCCTAGACCTAAGGGCCCTGAACAAATTCCTGGTCCGAGAAAAGTTTAGGATGGTTTCCCTGGGCACCCTTCTTTCTATGATTCAGGAAAACTATTGGCTATGCTCTCTGGACTTAAAGGAGGCTTATACACACACCCCGATACTTCCAGCTCACAGGAGGTATCTTCGATTCCGTCTGGGAGTGCAGCACTTCCAGTACTGTGTGCTGCCCTTTGGTCTCGCGTCTGCGCCCAGTGTATTTACAAAATGCCTGGCAGTAGTTGCAGCGTCGCTACGCAGATTAGGAGTGCATGTGTTCCCTTAACTCAACGATTGACTGGTGAAGAACACCTCGGAGGCAGGAGCTCTACAGTCCATGACAATGACTATTCAACTGCTGGAGCTACTTGGGTTTGTTATAAATTACCCCAAGTCCCATCTTTTCCCTGTTCAAAGACTGGAATTTATTGGAGCTCTGCTGGACTCACAGACGGCTCGCCCCTATCTCCCCGAGGCGAGAGCAGGCAATCATCTGTCTCTAGTTTCCATGGCCAGAGCGTCTCAGCAGATCACAGCTCGGCAATTGTTGAGACTTCTGGGCCATATGGCCTCCACAGTTCATGTGACACCCATGGCCCGTCTTCACATGAGATCTGCTCAATGGACCCTAGCTTCCCAGTGGTATCAAGCTGCAGGGAATCTACAGGATGTGATCCAGCTGTCCACCGAATTTCATAATTCCCTTCAGTGGTGGACAATTCGATCCAATTTGACCTTGGGATGTCCCTTTCAAATTCCTCAGCCTCAAACAGTGCTGACCACGGATGCATCCCTCCTGGGGTGGGGAGCTCATGTAGATGGGCTTCATACACAAGGAGCTTGGTCCCTCCAGGAATCAGGTCTTCAGATTAATCTCCTGGAGTTGTGAGTGGTCTGGAACACTCTAAAGGCTTTCAAAGATCGGCTGTCCAGTCAAATTGTTCAAATTCAGACGGACAATCAGGTTGCCATGTACTATATCAACAAGCGGGGGGGAGGGGGGGAGGGGTACCGGATCTCGCCCCCTGTGTCGGGAAGCCGTCCAGATGTGGCTTTGGGCTCACTGTCATGGCATGCTTCTCAAAGCCATGTATCTGGCAGACGTAAACAACAGTCTGGCCGACAGATTGAGCAGGATAATGCAACCTCATGAGTGGTTGCTCAACTCGGGCGTGGTACGCAAGATCTTCCAAGGGTGGGGCACCCCCTCGGTGGATCTTTTTGCCACTCAGTTCAGCCCATGACAGACTGGCATCAGATGTTTTTCTCCTTCATTGGGGGAAGGGCCTTCTGTATGCTTATCCTCCCATACCTCTGGTGGGGAAGACTTTGCTGAAACTCAAGCAAGACCTTGGAACCATGATTCTGATTGCGCCCCTTTGGCCGCGTCAGATTTGGTTCCCTCTTCTTCTGGAGTTGTCCTCCAAAGAACCGTGGAGATTGGAGTGTTTTCCAACCCTCATCACTCAAAACGAGGGGGCGCTTCTGCATCCCAACCTCCAGTGTCTGGCTCTCACGGCCTGGATGTTGAGAGAGCGTAGAATTCGCCTCCTTGGGTCTTTCTGATGGTGTCTCCCGAATCTTGGTTGCTTCCAGGAAAGATTCCACGAAGAGGTGTTACTCTTTTAAATGGAGGAGGTTTGCCGTCTAGTGTGACAGCAGGGCCCTAGATCCTCGTTCTTGTCCTACACAGACCCTGCTTGAATATCTTCTACACTTGTCAGAGTCTGGCCTCATGACTAACTCCATAAGAGTTCATCTTAGTGCGATTACTGCTTTTCATTATTGTGTAGAGGGTAAGCCTATCTCTGGACAGCCTTTAGTTGTTCGCTTCATGAGAGGTTTGCTTTTGTCAAAGCCCCCTGTCAAACCTCCACCAGTGTCATGGGATCTCAACGTCGTCCTCACCCAGCTGATGAAGCCTCCTTTTGAGCCACTGAATTCATGCCATCTGAAGTACTTGACCTGGAAGGTCATTTTCTTGGTGGCTGTTACTTCAGCTCATAGAGTCAGTGAGCTTCAAGCCTTGGTAGTGCATGCTCCTTATCTCAAGTTTCATCACAACAGAGTAGTCCTCTGCACGCACCGTAAGTTCCTGCCAAAGGTGGTGTTGGAGTTCCATCTGAACCAGTCAATTGTCTTGCCAACATTTTTCCCCTGTCCTCATACCTGCCCTGTTGAACGTCAGTTGCACACCTTGGACTGCAAGAGAGCATTGGCCTTTTATGTGGAGCGGACAAGCCCGTTCAGACAGTCCGCCCAAAAGTTTGTTTCTTTTGATCCCAACAGAAGGGGAGTCGCTGTTGGGAAATGCACCATTTCTAATTGGCTAGCAGATTGCAATTCCTTCACTTATGCCCAAGCTGGGCTGACGCTTGAGGGTCATGTCACGGCTCATAGTGTTAGAGCCATGGCAGCGTCGGTGGCCCACTTGAAGTCAGCTACTATAGAAGAGATTTGCAAGGCTGTGACGTGGTCATCAGTCCACACATTCACATCTCATTTCTGCCTTCAGCAGGATTCCCGATGCGACAGTCGGTTTGGGCAGTCGGTGCTGCAGAATCTGTGCGGGGTCTAGAATCCAACTCCACCCCACTAGACCCATTTTTGTTCTGTTCCAGGCTGCACTCAGTTAGATGTTTTACTTTGCAGGTCAGTCCTTGTTATGTCCTCGCCGTTGCGAGGCTCAATTGACCTTCTTTGTTGTTTTGAGTGAGCCTGGGGTGCTATGGATACCCCATCGATGAGAACAAGCAACCTGCTTATCCTCGGAGAAAGCGAAGATACTTACCTGTAGCAGGTATTCTCTGAGGACAGCAGGCTGATTGTTCTCACAAACCCACCCACCTCCCCTTTGGAGTTGTTTTCTTCTGTTGGTAAGATAACTATTACTGCGTATGGAATACTCATTGGATTTCTTGAAAAGGTATACCTTAGTTCTTTTCTTAAATGAAAATATGTGTTATAGTTAGAGGTTGTGTTGCGTATTATTGTTCAAGAATGATTAGTGAATATTTTACTCATAGAATTTCCTGAACAGGTAGGTCTTTTCTGAACTGGAATTAGTTTGTGATGCTTCTTAGGACTATGGGGATTGAGTTCCACCATTTTGAGCCAAGGTAACTAAATCCCGCCATGCAGGTGGACTTTTATAGTATGTTTTTGTAGTTGGGCAGGTGACATAGAGGGGCATTTTCGAAAGGTCGCCCAGTATGAATTAGGACACCCTCGCAAAGTCATCCAAAATCAGGTAGGTATAATCGAAAAATAGTATGGACACCCTTAGACATTCCATTATCGCAGTGCGAAACACCCAAATCAGGGACGCCCAAAGCATAGTAAAAAAAGGACACCCATCTTCCAGAACCGCCAAAGGATGTCCCCAACATTCACTGTATTTGCCAACATTTGCCATATGAAGGTCCTTCGGCGGTTCTACGAGAAAGACGTCCTTATTACTTTGGACTTCTCTGATGTTATCTGGTTGTTCCGCAAGTACAGTGCATGTAGTTGCGGACATCCAGGTACGGGAAATAAAAGGAATATTAATAAGTGCAAAGTACAGTAACAAGGACATGTTTCTTGCAGAGCTGCTGAAGGACGTCCATCTTACTAGGCCCGCCGAAGGAAGGCGGGCCTGTAAGAGGGACTTTCTTTGGCAGTTCTGTGAGAAACGTCTTTTTTACTGTATTTATCACTATGAATTTTCCTACTATTTCCCGTACCTGGATGTGCGCAACTACATGCACTGTACTTGCGGAACATGCAGCTATGGGAAATATAAGGAACATTTGTTCAAAAATGGGCGCTTTCTCCCTCAGCCATCACAATTTAAATTTCTTCTTAACACGTACAGTTCACTTTATTTTACTTGTATGCTGTCTCTGACACTGTTCAAAAGTGGCATGTATAAAAACCCAATGAGTATTCTATACGCACTAATAGTTATTTTGTCAACTACTGTAAAACACAGCATCATACAACCTTGTAAATGTAATTGAATCAATGTAATCTCTAACAGCTGTTAAATGTAAACCATATTGAACTAAAATTTGTTTTTGGATAATTGTAGGATTGAAGCATGAATAAATAAATAAATACGTAAATATATGGTTATGCTGTGATGCTGGGGGTAACAGTGGCTGTTGATAGCCTCAATCCAGTACCAAGACTCTCACCAGCCTCACACCCTCAGTAGAGGCTACTCACGCAAACCCCCATGCATCGGAAACCACAAGCTGCACAGTATCTGCCAGGCTTAGCCTGCCCTGACATCCTTGTGTCAGGACTCAGCTCCTTATGTTACCCTTTCCTAGTCTTACCAAGCTATCCATTTCTTCAGTGCCAGGGAACTGTTGGGACACTTCAGGCCTGACTGTGAAGCCTGCTGCTTTGCTTAGTCTTATTTCTCATTTTTTAGCCACCTCCCATGCTTCTTGCCTTATCTTGAATTATAGATGTCCCTGCTCACCTATGGCCAACTGGGTAGGGGGAGGAGAGATAGCTAGCTGAGGAACACAGGTGTGAGTCAAGAACCAATGGTGCCCACCCCTGGGACCAGAAACCAAGGACCAGAGACCAGCCCTGCACAGAAGCCTCAACTCTTAGCCCTGCACTAAGAACTAGGACAGCCAGACCACAAAACCAGCACTTGTGGGCTAGCAATCCTGTCCTACGAACAAGAGACCATCTGACTGTATTGACTACTTTGCCCACCATATGCTGCAGAGGAAATATTTGTCTTGTGAGGCAGCATAGGTTCCTATATATGGTGATGGCAGCAAACCAGTAGTCTTCTGTTTTAATACTATACTATACTATACTAGAGGCTTGTATCCCACTAAATTCCTTTAAAAAATGTGCAAGGCAGGTAACAAAAAGACACAGAAAATGGAAGAAGGAACCGTCTGAAAATAACAAGAAGCAGCATAAGGAGTGTCAAAGCAAATGCAAGGTGCAGATAAAGAAGGCCAAGAGGGATTACGAAAAAAAGATAGCATTAGAGGCAAAAAAACATAGCAAAAATTTTTTTTCGGTATATTAAAAGCAGGAACCCAGCAAAAGAATCGGTTGGGCCGCTGGATGACAGAGGGGTAAAAGGGGCGATCAAGGAAGATAAAGACGTAGCGGAGAGATTGAATGAATTCTTTGCTTTGGTCTTCACCGAGGAAGATTTGGGTGGGATACCGGTGTCGGAAATGGTATTTCAAGCGGACGAGTCGGAGAAACTTACTGACTTCACGGTAAACCTGGAGGACGTAATGGGGCAGTTCAGCAAACTGAAGAGTAGCAAATCTCCAGGACCGGATGGTATTCATCCTAGAGGACTGATAGAACTGAAAAATGAGCTTGCGGAGCTACTGCTAGTGATATGCAATTTATCCTTAAAATCGAGCTTGGTACCGGAAGATTGGAGGGTGGCCAATGTAACGCCGATTTTTAAAAAAGGTTCCAGGGGAGATCTGGGAAATTATAGACCGGTGAGTCTGACGTCGGTGCCGGGGAAAATGGTAGAGGCTATTATTAAAAACAAAATTACATAGCACATCCGAGGACATGGATTACTGAGACCGAGTCAGCACAGCTTTTGTGTGGGGAAATCTTGCCTGACCAATTTACTTCAATTCTTTGAAGGAGTAAACAAACATGTGGACAAAGGGGAGCAGGTTGATATTGTGTATCTGGATTTTCAAAAGGCGTTTGACAAGGTACCTCATGAAAGGCTACAGAGGAAATTGGAGGGTCATGGGATAGGAGGAAAAGTCCTATTGTGGATTAAAAACTGGTTGAAGGATAGGAAACAGAGAGTGGGGTTAAATGGGCAGTATTCACAATGGAGAAGGGTAGTTAGTGGGGTTCCTCAGGGGTCTGTGCTAGGACCGCTGCTTTTTAATATATTTATAAATGATTTAGAGATGGGAGTAACTAGCGAGGTAATTAAATTTGCTGATGACACAAAGTTATTCAAAGTCATTAACTCGCGACAAGATTGTGAAAATTTACAGAAGGACCTTACGAGACTGGGAGACTGGGCGGCTAAATGGCAGATGACGTTTAATGTGAGCAAGTGCAAGGTGATGCATGTGGGAAAAAAGAACCCGAATTATAGCTACGTCATGCAAGGTTCCACGTTAGGAGTTACGGACCAAGAAAGGGATCTGGGTGTCGTCATCGATAATACACTGAAACCTTCTGCTCAGTGTGCTGCTGCGGCTCGGAAAGTGAATAGAATGTTGGGTATTATTAGGAAAGGTATGGAAAACAGGTGTGAGGATGTTATAATGCCGTTTTCTCCGAGGACAAGCAGGCTGCTTGTTCTCACTGATGGGTGACGTCCACGGCAGCCCCTCCAATCCGGAATCTTCACTAGCAAAGTCTTTGCTAGCCCTCGCGCGCACCGCGCATGCGCGGCCGTCTTCCCGCCCGAAACCAGCTCGTGCCGGCCAGTCTTCTTTTGTCCGCGTTCGGTACGGTCGTGTTTCGCCGTTCGCGCCCCTAAAGTTGACCTCGCAGTCTCCTTTTTTGGTTTCGCTACAAAAAAAAAAAAAAAAAGATTTGGAAGAGGACCTTTCCGGTCTTTTTCCCTTCCCGCTACTTCCAGTTTTTGCCCCGGTAAGTTTTTTTTCGTCTTTGGGGTAGGCCTTTTTTCAGGCCTCGGGTCGAATTTTTTTTTCCCCTCGTTTTTGGTGCCTACCGCAATTACGAGTTTCGATTTCGCTGGCGAGATTTTTCCGCCCATGTCATCGAAGTCTCCCAGCGGCTTCAAGAAGTGCACCCAGTGCGCCCGGGTAATCTCGCTCACTGACAGGCACGCGTCGTGTCTTCACTGTCTGGGGGCTGGGCACCGCCCACAGGCATGTAGTCTCTGCGCCCTTTTACAAAAGCGGACTCAGGTAGCGAGATTGGCCCAGTGGAACGTTTTGTTCTCGGGCTCTTCGTCGGCATCGGCACCGGGGGTATCGAGTGCATCGACGTCTCCAGCGTCCAGACCTTCATCCTCGGCCGCCAGTGCATCGAGTGCATCGAGGCATCGACCCTCTGCATCGGCGCTGAGACAGCGGATGACTGTGTCGACGTCGGTGGTACCGGGACCTCGTCTGCTGATGTCGTCGGACGGTGGTGCTTCGTCTGGAGTGCAGGTGAGGGCTGTCCATTCCCCTGCTGGTGGCGGTGAGCCTTCGGGTGGGTCTCCCCCTACCCTGAGGGCTCCTGCGGTACAGCCCCCCCGAGACCGACCTTCTTCGGCCTCAGCCCCGAGGAAGCAACGGCTGGATTCTACGTCCTCCTCGTCGGTGCCGGGAAGCTCCGGTGACGTGCTTCGTCCCAAGAAGTCGAAGAAGCATCGACACCGGTCCCCTTCCCGTGTCGGCACCGAGAGCTCTGGGTCGCCGAGGGAGTCGGCACCCAACAGGCATCGGCACCGAGAGGACCGCTCACCCTCTGTTCAGGAGGTGTCGATGCGCTCCACTCTGGACAGCCCGGAACAGCCTCCACGCCCGGAACAGACTCTGACATCGACACCTGCATCGGCTTCCACATGTTTCTCCACAGCCGCTCTGCACGAGAGTCTCCGGGCCGTTCTCCCAGAGATTCTGGGAGAGCTGTTGCGCCCTTCCCCTCCGGCTGGCCCCTTGCCCGGGGTGAGGTCTCCGACATCGGTGCCGCTTGCGGTACCGACTGCGGTCGCCTCCCAGGAAGGCTCCCCGACTACGTTGGCGGAGGGAGCTTTGCCGGTGCGGGCACTGGATTCTACCTCTCGACGCTCCCACCGTGGCCGGGGTTCCACGGAGTCGAGCCGGGCACAGCTTCAGACACAGGTTCGTGAACTTGTGTCTCATACCAATAGTGAGGCCTCGTGGGAGGAAGAGGAGGACATCAGATATTTCTTTGACGAGGAGTCTGATGGTCTTCCCTCTGATCCCACTCCCTCTCCTGAAAGGCAGCTTTCTCCTCCCGAGAGTCTGTCTTTCGCTTCCTTTGTCCGGGAGATGTCTACGGCCATCCCCTTCCCGGTGGTTGTGGAGGACGAGCCCAGGGCTGAAATGTTTGAGCTCCTGGACTATCCTTCTCCACCTAAGGAAGCGTCCACAGTACCCATGCATCATGTCCTCAAAAAGACATTGCTGGCGAACTGGACCAAGCCATTAACTAACCCCCACATTCCCAAGAAGATCGAGTCCCAGTACCGGATCCATGGGGACCCAGAGCTGATGCGCACTCAGTTGCCTCACGACTCTGGAGTTGTGGATTTGGCCCTAAAGAAGGCTAAGAGCTCTAGAGAGCATGCTTCGGCGCCCCCGGGCAAAGACTCTAGAACCTTAGACTCCTTTGGGAGGAAGGCCTACCATTCCTCTATGCTCGTGGCCAAAATTCAGTCGTACCAGCTCTACACGAGCATACACATGCGGAACAATGTGCGGCAGTTGGCGGGCTTGGTGGACAAGCTCCCCCCTGAGCAAGCCAAGCCTTTACAGGAGGTGGTCAGGCAGCTGAAGGCGTGCAGAAAATTCCTGGCCAGAGGGGTGTATGACACCTTTGATGTTGCGTCCAGGGCCGCTGCTCAAGGTGTGGTGATGCGCAGACTCTCATGGCTGCGTGCCTCCGACCTGGAGAATAGACTCCAGCAGCGGATTGCGGACTCGCCTTGCCATGCGGATAACATTTTTGGATAGAAAGTCGAGCAGGTGGTAGAGCAGCTCCACCAGCGGGATACCGCTTTCGACAAGTTCTCCCGCCGGCAGCCTTCAGCTTCTACCTCTACAGGTAGACGATTTTTTGGGGGAAGGAGGACTGTTCCCTACTCTTCTGGTAAGCGTAGGTACAATCCTCCTTCTCGACAGCCTGCGGCCCAGGCTAAGCCCCAGCGCGCTCGCTCTCGTGAGCAGCGTGCGCCTCAGCAAGGCCCCTCGGCTCCCCAGCAAAAGCAAGGGACGAGCTTTTGACTGGCTTCAGCAGAGCATAGCCGACATCCAAGTGTCAGTGCCGGGCGACCTGCCAGTCGGAGGGAGGTTGAAAGCTTTTCACCAAAGGTGGCCTCTCATAACCTCCGATCAGTGGGTTCTCCAAATAGTCCAGCAAGGATACACCCTCAATTTGGCCTCAAAACCTCCAAATTGTCCACCGGGAGCTCAGTCTTACAGCTTCCAGCACAAGCAGGTACTTGCAGAGGAACTCTCCGCCCTTCTCAGCGCCAATGCGGTCGAGCCCGTGCCATCCGGGCAAGAAGGGCTGGGATTCTATTCCAGGTACTTCCTTGTGGAAAAGAAAACAGGGAGGATGCGTCCCATCCTAGACCTAAGGGCCATGAACAAATATCTGGTCAAAGAAAAGTTCAGGATGCTTTCCCTGGGCACCCTTCTCCCCATGATTCAGGAAAACGATTGGCTATGCTCTCTGGACTTGAAGGACGCATACACGCACATCCCGATACTGCCAGCTCACAGGCAGTATCTGCGATTTCAGCTGGGCACACGTCACTTCCAGTACTGTGTGCTACCCTTTGGGCTCGCCTCTGCGCCCAGAGTGTTCACGAAGTGCTTGGCTGTAGTAGCAGCGGCACTTCGCAGACTGGGGGTACACGTGTTCCCATATCTCGACGATTGGCTGGTGAAGAACACATCTGAGGCAGGAGCTCTACAGTCCATGCAGATGACTATTCGCCTCCTGGAGCTACTGGGGTTTGTGATAAATTATCCAAAGTCCCATCTTCTCCCAGTGCAGAAACTCGAATTCATAGGAGCTCTGCTGGATTCTCGGACGGCTCGCGCCTATCTCCCAGAGGCGAGAGCCAACAACTTGTTGTCCCTCGTCTCGCGGGTGCGAGCGTCCAAGCAGATCACAGCTCGGCAGATGTTGAGATTGCTGGGCCACATGGCCTCCACAGTTCATGTGACTCCCATGGCCCGCCTTCACATGAGATCTGCCCAATGGACCCTAGCTTCCCAGTGGTTTCAGGCTGCTGGGGATCTAGAAGACGTGATCCACCTGTCCACGAGTTTTCTCAAATCCCTGTATTGGTGGACGATTTGGTCCAATTTGACTCTGGGACGTCCTTTCCAAATTCCTCAGCCACAAAAAGTGCTGACCACGGATGCGTCTCTCCTGGGGTGGGGAGCTCATGTCGATGGGCTTCACACCCAAGGAAGCTGGTCCCTCCAGGAACGCGATCTGCAGATCAATCTTCTGGAGTTACGAGCGGTCTGGAACGCTCTGAAGGCTTTCAGAGATCGGCTGTCCCACCAAATTATCCAAATTCAGACAGACAGCCAGGTTGCCATGTATTACATCAACAAGCAGGGGGGCACTGGATCTCGCCCCCTGTGTCAGGAAGCCGTCAGCATGTGGCTCTGGGCTCGCCGTCACGGCATGCTGCTCCAAGCCACATATCTGGCAGGCGTAAACAACAGTCTGGCCGACAGGTTGAGCAGGATTATGCAACCTCAGGAGTGGTCGCTCAATTCCCGTGTAGTGCGACAGATCTTCCAGGTGTGGGGCACCCCCTTGGTAGATCTGTTCGCATCTCGAGCCAACCACAAAGTCCCTCAGTTCTGTTCCAGGCTTCAGGCCCACGGCAGACTGGCATCGGATGCCTTCCTCCTGGACTGGGGGGAGGGTCTGCTATATGTCTTATCCTCCCATACCTCTGGTGGGGAAGACTTTGTTGAAACTCAAGCAAGACCGAGGCACCATGATTCTGATTGCTCCTTTTTGGCTGCGTCAGATCTGGTTCCCTCTTCTTCTGGAGTTGTCCTCCGCAGAACCGTGGACATTGGAGTGTTTTCCGACCCTCATCACACAGGACGAAGGGGCGCTTCTGCATCCCAACCTCCGGTCCCTGGCTCTCACGGCCTGGATGTTGAGAGCGTAGACTTTGCCTCTTTGGGTCTGTCAGAGGGTGTCTCCTGCATCTTGCTTGCTTCCTGGAAAGATTCCACTAAGAGGAGTTACTTCTTTCTATGGAGGAAGTTTGCCGTCTGGTGTGACAGCAAGGCCTTAGATCCTCGCTCTTATCCTACTTGAATACCTTCTGCACTTGTCTGAGTCTGGTCTCAAGACCAACTCTGTAAGGGTTCATCTTAGTGCGATCAGTGCATACCATTACCGTGTGGAAGGTAAGCCGATCTCGGGACAGCCTTTAGTTGTTCGCTTCATGAGAGGTTTGCTTTTGTCAAAGCCCCGTCAAGCCTCCTACAGTGTCATGGGATCTCAATGTCGTTCTCACCCAGCTGATGAAACGTCCTTTTGAGCCACTGAATTCCTGCCATCTGAAGTACTTGACCTGGAAGGTCATTTTCTTGGTGGCAGTTACTTCAGCTCGTAGAGTCAGTGAGCTTCAGGCCCTGGTAGCCCAGGCCCCTTACACCAAATTTCATCATAACAGAGTAGTCCTCCGCACTCACCCTAAGTTCTTGCCAAAGGTTGTGTCGGAGTTCCATCTGAACCAGTCAATTGTCTTACCAACATTCTTTCCCCGTCCTCATTCCTGCCCTGCTGAACGTCAGCTGCACACATTGGACTGCAAGAGAGCATTGGCCTTCTATCTGGAGCGGACACAGCCCAACAGACAGTCCGCCCAATTGTTTGTTTCTTTTGATCCCAACAGGAGGGGAGTGGCTGTGGGGAAACGCACCATATCCAATTGGCTAGCAGATTGCATTTCCTTCACTTACGCCCAGGCTGGGCTGGCTCTTGAGGGTCATGTCACGGCTCATAATGTTAGAGCCATGGCAGCGTCGGTATCCCACTTGAAGTCAGCCACTATTGAAGAGATTTGCAAAGCTGCGATGTGGTCATCTGTCCACACATTCACATCTCATTACTGCCTGCAGCAGGATACCCGACGCGACAGTCGGTTCGGGCAGTCAGTGCTTCAGAATCTGTTCGGGGTTTAGGATCCAACTCCACCCCCCTAGGCCCATGTTTATTCTGTTCCAGGCTACACTCTCAGTTAGTTGGAAAAATTGTTAGGTCAATCTCAGTTATGTCCTCGCCGTTGCGAGGCCCAATTGACCATGTTTGTTGTTTTGAGTGAGCCTGGGGGCTAGGGATACCCCATCAGTGAGAACAAGCAGCCTGCTTGTCCTCGGAGAAAGCGAATGCTACATACCTGTAGAAGGTATTCTCCGAGGACAGCAGGCTGATTGTTCTCACAAACCCGCCCGCCTCCCCTTTGGAGTTGTGTCTTCCCTTCTCTTTGTCTTGCTACATATGAGACTGGCCGGCACGAGCTGGTTTCGGGCGGGAAGACGGCCGCGCATGCGCGGTGCGCATTGGCGCCCGAGGGCTAGCAAAGACTTTGCTAGTGAAGATTCCGGATTGGAGGGGCTGCCGTGGACGTCACCCATCAGTGAGAACAGTCATCCTGCTGTCCTTGGAGAATACCTTCTACAGGTATGTAGCATTCGCTATATCGCTCCATGGTGCGACCGCACCTTGAGTATTGTGTCCAATTCTGGTCGCCGCATCTCAAGAAAGATATAGTAGAATTGGAAAAGGTGCAGCGAAGGGCGACTAAAATGATAGTGGGGATGGGACGACTTTCCCATGAAGAAAGACTAAGGAGGCTAGGGCTTTTCAGCTTGGAAAAGAGATGGCTGAGCGGAGACATGATAGAGGTATTTAAAATAATGAGTGGAGTGGAACAGGTGGATGTGAAGCGTCTGTTCACACTTTCCAAAAATACTAGGACTAGGGGGCATGCGATAAAACTACAGTGTAGTAAATTTAAAACAAATCGGAGAAAATGTTTCTTCACCCAACGCGTAATTAAAATCTGGAATTCGTTGCCGGAGAACGTGGTGAAGGCGGTTAGCTTGGCAGAGTTTAAAAGGGGGTTAGACGGTTTCCTAAAGGACAAGTCCCTAAACCGCTACTAAATGGACTTGGGAAAAATCAACAATTCCGGGAATAACATGTATAGAATGTTTGTACGTTTGGGAAGCTTGCCTGGTGCCCTTGGCCTGAATTGGCCGCTGTCGTGGACAGGATGCTGGGCCCGATGGACCCTTGGTCTTTTCCCAGTGTGGCATTACTTATGTACTTATGTAATCATATAGGTTGCAAAAGAAAAAATATAACTTATGTATAACTATCTTTTGTGGAGGAGCATAAACCCGGTTGTCAGACTGGACTAGTTTGGCAGGATGATAAGGAAACAAGAAAGAAATGGCTCAGAGCATAATTTATGACTTAATGAATTAACTATTCTCCGAGGACAAGCAGGCTGCTTGTTCTCACTGATGGGTGACGTCCACGGCAGCCCCTCCAATCGGAATCTTCACTAGCAAAGTCCTTTGCTAGCCCTCGCGCGCCTGTGCGCACCGCGCATGCGCGGCCGTCTTCCCGCCCGAAACCGGCTTGAGCCGGCCAGTCTTCTTTCGTCCGCACTCGGTACGGTCGTGTTTTCGCCGTGTCGAGCCCCGGAAAGTCGACCTCGCGTGTCCTTTTTTTCGACGTGTTTTTCTTCGGAAAATCCTTAAAACTGTTCGGGAAGTGTTCCGGAAGCCCCCTTGGGTTTCGTTTGCCCCTTCCCGTATTTTCAGATTTTGCCCCGGTAAGTTTTCTTTCGTCGTCGGGGTAGGCCTCTTTCGGCCTCGGTCGAGATTTTTCTCCCTCAAAGTTTTGGTGCTCATTTTCGCCATTTCGGATTTTGATTTGGCCGTCGTGATTTTTCCGCCCATGACATCGAAGCCTTCCAGCGGCTTCAAGAAGTGCACCCAGTGCGCCCGGGTAATCTCGCTCACTGACAGGCATGCGTCGTGTCTTCAGTGTCTGGGGGCCGAGCACCGCCCTCAGGCCTGTAGTCTGTGTTCCCTTTTGCAAAGGCGGACTCAGGTAGCGAGATTGGCCCAGTGGAACGTTTTGTTCTCGGGCTCTTCGTCGGCATCGGCACCGGGGGTATCGAGTGCATCGACGTCTTCAGTGTCCAGAGCTTCATCCTCGGCCGCCAGTGCATCGAGTGCATCGAGGCATCGGCGCCGAGACATCGGATAGCTGCATCGACGTCGGTGGTACCGGGACCTCGTCTGCTGATGTCGTCGGACGGTGGTGCATCGTCGGGAGTGCAGGTGAGGGCTGTCCATTCCCCTGCTGGTGGCGGTGAGCCTTCGGGTGGGTCTCCCCCTACCCTGAGGGCTCCTGCGGTACAGCCCCCCCGAGACCGACCTCCTTCGGCCTCGGCCCCGAGGAAGCGACGGCTGGATTCTACGTCCTCCTCGTCGGTACCGGGAAGCTCCGGTGACATGCTTCGTTCCAAGAAGTCGAAGAAGCATCGTCACTGGTCCCCTTCCCGTGTCGGTACCGAGAGCTCTGGGTCGCCGAGGGAGTCGGCACCCAGCAGGCATCGGCACCGAGAGGACCGCTCACCCTCTGTTCAGGAGGTGTCGATGCGCTCCACTCTGGACAGCCCGGAACAGCCTCCACGCCCGGAACAGGTTCTGACGTCGACGCCTGCATCGACTTCCATGCCTTTCTCTGCAGCCGCTCTGAACGAGAGCCTCCGGGCCGTTCTCCCAGAGATTCTGGGAGAGCTGTTGCGCCCTACCCCTCCGGTACCGGCGGTGCTTGCGCCGCAGGTACCGTCGAGCGTGGCGCCGGCTGGCCCATCGCCCGAGGTGAGGTCTCCGGCGTCGGTGCCGCGTGCGGTGCCGGCTGTCGTCGCCTCCCAGGAAGGCTCCCCGACTACGTCGGCGGAGGGAGCTTCGCCGATGCGGGCGAGGGAGTCTACCTCTCGACGCCCCCATCGTGGACGTGGCTCCACGGAGTCGAATCGGGCACGGTTGCAGACACAGGTCCGTGAGCTTGTGTCTGACACCGAGGGTGAGGCCTCGTGGGAAGAGGAAGAAGACCCCAGATATTTCTCTGACGAGGAGTCTGAGGGTCTTCCTTCCGATCCCACTCCCTCTCCTGAAAGACAGCTTTCTCCTCCCGAGAGTCTGTCTTTTGCTTCCTTTGTCCGGGAGATGTCTACGGCCATCCCCTTCCCGGTGGTTGTGGAGGACGAGCCCAGGGCTGAAATGTTTGAGCTCCTGGACTATCCTTCTCCACCTAAGGAAGCGTCCACTGTTCCCTTGCACCATGTCCTAAAAAAGACATTGCTTGCGAACTGGACAAAACCTTTAACTAATCCCCACATCCCCAAGAAGATCGAGTCCCAGTACCAGATCCATGGGGACCCAGATCTGATGCGCACCCAGTTGCCTCATGATTCTGGAGTTGTGGATCTGGCCCTAAAGAAGGCTAAGAGTTCTAGGGAGCATGCTTCGGCGCCCCCGGGCAAGGACTCTAGAACCTTAGACTCCTTTGGGAGGAAGGCCTACCATTCTTCTATGCTCGTGGCCAAAATTCAGTCTTACCAGCTCTACACGAGCATACACATGCGGAACAATGTGCGGCAGTTGGCGGGCTTGGTTGATGCGCTCCCCCCTGAGCAAGCCAAGCCTTTTCAGGAGGTGGTCAGGCAGCTGAAGGCGTGCAGAAAATTCCTGGCCAGAGGGGTGTATGACACCTTTGATGTTGCGTCCAGGGCCGCTGCTCAAGGTGTGGTGATGCGCAGGCTCTCATGGCTGCGTGCCTCCGACCTGGAGAATAGAATCCAGCAGCAGATTGCGGACTCGCCTTGCCGTGCGGATAACATTTTTGGAGAGAAAGTCGAACAGGTGGTAGAGCAGCTCCACCAGCGGGACACCGCATTCGACAAGTTCTCCCGCCGGCAGCCTTCAGCCTCTACCTCTACAGGTAGAAGATTTTTGGGGGGAAGGAAGACTGTTCCCTACTCTTCTGGCAAGCGTAGGTACAATCCTCCTTCTCGACAGCCTGCGGCCCAGGCTAAGCCCCAGCGCACTCGCTCTCGTCAGCAGCGTGCGACTCAGCAAGGCCCCTCGGCTCCCCAGCAAAAGCAAGGGGCGAGCTTTTGACTGGCTCCAGCAGAGCATAGCCGCCATCCAAGTGTCAGTGCCGGGCGACCTGCCAGTCGGAGGGAGGTTGAAAGCTTTTCACCAAAGGTGGCCTCTCATAACCTCCGATCAGTGGGTTCTCCAAATAGTCCGGCAAGGATACACCCTCAATTTGGCCTCAAAACCTCCAAATTGTCCACCGGGAGCTCAGTCTTACAGCTTCCAGCACAAGCAGGTACTTGCAGAGGAACTCTCCGCCCTTCTCAGCGCCAATGCGGTCGAGCCCGTGCCATCCGGGCAAGAAGGGCTGGGATTCTATTCCAGGTACTTCCTTGTGGAAAAGAAAACAGGGGGGATGCGTCCCATCCTAGACCTAAGGGCCCTGAACAAATATCTGGTCAAAGAAAAGTTCAGGATGCTTTCCCTGGGCACCCTACTTCCCATGATTCAGGAAAACGATTGGCTATGCTCTCTGGACTTGAAGGATGCCTACACACACATCCCGATACTGCCAGCTCACAGACAGTATCTGCGATTTCAGCTGGGCACACGTCACTTCCAGTACTGTGTGCTACCCTTTGGGCTCGCCTCTGCGCCCAGGGTGTTCACAAAGTGCTTGGCTGTAGTAGCAGCGGCACTTCGCAGGCTGGGGGTGCACGTGTTCCCATATCTCGACGATTGGCTGGTGAAGAACACATCCGAGGCAGGAGCCCTGCAGTCCATACAGATGACTATTCGCCTCCTGGAGCTACTGGGGTTTGTGATAAATTATCCAAAGTCCCATCTTCTCCCAGTGCAGAGACTCGAATTCATAGGAGCTCTGCTGGATTCTCGGACGGCTCGCGCCTATCTCCCAGAGGCGAGAGCAAACAACTTGTTGTCCCTCGTCTCGCGGGTGCGAGCGTCCCAGCAGATCACAGCTCGGCAGATGTTGAGATTGCTGGGCCACATGGCCTCCACAGTTCATGTGACTCCCATGGCCCGCCTTCATATGAGATCTGCTCAATGGACCCTAGCTTCCCAGTGGTTTCAAGCTGCTGGGGATCTAGAAGACGTGATCCACCTGTCCACGAGTTTTCTCGAATCCCTGTATTGGTGGACAATTTGGTCCAATCTGACTCTGGGACGTCCCTTCCAAATTCCTCAGCTACAAAAAGTGCTGACCACGGATGCGTCTCTCCTGGGATGGGGAGCTCATGTCGATGGGCTTCACACCCAAGGAAGCTGGTCCCTCCAGGAACGCGATCTACAGATCAATCTTCTGGAGTTGCGTGCGATCTGGAACGCTCTGAAGGCTTTCAGAGATCGGATGTCCCACCAAATTATCCAAATTCAGACAGACAACCAGGTTGCCATGTACTACGTCAACAAGCAGGGGGGCACTGGATCTCGCCCCCTGTGTCAGGAAGCCGTCAGCATGTGGCTCTGGGCTCGCCGTCACGGCATGGTGCTCCAAGCCACATATCTGGCAGGCGTAAACAAGAGTCTGGCCGACAGATTGAGCAGGATTATGCAACCTCACGAGTGGTCGCTCAACTCCCGAGTGGTGCGCCAGATCTTCCAAGCGTGGGGCACCCCCTTGGTGGATCTCTTCGCATCCCGAGCCAACCACAAAGTCCCTCAGTTCTGTTCCAGGCTTCAGGCCCACGGCAGACTGGCATCGGATGCCTTCCTCCTGAATTGGGGGGAGGGTCTGCTGTATGCTTATCCTCCCATTCCTCTGGTGGGGAAGACTTTGTTGAAACTCAAGCAAGACCGAGGCACCATGATTCTGATTGCTCCTTTTTGGCCGCGTCAGATCTGGTTCCCTCTTCTTCTGGAGTTATCCTCCGAAGAACCGTGGAGATTGGAGTGTTTTCCGACCCTCATCACGCAGGACGAAGGGGCTCTTCTGCATCCCAGCCTCCGGTCCCTGGCTCTCACAGCCTGGATGTTGAGAGCGTAGACTTTGCCTCTTTGGGTCTGTCAGAGGGTGTCTCCCGCATCTTGCTTGCTTCCAGGAAAGATTCCACTAAGAGGAGTTACTTCTTCTATGGAGGAGGTTTGCCGTCTGGTGTGACAGCAAGGCCCTAGATCCTCGCTCTTGTCCTACACAGACCCTGCTTGAATACCTTCTGCACTTGTCTGAGTCCGGTCTCAAGACCAACTCTGTAAGGGTTCACCTTAGTGCAATCAGTGCATACCATTACCGTGTGGAAGGTAAGCCGATCTCGGGAAAGTCCTCCGCACTCACCCTAAGTTCTTGCCAAAGGTCGTGTCGGAGTTCTATCTGAACCAGTCAATTGTCTTGCCAACATTCTTTCCCCGTCCTCATTCCTGCCCTGCTGAACGTCAGCTGCACACATTGGACTGCAAGAGAGCATTGGCCTTCTACCTGGAGCGGACACAGCCCAACAGACAGTCCGCCCTATTGTTTGTTTCTTTTGATCCCAACAGGAGGGGAGTGGCTGTGGGGAAACGCACCATATCCAATTGGCTAGCAGATTGCATTTCCTTCACTTACGCCCAGGCGGGGCTGGCTCTTGAGGGTCATGTCACGGCTCATAATGTTAGAGCCATGGCAGCGTCGGTAGCCCACTTGAAGTCAGCCTCTATTGAAGAAATTTGCAAAGCTGCGACGTGGTCATCTGTCCACACATTCACATCTCATTACTGCCTGCAGCAGGATACCCGACGCGACAGTCGGTTCGGGCAGTCAGTTCTTCAGAACCTGTTTGGGCTTTAGGATCCAACTCCACCCCCCGAGGGCCCTGTTTGTTCTGTTCCAGGGTGCACTCTCAGTTAGTTGGTAAATTTTTTTAGGTCAATCTCAGTTATGTCCTCGCCGTTGCGAGGCCCAATTGACCATGGTTGTTGTTTTGAGTGAGCCTGGGGGCTAGGGATACCCCATCAGTGAGAACAAGCAGCCTGCTTGTCCTCGGAGAAAGCGAATGCTACATACCTGTAGAAGGTATTCTCCGACGACAGCAGGCTGATTGTTCTCACAAACCTGCCCGCCTCCCCTTTGGAGTTGTGTCTTCCCTGGTATTTGTCTTGCTACATATGAGACTGGCCGGCTCAAGCCGGTTTCGGGCGGGAAGACGGCCACGCATGCGCGGTGCGCACAGGCGCGCGAGGTCTAGCAAAGGACTTTGCTAGTGAAGATTCCGATTGGAGGGGCTGCCGTGGACGTCACCCATCAGTGAGAACAATCAGCCTGCTGTCCTCGGAGAATACCTTCTACAGGTATGTAGCATTCGCTTTAAGTCTGTAAGATGTTCCTCCCTCAAGGAAATTTTTGTTGCTAAATACATAACTTGATCTTGAGCCTCAGATCAAAGTAGTTTTAGAATGCCTTGTTAGGGGCTTATGAGGCAATGGCTTGTTGAAACATTAGAGGCTAATGGCCTGAAAATAAAGGCTCAGTTCTAGAGTCTGGCTGCAGAAACCCTGGGGCTTTCAATGCACAGGAGAGAGGGGAACTTAGGACTTTGTTTTCTAATTGCCAGAAGAGGGTGTGTTGACATGGGTCTCTTTGGGACCAGCACTGTGTATGGTTTGATGGCTTTTAAGGAGACATCAACTTCATGTACTATATTGGGGTCCGATGCCTAGGCTGAACACTGTACAGGCTTTAAGAGACAAAAGCAGAAGCATGCTGCAAATGTCTAATAAGCGGGAATGAGAAAGGGGGTTATAGGGAAGAGGAAAGGCTGTAGTTTAAGAAGAAACGAATTATGGCTGTTTAAATAGATATTATAAATTGCTGTGTTATGCCTTTGGACATAAATAGCATATATAAAACACTTCTAGTAATCTATAGCACCTTCATTTACTGTCTTCCGCAGTTCAGTGGAAATATGTGCCTTGTATCATGCAGATTCTCATTTAATCTTCTGTTTTTATTTTAAGCAAGCTGTTAGGAGGAGGAATTGAAAGTATGGCAATAACTGAGGCCTTTGGAGGTAAGTCCCCCCAAAAGTTGTATGTTATGTCATAAATAGCAGTCAGGTCTTAGTAAAGCTCACCCTTGATTTCTGGGAAACTGATGATTATATAATGCATGTGGAGGGTAATTTTATAAGGGGGCATATATTTTAGATGCCTAGAACACTCCTATTTGGAGCCTAGTCTATAAAGAAAAGTAGGCACCTACTTTTCATTTTAGAATACTAGTTTAATAGGTCAAAATCATGCCTATTTTATGCACAATCACTTAACGCTAGCCATAGAGCTGTTGTAAATGTTCACACCTGGATAGGCTCATGGAGAAATTATTTCTTCACTTAACGTGTAATTAAACTCTGGAATTTCTTACCAGAGAATGTGGTTTAAGCGTTTAGCTTAGCAGGGTTTAAAAAAGGTTTGGATAACTTCCTTTCTCTGAGGACAAGCAGGCTGCTTGTTCTCACGACTGGGTTGACGTCCACGGCAGCCCCCTCAAACCGGAGTAAAAATATCGTGGGAGGTCCCGCACACAGGGCACGCCCACCGCACATGCGCGGCCGTCTTCCCGCCCGTGTGCGACCATTCCCGCTTAGTTTTTTGCTTTCCGCGCTGGAGAGAGACGCGTCTTCGTCCCTCTCCGTGTCAGCCCAGAAAAACCGGTTTGTGGCCTAGTCCGCGCTTTTATTTTCTTGTTGTTGCGCCCTTTCGTAAAAAAAAAGGTTTGCTTTTTCCTTCCCCTCGTTGAGTTTAGTCGCTGGATCGCCTCGTTGCGGCCTTGTGGCCGCGCAGCCGTTTCTTTTCTGGTGTGCTTTTCACCGCCACCATCTACGATTTTGATTTCGCCGATGCGATTTTTCCGTCGATGTCCTCGAAGGTCCCGAGCGGATTCAAAAAGTGTGGTTGGTGCGGCCGGCAGATCTCGCAGACCGATCCTCACACTTGGTGCTTCCAGTGCCTCGGCACGGAGCATAATTCCAAGGCGTGCACCATGTGTCTCGGCTTACGGAAGCGGACGCAGGTGGCGAGGCAAGTTCTTCGGGACCGTCATTTTGGAACTTGCGCCGGCAATTTGACGTCGACCTCGACGGCATCGATGTCGACGGCCGGGTCTTCTGTACCGGTACCGATGTCGACGTCTTCAACGCCGACTATGGCATCGACCCCAGGAGCACAGGTTCCCTTGGCCCGACGACCTGCCAGCGACGGCAGTGGTGAGCGGCCGCGTGGGCAGTCCGCCCCGGCCATTCCCGCTGCTCAGGGCCAACGGGACCGAACCCTGTCGGATCCGATACCTAGAGGCCGTGGAGACTCCACCTTCTCCTCGTCTATGCCGCGGAGCGCCGATGACGGGCATCGGAAGAAAGCTGCCAAGAAGCACCGTCATCGGTTGCCCACGGCGCATGGGACTGGCAGCTCCGGGACGTCGAGAAAAGACTCGAACCCCAGGAAGCGGCAATGCCGGAAGGAGTGCACCCCCTCTGTCGAAGAGGTGTCGATGCGCAGGTCGTCGGGCACCTCGGTACCGTCTCCTGGACCCGGGCAGCTTCCAGCACCGATGCCCGCTCCGGCCCCCCTGCCTCTCCCGACGGTGGGCCTACACGAGTGCCTCCGAGCCATCCTTCCGGGGATCCTGGAAGGGCTGATGCGCCAGGCCTTGCCGGTACCGGGGGTGCTTGCACCCTCGGTGCCGTTGATGGAGGCGCCAGTGGGCTCAGGTCCGGTGATGAGGTCTTCGGAATCCCCGTCGATGGCGGGAGCTTCGTCCCCGCCGTCGTTGGAGTCCACCTCTCGACACCCTCATCGAGGACGTGGTTCCTCGCAGTCGAGACGGGCCCGGTTGCGGTCTGAGCTGAGAGAGCTCATGTCTGACACCAAGGAGGAGGTCTCTTGGGGGGAGGAGGAGGACCCCAGATATTTCTCCTCCGAGGAGTCTGTCGGCCTTCCCTTCGACCCCACACCTTCACCGGAGAGGAAACTCTCGCCCCCTGAGAGCCTCTCCTTTGCCTCTTTTGTTCGGGACATGTCTATCAGCATTCCATTCCCAGTGGTTACTGTGGATGAGCCGAGGGCGGAGATGCTCGAAGTCCTCGACTATCCATCACCACCTAGAGAGTCTTCCACGGTACCGTTGCACAATGTCCTCAAAGAGACACTGCTTCGGAACTGGTTGAAGCCATTATCTAATCCCACCATTCCCAAGAAAGCGGAGTCCCAATACAGAATCCACTCAGACCCGGAGTTGATGCGGCCTCAACTGCTTCATGACTCAGCGGTCGTGGACTCTGCTCTCAAGCGAGCAAGGAGTTCGAGGGATACCGCCTCGGCGCCCCCTGGGCGGGAGTCTCGCACTCTGGACTCATTTGGGAGGAAGGCCTACCAGTCTTCCATGCTCGTGAACAGAATACAATCATACCAGCTCTACACGAGCATCCACATGCGGAACAATGTGCGGCAACTGGCGGACCTGGTTGACAAGCTCCCCCCGGAGCAGTCCAGGCCCTTTTAGGAGGTGGTCAGGCAGCTGAAGGCGTGCAGAAAATTCCTGTCCAGGGGTATCTAAGACACCTGTGATGTGGCATCCAGAGCTGCGGCCCAAGGTATAGTGATGCGCAGACTGTCCTGGCTGCGTGCCTCTGACCTGGACAACCACACCCAGCAGCGGCTGGCGGATGTCCCTTGCCGGGGGGATAACATTTTTGGCGAGAAGGTCGAGCAGTTGGTGGACCAACTACACCAGCGGGAAACCGCTCTCGACAAGCTCCTTCAGCATCCACCGCCGCAGGTGGACGTTTTTCCCGGGCCCGGCAGGCTGCACCGTACGCCTACAGCAAGCGTAGGTACACCCAGCCGGCCCGAAGGCCTCCTCAGGCACAGGGACAGTCCCAGCGCGCTCGTTCCCGTCAACAGCGTGCACCTAAGCAGCCCCCTGCGCCTCCACAGCAAAAGCAGGGGACGAGCTTTTAACTGGATCCATGGGAACATAGCTACCATCAAAGTAGCCATGCTGGATGGCCTGCCAGTCGGGGGAAGGTTGAAAGTTTTTCACCAAAGGTGACCTCTCATAACCTCCGACCAGTGGGTTCTCCAAATTGTGCGGTGCAGATACACCCTGAATTTGGTCTCCACCCCACCAAATTTTCCACCGGGAGCTCAATCCTTCAGCTCCCATCACAAGCAGGTACTTGCAGAGGAACTCTCCGCCCTTCTCAGCGCCAATGCGGTCGAGCCCGTGCCACCCGGGCAGGAAGGGCAGGGATTCTATTCCAGGTACTTCCTTGTGGAAAAGAAAACAGGGGGGATGCGTCCCATCCTAGACCTGAGAGGCCTGAACAAGTATCTGGTGCGAGAAAAGTTCAGGATGCTTTCCTTGGGCACCCTTCTACCCATGATTCAGAAAGATGATTGGCTATGTTCCCTGGATTTAAAGGATGCTTATACTCACATCCCGATACTGCCAGCTCACAGACAGTATCTCCGATTCCGTCTGTTGACACGTCACTTTCAGTATTGTGTGCTGCCCTTTGGTCTTGCCTCTGCACCACGGGTGTTCACGAAGTATCTCGTGGTGGTTGCGGTGTACCTACGCAAGCTGGGGGTGCACGTGTTCCCGTATCTCAACGATTGACTGGTGAAGAGCACCTCAGAGGCAGGAGCTCTTCGGTCCATGCAGTGCACTATTCAACTTCTGGAGGCTGGGAGGACATACGAGAAGTGGAAGAACATTGGTCCAGGCTAAAAGAAGTAATAAACAGGGCCACAGACCTTTATGTAAGGAGAGTAAATAAAAGCAAGAGAAAAAGGAAACCGATATGGTTCTCAAAGCAAGTGGCTGAGAAAATAAAGATTAAAGAGTTAGCGTTCCAGAAATATAGAAAATCTCAAGAGGAGGAACACGGGGAGGAATACCGGATGAAACTGAAAGAAGCCAAAAGAGAGAGGTACGTCTGGCGAAGGCGCAAGCGGAAGAACAAATGGCTAGAAATGTAAGGAGGGGAGACAAAAACTTCTTCAGGTATATTAGTGAAAGGAGAAAGACTATAAAGGGAATTGGGAGACTAAAAGATACAACAAAACGCTATGTAGAAAATGATGAAGAAAAAGCCAATTTGCTAAATAGATACTTTTGTTCTGTTTTCACTGAAGAAAACCCTGGGGAAGGACCGAGAGGGACTGGCAAAAGTACACCTGAGAATGAGGTGGATAAAGCGCCATTCACAGAAGAGCGTGTGTATCAACAACTTGGAAAGCTAAAGGTGGACAAAGCCATGGGGCCGGACGGGATCCACCCCAGAATACTGAGGGAGCTCAGAGAGGTTCTGCTGGGTCCTCTTAAAGACTTGTTTAATAAATCCTTGGAGACGGGAGAGGTTCCGAGGGATTGGAGAACGGCGGAGGTGGTCCCTCTTCACAAAAGTGGTGATAGGGAAGAAGCTGGAAACTACAGGCCGGTAAGCCTCACTTCGGTTATTGGAAAAGTAATGGAAGCGATGCTGAAGGAAAGGATAGTGAATTTCCTGGAAGCCAATAAGTTGCAAAATCCGAGACAATATGGTTTCACCAAAGGGAAATCGTGCCAAACGAATCTCATTGAATTCTTTGACTGGGTGACAGCAGAATTAAATGAAGGATGTGCTATGGACGTCATCTACTTAGATTTCAGCAAGGCTTTTGACACGGTTCCCCACAGGAGGCTCTTGAATAAACTAGACAGCCTGAAGATAGGACCCGAAGTGGTGAACTGGATTAGGAACTGGTTGACGGACAGACGCCAGAGGGTGGTGGTGAATGGAGTTCGCTCGGAGGAGGGAAAGGTGAGCAGCGGAGTGCCTCAGGGATCAGTGCTGGGGCCGATTCTGTTCAATATATTTGTGAGTGACGTTGCCGAAGTGTTAGAAGGTAAAGTTTGCTTTTTGTGGATGACACCAAGATTTCCAACAAAGTGGACACCCCGGAGGGAGTGGAAAACATGAAAAAAGATCTGAAGAAGCTAGAAAAATGGTCTAACGTTTGGCAATTAAAATTCAATGCGAAGAAATGCAAAGTGATGCACTTAGGGAGTAGGAATCCAAGGGAGACGTATGTGTTAGGCGGGGAGAGTCTGATAGGCACGGACGGGGAGAAGGATCTTGGGGTGATAGTATCTGAGGACCTGAAGGCGACGAAACAGTGCGACAAGGCGGTGGCCGTAGCTAGAAGATTGCTAGGCTGTATAGAGAGAGGAGTGACCAGCAGAAGAAAGGAGGTTTTAATGCCCCTGTATAAGACATTGGTGAGGCCCCACCTGGAGTATTGTGTTCAGTTTTGGAGGCCGTACCTTGCGAATGATGTTAGAAAAATGGAAGCGGTGCAAAGGAGGGCTACGAGGGTGGTATGGGATTTGCGTTCCAGGACATATGAGGAGAGGCTTGCTGACCTGAACATGTACACCCTGGAGGAAAGGAGGAACAGGGGTGATATGATACAGACGTTCAAATATTTGAAAGTATTAATCCGCAAACAAATCTTTTCCAGAGATGGGAAGGCGGTAGAACGAGAGGACATGAAATGAGATTGAAGGGGGGCAGACTCAGGAAAGATGTCAGGAAGTATTTTTTCACGGAGAGGGTGGTGGACGCTTGGAATGCCCTCCTGTGGGAGGTAGTGGAGATGAAAACGGTAACGGAGTTCAAACATGCGTGGGATATGCATAGAGGAATCCTGTGCAGAAGGAATGGATCCTAAGAAGCTTAGCTGAAATTGGGTGGCGGAGCAGGTGGGGGGAAGAGGGGGTGGTGATTTTGAGGAGAGGATAGGGGAGGGCAGACTTGTACGGTCTGTACCAGAGCCGGTGATGGGAGGCGGGACTGGTGGTTGGGAGGCGGGAAATACTGCTGGGCAGACTTATATGGTCTGTGCCCTGAAAAGGACAGGTACAAATTCAAGGTAAGGTATACACATATGAGTTTGTCTTGGGCAGACTGGATGGACCATGCAGGTCTTTTTCTGCCGTCATCTACTATGTTACTATGTGGAGCTGCTAGGGTTCCCTTCTCCACTACTGCCAACTCCAGACTTCGCGCCTTCTGTCTCGCTGCACCTTATGCCTGGAATAAACTTCCTGAGCCCCTACGTCTTGCTCCATCCTTGGCCACCTTTACATCTAGACTGAAAGCCCACCTCTTTAACATTGCTTTTGACTCGTAACCACTTGTAACCACTCGCCTCCACCTACCCTCCTCTCTTCCTTCCCGTTCACATTAATTGATTTGATTTGCTTACTTTATTTATTTTTTGTCTATTAGATTGTAAGCTCTTTGAGCAGGGACTGTCTTTCTTCTATGTTTGTGCAGCGCTGCGTACGCCTTGTAGTGCTATAGAAATGCTAAATAGTAGTAGTAGTAGTAGTAGTTTGTGATAAATTACCCAAAGTCCCATCTCCAGCCAGTCCAATCTCTGGAATTCATAGGAGCTCTGCTGAATTCACAGATGGCTCAGGTGTATCTTCTCAAGGCGAGAGCTCAGAATCTCCTGTCCCTCGCTTCCCAGACCAGAGCGTCTCAGCAGATCACAGCTCGGCAGATGTCGAGACTCCTGGGCCACATGGCCTCTACAGTCCATGTGACTCCCATGGCTCGTCTTCACATGAGATCAGCTCAATTGACCCTAGCTTCCCAGTGGTGCCAAGCCACCGGGAATCTAGAAGATGTCATCCGCCTGTCCATCAGTTGCCGCAATTCGCAGCGCTGGTGGACTATTCGGACCAATTTGACCCTGGGACGCCCATTCCAAATTCCGCAGCCCACAAAAGTGCTGACGACGGATGCATCTCGCCTGGGGTGGGGAGCTCATGTCGATGGGTTTCACACCCAGGGGGGTGTGGTCCCCCCAGGAACAAGATCTTCAGATCAACCTCCTGGAGCTCCAAGCGGTGTGGAACGCACTGAAGGCCTTCAGGGATCGGCTGTCCTACCAAATTATCCAAATTCGGACAGACAATCAGGTTGCAATGTATTACATCAACAAGCAGGGGGGCACCAGATCTCGCCCTCTGTGTCAGGAAGCCGTCAGGATGTGGAGTTGGGCACGCCAGTTTGGCATGCTTCTCCAAGCCACATACCTGGCAGGCGTAAACAACAGTCTAGCCGACAGGCTGAGCAGATTCATGCAACCGCACGAGTGGTCGCTCCATTCCAGAGTGGTACACAAGGTCTTCCGAGAGTGGGGCACTCCTCAGTGGACCTTTTCGCCTCCCAGGCCAATCACACGCTGCCTCAGTTCTGTTCCAGACTTCAGGCACACGGCAGACTGGCGTCGTATGCCTTTCTCCTCCATTGGGGGACGGGCCTCCTGTACGCTTATCCTCCCATACCTTTGGTGGGGAAGACCTTACTGAAGCTCTAGCAAGACCGCGGCACCATGATTCTGATAACGCCCTCTTGGCCTCGTCAGATCTGGTTCCCTCTTCTTCTGGAGTTGTCCTCCGAAGAACCTTGTAGATTGGAGTGTTTTCCGACTCTCATTTCGCAGAACGACGGAGCACTTCTGCACCCCAACCTTCAGTCTCTGGCTCTCACGGCCTGGATGTTGAGGGCCGTGAAAAGACCAAGACTTTGCTTCATTGGGTCTGTCTGAGGGGGTCTCCCATGTCTTGCTTGCCTCTTGAAAGGATTCCACTAAAAAGAGTTACTTTTTCAAGTGGAGGAGGTTTGTCGTTTGGTGTGAGAGCAAGGCCCTAGAACCTCGTTCTTGCCCTGCACAGAACCTGCTTGAATACCTTCTACACTTATCAGAGTCTGGTCTCAAGACCAACTCAGTAAGGAATCACCTTAGTGCAATTAGTGCTTACCATTATCGTGTAGAGGGTAAAGCCATCTCTGGAGAGCCTTTAGTCGTTCGATTCTTGAGAGGCTTCCTTTTGTCAAAGCCCCCTGTCAAGCCTCCTGCAGTGTCATGGGATCTCAACGTCGTCCTCACCCAGCTGATGAAACCTCCTTTTGAGCCACTGAATTCATGCCATCTGAAGTACTTGACCTGGAAGGTCATTTTCTTGGTGGCGGTTACTTCAGCTCGTAGAGTCAGTGAGCTTCAAGCCCTGGTAGCTCATGCTCCGTATACTAAATTTCATCATAACAGAGTAGTGCTCCGCACTCACCCTAAGTTCCTGCCAAAGGTGGTGTCGGAGTTCCATCTTAACCAGTCAATTGTCTTGCCAACATTCTTTCCCAGACCGCATACCCGCCCTGCTGAACATCAGTTGCACACATTGGACTGCAAGCGAGCGTTGGCCTTCTATCTGGAGCGGACGCAGCCCCACAGACAGTCCGCCCAATTGTTTGTTTCTTTCGACCCCAATAGGAAGGGGGTCGCGGCTCATAGTGTTTGAGCCATGGCAGCGTCGGTGGCCCACTTGAAGTCAGCCACTATTGAAGAGATTTGCAAGGCTGCGACGTGGTCATCGGTCCACACATTCACATCACATTACTACCTCCAGCAGGATACCCGACGCAACAGTCGGTTCGGGCAGTCGGTGCTGCAGAATCTGTTTGGGGTTTGAATCCAACTCCACCCTCCAGGACCCGATTTTAGTCTGTTCAGGCTGCACTCTCAGTTAGTTGTTCTTCGTAGGTTAATTTCTGTTATGCCCTCGCCGTTGCGAGGTTCAATTGACCTGGTTTCTTGTTTTGAGTGAGCGTGAGAGCTAGGGATACCCCAGTCGTGAGAACAAGCAGCCTGCTTGTCCTCGGAGAAAGCGAATGATACATACCTGTAGCAGGTGTTCTCCGAGGACAGCAGGCTGATTGTTCTCACCTACCCTCCCTCCTCCCCTTTGGAGTTGCGTTTTTTCCTCATTTCTTTGCTTGTCATTCAACTGAGCGGGAACGGTCGCGCACGGGCGGGAAGACGGCCGCTTATGCGCGGTGGGCGTGCCCTGCGTGCGGGACCTCCCGCGAGATTTTTACTCTGGTTTGAGGGGGCTGCCGTGGACGTCAACCCAGTCATGAGAACAATCAGCCTGCTGTCCTCGGAGAACACCTGCTACAGGCATGTATCATTCGCCAAATGAAAAGTCCATAAGCCATTATTAAAATGGACTTGGGGAAATTCACTGCTTATTTCTAGGATAAGCAGCATAAAATCTGTTTTATTGTTATGAGATCTTGTTAGGTGCTTGTGACCTGGATTGGCCACTGTTGGGAACAGGATACTGAGCTTGATGGATCTTTGGTCTGTCCCAGAATGGCTGAGGAAGGGAGCATGAGAGATTCTAGGTGAAGGCTGGTGAAAGTTGCATGAGAGAAACTGGGTGAAGGCTGGGGAGGAAGGCATGAGAGAAAGAAACAAAGAGGGTGAGAGAGATAGAGAGAGATGATCATGTTCAACAAGAGACAGCCAGTAGAAAAGTAGAGAAATGCCAAAAATGCATTCTGTGATCAAGCGTGATTTAAAATTTAATCTTACGATTAATCACTATTAAAATGCTTACTCATTGGCCCACC
Source organism: Microcaecilia unicolor (assembly GCF_901765095.1). Lineage (NCBI taxonomy): Eukaryota > Metazoa > Chordata > Amphibia > Gymnophiona > Siphonopidae > Microcaecilia > Microcaecilia unicolor. The sequence continues at coordinate 387,769,762 of NC_044031.1, read as the reverse complement.
CTTACTTTTTTCTCAAATGCATTATTGTTTTCATTCTACAAAGATTTTCCTTTTTTTTTTTTTTTACTTTCAATCACTTGATAATTATATGCACCCTGATGTACACTATTCAACTGCTCCTTTGCCAATATTCTTTTCCACCAGTTAGCACTTCCGTATACTCTTCTGTGCTTCACCCTTTCCTTTCTCCCCTCAAACCTCAGTTATTAATCTAGGTTTTATGATTCTCTGCGGACAAGCAGGCTGATTATTGTCACAATTGGGTCGTCGTCCGCGACGGCCCAGGAGACCGGCAAAAACTAAAAAGCAAGCAAAGAAATCTCTCGAACGCTCTGTTGCGCGGGAGAGCGCACTGCGGATGCGCGAATTGCTTCCCGCCTGTGACACGAGCATGAGACCCCCAGTTTCCTTTTATCCGCATCTTGAGTGACACGTCTTTTTCTTATGCTCCATTTTCGCCCAGGAGACTTAGGCTAGCGTTCACCGCTTTCACTTTTTTTGTTTTTTCTTCTTCGGTACTTGTTTCCTTCAAATATTAAAAGAAAAAAAAAGAGTTAGTTACCCTTATTTTCTTAGTTTTTTCACCTGTTTAAGTTTCCTTCTTTTTCCGTCGCGGCCGCCTTTTAGGCTGCTCGGCTGGGTTTTCTTTTCTTTGTGCCTTTTTATTTGGCACGATCGACTCCTTTAATTTCGCAGCCGCCATTTTCCGTCCATGTCATCGAGGACTCCCGGCGGCTTCAAGCGTTGTACTCTCTGCAACTGGACCATCTCGAGTACCGACCCCCACGCGTGGTGTCTCCAGTGTCTTGGGCCCGATCATCTGCCAGCTGCCTATAAGCTGTGTCTTTTGATGAAGAAACGGACCCAAGTGGCTCGGGAGGCTCAACGTGAAAAACGTTTTGCTGATCGGGCTGGTCCTTCGACATCGACATCGGTACCGAGGTCGGCGGCATCGATGTCTAGGGAAGCATCGACTTTGAGAGCGCAGGTAATGGCTGCCAAACGACCACATCATGCTGGGAGCAACGAGGCATTGAGTGGGTCTCCACTTGTCTCGAGGCCTACTGCTATGCAGGCCCCCCGGGACCGATCTTTGTCGGACACGGCCCCGAGGAGGCGTGAGGATTCCATGTCCTCTTTGGTACCGAGGAATCTCAATGACAGGCGTCGAGCGAAGGCTAAGAAGCACCGTCATCGTTCTCCTTCCAGACATAGTACCGAGAGGTCCGGGGAGCCGAGGGATTCGGGACCCAAGAAGCGTCTGCGCCGAGAGGACCACTCACCCTCTATACAAGAGGTGCTGATGCGTTGGTCTTCTGGCAGCTTGGTACCGGCTCTCGAGCCCCCTCAGATTCTGCCACTGGCTCCTGCACTGGTCCCGCAGTCTTTTCCGATGGAGGCTCTCAACGAGCGCATCAGGGCCCTTCTTCCACAGCTTCTGGAAGGATTGCTGCGCCAGTCTGCATCGGTGCCAGGGGTGCTTGCACCTCCTGCATCGACTGTGGAAGCGGCATCTGGGTCTTCGCCTGTGGTGAGGTCCTCGGCGTCGGCTGCCACCCGGGTCGATTCTCCCTCGATGTCGGCGGAGGAAGCTTCGCCGCAGTCCAGGCAACGGTCGACTTCTCGACATCCCTCTCAAGGTCGTCGTTCCTCGACGTCGAGAGAGGCTTGGGTTTGGGCTGCTATTAGAGAGCTTTTATCTGACACCAATGATGAGTGCTCGTTGGAAGAAGAGGAAGATCCCAGATACTTTTCGGAGGAAGAGTCATATGGGGTCCCCTCTGATCCTACTCTGCCAATTGAAAGAAGGTTGTCTCCACCTGAGAGTCTTTCGTTTTCCTCTTTCGTTCGGGAAATGTCTAAGGACATTCCTTTCCCTATGGAGGTTGTGGATGAGCCCAGGGCCGAGATGCTCGATGTCTTGGACTATCCTCCGCCCACAGAGGTTGCAACGGCCCCCTTGCATAACACACTCAAGGAAGTTCTTATGCGAAACTGGTCGTTCCCTCTATCAAATCCAGTGGTCCCCCTAAAAAGCTGAGTCCCAGTACAGAGTCCATGGAGAACCTGTAATGGTGAAGGCCCAACTACCTCACGATTCCATGGTGGTGGACTCTGCTCTCAGAAGAGCCAAGAGTACTAGAGACTATGCCTTAGCGCCCCCAGGCAGAGAGTCTAGGACCTTGGATTCTTTTGGGAGGAAAACGTATCAGGCCGCTATGCTCGCCACCAAGACCCAAACTTACCCGCTCTACACGAGCATCCACTTGCGGAACTTGGTGAGGCAACTGTCCAATTTGGCTGAAGCACTTCCTCCGGAGTTCGCCGAACCTTTTCACCAGGTGGTCAGGCAGCAGAAGGCGTGTCGCAAATTCCTGTCCAGGGGTACTTACGACACTTTTGATGTGGCATCCCGAGTAGCTGCTCAAGGTATAGTGATGCGCAGACTCTCATGGCTGCATGTCTCTGACCTGGATCAGAAGACCCAGCAGCGAATGGCGGATGTTCTTTGCTGGGGGGGATAATCTTTTTGGAGAAAAAGTAGAGGGCATGGTCGATCAGATCAAGGCGCACCATGATGCTATGGATTCTCTCTCCAGCCGGGCGTCTTCTGCTACCACCTCCTCATCTAGGAGGTTTTTTGGAGGGAAGAGGGGTGCTCCCTATTCCTACAATAGGCGTAGGTACGCTCCTGCTTCTCGGCAGCCTGTCCAGGCTCAGTCCCAGCAAGCTTGTACCTGTCAACGGCGTATGACTAAGGCCCCTAGGGCTCCTCAGTAAAAGCAAGGGTCAGGCTTTTGACTGGCTCCAGTGCAGCATAACCTCAGAAAAAATGTCATGCCGGACATCTTGTCGGTTGGGGGGAGGTTGATATTTTTTCACCAAAGGTGGCCTCTTACAACCTCCGACAAGTGGGTTCTTCAAATAGTCCGGTTAGGATACACTCTCAATCTGGTATCCATGCCTCCAAATTGTCCACCGGAAGCTCAGTCCTTCAGCTCCCAGCACAAGCAGGCACTTGCAGAGGAACTCTCCGCCCTTCTAAAGGCCAATGCGGTTGAACCCGTTCCACCAGGGGAAGAAGGGCTGGGATTCTATTCCAGGTACTTCCTTGTGCAAAAGAAAACAGGGGGGATGCGTTCCATCCTAGACCTAAGGGCCCTGAACAAATTCCTAGTCTGAGAAAAGTTCAGGATGCTTTCCCTGGGCACTCTTCTTCCCATGATTCAGAAGAACGATTGGCTATGCTCTCTGGACTTAAAGAATGCCTATACTCACATCTCGATACTCCCAGCTCACAGAAACTTGGCATTTTCAGTACTGTGTACTGCCCTTTGGCCTCGCATCTGCGCCCAGGGTCTTCACATAGTGCCTGGCAGTTGTCGCAGCATCGCTACGCAGACTGGGAGTGCATGTGTTTCCTTATCTCGACGATTGGCTGGTGAAGAGCACCTCGGAGGCAGGCACTCTACAGTCCATGCGGATGACTATTCAAGTGCTAGAGCTACTGGGGTTTGTAATCAATTATCCCAAGTCCCACCTTCTTCCGGTTCAGAAATTGGAGTTCATTGGAGCTCTGTTGGACACACGAACGTCTCGAGCTTATCTTCCCCAGGCAAGGGCAGACAATCTCTTGGCCCTAGTCTTGTTAGCTCAAGCGTCTCAACAATCACAGCTCGGCAGATGTTGAGACTTCTAGGACGCATGGCTTCCACAGTGGAGGAGTGGCCTAGTGGTTAGGGTGATGGACTTTGGTCCTGGGGAACTGAAGAACTGAGTTTGATTCCCACTTCAGGCACAGGCAGCTCCTTGTGACTCTGGGCAAGTCATTTAACCCTCCATTGCCCTATGTAAGCCGCATTGAGCCTGCCATGAGTGGGAAAGCGCGGGGTACAAATGTAACAAAAACAAAAAAAACTCCTATGGCACGCCTACGTATGAGATCAGCTCAGTGGACCCTAGCTTCCCAGAGGTGCCAGGCCACAAGGGATCTAGAGGATGTGATCCATCTCTCCACCGACATTTGCAGTTTCCTTCAGCGGTGGACCATTCGATCCAATCTGACCTTGGGACGTCCATTCCAAATTCCTCAGCCACACAAAGTGCTGACGACGGATGCATCCCTCCTGCGGTGGGGAGCTCTTGTAGATGGACCACACTCAAGAAGCTTGGTCCTTTCAGGAAAAGGATCTTCAGATCAACCTCCTGGAATTATGAGCGATCTGGAACGCTCTCAAGGCTTTCAGAGATAGCCTGTTCAACTTATTTTAATTGAGACAGACAATCAGGTTGCTATGTATTACACCAACAAGCAGGAGGGCACCGGATCTCGCCCTCTGAATCAGGAAGCCGTCCGGATGTGGCTTTGGGCGCGCCGTCACGGCATGTTTCTCCAAGCCACATATCTGGCAGGCGTAAACAACAGTCTGGCCGACAGGTTGAGCAGGATCATGCAACCTCATGAGTGGTCACTGAACATGGACGTTGTCCGGAAGATCTTCCGAGCATGGGGCACCCCCTCGGTGGACCTTTTTGCCACTCAGTTCAATCACAAAGTCCCTCAATTCTGTTCCTGACTTCAGGCTCACGACAGACTAGCGTCAGATGCCTTTCTCCTACATTGGGGGACAGACCTTCTGTATGCGTATACTCCCATACCTCTAGTAGGGAAGACTTTGCTGAAAATCAAGCAAGACCGCGGAACCATGATTCTGATTGCGCCTTTCTGGCCTCGTCAGATCTGGTTCCCTCTTCTTCTGGAGTTGTCCTCCGAAGAACCGTGTAGATTGGAGTGTTTTCTGACCCTCATCTCCCAGAACGAGGGGTCGCTTCTGCATCCCAACCTCCAGTCTCTGGCTCTCACAGCCTGGATGTTGAGAGCTTAGAAATTGCCTCTTTAGGTCTTTCAGAGGGTGTTTCCTGAGTCTTGCTTGCTTCCAGGAAAGATTCCACAAAAAAGTGTTATTCTTTCAAATGGAGGAAGTTTGCCATCTGGTGTGACAGTAAGGCCCTAGATCCTTTTTCTTGTCCTACACGGTCCCTGCTTGAATACCTTCTACACTTACCAGAGTCTGGTCTTAAGACCAACTCCGTAAGAGTTCACCTTAGTGCGATTAGTGCTTATCATCGTCGTGCAGAGGGTAAGCCTATCTCTGGACAGCCTTTAGTTGTTCGCTTTATGAGAGGTTTACTTTTGTCAAAGGCCCCTGTCAAACCTCCACCAGTGTCATGTGATCTCAGTGTCGTTCTGACCCAGCTGATGAAAGCTCCTTTTGAGCCACTGAATTCCTGCCATCTGAAGTACTTGACCTGGAAGGTCATTTTCTTGGTGGCAGTTACTTCAGCTCGTAGAGTCAGTGAGCTTCAAACCCTGGTAGCCCACACACCTTATATCAAGTTTCATCATAACAGAATAGTCCTCCACACTCACCCTGTTCTTGCCGAAGGTGGTGTCGTCGGAGTTCCATCTGAACCAGTCAATTGTCTTGCCAACATTTTTTCCCCGTCCACATACCCACCCTGGTGAAGACAAGTTACATATTTTGGACTGTAAGAGAGCATTGGCCTTTTACATGGAGCGGACAAAGCCCTTTAGACAGTCCGCCTAGCTGTTTGTTTCTTTTAATCCCAACAGGAGGGGAGTTGCCATCGGAAAACGCACCATCTCCAGTTGGCTAGCAGATTGCATTTACTTCACTTACGCCCAAGCTGGGCTGACTGTGGAGGGTCATGTCACAGCTCATAATGTTAGAGCCATGGCTACGTCAATGGCTCACTTGAAGTCAGCCTCCATTGAAGAGATTTGCAAGGCTGCAACGTGGTCATCAGTCCACACATTCACATCTCACTACTGCCTTCAGCAGGATAGCCGACGTGACAGTCAGTTTGTGCAGTCGGTGCTACAGAATCTGTTCGGGGTTTAGAATCCAACTCCACCCTCCTAGGCCCATTTCTGTTTTGTTCCAGGCTGCACTCTCACGTAATTGTGTTTCTTTTCAGGTCAATCTCTGTTATGTCTTCACCGTTGCGAGGCCCAATTGACCATTGTTCATTGTTTTGAGTGAGCCCGGGAGCTAGGGATACCCCAGTTGTGACAATAATCAGCCTTCTTGTCCTCGGAGAAAATGAAGTTACATACCTGTAGCAGGTATTCTCCTAGGACAGCAGGCTGATTATTCTCACAAATCCACCCTCTTCCCCTTGGAGTTGTTCTACTTTCTGTATTGCTTTTTATTAAACTCTGGGTCTCACGCTTGTGTCGCGGGCGGGAAGCCATTCGCGCACGCGCAGTGCGCTCTCCCGCACGACGGAGCGTTCAAGAGACTTCTTTGCTTGCTTTTTAGTTTTTGCCAGTCTCCTGGGCCGTCACGGATGACGACCCAATTGTGAGAATAATCAGCCTGCTGTCCTCAGAGAATACCTGCTACAGGTATGTATCTTCATTTTACCCACATACTTGTAAGTTTGTGCCCTTTTGTCTATAGACTGTTTTGTGCTCAATTGGTTCCATAATAGAAAAGCGATATTCTCTATTCACGCTGAGAAGCAATGCTTTTTTTAAATAGGAGGAGGAAAACCTCAATTATAAAGGAACACTCCTTCGTTGATAAACACCAACATCAGGGAGGACCTTTAAATTATCATGGGAAAAAAACCTCCTTTCATCTTTTTGTTATTTTATAACGTATATACTGGCATCTGCGCCTTTACTTAAATATTTCAAAAATAACAATAACCGTCTATAAAACTAGTACGGAGTGATTGCACTTATCTTTAATTTACAGTCGATTGACACACCCCACGGCCCGACTTTGGCCTCAGTTTCGAATCCTTCCTCAGGGTACCATGGTGTCTGACTGATAAGTAAAGTGCTCTGCGATAATTTAAAGGTCCTCCCTGATGTTGGTGTTTATCAACGAAGGAGTGTTCCTTTATAATTGAGGTTTTCCTCCTCCTATTTAAAAAAAAAGCATTGCTTCTCAGCGTGAATAGAGGATATTGCTTTTCTATTATGAGTACCATTGATAAGTGTTGATATCCAAGAAAGCTCTCTTTTTTGATACTCAATTGGTTCCAGACATTCAATAGTTTGTTCAGTACACTCAGTCCACGTCTCTGAGATTTTAAAAGTCAGTACTGGTTATGTATCACAGGCACGTGTTTTTATATAGACTCACGTGTTGTATTAATGCTTTCTTGATTAATGGCTTGATCCATATTTTTTGTATTTTATTTATTTTTGTACCATTTTAGTATGGTTTTTACATTCCTTTATGCTTTTGTATTTCACTTGCTTATTTGTTCTTTGCTATTTCCATGTGTTTTATATTTTTATATTTCTGTGTTTTATTTGCATTTTACTTGATTATTTGTTTATAAGTATTATATATATTTATTGTTTTAGACTCCTGATGCAGGCACTTTTGCTGAAACACGGTTCTGTGTCGAGTCTTCAAAGTGTATGAGTTTATCAACTATCAGTAAATACAATATCTAATGATTTGTGGTCCGTGGTGTGTTTTTGAAGAGCCATCCTACCTCCCTACTTTTGTTGGACATTTGGAGGTTGTTAGGTCACATGGCCTCCACTGTGCATGTCTCTCCCTTGGCACGTCTACATATGAGAACTGCCCAGTGGACCCCTAGCTTCCCAGTGATCTCAAGCCTCAGGCAACCTAGCAGATGTCATCCAAGTGACTCCACATTTGGTTCAGTCCCTGCTCTGGTGGACAGTTTGACCATGGGACTTCCATTCCAAATTCCTCAGCCCTGGAAGGTGCTAACAACGGATGCATCCCACTTGGGGTGGGGAGCTCATTTAGAAGGGCTTCACACTCAAGGTGCTTGGTCAGCTCAGGAGACAGATATCCACATTAACCATTTAGTGCCCCAGGCAACCTGGACTCCTCTAAAGGCTTTCAAAGATCGGCTGTTCAACCAAATTATGCTCATTCAAAGAAATAATTAGGTTGCAATGCATTACACCAACAAATAAGGAGGTACAGGATTGTACCCTCTGTGTAAGAAGGCTGTCTGGATGTGGCAGATGGGTTGTCCTGAACGGGAATGGGATAGTTCTCAGAGCCACTTGCCTGGCGAGAAAGTCCAACAGCTTGGCCAACAGACTGAGCAGGGTCATGAAACTGCACGAGTGATCCCTCAGCATGGGTGTTGCCCAACAGATTTTCTGAGAGTGGGGCACCCCCTCAGCAGATCTCTTTGCCACTCTTTATAATTAAAAAAAGTCCATCAGTAGTGTCCTACGCTCAGATCACATGACAGACTAGCATCTGATGCCTTTCTCCTCCATTGGGGGACAGGTCTTCTGTATGTGTATCCTCCCATTCCTCTCGTGGGGAAGACTTTGCTGAAACTCAGACAACACCATGGAACCATGATACTGATCACACTGTTTTGGCGACAAGCAGTGCACAATAATCTCACTTATGGATGTCGTCATCCGGTCCCTAGTTCTAAATCAGGAAGCTTTTGAAAACAACACTATGCATACGTGTACCTTTCTGTCTGTGAGTTCCTCATGGGACCAAGGTAGTCTGTGTTTTTCCGCAGAGCAAAGCTGATGTACTTTGGTTGTCTATTCACAGTTTGCTGTTTTTAACGGCCTTTCTGCCATCTTCTTTTTTTTTTTTTTTTGTCTTTAAGTTCTGCGCAGGACCTTCTCTCTTTTCCCTTGTAATTTTTCATAGTTTTTTCAGCACTTTTTCTTATTTTTCTGCAGCTCTTTCAGCACCATTAGGTCTGGGCATCCCTACCGGAATTCTCTCCTTATTTTTTCAATTTTGAATTGTTTGATTTTGCTCTGGCTGTTTTTCTAGACATGTCCTAGAAAATTCCCATTGGTTTCTTGTTAATGTTGTAAAAAGAATTGAAGCGGTGCAAAGAAAAGCTACGAGAATGGCATGGGATTTGCGTTACAAGACATATGAGGAGAGACTTGTTGAACTAAACATGTATACTCTGGAGGAAAGGAGAAACAGGGGTGATATGATAGAAATGTTAAGTAGTAGTAGTAGTAGACATTCAAATATTTGAAAGGTATTAATCCGCAAATGAACCTTTTCCGGAGATGGGAAGATGGTAGAACGAGAGGATGTGAAATGAGATTGAAGGGGGGCAGACTCAAGAAAAATGTTAGGAAGTATTTTTTCACGGAGAGAGTAGTGGATGCTTGGAATGCCCTCCCGCGGGAGGTGGTGGAAATGAAAACGGTAACGGAATTCAAACATGCGTGGGATAAGCATAAAGGAATCCTGTGCCAAAGGAATGGATCTTCAGGAGCTTAGTCAAGATCGGGAGGCGGGGCTGGTGGTTGGGAGGCGGGGATAGTGCTGGGCAGACTTATACGGTCTGTGCCAGAGCCGGTGGTGGGAAGCGGGACTGGTGGTTGGGAGGCGGGGATAGTGCTGGGCAGACTTGTACGGTCTGTGCTAGAGCTGGTGGTTGGGAGGCGAAGATAGTGCTGGGTAGACTTATACGGTCTGTGCCATAGCCGGTGGTTGGGAGGCGGGGCTGGTGGTTGGGAGGCGGGGATAGTGCTGGGCAGACTTATACGGTCTGTGCCCTGAAGAGCACAGGTACAAGTCAAAGTAGGGTATACACAAAAAGTAGCAAATATGAGTTATCTTGTTGGGCAGACTGGATGGACCGTGCAGGTCTTTTTCTGCCGTCATCTACTATGTTACTATGTTTTAAAAAGTGTTCTAAGTGTCGCCAGACCATGTCTCTTACTGACCCTCATAATTGGTGCTTGCCATGCCTAGGACCCAACCATGATGCTATTCTTTGCCAACTCTGTTCCAGGATGACAAAGGACCATCAAGATTCATGAATAGCACAAAAGTATTTTTGGCACCGAGCAGTTCAGTCTATCGACCCTCATTAGAGGCATTGGTTCATATGGTAAGAGCAGCACCGGACATCAGCAGCATCAGAAAGACTCTTTCTGCCTTGGCATTGAGCATCGATAGTGTCACGTCTGTGGTCGTGACCACCTTCAGACTTACCTTATTACTGGGGGTCAGCATCTGTGCTGGCTTCTGTCTGTTTCTGTGTTAGTTTTGTCTCTGTCTCTGTGTGCTGATTGCTTCACTAGACCTCACCTGTGTGGGTTATGCCTCTCTGAGGAGCCAGCATCTAAGATGGCTCCCGCTTGTTCTGTTCCAGCTTCCAAGATAGTTCCTGCCTGTCCTTCCTGTATGTTCAGTTCCTATGTGTTCCATTGAGGGGGAGTTTCTCGGCCTCATAATATAGTTCTGCCCCCCGGGTTACCTCCTACAGGGAGCGAGAACCTTGTCTCACTAACCACTCACATACTGAGCAGGGGATAGTGAAGAGAAACTGTTCCACTACTATCTCTTCCACCACCTGCTCAGCTGTTTTTTTCTCAGGCTCCAGCCACTTAACCTCCAGATCCCTGAGTTTCTGGCCCTAGGCTTTTCTTCTCCCTTAAGCATGGTCTCCCTAAAAAGAAGGTGATAGTAGTCTTGGGTTAAGCCCAATCTACTTTTAATGGCCGCCACCACCTCCTCACACTCCATAGAAGGAGCAGGGGTTAAGGCCCTATAGGCAGCCAGCGCTTCGCTAGTCAAACAGCCTGCCAGCCTTACAGCCCACTGCTCTGATGGCCATTTCATGGCCCTGGCAATCCTCTCGAAAGTTACTATAAAGTCCTCCACGTAGTCCTTTTCCTTCATTTTCCCCAAAGAGGAAGGCTGATAGGGAGCTGAGCCTACCACCATAGGGGTCATCTCCGGAGCACGGGGTGCTGCGACTTTCCGCACCAAATCTTCCATCGCTTGCATCTGAACCTGGAGGGCTTTTAGAAGGGGCCCTTGTTGCTCCCTGGTAGCGTCCACCACATGGTGCAGGGCTTGCTGCGAGCCCTCTTGCTGTTTCTGGAACTGTGCTGCCATCCAGTACAATAACTCCTTCTGCTCCATCAGTGGCAATGGATAAGATCCTGCAAAGCAAAAGAAACAAACCCAAGTGCGCTACTTTTTTTTTCCAGCAGGTCCCCTTTAAGAGTCTGCCTGGGTTCTCTACCCTTTAGTTCCCCCTCCCTTAACCGGCTCCTTATCCAGCCTTGGCCTCCCTAGGTACAGCTTACCTGAGGTGCCAGTTGTTCCACGCCTTAATAAAGGGAACCAAGGTCCTCTGTCTCTTGACTATCTCCATGGATCACGCTTCAGGTCCCATCTGGGATAGTGCCATTGTGAAAAGGGGTCCACTGCTTCCCAGCAAGGTGGAGCTGTCCACCAGCCGTTCTTCCAGATCTCACCACAATTACAGACAGTGGCTAGTTCAAACGATTTGTATTATCAAGCCAATAACAGCTGTCACAAACTTCAGTACATATGTTATTTCCCACACAATCAGGTTCCAACTTTTTTGTGAAGTTCTGAGAGAAGGGGACATTTCTCTGGTAAGTGAACGCTACTTTGCTTTGTGCTTTGGGAACTTAAAGATTGGGGTTTAAAGGAGGAATTGTAGGTTAGTGTAGGCAAAAATAAAAATATAAAAAGCAAATTTTAACAACTAATCTCCATAGTCTTTTCCACTTAGTTTTAAAAGCTTTGTACCACAGCATTAACAGATAGAATCTAACAGCCACTGCAGGATCTAATTTAGTATTCCCACCCACCCTCCCCTAGGACAACTCTTCATTTATAGTCAGTTATTTTAATTAGGGTAACAAGCAAGGAGTGCTCTTACAGAGTTTTAAATACATTTCATTACCATCTAAGAAGGAAACACTAAATAAATCACACAATATACTATATAAACTAAAAGACACTTTTATATTAGGCTAATATCCTTCATACTGTAGTAAGTTTTAAATTATTGAAAAACTCAAAAACACTAAGATGGAGTCAGCAGTCCAGCAGCGAGAGGGATGCTATCCAGTCTTTTGCATTGAGTGTCACATGTATGATTATCTCCCAGTTGGTGAGATGTCATATGTGTGTGCCCGATGCAAAGAGCTCCTAGCGCTTAGAGAATGTGTCCGTTCTCTTGAGGCTAGAGTAGCAGACTTGGTGGAGCTGAGGAAGACAGAGAGGTACATAGAGAAGACCTACAGGGATGTTGTAGAGAAGTCCCACCTCCAGTCTGGTAGCCCTTGTGCTACCCTGGAGGAGGGAGGTCTCCTAGAAGGAGAGCATCATCCTGGTGAAGTAGGAAGTACTCCTGTAGCCAGGACCTGCCCACCAGGGGATGTACTATCCTCTCGCACCGAGGATATGTCTCCAAGTGCTGCCCGGGAGGGAAAGGTTAGGACAGCCGTTGTAGTTGGTGATTCGATCATTAGGCATATAGATAGCTGGGTGGCTGGTGGACATGAGCATCGCCTGGTGACTTGCCTGCCTGGTGCGAAGGTGGCGGACCTCACGCATCACCTAGATATGATTCTAGATAGTGCTGGGAAGGAGTCTGCTGTCTTGGTACATGTGGGTACCAATGACGTAGGAAAATGTGTGAGAGAAGTTCTGGAAGCCAAATTTAGGCTCTTAGGTAGAAAGCTCAAATCCAGATCCTCTAGGGTAGCATTTTCTGAAATGCTACCTGTTCCACGCGCAGGGCCAAAGAGACAGGCAGAGCTCCGGAGTCTCAATGCGTGGATTAGATGATGGTGCAGGGAGGAGGAATTTAGATTTGTTAGGAACTGGGCAACATTCTGGGGAAGGGGGAGCCTATTCCGAAAGGATGGGCTCCACCTTAACCAGGGTGGGACCAGGCTGCTGGCATCAGCATTTAAAAAGGAGATAGAGAAGCTTTTAAACTAGAAATGGGGGGAAGGCCGACAGTCGCTCAAAAGTGCATGGTTCGGGATAAGGTATCTTGCAAAGATACCTCACAAACAGCGAAGATAGGGTTTCTGAATAGTGAGGTTGCACAACAGACCGTGGTTCGCCAGGTGCCCTTAAACACAACTAAAGATCAGACAAAAGATGGCAAATCAGTAGTGTCCACTACTAAGCATCATGAAAATAGGAACAACAAACATACTTTGAAATGTCTATATTTAAATGCTAGGAGTCTAAGAAATAAGATGGGAGAGTTGGAATATATTGCGGTTAATGAAAAATTGGATATAATAGGCATTACTGAGACCTGGTGGAAGGAGGATAACCAGTGGGACACTGTCATATCGGGTTACAAAGTATATCGTAGTGATAGGGTGGACCGGACTGGTGGAGGGGTAGCATTGTATATTAACGAGAGCCTTGACTCAGATAGATTACAAATTCAGCAGGACACAAATCACACCCTTGAATCATTGTGGGTTGAAATTCCATGTATAAAATGGAAAAGGACGGTGATAGGAGTGTACTACCGTCCACTTCGCCAGGTTGAGCAGGTAGACGCAGAAATGATAAAAGAAATCAGGGACGCAAACAAACTGGGTAATGTGATAATAATGGGTGACTTCAATTATCCAAATATAGACTGGGTAAATGTAACATCGGGACACGTTAGAGAGGTACAATTCCTTGATGAAATCAAGGACAGCTTTATGGAGCAGCTGCTGCAGGAGACGACGAGAGAAGGAAAAATTCTAGACTTGGTCCTTAGTGGAGTGCATGATCTGGTGAGGGATATTATGGTACTGGGGCCGCTTGATAACAGTGATCATAATATGATCAGTTTTGATATCAACCTTGAATAACTATACACAGGAAGTCCAATACATTAGCGTTTAACTTTAAAAAAGGAGACTAGGACTTCCGGTGGAGCTGAGCGGCAAGATGGCCGCTGTCTAGAGAGCTCCGCTACACCGCTGACGGGTCCTCTATCCCCCCGCTCTCTAGACCCCCTCCGCAACAACCCGGCATTGCCCAAAGCTCCACAGAACAAGTGGGTACCTCCGGAGGTCTTCCAACGCGCCCGCAGCGCGGGTGTAGCTGATGATAGCGATACGCGCGACCCGATTCAAAATGGCGGCTAGAGGCACAGCGTGAAGGAAGGCTGAGAGACAGCAGCGCGGATGAGCAGCGAGTGGAGTAAGAACCCTGAGGCTTGGTATCGGGGAGCCTGGAGGAGCGACAGTGTAGCAGGAGCGGGGGAGCACTACTGACTGCACTTCCTTTCTCCCTACCCCCCCCCCCCCCCCCCCCCCAGCGAACGAGCAGAGATCGGGACGCCAGAGACACCAGGCAGCCCTGTGACAAACCTACAATATCGGGGGCCAGGAGCATTCATGCCCGCAACAGAGTAGAAACCAGGCGCTGCCTATAATAGCTCATATAATTCAGGAGTGTCCACCGTTGCAGCTCCATTTAACTTTCCAGTGGAGGCTACAGCTGCCAGTGGAGAAGAAACGTGCCATTATCAATACCACAGTAGAGACTTAAAACTGCCAAGCTCAAATAGGACTCTGGCACTTACTTTGCAGAGCCTATATAACTCTATTACACACTACCACAGGGGTGTGCTGGTAAATTGTTGGCAGTGGGCTCTCTCTCGCCAGCATATTGAGAGAGAGTTCGGGAGAGGCTCAGGCCCATAGTTTGGGATTCACTTGCTGAAGTAGCCGTGAAGAACTGGCTCCCAGAACTCTTGGAAATTTGACGGACGGCCCTCGAGATCCTGTGGGAGCCTGCCCCAGCACACCACTGCACTACCCCCAGGTAAAAGTGCCTGCATCACGAGACCCGATGCACAGAGCCTGGCAAGAAGATATAACACTCTCTGTATGGAGCAATTTTTGAGGCCCAAGTCAGCAGGAACAACCCGAAGCGGCACCAAATACGATAAAGGGAAAAATTCCCCGCCACCCACTGGGGCCAAGATGGCAGAAGGGAAGCTTGAAAAGCTTGGTGATTTTTCTGAAAAACAACTGGCACAGATCACCATGGCGGTTAGTGCCGCACTTAACCCAAGATTTGACCTACTAGAACGCCAAATGAGCAGCCTAGAAGCTACCATGGCAGACACTGTGAGACGAATGGGAGAGGCGGAAAGCAGAATCTCAGCGGTGGAAGACACGAGGGCGCAGAATGTTCAAGATGTCACCCATATGATGGAACAACTTAAGGCACAGCGAGATAAGATTGAGGACATGGAGAACAGAGCACGGAGATGCAATCTGCGAATTGTTGGCCTGCCAGAAGCAATCCCTGAGAAATCACTGGGGCACCTGTTGGAACAATGGCTTAAAAAAGAACTGGCCCTGTCAGACAGCTATGGAGAACTGTGTATAGAAAGGGCCCATAGGCTTGGCCGCTGGCAACAAGTTCAACAAAGACCCAGACTGGTGATAATTAAAGTTCACAACTACCTGCACAAAGAGGAAATCATGAGGGGCTTTCGACTGAAAAGGGACACTTTAAGATACGACGGGGCCCCGATAAAAATTTTTCAAGATTATTCGACTGGAGTACAAGAGCAAAGACGCCGGTTCCACCCACTTTGCACAACGTTGGTAAACAGGAAAGCACGATTCATGCTGATCTACCCGGCTGTCTTGAAGATCCAACATGAAAATCGATGGCGTTCTTTCCACTCCGTCCCGGAGGCCCAACAGTTTATAGACTCTGAACTGCTAGCACCAGTCGAAGCACCGCCGTGATCACATATCCTGAAGACTCTTGCTAGAGCAAAGGACTTTGCCTCATTTCCAGCC
Source organism: Microcaecilia unicolor (assembly GCF_901765095.1). Classification (NCBI taxonomy): domain Eukaryota; kingdom Metazoa; phylum Chordata; class Amphibia; order Gymnophiona; family Siphonopidae; genus Microcaecilia; species Microcaecilia unicolor. The sequence goes on along the minus strand of NC_044031.1, from coordinate 387,754,119 downwards.
TCCTATGAAAGCGGCGATGATGCGAGCATGCAAGTTGTTATTCTTGTTAATGCAAATGTGGATTAAGAGTTATTATGTTAAAATGTTCCAGTTGTACTAGCGGCTGTTCAGGGAGCTTCCCTACCGGGCTGCCAGAATAGATCCATCAAGATCGCCCGGGGGGGGGGGGGGGGGATAGCGGGGGGGGGGACTCACGTAGCGGTATTACATCAACAGGAAGGAGAGAAGTTAAGGATAAGGAAAGAGGGAGGGGGTTCACACCATGAGAAGGGTAGTGGGTGGGGGGAGATGGGGACCTGATGGGATTCAGTATCTAGGGAGGGAGGGTTCCAGGTATACAAGGGTCTGGTCTCCCACTCAGGTCATACAAAAGAATGAAACATGTGTGTGCTGTCTGCGTCTGATTGATGGAGTGAGAACGAATGTGCAACATTTGCAGCTGCTGGGGATAGGGTTACCATACGTCCGGATTTCCCCGGACATGTCCTCTTTTTGAGGGCATGTCCGGGGCGTCCGGCGGATTTTGCCCGCACCCACGTTTGTCCGGATTTCTGGACAAACGTGGGCGCGGGTGCGGGCAGGCGCGTGCGTGCGGTGGGCGCGCGATCGGCGCCGTGGGTCGTGACCTGGTCTCCCATCCCCTCCCCTTCCTTACCATGTTCCCTGGTGGTCTAGTGACGTCTTCGGGGCAGGAAAGAGCCCCCTCTTTCCTGCCCGGAGCGCTGCCTCCCCTGTCTATCATCCTTCTCGGTCTGGCTGGGGATTCAAAATGGCCGCCGAGATTTGAACTCTCGCGAGGCCGCTTCAACTCTCGGTGGCCATTTTGAATCCCCAGCCATACCGAGGAGGATGCAGCAGGCAAGGGCAGGCAGCGCTCCGGGCAGGAAAGAGGGGGCTCTTTCCTGCCCCGAAGAGAAGACGCTACTAGACCACCAGGGCTAGATAGTAAGTGAGGGGGGGAGGGGACTATGTGACGGGGGGGGGGGGGCGTGGCGGAACCCGACCTGAAGGGGGCGTGACATGTGGCGGGGGCGGGGTAGGGGGCGTGACACGTGTCCTCTTTTTCAGAGGACACAAAATGGTAACCCTAGCTGGGGAGGGGCTGGGACCCAGGGGCTGAGTTTTGCAGGTGTACTATTATGGAGCTAGCATGCCCATGCGGTAACACATTGTAAATTAGTCACCTGGAATGTGGGAGGCATTTCGTCTCCCATTAAAAGGAAAAAGATCCTAGCACATTTAAAACACCTCAATGCAGATATTGCGTGTCTGCAGGAAACGAAATTGATGGCTGCAGAACATGAAAAGCTCAAACAGGGCTGGGTAGGTCAGGTGATCCATGCATCTTCAGATGGGCGGAGGGGAGGAGTGGCAATCTGCATTCACCGGCAACTGGCTTGCACGGTGGAGACAGTTCTGCAAGATCCCAATGGGCGATTCCTATTGATTAAAGTGTGGTTGCAGGGGAGGGAACTATACCTGTTAAATGTCTACGCCCCCACCCCTCCTGATAACTCCTTCTTTCCCAGATTGTTAAGGCAGCTGCTCCCCTATGAAGGTAAACACTTGATAATTACAGGGGATATGAATGTGCTGATGGACCCCAAGATTGATTATTCTGGGGAGGGACACAGGGGGATGGAGGGTTGGAGGGGGTCTCAGATGTTAAAAGAATTTAGCAACTCTCTCTCTGTGATAGATGCATGGAGTAATCTGCACCCGGATTCAAGAGAGTACACACATCGGTCCAGAGCACACGGGACTTGGGGTAGAATAGATTATATGTTTATTTCACCAGCTTTGTTCCATTGTGTCCGAGACACCAAAATCGAAGAAATACTGATATCTGACCACAGCCCTGTCTGGTTAGAGTTGGAGGCGCCAGGCAGCTTCCAACCGGCTAGACGGTGGAGATTCCCCAACTATCTAGTAAAAGAAAAAATCTTTTCAAAAATTCCTGGTTAAAAAGTGGGAAGAATATGAATCGTTTAACAGAGAACACAAGTCTAACCCCCAATTGTTTTGGTGTACTGGTAAGGCGGTACTCCGAGGGGACCTGATTGCTTACGTAGCAAAGAAGCGGAAAAAGAACACAGCTAGCCTTTTGCACCTGAATAGGCAACTGCAGAAGGCTAGACACCGTTATACGGAACGGCAAACCGCAGCTAACAGGGAGGCCTACTTGTCTGTTCAGGCAGCTGTGAACTCACTGTTACATGAAAGAGTGTTAAAAAATAGGATTTTTCAGAAATATAGGTTCCACAGATTTGGAAACAGAGTAGGGGGTATGCTGGCTCGGGTAGTTCGGAAGCGGGGAGGGGGCAGAATTATATCGGCTCTGAAAGAAAAGACAGGAGGCCTTACTAATAGCCCAGATAGGATTCTTCAAACACTCCAGGAACATTTTGCGCAGCTATACACCGCTGAACAGCTGGTCGGGGAGGCACAAATGAGTGATTTTCTCAGAAGGGCTCAAATGCCACAGCTCGGAGAGTCAGAGATAGCATGCCTAGAGGCCCCCATTCAGCCCAAAGAGCTATCAGAGGCTATAAAGGGGTTAAAGTCTTTCTCGGCACCAGGGGTGGATGGGTATTCTGGAGAATTTTATAAAATGCTGCAACCCCAATTGTTACGGCCACTATTTGAATATCATCAGGCGGTGATTCAAGAAGGGAAATTTCCATTACACGAAAACACTGCCTGCATATCACTATTGTTGAAGCCTGGGAAAATTGTTGAAGAGCCAGAATCCTACAGGCCTATCTCGTTAATCAATGTTGATATCAAGCTCTTAGCAAAGATTCTGGCTACACGACTCAACACTTGTTTACCCAGTGTGATCCCAAAAGGCACTCTGTATTGCATATTCGGAGAATTTTACTTGCAATGGCACAGTGCCGGTCTGGTGAGACTCCTGGGATTTTGGTGAGCCTCGATGCCACCAAGGCTTTTGACAGGGTAGGGTGGGAGTTTTTGTTCTATATGTTGGATTGGATAGGGATCCCTGCTGGAGTAAGGCAAGCAATTGAGGCTTTATATACTGGCATGGAAGCACATATAACAGCTAATGGGCTCTCGACAAGGTTTCGGATAGGTAGGGGAACGCGGCAGGGCTGCCCCTTGTCCCCACTCCTGTTTGACTTAACATTGGAACCACTATTACGTCTTTTAAATTCTGACCCCAGAATCAGTGGAGTACGGTTGGGAGAACAGGAGGTCCGAGCTCTGGCTTATGCTGACGACGTCCTCCTGGTGCTGACCAACCCGCAAGAGTCCTTTGAGGCAGCCTTGACATTGATCGAGGAATATGGGCTGCTGTCGGGGTTTGGCCTCAACCTCTCCAAATCCTGTGCGATGCCCATGGACACGGGTACCGAATCATATTGGCAGGGGGAGGCTCCTCTTAGATGGGAGACAACAAAAATGAAGTACCTGGGGGTGTACATTCCTAGTGATAGGTCCTCCATGTATAGAGATAACATAGTCCCATTGATAGAGATGACTAGAAGCAAATTGTCGATGTGGAGGGAGCTGCCACTTACTATTTGGGGTAGAATAGCATTATTCAACATGGTGGTTGCCCCTAGGTGGCTCTATGTCTTTCAACAACTACCACTCTTCTTGAAGCACAAAGATGATAAGCAGTTGCAGCGCTTAATACAAACATATCTGTGGCAGGGGAAGAAACCCAGAATATCTTATCACCAGATAGCGGCCCCAAGGGAGGGGGGTGGTATGGGGCTTTTAAATATCAAATTTTTGGCGATTGCGAGTTCCATGCGACATATAAATGACTGGTATCGGGGGACATCTGATTTCTCTGTCACGTCGGTGGAGACCTCGGGGTTTTCGGATATACATTTCAGTCATTTGCTGCACTCCGGGACTCCACTGCCTACTGCGGCATTTCAGAGACACCCATTATTGAAATCTCTTAGGGAAACTTGGAGGTGGGTGTGTAGACGTTATCATTTCTCCCCCCGCGTATCCCCTTGGCTGTCAATATGCGATAACCCAGCATTTCCCCCAGGTCAGGGGGTTAGTACATTTAGCAGCTGGGCAGAAAAGGGGATCATATATCTGGCACATATACTTTCAGAAGAGGGACGAATTCTCGCGTACTCGGAACTCCAGTCTCGGTACAGGATTCCTCCGACACATCGATTTGCGTATTGCCATTATGTCATTATGTAGCCTCCCTAGAGTGGACAGATCTTACGGAAGATGTGGTGGAGGTTCTCTCAGAAGAGTTTACTCTGGGAGCACAGCTTCCGGTACCACTGAAATTCCACCACCAACAACTTAAGGACACTACAGTAGAGTTAGATTTCCGGCGGCTAGCGCGGGAGTGGTCAAGGGATCTGGGCTGTACACTTACTGAGGAAGAGTGTAGGTCATATCTGAAATCTATCTACAAACAGCGGCTTTCCATTCCACAGAGAGAGCGGCTATATCGGTGGCTGCTCAGAACGCATATATCTCCTCACAGAGCACAGAGGGCGGGGTTTGCTGCAGCAGGAACATGCCCAAAATGTAACCAGGGTGCGGCCTCTCTGGGGCACATGTTCTGGAGCTGTCCCTATGTGGAGCGGTTCTGGAAACAAGTTATAAGGGGGGTGGACCAACTATGGTACTGTACCCTTGTATGGGAACCTTCAATTTTATTTAATATCTTCAAGTACACTGCAGACCCCCCGGAGGGCTTCAGGGCATTTGCAAAGATGGCAATATATTTTGGAATAACTACCATTTTGCAATTTTGGAGAGCGAAAGAAACACCCCCTCTGCAGACATGGCGCTCGCAGTTAGTGAGGGAAATGAGATGTGGAGTGCCTGATTTGGAAAGCCCTGCGGGCCTCAGGTTTAGGGCACAATGGGAGGCACTTTGGGTCACTCTCCCGTCCAGAGCGCGAAGTTTATTGCTGAATTTCTGACCCTTCTCTGGTGCCCTTTTGCCCTGTCACTAGGCGGGGAGCCTGTTGATAGTGGTGCAGGTTGTGTAGTACTTTCTGACAAGAGGGCCCTGGTTCAAACTATATCACTCTGGCAGTCTTTTTAGGTATATAGGACGTTATGACAGGCACCACCACATTTGATATTTGTGAGAGACCCGAACAATACATATCGTTGAACCTGTAGAGAACATAGGGGGGGAAAGGGTAGAAGGAGGGACTGGTTGGGTAGGAGGGTAAGGGAGGGGACACACCTTAAGGGCAATACTGTTTAGGCAACTTACACACGTTGCTTTGATATTAAATGAGAATTTATCCTGGAGCAAGCTTGCCAGACAATTGATAAGCTTTTTTTTAATTTATTAATATCAGTGTGTGACAATGCCCAAGGAGTACTAGTAGGCACTGGGAGGGAGGGAGGGAGGGGGAGAAAATATAAATGCTATATTGTAATTTGCTGTGTTGATTGTATGGTGTTGGATGACATCTTTTTGTAAGTAACTTCTTTGACAAGTATCTGTTCAATTGTCAATTACAACTAATAAAAAAAGATTTAAACATAAAAAGGTGGGGTCTTATAGGGTGAAGTAAAAGATTCCTTTTACCGTTAGCAAGGTTGAACCCTTGTGGTTTTCCTCAGGGTTCTTCTCCTCTTTCCCCTATTTTGTTTAATATATTTTTTACGATCATTGGGGTTTATGTTGAACAATGGTTTTCTAGTGTATAGCTATGCAGATGATATTTCTATTATTATCCCATGTAATTGCATCCCTGAGATTGATATCTCAAGTGTGCAACATGGTATGGCTCTACTAGGTAATTGGATGCTTCAGCATAAATTAAAGCTTAATGCTGATAAAACTACATTTTTATGTATTAACAGTAAACCAGATTCTATTTCTGATTCTATTTATATTGGCCAAACTGAATATAAGCTATCTACTGTAATAAAAACCGCGGGTGTATAAGTAGATAGTGTCTCAATGGAAATGCAAGTTGCTTCTTTAGTGAAAAAAATCTTTCTTTCTTATGAGAAAACGATGCTGTGTTTGTAGCTATTTTGAGACCGTTTCATTTCGTGTATTGATATAGGCTCTTCTTTTCTCACAACTAGACGATTGTAATCTAGCATACTTGAACTGTACTGAATCTCAAACTAAAAGAATTCAACCCATCCAGAACACTGTGGTACATTTGATATTTGGTTTAACCAAATACGATCATGTTTCTTCTTATTATATTAAATTTCATTGGCTGCCTTCTGAGGCCAGTGTTCTGTATAAAAAAGGAGACTATGATAAAATGGGAAGAACGGTGGAAAAAAAAACTTAGGGGGACAACTGAGAGGGTAAAAACTGTACAACAGGCATGGGCACTGTTCAAAAATACCATCCTGGAGGCCCAGGCCAAACATATTCCACAAATTAGAAAAGAAAGACGGAACTCCAAAAGACAGCCAGCCTGGTTGAAAAGTGAGGTGAAGGAAGCTATTAGGGCTAAATGAAATGCCTTCAGAAAATGGAAGAAGGAACCGTCTGAAAATAACAAGAAGCAGCATAAGGAGTGTCAAAGCAAATGTAAGGCGCAGATAAAGAAGGCCAAGAGGGATTACGAAAAAAAGATAGCAGTAGAGGTAAAAAAGCATAGTAAAAAACTTTTTCGGTATATTAAAAGCAGGAAGCCAGCAAAAGAATTGGTTGGACCGCTGGATGACTGAGGGGTAAAAGGGGCGATCAAGGAAGACAAAGACGTAGCGGAGAGATTGAATGAATTTTTTGCTTCGGTCTTCACCGAGGAAGATTTGGGTGGGATACCGGTGTCGGAAATGATATTTCAAGCAGACGAGTCGGAGAAACTTACTGACTTCACGGTAAAACTGGAGGACGTAATGGGGCAATTCAGCAACCTGAAGAGTAGCAAATCTCCTGGACCGGATGGTATTCATCCTAGAATACTGATAGAACTGAAAAATGAGCTTGCGGAGCTACTGCTAGTGATATGCATTTTATCCTTTAGAAATCAAACAAAATAAAACATGGAAAAGAAAATAAGATGATACCTTTTTTATTGGACATAACTTAATACATTTCTTGATTAGCTTTCGAAGGTTGCCCTTCTTCCTCAGATCGGAAATAAGCAAATGAGGTAGCAGATAGTATATAGGAGAGAAACATCAAAGCATTACTTTGACTGTCTGAGTTGGAGGGTGGGGGTTTGCATGGGGACATCAAAGCATTTCATTGATATTATAACAGAATGGGTGTTGGTAGGTGAGAGGAGGGTAATAAACAGAGAAATAAACAGAGAAATACAGCTTTATGTTTTGATGTCCCCATGCATACCCCCACCCTCCCACTCTGTCAGACAGTCAAAGTAATGCTTTGATGTTTCTCTCATATATACTATCTGCTACCTCATTTGCTTATTTCCGATCTGAGGAAGAAGGGCAACCTTCGAAAGCTAATCAAGAAATGTATTAAGTTATGTCCAATAAAAAAGGTATCATCTTATTTTCTTTTCCATGTTTTATTTTGTTTGATTTCTATTGATAACCTTTAAGAGTGGACTAACACGGCTACCACACCTCTCAATTTATCCTTAAAATCGAGCGTGGTACCGGAAGATTGGAGGGTGGCCAATGTAACGCCCATTTTTTAAAAAGGTTCCAGGGGAGATCCGGGAAATTATAGACCGGTGAGTTTGACGTCGGTGCCGGGGAAAATGGTAGAGGCTATTATTAAAAACAAAATTGCAGAGCACATCCGAGGACATGGATTACTGAGACCGAGTCAGCACGGCTTTTGTGTGGGGAAATCTTGCCTGACCAATTTACTTCAATTCTTTGAAGGAGTAAACAAACATGTGGACAAAGGGGGGCCGGTTGATATTGAGGCATATTTTCAAAGCACTTTGGGAGGCTAAGTTCCATAGGTTTCTATGGAACTTTGGGAGGCTAAGTGCTTTGAAAATGAGCCTGCATGTGTATCTGGATTTTCAAAAGGCGTTTGACAAGGTACCTCATGAAAGACTACAGAGGAAATTGGAGGGTCATGGGATAGGAGGAAAAGTCCTATTGTGAATTAAAAACTGGTTGAAGAATAGGAAACAGAGAGTGGGGTTAAATGGGCAGTATTCACAATGGAGAAGGTTACTTAGTGGGGTTCCTCAGGGGTCTGTGCTAGGACCGCTGCTTTTTAATATATTTATAAAGGATTTAGAGATGGGAGTAACTAGCGAGGTAATTAAATTTGCTGATGACACAAAGTTATTCAAAGTCATTAACTCGCGACAGGATTGTGAAAAATTACAGAAGGACCTTACGAGACTGGGAGACTGGGCGGCTAAATGGCAGATGACGTTTAATGTGAGCAAGTGCAAGGTGTGATACATGTGGAAAAAAAGAACCCGAATTATAGCTACGTCATGCAAGGTTCCACGTTAGGAGTTACGGACTAAGAAAGGGATCTGGGTGTCGTCGTCGATAATACACTGAAACCGTCTGCTCAGTGTGCTGCTGCAGCTCGGAAAGCGAATAGAATGTTGGGTATTATTAGGAAAGGTATGGAAAACAGGTGTGAGGATGTTATAATGCCGTTTTATGGCTCCATGGTGCAATCGCACCTTGAGTATTGTGTTCAATTCTGGTCGCCGCATCTCAAGAAAGATATAGTGGAATTGGAAAAGGTGCAGCGAAGGGTAACTAAAATGACAGCAGGGATGGGACTACTTCCCTATGAAGAAAGACTAAGGAGGCTAGGGCTTTTCAGCTTGGAGAAGAGACGGCTGAGGGGAGACATGATAGAGGTATATAAAATAATGAGTGGAGTGGAACAGGTGGATGTGAAGCGTCTGTTCACGCTTTCCAAAAATACTAGGACTAGGGGGCATGCGATGAAACTACAGTGTAGTAAATTTAAAACAAATCGGAGAAAACGTTTCTTCACCCAATGCGTAATTAAACTCTGGAATTCATTGCCGGAGAACGCGGTGAAGGCGGTTAGCTTGGCAGAGTTTAAAAAAGGGTTAGACTGTTTCCTAAAGGACAAGTCCCTAAACCGCTACTAAATGGACTTGGGAAAAATCCACAATTCCGGGAATAACATGTATAGAATGTTTGTACGTTTGGGAAGCTTGCCAGGTGCCCTTGGCCTGGATTGGCCGCTGTCGTGGACAGGATGCTGGGCTCAATGGACTCTTGATCTTTTCCCAGTGTGGCATTACTTTTGTACTTACGTACATAGGTTTCCAGTAAAGCAGGTAAATAAAGCAGGTTTCCAAACACATCAAGCTTCCCATAAAGCAGGTAAATAAAGCAGGATTCCAAGTACATCAGACTTCCAATAAAGCAGGGTTCCAAGTACATCAGGCTTCCAATAAAGCAGGTAAATAAAGCAGGGTTCCAAATACATCAGGCTTCCAATAAAGCAGGTTACTCTCACCTCTAACACCCGTCCAAACCCGCTTTGGAACTCTCCCACTCCATAGAGGCTTCTCCCCCCTCCTGGGGTTCCTCCCCTTCCTAGTCTATCCCTCCTTCCATATAATCCATCCAATCATCTTCTTCCCTCTCCATGGGCCCCTCTCTATTCCAGCTGGGCCGCATGGTATATTGATTGCGTATCCAGGGGAACTGAACCTCTTCCCTTCGCCTCCCCCTAGTGGGTGACGAAATTATAGGCTCAGCCTGTCTATCCCCCCGGCTCACCCTGCTGGAGCTGGGAATCCATTTCCTTGTTTCCAGACTACTCTGCCTCCCTCCTTGCAATGGCTTCTGGTACTGGTATTTCAGGGTCTAAATGCTTCATCTTAGGCACCCTGGCAGTAGCTTTGTCACACCCTTTGGCAATGTCACTCACAAATATATTGAACAGAATCAGCCCCAGCACCGATCCCCGAGGCAATCCACTACTCACCTTTCCCTCATCCGAGCAAATTCCATTAACCACCACCCTCTGGCGTCTGTCCGTCAACCAGTTCACCATGTCGGGTCCTATCTTCAGCCTGTCAAGTTTATTCAAGAGCCTCCTGTGGGGAACCGTGTCAAAAGCTTTGCTGAAATCTAAGTAGATTATATCTATAGCACATCCATAATTCAATTCTCCGGTCACCCAGTCAAAGAATTCAATGAGATTCGTTTGACACGATTTACCTTTTGTAAAACCGTGTTGTCTCGGATCTTGCAACTTATTGGCTTCCAGGAAATTCACTATCCTTTCCTTCAGCATCGCTTCCATTACTTTTCCAATATCCGAAGTGAGGCTTACCGGCCTGTAGTTTCCAGCTACTTCCCTATCACCACTTTTGTGAAGCTGGACCACATCCGCTCTTCTCCAATCCCACGGAACCTCTCCCGTTTCCAAGGATTTATTAAACAAATCTTTAAGAGGACCCAGCAGAACCTCTCTGAGCTCCCTCAATATCCTGGGGTGGATCCCGTCCGGTCCCACGGCTTTGTCCACCTTTAGATTTTCAAGTTGTTCATACACACTCTCTTCAGTGAACAGTGCTATATCCACTCCATTCTCATATGTACTTTTGCCAGTCAATCGTGGTCCTTCTCCAGGATTTTTTCTTCTGTGAAAACAGAAGAAAAGTATCTGTTTAGCAAATTTGCTTTTTCTTCATCATTTTCTACATAGTGGTTCACCTCATCTTTCAGTCTCACAATTCCATTTTTAGTCTTCCTCCTTTCACTAATATATCTGAAGAAATTTTTGTCACCCCTCCTTACATTTCTAGCCATTTGTTCTTCCGTTTGTGCTTTCGCCAGACGTATCTCTCTCTTGGCTTCTTTCAGTTTCATCCGGTATTCCTTTCTGTATTCCTCTTCTTGAATTTTTCTGTATTTCAGGAACGCCAACTCTTTACATAGTAACATAGTAGATGACGGCAGAAAAAGACCTGCACGGTCCATCCAGTCTGCCCAACAAGATAACTCATATGTGCTACTTTTTGTGTATACCCTACTTTGATTTGTACCTGTGTTCTTCAGGGCACAGACCGTATAAGTCTGCCCATCATTATCCCCGCCTCCCAACCACCAGTCCCGCTTCCCACCACTGGCTCTGGCACAGACCGTATAAGTCTGCGAAGCACTATCCCCACCTCCCAACCATCAGCCCCGCCTCCCGATCTTGACTAAGCTCCTGAGGATCCATTCCTTCGGCACAGGATTCCTTTATGCTTATCCCACACATGTTTGAATTCCGTTACCGTTTTCATTTCCACCACCTCCCGCGGGAGGGCATTCCAAGCATCCACTACTCTCTCTGTGAAAAAATACTTCCTGACATTTTTCTTGAGTCTGCCCCCCTTTATTTTCTCAGCCACTTGCTTGGAGAACCATATCGGTTTCCTTTTATTTACTCTCCTTACATAAAGGTTTGTGGCCATATTTATAGCTTCTTTCAGCCTAGACTACTGTCCTTCCACTTCTCGTATGTCCTCCCAGCCCATCAGCTCCTTCCTCAGGTATTCCCCCATTTTACTAAAGTCAGCATGCTTGAAATCCAGGACTGAGTTTTGAGTGGCCGCCCTCCACTTCAGCTGTCATATCAAACCAAACTGTTTGATGGTCACTGCTGCCCAGGTGGGCACCCACTCAGATATTTGACACATTATTCCCATTAGTGAGCACCAAATCCAGCGTCGCTCCCTCCCTCGTGGGTTCTGTGAGCAGAGCACTTTGAAAAGCATCCTCGATCTCTCTACTTCTTTCTGATTCTGCAGATGGAACCTTCCAATCTACATCCGGCAGATTGAAATCTCCCAGCAACAGCACCTCTCTCTTCTTTCCCAACTTTTGAATATCTGTGATCAGATCTTTATCTAGTTCCTCCAATTTTGTTGGAGGTCTGTAGACAACACCCATGTGGACAGAGGTTCTATCATCTCTTTTAAAGGTGATCCATATCGCTTCTTCCTTTCCCCAGGCCCCTGTCATTTCAGTCGCTGTGATATCATTTCTCACATACAGAGCTACTCCTCCACCTTTACGACCATCTCTATCCTTCCTAAATAGATTATAGCCTGGTATGTTTGCATCCCATTCATGAGAACCATTGAGCCATGTCTCCGTGATTGCAACAACGTCTAAGTCTGCCTCCAACAATAGGGGTTGAAGGTCATGAACTTTATTGCTTAGACTGCGAACATTTGTGGTCATCGCTTTCCTTCTACATTTCAGTGGAATTTTTATCTTCTGTTTAGTTTCTTGTTTAGTCTCACTTCCTGCTGTGTTGGTAAGAATTGATTTTCTAAGTTTGTTGTTTTCATTGCTTTCTTTTCTACTGACGCATCTTGTCTTTAGCCTTAGCTGGGGGTGACCACTTGAAATGAACTGCCTCCATATGCCACCCCCGCCTTCTAGTTTAAATGCCTATAAATATATTGTCTGAATTTCTCCGCAAGGATTTTTTTCCAGCCACAGTGAGATGCAGCCCGTCGTTACAGTATAGTCTTTTGTTTTTCCATGTATTGCCCCATCCTTCTATGTACCTAAATCCTTCTTGGTGACACCAGGCTTTGAGCCAGCTATTGAAATTCTCAGTACTTTGCAATCTTGTCTCTCCCTTTCCAAAGGTAGGTAGTACTTTAGAGAAAGCTATTGTTTGTATCAAAGGTTTTAACCCCTCTTCCAGCTCCTGAAAAGCTCTCTGCGTGGCAAGTGGGGTATTACTGGACAAGCCATTTGCTCCCAGGTGGATAACAATATCAGTGTTTGACTCCTTAGTTTCTTCTCTGATTATAGAAATTATTTGCTTGGTACTCCTGGTAGCTGAAGAGCCTGGAAGGCATTTCACTTTGCATGGCCCAGTGAGTCAGCCAAGTGCTGTATCAAATAAGGTTCTCTAGGTATGACCAGAAATGATACAGTCTGATCAAGGAATTTTCAGTTGATTTCACTTTCAAATTCCACTGGAATATAAATTTCCTTTAGTAAACAAATCTAAATATTCCCAATAATGATAGCAGTTTCATCAATGTAAAATGCAAATTTATAACCAGTTGGGAGACCAAGTTTGTGGTTTTGCCTAGGACTGGCAGAACCTTTCCACAAAGTTAGAATGCTACAGGACTAGAAGCAGTTAGAAAAGCCTATCCTCTATCAGAGCTAGGCAGGAAAGGAAAGATGGTATTTTTGTTGTTGTTGTTGTTGTTTTTGTCTTTTTGGGAGGGGGCAGGGTTAGAAGACAGAGAGGTGCACCACAATACAGATTCACAGGACAAATTAAGCAATAAGCATTAAATTAATGAGAATATGAGGTAGCTAAACATATAGCCAAAAAGTTGAGAAATTAGAATAAAATAATCAGAAATCACTTAGCAGTATTTTGGTTCAGGTCCAGCACATGTTTGGAGTGGACTAAAGCCCATAGTCAGTCCACCCAGCTTTTTGTTTCATTTGACCCAAACAAGATGGAGGCAGCCATCGGGAAATGCACATTAGCCTTTTGGCTAGCAGACTGCATCTCCTTTACCTATGCCCAAGCTGGACTCTGGAGGGCCATGTCATGGTTTACAATGTCTGAGCCATGGTTGTGTTGGTAGCCCACCTGAGATCACCCTCCATTTTGGAGATCTAAAAGGCTGCAACATGGTCTTCTGTCCACATATTCACATCTCACTGCTGCCTTGAGCAACATTCCTCCAGTATGGTCAGTCAGTCCTTCAGAATTTATTTGGGATCTAGAATTCAACTCCACCTCCCTGGACTCATTTTTTCTTCTCTTTAAGCTGTACCCCCCCCCCCCCCCCCCAAAAAAAAAAATATTTAAATTAATTAAGCAGTACTATGTTCTTGTCATTCTTCGAGGACAAGCAGACTGCTTGTTCTCACATGTGGGTTGACATCAGCGTCGGCCCAGGAAACGGCAAATTTTTCTCCCAGCAAAAATGAAAAGTTTTGCCAGAGCCTTCTGGCGTGCGCACCGCGCATGGACAGACAACTTCCCGCCCGTCGCCTGAGCGTGTCCCTTCAGTTTTCTCCACGTTGAGGTGCGGTAGAGCTGTTCTGCGCTCTTCGCAGGCCCAGGAAAGAGTCTTTGCGAGTTTTTTGGCTTTTCGCTTTATTTTACTTTATTTCCTTTCTACAGTAAAAAAAAAAAAGTTCCCATAGTTTCTTTTACTTTTGTCCCCTTTTAAAATTTCATTTGTTTTCAACGCTGCGCAGTCGGGTTATTCCCTTCTTTTCTGTGCCCTTTTTTTCTCTTAACAGGTACAATCACATCATTTGATTTTGCTGAAGCCATTTTTCCTTCCATGTCATCGAAGACACCCATCGGCTTCAAAAGTTGCACTCGGTGCAACCGGACCATCTTAGGCACCAATACCCACACCTGGTGTATTCAGTTCCTTGGGCCTGACCATACCTCAGCCGCTTGTAGTCTGTGTCTTCGTATGAAGAAACGGACCCAAGCGTCTTGAGAAGACCAACGAGAAAAGCTTTTTGGGGCTTGGTCCAGTCTTTCGACATAGGTACCGAGGTCGGTGGCGTCGACATCGAGAGGAGCATCGACGTCGGGAGCAGAGGTAATGACTGCTGAGAGACCAACTCCCGCTGGGAGCAGTGAGGCATCGAGTGGGTCTCCACCTGCCTCGAGGCCCCCTGCTATGCAGGACCCCCCGGTCCTGGCCCCGAGGAAACGTGAGGATTCCATGTCTTTCTCATCAGTACCGAGGAGTCTCGACGAGCGTCGAGCAAAGGCGAAGAAGCACCGTCATTGTTCTCCTTCGACGCACGGTACCGGGAGCTCCGGGGCATCGAGAGAGTCGGGACCCGAGAAGCGTCGGTGCCAAGAGGATCGCTCCCCCCCTCCCCCCCCAATACAGGAGGTGCCGATGCATCGGTCTCCTAGCAGCTTGATACCTGCTCCCAAGCCTCTACAGATTCTGACACTGCCTGTTCCACCGACCCCGATGGTGGCTCTCAACGAGCGCATCCGGGCCATGTTTCCAGAACTTCTAGAGGGACTGCTGTGTCAGTCAGCTTCAGTGTTGGGGTGCTTGCGCCTTCTGTACCATCTGCTGCAGCAGTGTATGACCCTTCTCCTGCGGTGAGGTCTCCGACTGCAGTGCCGCCTGCTGCATCGGCGTCGGCTGCCACCCAGGTCGACTCCTCTTCGACGTCGGTGGAGGGAGCTTCGACGCGGTCGGATCAGGCGTCGGCCTCTCGACATCGCCATAGAGGACATCGTTCTTCGGCGTCAAGGCAGGTTCAGTGTCGAAGTACCTTGACACAGGCTTTTTCCGACACTGAGCAGGAGCGTTCGTGGGAGTCAGAGGAAGATCCCAGGTACTTTTCTTCTGATGAGTCTTTTGGGATTCCCTCTGATCCTTCCCCTCCGCCAGAGAGGAGACTATCTCCACCAGAGAGTCTGTCTTTTTCCTCTTTTGTCCGGAAAATGGCTATGGCTATTCCTTTCCCTGTAGAGGTTGAGGATGAGCCCAGGACTGAGATGCTCAAGGTCCTGGATTATTCTTCTCCACCTAAAGAGGCTGTAACAGTTCCTCTGCATAAGGTACTGAAGGAAGTCCTTATGCGAAACTGGTCGGCCCCTCTGTCTGGCCCTGTGATCCCGAAGAAAACTGAATCCCAATATCGGATCTACAGTGATCCTGGATTGATGAGGTCTCAATTACCCCACAATTCCATGGTGGTGGATTCTGCCCTCAAGAGAGCCAAGACTACTAGAGACTATGCTTCGGCGCCCCCAGGCAGGGAAACTAGAACTCTTGATTCTTTTTGGAGGAAGACGTATCAGGCCTCTATGCTCACCGCAAAGATTCAGTCATACCAGCTCTTAATGAGTGTGCACTTGCGGGACTCGATACGGCAACTGTCGAGCTTGGTTGATGCACTCCTTATGCAGCTGGCCGAGCCTTTTCGCCAGTTGGTCAGGCAGCAGAAGGCGTGTCAAAAGTTCCTGGCCAGGGGTACGTTTGACACTTTTGATGTAGCATCCAGGATTGCTGCTCAGGGTATAGTGATGTGCAGACTCTCATGGCTGTGTGTCTCTGACCTGGATCATTCGGTCCAGCAGTGAATGGCGGATGTTCCTTGCTAGGGGGACAACCTTTTTGGTGAAAAAATAGAGGATCTTGTTGATCAGATCAAGAAGCGTAATGATGCTGTGGATTCTCTCTCCCACTGGGTGTCTTCTGCTACAACCTCCTCATCTAGGAGGTGTTTTGGGGGGAAGAGGAGTGCTCCCTATTCCTACCTAAGCGTAGGTACACTCCTGCATCTCAGCAGCCTGCCCAGGCTCAGCCCCAGCGTGCTCGTTCTCGTCAACACCGTGCGTCTAAGGCCCATTCTGCTCCACAGCAAAAGCAAGGGACGGGCTTTTGACTGGCTCCAGTTCAGCACAGCCTCAGTAAAAGTGTCCATACCGGACGACTTGCCGGTTGGGTGGAGGTTGATATTTTTTCACCAAAGGTGGCCTCTCATAACCTCCGACCGGTGGGTTCTTCAAATAGTCCGGTTAGGATACACCCTCAATCTGGAATCCAAACCTCCAAATTGCCCACCGGGAGCTCATTCTTACAGCTCCCAGCACAAACAGGTACTTGCAGAGGAACTCTCCGCCCTTCTAAAGGCCCAAGCGGTCAAACCCGTTCCACCACGGGAAGAAGGGCTGGGATTCTATTCCAGGTACTTCCTTGTGCAGAAAAAGACAGAGGGGATGCGTCCCATCCTAGACCTAAGGGGCCTCAACAAATTCCTTGTTCAAGAAAAGTTCAGGATGGTTTTCCTGGGCACCCTTCTTCCCATGATTCAAAAGAGCGATTGGCTGTGCTCTCTGGACTTAAAGGATGCTTACACATACATCTCGATACTTCCAGCTCACAGGAAGTATCTTCGATTTCAGCTGGGAATGCAGCACTTTCAGTACCGTGTATTGCCTTTTGGTCTGGCGTCTCCGCCCAGAGTGTTTACATAGTGTCTGGCTGTAGTAGCAGCGTCGCTACGCAGACTAGGAGTGCATGTGTTCCCTTATCTCAACGATTGGCTGGTGAAGAGCACCTTGGAGACAGGCGCTCTACAGTCCATGTGAATGACTATTCATGTGCTAGAGCTACTGAGCTTCGTGATCAATTACTCCAAGTCCCATCTCACCCCATTATAAAAGTTGGAATTCATTGGAGCTCTGTTTGAACACAAAGACAGCTCGAGCTTGTCTTCCCGACGCAAGGGCAGACAACCTTCTGTCCCTAGTGTCCATGGTTCAAGCGTCTCAACAGATCACGGCTCAACAGATGATGAGACTTCTGGGACACATGGCCTTCACAGTTCATGTAACTCCCATGGCACGTCTACATGTGAGATCAGCTAAATGGACCCTAGCTTCCCAGTGGTATCAAGCTGCAGGGGATCTAGAGGATGTAATCCAACTGCTCACCAACTTTCGGAATTCCCTTCAGTGGTGGACGATTCGATCCAATTTGACCTTGGAACGTCCATTCCAAATTCCCTCAGCCACAAAAAGTGCTGACGACGGATGCATCCCTCCTAGGGTGGGGAACTCATGTAGATGGGCTTCACACTCAAGGAGTTTAGTCATTTCAGATCAACCTCCTGGAACTGCGAGCGATCTGGAATTCTCTAAAGGCTTTCAGAGATTGGCTGTCCAACCAAATCATATTAATTCAAACAGACAATCAGGTTGTGATGTATTACACCAACAAGCAGGGAGGCACAGGATCTCGCCCTCTGTGTCAGGAAGCTGTCCAGGTGTGGCTTTGGGCGCACCGTCACGGCATGTTTCTGTAACCACTTATCTGGCAGGTGTAAACAACAGTCTGCCCGATAGGCTGAGCAGGATAATGCAACCTCACGAGTGGTCACTGAACATGGGAGTAGCCCGCAAGATTTTCCGAGCATGGGGCACCCCCTCGGTGGATCTTTTTGCCACTCAAATCAATCACAAAGTCCTTCAGTTCTGTTCCAGGCTTCAGGCCCATGACAGACTAGTGTCAGATGCCTTTCTCCTGCATTGGGGAACAGGCCTTCTGTATGCGTATCCTCCCATACCTCTAGTAAGGGTTTGCTGAAACTCAAGCAAGACCGTGGAACCATGATCCTCATTGCACCCTCCTGGCCGCGTCAGATTTGGTTCCCTCTTCTTATGGAGTTGTCCTCCGAAGAACCTTGGAGATTGGCATGTTTTCCGACCCTCATCACCCAGAACGAGGGGTCACTTCTACATCCCAACCTCCAGTCTCTGGCTCTCACGGCCTGAATGTTGAGAGCATAGAATTCGCCTCCTTGAGTCTTTCAGAGGGTGTCTCCCGAGTCTTGCTTGCTTCCAGGAAATATTCCACAAAAAGATGTTACTCTTTTAAATGGAGGAGGTTTGCTGTCTGGTGTGACAGCAAGGCCCTAGATCCTTTTTCTTGTCCTACACAGACCCTACTTGAATACCTTCTACACTTGTCAGAGTCTGGTCTCAAGACCAACTCCGTAAGAGTTCACCTTAGTGCAATTAGTGCTTATCATTGCCGTGTAGAGGGTAAGCCTATCTCTGGACAGCCTTTAGTAGTTCACTTTCAGTTGAATTTTCGAAAGAGAAGGGCGCCCATCTTCTGACACAAATCGGGAGATGGGTGTCCTTCTCAAAAGGTCACCCAGATGGGCATAATCGAAAGCCGATTTTGGGCGCCCTCAACTGCTCTCCGTCGCGGGGATGACCAAAGTTCACGGGGGCGTGACTGGGGCGTGCTTAGGAGATGGGCGTCCTCGGCCGATAATGGAAAAAAGAAGTGTGTCCCTGACGAACACTGGGACGACTTTACTTGGTCCATTTTTTTTCACGACCAAGCATCAAAAAGGTGCCTGAACTGACCAGATGACCACCAGAGGGAATTGGGGATGACCTCCCCTTACTCCCCCAGTGGTCACTAACCCCCTCCCACCATAAAAAAGAAAGTTTAAAAATACTTTTTTGCCAGCCTCAAATGCCGTACTCAGGTGCATTGCAGCAGTATGCAGTTGCCTGGAGCAGTTGTACTGGGTGCAATGTACTTCAGGCAGGCAGACCCAGGCCCACCCCCCACCACCTGCTGCACTTGTGGTGGTAAATGTGAGCCCTCCAAAACTCACCACCATCCCACTGTACCCACATGTAGGTGCCCCTCTTCACCCCTTAGGGCTATGGTAGTGTTGTACAGTTGTGGGGGGGGGGGGGGATGGGGGGCTCAGCACACAAGGTAAAGGAGCTATGCACCTGAGAGCAATTTTTGAAGTCCACTGCAGTGCCCCCTAGGGTGCCCGGTTGGTGTCCTGGCATGTCAAGGGGGACCAGTGCACTACGAATGCTGGCTCCTCCCACGACCAAAGGGCTTGGATTTGGTCGTTTTTGAGATGGGCGTCCTTGGTTTCCATTATCGCCAAAAACCGGGGACGACCATCTCAAAAACGACCTACGGATGACCATCTCTAAGGTCGACCTAAATTTCATGATTTGGGCGTCTCCAGCCGTATTATCGAAACGAAAGATGGACGCCCATCTTGTTTTGATAATACGTGTGGCCCCGTCCCTTTATGGGACCGTCCTGCAAGGACGCCTTCATGAAAACTTGGGCGCCCTGTTCGATTATGCCCCTCGTTATGAGGCTTGCTTTTGTTAAAGCCCCCTGTCAGGCCTTCACTAGTGTCATGGGATCTCAACGTCGTTCTCACCCAGCTGATGAAAGCTCCTTTTGAGCCACTGAATTCCTGCCATCTGAAGTACTTGACCTGGAAGGTCATTTTCTTGGTGGCTGTTACTTCAGCTCATAGAGTCAGTGAGCTTCAAGCCTTGGTAGTGCATGCTCCTTATCTCAAGTTTCATCACAACAGAATAGTCCTCCATATTCACCCTAAGTTCCTGCCAAAGGTAGTGTCGGAGTTCCATCTGAACCAGTCAATTGTCTTGCCAACATTGTTTCCCCGTCCTCATACCCACCCTGGCGAAAGCAGTTTGCATACCTTGGACTGCAAGAGAGCATTGGCCTTTTACGTGGGGTGGACAAAGCCCTTCAGACAGTCCGCCCAGTTGTTTGTTTCTTTCAACCCCAACAGGAGAGGAGTCGCCATCGGAAAACGCACCATCTCCAATTGGCTAGCAGATTGCATTTCCTTCACTTATGCCCATGCTGGGTTGAATCTGGAGGGCCATGTCACAGCTCATAATGTAAGAGCCATGGTGGCATCAGTGGCTCACTTAAAGTCAGCCTCCAATGAAGAGATTTGCAAGGCTGCAACGTGGTCATCAGTCCACACATTCATTTCTCACTACTGCCTTCAGCAGGATACCTGACGCGACAGTTGGTTTGGGCAGTTGGTGCTGCAGAATCTGTTCGGGGTTTAGAATCCAACTCCACCCCCCTAGACCCATTTGTGTTCTGTTCCAGGCTGCAGTTGTTTATGGTTTCAAGTCAATCTCTGTTATGTCCTCGCCGTTGTGAGGCTGAATTGACCAATGTTCATTGTTTTGAGTGAGCCTGGTTGCTGGGGATACCCTACATGTCAGAACAAGCAGCCTGCTTGTCCTCGGAGAAAGCGAAGATACTTACCTTTAGCAGATATTCTCCGAGGACAGCAGGCTGATTGTTCTCACAAACCCACCTACCTCCCCTTTGGAGTTGTTGTTTGTTTGTTTCTATGCTTTTTCATTAAACTGAAGGGACATGCGACGGGTGGGAAGTCATGCGCGGTTCTTGCACCAGAAGGCTCGGGCAAAACTTTTTATTTTTGCTGGGAGAAAAATTTTCCATTTCTTGGGCCGAACTGAACGTCGACCCACATGTGAAAACAATCAGCCTGCTGTCCTCGGAGAACACCTGCTACAGGTAATTATCTTCGCTTTACTGTTGGCCTTAGCATGTACCTATTTTCCCCATTTTTGTTTCAGTAAACCTGGTAGCTAGGGATTCCCATATGTGGAATTATTGTGACCTGCTGTTCCTCGGAGAAAGCAAAGTTACTTACCTGTAGCAGGTGTTCTCCAAGGATGGCAGGACATATATTTCCACATACTTATGCTCCTCCCCTAGGAGTTGCATTCTCTTAGGTAAAATATTAGGCTGCCTTGGCCCCGCTCTATACTCTCAGAGGGGAAGGTGTGTGCATGTGCAGTACTGCTTCAAAAAACTTCTAGATTTAGAATATTGGGGAGTGTGTCTGTACTGGGCTCCATCTGATGACATCACCCATATGTGGACATTTATGTCCCACTGTCCTCAGAGAACACCTTCTACATGTGAGTAACTTTGCTTTTTCATACATAAAACTAGGTGCTATTTTAACTAGTGCTGGTCCTTATTTTAAAAGCTCTATTCGCAATTGAGACATGTATAGCGAATAAACCTTGAAAACCCAGTTTTAGAAAGCCAGGATTTATATGTATAAATCTGCAATAGCGCATAGTGGAGGAGTGGCCTAGTCGTTAGAGTGGTGGACTTTGGTCCTGGGGAACTGGGTTCGATTCCCACTGCAGGCACAGGCAGCTCCTTGTGACTCTGGGCAAGTCACTTAACCCTCCATTGCCCCAGGTACAAATAAGTACCTGTATATAATATGTAAGCCACATTGAACCTGCTATGAGTGGGGTACAAATGTAATAAAAATAAAAAATATGGCAAGGGGACAAGGTTTAGATGGGACTAGGGCAGGACCAAAAATATACATGTATTCCCCATTTCAGAAGGATAATGCACATCTATGATCATTGTGATCAACGTCAGAACTTACTGCTGCTCCGTAGTTACAGGTTTTGTAAAAGGACTCATTGTGGGCAACCCTGTACAGGAAGTATTAGGAAATGTCACCCCCTTACTCCCCTAGTGTTTTTTCCCTCAGAATTGACTGCGCTGAATGATTATGGGCTCTGTACTTAATGGGCAGATTTCAGCATGTAGGTTTTCAAAATGGCACACACACATGTCTCTGTGTCAGCACTTATACCTCTAGGTTCTGCAATACCAATTTACATGTGTAAGCGCTGAGACACATAGAGTGGCATTTTCAGAAAAACTTCCAAGTCAGAATTGGGACATCCTTCCTGGCAAGGGCAAGGGGGGAGGGAGAGGGTAGTTGGGGAACATGTTTATGGCAATAGATCTTGGGAAACTTTTTTTTGTATTATGATGCATTATTGGCTGATGTTTTGTAGATGGCTTTATGGAAAATAATAAAAATATGTTAAAAAAAAAAAAAGAATTGGGACATCCTGCTCATTACATCCAAAAAAAACCATCCATCTTACAGCTTTTTCAAACATGAAAAATAGCGGGATTTCCCGTTTGAAAATACGTAAGAGGGATGTTTTTGTACTGTAGTAAACGTGCAAAATTAGCAGCCATTTTCCAAACTGAAACATCCAAAATATGAACACCAAAAAAGCAAATGATCTGTCTGGGATCATTTGTACAAAAATGGCCACACAGACGTCCCTTCATAGCAGAGAGGGCAGCCTAGTGGTCAGTGCAGTGGACTTTAACAAATGGCACCCAGGTGCAAATCCCACCTTAACTCATTTATTTACTTATTTATTGTTAGCTCTCCAGGCACAGAAAAAAAACTACTGTATATAGCTGAACACCACTGCAATAGCCTTCAAGTCTGCAGATGTCTCCTATATGTAGGTACAGAATGTATTTTGTATTTGGAGGGCTCATAATTTCCACCAAAAAATAACTAGTTATAGTGGATTTTGGACCTAGATCCCATTGAGTACAGTCCACTGCACTGACCACTAGGCTACTCCTGGGAGCTGCTTGCTGCTCTGTTGGGTATGCCCATAATACCTGAAGCCATCCTAGCATCTGTTATCCCCTTTCAATTTCACGTATTAAGAGGGTGGTAGGGGACAGCATCATCTGGGGGATTATGGAGGGGTCATGCCTTAATCCCTCCAATAATGAACTGGTAATCAGAGCACCTTATTGTTACTTGGATGTGATTGAAACAGCTGTAAATACAAATTACCTTTTTTCACTTGGACATTTCTTTCTGTTCCAATATCTTTGAAAGACATCCTAATTTTTGGCCAGACATAATCCTGTCCAAAAAACACGCCTCCAACACGCCCCTTGGCATTTGGATGTTTTTGGCAGATGGACTTTTTTTTTTAGCCATTTTGAGACATCTATGTGCTTCAAATATGAGCACCTTAGACATAAATATTGCCTAGTGACCTCTGTTGATGTTTTAGACATTGAGAATTGCAAAATGGTTGCTTCTGACAAACATAACTGGTGCATACCCATGCATTTTTGCATGTATTTTAGAAAAGGCTGTTTGGCAGAGCTTCCAAGTTACCCCCCAGAGGGAGATTTTAGGTCACTTCTGGACTTCTTCCAACCTCATCATGGTTCATTATGGGACCTCTGGCACTAATTTCAATGGGTAGAATCAGGGACTTCAAATGCCACATTGTTTTGGGATGTAAAAACCATAACTAGCCAAAACGTCTCCCTCCTGGAACTGGGTAACCTGGCAATTCTGACATTGGTAGATCATTTTCTACTGGAATTTGACACATCCCAGTGTGGACATCTTAATTCTGATTTCTACTTTCTTTCTAAAATGGGGCTACATGTATTCTGTCTTTTCAGGATTTTTCCTTTTATTACCCTTTTCTTTTAAATAAATACCCTTTCAGTGTTCAAGAAAACTTCCTTACTGCCAAACTTTATCTGTTTTAAACTAGCCTTTCCTAAAACTTGATTCTCTTGTTCTGTTCTTGCTCTGGGTATCCTCTGCTATGCACCATCTTGTCCTGATTTTGTCGTAAGGCACACTGAAAACTACAAATAAATTCTATGAATGTATGAATATGTTGTAATTGTTGTACTATTCAGGAACTTAATAAAAAGTGGGATGACCCAATAGCTTAGTGGAAGAGCTTGGGTTTGATTCCATAGTCAAATCTTCTGCTCCTTATACTGTCCAGAGCTGGAGATGTTGTGGAGTGACTTACCAGTCACTTACAACCCCTGGGAAGGAAACAATCATCATGCAATAACCTCATGTAGAGGCTGGATTTAGGACCCAAGATTGTAGGGTTCCAGAAAGAACCCTGGTGTGTGGTTTCCAGATGAGGACAGTCACCACTGGTCTGCTTGTAGATAAGTTGCAAGTTGATACAAAATATAGGAACATTCCCTCGGTAGTTGCAAACTAAAGCTCAATGCACTAGATTCCAGCCCTGGGTTCAGTTGAGCTGGACCTCTAAAGGAGCAGGAGGAAATGGCACTGTTCAAAAGAAACCCATGAACAACTCCTCCAACAATAAAGATTTCCAGGATAAAGCATTTCTTGTCAGTGGCCTGATATAGATATATATTTTCATTCTTTCCACTGTAAGAAATAATCTCTTTGTTGACTGAAATGTTTTCTTTAACATACAGACTGACCCCAAAATATTTCTTTTCAGAATTTCGGACAGGCAAAACCCAGCTATCTCATACTCTTTGTGGTAAGTACATTCTGTGAAACTGCAATGGAAAACATAGGTAAGAAATTATGTAAGGATCAGCAGTTAAGAATGTAAAACAGGAAAGACAGTTCACAGGGAAACAAAAAGGGTAAAAGGATGTGAAGAAGAAATTGGATAAGAGGAGAATGGATGTAAGTGGAATCTATCTTTTTGCAAAGGATATCATGTTGAATAGAATCAAACTTTAATCATATAGTGGATTTTTTATGCATATATGCCAGTGTGCTTGAGTAAAGTGCTTCTTATAAAATTACCTCCTGTGTGTGCACTTGTACATGACTCAGGTATAGCTGTTTTACATATAATCCCCCAGATTCTGTAAAGGAAACCCAAATTTGGGCACCGATCCCAGATTGGTGCCCAAATAATTAATTAGTGGGCTCCAATGATTTAATTATTGGAGCTAACAAGCACTTAATTGTCACTAATTATGTTTTAGGCACTGATCTGCCTGTGCACTATTCTCCGAGGGTAAGCAAGCTAATATTCTCACATGTGGGTAACGCTGTCCGGAGCTTGTAACAAGCTTTCACAGAGCTCCACCACACATAAGCGAGTGCCTTCCTGCCCTTAACGAGAGCGAAGGACCAACAGTTTCTTTTTTTCTGTAGTGAGGAGAGAACGTGTTTCTTCTTCTCTCCTCACAACCTCTGGTTCGGTTTTACCAGAGCTTCTTTTTGTGCCTTCTTTTCTCATTCAGGTTCATTTTCTGCCCATTCGTTTTTTCTGTTATTTTTTTCTTCTTTCTTCCCTTCCACCGTGGAGTGGAGGTTGGCCCACCGTTCTTCTCTGCCAGTCCGGCGCTCGCAGCAGAGTACAGGGCTGCTCCCTTCGTGGGGTCCTCAGGGCCCTCCTCCTCCTTGCCTGCCTGCACCCCCAGCATCTCTGACCTGGTCTAGGAAGCAGCCGCAGCCACCATTGAGTCTCCTTTTTCTTTCGAAAGTTTCCAGTCTCTTCAGTGCCACTTCTGATGCTTTCAGACTGGTTTTTAGCACTGCGTCGGCATCGAGGTCTGCAGTGTCATCAGTGATTGCGTCGGCATTGAATGGTGGAACTTCAGCATCCTCCTCGTCAGTACCGAGGATCGTGGATGCCAGCATCGGTAGACGTATCACAATCAATCTCCCTTGATACACAGTGCCAGAGCCTCCGGGACACCAAGGCATTGATGCCAGCACAACATCCAGCAGCTGGCCCTGCATGGGTCTGTGATCAACAGGACCAGATTCCTTGCTCCCTGAGCTGGTGGCAGATGGAGTGCATCAGCGTCAAGGGTGCTTGTGCCTGCCATGCTCCTCCACTCAGCCCCGCACGGTCTGTAGCCTGCGGTGAGGCCTATGACACCAATACTGCATGTGGCACCTGTTTTTGATGCCCGTGTCTGTCAGCATCAATACAGGGAGTTTCATCAGAGTTGAGGCTGTGGCCCACTCCTCAGCACCCCTGTTGGCATCATAATTCAGGCAGCCTCGATATTGTCTTTTTACTGATGACTCATTTTTCCTGATGTCGTCCTTCATGTGGGTATATCCAGGTCTTGCTCCTTGAGCTTCTGGCTGGAGAATTCATTACTGACGGAGGTGCTTGCGCCTACCATTCTTCTCAACTCAGTCCCACATGACCCTCAGCCTGCGGTGAGGCCTCCGACGCTGGCATGACATCTGCATCGACCTCCGATTGTGTCAGTCTACATTAGTGCCTGGAGTTTTCGGGGGAGTTGAGGCTGCAGTCCACTCCCCGACACCCTCCCGACATCATGGTTCCTCGAGGTTGAGGCAGGCTCAGTCTCGGCCTGTTAATGCGGAGTTTCTGGCTGACACTGATGAGGGGTATATGGGAGTCACCTGAGAATCCCAGATACTTCTTGAAGAGGAACTTCTGGGCAATACCATCTTGCCCCTCTCCTACATAGGAATGGATGATGTCTCCATCTGCGAGCCTTTCCTTCCCTCTTTTTGTCAAGGCCTTGGTGGCTGCAATTCCAATTGCTCTGGAGGTGGATCGTTCAACTAGGACTTAGAGACCTGGGACTACAAATCTGTTGCTCGAAGACCTGTAATAGTCCTGATCTACCTCTTGTACTGATGTTCTCGATTGGAATTGGAAGCCCACTCTATTGGCTTCACTCTTCCCCATGAGCATCTCCTCTATGCACCGATTTCAGAACTCCTCTGGTTTCATAGGCCTCAGTTGCCTCATCACTCAATGGTGCTTCACTCCATGCTCAGGAGAGCCAGGTCTTCTAGTAGCTATGCTTTGGCATTTCCTGGT
Source organism: Microcaecilia unicolor (assembly GCF_901765095.1). Lineage (NCBI taxonomy): Eukaryota > Metazoa > Chordata > Amphibia > Gymnophiona > Siphonopidae > Microcaecilia > Microcaecilia unicolor. The sequence continues at coordinate 387,727,415 of NC_044031.1, read as the reverse complement.
CAGACCTCTGTATTTCTTTGGGCAGACAATTTGACACTACGACTATATTCATAACATGCCCTGGTATTTGTTCCGTTTTCTCTCCCAAAAGAGCATGTCCTTTTCCTGGTCGAGCTTCAGAGGGCTTGTCGCATGTTCTTGGCCACAGGGGCTCATGACACTTTTGCTGTGACTTCCAGGATATATACCCACACTGTGGTTGCATGTCTCTGGCTTGTAGGTTCAGCAGGAACTAGTGCCTACCATGAGCAGACCCTTTTAGAGAGCAAATGGAGGGGATCGCTACCCTCATCTAAACATACACAGATGCCTCTTTCTTCCTGGAAGTCTTCCGCAACTTCTTCCTTCTCTAGGCTGAGTCCACTGAGTCTTCTGCAACTTCATCCGCTGCTAGGCTAAGTCCACTGAGCCTAGCAATAAGAAGTGGCATACCCACATACCTGTGCATATTAGGATCTCTCTATGACCTGCCAAAAAAATCTACTAGATTTTTTTTGGCAAGTCATAGAACGATCCTGCTATGCACAGGTATGTGGGTATGCCACTTCTTATTGCTAGGCTCAGTGGACTCAGCCCCATCTTGTCAATGGCATGTATCTCAGCCCTGGACACCTCTTCAGTCACAGCAACGGGTGACTTTCCTACTAGCTACAGGGGAGCATGTTTGCCGTGCCTGTACCTGTTGACCTACTGGTCTGGGGAAGAAGCTGCAGGGTTTCGGATCAGGCTAGTGGCCAACCACTTGCCCGCTGATGGTGATTTACATCAGCTCTCACCTCAAGCAGCTCCTTACGGAGACACTCCTCATCTTTCTAAAGGCCCATGTAGTCAAATCTATACCACCAGGGGACGAAAGCTTGGCTTCTGTTCAAGGTTCTTCTCGGTAGCAATGAAAGACAGGATGATGTGTTCTCTCCTGGGCCTAACAGCCCTGCACAACTTTCTTGTCAAAGTATACTGCAAGGTAGTTTCCCTGACCATCCTACTCTCCATGGTTCAGGGTAATGATTTCCTTTACTTTTTGGGCATACTGGATGTGTATACCTAAGAAATATCTTCGATTTTCACTGGAGGTAGTCCACTTCCAGTACCACGAGCTGCTTTTTGGCCTCGCATCAGTTCCCAGGGTATTCACTCAGTATCTGGGTTGCATGCCGTGCTTATATGTTTTTCTATTTGGATGATTGACTGCTGCAGTGCACATCAACGATCGCTACTTTTAAGTCCATAGGAATAACTCCTCAGTCTTTGGACCGACTGGGGTTTGTTTTACTACACACCCTTAATTCATCTGTTTCCTGTTTCCCATTTGGTGATCATTGGAATTTTGCTGCATACTCATTAGGCTCAAGCATTACTTCCCATGCCAGGGGTCACTGTTTTTCCTCATTCCACTTAGGTTTGAGACCATCAGCAGGTTGCTCTTCACCAAATAACACTCATGCCTTGTTTTCACATGACAACTGCCCAGTGGACTCTACTTTCATAGTGGTATTGGACCATGAAGACCCTGAATGATGTCATCTGACTGTCCCCACAGCTCGTTACTCTCTGTTTTGCTGAACTCTACAGTCCACTGGGATTCTGGAACTGACAGTGGCTGCATCCCATCTAAGTTGGACAGGCTTTACACTCAAGCTACTTGGTTATCCTAGGATATACCTCTCCAACTTCCCTTTTTGAAATTCTGAGAGGTCTGAAATGTTCAAAGCTTTCAGTGCTAGGTTATTCAGCCATTTTGTACTCGTTCCCATGACCATTCAGGTTGCCATGTGCTACCCCGATAAGCAGGAGGGCACCTAAAATACTCTCTGTCAGAGGACCATCCGGATATAGCAGGGGGCTGTCCGTTCAAGACTGCTTCTCAGAGCCACTCATGTTGCAACCACATTCAAGAACCTGGTCATCAGAATCTGCAAAGCCATGCATCCACACAAGTGTTTTTTTCAAATGGGTGTTATGTGCATCATCTTCTAACTGTGCAATACCCCTTTGTTGGATCTCTGGACGAATCACTTCAATCATGCTGTTCCTCAGTTCTAGACCCACAACAGCCTACCATCGGTTCTCTTCCTCCTTCCTTGGGAACAGTTGTTTTCTGTATTCATATCCTCTCATCTCTCTCATAGGGAGGCTTCTATTGCCGCGCAGGCAGGACTGCAAATCCAGGATTCTAGTCGTTCCTTACTGGGTCCGACATATCTAGTTTTCTTTGCTTCTGTACTCTCCTGAGGATTATAGAACTTGGAATATTTTCCAATCCTCATCACACAGAACGAGAGTTTTCTTTTACATCCCCTCCTCCAGTCTCTGGACCACATGGACTGGATGTTCAGGGCTTTGCGTAAGCTTCCTGTGTTCTCCTGAGGGTGTCTCCATAGTCTTGCTATTCTTCTGAAAAACTTCCACTAAGGGGTGATCCTTTTTATAGTGATGGAGGTATGTCGGTTACTGTGCAGGGAACTGAGGGGCCTACACCCTCTCCCTTTCTTCTTGTCCAGCACAACCCTATGATCATACCTTCTCCTCTTTTTCTGAGTTTCGTCTGAAACCTCACTTGGATGAGTTTACCACAAGATATTCAGTGATTCTGATTGTCATGTGAGGGATATTCCCATCTCTTGACAGCCTCTAGTCATTTGATTCATAAGACTAGTTTTTGTCACAGTCTCAATCACACCTTTGTTTCTGTTATGGGACCACAACGTCTTTCTTCCCTTTTACTCACAGCTCCTTTTGAGACATTCGTTTTTCTTGCCTCTTGACATCCTTGGCCTGGACGATCTTGTTTCAAGTGGCGGTTCTTTCGGCTCGCAGGGTCAGTGAGCTTCAGGCCCTTGTGGCGGTTCCATCCTACCCTGATTTTCATCACCATAGACTATTTCTCCGCATGCACCGTCAATTCCTGCCTGAGGTTGTGCGGGGGTTTTTATCTCTATTAGCTGCCTGTCTTGTTAACGTCCTTTCCCATGGTCTCATACCCCTAGTGAGCGTGCACTGCACAGCTTGGACTAGAGGCGAATTTTGTCTTTCTTATTGTACTGGCCTAAGCACCAAGGGAAGTTTTTCCAAACTTTTTGTTTCCTTTCATCCCGTCTGGATGTAGGTTGCCAGCAGGAGAAGCACGATTTCTAATTGGCTGCCAACTTATTTTCTTCTCGTTACGCCCAGGCTGGGCTGACCAGGAGGCTTCTCTAACAGTTCACAATACCTGAGCTTTGGCTTCGCCGTTAGTCTCCATGTGGGGCTTATGTTAGACTGCTATGAAGTCTTCATTCCACTCATTCACATCTTTTTACTGCTATAGGTGCATGTTTTCAGCAGCATGTCCGGTGTGCCCATTTTTATTTTGTCCCAGGCTACACTTTTGACGATTTGCATCTGGATTCAGCTTCATCTATATTCTGACCTCACTATTGCGAGATGTACTTAGTCATTAACTGTGGGTTTCAGTGAGCCTGGTAGCTAGGGTTTCCCTACATGTGAGACTATTATCCTGCTTGTCCTCGGAGAAAGCGAAGATACTTACCTGTGGCAGGTATTCTCCAAGAACAGCAGGCTATATATTCTCACACACCCTCCCAACTCCCTTTGGAGTTGATTCTATTTTATAGAATAAGACAATGTCAGCTTTTGTTGTTGGCTATGTAGTTTTTAGGGGTTTTTATTCCTTGATTTCTTTGTAACACCAATTGTATTCTTTACCCTGGTATGGTGACGCCATATCAGTTCTTTGTAAGACACATTGAGCCTGCAAATAGGTGGGAAAATGTGGGATACAAGTGCAATAAATAAATATAGTGTTTGAAGAGGTAGTGTTGTGGAGAAAAAGGTGATGGTAGCTTTTGTAGTTAGTTGTAGAATTTATTGAAGAGATGGGTTTTCGTTTCTTTTAGGAAGTTGTCCAAATCTTTTTAAAACCCCGCTAAGCTAACTGCTTTTACCACATTCTCTGGCAACAAATTCTAGAGTTTAATTACACATTGAGTGAAGAAATATTTTATCTGATTTGTTTTAAATTTACTATTTTATGGCTTCATTGCATTCACCCTAGTCCTAGTATTTTTGAAAAGAGTAAACAAGCAATTCACATCTACCCTTCCACTCCACTCATTATTTCATAGACATCTATCATATCTCCCCTCAGCCATCTTTTCTCCAAGCTGAAGAACCCTAGCCACTTTAGCCTTTCCTCATAGGGAAGTCATCCCATCCCCTTTATCATTTTTGTCGCCCTTCTCTGTACCTTTTCTAATTCCACTATATCTTTTTTGAGATGCGGTGACCAGAATTGCACACAGCATCCGCTCACAGGACAAATCCCTCCTCTCAGTACCCTTCTCCACCACTGTCAACTCCAGGCTCCGCCCTTTCTGCCTAGCCTCACCCTATGCCTGGAATAAACTCCCTGAGCCCATACGCCAAGCCCCCTCCCTGCCCATCTTCAAATCCCTACTCAAAGCCCACCTCTTCAATGTCACCTTCGGCACTTAACCATTGTACCTCCATTCAGGATATCTAGACTGCCCCTACTTGACAATTGTCCTTAGATTGTAAGCTCCTTTGAGCAGGGACTGTCCTTCTTGTTAAACCGTACAGCGCTGCGTAACCCTAGTGGCGCTTTAGAAATGTTAAGTAGTAGTAGTAGTATTCAAGGTGCAGCTGCACCATGAAGCGTTACAAAGGCATTATAGTGTCCTCATTTTTGTTTTCCATTCCCCCACCCCCACCGCACACTGAGCAGAGGGTTTCAACGTGTTATCAACAATGACACCTAGATCTCTTTCCTGGTTGGTGACTCCTAATGTGGAACCTTGCATCATGTAGCTATAGTTCGGGTTCTTTTTTCCCACATGCATCACTTTGCAGTTGCTCACATTAAACATCATCTGCCATTTAGATGCCCAGTCTCATAAGGTCCTTTTGCAGTTTTTCACAGTCAAGTTTCGATTTAACAACTTTGAATAACTTTGTGTTGTCAGCAAATGTAATTACCTTACTAGCTACTCCCATCTCTAAATCATTTATAAATATGTTTAAAAGCAGCAATCCCAGCATAGACCCCTGAGGAACCCCACTATCTACCCTTCTCTATTGAAAATACTGACCATTTAACCCTACTCTCTCCTTTAACCAGTTTTTTTTTTTTTTTTACTTATTTTTATTGAATTTTAACAAACATAATTCACAATAATGCTTGATAATACACAAATCAGAAACTTTTACATTAACATTATAATTCAAGGAAAAATTTCAACTTAAATATCGACCACTAGTTAAAGAAATTGATCCAAGATGGAAGATTATATACTATAATCTAAAAGAAAATGTATAGGAAATAAACAATAAATGATGCACCTATCCCGGGTAATTCCTCCTAGCTCGAATAACAGTGAACGTATGGGACTATACCTTTACATTTACTTCTTCCCTGCTAACTAGAAATTCCTCCAGCTGATTGGGGTCAAAGAATTGAAATTGTTTTGACTGTAACATTATTCTGCATATACAAGGAAATTTCAATAGGAAACTAGCTCCTATTGCCACAGTTCTTGTACGCAAAGCCAGAAAGGCCTTGCGTCTCCTTTGGGTTTCTCTCGATAAGTCCGGGTAAATTCTTATTTTAGACCCCAAAAAACTTGATTCTAAATGCCTCAATGAGAGTCTTAATACTGCATCCCTATCTAATTCCAAAGCGAATGAAACCAATAAGGTTGCCCTCTTTGTTACAACCTCCAAGGATGATTCCAAGAAGGCAGTCAGATTCATCTCTCCGCCATCCTGAGGTGTTACTCCTGTTACACGAGGTGTATCCGTTTGTAGATAAAAAGCTCGGGTTATAGGTGGCAAAGAGGAGTCTGTCATACCCAAAATTTCAACAAGATATTTCTTCACCATTTGTACCGGTGGAATCAAAGGGGAACTAGGAAAGTTTATAAATCTTAAATTTAATCTTCGAGACTGATTTTCAAGATGTTCCAGCTTTCTAGAAGTAAAGTTCTTGTCTTTAAGAAATGTCTGACCCACCAGTTCCAGTTTAGAAGTTCTTTCAGCAAGAGCTTTTACTTCCATGTTTTGAGAATCAGTCTTTTCTATTAAGGTTAATGCAGTTTCAGATAAAGTCTTTATAACTGTTGCATTCTTAACTATTAAAGATTGCAGGGAAGTTTGTGTTGTAAAAGTCAAGTCCCAAAGTGAGTCTAAAGTCACTAAGGCTGGTTTTTTCAAATTCCCCATTTCAAACTCAGGAAGGGGTGCTTTAGCCGCCTGTTCCAAAATACTCACTGTCTGTGGTAGCAGCACAGGAGACGATGACCCTTTCGGATTTTCCAGACTGGCAGCAACCAGATCTAAACTTGTCTCAGAAAGGCTCCCTCCCTGGTCTCTCCGAAGTCCATTCCGGGCTGGAGTACACGGGCTCTGACCGAGACTTTGACTTCCTGGTTGCGGGGGAGCCTCACGTTCAGCGGGGCTCAAGGAAACCCCGTTTACACTGTCGGAGAGCGCCGAAGCGCCAACATCCTCGGGCGGGGAAATATTCCTCCCGGGACCCTTCGCGACTCCATAATCTTCTATTTTCATCTGGCGAAGCTGGTTTGCCCCGTCATGGAGAGAGGGGTTCTCCCGGACTTTGCCTCGCCGTTTTCCCATACTGTGGGAAAGGTAAGGAACCTGCTTTGCCAAGTTAATAAGAAGAAAAGGAGGCGCGTCTGGTGGCGCGTCTCAGACCGCGGCCATCTTGGTATCTCCTTTAACCAGTTTTTAATCCACAATAGGACACTACCTCCTATCCCATGATTCACCAATTTCTTCTGGAGCCTTTCATGAGGTACTTCGTCAAATGCCTTTTGAAAATCCAGATACACAATATCAGCTGGCTCACATTTATCCACATGTTTATTCACCCCTTCAAAGAAATGTAGTAGATTGGTGAAGCAAGATTTCCCTTTACTAAATCCATGTTGGCTGACAGGCTTATTTTCGAAAGTGATCGCCGGCCTTTTCCCGACATAAATCGGGAGATGGCCGGCGATCTCTCAAAAGCGGCGAAATCGGTATAATCGAAAGCGCTTTTTTGACAGCATCGCCGCTTTCCCGTTGCCTTGCCGGCGAAAGTTCAAGGGGGCGTGTCGGCGTAAGGAAGGCAGGCATGGGCGTGGCTACCAGATGGCCGGCTTTCGCGGATAATGGAAAAAAAAAGCGGCGTTAAGCAGTATTTTGCCGGGTTTTCTTGGTCCTTTTATTTTCTTGACCAAGCCTCAAAAAGGTGCCCCAACTGAGCAGATGACCACCGGAAGGAATCGGGGATGACCTCCCCATACTCCCCCAGTGGTCACCACCCCCTCCCACACTAAAAAACACAATTATAAACATATTTTGCCAGCCTCTATGCCAGCCTCAAATGCCATACCAACCTCCATGAAAGCAGAATGTGTTCTATCCTCTGACGCCTTTCCCAGGTTGTGATGTGGCTCTCGGGTGAGTGTGACACCTTTTCTGTTAGGTGCACTGCAGAGTCACATCAGCAATGCATTGTGGTGGGTGTAAGGTAGTGGGCTCTACTCCCATGGTGCTTTTCCCCATGCTAACTGGTTCAGAGTGTGTCCAGTTTTGTTTCTGGTAGTCCATGAGGTAGTGGCCATTTTTGTAAGACAGTTTTAGATCCCTTTCATGTGTTACCCACGTTAGAGAACTTAGTTATTACCTTGAATGTTGCTGAAAGAGGGCATTGTAAACCATTCTGCCAGCTCTGACCTACTGCTCATCTCAGTACCAGGGAGACTCTTTGCCAGCGGGGCACAACCTCTGATCTGCAGTTAACTGTGAGTAAACATGCTTATTCAAATAAAGGACTTTTTCAAAGAGATTAGTCTTCAGGTGTCAACTGGTGTGCCAAGGTTATACAGCAGCAACAAGTCCTAGAGGCCTGCGTGTATGCAGGTCCCTGGAGCACTTTTAGTGGGTACCGCAGTGCACTTAAGGCAGGCGGACCCAGGCCCATCCCCCCCTACCTGTAACACTTGTGCTGGTAAATGGGAGGCCTCCAAAACCCACTGTACCCACATGTAGTTACCCCCTTCACCCCTAAGAGCTACGGTAGTGTTGTACATTTGTGGGTAGTGGGTTTGTGGGGGGTTGGGTGCTCAGCACCCGTGGTAAGGGAGCTATGCATGTGGCAGCTTTTTCTGAAGTCCACCACACTGACCCTTAGGATGCCCAGTTGGTGTCCTGGCATGTCAGGGGGACTACTGCACTTCAAATGCAGGCTCCTCCCACGACCAAATGCCTTGGATGTCGCCGGGTTGGAGATAGCCGGCATTTTTTTCCATTATCGCTGAAAAACAAAACCGGCCATCTCAAACCTGGCGAACTGGCATTTGGCCGGGCTAAACCGTATTATTGGAAAAAAGGATGGCCGGCCATCTTTTTTGATAATACGGTTCCAGCCAGCTGTAGCGCCGCTGCCAAAATAGATCGCCGGCGATCTATTTCGCCGGTGACGTTCGATTATGCCCCTCTTTGTCTCATTAATCCATGCTTTTGAATATGCTCTGTAATTGTTTTCTTTATAATAGTCTCTACCATTTTGCCTGGCACCGACATCAGGCTCACTGGTCTATGGTTTCCGTAATTACATCTGGAATGTTTTTAAAAAATTGGCATTGCATTGGCCACCCTCCAATCTTCTGGTGCCATGCTTGATTTTAAAGATAAATTACATATTACTAACAATAGTTCTGCAAGTTCATTTTTCAATTCTTTCAGTACTCTGGGATGAATACCATTCAGTCCAGGTGATTTGCTACTTGTCAGTTTGGCAAATTGCAATCATGTCAACATATCTCTAAGGGATGTTCAGTGCCATCAGCTTGACAACCTTCGGGGCGGAGAACAGTCGTATTCTACTACAGGATATCTGTCAGATAGCGGTGTGGTCCTCCATGCATTCTTTGTGAAGCATTATCGGCTTGACATGCAAGTGAAACAGGATGTGGCTTTTGGCATCTGGATATTGTCTTCCAACCTACAAGGGTCCCACTCTTAACTTCTACTGCTTTGGTACTTCCCAAGCATCTGGACTGGTCTGGAGGGCTGACACGGAAGGAGAAATTAGGTCTTATCTGCTAATTTTCTTTCCTTTAGGCCCTTCAGACTCATCCAGAGCCCACCCTTCATTGAGAATTGATGAAAGGCGCAGAAGAATGCATGTCTAGTCGAGATCAGGTCAAGGAGGGTCTCTGTTAGTGCATCTGGCTACTAAGTATATAGTTCATTTTGCTTGTTTCTTCAGTTTTTTTTCTTGGTTCTTGTTGTTGTTTAAAAAAAACTGAGAATATTTCATGTGTCAAGGGAGCAGCTACTGTTAATCCCTTTTCATCTACTTTTGTTATTAAAATACAGACTGACTGGGAACTGTACAGCATTCTTATAACCAAAGCAGACTTCTGTTTCTCTTAGTCTTATTTACTTTCCTAACAAAAACTTTTGTTGCTTTAAAATAGCTCCTTTCAGTTTTGCCCACTGCTTTTCTACTTATCCCAGATGCTCCCATCCAGCTAACAGTTCCATGTAACTAACATCCCATCCAGCTAACATCTCAACAATGTTAGTTTTTTTGAACTCTAGAACTTTCACTTTTGAATGAACCCTTTCCACATCTGTCTTAATATTGAACCACACCATCCAGTGATCACTGGATGCCAGATGATCACCCACTATAACATCAGAAAAACTGTCCCCATTCATAGGCACTAGGTCCAGTGTGGCCCCATTCCGTGTGAGTTATATTACCAATCACTGGAATAGTTCTCCCTGTAGAAAATCCAACCTATAGACCTTGCAAAAAGGATCCTCCAATCAACATTTGGCATATTATAATCATCTATTCTCCTTTCATAACTATATATGGAATGTTTCAATATATGTATATGCTAGAGAAAGGGAGAGAGGTGATATGATACAAACAGTGGCAGCCCTACCGTTAGGCCAACTGAGGAGGGGACCTCAATCGGTATTCTTCTTGGAGCAGCATCTCCTTTCCACCCTCCACATCAGCCGCTATCTGGCTTCATTCCCCTTCCTTTCACAACCCCCGTCCCCAAGTCCACCTTCTTTTTTGATTTTTCAAAAGTCGGCTGCGGCAACAGTATCGATTCCCATACACTGCCATGCTGCCGGCACCGGCTTCTTCTTTGTACCTCTGAGGAAACAGGAAGTTGCATCAGAGAGGTTGGCTGTAAACCAGATAAGAACCCGGTGCCAACGGCAGGGCAGCTTATGGGAATTACTGCTGCTACTGACTTTTGGAAAACCAAAAAGGAAGGTACACTCGGGGAAGGAGGTTTAGGAAAGAAGAGGGAGATGCCAGGCTTGGGGGGCGGGAGTTGGGAGAGAGAGTGTGAAGGGAGAGATGTTGGGTGGAGGGGGCAGGTGTCCAGAGGCGCTATCCCATCTTTGCCTTAGGCACCATATGCCTTTGGCTGGCCCTGGATTCAGATATTTAAATGCTTTAGAGGTATTAATATTCAAACAAACCTCTTCCAGAGGCATAAGGGCAGTAGAACTAGAGGACATGAAGGAGGTTGATGGGAGGTAGAGGAGTAACATTAGGAATTGCTTTTTCACAGAGAAGGTAGTAGACGCCTGGAATGCCCTTCCAGGAGAAATTGTAGAACGAAAAACAGTGAGCAAATTCAAAAATGTGTGGGATAGACATTTTAGGGATGCCTTATCGAGAAAGAGGATGGAAACACAACATGGCTATTGGGGTGTTATCTTGGGCAGGAGTAGTGGGAACTGAGGCTGATGCTGGGCAGACTTCTGCGGTCTGTGGCCCACAAATGGCAAAAGATTCGGCATCTCCAGCTTTGTATGAAGAAACGGACTCAAGTGTCTAGAGAAGCTGAGGGAGAAAAACATTTTGGGGCTCGGTCCGGTCCTTCGACGTCTACTTCGGTACCGAGGTCAACGGTGTCGACATCAAGGGAGGCATTGATGTTGGGAGCAGAGGTAATGGCTGCTGAGAGACCAAGTCGCGCTGGGAGCAGTGAGGCGTCAAGTGGGTCTCCACCTGTCTCAAGGCCTCCTGTTATGCAGACCCCCCGGGACCGACCTTCGTCGGACTCAACCCCGAGGAGACGCGAGGATTCCACGTCATCCTCATCGGTACCGAGGAGTCTCGATGATGGGGGTTGATCAAAGGCGAAGATGCACCGTCATCGATCTCCTTCGACACTCGGTGCCGTGAGCTCCAGGACGTTGAGGGACTCGGCACCCGAGAAGCATCGGCGCCGAGAGGACCGCTCCCCCTCTATACAGGAGGTGCCGATGCATTGGTCTCCTGACAGCCCAGTACCTGCTCCTGAACCTTGGCAGATTCTGCCTCCGGTTGTTCCACCGATCCCGCAGCCTTCTCTGATAGCGGCTCTCGACGAGCGCATCCGGGCCCTGCTTCCAGAGCTTCTGGAAGGACTGCTGGGCCAGTCTGCTTCAGTGTTGGGGGTGCTTGCACCTTCCGTACCGTCTGCTGCAGCGGTGTCTGGCCCTTCACCTGCAGTGAGGTCCCCGTCCTCGGTGCCGCTTGCATTATCGGTGTTGGCTGCCACCCAGGTCGACTCCCCTTCGACGTCGGTGGTGGAAGCTTTGCATAGTCCAGGCGGGTGTGAGCCTCTCGACATTGCCATCGAGGACATCAATCCTCTCCGTCGAGGCAGGCTCAGTCTCGGAGTTCTCTCAGAGAGGTTTTATCCGATACTGAAGAGGAGCGTTCATTGGAATCAGAGGAAGATCCCAGCTACTTTTCTTCTGACAAGTCCTATGGGAGTTACTCTGAACCTTCTCCTCCACCAGAAAGGAGACTATCTCCTTCGAAGAGTCTGTCCTTTACATCTTTTGTCCAGGAAATGGCTACAGCTATTCCTTTTCCTATGGAGGTTGAGGCTGAGCCCAGGGCTGAGATGCTCGAGGTACTGGACTATCCTTCTCCACCTAGGGAGGCTGTGACAGCTCCTCTACATAAGGTACTGAAGGTGGTCCTTATGCGGAACTGGTTGTACCCTCTGTCCGGCCCAGTGATCCTGAAGAAAACTGATTCCCAGTATCGGATCCACGGTGAACCTGGGTTGATGAGGTCTCAGCTACCCCACAATTCCATGGTGGTGGACTCCGTCCTCAAAAGAGCCTAGAGTACTAGAGACTATGCCTCGGCGCCCCCATGCAGAGAAGCTAGGACCTTGGTTGGGAGATATATCAGGCCGCTATGCTCACCGCCCGAATTCAGTCATACCAGCTCTTCACGAACGTCCATTTGTGGAACTCGGTGAAGCAAGTGTCCAGCTTGGTTGATGCCTTCCCTCCAGAGCAGGCCGAGCCTTTTCGCCAGGTGGTAAGGCAGCAGAAGGTGCATTGTAAATTCCTGGCCAGGGGTACTTTCGACACTTTTGACGTACATAAGTATTGCCATACTAGGAAAGGCCAAAGGTCCATCAAGCCCAGCATCCTGTTTCCAACAGTGGCCAATCCAGGTCACAAATACCTGGCAAGATCCCAAAAAAGTACAAAACATTTTATATTTTACATTTTTGTGTAAGCCACATTGAGCCTACAACTAGTGGGATAATGTGGGGAATAAATGTATAAAATAAATAAATAAATACTGCTTATCCCAGAAATAATGGATTTTCCCCAAGTCCATTTAATAATGGTCTATGGACTTTTCTTTAGGAAGCCGCCCAAACCTTTTTAAAACTCTGCTAAGCTAACTGCCTTTACCACATTCTCTGGCAACGAAAGTACGTAGCATCCAGAATCGCTGCCCAGGGTATAGTGATGCGCAGACTCTCATGGCTGTGTCTCTCTAACCTGGACCATTTGGTCCAGCAGCGGATGGCGGATGTACCTTGGCGGGGGGGGGGGGGGGGGGGGGGGACAACCTTTTTGGTGTAAAAATTAAAGGATCTTGTTGACCAGATCAAGAAGCACAATGATGCTATGGATTCTCTCTCCTGCCGGGCGTCTTCTGCTACAACCTCCTCAACTAGAAGGTATTTTGGGGGAAAGAGGAGTGCTCCCTATTCCTATCCTAGGCGTAGGTACACTCCGGCTTCCCGACAGCCTACCCAGGCTCAGCCACAGCGCGTTCGTTCCCGTCAACAGCGTGTGCCTAAGGCCCTTGCTGCTCCTCAGCAAAAGCAAGGGACGGGCTTTTGACTAGCTCCAGTTCAGCATAGCCAAGGTAAAAGTGTCCGTTCCGCACAACTTGCCGGTTGGGGGGGGGGGGGGGGGGGTTAATGTTTTTTCACCAAAGGTGGCCTGTCTTAACCTCCGACCGGTGGGTTCTTCAAATAGTCCGGTTAGGATACACCCTCAACCTGGTATCCAAGCCTCCAAATTGCCCACTGGGAATCATTCTTACAGCTCCCAGCACAAACAGGTACTTGCAGAGGAACTCTCCGCCCTTCTAAAGGCCTATGCGGTCGAACCCGTTCCACCAGGGGAAGAAGGTCTGGGATTCTATTCCAGGTACTTCCTTGTACAAAACAAAACAGGGGGGATGCGTCCCATCCTAGACCTAAGGGCCCTGAACAATTTTCTAGTCCGAGAAAAGTTTAGGATGGTTTCCCAGGGCACCCTTCTTCCCATGATTCAGAAGAACGATTGGCTATGCTCTCTGGACTTAAAGGATGCTTACACACACATCTCGATACTTCCAGCTCACAGGAAGTATCTTCGATTTCAGCTGGGAACACAGCACTTTCAGTACCATGTACTGCCCTTTGGCCTAGCATCTGCGCCCAGAGTGTTTACAAATTGTCTAGCTGTAGTCGCAGCGTTGCTATGCAGACTGGGACTGCATGTGTTTCCTTATCTCGACAATTGACTGGTGAAGAACACCTCGGAGGATTGTGCTCTGGAGTCCATGCTAATGACTATTCAGGTGCTAGAGCTACTGGGGTTCGTAATAAATTACTCCAAGTCCCATCTTGCTCCTTTCCAAAGATTGGAATTCATTGGAGCACTGCTTGACACGAAGACAGCTTGGGCATATCTTCCCGAGACAAGGGCAGACAACCTCCTGTCCCTAATAACATAGTAACATAGTAGATGACGGCAGAAAAAGACCTGCATGGTCCATCCAGTCTGCCCAACAACATAAACTCATATGTACTACTTTTTGTGTATACCTTACCTTGATTTGTACCTGACCTTTTCAGGGCACAGACCGTGTAAGTCTGCCCAGCACTGTCCCCGCCTCCCGCCACCGGCTGTGCCACCCAATCTCGGCTAAGCTCCTTAGGATCTATTCCTTCTGAACAGGATTCCTTTATGTTTATCCCACGCGTGCCTGAATTCTGTTACCGTTTTCATTTCCACCACCTTCTACGGGAGTTCCAAGCATCCACTACTCTCTCCGTGAAAAAATACTTCCTGACATTCTTCTTGAGTCTGCCCCCCTTCAATCTCATTTCATGCCCTCTCGTTCTACCTCCTTCGCATCTCCGGAAAAGGTTCGTTTGCGGATTAATACTTTTCAAATATTTGAACGTCTGTATCATATCACCCCTGTTTCTCCTTTCTTCCAGAGTATACATGTTCAGGTCATCAAGTCTCTCCTCATACGTCTTGTAACGCAAATCCCTTACCATTCTCGTTTTTTTTTCTTTGCACCGCTTCAGTTCTTTTTACATCCTTCGCAAGGTACGGCCTCCAAAACTGAACACAATACTCCAGGTGGGGCCTCACCAACGACTTATACAGGGGCATCAACACCCCCTTTCTTCTGCTTGTCACACCTCTCTCTATACAGCCTAACAACCTTCTAGCTACGGCCACCGCCTTCTCACACTGTTTTGTCACCTTCAGATCCTCAGATACTATCACCCCAAGATCCCTCTTCCCCGTCCGTTCCTATCAGACTCTCCCCGCCTAACACATACTTCTCCCGAGGATTTCTATTCCCTAAGTGCATCACTTTGCATTTCTTCACGTTGTATTTTAATTGCCAAACGTTAGACCATTCTTCTAGATTCCTCAGATCCTTTTTCATGTTTTCCACTCCCTCCCGGGTGTCCACTCTATTACAGATCTTAGTATCATCCGCAAATAGGCAAACTTTACCTTCTAACCCTTCGGCAATGTCACTCACAAATATATTGAACAGAATCAGTCCCAGCACCGATCTTTGAGGCACATCACTACTCACCTTTCCCTCCTCCGAGCGAATTCCATTCACCACCACCCTCTGGCTTCTGTCCGTCAACCAGTTCCTAATCCAGTTCACCACTTCAGGTCCTATCTTCAGCCCCTCCAGTTTATTTAAGAGCCTCCTGTGGGGAACCATGTCAAAAGCTTTGCTGAAATCTAAGTAGATTACGTCCATAGCTCGTCCCTGATTCAATTCTCCTGTCACCCAATCAAAGAATTCAATGAGATTCGTTTGCCATGATTTCCCTTTGGTTAAACCATGTTGTCTCGGATCTTGCAACTTATTGGTTTCCAGGAAATTCACTATCCTTTCCTTCAGCATCGCTTCCATTACTTTTCCAATAACTGAAGTGAGGCTTACCGACCTGTAGTTTCCAGCTTCTTCCCTATCACCACTTTTGTGAAAAGGGACCACCTCCGCCATTCTCCAATCCCTCGGAACCTCTCCCGTCTACAAGGATATATTAAACAAATCTTTAAGAGGACTCGCCAGAACCTCTCTGAGCTCCCTCAATATCCTGGGGTGGATCCCATCCGGTCCCATGGTTTTGTCCACCTTTAGCTTTTCAAGTTGTTCAAACACACTCTCTTCCGTGAACGGTGCTCTATCCACTTCAATCTCATTTGTACTTTTTGCACTCCATCGCGGTCCTTCTCCAGGATTTTCTTCTGTGAAAACAGAACAAAAGTATCTATTTAGCAAATTTGCTTTTTCTTCATCATTATCCACATAGCGGTTCGCAGTATCTTTTAGTCTCACAATTCCCTTTTTAGTCATTCTTCTTTCACTAATATACCTGAAGAAATTTTTGTCACCGCTTCTTACATTTCTAGCCATTTGTTCTTTCGCTTGCACTTTTGCTAGACATATCTCTCTTGGCTTCTTTCATTTTCATCCGGTATTCCTCCTCGTGTTCCTTTTCTTGAGTTTTTTTGTATTTCTGGAACGCCAACTCTTTAGCCTTTATTTTCTCAGCCACTTGCTTGGAGAACCATTTCGGTTTCTTTTTTCTCTTGCTTTTATTTACTTTCCTTGCATAAAGGTTCGTGGCCCTATTTATAGCTTCCTTCAGCCTGGACCACTGTCCTTCCACTTCTCGTATTTCCTCCCAGCCCATCATCTCCTTCCTCAGGTATTCCCCCATTTTACTAAAGTCAGCACGCTTGAAATCCAGGACTTTGAGTTTTGAGTGTCCGCTCTCCACTTTAGCTGAAATATCAAACCAAACCGTTTGATGGTCACTGCCACCCAGGTGGGCACCCACTCGAATATTTGACACGCTATCCCCGTTCGTGAGCACCAGATCCAGCGTCGCTCCCTCCCTTGTTGGTTCCGTCACCATTTGTCTGAGCAAACCGCTTTGGAAAGCATCCACGATCTCTCGATTCTGCAGACGGAACCTTCCAATCTACATCCGGCAGATTGAAATCTCCCAGCAACAGCACCTCTCTATTGTTTCCCAACTTTTGAATATCTGCGATCAGATCTTTATCTAATTCCTCCAATTGTTTCGGAGGTCTGTAGACAACACCCACGTGTACAGAGGTTCTATCCTCTCTTTTTAAGGTGATCCATATCACTTCTTCCTTTCCCCGGGTCCCTGTCATTTGGGTCGCAGTGATATCATTTCTCACATATAGAGCTACTCCTCCACCTTACGATTCTCTCTATCCTTCCTAAATAGATTATAGCCTGGTATGTTTGCATCCCATTCATGGGAACCATTTAGCCACGTCTCTGTGATTGCAACAAGTCTGCCTCCAACATCAGGGCTTGAAGGTCATGAACTTTATTGCTTAGACTGCGAGCATTTGTGGCCATCGCTTTCCATGTACATTTCCTGGTATGTGCTTCAACATTTGTGATTTTGGGTTGTCTTTTCTCTCTGGGTACCTTCATATCCTTTTGTTCCAACTTCATTTCTTTCTCTTCTGCCTCAGTTCTATTTTCAGGATCATCACAATGCTGTAATGGAGCAAAAGAATTCTCAGCAGATCACAGCTCAGCAGATGTTGAGACTTCTGGGCCACATGGCCTTCACAGTTCATGTAACTCCCATGGCACGTCTACATGTGAGATCAGCTCAATGGGCCCTAGCTTCCCAGTGGTATCAAGCTGCAGGGGATCTGGAGGATGTGATTCAACTGTCCACTGATTTTCGAAATTCTCTTCAGTGGTGGACAGTCCAGTCCAATTTGACCATGGGCCGACCATTCCAAATTCCTCAGCCATAAAAAGTGGTGGGGAGCTCATGTAGATGGGATTCACACTCAAGGAACCTGGTCCTTCCAGAAAACAGGTCTTCAGATCAACCTCCTGGAATTGCAGGCGATCTGAAACGCGCTAAAGGCTTTCAGAGATCAGCTGTCCAACCAAATCATCTTGATTCAAACAGACAATCAGTTTGCAATGCATTACACTAACAAGCAGAGGGGCACCAGATCTCGCCCTCTGTGTCAGGAAGCTGTTCAGATGTGGCTTTGGGCACACCTTCATGGAATGTTTCTCCAAGCTACTTATCTGGCAGGTGTAAACAACAGTCTGGCCGAAAGACTGAGCAGGGTAATGCAACCTCACTAGTGGTCACTGAATATGGGCGTAGCCCGTAAGCTCTTCCAAGAGTGGGGCACCCCCTCGGTGGATCTTTTTGCCACTCGGATCAATCAGAAGGTCCCTCAGTTTTGTTTCAGGCTTCAGGCCCATGACAGACTAGCATCAGATGCCTTTCTCCTACTTTGGGGAACAGGCCTTCTGTATGCGTATCCTCCCATACCTCTAGTAAGGAAGACTTTTCTGAAACTCAAGCAAGACCGCGGAACCATGATCCTGATTGCACCCTTCTGGCCGCGCCAAATTAGGTTCCCTCTTCTGGAGTTGTCCTCTGAAGAACTATGGAGATGACGTGTTTTCCAATCCTCATCACTCAGAATGAGAGGTCGCTTCTACATCCCAAACTCCAGTCTCTGGCTCTCATGGCCTGGATGTTGAGAGCTTAGAATTTACCTCCTTGGGTGTCTCCTGAGTCTTGCTTGATTCCAGGAAAGATTCCACGAAGAGGTGTTACTCTTTTAAATGGAGGAGGTTTGCCGTCTGATGTGACAGCAAGGCCTTAGATCCTCGCTCTTGTCCTACACAGACCCTGCTTGAATACCTTCTGCACTTGTCAGAGTATGGTCTCAAGACCAACTCCGTAAGAGTTCACCTCAGCGCAGTTAGTGGTTATCATTGCGAGTAGAGGGTAAGCATATCTCTGGACAGCCTTTAGTTGTTCGGTTCATAAGAGGTTTGCTTTTGTCAAAGCCCCCTGTCACAGGCAACAATGCAAGGAAAATACAGACTGGAGCCACCTCTGAAGCTGACCACCGGAACTCTGAACTATCAAATAAAGCTTTTGTTGCATCTTATCTGTGATCTGCCACAAACTTACTTAAAGGCCAGGGCTTTCATGCTCATGCATGGTACCACACTGTCAAAAATGGTTATTCCCTTTCATATGAATGAAGAAATGGTGCTTACCCATGTTTTATCCTATACAGATATCTACTTGAGAAGTCCCTCAACACTCTAGACTGCAAAGGAACTCTCACTAATTATCTTAAAAGGGCATACTCCATCAGAAAGTGTATGCAGTAGTGTAGTTTATCGTTGTTGACCCCCCCTCCCCCCCCCTAACAAACTGGGTAATGCAATGGCAAAGTGGACCCTAGGTAACTGACTTGCTTCCTGGGCTTTCTATTATGAGCAATCAGGTATCCCTCTAACAAACCTTATCTAGTGAGAGCCACTGCGACTACCAGTTCTTTTGAAATATGCAGGATAGCAGGATTTTATTTAGGCAGTATAGGTGCCTGTATAGCTTTATAAAATAGGCTTCCAGGTCCAGACCCAATAGCACACAAAAGCTGATACACATGTTTACATCTGCTCTAAAGAAGGTGTAAATATGTGCGTAAACACACCTGTGTACCTTGCAGCGCCACCTCTGCTCTACCAAAACTATGATCTTGGGAATACATTCATAAAGATTGCATAAAAGTAGGTGCACACTTTCAAATCATGTACTTTTTTTGTTGCTATGCAGTAACTCTTTTTTAGATAGATTTTTCTGCATGTAAAACAGGCTTTACATGTGGAAAAAGTTCTATAAAATAACTCCCATTTGTAAAGCATCTACCTGGCTCTTGCTTCATACATTCACTTCACAGCACATTGACATTGGTTGAGCATTGCTAATCAGTCTGTCTTTGAGATCTAGACAATGCTAATCAGCATGTCTTTGAGATCTAGACAATACCAGCTTTGTTTCCCATTCTGGCTGCTCTTCTACAAAGGACAATTTTTCTGTAAAGTGTAGCCCGCCTTAGCTTAAGAGTCACCCTCTTGTGTTCTTGATTATTTCATCCTGTCTATGGAGAGTATCTGTTACAGATAAGCAGCTTTGCTATAGCACATGCTATCGCAAAACAAAATGTAACAACACAAATGATAAACAAAATGTAAATGAAAAAATAAAACCGAACAAAAATTAAATGAAAAGTTTCTACCTACACACTCCTACACTGTACGGAGTCACCATTTGGAAATGAGCTTTCATGCTTGTGGTTAGAGGGTACCTATGGGCCTGCAAGCACCACAAGCAAGTATCAAAATCACCTTCTGTGGAAACTTGGAAAAATATGTTGTTTTCCATTGTGCTTTCTTTGTTTCTTAATCCTTTTCTTTATAACTTTTGAACAAATTGCTGTTCACTCTTGATGTGTGATATTATTTTATACTACACAAATCTAAACTGCTGTATGTTTTATTGCTAGAGTAATATAATAATTTTTATAGTTTGTTGAGTAAAGAAATAATTTTTATTGTTTTGTCCTTTTATACTTTGTATGTGTCTTGTTCCCCGCTTAGACTCTTGTAGATATAGCGGGTTATAAATAAAGTTTTTTATTATTATTATTATTATGTGGAGTAAAAATGATAATGGGAATAGTAGTTGAGTATTAGACATGCTTGTAAGTTGGAATAGTCTTTTTCCTTTTCTTGCTTTAACTTGCAGCTAAATTTGGCTTTTTTTTTTCTCCTCAGTGACAGCCCAGCTTCCAGGAGCTAGTGGATATACAGGAGGGAAAGTTATCTTCATAGACACAGAAAACACTTTGCATCCCTTTGGACTCTGTGAAATGCTGTGTTGGGGGGGAGGGGGGATAAGAGGGAATTTTTTTGGCATAGATGGAAGAAAGAAAGAGAGAGAGAATAAAAACAAATTCATTGCATTAGGCTATCATCTTTCAGGGGTGGGGAAAAGGATTGGAAAGATATCCCTAAAGATAAATAGTTTTGAACTGTCAGTAGGAGGAAGCTATGCAATCATATAACTGAAGAATTTGAAGAAACAGTAGTACTGTCATGGCCATTCCTGTTGCCAGAACCTGCTTATTTGTGAGATCTGTGGTGACTGACAGGTTTATATTACGTTTACTATCAATGAAATTAGTAGTAAAAACATGTTCATTTTGGAAAGAACAAAAAAAAAAGGCATTTGTGCAAAACATTTTAGAAAAATCTTAACTTCAGAAAGTATATCACTTGATTTATAACCTAACTAGTGTGATACAGCAAGAAATTTTATGAAAATTTCCACCCTTTTAAGGTATTGAATTTAATTTATAACTTCTCTGCAAGTAACAGCTTACCAGTTCATTTCCCTTTTAGAAACATTGAGGCCAGTGTAATGTCATGCAGTGTGCTAAGCCTAGTGCATTTTTTATTACTTTAATGCATCTTTTAGTGACATAAACTTGACCTATGGTTTAATAAAGTTTCCTTATCCTCCATGTTATACCAATACAATGTAACGAGTGTTCTCTGAGGACAAGCAGGATACTATAGTCTTACATGTGTGTGATATCATCTGAAAGAGTCCATGCAGGAATATTCTCCAGCTTCTTTACAGAATGTTGCACCGTGCATGTGTGCTTTCTCCCACATGCCACTATTGTGCAGGATCTAGCCAGTATCGCTATATTTCTGTGGAGTGAAATAGTCATACTTTTCTGTGCTCCTCTCAGCTCATGTCAACATTTGGTTATTGTTTATATTGCAAATTTTTCTTTCATATGTTATGTAAGTCCTGTTCTCCGAGGACAAGCAGGCTGCTTGTTCTCACTGATGGGTGACGTCCACGGCAGCCCCTCCAATCGGAACACTTTACTAGCAAAGGCCTTTGCTAGTTCTCGCGCGCTGATGCGCACCGCGCATGCGCGGCCGTCTTCCCGCCCGAACCGGCTCGTGTTCGTCAGTCTTCTTTTGTCCGCGCTTGGTACGGTTGTGTTTACGCCATTCGCGCCCCTTGAGTTGACCCTCGCGAGTCTTTTTGACTTTTCGCTAAAAAAAAAAAAAGGATTTCGGAAGAAGGCCTTTCGGTCTTTTTCTCCTTCCTGTATTTCCAGTTTTTGCCCCGTTAAGTTTTCTTTTGGTTTTGGGGTAGGCCCTTTTGAGGCCTCCGGTCGAATTTTTTCTCCCCCTCTTTTTGGTGCCTTACCGCAATTACGAGTTTTGATTTAGCCGGTGTGATTTTTCCGCCCATGTCATTGAAGTCTCCCAGCGGCTTCAAGAAGTGCACCCAGTGCGCCCGGGTAAACTTGCTCACTGACAGGCATGCGTCGTGTCTTCAGTGTCTGGGGGCTGGGCACCGCCCGCAGGCCTGTAGTCTTTGCACCCTTTTACAGAAAAGGACTCAGGTAGCGAGATTGGCCCAGTGGAACGTTTTGTTCTCGGGCTCTTCGTCGGCACCGGGAGTATCGAGTGTGTCGACGTCGACAGCGTCAAGAGCTCCGTCCTCGGCCGCGACTGCATCGAGTGCATCGACCCTCTGCGTCGTCGGGGCCGAGACATCGGAAGGCTGCGTCGGCGTCGGTGGTACCGGGACCTCCACTAGTGCTGATGTCGTCGGACGGTGGTGCTTCGACTGGAGTGCAGGTGAGGGCTGTCCATTTCCCTGCTGGTGGCGGTGAGCCTTCGGGTGGGTCTCCCCCTACCCTGAGGGCTCCTGCGGTACAGCCCCCCCCCGAGACCGACCTTCTTCGGCCTCGGCCCCGAGGAAGCGACGGCTGGATTCTACGTCCTCCTCGTCGGTACCGGGAAGCTCCGGTGACATGCTTCGTTTGAAAAAGTCAAAGAAACATCGACACCGGTCTCCTTCCCGCGTCGGTACCGAAAGCTCTGGGTCGCCGAGGGAGTCGGCACCCAGTAGGCATCGGCACCGGGAGGACCGCTCACCCTCTGTTCAGGAGGTGTCGATGCGCTCCACCTTGGACAGCCCGGAACAGCCTCCATGCCCGGAACAGACTCTGACATCGACACCTGCATCGGCTTCCATGTCTTTCTCCACAGCCGCTCTGCACGAGAGTCTCCGGGCCGTTCTCCCAGAGATTCTGGGAGAGCTGTTGCGCCCTTCCCCTCCGGTACCGGGGGTGCTTGCGCCACCGGTACCGTCGAGTGAGGCGCCGGCTGGCCCCTTGCCCGGGGTGAGGTCTCTGACATCGGTGCCACTTGCGGTACCGACTGCGGTCGCCTCCCAGGAAGGCTCCCCGACGACGTCGGCGGAGGGAGCTTCGCCGGTGCGGGCGAGGGAGTCTACCTCTCGACGCTCACACCGTGGCCGTGGTTCCACGGAGTCGAGCCGGGCACGGCTTCAGACACAGGTCCGTGAACTTGTGTCTGAAACCGATGGTGAGGCCTCATGGGAGGAGGAGGAGGACATCAGATATTTCTCTGACAAGGAGTCTGATGGCCTTCCTTTTGATCCCACTCCCTCCCCTGAAAGGCAGCTTTCTCCTCCCGAGAGTCTGTCTTTTGCGGCCTTTGTCCGGGAGATGTCTACGGCCATCCCCTTCCCGGTGGTTGTGGAGGAGGAGCCCAGGGCTGAAATGTTTGAGCTCCTGGACTATCCTTCTCCACCTAAGGAAGCGTCCACAGTACCCATGCATCATGTCCTCAAAAAGACATTGCTGGCGAACTGGACCAAGCCACTAAGTAATCCCCACATTCCCAAGAAGATCGAGTCCCAGTACCGGATCCATGGGGACCCAGAGCTGATGCGCACTCAGTTCCCTCACGACTCTGGAGTTGTGGATTTGGCCCTAAAGAAGGCTAAGAGTTCTAGAGAGCATGCTTCGGCGCCCCCGGGCAAAGACTCTAGAACCTTAGACTCCTTTGGGAGGAAGGCCTACCATTCTTCTATGCTCGTGGCCAAAATCCAGTCTTACCAGCTCTACACGAGCATACACATGCGGAACAATGTGCGGCAGTTGGCGGGCTTGGTGGACAAGCTCCCTCCTGAGCAAGCCAAGCCATTTCAGGAGGTGGTCAGGCAGCTGAAGGCGTGCAGAAAATTCCTGGCCAGAGGGGTGTATGACACCTTTGATGTTGCGTCCAGGGCCGCTGCTCAAGGTGTGGTGATGCGCAGACTCTCATGGCTGCGTGCCTCCAACCTGGAGAATAGGATCCAGCAGCGGATTGCGGACTTGCCTTGCCGTGCGGATAATATTTTCGGAGAGAAGGTCGAACAGGTGGTAAAGCAGCTCCACCAGCGGGATACCGCTTTCGACAAGTTCTCCCGCCGGCAGCCTTCAGCTTCTACCTCTACAGGTAGACGTTTTTTGGGGGGAAGGAAGACTGTTCCCTACTCTTCTGGTAAGCGTAGGTACAATCCTCCTTCTCGACAGCCTGCGGTCCAGGCTAAGCCCCAGCGCGCTCGCTCTCGTCAGCAGCGTGCGCCTCAGCAAGGCCCCTCGGCTCCCCAGCAAAAGCAAGGGACGAGCTTTTGACTGGCTCCAGCAGAGCATAGCCGACATCCAAGTGTCAGTGCCGGGCAACCTGCCGGTCGGAGGGAGGTTGAAAGTTTTTCACCAAAGGTGGCCTCTCATAGCCTCCGACCAGTGGGTTCTTCAAATAGTCCGGCAAGGATACACCCTCAATTTGGCCTCCAAACTTCCAAATTGTCCACCGGGAGCTCAGTCTTACAGCTTCCAACACAAGCAGGTACTTGCAGAGGAACTCTCCGCCCTTCTCAGCGCCAATGCGGTCGAGCCCGTGCCATCCGGGCAGGAAGGGCTGGGATTCTATTCCAGGTACTTCCTTGTGGAAAAGAAAACAGGGGGGATGCGTCCCATCCTAGACCTAAGGGCCCTGAACAAATATCTGGTCAAAGAAAAGTTCAGGATGCTTTCCCTGGGCACCCTTCTCCCCATGATTCAGGAAAACGATTGGCTATGCTCTCTGGACTTGAAGGACGCCTACACGCACATCCCGATACTGCCAGCTCACAGACACTATTTGCAATTTCAGCTGGGCACACGTCACTTCCAGTACTGTGTGCTACCCTTTGGGCTCGCCTCTGCGCCAGAGTGTTCACGAAGTGCTTGGCTGTAGTAGCAGCGGCACTTCACAGGCTGGGAGTACACGTGTTCCCATATCTCGACGATTCGCTGGTGAAGAACACATCCGAGGCAGGAGCTCTACAGTCCATGCAGATGACTATTCGCCTCCTGGAGCTACTGGGGTTTGTGATAAATTATCCAAAGTCCCATCTTCTCCCAGTGCAGAGACTAGAATTCATAGGAGCTCTGCTGGACTCTCGGACGGCTCATGCCTATCTTCCAGAGGCGAGAGCCAACAACTTGTTGTCCCTCGTCTCGTGGGTGCGAGCGTCCCAGCAGATCACAGCTCGGCAGATGTTGAGATTGCTGGGCCACATGGCCTCCACAGTTCATGTGACTCCCATGGCCCGCCTTCACATGAGATCTGCTCAATGGACCCTAGCTTCCCAGTGGTTTCAGGCTGCTGGGGATCTAGAAGACGTAATCCATCTTTCCACGAGTTTTCTCAAATCCCTGTATTGGTGGGCGATTTGGTCCAATTTGACTCTGGGACGTCCTTTCCAAATTCCTCAGCCACAAAAAGTGCTGACTACGGATGCATCTCTCCTGGGGTGGGGAGCTCATGTCGATGGGCTTCACACCCAAGGAAGCTGGTCCCTCCAGGAGCGCGATCTGCAGATAAATCTTCTGGAGTTACGAGCGGTCTGGAACGCTCTGAAGGCTTTCAGAGATCGGCTGTCCCACCAAATTATCCAAATTCAGACAGACAACCAGGTTGCCATGTATTACATCAACAAGCAGGGGGGCACCGGATCTCGCCCCCTGTGTCAGGAAGCCGTCAGCATGTGGCTCTGGGCTCGCCATCATGGCATGGTGCTCCAAGCCACTTATCTGGCGGGCGTAAACAACAGTCTGGCCGACAGGTTGAGCAGGATTATGCAACCTCACGAGTGGTCGCTCAGTTCCCGTGTAGTGCGACAGATCTTCCAGGTGTGGGGCACCCCCTTGGTAGATCTGTTTGCATCTCGAGCCAACCACAAAGTCCCTCAGTTCTGTTCCAGGCTTCAGGCCCACGGCAGACTGGCATCGGATGCCTTCCTCCTGGACTGGGGGGAGGGTCTGCTGTATGCTTATCCTCCCATACCTCTGTTCGGGAAGACTTTGTTGAAACTCAAGCAAGACCGAGGCACCATGATTCTGATTGCTCCTTTTTGGCCGTGTCAGATCTGGTTCCCTCTTCTTCTGGAGTTGTCCTCCGAAGAACCGTGGAGATTGGAGTGTTTTCCGACCCTCATCACACAGGACGAAGGGGCGCTTCTGCATCCCAACCTCCGGTCTCTGGCTCTCACGGCCTGGATGTTGAGAGCGTAGACTTTGCCTCTTTGGGTCTGTCAGAGGGTGTCTTCCGCATCTTGCTTGCTTCCAGGAAAGATTCCACTAAGAGGAGTTACTTCTTTCTATGGAGGAGGTTTGCCGTCTGGTGTGACAGCAAGGCCCTAGATCCTCGCTCTTGTCCTACACAGACCCTGCTTGAATACCTTCTGCACTTGTCTGAGTCTGGTCTCAAGACCAACTCTGTAAGGGTTCACCTTAGCGCAATTAGTGCATACCATTACCATGTGGAAGGTAAGCCGATCTCAGGACAGCCTTTAGTTGTTCGCTTCATGAGAGGTTTGCTTTTGTCAAAGCCCCCTGTCAAACCTCCTACAGTGTCATGGGATCTCAATGTCGTTCTCACCCAGCTGATGAAACCTCCTTTTGAGCCACTGAACTCCTGCCATCTGAAGTACTTGACCTGGAAGGTCATTTTCTTGGTGGCAGTTACTTCAGCTCGTAGAGTCAGTGAGCTTCAGGCCCTGGTAGCCCAGGCCCCTTACACCAAATTTCATCATAACAGAGTAGTCCTCCGCACTCACCCTAAGTTCTTGCCAAAGGTTGTGTCGGAGTTCCATCTGAACCAGTCAATTGTCTTGCCAACATTCTTTCCCCGTCCTCATTCCTGCCCTGCTGAACGTCAGCTGCACACATTGGACTGCAAGAGAGCATTGGCCTTCTATCTGGAGCGGACACAGCCCAACAGACAGTCCGCCCAATTGTTTGTTTCTTTTGATCCCAACAGGAGGGGAGTGGCTGTGGGGAAACGCACCATATCCAATTGGCTAGCAGATTGCATTTCCTTCACTTACACCCAGGCTGGGCTGGCTCTTGAGGGTCATGTCACGGCTCATAATGTTAGAGCCATGGCAGCGTCGGTAGCCCACTTGAAGTCAGCCATTATTGAAGAGATTTGCAAAGCTGCGACGTGGTCATCTGTCCACACATTCACATCTCATTACTGCCTGCAGCAGGATACCCGACGCGACAGTCGGTTCGGGCAGTCAGTGCTTCAGAATCTGTTCGGGGTTTAGAATCCAACTCCAGGCTACACTCTCAGTTAGTTGGATAATTGTTAGGTCAATCTCAGTTATGTCCTCGCCGTTGCGAGGCCCAATTGACCATGTTTGTTGTTTTGAGTGAGCCTGGGGGCTAGGGATACCCCATCAGTGAGAACAAGCAGCCTGCTTGTCCTCGGAGAAAGCGAATGCTACATACCTGTAGAAGATATTCTCCGAGGACAGCAGGCTGATTGTTCTCACAAACCCGCCCGCCTCCCCTTTGGAGTTGTGTCTTCCCTTGTCTTGCTACGTATAGGACTGACGAAGACGAGCCGGTTCGTGCGGGAAGACGGCCGCGCATGCGCGGTGCGCATCAGCGCGCGAGGACTAGCAAAGGCCTTTGCTAGTAAAGTGTTCCGATTGGAGGGGCTGCCGTGGACGTCACCCATCAGTGAGAACAATCAGCCTGCTGTCCTCGGAGAATACCTTCTACAGGTATGTAGCATTCGCTTTGTATGTTGCACAGGGACTCTCTCTGAACCCTTTTAATTTCCCTAGAAAGTTTTTTTGGCCTTTCTATATTTCCTTTGTTTTTCATGGCCTGTTTAGGTCCATAGTAAGGCCTTGGGTACTTGGCTGGATAGTTTTTCAAAACTGAGTCATTTGATTTCACTGTTGCTATTTTTTTTAACGTTCCCAGTGGCTTTAAAAAGTGTGTCAGGACCATATTTTCATGGATACCCATAACCAGTGTCTGCAATTTTTGGGAGAAAATCTTGTTTCCAGTGTTCACAGATGTCTAAAAGAGGAACTGAGTTTGAGAAAGACAGCACAGTTGTGTTTTTGATGCAGTTAATCCAGTCCATTGAAATTGGCAACAGAAGCATTGGTCCTCATGGCTTAGGAAACTGCATTGGATATTGGGAATGCATCAGAATTTAGAGTGCATTGATCACCTTCAGTGTTGAGTGTTGATAGAAGCCATTGGGCCAGTCATCCTCTGATCCCCTCCTGAAGAAGAGGAAGGACACATCCTCATTTGCACTGAAGGATAAAGATGTCAGTCATCAGGTGGAAGCCAAGGCACAGACATTGGTCCCCTTTGAAGAGCCAAGAACATCAAGGCACCAAGATCACTGATGCCCTGATGCCCTCAAAGAACCCCCAACATGAGATCTGCTCATCCTCCTTAACATCGGAGGAGGGTAAGTTGGCCTGCAAGGAGCTGAGATACAGCTTCTGAGTGTTTTCGCAGGATGTTGTCACTCCAGTTGCATTGCCCAGTCTTTGTCAATGGCAGCCTCTGAGGAGTAGCTCATGAGGAAGTTTGAAGATCATAGGGAGCACTTCTTTGCCACCCAGTGCAAACCTATGGCTTTGAGAGTATTGATGCCAAGGCTTGAAATGGTGCAGCTGATTCTTGAATCCCAATCACTGCCTGCAGGGGATGCATCAACACTGAGGACTTGAAGAGCATTGGGTTCAGTGCAGACTGTGTGGATGTCAATCTCCAGTCCATCGGGGTAGGAAATTTCCCTAGTGCACAGAAGATCCCTGCGGGAGCAGTCTGACCATTAAGCCACCTGAGGCTGGGGCATCAGATGGCATTGCTTTGGGAGCAGCATTTCCCCCCTTCCTTCCTCCACCTCGTTCCCTAATTTTACCTTTTTATATTATTTAAAAGCCAGCTGTGGCAGCAATTTCCATATGCTGCCCTGCCACTGGTATCCGCCTGTTCCCTTTACTGCGGCCGCCTCTCTGATGTAACTTCCCGTTTCCTCAGAGGTGGCTGCAGTAGAAAAGAGGCCAGTGCCAGTAGGGTGCCACAAGGATCTGTACTGGGACCGGTGCTTTTTAAAAAAAATTCTTTATTTAAACATAATACAGTGACAAAACACCAAAAGATCATAATGTCTACTTAATACAGTCAAATTGGTTTTAACAAGAGATACAAAAACTATATTTCCCAAAGTAACCCCAAAGACCTTTACATCCCTCCCTCCCAACCCCCTATTCTAAGACTAAATATCCCCAAACAACCTCAAACTGTTGACCAATAAATTGATGACCAATAAAATTTTTGCTATACATAGAAACTATATGAACCAATGGAGATCAAAAGACCAGTAAGCAAAAAAACAGGACTCATAAATGTTTGCTCCCGACTCCCTCTCCTCTAACAAAGCTAAATACCAATTCCACATTTTTCTAAAATGTTGTAACTGATTAAGACGGATAGCAGTGAGCCAGTATCTCTCGCACATGGCACCCAGCTTCTCTCTCACTGTCATTAGTGAAGGCACTAAATCTATCTTCCAGGCCCCTGCTATCACCATGTGAGCTACAGTAAAGTTAAACATCAATAATTTATCCTTGGCACACTCTACTACCAAAACCCTTTTGTTCAAAAGAGCTACCTCTGCAGTCACAGGAAAGCTAATAACTAACATAGATTGAACATAAAGAAAAACTTGTTTCCAGAAGATTTGTAATTTGGGACACTCCCACTAAATATGCCCTTCTCCCCACATCTCTTCCAACATATACTCTATCCCTGCTTGTCCCATTTACATGTTTTGTCCAGTATATAATACCAGCAAAACAGCATTTTAAGCGCATTATCCGCTATTTGAGATACATAGATTTTATGTGTGCACTGCCAAATGTCTGCCCACTCTGCATAATCCGAACTATACTGTAAATCCTTTTCCCACAACTGCATATAACCCAAGGGAGCTTCCTTATTTTAATTTAGAAGTTTGCAAAGAATTGAAATGATCTAGGGTGGTGGACTTTGGTCCTGGGGAACTGAGGAACTGAGTTGGATTCCCACTTCAGGCACAGGCAGCTCCTTGTGACTCTGGGCAAGTCACTTAACCCTCCATTGCCCCATGTAAGCCGCATTGAGCCTGCCATGAGTGGGAAAGCGCGGGGTACAAATGTAACAAAAATAAAAATCTCTTTAGAAAGCCTCTTTGTAGCATTTTATCTAGCATGCTCAATTGTCCAAGTTAAGTGAGAATATCTGCAGAAAGCAAAAAATGTTTCACTTGGAGATACGGAAAAATATCACTTGATTTTACCGGGGGTTAAAGTGCTCAAAGATTCTCAAAAAAAGATAAGTCCTGTCCGCTCCCAATCTCTAAACACCCCCACGCCCCTCCCTGGCTGTAACCCCTTTGCAAATCTAATAGAAAGTAACCTGGATTGGCCACTGTTGGAAATAGGATACTTGGTTTGATGGACCTTCGGTCTGTCCCAGTATAGCAATACATATGTTCTTAAGAATACCGTTTGGCTTCTAATAAGCATGTCCATACCATCATAGTGGTCTTAGTAAATGGATTAACTATATACCCCATACCCCCTGGATAAAATAGCCCACCCTAAGGCAAATAGTTCAATAGGACTCCTATCCACCTTATAATTGAAAGAGAAAAACGCCTAGATTTCGACCCAAATCGGGAGATAGACGTTTATCTCACAAAAACGAATAAATCGGTATAATGGAAAGCCGATTTTGGACGTTTTCAACTGCACTCCATCGCGGAAGCGTACAAAGTTGACGGGGGCATGTCGGAGGCGTGGCGAAGGTGGAACTGGGGTGCGGTTATCGGCCGAGGAGAGATGGGCGCCTTTCGCCGATAATGGAAAAAAAGTATGCGTTTGTAGCTAGAATTTAGGGCACTTTTCCTGGACCCTGTTTTTTCACGAATAAGGCCCCAAAAAGTGCCCTAAATGACCAGATTACCACCAGAGGGAATCGGGGATGACCTCCCCTGACTCCCCCAGTGGTCACTAACCCCCTCCCACCACAAAAAATGTTGTTTCACAACTTTTTATTTTCACCCTCAAATGTCATACCCACCTCCCTGGCAGCAGTATGCAGGTCCCTGGAGCAGTTGTTAGGGGGTGCAGTGGACTTCAGGCAGGTGGACCCAGGCCCATCCCCCCCCCACCTGTTACAATTGTGCTGCTTAATGCTTAGTCGTCCAACCCCCCAAACCCACTGTACCCACATGTAGGTGCCCCCCTTCACCCCTTAGGGCTATAGTAATGGTGTAGACTTGTGGGCAGTGGGTTTTGAGGGGGATTTGGGGGGCTCAACACACAATGGAAGGGTGCTGTGCACCTGGGAGCTCTTTTACCTTTTTTTTTTGTTTTTGTAAACGTGCCCCCTAGGGTGCCCGGTTGGTGTCCTGGCATGTGAGGGGGACCAGTGCACTACGAATCCTGGCCCCTCCCACGAACAAATGCCTTGGATTTATTCGTTTTTGAGTTGGGCGCTTTCATTTTCCATTATCACTGAAAAACAAAAACGCCCAGCTCACAAATTGTCGAATAAAACATGGACGTTTATTTTTTTCGAAAATACGGTTCGGTCCGCCCCTTCACGGACCCGTTTTCGGAGATAAACGCCCATGGAGATAGACGTTTTCGTTCAATTATGCCCCTCCACATCTCCCTTTGTATTTCCTCATCTACCTGTACCTTAATTTGTTGTGAACTATACCAGTTTAGTAATACCTGCACTTGGCCCACCTGATAATATTTTTCCAAATTAAGTACTCTCATGCCTCCTTTACATTTATGGGAATGCATCACCTTCCTACTTATTCTAGCTTTTTGACCCCCACCCCAGATGAAACGGAGTAGTTTCCCATTCCATTTCTGGAATTGAAATTAAGAAAGGAATATAAGTAGGACCTGAAAAGGTAAGTAAACCTGAGCAAAATTATCATCTTTATAACTTTTATGTGACCCAGCCTGGAGAAAGTGAGCTTATCCCATCTCTCCGAATCCTGATTTGCCCCAGCCAATAATGGTTCAAAGTTCCAGTTATATAACTTTTGGCAATCACTTCTAATAAGTATTCCCAAATAGTTAATAGAGGCTGGAAACCAACGAAAGGGGAACTCCTGCTTCAAAATCTGCACTTTCTCAGGTGGCACTGAGATGTTCAATATCTCAGTTTTAGACAAATTAACCTCAAAACCAGAAAGTGTACCATATAAGATCCATAAGCTGGCATAATGCTGTTAGGCCATCCCTCGTTGCCAACATCATTAACAAAATATCATCACCAGAGGGAGATCTTGTGTAGTCTGCCACCTACTTCCAGGCCTACTATATTCTCCCTGATTTTCTGTGCAAGTGGTTCTGCCACTAGTGCAAATAAGAAGTGAGAGGGAGCAGCCCTGACAAGTGCCTTTCTACTACTACTACTACTATTTAACATTTCTAAAGTGCTACCAGGGTTACGCAGCGCTGTGCAATCTGGGCCAGCAGTAGTAGCCGCTTTGTAAAAGGCCCCCATAATGTGGTAATCTTTCACACCCATGTAGAGGATTGAAAAGCCTTACCAATAAAGGCACAACTAAGTAAGAAAACTTTTTATAAAATATGCCTGAGAGCCCATCTAATCTCAGTGACTTCCCCAGGCGAAGCAACTTAATTGCCTGTGCTACCTCCTCCTCTGTAATATCCATTTCTAAAGCTGCCATCATGTCAGCAATCAAGGTTGTCAATGTAATGCCATGTAGATCATCTCTCCTATCGTAGCTCTCCGCTCAGATGTATATAGGTCCTTATAAAACTGAGCAAACTGTTCTTGAGTATCCTCATCTCTGGTATACCATTCTCCATGGGACCCTTTTATGTTAATATTATCATTTTGCTACATCTTTAGTCTCTGGACTAGAATTTACCCGCCTTATTTCCACCCTCAAAATATTTCTGTTTAACCCTGTCTAACATGAATTTGATCTCTTCATCCTGCAACTACCTCAATTCTGCTATAATTTGTTTTAGTTGCTTCTCAGTCCCTTTACTTCCCTTCCCACCCTGGTGTAGCTGCCCTGGTTTCCTAAGATCTCTCTGTGACTACTGTTCTTTTTCTAGCCTAGCTTTTTTCTTAGTTGCTGCTAACCCTATTAAATCATAAGTACATAAGTATTGCCATACTGGAACAGACCAAAGGTCCATCAAGCCCAGCATCCTGTTTCCAACAGTGGACAGAAATAGTGGATTTTCCCCAAGTCCAATTTTAATAATGGTCTACGGACTTTTCTTTAGGAAGACATCCAAACCTTTTTTAAACTCTGCTGAGCTAACCACCTTTACCACATTCTCCGGCAATGAATTCCAGAGTTTAATTACACGTTGAGTGAAGAAACATTTTCTCCGATTCGTTTTAAATTTACTACTTTGTAGCTTCATCGCATGCCCCCTAGTCCTAGTATTTTTGGAAAGCATAAATAGACGCTTCACATCTACCCGTTCAACTCCACTCATTATTTTATAGACCTCTATCATGTCTCCCCTCAGCCGCCTTTTCTCCAAGCTGGAGCCCTAGCTGCTTTAGCCTTTCCTCATAGGGAAGTCGCCCCATCCCCTTTATCATTTTTGTCGCCCTTCTCTGTACCTTTTCTAATTCCACTATATCTTTTTTGAGATGCGGCAACCAGAATTGAACACAATATTCGAGGTACGGTCGCACCATGGAGCGATACAAAGGCATTATAACATCCTCATTTTTGTTTTCCATTCCTTTCCTAATAATACCTAACATTCTATTTGCTTTCTTAGCCGCATCAGCACACTGAGCAGAAGGTTTCAACGTATCATCAACGACGACACCTAGATCCTTTTCTTGGTCTGTGACTCCTAACGTGGAACCTTGCATGACATAGCTATAATTTGGGTTCCTCTTTCCCACATGCATCACTTTGCACTTGCTCACATCATCTGCCATTTAGACGCCCAGTCTCGTAAGGTCCTCTTGTAATTTTTCACACTCCTCCCTCGATTTAACGACTTTGAATAACTTTGTGTCATCAGCAAATTGAATTACCTCACTAGTTACTCCCATCTCTAGGTCCTGGAGGACCGTGGTCAGCTGCCGAGGGAATATCTGTGAATGGAGTGAATATTGCACCATTTACGGAAGAAAGTGCTTGAGAGTCTGAAGGTGACAGTGCTTTTTTTGTAGAAAAAAAGGTGCCAGTACTCATTATGGGCGGGGTCACCACATATGATCCCACCCCTTTTATAGCCACACCCACATTAGTCACACCCCTTATACCAGTCATGACACATATAAACAGACATCCTTGAAAATATTATACTAGTATAGGAGAAAAAAATAATTTCTGTAAGCTGTTACAGCTCCAGTATACCCAGTACAAAATAAGACAGCAGATGTAAATTCTTCCCACACCAAAGACATATATAGCACTGGTTGTATTCTTTCAAGCAACTTCAGCAGAGCCTGCCTGCCTCAGTGAGCACTTCTGTGCTGCCTTCACTTCCGGTTTGCCGTGATGTGAAAAGCAGAGGGCAGGGGAGAGAGGAGAATCACAACTTCAGGTGAAAGATTTTGCAAGTGAGCAGACCTCAGGAAAAAGGTGCCGGTACGCCGTACCATCGCGTACTGGCACAAAAAAAGCACTGGAAGGTGGACAAAGCTTTGGGGCCGGATGGGAAACAGCCCAGGACACGTAGGGAGCTCAGCTAAGTCCTGGTGGGTTCTCTTAAAGATTTATTTAATAGATCTTTAGAGATGGGAGAGGTTCCACAGGATTGGAGACGAACGGATGTGGTCTCTCTTCATAAAAGTGGAGATAGGGAAAAAGTGGTAAACTAAGACCGGTAAGTCTCATGTCGGTGGTAGGAAAAATAACAGAGTTGCTGCTGAAAGACAGGATACTTAACTTTCTAGAAGCCAACGGGTTACAGGATCTGAGGCAACATGGCTTTACCAAAGGAAAATCCTGCCAAACGAATCTTATTGACTTTTTTGACTGGGTGACCAAAGAACTGGTTGAAGGATGTGTACTAGATGTAATCTACTTGGATTTCAGCAATGCCTTTGGTATGGTCCTCACAGAAGACTCGTGAATAATCTGAGAGGGCTGAACTTAGAACCAAAAGTGTTGAACTGGATAGGAAACTGGTTGACCGGCAGATGGCAGAGGTGGTGGTAAATGGAATCCGCTTGGAGGAAAGGAAGGTGAGCAATGGAGTTTCTTGGGGGTCGGAGCTGGGGCCAATTCTGTTTAATATATTTGTGAGAAATATTACTGAAGGGTTGGAAGGAAAGGTTTGCATTTTTGTGGACAACATGAAGATATCCAATAGAGTGGATACCCTGGAGGGAGTAGAAACTATGTGAAGGGATCTCCAAACGTTTGAAGAATGGTCAAGGGTCTGGCAGTTAAAATGTAAAGCAAAGAAGTGCAGAATGATGCACTTGGGGTGTAGAAATCCAAAAAAGAGTTACCGGATAGGAGGGGAGATATTAGTAAGTTCGACTCAGGAGAGAGACCTTGGGGTGTTGGTGTCCGAGGATCTGAAGGTGAAGAAACAAGGCGGCAGCTGTGGCCAGAAGGATGCTAGGCTGCATAGAGAGGGGTATAACCAGCAGAAGAAAGGAGGTATTAATGCCCCTCTACAAGTCATTGGTGAGGCCCCACTTGGAGTATTGTGTTCAGTTTTGGAGGTTGTATCTTGCTAAAGATGTAAAAAGACTGGAAGCGGTGCAAAGAAAAGCTGCAAAAATGGTATGTATCTGGATTTTATCTGGATTTTCAAAAGGCATTTGACAAAGTACCTCATGAAGGACTCCAGAAGAAATTGGAGAGTCATGGGATAGGTGGTAGTGTCCTATTGTGGATTAAAAACTGGTTAAAAGATAGAAAACAGAGAGTAGGGTTAAATGGTATTCTCAATAGAGAAGGTTAAATAGTGGGGTTGCCCAGGGGTCTGGGCTGGGACTGCTGCTTTTTAACATATTTATAAATGATTTAGAGATGGGAGTAACTACTGAGGTAATTAAATTTGCTGATGACACAAAGTTATTCAAAGTAGTTAAATCAAAACTTGACTGTGAAAAACTGCAAGAGGACCTTACGAGATTGGGCATCCAAATAGCAAATGGCGTTTAATGTGAGCAACTGCAAAGTGATGTATGTGAGGAAAATGGAACCCCATCTATAGCTATGTAATTCAAGGTTCCACATTAAGAGTCACCGACCAGGAAAGGGACCTAGGTGTCATTGTTGATGATATGTTGAAACCCTCTGCTCAGTGTGCAGTGGCGGCTAAGAAAGCAAATAGAATGTTAGGTATTATTAGGAAAGGAATGGAAAACAAAAATGAAGAAGTTATGGTGCGACCGCATCTCAAATAATGTGTGCAGTTCTGGTCACTGCATCTCAAAAAAGATATAGTGGAATTAGAAAAGGTACAGAGAAGGATGATGAAAATGATAAAGGGGATGAGAGGACTTAAATAATGAGTGGCGTGGAATGGGTAGATGTGAATCTCTTGTTTACTCTTTCCAAAAATACTAGGTCTAGGGGGCACGCAATGAAGCTACAAAGTAGTAAATTTAAACGAATCAGTGAAAATACTTCTTCATTCAACGTGTAATTAAACTCTGGGATTTGTTGCCAGAGAATGTTGTAAAAGCAGTTAGTTTAGTAGGGTTTGAAAAAGGTTTGGATAGCTTCCTAAAAGAAAAGTCCATAAGCCATTATTAAAATGGACTTGGGGAAAATCCACTGGGATAAGCAGCATAAAATATACTGTTTTTGGATCTTGCCAAGTACTTGTAACCTGGATTGGCCACTGTTGGGAACAGGATGCTGTGCTTGATGGACTTTTGGTCTGTCTCAGTATTTCAATACTTATGTACAGGATTTGTGTTGCAGATCATACAAGGAGAGGCTTGCCGACCTGAACATGTATACCCTGGAGAAAAGGAGAAACAGAGGTGACATGATACAGATATTCAAATATTTGAAAGGTATTAATCCACAAACAAACCTTTTCTGGAGACGGGAAGGCAGTAGAACTAGAGGACATGAATTGAGGTTGAAGGGGGGGGGAGGGACTGACTCATAAGTAATGTCAGGAAGTATTTTTTCACGGAGAGGGTGGTGGATGCATGTAATGCCCTCCCGCAGGAGGTGGTGGTAATGAAAACGGTAACGGAATTCAAACTTGTGGCATAAACAGAAAGGAATCCTGTTTAAACGGAATAGATCCACAGAATCTTAGCAGAGATTTGGTGGTAACACCTGTAATTGGGAAGAAAAACCAGTGCTCGGCAGACTTCTACGGTCTGTACCCTGATCCCGACTGAATAGATATGGATGGACTGGAGTGTAAATGTTAAGGGACTTCGACGTTAACTTCAGAAATTTTAGTACAAAAACAGTGCTGGGCAGACTTGTATGGTCTGTGCCCTGAAAATGGCAAGGACAAATCAAATTCAGGTATAAAGTATCACATACTCTTGTTGGGCAGACTGGATGGACCGTACAGGTCTTTATCTTCCATCATAGATTATGTAACTTCCCATGCACTACAGTGAGACACAACTACCCCTCCACCCCAGTACTCTTTATACCATGATCAGCATACACTCCTAGACCATTGATACACACCCCCTGCAAATTCTTCGAAAAACCCCATGCTTCCCTTACACTCCATTCTATCCACTCCTCACCAGTAAATATCCATTTACTCCCAACTTATTCACTAAGCAGTCTATACAAACATTAGCAAAACAAAGATTTACAAATAATTTTCATATCCACTTGTATAGCCACACGCATACTATGCCATCTCAACCCATCCAATCCAAACAGTCCAAATAAGAGCAGCCCAAACCATGACTTTAACCCTTCCTTGCTTGCCCGATGAAACAGAAAAAGTCCATATGAATACAGTCACTCTGGCTCTTGCTCTTCTGTCATTACTCAGGGAATGGCTGAAAGGTCTTCAGAGCCTCCTTCCTTGCCTCATGCTATGGTACAATCTGATGAAGATGTCACAGCCCCCACTTTTTGCCAATGAAAGCAGACTGTCTCTGTGGTGCTGAAATTTTTGGATCCCCACTACCAGAGGCAGTGAGGCCCTCTTTCTGAAGCAGCTGTCATGATTCCATTATTGCTGTTACTTTCTTATAGGCTACTCTAATGGTCATCAATAGCCAGAAGGGAAATAACCAACAATATTTGATATTTTCCTTGTGTAACACTTAAATGCCCTCCTCTTTTGCAGGATGATGCTCAATAAATCTCCAAAGATTTCGATCTTATGATTGTTCGAAATGATGTTATCATGGTCCCTGGCTTTCCTTAACAAAAGTTATTTTTCCTGAAAATTATGTATGCATGTCACAATGTTTCTTGGAAGCTCACCTCTTTTAGGTCCCAAGGCCCTATTTGCTCTGTCCATTTTCAAAGGGCAGGTGTCCTCCCAGGCCTCTCCGTCACTAACACCAGTCAATTTATTGTATAAACGTACTACACCCGTAGTATCTGCAAAATCCTCAGTCTCTGGGACTCCTCTAATCTTGGAATTATTTCTTTGGGCTCTATTTTCCAGATCTACCTGTGCGATCAAATCTCGCATCTCCTACTGTAGATCCTGGTGCTGTTTGTGTAACAAGGTAAGGCCTTCCTCCTGTTCACCCACATGCTCCACTTCCTCCATGCAACCTTCCAGATCAGTGATACCTGCTCTAATGTCCATCTTGCAGCTTTCCTCACAAAGCATGAAATTCAGATTTTAACTCGGACATCCACTCCTTCATATCCTATTTGGTAAGTGAATCTGAGTCCAAATCTCTCTGCTGTCTCACTGGGCCCTGATTGATACTCTCATCTTCAGATGCACTTTTGCCCAAGTTGCAGCTTGGCAAAATGGATCCTCCACATGCGTCACTTACCATTGGGACATCTCCTGCATGACTTGGGACCTTAGGCCGATTCTGATTTTTTTTTTCTCTCTTTAATTTTTTATTTATTAACATATCTCTGCAACATTCAATTTCTCAAAGAGCACAATCTGCTCACATTTGCCCTCGCAAGGGATCATAAAAATTAAACTACTACATCTGGTATTACCTTATCCATTTTGTCTTCTGCAACAAAACTCATACTATCAAAATTATCCCCTAATCTACATCCACTACCCAACTAAACCATCAGGTTTATTTTCGAAAGAGAAAGACACCCATATTTCAAGACAAATCGGGAGATGGGCGCCTTTCTCTCATGGGCGCCCAAATCGGTATAATCGAAAGCCGATTTTGGGCGCCTCCAACTGCAGTCTGTCGCGGGAACAAACAAAGTTGACTGGTGCATGTCAGAGGCACGGTGAAGGCGGGACTGGGGCGTGTTTATCGGCCGAGGAGAGATGGGCGCGCTCAGCCGATAATGGGAAAAAAAAGGGCGGCAGAAGCGAGAATTTGGCCTGCTTTTTTGGACCCTTTTTTTCACAAACAAGTCCCCAAAAAGTGCCCCAACTGCCCAGATGACCACCGGAGGGAATCGGGGAAGACCTCCCCTGACTCCCCCAGTGGTCACTAACCCCCTCCCACCAAAAAAAAAAAAGAACTTTAAAAACTTTTTTTTGCCAGCCTGTATGCCAGCCTCAAATGTCATACCCAGCTCCATCACAGCAGTATGCAGGTCCCTGGAGCAGTTGTTAGTGGGTGCAGTGGACTTCAGGCAGGTGGACCCAGGCCCATCCCCCCCTACCTGTTACACTTGTGCTGGTAAATGGGAGCCCTCCAAACCGCCCCCAAAACCCACTGAACCCACATCTAAGTGCCCCCCTTCACCCAAAAGTGCTATGGTAATGGTGTAGAGTTGTGGGGAGTGGGTTTTGGGGTGGATTTGGGGGGCTCAGCACCCAAGGTAAGGGAGCTATGGACTTGGGAGGTATTTTAATTTTTTTTTAAACTTTTTACCAGTGCCCCCTAGGGTGCCCGGTTGGTGTTCTGACATGTGAGGGGGACCAGTACACTACGAATCCTGGTCCCTCCCATGACCAAATGCCTTGGAGTTGTTCGTTTTTGAGCTGGGCGCCTTCGGTTTCCATTATCGCTGAAAACTGATACCGCCCAGCTCAAATCCGCCCAAATCCGATGCATTTGCCCGGCACCAACCATATTATCGAATCAAAAGATGGCCACCCATCTTTTTCAAAAATACGGTCTGTCCCGCCCCTTCGCGTACCGGTCCTCGGAGATAGTCGCCCATGGAGTTGGGTGTTCGCGTTCAATTATGCCCCTCCATGTAACCCTAATAAACAACATCCCCATCCCCCCAGCCAGCTCCAACCCCTCCTTAAGAACTCCCCCCAATCCTTTGACACTCTCACTGTCCTCCCCCTCCCCTCCCATAATCCTCCATCAACCTAAATAGTTGTCAGTTGCTGTTGTAAACAAGCCCATCCTTCGTTATGTCGAAATGCCCCCTCCCTACGGAAAGCCGTTAATCGCTCCATTTGTATCAACAGACCCAATTTACCTTTCCAATCCCCCAGTGTCGGGGGAACTGCCCTTTTCCAATATTGTGCTATGAGGCACTTAGCTGCTGCTAGTCCCAAGCGCAGCCTTCTCCGCCCCTCCCAAGAATCCCTCTCATTATATAAGCCCAGGAGACATCCCAATGGGCTACATACCAAAGATGACCCAGTCAATTTTACTAATGTTTTCATAACATCTTGCCAAAAGGTCACCACACTTGAGCATGTCCACCATATATGTAGAAAAGTACCCCTTTGTGAATTACACCTCCAACAAAGGTCCGACGTACCCGGGTACATCCGCTTCAATCTCTCCGGTGTATAGTACCATCTGCATAAAACTTTATATGCATTCTCCTGCACCAATACACATATTGAGTCTTTCTGCACCACCCCACAAATAACTTCCCACTCTTGATCAGAAAAACGGCAATTTAAGTCTTCCTCCCAAGCCCCCTGAAAACCAAACTGTCTGTGATCGCATCCCCTGAAAAGTTTGTATATCACTGATATTGGTCTGGGAACCTTCCTCAACAAGAGCCACAAATTTTCCAAGCTTTCCCGCTCCTGAGGATTCCCCCCTCTCCAACCCAATGTCCCCACAAAACGTTGAATCTGTATATAGGGAAACCTATCTCCCTCCGGCAAACCATGCACGGAGCACAGGGTTTCAAAACTCTTCACACTCCCCCCCTGCAACACAGCCCGGAAGTTCATAATACCCGCTTGCTCCCACCACACAAAACTAGCATTTTCCCTCCCCGCCCCAAATTTAGGCTCCCATCTCAAAGGTGCCAGTGTCAATACCCCCCCCCCCCCCCGGACTGTCCCCATTTCCTCCTCACTCCTCCCCACAATTCCACCAAATGCCTCACATACGGATTCTGTATCCCTGCCAAGATCACTCCCATTCCTTCAGTAGTCCATAAATATGAGCTCAGTGACCGATGTGGGCTGTACAATTGCTCCAGTTGACTAGCAGGCTTATTTATCCCCCTCTCCCAATCCATAATCATCCTCAGTTGGGCAGCAACATAATACCACTCAATATTAGGCACTGCTCTACCCCCCCTCTCAGGGGCCCCCCATAACACTCGCCTAGCTAAACGAGGATGCCTGTTCCCCCCCCCCCCCCCCCCCATATAAACTGTGCCACCAAAATCTGCAATTGGTTAAATGTCCGTTTCGGAACCGCCACTGGTAGCGCCTGAAACAAAAATAACAATCTAGGTAGTACATTCATTTTCACCACTGCCATACGCCCCCACCACGAAAGCCATAATCCCTTCCACCAAGACAACTCCACCCTCATTTTATCTATTATTTTCCCATAATTAAGACTATAAACCCCACTCAAGTCCCAGGGAATCTGAATCCCCAAATACCTAATGTGCTGTTTGGCCCACCTGAACACAAACAATGCCCTCAATTTACTTTTTTCCCCCTGTTTCAAAGAAATCCCCAATATCTCACTTTTATCCATATTAATCCTTAAGCCAGCACAGCTTTCAAATTCCTTAAATATCTCCAACACCGTAGGTAATGTCTGCTCAGGCTCCACCACATAAAGTAACATATCATCCACAAACAACGCAATACGATGTTCCATCCCCCCTATCCTAATACCCCGAAAATACGGATGCTGACGTATCATTACGGCCAATGTGTCCCGTCTGTAGCCGTGACAACCCTCAGACTTACCCTGTTTCTGGGAGTCAGTGTCTGTGCTGGCTTCTGCTTGTCTCTGTGTCTGTGTCTGTCTTAGGTTCTCTCTGGCTCTGTGTGCTGATTGCCCTACTGAACCTCACCTGTGTGGGCTATGCCTCTTCCAAGATGGCTGCCGCCTCTTCCTCTTTGCCAGTATCCAAGATGGCTCCCGCTGTTCCTTCCTATGGGATGACTGCTCTGTGTGTCAAGCCTCTGTTTGGTCGCAAGGTGATTGCTGCAGCTGTGGCTCTGGTGTTGATGGGCTTTATTAGTCACTTGGAGACTACAGTCCTGGCCTTTGCATCTCATCTAAAGGTCCTGGTGTATAGAGTGCTCTGTACACAGTTTCAGTGTTTCCTCTGTGTGAGTTTCTGTGTTTGTTGAGACTAGTTAGCTTAGGCACCGTCTGGCTTGTAGCCTGTGCATAGCTCTGCTAGTTCTCTGTGTTTGTTTAGACTAGTTAGCTTAGGCACCGTCTGGCTTGTAGCCTGTGCATAGCTCTGCTAGTTCTCTGTGTTTGTTTCCAGTGCATGACTAGTTAGCTTAGGCACCGTCTGGCTTGTAGCCTGTGCATAGCTTTGCTAGTGCTCTGTGTTTGTTTAGACTAGCCAGCTTAGGCACCGTCTGGCTTGTAGCCTGTGCATAGCTCTGCTAGTTCTCTGTGTTTGTTTCCAGTGCATGACTAGCTAGCTTAGGCACCGTGTGGCTTGTAGCCTGTGCATAGCTCTGCTAGTTCTCTGTGTTTGTTTCCAGAGCATGACTAGTTAGCTTAGGCACCGTCTGGCTTGTAGCCTGTGCATAGCTCTGCTAGTTCTCTGCATTTGTTCCTAGTGTTAGACTAGCCGCCCTTGCTAGCCACTATCCCAAGACTGTGTTTGTTCCTAGTGTTAGACTAGCCGCCCTTGCTAGCCACTATCCCAAGACTGTGATTGTTCCTAGTGTAGACTAGCCAGCTTAGGCACCGTCTGGCTTGTAGCCTGTGCATAGCTCTGCTAGTTCTCTGTGTTTGTTCCTAGTGTTAGACTAGCCGCCCTTGCTAGCCACTATCCCAAGACTGTGATTGTTCCTAGTGCAGACTAGCCAGCTTAGGCACCGTCTGGCTTGTAGCCTGTGCATAGCTCTGCTAGTTCTCTGTGTTTGTTCCTGGTGCAGACTAGCCAGCTTAGGCACCGTCTGGCTTGTAGCCTGTGCATAGCTCTGCTAGTTCTCTGTGTTGGTTCCTAGTGACAGACTAGCCAGCTTAGGCACCGTCTGGCTTGTAGCCGGTGTAAAGCTTTGCTAGTGTTTTGCGTTTGTTTCCAGTGCATGACTTGTTAGCTTGGGCACAGCTTAGTTGTTAGCTGGTGTATAGCCTTCCAAGTCTCCTGAGTTTGCTCTGTGTATGTTCCTGTGTATGACTGGTTTGCCTGGGTATAGCGTTCCTATTAGCCTGGGTACAGTTTACTAGTCATTGTGTTGAATCCTGCCGACTGCCAGAACCCGGACAGTCCCTGCTTGTCTGCCTTGCCTTCGCCTAGGTGCCAGGGGGCACTCCTGGATCTTCATTCCTGCTGTTCCTGTAAGTCCTACCGGCTGCCAGAACCTGAGGGCTCAACCCTCGGGGAAAGGCAGTCAAGTGTAGGTGAAGCCTAGGTCCAGGGTGTTCCAGTTCCGCGGGTTCCGCTCCAGTGTGTTCCAGTCCAGCGGGTTTCACTCCTGTATGTTCCAGTCCAGTGGGGCCACTCCAGTGTGTCCAGTCCAGCGGGCCCCACTCCAGTGCGCACCCGTCCGGTGCGTTCCAGTTCCGAGTGTTCCGGTGTAGAACTCCAGTCCGGGGTTCCAGGTCAGTCTTGTTTCATCTCTACCTGGAAGGTGATTTTGCCTGCCACTGCCGCTCCACGGTAGTGGCCTATGGACTCAAAAACCCCGCGCTCCCGGGGAAGAAGCCTGAAGGTATGCCAAGGTCCTCGAGAGCGCGGCAAGCGCGAGAGACGCGACACAATGGTTCAATATACAGTGCAAAAAGAAGTGGCGACAATGGGCAGCCCTGCCTAGTCCCTCTGCCAATTGAAAAAAAGGACGTGTATCCCCCATTAATATTGAGACATGCCTTAAGAGCTTTATACAAAGCAGCCAACCAAGCCCCAGAATTATCTCCCAAGCCCATACGCTTAATCACTTCTCGCAGAAACCCCCAGTTACCTGTTCAAATGCCTTCTCCGCGTCTAACGCCAACAAGACTGCACTATATCATGATCTTTGTGCATCCCATATTAAATGTAGAGTACGCCTTATGTTATCTCCTACCTTCCTCTTCGGGATAAATCCAGACTGGTCTATATGGATCAATTTCGGCAGTACCCTAGCCAACCTGTTCGCCAACACCTTAGCTATTATCTTGGCATCTACATTCAAAAGCGAAATCAGTCTATAAGTCCCGCACACCATAGGATCTTTCCCAGGTTTAGGTATAACTGTTATCTCAGCTTCCGACATTGATATCGGCAGGCCACTACCCTCCAATACTCCATTTCCCACCCTCACCAATAGGCCTCCCAACTCCTCTACAAAGCATTTATAGAACCTCGCCAAGTATCCATCTAAACCTGGTGCTTTACCATTAGGTAGCCTTTTTATCACCCCCTGTACCTCCCCTAATCTAAAGGGTTCCCCCAACTGAGCTCTGACAGACTCATCCAAACATGGTAAGGGAATCCGATCCAGGAACCAAGTCATCTCTATCGTCTGTGATTCCTCAGCAGCACTGTATAACTCTTGATAGTACTTCACAAAACAATTTCCAATGTCAGAGTCAG
Source organism: Microcaecilia unicolor (assembly GCF_901765095.1). Classification (NCBI taxonomy): domain Eukaryota; kingdom Metazoa; phylum Chordata; class Amphibia; order Gymnophiona; family Siphonopidae; genus Microcaecilia; species Microcaecilia unicolor. The sequence goes on along the minus strand of NC_044031.1, from coordinate 387,682,630 downwards.
TATAATGCCAGCCTCCCTTCTCATCTTTCAACTTCTGGATAGGGGAACGCCCTTGTCGTGTTCTCGAGGGCCTTGGCATGCTGTCAGGTCCTCGAGGCGGAACTGGGAATAGTGAGTCCTTGGACCCCTGCTGAGGAGCGGCAGAGGCAGGCAAGACCACCCTGGAGCGGAACACACGGAAGGGCCGGACTGGACCTCTGGATTTGGAGCAGGCAACTGGAACTAGCAGAACAGGAACCTCGTCACCTGCACTTAGCCACCGTTTCGCTAGAGTTGAGCTCTAGCGTGCAGGCGGCCAACAGGACTTGCAGGACAAGGTGGAACTGGAATCCAGAGGACCCGCCCCGGGTCTAGGAAACACGCGGGAACAAACTATACTAGACTGCACTAAGCGCTGCACGCAGCCGCTAAGCCAGACACACCGGACAGACTAGACAGACAGAAACTTATCAGGAGCAGGGACTAGGGCAGACATGCAAGCAAGGAAGAAGGGGAGACGGGGAATACCCACAGGGCAAACCCACTAGCTAGGTCGAGGCAGGTAACAGGATAAATCCCCCAGAAGATACTCACTAGCTAGACAGATACAGGAATCAGGATACATAAGTAGGGATCCGGATAAGCACACAGGATATACAAGCAAGGTACAAGGTAGACACCCGGGACAGAAGGTAGCTAGGCAGAGCGGGAAGCCGGATAACACTAGCTAGCCAAAACCAGGACTCAGGACGAACAAGCAAGGACCAGGATGTGCACACAGGATATACAAGGTTCAGGATGTGCACACGGAAGATGGCAGCTAGGTAGAGCGGAAAGCCGGATAACCCTAGCTAGCCAAAACCAGGACTCAGGACGAACAAGCAGGGACCAGGATGTGCACACAGGATATACAAGGTTCAGGATGTGCACACAGAATATACAAGCAGGGAGTAGGGCAGGCTGCAAACACAGACGGGGAAACCCGGGCTGAGCTGCAGAGGCTACCTCCACAGCGAAGGCAGAAGGACTAGCAGCCAGGATGTGCACACAGGATATACAAGGTTCAGGATGTGCACACAGAATATACAAGCAGGGAGTAGGGCAGGCTGCAAACACAGACGGGGAAACCAGGGCTGAACAGCAGACTCCAAACGCAGACTAAAGGCAGAAGGGCTAGCAGCCCACGCAGAAGGGCAACCAGCCCACAGGTACTGGGAACAGAAGGGCACCAGCCCACACAGAAGGGCAAGCAGTCCACAAGTACTAAACAGAAGGGCAAGAAGCCCACACAGAAGGGAAAGCAGCCCACAGGTCCTAAACAGAGGAGAAAGCAGCCCACAGGTACAAAACAGAAGAGCAAGAAGCCCACACAGAAGACAGGCTTAGAAGCAGCGCAGCAACACACTAACTAACCTGTAGGCCTCTGGGCATGACACCAGACAATGACACCATGCGAAGGCTCTGACTGCAAGCACAGGCCTTCCTTATAAAGGAACTCACTGATGAGTCACCACCAGCAGGACAGAAGCAGGAAGTTCCTTGCCTCCAAACAGAGGCTTGACACACAGAGGAAGTGAGCCCACAGGAAGGACAAGCAGGAGCCATCTTGGATACTGGCATAGAGGAGGCGGCAGCCATCTTGGAAGAGGCATAGCCCACACAGGTGAGGTCCAGTAAGGCAATCAGCACACAGAGCCAGAGAGAAACTAAGACAGAGACAGACACAGAGACAAGCAGAAGCCAGCACAGCCACTGACTCCCAGAAACAGGGTAAGAATGAGGGTGGTCACGGCCACAGACGTGACAGCCCTCTATGCACTCGTAAATAACAGGCCAACATTGCACTGGATTTATTGGCGAACTCAAAATATTGTTGCTTAAGCTTAGTTCTCATAAAATCCACCTCTATCATCTACAATTGTGCTATTTCCCCTCTCACTTGCTTGAGTTCTGCCCATACCTGCGGCGTAGGGTTTCTTTTATGCCACTGCTCTAAATGTAATAGCCGCTTCCGCAGAGCCAATACCTGCTGCCCTTTTTCCCGTTTCTTACGCGACCCCCCACTTAACCAAAACCCCCCTTACCACTACCTTCAACGCATCCCAAAGAACCCCGTCTGGTACTTCCCCATTGTCATTAAAGTGTCGATACTCTTGAATAGTGTGCTGAATATCTTCCCTCACTTTCTCATCCCCCAGCAATGACTCGTTGAGTCTCCAAAATCCTTGTCGCCTACAGTGTCCCAGACCAATTAATTTAATCCACACTGCCGCATGATCAGAAACACCCGTGGTCTCTATCTCAGCCGTCACTACCATATGCCAACCATTACGATGCACCCATAACCCATCTATCCGGGAATAAATCTGTGCTGCATGTGAGTAGAAGGTGTAATTCCGCTGCCTCCCATGTAACAACCTCCAACAATCCACCATCTCCAACCCCTTCAAAAATTGTAGCAATGCTTTCCTCCCAGGACCACTCTGCTGCCCTCCTCCCGCTGAATGATCTAATCTCGCATCTGGGACAATATTAAAATCCCCCACCACCACAACCTGCCCTCCCACAAATCCCGAGATTTATTCCCTTAATGTTTGAAAAAATTCCCTCTGCCCCACGTTCGGAGCATAGATGTTAATCAATGTCAACTCCTTCCCCTGCAACCACCCTCAAATACCCACACAACGCCCACTATTGTCCCAAAACACCTCTTTAATCACAATTCCACAAGTTTGTCTTATCAGAATAGCCACGCCCCCACCCGATTTGGCCCTATTCCCTGATGTACCACCACTTCCCGAAACGGCTTGCGACGCAACAAGTGAACATCCCTCGGTCTTAAGTGCATAAGTACATAAGTAATGCCACACTGGGAAAAGACCAAGGGTCCATCGAGCCCAGCATCCTGTCCACGACAGCGGCCAATCCAGGCCAAGGGCACCTGGCGAGCTTCCCAAACGTACAGACATTCTATACATGTTATTTTCCCAAGTCCATTTAGTAGCGGTTTATGGACTTGTCCTTTGGGAAACCGTCTAACCCCTTTTTAAACTCTGCTAAGCTAACCGCCTTCACCACGTTCTCCGGCAACGAATTCCAGAGTTTAATTCTGCGTTGGGTGAAGAAAAAATTTCTCCGATTTGTTTTAAATTTACTACACTGTAGTTTCATCGCATGCCCCCTAGTCCTAGTATTTTTGGAAAGCGTGAACAGACGCTTCACATCCACCTGTTCCACTCCACTCATTATTTTATATATTTCTATCATGTCTCCCCTCAGCCATCTCTTCTCCAAGCTGAAAAGCCCTAGCCTCCTTAGAGGGGCATAATCGAACGCGGACGCCCATATCCATGGGCGACTATCTCTGAGGATGGGTCCGCGAAGGGGCGGGACAGACCGTATTTTCAAAAAAGATGGGCGTCCATCTTTTGTTTCGATAATACGGTTGCTGCCGGGCAAATGCATTGGATTTGGGCGGATTTGAGCTGGGCGGTATCAGTTTTCAGCGATAATGGAAACCGAAGGCGCCCAGCTCAAAAACGAACAACTCCAAGGCATTTGGTTGTGGGAGGGGCCAGGATTCGTAGTGCACTGGTCCCCCTTACATGCCAGGACACCAACCGGGCACCCTAGGGGGCACTTGTAAAAAGCAAGAAAAAAAATTAAAATACCTCCCAAGTCCATAGCTCCCTTACCTTGGGTGCTGAGCCCCCCAAATCCACCCCAAAACCTACTCCCCACAACTCTACACCATTACCATAGCACTTATGGGTGAAGGGGGGCACCTATATGTGGGTACAGTGGGTTTTGGAGGCAGTTTGAAGGGCTCCCATTTACCAGCACAAGTGTAACAGGTGGGGAGGGGGTGGGCCTGGGTCCACCTGCCTGAAGTCCACTGCACCCACTAACAACTGCTCTAGGGACCTGCATACTGCTGTGATGGAGCTGGGTATGACATCTGAGGCTGGCAAAAAAAGTTTTTAAAGTTCTTTTTTTTTGGTGGGAGGGGGTTGGTGACCACTGGGGGAGTCAGGGGAGGTCTTCCCCGATTCCCTCCGGTGGTCATCTGGGCAGTTGGGGCACTTTTTGGGGACTTGTTCATGAAAAAAAAGGGTCCAAAAAAAGCGGGCCAAATTCTTGCTTCTGCTGCCCTTCTTTTTTCCATTATCGGCCTAGCGCGCCCATCTCTCCTCAGCCAATAAACACGCCCCAGTTCCGCCTTCACCACGCCTCAGACACGCCCCCGTCAACTTTGTTCGTTCCTGCGACAGACTGCAGTTGGAGGTGCCCAAAATTGGCTTTCGATTATACTGATTTGGGGGCCCATGAGAGAAAGGCGCCCATCTCCCAATTTGGGTCGAAATATGGGCGTCTTTCGAAAATAAGCTGGTTAGTCTTTCTTCATAGGGAAGTCGTCCCATCCCCGCTATCATTTTAGTCGCCCTTCGCTGCACTTTTTCCAATTCTACTATATCTTTCTTGAGATGCGGTCGCACCATGGAGCGATACAACGGCATTATAACATCCTCACACCTGTTTTCCATACCTTTCCTAATAATACCCAACATTCTATTCGCTTTCCGAGCCGCAGCAGCACACTGAGCAGAAGGTTTCAGTGTATTATCGACGACGACACCCAGATCCCTTTCTTGGTCCGTAACTCCTAACGTGGAACCTTGCATGACGTAGCTATAATTTGGGTTCTTTTTTCCCCACATGCATCACCTTGCACTTGCTCACATTAAACGTCATCTGCCATTTAGCCACCCAGTCTCCCAGTCTCGTAAGGTCCTTCTGTAATTTTTCACAATCTTGTCGCGAGTTAACGACTTTGAATAACTTTGTGTCATCAGCAAATTTAATTACCTCGCTAGTTACTCCCATCTCTAAATCATTTATAAATATGTTAAAAAGCAGTGGTGCTAGCACAGACCCCTGAGGAACCCCACTAACTACCCTTCTCCATTGTGAATTCTGCCCATTTAACCCCACTCTCTGTTTCCTATCCTTCAACCAGTTTTTAATCCACAATAGGACATTTCCTCCTATCCCATGACCCTCCAATTTCCTCTGTAGCCTTTCATGAGGTACCTTGTCAAACGCCTTTTGAAAATCAAGATACACGATATCAACCGGCTCTCCTTTGTCCACATGTTTGTTTACTCCTTCTAAGAATTGAAGTAAATTGGTCAGGCAAGATTTCCCCACACAAAAGCCGTGCTGACTTGGTCTCAGTAATCCATGTCCTTGGATGTTCTCTGTAATTTTGTTTTTGATAATAGCCTCTACCATTTCCCCCGGCACCGATGTCAGACTCACCGGTCTATAATTTCCCAGATCTCCCCTGGAACCTTATTTAAAATTCGGCGTTACATTGGCCACCCTCCAATCTTCCGGTACCAAGCTCGATTTTAAGGATAAATTGCATATCACTAACAGTAGCTCCACAAGCTCATTTTTTAGTTCTATCAGTACTCTAGGATGAATACCATCCGGTCCAGGAGATTTGTTACTCTTCAGTTTGCTGAACTGCCCCATTACATCCTCCAGGTTTACCGTGAAGTCAGTAAGTTTCTCCGACTCGTCCGCTTGAAATACCATTTCCGACACCAGTATCCCACCCAAATCTTCTTCGGTGAAGACCGAAGCAAAGAATTCATTCAATCTCTCCGCTACGTCTTTATCTTCCTTGATCGCCCCTTTTGCCCCTTGGTCATCCAGTGGCCCAACCGATTCTTTTGCTGGCTTCCTGCTTTTAATATACCGAAAAAAAATTTTACTATGTTTTTTTGCCTCTAATGCTGTCTTTTTTTCGTAATCCCTCTTGGCCTTCTTTATCTGCACCTTGCATTTGCTTTGACACTCCTTATGCTGCTTCTTGTTATTTTCAGACGGTTCCTTCTTCCATTTTCTGAAGGCGTTCCTTTTAGCCCTAATAGCTTCCTTCACCTCACTTTTCAACCATGCCGGCTGCCTTTTGTAGTTCCATCTTTCTTTTCTAATTCGCGGAATATGTTTGCCCTGGGCCTCCAGGATTGTATTTTTGAACAACGTCCATGCCTGTTGTACAGTTTTTACCCTCTCAGTTGCCCCCCTAAGTTTTTTTTAACCATTCTTCTCATTTTATCATAGTCACCTTTTTTAAAGTTAAACGCTAATGTATTTGATTTCCTGTGTATAGTTACTTCAAGGTTGATATCAAAACTGATCATATTATGATCACTGTTATCAAGTGGCCCCAGTACCATAACGTCCCTCACCAGATCATGCACTCCACTAAGGACCAAGTCTAGAATTTTTCCTTCTCTCGTCGTCTCCTGCAGCAGCTGCTCCATAAAGCTGTCCTTGATTTCATCAAGGAATTGTACCTCTCTAGCGTGTCTCGATGTTACATTTACCCAGTCTATATTTGGATAATTGAAGTCACCCATTATTATCACATTGCCCATTTTGTTTGCGTCTCTGGTTTCTTTTATCATTTCTGCATCTACCTGCTTATCCTGGCGAGGTGGACGGTAGTGCACTCCTATCACCGTCCTTTTCCCTTTTATACATGGAATTTCAACCCACAATGATTCAAAGGTGTGATTTGTGTACTGCTGAATTTGTAATCTATCTGAGTAAAGGCTTTCGTTAATATACAATGCTACCCCTCCACCAGTCTGGTCCATCCTATCACTACGATATAATTTGTACCCCGGTATGGCAGTGTCCCCTCCTTCCACCAGGTCTCAGTAATGCCTAATATATCCAGTTTTTCATTTAGTGCAATATATTCCAACTCTCCCATTTTATTTCTTAGTCTCCTAGCATTTGCATATAGACATTTCAGAGTATGTTTATTGTTCCTATTTGCATGGTGCTTAGTACTTGACACTATTGATTTGCCATCTTTTGTCTGATCTTTAGTTGTGTTTAAGGGCACCTGGCCTACCACGGTCTGTTGTGCAACCTCAGTATTCAGAAACCCTATCTTCGCTGTTTGTGAGGTATCTTTGCAAGATACCTTATCCCGAACCATGCACTTTTGAGCGACTGTCGGCCTTCCCCCCATTTCTAGTTTAAAAGCTTCTCTATCTCCTTTTTAAATGCTGATGCCAGCAGCCTGGTCCCACCCTGGTTAAGGTGGAGCCCATCCTTTCGGAATAGGCTCCCCCTTCCCCAGAATGTTGCCCAGTTCCTAACAAATCTAAAACCCTCCTCCCTGCACCATCATCTCATCCACGCATTGAGACTCCAGAGCTCTGCCTGTCTCTTTGGCCCTGCGCGTGGAACAGGTAGCATTTCAGAAAATGCTACCCTAGAGGATCTGGATTTGAGCTTTCTACCTAAGAGCCTAAATTTGGCTTCCAGAACCTCTCTCACACATTTTCCTATGTCATTGGTACCCACATGTACCAAGACAGCGGACTCCTCCCCAGCACTACCTAAAATCCTATCTAGGTGATGCGTGAGGTCCGCCATCTTTGCACCAGGTAGGCAAGTCACCAGGCGATGCTCACATCCACCAGCCACCCAGCTATCTATATGCCTAATGATCAAATCACCAACTACAACGGCTGTCCTAACCTTTCCCTCCTGGGCAGCACTTGGAGACATATCCTCGGTGCGAGAGGATAGTACATCCCCTGGTGGGCAGTTCCTGGCTACAGGAGTACTTCCTACTTCACAAGGGTGATGCTCTCCTTCTAGGAGACCTCCCTCCTCCAAGGTAGCACAAGGGCTACCAGACTGGAGGTGGGACTTCTCTACAACATCCCTGTAGGTCAAAGGTTCATCACATTAAAAGCACCTAAAATTGCTTCTAAAAGCCATAAAACATTCCATCAACTCAATAAATATGTCTACAATTCTTGGCATCTTGCTCAAAAAAATAAAACTATGCCGTTTTTTAAATAATTATAATTCTCTGAGGACAAGCAGGCTGCTTGTTCTCACTGATGGGTGACGTCCACGACACCCCCTCCAATCGCAATCTTCACTAGCAAAGACGTTTGCTAGCCCTCGCACGCCCATGCGCAACGCGCATGCGCGACCGTCTTCCCGCCCGAACCGGCTCGTGTTCGTCAGTCTTCTTTTGTCCGCGCTCGGGACGGTCGTGTTTTGCCGCCGTTTAGTGCCCCTCAGAAGACCTCGCGCGTCTTTCGTGTTTCTACTTTTCTGTGTTTGTTAAAAAAAAAAAAGAGAGAGTAGGTCCCCTTTTTTTCCGTATTTCTAGCTTTTTCCCAGCGTAAGTATCCTTTTGCTTTTGGCAGCGGCCTTGTTGGCCGCCCGTACTGGTTTTTCTCCCTTTTTTTCTCGGTGCCTATTGTCATCATCGCGAATTTTGATTTCGCCAGGGCTCGATTTTTCCGCCCATGTCATCGAAGCCTTCCAGCGGCTTCAAGAAGTGCGCCCGGATAATCTCACTCACTGATAGGCACGCTTCGTGTCTTCAGTGTCTGGGGGCTGGGCACCGCCTGCAGGCCTGTAGTCTTTGTGCTCTTTTGCAAAAGAGGACTCGGGTAGCGAGATTAGCCCAGTGGAACGTTCTGTTCTCCGGCGCTTCGACGGCAACAGCATCTCGAGATTCGTCGGGTGCATCGGTGTCGGCAGCACCGAAGTCTTCGGAGATCGCATCGGCGTCGACGGCATCGAGGCGTCTTCCTCCTGCGTCGTCGGTACCGAGACTTCGAAAGAGTGCGTCGGCATCGGTGGTACCGGGACCCCCGCTGGTGCTGATGTCGTCGGACGGTGGTGCTTCGTCTGGAGTGCAGGTGAGCGCTGTCCATTCCCCTGCTGGTGGCGGTGAGCCTTCAGGTAGGTCTCCTCCTGCCCTGAGGGCTCCTGCGGTACAGCCCCACCGGGATCGACCATCTTCGGCCCCGGCCCCGAGGAAGTGACGTCTGGATTCAACATCCTCCTCATCGGTACCGGGGAGCTCCGGTGACATGCTTTGCTCGAAGAAGTCGAAGAAGCATCGTCACGGTTCAAGATGGCATCTGAAACGGACGTGCGTTGCAGCACCTCCTGATCTCTAGTAAAAAACTTGGGACTTTCCCTATACTTGTTATGGGGAAAAGGAAGGGAAAAACTAACGTGCTCACCTCCACGAGCTGTTCTGAAACTTCCACCATGAGACAGGCGACTCTAGAGGAGATGGGGTTGCGAGCGCTGGGATCCCCGATGGGCACTTCGATAAACCCATTAGAAGATCGGGAACATAGTGTTGAGGGAGCTACATTGAGTCCGCCCTCGAATACAGCCCCTCCGAGACCTGGAGATGTTAGAATTGCTTCGGAGGAGCAGAGCTTTGGTGTACCCGACAACGGACAGACCCTGGTTGCTGCAGGAGGAGGCCCCGTAGCAACTTCCTCTCCTGTGGAAACAGCTTGTTTGCGAGGACAGGAGGCACATTCCCTCTCCTCGCACTCTCAGGAGAATGCACCCGGAACAAACAGAGGATATCAGAGACCGGCTGTTGTGACTCTAGAGAGTCTTTGGGAAGCAATTCAGGGTTTGAATTCTACCCTGCAGCAATTTTCCAATTCAATGAGAGGAGAGATTGCTGAGATCAAACAAATCCAGGGGGATTTTTCTGGCAAGCTCGAGGACCACGCTGCCAAGATTGAGGTACTTGAAAATGAAGTTAAAACTTTTAATAACTTTACCTCGAATGTTTCTAAGGACAAAAACTTTCAGTATCGCAAAATTGAATATTTGGAAAATCAGATTAGGAGGAATAACCTAAGACTCTTAAATTTCCCTAAGTCACCTTTAATGTCACCATTAGAAATGTTTAAGAAATATCTTACAGAAGTTTTACTTACACCTTCTGACCATATTCCACCCATAACAAGAATTCAGTATATTTCGGGTATAAGAAATGCTAGGAATACCTTTTTACCTAATCTGAATGTGACTCAAATTCTTGAAAACTCATTGGAAATAATAACGGAAAGGACCACTGTAGTGGTGACATTTGCCCTTGAGATTGACCGTAATAATATTCTTAAATTGTATTTCAGCCATATAAAAGACAATTTTCTAGGTTCAAGAATTCAAATGTTTCCAGATCTATCGAGGGAAACACAAAAAAGAAGGAAAGAATTTTTGCAATTAAAATCGAGAATCCTGAATTTAGGTGGAACCTTCTATTTGATGTTTCCCTGTAGATGTGTTATTTCCTTAAATTCTTTGAATTACATATTTTTTGAACCGGGGAAACTGTCAGAATTTATTTCGAGTAAAGAGTAGAATAAGAACACCTGATCGTCCAACTATGTATCGGCTGTGCTTATCGTTTGATCCTTCCGTTTCTTATTATTGACTAATTCTAATTTAAATTTTCTTTGTTCTTGAACCAAATTGTGGACAAAAATTAGAAATAATTTTTCCTATCTTTCTTTGTTAAGAATATTATATTTCAAAATTGCCATATGTTTGTGTTAGTGCATGAATGTAAAATGAAAATTCATAAATAAAAATTATGTTTTTCACAAAAAAAAAAGAAGAAGCATCGTCACCGGTCACCTCTCCGACTTCGTACCGGGAGCTCTGGGTCGCCGAGGGAGTCGGCACCCAGCAGGCATCGGCACCGGGAGGACCGCTCACCCTCCATCCAGGAGGTGTCGGTGCGCTCTACCTCGGACAGCCCGGTACCGCCTTCGTGCCCGGAACAGATTCTGACCTCGACGCCTGCATCGGCTTCTCAGTCTTTCTCCACAGCCGCTCTGCACGAGAGTCTCCGGGCCATTCTTCCTGGCATCCTGGAAGAGCTGTTGCGCCGTTCTCCTCCGGTACCGGGGGTGCCTGCGCCAACGGTGCCATCGAGTGAGGTGACAGCTGGCCCTTTGCCCAGGGTGAGGTCCCCGGTACCGGTACCGCTTGCAGCACCGGTTTCGGCTGCCTCCCAGGTGGACTCCCCGACGATGTCGGGGGAGGGGCTTCGCCGCTGCCAGCCAGGGAGTCCACCTCTCGACACTCCCACCGTGGCCGTGTTTCCACGGAGTCGGGACGTGCACGGCTTCAGACACAGGTCCGTGAACTTGTGTCTGATACCGATGATGAGGCCTCGTGGGAGGCAGAGGAGGACATCAGATATTTCTCTGTCGAGGAGTCTGATGGCCTTCCTTCTGACCCCACTCCCTCCCCTGAAAGGCAGCTTTCTCCTCCCGAGAGTCTGTCTTTCTCGGCCTTTGTCCAGGAGACGTCTACGGCCATCCCCTTCCCGGTGGTTGTGGAGGATGAGCCAAGGGCTGAGATGTTCGAGCTCTTGGACTATCCTTCTCCACCTAAGGAAGTGTCCACAGTACCCATGCATCATGTCCTGAAAAAGACATTGCTGGCGAACTGGACCAAGCCACTAACTAATCCCCACATTCCCAAAAAGATAGAATCCCAGTATCGGATCCATGGGGACCCAGAGCTGATGCGCACTCAGTTGCCTCATGACTCTGGTGTGGTGGATCTGGCCCTGAAGAAGGCTAAGAGTTCTAGGGAGCATGCTTCGGCGCCCCCGGGCAAAGACCCCAGAACCTTAGACTCCTTTGGGAGGAAGGCCTATCATTCTTCCATGCTCGTGGCCAAGATTCAATCTTACCAGCTCTACACGAGCATCCATATGCGGAACAATGTGCGGAAGCTGGCGGACTTGGTGAACCAGCTCCCTTCTGAGCAAGCCAAGCCAGGAGGTAGTCAGGCAGCTGAAGGCATGTAGGAAATTCCTGGCCAGAGGGGTATTTGATACCTTTGATGTTGCGTCCAGGGCCGCTGCTCAAGGTGTGGTGATGCGCAGACTCTCATGGCTGCGTGCCTCCGACTTGGAGAATAGGATCCAGCAGCGGATTGCGGACTCCCCTTGCCGAGCAGATAACATTTTTGGGGAAAAGGTCGAACAGGTGGTAGAACAGCTCCACCAGCGGGATAACGCTTTCGACAAATTCTCCCGCCGGCAGCCTTCAGCATCTACCTCATCAGGTAACGTTTTATGGGGGGAAGGAGGGCTGTTCCCTACTCTTCTGGTTAGCGTCGGTACAATCCTCCCTCTCGACAGCCTGCGGCCCAGGCTAAGCCCCAGCGCGCTTGCTCTCATCAGCAGCGTGCGCCTCAGCAAGGCCCCACAGCTCCCCAGCAAAAGCAGGGGGCGAGCTTTTGACTGGCTCCAGCAGAGCATAGCCGACTTCAAAGTGTACGTGCCAGACGATCTGCCGGTCGGGGGGAGGTTGAAAGTTTTTCACCAAAGGTGGCCTCTTATAACCTCCGATCGTTGGGTTCTTCAAATAGTCCGGCAAGGATACGCCCTCAATTTGGCCTCCATGCCTCCAAATTGCCCACCAGGAGCTCAGTCTTTCAGCACAAGCAGGTACTTGCAGAGGAACTCTCCGCCCTTCTCAGCGCCAATGCGGTCGAGCCCATGCCACCGGGGCAAGAAGGGCTGGGATTCTCTTCCAGGTATTTCCTTGTGGAAAAGAAAACAGGGGGGATGCGTCCCATCCTAGACCTAAGGATATCTGGTCAAGGAAAAGTTCAGGATGCTTTCCCTGGGCACCCTTCTTCCCATGTTTCAGGAAAAAGATTGCCTATGCTCTCTGGACGTAAAGGATGCTTACACGCATATTCCGATACTGCCAGCTCACAGACAGTATCTCCGATTCCGTCTGGGAACATGTCACTTCCAGTACTGTGTGCTACCCTTTGGGCTCGCCTCTGCGCCCAGGGTGTTCACGAAGTGCCTGGCTGTGGTAGCAGCAGCGCTCCGCAGACTTGGAGTGCACGTGTTCCCTTATCTCGACGATTGGCTGGTGAAGAACACATCCGAGGCAGGAGCTCTACAGTCCATGCAGATGACTATTCGACTCCTGGAGCTACGGGGATTTGTGATAAATTATCCAAAGTCCCACCTTCTCCCAGTACAGAGACTCGAATTCATAGGAGCTCTGCTGGATTCTCGGACGGCTCGTGCCTATCTTCCGGAGACAAGAGCCAACAATCTGTTGTCCCTCGTCTCCCGGATGCGAGCGTCCCAGCAGATCACAGCTCGGCAGATGTTGAGATTGCTCGGCCACATGGCCTGCACAGTTCATGTGACTCCCATGGCTCGTCTTCGCATGCGATCTGCTCAATGGACCCTAGCTTCCCAGTGGTTTCAGGCTGCTGGGGATGTAGAAGACGTGATCCACCTGTCCACGAGTTTTCTCGAATCCCTGCACTGGTGGACGATTTGGTCCAATTTGACTCTGGGACGCCCTTTCCAAATTCCTCAGCCGCAAAAAGTGCTGACTACGGATGCGTCTCTCCTGGGGTGGGGAGCTCATGTCGATGGGCTTCACACCCAAGGAAGCTGGTCCCTCCAGGAACAAGGTCTACAGATCAATCTTCTGGAGTTACGAGCGGTCTGAAATGCTCTGAAGGCTTTCAGAGATCGGCTGTCCCACCAAATTATCCAAATTCAGACAGACAACCAGGTTGCCATGTATTACATCAACAAGCAGGGGGGCACCGGATCTCGCCCCCTGTGTCAGGAAGCCGTCAGCATGTGGCTGTGGGCTCGCCGTTACGGCATGTTTCTCCAAGCCACATATCTGGCAGGCGTAAACAACAGTCTGGCCGACAGGTTGAGCAGGATTATGCAACCTCACGAGTGGTCCCTCAATTCCAAGGTGGTAGATCTCTTCTCATCTCGAGCCAACCACATGGTCCCTCAGTTCTGTTCCAGACTTCAGGCCCACGGTCGACTGGCATCGGATGCCTTCCTCCTGGATTGGGGGGAAGGCCTGCTGTATGCTTATCCTCCTATACCTCTGGTGGGGAAGACTTTGTTGAAACTCAAGCAAGACCGAAGCACCATGATTCTGATTGCTCCTTTTTGGCCGCGTCAGATCTGGTTCCCTCTTCTTCTGGAGTTGTCCTCCGAAGAACCGTGGAGATTGGAGTGTTTTCCGACCCTCATCACACAGGACGAAGGGGCGCTTCTGCATCCCAACCTCCAGCCTCTGGCTCTCACGGCCTGGATGTTGAGAGCGTAGTCTTTGCCTCTTTGGGTCTGTCGGAGGGTGTCTCCCGTGTCTTGCTTTCAGGAAAGATTCCACTGAGAGGAGTTACTTCTTTTTATGGAGGAGGTTTGCCGTCTAGTGTGACAGCAAGGCCTTAGATCCTCGCTTTTGTCCTACACAGACCCTGCTTGACTACCTTCTGCACTTGTCTGAGTCTGGTCTCAAGACCAACTCTGTAAGGGTTCACCTTAGCGCAATCAGTGCATACCATTACCGTGTGGAAGGTAATGGTATGCACTTTAGCCTTTAGTTGTTCGCTTTATGAGAGGTTTGCTTTTGTCAAAGCCCCCCATCAAACCTCCTACAGTGTCATGGGATCTCAATGTCGTTCTCACCCAGCTGATGAAACCTCCTTTTGAGCCACTGAATTCATGCCATCTGAAGTACTTGACCTGGAAGGTCATTTTCTTGTTGGCTGTAACTTCAGCTCGTAGATTCAGTGAGCTTCAGGCCCTGGTAGCCCATGCTCTTTACACCAAATTTCATCATAATAGAGTAGTCGTCCGCACTCACCCTAAGTTCTTGCCGAAGGTGGTGTCGGAGTTCCATCTGAACCAGTCAATTGTCTTGCCAACATTCTTTCCCCGTCCGCATTCCTGCCCTGATGAACGTCAACTGCAGACATTGGACTGCAAAAGAGCATTGGCCTTCTATCTGGAGCGGACACAGCCCAACAGACAGTCCGCCAAATGTTTGTTTCTTTTGATCCCAACAGGAGGGGAGTGGCTGTGGGGAAACGCACCTTATCAAATTGGCTAGCAGACTGCATTTCCTTCACTTACGCCCAGGCTGGGCTGGCTCTTGAGGGTCATGTCATGGCTCACAATGTTAGAGCCATGGCAGCGTCAGTGGCCCACTTGAAGTCAGCCATTATTGAAGAGATCTGCAAGGCTGCGACGTGGTCATCTGTCCACACATTCACATCTCATTACTGCCTGCAGCAGGATACCCGACGCAACAGTCGGTTCGGGCAGTCGGTGCTTCAGAATCTGTTTGGGGTTTAGAGTCCAACTCCACCCCCCCAAGGCCCATTTTTTATTCTGTTCCAGGCTACACTCTCAGTTAGTTGGATAAGTTGTTAGGTCAATCTCAGTTATGTCCTCGCCGTTGCGAGGCCCAATTGACCATGTTTGTTGTTTTGAGTGAGCCTGGGGGCTAGGGATACCCCATCAGTGAGAAAAAGCAGCCTGCATGTCCTCGGAGAAAGCGAATGCGACATACCTGTAGAAGGTATTCACCGAGGTCAGCAGGCTGATTGTTCTCACAAACCCGCCCGCCTCCCCTTTGGAGTTGTGTCTTCCCTTGTCTTTGTCTTGCTACATACGGGACTGACGAACATGAGCCGGTTCGGGCGGGAAGACGGTCGCGAATGCGCGGTGCGCATGGGTGCACGAGGGCTAGCAAACGTCTTTGCTAATGAAGATTCCGATTGGAGGGGGTGTCGTGGACGTCACCCATCAGTGAGAACAATCAGCCTGCTGTCCTCGGAGAATACCTTCTACAAGTATGTAGCATTCGCTTTCTCTGAGGACAAGCAAGCTGCTTGTTCTCACTGATGGGTGACGTCCACAGCAGCCTCTTCAATTGGAGATCTTCGCTAGCAAAGTCGTTTGCTAGCCCTCGCGTGCGCATGCACACTGTGCATGCGCGACCGTCTTCCCGCCCAAACGCGCTCGTGTTCATCAGTCTTCTTTTTTCTGCAGCTCGGGATGGCTGTTTTTTCGGGTCAGTCTGTGCCCTGAGGAGACCCTCACTCCTTTTGCCTCTTTCTTCCATTCGGAAGTCGTCTTCTTCTTTCAAAAGTTAATCGCGTGTTCTGTTGTTAAAAAAAAAAATAAAGCCTTATTTTCGAGTTTTTTCCCGTTAAGTTTCCTTTCGCTTTCGAAAGCTGCGCCCGTACGGGTTTTTCCCTGATTTTTTTTTGTGCCCATGCCATCATCGCGGATTTTGACTTCGCCGGCGTGATTTTTCCGCCCATGTCATCGAAGCCTCCCAGCGGCTTCAGAAAGTGCACCCAGTGCAGCCGGGTTATTTCGCACTGATAGGCACGCTTCGTGCCTTCAGTGTCTGGGGGCTGGGCACCGTCCTCAGGCCTGTAATCTCTGTCTTCTGTTGAAGAAGAGAACTCGGGTAGCGAGATTGGCCCAGTGGAACGTCTTATTCGGGGCCTCGCCTGGTGTTTCGACGGCTACAGTATCGAGATCATCGGCCGGTGCATCGACGTCTGCGGTACCGAGGTCATCGACCGGTGCTTCAACGTCTACAGTACCGGGATAATCGTTGGTACTGATGTCGTTGGAGGGTGCCTCTTTTTCAGGAGCGCAGGTGAGGGCTGTCCATTCCCCTGCTGGTGGCGGTGAGCCCTCGAGTAGGTCTCCGCCTGCCTCAAGGGCTCCTGCGGTACAGCCCCCCCGGGATCGACCTTCTTCGGACCCGGCCCCAAGGAAGAGACGTTTTGATTCGACGTCCTCCTGTTCGGTACCGGGAGGTTCCAGTGACATGCTTCGTGTGAAGGCAAAGAAGCATCGGCACCGGTCACCTTCCAGACATGGTACCGAGAGCTTTGGGTCGCCGAGGGATTCAGCACCCACTAGGCATCATCGCCGGGAGGACAGCTCACCCTCCATTCAGGAGGTGTCGATGCGCTCTACCCTGGACAGGCCGGTACCGCCTCCACGTCCCGGACAGATTCTGAGCTCGTCACCTTTGCCGGACTCCCTGCCTTCCTCGACAGTCGCTCTGAACGAGAGCCTCCGGGCCATCCTTCCAGGGGTCCTGGAGGAGCTGTTGCACCCTTCTCCTCCGGTGCCGTCGAGTGAGGCGACGGCTGGCCCCTTGCTCATGGTGAGGTCTCCAATACCGGTACCGCTTGCGGTGCCTGCGTCAGCTGCCTCCCAGGCGGACTCCCAGACGACATCAATGGAGGGAGCTTCATCGCCGCCAGTGCGGGAGTCTTCTTCTCGACGTCCCCACCGTGGCCATGTGTCCACGGAGTCGAGGCGGGCACGGCTTCAGACGGAAGTTCATGAACTCGTGTACGATACCGATGGTGAGGCCTCGTGGGAGGCAGAGGAAGACATCAGATATTTCTCTGACGAGGAGTCTGACGGTCTTCCTTCTGACCCCACTCCCTCTCCTGAAAGACAGCTTTCTCCTCCTGAGAGCTTATCTTTCGCGGCCTTTTCCGGAAAATGTCTACGGCCATTCCCTTCCCTGTGGTTACGGAGGATGAGCCAAGGGCTGAAATGTTTGAGCTTTTGGACTATCCTTCGCCACCTAAGGAATCGTCCACAGTACCCATGCATCATGTCTTCAAGAAGACATTGCTGGCGAACTGGGCGAAGCCACTAACTAATCCCCACATTCCCTACAAGATCGAATCCCAGTATCGGATCCATGGAGACCGAGAGTTGATGCGGACTCAGTTGCCACACGACTCTGGGGTTGTGGATCTGACCCTTAAGAAGGTCTAGAATTCTAGGGAGTATGCTTCGGCGCCCCCGGGCAGAGACTCTAAAACCTTAGATTTTTTGGGGATGAAGGCCTACCACTCCTCAATCCAATCTTACCAACTCTACACGAGCATTCATATGCGGAACAATGTGCGGCAGTTGGCGGACTTGGTGGATAAGCTCCCTTCTGAGCAAGCCAAGCCTTTTCAGCAGGTGGTCAGGGCAGCTGAAGGCGTGTCGTAAATTCCTGGCCAGGGGTGTTTACGATACCTTTGATGTCGCATCCTGAGCCGCTGCTCAAGGTGTGGTGATGCGCAGACTCTCATGGCTGTGTGCCTCCGACCTGGAGAATAGGCTTCAGCAGCGGATTGCTAGTTCTCCATGCCGGAGGGATAATATTTTTGGAGAAAAGGTCGAACTGGTGGTAGAGCAGCTCCACCAGCGGGACACCGCTTTCGACAAATTCTCCCACCGGACGCCTTCAGCATCTACCTCAACTGGTAGACGTTTTTATGGGGGAAGGAGGGCTGTTACCTATTCTTCTAATAAGCGTAGATACAATCCTTCTCGCCAGCCTACTGCCCAGGCAAAACCCCAGCACGCTCGTTCTCACTCAGCAGGCCCCTGCGGCTCCCCAGCAAAAGCAAGGGACGGTCTTTTGACTGGCTCCAGCAGAGCATAGCGAAAATCAAAGTGTCCGTGCCGGACGATCTACCGGTCGGGGGGAGGTTAAGATTTTTTCACCAAAGGTGGCCTCTCATAACCTCCGACCAGTGGGTCCTCCAAATAGTTCGGTTAGGATACTCCCTCAATTTGGTCTCAAATCCTCCAAATTGCCCACCGGGAGCTCAATCCTTCAGCTTCCAGCACAAGCATGTACTTGCAGAGGAACTCTCCGCCCTTCTCAGCACCAATGCGGTTGAGCCCGTGCCACCAGGGCAAGAAGGGCTGGGATTCGAATCAAGATGGCGCTGGTAACGGTTGTTGGATCCCGGAGCTCCTAAGATTTGACAGCGTTCGCGAGAGAGAAATTCTTTCCCCAACTTCTAGATGGGGAAAAGAAAGGGAAAAACGCCGGCACCTTCCTCCTCTGTACCGGCGCTACCCCCAGCTTCTCATCAAACAACGCTTGAAAACTTTGGAATCGGGACCCTGGCTGTGCAGGCTTCTACCTCAACGGGCTCGCTCCAGTCCGGAGCAGAGCGCAGCGTAGAGGGCGCAACGCTGAGCCCTCGTTCTCTCACCTCTCCCCCACAACCCGGAAGTGGAGCAGAATCGACGGGTCCACAACAGTTGGAACTGCTGTTTGTGGAAGGAGGTCCCTCGAGTACCTCTACTCCGGGGAAGGAGATAACAACTCAGGGACAAACGCTGGTCGGGTTCCCTGCCTCCCACGGAGTCACTTCAGAGAGCTGTGGAGGAATGAAAAGACCAACTCAGGTGACGATGCCTATGCTTTGGGACGCAATCCAGGAGGTAAAAAACACTTTACTTCACATGAATACTTCCATAAATGGCAAAATTGTGGAACTGAAGCAAAATAGTCAGAGCATATCTATAAAAGTTCAAGAACAGAATGAAAAAATGTCTTAAGATGGAGACTGAGCTTAAACAATTACAGGATTTAACAGTGACCTTGGTAAAAGAAAAGGAAACTCAGGAAAGAAAGATGGAGTATTTGGAGAATAACGGGAGGAAAAATAACCTGAGGATATTGAACTTTCCTACATCTCCTTTAGTATCATCAATTGATATGCTTAGAAAATATTTTGTAGATATATTGGGAATCCCTGTAGAGGGAGTTCCCCCTATTACAAGGGCCCAATATATCTCTGGAATAGTGAGATCCTCAGAACAACAACCTCAGGCTGCTTCAAATCTTAATTTGACAGAATATCTTGAGAACTCCCTGGAAGTGATCACCGAAAGAACAACTTTAATAGTGACATTCGCTCTTGAACTAGATAGAAATAATATTTTCAGGCTATACTTTCGCCATTTAAATGATTGTTTCTTGGGTCAGAAAATTCAAATTTTCCCTGACATGGCAAGGAGCACACAGAAAAGGAGAAAGGAATTTCTATTGTATAAATCTAGAGTTATTAATTTAGGTGCAACTTTTCTGTTAAAGTTTCCTTGTAAATGCTATGTAACTTTTGAATTAGTTAATTATATATTTTTCTCTCCCTCGAAACTGTTAGAATTTATTGTAATGAAGGAAGCTGTTAAGCCTAAGGATTTGCCTCCCTAAATGAGAACGCTGTTATGTTGGCTGTAGAATCTCTGCATTAATCCAACCGTTAATAACTTAGTTTATAGCTATGTTATTTTTTTTCTTTTTCCTTTAATTTATTGCCTAGTATCTTGATTCAAATAGATTGTGGACAAAATTTAAAAGCCTATCTTCTATTTTTAAGCCAGAAATGGCTATAAGTAGTTCTCTTTTTTTCACCTGTTTGTATTTTCTGATATTTCCTCATTTATGTCATTGTATGTAAATGAAATACTTATAAATAAAGAATTTAAAAAAAAAAAAGAAGGGCTGGGATTCTATTCCAGGTACTTCCTTGTGGAAAAGAAATCAGGGGGAATGCGTCCCATGCTAGACCTAAGGGCCCTGAACAAATATCTGGTCCGAGAAAAGTTCAGGATGGTTTCCCTGGGCACCCTTCTTCCCATGATTCAGGCAAACAATTGGATATGCTCACTGGACTTGAAGGATGCTTACACTCACATCCCGATACTGCCAGCTCACAGACATTATCTTCGATTCCGCCTGGGAACACGGCATTTTCAATACTGTGTGCTACCCTTTGGTCTCGCCTCCGCACCCAGGGTATTCACCAAATGCCTGGCTGTCGTAGTGGCATCTCTACGCAGACTGGGAGTGCACATGTTCCCTTA
Source organism: Microcaecilia unicolor (assembly GCF_901765095.1). Taxonomy (NCBI): domain Eukaryota; kingdom Metazoa; phylum Chordata; class Amphibia; order Gymnophiona; family Siphonopidae; genus Microcaecilia; species Microcaecilia unicolor. The sequence continues at coordinate 387,662,262 of NC_044031.1, read as the reverse complement.
TCTCGACGATTGGCTGGTGAAGAACACCTCAGAGGCAGGAGCTCTACAATCCATGCAGATGACTATTCGACTTCTGGAGCTGCTAGGATTTGTGATAAATTATCCAAAGTCCCACCTTCTTCCAGTTCAGAAACTCGAATTCATAGGAGCTCTGCTGGATTCTCAGACGGCTCGTGCCTACCTCCCAGAAGCAAGGACCGACAATCTTCTGTCCCTCGTTTCCTGGGTACGAGCGTCTCAGCAGATCACAGCTCGGCAGATGTGGAGATTGCTCAGCCTCATGGCCTCCACAGTGCATGTGACTCCCATGGCTCGCCTTCACATGAGATCAGCTCAATGGACCCTAGCTTCCCAATGGTATCAGGCTGCTGGGGATCTAGAGGATGTAGTCCGGCTGTCCACGGAGTTTCTTCAATCCCTGCATTGGTGGACAATTTGGTCCAATCTGACTCTGGGACGTCACTTCCAAATTCCTCAGCTGCAAAAAGTGCTGACCACGGATGTATCTCTCCTGGGGTGGGAAGCTCATGTCGATGGGCTTCACACCCAAGGGAGTTGGTCCCTCCAGGAACAAGGTCTACAGATCAATCTCCTGGAGTTGCGAGCGGTCTGGAACGCTCTATGGGCTTTCAAGGATCGGCTGTCCCAACAAATTATTCAAATTCAGACAGACAATCAGGTTGCCATGTATTACATCAACAAGCAGGGGGGCACCGGATCTCGTCCTCTGTGTCAGAAGGCCGTCAGGATGTGGCTTTGGGCTCGCCGGTACGGCATGTTTCTCCAGGCCACATATCTAGCAGGCATAAACAACAGTCTGGCCAAGAGGTGGAGCAGGATTATGCAACCTCACGAGTGGTCGCTCAATTCTAGAGTGATACGCCAGATCTTCCAAGAGTGGGGCACCCCCTTGGTGGATCTTTTTGCCACTCAGCTCAATCACAAGGTCCCTCAGTTCTGTTCCAGACTTCAGGCCCACGGCAGACTAGCGTCGGATGCTTTTCTCCTGCATTGGGGAGAGGGCCTCCTGTATGCTTATCCTCCCATACCTCTGGTGAGGAAGACTTTGTTGAAACTCAAGCAAGATCGAGGCACCATGATTCTGATCGCTCCCTTTTGGTCGCGTCCGATCTGGTTCCCTCTTCTTCTAGAGTTGTCCTCCGAAGAACCATGGAGATTGGAGTGTTTTCCGACCCTCATTACTCAGAACAAGGTGGCGCTTCTGCATCCCAACCTCCAGTCCCTGGCTCTCACGGCCTGGATTTTGAGAGCGTAGATTTTGCCTCCTTGGGTCTCTTCCAGGCAGTGGCGTAGCTACGTGGGGCCCGGCCCCCGCAGATTTACCCCAGGACCCCCCTCCCGGCGAACCCGCCGCCGCCTACCTTTACTTTTGCTGGCGGGGGATCCCATTCCCCGCCAGCCGACGTCTTCTCAGTCCTTCCTGCACTTCAATTTGTTTGCTGACGTCCTGCACGTAATTATATTTGCAGGACATCAGACTCAGAGAACAGTTCTGTTCTCTGAGTCTGACGTCCTGCACGTACAACGTGCAGGACGTCAGCAAACAAATTGAAGAGCGGGAAGCGACTAAGAAGAAGACGTCGGCTGGCGGGGAGTGGGATCCCCCGCCAGCAAAAGTAAAGGTAGGCTGCAGCGGCAGCGGGTTCGCGGCGGGAGGGGGGGGCGGCAATGTCGGCGGTGGGGGGGGCGGCGCCGGGGGGAGGGCTAAAATGTGCCCCCTCCCCCCGGGCTCGGACCCCTCTCCCACGGAAGGCTGGCTACGCCCCTGCTTCCAGGTCTTGCTTGCTTCTAGGAAAGATTCCACTAGGAAGAGTTACTTTTTTCTATGGCGAAGGTTTGCTGTCTGGTGTGACAGCAAGGCCCTAGATCCTCGCTCTTGTCCTACACAGACCCTGCTTGAATACCTTCTGCATTTGTCGGAGTCTGGTCTTAAAACCAACTCTGTAAGGGTTCATCTTAGTGCTATTAGTGCATACCATTACCGTGTGGAAGGTAAGCTGATTTCTGGACAGCCTTTAGTGGTTCGCTTCATGAGAGGTTTGCTTTTGTCAAAGCCTCCCATCAAACCTCCTACAGTGTAATGGGATCTCAATGTCGTTCTCACCCAGCTGATGAAACCTCCTTTTGAGCCACTGGATTCCTGCCATCTGAAGTACTTGACCTGGAAGGTCATTTTTTTGGTGGCAGTCACTTCAGTTCATAGAGTCAGTGAGCTTCAAGCCCTGGTAGCTCATGCTCCTTGTACCAAATTTCATCATAATAGAGTAGTCCTCCGCACTCACCCTAAGTTCTTGCCAAAGGTGGTGTCGGAGTTCCATCTGAACCAGTCAATTGTCTTGCCAACATTCTTTCCCCGTCCACATACCCGCCCTGATGAACGTCAACTGCCCACATTGGACTGCAAGCGAGCATTGATGCCTTCTATCTGGAGCGGACACAGCCCCACAGACAGTCCGCCCAAATGTTTGTTTCTTTTGATCCCAACAGAAGGGGAGTGGCTGTCGGGAAACGCACTATCTCAAATTGGCTAGCAGATTGCATCTCCTTCGCTTACGCCCAAGCTGGCCTGACTCTTGAGGGTCATGTCACGGCTCATTGTGTCAGAGCCATGGCAGCGTCAGTGGCCCACTTGAAGTCAGCCACTATCGAAGAGATTTGCAAGGCAGTTACGTGGTCATCTGTCCACACATTCACATTGCATCACTGCCTACAGCCGGATACCCTACGCGACAGTCGGTTCGGGCAGTCGGTGCTACAGAATCTGTTCAGGGTTTAGAATCGAACTCCACCCCCCTAGGCCCATTTTTATTCTGTTCCAGGCTGCACTCTCAGTTAGTTGGTTAAGTTTAGGTCAATCTCAGTTATGTCCTCACCGTTGCGAGGCCCAATTGACCATGTTTGTTGTTTTGAGTGAGCCTGGAGGCTATGGATACCCCATCAGTGAGAACAAGCAGCCTGCTTGTCCTTGGAGAAAGCGAAAGCTACATACCTGTAGAAGGTATTCTCCGAGGACAGCAGGCTGATTATTCTCACCAACCCGCTCGCCTCCCCTTTGGAGTTGTGTCTTCCCTTGTCTTTGTCTTTGCTATATACTGGACTGACAAACACGAGCGCGTTCGGGCGGGAAGACGGTCGCGCACGCGCAGTGTGCGTGCGCATGCGAAGGATAGCAAACGTCTTTGCTAGTGAAGATCTCCAATTGAAGGGGCTGCCGTGGACGTCACCCATCAGTGAGAACAATCCGCCTGCTGTCCTCGGAGAATACCTTCTACAGGTATGTAGCTTGCGCTAAACGGATCGATCTGTGACAATTTTCAAAACGCAAAAACAATCATGAATTTAAGTAATGAAACCTCTCCCCCAACTGGAATCACTATCTTTTATGTAGAAACTCTGCAAAATCCACTCAAAACCTTTAAAATGTATGCATTGTAGGTGGCCATTTTGTACTAATTCTTTTTGTTTCATTATTTGGTTCCTTATTTATTACTAGTAAAAAAGGCCTGTTCGGGAACAAATGAAACAGGCGCTAGCCAGGTGTTCCTCGTAGTGTGTATGTTTGAGTGAGTGTGTGTGTGAGAGTGACTGTGTGTGAGAGAGAGAGAGTGACTGTGCGATTGTGTGTGAGAGAGAGATTGAGACTGGGTGCTTGTATATCTGTGAGTGAGTGTGTGTGTTTCTGAATGACTGTGTTCGAGTGCGTATGTGAGACTCAGTGAGTGTGATTCACGCAGATACAGTGTGTGTGACAGAGGTAGAGTGTGTTTCCCCCCCTTCTCCCTTCCCCCTCCTACTCTTCCCTTTCCCTTTGCCCTCCTCCTCTTCCTCCCTCCTATCCCCCCTGCCCCCCTCTCCCTTTCCCCCTTTCCTCCCCTGTGTTAGTTCCAGAAACTCCTCCCTGGACCCCCCCCGCCACCTCTTCCCATCCGCCTGAGTCTGCTCCTTCCCCATCAAAACAGCATTGCAGTGTTCATAACGAGTATGCATACAACCTCACCAAAGTTTGCAATTAGGTCTTTCTTTTAGTAGGAGAGTGATAGTGTGCCGCTTACTTACTCTGTTAATTCAATGCGCTGAGCCACTTTCTTTGGCTGCCATACCCAGCAGCACTGAAAAATTTCAATGCTTATTTCACCGAAGGACAAACAGAAGCTGTGCTCTTAATGATTGTTGGCTAGTGATCAAGAAGGAGAGAGATCGTACTTTTTATAGAACTGAGCTTTGATCCAAAGCGCCTAAACGCGCGCACGGTCACGTCATTGGGAGGTTGCGTGCCGGTCATTGCGCGTCGCTGCCACTGCTGTGTGGCTGGGAGTGAGTCAGTTCTGTCCCGGGGGAGAGTGAGAGTTACGGGTGTAAGCCACCTCCTCCTCTTTCTTCCCACCCCACCCTGCTGCCGCTGAGCTAGCTGCTCTTACACGCACACCCATTTTCCTTCCCTCCCGTTCTATTCTTCCAAACCGTCTCCCCAGTGCGTCTGTTAAAATGTCCGTTCCTGTGCCTCTGTGCCCCGCAACAGCATTGCCAACCCCCTTTCCGGCGAACAGCTGACCCCCTCTTTTCTCCAACGACCCTGCAGCCCTCCTGTGCCTGTCTGTCCTCCCACACGCGCTGCGGTGCAACTCCCCATATGACTGCCAGAATCTTGACCGTGTTTTTTGCTCATTCTCCTCCTTTGTTTTGCAAAGCGTGTGACATCGTGGCGTCTCCGTCATCACGTTGGACGCATCATCACGTTGAATTTTGATCTACACCACCATAAATTTAGAACGTTGGGACTTACTGAGGCTTCATTAGAACGTTGGAGGTGTGTTTTATATAGAAAGATGATTTGTTTAATTATTTGTGTGTTAAGTATGTGCATGTGCATGATTTCATTTTATTTGGTTGAGAGATAATTTTCTATGATTTAAACTGAATTATATGTTCTGATTGAACAGAGTAGCCCCTGATGGATCTTGAGCTATAAATATCTGTTTCTTCACTATAGTGGTCATAAGAACTTAAGAATAGCCATAATGGGTTAGACCAATAGTTCATCTAGCTCAGCATCCTGTTTCCAACAGGTCACAAGTACCTGGCAGAAGTCCAAATAGTAGCAACATTCCATGCTACCAATCCCATGGCAAGCATTGGCTTCCCCCATGTCTATCTCAATAACATACTCTAGACTTTTCCTCCAGGAACATGTCCAAACGTTTTATAAACCTAGATACACTAACCTCTGTTACCACATTCTCCGGTTATGCTTGCAGCCCTCATAGCTTCTTACCAGCTCTTCAAGGAGATGCAATTGCAGAACATTATGCACAGTGTGACAGAGTTTGTTGACACTCTTCCCCAGAAAAAAGCTGGTAGCCAAAGAGCAGAAGTGTTACTGCATCCAGATCCTCCACAGTTGGATTGATGTTCACAGTCTCACATGGCTGCAGGCCTCAGAATTCAAGCCAGATGTGCAGTAGAAGCTGGCAGATGCACCATGCTGTGGAGATAATCTTTTCAGAGAAAAAGTACAAGAGGCTGCTACTCTAATCAGGAAGCACTCAGACATGCTTAAGGCTCTCTTCTGGCCTATTCCTTGCTCAACCTCTTGTTCCAGAAAGTATTTTATCAGAAGGTAATGAAGATCCTACATTTTTCAAAAGCACAGATACCTTGCTCCTCTCAAATGTCTCAGGGACCTTTCTGTTGTCCAAAGCAGCAGAGGGTTCAGAAGTCTCAACTAGCTCCCCAGTCAAGGCAAGACCCGCAAATCTCACAGAGGGCAGAGGTGGGCTCCAGCTTGCTACAGGTATACAATATGGGAAGGTTCCTCACAAGTCTCCTAGGCAAAATACTTTCCTGTGGAAGCTGAGCTCACTAGACCTCCACTGCTGATCTCTGCTTGGAACCTGAGCTTTGTCCTTCCTCAGAAGTCTTGCAGAGTAGTATTGAGTCTTGTTGCTGATGTCGACCTATTTGGTGGCCTTTGATCATTTAAACTAAAGGAAATCTCTGTGTTCAATACTCTCTCCCTTCTAGGAATAGCGTTTCACTTCTTCTGGAATCAGACTTTCTCACTTTTGGTGGTGAGGAATTTGGGAGATTGTAGGCCAGGGCAGTGATGGCCATTCTAACAGTTGGTGGTAGATCACCTTTGAGATGTTAACAGATACCCAGTTTTTTTTTCTGAATTTTGGATAGAATTTACTCTTGGATAGTATTTACTCTATTGATGTATCCTGATAAGACACACTAACTGATAAGACATCAGTTTTAGGAGGGGTTGATGAAATGATCATTTTCGTTCACACGGGATGGCTGGAATGAGTTTCAACGTCAAGGCAGACTTTTTAATGATCTGAGCCCTAAATATGGCAAGGACAGGATCAAGTATACATGTTTTTATACTACATTCATATCATATGCTATGAGTTCAGGTCCTGTATGTCTTGGGGGAGGGGAAGACACTATAAAGTGGAACTTAGCGAATAAAATGTTATAATACTATGGGATTGTTAGTTCAGTAATGATTTGGTAATGAATGTGACTTGGGCAGACTGGATGGACCATGCAGGTCTTAATCTGCTGTCATTTACTAGGCTATTATGTTACACCAACAAGAGTAAGCAGGTTACAAAGGCCAGTGAGTCCACTTAATGAGGGTGCAGGAGTTGAAGTCAGAATCTCTTTCCAGAGTTTTGTGGCAGAGCAGTGCTCTTGTCTTCATTGCATCCCTGCTCTAAACACAGTAGAAGTGTGCAGGACCTGATGGACTATCCCTAGACATAGGTGTCCTGAGATATAATGGCATCCTCCTAACCTGATTTAGGAGTAGTTTGAGTGTATCCTGTTCATCTAAACTGGTCTAGCGTGGATGATAAGGAAGTTGAAATTGAAACTTAATTATTAATTTCATTTCCTCTAGTCCTGCAATCAGTCCAGAATCCACCCAAGGAAGCCACAGTGATCAACAGTTCATAATATGACAAATTCATAAAGTTACCAGAGAATAAGTTATTGCCAGTTCTGAAAGTACAATGCAGTACTCTACAGGTACTTATTGTCTGCGTCTTACCAAAGGTTTGGAGTGGATTACAAAAGAATATAAAGGGAAAAAACAAAATTATAATAAAATAAAAATTAAATTTGAGCAATTAAAAATGTCTTAAATAAAAAAGCTTTCAATAATTTCCCAAACCTAAGATAGGACAGTTCCATTGTAATTTCAGATGGCAAAGAATTCCAGAATTTTGGAGCCTGGTATAAAAAAAATCAGTAAATTATCTTTTATATGTAATGTTAATGGCTGAGAGAAAATGAAGCACTAAAACGTTATTTGCTTGGTGACTTCTCAAAATGTTAGATGCAAAATCAAACAAGGCATATAGGGTGTCTTTCACTAAAGATTAGCTCGAGTTATCTGTGGTAGGGCCCATAGGAATAAAACGGGCCCTGCTGCAGATAACTCAAGCCAATCTTTAGTAAAAGACCTACATAATTAGGAGCCAGACCATGTAGTATCCTAAAAACCACAGTGCAGTTTTTAAACAAAACAATGAACACAGGTAACTTCCTCTCCCTCTCTAAGTTCCCCCCAATGATCTTTACCATACCTCAATATCACCTTGTTCATACCGGAATCGGCTAACGCCGTTTACGGTACTATGTAAGCCACATTGAGCCACAAATAAAATAAACTAGTGAAGTTTGTATGTTTGACATGAAAAAGTAACCTAGTCACTGCATTTAAAAAATTTTTTAGTGTAAAAACATTTCTCCGAGGACAAGCAGGCTTGTTTATTCTCACAAGTGGGTAAATGTCAATCTGCATTGCTCGGTATGGCATTTATGCCATAGAAAAAACTAGAGCTTTCATGAGCATGAACCATGCTCCACCACACATGCACGAGTGCCTTCCCGCCTGCCGTGTGAATGCAACTCCCTCAGTTTCACTTTTCCGTGTTTGGAGCAGCTGCTTTTAGTGGTGTCTCTTCACACGCCCGGTTTAGAGCGATTTCTTCTTATTTTTTGAGTGTCTTCGACCTTATTTCGGTTCTTTCCCTCACTTTGTTTCTTTAAAAAAAAAAAAAAAAAGCCTCTAACTAGCCTAGTAATTTGGCCTTTGTTTAAGTTTTCTTTCTTTTTTGGCGCGGGCCGCTTTTAGGCCTGCCCTGGTCGGGTATTCTTCTTTTTGTGCCTTTGCCCCTTTTTTCAGGCACCATTTCGTTTGATTGGGTCGGTGAAGTTTTCCCGTCCATGTCCACGAAGACTCCCCGTGGCTTCAAGCTTTGTACCCGGTGCAACCGGACCATCTTGGGAAGGATACCCATTCCTGGTGTCTCCAGTGCCTTGGGCCTGACCATAGCCCTGCCAACTGTGTCCTCTGTCTTCATATGAAGAAGAGGACTCAGGTTTCCTGGGAGGCACAACGCGAGAAGATTTGTGGAGCCAGGTCCGGTTCCTCAACGTTGGCATTGACATCTAGCGTCGCACTGGCATTGGGAGCCACGGTAAGCATGGCTGCTTCAAGACCCCGAGACACTGGGAATAATGAGGCGTCGAGTGGGTCTCCACCTGACTCTGGGCCTCCTGCTATACAGGCCCTCCCAGGACCCTCCATCGTTGCACCCGACCCTGAGGCGATGTGATTCAACGTCAGCACTGAGGAGCATGGGCGATGTGCATTGAGTGAAGGCCAAGAAGCACCGTCACCGGTCTCCCTCGATCCATAGTCCGGTGGCTCCGGGGCACTGAGGTATTTGGCATGTAAGAAGCATTGGCACCAGGAGGACCGCTCTCCCTCCATCCAGGAGGTGCCAATGTGCGTGTCTCCAAGCAGCTGAGATCCTGCTCCCGCATTGGCCCCAGCGATTCTGCAGCCTGTGTCTCAGCCGACGCCAAAGTCTTTCTCAATGTTGGCCCTCGATGAGCGCATCTGGGCCTTGCTCCCTGACCTTTTGGTTGGCCTCATGCAGCGATGTGCATTGGTATCGGGGGTGCTTGCGCCTGCTATACCTTCTGCTGTGGCCCCTCCTGGCCTTCAGCCTGCAGTGCGGCCTCTGACACCGGCACCACTTGGAGCCCCGGTGTCGACTGCCATCCATGACGGTACCCCCTCGATGTCAGTGGAGGAAGCTTCACCGGAGTCGAGGTGGGAACAGGTCTCTCGACGCCGCTTCAAGGACATGGATCCTCGGCATTGAGGCAGGCTCAGTCTCGGACATCCCTTAGGGAGGTTTTATCTAACACCGAAGAAGAGCGCTCATGGGAATCATAAAGAGTATCCCAGGTACTTTTCTTCCAACAAATCTTATGGAATCCCTTCTGAACCCGCCCCTCCACCTGAGAGGAGATTGTCTGCACCCAACAGCCTCTCTTTTAAATTTTTTGTGAGGGAAATGGCTACTGCTATTCCCTTCCCCGTAGAAGTGGAGGATGAGCCCGGGACCAAGATGCTCAAGGTCATGGACTATACCTCCCCTCCTAAGGAGGCTGTGGCAGCTCTTCTCCATGAGGTACTAAAGGCAGTCATAAGGAACTGGGCATTCCTTCTGTCCCTGTGGCCCCAACAAGATTGATATCCAGTATCGGATCCACAGTGAACCTGGATTTGTAAGGTCCCAGTTACCTCATGATTCCATGGTGGTGGACTCCGCGCTCAAAAGAGCCAGGAGTACTAGGGACTATGCCTCGGCTCCTCCAGGCAGAGAAGCTAGAACCCTGGATTATTTTGGGAGAAAGATGTATCAGGCCTCTATGCTCATCTCCTGTATCCAGTCATATCAGCTCTTCACGAGCGTGTACTTGCGGAATTGGACTTGGTCGATGCGCTCCCTCTGGAGCAGGCTGAGCCATTTTGCCAGTTGGTCAAGCAGCAGGAGACCTGTCGCAAGTTCTTGGCCAGGGGCACCTACGACACGTTTGAGGTGGTGGATGATTCGGTCCAATTTGACTCTGGGACTTCCATTCCAAATTCCTCAGTCGCAAAAAGTGCTGACGACAGATGCATCTCTCCTGGGATGGGGAGCTCATGTAGATGGGCTTCACACTCACTTGTTCCTCCCAGGAAAAAAAAATTCAGATCAACCTCCTGGAGCTTTGAGCGATCTGGAACGCTCTAAAGGCTTTCAAGGTTCAGCTGTCTTGTCAAATTATTCTAATTCAAACAGACAGTCAGGTTGCAATTTATTACAACAACAAGCAGGGGGGCACCGGATCTTGCCCTCTGTGTCAGGAAGCCATCCAGATGTGGCATTGGGCTCGCCAGTAAGACATTCGGCATATTTCTCCAGGCCACTTATTTGGCTGGTGTAAACAACCTGGCCGACAGGCTGAGCAGGATAATGCAACCACAAGAGTTGTCTCATCATATGGGCGTAGCCCGCAAGATCTTCCAAGCATGAGGCACCCCCTTGGTGGATCTTTTTGCCACTCAGATCAACCATAAGGTCCTTCGGTTCTGTTCCAGGCTTCAGGCCCATAGCAGGCTAGCATCAAATGCCTTCCTTCTCAATTGGGGGACAGGCCTTCTGTATGCATATCCTCCGATACCTCTAGTGGGAAAGACTTTGTTGAAACTCGAGCAAGACACGGAACCATGATACTGATCTTGCCGTTTTGGCCGTGTCCGATTTAGTTCCCTCTTCTGGAATTGTCCTTCGAAGAACCGTGGAGATTGGAGTGTTTTCTGACCTTCATCACACAGAACAAGGGGTCACTTTTCATCCTAACCTACAGTCTCTGGCTCTCATAACTTGGATGTTGAGAGTCTAGAATTTGCTTCCTTGGGTCTTTCGGAGGGTGTCTCCCGGGTCTTGTTGGTTTCCAGTACAGATTCCACTAAGAGGTGCTACTCTTATAAATGGAGGAGGTTTGCCATCTGGTGTGAGAGCAGGGCCATAGATCCCCTTACTTGCTCTACAGAGACCCTGCTTGAATACCTTTTACACTTATCAGAGTTGGTCGCAAGACCAACTCAGTAAGGGTTCACATTAGTGCAATTAGTGCTTATGATAAACATGTAGAAGGTAAGCCTATCTCTGGACAGCATTTAGTTGTTCGCTTTATGAGAGATTTGCTTTTGTCAACGCCTCCTGTCAAATCTCCACCAGTGTCATAGGATCTCAACGTCGTTCTCACCCAGCTGATGAAAGCTCCTTTTGAGCCACTGAATTCCTGCCACCTGAAGTACTTGACGAAGACGGTCGTTTTCTTGGTGGCTGTTACTTCAACTTGTAGGGTCATTGAGATTCAGGCTTTAGTAGTGGATGCACCTTATACTAAATTTCATCACAACAGAGTAGTTCTCCGCACGTACCCTAAGTTCCTGCCAAAGGTGGTGTCGGAGTTCCACCTGAACCTGTTGATTGTCTTGCCAAGATTCTTTCCCTGACGTCATGCCCATCCTGGCGAAAGCAGCTTGCACACCTTGGACTGCAAGAGAGCATTGGCCTTTTACATGGAGCTGACGAAGCCCCACAGACAGTTTGCCCAACTTTTTGTTTCTGTTGATCCCAAGGATGGGGGTCACCTTCGGGAAAGGCACCATATCCAATTGGCTGGCAGATTGCATTTCTTTCACTTATGCCCAGGCTGGGCTGACCTTGAAAGGTGATGTCAGCCCACTTGAAGTTAGCCTCTATTGAAGAGATTTGCAAGGCTGTGACATGGTCTTCAGTCCACACATTCACAGCTCACTACTGCCTTGAGCAGGATACCTGGCGCGACAGTCGGTTTGGGCAGTCAGTGTTGCAGAATCTGGGGTCTAGAATCCAACTCCACCCTCCTAGGCCAGTTTTATTCTGTTCCAGGCTGCACTCTCATTCAGTTTGTATATAGTTTCAGGTTAATCTGCTTTAAGTCCTTGCCGTTGTGAGGCCCAATTAACCAATGTTTGTTGTTTTGGGTGAGCCTGGATGCTAAGGATTCCCTACTTGTGAGAATAGGCAAGCCTGATTGTCCTTGGAGACAGCAAAGATACTCACCTGTAGCAGGTATTCTCCAAGGACAGCTGGCTTCTTATTCTCACAATCCCACCCACTGCCCCTTGGAGTTGTCTCCTTGCATATTTTTATTTGGTTTTGTTTTAGTATTAAACTGAGAGATTCGCGTTCACATGGCAGGCGGGAAAGCACTCGCGCATGTGTGGTGGAGCTCAGTTCATGCTCTTCAAAACTCTAGTTTTTTCTATGACATAAATGCCAGACCAGGCGATGCAGATTGGCGTCTACCCGCTTGTGAGAATAAGAAGCCTGCTGTTCTCGGAGAATACCTGCTACAGATAAGTATCTTCGCTTTTCAGTGCAGCCAACATGCAAGAGGTTACAGAGATCTAAAGAAGACAACACGATAGCTTGAACTAGTAGGTCCTGCATCAGTTTAATTATGGTGAATTGAAGACTAAAGATAACAACTGCCTTTAGTTATTTTTGCCATAGGATCCTGAGGAGTGAGCTGAATGCAGCACCAACCTGATATAAGGGGAATAAAGTTTGCTTTTGAACTTTTTTCTGTCTCCATTTGCTGGCAGAGAGACATAACTCGCTCAACTGGACTAGTCTGGAAGCACTAATGGAAAGGGAATTAACAGGTTCTTTTGCTCAGCTTTTTATACACTTTTTCACCTTTGCATACTGTCTGCTTACTGAATCAAGAGATAACCTTTTAACATGAATTAAATATGAGTTTTTTAAACACGAGTTAGTTTATGTACGTTAATTTTTTTTTTGCATGTTTTGCTTCTGTTTTATTACATTGCCCTTTAAATTAGCAATTTTCTAACAGATTGCTGTTTTTATCTTAACACAGAGCAAAAACAGTACCTTAGCTGTTTGTGATCTGACATGTCTGCATATTGTTTCTGTGGTGTTCCAAAAGAAATGAATCTAAACAGATTCTCACAATTTGTCCCAACCTATTGGTAACACCTTCTCCCCTTTTCCTAAATGTTACAAAGTATGGTCATTTTAGATGGAAAAATATCCCATAATGTCCTTAGGCCAGTTGTGCCTTACAGATTCTTCTCCCATCAGTTGAATGAGTACAGATCTGATTATAGGAATATGAGTCAGCTGAGCATGCGTGGGAGGTTGATAAAAATACAAATTTGCATTTGAAATTATCTTGCTGCTTCTGATACTCTCTCTCTTTGACAGTCTTATATGGAAACAGACATGTTTTCAACCAATGAATTTGTTTTTATCTCTGAGAAATATTCACAAAATGTAAGAAATACCTTAAATATTTTCACATAAATCCAATCTAAGACAAACATCTATAAATAGTGATTTTGCTGATCCCTAAGGATCCTGTAGAACAGTGTTGCTCCTTGCTTATAAAAATGACTATACAGAAATGAGACCTACTAATTGCCTCTTTGTGTGCCTGTTTCTGTAAGTATACCCTAATGTGTGATAGCATACACTTTGCAGATGGGTGTTTACATAGGCACAGTTTGGGCAGTACCTGAGTATATTATAGAGTATTTTGATTTATACACTGTATGGCTGATGTAAGTGCTTGCGCCTAAAAATATATTCTTTCGCCTATTATGCTAGTATTCTATCAAGAAAAGTAGGTACCTATTTTTCTTTGCAGAATAGGTTCTAAAAATAGGTGCCCTCTTACAGAATTGCCCTCCACATGACTGTAATTAGTGATTGCTGCCCTTAAATGAAGTAAAGGCAGCAGCTGTGTTCATGTTGGCATTTCCTTAACTCTGTCTCATTGCAGCCGTCCTGACCGCCTCCGTGACATTGCAGACCGTTTCAGTGTAGATCATGATGCCGTGCTAGATAATGTGTTGTATGCACGAGCGTACACAAGTAAGATACTCCCAGAGATATGTCCCCAGAATAGCTTTGCACTATGGGCACTTATGTTTGGCAACACTGTCCCATTCTCTGCATTCTTTGAAATGCATATCAGTGAAGATGGGGGAAACCAGGAAGTGCCAATGTAAAATTCTGAAAACCTTAAAGTTTGTATTTTGTGGCATGAGCTCTGCAACGTTAAAAACTCTGATACAAATTATAAAGGACATCTGTCACAGACAGCTGCACTAGTTGCTGACTGATGTGGACTGGCAGTGGTGTCAGGGTCACACCTGCATGCAACAGTTTGAAGCTGTTGTGGATGATGTCATTTGTGGCACTTGTTTTCTCCAAGGACAAGCAGGACTATGAATCCACACTCATGGGTGGCGTAACCACCCAAGCCCAGCATGGGAAACAATACCCCAGCTACTTTTTCTAGAAGCATTTGGGCCATCTCAGTGTGCACCCACACCCATTCCCACTTGCCACAGTCACGCAGGACCTCCTCAGTCTAATTTTTAATGTGGAATCGATCAAACCCATTTTATCATTACAGTTGCCTCAGTGCTTCAAAACTTATTTTTGATAAAAATGTGTAAGTCCTGCCGCTGTCGCTTGGTCTTTCATGCCTACCTGATAGTTCCTTAGACTTTTTGCCAGGATTTAGGTGTTTTGTTTTCCTTTATCCACATCAGCTTAGTGCAGGACACTTTTGGCCTTGAGCCACGGCCAGGATTTTTGTCACCATTAAGTCGTCTGATTTCATTGTGGCTATTTTTCTGGATAATATGTACCAAAAGAAGACTCCAATAGGTGTTCCCAGTGCTACAGGACCATATCTATTACAAATACCCATTTATAATGCCTGCAATGCCAACCATGATCCCTGTCATTGTATTTTCTGTTCACAAATGTTAAAGCAAAGGATCTGTGGTAGAGAATAACAGAGAGAAAAACTATATGGTCATAAGACCAATCCATCTGCATTGGAAACATTGGTTTACATGGATCTAGGAGCTGCACTGGAGCCTACTAAAACCCATAGAAAGTCAATGCAGCTTTTAATTTCTTTTGACCCAAACAGAATGGAGGCTGTCATTGGCAAACACACTTTCCAATTGGCTAGCAGACTACATTTCCTTCACTTATACCCAGCGGCTCGTAATGTCCGCGCTATGGCTATGTCAGCACACTTAAGATCAGCCTCCTTTGAGATTTGCAGAGCTGCAACATGGACATCTGTCCACACATTCACATCCCACTACTGTCTAGAACAGGAGTCCTAACATGACTAGCTAGGGAGTATCATGAGTGAGGATTCATAGTCCTGTTTGTACTCAAAGAAAACAAAGTTACTTAACTGTAGCAAGTGTTGTCCAAGGACAGCATGACTTGAATCCTTACAACCCTCCCACCTCCCCATGAGTTGTGTTCCTTTAGCTAGTAACAGACTAAGAATGTACCACATGACAGCAGCAGGTGGGAATGGTTGCTCATGCATGGTGAGATGGCTCAAACACTTCTATAAAAAGTTATTGAGATACTGTTTTCCACTCTGAGCTCTGTTGGTGACATCACCTAGGAATGAGAATTTAAGTCCTACTGCCCTTACAGAACATCTGCTACAGGTAAGTAACTTTGTTTTTTTCCATTATACCCAACTGGGGAGTCATTTCAACTTGTCCAATTTTTTTGTTGGACTGAGCTGAAATGCTGGTTTGAAATGGCCGCCTACAACAGACAAAACAGAATTCAAAACTCAGGATAGTGATTGGATATTTGCTGCTTCATTTTTCTTTTATTATTTTTAGGCTCATTTCACACAAATGATAGCACCCGTTGGGTAGGTTCCATCTTTTCATCTGTATGCACAGGTTTGTTTATACTTGTTCAAACAAATCTATGCATTCCCAGAAAGAGTCGATGGCAGATAAATCAGGCTCTTCCACTCCAAGAGGTGTGACTGTGCCACTGCAGAAGTTGGAGTCCCTATCTTTAATGAGCAAGCGAGGACTCTAACCCCCCCTGGCAGAAGACATGGTAGGCCTTGACCATGCCAAAATGTCTGCAAGCAATAGGAAGGAAGGGCCACTGCCGCAGGACTGAAACCACAGTAATGGGAAAGGCTTCTACTAATCCCACAGCTTCTGTCTTGGCAGCTGCAGCACCCCTTCCTTTCTGTTGCTAGCAGGCACTGGCTGGTATCACCACCAGCTAATATTCCTCCTTTTAAGTACGAAAAAGGTCAGAAGCTGCTGCAGATGGTGGGGGGGGGGGGGGGGTTATTGGGAATGAAGGGAGAGTGAAACAGAGGGAGGAAAGGGGAATGAACGGAAGGGAATAAAGAGTAAATGAGGGATGGAAGAGTATATTAGATTGTAAGCCCTCTGGTCACAAGGAACTACCTAGTGTATTCTACTACTACTACTATTTAGCATTTATATAGCATTCCAATATAATTCACCATGATCTATTACTGAAAAGGCATAAGCTAAATACAAAGAATGTGTGGAGGGGGGGAAGGAATGGAAGAAGGGCAGGGGGCTAGAGGTCAGAGAGTGAAAGGGTGAGAGGGGAAGGATGTGAGTGCTTAAGGTTGACAGAGGCCAGAATGCCTATATTCCAAGGGGCACACCCCATGTACACTCACATTACACATTAGAGAGTTGCATGAGGACAGAAATCTAACCTGTCCCCGCTGCAAGTAATCTCCATCCCGTCCCACCCAGCCCCTGCCGCACTCCACCACAGTCACCTTGCCCTCTCCCACCCCAGGAGATCTGCACAAAATAAAATATTTATTTTTATTATTTTGACTTAGCAAAACCACTTGTCCCTGAAACATGCTCAAAACAGAATAATCCATTTGTACAAAACAGATGAGGTGAAGATGTGATTCCATGTACCCCAATGAGAGTTTAATTTTACTTCCAGTCTTTATAACACCAGGCTTCTCAAGGCAGATTACAGTGAACCCATCAGTAAACAGGATATCCTCACTGAAATTTGTATTGTACAGAACAGTGTAAAAGAGCACAACAATATAGTCTTTAGTGCTGTTTCCACCAGCTACAATAATTTTTGAAGCTGTTTTAGTGATATTCAGTTTTGATTTCATAATATTTATATCTATATATGGGAAGCTTTCACATAAGTTAAAAGCTGTCAAACAAGTAAAAAAATAAAATATTTTGTCCTGCATCTTTTAAGGCACTGCTTATCCAACTGGAACAGCTTTTGACTTTTCACAGATGGACCATGCATAAACAGTCTGTTATTTCTAATCTTTTGCTATTGTTATAAATAACATTTGCTATTGTTTTAGGTGAACCAGTGTGACAACAATCTCCACCTACTTGTTTCAACCCATATAATAGGCTAGATAGCCTTCTCCTGTTCTCAATCTAACTCCTTGCCCCTTACCAATCTTTTTTTCCCTCTCACACTCACCCTTTTTACAGCTTCCATCCACCTCCTCTCTAGCCCTGGGTACCCTCCCCACACATACCTCAAGGAGCCCAGGTGGTCTAGTAGATTCTTCAGGGCAGGAAAGATCCCCACTCTTTCCTGCTGCATATCCTCATCTCGCTGCTGCTGCTTTTTTAAAATGGCTGCTGATACTTCAAGTGGTGGACTTGCAAGACTTCCGCGGAAGTCTCAGCAGCCATTTTAAAAAAGTGGTGGCAGTGAGATGAGGATCAGCAGCAGTGGGCAGAAAAGAGTGGGGATCTTTCCTGCCCCTAGGAAGCCACTAGACCACCAAGCTGCCTTGAGATATGTGGGGGAGGATACCCTGTGGCTCGAGGGAGGGAAAGAAAGGTTGGTTCGCTGTACAGCTCCGAGGGAACCCTGCAAGACCTGGGTCCATCCCCGCGGACCTGGGTCTATCCCTGTGGGATTCCTGCTGTCCCCGTTCCCGTGTAGCTGTTACACATCCCTCATGGTACACAAACACAAACCCCACTACCCATGACATACACCTATTCCCCACCATACACACTCAAGATAGACACATATATGCACATAATCAGCCCCTGTCATCCTAACAAGACAAACTTTACCATGTTTCCTTCCACCAGGTCTCCCATGAGTTTGTAAACGGAGGAAGGGGAAGTACACTATTTTGTCCACACTGTAAATGTGCTCTTTTCTACTAGTCTTGCATATCAAAACTTTTCTCTGTGTGAATGAGGAGGTCTAAATATCACTTCACAACTAATTCACCAGCTTCAGACATGTAGTAGACCTATTGACTAAAAACATGGATATTCTGTTTAGATCATAAGTTTACCATCACTACTACTTAGTTGTTATTTCTACAGCAGTTCTAGGTTCTTACAGCATTGTACAGGTACACATAACACAGTCCCTTTTATGTGGAACTTGTAGGCTACTTAAGACAGAGCCAAGACACATAAAAAGCCGCACTAAATATGTTTGTTACATTGAATACAGATTGTTTCAACTCAGTGATTCTTAAACCAGGCCTCTGGATACACCCAGTCAGTGAGAGTTTCAGGATATATAAGATCAATAATATGTCAGAGATTAGGGAGGGAGGTTTTGGCTACATGATTTTTTTGTTATCTGAATGTTGGATGTGCCTACGTTTGTTGTAATTCTTTACTCATCAATAAAGATAAATACGTGATGATAAAATAATTCTCCGAGGACAAGCAGGCTGCTTGTTCTCACAAATGGGTGACGTCCATGGCAGCCCCTCCGATCAGAGATCTTCACTAGCAACAGCATTTGCTAGACCTCGCGTGCGCACGCACACTGCGCATGTGCGACCGTCTTCCCGCCCGAACACGCTCGTGTTCGTCAGTCTTTTTTCCGCGGCTCAGGACAGCTGTTTTTCGGTCGGTCTGTGCCCCAAGGAGACCCCTCGCGTCTTTTCGCCGCATTCTTCCGTTCGGAAGTGTCCGGTTTTTCTCTTTTTCCGTCGTGTCTCTCTTCGTATATAAAAAAAAATACAAACTTCCTTTACATCGAGTTTTTTCCCGTAAGTTTCCTTTCGTTGTCGGGCGCAGTCTTTTTCGCCGCCCGTACGGGTTTTTTCTAAATTTTTTGGTGCCTTTAGCCATCATTGCGAATTTTGACTTCACCGGCGTGATTTTTCCACCCATGTCCTCGAAGCCTGCCAGCGGCTTCAAAAAGTGCACCCAGTGCAGCCGGACTATCTCCCTCACTGACAGGCACGTTTCGTGCCTTCAGTGTCTGGGGGCCGGGCATCGCCCCCAGGCCTGTAATCTCTGCCTTCTCTTGAAGAAGCGGACTCAGGCAGCGAGATTGGCCCAGTGTAATCTGTTGTTCAGTTCCTCTTCTGGTGCTTCAATATCTTCGGTACCGAGGTCATTGCCCGGTGCGTCGACGTCTGCGGTACCCAGCTCTTCTGTCGGTGATCCAGCGTCTACCATACCGAGGTCATCAGTGGTATCGATGTCGTCAGAGGGTGCTTCGTCTTCCGGAGCACAGGTGAGGGCTGTCCATTTCCCTGCTGGTGGCGGTGAGCCCTCGAGTAGGTCTCCGCCTGCCTCGAGGGCTCCTGCGGTACAGGCCCCCCGGGATTGACCTCTTTCGGACCCGGCCCACAGGAGACGTTTGGATTCAACGTCCTCCTCTTCGGTACCGGGTGATGTGCTTCGTGCGAAGGCAAAGAAGCATCGTCATCGGTCACCTTCCAGGCGTGGTACCGAGAGCTCTGGGTCGCCAATGCCACCGGCACCCAAGCGTCGACATCGGGAGGACTGCTCACCCTCCATTCAGGAGGTGTTGATGTGCTCCCCTGTGGACAGCCTAGTACCGCCTCCGCGTCCTGGACAGATTCTGAGCTCGTCACCGGTACCGGACTCCTTGCCGCTTTCGACAGCCACTTTGAACGAGAGCCACAGGGCCATCCTTCCAGGGATCCTGGAAGAGCTGTTGCGCCCTTCTCCGGTACCGGGGGTGCTTGCGCCGCCGGTACCGACGGCTGGGCCCTCGTCCGTGGTGAAGTCTCCCGTACGGCATCGGCGGCCTCCCAGGTGGACTACTCCTCTACCGGCGGCGATGAAGCTTTCTCCATCGATGGACTACCCGACGACATCGATGGAGAAAGCTTCATCGCCGCCGGTACAGGAGTCTTCCTCTCGACGCTCCCATCGTGGACATGTTCCTACGGAGTCGAGGCGGGCACCGCTTCGCACAGAAGTTCACGAACTGGTGTCCGATAATGATGGTGAGGCCTCGTGGGAGGCAGAGGAAGACATCAGATATTTTTCAGATGAGGAGTCTAACGGTCTTCCTTCTGATCCCACTCCCTCTCCTGAAAGACAGCTTTCTCCTCCCGAGAGTCTATCTTTCGCGGCCTTTGTCCGGGAAATGTCTACGGCCATTCCCTTCCCTGTGGTTATGGAGGATGAGCCAAGGGCTGAAATGTTTGAGCTTTTGGACTATCCTTCGCCACCTAAGGAATCGTCCACAGTACCCATGCATCATGTCTTCAAGAAGACATTGCTGGCGAACTGGGCGAAGCCGTTAACTAATCCCCATATTCCCAAGAAGATCGAATACCAGTATAGGATCCATGGGGACCTGGAGTTGATGCGGCCTCAGTTGCCTCACGACTCTGATGTGGTGGATCTGGCCCTTAAGAAGGTCAAGAGTTCTGGGGAGTATGCTTCGGCACCCCCGGGCAAAGACTCTAGAACCTTGGATTCTTTTGGGAGGAAGGCCTACCATTCTTCAATGCTCATTGCCAAAATCCAGTCCTACCAGCTCTACACGAGCATTCATATGCAGAACATTGTGCGGCAGTTGGCGGACTTTGTGGACAAGCTCCCTTCTGAACAAGCCAAGCCTTTTCAGCAGGTGGTCAGGGCAGCTGAAGGCGTGTTGTAAATTCCTGGCCAGGGGTGTTTACGATACTTTTGATGTCGTGTCCAGGGCTGCTGCTCAAGGTGTGGTGATGCGCAGACTCTCATGGCTGCGTGCCTCTGACCTGGAGAATAGGCTCCAGCAGTGGATAGCGGACTCTCCTTGCCGGGGGATAACATTTTTGGAGAAAAAGTCGAACAGGTGGTAGAACAGCTCCACCAGCGGGACTCCGCTTTCGACAAATTCTCCAGCCAGACGCCTTCAGCATCTACCTCAACTGGTAGACGTTTTTATGGGGGAAGGAGGACTGTTACCTATTCTTCTAATAAGTGTAGATACAATCCTTCCTGCTGCCCAGGCCAAACCCCAGCGCGCTCGTTCTCATCAACAGCGTGCGCCTGCACAGGGCCCCTGCAGCTCCCCAGCAAAATCATGGGGCGGGCTTTTGACTGGCTCCAGCAGAGCATAGCCGCAATCACAATGTCTGTGCCGGACGATCTACTGGTCGGGGGGGAGGTTAAAATTTTTTCACCAAAGGTGGCGTCTCATAACCTCTGACCAGTGGGTTCTCCAAATAGTCCGGCTAGGATACGCCCTCAATTTGGTCACAAAGCCTCCAAATTGCCCACCGGGAGCTCAGTCCTTCAGCTTCCAGCACAAGCAGGTACTTGCAGAGGAACTCTCCGCCCTTCTCAGCGCCAATGCGGTCGAGCCCGTGCCACCGGGGCAAGAAGGGCTGGGATTCTATTCCAGGTACTTCCTTGTGGAAAAGAAAACAGGGGGGATGCGTCCCATCCTAGACCTAAGGGCCCTGAACAAATGTCTGGTTCAAGAAAAGTTCAGGATGCTTTCGCTGGGCACCCTTCTTCCCATGATTCAGGAAAACGATTGGCTATGCTCTCTGGACTTAAAGGATGCTTACACGCATATTCCGATACTGCCAGCTCACAGACAGTATCTTCGATTACGGCTGGGAACACGACACTTTCAGTATTGCGTGCTACCCTTTGATCTCGCCTCCGCGCCCAGGGTGTTCACAAAATGCCTGGCTGTCATAGTGGCGTCTCTACGCAGACTGGGAGTGCACGTGTTCCCTTACCTTGACGATTGGCTGGTGAAGGACACCTCAGAGGCAGGAGCCCTACAGTCCATGCAGATGACTATTCGACTCCTGGAGCTGCTAGGGTTTGTGATAAATTATCCAAAGTCCCACCTTCTTCCAGTTCAAAAACTCGAATTTATAGGAGCTCTGCTGGATTCTCAGACAGCTCGTGCCTAACTCCCGGAAACGAGGGCCGACAATCTTCAGTCCCTCGTTTCCTGGGTACGGGCGTCTCAGCAGATCACAGCTCGGCAGATGTTGAGATTGCTCAGCCACATGGCCTCCACAGTTCATGTGACTCCCATGGCCCATCTTCACATGAGATCTGCTCAATGGACCCTAGCTTCCCAGTGGTACCAAGCTACTGGGGATCTAGAGGATGTAGTCCAGCTGTCCACCAGTTTTCTTCAATCCCTGCAGTGGTGGACAGTTCAGTCCAATTTGTCTCTGGGACGTCCCTTCTAAACTCAGCCGCAAAAAGTGCTGACGACGGATGCGTCTGTCCTGGGATGGGGAGCTCATGTCGATGGGCTTCACACCCAAGGGAGTTGGTCCCTCCAGGAATAAGGTCTACAGATCAATCTCCTGGAGTTACGAGCGGTCTGGAACGCTGTAAGGGCTTTTAGGGATCTGCTGTCCCATCAAATTATTCAAATTCAGACAGACAACCAGCTTGCCATGTATTACATCAACAAGCAGGGGGGCTCTGGATCTCGCCCTCTGTGTCAGGAGGCCGTCAGAATGTGGCTTTGGGCTCGCCGATACGGCATGTGTCTTCAGGCCACATATCTGGCAGGCGTAAACAACAGTCTGGCCGACAGATTGAGCAGGATCATGCAACCTCACGAGTGGTCCCTCAATTCCAAGGTGGTACACGAGATCTTCCAAGCGTGGGGCACCCCTTTGGTGGATCTCTTTGCTACATAAGTACATAAGTACATAAGTAGTGCCATACTGGGAAAGACCAAAGGTCCATCTAGCCCAGCATCCTGTCACCGACAGTGGCCAATCCAGGTCAAGGGCACCTGGCACGCTCCCCAAACGTAAAAACATTCCAGACAAGTTATACCTAAAAATGAGGAATTTTTCCAGTCCATTTAATAGCGGTCTATGGACTTGTCCTTTAGGAATCTATCTAACCCCTTTTTAAACTCCGTCAAGCTAACCGCCCGTACCACGTTCTCCGGCAATGAATTCCAGAGTCTAATTACACGTTGGGTGAAGAAAAATTTTCTCCGATTCGTTTTAAATTTACCACACTGTAGCTTCAACTCATGCCCTCTAGTCCTAGTATTTTTGGATAGCGTGAACAGTCGCTTCACATCCACCCGATCCATTCCACTCATTATTTTATACACTTCTATCATATCTCCCCTCAGCCGTCTCTTCTCCAAGCTGAAAAGCCCTAGCCTTCTCAGCCTCTCTTCATAGGAAAGTCGTCCCATCCCCACTATCATTTTCGTCGCCCTTCGCTGTACCTTTTCCAATTCTACTATATCTTTTTTGAGATACGGAGACCAGTACTGAACACAATACTCCAGGTGCGGTCGCACCATGGAGCGATACAACGGCATTATAACATCCGCACACCTGGACTCCATACCCTTCTTAATAACACCCAACATTCTATTCGCTTTCCTAGCCGCAGCAGCACACTGAGCAGAAGGTTTCAGCGTATCATCGACGACGACACCCAGATCCCTTTCTTGATCCGTAACTCCTAACGCGGAACCTTGCAAGACGTAGCTATAATTCGGGTTCCTCTTACCCACATGCATCACTTTGCACTTGTCAACATTGAACTTCATCTGCCACTTGCACGCCCATTCTCCCAGTCTCGCAAGGTCCTCCTGTAATCGTTCACATTCCTCCTGCGACTTGACGACCCTGAATAATTTTGTGTCATCGGCGAATTTAATTACCTCACTAGTTATTCCCATCTCTAGGTCATTTATAAATACATTAAAAAGCAACGGACCCAGCACAGACCCCTGCGGGACCCCACTAACTACCCTCCTCCACTGAGAATACTGGCCACGCAATCCTACTCTCTGCTTCCTATCTTTCAACCAGTTCTTAATCCATAATAATACCCTACCTCCGATTCCATGACTCTGCAATTTCTTCAGGAGTCTTTCGTGCGGCACTTTGTCAAACGCCTTCTGAAAATCCAGATATACAATATCAACCGGCTCCCCATTGTCCACATGTTTGCTTACCCCCTCAAAAAAATGCATTAGATTGGTGAGGCAAGACTTCCCTTCACTAAATCCGTGCTGACTTTGTCTCATCAGTCCATGTTTTTGTATATGCTCTGCAATTTTATTCTTAATAATAGCCTCCACCATCTTGCCCGGCACCGACGTCAGACTCACCGGTCTATAATTTCCCGGATCTCCTCTGGAACCTTTCTTAAAAATCGGAGTAACATTGGCTACCCTCCAGTCTTCCGGTATTACACTCGATTTTAGGGACAGATTGCATATTTCTAACAGTAGCTCCGCAAGTTCATTTTTTAGTTCTATTAATACTCTGGGATGAATACCATCAGGTCCCGGTGATTTACTACTCTTCAGCTTGCTGAACTGACCCATTACATCCTCCAAGGTTACAGAGAATTTGTTTAGTTTCTCCGACTCCCCCGCTTCAAATATTCTTTCCGGCACCGGTGTCCCCCCCAAATCCTCCTCGGTGAAGACCGAAGCAAAGAATTCATTTAATTTCTCCGCTACGGCTTTGTCCTCCTTGATCGCCCCTTTAACACCATTTTCGTCCAGCGGCCCAACCGACTCTTTGGCCGGTTTCCTGCTTTTAATGTATCTAAAAAAGTTTTTACTATGTATTTTTGCTTCCAACGCTAATTTCTTCTCAAAGTCCTTTTTTGCCCTCCTTATCTCCGCTTTGCATTTGGCTTGGCATTCCTTATGATCTATCCTGTTACTTTCAGTTGGTTCTCTTCTCCACTTTCTGAAGGATTGTTTTTTGGCTCTAATGATTTCCTTTATCTTACTGTTTAGCCACGCCGGCTGACGTTTAGTCTTTTTTCCCTTTTTTCTAATACGTGGAATATATTTGTCCTGAACCTCCAGGATGGTGTTTTTAAACAGCATCCACGCCTGATGCAAGTTTTTTACTCTGCGAGCTGCTCCTTTCAGTCTTTTTTTCACCATTTTTCTCATTTTGTCGTAATCACCTTTTCTATAGTTAAACGCTAGCGTACTTGATTTCCTAGTTTCACTTCCTTCAATGCCAATATCAAAACCGATCATATTATGATCACTGTTATCAAGCGGCCCTCGTATCGTTACCCCCTGCACTAGATCATGAGCACCACTAAGGACTAAGTCTAGTATTTTTCCTTCTCTTGTCGGCTCCTGAACTAGCTGTTCCATGAAGCTGTCCTTGATTTCATCAAGAAATCTTATGTCCCTTGCGTGTACAGATGTTACATTACCCCAGTCTATATGCGGGTAATTGAAATCCCCCATTATTATTGTGTTGCCCAGTTTGTTTGCGTCCCTGATTTCCTTTAACATTTCCGCATCCGTCTGTTCGTCCTGGCCAGGCGGACGGTAGTACACTCCTATCACTATCCTTTTCCCCTTTGCACATGGAATTTCAATCCACAGTGATTCCAAGGAGTGTTTTGCTTCCTGCAGAATTTTCAATCTATTTGATTCCAGGCTCTCGTTAATATACAATGCTACCCCTCCACCAATCCGATTCACCCTATCACTACGATATAATTTGTACCCCGGTATGACAGTGTCCCACTGGTTATCCTCCTTCCACCAGGTCTCAGAGATGCCTATTATATCTAATTTTTCATTTAGTGCAATATATTCTAACTCCCCCATCTTATTTCTTAGGCTCCTGGCATTCGCATATAGACATTTCAAACTATGTTTGTTGTTCCTAAGTACATCATGCTTAGTACTTGACAGTATTAATTGGCAATCTTTTGTCTGATTTTTATTGTTATTTAAAGATACCCGATCTACTACAATCTCTTTTGCAACCTCACTATCAGGATACTCTATCTTCCCTGTTATGGTGATATCTTTGAAAGATACCTTATCCCGAACCATGCTCTTTTGAGCGACTGTCGGCCTTCCCCCCTTCCTACCCGAGCCAACCACAAGGTCCCTCAGTTCTGTTCCAGACTTGAGGCCCACGGCAGACTAGCGTCGGATGCCTTTCTCCTGGATTTGGGGGGAAGGCTTCTTATATGCTTATCCTCCCATACCTTTGGTGGGGAAGACTTTGCTGAAACTCAGGCAAGACCGAGGCACGATGATTCTGATCGCTTCTTTCTGGCCGCATCAGATCTGGTTCCCTCTCCTTCTGGAGTTGTCCTCCGAAGAACCGTGGAGATTGGAGTGTTTTCCAACCCTCATTACTCAGAATGAGGGTGCGCTTCTGCATCCCAACCTCCAGTCCCTGGCTCTCACGGCCTGGATATTGAGAGCGTAGATTTTGCCTCCTTGGGAGTTACTTCTTTCTATGGCGGAGGTTTGCCGTCTGGTGTGACAGCAAGGCCCTAGATCCTCGCTCTTGTCCTACACAGACCCTGCTTGAATACCTTCTGCACTTGTCAGAGTCTGGTCTTAAGACCAACTCTGTAAGAGTTCATCTTAGTGCGATTAGTGCATACCATTACCGTGTGGAAGGTAAGCCTATCTCTGGACAGCATTTAGTTGTTCGCTTCATGAGAGGTTTGCTTTTGTCAAAGCCCCCTGTCAAACCTCCTACAGTGTCATGGGATCTCAATGTCGTTCTCACCCAGCTGATGAAACCTCCTTTTGAGCCACTGAATTCATGCCATCTGAAGTACTTGACCTGGAAGGTCATTTTCTTGGTGGCTGTTACTTCAGCTCGCAGAGTCAGTGAGCTTCAAGCCTTGGTAGCTCATGCTCCTTATACCAAATTTCATCATAACAGAGTAGTCCTCCGTACTCACCCTAGGTTCTTGCCGAAGGTGGTGTCTGAGTTCCATCTGAACCAATCAATTGTCTTGCCAACATTCTTTCCCTGTCCTCATACCCACCCTGTTGAACGTCAGCTACACACATTGGACTGCAAACGAGCATTGGCCTTCTATCTGGAGCGGACACAGCCCCACAGACAGTCCGCCCAATTGTTTGTTTCTTTTGATCCCAACAGAAGGGGAGTGGCTGTCGGGAAACGCACCATATTCAATTGGCCTGCAGATTGCATTTCCTTCACTTACGCCCAGATTGGGCTGACTCTTGAGGGTCATGTCACGGCTCATAGTGTTCGAGCCATGGCAGCGTCAGTGGCCCACTTGAAGTCAGCCACTATTGAAGAGATTTGCAAGGCTGCGACGTGGTCATCCATCCACACATTCACATCTCATTACTTCCTTCAGCAGGATACCCGACGCGACAGTCTGTTCGGGCAGTCAGTGCTGCAGAATCTGTTAGGGGGTTTAGAATCCAACTCCACCCCCCTAGGCCCATTTTCATTCTGTTCCAGGCTGCACTCTCAGTTAGTTGGTTAAGTTTAGGTCAATCTCAGTTATGTCCTCGCCGTTGCGAGGCCCAATTGACCCTGTTTGTTGTTTTGAGTGAGCCTGGGGGCTAGGGATTACCCCATTCGTGAGAACAAGCAGCCTGCTTGTCCTCAGAGAATGCGAATGCTACATACCTGTAGAAGGTCCGAGGACAGCAGGCTGATTGTTCTCACAAACCCGCCCGTCTCCCCTTTGGAGTTGTGTCTTCCCTTGTCTTTGTCTTGGCTATGTATTGGACTGACGGACACGAGCCGGTTCGGGCGGGAAGACGGTCGCGCATGCGCAGTGTGATTGCGCACGCGAGGGCTAGCAAACGCTGTTGCTAATGAAGATCTCCGATCGGAGGGGCTGCCATGGACGTCACCCATTCGTGAGAACAATCAGCCTGCTGTCTTCGGAGAATACCTTCTACAGGTATGTAGCAATCGCTTAATAATAATATGTCAGAGATGGATTTAAATGCACTGTCATTATGTGCAAATTCAATTTATGCATATCTGTTGTGCCTGGGTGTATGCCAGAAACTGTGTTCAGGACCACTGCTTTGTCGTGTGGCTTTGCCCAGCATCCATGCATCTAATATTTGCCCTTAAACTTCTGTTTCCTTCTTTTCTGTTCCACACATTGACTGTTATACTCTTCCCTAGGTGAACACCAGATGGAGATGTTGGATTATGTAGCTGCTAAATTCCATGAAGAAGCAGGGATTTTCAAACTCTTGGTAGATACTTTACAACTTTTATACCACATCTCTATGGATGTTAATTTAATTAACTTTAATGTATACCTCTTTCAATCTGGTTCTGCACAACATACTTCATTTGACTCTTTCCTAGCTCTTCTCAAACTTATGCGCCAATGATCAAAGGTAAGTGCGGGAGCTAGAGGCTTCTAGCCACCCGCATTTATCAGCGCACATTGACCAGAGGGGTCTGGTGCAGCAAACAATGCCCAAGCCACGAAATACTGCAGAACTTGTTTGAATGATATTTAAATGAGCTCTGCAGTATTCTGCCCATATGATGAGAGCACAGTGCTCTGATCATATGGATGGAATACCACCTTAACCCTACACAGCTTAGAGCTGGCATTAGGATTAAAGCTCCTCTCCTTTCTTCCTTCCCCTCCTCCCCTGACCAAGCCAGGCAGCCTGGGATGTCACTGTCAGTCCTGGGTGTCTGGTGGATACCTACCCCCCCTCACACAAGAAGCCAGAGGTCAAGTGGACTTCCAGCCCCCCCCCCCCCATACAAGTTTCCCTTGTGGCCCAGTGGCTTTCTCCCTTCTTCCCAGCCCCCTACCCCTGACACAAAGGAACAGGGGGACTGGAGGTACAGTGGACCTGTAGCCCTCCTAAACCTTCCACCCACTGGACTTAGGGGGCTGGAGGTCCAATGGATTTCCAGCCCCCAACCCCCCCCCCCCCCCCCCGACACAAGGGGATAGAGGGCTGGAGGTCCTGTGATCCTCTATCCCCCCATATCCCTCCCAACACCAAAAAAACTGTCCCTGGTGGCCCAGTGGGCAACCATACCCCCACCCGCCCTGGTAGCCTAGTGCCCCCAAACCCCCCTTACCTTGAGAAGGGAGGAGGAGTTAGCACTCCCCTCCTCCTGGGGTGCCGCATTCAAAATAGTGGGGAATTTGATCATCAGCTCCTTAGTGGTAATTTTCACACAGATTACTTTTTATCTGGATTGGACTACCTTGTATGTGGTCCTTAGCACCTTCCTTTCCTGGTAAATTTCTTGCTTGACTTTTTGTGTGGTGAGTTTTCTTTTTATTCATAGACTATTGTACATTAAGGAGATAATTCTATAAGTGAGCACCTCCTTAGGCACCCTGAGGCCACATGGTGAAAGCCTATTCTATATTGGCACCTGGGTGCCCAGATGCCATTATAGAATATGAGCATAACCCAGTATCGAGGAGCCTAAAGTCTAGCCATAGACTTGGTGTAACTAAGTGCTCCTAAATGCAAAAGAGCACATGCAGCTTAAGTGGCATGTGTAAGTAGCAGCACCACCCATGTCTCTCCCATGCTCTGCCCATGTGAATGCCTCCTTTGCATTTACATGCATCCTTACAAAATAGTGCTTAAATATTTTGGTGCCACTTATGCACACAAGTGTACATCTACCCATGAGCATGCAGATATTCTGTACATTCACCCACACAAGTGGCACTGAAATGTGGGCACTCCAAAGATTCTATTCTTGGCTTACTCCTTCTCACCCTCAACTTATTCTTTTGTCTTTCAGTCTCTGATATTTATGCAAATTTGAAGCACTACATATTGGGGGTAATTTTATAAAGCTATTTCCTCTTGTTAAGCCTGTTTTACACTCAGAAAAAACATAGTTGCTTACCTGTAATAGGCTTTCTCTGTAAACAGCAGGACCTACAGTTCACAGAAATGGTTATATTACTGAACAGAGCCAAGAGAATCTGCTGTCCCAGAGCTCACAAACCTCTAGGTTTTCTGAGCAGGTGCAGGTGTTCCCATGTTATATTCCATTCTCCTCAGTCAGGAGCCAATGCTCAAACTTACTGGGCTTGTAACATTTCATTTAGACTAGTTTTAGCCCGTTTTGAGCATATGTTATATTGCAACTAATGCACAAAGGTTTTTGACAGTGCTTTTACCATTCACGACCAAAAATGCAATGCAAATTTATAAACACGAGCTCATTACTATGCACAGACGTTTCCATGCAATGCACAGAAGGGAGTGCCTACCTGTAACATTCACATTTTCCCAGCAGGTTTGAGGTTGCATTGCATGTGAAAGGTCAGCTTCTTGATGGAGTGGTTTTCTTGAAATTTTTAATTGTACCTGCACATTTCATGTGCGTGTATTATATGTTTGTTTTCCGCTCAGAACAGTACAGAAAAATGTAATGGAACAACAAAAAAAAAGAAAGAAAGATCCTGATGCACACATATGACATCTGTCTATGATGCATGAGAAAAGTGGTTTGCTTTACGGCAGGATCTCTCGCTATAGACCTTTGCTACAATAAAACTCGTTCTTACAAGTGCGTTTCTCTTGTGCTGTGATAAGTATGTATATCTTGCGTGTCTGTTTTGCACGTGTACCTTGTGCATGCATTCTGCTGCAACTGGAGATATGGATGGAGGTTTCTTCCTGCACTTTCTACAGGAGTATGAAGATGGTGAGCAGAGAAGAGAGGACAATGAGGAAAAGAGGGAGGTATGGCAGCCACTGATAAGACCTTTGGATGTCTGTCTACGATGGCTTATGTATTGCACACGGGTGTCCTTGGAAGATATAGCAGACAAAAAAAATGAAGGATGATTATCATTTGACCAAAATAGCTATATTGGAACTATTATGGGAACATCAGAGCTGATATCAATCCTCCTACATCTCTGTCCCATGTAGTACCGGGGTTGGTGAAGCTGCTGACTCTCCTTGGCACAGGAACCTTACAGCATGTGTTAGGGAGTTCCAGCAGTGTGGACTAGTCTACCATCTCTAGACTTCTGACGCAGGTACTGCAAGCCCTGAAAAATTGTGCCAGGCAATACATCAGGTTCTCAGTGGAGGAAGCCCAACTGCAGGAGTTAAAAAAGGACTTTTTCTGAATTGCTGGTATGCTTGATGTCTTGGGTGCCATTAATCAGTGGCGTAGCTAGGGTAGTTGACACCCGGGGCCGGTCATTTTTTAACACCCCCCCCCCCCCCAATCCAGTACTAGGCATACCGAGAATACAAAACACTCAGGACCTATAGAGCAATTCTACCATACCATAAGCAGTAATTTGTACGAGTCACACAAGGAAAAGGAGAGCATCTTAAACACTACAGTGAGCACTAGAACATCAATTCACCTATTGTAAAACGAAAACAGACAGATTAGTACAGATCGTCGATCCTGCACAGTCAATGCCAACCGAAAGCCATGTCTTTTTCACAAACACAGATACACCCTAATCCACTATAGAATAAGTAATCATAAACTTTCTATTTAGACAAAAATTAAACTGAACCCCTGATGCCAGATTCTGCATACAATGCAACACCACAGAAACAGAAAATGTCCCCTAGTACTGTGCAAAATATAAAGACAGCAGATGTAAATTTGAAAAAACTAACAAATACCAATCACCACTTTACAAATTAACAAATAGAAATAAAACAAATACAGAAAATAAAATAATACCATTTTATTGGACTAATACATTTAGCTATTCCAGAGGCCAAAATCTCCTTCTTCAGGTCAATACGGTATAGTGCTGTTACAGTATCCTATCCTTACCTGAGGAAGGGGGTTTTGTTCTCTGAAAGTTAAGTCAAAATGTATTAAAATTAGTCCAATAAAAAGATTACCTTATTTACATTTTCTGTTTATAAACATTTATTAACACAGCTACAATACTATATCCTAAAGCAAAAAAATATATATTTTATTTACAGTTTGTTGTCTCTGGTTTCTGCTTTCCTTATCTTCTTTTCACTGTCTTCCTTCCATCCAGCATCTGTCTTCGCTCTTTCTCTCCCATCCAGTGTCTGCCCTCTCTAATGTCCCTTCCATCCACTGTCTGCCCTCTCTCTCTGCCCCTTCCATCCACTGTCTGCCCTCTCTCTCTCTCCCTTCTATCCACATCTGCCCTCTATTTCTGCCCCTTCCATCCACCATCTGCCCCAGTCTGCCATCTCTCTCTCCTCCTTCCATCAACATCTGCCTGCTCTCTCTGCCCCTTCCATCCACCATTTGCCCCAGTCTGCCCACTTTCTCTCTCCCCCTTCCACCCACCATCTGCCCTTTCTCTCTGCCCCTTCAATCCGTCTGCCCTCCATCTCCCATCTATCTAGGGTCTGCCCTCCCTCTCCCATCCATCCAGGGTCTGCCCTCCCTCACGCTCCCCCTTCAATCCATGGTCTGCCCCCTCTTTTCAGCCCCCAGTTCCAGCCCCCTTATTCCACCTGCCCCTAGTTCCAGCCCCAGCCCACATCTCCCACCTGCCCCCCTTTTCAGCCCCACTATCCCACCAGTCCCCAGCCCTTTTCTCCCATCAGTCCCGAGCTTCAGCTCCCAGCCACTTCTCCCTGTCCCCTTTTCAGCCCCTAGTTTCAACCCCAGCCCTTTTCTCTCACCAGTCCTGAGCTTCAGCCCCAGCCAGTTCTCCCTGACCCCTTTAAAGCCCCCAGTCCCCACAGTTTCAGCCCCTGTCCCCCTTTTCAGCCCCCAGTTCCAGTACTAGCCCCCTTATCCCAACTACCCTCCTTTTCAGACCCCAGTTCCAGCCCCCTTCATCCACCACTTGCCTTGCATACCTCCTTTTCAGCCCCAGACCCATTCTCCCACCTGCCCCAGGCATGGACCCATTTCCCTCCTGCCCCCTTGTCAGACCCTAGTTCCATCTTCAGACCCCTTCTCCCTTCTGAGCACTCCTCCCCTCTGAGCGCCCCCACTCCTCCCCAATCCCCTTCTCCCCTCCCCAATCCCCTTCTCCCCTCCCAGCACCCATCTGAGCTCCCCCACCTCTCTCCAATCCCCTTCTCCCCTCTGAGCTCCCCCTCTCCCATCTGAGCCCGACCTGGTCCCGTCCCCCCTCCGTCGAGAGCCGACAGAGCCCTCTTCTCCTGCCACCACCCTGCCTTTTTTTTAAAAATCCATGCAGCGGCGCAGGCAGCGCCTCGCATCTGCCCTGTGTGTGCTGTGAAATGAGAAATAGCCTCGCTGGCGTCGGGCCTTTCCTCGCTGTGTCCCACCCTCGAGGAAATAGGAAGTTACCTCAGAAGAGGACAGGACACAGCGAAGGAAGGCCCAACGCTAGCGAGGCGATTTTCTCCTTTCACAGCACACGCAGGGCAGACGCGAGGAGCTGCCTGCGTCGCTGCATGGATTTTTAAAAAAAAGGCAGGGTGGTGGCAGGAGACGAAAGCTGTCGGCTCTTGACAGAGCACCCCCCCCCCCCACACACACACACTTGCTGACACCCGGGGCGGACCACCCCCACCGCCCTGCCCTTGCTACGCCACTGCCATTAATTGTACCCATGTGCTATTCAGCCAACTATTGGAGAGCAAAATGGCATGCCACAACAGGAAGCTTGGGTACTCTTTGAACATCTAGTGGTCCGTGATGCAAAAATGAAGATCCTGGATGTTGTGCCCAAGTTCCCTGGGAGCTGTCATAACTTATTCATCCTCGCAAACTCTGCCATTGAGCACAAATTTGCAGATGGTAAATTTGGTCAAGGATGGCTACTGGGTGAATGTTATTGTCAAGTACCACATAGGGGGCAAGGGTTCAGAGGTTGGGGGGGCGCTGGACATCCAACAGGGAAGAGGGAGGAGAAGGAATCAGTGATTCTCCGAGTATAAGCAGGCTGCTTGTTCTCGCGTGGGTTGCCGTCAACAGCGGCCCAGGAACGGAGATTTTTTCCAGCAAAAATCAACAAAGCTTTGTGACAGCTTCCAGAGCGCGGGACAGTCGCACCGCACATGCGTGGCCATCTTCCTGTGCGCATCCGTTCCCACCTCAGTTTTTCTTTTTCCGTGGTTGAGAGTGGCTGCGTGTCGGTCTCTCTCCCTCAGGCCCAGAGAAAGACTTTGGCGTTCGCGCTGTTTATTCGTGCTTTATTTTTGTTTTAAGTTGCCTCTTTGTCTTTTCTTTCCAGTAAAAAAAAAAGTCCTCTTTGTCTTTTCTTTCCAGTAAAAAAAAAAAGTCCCTTATTATTTTTTTCCCATTTTTTTCTTTTGTTTTCGTCGCGGTCTTCTTAGGCCGCACATATGTGGTTCTCATTTTTGTGCCCTCTGTTGGCACAATCAAGCCTTTTGACTTCGCCGCCACAATTTTTCCGCTCATGTCATCAAAGCCTCCCAGCAGCTTCAAAAAGTGTGCTCGGTGCCAGCTGTCAATCTCGAGTACTGACCCGCACGCATGGTGCATCCAGTGCCTTGGGGCCCGACCATCACCCAGACGCTTGTAAGTTGTGTCTGAGGTTGAAAAAGCGGACACAGGCATCGAGAAGAGCTCTTCAGGACCGTCTTTTCGGAGCTTTGACTGATTCCTCAGCATCGACATCGGTACCAAGGTCGGTGGCGTCGATATCGGCACCGGGGATGGCATCGACAGGTACTGGCTGTCCGGACATTACCTCTAGCTGGGAGTAGCGAGCCGTCGAGTGGGTCTCTACCTGTCTTGAAGGCTCCTGCTGTGCAGGCCCCCCCGGGACCGACCGCTATCGGACCCGACCCCGAGGAGGCGTGTGGATTCCACGTCCTCCTCGCTGGTACTGAGGAGTACCGGTGATGTGCCTCGAGCGAAGGCGAAGAAGCATTGTCATCGGTCACCTTCGAGACACGGTACCGGGAGCTCCGGGGCGTTGAAGGATTCGGCCCCCGAGAAGCGATGACGTCAGGAGGAGCGCTCACCCTCCATACAAGAGGTGTCGGTGTGTCGATCTTCGGACAGCCCGGTACTGCCTCCCAGGCCTCCACAGATTATGACGCCGACTACTGCACCGGCCCCACAGCCTTCCTCGACAGCGACTCTAGACAAGTGCATCCGAGCCATCCTTTCAGGCCTTCTGGAGGGGCTGCTGCATCAGTCTGCCTCGGTACTAGGGGTGCTTGCGCCCTCAGTACCGTTGATGGAAACGGCAGCTGGCTCTGTGCCTATGGTGAGGTCCCCGACGCCGGTACTGCTTGCGGCATCGGCTTTGGCTGCCACCCAAGTCGACTCCCCGTCGACGTCGATGGAGGGAGCTTCATCGCTGCCTGCATGGGAGTCGACTTCTCGGCATCGCCATGGAGGACACGGTTCCTCAGCGTCAAGACGAGCCCAGTTTCAGACTGCAGTTAGAGAACTCTTGTCCGATACCGAGGAGGATGCCTTGTGGGATGAAGAGGAAGATCCCAGGTATTTCTCTTCTGAGGAGTCTTGTGGTCTTCCATCTGATCCCACTCCTTCACCTGAGAGGAAGCTTTCTCCACCGGAGAGTCTCTCCTTCTCATCATTTGTCCGGGAAATGTCTGTGGCTATTCCCTTCCCTGTGGTATCTAAGGATGAGCCCAGGACTGAGATGCTCGAGGTCCTTGACTATCTTTCGCCACCTAAGGAGTTGTCCACTGGCCCTTTGCATAATGTCCTTAAGGAGACAATGCTTAGGAACTGGACGAAACCACTAAGTAATCCCACCATTCCCAAAAAAGCTGAGTCCCAATATCGGATTCACGGAGAACCTGAGTTGATGAAGTCGCAGTTACCTCACGACTCTATGGTTGTGGATTCCGCTCTAAAGAGAGCCAGGAGTTCTAGAGATTTTGCCTCAGCACCCCCGGGGCGAGAATCTAGAACTCTGGACTCTTTTGGGAGGAAGGCCTATCAGTCCTCTATGCTCATGTCCAAAATTCAGTCTTACCAGCTCTACACGAGCATCCACATGCGGAACAATGTAAAGCAACTGGCGGACTTGGTGGATAAGCTCCCTCCAGAACACACCAGGCCTTTTCAGGAGGTGGTCAGGCAGCTGAAGGTGTGCCGTAAATTCCTGCCCAGGGGTGCTTACGACTCTTTTGATGTGGCATCCAGATCCGCTGCTCAAGGTATAGTGATTTGCAGACTCTCATGGCTGCGTGCCTCTGACCTGGACAATAGGGTCTAGCAGCGGCTTGCGGATGTGCCTTGCCGGGGGGGGGGGGGGGGGGGTGGATAATATTTTTGGCGAGAAAGTCGAGCAGGTGGTAAAGCAGCACCACCAGTGGGAAACTGCCCTTGACAAATTCTCCCACCGGGCGCCTTCAGCATCTACCTCATCAGGTAGACGTTTTTTCAGGGGAAGGAGGAATGCTCCCTATGTTTACAATAAGCGTAGGTACAATCCACCTTCTCGACAGCCTTCTCAGGCTCAACCCAAGCGCGCTCGTTCTCGTGAACAGCGTGCACTTAGACAGGCCCCAGTAGCTCCCCAGTAAAAGCAATGGATGGGCTTTTGACTGGCTCCAGTTCAGCATAGCCGCTATAAAAGTGTCTGTGCCGGACGATCTGCCGGTCGGTGGGAGGTTAAAATCTTTTCACCAAAGGTGGCCTCTCATAACCTCCGACCGGTGGGTTCTTCAAATAGTCCGGCTAGGATACTCCCTCAATTTGCTTTCCACACTGCCAAATTGCCCACCGGGAGCTCAGTCCTTCAGCTTCCAGCACAGGCAGGTACTTGCAGAGGAACTCTCCGCCCTTCTCAGCGCCAATGCAGTCGAGCCTGTTCCACCAGGGCAAGAAGGGCTGGGATTCTATTCCAGGTACTTCCTTGTGCAAAAGAAAGCAGGGGGGATGCGTCCCATCCTAGACCTAAGGGGCCTGAACAAATTCCTGGTCCGAGAAAAGTTCACCTTCTTCCCATGATTCAGAAAAATGATCGGCTATGCTCTCTGGACTTAAAGGATGCTTATACACACATCCCGATACTTCCAGCTCACAGGCAGTATCTTCGATTCCGTCTGGGAACACAGCACTTTCAGTATTGTGTGCTACCCTTTGGTCTTGCGTCTGCACCCAGGGCCTTTACAAAATGCCGGGCAGTAGTTGCAGCGTCGCTACGCAGACTGGGAGTGCATGTGTTCCCTTATCTCGACGATTGGTTGGTGAAGAACACCTCAGAGGCAGGAGCTCTACAGTCCATTCAGATGACTCTCCAACTCCTGGAGCTACTCGGGTTTGTTATAAATTACCCAAAGTCCCATCTCCTTCCAGTTCAACAACTCGAATTCATAGCAGCTCTGCTGGTTTCACAGACGGCTCATGCCTCTCTCCCCAAGGCGAGAGCAGACAACCTTCTGTCTCTGGTTTCCATGGTCAGAGGGTCTCAGCAAATCACAGCTCGGCAGATGTTGAGACTTCTAGGCCATATGGCCTCCACAGTACATGTGACGCCCATGGCCCGCCTTCACATGAGATCTGCTCAATGGACCCTAGCTTCCCAGTGGTATCAAGCTGCAGGGAATCTAGAGGATGCGATCCAGCTGTCCACCGAGTTTCTCAATTCCCTTCATTGGTGGACAATTCGATCCAATTTGACCTTGGGACATCCCTTTCAAATTCCTCAGCCACAAAAAGTGCTGACATTGGATGCATCTCTCCTGGGGTGGGGAGCTCATGTAGATGGGCTCCACACTCAAGGAGCTTGGTCCCTCAAGGGAATCAGATCTTCAGATCAATCTCCTGGAGTTGCGAGCGGTCTGGAACGCTCTAAAGGCTTTCAGAGATCGGCTGTCCAATCAAATTATCCAAATTCAGACAGACAACCAGGTTGCCATGTACTACATCAACAAACAGGGGGGCACCGGATCTCGCCTCCTGTGTTGGGAAGCCATCCAGATGTGGCTTTGGGCCCGCCGTTACGGCATGCTTCTCCAAGCCACGCATCTGGCAGGCGTAAACAACAGTCTGGCTGACAGGTTGAGCAGGATAATGCAACCTCACAAGTGGTCGCTCAACTCGGGCGTGGTACGCAAGATCTTCCAAGTGTGGGGCAGCCCCTTGGTGGATCTTTTTGCCACTCAGTTCAATCACAAGGTCCCTCAGTTCTGTTCCAGACTTCAGGCCCACGACAGATTAGATTCCCCCTTCATTGGGGGAAGGTCCTTCTGTATGCATATCCTCCCACACCTCTGGTGGGGAAGACTTTGTTGAAACTCAAGCAAGACCATGGAACCATGATTCTGATTGTGCCTTTTTGGCCGCGTCAGATTTGATTCCCCCTTCTTCTGGAGTTGTCCTCCGAAGAACCGTGGAGATTGGAGTGTTTTCCAACCCTCATCACTCAGAACGAGAGGGCGCTTCTGTATCCCAGCCTCCAGTCTCTGGCTCTCACGGCCTGGATGTTGAGAGCGTAGAATTCACCTCGGGTCTTTCTGAGGGTGTCTCCCGAGTCTTGCTTGCTTCCAGGAAAGATTCCACGAAGAGGTGTTACTCTTTTAAATGGAGGAGGTTTGCCGTCTGGTGTGACAGCAAGGCCTTAGATCCTCGCTCTTGTCCTACAGAGACCCTGCTTGAATACCTTCTACACTTGTGAGAGTCTGGTCTCAAGACCAACTCCGTAAGGGTTCATCTTAGTGCATTTAGTGCTTTTCATTATCATGTAGAAGGTAAGCCTATCTATGGACAGCCTTTAGTTGTTCGCTTCATAAGAGGTTTGCTTTTCTCAAAGCCCCCTGTCAAACCTCCACCAGTGTCATGGGATCTCAACGTCGTTCTCACCCAGCTGATGAAACCTCCTTTTGAGCCACTGAATTCCTGCCATCTGAAGTATTTGACCTGGAAGGTCATTTTCTTGGTGGCTGTAACTTCAGCTCGTAGGATCAGTGAGCTTCAAGCCATGGTAGTGCATGCTCCTTATCTCAAATTTCATCATAACAGAGTAGTCCTCCGCACTCACCCTAAGTTCTTTCCGAAGGTGGTGTCAGAGTTCCATCTGAACCAGTCAATTGTCTTGCCAACATTCTTTTCCCGTCCTCATTCCCGCTCTGCTGAACATCAGTTGCATACATTGGACTGCAAGAGAGAATTGGCCTACTATGTGGAGCGGACAAGCCCCTTCAGTCAGTCCGCCGAAATGTTTGTTTCTTTTGATCCCAACAGAAGGGGAGTTGCTGTTGGGAAATGCACAATCTCTAATTGGCTAGCAGATTGTATTTCCTTCACTTATGCCCAAGCTGGGCTGACTCTTGAGGGTCATGTCATGGCTCATAGTGTTAGAGCCATGGCAGGTGGCCCACTTGAAGTCAGCCACCATAGAAGAGATTTGCAAGGCTGCGACATGGTCATCAGTCCACACATTCACATCTCATTACTGCCTTCTGCAGGATTCCCGACGCGACAGTCGGTTTGGGCAATCGGTGCTGCAGAATCTGTTTGGGGTTTAGAATCCAACTCCTCCCCCAGGCCCATTTTTATTCTGTTCCAGGCTGCACTCTCAGTTAGATGTTTCTTCGTAGGTCAATCTTTGTTATGTCCTCGCCGTTGCAAGGCCCAATTGACCTTCTTTGTTGTTTTTAGTGAGCCTGGGGCCTAGGGATACCCCACATGTGAGAACAAGCAGCCTGCTTGTCCTCGGAGAAAGCGAAGATACTTACCTGTAGCATGTATTTTCCGAGGACAGCAGGCTGATTGTTCTCACCAACCCGCCCACCTCTCCTTTGGAGTTGTTGTTGTTCTTTATTTGCTTTTGAGGCAGGAATGGACGCGTGCGGGCGGGAAGATGCCCACACATGCGCGGTGCGACTGTCCCGCGCTCCAGAAGCTGTCACAAAGCTTTGTTGATTTTTGCTGGAAAAATCTCCGTTCCTGGGCCGCCGTGGACGCCAACCCACATGTGAGAACAATCAGCCTGCTGTCCTCGGAGAATACCTGCTCCAGGTAAGTATCTTCGCTGTATGAAGCTATCATATTGTAAAGTACCAAAGGAAGGTTGGGAGGAAGGTATTTTTTGTTGGGGTGGTGGGGGAGAGGTTGTCCCAAGCTTTACAGGACTTGAGTGATTGATACGCTATACATCATTAATCAACAGTTGGGTTCTTATAGGGGATGATGGATACAGATGCAAGCTATGGTTGATGACCCAGCCACCCACACTGAAGCAGAGAAGTGCTACAGTGATGCCCACATCTTTACCAGGTGTACCATGAGGCATGCCTTTGGGGTAATAAGAGAACCAGTTTCACTGTGTGCGTCACTGTGGAGGATCGTTGCAATATTCCCCTGACAAGGTAGCGGACGTTGTCTTGGTCTGCTGCATGCTCCATAATATAGCAATGAAGCATCAACTTGACACCACCATCAAAGTGCCACCTGATTTGGACATCTGCCCTCCAGCTACGGGATCAGATGTTGCCAGGGGAAATGTGGTGCGATAAAAGTTGATTGAAGACTACTGCTCCTGAGAGCTGCTGCCTCTTTAGTTGACAATATACTGTGCTTGTTTTCTTTTGTTTTTGTTATTGCAAAATATACCATTAGTATACTGTTTCAATAAAATGTTTTCAAAACCCAAAATAAAACCATTTCTCTGAGTACAAGCAGACATAATAATCTCATCTGTGGGTGTCATCATCCATGGAGCCTGGTGCAGACACCGCCATAGTGCGCTGTCACTTAAAAAATTTAAGGCAGTGCCCCCACTGCGCATGCATGGGTGCCTTCCCACCGAATGCTCAAGCACCGGACCAGCAGTCTAGTGTTTTCCGCAGAGCAGAGAGATCGGGTTTCTAATCTCTCTTCATCGTGTCAAACTTTGCCTTTTTGGTGCCTTCCCTTTTTTGGGATATTTTTCCTGATATTCTTCTTTTTTCTTTCTTAATTTTGTTCACAATTGATTTTTTTCAAATTATTTTTCTTTTTTTCGGCCTTTGGGCCTCTGATCCCTTCTTTTGGCCTGGAAGCATTAACCATTTTCAGGTACGGAACTACGTGAGCTGCCTGGGCCATTGAGACTTTTGATTTTGTGTTGGCTGTTTTTCGTTCCATGTCATTGAGGGTGCTGAGTGGTTTTAAGAAGTATACTTGATACAATAGGACCATTTCAGGCACAAACCCCCATAATTGGTGTGTTCAGTGCTTAGTCCGGAGCACCGGGATATACAGTGTGGCCTCTGTGCATGCAAGTGAGGACACTTAAAGCCCGCAGAGTCCAGCATGAAAAACCTTTTGGTTCAACCTCAGCATTGGCATTGAGCATGGCAGGAGATTCGACACTCGACGTGGAACCTGAATCGTTAGCTTTGACATTGGGTGCACTGACACAACATCGAGAGGGACCAATATTGGACTCAATACCTCGACCACGTAAGGATTCTATATCCTCTTTGTTGATGCGGGACCTGCAGAGTAAAAAATCTAAGAAGCATCACCATTGTTCTCCCTCCAGGTACTCTGCTAACAACTCCACTGCATCAACATCCTCGATGCATAAGAAATGTGCATGCTGCAGTGACTGCTCTTCTCGCCAACTTATTTCTCATTGAGAGCCTTTGAGGTCTTCGAGATCTCCTATGCCTGCACAGGCTGTAACTCAGGCTGTGTCCACACCGCTTTCTCAACCGATACCAATGCCTACTCTACAGGAGGAAATCCGGGCTATGCTCAAAGAGGAGCTGTTATGTCCACTGCATACGCAGTCTATTCAGGCTTACAAGGTGCTTGCACCAGCCTCAGCCCAGCCCATAGATACATCGGAGAGACAATCACGGAGAGGTCCCACACACCGGCTTGGCATTGACCGTCGGGGCACCACAAGCCTGACTGACGCATACATCAACATTGGCAGATGAACTTTCTCCAGCCTCGGAGACTCATCTGATTTGACGCACTCTCTTCCACATACTTCCCAAGAACAGTACTTTGAAGAGTCAGACTCGGAACTCTCCTGGGAGACAGAACAAGACCCATAGGACCTCTCAAATAAGGAGTTCTATGGCATTCCATCTGATCCTTCTCTGCCACCCAAGAGTCATAAGTCTCCTTCAGAAAGTATATCCTTTCCTGGCTTTGTCCGTGAGATGGCCCAACCTATACCTTTCAAATTGGAGACAGAGGAAGAAACTCGTTCAGAACTCTTTGAGGTTCTAGATTATGATTCTCCTCCTAGAGAAGTAATCACTGTTCCATTTCATACAATTATGAAGAATACACTGATCAAAAATTGACTCCACTGTCAGTTGCTCCAAAGAAATTTGATACAATGTACAGGATACAGAAATACACTGGATAAAATTTAACATACAAACATAAATATTGTTAGAGGGATTCCCTGGCCTCTGGTGCCTCCGGACCTGTAAGCATTGGTCCAAAGTTTCAGCCCGCTTCCAGTAAGGCCACCAGCCCCCTCTTCGAGAACATATACCCCATTTGACCTCCTCCCCTTGGAGTGAGAAAAGGCCTCCGGGCTCCTAGGCCCTACCCCTCATTGTAGTCCACTCATAGAGAAGAAAAAGAAAACAGGCATATGGTAATCCTCTGTGCAAGGTTTTTTTTTAACTTTCATGCAGTTCCCCTCCAGTTTTGGAAGGTTGCCAGAACAAAGCAGTTAATAACAGCCACAGTTCTCACTTCTGAGCCCCCCAAACAATGAGCCTGAAAGAAAAAAAGAAAACAAACCCACAGCTCAACCTCCCCCCCCCCTCTCCTTTCTCCCACAGGACAGCAGTTCCAAAAGCACTGCCGTTTTACCAGCGCCCAAAAATAGTTCAAATGAAATTTAGGGAGTCAAACCTCCCGCTCAAATAGTTCAATGCAAATCATTGCCATTCAAAGCAGTGTAGTTCAAAACCTTGCAGTTCAAACCCTTGTAGTTCAAATCACTGTAGTTCAACATTGTAGTTCAAAAACCCTTGAAGTTCAAATCACTGTAGTTCAAACATTGCAGTTCAAAATATTGTAGTTTCAACATTGCAGTTCAAAACCCTTCTTTTGTTTTGTTACATTTGTACCCCGCGCTTTCCCACTCATGGCAGGCTCAATGCAGCTTACATGGGGCAATGGAGGGTTAAGTGACTTGCCCAGAGTCACAAGGAGCTGCCTGTGCCTGAAGTGGGAATCGAACTCAGTTCCCCAGGACCAAAGTCCACCAGCCTAACCACTAGGGATTTCAGTTTAAATCACTGTAGCTCAAACATTGGAGTTCAAAACATGGCCTCCACCACCTTACTTCTCCCTTCCAGCTTTTCTCCACAAGCCAGGGGAAGTAGCAGGGTCCCCTCCCCTTTACCTGTCAGCCATAGCTCCTGACAACCGCCCACTTCGACCCTGTGGTAGCCAGCCCTAACTCTTCCTCCCTCACATCCTTCTTTGGAGCAACCACCTCCGAGCCCAGCCCTCACACCACGCTATTACTTGCTGGCCCAGTTCCTTTCCCTTGGCTTTAGCCAGCCCTGTGATATTCATGGGCTCACCACCTCTTTCTCCTCCTCCCTCCTCCTGTTCCTCTGCCCCTTTCCATTCCATGGGCTCCTCACCCCACCCTTACCCACCTGTACTTCATCCTCCTGATTAGAGTTACTCGTAGTCCCGGCTTTTAGTGTGTCTTTCCCCAAAGGGCCGCTGGGACTGGTAGTTTCTACCTTTCCCCCTGTTCCCAGGGATAAATGCTTTCTCATCATTTGCCTCCTCACAATATGCACTAAAAAACTAAATAAATACAAATAAATAGAGTTGGGGCATGGACTTGGGTTGCTAGTTCCTATGAGTTCTCTTCAGGCCATAGCCCTTCCAAGCAATGAGGTATTGGGGTCTTCCCCGCACTTTCTGAGAGTCGAGGATGTTCCTGACTTCAAACTCTACATCAGAGTCAGCATCAATAGGGGGTGGGGGGGGGTTCAGGAGGGATACATGAAATGTGTCGGGATATACAGTGTGACCTCTGTGCATGCAAGTGAGAACGCTTAAAGCCTGCAGAGTCCAGCATGAAAAACTTTTTGGTTCAACCTTAGCATCGGCATTGAGCATGGCAGGATATTTGACGTGGAACCTGAATCGTTAGCATTGACATTGGGTGCACTGACACAACATCGAGAGGGTCAATATTGGACTCAGTACCTCGACCGCGTAAGGATTCTATATCCTCTTTGTCGATGCAGGACCTGCAGAGTAAAAAATCTAAGAAGCATCACCATTGTTCTCCCTCCAGGCACTCTGCTTGTCATGTTCCCTGACCGTTCAGGATATGGGCATCTGAGAAGGGGGTGGCCATCTTGGATTTGGGTATCTCCAGGATAGGGTGGCCATCTTAGAGGTGGGCGTCTTAAGTTGTGGCAGTCATCTTGGAGTTGGGCAGGAAGGAAGGCCATATTTGGGCATAAGGGCGTCTCCGGTGGGGGCAGCCATCTTGCTGACAGCTGCACATGTTTGGGCCTAATTCCTGTTCTATTTATAGCCCGACTACCATTCCTTCCACGCTTTGGCTTCTACTCTGTTTCCTGGGTAGTTGCAGTGCTTCTGGATATACTTCTGTTTGCTGCCTGGTATTGACCTTTGCCTGTTCTTGGATCTGCTACTGTTTGCTGCCTGGTATTGACCTTTGCCTGTTCCTGGATCTGCTACTGCTTGCTGCCTGGTACTGGCCTCTGTTGGCTCCTGGTCCTGCTTCTGGCCATTTCTTGGCCGTGCCCCATGGACTTTGGTCTGGACTCAGTTCTCTCTGCTGTTTGCTTCCCGCACCTGGGGGCTCAACCCCTGGGGAACGGAGGGGGACACGGGGAACTCGGGGTTGGCCGACAGCTCAGTGAGGAATCCTCCTCCATCGGACACAAGAGCTCATACCTCCACTGGGCAAGCCTGACACTGCTGACACCTCCACTGCATCAACATCCTCGATGCACAGGAAATGTGCATGCTGCAGTGACTGCTCTTATTTCTCATTGAGAGCCTTTGAGGTCTTCAAGATCTCCTATGCCTGCACAGGTTATAACTCAGGCTGTGTCCACACCGCTTTCTAAACCGATACCAATGCCTACTCTACAGGAGGAAATCCGGGCTATGCTCAAAGAGGAGCTGTTATGTCTACTGCATACGCAGTCTATTCAGGCTTACAAGGTACTTGCACCAGCCTCAGCCCAGCTAGAGACCTCTGATGCAGGCATTGTAGCCAAAACATGACTCATGTCAAATCATCTAGAAATGTAATAAAGGTTCTCC
Organism: Microcaecilia unicolor; assembly: GCF_901765095.1. Classification (NCBI taxonomy): domain Eukaryota; kingdom Metazoa; phylum Chordata; class Amphibia; order Gymnophiona; family Siphonopidae; genus Microcaecilia; species Microcaecilia unicolor. The sequence goes on along the minus strand of NC_044031.1, from coordinate 387,617,292 downwards.
GAGGACAAGCAGGCTGCTTGTTCTCACGACTGGGTGACGTCCGCGGCAGCCCCCACCAACCGGAAAAAGCTTCGCGGGCGGTCCGCACGCAGGGCACGCCCACCGCGCATGCGCGGCCGTCTTCCCGCCCGTGCGCGACCGTTCCCGCCAGTCTTGTTTTTTCCGCGCTGGAGAGAGTCGTGCGTCGCCGCTCTCTCTTGTCAGCCCCGGAAAACCGTCGCGTTTTCGCGAATTTCTTATTTTTTTGTTTCTGGTTCCCGCGCGTTCCGGACCCCTTTTTCTTTTCTTGTTTAAAAAAAAAAAAAAAGGTGAACGCGCTTATTTTTCCCTCGTTTTCTAGCGGGGGCGTCGCGTTGCGGCCTTGTGGCCGCGCGGGTCGATTTATTTTTCGAGGTGTGATTTACCGCCACCATCGACGACTTTAATTTCGCCGACGCGATTTTTCCGTCGATGTCCTCGAAGGTCCCGAGTGGATTTAAGAAGTGTGGTCGGTGCGGCCGGCCTATCTCGCAGACCGACACCCATGCTTGGTGCCTCCAGTGCCTCGGGCCGGAGCACAATATCAAGTCGTGCTCTTTGTGTCTTGGTCTCCGGAAACGGACTCAGGTTGCGAGGCAAGTTCTACGGGACCGTCTTTTTGGAACTTGTGCCAGCCCCTCGACGTCGACCTCGACGGCATCGGTATCGACGGCCGGTTCTTCGGTACCGGTATCGATGTCAGCGAAATCGGCACCGATGGCATCGACCCCAGGAGCACAGGTCCCGTCGGCCCGCCGGTCCTCCGGTGAGGGTAGGGGTGAGAGGCCGCGTGGGCAATCGGCCCCGGTCACTCCCTCTACCCATGGCCCTCGGGACCGAACCCTGTCTGACCCGGTTCCTCGAGACCGAGGGGAATCGACCTCCTCCTCCTCCATTCCACCGGGCGCCGATGACAGGCACCGCAAAAAATCAAAGAAGCACCGTCATCGGTTGCCTTCGATGCATCCGGCTCTCGGTGCCGGCGAGGAGTCGACGCCGAAGCGTCAGCGTCGAGAGGAGAGGTCCCCTTCGGTTGTGGAGGTCCCGACGCGTCAGGGTCCCAGCACTTCGGTGCAGTCTCCTGGACCCGAGCAGCTTCCGGCACCGACACCTCTACCGGCCCCCCCGTCTTTCCCGACAGCGGGCCTGGACGAGTGCCTCCGAGCCATCCTTCCGGGGATCCTGGAAGGGCTGATGCGCCAGGCTGTGCCGGCGCCGGGGGTGCTTGCGCCCTCGGCGCCGTTGACTGTGGTGCCGGCGAGCTCTAGCCCGGTGCCGAGGCCTTTGACACCGCCGCCGCTTGCGGCGCCGGTCTCGACCGCCACGCAGGCGGAGTCCCCGTCGACGTCGATGGAGGGAGCTTCGTCCCCGCCTGCGCGGGAGTCCACCGCTCGACGACACCGAGGCCTCGGTGCCTCGACGTCGAGCCGAGCCCGGTTAAGGACTCAGCTACATGAGCTTATGTCCGATACCGAGGAAGAGGCCTCGTGGGGGGAAGAGGAGGACCCCAGATATTTCTCCTCAGAGGAGTCTGTGGGCCTTCCCTCTGACCCCACGCTTTCACCAGAGAGGAAGCTCTCGCCTCCTGAGAGCCTCTCCTCTGCCTCCTTTGTAAGGGACATGTCCATTTGCATTCCCTTCCCCGTGGTCTCTGTGGATGAGCCGAGGGCTGAGATGCTCGAGGTTCTCGACTATCCATCACCACCTAGAGAGTCCTCCACGGTGCCGTTGCACAATGTCCTCAAAGAGACACTGCTTCGGAACTGGATGAGACCATTATCTAATCCCATCATTCCTAAGAAAGCAGAGTCCCAGTACAGAATCCACTCGGACCCAGAGTTAATGCGGCCCCAATTGCCCCATGACTCGGCGGTCGTGGATTCTGCTCTCAAGAGGGCAAGGAGTTCGAGGGATACCGCCTCGGCGCCCCCGGGGCGGGAGTCTCGCACTCTGGACTCGTTTGGGAGGAAGGCCTACCAATCTTCCATGCTCGTGACCCGCATCCAATCTTACCAGCTCTACACGAGCATCCACATGCGGAACACTGTGAAGCAACTGGCGGACCTGGTTGATAAGCTCCCGCCGGAGCAGTCCAGGCCTTATCAGGAGGTGGTCAGGCAGCTGAAGGCGTGCAGAAAGTTTCTGTCCAGGGGTATATATGACACCTGTGACGTGGCATCTCGTGCTGCGGCCCAAGGTATAGTGATGCGCAGGCTCTCATGGCTGCGTGCCTCTGACCTGGACAACCGCACCCAGCAGAGACTGGCCGACGTCCCTTGCCGGGGGGATAATATTTTTGGCGAGAAGGTCGAGCAGCTGGTGGACCAACTGCATCAGCGGGAAACCGCCCTCGACAAGCTCTCCCACCGGGCGCCTTCAGCATCCACCTCAGCAGGTGGACGTTTTTCCCGGGCCCGGCAGGCTGCGCCCTATGCTTTTGCCAAGCGTAGGTACACCCAGCCGGCCCGAAGGCCTCGACAGGCACAGGGACAGCCCCAGCGCGCTCATTCTCGTCAACAGCGTGCGCCTAAGCAGCCCCCTGCGCCTCCACAGCAAAAGCCGGAGACGGGCTTTTGACTGGATCCACGGGAACATAGCCGCCCTCAAAGTGTCCGTGCCGGACGATCTGCCGGTCGGAGGGAGGTTAAAAGTTTTTCACCAAAGGTGGCCTCTCATAACCTCCGACCAGTGGGTTCTCCAAATAGTGCGGTGCGGATATGCCCTAAATTTGGCCTCCCTTCCACCAAATTGTCCTCCGGGAGCCCAATCCTTCAGCTCCCATCACAAGCAGGTACTTGCAGAGGAACTCTCCGCCCTTCTCAGCGCCAATGCGGTCGAGCCCGTACCACCCGGGCAGGAAGGGCAGGGATTCTATTCCAGGTACTTCCTTGTGGAAAAGAAAACAGGGGGGATGCGCCCCATCCTAGACCTGAGAGGCCTGAACAAATTCCTGGTCAAAGAAAAGTTCAGGATGCTTTCCTTGGGCACCCTTCTGCCAATGATTCAGAAAAACGATTGGCTATGTTCCCTGGATTTAAAGGACGCATACACTCACATCCCGATACTGCCAGCTCACAGACAGTATCTCAGATTCCGCCTGGGCGCACGGCACTTTCAGTATTGTGTGCTGCCCTTTGGGCTCGCCTCTGCCCCACGGGTGTTTACAAAGTGCCTCGTGGTGGTAGCGGCGTATCTACGCAAGCTGGGAGTGCACGTGTTCCCATATCTCGACGATTGGCTGGTCAAGAACACCTCGGAGGCAGGAGCCCTCCGGTCCATGCAGTGCACTATTCAACTTCTGGAGCTGCTGGGGTTTGTGATAAATTACCCAAAGTCCCATCTCCAGCCAACCCAGTCTCTGGAATTCATAGGAGCTCTGCTGAATACCCAGACGGCTCAGGCCTTCCTTCCCGAAGCGAGGGCCAACAACCTCCTGTCCCTGGCTTCGCAGACCAGAGCGTCTCAGCAGGTCACAGCTCGGCAGATGTTGAGACTTCTGGGTCATATGGCCTCCACAGTCCATGTGACTCCCATGGCTCGTCTTCACATGAGATCTGCTCAATGGACCCTAGCTTCCCAGTGGTTCCAGGCCACCGGGAATCTAGAAGATGTCATCCACCTCTCCACCAGTTGCCGCACTTCACTGCTCTGGTGGACCATTCGGACCAATTTGACCCTGGGACATCCATTCTAAATTCCACGGCCCACGAAAGTGCTGACGACGGATGCATCTCGCCTGGGGTGGGGAGCTCATGTCCAGGAAAAGGATCTGCAGATCAACCTCCTGGAGCTCCGAGCGATCTGGAACGCACTGAAGGCTTTCAGAGATCGGCTGTCCTGCCAAATTATCCAAATTCGGACAGACAATCAGGTTGCAATGTATTACGTCAACAAGCAGGGGAGCACCGGATCTCGCCCCCTGTGCCAGGAAGCCGTCGGGATGTGGAGTTGGGCTTGCCAGTTCGGCATGCTCCTCCAAGCCACATACCTGGCAGGCGTAAACAACAGTCTGACCGACAGACTGAGCAGAGTCATGCAACCGCACGAGTGGTCGCTCCATTCCAGAGTAGTACGCAAGATCTTCCGAGAGTGGGGCACCCCCTCGGTGGACCTTTTCGCCTCTCAGACCAACCACAAGCTGCCTCTGTTCTGTTCCAGACTTCAGACACACGGCAGACTAGCGTCGGACTCCTTTCTCCTCCATTGGGGGACCGGCCTCCTGTATGCTTATCCTCCCATACCTTTGGTGGGGAAGACCTTACTGAAGCTCAAGCAAGACCGCGGCACCATGATTCTGATAGCGCCCTTTTGGCCCCGTCAGATCTGGTTCCCTCTTCTTCTGGAGTTGTCCTCAGAAGAACTGTGGAGATTGGAGTGTTTTCCGACTCTCATTTCGCAGAACGACGGAGCGTTGCTGCACCCCAACCTTCAGTCCCTGGCTCTCACGGCCTGGATGTTGAGGGCGTAGACTTCACTGCGTTGGGTCTGTCTGAGGGTGTCTCCCGTGTCTTGCTTGCCTCTAGGAAGGATTCCACTAAAAAGAGTTACTTTTTCAAGTGGAGGAGGTTTGTCGTTTGGTGTGAGAGCAAGGCCCTAGAACCTCGTTCTTGCCCTGCACAGAACCTGCTTGAATACCTTCTGCACTTATCAGAGTCTGGTCTCAAGACCAACTCCGTAAGGAATCACCTTAGTGCGATTAGTGCTTACCATTATCGTGTGGAAGGTAAAGCCATCTCTGGAGAGCCTTTAGTCGTTCGATTCATGAGAGGCTTGCTTTTGTCAAAGCCCCCTATCAAGCCTCCTGCAGTGTCATGGGATCTCAACGTCGTCCTCACCCAGCTGATGAAACCTCCTTTTGAGCCACTGAATGGAGTCCAGGTGTGCGGATGTTATAATGCCGTTGTATCGCTCCATGGTGCGACCGCACCTGGAGTATTGTGTTCAGTACTGGTCTCCGTATCTCAAAAAAGATATAGTAGAATTGGAAAAGGTACAGCGAAGGGCGACGAAAATGATAGTGGGGATGGGACGACTTTCCTATGAAGAGAGGCTGAGAAGGCTAGGGCTTTTCAGCTTGGAGAAGAGACGGCTGAGGGGAGATATGATAGAAGTGTATAAAATAATGAGTGGAATGGATCGGGTGGATGTGAAGCGACTGTTCACGCTATCCAAAAATACTAGGACTAGAGGGCATGAGTTGAAGCTACAGTGTGGTAAATTTAAAACGAATCGGAGAAAATGTTTCTTCACCCAACGTGTAATTAGACTCTGGAATTCGTTGCCAGAGAACGTGGTACGGGCGGTTAGCTTGACGGAGTTTAAAAAGGGGTTAGATAGATTCCTAAAGGACAAGTCCATAGACCGCTATTAAATGGACTTGGAAAAATTCCGCATTTTTAGGTATAACTTGTCTGGAATGTTGTTACGTTTGGGGAGCGTGCCAGGTGCCCTTGACCTGGATTGGCCACTGTCGGTGACAGGATGCTGGGCTAGATGGACCTTTGGTCTTTCCCAGTATGGCACTACTTATGTACTTATGTACATCTGAAGTACTTGACCTGGAAGGTCATTTTCTTGGTGGCAGTTACTTCAGCTCGTAGGGTCAGTGAGCTTCAAGCCCTGGTAGCTCATGCTCCATATACCAAATTTCATCACAACAGAGTAGTGCTCCGCACCCACCCAAAGTTCCTGCTGAAGGTGGTGTCGGAGTTCCATCTTAACCAGTCAATTGTCTTGCCAACATTCTTCCCCAGGCCGCATACCCGCCCTGCTGAACGTCAGTTGCACACATTGGACTGCAAGAGAGCATTCCATATCATCATGCTGATCAATCCATAGACTGGTGGGTTGTGTCCATTTACCAGCAGGTGGAGATAGAGAGCAATCCTTTTGCCTCCCTATATGTGGTCATGTGCTGCCGGAAACTCCTCAGTATGTTCTCTATCTCAGCAGGTGGTGGTCACACACAGCAGCAGCTCTGGCTAGGCCTCCAAGCCTAATTTTTAGGTTTTGTTGAGTGCCTGGGGTTGAGGGCTCTTCTTGAGCAAGTGCAAACCTGGTGGCGCCAAGTTCCTCCTTTTCTCCCCCCTCCCGCTGGCTCCGTTAAAAAAAAAAAAAAAAAAAAAAATTTTGGACGTCCTTAAGGGCGTTTATTTCGACGTTTATTTAAACGTTTATTGCAGCTACTCACTGGGACACAAGGTCGTTACAGCTCGGAGCGAGAAGCAGGTAATTTTTACCTTTTTATAGCGGACAGGGGGTTCCCCGATTGATCTCCACGTGGCCTATGGCGTTGGAGGGCGAGGGCGCGAAGAATCGCTCCCCGGACCGCGTGTGCGCTTCTAGCGGGGATGCGGGGGTTTTAAAGTCTGATTCGCCCTTGTTGGGTGTCAGTTTGGAGGCCGGTCAGTGTCCCGGGTCTTCCTCCGGCGCGGCGGTTTTTCCCGCCATAAATGCCCATCCCCCGCTGCTCGCCTCCGCCATCTTGGCCGGCCACTCTGCTCGGACGGCTTCTTCTTGGGCCGCCCTTGAGCTGGGAGACGTTCATGCCATGGCCGCCCTTGATTTGGGCGACGGCAAAAAAAGCGGCTAAAGTTAAGCGCCGTTCTTCCCGCGCGGCTCCTTCACGGAGTGTCGCGCCGGACGCCATCTTGGATGCGCAGCATGGTTCTCCCCCGCTCTTGCGAGCGCCGGTTGAGGGTGCGTCTAGGGCTGTGGCCCAGGCTGCTGAATTGCACAGTTTGGGGGGTTTCTCCCCCGAGTTTATTTTGCTGCTGCATCAGGCCTTCCTTATGCAGAACGCTGCCCCTTCTCCCTTGTCAGATAAAGGGGTTGAGGCCCCCGGAAGTAAACGCCCTCGGGTGGATGCCCCGGCCTTAGAGGACGCTGTTTCCTCTGATGTAGATGAGGGCAGCGTATCTGAGTTCTCCCAACGGTCCTTTGGGGATTCCTTGGAGGAGACGGATTCCCGCTCGGATGGAGCGGATGACCCCTCTGCAGCACGGATCTTTCGCTCAGAGGATTTGCCCAACCTGTTAATGCAGGCCATGAGCATTTTGAAGATTTCCTCTCCGGAGGACGTCTCTACCTCAGCCCCTGTTGGCTCCGCCATTATGCTGGGGACGAAGCGCCCGCCTAGAACCTTCCACGTGCATGATGCCATGCACACCTTAATTTCGGCTCAATGGGATGTCCCGGAAGCGAGCCTCAAAGTGGCTAGGGCTATGTCCCGCCTCTATCCTTTGCCTGAAAGTGAACGTGAGGCCTTTGTTTGGCATACCGTGGATTCTTTAATCACTGCGGTGACTAAGAAAACGGCGTTGCCGGTGGAAGGTGGCACGGCACTAAAGGACGCCCAAGACAGAAGATTGGAAGCGGCTTTAAGGTCGTCCTTCGAGGCGGCTGCCTTAAGTTTGCAGGCCTCAGTTTGCGGCTCCTATGTGGCCAGGGCGTGCCTGACGTTGGTGCAGCGGGCTTCCCCCTCGGATCTTTCCTTGAGGGCTGACTGGCCGGCCCTGGAATCGGGCTTGGCTTATTTGGCAGACTTACTGTATGATGTCTTGAGAGCCTCGGCTAAAGGCATGGCTCAGACAGTCTCTGCGCGGCGCTGGCTTTGGCTGAAACATTGGTCTGCGGACCACGCCTCTAAGTCCCGCCTGGCTAAGTTGCCTTTTAAAGGCAAGCTGCTCTTTGGGGTCGAGCTGGACAAAATCGTGACCGATCTCGGCACGTCTAAGGGCAAGAGGTTACCAGAGGTTAGGGCTCGGGCCAGTGCTCGCCCCGGTATCTCCAGAGGACGGTTTCAGGAAGCCCGTCGGTACCGCCCGGGCAAGTCGGGCTCCTCTGCCCCCTCTTCCTTCAAAAGGAACTTCTCCCCCAAGCAGCATTCCTTTCGCAGAGACCGCCGTCCCGGAGGTACGCCCTCCGGTCCTCCCCCAGGGTCTCGTACCCAATGACGGGGTCCTGGTCCATGGCCCAGTGCAGATTGGAGGACGCCTGTCCTCGTTTCTGGGCGAGTGGACCAGAGTAACTTCAGACGCTTGGGTGCTGGAAGTCATCAGAGACGGCTACAAGTTAGAGTTCTGCCGACCCTTAAGAGACAGGTTTGTACTCTCTCCCTGCAAGTCTCCGGTCAAAGCTGTAGCAGTGCAGCAGACCTTGGACAACCTGATACGCCTGGGTGCGGTCGTTCCGGTGCCAGAAAATCAGATTGGCAAGGGACGTTACTCCATTTACTTTGTGGTACCAAAGAAAGGAGGTTCTGTTCAGCCTATCCTCGACCTCAAAGGGGTCAATCGGGCCTTGAAAGTGCGGCACTTTCGCATGGAGACTCTCCGCTCTGTTATAGCGGCAGTGAAGGCAGGAGAGTTCTTGGCTTCCTTGGACATCAAGGAAGCGTACCTGCATATTCCCATCTGGCCTCCTCATCAACGCTTTCTGCGTTTTGCAGTCCTGGGCCGACACTTCCAGTTCAGAGCCCTCCCTTTCGGGTTGGCTACTGCTCCGCGGACCTTCTCCAAAGTAATGGTGGTCATCGCGGCCTTCCTGCGAAAGGAAGGAGTACAAGTCCATCCTTATCTGGACGACTGGTTGATCCGAACCCCCTCTTATGCAGAGTGCGGCAAAGCTGTGGACCGGGTAGTTGCTCTTTTGAGCTCCCTGGGGTGGATCATCAACTGGGAGAAGAGCCAGCTGCGCCCGACTCAGTCCCTGGAGTATCTGGGAGTTCGATTCGACACCCAAGTGGGCAGAGTGTTCCTGCCAGACAATCGGATTGTCAAACTTCAGGCTCAGGTGGACCAGTTCCTAGTAGCCTCTCCTCTTCGGGCTTGGGACTATGTGCAGCTGTTGGGCTCTATGACGGCCACGATGGAAGTAGTGCCCTGGGCAAGGGCTCATATGAGACCACTACAACACTCTCTGCTGCAGCGCTGGACTCCGATGTCGGAGGATTATGCTGTGCGCCTTCCCTTGGACCCAGCAGTGCGCAAGGCGCTGAGCTGGTGGATGCAGACAGACAAGTTGTCTGCAGGAATGCCTCTGGTGACCCCGGAGTGGATTGTCGTCATGACGGACGCCTCTTTGTCGGGCTGGGGAGCCCACTGCTTGGGAAGGACAGCGCAGGGGCTCTGGTCTCCTGCAGAGGCAAAGTGGTCTATCAACCTCCTGGAACTCAGAGCCATTCGGTTGGCGCTTTTGGAGTTCATCCCGGTACTGGCGTTGAAGCCAGTACGGGTCCTGTCGGACAATGCCACGGCTGTGGCCTATGTCAACCGCCAGGGAGGTACCAAGAGCGCCCCTCTAGCCAAGGAGGCCATGAATCTATGCCAGTGGGCGGAAGCGAACCTGGAACAGCTGTCAGCAGCCCACATTGCCGGAGTCATGAATGTCAAGGCGGACTTTCTCAGTCGCCATACCTTGGAGCCCGGAGAGTGGCAGCTATCTGCTCAGGCATTCTTGGACATCACGAAGCGCTGGGGCCAGCCGAGCCTAGATCTGATGGCGTCATCGGCCAATTGCCAAGTGCCGCGCTTTTTCAGCAGAGGACGGGACCCTCGATCCCTGGGAGTAGATGCTCTTCTCCAACAGTGGCCGACACAAGAGCTCCTCTATGTGTTCCCGCCCTGGCCCATGTTGGGCAGGGTGCTAGACCGGGTGGCAAAGCATCCCGGCAGGGTAATCCTTGTGGGTCCGGACTGGCCCAGACGTCCCTGGTATGCGGACTTGATCAGGCTCTCAGTCGACGATCCTCTGCGGCTGCCAGTGGAGCAGGGCCTGTTACATCAGGGTCCCGTGGTGATGGAGGATCCCTCCCCCTTTGGTCTTACGGTCTGGCTATTGAGCGGCAGCGTCTGAGAAAGAAGGGCTTCTCAGACAAGGTCATCGCCACTATGCTGAGAGCGAGGAAGCGCTCTACTTCTACTGCTTACGCCAGGGTTTGGCGTAGCTTTGCAGCATGGTGTGAAGCAGGATCACTTTCTCCCTTCACTGCTCCAATTTCTTCAGTGTTGGCGTTCCTGCAAGAAGGTCTGGAGAAAGGCCTGTCGCTCAGTTCCCTTAAAGTCCAGGTAGCGGCTCTGGCTTGCTTCAGGGGCCGCCTGAAGGGTGCTTCCCTGGCTTCGCAGCCAGATGTGGTGCGCTTTCTCAAGGGAGTTAATCACCTGCGCCCTCCTCTGCACTCAGTGGTGCCTGCGTGGAATCTCAACCTGGTGCTAAGAGCCTTGCAGAAGCCGCCTTTTGAATCCTTGTCGAGGGCATCTCTGAAAGACCTGACGTTGAAAGCAGTCTTTTTGGTGGCTATCACTTCAGCCAGAAGAGTTTCCGAGCTCCTGGCGCTCTCATGTAGAGAGCCTTTTCTGCAGTTCACTGAGGCAGGAGTGACTATTCGCACAGTGCCTTCCTTCCTGCCCAAGATTGTTTCTCGCTTCCATGTGAATCAGCAGCTCTGTCTCCCTTCCTTTCGTAGGGAGGACTACCCAGAGGAGTACTCTGCTCTCAAATATCTGGATGTGAGATGAGTCATCATCAGATACTTGGAAGTGACCAATGATTTCCGGAAATCGGATCATCTGTTTGTCCTGTTTGCAGGTCCTCGTAAGGGTCTGCAGGCTGCTAAGCCTACAGTGGCAAGATGGGTCAAGGAAGCCATTGCAGCGGCTTATGTGGCCGCGGGGAAGGTGCCGCCTATCCAGCTGAAGGCTCACTCCACTAGAGCTCAGGCGGCCTCGATGGCAGAGGCCGGGTCCGTCTCCTTGGAAGAGATTTGCAAGGCGGCAACTTGGGCATCGGCCCATACCTTCTCCAGGCATTACCGCTTGACTGTGGCTGCTCGGGCGGAGGCCCGGTTTGGAGCTTCAGTGTTGCGGTCAGGGATTTCAATGTCCCGCCCTGGGTGAGTACTGCTTCGGTACATCCCACCAGTCTATGGATTGATCAGCATGATGATATGGAAGGTAAAATTATGTATCATACCTGATAATTTTCTTTCCATTAATCATAGCTGATCAATCCATAGTCCCTCCTAGATATCTGTATTGGTTATATTCTGGTTGCATTTCAGGTTCAAGTTTAGTCTTCAGTTCCTGTTCAGGAGGACTTCGTGTTCAAGTTTTTTCAATGGATTCTTCAAGAGTTGAGACGAATTTGTGTTATAGTGAGCTGCTGCATTCCTCTCCCCTCCGTTTTACGGGGCTGGATTGAGACTTAAATTCTGCTGGCGCTCCCTCCCTCTTCGTGCGGCAGTAGGGCAGCTTTGTACCCCTCCCGCTTCGGCGGTGTTAGGGTCAGTCAGCTCCTCCCGCGGTTGCAGGATAAGCCAGATCCCCCCGCATCGGCGGGTGTGGTGTCCCTCCCCCGCTCCGCGGGGATGAGCTGGACGGATTCCCCTCCCCCACTTGTGTGGGGATGAGCTGGGTTAATTCCCCTCCCCCGTTTCGGCGGTGGTGAGCTGGGCAGAGTGTCCCTTTGTGGGTGTAATTCTCTAAGTGCTGAGTCCTGCGGATGGAGCTTGGATATCGACATACTGAGGAGTATCCGGCAGCACATGACCACATATAGGGAGGCAAAAGGATTGCTCTCTATTTCCACCTGCTGGTAGATGGACACAACCCACCAGTCTATGGATTGATCAGCTATGATTAATGGAAAGAAAATTATCAGGTATGATACATAATTTTACCTTGGCCTTCTACTTGGAGCGGACACAGCCCCACAGACAGTCCGCCCAATTGTTTGTTTCTTTCGACCCTAACCGGTTAGGGGTCACTGTCGGGAAACGCACCATCTCCAATTGGCTAGCAGATTGCATTTCCTTCACTTACGCCCAGGCTGGGCTGGCTCTTGAGGGTCATGTCACGGCTCATAGTGTTAGAGCCATGGCAGCGTCAGTGGCCCACTTGAAGTCAGCCACTATTGAAGAGATTTGCAAGGCTGCGACGTGGTCATCTGTCCACACATTCACATCACATTACTGCCTCCAGCAGGATACCCGACGCGACAGTCGGTTCAGGCAGTCGGTGCTGCAGAATCTGTTTGGGGTGTAAATCCAACTCCACCCTCCAGGACCCGCATTTATTCTGATCAGGCTGCACTCTCAGTTAGTTGTTCTTCGTAGGTCAATTTTCTGTTGTACCCTCGCCGTTGCGAGGTTCAATTGACCTGGGTTCTTGTTTTGAGTGAGCCTGAGAGCTAGGGATACCCCAGTCGTGAGAACAAGCAGCCTGCTTGTCCTCGGAGAAAGTGAATGATACATACCTGTAGCAGGTGTTCTCCGAGGACAGCAGGTTGATTGTTTTCACCTACCCTCCCTCCTCCCCTTTGGAGTTGCGTTTTCATAATTTTTGCTTGTCATTCAACTGGCGGGAACGGTCGCGCACGGGCGGGAAGACGGCCGCGCATGCGCGGTGGGCGTGCTTTTTTCGGTTGGTGGGGGCTGCCTTGGACGTCACCCAGTCGTGAGAACAATCAGCCTGCTGTCCTCGGAGAACACCTGCTACAGGTATGTATCATTCACTATTGCTGGCACCACCCATCTCCTGTCTTTGACCTTGATGCTTTTTGTGGAGACTTGTTCTTCTGTGTGCTTCTTAATCAAGGCAGCCTCCCGAGAGGCGACACACTTCAATTCTGTCCGCCATAAGGCTCCTAGAACTCATTTTGTAATAAATTACCCCAAATCACTTCAACCTGTTCAGAACTTACTGTCACGGTTCTAGGGGAGTGAGCCCTTAGGCCACAGCCAGCCAACGGTAGATGTAGAAGTTCCATCTGGCGGCAGGTGAGTGACTCCAAGAAGCATGGAAGTGTGGAGTGGCCCTGAAAAGGACCCTTGGGGGCAGGCCCAGTGGAACTGGAACCTGGAGATGGCTCTGAAAAGAGCCTTTAGGGGCAGGTCCATCAGAACCGGTACCTAGGATGGCTCTGAAAAGGACCCTTGGGGGCAGACCTGGGACCTGAGGTGGTCTTGAAAAAGACCCTTGGGGGCAGGTCCATCGGAACCTGGACCTGGGGTGGTGCAGGAGGCTGGAACACTGAGCAGGGCTGGAGACAGGAATGCTGTGCATGGCTGAAGACAGGAACGCTGAGCAGGGCTGGGCACAGGGATGGGGTCAGGAGCTGAATGCGAGGCAGGAACAAGAGCTGAAGACCAAGGCAATGTAAGGAACAGGAGTCCTAAACAATCTGTTGCAAAGGCATGGAAAGCAGAGCCCCGTTGCCCTAAATAGACCGGGAGGACCTAACATCAGTGGGGAGCACCCAGTCAGTCTCCCACTGTGGGACTAAAAAAGTCTCACTGGTGCATATGTGTGCGCGCCTGCCTAGAGCCGCCAGTGGGAGGGAACACTGCTCTGAAGAGGCGAAGGCCGCAGTGTCAGCAGTCCACCATGCTGGACCTTTGACCCGGCCCTGCTTCCCCACCAGGCTGACAGTAAGTTGGGGTGTAGTGTAGATGTGGAGACAGCCCAGGGCTGCTACAGTTCCCCCTCCCCAAAGGCCCCCTACTGCATGGTTGTGGTTTGGGTTTGTGAGAGAACAGACAATGAAATCTGTGGAGAGTTGGGGCATGGACTTGGGTTGCTGGTTCCTATGAGTTCTCTTCAGGGCCATAGCCCTTCCAAGCAATGAGGTATTGGGGTCTTCCCCGCACTTTCTGAGAGTCAAAGATGTTCCTGATTTCAAACTCTACATCAGGGTCAGAATCGATAGGGGGGGGGGGGCGGTTCAGGAGGGATATATGAAATGTGTCGTGGATAAGCAAAGTAGCAGGTAATTTCAATTGATACATCGCTGGTCCTACTTGTTGGACAATGGGATAAGGCCCAATAAATGGGGGGGGGGGGGGGGCAAATTTGATAGATGGAGTCTTGAGGTGCAGGTTCTGGGTGGACAACTAGACCAGATCTTCCAGTAGGAATTGAGCAGGGCATCTCTCTCTATCAGCTTACCTCTTGTATCTACTATGTGGGTAGCCTGAATTAAGAGTTCCCACATGGTTTTCCAGAGGGTGGACAGAGATTCGATGGCGGCCTCAGCAGCTGGCACAGTAGGAGATAGGAGTACAGAAGTGGGAACTAGGAAGAAATTTTGGAGGACTGTTGGGAGGACTGGGTGGGAAGACAGATGCAGTCACTCACAGTCAGCCTGTGTAACTGCATCTGTCTCCCCCCTTCCCAGACTGTCACAGATCAGGCATGCAGCACATAGTCTGGGGGGAGGAGACAAATGCAGTCATTCACACATGCTGTGTGACTGACTGCATCTGTCTCCCCCCAGCCCCCCTCCCCAGACTGTGTGCTGCATGCCTCATCTTTGACATTCTGGGGAGGGGGGAGACAAATGCAAAGGGTATTAAATTTAATTATTATTTGTAGCATTTGTATCCCACATTTCCCCACCTATTTGCAGGCTCAATGTGGCTTACGTTTGCCGTAATGGCAGTTGCCATTTCCGGGTAACAGAATTACAATTGGTATTGCATTAAGGAGCATACATATTGTGGTAGTGCAAGAAGGTTCCTGAATAATACATAATTGGTAGAAATACATTCTCCGAGGACAAGCAGGCTGCTTGTTCTCACTGATGGGTGACGTCCACGGCAGCCCCTCCAATCGGAACAGTTTTCTAGCAAAGACCTTTACTACTCGCGCACCGATGCGCACCGCGCATGCGCGGCCATCTTCCCGCCCGAACCAGCTCGTGTTCGTCAGTCTTCTTTTGTCCGCGCTCGGTACGGTCGTCTTTACGCCGTTCGCACCCCTTAAGTTGACCTCGCGCGTCTTTTTTTGATTTTTCGCTAATAAAAAATAAAAAAAAGGATTTCGGAAGAAGGCCTGTTCGGTCTTTTTCCCCTTCCTGTATTTCCAGTTTTTGCCCCGTTAAGTTTTCTTTCGTTTTCGGGGTAGACCCTTTTGAGGCCTTGGGTCGAATTTTTTCTCCCCCTCTTTTTGGTGCCTTACCGCAATTACGAGTTTTGATTTCGCCGGCGTGATTTTTCCGTCCATGTCATCGAAGTCTCCCAGCGGCTTCAAGAAGTACACCCAGTGCGCCCGGGTAATCTCGCTCACTGACAGGCACGCGTCGTGTCTTCAGTGTCTGGGGGCTGGGCACCGCCCGCAGGCCTGTAGTCTTTGCGCCCTTTTACAGAAAAGGACTCAGCGAGATTGGCCCAGTGGAACGTTTTGTTCTCGGGCTCTTCGTCGGCATCGGCACCGGGAGTATCGAGTGCGTCGACGTCGACAGCGTCAAGACCTCCGTCCTCGGCCGCGACTGCATCGAGTGCATCGAGGCATCGACCCTCTGCGTCGGGGCCAAGACATCGGAAGGCTGCGTCGGCGTCGGTGGTACCGGGTCCTCCACTAGTGCTGATGTCGTCGGACGGTGGTGCTTCGACTGGAGTGCAGGTGAGGGCTGTCCATTCCCCTGCTGGTGGCGGTGAACCTTCGGGTGGGTCTCCCCCTACCCTGAGGGCTCCTGCGGTACAGCCCCCTCGAGACCGACCTTCTTCGGCCTCGGCCCCGAGGAAGCGATGGCTGGATTCTATGTCCTCCTCGTCGGGACCGGGAAGCTCCGGTGACATGCTTCGTTTGAAAAAGTCAAAGAAGCATCGACACCGGTGTCCTTCCCGTGTCGGTACCGAGAGCTCTGGGTCGCCGAGGGAGTCGGCACCCAGTAGGCATCGGCACCGGGAGGACCGCTCACCCTCTGTTAAGGAGGTGTCGATGCGCTCCACCTTGGACAGCCCGGAACAGCCTCCACGCCCGGAACAGACTCTGACATCGACACCTGCATCGGCTTCCATGTCTTTCTCCACAGCCGCTCTGCACGAGAGTCTCCAGGCCGTTCTCCCAGAGATACTGGGAGAGCTGTTGCGCCCTTCCCACCGGTACCGTCGAGTGAGGCGCCGGCTGGCCCCTTGCCCGGGGTGAGGACTCTGACATCGGTGCCGCTTGCGGTACCGACTGCGGTCGCCTCCCAGGAAGGCTCCCCGACGACGTCGGCGGAGGGAGCTTCGCCGGTGCGGGCGAGGGAGTCTACCTCTCGACGCTCACACCGTGGCCGTGGTTCCACGGAGTCGAGCCGGGCACGGCTTCAGACACAGGTCCGTGAACTTGTGTCTGATATCGATGGTGAGGCCTCGTGGGAGGAGGAGGAGTACATCAGATATTTCTCTGACGAGGAGTCTGATGGCCTTCCTTCTGATCCCACTCCCTCCCCTGAAAGGCAGCTTTCTCCTCCCGAGAGACTGTCTTTTGCAGCCTTTGTCCGGGAGATGTCTACGGCCATCCCCTTCCCGGTGGTTGTAGAGGACGAGCCCAGGGCTGAAATGTTTGAGCTCCTGGACTATCCTTCTCCACCTAAGGAAGCGTCCACAGTACCCATGCATCATGTCCTCAAAAAGACATTGCTGGCGAACTGGACCAAGCCTTTAAGTAATCCCCACATTCCCAAGAAGATCGAGTCCCAGTACCGGATCCATGGGGACCCAGAGCTGATGCACACTCAGTTGCCTCATGACTCTGGAGTTGTGGATTTGGCCCTAAAGAAGGCTAAGAGTTCTAGGGAGCATGCTTCGGCGCCCCCGGGCAAGGATTCTAGAACCTTAGACTCCTTTGGGAGGAAGGCCTACCATTCTTCTATGCTCGTGGCCAAAATCCAGTCTTACCAGCTTTACACGAGCATACACATGTGGAACAATGTGCGGCAGTTGGCGGGCTTGGTGGACAAGCTCCCCCCTGAGCAAGCCAAGCCATTTCAGGAGGTGGTCAGGCAGCTGAAGGCGTGCAGAAAATTCCTGGCCAGAGGGTGTATGACACCTTTGATGTTGCGTCCAGGGCCGCTGCTCAAGGTGTGGTGATGCGCAGACTCTCATGGCTGCGTGCCTCCGACCTGGAGAATAGGATCCAGCAGCGGATTGCGGACTCGCCTTGCCGTGCGGATAATATTTTTGGAGAGAAGGTCGAACAGGTGGTAGAGCAGCTCCACCAGCAGGATACTGCTTTTGACAAGTTCTCCCGCCGGCAGCCTTCAGCTTCTACCTCTACAGGTAGACGTTTTTTGGGGGGAAGGAAGACTGTTCCCTACTCTTCTGGTAAGCGTAGGTACAATCCTCCTTCTCGACAGCCTGCGGCCCAGGCTAAGCCCCAGCGCGCTCGCTCTCGTCAGCAGCGTGCGCCTCAGCAAGGCCCCTCGGCTCCCCAGCAAAAGCAAGGGACGAGCTTTTGACTGGCTCCAGCAGAGCATAGCCGACATCCAAGTGTCAGTGCCGGGCGACCTGCCGGTCGGTGGGAGGTTGAAAGTTTTTCACCAAAGGTGGCCTCTCATAACCTCCGATCAGTGGGTTCTTCAAATAGTCCGGCAAGGATACACCCTCAATTTGGCTTCCAAACCTCCAAATTGTCCACCGGGAGCTCAGTCTTACAGCTTCCAACACAAGCAGGTACTTGCAGAGGAACTCTCCGCCCTTCTCAGCGCCAATGCGGTCGAGCCCGTGCCATCCGGGCAGGAAGGGCTGGGATTCTATTCCAGGTACTTCCTTGTGGAAAAGAAAACAGGGGGGATGCGTCCCATCCTAGACCTAAGGGCCCTGAACAAATATCTGGTCAAGGAAAAGTTCAGGATGCTTTCCCTGGGCACCCTTCTCCCCATGATTCAGGAAAACGTTTGGCTATGCTCTCTGGACTTGAAGGACGCCTATACGCACATCCCGATACTGCCAGCTCACAGACAGTATCTGCGATTTCAGCTGGGCACACGTCACTTCCAGTACTGTGTGCTACCCTTTGGGCTCGCCTCTGCGCCCAGAGTGTTCATGAAGTGCTTGGCTGTAGTAGCAGCGGCACTTCGCAGGCTGGGGGTGCACGTGTTCCCATATCTCGACGATTGGCTGGTGAAGAACACAACCGAGGCAAGGAGCTCTACAGTCCATGCAGATGACTATTCGCCTCCTGGAGCTACTGGGGTTTGTGATAAATTACCCAAAGTCCCATCTTCTCCCAGTGCAGAGACTCGAATTCATAGGAACTCTGCTGGATTCTCGGACGGCTCGTGCCTATCTCCCAGAGGCGAGAGCCAACAACTTGTTGTCCCTCGTCTCGCGGGTGCAAGCATCCCAGCAGATCACAGCTTGGCAGATGTTGAGATTGCTGGGCCACATGGCCTCCACAGTTCATGTGACTCCCATGGCCCGCCTTCACATGAGATCTGCTCAATGGACCCTAGCTTCCCAGTGGTTTCAGGCTGCTGGGGATGTAGAAGACGTGATCCACCTGTCCACGAGTTTTCTCAAATCCCTGTATTGGTGGACGATTTGGTCCAATTTGACTCTGGGACGTCCTTTCCAAATTCCTCAGCCACAAAAAGTGCTGACCACGGATGCGTCTCTCCTGTGGTGGGGAGCTCATGTCGATGGGCTTCACACCCAAGGAAGCTGGTCCCTCCAGGAACGCGATCTGCAGATCAATCTCCTGGAGTTACGAGCGGTCTGGAACGCTCTGAAGGCTTTCAGAGATCGGCTGTCCCACCAAATTATCCAAATTCAGACAGACAACCAGGTTGCCATGTATTACATCAACAAGCAGGGGGGCACCGGATCTCGCCCCCTGTGTCAGGAAGCCGTCAGCTTGTGGCTCTGGGCTCGCCGTCACGGCATGGTGCTCCAAGCCACATATCTGGCAGGCGTAAACAACAGTCTGGCCGACAGGATGAGCAGGATTATGCAACCTCACGAGTGGTCGCTCAATTCCCGTGTAGTGCGACAGATCTTCCAGGTGTGGGGCACCCCCTTGGTAGATCTCTTCGCATCTCGAGCCAACCACAAAGTCCCTCAGTTCTGTTCCAGGCTTCAGGCCCACGGCAGACTGGCATCGGATGCCTTCCTCCTGGACTGGGGGGAGGGTCTGCTGTATGCTTATCCTCCCATACCTCTGGTGGGAAAGACTTTGTTGAAACTCAAGCAAGACCGAGGCACCATGATTCTGATTGCTCCGTTTTGGCCGCGTCAGATTTGATTCCCCCTTCTTCTGGAGTTGTCCTCCGAAGAACCGTGGAGATTGGAGTGTTTTCCGACCCTCATCACACAGGACGAAGGGGTGCTTCTGCATCCCAACCTCCAGTCTCTGGCTCTCACGGCCTGGATGTTGAGAGCGTAGACTTTGCCTCTTTGGGTCTGTCAGAGGGTGTCTCCCGCATCTTGCTTGCGTCCAGGAAAGATTCCACTAAGAGGAGTTACTTCTTTCTATGGAGGAGGTTTGCCGTCTGGTGTGACAGCAAGGCCCTAGATTCTCGCTCTTGTCCTACACAGACCCTGCTTGAATACCTTCTGCACTTGTCTGAGTCTGGTCTCAAGACCAACTCTGTAAGGGTTCACCTTAGCGCAATTAGTGCATTCCATTACCGTGTGGAAGGTAAGCTGATCTCAGGACAGCCTTTAGTTTTTCGCTTCATGAGAGGTTTGCTTTTGTCAAAGCCCCCCCGTCAAACCTCCTACAGTGTCATGGGATCTCAATGTCGTTCTCACCCAGCTGATGAAACCTCCTTTTGAGCCACTGAACTCCTGCCATCTGAAGTACTTGACCTGGAAGGTCATTTTCTTGGTGGCAGTTACTTCAGCTCGTAGAGTCAGTGAGCTTCAGGCCCTGGTAGCCCAGGCTCCTTACACCAAATTTCATCATAACAGAGTAGCCTTTTGCACTCACCCTAAGTTCTTGCCGAAGGTTGTGTCGGAGTTCCATCTGAACCAGTCAATTGTCTTGCCAACATTCTTTCCCCGTCCTCATTCCTGCCCTGCTGAACGTCAGCTGCACACATTGGACTGCAAGAGAGCATTGGCCTTCTATCTGGAGCGGACACAGCCCAACAGACAGTCCGCCCAATTGTTTGTTTCTTTTGATCCCAACAGGAGGGGAGTGGCTGTGGGGAAACGTACCATATCCAATTGGCTAGCAGATTGCATTTCCTTCACTTACGCCCAGGCTGGGCTGGCTCTTGAGGGTCATGTCACGGCTCATAATGTTAGAGCCATGGCAGCGTCGGTAGCCCACTTGAAGTCAGCCACTATTGAAGAGATTTGCAAAGCTGCGACGTGGTCATCTGTCCACACATTCACATCTCATTACTGCCTGCAGCAGGATACCCGACGCGACAGTTGGTTCGGGCAGTCAGTGCTTCAGAATCTGTTCGGGGTTTAGAATCCAACTCCACCCCCCTAGGCCCATGTTTTGTTCTGTTCTAGGCTACACTCTCAGTTAGTTGATAAATTGTTAGGTCAATCTCAGTTATGTCCTCGCCGTTGCGAGGTCCAATTGACCATGTTTGTTGTTTTGAGTGAGCCTGGGGGCTAGGGATTCCCCATCAGTGAGAACAAGCAGCCTGCTTGTCCTCGGAGAAAGCGAATGCTACATACCTGTAGAAGGTATTCTCCGAGGACAGCAGGCTGATTGTTCTCACAAACCCGCCCGCCTCCCCTTTGGAGTTGTGTCTTCCCTTGTCTTTGTCTTGCTACGTATAGGACTGACGAACACGAGCCGGTTCGGGCGGGAAGACGGCCGCGCATGCGCGGTGCGCGAGGACTAGCAAAGGTCTTTGCTAGAAAAGTGTTCCGATTGGAGTAGCTGCCGTGGACGTCACCCATCAGTGAGAACAATCAGCCTGCTGTCCTCGGAGAATACCTTCTACAGGTATGTAGCATTCGCTTTATGGTAGTGCAAGAAGATTCCTGAGTAATACATACATAGTAAAGAATACACTGTGGTAGTGCAAGAAGGTTCCTGAGTAATAGGTTACATTATAACAGATGTTACTCCATCATCTGTTGAGAAATTCTATTCAGCATAAGGATAAAGAGGTAGTGTTTGATCATTAACAGCAAAGAGATCGAACAGTCAAGTGATAGAAGTTCGCATTTGTATATATCATGTATCATGTTAATGTTTAGTATTTAAGCTGGATGTTTGTGGTAGGCCTTCTTGAAGAGATCTGTTTTCAGAAATCTTCAGAAGATGGTTAGGTCTGGCATTGTTTTTACTGCCTTCGGTAGTGCGTTCCATAGCTGCGTGCAGATGTATGAGAAGTTGGTTGCGTATGTAGATTTGTATTTCATCCCTTTACAGTTAGGGTACTGGAGATTGAGGAATGCGCGTGATGATCTTTTTGCGTTCCTAGTAGGCAAGTCTATAAGGTCTGACATGTAGTTTGGGGCTTCTCCGTAGATGATATTGT
This sequence comes from Microcaecilia unicolor, assembly GCF_901765095.1. Classification (NCBI taxonomy): domain Eukaryota; kingdom Metazoa; phylum Chordata; class Amphibia; order Gymnophiona; family Siphonopidae; genus Microcaecilia; species Microcaecilia unicolor. The sequence goes on along the minus strand of NC_044031.1, from coordinate 387,596,061 downwards.
GTACCAGGGTACAGACTTTGAACGCAATTCGTTCTTTTAGTGGGAGCCAGTGTAGTTTTTCTCTTAGGGGTTTGGCGCTTTCATATTTCATTTTCCCGAATATGAGTCTGGCTGCTGTGTTTTGGGCAGTTTGCAGCTTCTTGATGATGTGTTCTTTGCATCTGGCATAAATGGCATTGCAGTAGTCTAGATGACTTAGTACCATTGATTGTACTAGGCTGCGGAATACTTCTCTAGGGAAGAAAGGTTTGATTCTTTTAAGTTTCCACATTAAGTAGAACATCTTCTTTACTGTGTTTTTCGCTTGATCTTCAAGTGTTAGATTTCGGTCAATAATGACTCCCAGAATTTTCAAGCTGTCTGCGATTGGGAGAGTGTAGTCTGGGGTGTTTATGGTCTTGGGTTTGTTTGTGTTGTATTGTGAGGACAGGATGAGACACTGTGTTTTTTCTGCGTTTAGCTTAAGTTGGAATGCGTCCGCCCATGAGTTCATTATTTGGAGGCTATGTGTAATTTCATTTGTGATTTCGGTTATGTCTTGTTTGAACGGGATGTATATCGTAACATCATCAGCATAGATGTACGGGTTAAGACCTTCGGAGGGACAATAATACCCTTTGCATTGGAAGGCAAATTTAATACCCTGCCTTCCAATACCCAGCTCGGGTGTGCCTTACCTTTGAAAATCGTACAATCTCCATGACAAAAGCAAAAGAGCTGAAGGCATTTTTGGTGACGCTTCCTTCACCCTAGTGGACGCTTCTTCCTTCAGTGTCGCTGATCTCAATTTAGGGTGCGATGTGCCCAAACCTGTTTCTTACCCAGGGGAATATACAGCTCTCAGGACCTGCTCCCACCAGTTGGTTCAAGTGCCTTGTTCAATGCGCTGCTGTGGGTCAGAAGATTTCTGTGCCCAAACTGTGGGTAGACAAGTGCAGTGATTTGTTCCTTTGCATGGCACGAAGTTGTGCAGCTCCATCGTGGGGGCCATATTGACCTTCCTCAACTTATCGAATGGCCTGGAAGGCATGGTTCACCTATATGATTATGATTATTATGACTATTATGACCCTTTGGAGACCGCGATGGAATGAGAATCGGGGCAGCTAAATGGCATTGTGTATAGTCCCTCTTTCTTTTTTTTTTAATACACCTGCATATTCTGTGCCTCCCTCTTTTCCAGTTGTTTTTAATAGATTGCTCATGAAGGATGCCTTTTGAGGAGTGGGCACATACTACATCAGTGAGGGGGGAGAAGGAGGGAGTTCTTGTATTTGGGTATACCTTGGGAGGGAGTGGTTTCATGGTGTGGGATGCTCGGAGTGCAGGGGGAAGTGGGTTTGTGCAGAGGTGGCTGGTGGTTGTGTGGGTGATGAAATTGATGGGGGTAGTGATGCGAGTCTGGGGGGAGGGGTGGGGTAGTGGGAGTTGTGGAATGTTGGGCAACTTGTTTGTGTGGGATAGTATACTTCTGTGCATGGGGATGATTTTGGATAGTTGGGAGGGGTGGTTAGCAGCTGTGGGGAATGGGTGGGTTCTGAGGCTGACTGAGCTTGTATTTGAGCTTCATTTAACAGTGATGGACATGAGAATGCGATTGTTCATGTTTTCTCCTGGAGGTGGTCTAGCTGGGACGCCACGTCTGGGGGGTTTTCTAGAGTGTAGGTTCTGCATAACTGGCGGTTCATTGGCTGAATGGGTAGTCTACGTGTGGCCACCCTAAATGTAGATGGTATCCACTCACCCATAAAACGCACAAAAATATTGATTTATAATAAGCGCATGAAAACGGATGTTCTCCTGATGCAGGAGACTCATCTTTCTCAATTGGAGCATGCCAAGTTGAAGCAGAGCTGGGTGGGGGAGGTTGTGTCCGCCTTCTTTAATAATCGACTGAGAGGTGTAGCCATTCTCCTGCATAATGCGCTGGATGCCACTCGACATAAATTAGTTCAGGATCCAGAGGGTAGATTTGTTATTTGGGCAGGAATCGTGCAGGGTCGCAGGGTAGCTTTCTGCTCTGTTTATGCGCCCAATGTGTACTCTCAGAGATTCTTCACTTCACTTTTGGCAGCACTGCTACCACTTGGAGAATACCAATTAGTGGTGAGAGGAGATTTTAATATAACTGCAGCGTCTCTTTTGGACTGCAACCCACTGAAAACGAGACCCAGACGAACAGAAGGAAGGGGGATAGACTTCCTACAACAGGAATTAGGTCTGATAGACATATGGAGGGTCCTTCATTCCGATGATCATGTTTACATATTCTATTTCCACGTTCATAAAGTCCAGGCCAGGTTGGACTACATATTGATATCTTCCTCTCTTCTTTCTGTAGCCCGCTCGACTGACATCGAAGCGGGAGCAGTGTCAGATCACAGCATGGTATGGGTAGATCTGGGGGTCATGGGGAGCAGGGCTTCAGCTGGCTGGCGTATGAACCCTACATTATATTTAGAACCTGAGTTTAGGGCTTTCCTGGCGGAAGAGTGGTGGAATTACCTTAGAGATAATGACCCAGGAGCAGTGAATCCTGTCATGTACTGGGAGGTAGGGAAAGCGGTGATGAGGGGAAAAATTATAGAGTACACGACCCGTACACATAAGAAAAGGGATGGAGAACTTCTTACTCAGCTTAAGCAACTCCCAGATGCTAAGGCAGCGCTGGCAAGAGGTGGGACAGGTGCTTTGGCAATGTACAAAGGGCTGAAAGAGCGAAGTAATGAACTTCTGAACTAGCGTGCACTGGGAGATATTCAGCTATACAAATATAAACTGCATAGATGGGGGAGCAAGGCGCGCAGACTGTTGGCAATACTGGTCTGTAATAGGCCTGCAAAGCAGGCGGTTTGTCACATAAATCTCCCATCCGGGCAGCTAGCAGATCAGGAATCTGAGATCCGGGATGCATTTTTAGACTTCTACAAATCTTTATATGATGCAGGACACTGTGATATTGCGCAGCGGGAAACCTTTCGGGGGCTTAAGCTCCCAACTTTAACGCAGGTGCAGTTGGACGCTTTAAATGCTCCCATTTAGGGCTCAGAAATACAAGCAGCTATTAAAAAAAATTAAACTGGCTAAGGCACCTGGACCAGATGGGCTGGGTCCTGAGTTTTAGGAAGCTATTAGGAATCCAGATAATGGGCCCCTTTCATGATCTGTGTTACGCTCTGTGTACCCAGGGTCAAAACACGGGCTCCTTGACCCATGCCTCGATCATAGTTTTGCCTAAACCGGGACGTGACCAGGAGAAGTTGGGATCCTACCATCCTATTTCATTACTCAATCAAGACATTAAGCTGTTTGTTAGTATCCTGGCTGCCCGGCTGGGGAAAGTTTTGCCTGACCTGACTGATAGGGATAAGACTGGCTTTGTGCAGGGAAGGTATGCCTCCATCAATATCCTCCGTGCACTGGGAGCGCTGCAGGCTCAGGGGGGCCAGTCATGGGATGCCATAATTGTGAACTTAGATGCTGAAAAAGCGTTCCCTAAAATCATCTGGGACTATCTGTTCTGGGTCCTCATGCAGTTTGGCATATTTGGCGAGTTCCTGACTGGTATCAGATCTTTCTATAGTAAACCCACAGCACAGATCCTTATTAATGTGGAGCTTATGGACTCCTTTGCCTTGGAGAGGGGCACTAGACAGGGGTGCCCCCATCCCCTATGCTGTTCGTTCTCGCCCTTGAGCCCTTATCCAGCAAAATTCGACAATCTCAAGAGCTCCAATGTATTATCGTAGGAGACCATGAATATAAAATCAACTTATTTGCAGATGATATGCTGCTATTCCTGGGTAAGGCCACTAGTGGGATCCCTGTGTTAGTAAATCTCATTAAGGCGTTTGGGACCTTCTCGGGGCTTAAGATTAACTTTGAGAAGTCAGAGGCCATGGCACTCTCCATCAATTCTGCTTGTAGGCAACTACCAGACTTTCCACTGGCTTGGACGACGAGCCCCATGAAGTACTTAGGTGTTTTTCTCCACTTACATTTTGCTCATGTATAAGAAAATTATCATTGAGAAAATAGAGGCCGTCCGCATTCTTTGTCGCAAGTGGAAAGATTTCTCCATTTCTTTCTTGGGGTTGGTGACGTTAGTTAAAATGGTCCTACTACCTAAGATCTTATATCCTCTCCAAATGATGCCACTATGGCTTTCGAGCAAGAACGAAAAGATGTACAGGGGGGTGATTTCTTCATTTATCTGGGGGGCTAGGGGAATGAGAATTGGGTACAATAAACTGGTTCCCGACAAGGGTGAAGAGGAGTCAATTTGCCTGATCTTAGACTTTATAACGTTGCAGCGCTCCTGCGCTGGATTCATGAGGTACACACTGAGCGGTCCATGTTTGGCCCTCTTGATGTCTGGGAGTTTGCGGCCTCTCCTTCTTCAGTTTTTAATACACTGCACGAATGTGGGACGCAATCTAAGTTGACTCCAATACTACGGCCACTCAAACTAGCTTGGAATTGGTGGTGGAAGCATTTTGGGGGAGCATCGGGCCTTTCTTAGAAATTCATAACAACCCGGACTTTCCTGCAGATCAGGGTAAGTCCTATATCAGACCTTGGACTGAGGGGGGATGCCAATACATAGGGCAGATGTTTGCTGTGGGCCGTGGTCTGTGCCCTTCCTTTGAACAGTGCCAGGAAGCCTGGCATATCTCCCAGAAATTTTTCTTCTCATATTTGCAAATCAGACATTATCTCCACACAATAGTGGGTCGTGAGAAAAGATTCCCCTTTTTTACGGCCTTAGATACAGCATTCATGCAGTTGTCTAGTGGGCACAATGGCCTCTCCAGGTGGTACTGGTTGGGTAGGACATGGCACACATCCCCTTTCTTTGCACTGTTGGCGAAGCAATGGAGCACTAGGCTTGGGGTTCAGGTGATGGACCAGGAGTTGTCAAGATGTTTTTTGCTAGCATTTAAAACTACCCCAAATGTAGAGCTCCATGAAATTCAATTAAAAATTCTGCATAACGCATACCTCACTAGGAGCAGGGGCAAAGCTATGGGTCTATGAGATTCTGAGGCATGCGATAAGTGCAAAACTAGTAGGGGCACACTGGTGAATCATTTTCTGGAATGCCCTACTCTGCAGGAGTTCTGGAAGGGAATAATGGCTCTGCTGGAAGAGGTAGTGGGGGTTTCTCTAGAGTGGTCATATGGGGTCTTGCTTATGGGTTTTGACTGTGATCTGGTGTCACAGAGTCGCACTGCAAATTTACCCTCCTGGCTTTAGTGCTGGCTAAAAAGGTTATCTTGCAATGCTGAGCGGATGGGTCTTCCCCTCCTTTGGCAAAGTGGTATGCAAGTATGCTACAGATGGCGATGTGGGAGAAGGGAGGGGGGACTTTTGATTTGACCTACAGGTGTAATCATCTATATGTTGGCCTCTGGAACAGGTGCTACACACGCTTGGTGCGGCTATCCGCTATCAAAAAGTAGCTGTGTCTACACAAGTTGTTGTTCAGCCTCAGTTGGGGGGCAGGGAGGGGGGAAGTGAGGTAGTTGTTTTCTCTCTGTTTGTTAATATTGTTTTAAAAAAGAAAAAAGAGAGAGTAAGACATGATTGTAATATCTCATTGTAATTTTGATGTCACGATTGTGGTCGTGACCCCTCTCAGACTCACCTTATTTCCGGCGGTCAGCTTCTGAGCTGGCTTCTGTCTGTTCTTCCTGAGTTAGTTCTGTCTCTGTCTCTGTGTGCTGGCTGCTTCCAGCATGGCTCTGATTACTCCACTATATTGCACCTGTGTGTGTTAAGCCTCTCTGTGCTTCAGTATGCTTTCTGCCTGTGTCTTGGTTTGTGTTCCTCTTGCCCTCTGGTGGCCAGAACCGGTGGCTGCCATAGACTCCAGACTTTCTTTCTGATCCGGTCCGGTCCAGATTTTCTAGCCCTCCAGACTTGGTTTGAAGTTTGGCAGCTAGCCTCACCCGTATCTGCCTCATGATTCCTGCAGCTGAGTTTCAGCTGTTGATGGGTTTATTACCACCTGGAACCTTCTGAGTTTGCCTTTGCATCGTCTAAGGCCCCTGGTTTGTTGGTGCTTTATTGCACTTCTGCCTAGTCTGGTTTCTTGTATTGCTCCTTGTCTGATTCTAGTTAGTCTGTGTGTAGTTTAGCTTAGGTTTTGTTTTTTTTGTTACATTTGTACCTCGTGCTTTCCCACTCATGGCAGGCTCAATGCGGCTTACATATACAGGTACTTATTTGTACCTGGGGCAATGGAGGGTTAAGTGACTTGCCCAGCGTCACAAGGAGCTGCCTGTGCCTGAAGTGGGAATCGAACTCAGTTCCCCAGGACCAGAGTCCACCACCCTAACCACTAGGCCACTCCTCCTAGTCTTGTTTCTGGTCTGTATTCCTTGTCTAGTTTCTGTTTGTCTGTGTCTCTTGCTTAGTGGCTGCTCTGCAGCTTTCAGTCCTGTCTCTTGTCTGTCAGTATTTGTACCCTGTTTTAGTGGCTGCTCTGCAGCTTTCAGTCCTGTCTCTTGTCTGTCAGTATTTGTACCCTGTTTCAGTGACTGCATGGCAGCTTTCAGTTCCTGTCCTTTAGCTTGTCCATTCCCTGCTTTGTGTAGTATTGTCTGTCTGTGAGTCCTAGCCCAGTTTCCTGCCTTGCTGCCCATGTATATTCCTTTCCCCTCTGACCCTCAGTCCCTGTTCAGCCTAGTTGGTATCCAGTGCCTGCCCTGTCCGGTAAGTCCTGCCGGCCGCCTGCACCCAGGTGAAGTGTAGCTGTTTCTGTCAGAGTTCTGCCTTGTCTCTGGTGTGGGGTAGTTTTGCCTGCCACTGCTGCTCCATGGCAGTGGCCCAAGGGATCACGAACCTAGTTTCTGCCTTGAAAGCCTGACATTTGATCAGCAATAACAGTTCTTTTGTTATCTTAGCTAGATCGCTGTTTCCTTGTTACCTATACCTGCATGTTTGTGTGCGTAATATAGGCGTGCCATTTTTGTACTACACTGTTGCTTGTATTGTATAAATTGTATTCTCTCTTGACAATAAAAACATTTAAAAAAAAAAGAAGTGAACCAAGAGTGAACTGCACTAGTGATGCCCAGTGAGGATAAATGTGAAAATAAGAGGGAATGGTCAACTAGACGATGGTCAACTAGAATGGTCAACTAGACGGTCAGCAGAGAATATTAAAGAAACTGCCAGTGCTGGGCCAGTGTGGGTGCAGAAAGTAAGCTAATCAAAGGAATAAAATGAACCATCTTGGAGAACTGATCTACTACGACACAGGTGATGGTAAATCCATCCGACTCTGGGAGCTCTGTGATGAAGTCCATAGCTATGTGGATCAATGGTGCCTTGGGTACCGGGAGTGGTTGGAGAAGCCCCCATGAGTAGGAGTGGGCTGACCTGGGCACAGACAGGGCAAGATATCACAAAATCTTGTATGTCTCTTCTCAGCTACAGCCACCAGTTGACTCAGGAATTGAGTTCTCTCGTGCCCCGAAGTCTTGGATGACCGGCAATTTTGGACTCGTGCCCCCACTTCAGCACTGAGTCTCGAAGTCATTTGGGCACCACTATCTTGCCTGGAGGAACCAGCACAGAGATAGCAAACCAAAAGAAAAAAAGCAGATCAAAGAAGACAAAAAAATGGAACCGGAGTGTAACAGAAGAAGTGGTTTATTGCAAATTACCCGATGAGTTAATGACTTTGAATAGCTTTGTGTCATCAGCAAATTTAATTACCTCGCTAGTTACTCCCATCTCTAAATCATTTATAAATATATTTAAAAGCAGTGGTCCTAGCACAGACCCCTGAGGAACCCCACTAACTACCCTTCTCCATTGTGAATACTGCCCATTTAACCCCACTCTCTGTTTCCTATCCTTCAACCAGTTTTTAATCCACAATAGGACATTTCCTCCTATCTCATGACCCTCCAATTTCCTCTGTAGCCTTTCATGAGGTACCTTGTCAAACGCCTTTTGAAAATCAAGATACACGATATCAACCGGCTCTCCTTTGTCCACATGTTTGTTTACTCCTTCAAAGAATTGAAGTAAATTGGTCAGGCAAGATTTCCCCACACAAAAGCCGTGCTGACTTGGTCTCAGTAATCCATGTCCTTGGACGTGCTCTGTAATTTTGTTTTTGATAATAGCCTCTACCATTTTCCCCTGCACTGACGTCAGACTCACCGGTCTATAATTTCCCGGATCTCCCCTGGAACCTTTTTTAAAAATCGGCGTTATATTGGCCATCCTCCAATCTTCCGGTACCACGCTCGATTTTAAGGATAAATTGCATGTCACTAACAGTAGCTCCACAAGCTCATTTTTCAGTTCTATCAGTACTCTAGGATGAATACCATCCGGTCCAGGAGATTTGTTACTCTTCAGTTTGCTGAACTGCCTCATTATGTCCTCCAGGTTTACCGTGAAGTCAGTAAGTTTCTCCGACTCGTCCGCTTGAAATACCATTTCCGACACCGGTATCCCACCCAAATCTTCCTCGGTGAAGACCAAAGCAAAGAATTCATTCAATCTCTCCGCTACGTCTTTATCTTCCTTGATCGCCCCTTTTACCCCTCTGTCATCCAGCGGCCCAACCGATTCTTTTGCTGGGTTCCTGCTTTTAATATACCGAAAAAAAATTTTTGCTATGTTTTTTTGCCTCTAATGCTATCTTTTTTTCGTAATCCCTCTTGGCCTTCTTTATCTGTGCCTTGCATTTGCTTTGACACTTCTTATGCTGCTTCTTTTTTCAGATGGTTCCTTCTTCCATTTTCTGAAGGCATTTCTTTTAGCCCTAATAGCTTCCTTCACCTCACGTTTCAACCATGCCGGCTGTCTTTTGGACTTCCGTCTTTCTTTTCTAATTCGCGGAATATGTTTGGCCTGCGCCTCCAGGATGGTATTTTTGAACAGCATCCATGCCTGTTGTACAGTTTTTACCCTCAGTTGCCCCCCTAAGTTTTTTTAAACTATTCTTCTCATTTTATTTTGTTTATTTATTTATTTTTTGTTACATTTGTACCCCACGCTTTCCCACTCATGGCAGGCTCTATGTGGCAGGCAATGGAGGGTTAAATCATAGTCTCCTTGTTTAAAGTTAAACGCTAACATATTTGACTTCCTGTGTATAGTTACTTCAAGGTTGATATCAAAACTGATCATATTATGATCACTCAGGAAGGATGCCATCTCATTGAAGAGGGACTGGAGATGTCTCTGGCTCCTCTCTGTTTGGAAATGTCCTTCCCCTTCCAGAGGAAACAGTCACCTCTCATTACAGATCTGCAAGGAGATTGTCCTGCCCCCCCCCCCCCCCCCCCCCCCCCCGGAGCTTTTCTTTCTGCTGTTGCAGTGATGTAGAAATCCAGATGCAGCTTGCAGCTATATGTCACTAGTGCACATTAGTGACACAGATACCATTTGCAGATTTTTCATTCATGCAGAATAATCTTCCCCTTCCCACTGTAAATACTTCTCTCCCTCCCTCCCTCCCTCCCCTTCCCCATGTGTGTATCTCTCTATATAAAACGAATCTCCAACTTTCTAATGAAGCCAGAAACCTGAAACCGGAAGATGTAGTTGTGTAGATTGCTTTTTCCCCATGAGTGTCTGCCCCGCCCTCGCGTCACAACGTGATGACATCGAGGGCGGAGCACTGACACTCACTGAATCGCATCGTTCTCCCGTCACTATGCAACGAAACATAACGTCACACGCATCACAGACCTCTGAGAACGATGGACATGAAAAAAGTAAGGAGTATCAGCAGCTGCTGGAACTCGGAGGGAGGCGGGGAGGACCCTGGAACTTGGAGGGAGGGAAGGGGAACCCTGGAAGTTGGAGGGAGGGAAGGAGGGAGGACCCTGGAACTTGGAGGGAAGGGGGACCCTGGAACTTGGAAGGAAGAGGGACCCTGGAACTTGGAGGGAGGGAAGGGGGACCCTGTTACTTAGACGGAGGGGGAACCCTGGAATTTGGAGGGAGGGGAGACCCTGGAACTCGGACGGAGGGAGGCAGGGAGGGGGGACACGGCCCTGCAACTCGGAAGGAGGGAGGGTGAGAACACATTTAGCCTAACAATCCCTTTCAAAACATTAATTGCAGAAAGGCTATACCTTGCTAGCGCCCGTTTCATTGGTTTCAGAAACGTGCCTTTTATCCTAGTATGTACATAATCTTCCCCTTCTCGTAGGTACTGCTTCCCCAAAAAGAACATTTTAAATTTTATTCCTCCTCTACCTATTGTAAATACCCCCCCCCCCCCCAAGTATAGTCTGTTTCTTTGTTAACATCTTAAAAATAGAGTTTTGATAGCACTAGAAATGTTTATTTAAAAAAGAAATAGAATGGATAAACAAATTTAACTGATTTGCAAACTGTCCAGTACATTTAAAAATCATATGAAACAGTAGAAATACAAAAGTGCTACTGTATATTAATATGCAAACATCTCAAAAGTGCCCCACTCCATATAAAAAACCCACAGAACAAAATTGAAACAAAAAAAAATCTTTAGCCAGTGATCTTCAACTCTCCATTACTGTCTGCTAGTGCTGAAAAGAAAAAAGAAATCATGAATAGTGGCAAATGAAATGTGGGGGGGGGGGGGGGGGGGGGAGGGGGGGAGTAAAAAAAGAAACCATTCAGGGTGCATGTAACAAGCAGCTGGTGGAGCAATCCAAAGGCACCTTACCTGCATCAGGCAGGGGGGAGCAGGGACAGGTGGAAGTGGGTACAGTAGCCATGGAGATGCCTGTGAGGGTGAAAATAGAGATAGCATGTGGGGAGGGGACCTTCAACATGCAATACACAACAGGTGAAAGTATGGCATGAATAACTTATTGTATGTCCCTACAGAAAGGTAGGGTGAGACAGGGACCTGTCAAGGCAAGGAGAAAACTGGTAAACTATCTTGGAGTCCTGGGCACACAAAAGGTAGACAGAGGTGCATATAATCAGCAGGGGGAGGGGTTATACATATTGAATGTAGAAGATACTTACCATATGGGGGGGGGGGGGGGGGGGAGGCAGAAGGATGACCAGTATGGCTTGCTGTGGAAAGAAGAAAACAAAGGTGGATATGGCATGTGACAAACAGCATAGGACAGGTTGATATTGTGTATCTGGATTTTCAAAAGGCGTTTGACAAGGTACCTCATGAAAGGCTACAGAGGAAATTGGAGGGTCATGGGAAAGGAGGAAAACTCCTATTGTGGATTAAAAACTGGTTGAAGGATAGGAAACAGAGAGGGGGTTAAATGGGCAGTATTCACAATGGAGAAGGGTAGTTAGTGGGGTTCCTCAGGGGTCTGTGCTAGGACCGCTGCTTTTTAATATATTTATAAATGATTTAGAGATGGGAGTAACTAGCGAGGTAATTAAATTTGCTGATGTCACAAAGTTATTCAAAGTCGTTAACTCGCGACAGGATTGTGAAAAATTACAGAAGGACCTTACGAGACTGGGCGGCTAAATGACAGATGACGTTTAATGTGAGCAAGTGCAAGGTGATGCATGTGGGAAAAAAAAGAACCCGAATTATAGCTACTGTGATATCCCACTTCTCACGCAGGGTGACCTGGTTCTCAATATGCAAATCATATGCAGATTAGTGTGCTAGCCCTTCTCACTCAGGGTGACCTGGTTTCCACTCAGCAAATTAAGCAGGTCTCACCAACTGCATATTTCTCAGGCAACTCTTTATTCCAGCCCCTGGGCACACTTCTTCTAGCTTAACACTTTATGCTTTCATAGATCTTCACATTGAGCCTCCCCACACAGATACAGGGGCTCAGTACTATACCAATACTTTGGGGACTCTCAACCCCAGGCTTTGCAGCCTGCTTCTCTCAGTACTTTAGACACACAGTCTCTCCTTTGAACACACAGTTCTAGACACACAGTCTTTTCTTCTTCGGACACACAGGCCCTCCACGGAACACACAGTTCCTATAACTACTGAGGACACACAGTCAAACACTAATGCTTTAGGGACTTCTAACCCCAGGACTTTCAGCCTGCTGATCTCCTTTGGACACCCAGTCCACCCCAAGTCCATAAGGTTAGCCAGTATCTTTCAGGGGCTCTCCCTTCTTCTGCTGCTAGCTCACTTCCCCCTCCTTTCACAACTCAGGTGGGGTATAAAGTGGTTAATTAGCTATCCAGGACCCAGCCCATAATCTCCTACACCTGTGGACCTCCCAGGGCTCTCCCGGATCCTAGCAACCTCCATCTATTTCTAGCACCCTCTAGTGGCCTACACCATATAGGACAGCCTCATACCTTCTCACACTACGTCATGCAAGGTTCCACGTTAGGGACCAAGAAAGGGATCTGGGTGTCGTCGTCGATAATACACTGAAACCGTCTGCTCAGTGTGCTGCTGCGGCTCGGAAAGCGAATAGAATGTTGGGTATTATTAGGAAAGGTATGGAAAACAGGTGTGAGGATGTTATAATGCCGTTTTCTCCGAGGACAAGCAGGCTGCTTGTTCTCACGACTGGGTTGACGTCCACGGCAGCCCCCACCAACTGGAACAAAAACTTCGCAGGCGGTCCCGCACGCAGGGCACACCCACCACGCATGCGCGGCCGTCTTCCCGCCCATGCGCGACCGTTCCCGCTCAGTTTTTTTCGATTCCGCGCTGGAGAGAGACGTGTTATTGTCTCTCTCTCTGTCAGCCCCGGAAACCGGATTGCGGCCTAGCCGCGAGCTTTTTTCTCTTTTCGTGCGCGTTCGCGCTTCTTTTCTTTATTTTCCGTGTTAAAAAAAAAAAAAGAAGTTAGTTTGGCCCCTCGTCGTCTTTAACCGTGGGGGCGCCTCGTTGTGGCCGCGCGGTCGTTTCTTTTTCGGGTGTGCTTTTCACCACCACCATCGACGACTTTGACTTCGCCGACGCGATTTTTCCGTCGATGTCCTCGAAGTTCCCGAGCAGATTCAAAAAGTGTGGTCGGTGCGGCCGGCAGATCTCGCAAACCGATACCCACGCTTGGTGCCTCCAGTGCCTTGGGCCGGAGCATAATACCAAGATGTGCACCTTGTGTCTCGGCTTGCGGAAGCGGACACAGGTGGCGAGGCAAGTTCTTCGGGACCGTCTTTTTGGAACTTGCGCCGGCCCTTCGACGTCGACAGCATCGGTGTCGACGGCCGGATCTTCGGTACCGGTACCAATGTCGGCGAAATCGGCACCGACGATAGCACCGACCCCAGGAGCACAGGTACCGTTGGCCTGCCGGACCACCGGCAACGGTGTTGGTGAGCGACCGCACGGGCAGTCGGCCCCGGCCACTCCCTCTACCCAGGGCCATCGGGACCGAACCCTGTCAGACCCGATCCCTCGAGGCCGGGGGGGTTCTACCTCCTCTTCATCTCTGCCACCGAGCGCCGGTGATGGGCACTGAAAGAAGACTAAAAAACATCGTCATCGGTCGCCCACAGCGCACGGGCCTACCAGTTCCGGCGTCTCCAGAGATGACTCGACGCCGAGGAACCGGCAGTGCCGAGAGGAGAGGTCCCCCTCGGTCGAAGAGGTGTCGCTGCGTCAGTCCATGGGTGCTTCAGTACCGTCTCCTGGACCCGAGCAGCTTCCGGCACCCGCACTGGCCCCCCTGCCTTTCCCGACAGCGGGCCTTGATGAGTGCCTCCGAGCCATCCTTCCAGGGATTCTGGAAGGGCTGATGCGCCAGGCTTTGCCGGCACCGGGGGTGCTTGCGCCCCCGGCGCCGTTGATGGAGGTGCCGGCGTGCTCTAGCCCGATGCAGAGGCCTCCGACGCCGCTTGCGGTGCCGGTGTCGACAGCCACGCAGGTGGAATCCCCGTCGACGTCGATGGAGGAAGCTTCATCCCCACCGGCACGGGAGTCCACCGCTCGACGCCACCATTGAGGACATGGTTCCTCGCAGTCGAGACGGGCCCAGTTCAGGTCTGAGCTGCAAGAGCTCATGTCCGACACCGAGGAAGAGGCCTCATGGGGGGAGGAGGAGGACCCCAGATATTTCTCCTCAGAGGAGTCTGAGGGCCTTCCCTCCGACCCCACTCCTTCACCGGAGAGGAAGCTCTCGCCCCCTGAGAGCCTCTCCTTCGTTAGGGATATGTCTATTTGCATTCCCTTCCCCGTGGTCTCTGTGGATGAGCGGAAGGCTGAGATGCTCAAGGTCCTCGACTATCCATCACCACCTAGAGAGTCTTCCACGGTGCCGTTGCACAATGTCCTCAAAGAAACACTGCTTTGGAACTGGCTGAAGCCCTTATCTAACCCCACCATCCCCAAGAAAGCGGAGTCCCAATACAGAATCCACTCTGACCCAGAGTTGATGCGGCCCCAATTGCCTCATGACTCGGCGGTCGTGGACTCTGCTCTCAAGAGGGCACGGAGTTCGAAGGATACCGCCTCGGCGCCCCTGGGGCGGGAGTCTCGCACTCTGGACTCGTTTGGGAGGAAGGCCTACCTATCTTCCATGCTCGTGACCCGCATCCAGTCGTACCAGCTCTACACGAGCATTCACATGCGGAACAATGTGAAGCAACTGGCGGACCTAGTCGACAAGCTCCCTCCGGAGCAGTCCAGGCCTTTTCAGGAGGTGGTCAGGCAGCTGAAGGCGTGCAGAAAGTTCCTGTCCAGGGGTATCTATGACACCTGTGATGTGGCATCTCGAGCTGCGGCCCAAGGTATAGTGATGCGCAGACTCTCCTGGCTGCGTGCCTCTAACCTGGACAACCGCACCCAGCAACGACTGACGGATGTCCCTTGCCGGGGGGATAATATCTTTGGCGAGAAGGTCGAGCAGTTGGTGGACCAACTACACCAGCGGGAAACCGCTCTCGACAAGCTCTCCCACTGGGCGCCTTCAGCATCCACCTCAGCAGGTGGACGTTTTTCCCGGGCCAGGCAGGCTGCACCCTACGCCTACAACAAGCGTAGGTACACCCAGCCGGCTCGAAGGCCTCCTCAGGCACAGGGACAGTCCCAGTGCGCTCGTTCCCGTCAACAGCGTGCGCCTAAGCAGCCCCCTGCGCCTCCACAGCAAAAGCCGTGGACGGGCTTTTGACTGGATCCATGGGAACATAGCCGCCATCAAAGTGTCCGTACCTGACGATCCGCCGGTCGGGGGGAGGTTGAAAGTTTTTCACCAAAGGTGGCCTCTGATAACCTCCGACCAGTGGGTTCTCCAAATAGTGTGGTGCGGATACGCCCTGAATTTGGCCTCCACTCCACCAAATTGCCCACCGGGAGCCCAATCCTTCAGCTCCCATCACAAGCAGGTACTTGCAGAGGAACTCTCCGCCCTTCTCAGCGCCAATGCGGTCGAGCCCGTGCCACCAGGGCAGGAAGGGCAGGGATTCTATTCCAGGTACTTCCTTGTGGAAAAGAAAACAGGGGGGATGCGTCCCATCCTAGACCTGAGAGGCCTGAACAAATACCTGATCAAAGAGAAGTTCAGGATACTTTCCTTAGGCACCCTTCTACCAATGATTCAGAAAGACGATTGGCTATGTTCCCTGGATTTAAAGGACGCTTATACTCACATCCCGATACTGCCAGCCCACAGACAGTATCTCAGATTCCGCCTGGGGACATGGCACTTTCAGTATTGTGTGCTGCCCTTTGGGCTCACCTCTGCCCCACGGGTGTTCACGAAGTGCCTCGTGGTGGTCGCAAACTGGGAGTGCACGTGTTCCCATATCTCGACGATTGGCTGGTCAAGAACACCTCGGAGGCAGGGGCTCTCCGGTCCATGCAGTGCACTGTTCACCTCCTGGAGCTGCTGGGGTTTGTGATAAATTACCCAAAGTCCAATCTCCAACCAGTCCAATCTCTGGTATTCATAGGAGCTCTGCTGAATTCACAGACGGCTCAGGCCTTTCTTCCCAAGGCGAGGGCCCACAACCTCCTGTCCCTCGCTTCCCAGACCAGAGCGTCTCAGCAGGTCACAGCTCGGCAGATGTTGAGACTCCTGGGTCATATGGCCTCTACAGTTCATGTGACTCCCATGGCTCGTCTTCACATGAGATCTGCTCAATGGACCCTAGCTTCCCAGTGGTGCCAAGCCACCGGGAATCTAGAAGATGTCATCCGCCTGTCCCTCAGTTGCCGCAATTCGCTGCACTGGTGGACACTTCGGACCAATTTGACCCTGGGACGTCCATTCCAAATTCCGCAGCCCACGAAGGTGCTGACAATGGATGCATCTCGCCTGGGGTGGGGAGCTCATGTCGATGGGCTTCACACCCAGGGACTGTGGTCCCTCCAGGAACAGGATCTTCAGATCAACCTCCTGGAGCTCCGAGCGGTCTGGAACGCACTGAAGGCCTTCAGAGATCGGCTGTCCTATCAAATTATCCAAATTCGGACAGACAATCAGGTTGCAATGTATTACATCAACAAGCAGGGGGGCACCGGATTTCGCCCCCTGTGTCAGGAAGCCGTCGGGATATGGCGTTGGGCCTGCCAGTTCGGCATGCTTCTTCAAGCCACATACCTGGCAGGCGTAAACAACAGTCTGGCCGACAGACTGAGCAGAGTCATGCAACCGCACGAGTGGTCGCTCCATTCCAGAGTGGTATGCAAGATCTTCCGAGAGTGGGGCACTCCCTCGGTGGACCTTTTCGCCTCTCAGACCAACCACAAGCTGCCTCTGATCTGTTCCAGACTACAGGCACACGGCAGACTAGCGTCGGATGCCTTTCTCCTCCATTGGGGGACCGGCCTCCTGTATGCTTATCCTCCCATACCTTTGGTGGGGAAGACCTTACTGAAGCTCAAGCAAGACCACGGCACCATGATTCTGATAGCGCCTTTTTGGCCCCGTCAGATCTGGTTCCCTCCGAAGAACCGTGGAGATTGGAGTGTTTTCCGACCCTCATTTCGCAGAACAACGGAGCGCTTCTGCACCCCAACCTTCAGTCTCTGGCTCTCACGGCCTGGATGTTGAGGGCGTAGACTTTGCTTCGTTGGGTCTGTCTGAGGGTGTCTCCCGCGTCTTGCTTGCCTCTAGAAAGGATTCCACTAAAAAGAGTTACTTTTTTAAGTAGAGGAGGTTTGTCGTTTGGTGTGAGAGCAAGGCCCTAGAACCTCGCTCTTGTCCTGCACAAAACCTGCTTGAATACCTTCAGCACTTATCAGAGTCTGGTCTCAAGACCAACTCAGTAAGGAATCACCTTAGTGCAATTAGTGCTTACCATTATCGTGTAGAGGGTAAAGCCATCTCTGGAGAGCCTTTAGTCGTTCGATTCATGAGAGGCTTGCTTTTGTCAAGGCCCCCTGTCAAGCCTCCTGCAGTGTCATGGGATCTCAACGTTGTCCTCACCCAGCTGTTGAAACCTCCTTTTGAGCCACTGAATTCCTGCCATCTGAAGTACTTGACCTGGAAGGTCATTTTCTTGGTGGCAGTTACTTCAGCTCGTAGAGTCAGTGAGCTGCAAGCCTTGGTAGCTCATGCTCCTTATACCAAATTTCATCATAACAGAGTAGTACTCCGCACTCACCCTAAGTTCCTGCCAAAGGTGGTGTCAGAGTTCCATCTTAACCAGTCAATTGTCTTGCCAACATTCTTTCCCAGACCACATACCCGCCCTGCTGAACGTCAGTTGCACACATTGGACTGCAAGCGAGCGTTGGCCTTCTATCTGGAGCAGACACATCCCCACAGACAGTCCGCCCAATTGTTTATTTCTTACGACCCCAACAGGAAAGGGGTCGCTGTCGGGAAACGCACCATCTCCAATTGGCTAGCAGATTGCATTTCCTTCACTTATGCCCATGCTGGGCTGGCTCTTGAGGGTCATGTCACGGCTCATAGTGTTAGAGCCATGGCAGCGTCAGTGGCCCACTTGAAGTCAGCCACTATTGAAGAGATTTGCAAGGCTGCGACGTGGTCATCTGTCCACACATTCACATCACATTACTGCCTCCAGCAGGATACCCGATGCGACAGTCGGTTCGGGCAGTCGGTGCTGCAGAATCTGTTTGGAGTTTGAATCCAACGCCACCCTCCAGGACCCGATTTTGTTCTGTTCAGGCTGCACTCTCAGTTAGTTGTTCTTCGTAGGTCAATTTCCGTTATGCCCTCGCCGTTGCGAGGTTCAATTGACCTGGGTTCTTGTTTTGAGTGAGCCTGAGAGCTAAGGATACCCAAGTCGTGAGAACAAGCAGCCTGCTTGTCCTCGGAGAAAGCGAATGATACATACCTGTAGCAGGTGTTCTCCGAGGACAGCAGGCTGATTGTTCTCATCTACCCTCCCTCCTCCCCTTTGGAATTGCGTTTTTTTCCTCATTCCTTTGCTTGTCATTCAACTGAGCGGGAACGGTCGCGTACGGGCGGGAAGACGGCCGCGCATGCGTGGTGGGCGTGCCCTGCGTGCGGGACCGCCCGCAAAGTTTTTGTTCCGGTTGGTGGGGGCTGCCGTGGACGTCAACCCAGTCGTGAGAACAATCAGCCTGCTGTCCTCGGAGAACACCTGCTACAGGTATGTATCATTCGCTATATCGCTCCATGGTGCGACCGCACCTTGAATATTGTGTTCAATTCTGGTCGCCGCATCTTAAGAAAGATATAGTGGAATTGGAAAAGGTGCAGCGAAGGGCGACTAAAATGATAGCGGGGATGGGACGACTTCCCTATGAACAAAGACTAAGGAGGCTAGGGCTTTTCAGCTTGGAGAAGAGACGGCTGAGGGGAGACATGATAGAGGTATATAAAATAATGAGTGGAGTGGAACAGGTGGATGTGAAGCGTCTGTTCACGCTTTCCAAAAATACTAGGACTAGGGGGCATGCGATGAAACTACAGTGTAGTAAATTTAAAACAAATCGGAGAAAATTTTTCTTCACCCAACGCGTAATTAAACTCTGGAATTTGTTGCCAGAGAACTTGGTGAAGGCGGTTTGCTTGGCAGAGTTTAAAAGGGGGTTAGACGGTTTCCTAAAGGACAAGTCCATAAACCGCTACTAAATGGACTTGGGAAAAATCCACAATTCCAGGAATAACATGTATAGAATGTACGTTTGGGAAACTTACCAGGTGCCCTTGGCCTGGATTGGCCGCTGTCGTGGACAGGATGCTGGGCTCGATGGACCCTTGGTCTTTTTCCAGTGTGGCATTACTTATGTACTTATGGAGAAAGACATGCGACAACCTACCCACTGTACCCACTGCACTGATCTGTCTGAGAGCTACAGTCCCAGAAAGAGCATCTGAGATTGCCTCTATTGCTCCTGGAAATGCTTTTCAGCTTGTTTCGTCTCCTGCAGCTCCTGCAACATCGCCTCAACCTCAAGCTGCATCTGCTGGCAGAGAACACCAGCCGCAAGCCACATTTGCTGGCACAGCTCATCAGATGCAAGACGCATTGACTCTGTTGCAAGCTGCACCCCCTCAACAACCTGTGCCAGTAGTTTGCGGATGCCAGCATTCCATTCATCCTGCTGTTCCCACATCTGGCTCAACTCAGCCTGAGGCACTCCAAGCAATTCTGCCCCTTTCCCTGGGGGATTTAGTTGTGCCTCAGCCACAAGGCCCTGTGGGGGGGGGACAACCAGGTGAGGGTAAGAGTCACTGTCTTCCTCATCCTCAGCTTCCTGGACAGTGGGTGATAGGGTCCCCACTCCAAAGCCAATAAAATAGGGAAAAAACACAATAACAATAACATTCCACAACTACTCTCTACCCCCCATTCTAAGCATACTGCACCCACTTAACTCACCATCTTCTCTGTCTTTCCCAGTGCCACAGGGGGCCTCTGCTTCTGGCACCCCTGTGGAAGTGCCCTCTGGAGGATCAATCCCTATGGATAAAACACAAGACTATCCAGCTTATTTTCGAAAGAGAAAAACGCCTATAGTACGACCTAAATCGGGAGATAGACGTTTGTCTCGCAAAGGCACCCAAATCGGTATAATCGAAAGCCAATTTTGGGCGTTTCCAACTGCACTCCGTCGCGGGAACGAATAAAGTTGACGGGGGCGTGTCGGAGGCGTGGTGGAGGCGGAACTGGGGCGTGGTTATCAGCTCCAACTGCCCAGATGACCACTGGAGGGAATCGGGGATGACCTCCCCGGACTCCCCCAGTGGTCACTAACCCCCTCCCACCAAAAAAACCCCACTTTAAAAACTTTTTTTCCAGCCTGTATGCCAGCCTCAAATGCCGTACCCACCTCCATGACAGCAGAATGTGTTCGATCCTGTCACAGCCTTTCCCTGGGTCAAATGTGGCTCTCGGGTGCAGTACAGGGTCACATCAGCATTGCATTGTGGTGGGTGTAGGGTATTGGGCTCCGTGATTTCATTAGCTTGTGTTACAGTCTCACGATGTTGGTAGTTGGTAGGCTCTTCTCCCATGGTGCTTTTCCCCCTGCCTACTGGGTCAGAGTGTGCCCTGTTGTGTTTCCTGTTGTAGTCCATGCGGTAGTGGCCATTTTTGTAAACCAGTTTTAGTTCCCTTTCCTGTGTTAGCTACATTAGACAACTTAGTTCTTCCCTTGAATGTGGCTGAAAGAGGGCATTGTACAGCATTCTGCCAGCTCTGACCTACTGCTCATCTCAGTACCAGGGAGACTCGTTGCCAGTGGGGCACAACCTCTGATCTGCAGTTAACTGTGAGTAACGGCAGTTATTCCAATAAAGGACGTTTTCGGAGAGATTAGTCTTCAGGTGTCAACTGGTGTGCCAATGTTGTATAGCAGCAACCAGTCCTAGAGGCCTGCGTGTTATCAGGTCCCTGGAGCACTTTTAGTGGGTACCGCAGTGCACTTCAGCCAGGTGGCCCCAGGCCCATCCCCCACCCCCCACCTGTAACTTTTGTGCTGGTAAATGGGAGGCCTCCAAAACCCACTATACCTACAAGTAGGTGCCCCCTTCACCCCTAAGAGCTATGGTAGTGTACATTTGTGGGTTTTTGGGGAGGGGGTTTGGGAGCTCAGCACCCGTGGTAAGGGAGCTATGCATGTGGGAGCTTTTTCTGAAGTCCACCGCACTGACCTAGGGTGCCCAGTTGGTGTCCTGGCATATCAGGGGGGCCAGTGTACTACCAATCCTGGCCCCTCCCACGACCAAATGGCTCGGATTAGGACGTTTTTGAGCTGGGCGTTTTTA
This sequence comes from Microcaecilia unicolor, assembly GCF_901765095.1. Taxonomy (NCBI): domain Eukaryota; kingdom Metazoa; phylum Chordata; class Amphibia; order Gymnophiona; family Siphonopidae; genus Microcaecilia; species Microcaecilia unicolor. The sequence goes on along the minus strand of NC_044031.1, from coordinate 387,574,978 downwards.
GTTTCCATTATCGCTAAAAAAAACAAACGCCCAGCTCAAAAACGTCCATTTTTTTCGAAAATTTGGTTCGGCCCGCCCCTTCACGGACCCATTCTCGGAGATAAACGCCCATGGAGATAAGCGTTTCTGTTCGATTATGCCCCTCAATATGAATCACACAGTTTTATCATTACCGAAACACACCCCCTCGCAAAAAGCAAACCCAATTCACCATTCTCTCCATTGGTGAGCACCTCTGACGTATCCAAGCCACCATGCAGCCCTGAAACTGTCTCATGCCATATGGTGGCTATAATGCACTCCTCAACGGGGTAAGCATCAAACATCGGGGGTCCCCTCCCCAGTACTCCTTCCATGCTTGGACAACATGGAAGCCACTGGTGTTTGCACTGCTCCACAGTGTTCTTTTTTTACACCAAACGCACTGATATCCGCAGCTATCTGCCTCCAAATGAGGAGTCTCTGACTGTTAGTGACTTAAATAAAAAAAACCTTTAAAATCATTGGAGACGTGATGCACCAGGACTTCAAGCTCATGCCCGCAGAAGAAAGTAGGTGTTGATGCCCCTGTATAAGTTGTTGGTGAGGCCCCACCTGGAGTATTGTGTTCAGTTTTGGAGGCCGTATCTTGCTAAAGATTTAAAAAGAATTGAAGCGGTGCAAAGAAAAGCTACGAGAATGGTATGGGATTTGCGTTACAAGACGTATGAGGAGAGACTTGCTGACCTGAACATGTATACCCTGGAGGAAAGGAGAAACAGGGGTGGTATGATACAGATGTTCAAATATTTGAAAGGTATTAATCTGCAAACGAACCTTTTCCAGAAATGGGAAGGCGGTAGAACAAGAGGACATGAAATGAGATTGAAGGGGAGCAGACTCAAGAAAAATGTCAGGAAGTATTTTTCCACGGAGAGAGTGGTGGATACTTGGAATGCCTTCCCGCGGAAGGTGGTGGAGATAAAAACGGTAACGGAATTCAAACATGCATGGGATAAACATAAAGGAATCCTGTTGAGAAGGAAGGGATCCTCAGAAGCTTAGCCGAGATTGAGTGGCAGAGCCGGTGGGGAGAGGCGGGGCTGGTGGTTGGGAGGCAGGGCTAATGCTGGGCAAAACTTCTACGCTATGTTCCCTGAAAATGGCAGATACAAATCAAGGTAAGGTATACACAAAATGTAGCACATGAGTTTATCTTGTTGGGCAGACTGGATGGACCATGCAGGTCTTTTTCTGTCGTCATCTACTATGTTACTATCCTCGCTGAATTTGGGGACACACTTTTATTTTGGTTTTCCATTCTGCAGCATGTCCTCATCCATGTGGGGCTAACTGTGCTGCATGTCCTCCTCCTTGCCTCTTGGCACTTAAGGAAAAAAGTATTAGCTGCAAACATTACACAACATGACAAAGCAGTAAAAAAAACAAAAAAACACCCACCCTCAAAAGTATTTACATACTTATCGAAAAAATAGAATATAATGGGAAAAAAAGGTGAAAAACAAAAAACAGTACAGCATTACAGACTGAGGGAGTACCGTGATCCACGCAGACAAACACTGACACAAAAGCTAACACAGTTGATGTGAACAGCAAAGAGGCTGGTATAGCAAAAGTGCTAGGCTTCTAAAGCAGATTTGCGACACTTTACTGTGCTTGAGTACCATACGCCAAGATTTTACAATAGACGCTTGTGACGCAGTTGCTATTTCTGCTTTTTTTTTTTTCTGGGGCATGCAGTCAACATCAACACATACCGTGAGACTTTTCTGTGCATGCGCTAGGGACTTTCCCCTACCAAACTGCACCCAGACTTTCCATGTATCCTGTTTGTATGCGAGTTCCTTTGAGCATTGATCGATTTTCTACATTCATTAAGTTCAACTGTGGCTATAAACTCACGCGGCTGTTAATGATGACTTTTGAGTATCAGCCTGTCAGTGTCTTAGACATCTTCAATCTTGGAATGGGTGGGTTGGTTTGTGTGCCTGTAGAATTCTGCTTTCCTTGGACACTCTCCGTTATGGGTAAGCAGCTATGCTTTCTTTATGGACAAACAGCCACACAAGTGGTGACTCCCTAGCTGAGGATTGTGGTCTAGTTCTTGCAGAGCTGTAGCAAGCTGTAATTGTGCCTTGTGCAACTTGACCATCATGGCACCCTCACCCCCACCAATAACCCCCCCCCCCCCCCGGCATCCGTCCTCCTCCTGAAGTCCTCCCCTGAAGACTCCCCCCAAGCATGTCCAGTCCCCTCCTGAAAGGCTCCCCAGAAGAACCCCCCTCCCCAAGTGCATCCATCCCTTACTAAAAACCCTCTCCCCAGAAGAAACCTCCCTCCCAAAGAGACCCTCACCCCACGGGCCTTCCTAAAGGATACCCTGATGGTCTAAGATATGGCAGGCAGCAGCAAACACCAGTTGCTAGGATGCACTTGAAGTGCAAATTCTGTATCATCAATTGCATGCTTAACAGCCATTAGAGAATACTAATGTAAGCCTGCATTTACTCACCAACATTTAGGCACTGCCATTTATGCCATGTCAATGGCTGGTATAAATGTTCATGGCTAAATATTGCAGTTGTGCGCATAACTGATAGTATTGCAGAATCTTAGTGCATAAGTGTTGGGCATGCCCCTGACTCATCCATATCCCTCCCACATCTGCACTCCCTTGCAGTTACATATTATAGATTTCTCCATGCTAAGTTTCTAGAATACCAACTAAGTGCAGTTATGTAGTTAACTGCCAACTCGTGCCAATTAACTCAATTATTGGTGATTATTGGTTAGTACCAATTAATGGCTAATTTGCTAATTAACATGCATGTAATTGGAATTAAATTGTGTGCACAATTTTGTATGCTAAGCATGAAAATATATGTGGAAGATTATAGAATGAGAGGGTATGCTGAAGCTCTTCTACCAGTACAGAAAGCACTATAGCAGACTTATAGGCTAAGCTTTGCTTTCAAACTCAAGGCCATATTTAATTTTTATGCCTTTATATGAGACACTGAGATGTGTATATCCAGTTACAGTATCTGTATTTTGTATTATTTCATTTTTATTTATTTTGATTCAGATCATAGACTCCATCATGGCCCTCTTCCGCGTTGATTTTAGTGGCCGTGGTGAACTTGCAGAGCGACAGCAGAAACTTGCTCAGATGTTATCACGACTCCAGAAAATATCAGAAGGCAAGTAATATTTGAAATGCAGAGGCGGTAGGTGTAGCTTCACTGAGGCAAAAGCAAGCTATTTAAAAGCTTGGGCAGGGATTCAGTTTGCGATCTTGATGCAATTTGTTGAATTCCTAACTTTCTTCTTTTGCATTATGCCTTCTTTCCATTTTTTAAATGTCTCACAAAAAATACCAAGAAGTACTTTCTCTTCCTTCTTACCAAGACACTAAATCAGTAAGGGGACAATTTCCTCCTCATCCTTTCATGCTGATCAGGCATTCATTTTGCTGCCTTTTTTTCCCAAGACAGGCCAAACAGCTGATTCCTCCTATCCTGCTCTAGACATGGCCTTTTCTGCTCCTCAGCCCCCTCCTCCTACTTTTAACTTTATCATTCCTCCTCTCTATTACTGTGTCTCTCCCAGGTAAGAAAATGTTTCTTCTCTGTAACAAGTAAATGCAGTTTTCCTTAGTAACTTTCTCTAAAGTACAGATAGGTGAGGAAATAAGACAAATGGAGGTACTTTTATAAAACATTTTTTTCTCCAAGGACAAACAGGGTGATATTTACACACTGATGGACAGCAACTTCTGATGGAGCACTGTGCAGAAGCTGCTCTCCAGCAACTTTTGGAAGCATTTGAGGGTGGTGCACAGCACATGCATGCGCCTTTCTGCCAGCCATCCTCATGTGAGACCAAGTCAGTCTCTTCTGTGGAGTTGTATGGTCATGTTTGTCAGCATCTCACCTCATTTCATGTGCCTGTTCAACACAGTGCCTGAATTTCTTTTTTTCTTTTCTTTTTTTTTAATTAATGAACTTATTTAATTTTAAATGAAATAACCAAGCCAACTCTGCTTGTACAGAAAGTGATATAATATTATAGAAAACTAGTCTTAAATAAAATTAAATTCTTTAGTTTAACTATTCTATCTTTATTAATCATTCCAGAACAAACAGATATTAATGTACAACCAAAAGCATTGTAATAGGTTATGTCATCTGGAATGAATTTTTCATAATAAACAGTGAAAGTAAATAAAAGAAAGAACAACAATAAGCATTGAACTCCAAATCTATAAGAAAGAAACAAAGTCAAAACAAAGAACTAAATCTAAAAGCAACCCTCCAAAATATCCCTGCACCCTGACTTTTCATATTATAAGAATGATATGCAAACATCCGCCCATATGGCAATCTTATAAATATCACTTGTCAAAAAATTAACAAATCTGCAAAGAGCAAACTTAAATGAGAAACTAAATGATATGCTCTAGATAGCTCTATAAGGTGACTATGTTAATATCGATAATTATATATTAAATAGTTTTAATAAAGAGGCCTCAATAGCCCAGGGTACCAACTCAGTGGACACACTCAGTGGATACGGCAGTGACGTACCAAGGTAGGGGCGGTCCACCCCGGGTGCATGCCGCTGGGGGAGTGCTGCGCGCCTGTCGGCTCCGCTCGTTCCATGCTCCCTCTGCCCCGGAACAGGTTACTTCCTGTTCCGGGGCAGAGGGAGCATGGAACGAGCGAAGCCGACAGGCGCGCAGCACCCCCCCCCCCCCCCAGCAGGTAAAAATGCACCCGGGGGGGTCCTTTTGCTGGGGGGGGGGGTTGCGCTGCACCCGGGGGGGGGCACATCGGCGATCCTCCCCGGGTGTCAGCCACCCTAGGAACGCCACTGGGATACGGAAGATGTTTGTATTCTCTCCTGAAGAAGGAACGAAACAGTGAGAATTCTACGGCTGTCGAGAGAGAAATCTAAAAAGATCAAGAAATTGACTGTTTGTAAAACCACCCATGTGGAGGCGCCTCCCGTCGGATGTTTTTTTTCCCCCCGGGTTTAAAGCTAAGTACTCCAGTTACCGTTGAGTTGTTTTGCAATTTTCTAGGCAACTTTTTCTCTTGATAACATTAACAGTTTTCTCTTCTGATTTATACTACTATATCAACAAACTGTATTATTGTTGACTATGTTAACATTTTGGTTTAATATTTAATTAACATTAACATTACAACCTTTCTGTTTTTTACTACAGATTGTTTGAAGTATTTCACTCTGTAGTTTTTTCAGAAGGTTGTTGGCACATGATAAAAGCCTTATCAGGTGTGTCCACTGAGTTGGTGCCCTGGGCTATTGAGGCCTGTTAAAACTATTTAATATGTTATCCTATAAATATAACATTGAAGTTAAGGTCAAATATAAGATTAAGCAGCATCATAATGGTTAATATACTGTCATAACATAGAGAACAGCCTCATATAGAACCACCCCATATAAATGAACACTAGATCTATCAGCGTATTCCTTACAAAACTGAGTCTCATCTGAGGTATAATGCACCTTCAAAGAGTACTGAGGATGCAGTTGCTTACCAAATTACCGGATGTCATTTTTTCTCATACTTGTCTTTTTGGCCCTGCAATGTGGTGGTAATCTTATCATATGTATTTATTTATTATGATTTATTGGCGACTTTTTTGAAGGAATTCACTCAAGGCTGTGTACAGTAAGAATAAATCAAACATAATTACAGCAGTAAAAATATTCAAATAACAATACAAAGTGTGGCGTGGAGGGGCATAATCGAAAGGGCGTCCAAGTACGCAATAGGACGTCCTTACGAAAACGTCAAAAATCAGGCATGTATAATCGGAAAATAGTATGGCCGTTTTTCGATAAACGATTATCCCTGTAGCAAAACCACCAAATGAGGAGCGCATAAGCGTGACTAAATTGGGCGTCCTAACACGTTCAATTATCGCAGGTGCAAATGACCAAATCAGAAAGTGTGTAAAAGAATGTACATAGGTGTACCGCAAGCACAGTACATGCTGTTCTGGACATCCAGGTACGGGAAAATATGAGGAACGTTTATACGCATCAACTACAGAAAGATCATGCTGCTCCACCGAATATTCCTCATATGTGCCCTTTCTGGATGTCCGGAACTGCATGCAGCTATATGCATATTGTGTATATATGAAAAGGGTCGGGTGCTTCATACTCATCTATATAAGGCAAGTTCCGCACGCATAACAACCAGACATGCACGTCAAAGACGTCTATGCTTACGACGGCGTCCACGTGCTGATAGGGCCATATATGGGATGGTCATCCATATATGGCGCTGTGCACGAAACGACGTCCATCACGCAAGGACGTCTATATAAGGCACATGTTTTCCAACATGTGAAAAAATGGCGCACCGACGTGAGCCTCATTTCGGGCACGAAGAAAGCCTGCTGCTGATGCGGCTATACCTAAGGCACCGCCATCGGCTATTTATCAGCCACCACCACCTGCCCCCCAGGCTCCAGGCCATGAGAGCCTGGTCCCGCATTAGGGACAGGCTTGAAAGGTAAGTGTTTGGCCCACACCCCCCCCCCCTCCTGTACCTACACATATAACAGCTCCGTCATCAATGTAACCAGTAACTGGAGTGTGCATGCAAGGATAATGAGTACTATGGGTACATACACAATCACTAATAAAATGTTCTTGAAAGGACGACCATTCCCACATCCCTACAATAATGTATTTCGTTATTTAATTATTTCTTGCCTGTGAACCCCACATTTTCCCACCCCTCTTTGCAGGCTCTATGTGGCTTACAACACATTGGAATAGTGGAAACATTATACCAATTAAACGTATACTATACTTGATAACAGGGTAATGATAACACATATAAAGTAGTTTTACAAGCATAAATTATAATGCATACAAACGGTACTTTCTGGCCTCATGGCCACCTCTATGGCATCATCTGCATAGAAGCCAACTCGGTGGCTGCTGTGGGTGCTTGAACACCCCCAATATAGAATAAATGCCTTGTATGGATCCAGGGAGGGGTGATCTCCATTGGGGGTAGCACCCCCAAAAATTGTAAAAAGGTGGCTTCTATGAATCTGGACCAATGGAGATGATCCCTCCCCCCCAACAGTGTTGACCCTCTCTCTGCTATTTGAATAACAAATGAATGTGTGTGCAGAGGGCAAGAAGGACCATCCCCTCACTCCTGCTCTACAAACTTATATCTTACAGACGCTTCGGCGTTCACCGGGACCTCAAGTCCCTACGGAGGAGGTTCCGCCGTGTGAGGCAGGAGAGGCCCGAGCTCATCCGGGCAGTGCGACGGCACCTCAGGGCTCGCCGTAAGTATTCAAAAACAGGACACCTGTACTGATTTGTAAATATATTTATTGATTAATGCAAATGTCCTGTACAATATGTGGCTAATAGCCAACTAATAAGTAATAACATATTTATTGGTCCCAGATCAAGGATGCAGGTTGCAGGTGCCCTCCCATGACTGTGGCTGCAACTTCCAACGACCATCCCCCCCCCCCCAGATGAATGAGATGACATGCCTCACTTTAGTCTCCCCCTTTCTGGGGTGGGTGGATAGTGTGTCCTGGTAGACCTGCCTGAGGCCCTACTTTTACTGGATGTCATGGCCTCCCTCACATAAAATTAATGTGCTAAACACCCTTCCCACCGCCCCCCCCCCCCTTAAAAACAACAAAAACAGGTCACCAAACCCTCGTCGCATCTGACAATGCAAACATGCTAGTCACCAATGAGTGTGGTCTGCCAACATATCCTGTCATGTCATCTGATGCATCTCAGTCCCCCATGGGTATAGACCACGCCTCCTCACACCTTTCCCCATCCCCTGGCTCAGGCCACCCAGCTACTGCACTATGCAAGCCATGTTGCATGTGCTCATCTCATCCATACTCTGTTTACATACACAGGGCTCCAGCACCAGCAGGAGGAGCAGGCTGACGAGGAGGGCCACCTGCAGGAGGAGGAGCCAGGCCAGGAGGAGGACTCTGAGGAGGAGGCAGGCCAGGAGGGGCACCTGGAGGAGGAGGAGCCAGGCCAGGAGGCCCACCAGGGGGAGAGGAGGAGGACTCGGAGGAGGACTCGGAGGAGGGGGTCCTCATCATTGATGAGGACATTCTGGAGGACCCCTCCCCACCTGCAGCTCCGTCTGAGCCATCTCCCTCCCCTCGGCCATCTCCATCCCCTGAGGCAGCTCCATCGCCTCAGGCAGCTCAATCGCCTGGGCCACCTCCATCCCCTGGGCCATCATCTGGGTCCCCTGGGCCACCTCCAGCCCTTGGCCCTGCGACTGTTGTGCGCCTCCTGCAGCACCTGGTAGATGGCCAGAACCAGGTGCTGCAGGAGCTACGAATCATACGGCAGAGTAATGAGCAGCTGCAGGGCCCACTTAGGGTGGTCCTGCTGCTGCTCATTACCCTGCTACAGAGGGCCTTGATTAGAGGCCGTGGCCACCCGTCCTAGATGGGGAGGGGGGAGGAGGAGGGAGGGGAGGGGGTGACAGTTTGTATTTTGGGGGGGTTGTTGGGTGGGTGGGGTGTTTGTATGTTGGGGGGGAGGAAATGGTGGAGGGGGTTGGGGGATATGTAAGGGTGTTGGGGAATTTTTGTGGGGGGGGGGGAATATGTTGGGGTCTGTACATAAAGAATATTTTAACTAACAGTGTGTGCATTGTGCATTACATATAACCACATGGTGCAGTTGATGTGAGAGGAGGCAGCAATATGCATTGCATGAAATGTGAAGTGTGAATGAGAAAGCTGATGCATGTCTGTGATAATGGTGCCCATACAGAAGGCCACCTGTTCATTCCAACCTCCATGGCCCTATGTGCAGGGGGGTGGGCCGCGGAGGCTGGATGGCTATTTACTGTTGAGGGACACAAATGGCCATCCAGCCTCTCTCCCTCCCCCTTACCATACAGCCCCACAGCACAGAGTGGCATTAATAATAGATTTGTTGTCTAGCACTTGTGATCTGCCAAGTACACTCTTGCACATAACCCTAGGTAGCACATACATGATGTTTCCTCAATGTGATCACCAGACACCCTTACCCACAAGCATACCAAATTGGTGGTGGGGGGCCCACCAAGGACCTACAAACAGCTGCCTCATCTTTTCACATTCTATGCATCTGCAATGGTATATAGTGTTGAGGAGAAAATGGAAAACAATGGGAAAACCATTAGATGGAGACTTACTGCATCACAGTTGCAATATAATACAAGAATTACAGAAGGGCACAAATAAATATGGTGTTCATTATTTGGTGTTTGCTCACACCTTTTTTAAGTAGGAGGTCAAGGTGACCTACATTCCAGGTCTTTCCCTGTCCCAGGAGGACTGTAAGTTTGTACCTGAGGCAATGGAGGGTTAAGTGGCTCGCTCTAGATCACAAGGGGTAGGAGTGGGAATTGAACTGGCAACCTTGTGATTACAAGGCTGGTGATCTAACCATTAGGCCACGGCAGCCATCAGGTTGTAGCTACCTGCAGGTAATTTGGGTTTGGACCTGTAACCACATACTCTCTCCTTCACCATGTCTTAAGGGCGCAGTAGGCAGTACCTGTGGCCACCTTGAAACTAGTTTATAGCCTACATGTTAGAAATGTTGTTGTTCCAGAACTATGGAGGTTTGTAGGACTGTGTTCAATACTGTGCTAAAAACATGATTTGCCTATATAGTTCCCCCTCCCTCTCCTATCAAAAGTGAGAATGGGTGGCCATTTCATAAATGGGGACTGGGGTTCAGCACACAAACAAAGGATTGAACCTACCGGGAACCAATACAGCAGCTGCAACAGCTGGCCCACAGCATTGAGGACCTGGCAGAACCACACAGTACGGGGCTGATGGCCTCCAACCAGTGCACAGGAACCTGCTGAAAACAAAGCTAAGATATGACTGCAGACTACATACAGTGAATGCACACTCCTTGATAATGAGCAGAAAGAGAAGAGGTGGCAGAGAAATAAGAGCTTACCATGAACGTCTGTTTCAAGAATGTGTAGTGCGCCTTCTATCTTCTGGAACATTAGCTGGACATCTGCCTCAGAGAAATGACCCTTACCGAGGGAGGGGTGCCTGATTTGGAGCGATAGTAGCAATTTCTTAGCTCCCACAGTCTGCCTGCTACAACCAGGCACAGAGAATGGGAGACAGGAAGAGGGCCAAAGGATGGATACGGAAGCGTTGTGGGCTGAGGGCAACCACAAATAACAACCCCCCCAAAATACACAGGTGTCCCGAAGCATATCTTGCCAAACACAAACCTTAATATAAATGTGGGTAACACGTGAGAACTCACGTGAATCAGAAGTCCCAGCGCATAAAATGGCGGTTTAAATGGCAATCAAGAAGGGGAAGGCAGGTGGGGACACCCATAGTTATCTACCCATTATCGAAATCAGGAGCTCCAAATCGCTATCTCAGCTGGGCACGTTTAGGAATTATGTGTATAATCGAAATTACAGCGTCCATATCAGACACGCCTATCCCCCGTCCAAAATGGGCGTTCCTGGCGACGATATAAACGCCCACTCCGTATTTTCGAAACCCCATTGGTACAATGCCGCCACGCCAGCCCCCAACCCGGAAGGGTAATTTCTCAGATGCCGAGGTGGAGCTCCTGGTGCAGGAGATACAGCAGCGGCACACCAACCTGTTTGCTCCCACAGGGCAGAGACTGGCTGCGACCACCAAGCAGCAGGAATGGGAGGCGGTCCGTGACAGGGTGAATGCGGTCTTCCACTGTGCAAGGGACGTGGAGGACTGTAAGCGCAAGTGGCGCAAGCTGAGGAGGGATGTGAGGAGGAAGGCTGGGGCCAATCCCGCAGCACATGACACAGCCAACCTCACCCCCATGGAGCTGATGGTCCACGCCCTGCTACCCCAGGAGGGCATCCACGGGATCGGGTCCCTTGACACCTCGGCCCAGCCTGAGGGCTCATGTAGGTTGTCCATTATGATGTTGGGGTATCTGTTGTGCTGCACTACACTGTGTTATACAAGTTGGGGCCAGGGGGAGGAGGGAGGTGGGGGAGGAGTATGTGGAATAAACGCCCACCTTTATGATGGTGTCTCACCTCCTATCCCCTACTCACTTGCTCTGTACCCTTACTCTCTATTCCTACCGTAGTCATTGGCTTCCCTCTTACTTGTCCTGTGTGTGCAGCTTAATTACAGTGTAAGGTGTCTGAGTAGTGGTAGTATTAATGTGTGTCATAGGAGCAGACTCAGTGGGTGTTTGAGCACCCCCAATATTGAGGAAATATCATGTAGGTGTCCAGGGAGGGCATATTTGCACTGGGCTTAGCACCCCCAATAATACTTTACACTTGGCTCCTATCCTATGGGTGTGTGTAGGTTACTACTCTACTCTGTGGCACAACTTTGGGGCTCTTCCTTCCCTACTCCCTCCTATTTTCCCATCATCACCAAACTGTGCCTATTTCCTTCTGTCACCTATGTGCTTTAGTTAGTGTGGGCCACATGCATGCAACTTAAGGAGCCTGTAATCGGGGTCATAAAGCAGTTCTAGGCAGTGTACCAAGTCAGTAGTAACACAAGACACGCTCAAAGTCCTTCACTTTAACTAATATACAACAAACAGCTTGTCCGGGTCCACAAAGTTGTGAGCGGTGTCCTTGTCTTGGCTGTCCGTCCACCAGCTGTACCCAGCTGCCTGTGGGGCTGTCGTTCACATGGGTCTCAAACCCAATCCTCCTCACCATCTCTTTGCAGTGTCATCAAGTGTGGCTCTATGTAGATGAATGCTGAAAGACAAAAGTGGGTTATTTTCACCAACACACTTCCTCACCCTTGTGCTATACAGGTGATGACTCTGATGAGGCTGGCCCTAGTGGCCTCCAATCACAACAAAGGCCTACACCAGCAGGACAGCCTCAACCTCCACCGCCTGCAGCAGCAGTCCAGCCTCTACCACCACCACCTGCACCATTGCAGCCTCTTCCTCCACCACCTGCACCAGAGCACCCTCTACCGCCACCACCTGCAGCAGCAGTCCAGCCTCTACCACCACCACCTGCACCAGTGCAGCCTCTACCTCCACCACCTGCAGCAGCAGAACCAGCACTAGAGGCCCAACCTCCACCAGCACCACCGGCAGAGGCAGCACCTCCACCACCGGTTGAGTTTTCTGATGCGCAGGATGCATATAGGGGGCCAGCTCCTCGCCAGAGGCCCTCCAGCCAAAGGAGGCAACTCCTGCGGCTGGCCACTGATTTGCTGTGGCACAATGTGGGCTTGGAGGAGTACCGGCAGCAAAAATTAGAGCTGCAGCGGGAAGCACTGCAGGCGCAGCGCCAAGCCCACCAGGAACTGCTCCAGGCGCAGCGCCAAGCCCAACATGAGGTGCTCCAGCAACTGCAACAGCTGCAGCACAGCATTGAAGGCCTGCGCCCTCAGGTCACAGCACCTACTCCACCGGTGGTGGTGCAGCAAGACCTGCCATCCACTTCCTCCTCCAGTGGGCAGCAACCACCACCAGCTAAGAGGTGGGCCTTGAGATCGGGCGCCTCCGCAGCCACTAGTGCAGCACCCACCAAACCAGCTCCCATTCTGGGTCCTGTGGCCAGGCTACAGCCAACAAGGTGGCCGGATTTCCACAGCGCAGCCGAAGCCGCAGGCTGCTGTGTGGATACGGAGGAGGACAGTGGGAGTAGCCCATCGGAGGAGTCTGAACAGACTTCCCCTGCAGCACCAGCTGCAAAGGAAGTCCGTGGGAGGGGTAAGAGGGGACGGGGGAGGGGACGGGGAAAGTGATGGCACATGCTGGAGGGTGAGGGTTGGTGGGTGGTGGTGGTGGTGGTGGGTGTGATGTGATGGTAACACTTATGTGAGTATTACAAATAAATGTGCACTTACTTTCACACAAAACTTGTTTCTATGAGTCTTTGTCTGGCTCTGACGCCAAGCTGGTAAGCAGTGAGCTCTGCTCTGTGGGCTGGGGGTGGAGGGGGCTCCTCTTCCTGCTCATCTGGGGCCTCCTCTGGTGGCTGTGGCTCCTCTAGGAGGGCCTATCCTCTGCGCTGGGCCAAATTGTGCAGCATGCAGCACGCCACAAAGATCTTGGCCACCTTTTCTGGACTGTAGAGCAGCTCTCCTCCAGACCGGTCCAGACAGCGGAACCGTTTTTTCAAGAAGCCAAAGGTCCGCTCAATGATCCCCCGGGTGCTCCGATGCCTCCTGTTGTAGGTTTCTTCTGCCCCTGGTTGTGGATGCACCATGGGGGTCATGAGCCATGTCCTCTGCGGGTAGCTTCGGTCACCTTTGGAGAGAAGCAGAATGAGATAGATGAGTGTGTATTGCTTGGAGCAGGTACAGGGGGGGGAGGGGGGATTAGGATAGTGGGTTGTGGAGTGAGGTGGAGGAAGGCAGGGCGGAGGGTTGCCCAGTGGAGGAGATATAGTATGGGTACATCCATGTTGCACTTACCTAGTAGCCATCCACCGGTGAACTACCCTCGCTCAAACCTGCGGAAGATGCCTGAGTGCTGTAGGATGTAGGCATCGTGGGTGGAACCGGGGTACCGGGCACACACGTCTAATATCTCCCCCTGGGCATCACACACAACTTGCATGTTCATCGAATGAAATGCCTTCCTGTTTCTGTAGGCGGCTTCGTGTGGCCGGGGGGGGGGGGGGCCTGAGTGGGACGTGTGTGCAGTCAATCACACCTATGACCGAGGGGAATCTAGCAACAGCATAGAAGGCGGCCATGTTGTTGTGCAGGGCCTGGGGGGGGGGGGGGGAAGTGATGTAGTGAGAGGTGTGAGTTAGAAAGGCATCCAGGAACTGGGTGAGACAGTGTGAAATAGAAGCCTGGGTGAGCCCTGTGTTAGTAGTAGTAGTAGCAGCTAATACGGATTGAAAACTCCCAGTGGCCAGGACAGAGAGAGAGGCAGTGATTTTGAGGTGGACAGGGATGGGGTTATTCCTATGGGTCTGGGGCTGAAGGAGGCGTTTCAGCTGCTCACAAAGCTGCACAATGGTCGCCATATCAAACCTGAACCTTGTCAGACACTGCTGGTCATTGAGTTGTAGGAAGGTGGTGCGGGGCCTGAACCAGGAGCGTAGCCACGGGTGGGCCTGGGTGGGCCCAGGCCCACCCTCTTTCCGTCCAGGCCCTCCCGCCCACGTTGCTCGCAGAAATTCGTTCTCCCCGCCAGCGCTGCATTCTTTTCTTCGATCGTCGCCGGCAGCGCTGCCATTCACACAGGCAGCTCCGCCCCTCTTTTCCGCGTAAATCTGGCCCTACGTACACAGGAAGTGCATCAGAGTGGGCCGGATGGACGCAGCAGAAGGGAGCGAAGCTGCCTGTGTGAATGGCAGCGCTGCCGGCGATGATTGAAGAAAAAAATGCAGGGACCGAAGCTGCCTTCTCTTCTGCTGTGCCGGTTCAAAGGGTTGCTGGCAGCGTGTAAGAATCACTGCTGCTGGCTGAGTCTGACCTGAAATCCTTCCCTCTGCCATGTCTTCCCCCCAACTATGATGTAATTTCCTGGGAGGAACGCGCAGCAGAGGGAAGGCTTCTGGGTCATCAGCAGCAATGCAGCAATTCTCTCTTACATGCTGCCAGCAACCCTTTGAAATGTGCTGCAGTGCCGTGATGCTCCTGATGCTGCATGGAGGGGGGTTGGAGAGGATAAAATTGTTGGGCTGCTTGGGCATGGGAGTGGAGGGGAGAGAAAGAAAAGAAAAGAGATGCTATACAGGGGGTGTAGGAGTGAGGGAAATTATTAGGGAGGGGAGGGAGAGATGCAGGGGGGGTGTAGGAGAGGGAGACATGCATGGGAGAGTAGAAGAAAGGGGACCATTATTGGGATATGGGGGGGGGAGAGAGGGATAATTGCTGGACGTAGGGTAGGGTGGGGAGGGAAGGAGGGGTGAATGACAAAAGAAGGAGAAATGTTGGACCTGGGAGGGAGGGGAGGAAAAGGTACTGCACAGGGGAGAGAGGGATGAAGGAGAAATGTTACATGGTGGTGGAAGAGATGCTGCAAGGGGGGAAACAGATGTTAGACTTGGGATGCAAGGGTGAGGGAGAAGAGGAAAAGAGGGAACAATGTTGAACACGAGGGAGGAGGAGGGGGAAGAAGGAGGGAGATGTAGGATCCAGGGGTAGAAGACAGTGAGGGAGAAATGCTGGAATGTGGGTGGGAGGGAAGAGGGGGAGAAATGCTGGCCCCTGGGTGAAGGGGCAAGAGGAAAGAGAGAAAGGACAGGAAGATGCTAGGAGGGGATAGAGAGAGGGTGGAGAGAGGAGAAAGAGGGACCAGATGCTGGGCTAGAAGGGTTGGAAGGAGGCAGACACTGGGATGGTGGAACCATGTGGAAGGCCAAGGGGGTGGTAAGGAAATGAACGAGAGGATGATAGTGATTACGGGGAGTAGATTGAAGATGGAAGGCTGGAGAAGGAGTGAGATGGGGAATAGGAGAGCTAGTGGGTGAAAGAAGGAGATGGAAATCAGATAGGTATCTGAAAAGGAAAAAGGAAAAGGATTAGAAGATGAAATTTGAGTGGACAGAGAGCAGGAAAGAAAGAAAAAAGATAGGAAAGAGCTAAAATGAAACAAACATCAATATGTCAGTGTAGTGAGGGAATGGAATGAGAGTGGAGAAAAGACAAATGAATAGCAGCTGCTTGAAGGAGAATTAACAGAAAGACAGGAAAGTGGAAAAGAGAAACTTGAACCAACATAATGGAAAAGTAAAATGACCAGACAACAAAGGTAGGAAAGACATTTTATTTTGAATTTATTAACTGAAATTTGTTAGCTTGAGAAATGTGCACAGCGGATATCATTTTATTGTGTTCAGTAGAAAAAAAGAAATTTCTCCGAGGACAAACAGGCTGTTTGTTCTCACTGATGGGTGACGTCCACGGCAGCCCCTGCAATCGGAACACTTTCTAGCAAAGTCCTTTGCTAGTCCTCGCGCGCCAATGCGCACCGCGCATGCGCGGCCGTCTTCCCGCCCGAACCGGCTCATGCCGGCTAGTCTTCTTTTGTCCGCGCTCGGTACGTCGTGTTTTGCCGTTCGCGCCCCGAAAGTTGACCTCGCGCGTCGTTTTTGGACTTCGCTTTAAAAAAAAAAAGTGTCGGAAGGAGACCTTTTCAGTCTGTTCCCCTTCCCGTATTTCTAGTTTTGCCCCGGTAAGTTTTCTTTCGTCGTCGGGGTAGGCCCTATTTAGGCCTCGGTTCGAAGTTTTCTTCTCCCTTTTTTTGTGGTGCCATTTTCGCCATTTCGAGTTTTGATCTCACCAGCGCGATTTTTCCGCCCATGACATCGAAGTCTTCCAGCGGCTTCAAGAAGTGCACCCAGTGCGCCCGGGTAATCTCGCTCACTGACAGGCACGCGTCGTGTCTTCAGTGTCTGGGGGCTGGGCACCGCCCGCAGGCCTGTAGTCTGTGTTCTCTTTTGCAAAAGCGGACTAAGGTAGCGAGATTGGCCCAGTGGAATGTTTTGTTCTCAGGCTCTTCGTCGGCATCGGCACCGAGAGTATCGACTGCTTCGACGTCGTCGGCGCCCGGACCTTCATCCTCGCCCCCGATTGCATCGAGTGCATCGAGGTATCGGCCCTCTGCATCGGGGCCGAGACATCGGAGGGCTGCGTCGGCGTCGGTGGTACCGAGACCTCCTCGTCTGCTGATGTCGTCGGACGGTGGTGCTTCGTCTGGAGTGCAGGTGAGGGCTGTCCATTCCCCTGCTGGTAGCGATGAGCCTTCGGGTGGGTCTCCCCCTACCCTGAGGGCTCCTGCGGTACAGCCCCCCCGAGACCGACCTCCTTCAGCCTCGGCCCCGAGGAAGCGACGGCTGGATTCGACGTCCTCCTCGTCGGTGCCGGGAAGCTCCGGTGACATGCTTCGTCCCAAAAAGTCGAAGAAGCATCGTCACCGGTCCCCTTCCCGTGTCGGCACCGAGAGCTCTGGGTCGCCGAGGGAGTCGGCATCCAGTAGGCATCGGCACCGAGAGGACCGCTCGCCCTCTGTTCAAGAGGTGTCGGTGCGCTCCCCTTTGGACAGCCCGGAACAGCCTCCACGCCCGGAACAGATTCTGACATCGACACCTGCATCGGCTTCCATGTCTTTTTCTACAGCCGCTCTGCACGAGAGTCTCCGGGCCGTTCTCCCAGAGATCCTGGGAGAGCTGTTGCGCCCTACCCCTCCGGTACTGGGGGTGCTTGCGCAACCGGTACCGTCGAGCGAGGCGCCGGCTGGCCCATTGCCCGGGGTGAGGTCTCCGACATCGGTGCCGCTTGCGGTACCGACTGCGGTAGCCTCCCAGGAAGGCTCCCCGACTACGTCGGCGGAGGGAGCTTCGCCGGTGCGGGCGAGGGAGTCTACCTCTCGACGCTCCCACCGTGGCCGTGGTTCCACGGAGTCGAGCCGGGCACGGCTGCAGACACAGGTCCGTGAACTTGTGTCTGACACCGATGGTGAGGCCTCATGGGAAGAGGAAGAGGACATCAGATATTTCTCTGACGAGGAGTCTGAGGGTCTTCTTTCTGATCCCACTCCCTCTCCTGAAAGGCAGCTTTCTCCTCCCGAGAGTCTGTCTTTCGCTTCCTTTGTCCGGGAGATGTCTACGGCCATCCCCTTCCCGGTGGTTGTGGCGGACGAGCCCAGGGCTGAAATGTTTGAGCTCCTGGACTATCCTTCTCCACCTAAGGAAGCGTCCACAGTACCCATGCATCATGTCCTAAAAAAGACATTGCTGGCGAACTGGACCAAGCCTCTAACTAATCCCCACATTCCCAAGAAGATCGAGTCCCAGTGCCGGATCCATGGGGACCCAGAGCTGATGCGCACTCAGTTGCCTCACGACTCTGGAGTTGTGGATTTGGCCCTAAAGAAGGCCAAGAGTTCTAGGGAGCATGCTTCGGCGCCCCTGGGCAAGGACTCTAGAACCTTGGACTCCTTTGGGAGGAAGGCCTACCATTCTTCTATGCTCATGGCCAAAATTCAGTCGTACCAGCTCTACACGAGCATACACATGCGGAACAATGTGCGGCAGTTGGCGGGCTTGGTGGACAAGCTCCCCCCTGAGCAAGCCAAGCCATTTCAGGAGGTGGTCAGGCAGCTGAAGGCGTGCAGAAAATTCCTGGCCAGAGGGGTATATGACACCTTTGATGTTGCGTCCAGGGCCGCTGCTCAAGGTGTGGTGATGCGCAGACTCTCATGGCTGCGTGCCTCCGACCTGGAGAATAGAATCCAGCAGCGGATTGCGGATTCGCCTTGCCGTGCGGATAATATTTTTGGAGAGAAAGTCGAGCAGGTGGTAGAGCAGCTCCACCAGCGGGATACCGCTTTCGACAAGTTCTCCCGCCGGCAGCCTTCAGCCTCTACCTCTACAGGTAGAAGATTTTTTGGGGGAAGGAAGACTGTTCCCTACTCTTCTGGCAAGCATAGGTACAATCCTCCTTCTCGACAGCCTGCGGCCCAGGCTAAGCCCCAGCGCGCTCGCTCTCGTCAGCAGCGTGCGACTCATCAAGGCCCCTCGGCTCCCCAGCAAAAGCAAGGGACGAGCTTTTGACTGGCTCCAGCAGAGCATAGCCGACATCCAAGTGTCAGTGCCGGGCGACCTCCCAGTCGGAGGTTGGTTGAAAGCTTTTCACCAAAGGTGGCCTCTCATAACCTCCGATCAGTGGGTTCTCCAAATAGTCCGGCAAGGATACACCCTCAATTTGGCCTCAAAACCTCCAAATTGTCCACCGGGAGCTCAGTCTTACAGCTTCCAACACAAGCAGGTACTTGCAGAGGAACTCTCCGCCCTTCTCAGCGCCAATGCGGTCGAGCCCGTGCCATCCGGGCAAGAAGAGCTGGGATTCTATTCCAGGTACTTCCTTGTGGAAAAGAAAACAGGGGGGATGCGTCCCATCCTAGACCTAAGGGCCCTGAACAAATATCTGGTCAAAGAAAAGTTCAGGATGCTTTCCCTGGTCACCCTTCTCCCCATGATTCAGGAAAACGATTGGCTATGCTCTCTGGACTTGAAGGACGCCTATACGCACATCCCGATACTGCCAGCTCACAGACAGTATCTGCGATTTCAGATGGGCACACGTCACTTCCAGTACTGTGTGCTACCCTTTGGGCTCGCCTCTGCGCCCAGAGTGTTCACGAAGTGCTTGGCTGTAGTAGCAGCGGCACTTCGCAGACTGGGGGTACACGTGTTCCCATATCTCGACGATTGGCTGGTGAAGAACACATCCGAGGCAGGAGCCCTGCAGTCCATGCAGATGACTATTCGCCTCCTGGAGCTACTGGGGTTTGTGATAAATTATCCAAAGTCCCACCTTCTCCCAGTGCAGAAACTCGAATTCATAGGAGCTCTGCTGGATTCTCGGACGGCTCGCGCCTATCTCCCAGAGACGAGAGCCAACAACTTGTTGTCCCTCGTCTCGCGGGTGCGAGCGTCCCAGCAGATCACAGCTCGGCAGATGTTGAGATTGCTGGGCCACATGGCCTCCACAGTTCATGTGACTCCCATGGCCCGCCTTCATATGAGATCTGCCCAATGGACCCTAGCTTCCCAGTGGTTTCAGGCTGCTGGGGACCTAAAAGACGTGATCCACCTGTCCACGAGTTTTCTCAAATCCCTGTATTGGTGGACGATTTGGTCCAATTTGACTCTGGGACGTCCTTTCCAAATTCCTCAGCCACAAAAAGTGCTGACCACGGATGCGTCTCTCCTGTGGTGGGGAGCTCATGTCGATGGGCTTCACACCCAAGGAAGCTGGTCCCTCCAGGAACGCGATCTGCAGATCAATCTCCTGGAGTTACGAGCGGTCTGGAACGCTCTGAAGGCTTTCAGAGATCGGCTGTCCCACCAAATTATCCAAATTCAGACAGACAACCAGGTTGCCATGTATTACATCAACAAGCAGGGGGGCACCGGATCTCGCCCCCTGTGTCAGGAAGCCGTCAGCTTGTGGCTCTGGGCTCGCCGTCACGGCATGGTGCTCCAAGCCACATATCTGGCAGGCGTAAACAACAGTCTGGCCGACAGGATGAGCAGGATTATGCAACCTCACGAGTGGTCGCTCAATTCCCGTGTAGTGCGACAGATCTTCCAGGTGTGGGGCACCCCCTTGGTAGATCTCTTCGCATCTCGAGCCAACCACAAAGTCCCTCAGTTCTGTTCCAGGCTTCAGGCCCACGGCAGACTGGCATCGGATGCCTTCCTCCTGGACTGGGGGGAGGGTCTGCTGTATGCTTATCCTCCCATACCTCTGGTGGGGAAGACTTTGTTGAAACTCAAGCAAGACCGAGGCACCATGATTCTGATTGCTCCTTTTTGGCCGCGTCAGATCTGGTTCCCTCTTCTTCTGGAGTTGTCCTCCGAAGAACCGTGGAGATTGGAGTGTTTTCCGACCCTCATCACACAGGACAAAGGGGCGCTTCTGCATCCCAACCTCCGGTCCCTGGCTCTCACGGCCTGGACGTTGAGAGCGTAGACTTTGCCTCTTTGGGTCTGTCAGAGGGTGTCTCCCGCATCTTGCTTGCTTCCAGGAAAGATTCCACTAAGAGGAGTTACTTCTTTCTATGGAGGAGGTTTGCCGTCTGGTGTGACAGCAAGGCCCTAGATCCTCGCTCTTGTCCTACACAGACCCTGCTTGAATACCTTCTGCACTTGTCTGAGTCTGGTCTCAAAACCAACTCTGTAAGGGTTCACCTTAGTGCGATCAGTGCATACCATTACCATGTGGAAGGTAAGCCGATCTCAGGACAGCCTTTAGTTGTTCGCTTCATGAGAGGTTTGCTTTTGTCAAAGCCCCCTGTCAAGCCTCCTACAGTGTCATGGGATCTCAATGTCGTTCTCACCCAGCTGATGAAACCTCCTTTTGAGCCACTGAATTCCTGCCATCTGAAGTACTTGACCTGGAAGGTCATTTTCTTGGTGGCAGTTACTTCAGCTCGTAGAGTCAGTGAGCTTCAGGCCCTGGTAGCCCAGGCCCCTTACACCAAATTTCATCACAACAGAGTAGTCCTCTGCACTCACCCTAAGTTCTTGCCGAAGGTTGTGTCGGAGTTCCATCTGAACCAGTCAATTGTCTTGCCAACATTCTTTCCCCGTCCTCATTCCTGCCCTGCTGAACGTCAGCTGCACACATTGGACTGCAAGAGAGCGTTGGCCTTCTATCTGGAGCGGACACAGCCCAACAGACAGTCCGCCCAATTGTTTGTTTCTTTTGATCCCAACAGGAGGGGAGTGGCTGTGGGGAAACGCACCATATCCAATTGGCTAGCAGATTGCATTTCCTTCACTTACACCCAGGCTGGGCTGGCTCTTGAGGGTCATGTCACGGCTCATAATGTTAGAGCCATGGCAGCGTCGGTAGCCCACTTGAAGTCAGCCACTATTGAAGAGATTTGCAAAGCTGCGTCGTGGTCATCTGTCCACACATTCACATCTCATTACTGCCTGCAGCAGTATACCCGACGCGACAGTTGGTTCGGGCAGTCAGTGCTTCAGAATCTGTTCGGGGTTTAGAATCCAACTCCACCCCCCTAGGCCCATGTTTGTTCTGTTCCAGGCTGCACTCTCAGTTGGTAAATTTTTTTTTAGGTCAATCTAAGTTATGTCCTCGCCATTGCGAGGCCCAATTGACCATGGTTGTTGTTTTGAGTGAGCCTGGGGGCTAGGGATACCCCATCAGTGAGAACAAGCAGCCTGCTTGTCCTCGGAGAAAGCGAATGCTACATACCTGTAGAAGGTATTCTCCGAGGACAGCAGGCTGATTGTTCTCACAAACCCGCCCGCCTCCCCTTTTGGAGTTGTGTCTTCCCTTCTCTTTGTCTTGCTACATATGAGACTGGCCGGCACGAGCCGGTTCGGGCGGGAAGACGGCCGCGCATGCGCGGTGCGCATCGGCGCGCGAGGACTGGAAAAGGACTTTGCTAGAAAGTGTTCCGATTGGAGGGGCTGCCGTGGACGTCACCCATCAGTGAGAACAATCAGCCTGCTGTCATCGGAGAATACCTTCTACAGGTATGTAACATTCGCTATATTTCTGATTTTATTTCTCCACTGTAACATGCCGAGGTTCCGAGTTCAATTTTTGTCTACATATTTTTATTTCTAATTTGTGATCCCTTGTTCTGTATTTGGTGAGAGTCTGGGCCCTAGCATGTCTAACACTAGTCTCGACCCTTGCTGTAGCTGGTGGGGATCCCCAACTTACATCAGCTGAGGACCTCCTCTAAAAGCAGCTAAAACTCCCTTCTACTAAGCTTGGCAGATGGCGGCAACATCCTTGAGCCATCGATAACTAAGTATGCATGGGGTGCCAGCATCGGTGACTCAAGGCATTGTTGCTATTGCTGCCTGCCAAGCTTGGTAAAAGGGATTTGTGGCTTTCTTCGAAGGAAGTTTTCAGCTGACAGAGCTTGGGGATCTTTATGAGCTAAAATATATTTTGAATTGGGAGGTGCCAGGGGAGATGAGGAGAGTGCGGGGAGGAAGGGGGCAGAGACAGAGAGAAAATGTTGTGCCCACCCACTTTGGGCTCAGGCCCACCCAAAATTGGCCGTCTGGCTACGCCACTGGCCTGAACACTCGGGGCCGTGAATACCTCCTGCGGTGTGTGGCCTGTTCCTCTAACATGGAAGCCACCAGTGAATTTAGTGCATCCATTTCCCCACCAGTGCAAGTATTAGTAGTAGTACTGAAACAACAGCAGCACACAGAATCTCACTCCGAACACACCCTCTGGCCAGTCACTCCCCAAACAGTACAGGGAACACAGAGACAAAGGGAAGTCAGGCAATACAATATACACGTGGGAACAGTGAATGGAGAGGGATAGGGGGAAGGGACCGATAGAGCAAGGAGGAGGAGTAGGGAAAGGTCAAAAGGTAAGACACAAAAGAGGCAAGTGAGGGTGACAACGTTCCGACTAGGGCAGACAGACGAACGTTACAGGTACTCCACACACTCAGCTTTCTCTGCAACTACCAATTCAGCTCTCCCAACACCGATCGCGCCACTCTCCAACTCCACACAATCGCTAATGGGTCTAAAGACGATTCCCCCCTTGCTCTGGTCGCTTTTATTTCGGGTCTAAGCAATGACGCCCATGTTCGCGCCCACCCTAAGTCATTTCGCTATCTGTTATACGTTGTAGACGCCCACCTCGTAACACCGCACTTAACACGCGTTTGTATCTGAGCATACGAGCGAAACGGATGCACTTAAAGTTTTGTTTCCATTATACTGATTTAATCGTTTTTGTGAGATAAACGTCTATCTCCCGATTTAGGTCACACTATAGGCGTTTTTCTCTTTCGAAAATAAGCAGGATAGTATACTACTTACAATGTCAACATAATGCGTAATAAAACGTTTTAATAGATGGCGTAAGGTGTAAGCAAAGATGGAACATATAGATAGAGAGTAAGAGGTAAGAAATATCCGTGAAGTTCCTTGCAAACAGCTTTACAATTTCAATGCAAAAGAAACTATCAGTGTTGCTGGTGTCATCAAATCTGTATCAGATGTATCCAAAATTTCAGAGATATTTAATTTAGGATTAGAGATTTCAACGACCCCCATTCTCCAGACTAGACCATTTATTTGCAATTGGAAGATAATAAATTTGCACCAGTGGGGGTGGAGTGGGGGCATTTTCTTTGGAGTCACTTTCAATATTTTCCTTAAATATTGGGGAAGAAACCTTTTTAGAAGATCTCAAAGGTAACTTTGGGAAATCCAGTAATCTTTAGTTCAATCATTTTTTATTGATGATCAACAAAATACAGAAATTAAACAGTTCTATTTAGAATCAGTATATAACACCAACTTGTCAAACTACACAGAGTGCTTCTTTGCTTTGTCATCATGAATTTAATTTTCCCTCCCTCCCATTCCCTTATCTTATGGTTCAATCTACTCATTAAACCTCCGTTTAGGCTATAATTCTTATATATCGCATAAAATCCACTGATACTGCAGTACCCACAAAGAACACAATAGAAGAACATATCGATAACTATGTACTGCAACACCGACTGCAAAATAGCCCTCTTTAAAAGCCTTCCCTTGCTCCACCCTCCCCCTCCCTGTTATCCCCTTTATTAAATTATACAACAAATCTGTACCAACACAACAGCTGACTCCTAGCTCCCTGTCGCTGAACTTCCCAAGCTACACCGTAGCCTGTTAATCTACTATTAAGCAAGAGGAGCTTACATTGCGGTTGCCTGAAATAAGATTCAGGCAAGGCCCCCCCTGAAACAGTCTCCCTAGTTATCAACACAGCGATGTACCTTGGCTCTGATGGCCCACCACCATGACTATGGATCCAATGGGACCTTACGCTACTACCACCCTCCTCTTCCTGTTAACCTATGGTCCCCTTTCACAATAGGGAACCCTCTAGCTTGCAAGAAGAAAATATAAGAGAAAAAAGAAAAAATATATATATTATATAATCACAAACACTAAATAAATTATAATAATAATAAATAAAAATGTTCAGAGCCTATTTAATATTAAACTCCGTGCCCTAGGTGACAGCGACTGTATATATGGTTCCCAAATGTCCAGAAATGCCTTTCGTCTCTTGGGGAAGGATCCCACCCCCCTACGCTCCATAACCATGATCTCATGAAACTTGTTCCTCCAATGCCAGTATTCTGGAGATTTCTCACTCTTCCATGCGCCCATAATATGTTTTTTACCCACTATGCTGGCCTTGCGTATGAGCTGCTGAGCCCCTCTACCACAAATTCTGAATACTTCGTATTTGTCCAAAATTATTCCCAGGGGTGAAAACGGAATCTTGTGCATCACCAGGGATTCCAGATATCTGAATATCTGTTTCCAAAAGATCTGAATCATGCTGCACTTCCAAAGAGAATGAAAGAACGTGCCTTCTCCCCGTTTGCACTTGGAACATAACGGGTCCTCTACACCTCCAAATTTAAACACTTGGTTCTTAGCCATATATGCTCTAAAAGTTATTCTGTATTGGCATTCTCGCAATCCTGCATTTATAGAAATCTGCGGAATGCGAGATATCAATTTCCGAAAATCCAACTGTAGCTGTGGTTGCTCCAAATCCACCGCCCACCTCTGACCAACTTGTCCCATGTTTTTTTCACCCTCTAGCTCTCCCAGAGCTTTCTGTAATCCCGATACGGACAATCTATCTCCGGGGATATCTCCGAAAAAAGCTCTTAATCTACGCCCATGACCTCCCTCCAGCTTACTGGGCTCCAAGGATCTAACATAGTGTGTCAACTGATGGTATGCAAATAGATGTGTCGGACTAATGCCCACCCCCAGTGCTCCCAGAGATAAAATCCTCCCTCCAGAATCCAAAACGTGTTCAAGTCTTGTGATCCCCAGCTCTGCCCATCTGCGAAATGTTGGACTGTCAGAACCTGGTGTAAACTGTAAATTCCCCTGTAACGGAAGTAAGTCAGAGGTATCTGCTCCCAGTCCCCACAGCCCATTGAGGTCCCTCCACACCTCTCTCAGTGGGCCCAGTAGTACGCTATTGCTCACATGTTCTGGTAGTTCTCTTCTGGCACAATGTAACAAATAATACGGATGAGTTGGCCTAAAGAAATCAAATTCCATATTACGTGGTGTGTAATCTTGTCTCCCCAACATCCAATCTCCTAGGTGTCTCAACAAACACGCTTGATTGTATCTCCGCATATTTGGAAGCCCCAAACCCCCCTCCCTCCATGGTCCAAAGAGACATTGCAATGTTACCTTGGGCTTCGCATCTCTCCACACGAACTTCCGCAGGTGTCTATACAACTGGCGGAGATCTTTTTGTCTGAGTCGCAAAGGCAACACCTGAAATGCATACAGCCACTTGGGAAATTCCACCATACGAAACAGGTGAACTCTCCCATGTAAAGTAAGCGGCAGCGTCCCCCATTGACCCAACCGGCCCTTCATCTTATCTAATAAATTTGTGTAGTTCAGTTGATATAATTTGGTCGTGCTCATTGCGACTCTCACACCTAAGTATGGGAGGAAATCCGTCGCCCATTTAAGCGGGAACCCAGACTCCCACTCCCTCTTTACACTTGCGTGTGCTGTTAGTGCTAAGGATTTAGAGTAGTTAATCCGGAGACCCGCAAAATCCCCATACTCCTGGAACAGTTCCAATAGGGCTCTCAATGAACGACCTGGTTGTGTAAGATGGACTAATATATCGTCTGCAAAAGCAGAAACCTTGAATGAAGAAGCACCCCAGGTCACCCCCTCCACCTCTGGGTGTGACTCGATCTCCCTAATCAAAGGGTCCAATGCGAGCACAAAAAGCAGAGGGGACAATGGGCACCCCTGCCGCGTGCCCCTCCTGATTTTGAACAATCCAGTAATCTTTAATTATTAAATTAGTAGCTCTCAAATTAGAATTCAGAAACATTATTTTTAATCAAAGTCATATCTACGTTTTGCAGTGTTGATATTTTAAGAGTACAGTCTTCTTAGGACTTTTTTACCGAGGAAAACCCAGATTCAATAGTTATCTTAACTTCTTGCTCCTGAACCTTTCGTGATAATACATTAAATTGGGGACTGATAGCTTGACCCACTTCCAGAATCACTGTCCAAAGTAATTCTAAACTGAATTGGTCTTGGATTGAAAATGCATCGTTGGAGGGTCTGTCACAAACTGACCGTCTCTAGAGTCATTTCAGAAGCACACACCATTGCTGAAACTGTTTCCCTCTAATTCCAAACGTTCATCTTGAGGCCCTTCACTATCCAGCACCGATTGCGTTTGTCTTCCTCACGACGAACCCGCTCAGTGGTCAACTCCTCGGGCCTGCAGCACAGCAACTATTCTGGTAGATGGCTGTTTGTCACTCAGCACTAATGGAGAGAGGACCTGGTTGCACTAGCAGATTTCTCACTTCAGGGTTAAGAGTGACATCAGACACCAGGGAGCACTCCTGTTCACCTAGCTCCAGAGAAGCTCCAAGTGGCAAAGCTCCAGATTTTGTACTGAAACCAGTTTGTGCTGAACAATAGTCAATGGGACCTAAAACCAGAGTTATGGGAGTCTCTTAGGGATAGACCCTCACTTTGCCTCGGCATTCACTCGTAAAGAAATACAGTCAAAGGAAAGAGACCAAAACTTGACTCTGCCCCTTCTTATTCTTTACCATGAGCTAATATTTGTGCAGGGCCTTTTAGAGTCCCAGTCAGGTATTAGGCACTTTTTAAGTTTTCTTTCATTTTTGAGTCATTTGATTTCGTCTCAGCTATTTTTCCTGAAATGTCCCTTAAGATTCCCAATGGTTTTAAAAAGTGCACCCAGTGTAGCAGGATCATGTCCCTTAGAAACATTCATAACTGGTGCCTGCAGTGTCTACGGCCTAACCATAATCCTTCTTCTTGTAAGCTCTTTACAGATGTCATGGAGAACTATTAGGGGTTGTGAAAGCACAAATGTATTTTTGGCATAGAGAAGTCTAGTCCATCAACTTCAGCATCAAAGGCATCGGTCCTAATGGCTCCCAAAGATGCATTGGACATTGGGGATAGATCATCATCAAGAAGGTCTCCACTTGCCTCAGCATTGAGCATTAGTAGCAGCCACTGGGATTAGGCATCATCTGATCCCACCCCGAGGACAAGAAAGGATTCAACTTTGTCCTTGTCAGTGCTAAGGGATCCCGATGTTGGACAGAGACCAAGAAACATAAACATCAGTCCACCTCAAGGGATGGCATTAAGAGCACTGGGGCATCGAGATTATTGATACCTGAGAAGTGCCCATGCCATAAGAGCTACTCACTCTCCAAGGAATCAGAGTGGGCATGACAACCTCCATCAAGCCAGGACCTGGCCATCAATTGGGCCCCAAGGACTTCGAAGGATGTGACCCCATTGGTTTGAGCCCCAACCTTTCTGGTGTGTCCCCTTGAGGAATGGATCTGGGCCATTTTGTGGGAGTAGATGCAGCACCTTCTGAGAGATGTTTATGAGTCTGATTGGGCTACTCCTGAGAGTCTTAAAATAGCAACATAGTAAATGACGACAGATAAAGACCTGAATGGTCTATCCAGTCTGCCCAGCAGTCACGCTCATTATCAATTCATGATTATACCAACAATGAATATGATATAAAATACTTGATTGTTTTCTTTCTTTGGCATTTCTGGGACAGACTTTAGAAGTCTGCCTGGCACTGTCCGGAAGAAGCATCTCAGTTCCTCTCAAACCTCTCTCTATACAGTCTATACACAAGAAGGTTGACTCTATACATAGAGTCCAGATGGCTCCCAGATTTGAGAAGCTACTGCTTCCTCACCATTCCATGGTGGTTGAATCAACTCTCAAAAGAGCCAAGAGCTCTAAGACTCACTCCTTAGGGCCCCAGGGAGGGAAGATCAGACTTTGGAATCTTTTGGGAAGAATTTTTTTCAGAATACTAACAGGCTTATTTTCAAAAGAGAAGGGTGTCCATCTTTTGACACAAATCAAGAGATGGGCGTCATTCTCCCAGGGTCGCCCAAATCGGTATAATCGAAAGCCGATTTTGGGCGTCCTCAACTGTTTTCCGTCGCAGGGACGACCAAAGTTCACATGGACGTGTCGGAAGCATAGCGAAGGCAGGAGTGGGGCATACTTAACACATGGGCGTCCTCGGCCGATAATGGAAAAAAGAAGGGCGTGCCTGACGAGCACTTGGCCGACTTTACTTGATCCATTTTTTCTTGCGACCAAGCCTCAAAAAGGTGCCCTAACTGACCAGATGACCACCGGAGGGAATCGGAGATGACCTCCCCTTACTCCCCCAGTGGTCACTAACCCCCTCCCACCCTCAAAAAAGACTTTAAAAATATTTTATGCGAGCCTCAAATGTCATACTCAGGTCCATCACAGCAGTATGCAGGTCCCTGGAGCAGTTTTAGTGGGTGCAGTACACTTCAGGCAGGCGGGCCCAGGCCCATCCCCCCCTACCCATTAACACTTGTGGTGGTAAATGTGAGCCATTCAAAACCCACCAGAAACCCACTGTACCCACATGTAGGTGCCCCCCTTCACCCCTTAGGGGTTTGTTAGTGTTGTACAGGTGTGGGGAGTGGGTTTTGGGGGGCTCAGCACCCAAGGTAAGGGAGCTATGCACCTGGGAGCAATTTCTGAAGTCCAATGCAGTGCCCCCTAGGGTGCCCGGTTGGTGTCGTGGCATATGAGGGAGACCAGTGCACTATGAATGCTGGCTCCTCCCATGACCAAATGGCTTGGATTTGGTCGTTTCTGAGATGGGCGTCCTCGGTTTCCATTATCACCGAAAACCGGGGACAACCATCTCTAAGGTCGACCTAAATGTTGAGATTTGGGTGTCCCCGACCGTATTATCGAAACAAAAGATGGCCGCCCATCTTGTTTCGATAATATGGGTTTCCCCGCCCCTTCACTGGGACATCCTGCGAGGACGTCCTCAGGAAAACCTGGACGCCCCGTTCAATTATGCCCCTCCATGCTTGCCTCCCATTATACATTCTTACTAGTTCTTAATGATCATGTACTTGAAGAACTTAGGGGGTTTTTTACAATGGCGTGCTGGCGTTTTTAGCATGCACTAAATGCTAGAGACACCCATAGGAATATATGGGCATCTCCAGCGTTTAGTGCATTCTTATTTTTAGCACGTGCTAAAAACACTAGTGTGCCTTTGTAAAAGGGGCCCTTAGTGAGCAGTGTTGCAGAGTTTGAAAACACTCTGCCTCCAGAGAAGGCTGCAGAACTCTACCAGCTTTGAGCAGGGATTGTCTTTCTATGTTAAATTGTACAGCGCTGCATAACCCTAGCAGCGCTTTAGAAATGTCAAATAGTAGTAGTAGTAGTAGTAGTCAAGCAACAGGAGTGTATAAAACAGATGGTCCAAGCAACCTATGATGCTTTCAATATGGCATCCAGAACTTCCACCGTTGGGATGCATAGACTCACCTGGCTGTGTGCCTCAAACTTAGAAGCAGTGGTTAAGGAGAAAGGGGATATGCCGCCTTGCTCTATATTTGTGCCAGTCCAAGTTTAGGCCTAGGCATAGTTCAAAGATTATTTTGATTCCCTGCTGAACAAACTTCACAGCATGTACAATAGTGGTACGGCAGCACTGCTGGTTTCTCTTGATCATCTGCCAGCTTTGATCTGATCATGACTTTCTTCTTGCCCTCCTAGCCACTATTGGGATCTTGGGGTTCCTCATTTTACTGAGGACATTCTTTTAAGGTGTCTATCAGGCTCATTTTTGAAAGAGAAGGACGCCCAGCTTTCGACACAAATCGGAAGATGGACGTCCTTCTCACAGGGTCACCCAAATTAGCATAATCAAAAGCCGATTTTGGGCGTCCCCAACTGCTTTCCGTCGCGGGGATGACCAAAGTTCAAGGGGGCGTGCCAGAGGCGTAGCGAAGGCGGGACTTGGGCATGCCTAACACATGTATAAGTCGTTGGTGAGGCCCCACCTGGAGTATTGTGTTCAGTTTTGGAGGCCGTATCTTGCTAAGGATGTAAAAAGAATTGAAGCGGTGCAAAGAAAAGCTACGAGAATGGTATGGGATTTGCGTTACAAGACGTATGAGGAGAGACTTGCTGAACTGAACATGTATACTCTGGAGGAAAGGAGAAACGGGTGATATGATACAGACATTCAAATATCTGAAAGGTATTAATCCGCAAACAAACCTTTTCCGGAGATGCGAAGGCGGTAGAACGAGAGGACATGAAATGAGATTGAAGGTGGGCAGACTCAAGAAAAATGTCAGGAAGTATTTTTTCACAGAGAGAGTGGTGGATGCTTGGAATGCCCTCCCGTGGGAGGTGGTGGAAGTGAAAACTGTAACGGAATTCAAACATGCGTGGGATAAGCATAAAGGAATCCTGTTCAGAAGGAATGGATCCTCAGGAGCTTAGTTGAGATCGGGTGGCAGAGCCAGAGGTGGGGCTGGTGGTTGGGAGGCAGGGATAGTGCTGGGCAGACTTATACGGTCTGTGCCAAAGCCAGTGGTGGGAGACGGGACTGGTGGTTGGGAGGCGGGGATATAGTGCTGGGCAGACTTATACGGTCTGTGCCAGAGCCGGTGATGGGAGGCAGGAATAGTGCTAGGCAGACTTATACGGTCTGTGCCAGAGCCGGTGGTTGGGAGGCGGGGCTAGTGCTGGGCAGACTTATACGGTCTGTGCCCTGAAGAGCACAGGTACAAATCAAAGAAGGGTATACACAAAAAGTAGCACATATGATTTATCTTGTTGGGCAGACTGGATGGACAGTGCAGGTCTTTTTCTGCCGTCATCTACTATGTTACTATGTTACTATCAAAGCGGTTTACATATTCTATACAGGTACTTATTTTGTGTCTGGGGCAATGGAGTGTTAAGTGACTTGCCTAGAGTCACAAGGAGCTGCAGTAGAAATTGAACCCAGTTCCTCAGATTCTCAGGTTGCTGCACTAACCTCTAGGCTACTCCTTTTTTTGTGACAAAGTGGAAGAGGTTGCTGACCTCATAAAGAAGCATTCTGATACCATCAGGTCACTATACTGGCTGACTCCTAGTTCAGCCTCCTTATCCAGGAAGTACTCTGGTGGAGGGTAATGGAGGACCTACTACTCCCAAGGACGTAGGTTTCCTCCACCTTCTCCTCCACCTCAGAATACCCAAAGCTCTCAATCTTGCCAACAGCAATAGAGGGCTCAGAAATCCTAGCCACTTCCTCAGTCAAAGCAAGGGATGAGCTTTTGACTGGTTCCAGGAGAGCATAGCCACAATAAATGTAGTCATTCCAGACAACCTACCAGTAGGAAGGTGGCTGAATTTTTCCAAGAAAGGTGAGCTCCTTGTAACTTCAGACCAGTGGATTCTCAAAATAGTCCAGACAAGCTACAACCTACAATTGGAAGCAATTTCAACAAATAGCCCAATGAGAACATCAAAGTTAAGCTCTCTGCACCAGGAATTGCTTACAAAGGAACTCTCCTACCTTTTCAGGACAAAGCAGTCAAATCCATTCCACCAGGGGAAAAAGTGAAAGCCTTTTATTCCAAGTTCTTCTTGGTCACAAAGAAAATGGGGGGGGGGGGGGGGGGGGGGGGAGATTTTGTCCCATTTTAGACCTAAGAGCCCTGAACAAGTATCTAGCTAATCAAAAGTTCAGGATGGTGTCCCTAGGCATCCTACGCCCCATAATTCAGGAACAAATATGGCTATGTTCTCTGGACTTCATGGACACCTACACCCATATACAGATACAACCCAGTCACAGGAAGTATCTGAGATTTCAAGTAGGAAAGCACCACTACCAGTACCACGTTCTGCCATTTAGCCTCAAGTCAAGTCCCAGATTTTTCATGAGCTGTTTGCCAGCAGTTGCAGCATCACTGCACAGACTAGGAGTGCATGTATTTTCCTATCAAAATGGATTGGCTGCTCAAAAGTACAACAAAGGAAGGGGCGCAAGAATCCATGCACAGAACTATTCATGGGCTGAAGCTACCTGGGTTCATGATCAACTACATTCAATGCAAAAAAAGGGACAGTGAAACAAAAATTTTAAAAAATCACACAACAAAAAGTTTCACTAAAAATACAAAGATAATGTCGCCAGATTGTAAATAACTTAATCATCAATAAACATAAATAAAACAGGTTAACTTAGAGGGAAAAAGCCTCAGAACCCCGTCAGAGATATATTCTTAAATCTCAAGACTGGATAAAGTAATTGCTTTACAGGCTTAAAAAAAACTTAAATATTACAAAATATCAAAGAACATCCAAATTCAAAAAATATTACTTGTGTCAATATAGTGTAGAAACACCCTCATCTTATTCTTATGACAACAGTAGTGGTCTAACCGACAGTAGCCAGCACATGTCGCTTGACATCTTCATCATGGCAAAAGGATCATAGGCTGTAAAAACATAAAACCTTCTAATTAAACTTTGCTTCTTTTTGGTTTTTACACAACAATCACCATGCCAAAAAACTTACTAAATGTGAACCAATCACACAACAATGCAATGATTCCAAAGCATGACCATATTTCTCAAGGTACCGTACCAGGGGTTCCTCAAACTTCTTCAACTTAATGCATCTTTTATGCTCCCCTATCTTGATATTCAGTTGTTGTGTTGTCTGAAGAACATATAGCTTTGAAGAGGGTCGCATTATCTTGCATAACAAAAGTAGTAGTGCAGTTGGTATGATGTTTTAATTTATTTATTACATTTGTATCCCACATTTTTCCACCTTTTTGCGGGTGCAGTGTGGCTTACAATATGTTGTAAAGATGGAAGTACAATTGTAGCAGCTTGGTTATTGATTACATTGTGACGAGTTATGCGAAGACAAGTCAAGTATCATCGAGGGAAAAGAACAATTGAAAGAACAATGGAAAGAAACAGCAAGAAGATGATAGGACAGCAGAATAGTAATAGGAGAACATGCTATAAAAATATATATATATATTATGAGTAATGGTATACATGTGGTAAAATTATTAATAGTGTGGGTAAATTTATTAACAATGTGTGGACTTCATATGCTTTGATCTTTTCTATAAATTTGATCAAAGAGATGAGTCTTCAATAATTTGCGGAAGTTGGTTAGTTCGTAAGTCATTTTCAGGTTGCGTGGTAGTGTATTCCAGAATTGTGTGCTCATGTAAGGAAAGGTTGATGCATGTAGTGTTTTGTATTTTATTCCTTTGCAATTAGGGAAGTGGAGGTTGAGGAAAGTACGGGATGATCTTTTAGCGTTTCTGGGTGGTAGGTCTATTAAGTCAGACATGTAGGCTGGGGCTTCACAGTGAATGATTTTGTGGACTAATGTGCATACTTTAAAAGTGATGCGTTCTTTGAGTGGGAGCCAGTGCAGTTTCTCTCATAAGAGTTTAGCACTCTCGTATTTTGGTTTTCTGAAGAGTGAGTCTGGCTGCTGTATTCTGGGCTGTTTGAAGTTTTCTCAGTATTTGCTCTTTGCTTCCTGCATATAGTGAGTTGCAGTAGTCCAGATGACTGAGCACAAGGGATTGCACTAGGCTGCGGAAGACGGATCTTGGGAAGAGTGGTTTATTCTTTTCAGTTTCCACATGCAGTAGAACATCTTTTTAGTTGTGTTGTTTGCATGAGTTTTGAGTGTTAGTTGGCGGTCAATAGAGACTCCAAGGATTTTTAAGGTTCCTGAAATCAGAATGTTTAGGTTTGGTGTGTTTATAGCGGTAAATTAATTCGTGTTGTATTGGGAGGTGAGTATTAGGCATTGAGTTTTTTTCTGCATTTAGTTTCAGTCGAAAGGCATTTGCCCAGGTGTTCATGATGTGTAGACTTTGGTTGATTTCATTGAAGATTTCTTTGATGTCATGTTTGAAAGGGATGTATATTGTTACATCATCAGCGTATATGTATGGGTTAAGGTTATGGTTTGATAGGAGTTTTGCCAAGGGGATCATCATTAGGTTGAAAATTGTTGGTGAAAGAGGTGATCCTTGTGGTACTCCACATTCAGGTGTCCATGTGGCAGACGTAGTTGAATTTGATGTGACTTGATATGAGCGCAGAGTTAGGAACCCTTTGAACCAGTTTAGGACATTACCTCCAATTCCAAAATATTCAAGTACGTGTAATAGGATTCCGTGGTCGACCATGTCAAAGGCACTTGACATATCAAATTGTAGGAGGAGTATTGTTATTACCGGTTGCAATCATTTGTTTGAATTTAGTCATTAGGGTAATTAGTACTGTTTCTGTGCTGTGGTTTGACCGGAATCCTGATTGGGCATCATGTAGTATTGAGAACTTGTTTAGATAGTTTGTAAGTTGTTTTGTTACCATTCCTTCAGTTATTTTGGTTATTAGTGGTATAGATGCTACTGGTCTGTAATTAGTTATTTCGCTTGCGCTTTTCTTTGTGTCTTTAGGTATTGGGGTGAGTAGAATTTTTCCTTTTTCCTTTGGGAAGAGTCCGTTTTGTAACATGAAGTTTACGTGGTTCGTTAGGTCTATTATGAATTGTTGAGGAGCAGATTTCATGAGGTTGTTTGGGCATATATCTAGTTTGCAATTGGATTTGGCAAATCTTTTAAGTGTTTCAGAGATGAGGTCTTCTGATAGTAATTCGAATTCAGTCCAGGTTCTGTCTGCTGGGTATATTCCATTTTCTGGATCTAGACAGTCTAGGAGTGTGGCGTTTTCAATAGGGGTGGCGGGTATTTTCAGTCGTAATTGTATTATTTTCTCCTTGAAGTATTTCGCAAGGCTGTCAACATCTGGTATGTCTTTGCTGTTGTTTGTAACTGGTGTGGTGTCTAGCAGTTTGTTCATGAGATGGAAGAGTTTGTGAGTATTTTTGTAGTTTGGTCCTATCATTGTTTTGTAATGTAATCTTTTAGTCTGTTTTATGGTATATTTGTATTTCCTCCGTAGTAGTTTCCAGGCATTTAGTGTTTGTTCATCTTTCTTTTTGCTCCATGCGCGTTCCAGTTTCCTGACTTGTGTTTTACGTTTTTTCAGCTCTTCGGTGAACCATGGGTTTGATTTTTTCCTATTTGATGTTCTGGTTTGGATTGGGGCGATTTTGTCTAGAGTTGATGTGCAAATATCGTCCCATTCTTGGAGGAATTGGATAGTGTCAGCATTTGTTGACCATTCGTTTTGGTAGATTTGTTGCCAGAACATTGTGGGTTCTATTTTTCCTCTCGTGGTGTATGTTGTTCTTTCAAGTTTCTTGTTTGCGTGTGTATTTGTTTTTTTCCAGTGGAAGGTTACATAAGCTTTGTGGTGTTCTGACCATAATGTAGGTGTCCATTTTGTATCGGTAAATAGGGTCGAACTTGTGTGTAATGATGTCTAGTGTGTGTCCCTTTTTGTGTGTTGGTTGAGTGTTAGGTGTGTGTAGATCCCAGAGTTTTAAGAATTCTTTGCATTCTCGTGTGCCTATTGAAGTGTCGTCTTCAAGATGTAGGTTAATGTCTCCTATTATAAGGATATTTGAGGCAGAGACACATGTGTTGGAGATGAAGTCCATGAGTTCTGTTTGGGAGTCTAGCCATTTTTCTGGTGGTCTGTAGAATAGGATTGTGTTGAGGTGTCCTTGTAAGTTTGGATGGTTGATTCTTGTAGAGGCAATTTCTAATTGTGGTGAGGTGGATTCAC
Organism: Microcaecilia unicolor; assembly: GCF_901765095.1. Taxonomy (NCBI): domain Eukaryota; kingdom Metazoa; phylum Chordata; class Amphibia; order Gymnophiona; family Siphonopidae; genus Microcaecilia; species Microcaecilia unicolor. Next base: position 387,538,785 of record NC_044031.1, on the reverse strand, counting down.
CCGTGGTTGTGATGGTGAATTCAGTTTTGTAAATTATAGCTATTCCGCCTCCTCTTTTCCCATTTCTTGTCCAGTGGGTGATTTTGTATTCTGGTGGGCATATTTCTAGGATGGTCAGTAAGGTTATGGAACCAAGTTTCTGTGATGAATAGAAGGTCTAAATTATCTGTGGTAATCCAGTCTAGTAAATCTACGGAGTTGCTTACTGCTGATCTTGCATTGATGTATCCTAGTTGGATTGAGCGGTAAGGTTCTGTGGGGGGGGTTTGATGTGTTTATTTTTATTAGTTGTCTATTTCCTTGGTTGTTGAGTTGTTTGTTGTTGTTGATTTTCCCTTTTAGTTGGTGATGTTCGTGTGCGGAGATTTTTAAAAGAAAATAGCAGCCACTAGATGGCTGGACAAACTTATCTTGAAGCTCAATAGTGAGATCACATAATTTACAATGTCTATGTTGTCACGTTCGTGACCCTTTCCTTGTCTGTGCTCACCTTGCTCCCTGGTGGCCAGAACCGGTGGCTGCTACCATGGTTTTTGTTGCTGCAAGGCCTCTGACATATGTTTTATATGTGATCCAAATGAATTATTTGCAGAATTTATGTACTCAGAACCCAATAACTTTTAAATTCTGATCACGAGTGTATTCCACTCTGAAGAACTTAGACTCAAAAATGTTATGTAAAGAAAATAAACTCCAATGCTTTTTCAAAGCTTTCACAATCTTCTCAAAACCTGGAGTTTTTCTAAGAACACATGTAGTGGTCCATTCAGTGTCTGTCGTTTCTCTGAGGACAAGCAGGCTGCTTGTTCTCACATATGGGTGACGTTCACGGCAGCCCCAGGTCCGGAAAATCTTCCTAGCAACAAAAGTTGCTAAAGCCTTCGAGCGCGCGGGTGCACCCATCTTCCCATCCGTCGCACGAGAGTCCCGCTTCAGTCTTTTTTTTTCCGTGGTCAAGAGCGGCTGCTTACGGCGGTTCTGTGCCCCAGTAAAGAACAGCCTTCTTTTTTAGCCGGCTTTCGCGGGTTTTTTCTTCTCCATTTGTGCTTGTGAACGAGCTGGTTCGTTTTCTTTCAAAACAAAAAAATAAGTTTTTCCTTAAGTTTCCTTTCGTCGTCATGTGCAGCCATTTTGGCCGCCCATATGGGTTTTCTCCCTTTTTTGTGCCTTTCCTTTGGCACCATCGTGAATTTTGATTTCGCCGCCACTATTTTTCCATCGATGACATTGAGGCTCGCCAGCGGCTTCAAGAAGTGCACTTGGTGCAACTGGGCAATCTCAGGCACCGACGGTACCGTCAGTAGATGCGGCGGCTGGCTCCCCGCCTGTGGTGAGGCCCTCGACGTCGTCATTGGCCTCGACTGCCCCCTGAGTTGACTCTCCATCGACGTCAGTGGAGGGAGCTTCATCGCCGCCGGCATGGGAGTCAACTTCTCGGCATCGCCATAGGGGACATAGCTCCTCGGCGTCAAGACGGGCTCGGCTTTGGACTGCAGTCAGAGAACTCCTGTCCGATACCGAAGGAGAGGCCTCGTGGGAGGCACAGGAAGACCCAAGATATTTCTCTTCTGAGGAGTCTTGTGGCCTTCCCTCTGACCCTACTCCTTTGCCAGAGAGAAAGCTTTCTCCCCCGGAGAGTTTGTCTTTCTTATCCTTTGTCCGGGAAATGTCTATGGCCATTCCCTTCCTGGTGGTAACTGAAGATGAGCCCAGGGCTGAGATGTTCGAGGTCCTGGACTATCCTTCGCCACCTAAGGAGTCATCCACTGTTCCTCTACATAATGTCCTTAAACAGACACTGTTGAGGAACTGGATAAAACCACTATCTAATCCCACCATTCCTAAGAAGGTTGAGTCCCAGTATAGGATTCACGGGGACCCGGAGTTGATGAAGGCCCAGTTGCCTCATGACTCGGGGGTTGTGGATTCTGCTCTCAAGAGAGCCAAAAGTACAAGAGATTTCGCCTCGGTGCCCCCCGGGACGGGAGGCTCGGACTTTGGGCTCTTTTGGGAGGAAGGCCTATCAGTCAGCTATGCTCATCTCCAAAATCTAGTCCTACCAGCTCTACACGAGCATTCACTTGCAGAATAATGTGAAGCAACTGGCGGACCTGGTCGATCAGCTCCCTTCAGAGCAGGCCAGGCCTTTTCAGGAGGTGGTCAGGCAGCTGAAGGCATGTCGTAAATTCCTGTCCAGGGGTATTTACGATTCTTTTGATGTGGCGTTCAGAGCCACTGCTCAGGGTATAGTGATGTTCTGACTCTCATGGCTGCGTGCCTTTGACCTCGACAGTCGAGTCCAGCAGCGGCTTGCAGATGTTCCTTGCTGGGGGGATAATATTTTCGACAAGAAAGTCGAACAGGTGGTCGAGCAGCTGCACCAGCGGGAAATCGCATTCGACAAACTCTCCCACCAGGCACCTTCAGCATCTACCTCATTAGGTAGACGGTTTTACAGGGGAAGGAGGAATGCTCCCTATGCTTACAATTAGCGTAGGTACAATTCACCTTCCCCCCAGCCTGCTCAAACTCAACCCCAGCGCGCTCGTTCACGTCAACAGCGTGCGCCTCAACAGGCCCCTGCAGCTCCCCAGCAAAAGCAAGGGACGGGCTTTTGACTGGCTCCAGACGAGCATAGCCGACATAAAAGTGTGTCTGCTGGACGATCTACTGGTCGGAGAGAGGTTGACATTTTTTCACCAACGGTGACCTCTTGTAACTTCCGATCAGTGGGTTCTCCAAATAGTCCGGCTAGGATACTCCCTCAATTTGATGTCAAAACCTCCAAATTGCCCACCGGGAGCTCAGTCCTTCAGCTTCTAGCACAGGCAGGTACTTGCAGAGGAACTCTCTGCCCTTCTAAGCACCAGTGCGGTCGAGCCTGTTCCACAGGGGCAAGAAGGGCTGGCATTCTATTCCAGGTACTTCCTTGTGCAAAAGAAAACAGGGGGGATGAGTCCCATCCTAGACCTAAGGACCCTGAACAAATATCTGATTCCAGAAAAGTTCAGGATGGTTTCTCTGGGCACCCTTCTTCCCATGATTCAGAAAAACGACTAGCTATGCTCTCTGGACTTGAAGGATGCTTATACTCACATCCTGATACTGCCAACTCACAGACAGTATCTTCGATTCCGTCTGGGAACACAGCACTTTCAGTATTGTGTGCTGCCCTTTGGGCTCGCCTCTGCACCCCGGGTATTCACCAAATGCCTGGCGGTCGTTGCAGCGTCGCTATGCAGGCTGGGAGTGCATGTGTTCCCTTATCTCGACGATTGGCTGGTGAAGAACACCTCGGAGGCAGGGGCTCTACAGTCCATGCAGATCACTCTCAAACTCCTGGGGTTATAAATTACCCAAAGTCCCATCTCCTTCCAGTTCAACAACTAGAATTCATAGGAGCTCTGCTGGACTCTCAGACAGCTCGGGCCTTTCTTCCCGAGGCGAGGGCGGACAACCTTCTGTCCCTGGTTTCTTTGGCCAGAGTGTCTCAGCAGATCACAGCTCGGCAGGTGTTGAGACTTCTGGGCCATATGGCCTCCACAGCTCGTGTGACTCCCATGGCACGCCTTCACATGCGATCTGCTCAGTGGACCCTAGCTTCCCAGTGGTATCAAGCTGTGGGGGATCTAGAAGATGCAATCCAGTTGTCCATTGCTTTTCACAACTCCCTGATATGGTGGACAATTCGCTCCAATTTGACCTTGGGACGTCCCTTCCAAATTCCTCAGCCTCAAAAAGTGCTGACTACAGATGCATCTCTCCTAGGGTGGGGAGCTCATGTAGATGGGCTCCACACTTAGGGAGCTTGGTCCCTCCAGGAATCAGGTCTTCAGATCAATCTCCTGGAGATGCGAGCGATCTGAAATGCTCTAAAGGCTTTCAGAGATCGGCTGTCCATTCAAATTGCCCAAATTCAGACAGACAATCAGGTTACTATGTACTATGTCAACAAGCAGGGAGGCACCGGATCTCGCCTCCTGTGTCGGGAAGCTGTCCAGATGTGGCTTTGGGTCCGCCGTCGCGGCATGTTTCTCCAGGCCACGTATCTGGCAGGCGTAAACAACAGTCCCACCGACAGGTTGAGCAGGATAATGCAACCTCACGAGTGGTCTCTCAACAGGGCGGTTGTCCGCAAGATCTTCCGAGAGTGGGGCACCCCCTCGGTGGATCTTTTTGCCACTCAGATCAATCACAAGGTCCCTCAGTTCTGTTCCAGACTTCAGGCTTATGACAGGCTAGCCTCCGATGCCTTTCTCCTACATTGGGGGTCAAGCCTTCGGTCTCAGCTGGGGCTGGCCTGGGCGCCACGTGGCTGCAGGGCCTGCGGCGTCTGATTCATGTGCTTCCTACTTCACGCCGCTGGCCGGGACGGGGGCAGGCGGTGCGGGGCGTGAGGTGCGGAGCAGCTGGAGCAGCGAGATTGACGGGAGGCTGTGCGTCGCAGCACCGTGCGGCCACATGGCAGCTGTTCTTCCTCCGCTCTGCTGTGTGGTGGCCGGAGCGGCGTGAGCCGAGAGATTGGGGTGGGGTGGCGAGGCGGCGGGTGGCAGCTCATCTGCATGGACGTCGGTGTTTTGAGATTGTTGTTGGCCGTCTCCTTGCTTGCAGCGCTACTCCTTTGGGTGTAGGGAGCCGGAGAGACCTAGAACAACTGATTCCTAGGCCCTCGTGTCGATCCTCTCCCTCAGGCCCATCATTCGGGTCCTTGTGATCCCTGCTGGCTCTAGTCCTCGCATGTGGCCCTGCTACCCTGCTGCCCTGTCCACTTGCCACCGGTCCTTCTGTTCCAGCTTGTTCCAGTCCGTCTGCTCCAGCTTGCTCCAGTCAGTCTGATTCAGGCTATTCCAATCCTGCTGCCTTGCAGTCATCTGCCCCGGCCTTCGAGTTCTGGTCTTCGGTCTTGTCCTGCTGCTACGCTCTCATCTGTTCCAGCTTATTCCAATCCGTCTGTTCCAGCTGCTCCGCTCTCTTCTGCTCTGGCTTGTTCCGGTCCATCTGTTTTGGCTTGTTCCAGTCCGTCTGTTCCAGCTTGTTCCGGTCCATCTGTTTTGGCTTGTTCCGGTCCATCTGTTCCGGCTTGTTCCAGTCCTGCTGCTCCGCTGTCATCTGTTCCAGCTTGTTCCAGTCCGTCTGTTCCAGCTTGTTCCAGTCCTGCTGCTCTGCTGTCATCTGTTCCAGCTTGTTCCAGTCCGTCTGTTCCAACTTGCTCCAGCCCGTCTGTTCCAGCTGCTCCGCTCTCTTCTGCTCCAGCTTGTTCCAGTCCAGCTTGTTCCAGTCTGTGTTCCAGCTGCTCCGCTCTCTTCTGCTCCAGCTTGTTTCAGTCCATCTGTTCCAGCTTGTTCCAGTCCGTCTGTTCCAGCTTGTTCCAGCCCGTCTGTTCCAGCTGCTCTGCTCTCTTCTGCTCCAGCTTGTTCCAGCTTGTTCCAGTCCTGCTGCTCCGCTCTCATCTGTTCCAGCTTGTTTCAGTCTGTCTGTTCCAGCTTATTCCAATCCATCTGTTCTGTTCCAGCTTACTCCAGTCCTCCTGCTCCGCTCTCATCTGATCTAGCTTCTTCCAGCTTATACCTCTGCATTGTTGACTCTAGCCATACTGTTCCAATTTGTTGAATATAACCATACTGCTAGAGTACCTCAGTCATTTATGGCCCCTATATACATTCTCTTCCTATCCCTGTCCCTTCCTAATCTTTTCCCTCACCCCCTACCTCTCTCCGCTACAGGAACTCACTGCCCATCCATTGACTTCATCACCTCACCTTCTCTCCTACCCTCTTCCTTCCTTTTAGCTTTTAATCTTCATCTCTTTCTTCCCTCCATTTTGCCTTCCCCATTCCACCTAAATACCTCTTGCCTTCGACGCCTTCGTGGCCACACCTCTCCTACTCTCCTCACTCTCTTTTACTCCTTCTCTTACTCTCAGCCGGTGACATCAATCCCAATCCTGGCCCTCCTCACCAACTATTATCCCAACACTACAGATCTTACCGCAACCTCTCTAACCTCATCCCTATTCCTCTACTCCCCTCCTCTTCTGTGCCCTTCTCATGCGCCCTATGGAATGCCCGCTCTATCTGCAACAAACGCCCCTATATCCATGACCTCTTTATCTCGCGTCACCTCCATCTGCTCGCCATAACAGAAACCTGGCTCTGCCATGATGACTCTGCTTCAGTCGCAGCCCTCTGCCATGGCGGTTATCTTTTTTGACATACTCCTCGCCCTGCTGGTCGCGGGTGCTGTGTTGGATTACTTCTCTCTCCCTCCTCTAGATTTCAACCCCTTCTTCCACCTCAATCTCACTGTTTTTCCTCCTTTGACGTCCACCCTATCCGCCTTTTCACTTCTCTGCCTCTTCGAATAGCGGTCATTTATCGTCCCCCTGATAAGTCCCTTTCATCCTTTCTCAGTGACTTTGATGCTTGGCTTGCCTTCTTCCATAATCCTTCCTCACCCTCTCTCATCCTTGGTGACTTTAATATTCCTGCTAATGATCCTTCTAACTCTTATATTTCCAAGTTACTCGCTTTAACATCCTTCTTTAATCTCCAACTATGCTCCACCTCCCCCACTCATCAAAATGGTCACTGTCTTGATCTTCTCTTCTCCGCCACCCTCTAGTTTCCTTGCCTCTGATCTTCCCCTCTCTGATCACCATCTTATAACTTTCACACTTAAATCTCCTCCCTCCCAGTCCCGTCCTATTTTATCTAATTTATCTAGGAATATTCATGATATTGACCTTTCATCTCTATCCTCCCATGTTTCAAACCTCCTCTCTACTGTGGCACCATCCACGTCTGTCAACGAGGCTGTTTCTTCTTACAACAATATTCTATCCTCTGCCTTAGACAGTCTTGCACCTTTGATGACCCGCCCTTTAAGGTGTACAAAACCCCAACCTTGGCTGACCTCTAATATCTGTTACCTACGTTCTTGTACCCGCTCCGCCGAATGCCTCTGGAGGAAATCTCGGGCCCTTGCTGATTTCTTACACTTTAAGTTCATGTTGACCTCCTTCCAATCTGCTGTTTTACGCGCCAAACAGGATTATTATATCCAACTGACTAACTCTCTTGGCTCTAACCCTTGACTTCTCTTCACCACATTGAACTCTCTCCTCAAGGTGCCCCCTCCCCCAACTCCCCCTTCATTATCTCCTCAGACCCTTGCTGAATTCTTTCACGACAAGGTTCAAAAAATAAACCTTGAATTGTTTTTTTGTTTGTTACATTTGTACCCCGCGCTTTCCCACTCATGGCAGGCTCAATGCGGTAGGCAATGGAGGGTTAAGTGACTTGCCCAGAGTCATAAGGAGCTGCCTGTGCCGGGAATCGAACTCAGTTCCTCAGTTCCCCAGGACCAAAGTCCACCACGCTAACCACTAGGCCACTCCTCCACTCTCTACTCCATTCTCTACCTCGCCACCTCTCCCTCAACTAGTCCGTTCCCCTCTCTCTCCTTCCCCTCACCCCTTTTCTTCCTTTCCTGAAGTTACTATTGAGGAAACTACTCTTCTCCTTTCTTCCTCAAAATGTACCACCTGTTCCTCTGATCCCATTCCCACCCACCTTCTTAAAAACCAAAAGACTATACTACAAAACTGAAATTGGACCAAATTACAAGGACACACACAAACTTTTCCAACTCGTGAATAAACTACTAGACACCACACCAGCCATGAATAACAGCAAAGACACACCAGGAGCTGAAAACCTCGCGAAATACTTCAAAGAGAAAATAGTACAACTGCGACTCAAAATACCTACCAGCCCTATTGAATACGCTGCACTCCTAGACTGTCTAGACCCAAACCCTGGAGTATACCCCAGCAAATAGGATTTGGAATGAATTTGAGATACTATCGGAAGATCTCATCTCCCAAACACTTAAAAGATTCGTCAAATCTCATTGCAAACTAGATATATGCCCCAACAACCTTATGAAATTGGCCCCAATACTTCATAACAGACCTAACGAAACACGTGAATTTTATGCTACAAAATGGACTCTTCCCAAAGGAGAAAGGAAACATTCTACTCACCCCCATACCCAAAGATGCAAAGAAAAATGCAAGTGAATTAACCAACTATATAGACCAGTAGCATCCATTCCCTTACTAACCAAAATAACAGAAAGAATGGTAACCAAACAACTCACAGACTATCTAAACAAATTCTCAATACTACACGACTCCCAGTCAGGATTCCGTTCTAATCACAGTACTGAAACAGTATTAGTTACGCTCATGACAAAATTCAAACAAACAATTGCAACCGGCAAGAATATATTACTTCTACAATTTGGCATGTCAAGCGCATTCAACATGGTAGATCATGGAATCCTACTACACATCCTTGAATACTTCGGCATCGGAGGCAATGTTCTTAACTGGTTTAAAGGATTCCTAACCACACGCTCATATCAAGTGACATCAAATTCGGTTACATCAGCCGCATGGACACCTGAATGTGGAGTTCCACAGGGATCTCCCCTTTCACCGACTATATTCAACCTAATGATGACACCCCTGGCCAAACTACTATCTAACCAAAACCTCAACCCATACATTTACGCCGATGATGTAACGATCTACATCCCATTCAATCAAGACTTAAAAGAAATCTTCAATGACATCAACCAAAGTCTACATATCATGCACTCCTGGGTAGATGCCTTTCAGTTAAAACTCAACGCAGAAAAAACCCAATGCCTAGTACTTACCTCTCAACATAACACGAGCAAATTTACCACCATCAACACACCAAAATTAAAACTACCAATTTCGGATACCTTGAAAATCCTTGGAGTTACCATCGATTGGCACCTAACACTTGAGAATCACGTGAAAAACACAACCAAAAAGATGTTCCACTCAATGTGGAAATTAAAAAGAGTAAGACCATTCTTCCCGAGGACTGTCTTCCGTAATCTAGTACAATCAGTACTCAGTCATCTAGATTACTGCAACTCACTCTACGCTGGCTGCAAAGAGCAAATACTCAAAAAACTCCAAACAGCCCAGAACACGGCAGCCAGACTCATATTTGGGAAATCAAAATATGAGAGTGCAAAACCCCTACGAGAGAAGCTACACTGGCTACCACTCAAAGAACGCATCATGTTCAAAGCATGTACCCTAGTACATAAAATCATCCATGGCGATGCCCCAGCCTATATGTCAGACCTGATAGACCTACCATCCAGGAATGCTAAAAAATCTTCTCGCACATTCCTTAATCTTCATTTCCCCAACTGTAAAGGTCTAAAGTACAAATTAATGCACACATCAACCTTTTCTTATATGAGTGTGCAGTTCTGGAACGCATTGCTACGTAACCTGAAAGCGACCTATGAACTGACCAACTTCCGTAAAGTACTAAAGACCCATCTCTTTGACAAGATATACCACAAAGACCAAAGCATGTGAATCTCTCACATATATCTAGAAATGTAAATTAATGCCTTCTGTTTCATTACTATCATGTATTCCATTACCATGCAACCCAAAATCCTTCTGTAACACCATATGTCTACTCTCTTCTCATTTCCACTATCCATGATGTATTGTAAGCCACTTTGAGCCTGCAAAGAAGTGGGAAAATGTGGGATACAAATGCAATAAATAATAATAATGCCATCTGTCCTGCTCTTATTCCTTTTATCTGTCAAATTCTCAACCTCTCACTTTCCACTGCGACTGTCCCTGCTGCCTTTAAACATGCTGTGGTCACATCTTTCCTTAAGAAGCCTTCACTCGACCATACTTGTCCCTCTAATTACCGACCCATCTCCCTCCTCCCTTTTCTCTCCAAATTACTTGAGCGTGTTGTTCACCACTGCTGCCTTGATTTTCTCTCCTCACATGCTATTCTTGGCCCACTACAATCTGGTTTTCGCCCTCTCCACTCAACCGAAACTGCGCTTACTAAAGTCTCCAATGACCTATTACTGGCTAAATCCAGAGGTCTCCATTCCATCCTCATTCTTCTTGATCTTTCCGCCGCTTTTGACACTGTCGATCACAGCATACTCCTCGATACCCTGTCCTCACTTGGATTCCAGGGCTCTGTCCTTTCCTGGTTCTCTTCCTACCTCTCCCTCCGCACCTTCAGTGTTCACTCTGGTGGATCCTCTTCTACTTCTATTCTTCTGCCTGTCACCGTACCGCAGGGTTCTGTTCTTGGTCCCCTCCTCTTTTCTATCCACACTTCTATCTCATCCCATGGCTTTTTCTACCATCTCTATGCTGATGACTCCCAAATCTACCTATCTACCCCTGATATCTCACCTTGCATCCAAACCAAAGTTTCAGCGTGCTTGTCTGACATTGCTGTCTGGATGTCTCAATGCCACCTGAAATTAAACATGACCAAAACCGAGCTTCTCATTTTTCCCCCCAAACCCACCTCCCCGCTCCCCCCGTTTTCTATTTCTGTTGTTGGCTCTCTCGTTCTCCCTGTCTCTTCTGCTCGTAACCTTGGGGTCATCTTTGAGAACAATCAGCCTGCTGTCCTCGGAGAATACCTGCTACAGGTAAGTAACTTCGCTTTATCCTCAAACAGAAGATCTCTATTACTAAATTTAGCACATTTATATGCATTTTTAATAATCCTCTTAGAATAACATTTTTGTAGTAGACACTGTTGTAAATCTCAATCTTGTAATTTGTATTTCTAGGGTAGAACAAATTTGTCGTTATCATAAGAAATTGAAAATAAGGAAGGCTTTTCTTTAAATAACTACTATTGAAACTCAAAAAAAGTGTTCTGGTCTGTTTTCTTCCAGAACACCAGTCTCAAAGCCAGTTTATGTCTTATATACTCTATCCTCAATTGGATTCCAGGGCCCTGTTCTTTCCTGGTTCTCCTCCTACCTCTCACTTCGCACTTTCAGTGTTCACTCTGGCGGTTCTTCTTCAACTTCCATCCCGCTTTCAGTTGGTGTCCCCCAGGGTTCTGTCCTTGGACCCCTCTTTTTCTCCATCTATACCTCTTCTCTTGGTACCCTGATTTCAACCCATGGCTTTCAATACCATCTTTATGCAGATGACTCTCAGATCTATGTCTCCACCCCTGAAATCTCAACCGTAATCCAGGACAAAATTTCATCCTGCTTGTCTGACATTGCTGCTTGGATGTCTCAACGCCATCTGAAGCTAAACATGACTAAAACTGAACTTCTCATTTTTCCCCCTAAACCCATACCCACCCTGGCGAAAGCAGCTTGCACACCTTGGACTGCAAGAGAGAAATATCCTTTTACATGGAGCCGACGAAGCCCTTCAGACAGTCCGCCCAGTTTGTTGCTTTTGATCCCAACAGGAGGGGAGTCACCATTGAGAAATGCACAATTTCCATTTGGCTAGCAGATTGCATTTCCTTCGCTTATACCCAGGCTGGGCTGACTCTGGAGGGCCATGTCACAGCTCGCAATGTCAGAGCCATGGCTGTGTTGGTAGCTCACTTAAACTCAGCCTCCATTGAAGAGATTTGCAAGGCTGCAACGTGGTCTTGTCCACACATTCACATCTCACTACTGCCTTGAGCAGGATACCCGACATGACAGTCGGTTTGGGCCGTCGGTGCTGTAGAATCTGTTTGGGGTTTAGAATCCAACTCCACCCACCTAGGCCCGTTTTTATTCTGTTCCAGGCTGCACTCTCAACTAGTTGTATATTGTTTTAGGTTAATCTATGTTATGTCCTTGCCGTTCCAAGGCCCAGTTGACCAATTTTATATTTTTAGATGAGCCTGGATACTAGGGATACCCCTTGAGTAAGAATATATCAGCCTGCTTGTCCTCGGAGAAAGCGAAGAAACTTACCTGTAGCAGATATTCTCCGAGGACAGCAGGCTGATATATTTTCACAATCCCGCTCACCTCCCCTTGAAGTTGTTTATTTGTTTATACTTTTGGACTCAACTGAGGTATGCGCTCGCGCGACGGGCAGGAACTCAGTCCGCACATGCGCGATGTGTTGCTGCATGCAAAATCTTTTTGTTTTTGCTATGCTTTTATGCCGATTCCCAGGCCGGCGTGGATTGCCAACCCATGAGTGGGAATATATCAGCCTGCTGTTCTCGGAGAATACCTTCTATAGGTAATGTAAATATAGAAAAAAAAGAAGCCTTTACCTTGCCCCCCTTCCCCCCCCCCCTTTTCCCTGAGAGGGGGCATCTTGCAGAGGACAGGGAAGTGCAGAGGTCTCAGGGCAGCCCAGCAACAGCACTGACACCTTTTAGTTAAAATGTTTAAAATGCTCCAGCAGACCAGCACTGTCCATAGATGCCAGTGATGTGTTTAAATTTTACGAGTTTGTAACTGTGGGGAGATGTGCACTGGAGCCTGTTACAAGGCTTCTGATTGGCTGTCCGAGGCCCCAGGGAGAGCTGGGAGCTTGAGGGGCATATAAGGCAATCTTGAGGGGCAGTGTGGAAGGCAGCAAATAGGAGCCAGGATCTGCTAAAGGGCACTAATTTGGACCAATGAGGTGGCAGGAGGCAGTCTGACTCATAGATTGGTGCAAATTTCAAGCCAATCCAGGGGACAGGAGGGGTGGAGCAAAGAAAAGAAGAGCAGTCCAGATGCAACCTGGGAGAGAGAAAGGCAAGCCCAGACAAAGAGAGGAGGCTTGAAGCATGCTCTAGGGGAAGATCGGATCCAGGCAGGAGTGTGCAAGCTGGGGCAGAGAAGGGCATGCTCAGGCAAGAAGAGGCAGCCGCAGGCTGGAGGAGAAGATCAAACCCAAGCAGGAGTGAGCTGTAGGCTGGAAGAGAAGGACCCACTGACAAGCCCCAGATGAAGAGAGAGAACTGGTGAGTCCTGTAAGGGGCTGGGCACTAAAGCATACAGGAACAGAGGAGGAGGAGAAGGGGGTCTGGAGCGAGCCGGGGGCAAAAGAGGAGCTGTAACTATAGCCACAGAGGCCATTCTTCAGGCAGAGAGGAGCAGAGGAAGAAGAGGGACCATACTGGGGAACTGAGACTTGTTGGGAGCAGTGCAGAGCTGAATAGAGAGCAGCTTGGCTAGGTCCCTAAATCTCAGAGAAGTCCACCCAGTGCATCCCTCCGTGTGTCACGTCCGTGGCCGTGACAACCCTCAGACTTACCCTGTTTCTGGGAGTCAGTGTCTGTGCTGGCTTCTGCTTGTCTCTGTGTCTGTGTCTGTCTTAGGTTCTCTCTGGCTCTGTGTGCTGATTGCCCTACTGAACCTCACCTGTGTGGGCTTTGCCTCTTCCAAGATGGCTGCCGCCTCCTCCTCTTTGCCAGTATCCAAGATGGCCCCCGCTGTTCCTTCCTATGGGCTGACTGCTCTGTGTGTCAAGCCTCTGTTTGGTTGCAAGGTGATTGCTGCAGCTGTGGCTCTGGTGTTGAAGGGCTTTATTAATCACTTGAAGACTACAGTCCTGGCCTTTGCATCTCATCTAAAGGTCCTGGTGTATAGAGTGCTCTGTACACAGTTTCAGTGTGAGTTTCTATGTTTGTTTAGACTAGTTAGCTTAGGCACCGTCTGGCTTGTAGCCTGTGCATAGCTCTGCTAGTTCTCTGTGTTTGTTTCCAGTGCATGACTAGTTAGCTTAGGCACCGTCTGGCTTGTAGCCTGTGCATAGCTCTGCTAGTTCTCTGTGTTTGCTTCCAGTGCATGACTAGTTAGCTTAGGCACCGTCTGGCTTGTAGCCTGTGCTTAGCTCTGCTAGTTCTCTGTGTTTGTTTCCAGTGCATGACTAGTTAGCTTAGGCACCGTCTGGCTTGTAGCCTGTGCATTGCTCTGCTAGTTCTCTGTGTTTGTTCCTAGTGTTAGACTAGCCGCCCTTGCTAGCCACTATCCCAAGACTGTGATTGTTCCTAGTGTAGACTAGCCAGCTTAGGCACCGTCTGGCTTGTAGCCTGTGCATAGCTCTGCTAGTTCTCTGTGTTGGTTCCTAGTGTTAGACTAGCCGCCCTTGCTAGTCACTATCCCAAGACTGTGATTGTTCCTAGTGTAGACTAGCCAGCTTAGGCACCGTCTAGCTTATTAGCCTGTGCTTAGCTTTGCTAGTTCCCTGTGTTTGTTCCTAATACTTGACTAGCCAGCTTAGGCACCGTGTGGCTTGTAGCCTGTGTATAGCTTTGCTAGTGTTCTGTGTATGTTCCCAGTGCATGACTTGTTAGCTTGGGCACAGCTTTGTGGTTAGCTGGTGTATAGCCTTCCAAGTCTCCTGAGTTTGCTCTGTGTATGTTCCTGTGTATGACTGGTTTGCCTGGGTATAGCTTTCCTATTAGCCTGGGTACAGTTTACTAGTCATTGTGTTGAATCCTGCCGACTGCCAGAACCCGGACAGTCCCTGCTTGTCTGCCTTGCCTTTGCCTAGGTGCCAGGGGGCACTCCTGGATCTTCATTCCTGCTGTTCCTGTAAGTCCTACCGGCTGCCAGAACCTGAGGGCTCAACCCTCGGGGAAAGGCAGTCAAGTGTAGGTGAAGCCTAGGTCCAGGGTGTTCCAGTTCCGCGGGTTCCGCTCCAGTGTGTTCCAGCCCAGCAGGTTTCACTCCTGTATGTTCCAGTCCAGTGGGGCCACTCCAGTGTGTCCAGTCCAGCGGGCCCCACTCCAGTGCGCACCTGTCCGGTGCATTCCAGTTCCGAGTATTCCTGTGTAGAACTCCAGTCCGGGGTTCCGGTCCAGGGTTGTCTCATCTCCACCTGGAAGGTGATCTTGCCTGCCACTGCCGCTCCACGGTAGTGGCCTATGGACTCACAAACCCCGTGCTCCCGGGGAAGAAGCCTGAAAGGATGCCAAGGTCCCCGAGAGCGCGGCAAGCGCGAGAGACGCGACACCGTGTGTGTGCTTGCCTGCCAGAGAGGAGAAAGCCGACCATGTGAGTGCCTGCCCTGTAAAGAGGCCTATCCGGAAAGGGAAGAAGCCCCACAAGGAGAGAGACAGAGAGACACCCCACCCCCCCCCCCATGCACTGAGTGCCCAGACTCCAAAGGAACTTTTTTTTAGAGAGTCTGCCAGCATGAGTGTCTGCCTCAGGAGGATCCAGCACAGAAGCCTGCTGGTTCGAGTGTCCGCACCTAAGCGAGCCTGCCCTGGGGAAAGAGCTGCCCAGCCTAAGCCTCGAGCCCTGTGAGTGCCTGCAGTTAAGGGCCTGCCTTTAGGAGATTTAGTCTAGCAGTCCATCAGTGTGAGTAGCAGTTGGGTGTATAACAAAGTAAAAGAAAAAGGGGTCATGTTTTGGGAGGGCCCGATAGGAATTTCCACTGCTTATCTTTTTATTTGAATTTAGTTAGCCCACAAGGTCCCTTGTCAAAGAAAATACTGATTGAGGTTAGCACACACACACCGAGCACAGGGAGTCAGGATTTTCATTTTTTGAGTTCTTTGAGTCAGAGCAGTAGGTATCCTGGAGTTCCGGTGAGCTGACCTCGCCAACCGAGGAAACGTGGATGTGGAGAAGACCAAGGTACCCAACGCAAGAGAGCAGCGATGCTAGCGAAGATCTGATACACCGGTAACATTATTGTGTGCACACAAATTGAAAAAATATATATATACATATATAGATATAGATATATAGATATATATGATCTGAGTACAAAAATTGGGGTTGTGTACTTGTTTGGGATGTTTTATGTTATTGCAGCAGTGGGGTCGGGTCTTGGTAACTGAAATTGTAATTTTGAACATCTTATTGACTTTGTAACCTATCACAAAGCATTTAACACCTTGCACTATTTTTATTTAATACTAGCAAACTTTAACAATTGGTACCAACATGAAGGAACATAACCAACAAGTGTTTCTATTTATTTTATCATTTAATAAAATATTTAATATTTTTTTTCTTGTCAAATCCCTTGGTTGCGTGGAGTTTATTTGGGAACCCTATTTGAAACTGTGACATTCCTATATATTTATTTCTTTAATTATTGTAATTACCTGCTCCACGACTAGGGGATTTACAGTAAGTATCTTCACTATACATGGAAAATGTGTCCATATTTTTACACAGTCTGCACGTAGATGTTTCCAGGGTTGTAGTATGGACACAGGTGGAGTTGCAATGTTTATGTGTATTTATAAAATACATGTGTACACCTGTAGAGCACATGCACAAATCTGCAACTTTTTGGAGCATGTATGGTATTTGTGCAAAGTGGGGCTGGTTCTGAGAGTCTATTTTATAAAGGCACATAGGTGCTTATATTGCTTTTATAAAATAGGTGCACCTTTGACCTTCTAACATGGGCATTTTATTATAAAATCAAAGTCCTAAAAGAATAGTTCTAGTGATTCCTGTATGGCATGAAGCCTTTCTGTCTTTTTGTCCCACAGAATACAACGTGGCTGTGTTTGTCACTAATCAGATGACCGCTGACCCTGGGGCAACTATGACGTAAGAACCCATTGTCAGAACACTCTGCTTTCACCAGTAGCAGCATGTGACCTACAAAATAAATGGTGTGACAGGCTAGGGTCTCTCCCTTATCTTTCTCGCATCCATTGGCCTCTCCCTTGCCTTTCCAGTTGCTCTCTCCTCCCTGCCTTTTATCTTATATAGTGGCATCTCTGAACTAAACTAGGTTTGTGGCAATAAATAATCCATCTTGCCTCTTTTCTGGGCCCTAGACTAGTAAGGGTAGCATGGACATAATCCCCCCCACCAACACACACCAAAATGTCTCTGGCAGATGTAGCTGCTAGTCCATTAACTAGGCTCTCTCTCTTCTGCAGTGCATGTCCACATTCACAACAAATGTTCATAGAGTAACTGAGATAATCAAATTTGAGGATCTGACTACTGGAAAGTTATAGTTGGATAAAAAAAAAGGCCTGTCTTCTACAGGCCCTTCCCCCTCCACAGGTACATACTGTGGGACTGATGAAATAAGTGTAAGAGCCATGCATGGATGCTCAGCATATGGCTTCCTAACACATGCTACAAAAATATTTTATGCACAATGTTCTGTGCAAAGTATATACAAATAATTTGCATGCAAAAAAGTGCACAAATTATTGCCCCTTGATCTTTCTCATAGAGCTAAATGGGAAGCTGAACTAGGTACTCAATATGAGCATGATTAGAAGGCATTGAAAGTGGTGTTGTTGCACTTGTCTAGAGCTGTTAACTTTCAAGAAAATTGGGTTAAATTCATGTATCATTGGTAGCTTACTCCTGCCAGATTCCATCACATTTTTCCTGCTGTTTCGGTGCTTTGTTGGAGAAAATGTGCGGAGAGGGGGATTATGGGACACATTTGGTGGACCTGTCTCAAGGTGTGTGCCTGTTGAAAGATGGTGCAGTATAAGCTGCAATCTTGGTTGGATCTTGAGATACTGTTATTTTCGAAAGAGAAAATCATCTTAAAAGTGGCATAAAGCAGCATTTGGATGTTTTTCTAAAAAAAAATGTCCAAATTAGTATTTTTGAAACCTATTTTTTAGACGTTTTCTATGCTGTTCATCTGCAGTGCATCCATATCTCAAGAGTTTGTTAAGGGTAGGGTTTGGGCATTCCTAAGACTTAGATAATTTTCAGCCATAATGAAACAGAACAAAACTAAAACTAAGACGTTTTGAGCTAGACCTGTTTTTATTACGAATAAGGCACAAAAAGGTTCCCTAAATGACCAGATGACCACTGGAGGGAATCAGAAATGACCCCCCCCAATACCCCACAGTGGTTACTGGCCCTCTCCCACCCCCCAAAAAATGTGAATAAAAATATATGACTTACTAGCCTCTATGGCAGTCTCAGATGTTATAGCCAGGTCTATTAGAGCAGCATGCAGGTCCCTGGAGTAATATAGTGGTCAGTGCAGTGCACTATGGAGTGTGGGACTTGAATCCCTATATCCCTCTACCTGCCACACTTGTAGTGGAAACTGTGCCCCCTTCACTCATAAGGGTTATTGTAGTGGTGTACAATGGGGGGCAGTAGGTTTTGGGTGGGTTTTGGAGGGCTCAGGGGACAAGATAAGGAAGCAAAGGTGAGATGTGTACCTAGGAGCATTTTTATGACGTGCACAAAAGTGCCCCCAAGGGTGCCCCATTGCTCTCCTGGGATGTCTGGGGGACCAGTCTACTAAAAATGATGGTTCCTCCTACATCCCAGTGGCTTGATTTTCTACATTTTGCACTTATTCTGTTTTTTTTTTTGTTAACGGACCAAAAAACAAAATGTCCAAAGCACAAAACCTTGTTCGAAACAGTATTTTTCGAGAAAAAAAAGATGTTTTTCTTTTTCGTAAATGACCTTCTTTCCTATTCAAATTTTGGACGTTTTGTGCAAAACATCCAAAGTCGGACTTAGGCGTCATATCAAAAATGCCCCTCCATGGAACCTAGAGATCTACTGGCTTAATAGACCAGTTCCAGGAGCATGCTTGAGACAGCAACATCTTATCCAATATTGTCTTAATGCAGCACAACTAGCTACTGCCTGCAAATCAGAGACTTTTCCACCTGCCTATAAATGGATTACAAAATTTTGGTTTATAACTGATATAGAAAAGATCACAGCACAGCAAAACAAGACCCCGGCTAAAAGGGAGCATATATGGGGAACCCTTTCTTACTCATTGCTCATAGAATTTTTTTATGGACATTCAATGCTGATTTGATTTATTGCATAGGCCAGTGGAGGGTGTGTGTGTGTATATATATATATATATATATATATATATATATATATATATAATTTTTATGAGGTTCCTATTTGGGCTTTTATGTTTGAAAAGAGGTTTAATATAGTGTATATTTTGCTTCTTATTTTGATGTATATTGCCTTTTTTTGTAACATTGACTTGAGCTTCTAATAAAAATACCTCTAAAAATTACAAAAAAAAAGTGCATAAACCACCACATAGCTTACATTAACATTAACAGCAGAATGATACTAAAATTATAATGGAACCTAAAAGATCATTATACTTAATTGTAAAAAAATGTGCATGTTTGTTTTTCTTGTATAATGGTACATATATCAGGTAACCATGGTGCACACAGTTTCAGTGCATAAGACTGCACTTGATACTATGCAAAATTAATACTATGACTGTTCCTTATCTCTGTAATAAAATTCCTTAGCATCAACAGCAGATGAATCTAGAGACATATGGGTTACCATCAGGTGGAGATAGAGAGCACTGATTTGTACACTCCCTAGTGGACCTCACTCTTCCTGGCTAGTCAGTATTCGGCTCCTGGCTTGGTTTACTCCTGTTGTGGCTTTTTCTGGCTTAGTAGAGGTGGGGGTGTTCTGGCTGAATGGCGCCAGCTTTCGGGGGTACACCTGGTCACCCCAGGTCCCTCCCCTACCCCTACTTCAGGAAATCTAGACTGCCCCTATTTGACTGACTGTACATTTGTCCTTTAGATTGTAAGCTCCTTTGAGCAGGGACTGTCCTTCTATGTTAAATTGTACAGCGCTGTGTAACCCTAGTAGCGCTTTAGAAATGTCAAGTAGTAGTAGTAGTACTCCACTCCAAGGGGTTTATCCTCCTGCCCTCTCTTCCTCAAAGATTTCCTTTAAAAAAAAAAGTGGCTTTCTGTTCTGGCCTTACACTCTCAGGGTGCTGACCCGGCCTCGAAGATTCCCTCCACGCTGGATGGCGAATTCCTGTGACTGGCTGCAGTGAGTGTGCCTCTTACTTTCTGCCTTGCAGCAGCTCTACTTCGGCCTTTTATGGCAGCAGAATTGGTTAAGCACTGTTCCCACTGTGCAAAGCGGCGAACAGTGGCGGGGTTTTGCCCCAGAGGGTGATCGGCCTCTGATGCCCTTGAGATCCCCAGTGGAGAGGTTGAGGCTGGCTCTTACTGCACATGTGAAACGCGTTCTGCTCCTTGACCATTTTGAATTCACCCTCCGCAGTTACCTTGGTTACCGTCGCAACACATTTGAATCCTCAGACTTTTCCCACTCCAGTGACTTGCAGGGGTGGCGAAGGGGATGCGCCGGTTAATTCTCCAATGGCCTGCTCTAATTTGCCCTTTTCCCTGGAGTTTGTTTTACTCCTCCATCGTGCTTATGTGTTGAGGCGCACATCCATGGGGACTGAAGTTTTGTGACTTCTGGTGGCCTGCCCTTTTCCGGCATCGAGGCCTCTGTGTCTAAATGTACTAGGTGGTGGCCCAGATAGGATGGGGAGGTGGTAACTCCTCTTTTCCCTGATCCTTTGGTTAGAAGCGAAAGTTCTCCTGGCCACACCGGAATCCTTCACTGAAGCAGAGCTTTTTTGCTTCTGAGGCACATGGCCCCTCTGCTGTGCAGATGTTTGACAGAGAGGAATTGCCTGCCTTTATTTCTAAGGCCTTACAGACTTTGAATATTTCCACTCCTGAGGCCCTTAATGAGGCTACTGAGAATCCTAAGATAGCTAGCACTAAAAGATCACCCAGGGCTTTCCCTGTACATGAGCCATACAGGAGCTTATCTCTGCGCAGTGGGCTTCCCTTGATTCAGAGCTACGGTTGGCTAGAGCAATGGCTCACCTATACCTGGTTACACAGGATGAATTAGAGTGCTTCCGGTTGCTGAAGGTGGATGCCTTGGTAGCACCTATGACCAAAAAGACCACTTTGCCTGTAGAAGGGGGAATTGAGCTCAAGGATGTTCAAGATTGCATGCTTGAAGCTGCTTTGAAAATGTCCTTTGAAGTTTCTGCCTTGGCTTTGCAGGTGGCTGTTTGTGGTCTTACACAGCTTGTGCGTCCCTCTCTTGGGTGCAGCAGGCGGCTGACTCCTTGAGTCGAGGGCTCCGCCGCCTCCTGAGTTCCCAGACATTGAGTCAGGATTGGCCTCCTTGGCTGATGACCTGTATGACTTGGTCAGAGCAGTGGCCAAACAGATGGTCCTGACAGTTACTAGCCGTAGGATCTTATGGTTGTGCTGCTTCCAAGCAACGCCTGGTCCGGTTACCCTTTAAGGGTATGCTTTTGTTTGGAGAGGTTTTGGAGAAGTTGGTCAAAGATCTGGGTGACTCTAAGTCTCAGCATTTGCCAGAGGATAAGCCTCAGCCTTCTCCTAGAGGGACTCCTCAGAGATCTTATTTTCAAGATAGCAGGCAGTATTGCCCATGCTGTTCCTTTTATATGGGTAGACCCCACTATACCCAGAACCAGCCCTTTCAGACCGATAAGCGCTGTGCTGGGCCTTCTGGAAAGTCCTCTGTCCCTCCTCGCTCCTCCCAATGATGAGACACTGGTTCATTCTTCAGCGGGAGGGTGATGTCCCACTTTTACAAGGAGTGGACCGGAATTACTACAGACCAGTGGGTACTGGATCTTATCCTCAAGGGTTACATGCTCGAGTTTTCCTTTTTTTCTTGGCATCCCTGTTCGCTTCTCCATGGAAGCAGGTCACAGTGCAGGCTTTAGGCTGCACCTGCAACACCTGGGGTGTGGGGGGGTGGTGCCTGTCTCCGCTGCATAGCAGGGCCGGGATGCTATTCCATATACTTCATGGTGCCCCAGAAGTGTGGAGACTTTCATCCTATCCTAGACCTCAGAAGGGTCAATCAGGCCATCTGGGTCCACCACTTCTGCTTGGAGACTGTTCGCTCCATCATTGCGGCAGTTCACCCTGGAGAATTTCTTACAGCTGTGGACCTCAAGGAGGCATATCTGCATATGCCCATTTGGCCTCCTCATCAGAGATTTCTGTGGTTTGCCGTTTTTGGTCAGCACTTCTAGTTTCAAGCGCTACCCTTTGGGCTTGCTACGGCTCCATAGACCTTTACGAAGGTCATGGTAGTGGTGGTGGCAGCTGCATTGCAGTGCGAAGGGATTTGAGTCCACCCCTATTTGGACAATTGGCTCATCCGAGCATCCTTGTCCCAGGAAAGTGTTTGAGTCACGACTCCAGTGGTGTCCCTTCCCCAGTCTTTGGGCTGGGTGATTAACATACCCAAGAGTCACCTAATTCTATCTCAATCTCTGGAATATTTGGGAGTGTTCTTCAACACCAGGATGGGTCAAATGAATCTCCCCGAACTGAGGCCTATGAAGCTCCAGAACCAGATTCAGTGCCCCCCCCCCCTCTCCCGGTGACTGGGTGTCTGGGATTATTCTCAGGTTTTGGGGTTGATAGTGGCCACTCTGAAAGTGGTACATTGGGCTCAGGCTCACATGTGGCCCCTATAGCTCTACCTGCTGAGTCGCTGGTCCCTGGTTTTGGAGAAGGCAGCCTTTGGCTCAACACAATCTGACGTGGTGGCTCCAGGCAGATCATGTGCTTCGGGGTGTTCCCCTACAGACTCCCATCTGGTCAGTGGTGATCACAGATGCCAGTCTCTTGGGTGGGGGGCATATTGTCTCTCCCATTATCGCCATGGCCTCAGGTCCAGAGAGGAATCACTTTGGCCATCAACTACTTGGAGCTTCAAGCAGCCCGCCTTGCTCTGCTGGTGTTTCGGCATTTCCTCCAGGGACGGCCGGTGAGAGCCCTCTCCAGCAACATGACAGCTTTTGCCTACATCAACCATCAGGGGGGGGGGGGGGGGGGGAGGGCGGGCATGCACAGCCCTCTGCTAGCAAAGGAAGCAGACTTGCTTTTCCAGTGGACAGATGCTCACTTTCTTCAGCTCTCCACGGTTCACATTACGGGAGCGGAAAATGTACAGGACGCCTTTTTCAGTTGCACACCTCTCGGGATCCCGAAGAATGGGAGCTTTCCCCGTCCACGTTCCAGTTGGTAGACCAGCATTGGGGTCTCCCCAGCATGGACCTGATGGTGACCAGCGCCAATACAAAGGCCTCTCGCTTCTTCAGCAGAAGACGGGAGCAAGGTGCCGAAGGGTTAGATGCTTTCTTTAGCCTTGGCCGGAAGCAGTTCTGCTTTATATCTTTCTTCCTTGGCTGGGAGCGTGACATAAATTGACAGCTCATTCCCACTTTTACGCTGCAAAGGGGGACGAGACATGGATGCCCGTTGTCGCCAATGCTGTTTGTCCTCTCATTGGAGCCACTAGCTTGTAAAATCCATCAGTCTAGTCTTCTAAAGGGCATACGGGTGGGCCAACAGGAGTATAAAATTAACCTCTTTGCCGATGATATGCTGATATTCTTGGATGATGCTTCTCCCACAATATAAACTCCTTGATGACCATCATCCAACAATTTGGCTCCTTTTCTGGGCTGAGGATTAATTTTGAGAAATCAGAGGCGATGACATTGTCGTCTGCATTCCCATGTAGGTCCCTGGTAGATTGTCCATTAACATGGACTAAGGGCCCCATGAAATATTTGGGAGTATATCTGCATCTGGACCCTGTGACTAGCTATATGAAAAATGTGCAGGAGCGAATTGAGGGAGTCCGTGCCATGTGCCACAGATGGAAGGACTTGCCTATCTCACTGCTAGGACGAGTAGCCCTGGTTAAGATGGTTCTGCTACCTAAGATCATATACCCCCTACAAATGTTGCCCCTTTGGGTATCCAGGAAGGATGAGGGGATATACAAGGGAGTGGTGTCCTCTTTTATTTGGTCAACATGGAGAGCACGCATAGGGGTGGCCAAGCTAGAGCAACCCAGTGCAAAAGGGAGAGTTAATCTACCGGACGTACGCTTATATAATGTGGCGGCCCTGCTTCATTGGCTGCACGAGATACATAAGGGGGCAGACCGCTACTCTCCTGGGTACATATGGTCTCAGGAGGCACAACCATACACCGTGTTCAATGCCGTTCCCGCCAAGGGAATGGGTTCTACATTATCACCATTATTGAGACCGTTAAGAAAGGCATGGGAGTGGTGGCACACACGAATAGGGGGAGCTTCACTTTTTTTGGAAGCGGTGTGCAATCCAGACTTCCCTGCAGGGCAAGGGTGTTCGGTTTGGGATGTATGGAAGAAAGGGGGTTGCAGATACGTGGGTCAGTTTGTGGAACTCTGAGGGGGCAGCATACCCTCCTTCCAGCAATGCCAAACAAAGTGACATCTCCCTGATAAGTTGCTTTTCTCCTACTATCAATTCAGGCATTATATTATGTCCACCTTGAAATTTAAAGACTGTACCCCTGCCTTCACACAACTGGATCAGATGTTTATGCAGCTGCCGGCCTCCTCCAATAAGCTTTCTGGGTGGTATAGGCTGGGAAAGGAGCAGCGAGTCTCTCCAACTCTGGAAAAACTGGTGGGGTACTGGAGTGCGAGCCTGGAGGAATCCTTTGTCAGGCAGGACTTGGCCCCCTGTTTTGAGCTGGCTTTTATGATAACACCAAATGTGTGACTACATGAAACCCAATTTAAGCTTCTTCATGATGCATTTATATCAAAAAGCAAGGGGAAGCTGAGTGGTCTTTGGGAGAGTGACACGTGTGATAAATGCGCAGTGGGCAAGGCTACCACAGTGCATCACTTTTTGGAATGCACTAAACTTCAGCTTTTCTAGACGGGTGTACTCTCGTGCATAGAGGGAATTGTGGGTGTAGCATGTGAATGGACATACAGGTCCCTGTTGTTGGGCCTGGACTCTAGCTTAGACTCCCAGGGTTTGGATGAGCATCAACAGCGCTTTATTTTGCTTGCACTTTTATTAGCGAGAAAAACTGTATTCCACTATTGGGTGGGTAAGGGCCCTCCTGTACTGGCCGAGTGGAAAGCCAGTATGAAACAAATGGCAACTTGGGAGCTGATGAGTAAGCCTCTCACTGGGGGGAATCCAATTGGAAGGGGACAGTACAGGGATATTTGGAAATCTGCACAGGTCTTCCTGGACAGACAGGAGAGTATTAATCCTTCTGAGAAGGGCATGGAGTAATAGCAGGGAGTTGGTGGGAGGGTGGGGGGGGAGCTTAGGGGAGAAAAAAGAAAAATGAGAGTGGTACACGTGGAGATACTGTTGTACTGATTGTAAACGAGCATTCTATTATAGGTACTATTACCTATGATATGTATGTCAATTGTACAGTTAATTACTTTGTAAAATGTTTTGTTATAACTGTGTAGTGAACCATTCTTTAATATAAACATTTCCCAAAAAAAAAAAAGAGGGTTAAGT
The DNA here is from genome assembly GCF_901765095.1 of Microcaecilia unicolor. Lineage (NCBI taxonomy): Eukaryota > Metazoa > Chordata > Amphibia > Gymnophiona > Siphonopidae > Microcaecilia > Microcaecilia unicolor. The sequence goes on along the minus strand of NC_044031.1, from coordinate 387,513,803 downwards.
GACTTGCCCAAGGTCACAAGGAGCTGCAGTGGGAATTGAGCCCAGGTCACCAGGATTAAGGCCCACTGCACTAATCATTAGGCTACTCCTCCACCCTTGTTATGCCACTGGGAATAGTAATGGGTGCCTAAAAGTGAGGAAGTGTTGTGAATGTTTAGGGGTATTGATAAAGAGAGCTTGGAGTCAAAGGAACTATTTTTTCTTTGTTGCACAAGTTCTGTACATAAGTATTTCAAGCAAAGAGATTGCACATATTTTTGCTTTTTGATCTTGGGTGTTCTGTCTTCAACTTTGTTTCCTGTCTTTTGTCCTCTGTCGTCTGTGATTAGGTCTTTTTGTACCAGTATTTCCTTTGTCTTTTATCATTTTGTAGTTAGTGCAGTTTAAAGTAGCTGGAAGAATGGAACAGCTGTGCATGATCATTGTGGACTTGGTGTGATATGGGTGTTGTGCATGTTAGTGTAGAGGGGCATGACCAGCAGGTCAATGGAAAGAGAGAGAGGGGAGCTCACAGGTGTGTTGTAGAGTATGTCTGGGAGTAGTTGGGGGAGCAGATGATGCACATATGGAGATTAGAAAGGGGGAGAAAAGAGGAAGAGTTTCACAGTGGAAAAAGGAGGTCAGTGAGCTGGAAGCAATGCAAGTGCTCAGGGCAGGGCTTGGCAAACCTATTGTGCAAACTGTGTGGTTGCCCAGGGCAGCAGCACTCAACTGACTTGCCTGGAGGAGTGAACAGTGGTAAGAAGCAAGCCTGGGAGTTGCAACACTGCCTACTCCCCTGAGTGAGACAGCAGGGGGAGGTGGAATACCACTTTCCCTAGCATTAGATCCACATTGGCAGCAGAAGCAGCCATAGTTTATTATACTTTTACTGTTATCCTGGCACAGCAGCACATTCAAAGCTCACAGCCCAAACTTCCTCTCTGCTAATCTTATGATATCAGCTGAAAGAAAATTATCTGAGGACAAGCAGGATGTAACAGTCTTACATGTGGGTGACATTATCCAATGTAGCTCTGTGCAGGAACCCTCTCTGGTTTGTTTATAACAAAAGCCAAAGCCAAATCTCTTCTCTCTTGCCTCTCTTTCAGCGTATATGTGTTGAGGTTCCTAACCCTGTCCCTATATGTTTTATGACAGAGACCGCTTACTAATTTTGTAACTGCCTTCTAGACGAACTCCATCCTGTTTATATCTTTCCATAGGTGTGGTCTCCAGAATTGCACACAGTATTCTAAATGGGGCCTCACTAGATACTTACACAAGGGCACTATCACCTCTTTTTTTCCAGCTGGTCATCCCTCTCCTTATGCACCCAAGCATCTTTCTGGCTTTGGCCATCACCTTTTCTACCTGTTTGGCCTCCTTAAGGTCATCAGACACAATCACCCCCAAGTCCCACTCTTCTTTTATACATAGAAGCACTTCACCCCCTATAATGTACCGTTCCCATGGATTCTTGTACCCCAAGTGATTGACCCTGCATTTCTTAGCATTAAATCTTATTTGCCAATTATCAGACCATTCTTCAAGCTTCACTAGGTCCTTCTTCGTACCATCCACACCCTCCAGGGTGTCCATCCTATTAAAGAGTTTGATATCATCTGCAAAGAGACAAGCTTTATCAGACAGTCCTCCTGCAATGTCACTCACGAAGATGTTAAAAAGAGCCAGCCTGAGGACCGAACCCTGTGGTACACCACTGATAACAGCCCTTTCCTCAGAGCAAGCTCCATTTACCACTACCCTCTGTCTCCTTCCTGCTTGTAACATCATCAAATTCTCACCATTAAGTATTGACAGCATTACTCATCAGCCAGTGCTGAGATTTCATGGCTTCCCTGGTTACAGGGTAAACTGGTAGAGAACAGACTCCCAGTTCTTGTGCATCACTACAAACTGTAAGTCATATTTTCTTTGTTTGATTTGCATTAAAGAAGTTTTGATTCAAGAGTTCTGAGTCTTCACAGTGATGTTTTATACTATGGTTTAGCTGACAGTCTAGCTAAGTGTATGAGACAGCACTTCTGCAAGGACTGTACAGTGAAAATTTGTGGAAACTACAAAGGCACAATAAACGGGAAAGGTGTAAGGTGCAGAATATTACAAGCATCATCATAAGCATATTAGAAAACAGAAATTAATGGGATTAGTGCTGGTCATCTATGCAGACAGTATACAGTTAGTGCAAACCTGCATTATTAATTATCTGGCAGATGCACAAACAAAAATTATCCATTTGGGGCACACCTGCTCTCCAAAGCACACTCATTGCTTTCAAACGAAAACAAATGTCCATATATAGACTTCCTAGCCTCTCAGCAAAACCAGTGGCATAGCTAGGGGGGGTGCAGGAGGAGCAGTCACGCCCCCAAATAGATTTGTTAAAAAAAGGCGCCAATGCACATGCGCCGCTCCGCCGCCCGCCACCTTCCAGCTAGCATACCACACGGTGCCACTGCCAAAATGTGCCGGATCAGATTGTCAGCGTCGCTTGCCTGCCACTTGTGTGAGCCGCCCGCACACTCCCAGTCTCCTGGCTGTCTCCTGTGACAGGCCCTGGGTCCTCATCAGCACACGGCCCACCTGTCCCGGTGTATGGTGCAGGCTGCATTCACTGTTGCAGGCCAGCTGTTTGACGGCGGCACTTGGCCTATTGGCTATGTGTGTCAGTGTGAGGTGAGGCTGAGGCTCTGCTTGACTCATGTCATCAATGTGAGCTGTTCAAGCTTCTTCTTCTTAAGGTAAGGGACCCTGACCACTGTTCCTGCTGCAGGTGCTGTGTGTGCTCTTTGGCTCGCTCAGCCTCACTGACTGTGTGTGTGTGTGTGTGTGTGGTGTGGGCTACAGGGTGGGGGGATGGATCATGGAATTGGACGGGTCGGGTTCCACCTCTGCGATACTTGCAGAAACTCTCCCGACCCGTCCCCAACACAGCACAGACAGGAAGTTGAAGAAAATAGGAGATGAGGTGTTCCTTTCTAGCTAGTCCATTATACCGATTTTAGTTCACCCCAAAACAATAGCAAATGAAATGCTAAAGCAATAGCAAAAGATTATTAAAAATAAATGCGAGGTCCATCTGTAAAATGTCTAAAGCTGTTCCAGTTGGATAGGCATTAGGCAGTGCCTTAGAATGTGGAGGGCAAAAGATTTTGTTTTCTTTTTTACTTATTTGACAGCTTTTTAATTTATTTGAAAGCTTCCCATATTTAGATTTAAATATCATGAAATGAAAATTGAATATCACTAAAACAGCTTAAATCGAGAGTACTGGGTATTCCAAAAAAGAGTGGAGTAGAGTACCTGTAGCAGCACGACATTTTATACACTGGCCATCATCCCAAAGACCCATCTCCCTCTCATGCTGCCGAGTAATATGTACTTTGTAAAGTATTCGATACTGGATATCCTGAAGGGTGGCATTCGCTGTAATCTTGGGGATAATCTCAAAAGCCTCTCCCAAGTGCTCCCGGGAAACTGCCTCCCCCAAATCTACACTCCAGAGTGAGGCCAAATCTTCCAAGTGGGGAGCCCCTCTATTATCTGCTATAAGTTGATACCACTGAGAAAGTCTGTTGGAGGAAGCCGGCGTGGCGAGAAATATTTTGTCTAAAGCCGTGAAACTCACAGGGGAACCCACAGATTGTACCACCTTTTGATAATAGTCCCTCACTTGTAAAAATTGAAAGAACTGTGTATTTGAAAGATTCCACACTCGCTTGATACTCTCAAAAGTAGGACAATGGTGGCCCCTCAGTTCCATCAAGTGACCTAAATATCAGTAACCCCCTTGCGACCAGGAACAAAAGGAACTCAGGACTTTTATGGTCGAAAGAAGGCTCAGGGGAAACCTTTAGGTAGGAATCAATTTGTGTTACCGCTGGGGAAGGCATGGAGATGGTGGAGGATTGTGATGGGGAACGCGGGGAGGTAGTTGTCACGACTGTGGTCATGACTCCTCTTTTACTCACCTTATTTCCCGATGTTCACTTTCCAAGATGGCTCCTGTCTGTCCAGCTTCCAAGATGGCTCCTGTCTGTCTTTCCTGTGTGCTCACTTCCTGTGTGTTCCAAGCCTCTCTTTGGTGTCAGTGTGTTCCCTGCTCCTGTCCTGCAGTAGGTGACGTCATCAGTGAGAGTCTTTATAAGGAAATGGTGTACTTGCATTCAGGGCCTTTGCATTGCCAAGGGTCGTCAGGTTAGTCGGTGTGCTGTTGCACAGTTTACCTAACCTTGTTCTGTGGGCTCTTGCCCTTCTGCTTTGTCTTGCTCTTGTCTATGGGCTTCCAGCCCTTCTGTTTTGCCTTGTTCACTGTCTGCGTTCCTGTTTGTGTCTGCCTTGCAGCCTTCAGCCTTGGTTCTTGTGTCTGTGCCTACGTGTCCCTGTTTGTGGTGGCTTGTCAGCCTTCAGGCTTAGTTCTGTTTTTTCCCTATGTGTTTCTGTTTGTGGCTGCTTGGCAGCCTTCAGTCTTGGTTCTGTTCTGTTGCCTGTGTGTGGAGCTCTGGTCTGTCATTCTGAGTGTCTACAGTAGCTAGCATTGTCCCTAATTAGCTCTCTGCTGTGCAGGTGGTCTGCTCTTGTTCTACCCTGTCTGCTTTCAGCTTTCTTCCCTCTGTTTGGGACCCCTGCTTCTGCCAAGCTTGTATGTATATCTTGAACCCTGCTTCTGCCCAGCTTGTACGTATATCCTGAACCCTGCTTCTGCCCAGCTTGTACGTATATCCTGAACCCTGCTTCTGCCCAGCTTGTACGTATATCCTGAACCCTGCTTCTGCCCAGCTTGTGCGTATATCCTTTACCCTGCTTCTGCCCAGCTTGTGTGTATATCCTGAACCCTGCTTCTGCCCAGCTTGTGTGTATATCCTGAACCCTGCTTCTGTCAAGCTTGTAAGTATGCCCTGTCTGCCTAGTCTGTCTGTGAAGCCTGATCCAGTCCAGCTCCTGTAAGTCCTGCAGGCCGCCCGCACCCAGGAGCTCAACCTCTGGGGAACGGCGGTCAGCGCAGGTGAAACCTGGAGCTGCTCCAGTCCTGTTTGCCTCCTGTTATCCCAGTCCTGTGGTTCCAGCATTGTCTGCCTACAGCTGCAGTTCCAGTCCTGTCATTCTGGCCAAGTCCATTCCAGATTCCAGCTCCAGCCTTGCTTGTTTGCCCAGTCCCAGCTGGGGGTTTTGCCTGCTGCTGCCGCTCCTCGACAATAGTCCAAGGGCTCACGTTCTAGTGACTGTTTATTTTGAACCTGAGACCGTGACAGTAGTATCCTTTTTTCTCTCTACTAAATAATCCTGAGTTGTCCCGTTCTAAGTCTTTGGGGGGCCTGCGTCTCCCAGATCTTAGCCTCTATAATGTGGCATCCTTATTACGTTGGGTCCATGAATGCCATACCATGTCTACTAAGTATGCCCTCCCCGGTTTTTGGCAAAGTTGGTGTGCCCCTTTTGATGTGTTCTCCACTCTTTACGTAGTCTCACTCCAAAGCAGCCACCAGTATCCCCCATTTGTTTTGGGCGTTGGAAAGGTATGGCCTTAATGGTAACTTTGTAGAATGGATACAGGCACTATACACTACTCCTCAGGCAGCATTGATAGTTAATGGAAAGTCATCTCAACCATTTCATTTACGGAGGGGAACAAGGCAGAGATATCCGCTCTCCCCGTTGCTTTTCCTTTTAACTCTAGAACTTCTAACAGCCAAAATAAGGCAAGATCCAGATATCCAAGGTCTAGATATTATCATGATCCTTACTGGGACTGGGGCCTTGGGTGCTGCGCCGAGCAAGCCGGACGTGAACTGAACCGCCTGGTCAGGCCGGAGTGGTGACATGCTTCTCTCACCAGGTAGTCGGGCCAGATCAGGTGACAAGGTTCATTCCTTCTCACGTCAGGGCGGGCACAGCGCACACAGCGCATCCCCACATGTCCCTTCCTGCCTGACTGCTGCGGCTTCTTTTTCTGACGTTCTTCCTGGAACCGCCCTTCATGATGTCAGACACCACAGGTTTTATAGGCTGCTTGGTCTCTTCCTCAGTGCCTTAGCTACGACTTCAGTTGTGCTTCCGGCTTCCTAGTCTGCTTTGCTAGACGCCACCTGACGCTGTCTTCTGTCTGTCACCTGCCTGAACCCTATGCCTGGAATCCGACGCTGTCTTCTCTCTGCCGCCTGCTGAACCCTATGCCTGGAATCTGAGTCTGTCCTCTGTCTGCCGCCTGCCTGAACCCCACGCCTGGAATCTGATTCTGTCTCCTGTCTGCCGCCTGCCTGAACCCTTCACCTGGAACTTGATGCTAACCTCTGCTTGCCACCTGCCCTGATCCTGAACCTCGGCTCTGACATCTTCTTGCTATACCTCACCCTCCGTTCTAGTCCTGTCGGCTGCCCGCACCCAGGGGCTCAACTGCTGGGGAACAGCGGTCATCACAGGTGAAGCACGGGGCTTGTCGACTGCTGCTTCTATCTCTGGATTGGCACAAGGGCTTACTGCATGTGACAGATAGCTGAGGCCATGAGCTTGTCAGACAAGCCTGACTTGCCAACCTGGCGCAAGTGGTTAAACAGCAGCAGATCCAGTTGCATCACTTATTGGGTGTCCTTTAAGATGTTTGCTCTGAATTCGCTACACTCAGTGCTCAGCAGCATGCCTCGGTACCTCAGGCTGGACCTTCCCTGCCCATACCTGGACTACAGGTTCCAGAGCCGCCTAGATTCGATCGTACACCTGCTGCTTGTAGGGGCTTTTTGAGCCAATGTCTTATACACTTTGAGCTTAACCTGCTGCCTTCCCTTCAGACCAGATTAAGGTTATCTATATTATATCTCTATTATCCAGGTCCGCGCTAGCATGGGCTTTGCCTCTGTGGGAACAGCAAGATCCCGTCCTCTCTGATCTCTCTGCATTTCTTAGCTGATTCAGGATGGTCTTTGATGTTCCAGGATGCCCATCCTCTGTAGCCAGTGAGATCCTTCAGGTTCAACAAGGCAATCTCTCAGTGGTTGCCTATGTAGTCCAAGACTTTAGCCTCAGAATTATGATGGAACCAAGAGGCCCTAATTACCATATTTTGGCAGGGTTTGGCTGATCGGATAAAAGACGATTTGGCCGGGTGCGAGGCACCTACTACTCTTGACAACTTAATAGATGTATGTATTCGCATTGACTTCCGCTTTCAGGAGAGAGCCCAGGAAGGAGCTACCCAGCGCCGACCACCCTGCCCTGGTTCCCTATCTCAACGACCGCAGCACCTGGCAGGGAATCCGAACTCCTCTTCTGAAAGGTCAGAGGAACCTATGGTCATGGGGCGATACCTACTGTCCGAAAAGAAGAGGGCCCACCGTCAAGACAACAAGTTTTATCTTTATTGCAGAGAGGCTGTACACTTTTTACGACAATGCCCCAATAAAGCAGGAAATGCCTAGACCCGGGGTGTTGGGGAAGGATCACCCTGGACCTACATTCCAATTTCCCAGAATCCCTGGTAACCATTCCCATTTCTCTTCTCTGGCCTGGAGGATTGACTACTACTATAGCCCTGGTTGACTCTGGGGCAGCAAGAAATTTTATCAATGCCAAATTGCTCCAGCTCTTGGGTACCCTGTAGCCTTCTTCTACAGATAATCTCCATTCAGGGGGAGGTTCTGACTGGAGCCATTCATAATATCTCGATCCCCCTCTGAGTACAGGTTGGGATTTTGCATCAAGAGGAGATTCAACTCTTAGTTCTTCCACAGTCTATCCATCCTGTTGTTCTGGGTCTCCCTAGTTTTAACTGGAAGACCAATGACCTCAAAAGATGGGGTCCTGATTGTTTCTCTAAATGCCTGAGTTCCGTGACTCCCCTGACCCATGGTAACCGCCATGTCATCATTATCTTACCAAAGCTATTACACTCTTGGTGTCGGCCATGTTCTCCTACAGGTCTTTTACATGGAGACTCTCCTTTTGGGAGGGACATTCAAGGGAGGATCATTTTCATTAAACCTTTCCAGCAAGCTTGGAGGTAGTGGAAAAAGAGTCTACAAGGTACTCCAAGGGCATCCTGTTTTATTATACTGATGGGAAACCCAGATTTTTCCCTCCGGGGTAGAGGCCTTGGCTTTTAGCCTCTGGGAGGAATGGGGATGCTGCTCATTTTATCAGCTCCTGCAGGAGGGGGTGAGGAGAGTTTTCCTTTGTTTGACTTCAGAAACGATAGGACTTGCCCCGCACCCACCAATGGGCATTTTTTCATGCTCGTCACTATTATGAATCTTTATCTCATAAATATGGTAATGATTGGGTACCAACAAAATTAGATGTCCAATTTGCCTCCGTTCCCCCCCCCCCCAGCTCAATAGTTTATCAACATGGACCAAGATGGTTCGGGATACTGCAGATAGATAGGGCATTTCTAATCTTTGTGAGCATTGGCGGAAGGATATGGGACATAATTTTACAGACTCTCTTTTACTTGCCTTATTTGTTTCTACCGTTTCCTTTCTCAAAATGGTGGAACTCTGAGCGACACAGTTTAAAGTACTGCACAGGGCATACATCACTAGAGCACAGGAGAGTTGTTTGAAGTTGTCGGATGATGATCAATGTGTTAAATATAAATCACAACCTGGCACCCTACTGCACCATTTCTTGGAATGTTCAAAATGTTCAAGACCTAGGTCTTGCAATCTTTGGAGACCACCATCCAAAACAAGGTGGATTGGGGCTACAAGGTGTTGCTTTTGGGATATTGTCAATCTTTGATGGATCAGGGCATATGTCCTACCACTTGCAGATTTCTTTGCATTGCCCTGACCCTACTGAAAAAAAACCTCATATTATTGTTCTGTACCTCAGCAGACAGACCAACAATGGAATTATGGCACCGGAAAATTAAAGGGGTTGCCAGTTTTGAGATCAGGAGACAGAAAGAAAAGCGACTGATGCCTAATCGGCACCGTTACTTGTATTTAATGTCTAATTATGCAAATAAGACGCCTACATAATAGATATGTCCCTAATATGGTCTGCTGATATTTCAACTTTGTGGCCATCCCTGCTCAGCCTTGGGGTGGGGAGAGCAAGAGAGGTGTTTGGTCAGATGTATTGATGTTGGACATATGTGGAATGGATGTGAGATATAGCACATCGGAAGGGTGATTACTATCTAAAAGTGCTAAAGCAATGTGATTTGGAAGTTGTTTTTTGTATTAGAGAAGGTTGTTCTCTCGGTGTATTATTTTCCAGTTAAGTTGTTATTTACAGCAGACAGTCTATTAGTAAATGTCAAGGATAATCTGTTTGCACTGTTTGTAACTGTACTGATAATGGACATTGTTTAAGCAATTTTAAAAATAAATACTTTAAAAAAATTATTTGGGAAATGGAGTACCTAATGAGGTAATTAAGAGGGTCTTTTAAAAAGGCACACTAGCGATTTTAGTGCATGCTAAGTTTTAGTTCACACTAAACGCTAGAGACACCCATATATTCCTATGGATGTCTCTATCATTTAGCACGTGCTAAAAACGCTAATGCGCCTTTGTAAAAGCACCCCTAAATGTGTTGGTAGGTTACATTTAAGACTATTATTTTATTTTAAGCTTTATGCAAGTTTGCGCTTTCTTATACACAGTCATGCTATATGCAAGTTTGCCCTTTCTTATACACAGTCATTAGTAATCCATCAGTTACCTTCTAAGACCCTGGAATTTGCTAATATAGGCTTTTTATAATCACTTCAGCCCATTCAGTCTTTCACAGTAATACGAGATTTGGCTCCATTACTGGAATTCTCTTCTAGTAAACATCTAGAATCAGACTTCTTAGCCTTTCGTACAAAAATAAAGACTCTCTAGATAAGTCCTAAGTATTCAATTCTGGTGGTTTATGGTAACTTGAATGTTTTATTGAATGTGCATTTTTGTTGATAGTTGCTCTGAACAAATATGTTTTGTACTTGCTAGATATAAAACTCTTGAATGACAAATGTAGACAAGTGCAAAGAAAGACTTTGAAGAAACAGTGTGTTTTGAGCCTGTAAAATGTATTCAATATTTTCCTGCATTGATTTTGTTCTGAAGTGTATTTCTCCTATTTGGCCAGCAGGTGGTGTTTCTTTGCTGTAATGCTGTTACAGAGAACTGAGGCCCTCATGATCAAAAGCCCTGTGCTGTTCCAAACAGCGCTCTAAAATAGCACTGAAACAGCGCTGGTCTTTACCGCACCGATGATCAGAGATAATGCATGCAAATTTAAGCAGCGCAATTATCTCTGATCATCAGGTAGAAGTGCGGGCGAATTGTGCCTGAGCATGCGCTCAGCACATTCCTTCCGCACTTGTTTGACAGGTCTGGGCTTTTGATCATGAGGGTGCGAGTGTTTTTCTTTAGTTTGACACAAACAGGAAGCAACAAGTAGTATATATTTGAAATCTTGTTGACTGGGCTCTGATTGGCCCAGGCAGGGCCGGTCTTAGGCAGAGGCGACTGAGGTGGCCGCATAGGGCCCCGCGCCTAAGGGGGCCCCACGCGGCGCACCTCAGCTCTGCCTCGCCGCCGGACCGCCGCTGCTCGCCCACCCTCCACCCATGTCAAACGACGTGACTCTCCGCATTCCCCTGCTCCCCCTCCCTCCAGGCACCTGAGCCCCCCCCCTGACCCGCCAAACTACACTCTTCTGCCACCCGACCCGGCCGGCACCTCACCTGACCCAACATTTTAAAAAAATCTCCAAGAGGCAATGCCTGCGTCTGACTAGAAGAAGAAAAACCGCTTCGCAGTTCGTCCATCGGCCGGCCTTCCCTCATGTCTCGCCCTCTGATGTAACTTCCGCAAGGTCGGGACATGAGGGAAGGCCGGCCGATGGACGAACTGCGAAGCGGTTTTTCTTCTTCTAATCAGACGCAGGCATCGCCTCTTGGAGATTTTTTTTAAATGTTGGGTCTGGTGAGGTGCCGGCCTGGTCGGGTGGCAGAAGAGGGTCGTTTGGCGGGTCGGGGAGGGGGGGCTCAGACGGGAGGGGGGCTCAGGTGCCTTGAGGGAGGGGGTGCAGGGAAACGAGGAGAGTCGCGTGCTGGACATGGGTGGAGGGCATTGGGGACGGGGGAGTTACTGGACATGGGTAGATGGCAGGGGAGGGGGGGTTTGGACATAGGTGGATGGCAGTTGGCAGGGGAGGGCAGGGGGGACAGGAGGGTCGCTGGACATGGGTGGATGGCAGGGGAGGGGGGTTTCTGGACATAGGTGGATGGCAGAGGTGGGCAGGGAGGACAGGAGGGTCGCTGGATATGGGTGGATGGCAGGGGAGGGGGGTTTCTGGACATAGGTGGATGGCAGAGGGGACGGGAGGGTGCTGGACATAGATGGATGGCAGGGGGGACAGGAGGGTCGCTGGACATGAGTGGATGGAGGAGAGAGAAGAAATGCTGGACATGGATGGAGGCGAGGGAAGAGTGAGGAAGGAGATGAGGTGAGGGAAAAGAAAGAGAGGAGAAAAAGTGCACATGGATATAGAAAATAGGCAGAAGCTGGATCCACTGGACAGTCAAGTCTGCAGAGGACCCAGCTTTTACTTACGGATGTAGGGCAAGAAATGAAGAAGAAAGGCGGAAAGTAAAGAAATAAATGGAAAGGAAGCCCTGGAAACGGAGTTAAGAGGACAGATAGCAGCACAATCGGATACTGAGCCAGCATGATCAGAAAAACAAAGTCACCAGACAATAAAGGTAGAAAAAACTTTTATTCAGGATTTATTAATTGGAATATGTCAGTTTTTGGAAATGGTGGGGATCCCTAGCGTTTACAAGCTGCCGTCATTTAAAGATAAGTTTATGCACTGAGATATGTTGGGCATATTTTATTATTAAAAACAGTTTTGCTGGATTACATAAATTCTCCGAGGACAAGCAGGCTGCTTGTTCTCACTGATGGGTGACGTCCACGGCAGCCCCTCCAATCGGAACACTTCCTAGCAAAGTCCTTTGCTAGTCCTCGCGCGCCGATGCGCACCGCGCATGCGCGGCCGTCTTCCCGCCCGAACCGGCTCGTGCCGGCCAGTCTTCTTTTGTCCGTGCTCGGTACGGTCGTGTTTCGCCGTTCGCGCCCCAAAGTTGACCTCGCGCGTTGTTTATCGACTTCGTTCTTCAAAAAAAAAAAAAAAAAGCTGTCGGAAGGAGAACTTTATGGTTTTCTCCCTTCCCGTACTTCCAGTTTTGCCCCGGTAAGTTTTCTTTCGTCGTCGGGGTAGGCCCTATTTAGGCCTCGGTCGAAGTTTTTCTTCCCCCTATTTTTGTGGTGCCATTTTCACCATTTCGAGTTTTGATCTCGCCGGCGCGATTTTTCCGCCCATGACATCGAAATCTTCCAGCGGCTTCAAGAAGTGCACCCAGTGCGCCCGGGTAATCTCGCTCACTGACAGGCACACGTCGTGTCTTCAGTGTCTGGGGGCTGGGCACCGCCCTCAGGCCTGTAGTCTGTGTTCTCTTTTACAAAAGCGGACTCAGGTAGCGAGATTAGCCCAGTGGAACGTTTTGTTCTCGGGCTCTTCGTCGGCATCGGGAGTATCGACTGCTTCGACGTCGTCGGCGCCTGGAGCATGCTGCGACGCCTCCGGGCAAGGACTCTAGAACCTTGGACTCCTTTGGGAGGAAGGCCTACCATTCTTCTATGCTCGTGGCCAAGATTCAGTCCTACCAGCTCTACATGAGCATACACATGCGGAACAATGTGCGGCAGTTGGCGGGCTTGGTGGACAAGCTCCCCCCTGAGCAAGCCAAGCCATTTCAGGAGGTGGTCAGGCAGCTGAAGGCGTGCAGGAAATTCCTGGCCAGAGGGGTGTATGACACCTTTGATGTTGCGTCCTGGGCCGCTGCTCAAGGTGTGGTGATGCGCAGACTCTCATGGCTGCGTGCCTCCGACCTGGAGAATAGAATCCAGCAGCGGATTGCGGACTCGCCTTGCCGTGCGGATAATATTTTTGGAGAGAAAGTCGAGCAGGTGGTAGAGCAGCTCTACCAGCGGGACACCGCATTCGACAAGTTCTCCCGCCAGCAGCCTTCAGCCTCTACCTCTACAGGTAGAAGATTTTTTGGGGGAAGGAAGACTGTTCCCTACTCTTCTGGCAAGCATAGGTACAATCCTCCTTCTCGACAGCCTGCGGCCCAGGCTAAGCCCCAGCGCGCTCGCTCTCGTCAACAGCGTGCGCCTCAGCAAGGCCCCTCGACTTTCCAGCAAAAGCAAGGGGCGAGCTTTTGACTGGCTCCAGCAGAGCATAGCCGGCATCCAAGTGTCAGTGCCGGGCGACCTGCCAGTCGGAGGGAGGCTGAAAGCTTTTCACCTAAGGTGGCCTCTCATAACCTCCGATCAGTGGGTTCTCCAAATAGTCCGGCAAGGATACACCTCAATTTGGCTTCCAAACCTCCAAATTGTCCACCGGGAGCGCAGTCTTACAGCTTCCAACACAAGCAGGTACTTGCAGAGGAACTCTCCGCCCTTCTCAGCGCCAATGCGGTCGAGCCCGTGTCATCCGGGCAAGAAGGGCTGGGATTCTATTCCAGGTACTTCCTTGTGGAAAAGAAAACAGGGGGGATGCGTCCCATCCTAGACCTAAGGGCCCTGAACAAATATCTGGTCAAAGAAAAGTTCAGGATGCTTTCCCTGGGCACCCTTCTTCCCATGATTCAGGAAAACGATTGGCTATGCTCTCTGGACTTGAAGGATGCCTATACACACATCCCGATACTGCCAGCTCACAGGCAGTATCTGCGATTTCAGCTGGGCACACGTCACTTCCAGTACTGTGTGCTACCCTTTGGGCTCGCCTCTGCGCCCAGAGTGTTCACGAAGTGCTTTGCTGTAGTAGCAGCGGCACTTCGCAGGCTGGGGGTACACGTGTTCCCATATCTCGACTATTGGCTGGTGAAGAACACATCCGAGGCAGGAGCGCTACAGTCCATGCAGATGACTATTCGCCTCCTGGAGCTACTGGGGTTTGTGATAAATTATCCAAAGTCCCATCTTCTCCCAGTGCAGAAACTCGAATTCATAGGAGCTCTGCTGGATTCTCGGACGGCTCGCGCCTATCTCCCAGAGACAAGAGCCAACAACTTGTTGTCCCTCGTCTCGCGGGTGCGAGCGTCCCAGCAGATCACAGCTCGGCAGATGTTGAGATTGCTGGGCCACATGGCCTCCACAGTTCATGTGACTCCCATGGCCTGCCTTCACATGAGATCTGCTCAATGGACCCTAGCTTCCCAGTGGTTTCAGGCTGCTGGGGATCTAGAAGACGTGATCCACCTGTCCACGAGTTTTCCAAATCCCTGTATTGGTGGACAATTTGGTCCAATTTGACTCTGGGACGTCCTTTCCAAATTCCTCAGCCACAAAAAGTGCTGATTACGGATGCGTCTCTCCTGGGGTGGGGGGCTCATGTCGATGGGCTTCACACCCAAGGAAGCTGGTCCCTCCAGGAACGCGATCTGCAGATCAATCTTCTGGAGTTACGAGCGGTCTGGAACGCTCTGAAGGCTTTCAGAGATCGGCTGTCCCACCAAATTATCCAAATTCAGACAGACAACCAGGTTGCCATGTATTACATCAACAAGCAGGGGGGCACCGGATCTCGCCCCCTGTGTCAGGAAGCCGTCAGCTTGTGGCTCTGGGCTCGCCGTCACGGCATGGTGCTCCAAGCCACATATCTGGCAGGCGTAAACAACAGTCTGGCCGGCAGGTTGAGCAGGATTATGCAACCTCACGAGTGGTCGCTCAATTCCCGTGTAGTGCGACAGATCTTCCAGGTGTGGGGCACCCCCTTGGTAGATCTCTTCGCATCTCGAGCCAACCACAAAGTCCCTCAGTTCTGTTCCAGGCTTCAGGCCCACAGCAGACTGGCATCGGATGCCTTCCTCCTGGACTGGGGGGAGGGTCTGCTGTATGCTTATCCTCCCATACCTCTGGTGGGGAAGACTTTGTTGAAACTCAAGCAAGACCGAGGCACCATGATTCTGATTGCTCCTTTTTGGCCGCGTCAGATCTGGTTCCCTCTTCTTCTGGAGTTGTCCTCCAAAGAACCGTGGAGATTGGAGTGTTTTCCGACCCTCATCACACAGGACGAAGGGGCGCTTCTGCATCCCAACCTCCGGTCCCTGGCTCTCACGGCCTGGATGTTGAGAGCGTAGACTTTGCCTCTTTGGGTCTGTCGGAGGGTGTCTCCCGCATCTTGCTTGCTTCCAGGAAAGATTCCACTAAGAGGAGTTACTTCTTTCTATGGAGGAGGTTTGCCATCTGGTGTGACAGCAAGGCCCTAGATCCTCGCTCTTGTCCTACACAGACCCTGCTTGAATACCTTCTGCACTTGTCTGAGTCTGGTCTCAAGACTAACTCTGTAAGGGTTCACCTTAGTGCAATCAGTGCATACCATTACCGTGTGGAAGGTAAGCCGATCTCAGGACAGCCTTTAGTTGTTCGCTTCATGAGAGGTTTGCTTTTGTCAAAGCCCCCTGTCAAGCCTCCTACAGTGTCATGGGATCTCAATGTCGTTCTCACCTAGCTGATGAAACCTCCCTTTGAGCCACTGAATTCCTGCCATCTGAAGTACTTGACCTGGAAGGTCATTTTCTTGGTGGCAGTTACTTCAGCTCGTAGAGTCAGTGAGCTTCAGGCCCTGGTAGCCCAGGCCCCTTAAACCAAATTTCATCATAACAGAGTAGTCCTCCGCACTCACCCTAAGTTCTTGCCAAAGGTTGTGTCGGAGTTCTATCTGAACCAGTCAATTGTCTTGCCAACATTCTTTCCCCGTCCTCATTCCTGCCCTGCTGAACGTCAGCTGCACACATTGGACTGCAAGAGAGCATTGGCCTTCTATCTGGAGCGGACACAGCCCAACAGACAGTCCGCCCAATTGTTTCTTTTGATCCCAACAGGAGGGGAGTGGCTGTGGGAAAACGCACCATATCCAATTGGCTAGCAGATTGCATTTCCTTCACTTACGCCCAGGCTGGGCTGGCTCTTGAGGGTCATGTCATGGCTCATAATGTTAGAGCCATGGCAGCGTCGGTAGCCCACTTGAAGTCAGCCACTATTGAAGAGATTTGCAAAGCTGCGACGTGGTCATCTGTCCACACATTCACATCTCATTACTGCCTGCAGCAGGATACCCGACGCGACAGTCGGTTCGGGCAGTCAGTGCTTCAGAATCTGTTCGGGGTTTAGAATCCAACTCCACCCCCCTAGGCCCATGTTTGTTCTGTTCCAGGCTGCACTCTCAGTTAGTTGGTAAATTTTTTAGGTCAATCTCAGTTATGTCCTCGCCGTTGCGAGGCCCAATTGACCATGGTTGTTGTTTTGAGTGAGCCTGGGGGCTAGGGATACCCCATCAGTGAGAACAAGCAGCCTGCTTGTCCTCGGAGAAAGCGAATGCTACATACCTGTAGAAGGTATTCTCCGAGGACAAGCAGGCTGCTTGTTCTCACGACTGGGTGACGTCCGCGGCAGCCCCCACCAACCAGAAGAAGCTTCGCGGGCGGTCCGCACGCAGGGCACGCCCACCGCGCATGCGCGGCCGTCTTCCCGCCCGTGCGTGTCCGTTCCCGCCAGTCTTTTCTTTTCCGCGCCTGAGGAGAGTCGTGCCGTCGCCGCTCTCCCTTCGCAGCCCCGGAAAGACCGTCGCGTTTACGCGATTTTGTTTAGTTTTGTTTAGTTTTTTGGCCCACGCTTGGTGCCTCCAGTGCCTCGGGCCGGAGCACAATATCAAGTCGTGTTCCCTGTGTCTCGGTCTCCGGAAACGGACTCAGGTTGCGAGGCAAGTTCTGCGGGACTGTCTTTTTGGAACTTGCGCCGGCCCCTGGACGTCGACTTCGACGGCATCGGTATCGACGCCCGGTCCTTCGGTACCGGTATCGATGCCCGAAAAATCGGCATCGATGGCATCGACCCCAGGAGAACAGGTTCCGTCGGCCCGCCGGTCCTCCGGTGAGGGTAGAGGTGAGAGACCGCATGGGCAGTCGGCCCCGGTCACTCCTTCAGCCCGTGGCCCTCGGGACCGAACCCTGTCTGACCCGGTTCCCTCGGGACCGAGGAGGATCGACCTCCTCCTCCTCCATACCACCCGGCACCGGTGACGGGCACCGTAAGAAGGCAAAGAAGCACCATCACCGGTCGCTCTCGACGCATCCGGCTCTCGGTACCGGAGAGGAGTCGACGCCGAAGCGTCCGCGTCGAGAGGAGAGGTCCCCCTCGGTGGTGGAGGTACCGCCACGTCAGGGTCCCAGCACTTCGGTGCAGTCTCCTGGACCCGAGCAGCTTCCGGCACCGATGCCTCTACCGGCCCCCACGTCTTTTCAGACAGCGGGCCTGGACGAGTGCCTCCGAGCCATCCTTCCGGGGATCCTGGAAGGGCTGATGCGCCAGGCTGCGCCGGTGGTGCTTGCGCCCTCGGCGCCGATGACTGTGGCGCCGGCGAGCTCTAGCCCGGTGCCGAGGTCTTCGACGCTGACGCCGCTTGCGGCGCCGGTCTCGACCACCACGCAGGTGGAGTCCCCGTCGACGTCGATGGAGGGAGCTTCGTCCCCGTCGGCGCGGGAGTCCACCGCTCGACGACACCGAGGCCTTGGTGCCTCGACGTCGAGCCGGGCCCGGTTCCGGACTCAGCTACATGAGCTCATGTCCGATACCGAGGAAGAGGCCTCGTGGGGGGAAGAGGAGGACCCCAGATATTTCTCCTCAGAGGAGTCTGCGGGTCTCCCCTCGGACCCCACGCCTTCACCAGAGAGAAAGCTCTCGCCCCCTGAGAGTCTCTCTTTTGCCTCCTTTGTGCGGGATATGTCTATTTGCATTCCCTTTCCCGTGGTCTCTGTGGATGAGCCGAGGGCTGAGATGCTCGAGGTCCTCGACTATCCATCACCACCTAGAGAGTCCACCACGGTACCGCTGCACAATGTCCTCAAGGAGACACTGCTTCGGAACTGGATGCGACCATTATCTAATCCCACCATCCCCAAGAAAGCAGAGTCCCAGTACAGGATCCACTCGGACCCAGAGTTAATGCGGCCACAATTGCCCCATGACTCGGCGGTCGTGGATTCTCTCTCAAGAGGGCACGGAGTTTGAGGGATACCGCCTCGGCGCCCCCGGGGCGGGAGTCTCGCACTCTGGACTCGTTTGGGAGGAAGGCCTACCAATCCTCCATGCTCGTGACCCGCATCCAGTCATACCAGCTCTATACGAGCATCCACATGCGGAACAGTGTGAAGCAACTGGCGGACCTGGTCGATAAGCTCCCGCCGGAGCAGTCCAGGCCTTATCAGGAGGTGGTCAGGCAGCTGAAGGCGTGCAGAAAGTTCCTGTCCAGGGGTATCTATGACACCTGTGACGTGGCATCTCGTGCTGCGGCCCAAGGTATAGTGATGCGCAGGCTCTCATGGCTGCGTGCCTCTGACCTGGACAACCGCACCCAGCAGAGACTGGCCGACGTCCCTTGCCGGGGGGATAACATTTTTGGTGAGAAGGTCGAGCAGCTGGTGGACCAACTGCATCAGCGGGAAACCGCCCTCGACAAGCTCTCCCACCGGGCGCCTTCAGCATCCACCTCAGCAGGTGGACGTTTTTCCCGGGCCCGGTAGGCTGCGCCCTATTCCTTTGCAAGGCGTAGGTACACCCAGCCGGCCCGAAGGCCTCGCCAGGCACAGGGACAGCCCCAGCGCGCTCGTTCTCGTCAACAGCGTGCGCCTAAGCAGCCCCCTGCGCCTCCACAGCAAAAGCCGGGGACGGGCTTTTGACTGGATCCACGGGAACATAGCCGCCCTCAAAGTGTCCGTGCCGGACGATCTGCCGGTCGGAGGGAGGTTAAAATTTTTTCACCAAAGGTGGCCTCTCATAACCTCCGACCAGTGGGTTCTCCAAATAGTGCGGTGCGGATACGCCCTGAATTTGGCCTCCCTGCCACCAAATTGTCCTCCGGGAGCTCAATCCTTCAGCTCCCATCACAAGCAGGTACTTGCAGAGGAACTCTCCGCCCTTCTCAGCGCCAATGCGGTCGAGCCCGTACCACCTGGGCAGGAAGGGCAGGGATTCTATTCCAGGTACTTCCTTGTGGAAAAGAAAACAGGGGGGATGCGTCCCATCCTAGACCTGAGAGGCCTGAACAAATTCCTGGTCAAAGAAAAGTTCAGGATGCTTTCCTTGGGCACCCTTCTGCCAATGATTCAGAAAAACGATTGGCTATGTTCCCTGGATTTAAAGGATGCATACACTCACATCCCGATATTGCCAGCTCACAGACAGTATCTCAGATTCCACCTGGGCGCATGGCACTTTCAGTATTGTGTGCTGCCCTTTGGGCTCGCCTCTGCCCCACGAGTGTTTACAAAGTGCCTCGTGGTGGTGGCGGCGTATCTACGCAAGCTGGGAGTGCACGTGTTCCCATATCTCGACGATTGGCTGGTCAAGAACACCTCGGAGGCAGGAGCCCTCCGGTCCATGCAGTGCACTACTCAACTCCTGGAGCTGCTGGGGTTTGTGATAAATTACCCAAAGTCCCATCTCCAGCCAACCCAGTCTCTGGAATTCATAGGAGCTCTGCTGAATACCCAGGCGGCTCAGGCCTTCCTTCCGGAAGCGAGGGCCAACAACCTCTTGTCCCTGGCTTCGCAGACCAGAGCGTCTCAGCAGGTCACAGCTCGGCAGATGTTGAGACTTCTGGGTCATATGGCCTCCACAGTCCATGTGACTCCCATGGCTCGTCTTCACATGAGATCTGCTCAATGGACCCTAGCTTCCCAGTGGGTTCAAGCCACCGGGAATCTAGAAGATGTCATCCGCCTCTCCACCAGTTGCCGCACTTCACTGCTCTGGTGGACCATCCGGACCAATTTGACCCTGGGACGTCCATTCCAAATTCCGCAGCCCACGAAAGTGCTGACGACGGATGCATCTCGCCTGGGGTGGGGAGCTCATGTCGATGGGCTTCACACCCAGGGTCTGTGGTCCCTCCAGGAAAAGGATCTGCAGATCAACCTCCTGGAGCTCCGAGCGATCTGGAACGCACTGAAGGCTTTCAGAGACCGGCTGTCCTACCAAATTATTCAAATTCGGACAGACAATCAGGTTGCAATGTATTACACCAACAAGCAGGGGGGCACCGGATCTCGCCCCTTGTGTCAGGAAGCCGTCGGCATGTGGCGGTGGGCTTGCCAGTTCGGCATGCTCCTCCAAGCCACATACCTGGCGGGTGTAAACAACAGTCTGGCCGACAGACTGAGCAGAGTCATGCAACCGCACGAGTGGTCACTTCATTCCAGAGTGGTACGCAACATCTTCCGAGAGTGGGGCACCCCCTTGGTGGACCTTTTTGCCTCTCAGACGAACCACAAGCTGCCTCTGTTCTGTTCCAGACTACAGGCCCACGGCAGACTGGCGTCGGATGCCTTTCTCCTCCATTGGGGGACTGGCCTCCTGTATGCTTATCCTCCCATACCTTTGGTGGGGAAGACCTTACTGAAGCTCAAGCAAGACCACGGCACCATGATTCTGATAGCGCCCTTTTTTCCCCGTCAGATCTGGTTCCCTCTTCTTCTGGAGTTGTCCTCAGAAGAACCGTGGAGATTGGAGTGTTTTCCGACTCTCATTTCGCAGAACGACGGAGCGTTGCTGCACCCCAACCTTCAGTCCCTGGCTCTCACGGCCTGGATGTTGAGGGCGTAGATTTCACTGCGTTGGGTCTGTCTGAGGGTGTCTCCCGTGTCTTGCTTGCCTCTAGGAAGGATTCCACTTAAAAGAGTTACTTTTTCAAGTGGAGGAGGTTTGTCGTTTGGTGTGAGAGCAAGGCCCTAGAACCTCGTTCTTGCCCTGCACAGAACCTGCTTGAATACCTTCTGCACTTATCGGAGTCTGGCCTCAAGACCAACTCAGTAAGGAATCACCTTAGTGCGATTAGTGCTTACCATTATCGTGTGGAAGGTAAAGCCATCTCTGGAGAGCCTTTAGTCGTTCGATTCATGAGAGGCTTGCTTTTGTCAAAGCCCCCTATCAAGCCTCCTGCTGTGTCATGGGATCTCAACGTCGTCCTCACCCAGCTGATGAGACCTCCTTTTGAGCCACTGAATTCATGCCATCTGAAGTACTTGACCTGGAAGGTCATTTTCTTGGTGGCAGTTACTTCAGCTCGTAGGGTCAGTGAGCTTCAAGCCCTAGTAGCTCATGCTCCATATACCAAATTTCATCACAACAGAGTAGTGCTCCGCACCCACCCAAAGTTCCTGCCGAAGGTGGTGTCGGAGTTCCATCTTAACCAGTCAATTGTCTTGCCAACATTCTTCCCCAGGCCGCATACCTGCTCTGCTGAACGTCAGTTGCACACATTGGACTGCAAGAGAGCATTGGCCTTCTACTTGGAGCGGACACAGCCCCACAGACAGTCCGCCCAATTGTTTGTTTCTTTCGACCCTAACAGGCTAGGGGTCGCTGTCGGGAAACGCACCATCTCCAATTGGCTAGCAGATTGCATTTCCTTCACTTACGCCCAGGCTGGGCTGGCTCTTGAGGGTCATGTCACGGCTCATAGTGTCAGAGCCATGGCAGCGTCAGTGGCCCACTTGAAGTCAGCCACTATTGAAGAGATTTGCAAGGCTGCGACGTGGTCATCTGTCCACACATTCACATCACATTACTGCCTCCAGCAGGATACCCGACGCGACAGTCGGTTCGGGCAGTTGGTGCTGCAGAATCTGTTTGGGGTGTAAATCCAACTCCACCCTCCAGGACCCGAATTTATTCTGGTCAGGCTGCACTCTCAGTTAGTTGTTCTTCGTAGGTCAATTTCTGTTATACCCTCGCCGTTGCGAGGTTCAATTGACCTGGGTTCTTGTTTTGAGTGAGCCTGAGAGCTAGGGATACCCCAGTCGTGAGAAAAAGCAGCCTGCTTGTCCTCGGAGAAAGTGAATGATACATACCTGTAGCAGGTGTTCTCCGAGGACAGCAGGCTGATTGTTCTCACCTACCCTCCCTCGTCCCCTTTGGAGTTGCGTTTTCATGTTGTTTCTTGCTTGTCATTCAACTGGCGGGAACGGTCACGCACGGGCGGGAAGACGGCCGCGCATGCGCGGTGGGCGTGCCCTGTGTGCGGACCGCCCGCGAAGCTTCTTCCGGTTGGTGGGGGCTGCCGCGGACGTCACCCAGTCGTGAGAACAATCAGCCTGCTGTCCTCGGAGAACACCTGCTACAGGTATGTATCATTCACTTTCTCCGAGGATAGCAGGCTGATTGTTCTCAGAAACCCGCCCGCCTCCCTTTGGAGTTGTGTCTTCCCTTCTCTTTGTCTTGCTACATATGAGACTGGCCGGCACGAGCCGGTTCGGGCGGGAAGACGGCCACGCATGCGCGGTGCACATCGGCACGCGAGGACTAGCAAAGGACTTTGCTAGGAAGTGTTCCGATTGGAGGGGCTGCCGTGGACGTCACCCATCAGTGAGAACAATCAGCCTGCTGTCCTCGGAGAATACCTTCTACAGGTATGTAGCATTCGCTTTATACGACTTGGAAATTAAACAGTGTGATATGAATGATAAGAAGGGGATTCAATGAGGATTTGCACCACACCATTGCGCTTGTGATGCAAAGAACATAACTGTTCAGATGATTGTGAGAGGCAGTTAGATCTAATGAACCACGAAAATAATTTGGAATAAATCGTGGATGACTATAAAAATTTGTAAACCCTGCAGTGAATATATATGTTTAGGACACTGATAGGATATTGGATGGAAGTTTAGTCCCCACATTTGTTCTATCTGGTGGGCTGTAATTTGAATAGTTTTTGGAAATGTGCATCTGTGATATTTTTCAAGTAAGTTTCAATTTTTGTAGTATTGCTGCATGCTGAGTCTGACTTCTTGAGGTAACTTTCCAGTTCAGTATTTTGCCTTCATGTGTTTTTCAGGTGTGATCAAGGAAGGTGCAGTATTCTGCGTATAGTTTGCAGCCCTTTTGGGGGGTTTTTTCACTAGGTTGTGCACTGGTGTTTTAGAGCCCGGTGTAATTACAGTTGCCTTTCCACGACACACATAAGGTTGTAGCTCGTCCTGTCCTTGGAATTAGTGCTGTTTATGGTTTGTTAAGGTTATGAGTGTGTTTTTGCACAAGTTTGTGTATAGTGTTTTGCAGTGGAGAGATTGTGTGTTGGCCTTACTAAGGTGGCACCAAACATCAGAAAGGGTGTAGAGCCTAAATCATGACACACTACCTCTAAAAGGGTGTTTTGTGGCTCTACATGAGAATTGTGGTATTATTATCCCTTGCTAGCTTCATATTGTTGACGGTCTACATTTTCCATATGGCTGGTATATTGGTGTATAAGGTATAAATTGTGTCTATTTTATTTTTACTTATTTTTTTCTGTGTGTTGTCAGACAATTATGGATGACAGACAGAGTCGGAGTCTTCTTGACTCAGAGAGTTGTGGTATATATTTTAAAACAATTTTAATACCTTGGTGGTCTATATGTTTTTATATTGTACATTATATTTTACACATCACTTAATTTTATTGTATATCTTTTCATTTCATTTTTATTTTATTGCATATATGGGTTACAGAGTAATAGGGGAATTTGAAAGTACTGAATCTTTTCTTAATATTTTTCCTTTATTCTCCTTTGTTATGAGAATTGGAACTACTAATTGTAGTGGACTTGAACTGAATAATTTCTGGGGAGGGGAGGTTTCATGATAGCATTGTGCTTATTATTTCAATCAGTTTTTTGTACAAGTTTAGCTTCATTTGTCTTTATTTGAAATTTCATTAAAAATGTTCTAAAAATGGAATAATCTTATCAATGGGGTGGGGCGGGGTTACATTGGGGCGGGGCTAGGATGGGGCCCCACCAAATTGGTCTGCATAGGGCGCCGCACTTGCTAAGACCGGCCCTGGGCCCAGGAGCTCATCTCATTTGCACTTTACAGGTTTTGAGTTTAGTTTCAGCCCTGGCGAAGAGAGAGAGAAAGAGAAAGCTCTTTGCTGAAGCCCTGTAAAAAAACAGTTATATTTGATAACTAGTGAATAGCTATATATGTCCTGATCTCCCCAGGTACTTTCTAGGAAGTATACAAATGTTTATTTAGTTTTCTAATTGATCCATTTTTCAGTTACTTGTTTCTATTTGCTAATTGCACATTGTTTTGTCCACCGTTCCAAGTTCTGAGAATAAACACATTTGTTTGTTCTGCCTGTCTGAGCTGATAAAGAATCCTGATGGTTTGTGTGTTTGGTCTGTGAGTGCTTTCTGGGAACTGTGGGACTACTGAAAGTGTGGCTCCAGTAACCTAGCAATCACTGGGAATAATTGGAGAGCGGGAGACTCACCCAGAGATGGTTGTGACTCAGTCAGTGGGAGGAGGGCGCTAATGTAGAGCATGAATGGCAGGTGCAGGTGGATCTGAGCTGTGCTGGGGATAGACCTTCTAAGTGGCCACGGGGTAACCTCAGGTGGGTAGTTAGGCATTTCGTGACTGATCCTTGTCCTCCTTTTTTGGTGGCAGTATGGTGGGATTGTCAGTGTGTGGAGTGAGGTTCTGAGGAAAGGGGGAGTAGGAGGAGTAGGCTCTTGAACAACACTAGTAGGCGACGTAGATTAGGAACAATCTCTTTATTTAAATATACACTCGACTCAACACAGCTGTGTTTCGGCGCTACAGACGCCTTCTTCAGGAGTCTATGAAATAAAACCAAACAATGGTAATATAACAAACATGCAGAACAAAAGTAAAATAAGTGTAGAATGTTAAATTTGTGATAAACATAAATTCCATGTTGAATTAAAAAATTAATAAAAACATTTTTTATAAAAAAAATTATTAGTATTGCAGAAATGCTATAATATATATACACACACACATATATATATATATATATATATATATATATATATATATATATATACACACATATACATACACATACATATAAAATCCATACATGTAAAAATACATATACTCAAACATATATTTTTATATAGTTTTCAAATATATAATAAATATTTAAATTATTAAATTATTAAAAAATATTAGATTATATATAACATACGATAAAGGTGTTGTATATTACCAATCAAAGAAGGATGACATCTAAAAATTAGCAGAAAAAACATCAAAATGAATTATAACGAAAAAACTCAAAATACAGTGAAATAAATAAATAAAACACACTTACAACCAATTAGTAAATAATATATGATGTAACCATATAAGTTAAGTATCATAAATAAACTGACCTTGTGATATATAAATATACGAATATTAAGCTCAAAGAGAATGAAAGCAAGGCTTCTGCTACAATTGTAAAAGATATAAAGAAGAAGAAATTCATAAGGGATGAAAGTGATTATAAAAAAGGTTCACTCTATCCTTTTTCAAAAGCTAAACCATATTTTGTTTCTAAAAGGAATAATCCTATTAATCAAGGTACTCTACATGTACCTCGTATGAGTGTGCAGAATCCTGTAGAACAAAGCAGAAAACGCATCAGGAGTGATTCGGAGGATCTTTTTACATCACCCCTTAACAGTCCTATCGAGTCACCTATTCCACAGGGTTTGCCTAATCAGGGTATTTTGAGATCATTACTTGCCCAGAATGTGCAGTCCTCTCAGACATCTTTTTTAGAGAAGATTTGGCCCAAGGACACCAGGGAGATTCCTCCACGGTTTCAAAATCAGATGTACAGGGCGACTCATCCGACACAAGAACCTTTCCATATACAGACAACATTGGGAACGAGGGGAACTTGGAGAGGATGAGGGAGAGGATTCGGTCGCCCATACTTGCCAGCGAACAGGGCACACACACGACGAGAGAGATGGAGGTAGATATTCCAGTTTTTAATTTATCTAATTATCCTTTAAATAGCACTGAAAAATCAGTTTTGCAAAAAGGTCTCACCTTTGTACCAACTGCACCTTATAATGCATTTCAAACAAGAGTAGACCTGTTTAAATTTTCTAGGAAACTTCAGATTATCCAATGTTTTTCTGATCAACCCACAAATACAGACCGATCTGTCGTCAAACGACCCTCTGCTTGTATTCCATCAGGCCCCATCGATCCATTAATACATGCATTTAATTCATGTATTGAACAGGACCTGCGAAAAATTGAGCAACAGAAGAGACCCCGTTTTTATAACCTCACTAAAAAAGAAAAATCTGCAATTAAAGGCCTGGCTAATAATACTGCAAAAGTGATTAAACCCGCTGACAAAGGGGGTGGAGTTGTGATTTTGGATCGATCAGATTATGTTGCTGAAATAGAAAAACAAATCAATGACAGAAATTACTATGCACCCTTACCATCAGATCCCACATCAGATTTGGAAAAGGAAATTGAATTGGTCGTTGATTTTGCCACAAAAGCAGGATATATCACCTCCAAAGAATCTAATTTTCTTAAGATATCAGATCCCATAATTCCAATTATTTGTTCTAGAACCTTTAACAGTATTTGTTGATTTCTTTTTAAGACCATACGTTCCACAAATACCCTCATATGTACGAGATTCTACGCATATGATAAATTTACTACAAGAATTTGACAGTGATCTTGATAACACTCTTATGGTTACTCTTGATATTGAAGCATTGTATACAAATATTCCTCAATTCGAAGCCTTGCAGATCATTGAAGAGACACTTAAGAATCGCACAACCTACAAACGAATACCTAATAGATTTATCCTGACATGCGCAAGTATCGCATTAACCAATAATTCTTTTTGTTTTCAAAATAATTTTTATCAACAAATTAGAGGCACGGCTATGGGATCTCCCATGGCTCCGGACATAGCTAACCTCTATGTAGCACATTTTGAAAAACAATTTTTGAAGGAACACCCCTATAAACATAATATTATTTTGTATAAACGATACATAGACGACATTTTCCTGGTATGGAAAGGGGACACACGGGAATTGAACCTTTTCTTTGAGTGGATAAATACACAGGATCCACATCTCCATTTTAAAATGCAATACGACCAAAAAGAAATTAGCTTTTTAGATTTATTAATTAGGAAAGATAATTATCATTTTATTACTTCTCTTTTTAGAAAATCTACTGATCGCAATGCATTTTTACATTTTAACAGTTATCATCATCACACATTGAAGAAGAATCTACCATTATGTCAATTTTTAAGACTCAGAAGGATTTGCGCAGACTTTGATGACTTTACAGTTCAATCCAGTAAGATGGCACAGCGTTTTAAAAGTAGAGGCTATCCCAAGAAACATATTGAAACTGGCTTTCAGAGAGCAGTGTTTGAAGACAGAGATGCTCTACCTGCCCCCAGACCTGACAAACAAGCCCCTGACATTGTTTGTACACATAAGTTCTCACATCTGGCGAGACACATTCAATCCTCTATCAGACATCATTGGCACATTTTAGAGGGACACGAATGCTTTAAAGACAAACGTCTAGTCGTTGCTTATTCCCGGGAGAAGAATCTCAGAGAATTTTTGGTTCCCTCATGTCTTCCAGAGACAGTGTCATATAATGCAGACAGTGTACCCTGGGGACATAAGAAGTGTGGAAGATGCAGCGTTTGCGAACACACCATGGAGATTACAGAATTTTTGAATCCAAGTACACAAAAAATATATACATTGAGACATGTTTCAGATTGTACCACTTCCAATGTTATTTATGCCATTATGTGCCCCTGTCCTCGGGTCTATATTGGTAAGACAAGAGACCAGTCAAAACCAGAATTATTGAACACCGCAGTTGCTTGAGGAGAGAAGTTGTATCAGCACCTTTGATAGCACACTGGAAGCAGAAGGATCATTCAATATTGGACCTAAAAATTTTTTTTTTTGTTATTAAAACATTCAAGAAGAACTGGCGTAGGAACATCACAGATAAGATGCTACTTCAGGAAGAACAGAAGTTGATTTTTAATTTACAGCCTTCAGAACCCTTTGGATTAAATATAGAGATAGAATACAAGCATTTCTTGTGATTTTTTTTTTTAATGGGATATATGCAGTTTTATATTACTAATTTTTTAAGTTCACATTCATTTTTCGTACTATATCTTGTTTCGGTTTTAGTATTATTATTATTATTATTCCTTTTTTGGTTTATATTATTTTTTATTTTTTGACTTATCTAACGTTTTCCAATATTGTATTTTCACCATCATTTTTCACATTTGATATTTATTTTTGATATTATAAAAAATCCTTTGCTATTTAAATATGAAAGTGATGAGTGCATAATGAATTAATCCAAATTTATATATTTTTTTATATATATAATCATATACTTCTACATTTTTAGCATTGATCTTTATACTAATACATGTATATTTCATCTTTTAAAGACTTTTTTTATTGCTCGCATTTCACTGGAGAAATAGCCTAGTGGTTAATGCATCTGGCTTGTAGTTCTGAGGTGGCTGGTTCAAATCCCACTGCTGCCCTATGTTTATTTATTTTATTTTATTTTTTCATTTTTATTTTTATCTTTTGGCATTTTGAAATGATATATCCATTGTGCTTGTCACTCTCTTTATCCATAGTACTGGTGCATCAGTTCTACATTTTAAAATTATACTGTCTTTGATGATTTTTTTCAAACAAGATACGTCATACTGAGTGCTACTCATTATACTTTAAGCCTGCACAGCTGATTGCTCCTTTTGGCGGGCTTTTTCTCTTATAAAACGGACTTACTGTGAACACGCCCCTTTTGACTTCACAGAAGTGCAATTGAATATGCTGAGCTTTTTTTCCTGCATCAGCAGTGGTAAGTCCTTCATTACAGTTTACTTATCCTGCAACTATACATCTAAAGAGTGGATTCTTTGTCTTTGTATTTTTATTTTTTAACATCAGGTGCTGCATCTATTATGATGTTTAGTTTTAAACAGCACAGGATAAGAGTGGGTGAAGCAACTGAATGGCTCAGGAAGTGAAGGTGGAATATTTCATGGAAAAGGGGGGGAGGGGGAAGGGGATGGAAGGGAGGGAGATATTAGATAAGGGGTTAACCGCAACGCAAATACAAGTTATTATTCTTGGAAAGTGCGGATGGCGGATAATGTTTATTGATGTTTATTACTCTATTTTGGAATAAGGAATAGGTTAAAGACAGTATTAAGGGGGGGAGGGGGGGAACTGGGAAGAAAACTGTAAATCAATTTGATGATAATGGTAGCGGATTGGTGTACATAGGACTGACAAAGTTAAAACTGTTATGTATTTAATCAAAGAACTGTATTAATCTGTGACATCATCAATAAAAACTTTGAAACATAAACAGCACAGGATAAAATCTGCACCATCTATTTTGGGTATTCGCATCACAGACTCTTTTATTTATTTATTTTTATTATATTTATATCTTTTCTGAGCACAGAATAACGGAGGTCCTGTGTGCTCACTAAATTATGCATTAATTTTTACAAATTAGTTTTTTTCAACATTTGTGCCATATTATATATATTTTTTTCTTGAGACTTTTTTTGGAATATTGGTGTATTTGTGGATAGGATGTGCGCAGATATTGTTTGATACTAAACTTTATGCATTGATTTTCTGATATATGCATATACACCCTTTTATATATATATATTCAAAACATATTCTTTAAGCCTGCCATGTTGCCATAAATAACTGAGCGTTTTCTGCTTTATCTATAGGATTACAATTGTAGCAGAAGCCTTGCTTTCATTCTCTTTGAGCTTAATATTCGTATATTTATATATCACAAGGTCAGTTTATTTATGATACTTATATGGTTACATCATATATATCATATATTATTTACTAATTGGTTGTAAGTGTGTTTTATTTATTTATTTCACTGTATTTTGAGTTTTTTCGTTATACTTCATTTTGATGTTTTTTCTGCTAATTTTTAGATGTCATCCTTCTTTGATTGGTAATATACAACACCTTTATCATATGTTATATATAATCTAATATTTTTTAATAATTTAAGTATTTATTATATATTTGAAAACTATATATACATATATGTTTGAGTAGATGTATTTTTACATGTATGGATTTTATATGTATGTATATGTATGTATATGTATATGTGTATATATATATATATATATATATATATATATATATATATATATATATATATATATATGTATGTATGTATGTATGTATATGTGTACACGGAGAGAGTGGTGGATGCTTGGAATGCCCTCCCGCGGGAGGTGGTGGAGAGGAAAACGGTAACGGAATTCAAACATGCGTGGGATAAACATAAAGGAATCCTGTTCAGAAGGAAAGGATCCTCAGGAGCTTAACCGAGATTGGATAGCAGAGCCGGTAGTGGGAGGCGGGGCTAGAGGTTGGGAGGCGGGGATAGTGCGGGGCAGACTTATACGGTCTGTGCCAGAGCCAGTGGTGGGAGGCAGGACTGGAGGTTGGGAGGCAGGGATAGCGCTGGGCAGACTTATACGGTCTGTGCCAGAGCCGCTGGTGGGAGGCGGGGATAGTGCTGGGCAGACTTATACGGTCTATGCCAGAGCCGGTGGTTGGGAGGCGGGGCTAGTGCTGGGCAGACTTATACGGTCTGTGCCCTGAAGAGCACAGGTACAAATCAAAGTAGGGAATACACAAAAGTAGCACACATGAGTTGTCTTGTTGGGCAGACTGGATGGACCGTGCAGGTCTTTTTTCTGCCGTCATCTACTATGTGTATATATATTATAGCATTTCTGCAATACTAATAATTTTTTTTATAAAAAAAATTTTTTTATAAAAAATGTTTTTATTAATTTTTTAATTCTACATGGAATTTATGTTTATCACACATTTAACGTTCTACACTTATTTTACTTTTGTTCTGCATGTTTGTTATAATACCATTGTTTGGTTTTATTTCCTAGACTCCTGAAGAAGGCGTCTGTAGTGCCGAAACACAGCTGTGTTGAGTCGAGTGTATATTTAAATAAAGAGATTGTTCCTAATCTACGTCGTCTACTAGTGTTGTTCAAGAGCCTACTCCTCCTACTCCCCCTTTCCTCAGATTCTACTTTTCGTAGGAATTTGTGTACCTCCACCCTTGTGGTGGTTTGGCTTGCTGGAGTGAGGTTCACCATCCACTGAGTGGTTCAGAGTCTTTTTATCTTTAACCTCCAGACACAGCACAGTGAACAAGTGCAGCAATAACTGGGTCTGTTTCTTGTTTAGTTTTTTTTTTTTTTTTTGTAGTATTAGGAGATTAGCAGTGTGCTGATGGTGACTTGCAGTGGCCAGCAGACACTGGAGTTGCCTGTCCTAACACAAGAGCAACTGGATGGCCTCAGCGAGGAGGAAGCGCAGGACCAGTCTGCACAGATTTCTGACGGGAGAGCAGACTCCTTGTGGACAATGGCTCGTGACTTGGAAGGGCCAGATGCCACACCAACTCAGATCTGGCAGATCTATATGATAGAGCAATTTCGGCTATATCAGTTGCAGTATGAGGAACGGGAACAGCAGAGTGAGGAATGGGAACAGCAGCATGAATTCCAGCTGCAGCACGAGAAGCGGGAGTTCCAGTTGCAGAAATTAAAGATGGAAATGGATCTCATCCAAGGCTCCAGGCTAACCCCTGAGCCAAGCCCAAGGCAGGTTTCGCAGCCCGGATTGAGCCCAACTTCACAGTTTGATGATACCAGAGGTGACATCAGTGTGTTTTTTTCTAGCAAAAAAGGTGCCGGTACTCAAATGCCTGGCCACCCCTTCAGGGGTGAGGTGATCACTGAGGGACCCCACTCCACAATAGCCAGGACCCCTGCAACCAGTCACAGAATCTATGACAAGGCAGAATTGGTGTGTAGAGCCTGAGCTCTTTCATTAAAACTTGGGGACCATGGGTCAGTTTTAACAGACAATAGAAAAGGTGCCGATACTCAGTACCCCCAAGTACCCCCTCAAAAAAAGCCCTGGGTAACATTGATGGATATCTAACTGCCTTTGAAAAAATTTGCCGCCTCAATGAGATTCCTCAGAAAGACTGGATGCGCTATCTGGGAGGAAAGCTCACTGGTTGAGCACTTGAGGCATTCCAAGGACTGTCCACAGAGACCTGCTCCCAGTTTGAGGAGGTGCACAAAGCCTTGTTGAACCATTATGCTATTATCCCCGAGACCTATAGACTAAAGTTCCGGACTTTACAAAAGGGGGTGGATGATACAGCGAGTTTGTGATTCAGCTAAGATACCAGCATCAGCGGTGGCTCAATGGAGCTGAGGTTAAAACCCTGGAGGACTGCCAAACCCTAATGGTCCTGGAGCAGTTTCAGTAGAGAATCCAGTCCCACGGATAGTCACAACACAACAAAGCAGTGGGTAAAAAACCAGGAGTCCCAGAGTGAAGATGAACCAAACTTTATTAATCAGTATATTGACTCGACACAACGTTGTGTTTCGGCCAAAGGGCCTACATCAGGAGTCTACAAATAAAAACAATATATAAACAAAATATAAAAGAATGTGTAAAAAATTATATAAGATAACACCAAAAAACAAATGATAATACATATATAATCTGAATACTGTACAAATATAATGTGATTTGAAATGAGAAAATAAAGAACAAAACAGCAAGAGCATTCATATGATATGAAACATGGCCATTTTGATAGTAAATAAAGCTTAAAACATATATATGACAAATATAAAATTTAAATGCTATACAAATGTGATGTAATTTAAAATGAAAAGCTAATGTAAAGAACAAAACAGCAAGAGCATTCATATAACATGAAACATAATAATCTCTCTATATAAAAGGCAACACCAACGTTCTATGAAGCCTCCAGCCGGAAGTGTGAAGGGGGCGAGATATCCAGTTTCCCTATGAGTGTCTGCCCCGCCCTCTCTGTAACACAGTCAGTGAAGGAAAACAGCAGAGCACGAAATCAAATCGCTGGCTCTGTAACAGTGAAGGACTCAGAGGGGGGAGGGGAGAGAGGCCAGAGGGCAGGGACACACACACTCCCACATGCACACAGAAGAAAACATTGCTAGCCCCCGTTTCATTTGCATCAGAAACGGGGCTTTTTTACTAGTAGTAAATAAAACCTAAAACAGACCACTGCAATACAGACTGTATTTTACAACATTGCTAATTCTGGATCATCGTTATCGTTCTCCACTCCAGTATTTAGGTTTGTCCTACTTTTTCTCTGGATTGTTTCACTTTGTGTATGTTCATTTTTTTAGAAAATGGAAGTATTTATTCATATCAATGTCATTCAATTTGCCATATATACTTTTAGGTTTTATTTACTATTATTATGTTTTATGTTATATGAATACTCTTGCTCTTTTGTTCTTTACATTAGCTTTTCATTTTAAATTACATCACATTTGTATAGCATTTAAATTTTATATTTGTCATATATATGTTTTAAGCTTTATTTACTATCAAAATGGTCATGTTTCATATCATATGAATGCTCTTGCTGTTTTGTTCTTTATTTTCTCATTTCATATCACATTATATTTGCACAGTATTCAGATTATATACGTATTATCATTTGTTTTTTGGTGTTATCTTATATATTTTTTATACATTCTTTTATATTTTGTTTATATATTGTTTTTATTTGTAGACTCCTGATGTAGGCCCTTTGGCTGAAACACAACGTTGTGTCGAATCAATATACTGATTAATAAAGTTTGGTTCATCTTCACTCTGGGACTCCTGGTTTTTTACCCACTGCCCTGGTGCAGTTTCTGCAGTGTTGTTGTCTAGAGGCCAGGGAACATGTTCAAGATCACCAGCCCCATACTCCAGAGAAGGCGGCTGAGTTGGCTGACATCTTTATGGCTAACTGCCCCTGGTTGGCAAAGAGAAGCCATCCTTATCCGCAGCAGCCGGGATCTAAGGGCAGCCAGGGCCCTAAGCCAAATATCCCTGCAACCTCAGAGACTGTCAGCAAACCCTCCAGTGTTCCCCCAAAACATAAAGACTTTAAGCATGAACATCCTTGTTACCAGTGTGGACGCACATGACATTTCAAAGCGGATTGCCCAGATAATCCCAAGCCTGCACTAAGGAGCATTCCAGTTCCTACACCAAGCCTGGCGGCTTTCATGAGTGGCTCCAGTACCATGGAGACCCGCATAGTTGCCACAGCACAAACAGTTACTGGCCATTCATCAAACAAGAAAGCAGATGGATTTCCACAACACTACAGCACCCCAGTAACTGTGAATCAGAAACAGGTGGCTGGGCTTGTGGACATTGGCTCTAGCATGACTTTGTTACAACCAGAACTAGTGCCAGAAGATGCTATTCTTCCAGGGCGCACTGCAGAGGTAGTGCTAGCCAATGGATCCAGAGAGACTGTACCCATTACTCGAGTATTCCTGGATTGGGGTACCAAGCCTAGATACAGAGAAGTAGGCATAATGAAAAACATGCCGATACCAATGCTGTGTGTAGTCAGACCAGGAAAAACCAACAAGCAGAAGTAGCAGAGATCACCTCTGCAGTTCCAGATCCTGAGCCTGTCCAGGTGGAACCAGCTGACCAAGCGACAGGAGGCGCTCCAGTGCTTCCAGCAGCACCAGTTCCAGCGGTGACTGGAGCCATGAGTATGGAACAGCCTGACACACCTATTGATCAGACTGATGACCCTGATTTGTCAGAGTCACCAGCAGAGACCCTTCAGGAGGCACAACACTCTGAACCTGACCTGGAAATCTTGAGGCAGAGGGCTGGTCAGCCAACCAATGAGATTTGTAAAAATCGTATCCTATGGAAAGGGGGCTTGTTGTACAAAGAGACTGATCCTAATAGGCCCTGGACAGCACACAAGATGGTGAGGGACTGGGTTCTTCAGGGAGTGTCATACCAAGTGCTCAGAGACAAAGGACACAAGGGTTAAATAAACCCCAAAACAATATAGGTAAAATTAATAATAAAAATATATCGGTAATGGGACAAAAACGATGTGTTGGAGAGGTTGATATTACAAAGGAGTAGCATTAATTAAAGAAAACATTTCATGAAGAATGGATGGACCATTAATAATTTAAACCTTAGTAGCATAGCAGTTGCAACATAATACAATACTGAAGACACCATAAAAAGTAAGAGCAATACAGAAAAAAACAAATACTAAGCACAGGAAGAAGAAAATAAGAAAAAGTCTGTAATTGTAAAAGTTACACAACTAGAAAGCAGTCCAGAAAGTGTCACTTTAAAAAGTTCATTGCAGTGATAGGCAGACAATTGTGAGGACAAATGAGACTGCAGTGGTCAGGCTTGGTTCTGGAATTGTGAAGCAGCAGTCTTAATACAATTGCAGTGAAGATTAGTGCTGGCAATGGGCACACAGTCAGGGTTCAAAAGATTTGAGGTCCTGCTTATACTGGAAGGTGTCAACTAAGGTGAAAGGACAGTTTGGCGAACCTGAAAAAGGACTCCAAACAATAAATCAATGAAACAGAGCAGGGCAATGAGGGCCACTGTTTAGGCTTCAGGTCATAAAGGATAACAATTCACTGAATGTCTGTCCAGTTCCTAAACAAAATGCCATTAGCTCAATGCTGTGCTCAGATGTTATGCTTTATTTAGTTCTAGTTATATTTAATTCAGAAGAAAATCAATTGTTATTCTGGCCTATCCCTAAAGAGTATCATAATTCATATACATATTCCTGTTCAAACACTTCCACATATATTCACTTCCACAAACCTTCTAACTTACAGTTCACTTTCTAAACATACTACTTAATATACTAGCATGCACTCCTGATAAACAGTGCACACAACTTGCACATTGGCAGCTAATAACGTTACAATTTCTCGTTACAAATCATTTACTTGAACATCTCTGTAACCTTCCACATAGAATTACCCAAAAGTGAATGGGAGATTTCTTCCATCTTCTTCACAATTTGACTCCCTACAATTCAGAACATAAATTTAAATCTTTATCATGGTAGTTTTCTCTTCATTGGGTATTGTGAGGAGGCAGGAAACTACAAGGTCCAGAATGCACTGCAGCAGGAAGGTAATCAGAGTCAGGGGAGGGACTCTAGGCAGAAGAGTGAGAAGCCAGGACTTGATTGGGAAATTGAACCAGGTGTGAGAGGTTTTCAGGCAGTTTTATTAAGACAATGGTGGAAAGCTGGAAGGGGGAGATGGAAGCGCTGGGGAAGCTCTCTGCTGAAAAGGTGACAGCTGCACTACCCTCTGAGAAGGGAAAGTAAATGCTTTTGTTTGGCTGTTTGAACTGTGAAAGTTTGAGGAACTGCTTTAAGTCTGAAAAGGGTTTAATTAGAAGATTCTGAGTAAATGCCTTTTTGTTATGTTTGAGTTGAAGAAGAAATGTTTGAGTTAAAGAAGAAATAAGCCACGAGGATTATGTTAAATGGCAACTAATAAAACCTTTGGTTATAAGAAGTCTGGTGTTGGTGAACATTTGTGAAAGGAGAAGAGGAGGCAGAGAGCTCCCCTGTGTTTGAGGCAGAGTCCTGGTGAATCACCGAGAAGTGTAGAGCCCAGCAGTGACTGTGTGTGAAGGAAGCTAAGCAGCGTCAGCTCTGGCTGAGTCCTGGAAGGGTGACCAGCTCACAGTAACCAGGTTTAAGCCTCTGCGTAAAATCATTAGATATGCACATTTCATTTATTAAAAAAAAAATTCGGAAGAAAAAAATAAAATGGCATCAGTATCCTATCGTTAGCAATGCAAATCAGTGGAAATAAAGCTCTACATGTGGCCCAAGAAAATGAATTAGTATTTTGCAGAACAAATACGATTAGGGCATCAAGTAATCAGTTAGGTGCAGTGTCCCCATGTATACAAAACAAAGCTCATAAAGGACAAGGAGAGAGGATGAAATGTTAACATTCCGTCTGTTTACAATTAGCATGATAATAGTATTTAGAAGCATCCATCTTTTTTCTGAAATAGTGGAAAAAATAAGTATAAAACATTAAAGTCAGGAAGCATACCACTCAGAAAACAGTCCCAAATAGGAAATCGAACAACCCATCTCCTATATGGAGAGAGAAAGGACAAGATATACAAAATGGGGCAAACTAGGCAGTTGCCTAGAAAGGCACTTTCCTCTGTTCTACAGCAGCACAAAAAGGCACATAAAAGAACTTAACAACTTAATAATCTAAAAGCTCATCTAAATACACTCTTCCTGGGAGTTATTTCTCTGAAATCTCAGTTATCTGGGGTACAGAACACACATATATATACCTCTGTCATGAGACCTGAGAATTAAACAGCTAGAGGACATGAATTGAGGTTGAAGGGGGACAGACTCAGGACTAATGTCAGGAAGTATTTTTTCACGGAGAGGGTGGTGGATATGTGGAATGTCCTCCCGCGGGAGGTGGTGGAGATGAAAACAGTAATGGAATTCAAGCGTGTGTGGGATAAACACAAAGGAATCCTGTTTATTAGGAACGGTTCCGTGAAATCTTAGCGAAGATTGGGTGGCGACGCCAGTAATTTGGAAACAAAACGGGAGCTGGGCAGACTTCTATGGTCTATGCCCTGATTGTGACTGAATAGATAGGGATGGGCTGGAGTGTAAATTTTAAGGGGCTTCAATGTTAGCTTCAGAACTTAGTACAAGAACAGTACTGGGCAGACTTCTACAGTCTGTGCCCTGAGAAAGGCAAGGAGAAATCAAACTCAGATATACGTATAAAGTATCACATGCCATGTATAATGAGTTTATCTTGTTGGGCAAACTGGATGGACTGTACAGGTCTTTATCTGCCGTCTTTTACTATGTTACTACTATGTTACTATGTTAATATTTCACTAGACAAACATTTCTTGTAACTAAATTTGCAAGGAGAATCAGTTGCGTCCAATCTTATTAGGGCAAGAGTCCAGCAGGATGTTGTGAAATCATGTTTGTCTTTTTTTATTTTAGAAACCTCACAGTCAAGCTATAGCTGATAATACGGTCCCTCTTGTTTATCAGGGAGTCATACAACCATCTGGAAATAAGAAAACTGCATCTCAAAAATTAGCATTCTATCAGAAATACAAGAGTGTAAAAGTGTGCAACATGTAGACAAAACAGGAAAAAAATGCTGGCATGAGCCTGTCAGGAAATGTCATAGTTAATGTAAAAGCTATCGAGCTATTAAACATACTACATAGAATCAGAAGAATTAATGGCAAGCTTTGAACCCAATCTAATAAAACTGAGCTGTAAAAAAGTACAAATCCTAATGAAGCAGACAAAGTTGCATCCTTGGCTGACCTTTACAAGATTCACATAGATCAGGCAAGAAATAGGCTACAAATGTCTGCAAGTCTTGTGAACAAATTTGGAAATTAAAGATTGTATTGTATTTTAAGTATAAATCACATTCCTCCTCTGCTGTCATGCATCGGGCCCTGAAACACGAAGCAGTTGGAAGGAATGATATTCCACATACTGTAAAAGAAAAATAAATTTGGT
Source organism: Microcaecilia unicolor (assembly GCF_901765095.1). Classification (NCBI taxonomy): domain Eukaryota; kingdom Metazoa; phylum Chordata; class Amphibia; order Gymnophiona; family Siphonopidae; genus Microcaecilia; species Microcaecilia unicolor. Next base: position 387,475,383 of record NC_044031.1, on the reverse strand, counting down.
GTAAGTTAAATAAAAAAATGCAATTAAATCAGCTGAAATAGGGACAGCCGAATAATCCCATAAGACTTGAGTGAGAAAAAAATCATAATGGGAATAAGGAAGGACAGTGTCCCAGAGGAAGTTCAATGCAGGACATAATTGATGGGCAAAACGAATTTGCATAGTTCAAAGAAGATAGCAAAAGGCAATACAGAAAAAACAGTTTATTTCAAAGAAAAAGTCTCTGAACAATAAAGTTCAGGAATCTTTTATAATGCTAAAAGTTAGTGCTCTTAAAGTAAAGTTTCTGTCACTTAACGTAAAATAGGGCAATTAAGAAAAGAATGTGGCTAAATATGCAGGCAGCTGATATCCCCCTGAAAGAAAGCACAAACTGGACTTCATTCACTCCTACACATACTTATGAAAGGATAGCAAAAGAAAGAAAAAAATGATCGCCGCTTTCAATCCAGACAATCTCTGCCAGGAAGCAAGGAAAAGAATGTTCAAAAAGAAATAGCTCTCCTATCCCCAGATCAAGTGTTTAATCATAAAACGGTTCTCTCTTATCAAGTAACACAGACTGTTTGCAATTAAAAAATATCCCTCTTTCCTCTAAGTGACGTCACAAGAAACCTGGACAAATAGTCTCCCTATCTGTACAATAAACTCTCCAGCACTGTTTCTCACTTTATTCCAAAGTTCAAACAGTAATAAATGCTGTGACAAGCTTTTAGCCCTCGCACAAATCCCTCCTTGGACCAGGACAAGAAAGAGTTAGACTTAAGTAATTTGTGGCATTTTACATTGTACAATTTAATGTCCTGAGCCATTAAGGGAAGAACAGTACATACGCAAACTACAGACACTGACTTCTTATCATGTTCCCGCTTCCACAAATCATTTACAAGTTCTTTCTCCAATAAAGAATTACTGGTGCACACAATTTTCAATGCACTATCCATTTCCTACTCTCAATGAAATTAGTTGAGAATTAAAAATTAACTTCCCCCATCAAAATCTAAATAAAAAAACATAGCAATACTTACAGCGGCCGGCTTCAAACTTATTTACACGCACACTTTCAAGTGTACTGTAAACTTCCTCTTTCGCCGGTAGGGCTGGGCCACCGTCCCGGGCTTAGCATTCCACTCTCAGTCACCGCAAAGTAAACACCTCTCCAATGCCAGTTGAGGGGAAAATCCCTTTTATTGTAGTCCACATCCACAGCACATGAGCAAGTTTAGGTACACCCCATCCCCCAGTCTCAAAACCCCAAAGAAACAGTCCCAGTACTTCAGGAGTCCTTTGTACCCCGTAGGCAATGGATAGGCTTCTCCTCCTTCCCTCCAAAATAAACACTTTTACCTCCAGTGATTTCAGTAGCTTTAGTTCTCAGCAGTACCAGCTCAATTCTGCCTTTTCCCCAACCAGGAAACTCCAATCTTTGAGGTTCCTGGCCAGAGCAGTGCTCCCTCTGCACAGCAACAAACAACCCTGTGGCCTCCCACCCACTGCTTTTCTCTCTAGACCAAAGTCTTTTATCTGGACCCCTCCACCTCCATGCGTACCTCCCCACCGGGTATAACAGCAGGTAGATCGGTCTCACTCACTTCCCATTCCATGTCCTCTCTCTCCTCTCTCTCCCTTTACTCTGCCCCTCTTCTCTTCAAAGCCTCCAGGAAAGCAGCCCTCTTCTCATAGATGGCAGGAATTATGTACTGATTCTTAAGCCAGGGAAACTGATTCCCCTGGTTCATGCGCCCCCTCCTGGTAACTACTGCCTCTCCATTCTCCTCACTGCTGCTGCTGGTGCCAGCTCCTGGAATCCGATCCGGGTTTTGGGTCCCAATCGTTTCCTTGCTGGATTCTGAGTAGGGTAGTTCTGGCTCCCCCAGCCTCAAGAGGGGTTCCCGGGGTCCTGTCCTATTACAGTACCTTCAACGTCGGCACTTCTCAGCTTATTAAGCTGGACTCAATACCACTTCTCAAGTAGCCTACTCCGGAGGATCCCTTCTCTGAGCTATCAATAAGTCTCAACAGACCAGGTGCAGGAATAGCCCAGGTTTCATGTATTGGGGCAATCAAGTCCCTATCCAGGGGCGCCAAAATGTGTATTCCAGTCCCTTGCCCCTGGGGAGGGGAAAACTCTTCAGCCCTAGAGGCTGGAATAAGAGAGATAATCAGACTTAGGTTTAGGCGCAACCAGTAAAAACCTTTATTGGTATCTCACTAAGCCAATACAAAATAATTGTTCTCTCTGGAGCAGGTTGTCACACAGAAAAGCCAGGGGCAAAGACTGAATAACAAAAACTGCTCAGCAAAACTTTCTCAGTTTTCGTATATGTGATGTTTTGTTTCTCCTAAATCATGTGATTTCTCCTAAACTAACTGATGATCATATATGGATTTTCCTGTTTCCTTTCATTACACAATATAGCAATATACAAAAATGGCAATTTCCTCTATTCTATCATCCTCTCCTGCTTGTGTTCACATTCATACTTTGTGGCCATTGGCTAATGCTTTATCCGTAACTCGTGCTTCCAGCATGAAAAACCAGCAAAACAAATAAGTAGTATGAAACACCTGGTGTTCTGCTCTCTGAACACACATTTCCGGTAGAATATCTTAGACTTTGCAGGGTCCTCAGTCTCTCATCACTATCAAGGTTATATCCATGCGTATCTGCCATATATGGGCCGCATAGCCTCAGTTCCTCCTGAGTTTGCACTCTGCTTACATGCAGCTGCAGGGCAGTGGCGTACCAAGGGGGGGGCGGTCCGCCCCGGGTGCACGCCGCTGGGGGGTGCCGCGGTGCGCGCCTGCTGCGAGAGTTCTCTAACTTCTCTCGTTCGCTGCAGCTCCCTCTGCCCCGGAACAGGTTACATCCTGTTCCGGGGCAGAGGGAGCTGCAGCGAACGAGCAAAGTTAGTAAACTCGCAGCAGGCGTGCGCTGCGGCACCCCCCCCCCCAGCGGCATGCACCCGGGGGGGGTCTCTCGCTAGGGGGGGGGTCCGCGCTGCATGGGGGGGGCGCTGCACCCGGGGGGGCGGGGCGCCGGCCCGGGTGTCCGCCCCCCCTAGGAACACCACTGCTGCAGGGAGAAAGTAAAATTATGCTAATGACAGCAAAACTAGGAAATCTGATGGCTAGCAGGGCCATCTTACAGGCCTAGTATAGGAAGGAATATACAGCGTGTAACTGACATTAGTCGATATTATGTAAACTTGGTGTGTAATTTCCACAGAGCACATCAGCAAGGGGGTGCGGACCTAAGAGTAGCATGGGTGGGTCAGAGATATCCCTTAGAGTTCCATGTGCAGGTTGTAGAATACCATTAGTTATGCACCTAACTACCTACAGTTTGGTGCGAGTATTTATAGCAGCCTTTAGACTGGCATAAGTACTTTGTGCCTCAAGTTCAGAACTGCAGACTTACACTATTCTCTTAACATGGAACTGCCATTATAGAATTTGTGCTTAGCATGCATCATCCCAGTGTCTAACTTTGGTGCCCTTTCTAGAATTTAGCCATTTCTGTGTATACTACTTGTTAATTAAGATTTAATTTTAAAAGTGAACCCCATATCTTGTTTTGCTTGTCAGATGAGGGGAAGGGGACAGCTTACCAATATCCCCTATTCACACTTTTTGAATTCTGTAGATGAAAAGGCAAGAACCCTAATGCACATAACCATCTTTGTCTCCCAGCTTTCAGGCAGATCCTAAAAAGCCCATTGGTGGACACATTCTTGCACATGCTTCAACAACAAGGATAAGCCTACGAAAAGGGAGAGGTGAACTACGTATTGCCAAAATCTATGATAGGTAACAGGCTTAACATAATTATCCACTAAGGGGGTAATTTTTTTAAACAATTTGAGCATGTAGAACAGCATTTTACACACAAGAAGGTGCTTATATTTTCAATTAACATGCAGGATTGAATCAGACACACAAGAAGGTGATGTTATCTGATTGATGGGGCCGAGATGGAAGAGCTCTTCCAGAGCTCGGAACTAGAGTAAAATTCTGAGCACGTCCAACCCTTTCTGCTTACAACAGTCTACTCAGTTTTCTAATCTTATACTTATACCTTACTCTTTTAGTTCCATAGGACTACCCAGAGCAATTTAGACCAAATGGAACTACAATTTCATAAATATTTTTGGACTTAGCTAACGCCTTTTAAGTAGTAGTTCAAGGTGAGTTACATTCATGTACAGTAGGTATTCCCTGTCCCTGAGGGTGTGCAGTCGCAGTTTGTATCTAAGGTAATTGAAGGTTAAGGGGGCAAGTCTATAAATTGGCACCCCAGTCTAGGTGCCCCATAATTACCACCAATTACTAGCATAAGGCCGGCACTGGCAGAGGGAGAGGAATGATGCGCCTAGGTGTGCCAAGTGATGCGCATAGTTTATATTATTCTATAAACTATGCTTGTACTTGGGACATGCTCATGTTCCTCCCATGTGTATGCCACCCTTGCAGTTAAACACTATGGCACTTAGATCCTGACTTATAGAACAGCGCCTAATGTGCTTAGGTGTCTATCTGTCAATTAATGGTGCCTTTGATGTACCTAAATGGCGCCTAGGAATCGTGTATTTTATTGCACCACTCACTCTTCAAGGAACTCACTTCTTACTGCTATATGTCTGGAACCCTCCTATACCAAATTTACATATTTGAAGATCAGTTGTTCTTGAAAGCCTTTGGCATGCAAATGGGTGATGGTGCTGCCTCGAGGTTCCACTGAAACTTGTAGTTTCTTTCTGTTTGCTGATTGTTCCCTGTAATGTGTGTGACTCCTCATTTGAAAGCTTAATCTGTTTGATTGTAGTACCTTATTAAGCTCTAAAGGTTTTGCTACTCGCTTTCCTGTATTATAATGGCATTCCATTTCATTTTCTTAATATTTTTGTACACCGCCTTGTTATTGTTTTAGGAAAAATGGTATTTTAAATCTAATAAACCATAAAAAGCAAGCAGCTACTTTCAACATTGTAAACTCAACAGTAGCTGCTTATTTCTTGGAGCATTCAGTCCTCTAAACATATATTACTAGTGAAAAAGCCCCGTTTCTGATGCAAATGAAACGGGGGCTAGCAAGGTTTTCTTCAGAGTGTGCATGTGGGAGTGTGTGTCCCTGCCCTCTGCCCTCTCTCCCTCCCCCCTCCGAGTCCAGTCCTTCAGTGTTGTTTCCTGCTGTTCTGTGTTTGTGTTACAGAGAGAGTGAGGGCATCTCTCTCCCCTCCCCCTCTGAGTCCTTCACTGTTACAGAGAGAGGGATTTCGTGCTGTGCTGTTTTCCTTCACTCATGGGGAAACCGGATATCTCTGGCGCTTCACACTTCCGGCTGGAGGCTTCATAGAACGTTGGGGTTGCCTTTTATATATATAGATCATTATCCTAAAACCCATTGTCTCCATCATTTTGACACTCCTTTCTCCTCCTTTGACAGTGTTGCCTCCCTTCTATCAAACCCAGATGTCTCCTAGCAGCCACCATCCCAATCCCTATACCCTCCCTTCCTTCTTCTCTCCCCACTACCCCCCTTCAACTGCCCTCATACCCACTTTTCCCTTCTCATCCCCCCTGACTAAGATAACCAACCCCATCCTCCAGCTGTGACTTCCTTATGCGCACAGTGAGACATCTCAGCCCCATATAACCCATGCAGTATCATTCCCCCTCACACACTCAATGCCCACTTTCTCTCATCCAGCATATAACCACATTCACTCTCCTTAGCCCTGACTCCCAGTGGCATAGCTTGAACTGAATGGACCATGGATGGAAATATTAAGATAGCCTCCCCCCCCATAAGATAATATTTCTCAAGATAATGAAGCTTGGGAACAGGTCTCCTTCAGTGCACCAGTCAAGTGGTTGGGAGAGGGAGTATTTAGTAGAAATTGAAGGGTATCTGGGATAAAGTGTGTTAGATTTGATATTGGGGTAGGAGTGTGTTTGGGTATGGGGGTTTTATGTGTAGGGTAGGATGGCAGTTGTGGAGAGTGTAGGGGTTACCTAGGACAGTATGAGTGTGTCGGGATGCCTCCTGTGGGTGAAATGTCATAGGTGTGACAAGGATGCAGTTGGGTGTGTGTTTGTGATATGTGTCATATGAGGTATCTGGGGCTGTGGAGTGGTGGTAGTGGGGCCATATGGATGTAAGAGATCAAGGAGAGAGTTTTCAGGTGCACAGTGAGGGCATGGAGCAGGTCTGGTCTGAGAAAGGTTATGCTTGATGTGACATTACAGTGTGGTGACTGTGGAGGTGTCTAAGGTGAATGTTCAGAAGGTTTAGGGGTGTATAGTGGAGGGGAAATGTCCAAGATCTACAGGGAGGGTGTGGGGGTGTACAGTGGAGAGGAGGTGTGGGTCTGTGGGGAGGGCAGTGGAGGGAGGTGTCCAAGTTGGGTCTACAGCAGAGGGAGATTTCCCAGGTCTGCAAGGAGGAGTTGAGAGGTGCCAGGGAGGGTTGAGGGAAGCCTTGTCCTATATAATAATTCTCACCTCCAACAGGATGTGCCTGGGACCGTGCCTGCCGGAAGTGGTCTGCTAGGCAGGAACGCACTGACCTCAGTGATATCAGTGACAGACAATTTGGCAAAGCAAAACAATCTGAGTGCTGGCCACTAGGACACAGGGTTGATAGGAGACTTTTAAAAGACTGAAGGAACCGAAAGTGTTAAATGGGGGGAGGGGGGAGTTCTGAACGACTGAAAGACATGAACATTTGGGAAAGGAAAACAATCTGAATGCTGGCCATTAGGACACAGGGTAGATAGGAGAGTTTTAAAAGACTGAAGGAAACGAAAGTGTTAAACTGGAGAAGGGGGGGGAGTTGTGAATGACTGAAACACATGCAAATTTGGGACAGGAAAACAAGCTCAATGCTGGCCATTAGCACACAGGGTACATAAGAGAGTTTTAAAAGACTGAAGGAACCAAAAGTGTTCAGGGGGGGGGGGCAAGTTCTGAATGAATGAAAGAAATGAAAATTTACGAGAGGAACACAATCTGAATGCCGGGCATTTGTACACAGGGTAGATAGGACACTTTTTAAAAAATGAAGGACGTGAAAGTATTACATCTTGGGGGAGGGGTGAGGAGGAAAGCGGTGGGGTATCCGGATACAGGGCGTTAGGGCCATGGGGGTACATAGACTTTTGAAAGCCTTAAGGAACCCAAAGTGTGGGAAGGAGGAGGAAAAGGAGGGGAGGGAACGGGGTGAGGGGCATTAGGAACAGGGGAGGGGGCCCTGTCACACACTCTCATTCTCACAAACACATTGTCACACAGACAGTCTTACTCTGTCACACACCCGCACATTCACTCTGGCTCTCTCTCTCAAACATACACACTCCCAGGAAAACCTTGCCCATTTCATTCGTTCCAGAAACGGGCCTTTTTTACTAGTTGCTTTATAAATACCAACAATGAGGAGCCAATAGAAATAATACAAAATCAAATCAAAAAGATCTTCTCATCAATACTGAAACACCCAACAAAGAATGTTGGGATATAGGTGAAACAATCTTTAAGTTGGGTGTTTCAATATTGATGGGAAGACTTTTTGCTTTCCCATGGGGCATACAAAAAATCAATTTACAGTCTGGAAGGAGGCAAATGTGGCACATACAGGTCTTACCTCTAGTTGTGCTATCGCTTACTTTTCAGTTTCTCCATTCAGCTGGACATCTGATAAAGTACTTCAGCCTTTCACCTTAGGCTGCCAGGGGGCTGAAGTCTCGCTGTATGAGCTACAAGATCGGCTCTTATCACAAGCGTTTGGCACTACAGCAGCAAGAAATAAAGTGCTTTAGTGCTTTATGTGCTGCTGGGTTGGATGACCAAGAGTTTAAGGACTGATTGTGAGGTGGTGCAGCAGCACAACAAGAGGTAAGAACAGTGTTTGCTAGTTCATCTCCTTTCAGCACCACCACTGCTCAGGGGTGGCTCAAGGGAGTTTGCTGCCTGAAGCCTGAGACGAGATGGTGCCCCCTCCCAAGGCACGTAAAAGAGAGGGCTCCCTGAAAACTGGTTAGGGGGCAGACTGAGGTGGTCCCCTCACTTAGAACCATACAAACCAGCCCAGCAACAGTCTTAGTTGATGCAGCCAGCATCGCCATCTAAGCACCACTTGACATGCAAACACATATGCAACCCTCTACGTTTTTGTTTTTTTTTTAATTTAATTCATTTTCTAATTAGAGATCCTCTGTATTCATCTCACACCTTTTTGAATTCTGCCACAGGTTTTTTTTCCACCTCCTCCCTCAGGAAGGCATTCCAGGCATCAACCACCTTTTCCATGAAAAATAATTTTCTAACATTACTCCTAAGTCTACCACCCTGCAACCTCAATTCATGTCCTCTAGTTTTACCACTTTCCCTTCTCTGGAAAATATTTGTTTCTATATTAATACCTTTCAAGTGTTTAAACATCTGTATCATATCTCCCCTGTTCTTCCTCTCCTCTAGGCTATACATATTCCAGTACCTTCTCATATGTTCCTTGGCGTAAACCCCATATCATTCTTATCGCCTTCGTCTGGACTGCTTTGTCTTCTTACATCTTTAGCAAGATATGGCCTCCAAAACTCAGTACTCCAGGTGAGGCATCACCAACGACTTGTACAGGGACATCAACACCTCCTTTCTTCTGCTGGTTACACCTCCCTCTATACAGACTAGCATCCTTCTGGCTACGGCCACTGCTTTGTCACACTGTTTCATCGCTTTCAGATCCTCAGATACTATCATCCCAAGATCCCTCTTCCTGTTGGTGCATGTCAGCCTCTCACCACCTAACACATACATCTCCCTTGGATTTCTACTCCCTAAGTGCATCACTCTGCACTTCTTTTCATTGAATTTTAATCGCCAAACATTAGGCCATTCTTCTAACTTCTGCAGATCCTTTTTCATGTTTTCCAGTCTGGAGTGTCCACTCTATTACAAATCTTGGTATCATCTGCAAAAAGGCAGACTTTACCTTCAAACCCTTTGGTTCACCACTTTGGTACCTAACTTCAGCCTGTCAAGTTTATTCAAGAGCCTCCTATGAGGAACCGTGTCAAAGGCTTTGTTGAAATCTAAAGTAGATTACATTTCATGTCTTCGATCCAATTCTCTGGTCACCCAGTCAAAGAATTCAATCAGATTTGTTTGGCACGATTTACCTTTTGGTAAAACCATGTTGTCTCGAATATTGTAACCTATTGGATTCCAGGAAATTCACTTTCCTTTCCTTCAACATCGCTTCCATTACTTTTCCAATAACAAAAGTGAGGCTTACTGGCCTGTAGTTTCCAGATTTTTCTCTGTCACCACTTTGCGAAGAGGGACCACATCCGCTCTTCTCCAATCCCAAGGAACCTCCCCCGTCTCCAAGGATTTATTAAACAAATCTTTAAGAAGACCCGGCAGAATCTCTCTGAGCTCCCTCAATATTTTAGGATGGATCCCGTCTGGTCCCATGGCTTTGTCCACCTTCAAATTTTCAAGTTATTCATAAACACTTTCTTCTGTGAATGGTGCTGTATCTGCTCCATTCTCATATGTACCTTTGCCAGTCAGTCATGGTCCTTCTACAGGATTTTCTTCCATGAACACAAAAGTATTTGTTTAGCACATTTGCTTTCTCTTCATCATTCTCCACATAGTGGTTCATAGCTTCTTTCAGTCTCACAATTCCATTTTTAGTCTTCCTCCTTTCACTAATATACCTGAAAAAGTTCTTGTCGCCCCTCCTTACATTTCTAGCCATTTGTTCTTCCGTTTACGCTTTTGCCAGACGTATTTCTCTCTTGGTTTCTTTCAGTTTCATCCGGTATTCCTCTTTGTGTTCCTCTTCTTGAGTTTTTATGTATTTCACTCTTTAGCTTTTATTTTCTTAGCCACTTGCTTGGAGAATAATATCAGTTTCCTTTTTCTCTTGCTTTTATTTACTTTCCTTACATAAAGATTAGTAGTCATTTTTATAGCTCCTTTCAGCCGGGACCACTGCCTTTCCACTTCTCGAATGTCTTCCCAGCCCATTCTCTCCTTACTCAGGTATTGCCCCATTTTACTAAAGTCAGCATGCTTGAAATCCAGGACTTTGAGTTTTGAGTGGCTGCCCACAACTTCAGCTGTTACATCAGACCAAACTGTTTGATGATCACTGCTGCCCAGGTGGGCACCCACTCGGACATTAGACACATTTTCCCCACTTGTGAGCACCTGTTCCAGCATTACTCCTTCCCTCATGGGTTCTGTCACCATTTGTCTGAGCAGAGAGCTTTGTAAGGCTCAACAAAAAATTGTTACATTACAGTTATATTCATTATCAATTCAAGATTTAAATCAACAATGAACGTGATATTATATACTTGATCATGGCATTTCTTTGGTGTTTCTGGGACATAGACCATAGAAGCCCACATTAAATTGTTTAATCTGGAACTCTTATATACAAAAAAATACTGATCCCTTACCCTAACCCTGCACTGTCACAGTATTAAATGCATACGTATATTGTGCATCCATAGAAGCCTTCCTCATTCGATAATGGATATAGATCACATTTCTCCATAGAATTGACCATACAAAAATAGTCTGATTCTGGTTTCATCTCAGTAATTTGGGAAATTGCTTTTAAACGGGGAAAGGTAGACCTAGAGTTAAACAGGTCATCTCAGTGTTTTTATTTTTAAGTTACTCTACTTATTTAGCAAAGGCAGCTTAAGGAATAGGGTTTTGTTTGTTTAGCATTTAAAGTCTCTATTACAGTTCCATAGGCTAGCAGTTAAGGGACTATTCTAGAGTGTACCATAGCATCAATGTATAGCAGAGCTGATAGTCACAGGAAACTCCAGTTTAGACCATAGCATCAATGTATAGCAGAGCTGATAGTCACAGGAAACCCCAGTTTAGAGTTTTAACTTTAGTTTGCAGCACAGCTTAATTTCTATAGTGTAAAACAGCATTAACAGATAGCCTCTAGAAGGCATAGCAGGGCCTACTTCAGTCTAAATACCCACCCCTAGCACATCTCTTCATTTATCGTCTTTTAATTGATAGTTCTAATTAGGATAACAAGAGGGGAGTTTTCATTACAGAGTCCAATTGCATTTAATTACTTTCTTAGAAACAAACACTAAATAGATCACACAATATACCATATAATCATAAGGGTCTTTATATTAATTTAATATCTCTAGTACCTTTTTTATTAAACAACAATAATACTAAGATGCAGACAGCAGTCTAGCAGCGAGAGAGGTGCTATCCAGTCTTTTGCATTGAGTGTCACATGTATGATTATCTCCCAGTTGGGAAGAGGTTCAAACATACCATATTGCTCTCTTTGTGATGCTCACCTAGCTTCTTTTTTATAAACAAAAAAAAGGGGGGGGAGATAAAGCATATAAAGATTTGCAGGCCTTCCAAGTTAAGTTTTCAGTAAGATTACCAGCCTTGCTGTTAATATGTCCTGTGTATCACCTACATACTCTAGCCCCTTCAACCATGAGGCAACAAGTCATCATGTGCTCATGAGTCTCCACGAGAATGTAAGTCAGAAGACTCGCAAAAATGATAAACAATCCCACATCAACCGCCATGTGTTCTAAATTTAAATGACCTTCTTAGGGCTATCAGTGTAATTCTCAGTTCGCAGCCAATATTCAGTTGCGATTTCTTAGGTTGGTTTGTCCGGAAGCCCAAACAGAGACAGTGGCGAAATCAACACAAAAATTAAAAGTGACAAACTCTGTAAACCAATTAAACATGCTGTTGGAATAGTCACTCAATAGTCTCATTTGCTAAGGTTTTAAGGAATTCTTTTGCAGAGTCTGCTGTATCAAAAACCTTCAAGCCTTCATGGTATAGTTTCAGTTTGGCCGGGTATACTAAAGAAAATTTGATTTTTTTGTTCATATAAAGCCGCCCTTCTCACTGCTGCTATTCTCGCAGAATAATCCTGAAAGCACAATATTTTCTGTCCATCATGATGAAGAGTAAGTCCAGAGTGAAGTGCTCGCATCACAGCTTGCTTGTGACCATAATGCAAGATTTTCATAATCACCACTCATGGCCTATCATTTTGCTGTCTCCTCGGGCCCACCCGATGTGCCCTCTCAATTCTCAAAGGGCCATGCAAGTTATTAAGTTGCAGCGCCTGAGGGATCCAATATTCGAGAAAACTCACCAATTCCAAATCCTTTAACTGTTCTAGTAGGCCTGTGAATCTTAAATTATTATGACGTGATCAGTTTTCCAGGTTGTCTAGCTTTAATTCCAACTCTGTCAGTTTTTTCTGCAAAGCCTCCGCCAGTTTCATAGTCTCCGTCATGCGGTCTGCTGCTGCATGTGGTCTAAATCCAAGTGGAAACCATCTAGTCTTTCATGTGCAGCCTTCACTCTGTCATAGAAAGCTTGTAATTTCTTATCCAAGGCTGCTTCTACTACAGCAGTAACTTCAGTGGTGATCTCTGCTGTCACGTGGAGCATACAGTGGAACATTGCGATGTCTGTATGGCTGCCATTTTGGTCTCAAGATTCTTGCCTCTCTCCTTCTCTTTTTTTCTGCAGCTTAGCTGCCATCTCGCAATTCTCTTGAAAATCGCTACGAATACACCCAGAGGCAATGTGTAAGCTTGTTCCACAGGATTTCCAATACCATTAAAAGCGCCTTAAAACTTGTTTAGGGAGTAAGATCAGGAGGAAGTGCAGGAGCTCTGCTTCTCAGTGACCGCTCTTCAGCATGGTACCGTGTGACCATCCATCCCACGCCTTCTTAAATTCTGTCACCATTTGTGTTTTTATCACCTCCTTAAAAGAAGACTTTCCACATCGGTGCTGTTAAAACAAGGAGGAGGAGGATACAGCTCTCAAAGAACTTGGTACTCGATAGGTGAGAGGCTGGTGCAGGTGCAGCTTACACTTCCACAGGAACCCCGCAGGAACTGCTTCTGTCCCCACGGGTACCCCAAAGAACTTCCACCCCCAAAGGGTTTGTGGGATTCTTGTGAACCCCGTTCCCATGCAGGTCTCTAATTGGAACGACGTGATGTGATTAAATTTGCAGATGACACAAAACTATTCAAAGTTGTCAAAACATATATGGACTGTGAACAATTGCAGGAAGATCTTAGGAAACTGAAAGACTAGGCATCCAAATGGTAAATGAAATTTAATGTGGATAAATGCAAAGTGATGCACATTGGGAAGAATAATCCAAATCATAGTTATCTGATGCTAGGGTCCACCTTAGGAGTCAGCACCCAAGAAAAAGATCTAGGTGTCATTGTAGACAGTACACTGAAATCTTCTGCCCAGTGTGCGTGGCCAAAAAAGTAAACAGGATGCTAGGAATTATTAGGAAAGGGATAGTAAATAAGAACAAAATATCATAATGCCTCTGTATCACTCCATGGTGCGACATCATCTTGAGTATTATGTTCAGTTCTGGTTGCCGTATCTCAAAAAAGATAAAGCAGAATTAGAAAACATTCAAAGAAGAGCAACCAAAATGATAAAGGGGATGGAACTCCTCTCAGATGAGGAAAGGCTAAAGAGGTTAGGGCTCTTCAGCTTGGAAATGAGATGGCTGAGGGGGGGGAGGGGGATATGATTGAGGTCTACAAAATCCTGAGTGGTGTAGAACGGGTAAAAGTGAATCAATTTTTTACTCTTTCAGAAAGTAGAAAGACCAGAGAACACTCAATAAAATTACATGCAAATACTTTTAAAACAAATAGGAGGAACTATGTCTTCACATTTGTAATTCTGTTACCCGGAAATGGCAACCGCAATTACGGCAAATGTAAGCCACATTGAGCCTGCAAATTGTTAGGAAAATGTGGGATACAAATGCTACAAATAAAATAAAGAAAAATTAAGCTCTGGAACTCATTGCTGGAGGATGTGGCAATGGCGGTTAGCGTGTCTGGGTTTAAAAAAGGTTTGGACAAGTTCCTGGAGGAAAAGTCCATTGTCTGCTATTGAGATAGACATGAGGAAGCCACTGCTTGCCCCGGGATTGGTAGCATGGAATGTTGCTACTATTTGGGTTTCTGTCAGGAACTTGTGACCTGGATTGGCCACTGTTGGAAGCAGAATACTGGGCTTAGATGGACCATTGGTCTGACCCAGTATGGCTATTATGTTCTTATGTAAATTGATTTGTATTCTGCTAGCTGAGAATCCTTGGAGGTATTTAAAGTTTTTCCGTCCATTGAACTTTGATTGCAGGCTGATTCCTCTAATAATGGAGTCATTGCAGCATTAGCCATCTTCTCTCCATCTTTTGATCTTAAGTGTTCACTTCTTCAGTGCATTTAAACCCTGCTAGCCCCATCAATCAGAAGACTTAAACACATATAGCATATAGTGCTATCGCTTGATTCATAGGGCTAGCAGCATAAGGGTAGTTAAGTTTTTCTAACAAAGAAACAGTATGGGCTGTTAATCCTGATCAGGTAAGCTAATACTACAGAGAACTGAAAAACAGCCAAACACAATCCAAAGGGTTGTGTAGGATAAAGAAATGAAAAGAGTGGGAAATATCCTCAGAAACCAAGGCTCCCGCCGAGGTCTGATCAACAAGACACTATTATCTACAAGAGATTTTGTGTCCGTGACCTAATTTCTTTCATGGGGTAAATTTTCCCTCTACTTTTCAATCTCAGCTCCCCATGTTAGAGCACAAATTTTAAGAATAACTGAGTGACAAAATTTTCCAAGCTACAGCATAGCATGCATAAACTTAGTTTAATATCTTTCGTTGGTTCCAAGAGAAGTTTAGCTAGCTCGAAACCGATACCCCTGATGTTATGATACAACTGAATGGTTCCTGATGAAGGCCAGAAACGTATCGGACCCTGTTGAAAATCAGCAGTTGAAATGTGGGGTTGTCAAGCCAGCATTTATTAAGCTAAGTTTATGCATGCTATGCTGTAGCTTGGAAACTTTTGTCACTCAGTTATTCTTAAAATTTGTGCTCTAACATGGGCAGCTGAGATTGAAAAGTGGAGGGAAAATTTACCCCATGAAAGAAATTAGGTCAAGGACACAAAATCTTTTGTAGATAATAGTGTCTTGTTGATCAGACCTCGGCGGGAGCCTTGGTTTCTGGGGGTATTTCCCACTCTTTTCATTTCTTTATCCTACACAACCCTTTGGATTGTGTTTGGCTGTTTTTCAGTTCTCTGTAGTAGTAGTTAAGTTTTTCCACATGTAAATTGTTGCATGCATAAAAAATATTTTATATAATTTGCATTGTTATACTCCCATGTAAGCTTACCCGCCAATATTCAAAAGCATTTAACTGGCCAGAATTGGCATGTGGCCAGTTAAATACCACATAACCAGCTATCCGTGAATTTTTAGACCAGTCATGGCCTGCTGAAAATTCACAGTTAGCAACTAGCCGTTTATATCACCTGATATAACTGGCTAGCTGCTGATTTTCAGCATGAGTTTGGGGGCCATATATGGCCATGTCAATACCTGAGATATCTTTGACTGATTTAAACTTAACAGCACAGAAATAATCGCCCCGCTTACAAGGTGTCTGAATAAAACTATAGATTTAGAACGAATGCCATCTACTTTGGAGTCGGCGCAAATTACAGTTTTACCTAAACTGGGGAAGGACCCGGAGGAATTGGCTTCTGACCGGCCCATATCTTTGTTAAATTTTGAGGTGAAGGTGTTGGCTAAGATAATGTCGAATAGATTGGGGCATTACTTACCGGTTCTAGTGCATGAAGCCCAAGTGGGCTTTGTTGGTGGGAGATCAGTGGCAAAAAATCTGAGGCGTATTTTGACATCCTTAGTGTATGGTCATCAACGCTGGTTGCAGTCTCTACTGATTAGCTTTGGCACGTAGAAAGCCTTCGACCGGGTTCACTGGGAATTTCTTTTTGCTACACTGAAAGCATATGGGGTTTTGGGACGATTTGTGTCCGCGGTTAAAGCATTGTACTCTAATCCCATAGCTAGGATGTGGGTTAATGGATTAGAGTCGGAAAGTTTTGTGATTCAGAGAGGAACGAGGCAGGGCTGTCCCTTGTTGCCACTGCTTTTTGTGTTGACTTTAGACCCTCTTGTGCGAGATACTTTGGAAAATCCATGGATTAAGGGAGTTCCAGTGGGCTCTTGTTGTTTTAAAGTTGCGGCTTATGCTGATGATCTTCTGGTACATCTTACTAGCCTGCAGTCTTTGCTTCAGGGGTTGTTAGAAAAATTTCGGGAATACGGAGATTATGCAGGTCTTCGCCTGAATCTGGCAAAATCGGAGGTGCTGGCTTCATCCGCGCGACTGAGAGCAGGCTTGGGGAGAGACTTCCCCTTGAGATGGGCAGATAATTCTTTTAAGTATTTGGGGATAAGGTTAACGATGGATGTATGGGATTTGTACACCCTTAATATCCCTGGAATGGTTGCAGTCACTAAAAAGAATCTGGATGGATGGAAGACTCTCCCGTTGTCGTGGGGGGGGGGCAGGATTAACTTGATACGGATGGTTATACTTCCAAGATGGCTCTATATCTTACAAACGTTGCCGTTGAGAGTTAAACAAGCAGATTTAAAAAGACTTAATAGGTTGTTTGGTGGTTTTTGTTGGGCGGGTAGGAAGCCAAAGCTCAGGCAGGATTTTATGCTAAGTAGTGGGAATCAGGGAGGAGTAGGGTTTCCTAACTTGCAAATATATAACTGGGCCTGCCTTTTGCGCCATTTAGGAGACTGGTTTGGCTATTCTGAGAAATATACTACAGTAGATATGGAATGGGAGTTTTATGCCCCATATGAACTATTTCTTCTGTTACATCTTAAGCCGGATCAGATACCAATCCATCTTAGAGATAGTGTAATGTTAAAGTCTATGAGGGAGGTGTGGGAAATGTTAGTTGGTAAACTGGGAGGGGACCCTCGGGTGTCCGACCAGTTAACTGTAAGGGGGAATGTTCTGTTTCAGGCGGGAATGGATAACTTGGTATTCGCTAAATGGGAAAAGGCAGGGATTAAGACATTGGAACATATAGTGGGGGAAGAGGGTATTGTTGTTTCGTATGCGGAGTTGCAGACTCGGGTGGGGGAGTCTTGGGGGAATAGATTTGCCTATGCTCAGATTAAACATTATATAGCCTCCCTAGAGGGATCCCGGCTGGGGTTTCATCTAGGGGCCCGGGTTTGTGAATTTTTTCAAGACACGTTAAATAATGAGCTTACAGTTTCAGGACTCCATAGATCGCTGATTAGGAGGTCACCAGGTAAAGATTATTCTCCGAGGACAAGCAGGCTGCTTGTTCTCACTGATGGGTGACGTCCACGGCAGCCCCTCCAATCGGAAACTTCACTAGCAAAGTCCTTTGCTAGCCCTCGCGCGCCCGCGCGCACCGCGCATGCGCGGCCGTCTTCCCGCCCGAAACCGGCTCGAGCCGGCCAGTCTTCTTTTGTCCGCACTCGGTACGGTCGTATTTCGCCGTGTCGGGCCCCGGAAAGTTGACCTCGCGCGTCCAAATTGTTTTTTGAGCGTGTTTTTTTCTTCGGAAAAGCTTTTCTAAAGTCGGGAAGTGCTCCGGAAACCCTCCACCGGGTTTCGTGTCAATCCTCCCCGTACTTCCAGCTTTTTGCCCCGGTAAGTTTTCTTTCGTCGTCGGGGTAGGCCTCTTTTCGGCCTCGGTCGAGATTTTTCTCCCTCTAAATTTTGGTGCTTCAATTTTCGCCATTTCGGCTTTTGATTTCGCCGGCGTGATTTTTCCACCCATGACATCGAAGCCTTCCAGCGGCTTCAAGAAGTGCACCCAGTGCGCCCGGGTTATCTCGCTCACTGATCGACACTCGTCGTGTCTTCAGTGTCTGGGGGCCGAGCACCGCCCTCAGAACTGCAGTCTGTGTTCCCTGCTTCAAAGGCGGACTCAGGTAGCGAGACTAGCTCAGTGGAACGTGTTGTTCTCGGGCTCTTCGTCGGCATCGGCACCGGGATCTTCGAGTGCATCGACGTCGTCAGCGTCCAGACCATCTTCCTCGGCCGCCCCGGCATCGAGTGCATCGAGGCATCGGGCCTCTGCATCGGCGCCGAGACATCGGATAGCTGCATCGACGTCGGTGGTACCAGGACCTCGTCTGCTGATGTCGTCGGACGGTGGTGCATCGGGTGGAGTGCAGGTGAGGGCTGTCCATTCCCCTGCTGGTGGCGGTGAGCCCTCGGGTGGGTCTCCTCCTACCCTGAGGGCTCCTGCGGTACAGCCCCCCCGAGATCGACCCTCTTCGGTCTCGGCCCCGAGGAAGCGACGGGTGGATTCGACGTCCTCCTCGTCGGTGCCGGGGAGCTCCGGTGACATGCTTCGGAAGAAATCGAAGAAGCATCGACACCGGTCCCCTCCCCGCGTCGGCACCGAGAGCTCTGGGTCGCCGAGGGAGTCGGCACCCAGCAGGCATCGGCACCGAGAGGACCGCTCACCCTCTGTTCAGGAGGTGTCGATGCGCTCCGCTCTGGACAGCCCGGAACAGCCTCCACGCCCGGAACAGGTACTGACGTCGACGCCTGCATCGACCTCCATGCCTTTCTCTGCAGCCGCTCTGAACGAGAGCCTCCGGGCCGTTCTCCCAGAGATTCTGGGGGAGCTGTTGCACCCTACCCCTCCGGTACCGGCGGTGCTTGCGCCTCCGGTACCGTCGAGCGTGGCGCCGGCTGGCCCATCGCCCGGGGTGAGGTCCCCGACGTCGGTACCGCGTGCGGTGCCGACTGCGGCCACCTCCCAGGAGGGCTCCCCGACTACGTCGGCGGAGGGAGCTTCGCCGATGCGGGCGAGGGAGTCTACCTCTCGACGCCCCCATCGTGGACGTGGCTCCACGGAGTCGAGCCGGGCCCGGTTGCAGACGCAGGTCCGTGAACTTGTGTCTGACACCGAGGGTGAGGCCTCGTGGGAAGAAGAAGAAGATCCCAGATATTTCTCTGACGAGGAGTCTGAGGGTCTTCCTTCTGATCCCACTCCCTCTCCTGAGAGACAGCTTTCTCCTCCCGAGAGTCTGTCTTTTGCTTCCTTTGTCCGGGAGATGTCTACGGCCATCCCCTTCCCGGTGGTTGTGGAGGACGAGCCCAGGGCTGAAATGTTTGAGCTCCTGGACTATCCTTCTCCACCTAAGGAAGCGTCCACTGTTCCCTTGCACCATGTCCTGAAAAAACATTGCTTGCGAACTGGACCAAGCCACTAAGTAATCCCCACATCCCCAAGAAGATCGAGTCCCAGTACCGGATCCATGGGGACCCAGAGCTGATGCGCACCCAGTTGCCTCACGACTCTGGAGTTGTGGATCTGGCCCTAAAGAAGGCTAAGAGTTCTAGGGAGCATGCTTCGGCGCCCCCGGGCAAAGACTCTAGAACCTTAGACTCCTTTGGGAGGAAGGCCTACCATTCCTCTATGCTCGTGGCCAAGATTCAGTCTTACCAGCTCTACACGAGCATACACATGCGGAATAATGTGCGGCAGTTGGCGGGCTTGGTTGATGCTCTTCCCCCTGAGCAAGCCAAGCCTTTTCAGGAGGTGGTCAGGCAGCTGAAGGCGTGCAGAAAATTCCTGGCCAGAGGAGTGTATGACACTTTTGATGTTGCGTCCAGGGCCGCTGCTCAAGGTGTGGTGATGCGCAGGCTCTCATGGCTGCGTGCCGCCGACCTGGAGAATAGACTCCAGCAGCGGATTGCGGACTCGCCTTGCCGGGCGGACAACATTTTTGGCGAAAAAGTCGAACAGGTGGTAGAGTCTCTCCACCAGCGGGACACCGCATTCGACAAATTCGCCCGCCGGCAGCCTTCAGCTTCTACCTCTACAGGTAGACGATTTTTCCGGGGAAGGAAGACTGTTCCCTATACTTCTGGCAAGCGTAGGTACAATCCTCCTTCCCGACAGCCTGCGGCCCAGGCTAAGCCCCAGCGCGCTCGCTCTCGTCAGCAGCGTGCGACTCAGCAAGGCCCCGCGGCTCCCCAGCAAAAGCAAGGGGCGAGCTTTTGACTGGCTCCAGCAGAGCATAGCCGACATCCAAGTGTCAGTGCCGGGCGACCTGCCAGTCGGAGGGAGGTTGAAAGCTTTTCACCAAAGGTGGCCTCTCATAACCTCCGACCAGTGGGTTCTCCAAATAGTCCGGCAAGGATACACCCTCAATTTGGCCTCAAAACCTCCAAATTGTCCACCGGGAGCTCAGTCTTACAGCTTCCAGCACAAGCAGGTACTTGCAGAGGAACTCTCCGCCCTTCTCAGCGCCAATGCGGTCGAGCCCGTGCCATCCGGGCAAGAAGGGCTGGGATTCTATTCCAGGTACTTCCTTGTGGAAAAGAAAACAGGGGGGATGCGTCCCATCCTAGACCTAAGGGCCCTGAACAAATATCTCGTAAAAGAAAAGTTCAGGATGCTTTCCCTGGGCACCCTTCTCCCCATGATTCAGCAAAACGATTGGCTATGCTCTCTGGACTTGAAGGATGCCTATACACACATCCCGATACTGCCAGCTCACAGACAGTATCTGCGATTTCAGCTGGGCACACGCCACTTCCAGTACTGTGTGCTACCCTTTGGGCTCGCCTCTGCGCCCAGGGTGTTCACAAAGTGCCTAGCTGTGGTAGCAGCGGCGCTTCGCAGGCTGGGGGTGCACGTGTTCCCATATCTCGACGATTGGCTGGTGAAGAACACATCCGAGGCAGGAGCCCTGCAGTCCATGCAGATGACTATTCGCCTCCTGGAGCTACTGGGGTTTGTGATAAATTACCCAAAGTCCCATCTTCTCCCAGTGCAGAAACTCGAATTCATCGGAGCCCTGCTGGATTCTCGGACGGCTCGCGCCTATCTCCCAGAGACGAGAGCCAACAACTTGTTGTCCCTCGCCTCGCGGGTGCGAGCGTCCCAGCAGATCACAGCTCGGCAGATGTTGAGATTGCTGGGCCACATGGCCTCCACAGTTCATGTGACTCCCATGGCCCGCCTTCACATGAGATCTGCTCAATGGACCCTAGCCTCCCAGTGGTATCAGGCCGCTGGGGGTCTAGAGGACGTGATCCACCTGTCCACGAGTTTTCTCGAATCCCTGTTTTGGTGGACGATTTGCTCCAATTTGACTCTGGGACGTCCCTTCCAAATTCCTCAGCCACAAAAAGTGCTGACCACGGATGCGTCTCTCCTGGGGTGGGGAGCTCATGTCGATGGGCTTCACACCCAAGGAAGTTGGTCCCTCCGAGAACGCGATCTACAGATCAATCTTCTGGAGTTGCGAGCGATCTGGAACGCTCTGAAGGCTTTCAGAGATCGGCTGTCCCACCAAATTATCCAAATTCAGACAGACAATCAGGTTGCCATGTACTATGTCAACAAGCAGGGGGGCACCGGATCTCGCCCCCTGTGTCAGGAAGCCGTCAGCATGTGGCTCTGGGCTCGCCGTCAGGGCATGGTGCTCCAAGCCACATATCTGGCAGGCGTAAACAACAGTCTGGCCGACAGGTTGAGCAGGATTATGCAACCTCACGAGTGGTCGCTCAATTCCCGTGTGGTGCGACGGATCTTTCAGGCGTGGGGCACCCCCCTGGTGGATCTCTTCGCATCTCAAGTGAACCACAAGGTCCCTCAGTTCTGTTCCAGGCTTCAGGCCCACGGCAGACTGGCGTCGGATGCCTTCCTCCTGGATTGGGGGGAAGGTCTGCTGTATGCTTATCCTCCCATACCTCTGGTGGGGAAGACTTTGTTGAAACTCAAGCAAGACCGAGGCACCATGATTCTGATTGCTCCCTTTTGGCCGCGTCAGATCTGGTTCCCTCTTCTTCTGGAGTTATCCTCCGAAGAACCGTGGAGATTGGAGTGTTTTCCGACCCTCATCACGCAGGACGACGGGGCTCTTCTGCATCCCAACCTCCAGTCCCTGGCTCTCACGGCCTGGATGTTGAGGGCGTAGACTTTGCCTCTTTGGGTCTGCCAGAGGGTGTCTCCCGCATCTTGCTTGCTTCCAGGAAAGACTCCACTAAGAGAAGTTATTTCTTTCATTGGAGGAGGTTTGCCGTCTGGTGTGACAGCAAGGCCCTAGACCCTCGCTCTTGTCCTACACAGACCCTGCTTGAATACCTTCTGCACTTGTCTGAGTCTGGTCTGAAGACCAACTCCGTAAGGGTTCACCTTAGTGCAATCAGTGCATACCATTACCAAGTGGAAGGTAAGCCGATCTCAGGACAGCCTTTAGTTGTTCGCTTCATGAGAGGTTTGCTTTTGTCAAAGCCCCCTGTCAAGCCTCCTACAGTGTCATGGGATCTCAATGTCGTTCTCACCCAGCTGATGAAACCTCCTTTTGAGCCACTGAATTCCTGCCATCTGAAGTACTTGACCTGGAAGGTCTTTTTCTTGGTGGCAGTTACTTCAGCTCGTAGAGTCAGTGAGCTTCAGGCCCTGGTAGCCCAGGCCCCTTACACCAAATTTCTTCACAACAGAGTAGTCCTCCGCACTCACCCTAAGTTTCTGCCAAAGGTCGTGTCGGAGTTCCATCTGAACCAGTCAATTGTCTTGCCAACATTCTTTCCCCGTCCTCATTCCTGCCCTGCTGAACGTCAGCTGCACACATTGGACTGCAAGAGAGCATTGGCCTTCTACCTGGAGCGGACACAGCCCACCAGACAGTCCGCCCAATTGTTTGTTTCTTTTGACCCCAATAGGAGGGGAGTGGCTGTAGGGAAACGCACCATATCCAATTGGCTAGCAGATTGCATTTCCTTCACTTACGCCCAGGCGGGGCTGGCTCTTGAGGGTCATGTCACGGCTCATAATGTTAGAGCCATGGCTGCGTCGGTAGCCCACTTGAAGTCAGCCTCCATTGAAGAAATTTGCAAAGCTGCGACGTGGTCATCTGTCCACACATTCACATCTCATTACTGCCTGCAGCAGGATACCCGACGCGACAGTCGGTTCGGGCAGTCAGTTCTTCAGAACCTGTTTGGGCTTTAGGATCCAACTCCACCCCCCGAGGGCCCTGTTTGTTCTGTTCCAGGCTACACTCTCAGTTAGTTGGTAAATTTTTTAGGTCAATCTCAGTTATGTCCTCGCCGTTGTGAGGCCCAATTGACCAATGTTGTTGTTTTGAGTGAGCCTGGGGGCTAGGGATACCCCATCAGTGAGAACAAGCAGCCTGCTTGTCCTCGGAGAAAGCGAATGCTACATACCTGTAGAAGGTATTCTCCGAGGACAGCAGGCTGATTGTTCTCACAAACCCGCCCGCCTCCCCGTTGGAGTTGTGTCTTCCCTTGAAGTGTATTGTCTTGCTACATACTGGACTGGCCGGCTCGAGCCGGTTTCGGGCGGGAAGACGGCCGCGCATGCGCGGTGCGCGCGGGCGCGCGAGGGCTAGCAAAGGACTTTGCTAGTGAAGTTTCCGATTGGAGGGGCTGCCGTGGACGTCACCCATCAGTGAGAACAATCAGCCTGCTGTCCTCGGAGAATACCTTCTACAGGTATGTAGCATTCGCTTACTAGTATTAAAAATAGTTGGACACGGGATATCGGAGTCTTGTTAGAGGACTGGGATGTGGCTGTTTCATTGAGAGGCGTTGCGTCCTTTATAACTGATGAAAGATTGAGGGAGTGTGGTTACAGGGTGATACTACGTGCATATATGACTAAAGCTCAGTTGGCACATGTGGGTGGGCATGGAGGTGCAGCATGTTCCAAATGTGGGCAGAGCCCTCACTCCTTCTATCATGCTATGTGGGCTTGCCTTAAGGTGCGAAATTTTTGGGCCCAAGTTAGAAGATATTTAATTCAATTGATGGGATGCACGATCCAAGGATCAGAAGCTCAATTCTTGTTGGATAAACCTAGGGCATTCCGCCCCATGCCTAGACAGGCTAGTGTCTTGTGTCATAAATTGATTTTAGTGGCTCGGAAAACGATTTTGCAGTACTGGACATCATTGGATCCTCCTAATTTTTGGCATTGGAGGAATCAGATACATCTTCTAGCCACATGGGAGGCGAGGGTGGCAAGGGGGTCCTTGGGACGTAGGAAGAGATTTCTTCAGATCTGGGGTCCTTTTTTGCAGTCTCTCAGTCCTCGGGGTCGTAGCTTAATAGTGAACAAGATATAGAGGTTTTAGGAGTAATAGATGTCCGGTATGTTTTATAGTCCGTGTAAGAAGATAGGGTTATTCGGGTCTGGGGGAGGTAAGGAGGGTTTGTTAGGGACTCTTGAGAGGTTAGTGTTGGATATTTGATAAAGGAGTAGATTAGGGGGGTCTTTTGGTTATGGTAAGAGGGCTATATTGGTTTAAAAGGTAATGGGGGAAGCCTTTGGACATGTGGAGGTTGGGTATACAGTGGCTTAATAATATGCTTGCATTTTAAGTGGGCTGTAATTAATCAGACATTTATAGTCTGATGGTTAATCAGTCATCAAAAATATTGTTGACATAAAAATCCTTCTTTCTAGGAAGGTGGGTAAATCTTGATGCTCCATCAGGTGGGCAATAATTTAGTTCTCTTGAATAGTTTGATGAATAAGTTTGGGTAAATGGGGTGGTTTACTAATGGGGGGGAGGGGAGAAACTTAAAAACTTGAGGATGGATTTTCTTACTCTGTATTGTTCTGTATGATGCTTACTTAAGTCACAGCATATAGAGATTGTTGACATGTCTAACTGGTTGGTTTCTCAATAAAAAATGTTGAAACATAAACTTAACAGCACAGTGCTGAATATCAGCTTCTCCGGTTGAGTTTGAACTGGCCAAAAATAAAGTGGATATTCAATGCCAGTCACCAGACACAGCCCAGCATTAAATATATGGGCTTAGTGCCGACCAAGGAAGTTAGCCAGGTGGTCTCATATCAGGCCTATAGTGTCAAAACAGCCTATATGCGCATCTCAAAGACTTTCCCAGGAGCATTGTTTGGACAGAGCAGGGATGGAGTTGCAGCTCATAACATAAATGAGTACATGCACATATTTACACTCACTTTGGAGCAGGTGTAAATGTGTATGTTGACTTGCACATTATTGGGGCTGGTTCTGGATGTGTATTTCATATAGGTACTTTGCTGCCTAAGTTGCTTTTAGAAATTAGGTTTAAATAGGCACCTTTGTGGACTTCACACATAGGTGTCCTGTTATAAAATCAAATCATAGTGTTCTTTTACCTGGGCTTATACCGAAATACAAGATATGCATAGCTAGGTATAGAAACATGTAAGAGTCAGTTCTGCACTTGTGGAGCATACAATGTGGTAAAAACAGATAGAAAAAAGAGAGTACATAAGTATTGCCATACTGGGAAAGAACAAAGGTCCATCGAGCCCAGCATCCTGTTTCCAACAGAGGCCAATCCAGGTCACAAATACCCGGCAAGATCCCAAAAATGTACAAAACATTTTATACTGCTTTTGGGAGAATCATGGAAAAGATGTAAAATCTCAAGGTGAGTGAATAAATGCTGTTTAACAGAAGAAAATGGCTAATGTATTTAATTAGGGAAAGTTGGTAAAATAAATCTTAGCCCCCAAAACAAGAAGGCCAATATTCAAAAAAAGCTGAGCACCTACATTGTATACCTAAGGGACCATTTTACGAAGCTGCATTAGGCCCTAATGCGTGCTTAACAGCTAAAAATGGAGAATCACTGGGCACGCTGAGGCATCCTTTGGTAATTCCAAAATGTGCACGTGCTAACCACACACTAAAAAATATTTCAAAAAATGTTTTGAGGTGGCAGAGAATGAGCACTGACTAGTTGGCAGATCTACATTACCATTATAACTGGTTAGTGCAAGAATACCATTGAGGCCTTACCACCTACAAAATGGGTGGCAGTAAGTGGATACATACGGTTATTTTTTAAAACGGGCATGTGCTGATGGCAACATTAGCACGTAGCTATTAATTCAAACAAAAGAAAATTGGTCACTTTACAGCTACAGTAAAAATGGCCTTAGCGCATGGGAAAGACCCACATAAGGGCATGCTAAGGCCACTTTTTGCCATAGCTTAGTGAAAAGACCCCTAAATGAACTGCCTACATTTATCCTCTCTTTTCACCCAAACTTGGATGCCTAATGGACTAGAGTCTATATAACCAATTTATTGCCTATAGTAACACTGCCAACAGCATATATCCAAGACATCTGCCAAAATGTTCTTCCTAAATACTCTTATTACTATCCATTCACTTGCTCTTATCCTTTCAACTTCAAAAGCCCTCCCTCCGGATACCAACTTCATACCAGTTCATCACCACTTTAAAAGATTCAACAAACCAACCATATCTTCACGAAATGATCTCAACCACAGAAATCCATCCCAGCCTTACCTGGCTACATTAGAAGAAGAAAATCCAACAGACCCTACAACATTGAAAATGTCTAAACTAATTAAAACCAAAGCTCAAAAAACAAGACAGATCATAAATATTCCCCTATCATCAAATACTACTAAACCTTACTCACCTATACGTATTGGTTACGTCAATGCCAGATCAACAGTCAATAAAACCGAAATTATAACTGACTGGATTAAATCTGACAATCTTGACTTGCTCTTCATCACTGAAACTTGGTTCTGTAACTATATAGACCCCATCATACTTGAACTATGCCCTCCTGGCTACAAAATTGTACATTGGCCCAGAAAAGAGAAAATTGGTGGAGGAATAGCGTTAATTTATAGATCAAAGTTTTTGCTTGAAACCATTTCAGAATGCATCACTCCTCAACTAGAAATTGCCTCATTTAAACTATCCAGCCCTACATTATGTGATTCTCTAACTTGCATTCTATTTTATAGACCTCCATGCAACTGGAACCATAACCAATCTACCTTCATGGATTTCATATCTAATTTATGCATCAACAACCCCAATATAATTATTTTAGGCGATATAAACCTCCACCTAGAGGATCCAAAGTCTGTCCATACCCAAGAATGCATGGATCTTCTTTATCTATGTGACCTCAGCATACCTCCGCCACAACCCACTCACATCAGGGCCATTCACTTGATATCATTTCTCATAAATTTTCCTCCGACCAAAACTTCATCATATCTGATATTGATTGGTATCCCACTCCATAGTTGGATCACTACAAAGCATCCTTCACCTTGCAATGGCGTAAAAAAGGTCAGCCTAAATCTCATGTCCCTACCACCATCCTTACCAGAGGACGGATTGATAATGTCAAATTCTGGCAAAATATCTATGCAAACAATTGGTCAACCCAACCTAACTCTGATCTCTTCCTTACAATCTGGGATAATAGATACACAACGATATTGGATGAAATTGCACCACTACGACCCATGACTACACATAAACGAAACCCATCACCGTGGTTTAACAACTTGCTGAGAAATTTAAAATCACAAACCAGGAAACTGGAAAGAGCATGGAGCAAATCTAGAGATAACCTTGCCTTTATTACGTGGAAACAATCTCAAAGAAACTACAAATACACCATCAAACATGCTAAAAGAGCCTATTATACACATAAAATCTCAACGTTTGGCACAGACATGAAGAAACAATTTCAACTTATAAAAAAATTCTTAAACACAGATCCAGTGACATCATCACCTTTAAATCGTCCTTCTGCAGATCAATTGGCAAAATACTTCAGAGAAAAAGTTGTTAATCTTCGTAACTCA
Source organism: Microcaecilia unicolor (assembly GCF_901765095.1). Lineage (NCBI taxonomy): Eukaryota > Metazoa > Chordata > Amphibia > Gymnophiona > Siphonopidae > Microcaecilia > Microcaecilia unicolor. The sequence continues at coordinate 387,447,747 of NC_044031.1, read as the reverse complement.
ATCTCTAAAGATAACTTCACTGTTGACACCTTCCTTGATGTACTAGACCCTGGAATAGATGAAACACCTGTTGACCGTTACTGGACTAATTTACCCCCCTTACTACTGAAGAAGTCATCATAACCATATCAAAACTCTCTATATCACAATGCCACCTCGACCCCTGTCCCAACTACCTTTTGAAAAGCGCCTCTTCATGCTTTATCACTGATCTCATCTCCCACTTTTTACTTCAAAGAGGCTCTTTCCCCACCAAGCATGGTAACATATTACTAACACCACCTATTCCAAAGAATACAAAGAAACCTGCGAATGACATTACCAATTACCGTCCAATTGCATCCATACCTCTAATCACCAAATTGTTGGAAAACGTGGAGGGGCATAATCGAACGCAAACGCTTATCTCCATGGGCGTTTATCTCCGAGAATGGGTCCGTGAACGGGCGAGCCGAACCGTATTTTCGAAAAAATGGACGTTTTTGAGGTGGGCGTTTATTTTTTTTTAGCGATAATGGAAACTAAAAACGCCCAGCTCAAAAACGTCCTAATCCGAGCCATTTGGTTGTGGGAGGGGCCAGGATTGGTAGTACACTGGCCCCCCTGATATGCCAGGACACCAACTGGGCACTCTAGGTCAGTGCGGTGGACTTCAGAAAAAGCTCCCACATGCATAGCTCCCTTACCACGGGTGCTGAGCTCCCAAGCCCCCTCCCCCAAAACCCACTACCCACAAATGTACAATACTACCATAGCTCTTAGGGTTGAAGGGGGCACCTACATGTGGGTACAGTGGGTTTTGGAGGCCTCCCATTTACCAGCACAAGTGTTACAGGTGGGGGGGGGATGGGCCTGGGGCCACCTGGCTGAAGTGCACTGCGGTACCCACTAAAAGTGCTCCAGGGACCTGCATACACGCAGGCCTCTAGGACTTGTTGCTGCTGTATAACATTGGCACACCAGTTGATACCTGAAGACTAATCTCTCCGAAAACGTCCTTTATTGGAATAACCGCATTTACTCACAGTTAACTGCAGATCAGAGGTTGTGCCCCACTGGCAACGAGTCTCCCTGGTACTGAGATTAGCAGTAGGTCAGAGCTGGCAGAATGCTGTACAATGCCCTCTTTCAGCCACATTCAAGGTAAGAACTAAGTTGTCTAACGTGGCTAACACAGGAAAGGGAACTAAAACTGGCTTACAAAAATAGCCACTACCGCATGGACTACAACAGGGCACACTCTGACCCAGTAGGCAGGGGGAAAAGCACCATGGGAGAAGAGCCTACCAACTACCAACATCGTGAGACTGTAACACAAGCTAATGAAATCACGGAGCCCAATACCCTACACCCACCACAATGCAATGCTGATGTGACCCTGTACTGCACCCGAGAGCCACATCTGACCCAGGGAAAGGCTGTGACAGGATCGAACACATTCTGCTGTCATGGAGGTGGGTACAGCATTTGAGGCTGGCATACAGGCTGGAAAAAAGGTTTTTAAAGTGGGGTTTTTTTTGGTGGGAGGGGGTTAGTGACCACTGGGGGAGTCCGGGGAGGTCATCCCCGATTCCCTCCAGTGGTCATCTGGGCAGTTGGGGCACTTTTTTGGGACTTGTTCGTAAAAAAAAAAGGGTCCAAAAAAAGTGACCCAAAATCGCGTCAAAACGCCTTTTTTTTTTCGATTATCAGCTAAAGACGCCCATCTCAGCTGATAACCATGCCCCAGTCCCGCCTCCAACACGCCCCCATCAACTTTATTCATTTCCGCGACGGAGTGCAGTTGGAAACGCCCAAAATCGGCTTTCGATTATACCAATTTGGGCGCCTTTGCGAGAAAAACGCCCATCTCCCGATTTGGGTCGAAATATAGGCGTTTTTCTTTTTCGATTATAAGCAGGAGAGTGACCTCGCAACTTAATGCATATATCCAGAAATTCTGCATCCTTCATGAGTCCCAATCAGGCTTCCGTCCTACCTACAGCACTGAAACAGTTCTTCTAACCTTAATATCTAAATTGAAACTTAAAATAGCAAACGGATACAACATCATCCTCTTACAATTTGATTTATCTAGCGCTTTTGACATGGTTGACCATTCCATCCTTACCAAACTCTTGGACAAACTTGGGATCGGTGGAAACATTATCAACCTTAATAACTTAATTACCACTAGATCCTACCAAGTCAAAGGAACTACAAATCTATCATCCCCATGGTCATCAGAATGTGGGGTACCACAGGGATCTCCACTCTCCCCGATACTTTTCAACCTTATGATGATCCCCTTGGCCAGACTACTAACCAAACATGGCCTAAATCCTTTCATATACGCTGACGACGTCACCATATATATCCCCTTTAAATCCAATCTATCCGAAAACCACGACAAAATCAATACTGCCATTACCACTCTAACCTCTTGGGCTAATGCTTTTAAAATGAAATTAAATAAAGAAAAAAATGCAGTGCCTGGTTCTCTCTTCCCAATACTCCCCTTACCTCCCGACTACTCTCAACACCCCTGATGTCAAACTCTCCATATCCGACAACTTAAAGATACTTGGAGTAAAGGTAGACAGCCATTTATCTTTCAATAACCACGCCAAATTCACCACAAAGAAAATGATGTGGATATTGAAACGAGTGAATCCATATCTCCCATTCAACAGTTTCCGGAACCTGATACAGTCCACTGTTATTACCCACGCTGACTACTGCAATAGTGTTTTTTTAGGATGCAAAACCCAAATACTGAAGAGACTCCAAACTGCCTAAAACACGGCAGCCAGACTTATTTTTGGCAAATCAAAATTCGAAAGTGCATCACCTCTTCGAGCAAAGCTTCACTGGCTCCCCATCAAAGAAAGAATAAATTTCAAGATCAACACAATGACCCACAAGATCATACACGGTGAATCCCCTGGCTACATGAGTGATTTGATCAACCTCCCTGCCAGAAACAGTTCTATTTCTTCACGAACTTATCTCAACCTACACCTTCCCAATTGTAGAAGAATTAAATACTAGACCTACTACGTATCCAGTTTCTCCTTTTTGGGCAGCCAGCTTTGGAATGCTGTACCCAGACCAATCCGATTAATTAACGACTATTTGCCCTTTAGAAAAATGCTGAAAGCTCATCTCTTTAAGCAAGCCTATCCTAATGTCCCAACTTAATCTCACCAACCTCCACTCCCAATTCTGTTCTGACTCAGATGATGACCTCATCATTGGTTTTATTTACCTCACCTCCCCATTTCCCCTCTACTCATTCCATCCTTCTCTTCTCCATCTCCCCTTTATTTTATCCCTCCTTACCCCTTTTCTCCCAAATTATACTATCCTATCCTGTCTACCCTCTCTTATCCTAATCATACATTATCAAGCTCAACTTATAATGTTTTGAAATTTCTATTATATGACTTTGTATTTCAAATTACTATGTAAGCCGCATTGAGCCTGCATTGTGTGGGAAAGCACGGGGTACAAATGTAATAAATAAATAAATGTCACGTCTAATAATTTAGTGCCAAAATGAGATTCACTTAGATGTATTCTATAAAGTACACTTTAATTTTAGTGTACTTTATAGAATACGCCTAAATTTCCATGCAGTTTATAGAATATGCTGAGTGCTGGTCCACGTGACTAAATTTAGTCGTGGTCAATTACACCAAGTAAATCCTAGTGTAAATCCTGACACCTAAATTAGGCACGAACTGGGTGTATTCTATAACAACGCACATAGATTTTAGAAATGCCCATGACCTGCCCATAACCACACCCACTTTTCAACTATCCTGCTTATTTTCGAAGGAGAAGGGCAGCCATCTTCTGACACAAATCGGGAGATGGCCGTCCTTCTCTCAGGGCCAGCCAAATCGGCGTAATCGAAATCCAATTTTGGCCGGCTTCAACTGCTTTCCATCGCGGGGCCGGCCAAAGTTCAAGGGTGCGTGTCGGCAGTGTACCGAAGGCGGGACAGGGCCGTGGTTAAGAGATCGCCGTCCTCGGCCGATAATGGAAAAAAGAAGGCCAGCCCTGACGAGCATTTGGCCGACTTACCTTGGTCCATTTATTTTCAGGACCAAGCCTCAAAAAGGTGTCCAAAATGACCAGATGACCACTGGAGGGAATCGGGGATCACCTCCCTGTACTCCCCCAGTGGTCACCAACAACCTCCCACCCTAAAAAAAAATTAAAAACATTTTTTGCCAGCCTCTATGCCAGCCTGAAATGTCATACCCAGCTCCATGACAGCAGTATGCAGGTCCCTGGAGCAGTTTTAGTGAGTGCAGTGCACTTCAGGTAAGCGGACCCAGGCCCATCCCCCCCTACCTGTTACACTTGTAGTGGTAAATGGGAGCCCTTCAAGACCCACCCAAAACCCACTGTACCCACAGGTGCCCCCTTCACCCATAAGAGCTATGGTAGTGGTGTACAGTTGTGGGGAGTGGGTTTTGGGGGGGATTTAGGGGGCTCAGCACCCAAGGGAAGGGAGTTATGTACCTGGGAGCAATTAATGAAGTCCACTGCAGTGCCCTCTAGGGTGCCCGGCTGGTGTCCTGGCATGTGAGGGGGACTAGTGCACTACAAATGCTGGCTCCTCCCACAACCAAGTGGCTTGGATTTGGCCGGTTTTGAGATGGCCGGCCTCGGTATTCATTATTGGCGAAAACCAATGCTGGCCATCTCTAAGGTCGACCCAAATGTTGGGATTTGGGCGTCCCCGACCGTATTATCGAAACGAAAGATGGCCGCCCATCTTGTTTCGATAATACAGTCGGGGAAGCCTCTTTATGGGGCCGTCCTTAGAGATAGGCACCCTTATAGATTATGCCCCTCCACGTGACTTATATTTACATGCACCATCTATATATATAAAAGGCACCTCCAACGTTCCATTGAAGCCTCAAGCCAGAAACTTGAGGCGCCCGAGATATCCGGTTTGGCCTGCAGGCTGCAGTCACTGTAGCTCCGCCCTCGCATCAAAACGCGATGACGTAGAGGGCGGGGGCGGGCCTCCAGTCAGTGTACCTCCGCCCTCGTGTCAACACGCGATGACGCAGAGAGCGGGCCGGGGAACACACAACGCACGACTTCCACAGTGACAGCTGCTGGGAGAGCGCTCCGAACTTTACTCACACAAACTCACAACCGCCTCACAGACGGAGGGAGAGGAGAGGTCTGGAACTCGGAAGGGAGCCACGGAGGGGGGGTCTGGAACGAGGGAGGGAGGGAGAGAGGACAGGGGGGGGGATTACCCTGCTAGCGCCCGTTTCATTTTTCCACGAAACGGGCATTTCTTACTAGTGTTACAGAATACACTTAGCAAGTAATGAGTGTAAATTCTAATTAATGCCAATTAGTGCTGATAATTGGTTAACATCCAATTATCAGCGCTGATTAACTTGTTAACTAAATTATGTGCTTTGATATGGAATATGCTTCGATTTCCGCACAGAAATCTTGGTGTGATATATAGATTCCTGGGCAATATGTTTGCCAAAATTTAGAAGCCTAATTTAGGTGCCCTGAGCTCAAAATCTGTGCTAAGCTCCTAACTTTTTCCCTGCCCTAAATCTGCCCAATGCTGCCTGCTTTTTGGGTGCCTAAATAGTTGCTGAGATCAAATCTTGCTGCTGCTCTTGTAATCTTGGGCAAGTCACTCTGAACCCCTGCATTGCCTTAGGTTCAAAATTAGACTGTAAACACTTCAGGGACAGGGAAAATCTAATGTATTTGAATGTAACTCACCTTGAGCTACTACTGAAAAAGATGTAAGCTAAATCAAAATAAAATAACAAATCTAAGCATAAATTTAGGCACTCAGCCCTACTACATTTTCAAAAAAGCCAATCTTTGAGCCTAAACCCTTTGAAAAATTATGATAATCTTTTAGAAAAAAAGAAAATAAGATGGGTATGTAATCCCTCTGGAAGACATAGTGCTTTCTTCCTCCTCTAAGCCAGCATTCTTAGTAGTATGCGGTAAATGCATATAAAAGGCATCAGTGTTCACATACTTTAAACCAAATAACAAAACACACAGAATTATGATCACATCTGAGACTCCAGAAGGAACACAACATGTGCAGCTGTGGTTTGGATATAGAATTTAAGAATCCTGACCTATGCTGTGAAAACTGATACATGGATACAGTTGTTTAGTCCTTTGTTTTTTGCATCATTTTCAGTACATTATTTTCAAAGATGTGCTTTTTCCAAATGAAACACACAACTGTCCGCCTCAGAATGCATTTGCCTAGATAATCTGGGGTTGTCTGCCTTTTGAAATGTGAAATAGTGGGAGTAGTGTTAACTGATATTTTTGCTTTCTTCTCTCAAGCCCTGAAATGCCTGAAAATGAAGCCACATTTGCAATAACTGCTGGAGGTATTGGAGATGCGAAAGAGTAAAACAAAAGAATTCTACATTGGTGCTGCATTTTATTTGTGTTGTAGAACAAACAGACACACCTGAGATTTTACAGCACTAAAACCTAATTGGCTTGTGTTTTCAATGTGTTTGATATGTTTGAAAAGAAACACAATATGCCTGTTCTTTTGTTAAAAGCAAACTTTCTCTAAAGAATGTAAACATAACATGTTGGGGTACCCACTGACCCATTGAATTTATTTTTGTTGCCATGGTTACCTTATTTCCCTTCTTGGGTGCAGTTCTTCACTGGTACTTTCTTCTTGGGAAACTCTTAGAGTAGAAGGAAAGGAGCAAATAATGGAATGCACTGCCTGAGGAAGAAACATTTTGATAGCTTTTGCAAGCTTCCTGAGAGCAAACTGAAACCACTAAAACAACCAGGACCCTGCCACAGGGAAAACAATAGATGAAGAGCGATTTTTGTTCCCCCATCTCCCTGGTGCCTTGTTCAGCCACACTGCCTGCACAGCTCTCAGGATGGTCCTGCATGCACATTACCTTACCTCTCCAAACATTTCTGTCTTCTTAATTTACCGGTGCTAGTTTGATTTATATGTCACAGCAACCTCTTGCAGTCTCTCAGGTAGCATGGGAAAGGTAGATGGATGACCAGGCTCTCCCACTTTTCAACCTTTGTTTAGATACAGAATGCCTGTGCTGCATTCATGTACTTAGGCTTCTGAAATGTACTTTCAATGGCATTTGTATTAGCATTCCACTCCCCCCACCCCTCACCCCTCAGAAGAAAGCAGTTTTTATTCAACCATTAATAGAAATATGGTATATAAGTATTAAATGATGCACGTCTTTTGAGTGGGAGAATAGGATAGTAGGGGACCTCAGTTTTTATTTAGCAATGATGATAAGCTTCTATTACATTGAGGCCTTTTCAAAAACTATGAAAAAATTATATACAGTAGAGACAATTATCAAAGTAGTTTCTACAGGTAAATGGGTTTATCTGTAGAAAACCTCCCTTTGAAATGTATCCCCCACACATGCACATAGGGGGAAAGTTAATCTGAGCTACTGTTAAGACAGGTTATTATACCACAATTATTACTATCTTAGCACAGGATCTCATTGCATAAAATGGGATCCTTCACTAAAATAGCACGACTTGTAAAATAACCCTTCTTAACAGCAGCCTGGGTTAATAACTTCCCCCCTTCCCCCAACAGCAGATAAAAGCAAGAGTGTTATATATATTTGTACTTTTATCTGCCAGAACAAAAAAATAGGCAGAATGGAACAGAGAGCGTTCAGGGGAGGCAAAGTGCATGCAAGGTTTTCATTTTGAAAACTCTGCTCATAATTTTTCCACATACATTTGTATCCCTACATGCTGAAACAGGAACCCTGTTCATCACGGAAGCCAGGAAGGGAATATCTCAGTGGGTCTTCTCCATGCCACAAGTTAAAAATTGTTTTTCACTCTAACCAGTTATCTTTCAACAATTATAATTTTCAGTTGCAGAATATCAAACATAGAATGTGAAAATAACATAATAAAATAAACCATTATAATTGTTAATGGAGTTTATTATCTATTTATGACTTTAATTGGAAGATTTAAAGAACATATAAGTTGCTAACTTTACAATAGTTTAATTGTCAAACTGCATTTTCATCTTTGAAATTCTGGAAGGATATCAAATTAATTCACTCTTGAAATTGTCTTATGTGTTCTCGCTCTTTTTTTTTTTTTTTATTAGAAATCCAGATAGTGTTACAAAACACATAAGCACCTCCACAGCCTTTAGTTGTTCGCTTCATGAGAGGTTTGCTTTTGTCAAAGCCCCCTGTCAAGCCTCCTACAGTGTCATGGGATCTCAATGTCGTTCTCACCCAGCTTAGGAAACCTCCTTTTGAGCCACTGAATTCCTGCCATCTGAAGTACTTGACCTGGAAGGTCATTTTCTTGGTGGCAGTTACTTCAGCTCGTAGAGTCAGTGAGCTTCAGGCCCTGGTAGCCCAGGCCACTTACACCAAATTTCATCATAACAGAGTAGTCCTCCGCACTCACCCTAAGTTCTTGCCAAAGGTTGTGTCGGAGTTCCATCTGAACCAGTCAATTGTCTTGCCAACATTCTTTCCCCGTCCTCATTCCTGCCCTGCTGAACGTCAGCTGCACACATTGGACTGCAAGAGAGCATTGGCCTTCTATCTGGAGCGGACACAGCCCAACAGACAGTCCGCCCAATTGTTTGTTTCTTTTGATCCCAACAGGAGGGGAGTGGCTGTGGGAAAACGCACCATATCCAATTGGCTAGCAGATTGCATTTCCTTCACTTACGCCCAGGCTGGGCTGGCTCTTGAGGGTCATGTCACGGCTCATAATGTTAGAGCCATGGCAGCGTCGGTAGCCCACTTGAAGTCAGCCACTATTGAAGAGATTTGCAAAGCTGCGACGTGGTCATCTGTCCACACATTCACATCTCATTACTGCCTGCAGCAGGATACCCGACGTGACAGTCGGTTCGGGCAGTCAGTGCTTCAGAATCTGTTCGGGGTTTAGAATCCAACTCCACCCCCCTAGGCCCATGTTTGTTCTGTTCCAGGCTGCACTCTCAGTTAGTTGGTAAATTTTTTAGGTCAATCTCAGTTATGTCCTCGCCGTTGCGAGGCCCAATTGACCATGGTTGTTGTTTTGAGTGAGCCTGGGGGCTAGGGATACCCCATCAGTGAGAACAAGCAGCCTGCTTGTCCTCGGAGAAAGCGAATGCTACATACCTGTAGAAGGTATTCTCCGAGGACAGCAGGCTAATTGTTCTCACAAACCCGCCCGCCTCCCCTTTGGAGTTGTGTCTTCCCTTCTCTTTGTCTTGCTACATATGAGACTGGCTGGCACGAGCCGGTTCGGGCGGGAAGACGGCCGCATCGGCGCGCGAGGACTAGCAAAGGACTTTGCTAGGAAGTGTTCCGATTGGAGGGGCTGCCGTGGACGTCACCCATCAGTGAGAACAATCAGCCTGCTGTCCTCGGAGAATACCTTCTACAGGTATGTAGCATTTGCTTTCAGCGCACCTGTAAAAAAGGCCTTTTTAACATTTTTGCCAAAAATGGACTTGCGGCAAATAAAAATTGGTGTGCTTCCATTTTGGGTCTGAGACCTTACTGCCACCCATTGACTTAGCAGTAAGATCTCACATGGTTACTGTGCAATAATTGTCTAGGTGCATAGAATGACGATTACCACCTGGTTTCTTCGCACAGGAAAATAAAAATTATTTTCCTGCGCACTTAAACTAAATTACCACCTGGGCCACGCGGTAGCCGGGTGGTAACTCCAAATTGACGCGCCTATGCGGCTTAGTAAAAGGGACCCATAGATAGGTAATAGAGTAAGAGGAGTTAGAAAGAAAGGTGACTAATTTAAAGAAAGATGCACATGAGGTCAGAGAGATGGTTAAATATTATCTCAACTAGGGTAGGAGTGGGTATGAGGTTAACCAGGGCCGGGGCAGAACTCAGGTATACTATGTTAACCTATTAAAACCCTGGGTAGAGAGGGAAGGGTTAATAGTGAAAGGTGAGGATTTGGGACTGGATCCAGGGAAGGTAAGGGAGGATCATCCGGTTAAGATCAGAGAATCACTCCAGCCATCACAGAAGGTGCAGTTGCAGGCTTTAGTTCACAGATTCCAGGATGTGTTTTCCCCATTGTTGGGTCATACAGAAGGTTGGGACCCATCGTATAATAACCCAACCTGGCAAGATAATAAGGCAGAAGTTGTATTGCTTGCCCCAGGCCAGAAAGGAAGAAGCACAGCGGGAGGTACTAGAGTTGTTACAATTGTGGATAATCAAAGAGTCCACCAGCGAGTGGGCTAGCCCCACTGTATTAGTTCCTAAGCCCAACGGAAGTACCCAGTTCTGTTCTGACTTTAGAGGGGTCAATAGTGTGACTTGCTTTGATGCTTACCCAATGTCCCGGGTGCATGATCTGATAGAACAGCTAGGAGGGCCCATTATTTATCGACCATAGATCTCACAAAAGGATATTGGCAAATCCCGTGGAAGAAGAGTCAGGTGAAAAGACCGCTTTTTTTTACCCTTTGGACTTCATGGGGCCCCTGCTGTGTTTTTGAGGGTAATGAATCAAATACTTAACCCTCACCAGGCCTATCTAGATGATATGTTGGTCTTCTCTACTATATGGGAGGAGCATCTAGCACAGTTAGGGGCAGTTTATGAGGCTCTTAGGTGGGCTAGACTTACGTCTAACCTGATAAAGTGTGCCCTGGGGCAGAAAAAGGTGCAGTGCTTCGGACACTGTGTGTGGGGGGGGGGGGGGGGGGAGGGAGCATGTAAAACCCATGCCCTTGAAAGTGGCTATCCAAAAAGTACAGGTGCCCAAAACCAAGAGACAGCTGAAGGCTTTTCTAGGTTTAGTAGGGTATTTATAGGAAATGTATACCCCAGTTTGCAGAGTTAGCAGCGGACTTAACAGCTATGTTGTGAAATTCATAGCCCAGTAAACTGAAATGGAATAGAGTGACAGACTGGGCCTTTGCCCACTTAAAGGAAGCCTTGTGTAAGGACCCGTCCTCCAGAATGTGAATTTTAGTCATGAATTTAAGCCAAAAGATAGGGGAAGGCAGCACCCCATATTGTATCTTAGTAGACAGAAAAGGAATGTTTGGCTGTAAACTGGGCAGTACAGTCCCTCCAGTACTATCCTTTAGGAAGGCATTTAGTTCTGGTTACTGACTGTACTCCTTTAAAATAGCTAAGCCAAATTAAAAATAATAATGCCCGACTCACCTGGTGGTAGCTGGTCCTTTAAGCATTTGATTTCTCCGGGAAACATAGAGTAGGAAGCCAGCATGTGATGTCCTATCCCTAGAAGGGGAATGGGTTGACTGGGAAAGCAGAAGCTGAAGAAACATACATGCCCACTTAAAAACAGGGAGATATGTAAAGGGGTATATGTTCTGTCACCAGAAAAGGTGTCCCCTGGAATAGAGGCAATGTCTCTAGCTTCATACCAGAAGACAGTTTGGGTATAAGTCTGTAGTTAGGGTGAACATCTGGGACTCTGCTTGGGGTGGTAGTAGTCCATGAGAAAAGATTACATGGAAGGTGGTAGGGGAGGACTAACCCACTCCAGAGAGGGAAAGGTGGACATTTTGATACTTGCAAGAGAACTGAGAAATAAGGGAGACTGAACTGAATGTCAATTAGCATATCAATTTGCATAAGTGGAGTACTGGGAGTTTGGGGAACTTTGGATGTGGATGGATTTTTTTTTAACTATGAATGCCTACAACTATCCTTTCCTAGCTGGAACTTTGACTGGCAATTGGACTATACGTATACTCAGCCTACACCTTCAGCAAGACAATGATTGAACTACAGATTCAGATTTCTTCTTTAGATAGGTAATATGGCTATGCTATTCCATGCATTTCTTTACTCTACTATCTCTTCTGGAAGGTTATTCCAGACATTTACTAATCCTCTCTGTGAAAAAGTATTTTATGACATTACTCCATTTTTTTACTCTACTACTATCTCTTCTGGAAGGGAATTTCAGGCATTTACTAACCCTCTCTGTGAAAAAGTATTTCCTAAGTCTACCTCCCTGCAACCACTATTCACGTCCTCTAGTTCTACTGCTCCTATGTCTCTGGAAGAGGTTTGTTTGTATATTAATACCTTTCAAGTACTTAAATGTCTTTATTATATCACCTGTCTCTCTCCTTTTCTCCAGTGTGTACATATTCAAGTCCTCCAGTCTCTTCTCATACGTCTTATGGCACAAGCCCTGTACCATTTTTGTCGCCTTCCTCTGAACTGCCTCAAGTGTTTTTATGTTCTTGAAGAGATATGACTTCCAAAATGGACACAATATTCCACGTGGGGCCTCACCAACGACTTGTACAGTGGTATCAATTCCTCCTTTCCTTTGTTAGTTGTGCCTCTCTCTTTGTAACCTGGCCTTCTTTTTGGCAACAGCCACTTCCTTCTCACACTGTTTTGCCGCCTTTAGATCCTCAGATACTATCATCTCAAGGTCTCTGTCCTGATCCATGGGTGTCAGTCTCTCACCCCCTAGCACATACTACTCTTTTGGATTTCTACACTCCAAGTGTTTTGCACTTCTTTGAATCAATTTTTAACTACCAAACATTCAACCGTTCTTCCAATTTTTATAAAGCACAGAGGATCTCTGAGGGAGAGAGAGGATTGTAGAACTAGGGCAGAATGAAGCCATAGACAAACTAGGCATACAGTGGGGGAAATAAGTATTTGATCCCTTGCTGATTTTGTAAGTTTGCCCACTGACAAAGACATGAGCAGCCCATAATTGAAGGGTAGGTTATTGGTAACAGTGAGAGATAGCACATCACAAATTAAATCCAGAAAATCACATTGTGGAAAGTATATGAATTTATTTGCATTCTGCAGAGGGAAATAAGTATTTGATCCCCCACCAACCAGTAAGAGATCTGGCCCCTACAGACCAGGTAGATGCTCCAAATCAACTCGTTACCTGCATGACAGACAGCTGTCGGCAATGGTCACCTGTATGAAAGACACCTGTCCACAGACTCAGTGAATCAGTCAGACTCTAACCTCTACAAAATGGCCAAGAGCAAGGAGCTGTCTAAGGATGTCAGGGACAAGATCATACACCTGCACAAGGCTGGAATGGGCTACAAAACCATCAGTAAGATGCTGGGCGAGAAGGAGACAACTGTTGGTGCCATAGTAAGAAAATGGAAGAAGTACAAAATCAAGCTCATTTTCAAAGCACTTAGCCTCCCAAAGTTCCATAGAAACCTATGGAACTTAGCCTCCCAAAGTGCTTTGAAAATATGCCTCAATGACTGTCAATCGACAAAGATCTTGGGCTTCACGCAAAATCTCACCTCGTGGGGTATCCTTGATCATGAGGAAGGTTAGAAATCAGCCTACAACTACAAGGGGGGAACTTGTCAATGATCTCAAGGCAGCTGGGACCACTGTCACCATGAAAACCATTGGTAACACATTACGACATAACGGATTGCAATCCTGCAGTGCCCGCAAGGTCCCCCTGCTCCGGAAGGCACATGTGACGGCCCGTCTGAAGTTTGCCAGTGAACACCTGGATGATGCCGAGAGTGATTGGGAGAAGGTGCTGTGGTCAGATGAGACAAAAATTGAGCTCTTTGGCATGAACTCAACTCGCCGTGTTTGGAGGAAGAGAAATGCTGCCTATGACCCAAAGAACACCGTCCCCACTGTCAAGCATGGAGGTGGAAATGTTATGTTTTGGGGGTGTTTCTCTGCTAAGGGCACAGGACTACTTCACCGCATCAATGGGAGAATGGATGGGGCCATGTACCGTACAATTCTGAGTGACAACCTCCTTCCCTCCGCCAGGGCCTTAAAAATGGGTCGTGGCTGGGTCTTCCAGCAGGACAATGACCCAAAACATACAGCCAAGGCAACAAAGGAGTGGCTCAGGAAGAAGCACATTAGGGTCATGGAGTGGCCTAGCCAGTCACCAGACCTTAATCCCATTGAAAACTTATGGAGGGAGCTGAAGCTGCGAGTTGCCAAGCGACAGCCCAGAACTCTTAATGATTTAGAGATGATCTGCAAAGAGGAGTGGACCAAAATTCCTCCTGACATGTGTGCAAACCTCATCATCAACTACAGAAGACGTCTGACCGCTGTGCTTGCCAACAAGGGTTTTGCCACCAAGTATTAGGTCTTGTTTGCCAGAGGGATTAAATACTTATTTCCCTCTGCAGAATGCAAATAAATTCATATACTTTCCACAATGTGATTTTCCGGATTTAATTTGTGATGTGCTATCTCTCACTGTTACCAATAACCTACCCTTCAATTATGGGCTGCTCATGTCTTTGTCAGTGGGCAAACTTACAAAATCAGCAAGGGATCAAATACTTATTTCCCCCACTGTATGCCTAGGAAGCAAATATTTAGGCAGGGCCTTCTCAGATATATAATTCAATAGCTCCCAAGACAAATTTTTGTTTTGGTAAGTCACATGCTGACAGAAAGAATAGTGGAGAGGGAGACCAGAACTACTGCTGCCCAGAGGTCTGTCCTCCTCACCCCTTGTGCATTGTCCACTAGTAGGCAGAAGGAATTAACTATAACACTTACCTGCTGCTTCCTCTGCCAGTTTTCCTCTCTTATATTTTTATTGCCTATTCAAGGCAAGTTACATTCAGGTACAGAACCACTTGAGACTCCATTTCTATGAGTTCTAAAATATATTTATATTACAAGCGCGTCCAATGCACATGTTTGCCTGTGTAGAGCTGAGTAGTTGGTGTGGATAGACTATACAGTCTATCAGACACCATTTTTCTCTATTTTTCTTCAGGAAGTCAGCAGAACCTGCAGCGCCACAAAATCTTTAAAATGTCACATCTTTTAGTAAGACCTAAGTTTCAATTAATTAGTACTCAAAGCCAGTGGTTATATTATTTAAATATAGTATGCAGATTTTTTAAATAATGTACACAAAATTCTGTTTGTGCAGAATATCCTCAGGAATATTTACTTCTGCCACTACCACCATAAGAAAAAGGGAGAGGGGTACAGGTAGGAGGTTTTCATGGGCATTTATACTGAGGCTGACAAATGGTTAGCTTTGCTTCTGGTGTAATAAAAAATACTTAAAATGTTTACAAATATTGAATAGTTAGGCGCAGACCGATACCTTTTAGTTACTGTCATAGGAACCAGCTCGGTAGGTGCCAGTGGATGCTAAGCACCCGCAATACTAGGCTAGCTGAGCTCCTATCGTGTCCAGGGAGGGGCTATTTGTATTATATTTGGCACCTCCATCTTCTTGAAAACTTGGCATCTATGTTTACTATCAAATTAGGCCCCATTGAACTTTTCACCATACTTTCCTTACTTTTAAGTGTTTGGCCAACAGTATTAACCCTACCAGTTTTAAAAGGTCAGCTTAGATAAAATAACTACACATACTGATTCAGAGCTGCCAAGGAGTCCCGATTTTTGAGAGGGAAATTTTAGTACATACCCCTATCCCCACGCCACTCTGCCTTGGCTTCACCCACTCTACCTCATGGCTCCGTTCCCATGGCTATTCCAAAAAAATACTTTATTTACACCAGTAACAGCAGGGATGATAAGAGGGAGTGTTTCATTTCACTCTATCACATCTCCTATCCACCATCTATTCCCTCCAGGGACATAACCGTGAGGGGGCCTCAGCCCCTCCACCTTGAGCTGATGCTCACTCCAAAATGGTGGCACTGGTTGAATTGCTGGCGGAGCTGCCCAAGCCCCACTAGTTCTATCTATCTACTTATCATTTCTATAGCGCTACAAGGCATACGCAGCGCTGTACACCATACACAGAAGACAGTCCCTGCTCAAAGAGCTTACAATCTAGATAAGACAGGTAAACAGACAGAACAATTAAGGGTAAGGGAATAAACAGAACAATTAAGGGTAAGGGAATAAAGAGGTGAGGATAAAGGACAGGGTAAGTGAGTTAGGAGTCAAAAGCAGTGGTAAAGAGGTGAGTTTTGAGTTTGGACTTGAAAACGGCTAAAGACGGGGCTAGATGTACAGGCTCGGGAAGACTATTCCAGGCGTGAGGTGCAGCGAGATAAAAGGAATGGAGTCTTGAATTAGCAGTAGAGGAGAAAGGGACGGATAAGAGAGATTTATCCACAGAATGGAGTACTTGAGGGGGAACGTAGGGGGAGACAAGAGTGGAGAGGTTCTGGGGAGCGGCAGAGTGAAGGCACTTATAGGTCAATAGGAGAAGTTTGAACTGAATACGGAAACGGATAGTGAGTCAGTGAAGTGACTTAAGGAGAGGGCTAATGTGGGCATAGCGACTTTGGCGGAAAATGAGTCGTGCAGCAGTTTTGGATTGATTGAAGAGGAGAGAGATGGCTAAGAGGGAGTCCGGTGAGAAGTAGGTTACAATAATCAAGACGAGAGGTGATAAGAGTGTGGATAAGGGTTTTGGTAGAGTGCTCAGAGATGAGGGGATGGATTTTGCTGATGTTATAGAGAAAGAAACGACAGGTTTTGGCAATCTGTTGAATGTGAGCAGAAAAGGAGAGAGAGGAGTCAAAGATGACCCCAAGGTTACGAGCTGATGAGACAAGGAGAATGAGAGTGCCATCCACCGAAATAGAGAAAGAGGGGAGAGGAGAGGTAGGTTTAGGGGGGGAAATGAGGAGCTCGGTTTTGGCCATGTTAAGTTTCAGATGTCGCTGAGACATCCAGGCAGCAATGTCAGATAGGCAGGCTGAGACATTGGTCTGGATGCTGGTTGAGATTTCAGGGGTAGAGAGGTAGATTTGGGAATCATCAGCATAGAGATGGTATTGAAAGCCATGGGAAGATATTAGAGAGCCAAGGGAAGAAGTATAGATGGAGAACAGGAGAGGACCGAGAACAGAACCCTGAGGTAAACCGATTGGTAGAGGGATAGAAGTGGAAGAGGATCCACCAGAGTGTACACTAAAGGTGCGAAGTGAGAGGTAGGAGGAGAACCAGGAAAGAACAGAGCCCTGGAATCCAAATGAAGATAGCGTGTCAAGGAGTATGCTGTGATCAACAGTGTCAAAAGCAGCTGATAGATCGAGAAGGATGAGGATAGAATAGAGACCTTTGGATTTGGCCAGGAACAGGTCGTTGGCAACTTTAGTAAGTGCAGTTTCAGTTGAATGAAGAGGGTGAAAGCCAGATTGGAGTGGGTCAAGAACAGCTTGAGATGAGATGCTGGCCCTCCAGCATATGCTCAGTTCAGGCACTTGAAAATGGAAAATAAGATGATACCTTTTTATTGTACTAGCCTAATACCTTTTTCAATTAGCTTTCAGAGGCCAAAACTTCCTGCCTCAGGTCAGGACAGTATACTGTTATGGTATCCTCTGCTGACCTTTGGAAGGAAGTGTTAGGCTCTGAAGGCTAATCAAAAATGTATTAAAACCAGTCCAATATAAAGGTATCACCTTATTTTATATTTTACTAGTATAAAAGGCCCATTTCGGTAGGCAATGAAACGGGCGCTAGCAAGGTAATCCCCCCCCCCTGCAGCGTCCTTCCTGTCTCCCCTGGCCTCCCTGCAGCCACCCATCTGGTCTCAGGACCCCATCCCCACCAACCCTCCTCTGCCCCTGCAGTCACGCATGTGCAGCGGCCCTCCTCTCTCCCCTGCTCCCCCTGCAGCTACCCATGTCCAGCGACCCTCCTCTCCCCTGCCCCCCTTTAGCCACCCATGTCCAACGACCCTCCTCTCCTTTCCCCTTGTCCCCCCTGTAGCCACCCATGTCCAGCGACCCACCTCTCTCCCCTGCCCCCCTGCAGCCACCCATGTCCAGCGACCCTCCTCGCCCCCGCCCTTCCCTGCAGCCACCCATCTGGTCTCAGGACCCCCTCCCCACCTCCCCTGCCCCCCCTGCAGCCATCCATGTCCAGTGACCCTCCTCTTTCCCTGCAGCCACCCATGTCCAGCGACCCTCCCCTCCCCCCTCGGCGCATCACCCAAAACCCTACCCCCCCCCCAGCGCATCACCCAAGCCCCTACCCCCCCTCGGGCACATCAACCCCCTCGCCACCCGCAGCCGCCAATACTAATGCTGTCTGGCCGCTGCTGCGTCTCCTGTTGAGCAGCAGCGGCCGGTACAAAAAGAAAAAAGCCCAAAAAAGATTTTAAACCTGAAACACGGCTCCGTAGAGACAGCCATCTGGCATTGGCTGTCATCTCTGCAGCTGCTCCTCCTCTCCCCTCTGACATCGCTGTGCTCCTCCGGGGTCTTCCTGCAGGGGCAGTGATGTGGAGGGGAGAGGAGGAGCGGCTGCAGTGATGACAGCCAATGCCAGATGGCTGTCTACGGGGCTGCGTTTCAGGTTAAACATCTTTTTTTGGCTTTTTTCTTTTTGTACCGGCCGCTGCAGCTCCACAGGAGAAGCAGCAGCGGCCGGACAGCGTTAGTATTGGCGGCTGCAGGTGGCAAGGGAGTTGATGTGCCCGAGGGGGGGGGGGGTAGGGGCTTTGGTGATGTGCCGGGGGGAGGGTCTTGGGTGATGCGTTGAGGGGGGGGTAGGGGCTTGGGTGCTGCGCTGGGGCGGAGGGGCTTGGGTGTTGCGCCGAGGGGGGGGCACTGAGAGCTGATTGGTAGGCAGGAGGAGGAGTAGGCCTGGCTTGCGGTTTTGCAGGGCAGGGGCTTGGGTGTTGCGCCGAGGGGGGGCACTGACAGCTGTTTCCCAGGCAGGGAGAGGAGTAGGGAAACACGCTCCGCGTGTTTCCCTGCTCCTCCCCTTGCCTTGGAATCAGCTGTCAGTGACATCACTGACGTCAGTGCATTCTAAACTGCCTAGCAGACCACCTCCGAGGGAGCCACGGTACCAGGCACATTAGAATGTTGGAGGTGAGAATTATTATATAGGATTTGCATTTATTAACCTTTATTAACACAGCTACCACATTACTTTATCCTAAATTCAAAATAAAATTATTTTCTGTACTTTTGTTGTCTGACCGTTTACTTTTTCTAATGGTGTTGGTCCTGGTCTCTTGATTCTGCTTTCTTTTGTCTTCTCTTAACTCTCTCGCCGGTGTTTCCTGTCCATTTGTAATTTTTCTCTCTCCTTTTTATTTGTTTTCTTCAATTTATTTTACTGCCTTTCTCTGTCCAGGTTTAATTCATTCTTACTATTCAGTCTTTAATTTCCGTTTTTATTTCATCTACCTATGGCTTTTCAACTTTTTGTCACCCTTGTTCTCCCTATGCCCCTTCCTCTTATTCACCAGTCTTTCACTAACTCTATTTTCTCCCGCTTTTCATCTAGCAGCTCCCCTTTCCCTCTCTACCCTTCCATCCAGCATCTCCCGTTTCTCTCCCCATCCTTCCAGTGTCTTCCCTCTCCCTCCCCTTCCATCCAGCGCCTGCCCTCTCTCCCCCCATCCTTCCATTCAACATCTACCTTCTCTTCCGATCCTTCCATCCAGTATCTCTACTCTTTTTCATTCAGCATGTCCCCTCTATCTCCCTATTCTTCCAGTGTCTCTCCTCTTTCTCCCCTATCCTTCCATCCAGCCTCTTCCCTCTTTCTCTCTCCATACATCCAGTCAAGGTCTTCCCCTTTCTCCCCAGCAGCTTCTCTCTCTTCTGCCCTTTTCCATGGCCCTTCTTTCTCTCCCCATCTTTCCACTCATCTATCTGTACCCCTCTTCAATCCAGCTCCCTATTTTTCTACCAATTTTGTCCCTCTGCTCTCTTTCAGTACCTTCTGCCTCCCTCTCCGTGTCCTTTACTTCTTCCCCTTCCACCTACTTTCTGTTTCCTGGCCACTGCTGCTTCTCTATAAAGAGAGTCCACATATGTGGAGAACTCAGTAGATCCCACGAAGTAGAAAACAAAACAAAAGTAGTGGGAATGTGGACCAGGCTTATCCAAAGACTAGAACCAAACAAAATGTATATTAATAATTAAATTAACAAAATTTATTAATATTTTCTTTAAAATTACTTGACACATTACTACCACATTCGCGTAGACCTCAGTGACTCACGGTTCAATACAACGGTCTTTTTCAAGACCATCTTTATGTTGTTGTTTCAAGATCTTTATTTTCCAATTTAAGTGCAAGATTATTCCATATCACTAGTTTATGATTTTTATTAAGGATATAAGACTCCTGATGTAGGCCACCAGGCTGAAACACAACGTTGTGTCGAGTCATTTTTAAGAAAATATTAATAAACTAGTAAAAAAGCCCTGTTTCTGATTCAAATGAAACGGGGGCTAGCAAGGTTTTCTTCAGAGTGTGCATGTGGGAGTGTGTGTGTCCCTGCCCTCTGCCCTCTCTCCCTCCCCCTCCCCCCTCCGAGTCCAGTCCTTCGGTGTTAAGTTTTCTGCTGTACTGTGTTTGTGTTACAGAGAGAGTGAGGGCATCTCTCTCCCCTCCCCCCTCTGAGTCCTTCACTGTTACAGAGAGAGGGATTTCGTGCTGTGCTGTTTTCCTTCACTCATGGGGAAACCGGATATCTCTGGTGCTTCACACTTCCGGCTGGAGGCTTCATTAGAACGTTGGTGGTGCCTTTTATATATAGAGATTTTGTTCATTTAACGATGAATATACATTTTGTTTGGTTCTAGTCTTTGGATAAGCCTGGCCCACATTCCCACTCCTTTTGTTTTGTTCACTGCTGCTTCTCCCCATTCCCAGCAGTTGATAAAACGTTTTAAAATGATTTCCACGAGTACCACAAGTTCAAGGTCTATGCCCTAAAAATGGCAAGGATAAATCAAGAAGAAAACAAAAGCACAAACAGGTCTACAGGAACAGGACAAAGGAGAGAGTGGTGGATGGTTGGAATGCCCACCTGTGGGAAGTGGTGGAGATGAAAACGGTAACGGAATTAAAAAATGTGTGGGATAAACATAAAGGAATCCTGATCAGAAGGAATGGATGGATCCTCAGAAGCTTAGCGGAGATTGGGTGGCAGAGCCGGTGGGGGAGGCGGGGCTAGTGGTTGGGAGGCGGGGCTAGTGCTGGGCAGACTTCTATGGTCTGTGCCCTGAAAATGGCAGATACAAATCAAAGTCAGGTGTACACATAAAGTAGCACATATGAGTTTATCTTGTTGGGCAGACTTGATGGACCCTACAGGTCTTTCTCTGCTGTCATCTACTATATGTTACTATGATGGAAGTTTGCTGTAGGACACTGTAGTTCTGTGTACTGGAAATAGCAACGGCAAGCATACATATTTAAAGACGTTCAGGGCAACTGTGAAAGACAACATGGGGGATTTATGAAGCTGATCACACAGCAAGTTATTAAAAAAAAGAGTGGAGCCATATTCCCAAAACAAGCCTCTAGGATTTATACGTAAACTGATCAATAGAAATAAAATAAAACATGGAAAAGAAAATAAGATGATACCTTTTTTATTGGACATAACTTTTAATACCTTCGAAAGCTAATCAAGAAATGTATTATGTCCAATAAAAAAGGTATCATCTTATTTTCTTTTCCATGTTTTATTTTATTTCTATTGATGATTACCTTTAAAAGTGGACTAACACGGCTACCACATCTCTCTACGTAAACTAACAAATTAACAACCCTTCACCTAAATGGCATGAAATGCTACGCTGATCTCGTAAGCAGCCCGTCTGACGCAAACAGGCATCCAGAATTGGGGTAAGCGGAAAACTATGGCGTCAGCGCTATTCAGCATTTTCTTTGCGTAACATTCTGAGCGTACGCTGGTGAAGTAGACAAGGAGGCTGGATTGAGTGGACGGCCACATATACGTTACGCAAAAGGCGTGAGGAGAAGTTGGGGGAAGGCCGGCCCTCTGTTCTGTTGGTCGTCGCCATTTTGTCCTGTGGCTGTTGTTTGTTGGGGGGGTGGTGTGTTCGTTTCGTCCTGCCGGATTAAAAGTAAAAAGCGCGATAAAATTTCGGAATAAAATCTAAATAAACGCAGATCTTCCTTGGCAGAGATCTGTAGCGCACCTTATTTTTTTGGGGAAAAAATTGAGACTCGGTTTTCTTCCGCCATTGAAAGCGACGCCATTTGGTGAAAGAGAAAGTTCTGCTCTATCTGTGGAAATAGATATATTTGTAGCAGCTTTAGAACTTAAGTAGTTCTTTTTAAAGGTTTTGTTATTTTACTTTCAGTTTCAGAGCTAAAATGCGAAGTTTTGGAGACCGGGACCGAGGCGGGTAAGACAAAAGGAAGAAGCGGGCTCTTATTTAAGCGTATAAATCGCCCCCACCTGCAATCTAGACATATTTTTTGTATAGAGATGTGTATAAAATACATTAATATGTGCACAACACACGATGATGGAGTGATTATTGAAGCATTTGTGACGTGACGTGGGTTCCAAATTACTACTTTTTTGTCTTTTTTTTTTAGGGGAGGGGGGACAAGTCTTGGAAGCTACTGAAAATTTACTTGAAATAGGGTTGTATTCTGAGGGTTTTAAACGGGTTAGGTCTTAAGGGATAATCTATGAATTTGTTTCTACTTAGTGGGTCCCCGGACTTGGTATTGCCCCTCGTTGAACACTGGATATATCAGTTTTCAAATATTGTTTCTCCTTCAGTGATATAGGCGATGAACATGGGTTCATCTATTGGTTTCTTAGTAGTTTGTATACTGCAGAAGCCTTATGTTGTACTTGTTCTTTGTACTTGGGACACTGCCAAAGGTTGATTCATAAGAATATGACTGGGCTTTTGCTATATCTTTTCATAATCCTGCGCCAGTGATATGTTTGTTGCCTACCTGCACAGCCCTAATCTATCCTTTTATCTTCTCAATCAGCTTAGCTGTATTTTTTTGAAATAGCTGTTTTCTATTTATTCTCTAGTGCTTTTTCTGATTCCTTTCTAGTTGTCTTCTGTTTCCTTATCCATCTATAGAAATCAAACAAAATAAAACGTGGAAAAGAAAATAAGATACCTTTTTTATTGGACATAACTGAATACATTTCTTGATTAGCTTTCGAAGGTTGCCCCTCTTCATCAGAATAAAAAAAGGTATCATTTTCTTTTCCATGTTTTATTTTGTTTGATTTCTATTGATTACCTTTAAAGTGGACTAACACGGCTACCACACCTTTCTTATCCATCTAGTAATTTGTCCTGCTTCTTTGCCCCCCCCCCCCCCCCTCTATATTAAAAGCTATCCTCTGTCCTGATTCTTAATAGTAGGGGGAGGGAGATAACCTGCTGACATCTTGCTGATACAGCCCCTTTGTTGCTACTGTGGCACCAGTTCACTATGGCCCCAAGTATCAGAAGCAGACGTGGGCTGTAGAGGCTATTAGTGCCGTATTAGCCTCCGTGTTTGCGCCCGCCCTATGATCAGAGCCAGCGAGCACATGAAATGAGCTCGCCGGCTTTGATTGCAAGTAGCATGCAAAACAGGGCATTACCTGTTCCTCCCTAATGCGCAGAGAGCAGCTCGCCAAACATTGGCACTGCTCCTGCAGCAAACCCTACGCCAGCTTGGAACAGGTGTTAGGGTTTGCAGAGCATTTGAGAGGAATGGGGAGCCATGTTCAATATGCATTTGCATCCTTAAGGCTGCCCCCTCCCCCGACACAGGTGCTGGAGGTCCTATGGGATTTCCAGCCCTCCTAACCCACCTGACAAGTTTCTCTGGTGGCCCAGTGGCCTTCTCACCCCCCCCCCCCCCAACAGAACACAGGGGTAACTGGTGGAGGTCTGGTGGACCTCTAGATCCCCTAACCCCCCCCCCCCCCCCCCCCCGACACCAAAAAACTAATCCTGGTGGCCATCCCCCTATATTTAGAAGGGAGGAGGGAGTGCTACTTCTTCCTCCCTTCTAAAGGTGTGGGGGGAGGATTTAGGGGCACTAGGCCACAACGTTGCCCACTGGGCCACCAGGGTCAGGTTTTTTTTTTGTGTGTTTGGGGGGGGGGGGGTTAGGAGGCCTAGAGGTCCACCGGCCTTCCAGCCCTGTTGGGTCGGGGGCTGGAGGTCCACCTGACCTTCAGTCCCTGGGGGGGGGGAACCTCCTGTTTGACAGGTCTGGGCTTTTTGTTTTGACAGCCTGGACCTGTCAAACCCCCATGATCAAAACTAATAGCGTGCATAAATTTGCATGCTGTTATGGCAGCTTTAATTCCCTGTGCTGTTCCGGTGCTAATTTTTCAGCACTGTTCAGAACAACACGGGAAATTATCATCGGCCCCTGTATGTTGTCTTCGGCCTTCTTGCAGTTGCTGTGCATAAGAATGTTGCATGTGTTAAACTTGTGCAAAAAAAATGCTTACTCTGCATCTTCCAGCTGTCAGGAAAAAAAGAAACGCAGCAATAATATGCAGATGTTGCATAGTTTTTTTCAGAAAAAATCTGAACACATATTTTTTCAAGAACTCTTCCCCCCTGAATCTGCCTAATCTCACACCACAATACATCACGAAAAGTTCAGAAATGGAAAACAATAATAGTAACCTCTCTCACAATATGCTAATATATCAACCTAAGCGTTTATTGTACTTCTGTATTAGGTACTAGACTTCTACAAATCTAAATTTTGTAACCACCTTTTTAGCAATATGTAAGCCACATTGAACCTGCCATACGGTGGGAAAATGTGGGATACAAGTGCAATAAATAAAAATAAATAGTATGAAATGTCAGCCTTACATAAGAACATAAGAGTAGTCATATTGGGTCAGACCAATGGTCCATCTAACCCAGTATCCTTTTTCCAGCAGTGGCCAAGGCAGGTCACAAGTACCTGGCAGAAACCCAAATTGTGGCATGTCTGACTCAAGTTCAGATTATGGACTTTTCTCCAGAAACTTGTCCAAACCTAATCGCTGTTAATACATCCTCCTGCAAAGAGTTCCAGAACTTAACTATTCACTGAGTGAAAAATTATTTCCATGCAATTTCCTTGAGTATCCCCTAGTCTGGGTAAATCTTTTATCTGCACCCTTCTCCACTTCTGTTCCTTTTATCTTGCTGCACCATATGCCTGGAATAGACTTCTTGAGTTGTCAAGTGCCATCTTCAAATCTAGGCTAAAAGCCCACTTTTTTGATGCTGCTTTTAATTCCTAACCCTTACTCACTTGTTCAATGCCCGTGTTTATCATCCCCACTTCAGTAATTTCCTTATCCCTTATTTGTCCTATTTGTCCTAATTAGATTGTAAGCTCTGTCGAGCAAGGTCTGTCTCTTCATGTTCAAGTGTACAGCGCTGCATATGTCTAGTAACATAGTAGATGACGGCAGAAAAAGACCTGCACGGTCCATCCAGTCTGCCCAACAAGATAAACTCATATGTGCCACTTTTTGTGTATACCGTACCTTGATTTGTACCTGTATTTTTCAGGGCACAGACCGTATAAGTCTGCCCAGCACTATCCCCGCCCCCAACCACCAGCCCCGCCTCCCACCACCGGCTCTGGCACAGACTGTATAAGTCTGCCCAGCACAATCCCCACCTCCCAACCACCAGCCCCGCCTCCCACCACTGGCTCTGGCACAGACCGTTTAAGTCTGCCCATATAGTAGTGCTATAGAAATAAGTAGTAGTAGTAATAGCCCACCGCATCCAAAATCGGCATAAAACTCTCCCCAAAAAAGGCTGAATCGCTCGAATTGAATTAAGAAATGCATGGACAGATATTTGAACACTCCATAGAGAGAAATGGTCAGAAAATCGCAAAGGCAGTTAAAA
This sequence comes from Microcaecilia unicolor, assembly GCF_901765095.1. Classification (NCBI taxonomy): domain Eukaryota; kingdom Metazoa; phylum Chordata; class Amphibia; order Gymnophiona; family Siphonopidae; genus Microcaecilia; species Microcaecilia unicolor. The sequence continues at coordinate 387,422,099 of NC_044031.1, read as the reverse complement.
GAGAAGCAGAAGCCGGCCGAAGACAAGATGGAGGACCATGCCGCACCCGCCTTGTTATGTTTAAATATTTTTATTGAAAGTGCAACTGTACAATGCTACATCAACAGGGTATTCATAATATTCATAACATCTCGTATTGTACACGTAATAATAACAGAGCTCAATATCCAATAATCTGTTTCCAATATTTTCTCCCCAATTCCCTAATACCCCCCCCCCCTCCCGTTATCCTCTGTCCTTCTCCCACTCATTCTCCTATTATGCTTGACCCTTCACTACCGTTTATCTCTCATTTCCACCTAAAACTATCCTGGAGCCTGGGCTCTTATGGCCCCAAGGGCCCCGTAGGGTAGGGTCCTATAGTATGTCTTTAACGGTAGAAGGGAGAAGTAAATGGACAAGAACGTTCCAAGCCTTTTATAAAATTAAAAATTAGTACCAAATCCCACCCCATCCCCCCACCTCTCTTCTCTTCGGCTCTGTGTTCTCCAAGTGGGAGTATTCTCAATCCTCTACAATCTCCTCTGGATCCTCCACCCCCCTTCCGTTCCCTATTCCACATGCTCTAAATGATGTTCATGAGAACGTGTTCAGTACCAGACTACGGGCTCTGTGAGACAAGGACTGGATATAATTATTCCAAACTGACAAAAATTGTTGTTTCCGCTTAAACGTCACTCGAGCATATTGTAACTCAAGCAGCATTAGACTATGCAGTCTATTCCTCCAATGCCAATATGAGGGTGTCTGATCGCTGGTCCATGCTCCCAATATCACTCTCTTACCCAGCATTGCTGCCCTCCTAATTAACAATTTATAATTTTTATTATTTACCCCAAAATCCTCATACTGGTCTAACAACCATCCTCTAGGTGATAACCTAACTGGCCCAACCCCCAGGCTGTCCATGTAATGAACAAGTTTCTTCCAAAAAGCTTGAATCCGGTCGCATTTCCAAAAAGCATGTATAAAGGAATTAATTTCTGTCTTACATTTCTTGCAAATCGGCGAATCAATGCCTCCCGCTTTAAAGAGACGTTCCTGAGTAAAATAAGCTCGGTGCAAAACACGAAAATTGCATTCTCTGAGTTCCGCACTCACCGACCCTGATGGGATCCTCCCTACCAGTTGAGTCACGTCTATTGTTGCGACCGGTATATCCAAATCCGTACTCCATTTTCGCTGCAAATTCCCCCTCTCTGGTGGTCGTTGAATGGCCTCTAATGCCTTTTTAAGATTGGACACCGAAACACCTCTATCTTGAATAGGTTCAAAAAAATTGGTTAGTCTCTGTCTCAAAGGAAATCGTTCATCTGCCAATTCCAAACTATTAATATAATGACAGACCTGTCTATACGCAAATAGATCGCTTCTTTCCACCTTCCCAGAAATCACCAGCGATTCCCACGTCATTAGTAATCCTTCCGTATCTAGAAGATCACCTACATACTGAAGTCCCCTAGAGGCCCACTGTCGAAAACTAATATTATCGCTCCCCGGTGTAAACTCTGCATTGCCCACCAAGGGTAACATATCGGATTGATGTATTTTCCCTCCCAACAGGGGTACCAGATAATTCCATGTCAGCCTCATCGACTTCAAAAGTAAGCTGGAGCGCATCTCCTCGGGAAGTCTGGTGGTAGGACATTGGACTAAGTGAAAAAAATTCCACTTACCATATGTGGCCTGTTCCAGCATCCTAGGTGTATACAAGTGACTATCCAGTACCCAGTCCCCCAAATGACGTAACAAACTTGCCCAGTTGTAGCTTTGCAAGTCCGGCATTCCAAGTCCCCCCTGACGCCATGACCCGATCAAGTATTTAAAGAGTGTTCTTGGCTTCTTACCCTGCCAGCAAAATTTTGATACCAGTTTGTGTAGTGCACCAATTTCCTTTTTTCTGAGTTTAAGTGGTAAGACCTGAAGCATATACAACCACTTAGGAAATAAGATCATGTGGAACAACTGGAGGCGCCCATGAACCGAGATGGGTAACATCAACCAATGCGACAAGGACTGATCTGTCTGTTCCATTAAATGCGCGACGTTCAAGTCGTGTATGAGAAACGATTTATATGGGAGTTTTATGCCCAGATATTTAAAATAGCGCGTTGCCCATTTCAAAGGAAAGGGTCCCTCCCACTGTCTCTTCACTAAACTACTTGTTGGCAAGGCCAAAGATTTATCCAAATTTAACTTAAACCCGGAGAAATCTCCAAATTCAGCGAAGCTTTCCATCAGTGCAGGCAGAGATTTCCTGGGATCAGTCAGATGTACTAACAAATCGTCGGCAAAGGCCGATATTTTAAATTCCTGCCTTCCCATTATTACTCCTGCAATCTCTGGGTGCGACACAATCTCTCTGATCAACGGGTCTATACTCAAGACAAACAGCAGTGGCGATAACGGGCAACCTTGTCTGGTCCCCCGTTGTATATCTATAAATTCTGAAACGATCCCATTGACCCATATCGCTGCCCGTGGTGTTTGGTACAGTGCCCGTACTGCCCGTACCCAATTGCCCTCAAAGCCATATATCTCTAAAGTCGTGAATAAAAATTCCCATCGTACTCTATCGAACGCCTTCTCCGCGTCAAAACTGATCAACAGAGAAGGCGTCCCATGTCATTCCACCCATTCCATAGAGGACAAAATTTTCCTCATATTTTTTACTATTGTCCTTCCCCTCACAAACCCGACCTGACTCTCTTCTATCAGTGATGGCAGTATCACCGCAAGTCTGTTAGCCAAGATCTTAGCAAATATTTTGGCTTCCACATTGATCAGCGAGATGGGTCTATACGAGGATGCTCGCTCCGGATCCCGGCCTGGTTTCAGCAGAACCACCATCCTGACCTCCTTCAAAGAGTTTGACATATCACCAGTCTCCATAAATGTATTAAATAAATCTGTCAGGGGTGTTACAATCTGGTGGTTTAACACTTTGTAAAACTCATACCGAAAACCGTCTGGGCCCGGTGCTTTAAATAGAGCTCCCTGTCGTATCGCTAGTAGCACCTCATCTTCCGTGATCTGGTGATTCAGTGTAGTCCGCTGTGAGTCCCGCAAGGTTGGTAGGTCTTTCCCCTCCAAATAGGCCCTACTGTCCAAGTCGTCTGTGTTCGGACAGGTATATAACTCTTGGTAATATTGCTGAAAAGTTGCAGCTATTTCTGTATCTGTTCTTGCGAACCCTCCTCCTGGCCTTAAAACTTGTAGTACCTTCTGTTTTCCAGTTTTCCGCCTTACCATTCCAGCTAATAGTTTCCCTTGTTTGTTACCATGGAGGTATAACTGGAATTTATAATACTGCATTGATTTAACTGCCCTAGCGTGCAGCAGAGTATTAAGGGTAGTCTGTACGGCCAAAAGATGCGATTTATTCTGTGTCGTGGGCCTAGATGCCCATTGCCTCCTGGCCTCTCCCACCTGATTGCTGAGCCGAATAATATCTTTATCTCTCATCTTCTTTTTATAGCTCGTATAAGCCAGTATTACCCCCCGCAGTACCGCCTTAGCAGTTTCCCAGTATAGTATCGGGTCCTCTCGGTGAGCGGCATTATGTGTCTGATAGTCTACCCATTGCTTCGTTAAGTATTCCCGGAATTCATTATCCTGCAACAGATAACATGGGAATTGCCAGTGGAACTGTTGACTCTGCCCGGACGTGTCCCTCATGGTCCACCAGACATAAGCATGATCCGATATCCCATATGGACCGATACCCGCGTCCTGGACCCCAGAGAATAGGGTCCTAGATAGAAGCCAGTAATCAATTCTAGATTGCGAGGAGTGGGCTCTAGAAATATGCGTATAATCTCTATCACTTGGGTACAGCAGTCTCCACACGTCCACCAGATCCAGGGCCGTACAAAGTAATGGAATCCCTTCCTTCGGAGACCCTCTTTCCGCCCTTTGACCTCTTGAGGAGTCCAAACTAGGGTCATTCACTGTGTTCAGATCCCCGCCCATAATTATTGGAATACCCTCATGCTTGGCAAGAATATGGACCATCGACCTGAAAAATTTATGATTAGGAACATTGGGGGCATAGATGTTCACCAGCAAAAATTTGTTTGTTGATCCTGACTTTTGCAATCACATATCTACCATCCTTGTCCCGCCAGCAACCCCGCGTCTGAACATCAAGCGTCCTCCTGAACAATATCCTCCTGAACAATATCATCACCCCAGCTTTACGAGTCTGTGTCGAGGCTTCCAGCAGAGAACCCACCCACCATTTTTTGAATTTAGCGTGTTCCATTGAGGACAGGTGGGTCTCTTGTAAGAATACTACATCTGCTTTCTGCCTATTCAAAAGCTGTAAAACTTTTTGACGCTTAATTGGAGACGTAATCCCCCCCACATTCCATGACACAAACTTCAGCGTCTTCATCCTTCTCCCTTTGAAAGCCCTTTAATCATTGGATCAATCTTTCTTTTCAAAAGGAGGGTCAGCCCAGCCTCTAACCCCCCTCGTTCCTCCTTAAATTTAAGAGGGTCCAGCATGTTAGCCGCTTCTCCCTCTCCCTCTTGAGATTTCCTAGATTCCTCCTCCCCTGGTCCCCACAGAGCCGATCCTCCCTTCCCCCTACCCTGTCCCTCCCGTCCCCAGACCCTTGTCCTATTTTTATTCCCCCCCCATTCCATCCCTACATTACTAAACAACCTCCTGTGAGGTTTTCCCGCCCACAGCATATCTGTGTAAGGCGGAGCCTATTAGGTCACTTTCAAAGAGATGCTCCCTCCCTCCCTCCAGAACAGCTTATCCACCTATAACCCTCTTCTTGTCATATTCCAGCCAAACTTCTATTTCTAGATTATATATCTATCCCCTTGAGTACCGCACATTTCTCTCTTCCCCCCCTCCTCCCTCCCCCCCCACCTCCCCAGTCATATATTTCAATATATCATCACAATACATGAATATGCAATCGGCATTTATACAGGAGGCAAAAATAAAAAAAATAAAAAGAAATATCATTAACAGCCTTTCTATCCACAAGTTTAGTAGATTAGGAATCCAAGAATTTACAATTTAAAGATTACAACATATTTTTAAGTTTAGAGAGGTTATCAAAAAGATTAACTCCTGCATTTAATTTTTGGTGTATACATCTTTCCCACTACACTGCAGACCAGCAGAGTACTGCTTGTCCCCCCTAAACAGTGATAACTATTCCCATGTCCTTTTAACATAAACAATTCAGCAACTAACAATGAAATTGAACTTGTACTTCAAATTAACAGTGTTATCCCCTCTCTCCAACCCATTTCAATGTCCCTCCCCCCTCTCTCACACCTCCGTAACTCCAGCATTTTATCCTTTCTAACAGCTTTGCATTTGAATAACAGGAGAAGAAGAGAGAAAGGAAAAGAGAAAAACAAACAAACAAAAACAAAAACCTTTTTTAAGTAGCTGAGGATCTTTAACGTTTATTCATCTTATTCCTCATCTCCTGGCCATATAATATCCTCTTTGGAGTCGCTGGGTGTCTTTTATAATGCCAAAACAAGGGTTTATGAGTTTGTTTTTGGTTACTTATCTCAGCATGAGGTGATTTGCGTCTGTAGTCCCAAATCCCGGGGTCGCTCTCCTCCACTTTCACAATCCTTTAAAGTTCTAGTCTCCTTGGGCTTTCTGAATCCCCTCTCACGTTTTATTGCCGCTGGTCACAAACCCTTGTAGCTCCATTGCAAAGCCTCTTGTTGATTTTCATTGTATTTCCTTACCCGCACCTGTACTTCTCATCCAGTCTGTCTCAAGCATACACAATCCTGTGAATTGTCCTGTCAAGTCGGCTCCTCCATTCCGTGCGACCTGACTCTTCTATCCTACGTTCATTCAGCAGCCACCCGTTGCACTGCATCTGGTATGTTGAAAAACGCTCGCGCTGCTTCAGGGGTATCGAAGAAGGTCGCTTTGCCATCTGAGAAGACTTTCAGGCGTGCCGAGTATAGCAATGCGAATTGCACGTGGCGCTGATGCAATGTGGAACATATTGGTGAGTACGCTTTCCTCAGCTGTGAAACTCTTGTCGAGAAATCCTGAAAACATAATACCGGCTTGTTGTCATATCTTAACTGGCCTTTCGCCCTAATTTCTTTGAGGATTTCCAGTTTATGAACATAGTTCAATAACTTGAATATAACAATCCTCGGTTTGGCGTCTCCCTGTCGCTTTGGCCCCAATCGGTGCGCTCATTCGATTCGAAGTGGGCCCGCTTTCGATTGCAATTTTAGCGTACCGGTGAGCCATTCCTCCAAAAAGGATCTCAGATCCAAATCTGTGATGGTTTCAGGCAAGCCCACCAATCGAAGATTGGCCCTTCTAGATCGGTTTTCTAAATCGTCCAATTTAATTTCCAGCGCGGTGACTCTCAATTGTAGTTTTTCTTGGCCTGTCTGTGCTTCCTCCACTCGATCCTCTAGATCCGAGGTTCTTTGACACGATGCCGCAAACTCGCCTGTGAGTGATTCTATTTTTCCATCCATCCATCGTGTCAAGCTTATCTGCCATTCGTTGAAATTTCTGTTCTAGAGATTGATTTATGGCCTGCGTGACTTCCGTTACGATTTCGGACACCCATGCAGAGCAGATGGAGTTCGGACCTCCTTCTTCAGCTGCCGCCATTTTGTGGATTTCAGCCGCTTTCGGCTTCTCACTTTGTTTTCGCAGCGTTTTTGAGGCCATTAATGTCCGAGTCCTACACCCTCTGCGATGTGATATCTCCACTTTAATTTCCACTATCGGTATTTCTCTGGTATTAAGTTGTTTAGCTAGCGGGAGCTGTTCTTTCGGTTGGGGCCCGGGAGCTCTCCTCGTCCACGTCTGCTATTCAGCGTGGCATCACGTGACCCCTCCACCCGCCTTGTTATTTACCGAGGTACAACTGGAACATATCACGCAAGCAGTGGGGAAAGCATTGGAACCCAAGTTTGGCCAGGTTATCGAACAATTATCGAGCCTGGAAACTATTTTAGAGGCTACAATGCAAAGGACTGGAAAAGTGGAGGCTTGAGTGTCCTTGGAGGACCAGGCCCCAAGCACTGCTGCGCTAATAGCGACGCTTGAACGGCAGGACAGAGAGCACGCAGAGAAGCTGGAAGACCTTGAGAATAGGTCAAGACCTTGAGAATAGGTCAAGGCGACAAAGGATTGTGGGGATCTTGGAGTCAGTAGGAGATAGTGCTGGCCTCCGAACTCGAGAAATGGATGGCCCAAGAATTTGTGTTATCCGATAGCCAGGGATAGTTATGCATGGAGAGGAAAACGATCTACAAAGGCCCAGAGTTATTCTTGTGAAAGTACATAACTACATCCACAAAGAGGAAATATTGAGAGGATTCCTATCGCTTAAAAAAAGAATCTCTGACCTACATGGGTCATTCTGTAAAGATTTTTAAAAACTTTTCAGTGTCGCTACACCATTATGTGCAGCACTTCACTTGAAACAACGCCGCTTCATGCTGATCTATCCTGCACTCTTTAAAGTACAGTTGCAGGGTCAATGGCAGTCATTCCAGACTTTTGAGAAAGCGAAGGAGTTTGTAGCCAACACTCAGGGCTCTCAGGAGGAAGAGAGCTGAACAGAACAAGCAAAAAGGAGTATCATTGATTCGCTACAGGTTTGGGATAAAGGTATCATTCCACCATGGGATTCAAGGAGAAGATCAGTTTCACATAGTACTCTGTGCAGGAGGAGTAAAAAAATGTTAAGAAAAGGCAGAAATAGGTTATCGCCAGGAATATTGGTGGAGGAGGACTGCCTCAGATTTAAACTGAAACCCAAAGTGCCTCGCAGAAGTAAGCAGAAGATGGACAAAGAGATTGATCGGGAGAAAATGAATTCCCCTTCAGTATTCTATCAGGAGTCGTGAGTTCAATTTGGGCAAGGGGAGGATACACAAGATACTAGGTTGGGGGGTTCTTGGGCATAAAGTGGTCTCTGAGAGGCGGCCACGTGGGTCTGTGGCTGGTTCTCGGATGTTTGCAAGAGGAAGGGAGGGGATGGTAATTGGGAGGGGTAATTGTTCTATTGTTTTAGTGTTTTGTGTAGGGCAGGTGGGGGATGGAGCAAGGGAATATAAGGAATCCTTTGCAATAAGGCACACCTTGAGGGTGAGGCTGGGCACCCCTGAGGTACTTAAAAAAAGAATTACATCTTGCAGATAAGTTATATTGTAAATGTCAGTGTGTAAATTTACCTCCTGGAACTTGGGAGGGATCACTTTCCCCATTAAGAGATCTAAGATACTGACAGCTTGTCAAAGAACCAGATGTGATATAGCATGTTTACAGGAAACTAGGCTCACCGATGCTGAACATCTAAAGCTTAAGAGGAGATGGGTGGGAGAGGTTTTCTTTTCCTCATCAGGGTCCCGTAAGGGCGGCATCGCAGTACTAATTAGAAAATCCCTAGCATGTACTTCACAAGTGATATTTACTGACACAGATGGGCACTACATTCTCTTAAAGCTGTGGATTCAAAGTAGGGAGGTCTTACTCTTAGGCATATATGGGCCCATTCCCTTTGATAAAACATTTTTTCCTGATTTGTTGGGCAGATTGGCGCCTTTCATGGAATCCCAGTTTTTGGAAGTAGGTGATATGAATCTAGTCATGGATTTTAGACAAGATTGTACAGCTAAACATGGGGAGTCGAGGTCGGGTAGGGGGGTGCTGTCATTCAATCCCTGGGCTTGGTAGACACATGGAGACTTAATCCCCTAGAGCGCACTTTCACTCATAGATCCAGAGCACATGACACGCTGTCCAGATTGGATTACATATTTGCATCCCAAAGCTTGTTTCCAGACATTATAGAGGCAGACATAGGGGTAGAAGCCATCTCAGATCACTCTATGACGTGGGTGATGCTGACTGGTCCTCATTACAAGCCCTCCCCAGGATGGAGGTTTCTGTCCTATCTACTATATTCAAAAGAGTTCCCCAAATTCTTACAGGGGGAGTGGGATGATTATTGTATCCACAATTCAGGACACGCAGAGGATCCCCAGTTGTTTTGGGAAGCTGCTAAGGCAATGACGAGGGGCAAAATCATTGGGTACACTAGCCACAGAAAGAAACAAGTGGCAGCAGAAATAAGGCTTGAAAAACAAGTGAAAAAAGCGCAACAGTGTTATGCGCAGAACCAATCAGCGGTCAATAAAGATAACTTAGTGGCCATTAGGGTGGCATTAAATAGCTACATACATGAGCAAACTAGCAGAGGTATGCTTTACCAGCATTATAAATTATATCGGTATGGAAATAAACCTGGACACTTGTTAGCAAGGCTGATCAAAAATTGTGTGTGTGTAGTGGGGGGGGGGGGAGATCCAGAATAGTGTCAGCATTAAAAGACCCAAAGGAGAAAAGACTAATAGTAGCGATCGTATAAAATCGATTTTCTTCCATCATTTTCAATCCCTCTATAGGGATGAAGGAACTGTGCATACTCCCCAATTACAAGAATTTTTATATCAGCTGGACCTCCCTAGGTTAACCCAAGAGGGAGAGGACCAACTGAATGCACCGTTGCAAGCTCAGGAACTTCAATTAATTATCAAGAATTTAAGTTCATCATCGGCACCTGAGGCTGACGGGTTTTCATGAGCTTTCTATAAAATCCTACATATCTCCTTGTTGAAACCGCTTTTGGCTTCCAATCACTGGTAGAACTAGGGGAGTTGCCCCTCCACGCAAACACTGCCCTAATTACAATATTGCCAAAACCAGGAAAACCTAGGGATGAGGCTGATTCCTACCGACCGATCTCACTTATTAATTTAGACATAAAAATCTTGACTAAATTGTTAGCAAACCGGTTAGCAGGACTATTGCCCAATTTGATAGGAGATGAACAGGCTGGATTTGTGAGGGACCGGCAGTCTGTGAGGAATGTTAGAAAAATACTGATGGCAGTGCCCCACACTAGGAAAGAAAGACAATATGCAATTGCAGTCAGCCTGGATGCAGAAAAAGCGTTTGACAAAGTGCGGTGGGAATACATGTATCAGATACTGGAAAGGGTGGGAGTTGGGGGTGGTTTTTAGATGCCATTAAAACACACTACCATCATCCTATGGTACAAATCTTAGTGAATGGAGAACAACAACACAATTTCAGATACTAAGGGGGACTCGCCAGGGTTGTCCCTTATCCCCCTTGCAATTAGTGCTTTGCATAGAGCCATTGATTCGAAAGATTAGCCAGGAGATAACCATCAAGGGAGTGGTACTGCGAGGGCAAGAGGTGAAGGTATTGGCTTTTGCTGATGACTTATTTCTTATCCTGACTGAGCCAGAGACCTCACTTCCTAACTTAAGGTGGTACAGTTATTTGGCCAATTCTCTGGATTTACTTTAAATTTGGACAAATCCAAGGCCCTCCCACTCAAAGAAGGTGTGAGGGTGTGCTGGAAAGGGCGTTTTCCCCTCCAATGGGCTGACACAATCCTTAAATATTTAGGCATACTGATACCGGCAGATCTAAGAAAATTATACTCTGCGAATCTGCAGATCTTGTTATCGGACACAGCAAGACAATTGCACATATGGAATACTTATCCTGTCTCCCTTTGGGGACAGATCCATCTTGTTAATATGTACTTTTCAAATGCTGCCATTATACTTACAAACTAGAGAGTTGAGACAGTGCCAAAGATTGGTGCAGCTGTTTTTGTGGAAAGGGAAAAAGCTGAGGCTATCCTTTGAGGTCATCCAGACACCTAAGAGATTTGGAGGGATGGGATTGCTGAATATTAGACATTTGACAGTCGCCTGTGAGATGAGGCACATAAATGATTGGCTTAGGGGGGTGGAAAAATTCTCAGCTACAGCAATAGAAGGAAGTGTCATTTACCCTATTCATTTGAGTCAGATTCTCCATGCTGCCAAATCATTGCCACCCGGAGTCTTTAAGGAGATTCCAGTATACTGGGCGGCAAGGAAAACTTCGAGATGGTTGTGTCATAGGTTTGGATTTTCGGCATCGGTGACTCCATTCCTCTCTATATCAGGGAACCCAGCGTTTCCACCAGCAATGGGTGGGTGGGGGGGGGGGGACGATTTCCACTTGGGTGGCGAAGGGCCTGAGGTATCTGTTCAATGTTGTGGGGGATGAAGGGAAAATTAAAACCTTTAATGAACTCCAACAAAAATATGGGCTGAATCAAGCCAATCTTTTTGCGTATATACAATTACAACATTATGTAAACTCTCTGCAATGGACAGATCTAACAGAAGATGTATAGGAGGTCCTTTCTGAGGCCCTTACCTTCGGGGGAACACAAGGACTGCTGCTATCATTCCACCACAGATTTTTACAAGACAACACACCAGACATTCGCTATAGTGAAATTGCATCTGCTTGGACTTTGGAACTGGGGATTGAGGTAACCTGCAACATGTTACAAACCTCCATAAAGATCATTCATCAACAAGTTATCTCAGTTCCGCTCAAAGAGACGATGTATAAGTTTATGAAATTGTTCATGTTACCTAACCGGGCGAGACAAGCTGGGTTTGGGGGGGGGAAGGACGATGCCCAAAATGTAGAAAAAAAAACGAGCGTGCCTTGGGCACATGTTTTGGCATTGCAAGACAGTGAAGCACTTTTGGGATTCCTTAATAAAAATATCGAGGTGGTGGAACAAAAAAAGGGGAAGTCACCCGAGTGTTTGGTCAATGAAATGAGGGGAAGTCTGGTAGTGGATGATTTCGATCTTAGGCACACAGGGACATTTGGCCTCAAATCAATATTGTGTGTATGGCTTCAGCCCTCCCATCCCAACTTGCAGAGATGGAAAATGTACATGATATTGACCAATTGAGGATGGACAGATTGGGTATCGCTGATCTGGACAGCATACAAGGCTGCAGACTCATAGCAACATGAGTACCATTTTGGCTGACATCGCATCAAGCACGCAGTCGATTACTAAATTGAACTTATTGCAGTAAATATAGGAATGTGTTATCTCCCCCTGTTTAGGTTTGTTTTTTTGGGGGGGAGTTAGAAGGGTGGGAGGGCAGGGAGTAGAACTAGAATGGAGAGCACATTGCATTTTGGGTATACTTTGTACAATAGAACATTGCAGCGTTGAATAGACATATTGCTAAGAGAAGTTATCCTCAGTAATCCCTGTAAGAATATAAAATTATAGTTATAATGTGCAAGTTCCTATGCAATGTATTGAGGTGTTATGTTAAAATAAAAACAAATTTAATATGTAAACCGCTTTGAGTGTAACCACAGAAAGGCAGTATATCAAGTCCCATTAAATTTCATCTGCCATTTGGATTCCCAGCCTTCCAATTTCCTATGGCCTTCGTGCAGTATTTCACAGTCTTTGTGTTTTAACAACCTTGAATAGTTTTGTGTCTTCTTCAAATTGAGTCACCTTCCGATTTTCGTACTGTTTAAATAGTTAAATAGCACCTGTACCAATACTGATCCCTCAGCAGCACTCCACTATTTGCTCTACTCCATTTAACCCTACCTTCTGTTTTCTGTCCTATAACCAGTTCCTGTCAGTATGTGAGCAGGAGTTGATTCATGCATGTTTTATATGGCTTCCTTCAAACACATGACTCTTCAGTCCTGCATCAAAAAAGTGCCCTGGTGACCCAATGCATCCTTGACTATGACCTTTAACCCCACAAATTTCCCTGGTGACCTGTGTTCGATTGCATCCCACCCTTCCCTAACAAACATATGTTGGCCCTCCATGGAATTTGCTCCCATTTACTTCTGCCTCTGCCCTATCATCTTGGAAAACGTCAGAGCTTTACCTCACATGGTGTATCCCTGGAGGCTCCATGCAGAGTCAAGGACTACTATTTTTCCAAGATGGTGACATGGAGGCAAGAGCAAGTAGACATTGCTCCTGCCTTGAAAAGTTAATGGTGTGCTGGAGAGGAGTCCATTTGGGCCCCACATATTTTTACATAAGTATTACCATACTGGGAAAAACCAAAGGTCCATTAAGCCCAGCATCCTGTTTCCAACAGTGGCCAATCCAGGTCACAAATACCTGGTAAGATTCCAAAAAAATACAAAACGTTTTATACTGCTTATCCCAGAAATAGTGGATTTTCCCAGGTCCATTTAATAATGGTCTATGGACTTTCCTTTAGGAAGCCGTCCAAACCTTTTTTTAAACTCCGCTAAGCTAACCGCCTTTACCACATTCTCTGGCAATGAATTCCAGGGTTTAATTACACGTTGAGTGAAGAAAAATTTTCTCCAATTGGTTTTAAATTTACTACTTTGTAGCTTCATCCCATGCCCCCAGTCCTAGTACTTTTGGAATGTGTAAACAGATGCTTCACATCTACCCGTTCAACTCCACTCATTATTTTATAGACCTCTATCATATCTTCCCTCAGCTGCCTTTTCTCCAAGCTAAAGAGCCCTAGCCGTTTTAGCCTTTCCTCATAAGGAAGTCGTCCCATCCTCTGTATCATTTTTGACGCCCTTCTCTGTACCTTTTCTAATTCCACTATATCTTTTTTGAGATGCGGCGACCAGATTTGAACACACTATTCGAGGTGCGGTCACACCATGGAGCGATACAAAGGCATTATAACATCCTCATTTTTGTTTTCCGTTCCTTTTCTAATAATGCCTAATATTCTATTTGCTTTCTTAGCCGCAGCAGCACACTGGGCAGAAGGTTTCCACATATCATCAATGACGACACCTAGATCCCTTTCTTGGTCTGTGACTCCTAACGTGGAACCTTGCATGATGTAGCCATAATTCGGGGTCCTCTTTCCTACATGCATCACTTTGCACTTGCTCACATTAAACGTCATGTGCCATTTAGACGCCCAGTCTCGTAAGGTCCTCTTGTAATTTTTCACAATCCTCCCGCGATTTAACGACTTTGAATAACTTTGGTAAGGGGGGGATGTAGTGTATTGCCAGAGAAATATTAAAGGTGGGGGTTGACAGGAAGGGAGTGCATCATTTATATGAGGAAGGAAGAGCTGGTGCTGCAAGGGCCACAGAATGTGCACAAATTAGGAAATGGATGGAAGGGGCATTAAGAGTTTTTTTTTGGGAGGGGGTAGTAATGTGATATTCCATATCATCAAGCTGATCAATCCATAGACTGGTGGGTTGTGTCCATCTTCCAGCAGGTGGAGATAGAGAGCAAACTTTTGCCTCCCTATATGTGGTCATGTGCTGCCGGAAACTCCTCAGTATGTTCTCTATCTCAGCAGGTGGTGGTCACACACAGCAGCAGCTCTGGCTAGGCCTCCAAGCCTAATTTTTAGGTTTTGTTGAGTGCCTGGGGTTGAGGGCTCTTGAGCAAGTGCAAACCTGGTGGTGCCAGGTCCCTCCTTTTCTCCCCCCTCCCGCTGGCTCCGTTAAAAGAAAAAAAAAAAAAATTTTGAACGTCCTTAAAGGCGTTTATTTCGACGTTTATTTAAGCATCTATTGCAGCTACTCACTGGGACACCAGGTCGTTACAACTCGGAGCGGACAGCAGGTAATTTTTACCTTTTTATAGCGGGCAGGGGGTTCCCCGATTCTTCTCCTCGTGGCATATGGCGTCGGAGGGCGAGGGCGCAAAGGGTCGCTCCCCGGGTCGCTTGAGCGCTTCTAGAGGGGATGCGGGGGTCTTAAAGCCTGATTCGCCCTTGTTGGGTGACAGTTTCGTGACCGATGAATGTCCCGGTCCTTCCTCCGGCGTGGCGGTTTTTCCCGCCATAAACGCCCATCCCCCGCTCCTCGCCTCTGCCATCTTGGCCGGCCACGCGGCTCGGACGGCTTCTTCTTGGGCCGCCCTTGAGGTTGGAGACATTAATGCCATGAACGCCCTTAATTTGGGCGACGGCACAGAAGCGGTTAAAGTTAAGAGCCGTTCTTCCCGCGCGGCTCCTTCGCGGAGTTTCGCGCCGGACGCCATTTTGGATGCGCAGCATGTCTCTCCCCCGCTATTGCGAGCGCCGGTTGAGGGTGCGTCTAGGGCTGTTGCCCAGGCTGCGGAAGTGCACAGTCTGGGGGGTTTCTCCCCCGAGTTTGTTTTGCTGCTGCATCAGGCCTTCCTCATGCACAACGCTGCCCCTGCTCCCTCGTCTGGTAAAGAGGTTGAGGTTCCCAGAGGTAAACGCCCTCGGGTTGATTCCCAGGCCTTGGAGGAATTTGTCTCCTCCGATGTAGATGAGGGCAGCGTGTCTGAGGTCTCCCAACGGTCCTTTGCGGATTCCTTGGAGGAGACGGATCCCCGCTCGGATGGAGCGGATGACCCCTCTGCAGCGCGGCTTTTTAGCCCAGAGGATTTGCCCAACCTGTTGTTACAGGCCATGGACACTTTGAAGATTTCCTCTCCGGAGGACGTCTCTCCCTCAGCCCCTGTTGGCTCTGCCATTATGCTGGGGACGAAGCGCCCGCCTAGAACCTTCCACGTGCATGATGCCATGCACACCTTAATTTCGGCTCAATGGGATGTCCCAGAAGCGAGCCTTAAAGTGGCTAGGGCTATGTCCCGCCTCTATCCTTTGGCTGTGAGTGAACTTGAGGCCTATCTGTGGCCTACCGTGGATTCTTTAATCACTGCGGTGACTAAGAAAACGGCGTTGCCGGTGGAAGGTGGCACGGCCCTAAAGGACGCCCAAGACAGAAGATTGGAGGCGGCCTTAAGGTCGTCCTTTGAGGCGGCTGCTTTAAGTTTGCAGGCCTCAGTTTGCGGCTCCTATGTGGCCAGGGCGTGCCTGACTATGGTGCAGCGGGCTTCCCCCTCGGATCATTCCTTGAGGGCTGATTGGCCGGCCCTGGAATCGGGCTTAGCCTATTTGGCAGACTTGCTGTATGATGTCTTGAGGGCCTCAGCGAAAGGCATGGCTCAGACAATCTCTGCGCGGCGGTGGCTTTGGCTGAAACATTGGTCTGCTGACAACGCCTCTAAATCCCGCCTGGCTAGGTTGCCTTTTAAAGGCAAGCTGCTCTTTGGGGTCGAGCTGGACAAAATCGTGACCGATCTCGGCACGTCTAAGGGCAAGAAATTACCAGAGGTCAGGGTTCGGGCTAGTACTCGTCCCGGTACCTCCAGAGGACGGTTGCAGGAAGCCCGTCGGTACCGCCCGGGCAAGTCGGGTTCCTCTGCCCCCTCTTCCTTCAAGAGGAATTTCTCCCCCAAGCAGCATTCCTTTCGCAGAGACCGCCGTCCCGGAGGTGCTCCCTCCGGTCCTCCCCCAGGGTCTCGTACCCAATGACGGGGTCTTGGTCCACGCCCCAGTGCAGATTGGAGGACGGCTGTCCTCGTTTCTGGGCGAGTGGACCACAATAACTTCAGACGCGTGGGTGCTGGAAGTCATCAGAGACGGCTACAAACTAGAGTTCTGCCGACCCTTAAAAGACGGGTTTGTACTCTCTCCCTGCAAGTCTCCGGTCAAAGCTGTGGCAGTGCAGCAGACCTTGGACAATCTGATCCGCCTGGGCGCGGTCGTTCCGGTGCCAGAAAGTCAGCTTGGCAAGGGACGTTACTCCATTTACTTTGTGGTACCAAAGAAAGGAGGTTCTGTCCGGCCTATCCTCGACCTCAAAGGGGTCAATCGGGCCTTGAAAGTGCGGCACTTTCGCATGGAGACTCTCCGCTCTGTTATAGCGGCAGTGAAGGCAGGAGAGTTCCTGGCATCCTTGGACATCAAGGAAGCGTACCTGCATATTCCCATCTGGCCTCCTCATCAACGCTTTCTGCGTTTTGCAGTCCTGGGACGACACTTCCAGTTCAGAGCCCTCCCTTTCGGGTTGGCTACTGCTCCGCGGACCTTTTCCAAAGTAATGGTGGTCATCGCGGCCTTCCTACGAAAGGAAGGGGTACAAGTCCATCCTTATCTGGACGACTGGTTGATCCGAGCCCCCTCTTATGCAGAGTGCGGCAAAGCTGTGGACCGGGTAGTTGCTCTTTTGAGCTCCCTGGGATGGATCATCAACTGGGAGAAAAGCCAGCTGCGCCCGACTCAGTCCCTGGAGTACCTGGGAGTTCGATTCGACACCCAAGTGGGCACAGTGTTCCTGCCAGACAATCGGATTGTCAAACTTCAGGCTCAGGTGGACCAGTTCCTAGTAGCCTCTCCCCTTCGGGCTTGGGACTATGTGCAGCTGTTGGGCTCTATGACGGGCTCTATGACGGCCACGATGGAAGTTGTGCCCTGGGCCAGGGCTCATATGAGACCACTTCAACACTCTTTGCTGCAGCGCTGGACTCCGATGTCGGAGGATTATGCTGTGCGCCTTCCCTTGGACCCAGCAGTGCGCAAGGCGCTGAGCTTGTGGATGCAGACAGACAAGTTGTCTGCGGGAATGCCTCTGGTGACCCCAGAGTGGATTGTCGTCACGACGGACGCCTCGTTGTCGGGCTGGGGAGCCCACTGCTTGGGAAGGACAGCGCAGGGGCTCTGGTCTCCTGCAGAGGCAAAGTGGTCTATCAACCTCCTGGAACTCAGAGCCATTCGGTTGGCGCTTTTGGAGTTCATCCCGGTACTGGTGTTGAAGCCTGTACGGGTCCTGTCGGACAATGCCACGGCTGTGGCCTATGTCAACCGCCAGGGAGGTACCAAGAGCGCCCCTCTAGCCAAGGAGGCTATGAATCTTTGCCAGTGGGCGGAAGCGAACCTGGAGCAGCTTTCAGCGGCCCACATTGCCGGAGTCATGAATGTCAAGGCGGACTTTCTCAGTCGCCATACCTTGGAGCCCGGAGAGTGGCAGCTATCTGCTCAGGCGTTCTTGGACATCACGAAGCGCTGGGGCCAGCCGAGCCTAGATCTGATGGCGTCATCGGCCAATTGCCAAGTGCCGCGCTTTTTCAGCAGAGGACGGGACCCTCGATCCCTGGGAGTAGATGCTCTTCTCCAACAGTGGCCGACACAAGAGCTTCTCTATGTGTTCCCGCCCTGGCCCATGTTGGGCAGGGTGCTAGACCGGGTGGCAAAGCATCCCGGCAGGGTAATCCTGGTGGGTCCGGATTGGCCCAGGCGTCCCTGGTATGCGGACTTGATCAGGCTCTCAGTCGACGATCCTCTGCGGCTGCCAGTGGAGCAGGGCCTGTTACATCAGGGTCCCGTGGTGATGGAGGATCCCTCCCCCTTTGGTCTTACGGCCTGGCTATTGAGCGGCAGCGTCTGAGGAAGAAGGGCTTCTCAGACAAGGTCATCGCCACTATGCTGAGAGCGAGGAAGCGCTCTACTTCTACTGCTTACGCCAGGGTTTGGCGTATCTTTGCAGCGTGGTGTGAAGCAGGCTCACTTTCTCCCTTCACTGCTCCAATTTCTTCAGTGTTGGCGTTCCTGCAAGAAGGTCTGGAGAAAGGCCTGTCGCTCAGTTCCCTTAAAGTCCAGGTAGCGGCTCTGGCTTGCTTCAGGGGCCGCCTGAAGGGTGCTTCCCTGGCTTCGCAGCCAGATGTGGTGCGCTTTCTCAAGGGAGTTAATCACCTGCGCCCTCCTCTGCACTCAGTGGTGCCTGCGTGGAATCTCAACCTGGTACTAAGAGCATTGCAGAAGCCGCCTTTTGAACCCTTGTCGAGGGCATCTCTGAAAGACCTGACGTTGAAAGCAGTCTTTTTGGTGGCTATCACTTCAGCCAGAAGAGTTTCCGAGCTCCAGGCGCTCTCATGTCGAGAGCCTTTTCTGCAGTTCACTAAGGCAGGAGTGACTATTTGCACAGTGCCTTCCTTTCTGCCCAAGATTGTTTCTCGCTTCCATGTGAATCAGCAGCTCTGTCTCCCTTCCTTTCGTAGGGAGGACTACCCAGAGGAGTACTCTGCTCTTAAATATCTGGATGTGAGACGAGTCATCATCAGATACTTGGAAGTGACCAATGATTTCCGGAAATCGGATCATCTGTTTGTCCTGTTTGCAGGTCCTCGTAAGGGTCTGCAGGCTGCTAAGCCTACAGTGGCAAGATGGGTCAAGGAAGCCATTGCAGCGGCTTATGTGGCCGCGGGGAAGGTGCCGCCTATCCAGCTGAAGGCTCACTCCACGAGAGCTCAGGCGGCCTCGATGGCAGAGGCCGGATCCGTCTCCTTGGAAGAGATATGCAAGGCGGCAACTTGGGCTTCGGCTCATACATTCTCCAAGCATTACCGTTTGACTGTGGCTGCACGGGCGGAGGCCCGGTTTGGAGCTTCAGTGTTGAGGTCAGGGATTTCAATGTCCCGCCCTGGGTGAGTACTGCTTCGGTACATCCCACCAGTCTATGGATTGATCAGCTTGATGATATGGAAGGTAAAATTATGTATAATCATACCTGATAATTTTCTTTCCATTAATCATAGCTGATCAATCCATAGCCCCTCCCAGATATCTGTACTGTTTTTATTCTGGTTGCATTTCAGGTTCAAGTTTAGTCTTCAGTTACTTCAGAAAGACTTCGTGTTCAAGTTTTTTCACTTGGATTCTTCAAGAGTTAAGACGAGTTTGTGTTACAGTGAGCTGCTGCATTCCTCTCCCCTCCGTTTTACGGGGCTGGATTGAGACTTAAAATTCTGCCGGCACTCCCTCCCGCTTCGTGCGGCAGTAGGGCAGCTTTGTACCCCTCCCGCTTCGGCGGTGTTAGGGTCAGTCAGCTCCTCCCGCGGTTGCGGTTGCAGGATAAGCCAGATCCCCCCGCATCGGCGGGTGTGGTGTCCCTCCCCCGCTCCGCGGGGATGAGCTGGACGGATTCCCCTCCCCCACTTGTGTGGGGATGAGCTGGGTTAATTCCCCTCCCCCGTTTCGGCGGTGGTGAGCTGGGCAGAGTGTCCCTTCGTGGGTGTAATTCTCTAAGTGCTGAGTCCTGCGGATGGAGCTTTGATATCGACATACTGAGGAGTTTCCGGCAGCACATGACCACATATAGGGAGGCAAAAGTTTGCTCTCTTGCTGGTAGATGGACACAACCCACCAGTCTATGGATTGATCAGCTATGATTAATGGAAAGAAAATTATCAGGTATGATTATACATAATTTTACCTAACTGTTTAGGAAGATATGATATTGTCAAATATGAGTCATTCCGTGTCAAGTGGACCAGGGGTCCCCACCTCACCATCTCAGATTTTGATGAAATTTGGTACATAGTTTCTTTATGATAAAAAAACTAAGCTGTGCAAAATTTTAGTTCAAAAGACTAAAAATTGGAGGTTCTAGGGGACCTCAAGTAAAGGGTTGCAAAATGTCGCCTGAGCAAAAATGACATTTTGGGCCAACGTCCAGAAGCTGTAAAAGTGGAAGTTTTAGTAGTACAAGGGTGTTATTTGGAGAACCTGCACTACTTTTAGGGCTTAATGAATTGGCAAAACCCCATGTTCCTAGTCCTCTTACGTTTTGAATGGTTTAGGCTCAAACTTTGCAAAAAAAACCCAGCAAAAATCAATTTACAGCGATGTTGAGGCTGCTGTAGTTTCTAAACTAGTTGGCCTTTCAGGTTGATTTTTGGTAGGTGTACTAAATGCACGGCTGTAATGAGGCATTCCAATTTCCAGCACTTTTCTTCAAGTGGTTGAAAAATTATAAGCGTTCAAAGTTGGTATAAAAAACATTTTTGCCCATTTTGGGCTATCTTTGATGCCCTTGATCTCCAGTGGGACAGCTTCAATATTCTTTCTTTTAGCACCATTAGAAAGAGCAGATTTCCTTCTCTTAGAATATGTAGTTTTCATTTTGGAGTCTCTTCATATAAGGATTGCAAAAATGCCCCCAAATGTTTGCGGGCAGCAGCCTGTGATTTCTTCACTACACCCTTGATACAAGTGTAGCAAAAGTGATTCTTCTTTCAAAAAGCACCAATTTTTTAAAATAAAGAACACATTATGTTATAAAACTGTATTCAAGAAAAATAAAAAACAGGAATGTTTTTTAGGATGTGGAAGGATGAGGGCAGGTTTCATAACAGGTTTAAAGAAACCTGCAGTCAGTTAGGATGACCGACTTGGCCAATTATGATTGGTGGACCCTGTTGCAAGGCGTCTGAGTGTCTGTTGCTGGTGTTTCTTCACCCTTGCTACAGTTTGACCTCTTAGTGAACTGTAGGCATCAAAGTGTAAGCCTAGCAACAGACACTCAGGAGCCAGGAGGTACCAGAAGCATACAATTGGGCAATGAAACAAACAATTCTGCCTTGCAACAGGGTTCACCAATCATAATTGTCCAAGTCTAACTGGCTAAAGAAGTTTTCTTTAAACATTATGTTATAAAACTGTGTTCAAGTAAACTAAAAAACAGGGTGGAAACCATTGTATACATACTTCTTGTTGAAGAAACTCGCACCTGCACCGACAGGCTCATTTATATTGAATTAAATGCCAAAAATGAAGATATTAATCACTTTAGACTGAAGTAAAATTTTTACCCATTGAAAACCTGATTGCAAGAATAAATGTGTTTGTTGAACTGATGCTAATGGTCATCAATGGATCCAGAAAGATCAGATGAATTTCCACTTTGCTCAGTTGGCTGTTCAAGTATATCAGAGTGTCATTTACTGACATACAATAAAAATAAAGGTTTGAAATTAATTGAAGAGCTTCTGCCTGATCAACAGAAGTTGTTACAAGAGCGTTCTGGTCAACTTTTCGATGCTGGATCAACTATTTGCCTTTATCATGAATCTTTACTGTTGAAAAAGTTTGAATTTTTGCAAAGAACCTGCTGTAACCCATTTTCCAAAGGTGGTCATAATGCAAAAAGGGGCTTAAGAGTGCTGGATGACACACTAGCAGCCCAGCTAAAGGCCTTAACAAGCAAAATATTTGTGCCGGGTCAGAAACTATGTCCATCTTGTCGAAAAGACGTCAGTAACAGAGCTGCTGATTCTTTATTATCATCAACAACAGCAGATGATGAACACAGTGACATTTCTGGCAAGTTGAACCCAAGTTTGACATCTCTTGGTATTTCTCCATTAAAGTTCAAAAAAGTCAGCAAGCGTGATGTACGAGGCTACACCAAGCGCAAAATCAGGCGAGTGCAAAATACTTTGAGTCATCATCTTGCAGTTGCTGGTGGCTTAGACCTAAATGAGTTTGAAACTCAACCTTCTACCAGTCAGAAATGTGACAAATGTTCTGATTATGATGACCTGCTAAACGAGTTGAAAAACAAAGTCCAAGTTTCAGCAAATCATGCAGAAAAACTGCAAATACTAACTTTAGCACCAAACAGCTGGTCTATTGAAAGAACTGCCTCAGAATTCATGGTTTCAACTAGAATGGTTAAAAAAGCAAGAAATCTGAAATCAGTTTGTGGAATTCTGGCAAAACCAGACAAGAAGAAAAGTAAAGTTT
This sequence comes from Microcaecilia unicolor, assembly GCF_901765095.1. Lineage (NCBI taxonomy): Eukaryota > Metazoa > Chordata > Amphibia > Gymnophiona > Siphonopidae > Microcaecilia > Microcaecilia unicolor. The sequence goes on along the minus strand of NC_044031.1, from coordinate 387,399,821 downwards.
TACCAGAAGAAACAGAAAAAAAAATTGGCTTTTTTGAAGATGATGAATTCAGTAGACTGTGCCCAGGGAAAAAAGATGTTGTCTCTGTCAGAACTGGCACTGAAAAAATTCAAATGCAAAAGCGCTTGCTGCTTAGCAATCTAAAAGAAGTGTAAGTTGCATATCGTACTCGAAATGGGCCAGAAGTGGGTTTTTCCAAATTTTGTGAGCTAAGGCCAAAATGGTGTGTCACTGTTGGCTCATCTGGTATGCATTCAGTGTGTGTTTGTGGCATTCATCAAAATGTGAAGCTTATGCTTACTGGAAGCCATCTGCTGAACGAAGATTACAAAGCACTGATGGCTAAAACTGTGTGCAATTTGGAATGCAAAGAATGCATGCTTCACAGGTGTGAAATATGTCCAGGTAAAGATGTGCTTGAAAATTACCTGACAGAAGTGTTCAGTGATGCTGACCCAGGTGAAACAATCGAGTTTAAGCAGTGGGTTCATACAGATTGCACCACACTGGAGACCAAACAGATGTGTTTTGATGATTTTGTATCTGAGCTTGTATTGAAAGTTTCAAACCTGTCAATTCACCATTACATTTCCAAACATCAGACACAATACTTAAAAACTGTTAAAGAAAACCTAAATCCTTGTGAAATTGTTGTTCTCTTGGACTTTGCTGAAAACTACTCCTTTATTGTCCAAGATGCTGTTCAAGGTTTCCACTGGGAAAACAGTCAAGCTACACTGCATCCATTTGTTGTGTACTTCCGTGATGCTTCAAGTGAAATTCAGTGCATAAGTGTTTGCATAATAAGTGACAGCTTGCGGCATGATGCAGTTGCTCTACATGCATTCTTGGAAAAATTAATCTCGTTCTTGAAAAGCAAAATTGGAGAAATAAAATATGTAACATACTTTAGTGATGGCTCAGCTGCACAATACAAGAACTTCAAAAACTTTGCCAACTTGTGCTATCATCAAACAGAATTTGGAATAAGTGCACAGTGGAATTTCTTTGGCACAAGCCATGGCAAGTCACCATGTGATGCCATAGGTGGTACAACAAAGCGACTAGCTACTCAGGCTAGTTTGCAACGACCTAAAAATAGCCAAATTCTCACAGCACAAGGCTTGTTTGAATTTTGTGATAAAAAAATAAATAAAATCAAGTTCATTTTTGTTTCCAAGGATGAAATTGAATCTTCAAGATCTGCACAAGAGGAAAGATTCAGTAAAGCTTCCACAGTTGCTGGAACTCGTGAAGATCACCAGTTTATTCCCATTGACTTGAACCAGATTTCAGTCAGTAGAGTGTCAAATGATTCCTCCTCATTTGTTGTCAAACTTTGTCAGTCAGATGACCCAGTGAGTGTACCTGGCATAAATGTGTTTCAACTTCAGCCTGGGCAGTATGTTGCCTGTGTTTATGACAACAAATGGTGGATTGGCAATGTCTGTGACACATCATTTGAAGAACATGATGCCTTGGTCAACTTTATACATCCATGCGGGCCTGCACGATCATTTCATTGGCCTAGCAGACGAGATTCTTGTTGGATTTCTGAACAGCATATTCTAGCAGTTCTTCCAGTACCAGCAACTACAGCACTTGGACGACAGTATACATTTCCAGAAACAGCAGTGAAACTTATCAGTGAAAAATTCTTGTCACTTCAGCACTGAGGTTTTACTTGGGAATCATTAAGACACCCCCCATTAGGCTTGAGAAACTAGGCAAAGACAACCAAATGAGGCTTGGGAACCTCAAGTAAGATGCCCACCTTCAGGCTTAGGAACCTGTGCCAAGTGGCTGGACTTGCCTGGCTATCGGGCATGACCTCTTGGTGATGAGGTTGCCACTTCTTATTGAATTGGTAGTGGCGTAGCCACCATGGACCAACGCATGCTTAAAGCAACTGAGTGACTTATACAGCAATTAGAAACATCGATGGGCCCTATATCTGTTTCATCTATAATTCAACAATACTGGCCAAAAAACACTTTTTTTGCAATCCTTATATGGAGAGACTCCAAATTGAAAACTACATATTCTGATAGAAGGAAATCTGCTCTTTCTAATGGTGCTAAAAGAATATTGAAGCTGTCCCACTGGAGATCAAGGGCATCAAAGATAGCCCAAAATGGGCAAAAATGCTTTTTATACCAACTTTGAACGCTTATAATTTTTCAACCACTTGAAGGAAAGTGCTGCAAATTGGAATGCCTCATTACAGCCGTGCATTTAGTACACCTACCAAAAATTAACCTGAAAGGCCAACTAGTTTAGAAACTACAGCAGCCTCAACATCGCTGTAAATTAATTTTTGCCGTTTTTTGGGAAAAGTTTGAGCTTAAACCATTCAAAACGTAAGAGGACTAGGAACATGGGGTTTTGCCAGTTCATTAAGCCCTAAAAGTAGTGCAGGTTCTCCAAATATCCCCCTTGTACTACTAAAACGTCCAGTTTTACAGCTTCTGGAAGTTGGCCCAAAATGTCATTTTTGCTCAGGTGACATTTTGCAACCCTTTACTTGAGGTCCCCTAGAACCTCCAATTTTTAGTCTTTTGAACTAAAATTTTGCACAGCTTAGTTTTTTTATCATAAATAAACTATGTACCAAATTTCATCAAAATCTGAGATGGTGAGGTGGGGACGACCTTTAAAATTGGTCCACTTGACAAGGAATGACTCCTATACTTTCATGTGTAAACAGGAGGCAGTCTTTGTAGTGGAGTTCACTATGAAGCAATGGGTAGGAATTTTTAAGCACGTACAGCCAAGGGCACAGTCTCCACTATAATTCAGAAAAATTGACTTTATAACAATTCTCCTATGGTATTGGACCCGTTACTGACTGAAAAAATGTTCCTGTACTGGAGAAGGTATGGGAGAGGGGACCACTTCATATTTGGTGGCAGTGTCCCAAGAAACAGAGGTTCTGGGAAGGGATTGAGAAGAAAATACAGGGTATGTTTCAAGTAAACCTTATGTTATGGCCCACAGATATTCTTGCTGGGAATACTACCTAAAAAGGGTGGTCCCAGGGGGTCACAAAGCTGATTTGAATGAATATAGTAGCAGTCCTGTTGCAAATTGGCGGCATACAGTTCAGCAACGGAAAAGAAGTTTGCACCAAATTTGGGTGATTGAGAAGCTGATGCAAAAAGGGGGTGGGAATGGGAAAAGAAAGTGGAGCCTGGTGGCAGCTAGCAAAGTATTTGGAAAGAAGTCCACTGGCTCCTGGAGGGGGACTGTCTGGCTGCTGAAACAATCACAGCAAAAGAAGGCTCAGAGGTCCTGCATAGATGGTATTCGGAAGGGTCAGGTTGGGAGCGTGAAGGAGGGGGATGAAAACTGTTAAAAAAAGTTTTCTGCACAGTTAGGGTGAGATGCTAGTTCCGTAGTGACTCTCCGGACCGGCCCAGAATGCAAGTGATGGGCTGTGCACACCTTCCATCAGGTGGAAACTGAAATCTCTGACTCTAGAGAGAGCCAATAAAAGCCCTGGCTTAACTGTAACTAGACTCGGTATTATCAGGTGGAAGGTGGTGAACCCTTCCTTTCTTTCTATGAGGACAAGCAGGTTGCTTGTTCTCACGATTGGGTCTTCGTCCGTGACGGCCCAGGAGACCAGCAAAACTTTGCATAGCAAAATAAAAAAGTCTCTCAAATGCTCCATCATGCAGGCAGAGCGGACCGTGCATGTGCAAATGGCTTCCTGCCCACGGCACGAGCATGACTCCCTCAGTTGCTTTTTTTCCATGACAATGGTGACACGGAATTTTTTTCAACTTCACTGTTGCCTTTGGCCCAGGAGATTGCGTGTGTTTCCTTTTTCTTTTTTCTTTTCTGTAGTTTTGCAAAAAAACTTAAAAAAATTGTTTCATTACCTTATTTTCTTAGTTTTCTCCCTATTTCTAAGTTTTCTTTCTTTTCGTTGCGGCCCATTTTTGGCTGCGCGGTTGGGATTACTTTTTCCTTTTGTCTTTTTTGTGCCTTTCTTATTGGCACAATCGTGTCTTTTAATTTCGCAGCCGCCGTTTTTCCGTCAGTGTCATCAAGGACACCCAGCGGCTTCCAGCGTTGTACTCGGTCCAACTGGACCATCTTGGGTACCGACCCCCACGCATGGTGTCTTCAGTGCCTTGGGCCCGATCATCTGCCAGCTGCTTGTAAGCTGTGTCTTTTGATGAAAAAGTGGACCCAAGTTGCTCAAGAGGCTCAGCGAGAGAGGCTTTTCCCTGATCGGTCCGGTTCTTCGACGTCGGCATCGGTACGGAGGTTGGCGGCATCGACGTCGAGGGAAGCATTGACTTTGAGAGCACAGGTAATGGCTGCTGAACGACCACATCGCGCTGGGAGCAGCGAGGCATCAAGTGGGTCACCACCTGTCTCGAGGCCTACTGCTATGCAGGCCCCCTGGGACCGCCCTTTGTAGGACCCAGCCCTGAGGAGACGTGAGGATTCCACGTCCTCTTTGGTACCGAGGAGTCTCGATGACGAGATTCGGGCGTCGAGGAAAGGCTAACAAGCACAGTCATCGATCTCCTTCCTTGCATGGTACCAAGAGCTCCGGGGAGCCGAGGGATTCGGCACCCGAGAAGTGTCAGTGCCGAGAGGACCGCTCACCTTCTATACAGGAGGTGCCGATGCGTTGTTCTTCTGGCAGCCTGGTACTGGCTCTCGAGCCCCCTCAGATTCTGCCACTGGCTCGCACACTGGCCCCGCAGGCTTTTCCGATGGAGGCTCTCGACGAGTGCATCAGGACCCTTCTTCCAGGGCTTCTGGAGGAATTGCTGCGCCAGTCTACTTCAGTGCCAGGGGTGCTTGTGCCTTCTCCATAGATTGTGGAAGCAGTATCTGGGCCTTCGCCTGTGGTGAGGTCCCCGTCCTCAGCATCGGCGTCAGCCGCCACCCGGGACGATTCTCCCTCTATGTCAGTGGTGGAAGCTTCACCGCAGTCCAGGCAGGGGTCGACTTCTCGACATCCCCCTCAAGGTCATCGATCCTCGACGTCGAGACAGGCTAGGGTTCGGGCTGCTTGAGGTCTTGGGAGTATTCTTCTCCACCTACAGATGTTGCAACAGCCCTCTTGCATAATACACTCAGGGAAGTTCTTATGCAAAACTGGTCGTTCCCTCTATCTAATCCAGTGGTCCCCAAAAAAGCTGAGTCCCAGTACAGAGTTCATGGAGAGCCAACTACCTCATGATTCCATGGTGGTGGACTCTGCTCTTAGAAGAGCCAAGAGTACTAGAGACTATGCCTTGGCGCCCCCAGGCAGAGAGTCTAGGACCTTGGATTCTTCTTGGAGAAAGACGTATCAGGCCACTATGCTCACAGCCAAGATCCAAACTTAACAGCATTCACTTGCGGAACTCGGTGAGGCAACTGTCTAGTTTGGTTGAAGCACTTCCTCCGGAGCTTGCCGAATCTTTTCACCAGGTGGTCAGACAGCAGAAGGCGTGTCGTAAATTTCTGGCCAGGGGTACTTACGACACTTTTGATGTAGCTGCTCAAGGTATAGTAATGTGCAGACTCTCATGGCTGCGTGTTTCTGACCTGGATCATAAGACCCAGCAGCGAAAGGCGGATGTTCCTTGCCGGGGGATAACCTTTTTGGAGAAAAAGTAGAGGATATGGTTGATAAGATCAAAATGCACCATGATGCTATGGATACTCTCTCTCGCTGGGCATCTTCTGTTACCACCTCCTCATCTAGGAGTTCTTTTGGAGGGAAGAGGAGTGCTTCCTATTCCTACAATAGGTGTAAGTTCCTGCTTCTCAGCAGCCTGTCCAGGCTCAGTCCCAGCACGCTCTTTCCTGTCAGCGGTGTGTGCCTAAGGCCTTCGGCTCCCCAGCAAAAGTAAGGGACGAGCTTTTGACTGGCTCCAGGGCAGCATAGCCTCGGAAAAAGGGTCTGTGCCGGACGACTTGCCTGTCGGAGGGAGGTTGATATTTTTCCACCAAAGGTGTCCTTTTATAACCTCTGACAGGTGGGTTCTTCAAATAGTCTGGTTAGGATACACTCTCAATCTGGAATCCATTCCTCCAAATTGTCCACCGGGAGCTCAGTCCTTCAGCTGCCAGTACAAGCAGGTACTTGTAGAGGAACTCTCCGCCCTTCTAAAGGCCAATGCGGTCAAACCCGTTCCATCAGGGGAAGAAGGGCTGGGATTTTATTCCAGGTACTTCCTTGTGCAAAAGAAAATGGGGGATGCGTCCCATCCTAGACCTAAGGGCCATGAACAAATTCCTAGTCTGAGAAAAGTTCAGGATGGCTTCCTTGGGCTCCCTTCTTCCCATGATTCAACAAAACGATTGGCTATGCTTTCTGGACTTGAAGGATGCCTATACACACATCTCGATACTTCCAGCTCACAGGAAGTATCTTAGATTTCGGTTGGGAGCTCTGCACTTTCAGTACTGTGTGCTACCGTTTGGCCTCACGTCTGCGCCCAGAGTCTTCACAAAGTGTCTGGCAGTTGTCGCAGCATTGCTACGCAGACTGCGAGTGCATGTGTTCCCTTATCTCGATGATTGGCCGGTGAAGAGCACTTCAGAGGCAGGTACTCTACAGTCCATGCAGATGACTATTCGACTGCTAGAGCTTCTGGGGTTTGTAATCAATTATCCCGAGTCCCACCTTGTTCCGGTTCAGAAATTGGAGTTCATTGGAGCTCTGTTGGACACACGGACCTCTCGAGCTTATCTTCCCCAGGCAAGAGCAGACAATCTCCTGGCTCTAGTGTCCTTTGCTCGAGCGTCTCAACAGATCACACCTCAGCAGATGTTGAGACTCTTAGGACACATGCCTTCCACAGTTCATGTAATTCCCATGGCACGCTTACATATGAGATCAGCTCAATGGACCCTAGCTTCCCACAGGGGATCTAGAGGATGTGATCCAAAGCCCTTTAGACAGTCCTGCCCAGCTGTTTGTTTCTTTTGATCCCAGCAGGAGGGGAGTCACCATCGCAAAACGCACAATCTCTAATTGGGTAGCAGATTGCATTTCCTTTACTTATGCCCAAGCTGGGCTGGCTCTAGAGGGCCATATCACGGCTCATAATATCAGAGCCATGGCTGCGTCAGTGGCTCACTTGAAGTCAGCTTCTATTGAAGAGATTTGCAAGGCTGCAACGTGGTCATCAGTTCACACTTTCACATCTCACCTTCAGCAGGATACCCGACGCAACAGTCTGGGCAGTTGGTGCTGCAGAATCTGTTCGGGGTTTAGAATTCAACTCCACCCCTCTAGGCCCATTTTTGTTCTGTTCCAGGCTGCACTCTCACTTAGTTGATTTTGGTTTCAGGTCAATCTATGTGTTGTCCTCGCCGTTGCGAGGCCCAATTGACGAATGTTCATTGTTTTGAGTGAGCCTGGGGGCTAGGGATACCCCAATCGTGAGAACAAGAGGCGGGCTTGTCCTCGGAGGAAGTGAAGATACATACCTGTAGCAGGTATTCTCCGAGGACAGCAGGCTGATTGTTCTCTCAAACCCACCCACCTCCCCTTTGGAGTTGTTCTAGTCTGTTTGCTTTTTATTTAACTGAGGGAGTCGCGCTCGTGCCGTGGGCGGGAAGCCATTCGCGCATGCGCAGTTCGCTCTGCCCGTATGACAGAGCGTTCGAGAGACTTTTTTGTTTTGCTATGCAAAGTTTTGCCGGTCTCCTGGGCCGTCGCGGACGACGACCCAATCGTGAGAACAATCAGCCTGGTGTCCTCAGAGAATACCTGGTACAGGTATGTGTCTTCACTTTCAACACTGCTTCTAGGTGAGAACGTGCAAGGCAGCTCTGTATCCACTTGTTCGGTGTCTGCTTTTCCTTGCACTTGGTTTTGTTTTGGAAAAAAAAAAAAGCCCACGCCACCGTTCTTCCTCAATGCTATGGCTGAAAAATTCAAGCGCTGCTCAGTCTGCAGCGTAGTTTGGCGACTGCAGGTTTTGTACCGCGGTCAATGCAACTTTGAAAGACAGTTCTTCTAAGGTTGTTTCGGTGGTGTCAACTGCATTTGAGGTAGCAGGGAGATGTGGGCGGTTCGGGTGCGGCAGGAAACGCCATTTTTCTCAGGCTGTCTCAGCTGACAGACCTGTTGCTTTTCAGCCTCCTGTGTTGGAACAAGCAGTTTTATTACATTCTGTGCTGTCGGGGGCTTAAGGGAAGGGCTTCCCACCAGAATTTGTTGTACAAATGTATAAGGCTTTTTTACTGCAAAAGTCTAATTCACTTCTAGTGCCTTTGCCTCACAGCTTAGACAAACAAGCCCTGTCTGCTAAGCGTCCAATAGGAGCCTGGGACCTAGATGATGATCTGGCTTCTGATCCAGATCAGAACATGCCTGCCTTAGAGGGGCCAGATTTGTTAGGGGAGGAAATACTTCTGAGGACCCCAGTGGATTGGAACTCGGGGGAGAATCTTTGCTCCAAGGAGAGGATCCTTCGGTAGTTAGAATTTTCCACAAAGATTTGCAGGAACTCATTTCCTTGGTAGCCTCTACCTTGCATTTTGGGGAGGAACAATCCATGGTGGTGGAAACTCGTAAAGTGAATCTTTCAGTTAAGGGGATCAGAAAACCAGGTAAAACTTTCCCTATGTATTGGGATATCCGGGATATCATACAGGCTCAATGGGATACCTCAGATCTCTTTTTAGGCTTGCTATGGTTGGTCTTTATTGTGTGCCAGATTATGACAAGGCCCTTCTTAAACCCCCAGTAGTGGATGCAGTGGTCTCAGTGGTTACTAAGTGGAATACGGTCCCTGTGGATGGGGGCACCGCTGTTAAGGATGTTCATGATAGTCATATGGAAGCCCTTTTGAAGAGTGCTTTTGATGTCTTCGCCTTGGCGTTTCAGGCAGCCATCTGTGGTTCCTTGGTTGCTAGGGCAATTTTCTGATGGTCAGAATGCGTTTGGATAGAGCTTCTGATGAAGTGAAGTGGCAAAAATTGAGATGGGGGTCTGCCTTTCTGGCAGACTCCTTATATGTCCTGCTCAGGGCTTCGTCGACATCTATGGCTTTGAGTGTAGCGACTTGCTGTGGCAGGGAGCGAAGAATTACCCACCCCTCTGGGTCTGTCCTCAGGGAGCAGAGGCACTTTAGCTTCTCCTAGACTAGAAACCAACTTAGCTAACTCTTCCCCAAAAAGAAGAGAAACTGCTCAACTTTGACTTGGTTCTTTTGGGGGAAGAGTTAAATAAGTTGGTTCGCAGTGTAGGAGAAGCTAAGTGCCTCTGCTCCCTGAGTACAGACCCAGAGGGGCGGTTCGTTCGTCGCTCCCTTCCAGGAGGCGAGGGTGTGATTTTCGGCGGTATAGGCCAGGGAGAGGTTCTTCGGTACAGAGATCTGGATTTGTTTTTCAGAGAAATCAGTCCTTTCAGGGGGCTCGAAGAGGAGGTAGAGACTCGGGAGCTTCCTTCCAGTCCCCTTGCCGTCCTGCTCAATGAAGGTTTCCGATTCCATCTTCTAATTCCTGTGGGATCATGGTTATCACAGTATTATTGGAAGTGGGCCCAGATTACCTCATCGATGGGTACTAGAGGTTATTCGAGACAAGTACTCCTTAGAATTCACACAGCCTCTTCCAGACACCTTTTTGGAATCTCCTTGTCGTTCCAGGCTCAAGGCGGGCGCCGTTCGCGATACGCTAAATAGGCTTCTTGTTCTATAGGCTGTTTACCCAGTTTCTTCCGCAGAGATCGGTCAGGGTTGTTACTCCATTTACTTTGTTGTTCTGAAAAAGGAGGGATCTTTCCGTCCATTCTAGATCTCAAGGCGGTTAGTCGATCCCTCCGGGTGGCTTCTTTCCGTAATGAGACTCTTTTTGTCGGTCGTAGTGGCAGTCAGGTCAGGGGAATTTTTGACCACACTAGATTTGACAGAGGCGGGGGGGGGGGGCGTGGGTGCCAACTCATAGTCTGCAGGGGGGCGCCAGAGACCCTAGGACCGGCCCTGGGTCAAGCTACATTATGGGCGGAGCATTTCCTGGTACCTCCTTTGGAAATCTGTAATGCAGCACATGGTCCTCCTTGCATTATTTTTTGAAGCATTACTGATTGGATGTTCAGTGTCGTCAGGAGGCTGTTCTTAGCGCGAACGTTCTCACGGTGGGATTACTAGGGTCCCTCCCATAAAATACTGTTTTACTTCCCTTCAGTTGCATTCTGGGCCGGTTTGGAGGGATGCCTAAGGAAGGAAAAATTAAATCTTACCTGCTAATTTGCTTTCCTTTAGTCCCTCCAGACCGGCCCAGATTCGTCCCTTTAGATACTTGCAAAGATGACGTTTCGTTTGTGGTGGCTTTTTTTTTTCCGTGGAGCCGGTTTGCAAAATTTGCTGTTTTATTACAAAAAAAAAATATACCTTGTTGGTTCAGCCACATTATGCAAGAGACATACGTTTAATGGTAGTATGTCTAGGGTGGCTGCTCGAGTTTTCCCCGTGGCACAGAATAGGCTTGCTTCTGCTTTAAGACAATACCGAGTCTAGTTACAGTTAGCTAGGGCTCTTATTGGCTCTTTCTAGATTCAGAGATTTCAGTCTTCACCTGCTAGAAGGCGTGCACAACCCATCAGTTGCATTCTGGGTCGGTCTGGAGGGACTAAATGAAAGGAAATTAGCAGGTAATATCTAATTTCTCCTTAGCCTTGCAGTTGTTGTTTTTTTTTTATTTTTTAACTGTTATTCTGAAACTTAAATACAAGTTTAAACAAAACCTTGGCCTGCAAAAGCAGCCCCTCAGTAGTAGTAGTTCTGTGTTTTAATTTATATGTAATTGTGTTACAGCTCTGGTGGTCCCAGGTTTGGTTCAAACCGTGGTGGTGGAGGTGGCGGCGGTGGTGGCCTACTTCCCCCAAAGAAGTTTGGTAATCCTGGAGAGCGTCTCCGTAAAAAGAAATGGGATTTGAGTGAGCTGCCAAAATTTGAGAAGAATTTCTATGTAGAGCATCCAGAAGTGACCCGGATGACAGCTGTAAGTATTTGTTTCCAGAGAAGAAATCACAATTGTCATTATTCCTGTCACAGTGTCATTTCTGTAAAGTTCTGATATCCTTCACATGCGTTGTGCTTTTTCTTATGTAAATATTTACCGTATAGGAAAATACAGTGTGTTTAAAACTAGCATGTTTTACTTTAAGTAGACTGATATTTAGGAAGTGTTTTATTTTACTAATGGGTGTTTTGTAATAGCTGAGAACTGTTTCTGAACTGCTTCAAGCTGAGTACCCTCTAAGTTGAACAAATTTTAACCAAGTATTTCCGAGCTCCAATCAGCTCTGGCCTAAGTACATTCCAAAAAGTGACACATTTTGATCATGAAATAGAAAATAAATGTACTTTTTCTACCTTTTGTCTTTTCATTTTATTTTTCCAATCTTGTTGTGGGACACACACACACCTTGATGTTGGTCTGACCACCTGGCTATACCAGACACTTCTGTTGGCAGATTGTGGCAGTGAGGAAAAGGGAATAGCAAAAGCAGAAAACTGGCACTTGGCAGGTGTCATGTATTCTAAGGGGTATGTGTACCACATGTTGAGGTCCTATGGTATAGAAGACCAGCCCAGATTATACGGAAGACAAAGACTTGTGAACCCTTATCCTACAAAGGGCACCATGCACTTCCAGTCATATCAGTATTCTCTGTCTCCAGCAGTGATTTAAAGTTGGTCAAGAGTGGAAGTGGCATGGTCCATCCTTGTGGAAACAAGGACTATTCCTTGTCATCAGCAGCAGATGAATCCATTAACTGATGGGTTGTATCCGCCTACCAGCAGGTGGAGATAGAGAACACTGAAGAACCACAGTGATCCTTGGACGGCTAGCCCCATCTTCCTTCAGTATTTCTCTATCTCCCAGCAGGTGTGGACGTAGCTTGATCAGCTCCTGGATTTCTGCCTGGGGTGGCTCCTGTGCTTTGCCAGTTGAGCAGGGGTGTTGTTGCTGATGGTGCCCACTTTAAAGGCATATAGGTTTGCCCTTTCCCTTCCTTACTCATTCCCCCCTCCTCCAGGAGTCCCTCTGTTGCTGACTGCCTCCAACTTTCCTCACAGCGTTAAAAAAAAAAAAAAGTGTGCGCTTATACAGCGTTGCTATTCTGAGGCTTTCTCCAGAGATTCTGGTACAGTGCACCGTGACTGGAGCTCATTGATTCGGTCTTCTGAGGTGAGAGTGGTGCCCAGCTCCTCCGGGGAGGTTCTCGTGGACAGCGTTCCGAGCGGGGTAAGTTTTGGCGCGAAGCTGCCATTTTATAGCTATATTTCCGTCCTGTCGGACGATGGCTGATGAAGGAGTTAAGCACTGCTCCTGCTGTGGTAAACTCAGGTCAGCAGCACGGCTTTGCAGTGCGTGCTCCTTAGATGCTCACACTAGTACGAGCATGGCAAGCGATGATTCTTCCCGCTCGATGGAGCTAGCAGCAGGCGCCATTTTGGAAGTGCCGCATGACTCGACCCTCGTGGTGGCGGAGGAGTCTGAGTGCAGGGGGACACGTCGTTTCGAGGCTGCTAGAGGAGCTCCAACTTCTGTTTCTCCTAATTCGGGGACGGAGGGTCAGGGTGAATTTTTCTCTCCTAAGTTCGTGCTACTGATGCATAAGGCCTTCATGCTGAAAAGAGCTCTGCCGCAGGTGTCTGACACTGCATTGCATTCTGGATTTCCTCCAAGTGTTGATGGCCCAGGGATGGCTGCAGAGGTTATTTCTTCGCCAGAGCGTTGGAAAGACGCTAAACAGAGACTGGTAAATTCCCCGTCTGAAAGTGGCGCATCTCCCTCCTCCCCTCCCTCCCCCCCCCCCCCCCCCCCCCTCCCGTGGTCAGGCTGTGGGGATTTTGAGGGATCTGGCAGGCCCTCATGGACGGATGATCCAGAGGAGGGTGCCTATTTGCCACTGGATTCGGATGATCCCGATGCAGTTCGGATTTTCCACTGCGACGAGCTGCCAGCTCTCATTGCTGACGCCTTGCAGTCCCTCTCGATTGATGATCTTGCTGAGGGTGATGCCTCCTCTGTTAATCTTAGGATGGCGAGTACTAAGAAGCCTACTCGGGCCTTTCCTTTGCATGACTCCATCCAGGAGCTTATTTCAGCTCAATGGTCTGACCCCGATGGGCCTTTGAAAGTGGCCAGGGCTATGGGTCAGCTTTACCCTCTGAGTGAGGATCACTTGGCCCTTTTTGGGATGCCTAAAGTGGACGCATTGGTCACGGCGGTGACTAAAAAGACCACTCTCCCAGTAGAGGGGAGGGGTTGCTTTGAAAGATGTGCAGCACCGGCGGCTAGAATCCGCGCTGAAGCGGGCCTTTGAAATATCGGGCCTTGCCTTAAGGGCGTCTATTTGCAGTTCCTATGCAGCCTGAGCCTGTCTTTCCTGGTTACAACAGGCGGTGGATCAGCCTGCGGATGGTGCAGGGTCCCTCTCTGAGGTTGCCCCGCGGATGCAGTCGGCCCTGTCATTTTTGGCTGACGCCCTTTATGATCTGGTCAGAGCTTCGGCTAAGCAGATGTCTGTGGCGGTTTCTGCCCGCTGCCTTCGTTGGCTGCTCATTGGGCAGCTGACATGGCTTCTAAACAAAGGCTGGTGAGGTTACCCTTTCGGGGCCTCCTGTTACATGGAGAGGATTTGGAGAAGATTGTTAAAGACCTAGGGGACTCTACGCCCCTGAGGATAGGTCGAGGCCTTATTCCAAGGGTCCTGTGTTTCCCTCCTCTTCCAGACCTCGCTTCCGTGAAGCTTGCAGGTATCGCCCGGAGAGTCTCTCATGTCTCTGGACCTAACAGAAGCGTATTTGCATATTCCTATTTGGCCCCCGCATCAGCGGTTTCTCCAGTTTGTGGTGTTGGGACAACATTTCCAGTTTCGGGCCTTGCCTTTCGGCCTAGCCCAGGGGTAGGCAACTCCGGTCCTCGAGAGCTGCAGGCAGGTCAGGTTTTCAGGATATCCACAATGAATATGCAGGAGATAGATTTGCAAGCACTGCCTCCATGGTATGCAAATCTATCTCCTGCATATTCATTGTGGATATCCTGAAAACCTGATCTGCCTGCGGCTCTCAAGGACTGGAGTTGCCTACCCCTGGCCTAGCCACAGCTCCCCCGTACCTTTTCCAAGGTAATGGTGGTGGTGTCAGTGGTCTCCGATTTCCCAGGAATATCAATGCAGACTTACATGGCTCCCTGCGGCCCGGCACAGTATGGATTGGTGACTCTCCGACAGGATGCCGCGACAAGGAATGCCGCTCGCGCTTCCTTTTTGGTGCCTGGTGATAACGGATGCCAGCCTTTTGGGCTGGGGAGCGCATTGCCAGGGAAGCTATGCGCAGGGTCAGTGGACACCTGTGGAAGCGGGGTGGTCCATCAATTGCTTGGAACTTAGAGCGATATTCTAGGCTTTTATGGCCTTTCACAAGACTCTGAAGGGGCTTTCTGTCCGGGTTCTGTCAGACAACACGACAGCGGTGGCCTACATAAATCGTCAGGGCGACACTCAGTGCAGGGCCCTGGCCGCGGAGGCTGCTCAGATTTGTCACTGGGCTGAGCTCCACATGCAGCTTCTGTCAGCAGCTCACATAACAGGTCAGAGCAACGTGCAAGCCGATTTTCTCAGCAGGCATCAAATCGACCCAGCGGAATGGGAACTGGCAGAAGAAGTTTTTCTTCAGATTTGTGCCAAATGGGGGACTCCCGGAATGGATCTAATGGTGTCAAGTGCAAATGCCAAAGTCCCTCACTTTTTCAGCAGACGGAGAGATCCTCGCTCGGCGGGGTTGGATGCACTGGCTCAACCCTGGCCCTTGGGCCTCCTGTATGTGTTCCCTCCTTGGCCCTTGATAGGGCGAGTCCTCCTGCGGATTCGACTACACTGGGGATTGGTGATTCTCGTCGCTCCAGACTGGCCAAGGCGTCCGTGGTATGCGGATCTCCGTCGGATGATGGTGGAGGCTCCATTTCCTTTGCCTCTGGTGCCGAACCTGTTGGTTCAAGGTCCGGTGTCTATGAAGGATCTCTGCCGATTTGGTCTTACTGCCTGGCTCTTGAGAGGGCACAATTGAGAGATAAGGGCTACTCTAACAAGGTCATCTCCACTCTCTTGCAGGCCCGCAAGTGGTCTACCTCCGCAGCTTATGCTCGGATCTGGCGCAAGTTTGAGGCATGGTGTGTTTCAAAGGCGATCACACCCACGCGGGCTACAGTCTCGCCGGTGCTGGACTTTTTGCAGGATGGCTTACAAAAAGGTCTGGCTTACAATTCCCTGCAGGTTCAAGTGGCAGCATTGGCATGCTTTCGAGGGAAAGTCTTGGGCTTATCCCTTGCTGCTCATCTGGACATTGCCCGATTTCTCAGAGGGGCACTTAGGCTCCGTCCTCCTGTGCGGTCGCCTTGTCCGGCCTGGAACCTGGGGCTGGTGTTGAAGGCTCTCGAGCGTTGGCCTTTCGAGCCACTTAATCGCGCTTCGGAGAAGGATGTGACTCTCATGACAGTCTTTTTGGTGGCCATGACATCGGCTAGACGCATGTCTGAGCTTCAGGCGCTGTCCTGTTGGGACCCTTTTCTACAATTCTCGGAGTCCGGAGTAACGGTACATACAGTACCTTTCTTCCTGCCTAAAGTGGTTTCAGCGTTTCACATGAACCAGCCCATTTTTCTTCCTTCCTTTTCTAGGGAAGTTTTTCCAGATTCCTTGGCATCTTTTGGATGTCCGCAGGGCTCTGTTGCAGTATCTACAGATCTCAAATGACTTCTGGACTTCTGATCACCTTTTTGTATTGTTGTCAGGTCCTGGGCGCGGGTGTCCGGTGTCTAAGGCCACTATAGCCTGTTGGCTCAAGGAAGTCATTTTTTCTGCGTATCTGCTTTCAGGACGGTCTCCGCCTGAAGTGTTTAGGGTGCATTCCACGAGAGCGATTTCCTGCTCGTGGGCTGAAATTGGTGCACTCTCTCCAAGAGATCTGTAGTGCGGCTACTTGGGCTTCTCAGCTCTCATTTGTCCGGCATTACAGGCTGGATGTTGCAGCGAAGCAGGACGCGCCTTTTGGAGCGCAAGTGCTTAATCTCGGAGTGGCCTGTTCCCACCCTAAGTAGGGAGTGCTTTTGTACATCCCATCAGTTAATGGATTCATCTGCTGCTGATGACAAGGAAGGGAAAATTAGGTTCTTACCTTGTTAATTTTCTTTCCTATAATCACAGCAGATGAATCCATGGTCCCTCCCTGTCTGACTGTTTTTTGTTCAGATCTTTCATGCAGATATTGTATCTCATCAGGAGAAGTTGAAGACCAGCTCTCAGAGCTTCTACGTGCTGTTCTATTGCAGGAGATTGAGTTCGTTCCTCCTTTATGTGGTTATTGCTCTGGTTCTGGGGCGTTTGTTCGCTGTGAGGAAAGTTTGTTATTCTACCTTTTACGATTCACTCTGCTTTGGAAATTTCAAATACTGAAGGCAGACTGGGCTAGCCGTCCAAGGGTCACTGTGGTTCTTCAGTGTTCTCTATCTCCACCTGCTGGTAGGCGGATACAACCCATCAGTTAATGGATTCATCTGCTGTGAGTAAAGGAAAGAAAATTACCAAGGTAAGAACCTAACTTTCCCTTTGTTTGGTACACCTAGCGTTTTGGCTGCTTGTTTACTCCACAAGGTGGTCAGGATCTTGGACAATGCGACAGCAGTGGCACATATTAATCATCAGGGAGGAGTGAAGAATCGTCCTCTAGCTCTGGAGACAGCCAGACTCATGGACTAGGCTGAACAGAATCCAGTGTAGAGGCAGATTTTCTCAGCAAAAACATTCTGGATCCAGGCGAGTGGTCACTCTCAGAGACTGCCTTTTGGTCTATAGTTGATCATTGCAGAGCCCCAGTAATGGACCTAATGGCTATGGCAAAGAATGCTCTTTGATTTTTTTTAGTCACAGGAAGGAGCCAATATCAGGGGATAGATTCGCTGGGTCATCCGTGGCCCTGTTGGGGACTGTCGATAGGATCAAAGCCTGCCAGAACCAGATGGTTTTAATGGCTCCAGATTGGCCAAGATGCCCATGGTATGAAGATCCTGTGTGGCTGTTGGAGTTCCCCTTCTGCTGCCTCAGTCAGACTCTTATGGTTCAGTATCCCATCAGCATACCAGATGTGGTACGATTCTCTTATGATATGGCTCTTGAGTGAGCGAATTGCTGAAGAAGGGTTAGTGTTTAGAGCCTTATTGAGTTCTACAATGCGTTCACTTTGTTGGTTTATGTAAGCGTTTGGCATATCTTTGAGTCTCTCCTGACCAGGGGTTCTCAACCCAGTCTTCGGGACACACCTAGCCAGTCATGTTTTCAGGATACCCACAAAAGAAGAGGAAGTGTGAAATCACCTTGGACCGGTGGTTCTGGTGGTCAGGGTACATCTTTAACTGGACGATTGGTTGATTCAGGCAGATTCAGCTGCAGAGACCAACCTAACCACTAGGAGACCCTGGGTTGGTTTGTGAATCAAGGATAGAGTTACTTTGCTCCCTCCCAGGTCCTGGAGAACCTGGGAGTCTGCTTCTACACTGCCCAGGAGATGGTGTTCCTCCTGGAGGACTAGGCAGAAAAGATTTAGGCACAGATTGGGCAAACTCACTCTGAAGATGGTGTTTCTGGTAGCAGTCATCTTTGCTCAAAAGAGTTTCCGAGCTACCAGCCTTGTCTTGTCAGGACCTCTATTTGTCTTTCATGGAGGATTGCATTTCCCTTCGGATGGTCCCTTCCTTTCTTCCTAAGATGGTTTCTCCATTCCACGTGAACCAGGAAGTTTTCTTGTCCTTCTTTATGGCGGAAGGCACTACTTCTGCGGACTGGAAGCTGCTATGGTACCTGAAGAAGGCAAATGATTTTCACCTCTGATCACTTCTTTGTTCTTTTTCATGGCTTTATGAGGGGCCAGGCGGCCTCTAAGGCCTCCATTGTGAGGTGGATCAAGGTGCCTATTGAGACCACTTACATTTGCAAGAATCATCTGGTGCTTCAGGGTCTGATGGCCCACTCCACGCGGACTCAGGGCACATCTGGGCAGAGGCCCCGGCATTGTTTTCTAAGGAGATTTGTAGGGTAGCGACTTAGTCATTGCTTCATTCATTTGTCAAATGCTACAGGTTGGACATGTTAGCTAGGGTTTGTTTGGACTTTGGCAGAGCTGTCATTTGTAGGAGCTTTGTCTTCCTCTGCCCAGTGGATCTGCTTTGGTACATCCTGCTTGAACAGTGTAGCTAGACACTAAGGAAGAAGATATTCTTACCCAGTAATTTTCTTTCCTAGAGTCCACTACACTCTTCTGCAACCTACCCTCAGAAGACTTAGGCCCGGGGCTCTGGGAGTGATCTGCATTTTCCCATACAGAGTTTGAAATAAAAATAAAAAATAAGAGAGACAATTTCTCTATTTCACAGCTTGCAGCAATATATGTTTCCCATGAGATTGCTGTATCCTGGAGTATGCAGGGGTAGCAAGTGTCACTCTGGTATTTTGCTCACTTGATTCTTGTTGCAGCTGCAGTGGTTGATGGGAGTATAGGTGTGTTAGAAAAAGGAATTTTTTGCTACTTTGGCAGATGTATACTTGATCTTTGTAGAGACCATCACCAGGTAATACTGGTGAGGTCATTGGTAAAACCAACTTTGTTTTCTCTACCTCCATTTCCTGTGCAGAAAAGTGTTGTCACAAAACACGTAGTCACCTGCCTGGGGCTAAACCTGCAACCACCTAGAGGGTCTGTCCCCAGCTCAGGTCTGCGCACCTGCTGCTCTTACCAGCACCCTCATCCCACTGACTGGGTCACAGTTGCCTCTGGATGAGTCTCCCGCTTTCATATTATTCCCAGTGATTTGTAGGTTACTGGAGGCCACACGGGTCCCATAGTTCCAAGAGAGCACCCACAGATCCAAGCCACAAACCACTAGGATTCTTAGTCCAGACAAGCAGAGCGAACAAACACATTTTCATAAAATATTGAACAGTGAATATTTAAAACAGATGGAGAAAACAGCACACAATAACAGGTAACTGAAATAAGATTATATCATTTTATCACTACCTGAATAGTGCTGAAAGTACAGGAAATATAGCTGCTACCCAATTACAGAATATAACTGATCACAGGGTCTCAGCAGAAGGGTCTTTCTCCCTCAACTTCCAAACTGACTGACTACCTCACAGTTAGGAGGGAAAAAGAAACCAAACTGTCACTTCTGGTACAGCTTTAAAGAAAACAATTGCTAGCTGCTGGCCAACCAGGAGAAACACATATCAGTTCATAGACACAGAAACCCACTGTTTCACCACAAATGTAGCTTACTAAAGGAAAGAAAATTATCAGTTAAGACATAATTTCTCCTTGGAAACTGTGTAATAAACAAAACATATGGATAGCTGACTTGCAGCATTTCCATTAAGGATAGTTGGGGAAAAAGAAATAGGACCGGTTATGACAATTAAAGAGTCTCTGGATCTCTGGCCTCCCCAGCTTGTAGGCACAGATGTTAAAGAAAGTACAGGCTTGCTATCCATGCAAAATGTTTGGTGATGCTACCCCCCCCCCCCCCCCCCCCCCCCCTTAAGACACACCAATGTGTCCCGATACACTGGTTACGAATCACCAATCTAGACAGTTATCTTCTTTTTTCCTAAGGTTGTTTCCACCTTTATGTGAATCAGGGGGTCTCCCTGTTTTCCTCTTAGGAAGAGGATTGAGGGGAAGACTTTCATGCTCTTTGTGCATTCGATATTTACCAGACCCTGCTGTGAAATCTGGAGGTATGTTAATAATCAAAAGCTACTGTGCTGTTTCCATATCATGCTGATCAATCCATAGACTGGTGGGTTGTGTCCATCTACCAGCAGGTGGAGATAGAGAGCAATCCTTTTGCCTCCCTATATGTGGTCATGTGCTGCCGGAAACTCCTCAGTATGTTCTCTATCTCAGCAGGTGGTGGTCACACACAGCAGCAGCTCTGGCTAGGCCTCCAAGTCTAATTTTTAGGTTTTGTTGAGTGCCTGGGGTTGAGGGCTCTTCTTGAGCAAGTGCAAACCTGGTGGCGCCAAGTCCCTCCTTTTCTCCCCCCTCCCGCTGGCTCCGTTAAAAAAAAAAAAAAAAAATTTGGACGTCCTTAAGGGCGTTTATTTCGACGTTTATTTAAACGTTTATTGCAGCTACTCACTGGGACACCAGGTCGTTACAGCTCGGAGCGAGAAGCAGGTAATTTTTACCTTTTTATAGCGGGCAGGGGGTTCCCCGATTGATCTCCACGTGGCTTATGGCGTCGGAGGGCGAGGGCGCGAAGAATCGCTCCCCGGACCACGTGTGCGCTTCTAGCGGGGATGCGGGGGTTTTAAAGTCTGATTCGCCCTTGTTGGGTGTCAGTTTGGAGGCCGGTCAGTGTCCCGGGTCTTCCTCCGGCGCGGCGGTTTTTCCCGCCATAAACGCCCATCCCCCGCTGCTCGCCTCCGCCATCTTGGCCGGCCACTCTGCTCGGACGGCTTCTTCTTGGGCCGCCCTTGAGCTGGGAGACGTTCATGCCATGGCCGCCCTTGATTTGGGCGACGGCAAAAAAGCGGCTAAAGTTAAGCGCCGTTCTTCCCGCGCGGCTCCTTTGCGGAGTGTTGCGCCGGACGCCATTTTGGATGCGCAGCATGTTGCTCCCCCGCTCTTGCGAGCGCCGGTTGAGGATGCGTCTAGGGCTGTGGCCCAGGCTGCTGAAATACACAGTCTGGGGGGTTTCTCCCCCGAGTTTATTTTGCTGCTGCATCAGGCTTTCCTTATGCAAAACGCTGCCCCTTCTCCCTTGTCCGATAACGGGGTTGAGGCCCCCGGAAGTAAACGCCCTCGGGTGGATTCCCAGGCCTTAGAGGACGCTGTTTCCTCTGATGTAGATGAGGGCAGCGTATCTGAGTTCTCCCAACGGTCCTTTGGGGATTCCTTGGAGGAGACGGATGCCCGCTCGGATGGAGCGGATGACCCCTCTGCAGCGCGGATCTTTCGCTCAGAGGATTTGCCCAACCTGTTACTGCAGGCCATGAGCATTTTGAAGATTTCCTCGCCAGAGGACGTCTCTCCCTCAGCCCCTGTTGGCTCTGCCATTATGCTGGGGACGAAGCGCCCGCCTAGAACCTTCCACGTGCATGATGCCATGCACACCTTAATTTCGGCTCAATGGGATGTCCCGGAAGCGAGCCTCAAAGTGGCTAGGGCTATGTCCCGCCTCTATCCTTTGCCTGAAAGTGAACGTGAGGCCTTTCTTTGGCCTACCGTGGATTCTTTAATCACTGCGGTGACTAAGAAGACGGCGTTGCCGGTGTAAGGTGGCACGGCCCTAAAGGACGCCCAAGACAGAAGATTGGAAGCGGCTTTAAGGTCGTCCTTTGAGGCGGCTGCCTTAAGTTTGCAGGCCTCAGTTTGCGGCTCCTATGTGGCCAGGGCGTGCCTGACGATGGTGCAGCGGGCTTCCCCCTCGGATCCTTCCTTGAGGGCTGACTGGCCGGCCCTGGAATCGGGCTTGGCTTATTTGGCAGACTTACTGTATGATGTCTTGAGAGCCTCGGCTAAAGGCATGGCTCAGACAGTCTCTGCGCGGCGCTGGCTTTGGCTGAAACATTGGTCTGCGGACCACGCCTCTAAGTCCCGCCTGGCTAAGTTGCCTTTTAAAGGCAAGCTGCTCTTTGGGGTCTAGCTGGATAAAATCGTGACCGATCTCGGCACGTCTAAGGGCAAGAGGTTACCAGAGGTCAGGGCTCAGGCCAGTGCTCGCCCCGGTATCTCCAGAGGACGGTTTCAAGAAGCCCGTCGGTACCGCCCGGGCAAGTCGGGCTCCTCTGCCCCCTCTTCCTTCAAAAGGAACTTCTCCCCCAAGCAGCATTCCTTTCGCAGAGACCGCCGTCCCGGAGGTACGCCCTCCGGTCCTCCCCCAGGGTCTCGTACCCAATGACGGGGTCCTGGTCCATGGCCCAGTGCAGATTGGAGGACGCCTGTCCTCGTTTCTGGGCGAGTGGACCAAAGTAACTTCAGACGCTTGGGTGCTGGAAGTCATCAGAGACGGCTACAAGTTAGAGTTCTGCCGACCCTTAAGAGACGGGTTTGTACTCTCTCCCTGCAAGTCTCCGGTCAAAGCTGTGGCAGTGCAGCAGACCTTGGGCAACCTGATCCGCCTGGGTGCGGTCGTTCCGGTGTCAGAAAATCAGACTGGCAAGGGACGTTACTCCATTTACTTTGTGGTACCAAAGAAAGGAGGTTCTGTCCGGCCTATCCTTGACCTCAAAGGGGTCAATCGGGCCTTGAAAGTGCGGCACTTTCGCATGGGGACTCTCCGCTCTGTTATAGCGGCAGTGAAGGCAGGAGAGTTCTTGGCTTCCTTGGACATCAAGGAAGCGTACCTGCATATTCCCATCTGGCCTCCTCATCAACGCTTTCTGCGTTTTGCAGTCCTGGGCCGACACTTCCAGTTCAGAGCCCTCCCTTTCGGGTTGGCTACTGCTCCGCGGACCTTCTCCAAGTAATGGTGGTCATCGCGGCCTTCCTGCGAAAGGAAGGAGTACAAGTCCATCCTTATCTGGACGACTGGTTGATCCGAGCCCCCTCTTATGCAGAGTGCGGCAAAGCTGTGGACCGGGTGGTTGCTCTTTTGAGCTCCCTGGGGTGGATCATCAACTGGGAGAAGAGCCAGCTGCGCCCGACTCAGTCCCTGGAGTATCTGGGAGTTCGATTCGACACCCAAGTGGGCAGAGTGTTCCTGCCAGACAATCGGATTGTCAAGCTTCAGGCTCAGGTGGACCAGTTCCTAGTAGCCTCTCCTCTTCGGGCTTGGGACTATGTGCAGCTGTTGGGCTCTATGACGGCCACGATGGAAGTAGTGCCCTGGGCCTGGGCTCATATGAGACCACTACAACACTTTCTGCTGCAGCGCTGGACTCCGATGTCGGAGGATTATGCTGTGCGCCTTCCCTTGGACCCAGCAGTGCGCAAGGCGCTGAGCTGGTGGATGCAGACAGACAAGTTGTCTGCGGGAATGCCTCTGGTGACCCCGGAGTGGATTGTCGTCACGACGGACGCCTCTTTGTCGGGCTGGGGAGCCCACTGCTTGGAAAAGACAGCGCAGGGGCTCTGGTCTCCTGCAGAGGCAAAGTGGTCTATCAACCTCCTGGAACTCAGAGCCATTCGGTTGGCGCTTTTGGAGTTCATCCCGGTACTGGCGTTGAAGCCAGTACGGGTCCTGTCGGACAATGCCACGGCTGTGGCCTATGTCAACCGCCAGGGAGGTACCAAGAGCGCCCCTCTAGCCAAGGAGGCCAT
Organism: Microcaecilia unicolor; assembly: GCF_901765095.1. NCBI lineage: Eukaryota > Metazoa > Chordata > Amphibia > Gymnophiona > Siphonopidae > Microcaecilia > Microcaecilia unicolor. The sequence goes on along the minus strand of NC_044031.1, from coordinate 387,376,521 downwards.
GAATCTATGCCAGTGGGCGGAAGCGAACCTGGAACAGCTGTCAGCGGCCCACATTGCCGGAGTCATGAATGTCAAGGCGGACTTTCTCAGTCGCCATACCTTGGAGCCCGGAGAGTGGCAGCTATCTGCTCAGGCGTTCTTGGACATCACGAAGCGCTGGGGCCAGCCGAGCCTAGATCTGATGGCGTCATCGGCCAATTGCCAAGTGCCGCGCTTTTTCAGCAGAGGACGGGACCCTCGATCCCTGGGAGTAGATGCTCTTCTCCAACAGTGGCCGACACAAGAGCTTCTCTATGTGTTCCCGCCCTGGCCCATGTTGGGCAGGGTGCTAGACCGGGTGGCAAAGCATCCGGGCCGGATAATCCTGGTGGGTCCGGACTGGCCCAGACGTCCCTGGTATGCGGACTTGATCAGGCTCTCAGTCGACGATCCTCTGCGGCTGCCAGTGGAGCAGGGCCTGTTACATCAGGGTCCCGTGGTGATGGAGGATCCCTCCCGCTTTGGTCTTACGACCTGGCTATTGAGCGACAGCGTCTGAGAAAGAAGGGCTTCTCAAACAAGGTCATCGCCACTATGCTGAGAGCGAGGAAGCGCTCTACTTCTACTGCTTACGCCAGGGTTTGGCGTATCTTTGCAGCGTGGTGTGAAGCAGGCTCACTTTCTCCCTTCACTGCTCCAATTTCTTCAGTGTTGGCGTTCCTGCAAGAAGGTCTGGAGAAAGGCCTGTCGCTCAGTTCCCTTAAAGTCCAGGTAGCGGCTCTGGCTTGCTTCAGGGGCCGCCTGAAGGGTGTTTCCCTGGCTTCGCAGCCAGATGTGGTGCGCTTTCTCAAGGGAGTTAATCACTTGCGCCCTCCTCTGCACTCAGTGGTGCCTGCGTGGAATCTCAACCTGGAGCTAAGAGCATTGCAGAAGCCGCCTTTTGAACCCTTGTCGAGGGCATCTCTGAAAGACCTGACGTTGAAAGCAGTCTTTTTGGTGGCTATCACTTCAGCCAGAAGAGTTTCCGAGCTCCAGGCGCTCTCATGTAGAGAGCCTTTTCTGCAGTTCACTGAGGCAGGAGTGACTATTCGCACAGTGCCTTCCTTCCTGCCCAAGATTGTTTCTCGCTTCCATGTGAATCAGCAGCTCTGTCTCCCTTCCTTTCGTAGGGAGGACTACCCAGAGGAATACTCTGCTCTCAAATATCTGGATGTGAGACGTGTCATCATCAGATACTTGGAAGTGACCAATGATTTCCGGAAATCGGATCATCTGTTTGTCCTGTTTGCAGGTCCTCGTAAGGGTCTGCAGGCTGCTAAGCCTACAGTGGCAAGATGGGTCAAGGAAGCCATTGCAGCGGCTTATGTGGGCGCGGGGAAGGTGCCGCCTATCCAGCTGAAGGCTCACTCCACTAGAGCTCAGGCGGCCTCGATGGCAGAGGCCGGGTCCGTCTCCTTGGAAGAGATTTGCAAGGCGGCAACTTGGGCTTCGGCCCATACCTTCTCCAGGCATTACCGCTTGACTGTGGCTGCTCGGACGGAGGCCCCGTTTGGAGCTTCAGTGTTGCGGTCAGGGATTTCTATGTCCCGCCCTGGGTGAGTACTGCTTCGGTACATCCCACCAGTCTATGGATTGATCAGCATGATGATATGGAAGGTAAAATTATGTATCATACCTGATAATTTTCTTTCCATTAATCATAGCTGATCAATCCATAGCCCCTCCCAGATATCTGTACTGTTTCTATTCTGGTTGCATTTCAGGTTCAAGTTTAGTCTTCAGTTCCTGTTCAGGAGGACTTCGTGTTCAAGTTTTTCAATGAATTCTTCAAGAGTTGAGACGAATTTGTGTTACAGTGAGCTGCTGCATTCCTCTCCCCTCCGTTTTACGGGGCTGGATTGAGACTTAAATTCTGCCGGCGCTCCCTCCCGCTTCGTGCGGCAGTAGGGCAGTTTTGTACCCCTCCCGCTTCGGCGGTGTTAGGGTCAGTCAGCTCCTCCCGCGGTTGCGGCTGCAGGATAAGCCAGATCCCCCCGCATCGGCGGGTGTGGTGTCCCTCCCCCGCTCCGCGGGGATGAGCTGGACGGATTCCCCTCCCCCACTTGTGTGGGGATGAGCTGGGTTAATTCCCCTCCCCCGTTTCGGCGGTGGTGAGCTGGGCAGTGTCCCTTCGTGGGTGTAGTTCTCGTAAGTGCTGAGTCCTGCGGATGGAGCTTGGATATCGACATACTGAGGAGTTTCCGGCAACACATGACCACATATAGGGAGGCAAAAGGATTGCTCTCTATCTCCACCTGCTGGTAGATGGACACAACCCACCAGTCTATGGATTGATCAGCTATGATTAATGGAAAGAAAATTATCAGGTATGATACATAATTTTACCTTTCTGGTCCCAGAAAAAGGGTAAGACCTTTATGGTTTGAGATTTGCTATACTGCTTCATTTGCACAGGCAAGTCGAAGTGGTGAACAATTAACAATCTTTGTCACCATAGCGTGTTGGCTTAAGAAGGCAAATTCCTCTGCTTTACTGCCTTAGGCAAGAGTTCTTAATGGTTTTGGGTTCCCATACCCTTTTAACTGATCAGTGAAACCTTTGCACCACATTCCTAAACCACATGTCCACTGGTGACTACTGTCATTTGCATGTGTTGCTGTTTGTCACTAAAATTACAGTAGTACACAGTTATACTAACTGCCTTCACTCTGTCTAGAAAGTTTCAATAACTTGTCTCAGATTTCAGGACCCTTTTTCTGTACCCTGTTTGACCCCTTTCTGCACCCATTGGCTGCATGAACAAATAAAATTCAAGAAGGGAGTTGGTAATGACATTGGTGGTCTTCGTTTGCAGCATAAACAAAACTCTGAAAGGGAGCTTGGTGATGACGCTAGTGATCTAGAAAAAGACCTTTGGCGAGAGTTAGCTATAGCAGCTAAAAAATAATACGTAACGCTGGTCAAGCGTTTCATATCTTAGTGAAAACTGTACTAAAACTCCATTTTTAAGTTAGATGTTTAGTAATAAAATTGCATTCTTTTAGCTGTAAAACTCTATTTTTTGTTTATTGGATCCTATGTTTTCTTCTGTTGTACTGAGAGTATAATTGTACTGAGTATAATTTTTCACATATTGGAAATAGGTCGTGTAGCATATGAGGCTGCCGATATAAGCAGGTTTGTAACATCCAATATCAACAAACATTCCTTTTCTAAATTTGTCTTAACCTGAATGCATGCTTGCTGATTTCAAGTAAATATCAAGATTGTGTGCTTTTACAAATAAAGGAAAGAACAAAAACAATTGTAGGTGAGCAAGTAATCGATGAATCTATATATTGCAAGAAAAGAAGTAACTCTTCAAGAAATGTTGAAATGTTCCTTTTCCTCAGCAATCCTCCAGACCGTTCAAGATGCTTGGGTTATGCACTCCTACCAGCAGAGGGAGACTGAGAACACTAAAACTTCTAATCTACTAACCAGTATTTTCTCAGTCTCAGTAGAGGGTAGATGTGTGCAGCCTGTGCAGTGTACTAAGTCTGGTAAGCCCGTTTGGGGTTTCTAGGTTGGGTTGTAAATGTTAGAGAACCCACACTTGGATCTCTATTACAGGGTGTAAGTCCTAAGGGGCTTCTTATTCCCTGTGGGGTGTCACACCCGGGTGGCCGGGTCCCTCCCCCTGTGCTCTTCCTCTGGAGGACTGCTTGACCTCGGCTACAGACCTCGTTCTGTACCCTTGAGGCGTTTAGGCATCAGCAACAAGGTTTAAAAAAAAAAAAAAAAAATGTTTTTAAAAGGCGGCTATTTTGGCCGTTCTTGTGGCAGTCCAGAGATAAAACGTCTTCAGGGGCGTTCTTGCCTTAGGCAGTTTTGCCTATTAGTCCTTCAGAGCACAAAGCAACTGTTTGTTTTTATGGTGTTCGCGGCCATTATGTCTAAGCCGGTGAGGTGTCTGTTTTGCGCGAAGCGCAGCATTGAAGTGAAAGGTGGCCAATGTAAATTTTGTGGGGAGCCTACGTTGTCAGCGCTCCTGCCCTCCGTGCTTTTCCCTGAGTCGGCGGAGGTGTTGGGAGGCGATTTGACTGCACATTCCGGACGGGCAACGGCGGGGGCCGGTTTTGGCAGGAAACGCGGCCATTTTGGCTGCGCGTCCCGGGTTGGCCTCGACGGAGCCGTTTTTGGCGGGAAGCGCGGCCCTTTTGGCCGTGCATTCCGTACCGGCGCCGGGGGACCCGTGTGTGGCAGGAAGCGCGCCTAGTTTAGCCGCGGATCACGTGATGGACCCTGCCACCTCGGGAGTGAGGGGGGTCCGTCGCGGAGACTGAGTGAAGTGTTGTTGGGGCTTCAGCAGCATCGGGGGGGGGGGGGGTCTGGTTTCTCCCCTGAGTTTGTTTGGTCTCTGTATAATGCCTGGAGAGCTGGCCCCTCTCAGGCTGTTTGTTCCCCAGAGTATGCTAGCTCAGTGAGTTCAGCGCCCGCTTGTGGATATTTCGGAGCCTATGGAGATACTTTGTCTGCCTGGGTTGGAGGTTTGGAGTGACCCAGGAGAGGAGGATCTCTTAGATGAGTCTGAGGATCAGGATGGGCTAAGGCCTGTGGAAGATTCTTCCGTGGTTCACATTTTTCATAAGGAGGAGTTGTTGGAGCTCATTGATCAGGTGAGCTGTTCTTTGAAGTTTGCTCCGACGGCCACTCCCTCTGTGGAGGGACCCCAGGTAGATCCCTTGGTTAAGGGGATTCGGAGAGCCTCCCGTTCCTTTCCCATGAATTCAGACATTAGAGACATGGTTTTTCAGGAATGGTCTGTGCCGGAGGCTACTTGTAAGTTGTCTAGAGCGCGGCTGTATCCCTTGCCTCCGGAAGATTTGGCCCTGCTGAAACCACCTACTGTGGATGCGGTGGTTACGGCGGTTACTAAGGCTACGGCCATTCCGGTGGATGGCGGTACAGCCTTACGGGATCCTCAGGTTAGGAAGCTAGAGTCCTTTCTGAAGCGCAGCTTTGATTTGTCGGCTTTGGCCTTGCAAGCCTCTGTGTGTGGGGGCTTGATTGCCTGAGCTTGTTTCCTTTGGGCGGAGAAGCTCTTGGATGAGCCTGCGTTAGATAGGACTGGTTTGGTTCAGGACCTGGCCAAATTGGAGATGTGGTCTTCGTTTTTGGCGGACATCCTTTATGATTTGCTAATGGCTTTGGCTAAGAATATGGCTCTGGCGATGGCGGCTCGCAGAGCTCTTTGACTTAGGGGCTGGGTGGCAGATGTGGCCTCTAAAGCAAAGTTGTGTTCTCTACCTTTCAAAGGTTCTACGTTGTTTGGATAGGACTTGGATAAACTGATCAGGGGTGGACCCAGATTACTTCAGATCAGTGGGTGCGGGAGGTCGTTCGTGACGGTTATGTGCTCGAGTTCGAGCACCCGTTGCCGAATCTGTCCCCTCTCCTTGTCACTCTCGAGTCAAGTTAAAGGCTATTCAAGAGACTCTGGGTTTCTTAATCCAGTTGGGAGCTGTGGTACCTGTTCCTCGGCACGAGCAGGGAATGGGTTGTTATTCCATTTACTTTGTGGTGTCGAAGAAGGAGGACCAGTTTCAACCCATTTTAGATCTCAAGAGGGTCAATGGGGCGCTCGAGGTGCCATCCTTCCGCATGGAGACTCTGCGCTCGGTCATAGTGGCTGTTCGTCAGGGAGAATTTCTCACGTCACTGGATCTCACGGAAGCGTATCTGCACATGCCAATTCGAGAGGCCCATCAGCGTTTCCTTCGTTTTGCTGTTTTAGGGAGGCACTTTCAGTTCTGTGCTCTGCCTTTTGGTCTGGCAACGGCTCCACGCACCTTCTCCAAGATAATGGTGGTGGTAGCAGCGGCTTTGTGGAGGCAGGGAATTCTGATGCATCTGTATCTGGACGACTGGTTGATCCTGGCGAAGTCTCGGGCTCACAGTGTTGCGGCGACTGCTCAGGTAGTCGCGTTTCTGGAATCGCTCGGATGCGTAGTGAATGTAGTCAAAAGTCAGTTGATCCCATCACAGAATCTGGAGTACTTGGGAGTGCGGTTCGACACGGCAGTGGGTTGTGTTTTTCTGCCGGATTCTCGGATCGCCTCCCTTCAGCAGCAGGTCCGGCTGTTAATGTCCGTTCAGAGTCCAACGGTTCGAATGTACCTTTGGGTTCTGGGCTTCATGGCAGCGATGATAGAGGTAGTACCATGGGCCAGGGTGCATATGTGTCAGCTTCAGTTGGCTCTGTTGTCCTGGTGGTCTCCCTAGGTACACAGTTTGGAGTTGCGGTTGCCATTGAGGGGGGCTCCTCGGCGCAGTCTCCAGTGGTGGCTGTGCTCTGCCCATCTGAAAAAGGGCATGCCATTGGAACCTCCTCAGTGGGTGATTCTGGTAACGGATGCCAGTCTGCTGGGCTGGGGAGCTCAGTGTCTATGTCGGTCCGCGCAGGGGCGGTGGTTGACGGAGGAAGCTCAGTGGTCTATCAACCGGTTGGAGACAAGGGCAATTCGGCTAGCTCTGGCGTTTCGCTGGAGTGTGGTCGGAAAGGCGGTAAGAGTCATGTCCGACAACGTGACAGCGATAGCGTATATCAACCGGCAGGGCGGTACAAAGAGTCTGTGGTTGGCAATCGAGACGGCTCTGCTCATGAGTTGGGCGGAAAGGCATCTAGTGCAGATTTCGGCGGCACATGTGGCCGGGATGGACAACGTGAACGCGGATTTTCTAAGCAGACACATGTTGGACCCCGGAGAATGGTCTCTGCACTGGTCGGTGTTCGACCAGATAGTTCTAAAGTGGGGAATGCCAGTAGTGGATCTCATGGCGTCGGCACAGAATGCTCAGGTTTCTCGGTATTTCAGTCGGCGTCGGGATCCGCGAGCGGAAGAGATCGATGCGTTGGTCCTTCCGTGGCCTCAGCGGGTGTTGCTGTACGTGTTTCCCCCGTGGCCCTTGATAGGTCGAGTCCTACAGAGGGTAGAATGTCATGCGGGTCCGGTGGTGTTGGTGGCTCCGAATTGGCCATGTCGGCCGTGGTTCGGGGATCTGATGCGCCTGTTAGACGGTGAGCCTCCGCGGCTGGGGGGCTCGGTGCTGTTGTGTCAGGGTCCAGTTGTCATGCCGGATCCGTCTCGGTTCTCTTTTACGGTGTGGCCCTTGAGAGGGAACGGTTGAGAAGGAAAGGGTTTTCTCCTGAGGTGATTCAGACAATGCTGCAGTCTCGCAAACGTTCGACATCTTTGGCCTATGTGCGTGTGTGGCGCATATTTGAAGATTGGTGTGGGGACCGGGCGTGTGTCCCTTCGACAGCTTCTGTGTCATGCATTTTAGATTTCTTGCAGGATGGTTTTGAGAAGGGCCTTTCATTGTCATCTTTGAAGGTGCAGCTGGCTGCTTTGGCGTGTTTTCGGGGTAAGGTGCAGGGCAGGTCGGTTGCGTCTTCCCCAGATGTGCTCCATTTTTGAGGGGGGGTGAAGTTGCTTTGTCCTCCTCAGCGGCCAGTAGTTCCTCAGTGGGATCTTAATATCGTTCTTGACTCTTTTGCGGGTTCTCCTTTTTCAGCCCTTGGAGTCTTGTTCGATAAAAGACCTTACTATGAAGATGGTCTTTTTGGTAGCTATATCATCGGCTCGCAGAATTTCGGAACTTCAGGCTCTTTCATGTAGGCCTCCATTTCTGTAGTTTTCTAAGGAAAAGGTTTCGCTGTGTCCAGTCCCTTCGTTTTTGCCTAAAGTGGTGTCCTCCTTTCTTGTCAATCAGGTGATTTCGTTGCCGGTCTTGAGGGACCGGAAGGGGGATGCTTCTTAGCGTCGTTTGGCAAAATTGGATGTGCGCAGAGTGTTCAAGGTTTACTTGCGCAGGTCGGAGGAATTCAGATCTTCGGACAGGTTATTTGTCCTTCATGGGGGGCCCAAGAAGGGAGCGGCTGCTTCTAAGGCATCTTTAGCTCGGTGGTTGAAGAATGCCATCTCTTCGGCTTACATATTGCATGGCCGTACGGTGCTGGTGGGGCTCAAGGCACATTCCACTAGGGGGATGGCGGCTTCTTGGGCAGAGAGTAGTTTTGTTCCACCGGTGGACATTTGTAGAGCGGCGGTGTGGTCCTCCCTCCATTTTTTTGTCAAACATTACAGAGTGGATGTACAGGCAAGGGAGGATGCCAGTTTTGGAGCTGCAGTCCTGTCCTCTGGGCTTCACAGGTCCCACCCTTAGATGTGTTTACTGCTTTGGTACGTCCCAAGCGTCTTGAATGGTCTGGAGGATTGCTGAGGAAGGTAAAATTAGGCCTTACCTGCTAATTTTCTTTCCTCTAGATCCTCCAGACCGTTCAAGAGCCCACCCAGTGTATCGGACAGTTCACTATGATATTTTCTTTAGACTTCAGTTGCTGATATTTCTAGTAGCTCCTGTGATTTGGGTCCTGGAGTTTTACTAAGGGCAGTTTGTGGTACCGTTTGTGCCCATCTGCAGTTGAATTCCCCCGTCTTAAGGGGAGGAGACAAATCCAAGATGGCGACGGTATGAGAAGTGCTACCAGACACGTCTCACTCTTCTCTGCGAATGCCACGAAGTTGCTCCTTACCTGAACCCCGGAATGGGGAAAAGGAGAGGCAAGGTCAGGGAGATTCCCTCTCTCCCTGACGGGACAAGTCAGCTTCGGCAGGCTAAGATGGAAGATTTTGCTTTCGTGCTGGGTCCTGGGAAGATTTCTACTCCGGTAGCTGAGGCTCGCACTTCGGCGTTAGCCGACAGTGTGGACGGGGCTTCCCTTAGCCCGGTCGAACGTGCGGCTCCTCCACAACCAGGAAGTGAGCGTCTCCAGACCAGCCCTATATTTCAGATCCGAAGTGGAGAGCAGAGCTTGCAGGGAGGGAGGGAGCCTTTTGGAGAGAAGGGGAGATCTGAGGGATGATAGCTTGGGAGCTCTAGAGGCGACATTGGCTCCTGTACTGCCAGTACAGACAGTGAGTATCCTGGAAAATGCTGCTAAAGCACCCCTTCCTGAATTGACTTTGGAGAAAATGGAAAAGCCAGCTGTAGTGACGCTAGAGTCACTATGGGATTTAACCTTTACTGCACATTCCTCCCTACAAACTGTGGTAACTAAAAATACTCTAATTATTAAGACTTTATCAGAAACTGCATTAGCCCAATTGCAAAAGACTGAACATCAAGCTGTGGAAGTAAAATCTCTTACTGAACGAACTAAAAAAATGGAACTTGTGGGTCAAACATTGATTAAAGATAAGAATTTTACTCTCCGAAGGCTGGAATATCTGGAAAATCAGTCTGATACTAATAAATTTTCCTAATAAATACCTTGTGGCAATTTTGGGCATGTCAGTTATCAATAGAAATCAAACAAAATAAAACATGGAAAAGAAAATAAGATGATACCTTTTTTATTGGACATAACTTAATACATTTCTTGATTAGCTTTCGAAGGTTGCCCTTCTTCGTCAGATCGGAAATAAGCAAATGTGCTAGCTGACAGTGTATATAAGTGAAAACATTCAAGCATTACTATGACAGTCTGACAGGGTGGGAGGATGGGGGTGGGTCGGAGGTATGCATGGGGACATCAAAGCATATCATTGATATTCTAACAGATTGGGTGTGGGTAGGTGAGGGGTGGGGTGATCAACAGAGACATACAGCTTTATGGTTTATAATGGGCTAGGAACCCCAGATCCTTGTTAAGTCCTTTCTGTTGGGTGTTAAAATATTCAATCATTCTGACTTCAAAGGTCTTACGTTCTTGTATGGTTTTAAAGTTACCTTTCAGTATTCTCACTGTGAAATCACTGGTACAGTGTCCTGGTTCTGTGAAGTGCTGTCCCACCGGGGTGGGGGCCCTAATGGCTGTATTGTTCATGTGATGTCTATGCAAATTGAATCTTGTCTTAAGCATCTGGCCTGTTTCTCCAATATAGCATCCTTCGTTACATTTTTTTACACTGAATGATATATACCACATTGGAAGATGAGCAAGTGAAAGATCCCTTTATGTTGAATATCTTTCCTTTGTGGGTAACTGTGGGGTCCTGTGAAATATTTTGGCATAGTTTGCAACTGGATAAATTACAGGGACGTGTGCCCTTCTGTTCCTTTTCAGTCTGTGATGGAAGTTTACTTCTGATTAGCTTGTGTTTTAAGTTGGGTGGTTGTCGGAAGGCCAGTACTGGTGGGGATGGGAATATCTCTTTCAGTAATTCATCTTCCTGGAGTATAGGTTGTAGATCTCTTATGATTTTCCTCAGTTTTTCCAGCTCTGGATTGTATGTCACTACAAGGGGAATTCTGTCTGTGGATTTTTTTCTCCTTGTACTGTAACAGATTCTCCCTGGGTGTTTTGAGGGAGGAGGCAATATTCTTGGAGATTATTTTGGGGTTGTAGCCTTTCTGTTTGAAGGATGCAGTCAGGCTTTTAAGGTGTCTGTCTCTGTCCCCTGGGTCAGAGCAGATACGGTGGTATCTTGTGGCATGTCGGAAAACTCATTACCACCAATAACTAGAGCGTTTTATTTGCCAACTGATTCTAGAGTGGAGTCAGAAAACCTTCCTCAAGGTGGTATAGTGATGAATCTGACTACCTTTTTGAAGTCATCTTTAGAAGTTGTAACGAAAAGAGCAACATTATTAGTCTCATTATTAGTCTCATTTGCTTTAGAAATGGATCGGGATGCAGTACTGAGACTTGACATCTGGATTCAGTTTTTTGGGGGTCAAAAATAAGAATATATCCAGATTTATCAAGAGAGACTCAGAAGAGGCGTAAATTAGCCTTTTTGGCTTTGCGCACAAGAACTGTGGCAGTAAGAGCTACCTTCCGGTATTGAAATTTCCTTGTGTATGCAGAATTATGTTTCAATCTAAACAGTTTCAATTTTTCGACCCCAAACAGCTAGAGGAATTTCTAATTAGTAGGAAAGAGGTTAATGTAGTGGTTTAATCCCATATGTACACAGTTTTTTTTTTGTACTTTTATTAGAAATACTAGTAAAAAAAAGGCCCTTTTCTGTTAGAAATGAAACGGGCGCTAGCAAGGTTTTCCTTGGAGCGTATGTTTCAGAAAGAGCGTGTGTGTCAGAGAGAGAAGGTGAGAGAGAGAGAGAGACAGAGTGTATGTGTTTGTGCGAGAGAGAGTGTGTGTGAGAGACAGTGTTTGTGTTTCTTTGTGACACTGTGTGAGAGAGAGGGACAAAGACAGTGAGTGTGTGAGTGAGAGTGTATGTGGCAGACGGAGAATGAGTGACTGTGTGTGTGGTGTGAGGAACCCCCTCAACCCCTCCCTCTCCCCTGCCCCCTTGCAGCCAGGCATGTGCAGCAACCCTCCTCTCCCCGTGATCCCCCTGCAGCCAGGCATGTGCAGCGACCCTCCTCTCCCCGTGTTCTCCCTGCAGCCACCCATGTCCAGCATCCCTCTGCAGCCACCCATGCCCATCAACCCTCCTCTCCCCCTGCTGCGTCCTTCCTGTCTCCCCTGCTCCCCCTGCAGCCACCCATGTGGTCTCAGGCCCCCCCCTCAGCATCCCTCCTGTCCCCCTGCAGGCATGCATGTGCAGCGTCCCTCCTCTCTCCCCTGTCCCCCCTGCAGCCAGCCATGTCCAGCGACCCTTCTGTCCCCCTTCCCCCCCTGCAGCTACTGATGTCCAGCGACCCTCCTCTCCTGTGCAGCCACCCATGTCTGAGGACACTCCTCTCCTTTTTCCCTGTTCCTCCCCTGTGGCCAGCCATGTCCACCGACCCACCTGTCCCCCCTGATGACCACCAACCCTTCTATCCCCCTGCCCGCCCTGCAGTGTCCGTCCTGTATCCCCTGTCCCCCTTGCAGGCACCCATGTGGTGTGTGGAGCCCCATCCCTATCTCCCTGTTCCCTGCCCCCCCTGCAGCCACCCATGTGCAGCTCCCCTCCCCCTGCTTCCTTCCAGCCACCCATGTCCAGCGAGACTCCCCCCTTCCCCCCCAGCCAGCGCAGCACCCAAAGAAAGCCCCTTGTCCCCCCCTTCGCGCATCACCCGACCCCCCCCCCACCGTGGCACATCACCAAGCCCCTCCCCCCTCATCAACCCCCTCACCACCCGCAACTGCTAATACAAACTGTGTCCGGCGGCTGCTGCTTCTGCTATTCAGCAGCAGCAGCCCGTACGTAAAGAAAACCAAAAAAAAAAAAAATCCTCCTAAAACGTACCTCCATTGAGAAGCATCTCACATTGGCTGAAGTCTCAGCATGCGCTCCTCCTCTCCCCTCTGACGTCTCGGTGTTTCTCCGGGGTCTTCCGGCAGGGGCACTGACGTTGAGGGGAGAGGAGGAGCGGCTGCAGAGACGTCAGCCAATGTGAGATGGTTCTCCACGGAGGTGCGTTTTAGGAGGTTGTTTTTTTGTTCTTGTTTTCTTTATGTACGGGCTGCTGCTGCAGAATCGACCGCCTCGCCACCCGCGACCGCTAATACAAACTCTGTGCGGCGGCTGCTGCTGAATAGAAGCAGCAGCAGCCGCCGGACAGAGTTTGTATTAGCGGTCGCGGGTGGCGAGGCGGTCGATGTGAGGGAGAGGGGTTGGGTGATGCGGCGAGGAGGGAAGGGGGGTAGGGGCTTTCTGATGCCCCGTTGCACGGGTTGTTGTGGCGATGCGGCGGTGGGGGGGGGCACTTAGAGGTGCACCGTCGAGGCTGTTTGTGTGTGTGTGTTTGTATGTGTTTGTGTGTGTGTTTTTTGTGTGTGTGTTTGCGTTTGTGTGTGAGTTTGTGTGTGAGTGTGTGTGTTTGCGTTTGTGTGTGTGTGTGTTTGCGTTTGTGTGTGTGTGTGTTTGCGTTTGTGTGTGTGTGTGTGTGTGTGTTTGTGTGTGTTTGTTTGTGTGTGAGTGTGTGTGTGTTTGCATTTGTGTGTGTGTTTGTTTGTGTGTGAGTGTGTGTGTGTTTGCATTTGTGTGTGTGTGTGTTTGCGTTTGTGTGTGTGTGTGTGTTTGCATTTGTGTGTGTGAGTGTGTGTGTTTGCGTTTGTGTGTGCGTGTGTTTGCGTTTGTGTGTGAGTTTTGTTAATATATGGCCTGGTTTTAGATCTGCCAATGGAATTGTGATGGACAAAGCCACAGAGCCAAAAACATCTGAAAATGTACTGATTAGGCCAAACAAGTAACAAATGAATTAATATTTGAGAATCTGCAGAAAGCAGGTCTGAACAATGAGTCTTGACACAAACAGGTATAGGTACAATATTCAAATAATATATAGCACCTGAAATGAAAGAATGATGGATAAAATGGAAAAAATTGTGGCTTTCAAAATGGAGTCAAGGGTTTATATTAATGTATAAAATGATACAGAGATCAGAAGATGTGATGAGAGGTGTTGCAAAAACATAATGTGAAACTGGTATCTCAACAGAAAAAAATGTTAGTAACCGCAAAAACAGTTTGTTCCAAAAAAACATGTTGATATTACCGGAAAATGTTGCAACCTTGTGAAATTGATGGAACGGAAGAGCTGGGTACAAACTGCACAGATGGCAAGATGCGACAGTTTAACCGCAGAAATTGAGAAATATTTGAAAAAAATAGGTCCCAAAATAGGTGCTGCCATAGACTTCTATAGAGAGAAAAGAGTATAAAAGAGGAGAGATTTTGGCTCAATTTCGGAGTCGTCCCCAACGCATCTCAGACGGCAGAGCGCTGTGCCATTGAACCCAGAATCTGTCCGATGTCTGTATTTCTTTGAAACTTTGGTAAGAATAAATACCTTCTATCTGAAACCTATCTCTGTCTTAATTTTCAAGTATTCATTTGCCTGTTACTTATTTTACAAACTAAACTGAACTCACACCAGACACTCATTTTGTGCACAAAATACTGATAGATTCAAATAGACTATATGTGGGAACATAAATGGCCCAGAATACACCTAGATCCAGAAAGGCAGAAAGCAGAGGTCATGGGGATCAGTTTTGAATTACGCCTTCTGATGCCTCCCCAGAACCAACCACCCTGGGATTGGAGGGAAACTATAAAGAATCTTCTGGATGAACTTAAGAGGTTCCCCTCCCATTTGGACAAGTCCAGAAGGAGTCTAAAAGAGGTCCATTAAAAACAGTGGTGAGCCCCGGTCGCTGAGCGTACTCGCCGACCTTCCTCCCTCCCATTGTACGCCAGAGGGGATATTGACCCTCGAAGAGGGGGTATTTACCCTCGAACGCTGTATTTTTACACGCTAATTTTTGAACCCAGAGGGGATACATCTATGTGTTCAAAAATTTCTTTCCTGTCTTTCCATTTTCTTCCTTGTTCTTCTTCTGCCCCTCTCTTCTGTCCATCCTTTTGATTCCTTTCCTATCTCTGTCCGAGCCTTCATTCACTGCTCATTGCAGTTCTTGGACAGTACACTCCATCTGTCCTCCTGTATGTCCTGCGCTCTCACCTAGGATATCTCTCTGTCCTGATTGCCCTCCCCAATTGCCCTATTTTTTTTTGTCCCCCTCCTTTTCGTCTCACTTGCCTATACATTTCTGATTCTGTCTTGTTACAGCTTTGCTTTGAAACCCTTTTCTTACTATTGCGGTCTCTCCTTTTGTAAATGGATGTCCTTTCTCTGTCATTCCTTTATTTCCCTCCTTACTTCTGCCTCTCACGGACATTGCCCACTTGAGGGGTATTGGGCACTATTATTCTGTCCCTTCTTTTCTTACCTCTCACCTCTCTCCCCATTGTCTCCTATTCTGCTGGCACCTGTATTTTTGTCCTTGTATGATTCTGTCCATCTGGCTGTCCTTATACTTCATCTAGTATTCATCACCTATATACTGTTCCTTTCGAGTGTTTGCTGTATGAAAGAATATGTATGCCATCTCGATTCTGAGTTTTGGGAGACCAGACTTAGCAGATGGTGACTGTATTTTCTTTTTCAGCACGATTGTCAGTAAGCGGTCTTATGCGGGCTATTCTTTGCCTAACGCCTTGACATTTCGTGTCTTAAGTCTCTGTCCAATATTTGTTTTCCTCCTTCTTTTTTCCCTGAACCCCTGTGTATTTTAATCTTATATGACTGCCTTCTAATCATTCTGTTCTCTCTATCTTCTGTCATTCTAACCATCCATGGCCCCCCCGTTCTACCCTAACACTTCTGTTTCCCTACTCTTGGTTGCCCTTGCCTGTCATCTAAAAATACCTCGGCTTCGCTGACACCTCTGATTTGGGTTTTCCCCTTATCACAAACTGTATTGCTGAACTTCTGTGAAAATCTATCTTATTCTTTGCAGTCTTTTCTGCTGTTATGCCCATTTCCCGGTCTTAACCTTCGGTTCTCATCTTGTCGCCTGTGGGCGTGCGCCCTCCCGTTTGCATTTTTCTATATGTTTCATGTCTCTTTAACTCCCTACATTACTTGTTTTCTCACTATTAAGCCCATTTCCTGTTCCCTATCATTTACTGCGTAGTCCATCTGACTTCTCTTTTCCACAGTTGCTATGTTCTACATTTTATTACTTTTTGGGCGTTGTCCTTTTTTCTGCTATAATCGGACTTAAACAAATATCTCTGTTTGCACATCCTCTGTATCCCTTTCCCTATTGTCCTCCCCTTTGATAACCACCTTTCCTCTAGATAATCCTCTTTCTCCTAGTCTCCCATTATAGTGAACATCATAGTGCCTATTGAATTAACCTCACACCTTACATACACCTTATTGCCCTCCCCTTCATTTCGTTCGCAAGCCTAACAAGATCACCTTTCATGCCTTTCAAAGCTATTCCTTTTTTTTCTGGCAGCTTCATGCAACACAGTTTTTGTTGCTTCCGAAAACTGCGCTTATTATATTACTAGCAGCAGTCATAATTGATATATAGTTATTTTCTGTTGAACTAACTCTTTGCCTGCCTGTTACAAAAAGCATGCTTTACACAAGTCTAATCTGCTTTATATGATTTTTTTTTGGTTTTCAAATTGTTATATTACTTATCTTTTCATGCCTCTTGCTGCCATGTCCGGTGTACGCGCACTTCTGAGTATGTAAGAATATGCGGATGTATCTTTACTTTCACTTTTAAAGTTATGCCACTGCATCTTAGTATTCCTTTTCTTGACAAAAATAAAACCCCATTTACCTTGCCGTTTCAATTTATCTATATGGCCCCTTCCCATGATTTATACTTCATGATTCCCTTGCCCTGTACAGATACCTTTCTATGATGTCTGCCATAAAGGAAAAACACTAAGTTGCTTATTTAAAGGTTCTACAATGTTAAAGTATTTCTCAGACTTATCTCTGCCTGGCTCGTTTCGGATGATTTATTTCGTACTGCTTGCCCTAACTCCCTTCCTGTCAGCTGTTCAGCTCTATTGCTTTAGAGTTTCCATTTCATTATGTGTTTAGTGGTTTCATTATGTGTCATATGGCAAGCTTGTTATCTACAGTATAGTGCATGTACCTTACCCAAAGAGCTTATATACGCTTAATTTGCTTTAAAACATTTCTTTCTTTGGCCTAACAGATCTACATATCGTTCATTTTTTTTTTTTTGTATGGAACCTGGTTCATAAATCTATTATTTATAAGTCCTGTGTTTCAGTTTTTTTCCCCCTTTTTCCTTTTCAATTAGAAGTGCGTAGCTGCTCAACTTCTTCTTTTTGGGCGGTGCCCACTTCCTTCTTTTTCTCTATACTTCTCTCCCTCTTGACTCTGCTAATCTTTAGCTTTGTAATCTATTATAGAAACTTGGTTTCTAATTATTTTCAGTTATAACATCTTTTCCTATATTTAGTAATCGCTGCCGGCGTTTCCTGCAATAACACTTACTTTTTTCTCTCGCCTATATTCCCTGCCCTTATGTTGGCAAGGCTATGTTTTTATCTTTGTCAGTAATTTCTTTGCTATAACAGTTTGTTATACATAATTCCTGTGACAGGTCTGTTCCCAGTTTTAAGTATTGTCAGCCTGCATTTCCATTTTTCATCTTGAGAGCTTTTGCCAGCTCACGCGTTGCAAAGATTTTATACATTCTCGTGTGACAAGCTGTCCCTAGCTTCTGTGCTGATAAATCATTTTATTTTTCTACTAAAATTCCCATAATGGGTGTTGCCGGTCGCCTGCCTAGTACTGTTTTTTTCTTTCAATTGATATTTTACAATGCATTTCTCTAATTGTTATTGTATGACACAGTTTACAGATTAAGATTTTTAGAACTGCATCTGTTTGCCTTGGACAGTTATGTTAAAAACATTTGCTAATCAACAATGTATTTTTACAGACAGGGTTTTTAGGATGCATACATATTTCTACAGTTCTTTTCTAAATTTTGATTTCTTTCTCTTTTGCCCAGGACATTGATGCATGAGTTTTTGACTTTGGGTCTGAGTTTATGACATGATTCATACGCACTCATTTCCTGTAGCACTGCTTGCCCGTAACTTTTCTGCTTGCCACTGATTAGAGCTTACAATACTGTGCCTGGGTTCTAAAAATATATGGTGTACGGCAATATTCTTAGTCCAATCATATATTCCATTTTCTGTAAGCGTAACCCTTTTGTATGGTACATTTTCTCAGCATGCTTTATGATATTCCTATGTTATGGTACATATTCTTTTAAATATTTAGTAGAAAATCTATTGTCTACTGACTATTTTATGGTTCCTTCCCCCACGAGCTTACCTGTGTTCAGTCATACATCTTTCTTTCCATTTTCTTTTAACCAGATTTGTTTTATTTTCACTATCTTTGCAGTTTGCTTCAGGGGTTCTTCCCTTCTATTCTACTCTTTATTTCTCCCTTTCTTAAATACCAGTGTCATGTTATAATTTTTGGCTTTTTGATACCGATGTCTGGGACTTACATCCATTTGAGGCCATAAACCCTTCAATGGATGACGGTATCATAAATAATAGATTTAAAGCAGACTTCCATTCCATTTTCGGAGTGGCCTGCGGTTTCGGCATTATTGCCCACCTATGAGTTACTTGTATAGATGACCGCGGGGTTAATAAAGAGACGTCTAACGACTTTCGTTGCGATTGTGTACAGGTTGACTCGGGCATTCAATATTCTTGGAGGGTTAGTTTTTAAACGAGAAGTTTCCTAACTTTTCAATGTTGTAGGATGGTTAGTTTTTAAACGAGAAGTTTCCTAACCACAAATTCTTGACTGGATTGTCGTACACGAGAAGTTCTCAATTCACAGGTCCCTTGGGATGGTTAGTTGTACACGAGAAGTTCTCTAATCAGCGGAGACCCATTGGACCGCTGCTCTTCGATTCATGACACCTTATTCGCTGGTTCTATGAGTCCTTTTTGGGAGTGTTTGCAATGTCCCTTTTTGGGGGCTCTATCATGGGCTGCAGCTCATGGCCAAGTAACCTGGATAGCTCTTGGCAGGCAGGGAAACGGGGTTTCTTTCTGCCTTTAGAAGCACACTCTGGGGAGTAGTTTTTGTTAATTAAGGGTAGAGTAGTATGTACACGGACACTATTTTCTTAAATACTCTGTTCATCTTTGTGACTTTCATGCGCTTGTTCATTTACCTTGCGGCTAAAGCATAGAGCTTTCCGCCAATTAGTAATTTCTATTCTAGGTCCCGCCACCGGGACGCTCTTGAAGACGCGTGAGTATAAAGGTGTTCTCTATACGCATGATGCATGTTTTTGTTTAAATAATTTTCCTCTGCATGGTTTTGTTTTATTGTCCCGGTTGTACACCTCTGAATTGTAGATTCAAATCATCTTACTCATAGATATTGCATTACATTGCACATTTCCTTCTATGACTTCCTATGTGGATTGTCATCCCTCTGTTTCAGATTCCCCTATGTCTTCCTCCGCATCCCCCACTCCCCTGGAAAGAGTCCTTAATTTCTTTCCTGCTGATAGAAAAGAACTTACCCGCTTATGTCAGACCTGGCATACCGCTTGGTCCGCTAAGGATCAAGGACTTGAATGGCCATCAAAGGGCTCCTTTGATCAGGGTAAGCTCCAAGCCTTGGTCTGCTACAATGAGTCCAACAAAAAAGGAAAATCTAGGGATAAACATTTAGCTGCTATTAATAAGTTCATACTTATTGCACGAAACCAACACGATAGGAGCTTAGGTAAGTCAGATACCGACCAAGCCCCTTATCAAGATCCAGTAACACCTACTGCCCCACCATCTTATGATGCTGCTACTGCTGCAGGTACGACCAAGCTTTTACCTTGTGCAGTGGGATATACCCCAATACCCCCAGGATATTGTGATAAACCTGTCACTTATCCGTTACAACAGAATTCTCAAGGATCTCAGACAATGACACCCTCGCTGCCTGCGGTATCTCCCGCTCCTATGATATTCGACCCACCCACTACCGTGCACATCGCCGGTGTTGTTGATCTATCCCTTCCCTCATCACCAAAAGATTCAATCCCGACATCTCATGGGACGGCACAAACTCAGATGCCCTTAACCCCTTCAACTATCCCAGTGGCCCCGACTACCGCCCAGTCGCCCACAGTCACTACTGCTTCAACGATGCAAGCAACAACCCAGACCCAGACCCTTACTCCACAGACACGTCATGTATATCGTACTATTGACGGTCATGAGATCGAAATACCCCCTCCCATTATTGAACATTATCCTTGTGTCCAGAGCCATACGGTTCCGGTCATTACCCCCCCTCTAAGTAATATAGGAATAGATACCGCGGTCCAGACGACCACCTACCCAGGATTGGGAATAAACACCGCGGTCCAGACTACTGCCTACCCCGAACTGGGTAAGGGTCAGGCCTCACACATGACCACCCAAACGACTACCTACCCATATATGGGACACACAACTCAGACATCCCCTCCCCCACCATGTTTGGACTCTTCTGCCCAAACTGGTCCCCTGCCCCCGCCATCATTGCCATGCCCTACTCTGTCACAATTACGACAGATGGGTTTCATTCCATGTAGTCCTGCTACACAAACACGGGCTATTTGTCAGGAACTCTATGATCGGGGTTTCATTAAACCACCCCCTGCCCCAGTGAACCCTTCGATGCCCATTCTCGAACCCCAGTGTTCTACCCCTCCTAGATGGGACACGTTAGGTGCACGGCCAAAGCGTCCCTTGGTACTCCCAGCCAAAGCTGATAATGAGGGACAACCAAAGGTAAGACTCTCCCCATTAGATGAAGCATGGGAAGTTTTCAAACAACAACTCCCCACAAAATCGGACATAGAGGATATTCGAAACGAGCCTCCCCCGCTGCTCCATTTCTCCTCTTTTTCAGATAGTGAAGTAATCCCTTCCCTTGCAGACGATTCACCTCGTCTCATGTTACCTCATACCCCAGTCCCTTCGGCAGAACAATACGGTCACACATTGGCTAGTATGGGAGATGGCCTTGCGTTTGTTTCAGAAGGACTCCGTTCCTTACGTAAGTCCCTGACAACACAACCACGCCCTGATATCCCGGACACTGTAGCATCTGTTGCACCAAAATCTGAATTACCCCAACCGCAGGACGTTATTTCTCATCATACCAGACAGCGCCACCCTCGAAGTTATCTTACTAATGAGGGATCTAGCCGCTGCCTTGCAGTCATCGATAGTTCCCATCACTCTACAGGTCTGAATATCTGTACAGAACCTGGTCCGCCTAGCACGCCTGCCCAATATGTTGCTCTACATGAGAACTCATGGCATTATGTCCAGCCATGGATTGATAATCTTGCAGGATGGTCTGAGGCGCTCCAGCCCCAGTCCGCCCTCTTCCCACGTGAAGGATCCTTGCGGTCTGATAAGCTCTCACTTGTGAGAGATCTTATTTATGACCACCCTGACCCCCATTGGGATCAGAAAACAACCCTCTACCTAATCCAAGGTCTTCAGGTTTGGAAAAAGTACGAGAATCAATTTCCCCCAACCGCTGCGATCGATCTTCTTACATCTTCATTGACTAAACCCTTTGAGAAAGTAAAACTCTTTCCCCTGCTGAATAAGATGTCAGGTGGTGTTCCTCATACGGAGTACACTCCACTTTCAGCAGTTGAATTAAATAGCCTCATACTGCAACTCCCGGATATTGCATTAGGAGGCAACCGATGGTTGAAGAAATTACAGGACATTACACTAGGGACCACCCTGTCAGTGGGAGACATGAAAGCGCTTTTGGGTAGAACCCCACACGCCAGTGTCACTGACATATTCACTCAATCGGGCTATGCCAAATTTGTAACAGATACCGAGTATGATGGCAATCCTTTAACAGAGATTCAGACCAAAGTATTCCAGGAAATCCGGACCATATATCCGGCTCAAAAAGATTTTTCAGTTATCACTTCTCAGAGATGGGAAATGGATTCAGAGCCCATTGAGGCTTACTTACTCAGACTCCAAGATCTCTATAAAGAAGAGACGGAGGAAAAATTTGACTCCGATAATGCTCTTCCGGTGTTCTATCATTTACTTAAGGGAACCCTACCTTCACAGATTAAAACCAAACTAGAGGACACAGTTGGTCTCCAACTTGAAAAATGGCCAAAGATTCGTGAGCACATCCTTCATCATTGCAGAAAGCTTATTAAAAGCAAGCAAGATGAAGCCCAACATCGTAAGACAGTACACACTAACTTAGAAGTGCTGCAGACTGAAGATCTCAAAGAAAAGAGAGCCTCTAAGAGCTCTGACGCAGATCCCAATGCCCCGGAGACCTCTCCCCCTGTTATTGTTATGTATGCTGACCAACGCTATGACAATAACACCCGAACTCAGGGCCCACGGCCCTATCGTCCAGACCGTAGAAATGATTACCCAGAAGAACGAGGCCGTCGCTCTCAACCCCTACGAGGCCCCCCAAGGGGGCCTCCTGATTCCAATAGACCACCCAGAGACTACCGTTCCCGGCCTAGTCCTGATCGCTTTCCCGATGTCCAGTGCTATCGCTGTCAGCAATATGGACATTACGCACGGGAATGCTCGCTACCACCACAAAACGGACTTCGAAATCAAATCGGCCGAAATCCTCCAGAACGCCAAGCTTTCCCTTTATGGAACCCAGATCAACGCCGCCCACAATGACTAGGCGTTGTTCGCACTAAAGCAGGCGTAGATGATCCTATGATCACCCTGCTTATCAGCGATGTCCCTGTTCCCTTTTTAATTGACACAGGCGCCTCTCGCTCTGTGCTTGCCCATGTTCCACACAAATTGCAGAAACTTCTTAAAGTTTCCCCTAACAATATTACCACCACAGGATTTGATGGTGTCCCGACGGACACACCTTTGCTTGAGCCCCTGCCAATTACATATGCGGATCAACAACTATCTGCTCCTTTTTTGTATGCCCCATTATGCCCCGTCAATTTACTTGGGAGAGATCTATTGACATTGTTTCATTTTGAAATTTATTTTGATCCTTCCCCTAGTGAACACACTTCACTTTTGATGGCTGTCACCTCTATGGTTGAGAAACAAATAGAGGTTGCCTTGAACAACCTACCAGGTTTTCTTTGGGCCACACCTGAGAGACCCTATGGTGAGGTTAAAGGCCCTCCCCATCGCATTCAGCTGCTACCTGGTTGCAAAGGCCCCAAAATAGCCCAGTACCCGTTAAAACCAGAAGTTATTGCCGGAGCTCAAGAACAAATTGATTCCTTATTACAGCAAGGCATCATTGAAAAGTGTAATTCACCATACAATACCCCTTTATTCCCTGTTCCAAAGAAAGAGCCTGGCGCCTTCCGTATAGTACAGGACTTACGCGCTTTAAATGACCTCACTTACGCGGTATTCCCGAATGTGGAAAATCCGACTACACTCCTCAATAGTATCACTTTGCAAACATATCACTCCACTATTGATTTGTCTAACGCCTTCTTTTCCATCACCCTTGACCCTGTAAGCCGCCCGCTAACGGCTTTCCAATTCAATAACACAACATATCAGTGGACTCGTCTTCCCCAGGGATTTACAGACAGTCCTACAGTCTTTTCCCAAACTTTAGCAGCACACATACAGGAATTCAAACAGTACAGATATGATCTCCCACCACAAACCTCCATTGTTCAGTATGTGGATGACATGCTTATCACATGCCCTGACTTTGACACATGTGTTCAAGTCACCTGTGACTTTCTGGACTTTCTTGCTACCAAAGGCTACAAAGTTAACAGAAAGAAATTAAAAGTTGCTCAGACACATGTTACCTTCCTTGGCCACCACATTGGCCCCCGTCAGAAGGGCCTAGGTCCCGATACTCTCCAACATGTATCCTCCTTGCGAATGCCCACTACTGTTTCTGATCTCAGAGGTGTCCTCGGTATGTTGAATTTTTGTCGCCTTTGGATACCCAATTATTCAGCTCGAACACAACCATTTTATATGAAACTACAGGGTAAACAGAAAGTTAAACGAGAACCCTTAAACTTCACAGCTCAAGAAACAACTGATC
The DNA here is from genome assembly GCF_901765095.1 of Microcaecilia unicolor. Taxonomy (NCBI): domain Eukaryota; kingdom Metazoa; phylum Chordata; class Amphibia; order Gymnophiona; family Siphonopidae; genus Microcaecilia; species Microcaecilia unicolor. The sequence goes on along the minus strand of NC_044031.1, from coordinate 387,353,148 downwards.
TTATGGCTCTTGTAAAAGATGTTATGCTTTCCTCACCATTGGCCACCATTGATGTTTCTCAGGATGTACACCTTTGGGTCATACATACTGAGAATACCTGGTCTTGCCTGATTACACAAGAGCATGATGACCTTGCTTGTGGTTACCTTTCAGGTACTTTTTCACCTGTTGAAAGAGCTTTTGCTACTTGTGAGAAAGGCCTTGTTGCCGCCAGCACTGCTGTTACAAAATTATACAGCTACATTCCTCACCTTCCGGTGATTCTTCACACGTCCCATGATGTTAAATATCTGTTGGATAAACAGATTAGTCACATGACTGTCTGCCGATTACAAAAGTATCAAGTTCTTTTGTTCAGTGTAGTGCACTCTATTCATCCATTAACTTTAACTGACCTTCAACGCCTAGATCCATTACTCACTATAACAGAGACAGCACAGAATGCTATCTTTCCCCATGAGTGCACTACCCAATTGTCTGTTCCTGAATCCCTCCATCTGCATTCAGAGATCTTGCAGAGTGGCGAGGTTTGGTTTACAGATGGTTCTCAGCAAAACGGAGTTGCCGGTTTTGCCGCCCTCCGTTACACACCTGAAGAAGATATACTGGATCCTGTACAATTCAGGTTACCAGATGCATTCACAGCCCAAACCGCAGAACTTGCAGCGGTTTTGTATGTCCTCCTGTTTAAAGCACTACACTCAGATTTGAGCATTGTCACCGACTCAGACTATGTTTTTGCTTCCTTGCACTCCCATGTTCGCAAATGGAACCAGAGGGGTCTGATTTCCTCTACTGGACAACCTCTCAGTCACTTACCTTTGTGGACTGCTCTTTTTGATGCACTGGAGAAACGCCATCAAAAAGGCCTCCGCACCAGTATCTCCTGGATTAAAGCTCATCAGGAGACAGTTTTTTCTTTCGCCATTAATGGGAACCATGCTGCTGATGAACTAGCCCGTGAGGTCACTTCCTCTTCCAGTTCTCCTTCCGTATCCCCTACTGATGTGGCACTTCCTGTGTTTGCAACCGAAGCGCCTCCCTTTGAAACACCACCTTCTACTCCTTCTGATTCCACACACTCTGAATCCTCCTCTCCAAACACCCCACCTATTTTCCCTGTACCTCCTGTCATAACCTCCTTACTATCTCCTGAATCAGAACCCCCTGTAACGTCCCCACCCTCTGAATCCTTAACCTCTGACTTCTCTACTACCCTCACTTCCTCTCTTTCACAAGCAGAACTCACTTTGTGGAAGCAGGCTGGATGTTTTCTAAATCCAAATGGCATGTGGACTCATCCCAACGGTCAATTATGCGTTTCACAGCATGTTTTATCCCTTCTGTTGCATGCCCTCCATTATCCTTTACATTTAAATGCTAATACACTGTATGATCAATTGTCTTCCAAATTATGGGCTCCCCAAATGATGCCCATGTGCCACTCTGTAGTGCATAATTGTTACAAATGCTTTCTGTACACACCCAAACGAGGACCTGTCATTCCTTCAGGTCATTTGCCTGTTGTCCAGGGACCTGGCCAACATTGGTATATTGATTTCACAGATATGCAGACACCTGTTCGCGGTAAACGGTATCTGCTTGTCTGCGTGGACGGTTTCTCTAAATGGGTGGAAGCTTTCCCTTGCACTAGAGAAACCGCACAAACCATGGCACAGTCACTGTGTAATGAAATTATTCCTCGATTTGGTATTCCTGGCAAAATTACCACAGATAATGGTACACACTTTGTGAATGAACTCTTGCAGAACCTCCTTCCAGCACTTGGCATTACACATAGAACTGTCTGTGTTTACAAACCCACCAGTAATGGTTTGGTAGAAAGATACAATGGGTTGCTCAAAACAAAAATGCGTCAGCTTATGGCAAATGGGATAAAGAATTGGCTTGATGCACTCCCTTTGGCACTGTTATCTCTCCGTGCCACTCCATCCTCTTCCCTTAAACTGACGCCGTTCCAATTATGTACAGGTCGCCAGATGAGACTCCTACCTGGCAATCCAGACACTCAAGTACCCGATCAATACTCAGTATATTGGGATATCTTGCAGACTATTGTAAGTTCTCTGTCCTCAATTCCACAGGCCATTTCGGACAGAAGAGGGGATTGTGATGCCAATAGATCCCCCCCTTATAAAGTGGGCGATCTAGTGCACCGGCGTTATTACACGCACAAGACCTGGCGAGATCCCATCTACGTTGGGCCCTTCAAGATAGAAGCTCTGTCAGCCACAGCTGCCAAGCTTGAGGACCACACATCCTGGGTCCATCTGAAAGATATCCGCGCCTATCCTAATACCCAATCAGGCCTCCTGGATGTTTCCATTGATGTTTCCAGCACAACAGTCACTGGAGAGACCAGTCCCACCACAAACTCCATCTCCACCACCACTGAGCCCAAGACCACCGACCCCACATCCAACACTCTTGAACCACCTTGACCAACTCGACCAAAGACTTAACCACTTAATCAACTTAGACCATCCATCTCCTGAATCCCATCTCCTTGATCTGGCTGACATAGTCATCCAAGCCTTCGCCGATTCTCCAGAGTCACCAGCAGAACAACCACCTGTATTGGAACCTGCTTTTGAGTTGCCATCCTCACCTCTTCCTCCAACTGTTCCAGCACTCCCACTTCCATACGTAGATCTTCACATCCGTCTCATCCGAATCCGTAACCTTGCAGAAGATCTCACCCAAATCCGCAACTTAGCAGGACAATTGAATCCGGAAGAACAAGAGTCTGTTGCGGTTTCCACAGTACAGAATCTGCACAGCAACATCTGTGAGCTGCTTGACATTCTACATTTGTACTTCCCGAATCAAGCCAGATAAATGCCACAGCAATTTCCGCCGATTTTCACTCCAGAAGAACTCATTCCCTTACAGACTATTTCTCTACATAAAGTTCCTATTCCAATACCACCTTTCCCAACCACTCCCGTGAAAGTGTTGATACCACCACCCTCCCCCGCTAGTAAGAGTCTCCGCAGGGAACCAACTGCTGAGAACCTTGCTGCCCTCGACAATATCAAGGTACCTGATCCACCAGACCCACTGGACATTGGACTTTACCCTGTTGATAAGTGTAACTCTGAGCAGGTATCTGAAACCAATTCCCATTGGTCGAACGACTTCGACGACACTTATTTGGAAGGCGACACCAATCCTGACGACACGGACGGAACGAGCACCCGTCCGAGCGTCGTCTCAGCAGCAGTGACGGTGTTACATCAATACACCCTCTTCTTCTGCTTTCCATCTGCTCGATTGTTTGCTGTTGGACTCGTGTGTATGATCCTACTTTGTATAGGTTTGGTTTTGTTTTTCACTACCCTGTTTACCTATACTGCTGACAGCAACCTCCTGGATCTTTGGATCACACTTACTGCCTTTCCCACTGGCAACGTTACCTTGCCAGCCGGAAACGCCACGGTACTTGCAACTACCTCGGTACTTGCAACTACTCCAGCAGTACTTGTAACTACTTCGGTACTTACATCTACTCCTGCTCCATCACCTACTACAGCAGCCTACACAGAGCCCCAACAATACACCGCATTTACCCGCCTGTTTGGATACAGATCCCCCCGGACGACCTCAAAGATAGGTCCCATTGCCACCAGTCATCCTACCCCCTGGGCAGACACATCTGCCACGACAGACTTTTCAACTGGCTATCCTCCAGAGCCTATTGAAACCTCTGCGACTACTCCTGTCCTCACTGATTCTCCTGTTTTGCATTCTACAACTGTTCCCAATAATATCAGTAGCTCGGTCCATATTGTCCCCAATCTTACAACTACTTTTGAGGATAATATTACCTTGCTTGAATTACGACCCACCCCTCCTCCTGATTCTCTGGTTCCTCCTAGTGACGCTCCTCCTCCCACGAATACTACTTTAGCCACTCCAAACATCACCGTCCCAGCCACTCGTCCCCCCAGATAGCTCTGCATCCCTAAGTAACCACCAATATATGTCCCAGAATTTACCAGATAACCCGCCTTCCCCACCTGAATCTCCCCCACCATCGCCTTTTAGTATAGGTGTACACTTAATCCCTGAACCCCCAGAGTACCTTTTTGATTTAAGAGAGTTAATACATCCTCATTGGGACCCAGCTCCAGAAGACGATCCCAATTGGGACCCCTTCACCCGATATCTGACATTGTGTGAACCTTTGTTTGAGAATTGGACACTAGGTCCTAGCCGAACGGTTACAGACACTGTGATACTGTTTGGAGGAACTTTAGGGTTACAAATAGAACAAACCGACGACCTCCTAATAAGGCCAGCAACTGGTGACGTTGTAGATTTTTGGATTATAACATACGCCGTACTGGGCACTGATTGGATACCCTTTGTGTTCATTAGAGAAGTTGGATTGGGACCTTTGGAAGTATACAGTCTTTTTGTTATCCCTGACACTCCTGAAAGAGGAGCTGTTAGAATTTACCCACCCTACCCAGTTATTAGATTTTACCAACCCAACCCAAATTCATCCTAATGATATATCAAGCTTTGGTATACCTAAGAATAATTATAGCCATTACAGTTCTGGTTAAGACCCTAGGATTAATATTGTTACTCATTTTCATTAACCGCCAATTACCTTTGGTACAGTCCAGATCCTACATTTAACCATGAAAACCAACAACATGAAGTCCTTAGTCCTCCTGTTGTGTATGCTCACCATGCCCACGATACAAGGAACACAGAATCTAGAAAGTTTCCTACAACAATTTATTACCACCTACGAAATAACATTACCCACTACCAAGGACACAACCACAATAACCCTTGATGTATGTTCTTATACAATGTGTGGGGAACATCCTGTACAGCAATATTTGTCAGCTTTTGAGGTATACCTGTGTCCCTTCTCCAATTGCGGAAGTTGGGCACAAGTATGGTGGTATACAGGTTCATGGGTTCCCTACTCAGGTAGTGAGATTCCAGATCTAAAAAAGAGCATTTCCATCATGAAATTGCGATGGACTGGCCTTTGTCCAATGACTAAATGTAATCAAGTGGCTATCACTTTCAGAGGAGTAACGGCTGTTACATACAGAACTTATTCCTTAGGAATTGATGCCACAGGTAGAGATCCAGTTGGAACGTTCAAGATTATTCCACCCCCAGCCCAACCAACAAAGAATCCTTTGATGCCAACAAAGATCCCAGAAGAAAAAATTCCTTACCAGATCGTGCCAATTAATAATTCCAAAGATTTAATAGCATTAGAAACAGGATTTGGAGAAACAAACCTATGGCTCGAATGGGCGCATTATACTACAAAGAGTTTGAATGTCTCTAATTGTTATTTTTGTGCCCATGCAAGAGCAGAACCAACTGTGGTTCCTTTCCCTTTAGATCTCTACAATGATCCAGATGGTTTTTGGTGTATGTTAGAATTATTGCAGGTAAAAGACAAAGTCAATCAGTCTTGTCAGCATCTTGACAAGCATCACCCCTACTTACCCCCTCGGCTGAGGGTTCCACCCGCATTCAGGATTCCAGATCCCGCTACCAGATATCATACATGTATAGAACGATATGAGGGGAAAAATACAAGGTTTTTAGGAAATTTGACTAATTGCAACACAACCTTAGGAAAAGAGAGTCTGCAAAATCTTAATCTCACAAACTTTTCACAAGCTAGAGCAGACATATGGTGGTACTGTGGAGCCCATACTATCCACCATACACTTCACATGCGTTGGAAAGGCAGATGTGCCCTAGTAAAATTGGTAATTCCAATCATCATAGCATCTTTGCTCCCTCCTCATAGCAGCTCTTCCTCACGAGTGAAGAGAAATGCAATGCCTGGATCTTTTGATGATCGGGTCTATATAGATGCCATTGGAGTTCCAAGAGGGGTTCCTGATGAGTTCAAAGCTAGAAACCAAATAGCTGCAGGATTTGAATCTGCCTTCTTTTGGTGGGCGACGATAAATAAAAATGTAGACTGGATCAACTATATATATTACAACCAGCAGAGATTTGTCAATTATACCAGGGATGCAGTTCAAGGAATTGCAGCGCAATTAGACGCCACTAGCCGGATGACGTTGGAAAACAGATTAGTACTTGACCAACTTCTGGCAGCAGAGGGCGGAGTGTGCCATAAGATAGGTACACAGTGTTGCACCTTTATCCCCAACAATACTGCTCCAGATGGATCAATCACCAGAGCTTTGGAAGGCTTGACCTCACTGTCACAAGAATTGGCAGAGAACTCTGGTGTTGATACATCCTGGACTGGTTGGATGGATAAAGCTTTTGGTAAATGGAAGACATTTATCATTTCAGCAGCCACAACGATAATCATAGTGGTAGCAATTTTTGTATTAGTAGGGTGTTGCATAATCCCTTGTGCTAGAGGCTTAGTAGAACGCTTAATTGAAACCGCAATCACGAAAAAGACAACAGCAGGACAATATGTCCTGTACGAAAATCTCCTTCCCAACACCACAGGAGATGACACATTGGACTATCTCCCTCTGAGAAGGACCAATCGCTATGCAACTGCTAGAGACAGTAGAGAAATGTCTGCATCTGTATAATCAGGTAATAGCACACACAGGGATACAATATAACCATATAAAGCTTTATAAGATAAGATATAATCAGTATATAACCAAAGAAATTAAAGATTAAATAGGTAAGAATAAGATAGAATTTGCATGTTAAAGGGTAGAAGTATAGTAGTTTTTGTATAACCATAGATATTGATAAGTAGAAATGATCGAAATAATTGAAGTGGTGCCAGAATGATAATCAGAAACTAAATAACTCAGACTGTACCAGTTTGCACAGAGACTCAGAAAATTTTATGGCCTTGTAGGATACCTTCTGGAATGGATGGTACCATGGTATATTTACCCTGGTGTCACCCTATGGGATAGGGTGAAGAGGGGAATGTTAATATATGGCCTGGTTTTAGATCTGCCAATGGAATTGTGATGGACAAAGCCACAGAGCCAAAAACATCTGAAAATGTACTGATTAGGCCAAACAAGTAACAAATGAATTAATATTTGAGAATCTGCAGAAAGCAGGTCTGAACAATGAGTCTTGACACAAACAGGTATAGGTACAATATTCAAATAATATATAGCACCTGAAATGAAAGAATGATGGATAAAATGGAAAAAATTGTGGCTTTCAAAATGGAGTCAAGGGTTTATATTAATGTATAAAATGATACAGAGATCAGAAGATGTGATGAGAGGTGTTGCAAAAACATAATGTGAAACTGGTATCTCAACAGAAAAAAATGTTAGTAACCGCAAAAACAGTTTGTTCCAAAAAAACATGTTGATATTACCGGAAAATGTTGCAACCTTGTGAAATTGATGGAACGGAAGAGCTGGGTACAAACTGCACAGATGGCAAGATGCGACAGTTTAACCGCAGAAATTGAGAAATATTTGAAAAAAATAGGTCCCAAAATAGGTGCTGCCATAGACTTCTATAGAGAGAAAAGAGTATAAAAGAGGAGAGATTTTGGCTCAATTTCGGAGTCGTCCCCAACGCATCTCAGACGGCAGAGCGCTGTGCCATTGAACCCAGAATCTGTCCGATGTCTGTATTTCTTTGAAACTTTGGTAAGAATAAATACCTTCTATCTGAAACCTATCTCTGTCTTAATTTTCAAGTATTCATTTGCCTGTTACTTATTTTACAAACTAAACTGAACTCACACCAGACACTCATTTTGTGCACAAAATACTGATAGATTCAAATAGACTATATGTGGGAACATAAATGGCCCAGAATACACCTAGATCCAGAAAGGCAGAAAGCAGAGGTCATGGGGATCAGTTTTGAATTACGCCTTCTGATGCCTCCCCAGAACCAACCACCCTGGGATTGGAGGGAAACTATAAAGAATCTTCTGGATGAACTTAAGAGGTTCCCCTCCCATTTGGACAAGTCCAGAAGGAGTCTAAAAGAGGTCCATTAAAAACAGTTTGTATGTATGTGTGAGTTTGTATGTATGTGTGTGTTTATGTTTGTGTGTGAGTTTGTATGTATGTGTGTGAGTTTGTATGTATGTGTGTGTTTATGTTTGTGTGTGAGTTTGTATGTATGTGTGTGAGTTTGTATGTATGTGTGTGTTTATGTTTGTGTGTGAGTTTGTGTGTGTGCGTTTGTATGTATGTGTGTGTTTCTGTGTTTGTTTATGTGTGTGTGTGTGTTTGCATTTGTGTGTGTGTGTTTGTGTGTGTGGGGGGGTGGCGGGTGGCTTTTGTGGTCGTGTGGTTGGGGAGTTTGCCAGCAGTCTGTAGCGATTCCTAGGCAGGGGGAGGAGTACGGAAACACTGCCCCTGCCTGGGTCGTTGTTTGTTGGAGGGGGTTGCCAGTTGGTAGGGGTGCCTTTATGGATCCCTTTACTGTCTGTGTTCCGCCCTCGAGGGTGGGGCAGAGAGACATGGTGAGTTGGATGGCTTCACCACCATGAACTTACGAATTGTTTAGGGATTTTGCAGATGGCTTCCGCAGGTTGTCTTCAGAATGTTGAGGTAGCATTTTATGTACAGATGGGGCGTGGCTGAGGGCGGGTCTATGAGTGAGGGTGACTGGTCCTAGCCTATGAAGACTACAGGATTTTTGTGCTTCTCTGCCTTGGAGTGAGCTTCAGAACGTTCAAGGTGGGATTTATTAATATAGATAAGCCACTACAGCAACAATAAGTTCACATATGACATTTGATATCGAAAACACATAGCTATAAAGCTGTTAAACATAGTCAACCTCAGCGTAAACCCCAACCCCCCCATTCCCCCCCGCCATTATGGAAGTCCAAGAGTGGGATCTGGATAGCAGGACCAGGTCACATAAGTGTCCCATATTTTCTGGTATGGTATAAGATGGCCAGTTCGCTTAGCTGCCAACTTAGACATCAGATGAAGACGATCCAATTTGCGGAGCACGACCTCCAAACGTGGTAGTGAACTCTGCCGCCACGCCGCTGCCAGAACCAGTTTGCTAGCTACAAAAACAAATGTAGCCAAATGATGAATGTGTGGCTTGACGCCTCTTGGCTTAACATGGAGAAGACAGTGTTCCATTTTCATAGGGTAGGAAAGCTTGGTGACACTATGCACCAAATGTAATACATCAGACCAATATTTCTGAGCCTTGGGACAAGTCCACCAGATATGATACGTATCCCCCACCCCCATTACATTGGCGCCAGCATAAAGCAGACACCGAGGGAAACATCTTATGTAATCTGCTTGGGGTGTAGTACCAATTATACAAAATCTTGTACCCGTTCTCCATTAAGACACTAGAAATAGAAATTTTAAGCAGGGATTTGAAAACCTTTTCCCATTGTGAGAACTCATAAGATACACCCATAACTTGCTTCCATTTGGCTAAGTAGTAAAGGATAGGCCTACTATGTGATAATAAAGCTCTATATAATCGAGACACTCTTCCTCTACCTCCCCCACTTCTCATTGCTCGTTCTAAAAGAGTTTCATTTATACTCAAATCAGCTCTAGCTTTTCTCCAAATGAAATCCCTCACCTGATGGTACTGGAAGGAGTGAGAGGTAGGGATCCCATATTCCTCTTGAAGGTGTTGAAAGGAAACCACCTCACCCTCCTCCCAGATCTGCCCCAATTCACACAGACCTAGTGTTTCCCACCTCTGAAACGTCTCAGTCTCCGGAACAAATTGTGGTGCAAAGCGGATAAACATATACCGAAAATACTGGCGATTCGGGAAAAATCGGCGTCGCACCACTCTCCAAATCGACAGGGGCTTTTGCAACAACGGGGGCAAATTTTAAAGGAGCACAGCTAATTGATGGTCTGGCAGCCATGGGACAGCAGCTAATGGAAAAGAATCCAACCAAGTTTGCTCTATACATGCCCAAAGTTTACCCGACTTATGCATCCAAGCCGCTAAGATGCGAAGGTGGGCCGCTTGATAATATGCTGAAAACCAGGGAACTCCCATCCCCCCTTGCTCGCGTGGCTGATACATTACCTCCTTACGAACCCGGGGGTGGGGGGGTCTCCTCCAAATAAAGGAGAAGACTTGGTGCTGCAACCCTCGGAAGAACTTATCTGGCATTGAAATAGGGAGCGCCATAAACAAGTACAGAAGTTTAGGCAGCAAAATCATTTTAACCGCTGCAATGCGGCCTAGCCAAGAGATTGTGAGGCCCTCCCAACGTTCAAGTTCCAAAAAGAGTTCCTAAGTTTCCCTGGAAAATTAGCTGCATAAAGGTCTGCAAACTTTTTCGTTAGTGTGACCCCCAGATATTTGATACCTACTGAGGCCCACTTCAAGGGGTAATCCCTCTTCAACCGAGCCACCTGGCCCTCGGGAACTGATATATTAAGATCTTCCGATTTATCCAGATTAATTTTGAACCCCGACAATGTACCATAGTCTCGAAGGACAGAGGTAAAAGCCGGGAAAGATATCGTTGGGGCAGAGAGAGTAAGCAGGAGATCATCTGCGAACAAAAGCAATTTAGTTTCAAATCTCCCTTGCCGAATGTCGAGTGGAAGAGTAGCCTAGTGGTTAGTGCAGTGGACTTTGATCCTGGGGAACTGAGTTCAATTCCCACTGCAGCTCCTTGTGACTCTGGGCAAGTCACTTAACCCTCCACTGCCCCTGGTACAAAATAAGTACCTGAATATATGTAAACCGCTTTGAATGTAGTTGCAAAAACCTCAGAAAGGCGGTATATCATGTCCCATTTCCCTTCCCCTTCCCTTCCCTTGGATCTCCGGATGAGTGCAAATACGTTCCGCCAATGGCTCGCTCGCAAGGGCAAAAAGAAGAGGCGAGAGAGCACACCCCTGCCTTGTGCCCCGAAACAAAGAAAACGGAGACGATCTCCCACCATTGACACGAAGTGAAGCGCATGGAGCTCTGTAGATCAGGTTTAACCAGCTCAAAAAAGGGCCCTCAATTCCAAACCGCTGCAGTACCGCAAACATATATGGCCAATGCACGCGGTCGAACGCCTTCTCCACGTCTAGTGACAACAGGCAAAGAGGCACACGAGTTGTTTCAGCATGATATATAAGATGCAAAGCACGACGTATATTATCAGAAGTTTGACGGCCATGAACGAAACCCGCCTGGTCTTCATGAATCAATTGAGGTAGGTATTGCTGTAAACGGATTGCCCAAAATCTTAGTAAAAATTTTATAATCCACCCCTAATAGGGAGATCGGGCGATAAGAACCACATAACTGTGGATCCTTACCTGGCTTAAGGATTATTGTGATAATCGCCAGATTCCAGGATGATGGAATATCCTGTCCCTCAGTAAAAGAGCGAAAGTCCCTCAAAAGCACCGGGGCCAGCAACCCCCCAAAAATCTTGTAAAACTTGTTAGTGAAGCCATCTGGCCCCGGTGCCTTTGCCGGCGACAAAGTACGTATGGCCCAAAGCATCTCATCTACCTCAATAGGCCGAGAGAGTTGTTGATGTGCTCCCACTTCAAGTCGGGGTAATTGAAGATGGTCCAAAAAACCCGATATATCTACATCAGAGGGAGCAATGTCAGAAGAATAAAGCTGCTCGTAAAACTTTTGAAAGAGTTGTTGCATGCATAAAGGATCAGACGTCACTGCTACAGCCTCATCCCTCAGACACAGAATATGGTTGTGGGTAGATTGCTGTCTAAGTTTGAGCCAAGAGTCTGCTGGCCTTGTTGCCAAACTCAAAGTGAGTCTGACGGGCTCGTTGAAGATGCTCAGACAACACATCTAACTGCAAATTATGCAACTCTAGCCTAAGTTTATCAGATTGGTCTTGTAGCCGGGCCAAGTGGGATGCCGGGCACTGCTGCAACTGTCTTTCCACGACTAACAGGCGGGAACGCAAAGAGCTTTCCTGCTGGCCCTTAACTCTCCTCACATGCGCACCGCCTTTAAGCCATCCCAGAGAATTCTTGGTGAGACTTCCCCATTGTCATTAAAATGAAGATAAATCTTTAATATTTTGTTCAATTTGAAATATGTGGGACATATCTGTAAGGAAGGAATCATCCAGCCGCCACTCCGGGGGCTTTCTTGGAGGACCTACCAAGCTAATTTGCAACCACACCGGGCTATGGTCCGACCATGTTCGTGTCTCAATCCTGACATCACAAGTAACAAAAGAGTAACCCCTTTCTCCCAACCACAGGTCAATACATGAAAAAGAATTGTGAACAGGGGAAAAGTATGTATACTCCCTGTGGGTGGGGTTAGCCTGTCGCCAAAGATCTGTCAGCTGCCACCTCTTTAAAAAGGCCCGAAACACCTCCCGATCCCGCCACACATAATGTACTCCCCAGGTGGAATTGTCTAAATTAGGGTCAATCGTCAGGTTGAAATCTCCACCCACCAAAAGAGAACCATCTTTGTTGGAGCAACACCTGATCTAACCGCTCAAAAAATGCCTTGTGGTTAGGCCCATATATATTTAATAGTGTATACCTCTGACCACCCAACATTAAAACTATTAAGATATACCGCCCCCCTCTATCCCTGATGACCTTGTCAATCTGCCATGGCTGAGAATCAGCAAATAGGATCGCTACCCCCCATATGTACACTGTTTAACAGCCTTCGAGTGAATCACTCAGGACGTGACACTTCATTAATGTAATTTACAATGTATGATTATTTCCTTTAGATTATATGATTAATCTTACATCTTGGGTTGATTTGTTATTCTTGTGGTCGATAATTATATGAAACTTAAATAGTAATTTGCTTGTTTATCTAATTTTTCATTTCCAAATTGTGTATTATCATTCATAAATGTGAAATTGTTTGTTAAAAAGCTTAATAAAAAAAATAAGGAGAGGAGATCTGAGGGTGGATTCAGTGGTTTTGTTTAGGTGGAGGTGTTTTGTTCCTCTGCTTTTACTGTTTTACTGGTTAGTAGAAGGTCTGCACAGGCTACTTGTATAAGAAGTTTGTGTTCTCAGTCTCCCTTTGCTGGTAGGAGTGCTTAACCCAAGCATCTTGAACGGTCTGGAGGATCTAGAGAAAAGAAAATTAGCAGGTAAGGCCTAATTTCACCTTTTTTCTTTTATGATTGTTGTAGGGAATGGATAGTTGGAGCCTTTTTACAAATCTATTATGCATCCTGTTTGCCTCAAAACAGTTTTTCTGAAATAGTTGTTACCCTTAATTTTTTTCTTTAATAGTTTGAAGTGGAAGAATTGCGCCGTAAAAAGGAGATTACAGTGAGAGGAACAGATTGTCCGAAACCGGTGTTCAACTTTCACCAGGCTTCATTTCCCCGTGAGTATTTTTGTATTGATGTCCGGTATATGTACTTGGGGTTGAATTTCTTCATGTTCACATCTTTTTTATTTATTTATTTTATTCCTCCTGGAAAAGGATTTCTCAGAGGACAAGCAGAATAGCAAGTTTTCCTTGTCATCAAGCAGATGAATCCATTACGAGTGGGTTGTGTCCATCAACCAGCAGAGGGAGATAGAGAGCACTGAAAAACCATAGTGCCTCATGGCCAGCTAGCTCCATCTACCTCTTCAGTATTCTCTATCTCCCCAGCAGGGTGGTCGCAGCTTATTCAGCTCCTTCAGAAAATCTGCCTGGGGTGGCTCCTGTGCTGTTGCCAGTTGTAGCAGGGGTGTTGTGGCTGGTGGTGCCCACTTTAAAGGCACATAGGTTCGCCCTTTCCCTGCCTTACCCGACCCCCGATGTGGATGTAGACACATAGGCAGGCCCCGTCCCTGTGTTTGCCCACGCTGTGGATGCAAGCATATAGGTTCGCCCTTTCACTGCGTTTCCCACGCTACTGATCCTCCGAAGTGGAAAGAAATTTGCCTCTTGCGCTGTTGCCTCTAACTTTCCTCAGCGTTAAAAAAAAAAAAAAAAAAGAAAGATCCGAAGAGGTAAGAGCATTTTGTAGCTCCTCCGGGGAGGGCCCGCGTTCGGAACGATTTTGGCGCGAATCCGCCATTTTTAATTTCCCGCCATTTTCGGCAATGACTGCGGAGGAGGTTAAGCGCTGTTCCCGTTGTGGCAAGCACAGATCAGCAGCAGGGCTCTGTAAATCGTGCTCTTCTGACGTCAGAGCCGGCCTGAGCATGGCGAGCGAGGTTTCTTCCCGCTCCATGGAGCTGGCAGCGGGCGCCATTTTGGAACAGCATGGTGCGACCCCCGCTGAGGCGGAGGGGTTTGAGCCTGGAGGGGAGCCTCGTATGGAGGCTAATACGAGAGCCATTTCCCCTGGACTGGAACCGGGAGGCCAGGGTGAGCCAATCTCCCCTGAGTTTGTTTTGCTGCTGCATAAAGCATTTATGTTAAAAAGAGCTGTCCCGCAGGGGTCTCAATCGGCCCGGCTGCCTGTGTCCCCTCCAGTGGAGCCCGGCCTTGAAGTGCCGTCAGGTGCGTTTTCCCCTGACAGATGGCCGCAGGACAAGTGCAGAAGGGTGGATTCCCCTTCAGAGAGGCGCACCCCCGTTTCTCCCCCCTCCCCCCCCGTGGTCGGGATGTGAGGAGTCTGAGGGGTCTGGCAGGCTCTCATGGTCTGGAGGTGCAGGATTGCCACTGGATCCAGATGATCCTTCTGCGGTGAGGATTTTCCACCGCGATGAGCTGCCAGCGCTGATTTCTAATGCACTGCAGGCCTTCTCTATTGAAGATCCTGCGAGTGCTGAGCTCTCCTCTGCTAATCCGAGGATGACAAGTACTAAGAAACCTACTCGAGCCTTTCCTTTGCATGACTCCATCCAAGAGCTTATTTCGGCTCAATGGGCTGACCCCGAGGGGCCTTTGAAAGTTGCCAGGGCTATGGGGCAGTTATACCCTCTAAGTGAGGAGCATTTGGCACGCTTAGCTGTGCCTAAACTGGATGCCCTAGTCACGGTTGTGACAAAGAGAACTTCCCTCCCAGTTGAAGGAGGAGTTACCCTGAAGGACATGCAGGACCGACGCCTTGAATCAGCTATAAAGCGGTCCTTTGTGATTTCAGGCCTATCCTTACGGGCGTCTGCATGCAGCTGTTACGCTGCCCGAGTCTGCCTTGCTTGGTTACAACAGGCAGTGGAACAGCCCGGAGATGGAGCGGAGCCCCTTGCGGAGGTGGCACTGCGGATGGAGTCGGCCTTGTCTTTCTTGGCTGACCCCCTTTATGATCTGGTCAGAGCTTCAGCTAAACAGATGGCTGTGGCGGTGGCGGCTCGCTGCCTGTTGTGGCTACGGCATTGGGCGGCTGACATGGCCTCTAAGCAAAGGTTGGTGAAGTTGCCCTTTTGAGGCCTTCTATTTGGTGAGGAGCTGGAGAACATTGGGATGCTAAACCCCAGCGCTTACCCGAGGACAGGCCGCGGCCTTCCTCCAAGGGTCAGGCGGTTCCCCCCTCTTACAGACCTCGCTTCAGAGAAGCTCGAAGGTACCGCCCGGGGCGTTCTGCTGGGTTCACTTCGCATGCCCGTTTTCAGCAGAGGAACTCCTTTAGCTCGGACAAACGTTCCGCAGCAGCTGGCTCAAGGCCTGGAGTTCAAGGGTGACCCTCTCAATGAAGGTACGCCGGCCCCCTCCTCGCTACCTGTTATAGGAGGACGACTTTCCCTCTTTCACGAGGAGTGGGCCAAGATTTCCTCAGATCATTGGGTTTTGGACCTGATCAGAGATGGCTACAGAATAGAATTCAATGCCCTGGTGAGAGACGTGTTTGTGGTGTCCCGATGTGCTTCGGCCGCCAAAAGGGCGGCGGTAGAGGAGTCCTTGCAAGACTTGATTCATATAGGGGCGGTGTCCCTGGTGCCTCCCGCCGAACACGGCTCTGGCCGTTACTCCATTTACTTTGTGGTGCCGTGAAAAGGAGGGCCTTTTTGGCCCATTCTAGACTTAAAAGAAGTCAACAAGTCCCTTAGGGTGCGGCATTTTCACATGGAAACCCTGTGCTCCGTCATTGCGGCGGTACAGCCAGGAGAGTTTCTCACGTCTCTGGACCTGAAAGAAGCTTGCTTGCACATTCCTATTTGGCCCCCGCACCAGAGATTTCTGAGGTTTGTGGTGATGGGAAAACATTTCCAGTTTCGGGCCTTGCCACAGCTCCCCGAACCTTTTCAAAGGTCATGGTGGTAGTAGCTGCTTTTCTCAGGCGAGAGGGTATCTGGGTTCACCTGTACCTAGACAACGGGCTCATCAGAGCGGACTCGGCAGTGGAGAGTCATCAGATAACAGAGTGGTGTCAGTACTTCAATCTCTGGGCTGGGTCGTCAATTTGGCCAAAAGTCACCTGACCCCCTCTCAATCTCTAGAATATTTGGGGGTCCGGTTCGACACAGCCTTGGGGTATGTGTTCCTACCTGAGCAAAGGCGGTGCACGCTTCAGAACCAGGTCCGTCTGTTCCTGAGGATGTCTCGCCTGCGAGCTTGGGACATTGTCCAGCTGTTGGGGTCAATGACGGCCACCTTAGAAGTAGTGCCATGGGCAAGAGCGCACCTGAGACCTCTGGAGTGTTCCCTGCTTCAACGATGGTCTCCAATATCTCAGGATTATCAATGCAGACTCGTGGCTCCCTGCGGCACGGCTCAGTATGGAGTGGTGGCTCTCGGACAGCATGCTGTGGCGAGGAATGCCGCTAGCGCTCCCCGATTGGTGCCTGGTGGTAACAGATGCCAGCCTGAAGGGCTGGGGTGCACATTGCTGGGGACGGCATGCCCAGGGTCTCTGGACACCCGAGGAGTCGGCGTGGTCCATCAGTCGCTTGGAGTTGAAAGCGATATTCCAGGCAGTTCTGGCCTTTCAATTGACCCTGGAAGGATTGGCTGTCAGAGTTCTGTCGGACAACACGACAGTAGTGGCCTACATAAATCGACAAGGCGGCACTCAGTGTCAAGCACTGGCCGCAGAGGCTGCTCAGATATGCCACTGGGCCGAGCTACATCTGCAGTTTCTGTCAGCTCACATTGCAGGTCAGAGCAACGTGCAAGCCTGTTATCTAAGCAGGAATCAGATTGACCCAGCGGAGTGGGAACTTGCAGACGACGTATTCCTGCAGATCTGTGCCAAATGGGGGACGCCTGTAGCGGATCTTATGGCCTCAAGCGCAAATGCCAAAGTCCCGTGCTTTTACAGCAGGTGGAGAGATCCTTGCTCGGTGGGGTTGGATGCCTTGGCTCAACCCTGGCCTCAGGGCCTCCTGTATATGTTCTCTTCGTGCTCCTTGATAGGGTGAGTACTCCTGCGGATTCGGCTACATCAAGGAGAGGTGGTTCTCATCACCCCGGATTGGCCCAGGAGGCCGTGGTTTGCGGACCTGCAGCGGATGCTGGTGGAGGCTCCCCTGCCGTTACCTCTGGTACCGAATCTGTTGTCACAAGGCCCGGTAACCATGGAGGACACCTGCCGCTTTGGTCTTACGGCATGGCTATTGAGAGGGCGCAATTGAGAGACAAGGGCTACTCCAGTAAAGTCATTTCCACTCTCCTACAGGCCCGCAAGCGTTCCACTTCCGTGGCTTATGCAAGGATTTGGTGCCAATTTGAGGCTTGGTGTGCTTCTAAAGCGATTACACCTATGCGGGCTTCTGTCTCGCCGAAACTTAACTTTTTTGCAGGATTATTATTTATTATTATTATTTATTGCATTTGTATCCCACATTTTCCCACCTATTTGCGGGCTCAGTGTGGCTTACAATACATTGTAAAATGATGGAAGTACAATTTGTTACAACTCAGTTATGGATTACATTGTGAGAGTTATGTGAAGACAAAGTCAAAGTATCGTTAGGAATAGGACAAAGGAAGAGAACAATGGAACAGTGGAGAGAGACAACAAGAACATTAGCGAGAGAACTTTTAGTATAACATTTTTCTGTGAGAAGGTATAAATGTGATTAAATTACGGGGGATGAGAATTCAGAAGAGAATGTATTGGTGTGTTTCTGAACAGTGAGTGTGAGCCTCATGTGTTTTGATCCTTACAGTAAGTTTTATCAAAGAGATGAGTCTTCAATAGTTTGCGGAAGTTGGTTAGTTCGTGGATCGCTTTCAAGTTGCGTGGTAGTGTTTACAAAAAGGCCTTGCCTATAATTCCCTGCGTATTCAAGTGGCAGGCTGAGCATGTTTTTGAGGGAAGGTCGCTGGCATCTCTCTGGCTGCTTCTCCGGATGTGGCATGGTTTCGCAGAGGGGTGCTTCGGCTCCGTCCTCCCGTGCAAGCTCCGTGCCCAGCCTGGAACCTGGTGTTAGTTTTAAAGGCCCTTCAGTGTTCGCCCTTTGAGCCGCTTAAGCGAGCTTCGGAGAAGGATGTGACCCTAAAGACTGTCTTTTTGGTGGCCGTTGCATCGGCGAGATGGGTATCTGAGCTTCAAGCGCTGTCCTGTCGAGACCCATTTCTGCAATTCTCCGGAGTTATGGTATGTACTGTGCCGTCCTTCATGCCTAAGGTGGTTTCAGCGTTTCACCTAAACCAGCCTATTTTCCTGATCTCCTTTTCTAAAGAGGAGTTTCCAGAATCCTTTGGGCAATTGCACCTCCTAGATGTGCGAAGGGCTCTGTTGCAGTATCTGCGCATGTCAAATGCCTTTAGGATCTCTGATCATCTTTTTGTTTTGTTATCAGGTCCGTGCAGAGGGTCTCCAGCGTCTAAAGCCACTATAGCCTGTTGGCTCAAAGAAGCTATTTTTTCAGCATATCTGCTGTCTGGCCGGCCTCCACCTGAAGCCTTTAAGGCACATTCCACAAGAGCGATTTCCTCTTCCTGGGCTGAAACTGGAGCACTCTCTCTTCAAGAGATATGCAGTGCAGTGACATGGGCTTCTAAGCTCTCTTTTGCCCGACATTACAGGCTGGATGTGGCTGCCAGGAGAGACGCGCATTTTGGAGCACAAGTGCTGGCGCGTGCTGTGGCTTGTTCCCACCCTATCTAGGGATTGCTTTGTTACATCCCACTTATAATGGATTCATCTGCTTGATGACAAGGAAGGGAAAATTAGGTTCTTACCTTGGTAATTTTCTTTCCTTTAGTCATAGCAGATGAAACCATGAGCCCTCCCTCAGTGGTTCATTATGTGATTGGTGTTGTTTAATGTTCAGTTCTTCCTGTAGATATGTTCCCTCATTGGGAGAAGTTGGAAAACAGTCTTCAGGATTTCTGTTCAGTTACAGGAGGTTGAGTTCGTCCCTCCTTTGAATTGTTGCTCCCATTCTGGGGCGTTCATCCGCTGTGAGGAAAGTTCATGTTATTATACGTGGCGGTGTCACACTGCTTTGGAAGCTTCAAATACTGAAGAGGCAGATGGAGCTAGCTGGCCATGAGGCACTATGGTTTTTAAGTGCTCTCTATCTCCCCCTGCTGGATGATTGACACAACCCACTCGTAATGGATTCATCTGCTATGACTAAAGGAAAGAAAATTACCAAGGTAAGAGCCTAATTTTCCTTTCACATGTGTGATTATCTAACGTCACCACTGGAGACAGGTGCAGGAAAGTTGTTCCACTTTTGATTCGAAAAGCTTTTGAAAAGCCTATTGTATGTGTGCATTGCTTCTACTTGCCACTGTCATGAGGGGACTGTTTTGGTCTGTCTTACTATAGAGCTAATTGGTTGCGTCAAAAGTTGCTTTTCATTATGACTTAATTTTTGATACTTTTCAATATTTTGGACTTAAGCCCAAAATATTTGGACTTTGAGTCCTATCACTGTGGTGCGGTTTCTGTTGTCCTAGTAGTGCTTAGGTTATCGGCATTCGCCTAGTTAGGACTTGATTGTGAACCTAGGGTGTCTTGGTCAGGTATATTTTTGAAGACTGAGTCACCTGATTTTGCTGTGTGAGTTCTTTGGAGGTAAGTCCCAGAAAAAAATCCCCCTGTGACTTGAGGGGAGTGCACCCGGGTGCTTGCAGTTGATGTTTCAGTTTCCTGAGACCCTTCCATAAACCTCGTTGATAAAATTTGTGTTCACAGATGTCAAAAGTTGTCTTGGTTGAGAGAAGATTTTTGGTGCCTCTTTCTGGTCCTTTTGGCATTGGAAGGATTGGTCTTTGGTCTCTATGGATCCAGGATCTGCTTTGGATGTTAGGGATGCGTTGGCATTGAGAGTTTATTGATCACCCTTTTTATTGAGCACTGATAGTGGCCATCAGGATCAGATGTCCTCCGATTTCCACCTGAAGAAGAGGAGTAATTCATTCTTGTCTTTGTCAAGATCTCATTGTGCTGAACAGTTAAGTAACAGAGTCTTGGGTGCATAGATATTGCATCTCAGAGGATGACACCGAGATCATCAAGATTACCAGTGTCATGAATACACCTTTGAGGACCACTCATCTTCCTTGATACTGGAGAGGACAAGACAGCCTACAGGGACTTGAGACCTTGCCTCTACTACTGTGCTCCCTGCAATTTTGACAGCAGCAGCAGTCTTTGAGGAGAAACTCATGAGGAGACTCGAGTGGCTGGAACGACTCTTTCCTTTAGCGTAGCAATACTAGGTCAGACCGATGGTCCATCGAGCCCTGCATCCTGTTTCCAAGTGGCCAATCCAGGTCACGAGTACCTGGCAAGATCCCAAAACAGTACAATACATTTTATGCTGTTTTATCCTAGAAATAAGCAGTGGATTTTCCCCAAGTCCATCTTTATAATGGCTTACGGACTTTTAGGAAGTTATCCAAACCTTTTTTAAACCCCACTTAGTTAACTGCTTTTACTACTTTCTTTGAGGACAAGCAGGCTTCTATCTTCTCACAGGTGGGTTACACCGCTCCGCGTTGTCCAATCCAGCATTTTGCCGAAGTTAAAAAGAGAGCTTTGTGTAGCGCAAGCCATTCTCCACCATGCATGCACTTTCCTGCCCGTCATGTGAATGCGATCTCCTTAATTGTCTTTTTTTTTCCGTGTGAAGAGAAGGTATTGTTTCTTGTCCTCTGTGGCTATTTTTTGCCTTCTGGCTGTTTTTTTTTTGTCTTCTCTTTGGCTCCTTGTACTGGAACCCCTTTTTTTTTTAATTTTTTTTTACCCTTCTTTAATTTCTTTATAATTGTTTTGCCTGGATTTAAGTTTTATTATTTTTTCCGTTGTCATCGGCCGATTTTAGGCCCTGACTTCGGTCAGGTCTCGTCTTTTGTTTTTCGCCGTGCCTTGCCCCTTTTTCAGGCACCATTGAGTCGTTTAATGTAGTCGCCAATGTCCAGGAAGATTCCCATTGGCTTCAAGCGCGGTACCCAGTGCAATCAGACTATCTCGGGGAAAAGACACCCATTCTTGGTGTCTGCAGTGTCTTGGGCCCAACCATAGCCCTGCTAACTGTGTTCTCTGTCTTTGCATGTCAAAAGGACCCAGATTTCCCACGAGGCTTAACGAGAGGATTTTTGGGGCCAAGTCTGGTTCCTCGGCATTGAGATCAGAGGTATCAGCATCACACTGTCATTGGGAGCATCGGTAAGCATGGCTGCTTCTAGACCATTAGATACTGGGAGCAGTGAAACATCAAGTTGGGTCTCTACTCTCGAGGCCTCCTGCTGTGCAGACCCCCCCCCCCCAGGACCATCCATTGTCTGACCCCACCCTGAGGCAACGTGAGGATTCAACATCATCCTCATCGGCACAGAGGAGTCTCGGTGACATGATTTGGGAGAAGGCCAAGCAGAATTGTCATCGGTCACCCTTGATGCATGGAACTCTGGGGCATGGAAGGATTTGGCACCTGAGAAGCGCCATGTATAGCCCCCCCTCCCTTGCCTCTAAAGTGGAGGGGAGCTGAACAACTTAGAGACTGAAAGAAAGCTCTTCTGGCAAAGCAAAAACACTTCAGAGTTCAGTTTTCTGTTTTATAATAATGCTAAAATTTATTAGAGTAAATGGTTAAATTAGAAATTCTTTTATTCCAGTGGTACCGAAAATTGAATTCTTACTTATCAGTCCAAATTTCAGTATAAGGAAAAAAACTCTCTCTCTCTCTCTCTCTCTCTCTCTCTCTCTGTGTTTCCTTTTGGAAGCTATCAGAATCTGACTAGTACACAGTGGCGTACCAAGGGTGGGGCGGTGGGAGCGGTCCGCCCCGGGTGTCAGCAGGTGGGGGGGTGCTCCGCTGGCCCGGTCCTCATCTGCCTACCAGCTCCGTCGCCAGACAACCCTCTTCTCCTGCCACCCGGCACCTGACCCAGCCTTTAAAAAAAAATCTCTGAAGCGGCGGCGTCTCGCATCTGCTCTGCGTGTAAAGGAAGAAAAATGCCTCATCGGCCGGCCTTCCCTCACTGTGTCCTGCCCTCGCGGAAATAGGAAGTTACATCAGAGGGCGGGACACAGTGAGGGAAGGCCGGCCGACGAGCCGTTTTTCTTCCTTTACATGCAGAGCAGATGCGAGGTGCCGCCGCGTCAGAGATTTTTTTAAAAGACTGGGTCAGGTGCCGGGTGGCAGGAGAATCTGGCGACATGGAGCTGGTAGGCAGGTGGGGACTGGGTCGAAGAGGAGGGCTCAGATGGTAGATCGGGACTGGGTTGGGGAGGGGGGACTCAGATGGGAGAAGGGGGCTCAAACTGGGGTCTGAGAAGGGAGCAGGAGGGAGAATGGGGCTATGCCTGGGACAGGTGGGAGAATGGTTCTGGGGCTGAAAAGAGGGGCCCTAATGCAAAACATGTGGATGAAGGGGACTGGAACTGGGGGTTGAAAAGGAGGATAGGTGGGATAAGGTGGCCAGTGCTAGAACTGAAGTTTGAAAAGGGGCTGGGGCTGAAACTGTGGTGACTGGGGGCTGAAAAGGGGACAGGGAGAAGTGGCTGGGGCTGAAGCTCTGCACTGGTGGGAGAAAAGGGCTGGGGCTGAAAGTGGAGACTGGGGGCTAAAGATGGGGGACAGGGAGAAGTGGCTGGGGCTGAAGCTCGGGACTGGTGGGAGAAAAGGACTGGGGCTGAAACGGGGGACTGATGGCAGGAGGGATAATGGGGCTAGAACTGGGGGCCGAAAAGAGGGGGCAGAGAGAGAGGCGGGACAGATCCTTGCCCTTTGTAACCTCCCTCCCTCCCTCGAATACTTATCACTCGTCCTTCACTGAGAATGTCTCTGTTTTATGTTTGGAGCCTGTTTGAAGCAGACAGACACTAGTTAAAGTATATGGCCTATTACTATGGCTAAGCAAACCTGTCTATGGTCTCTGCGAAGACCAAAAAGACAAAAGCCTAAGTTCCTCGGCATTGAAGCCAGTTCGATCTCGGCAACCCCATAGGGAGATACTGTCCGAGACTGAGGAGGAGCACTCAAGGGATTCAGGGGACGATACCAAATACTTTTCCTCAGATGAGTCTTATGGGATTGTCTTTTAACCCTCCACTCCACCTGAAAGGAGAAGGACTCTCCTGGAGAGCCTTTCATTTCCATCTTTTGTTAAGGAAATTGCTGTGGTCATTCCATTTCCTTTAGAAATAGAGGATGAGCCCAGGGCCAAGATGCTTGAGGTCCTGGACTACACACATCTCCTCCTAAGGAGGCTGTGACTGCACCTTTTCATGAGGTACTCAAGGAAATCCTCGTCAGGAATTGGGAGTCCCCTCTGTCGGTTCTTGTCATGCCCAGTGGAGGAGTAGCCTAGTGGTTAGTGCGGTGGACTTTGATCCTGGGGAACTGAGTTCGATTCCCACTGCAGCTCCTTGTGACTCTGGGCAAGTCACTTAACCCTCCATTTCCCCTGGTACAAAATAAGTACCTGAATATACTATGTAAACCGCTTTGAATGTAGTTGCAAAAAACCACAGAAAGGCGGTATATCAAGTCCCATTTCCCTTTCCAAGAAGATTGGCACCCAGGATCGGATCCATAGTGCGTTTGGTTTTGATAGGCCTCAGTAGCCTCATAATTCCATGGTGATGGAGTCCGCTCTCAAAAGCACCAGAAAGAAGAAAGAAAGACGGAATTCCAAAAGACAGCCGGCCTGGTTGAAAAGTGAGGTGAAGGAAGCTATTGAGGAAATATTTCTGAGGAAAACTTTAGGAGTCATACCTGGAACTCTGGGAAAAACAATAATCTCGATATTAATCATTTATAATAATGTTCATTTTATTATTCAAAGTTTCTGGTCTATTATCATTTTCAACAATGTGCGCCTAAAGCCCCTGATGCTCCCTAGGCAAAACAAGGGAAGAGTGTTTGACTGGCTCCAGCAGAGCATAACCGCAGTAAAAGTGTCCGTTACGGATGACTTGCCTGTTGGGGGGGGGGGAGGCTAAAATTTTTTGCACCAAAAGTGGCCTCTTATAAGTGGGTTCTTCAAATAGTTCGTCTTAGATATGCCCTCAGTTGGCATCTGAAACCTCCAAATTGCCCACCGAGAACTCATTCGTTCAGCTGTCAGCACAGGCAGGTACTTGCAGAGGAGCTCTTCGCCCTTCTAAAGGCCCATGCGGTCGAACCCGTTCCACCAGGGGAAGAAGGGCAGGGGTTCTATTCCAGGTACTTCCTTGTTCAGAGGAAGACAGGGGGATGTTTCCCATCCTAGACCTAAGAGCCCTGAACAAATTTCTAGTCCGAGAGAAGTTCCAGATGGTTTCCCTAGGCATTCTTCCCCCTCTCTGGACTTAAAAGGATGCATATACTCATGTCCCGATACTTGCAGCCCACCGGAGGTATCTTCGGTTTTGACTGGGAACACATCCCTTTCAGTATCGCATGTTGCCTTTTGGCCTTGCGTCAGCTCCCAGAGTCTTCACCAAGTGTCTAGCAGTAGCTAATACTATTACTGCTTTCTATAGCACTACTAGACGTACACAGTACTGTACACTGGACATAAAGAGAGAGTCCCAGCTCGGCAGAGCTTACAATCTAATTAGGACAAACAGGACAAATGAGAGATAAGAGAATTATTTGTGAGACTGGGCGTCTAAATGGCAGATGATATTTAATGTGAGCAAGTACAAAGTGATGCATGTGGGAAAGAGGAGCCCGAATTATAGCTATGTCATGCAAGGTTCCATGTTAGGAATCACCGACCAAGAAAGGGATCTAGGTGTTATCGTTGATACGTTGAAACCTGCTCAGTGTGCTGCGACGGCTAAGAAAGCAAATAGAATGTTAGGTATTATTAGGAAAGAATGGAAAACAAAAATGAGGATGTTATAATGTCCTTGTATAGGTCCATGGTGTGACCGCACCTCGAATATTGTGTTCAATTCTGGTCACCGCATCTCAAAAAAAGATGATAGTGGAATTAGAAAAGGGTCAGAGAAGGGCGACGAAAATGATAAAAGGGGATGGGACGACTTCCCTATGAGGAAAGGCTAAAGTGGCTAGGGCTCTTCAGCTTGGAGAAAAGGTGGCTGCGGGGAGATATGATAGAGGTCTATAAAATAATGAGTAGAGTGGAAAGGGTAGATGTGAAGTGCCTGTTTACTCTTTCCAAAAATACTAGGACTAGGGGGCATTCGATGAAGCTACATTGTAGTAAAATGTAAAACGAATCGGAGAAAATTTTTCTTCACTCAACGTGTAATTAAACTCAAATTCATTGCCAGAGAACATGGTAAAGGCGGTTAGCTTAGCGGGGTTTAAAAAAGGTTTGGATAGCTTCCTAAAGGAAAAGTCCATAGACCATTATTAAAATAGACTTGGGTAAACTCCACTGCTTATTTCTGGCATAAGCAGCAGGAAATGTTTGTACTTTTTTGGAATCTTGTCAGGTATTTGTGACCTGGATTGTCCACTGTTGGAAACAGGATGCTGGGCTTGATGGACCTTTGGTCTGTCCCAGTATGGCAATACTTATGTACTAAGATAGGAATGATAAAATATGGGTACTGAACAAGTGAGTAAGGGTTAGGAGTTAAAAGCAGCATGAAAAAGGTGGGCTTTTAGCCTAGATTTGAAAACGACCAGAGATGAAGCTTGGCGTACCAGCTCAGGAAGTCTATTCTAGAGAGCTGCACGGGATCAGGGTTCGCGGGAATCCCGCGGGGACGGAGGCAGTTCTTGCGGGGTTCCCGCGGGGATGGAAGCAGCTCTGCGGGGTTCCCGTGGGGGCGGAGGCAGTTCCTGCGAGGTTCCCGCGGGGATGGAAGCAGTTCTGCGGTCTTCTCATAGAAGTGTAAGCTGCACCTGCACCAGCCTCTCATCTACTGAATATCAATTTCTTTGAGTGCTGTCTTCTCTTCCTCCTCTTCTTCCTTGCATTAACAGCACAAATGTGGAAAGTCTTCCATTAAGGAGGTGGTAGAGTCACAAATGATGACGGAATTCAAAAAGGCGTGGGATGAACACAGAGGATCTCTAATTAGAAAATGGAAGTTATATAAAACCTAACCTTAAGTGGCTGCATGTGTGTGGATGTGTCAAGTGACGCTTAGATGGTGACTCTGGCTGTGATGAACTAGGGCTGATACCTGGCAGACTTGTATGGTCTGTGGCTCAAACATTGCAATCTGGTTTAGGATGAGCTGGAAAGGGCTTAGACAGCAACTTCAGTGGCTGTAACATGAGGACAGTGCTGGACAGTCTTTTACCGGGGGGGGGGATGGGTTAAATTCTTGCGGGGACGGGTTGGGATGGGTTAAATTTTTGCGGGGATGGGTAAGATTCCAGCGGGGATGGGTAAGATTCCAGCAGGGACGGGCGGGGATGGGTAAGATTTCTGTCCCCGTGTAACTCTCTAGTCTATTCCAGGCATTTGGTGCAGCAAGATAAAAGGAACGGAGTTTGAAGTTAGAGGTGGAGGAGAAGGGTGCAGATAAGAGAGATTTACCCAGTGAACGGAGTTCCCGGGGAGGATAGGGAGAGATAAGATTAGAGAGGTACTGAGGAGCTCTATGCAGAAATGGATAGGGAGCCAATGAAGTGACTTGAGGAGAGGGCTAATATATGCATGGCGACACTGGCGGAATATAAGTTGTGCAGCAGGATTTCGAACAGATTGAAGAGGAGAGAAATGGCGAAGTGGGAGACCTGTGAGAAGAAAGTAGCAGTAGTCTATGCAAGAGGTGATAAAAGTGTGGATAAGAGTTCTGGTAGTGTGCTCAGAAAGGAAAGGGCGAATTTTGGTGGTGATATAGGGAAAGAAACGACAGGTTTTAGCAATCTGTTGTATATGTGCAGAGAAGGAGCGAGAGGAGTCGAAGGTGACCCTA
The DNA here is from genome assembly GCF_901765095.1 of Microcaecilia unicolor. Taxonomy (NCBI): domain Eukaryota; kingdom Metazoa; phylum Chordata; class Amphibia; order Gymnophiona; family Siphonopidae; genus Microcaecilia; species Microcaecilia unicolor. Next base: position 387,326,054 of record NC_044031.1, on the reverse strand, counting down.
AGGTTAGAAGCCGATGAGACGGAGAATGAGAGTGTTATCCACAGAGATAGAGAATGGGAGAAGAGGAGAGGTTGGTTTAGGGGGAAAGAGAAGCTCAGTCTTGGTCATGTTTAGTTTCAGGTGGCAGTGAGACATTTAGGCAGCAATGTCAAACAGGCAGGCTGATACTTGATTTCTGCTGAGATTTCTGGTGTGGAGAGGTAGATCCAGGAGTCATCAGCATAAAGGTGATACTAAAAACCATGGGATGAGATCAGAGTACCAAGGGAAGAAATATTGATGAAGAAAAGAAGAATTCCCAGGACAGATCCCTTAGGTACATCAACTGATAGTGGGATAGAAGTGGAGGAGGATCCACCAGAGTAGCTGCAGTATCACTATGTAGACACGGGAGTCCATGTGTTCCCATATCTCAACGATTGGCTGGTGAAGAGCACCTCAGAGGACGGTGCTCGGGAGTCCTTTGGATGGCTGTTCGGGTTCTCGAGCTATTAGGGTTCGTTTTAAACTACCCCTTCTCCCTGTCCAGCGATTGGAGTTCATAGGAGCTCTGCTCGACACAGAGGGTTTGAGCCTGCCTCCCGGAAACGCAAGGGGACAATCTTGTCTCGTGTCCAAGGTTCATGCTTCTCAGCAGGACACTACTCGACAGATGTACGTTGCATCCATGGCACATCTTCACATGAGATCAACTCAATGGACCCTGGCTTCTCAGTGGTATCAAGCCACAGGGAGTCTAGAAGATGTCATCCAGGTGTCCCGATAGCATGTACACTCTATTCAGTGGTGGATAATTTGATTGTTTGACCTGAACTTCCATTCCAAGTTCCTCAGCTGACAACAGATGCTTCTCTCCTAGGATGGGGAGCTCATGTAGATGGGCTTCACACTCAAGGTGCTTGGTCTGTCCAGGAAATATATCTTCAGATCAGATCAATCTCCTGGAGCTTCGGGTGATCTGGAACGCTCATGGCTTTCAGAGATTGGTTATCTCACCAAATTGTTCTCATCCAAACAGACAATCAGGTTGCAATGTATTACACCAACAAGCAGGGGGGCACCGGTTCACTCCCTCTGTGTCAGGTGGCCATCCAGATGTGGCATTGGGCTTGCCAACACAGCATGTTCCTTCGAGCCACTTATCCTGGCGGGTGCAAACAATACCCTGGCTGAGCAGGATAATGGAAGTTCACGAGTGGTCTCTCAATATGGATATAGGCTTCTGAGCACGGGGCACCCCCTTGGTGGATCTTTTTGCCACTCAAATCAACTGCTAGGTCCCTCAGTTCTATTCCAGGTTTCAGGCCCATGACAGACTAGCATTGGATGGCTTCCTTCTCAGTTGGGGGACAAGTCTTTTGTATGTGTATACTCCAGTACCTCTAGTAGGAAAAAACTGTGGAACCATGATTCTAATCGTGCCGTACCTACCACAACACATTTGGTTCCCTCTTCTGCAGTTATTCTCCAAAAAACCGTGGAGACTGGAGTATTTTCTGACCCTCATTACTCAGAACGAGGGGTCACTTTACATCCCAACCTCCAGTCTCTGGCCCTCACAGCTTAAATGTTGAGAGGCTAGAATTTTGCTTAGGTGTCTCGGTTGGTTTCTCCCGTGTCTTACTTCCTTCCAGGAAAGATTCCACTAAGAGGTGTTATTTTTTTAAATGGAGATGGTTTGCCGCCTGGTGTGATACAAGTGCTTAGATCCCTTTACTTGCCCTACACAGACCTTCTACACCTATCAGTCTGTTCTCAAGACCAACTCCATAAGGGTTCACCTTAGTGCAATTAGTGCTTATCATCAACATGTAGAACATAAGTCCATCTCTGGACAGCCTTTAGTTACCTTTCAAATGGAGGAGGTTTGCCGTCTGGTGTGACAGCAAGGCCCTAGATCATTTTTCATGTCCTACACGGACCCTGCTTGAATACCTTCTACACTTATCAGAGTATGGTCTCAAGACCAACTCCGTAAGAGTTCACCTCAGTACAATCAGTGCCTACCATCAACGCATAGAAGGTCAACCTATCTCTGGACAGCCTTTAGTTGTTCGCTTCATGAGAGGTTTGCTTTTGTCAAAGCCCCCAGTCAAATCTCCACCAGTGTCATGGGATCTCAATGTTGTTCTCACCCAGCTGATGAAAGAGCCTTTTGAGCCACTGAATTCCTGCCATCTGAAGTACTTGACCTGGAAGGTCATTTTCTTGATGGCTGTTACTGCAGCTCGTAGAGTCAGTGAGCTCCAAGCCCTAGTTGCTCATGCACCTTATATCAAGTTCCATCATAACAGAGTAGTCCTCCGTACTCATCCTAAGTTCTTGCCGAAGATGGTGCAATTCGATAAATTAAAGAGTAGCAAATTGTCTGAACCAGATGGTATACGGCCCAGAATACTGAGGGAAATAAAAAAACAAAACAAACCTACAGAGCTGCTATTAGTAGTATATGTCTAGTTGCCCCTTACTTTATCCTTTACCCTCGCCCTACTATATTTGACTAAATCGTAATCTAAGCCTCCCAATGTATCATCTCCTGTATTTCATCCCCTTCAAAGAGTTTAAAAAAAATTGTAAACCACCTAGATATGTATTGATTGGCGATATATGAAAGTGAACCATGAACCAATATGTAATTTATCTTTAAAATCAAGCTTGGTACTGGAAGATTGGAGGGTGACCAATTTAACACCAGTTTATAAAAAGGGTTTCAGAGGTGACCGGGGAAATTATAGACCAGTGAGCTTGATGTCAGTGCGGGCAAATTATAGACCAGTGAGCTTGATGTCAGTGCGGGCAAATTGGTAGAGACTATTATAAAGAACAAAATTACTGAGCAAATACATACCGTGGATTAATGAGACAAAGCCAACGTGGACTTAGTCAAGGGAAATTTTGCCTCACCAATCTGCTACATTTCATTGAAGGGGTACATAAATGTGGATAAAGGTGAGCAGGTTGATTTTGTGTATCGAATTTTGAAAAGGCATTTGATAAAGTACCTCGTATACGACTCCTGAGGAAATTAGAAAGTCATGTGATGGGAGGCAGTTTCCTTTTTTGGATTATGAACTGAGACCTGGAAAACAGAGTTCTCCCTGGAGGAAATATGTAGGGCGACTGTTGTCTTCCTTGTATACCTTTATCTGGACACTAGCATTTGGATGTCTCCATTCGGTTAGATGCATCTTTTGGAGTATCGGTGCTATTGGTGGGAGTTTTGGGTTCCCACCCTACTTAAGGACTACTCTGCTACATCCCATAAGTCTCTGTATTCATCTGCTGCTGACGCTAAGGGATGAAAAATTATGCTTTACTTGATAATTTTCTTTCCTTTATTTGCAACAGATGAATCCAGAGACCCATCCTGTTTTTTTCCCTTGGTGGCTCCTATCTGTTAATTCTCTGTGTTTGACTGTTGCTCCATTTTTACATTTTAGATGCACTGTTGTAATCAGTTTACGTGTTTGCAGTTTTTGGTTTATCACTTTTCCCTTTGGGGAAGGAGAAATGTTATAATTCTGTTTCCTTCTGCTTTGTTTTGAGAAATACTGACTGACCAAGGAGCATTCTGGCCTAATAGGACAGTTCAGATCAGCACTCTCTATCTCTACCAGCTGGTAGGTGGTCACAACCACAAGTCTCTGGATTCATCTGCGACTGAAGGAAAGAAAATTTATCAAGTAAGATGGTGGTCCCTAAACCTGGTCCCGGAGGCACCCCAGCCAGTCAGGTTTTCAAGATATCCACAATGAATATTCATGAGAGAGATTTACATTCAGTGGAGGCAGTGCAAGTGAATCTCTCATAATATTTATTGTGGATATCCTGAAAACCTGACTGGGATGCTTTCAGGACCAGGTTTGGGAACCACTGAGGTAGAAAGCACAGCTCTAGTACTCATGTTGCGACATATCAGCTATCCATGCGCTGTCAGCTTTGGAGTCAGACGTGTGTGGCAGTTTGTCCTGCATGTCCATGGAGAAAGTGAAGTTGCTTACTTATAACATGGGTTCTCCTTGGGACAGAAGGATAAATCAGCCACCCCTTTCATCTCTGTGTAAGTTAACATTTACAGTTGAGATGGGGAGGGGGGTGGGGGGAGCAAGGGAAGAATGGGAAGGAACAGTGGAGCATGCCTAGAAGGGATTCTAAGCTGTTCTGGGCTCAAGGAGGTTAGAGTGGAAGAGTGGCCAAGTGGTTAGAGCACCAGTCTTGTAATCCAGAGGTGGCCGGTTCAAATCACACTGCTGCTTCTTGCGATCTTGGGCAAGTCACTTAATGCTCCGTTGCCTCAGGTTTAAAATTAGATTCCTCAGCAATCCTCCAGACCATTCAAGACGCTTGGGTTATGCACTCCTACCAGCAGAGGGAGACTGAGAACACTAAAACGTCTTATACAAGTAGCCTGTGCAGACCTTCTACTAACCAGTATTTTCTCAGTCTCAGCAGAGGGTAGATGTGTGCAGCCTGTGCAGTGTACTCAGTCTGGTAGGCCTGTTTGTGGTTTCTAGGTTGGGTTGTAAATGTTAGAGAACCCACACTTGGATCTCTATTACAGTGTGTAAGTCCTAAGGGGCTTCTTATTCCCTGTGGGGTGTCACACCCGGGTGGCCGGGTCCCTCCCCCTGTGCTCTTCCTCTGGAGGACTGCTTGACCTCGGCTACAGACCTCGTTCTGTACCCTTGAGGCGTTTAGGCATCAGCAACAAGGTTTTAAAAAAAAAAAAAAAATGTTTTTAAAAGGCGGCTATTTTGGCCGTTCTTGTGGCAGTCCAGAGATAAAACGTCTTCAGGGGCGTTCTTGCCTTAGGCGGTTTTGCCTATTAGTCTGTCAGCACAAAGCAACTGTTTGTTTTTATGGTGTTCGCGGCCATTATGTCTAAGCTGGTGAGGTGTCTGTTTTGCGCGAAGCGCGGCATTGAAGTGAAAGGTGGCCAATGTAAATTTTGTGGGGAGCCTACGTTGTCAGCGCTCTTGCCCCCCGTGCTTTCCCCTGAGTCGGCGGAGGTGTTGGCCGGCGATTTGACTGCACATTCCGGACCGGCAACGGCGGGGCTGGTTTTGGCGCGAAACACGGCCATTTTAGCTGTGCGTCCCGGGTCGGCCTCGACGGAGCAGTGTTTGGCGGGAAGCGTGGCCCTTTTGGCCGTGCATTCCGTACTGGCGCCGGGGGACCCGTGTGTGGCAGGAAGCGCGCCTGGTTTAGCCGTAGGTCACGTGATGGACCCTGCCACCTCGGGAGCGAGGGGGTCCGTCACGGAGACTGAGGGAAGTGTTGGGGCTTCAGCAGCGTCGGGGGGGGGAGGGTCTGGTTTCCCCCCTGAGTTTGTTTGGTCTCTGTATAATGCCTGGAGAGCTGGCCCCTCTCAGGCTGTTTGTTCCCCGGAGGCTGCTAGCTCAATGAGAGTTAAGCGCCCGCGGGTGGATATTTCGGAGCCTATGGAGATACTTTGCCTGGGTTGGAGGTTTGGAGTGACCCAGGAGAGGAGGATCTCTTAGATGAGTCTGAGGATCAGGATGGGCTAATGCCTGGGGAAGATTCTTCAGTGGTTCACATTTTTCATAAGGAGGAGTTGTTGGAGCTCATTGATCAGGTGAGCTGTTCTTTGAAGTTTGCTCCGACGGCCACTCCCTCTGTGGAGGGACCCCAGGTAGATCCCTTGGTTAAGGGGATTCGGAGAGCCTCCCGTTCCTTTCCCATGAATTCAGACATTAGAGACATGGTTTTTCAGGAATGGTCTGTGCCGGAGGCTACTTGTAAGTTGTCTAGAGCGCGGCTGTATCCCTTGCCTCCGGAAGATTTGGCCCTGCTGAAACCACCTACTGTGGATGCGGTGGTTACGGCGGTTACTAAGGCTACGGCCATTCCGGTGGATGGCGGTACAGCCTTACGGGATCCTCAGGTTAGGAAGCTAGAGTCCTTTCTGAAGCGCAGCTTTGATTTGTCGGCTTTGGCCTTGCAAGACTCTGTGTGTGGGGGCTTGGTTGCCAGAGCTTGTTTCCGTTGGACAGAGAAGCTCTTGGATGAGCCTGCGTTAGATAGGACTGGTTTGGTTCAGGACCTGGCCATATTGGAGATGTGGTCTTCGTTTTTGGCGGACACCCTTTATAATTTGCTAATGGCTTCGGCTAAGAATATGGCTCTGGCGATGACGGCTCGCAAGGCTCTTTGGCTTAGGGGCTGGGTGGCAGATGCGGCCTCTAAAGCAAAGTTGTGTTCTCTACCTTTCAAAGGTACTATGTTGTTTGGATAGGACTTGGATAAACTGATGAGTGGTCTTGGGGATACCAAGGTCTCACGGTTGCTGGAGTTATGGCTTAAGTCGGCTAGTCGAGGGGGTTCGGCTAGAGGTCGGTTTAAGGACGCGAGGTGGTACAGGCCGGGCAGATTTGTATCTCCTAAAAGCTGTTTTTTTCCAGCGGACGCAGTCCTTTCGAGGGGGTCGTTGAGGAGGTCGGGACTCCTCCGGAGGTGCCGGAAATGGTAATAAGTCCTCCTTATGAAGGTGTGCAGGTCCAGCCTCTGGTGAAGGTCGGGGCGCGACTTCGTCTGTTTTATCAGGGGTGGACCCAAATTACTTCAGATCAGTGGGTGCTGGAGGTTGTTTGCGACGGTTATGCACTCGAGTTCGAGCACCCACTGCCGGATCTGTTTCTTCCCTCTCCTTGTCACTCTTGAATCAAGTGAAAGGCTATTAAAGAGTCTCTGGGTCGCTTAATCCAGTTGGGAGCTGTGGTACCTGTTTCTCGGCACGACCAGGGAATGGGTTGTTATTCCATTTACTTTGTGGTGCCGAAGAAGGAGGACCAGTTTCGACCCATTTTAGATCTCAAGAGGGTCAATGGGGCGCTCAAGTTGCCATTCTTCCGTATGGAGACTCTGCGCTCGGTCATAGTGGCTGCTCGTCAAGGAGAATTTCTCACGTCACTGGACCTCACGGAAGCATATCTGCACGTGCCGATTCGAGAGGCCCATCAGCGTTTCCTTCGTTTTGCTGTTTTAGGGAGGCACTTTCAGTTCTGTGCTGTGCCTTTTAGTCTGGCAACGGCTCCACGCACCTTCTCCAAGATAATGGTGGTGGTAGCGGCTTTGCGAAGGCAGGGAATTCTGGTGCATCCGTGTCTGGACGACTGGTTGATCCGGGCGAAGTCTCGGGCTCACAGTGTTGCGGCGACGGCTCAGGTGGTCACGTTTCTGGAATCGCTCAGATGGGTAGTGAATGTAGTCAAAAGTCAGTTGATCCCATCGCAGGGTCTGGAGTACTTGGGAGTGTGGTTCGACACGGCAGTGGGTCGTGTTTTTCTGCCGGATTCTCGGATCACCTCTCCAGCAGCAGGTCCGGCTGTTATTGTCCGTTCAGAGTCCGACGGTTCGAATGCACCTTTGGGTTCTGGGCCTCATGGCAGCCACAGTAGAGGTAGTACCATGGGCCAGGGTACATATGCTTCAGCTTCAGGCGGCTCTGTTGTCTCGGTGGTCTCCCTAGGTACACAGTTTGGAGTTGCGGTTGCCATTGAGGGATGCTGGTAACGGATGCCAGTCCGCTGGCTGGGGAGCTCAGTGTCTTGGTTGGTCCGCGCAGGGGCGGTGGTCGACAGAGGATGCTCAGTGGTCTAGCAACTGGTTGGAGACGAGGGCGATTCGGCTAGCTCTGTTGGCGTTTCGCTCAAGTGTGTTCGGAAAGGCGGCAAGTCATGTCCGACAACGCGACAGTGGTAGCGTATGTCAACCGGCAGGGCGGTACAAAGAGTCCGCGGTTGGCAATCGAGACGGCTCTGCTCATGAGTTGGGCGGAAAGGCATCTAGTGAAGATTTTGGCGGCGCACGTGGCCGGGGTGGACAATGTGAACAAGGACTTTCTAAGCAAACACATGTTGGACCCCGGAGAATGGTCTCTGCACCGGTCGGTGTTCGACCAGATAGTTCTAAAGTGGGGAATGCCAGTAGTGGATCTCATGGCGTCGGCATAGAATGCTCAGGTTCCTCGCAATGTGAGTCGGCGTCGGGATCCGCGAGCGGAAGGGATCGATGCGTTGGTCCTTCTGTGGCCTCAGCGGGTGCAGCTGTACGTGTTTCCCCCGTGGCCCTTGATAGGTCGAATCCTACAGAGGGTAGAATGTCATGCGGGTCCGGTGTTGTTGGTGGCTCCGAATTGGCCGCGTCGGCCGTGGTTCGGGGATCTGATGCGCTTGTTAGAAGGCGAGCCTCAGCGGCTGGGGGGGCTCGGTGCTGTTGTGTCAGGGTCCAATTGTCATGCCGGATCCGGCTCGGTTCTCTTTTACGGTGTGGCCCTTGAGAGGGAACGGTTGTGAAGGAAAGGGTTTTCTCCTCAGGTGATTCAGACAATGCTGCAGTCTTGCAAACGTTCGACGTCTTTGGCTTATGTGCCTCTGTGGCGCATATTTGAAGATTGGTGTGGGAACCGGGCGTGTATCCCTTCGACAGCTTCTGTGTCGTGCATTTTAAATTTCTTGCAGGATGGTTTTGAGAAGGGCCTTTCATTGTCATCTTTGAAGGTGCAGCTGGCTGCTTTGACGTGTTTTCGGGGTAAGGTGCAGGGCAGGTCGGTTGCGTCTTCCCCGGATGTGGTCCGTTTTTTGAGGGGGGTGAAGTTGCTTCGTCCTCCTCAGAGGCCGGTAGTGCCTCAGTGGGATCTTAATATCGTTCTTGACTCTTTGGCGGGTTCTCCTTTTGAGCCCTTGGAGTCTTGTTCAATAAAAGACCTTACTTTGAAGGTGGCCTTTTTGGTAGCTTTCATGTAGGCCTCCATTTCTGTGGTTTTCTAAGGAAAAGGTTTCGCTGTGTCCAGTCCCTTCGTTTTTGCCTAAGGTGGTTTCCTCCTTTCATGTCAATCAGGTGATTTCGTTGCCGGTCTTGGGGGACCGGAAGGGGGATGGTTCTCAGCGTCGTTTGGCGAAATTGGATGTGCGCAGAGTGTTGAAGGTTTACTTGCGCAGGTCGGAGGAATTCAGATCTTCGGACAAGTTATTTGTCCTTCATGGTGGGCCCAAGAAGGGAGCGGCTGCTTCAAAGGCATCTGTAGCTTGGTGGTTGAAGGATGCCATCTCTTCGGCTTAACATATTGCATGGCCGTACGGTGCCGGTAGGGCTAAAGGCACATTCCACTAGGGGGATGGCGGCTTCTTGGGCAGAGAGTAGTTTTGTTCCACTGGTGGATATTTGTAGAGCGGCGGTGTGGTCCTCCCTGCATTCTTTTCTCAAACATTACAGAGTGAATGAACAGGCAAGGGAGGATGCCAGTTTTGGAGCTGCAGTCCTGTCCTCTGGGCTTCGCAGGTCCCACCCTTAGATGTGTTTACTGCTTTGGTACGTCCCAAGCGTCTTGAATGGTCTGGAGGATTGCTGAGGAAGGTGAAATTAGGCCTTACCTGCTAATTTTCTTTCCTCTAGATCCTCCAGACCGTTCAAGAGCCCTCCCAGAGTATCAGACAGTTCAGTATGATATTTTCTTTAGACTTCAGTTGCTGATATTTCTAGTAGCTCCTGTGATTTGGGTCCTGGAGATTTACTAAGGGCAGTTTGTGGTACCGTTTGTGCCCATCTGCAGTTGAATTCCCCCGTCTTAAGGGGAGGAGATCTGAGTGTGGATTCAGGGTTTTGTTTAGGTTGAGGTGTTTTGTTCCTCTGCTTTGTTACTGTTTTACTGGTTAGTAGAAGGTCTGCCAGGCTACTTGTATAACCCAAGCGTCTTGAATGGTCTGGAGGATCTAGAGGAAAGAAAATTAGCAGGTAAGGCCTAATTTCACCTTGTGAGCCTTCCTGGGACAGAGAAATATCCAGTGTACCTGACTGTAACTCACCTTGAGCTACTACTGAAAAAGGTGTGAGCAAAATCTAAATAAATAGATCCAAACTGTTACAATCAGGGATGATGACGCTCGTATGTGTGACTCACTCTCCAAGGATAAACTACATTACAGGTAAGCAACTTCACTTTTTTCTGCATATAAAACAAGCATTAGACATGTAAAAAGTTTGAAAACTGCCTCAAATGGAGGAAAAACCTTGGTGTATCTGGCCCATATACAAGGGAGTTGAATGAATACATTTTAAAACTTTTTTTTGTTGTTGTTTGTAGAGTATGTCATGGACGTTTTGATGGATCAAAATTTTTCAGAACCAACCCCTATTCAGTGCCAGGGCTTTCCATTAGCTCTGAGCGGTCGGGACATGGTGGGCATTGCACAGACTGGTTCTGGCAAGACCTTGGCGGTATGTAATGCTATTAAAGCATCCTTTTTTAATTTATTTTTTCTATTTTGTAAATTATTTTGTCATGACATCACAATAGAACAGCTTTGAGTTGTTTATATGTACTATATTTCACTTTTTCTTTCCATTAATAGAAAATGGAATTATGTGAGATAGCTAGGCATTAGTCTAATTGATCTTTTACGTCTAGTAGTGCTATAGAAATGATTAGTAGTAGTTTATTAAAATGTATTAATGCCCACTAACCTAGGTCTTAATAATATAAATGCTTTATCCAATTTTTCTGATTTTTAATTATTAAAACAGTTTAAAAAACATTTTCAACAAATTTCTAGCCCCCCTTTTAGAAAGCTGCACAGTGGACTGTGTCGTCGTTACCGCACCAGTAGCCGCCAGCACGGCTTTGTAAAAAAAAAGAGGGGGGCTTTAAAAGAATCGTACACGTTTATTTTTTATCTTTAAATCTTTTTATTGGGTAAATCATTTACAAACTTGAACGTCATCCAAAGAACATGACAAATCCGTCAAAAGATTACATTCTGGTAAATAATCTTCCCAGCTCTATATATGTTCCTCCCTCCCTCCCCCCCCCCCCCCAACCAACTTCACTCTTCCCTAAATGATAACCCCTCAAATAATACCAATCAAAAAGGGTGATGAGAACTTCTCTTAATACAAAATATCTCCAAGATAACCTATCTAATACATCCTATCACCCCCAATTTCCTCTAACTCGTTCCATCCTTCTGATGCAAGTCACGTGAATGTCTGAATAATACCGAAACTAATTAAAAAAAAATTGTTTGGCCCTTCCAGCATCCTTAATAGTGACTTACATCGTTCAGGATGTGTTAGAGCTATTATTTTTTAAGAAATATCTATTATTCTCCGAGGACAAGCAGGCTGCTTGTTCTCACATGTGGGTCGACATCTGTGTTGGCCTGGGAACCAGCATTTTGCAAGCAAAATATATAAAACTAGTAAAAAAAAGGCCCGTTTCTGACACACATGAAACTGGCGCTAGCAAGGTTTTCCTCGGAGTGTGTATGTTTGAGAGAGAGTGTGTGTGTGAGTGACTGTGAGAGAAGAGAGAGTGAATGTGCGAGTGTGTGTGAGAGAGAGAGACTGAGATTAGGTACGAGTGTGTCTGTGAGAGAGTGTGTGTGAGAATGAGAGTGTGTGCCAGGGCCCCTCCGTCTCCCAGTTCCAGGGTCGTCCTCCCTCCCTCAGTTTCAGGGTCTCCCTCCCTCCCTCCTTCCGAGTTTCAGGGTCCGTCCGTCCCTCCTAGTTCCCCCTGCCGACGACCTTTTCGACCCCCCCTCCTGCCGCCAACCCTCCCCCGCTGTCGCCTACCTTTACTGGCGTGTAGCCCCAACCCCCGCCAGCCGAGGTCCTCTTCCCATGAAATGGCTTTGTTCAGTTTCTGAGTTCTGCGAATCTGATGTCACTCAGAAACTGAACAAATTCATTTCGCGGGAAGAAGAAGACCTCAGCTGGCGGGGGTTGGGGTCTCCCGCCAGCAAAGGTAGGCGGCGGCGGGGGAGGGTTGGAGGTGGGGGATCGAGAGGGTCGGCAGCGGGGGGGGGGGGGGCGGTCAAAGTTGGCAGCGGGGGGGGGGGGGGAGGGCTAAAATGTGCCCCCTCACCTTGGGCCCTGGGAGGGCGGCTAATTCGTGAGGCAGGCAGGCTTGAGCCACCATAGCCCAGCCGCTTGTAGTCTGTGTCTTCGCATGAAGAAACGGACTCAAGTGTCTCGAGAGGCCCATTGAGAGAAGCTTTTTGGGGCTAGGTCCGGTCCTTCAATATCGACATCGACGTCGGGAGCGAATGTGTAATGGCTGTGGAACGACCAACTCGTGCTGGGAGCAGTGAGGCATCAAGTGGGTCTCCACCTGTCTCGAGGCCTCCTGTTATGCTGCCCCCCCCCCCCCCCCCCCCCCCCCCGGGATCGACCTTCGTCGGACCCGGCCCCAAGGAGACATGAGGATTCCACGTCTTCCTCATCGGTACCGAGGAGTCTCAATGATGGGTGTCGAGCGAAGGCGAAGAAGCACCGTCATCGTTCTTCTTCGACACGTGCCGGGAGCTCCGGGACGTCGAGAGGATCGCTCTCCCTCTATTCAGGAGGTGCCGATGCGTCGGTCTTGCAGCCCAGTATCTGCTTCCGAGCCTCGACAGATTCTGCTATGTTTTTTTACCTCTAATACTATCTTTTTTTTCGTAATCCCTCTTGGCCTTCTTTATCTACGCCTTGCATTTGCTTTGACACTCCTTATGCTGCTTCTTGTTATTTTTAGACGGTTCCTTCTGCCCTATTAGCTTCCTTCACCCCACTTTTCAACCATGCCAGCTGTCTTTTGGACTTCCATCTTTCTTTTCTAATTCACATAATATCTTTGGCCTGGGCCTCCAGGATGGTATTTTTGAACAGTGTCCATGCCTGTTATATAGTTTTTACCCTCTCAGTTGGCCCCTAAGTTTTTTTTAACCGTTCTTCTCAGTTTATCAGAGTCTCCTTTTTTAAAGTTAAACGCTAACGTCAATTGGTCCTCACAACGGCAAGGACATAACATAGATTGACCTGAAACCATAAACAACTAACAGAGTGCAGCCTGGAACAGAACAAAAATGGGTCTAGGGGGGTGGAGTTGGATTCTAAACCCCGAATAGATTCTGCAGCACCAACTGCCCAAACTGACTGTCGCGTCAGGTATCCTGCTGAAGGCAGTAGTGAGATGTGAATGTGTGGACTGATGACCACGTTGTAGCCTTGCAAATCTCCTCAATGGAGGCAAAGTGAGTCACTGACGAAGCCATGGCTCTAACATTGTGAACCATGACATGGCCCTCCAGAATCAGCCCAGCTTGGGCGTAAGTGAAGGATTATGCAATCTGCTAGCCAATTGGAGATTGTGCGTTTTCCGATGGCGACTCCCCTCCTGATGGGATCAAAAGAAACAACTGGGCAGCCTGTCTAAAGGGCTTTGTCCACTTCACATAAAAGGCCAATGCTCTTTTGCAATCCAAGGTGTGCAAACTGCTTTCGCCAGGGCAGGTATGAGGATGGAGAAAGAATGTTAGCAAGACAATTGACTGGTTCAGATGGAACTCCGACATCACCTTTGGCAGGAACTTAGGGTGAGTGCGAAGGACTACTCTGTTGTGATAAAATTTAATATAAGGTGCATGCAGTACTAAGGCTGAAGCTCACTAACCCTACGAGCTGAAGTAACAGCCACCAAGAAAATGACTTTCCAGGTCCAGTACTTCAGGTGGCAGGAATTCAGTGGCTCAAAAGGAGTTTTAATCAGCTGGGTGAGAACAACATTGAGATCCCATGACACTGGTGGAGGTTTGACAGGGGGTTTTGACAAAAGCAAACCTCTCATGAAGCGAACAACTAAAAGCTGTCCAGAGACAGGCTTACCCTCTACATGCCGATGAAAAGCACTAATCGCACTAAGGTGAACTCTTACGGAGTTGGTCTTGAGATCAGACTGACAAATGTAGAAAGTATTCAAGCAGGGTCTGTGTAGGACAAGAAAGAGGACCTAGGGCCTTTCTGTCACACCAGACTACAAACCTCCTCCATTTGAAAGAGTAACACCTCTTCGTCGAATCCTTCCTGGAAGCAAGCAAGACTGAGGAGACACCCTCTGAAAAACCCAAGGAGGCGAATTCTAAGCTCTCAACATCCAGGCCGTGACAGCCAGAGACTGGAGGTTGGGATGCAGTAGTGACCCCATGTTCTGAGTGTTGGAAAACAGTCCAATCTCCACGGTTCTTTGGAGGACAACTCCAGAAGAAGAGGAAACCAAATCTGACGAGGCCAGAAACGTGCAATCAGGATCATGGTTCCGCAATCTTGTTTGAGTTTCAGCAAAATCTGGGAGGATACGCATACAAAAGGCCTGTCCCCCAAGGAAGGAGAAAGGCATCTAACGCTAGTCTGTCGTGGGCCTGAAGCCTGGAACAGAACTGAGGGACTTTGTGATTGATCTGAGTTGCAAAAAGATCCACCGAGGGGGTGCCCCACGCTTGGAAGATCTTGCGGACTACACCCATGTTCAGTGACCACTCGTGAGGTTGCATTACCCTGCTCAACCTGTGCATATATATATGGCCGCCCTTGCTCTCAGTAAAATACAGGTCAATGGCTCAGGCTAAAGAGCTAGGCCTCTACAAGCAAATGGCTCATAAGAGCTGGGCTTCTCTTAAAAATCCAAAGTCATCTCTGATACAAAATACATTTTTCTGCAGCACAAGCTGAACTGAGTTCTCAGGGAGCTGGCACAGGAGGGGGTCCTTTGCTCTTATAAACATGCCTGGGACTGGCATCAGTGAAGAGTCATGAAAGATGTTTTGGGTTAATGAAAGTAGATAAGGGGGTAGATGTACGTAGTTAGAGAGTACTCAGAGGGAGGGGGAGCTGAGAATAGCTGAGAAGAGCAGAATGACCGATGAAGTCATCTCGCCACCTGTGCTTTGCACCCCTTTTGTGTATAGTTGGAACCTGGGACCTAATGAAGTCACCCTTATCGGTTCCTTATCAACTGATAAGGGATAGCAAGTTCTGCTGACAAAGCTGGATCCCATTGGAATCCATTGGGTTGAGACAGTATAAAGGAAGTACCCCGAGAAGTGTAAGACGCAGAAGGAGAGACAGAGAGAGACAGACGCAGATACAGAGGCAGATGCTGATGGAGGAGAGAGACAGAGTACCACCGAAAGCTGATGTGTCGTGTGATTCTGTTCCACTGTATGATTGACTGAATTGCTGGTATCCTCATTATTGGGTAATGTATCAATGCTAATTAATACTAATAAACTATATCTCTTTAATTAAAACTGGGTTCCTCTTTAATTACAGACTTAGCTACGGCTGAGCCTGTACTGAACTGCCATGAGCAGATTCAAGGTTGGGAAAGCTAGATATTTGGAGGGCATATGTAACTTTGCCAAGAGAGATGAGACGGGCCACTGCTTCCACTGCCTGATTAGCAAAGGCAGATTCTGAGAAAATAAATACCTGTCAGCCAGACTTGTTGTTTACACCTGCCAGATAAGTGGCTTGGAGGAACATGCCATGACGGCAAGCCCAAAGCCACATCTGGACAACTTCCTGACACAGAGGGCAAGATCCGGTGCCCTCCTGCTTGTTGGTATAATACATGGCAACCTGATTGTCTGTCTGAATTAAAATGATTTGGTTGGGCAGCTGATCTCTGAAAGCCTTTAGAGCGTTCCATATTGCTCTTAATTCCAGGAGGTTGATCTGCAGACCTCTTTTCTGAAAGGACCAGGCTCCCTGAGTGTGGAGCCCATCTACATGAGCGCCCCACCCCAGGAGCGATGCATCCGTCATCACCACTTTTCATGGCTGAGGAACTTGGAGAGGTCGTCCCATGGTCAAACTGGATCGAATTGTCCACCAGTGGAGAGAATTCTGAAAGCTGGTGGACAGTTGGATGACATCCTCTATATCCCCTGCAGCTTGAAACCACTGGGAAGCTAGGGTCCATTGAGCTGATCTCATATGTAGACATGCCATGGGCGTGACAAGAACTGTGGAGGCCATGTGCCCCAGAAGTCTCAACATCTGCCGAGCCGTGACCTGCTGAGACGCTCGAACCATGGGCACCATGGACAGAAGATTGTCCTCCCTTGTCTCAGGAAGATAAGCTCGAGCGGTCTGAGTGTTCAACAGGGCTCCAATGAATTCCAATGCTTGAACTGGGGTGAGATGGGACTTGGGATAATTTATGACGAACCCCAGTAGCTCTAGCACCCAAATCATTCGCATGTACTCCAGAGCACCCTCCTTCGAAGTACTCTTCACCAGCCAGGCGTCAAAATAAGGAAACACATGCACTCCCAGTCTGCGTAGCGACGCTGCGACTACAGCGACACAATTTGGTAAACACTCTGGGCGCAGATGCCAGGCCAAAAGGCAGCACATGGTACTGAAAAGTGCTGTGTTCCAAGCCGAAATCGAAGATACTTCCTGTGAGCTGGAAGTATTGAGATGTGTGTGTAAGCATCCTTTAAGTCCAGAGAGCATAGCCAATCGTTTTCCTGAATCATGGGAAGAAGGGTGCCCAGGGAAACCATCCTGAACTTTTTTCGGATAAGAAGTTTGTTCATGGCCCTTAGGTCTAGGATGGGACACATCCCCCTTGTTTTCTTTTGCACAAGGAAGTACCTGGAATAGAATCCCAGCCCTTCTTCCCCTGGTGGAACGGGTTCAACCACTTGGGCCTTCCGAAGGGCGGAGAGTTCCTCTGCAAGTACCTGTTTGTGACGGGAACTGTAAGAATGAGCTCCCTGTGGACAATTTTGAGGTTTGGATTCCAGATTGAGGGTGTATTCTGACCGGACTATTTGAAGAACCCACCGGTCGGAGATTATGAGAGGCTACCTTTGGTGAAAAAATATCAACCTCTCCCCAACCAGCAAGTCGTCCGGCACGGACACTTTTACTGAGGCTATGCTGAACTGGAGCCAGTCAAAAGCCCATCCCTTGCTCTTCCTTGGGAGCTGCAGAGGCCTTAGGAGCACACTGTTGACGAGAACGAGCGCGCTGGGACTGAGCCTGGGCAAGCTGCTGAGGAGTGTACCTACACCTAGCATAGGAATAGGGAGCACTCTTCCCTCCAAAAAAACCCTCCTAGATGAGGAGGTAGTAGCAGAAGACGCCTGGCAGGAGAGAGCATCCATAGCATCATTGTGCTTCTTGTCAACCAGATCCTCTACTTTCTCACCAAAAAGGTTATCCCCCTGGCAAGGAACATCCGTCATCCGCTGCTAGACCGAATGATCCAGGTCAGAGACACGCAGCCATGAGAGTCTGCGCATCACTATACCTTGGACAGCATCAAAAGTACCCCTGGCCAGGAATTTTCGACACGCCTTCTGCTGCCTGACCACCTGGCAAAAAGGCTTGGCCTGCTCCGTAGGGTGTGCATCAACCAAGCTAGACAGTTGCCTCACAAGAGTTCCACAAGTGGATGCTCGTGAAGAGCTGGTATGTCTTTGATTTTGGCAGCGAGCATAGCGGCCTGATACGCCTTCCTCCCAAAAGAGTCCAAAATTCTAGATTCTCTGCCTGGGGGCACTGAGGCATAGTCCCTAGTACTCTTGGCTCTTTGAAAGCGGAGTCCACCACCATGGAATTGTGTGGTAGCTGAGACTTCATCAATCCAGGCTCCCCGTGGACCAATTATTGGGATTCAGTTCTTTTCGAGATCATGGGATTAGACAGAGGGAACGACCAGTTTCGCATAAGGACTTCCTTCAGTATATTATGCAAAGAGCCGTTGCAGCCTCTCTAGGTGAAGAAGGATAATCCAGGACCTCGAGCATCTCAGCTCTGGACTCATCCTCAACCTCCATAGGGAAGGGAATAGCCGCAGCCATTTCCCGGACAAAGGAGGTAAAGGATAGACTCTCCAATGGACAGAGTCTCCTTTCTGGTGGAAGAGAAGGTTCAGAAGGAATCCCATAGGACTCATCAGATGAAAAGTACCTGGAATCCTCCTCTTCCTCCCACGAATGCTCATTTTCAGTATCGGACATCTCTCAGAGCAGTCAGAAACTGAGCCTGCCTCGACGCCAAGGAACAATGTCCTCGATGGCAGTGCCGAGAAGTTGACGCCTGCCTGGACTGCAGTGAAGCTTCCTCTACCGACATCGAAGGGGAGTCGACCTGGGTGGCAGCAGAGACCAATGCTGCAGGCGGCACCGAGGTCGGGGACCTCACCACAGGCTATGGGCCAGATACCACTGCAGCGGACGGTACGGAAGGCACAAGCACCCCCGAAACCGAAGCAGCCTGGCGCAGTAATCCTTCCAGAAGCTCTGGAAGCAGGGCACTGATGCGCTCGTCGAGACCCACCGTCTGACAAGGCTGCAGGATCTGTATAGGAGCCGGTTGCAGAATCTGTCGAGGCTCGGAAGCAGATACTGGGCTGCAAGACCGACGCATCGGCACCTCCTGAATAGAGGGAGAGCGATCCTCTCGACGTCCCGGAGCTCCCGGCACGTGTCGAAGAAGAACGATGACGGTGCTTCTTCGCCTTCGCTCGACACCCATCATTGAGGAAGACGTGGAATCCTCATGTCTCCTTGGGGCCGGGTCCGACGAAGGTCGATCCCCGGGGGGGGGGGGGGGGGCAGCATAACAGGAGGCCTCGAGACAGGTGGAGACCCACTTGATGCCTCACTGCTCCCAGCACGAGTTGGTCGTTCCACAGCCATTACATTCGCTCCCGACGTCGATATTGAAGGACCGGACCTAGCCCCAAAAAGCTTCTCTCAATGGGCCTCTCGAGACACTTGAGTCCGTTTCTTCATGCGAAGACACAGACTACAAGCGGCTGGGCTATGGTGGCTCAAGCCTACATAGCAAAAAAAATTTTCGGTATATTAAAAGCAGGAAGCCGGCAAAAGAATCGGTTGGACCACTAGATGACCGAGGAGTAAAAAAGGGGCGATCAGGGAAGACAAAGCTGTAGCGGACAGATTAAATGAATTCTTTGCTTCGGTCTTCACCGAAGAAAATTTGGGTGGGATACCGGTGCCGGAAATGTTATTCGAAGCTGACGAGTCGGAGAAACTTAATGAATCCTCTGTAAACCTGGAGGATGTAATGGGGCAGCTCTACAAACTGAAGAGTAGCAAATCTGGACCGGATGGTATTCACCCCATAGTACTGATAGAACTGAAAAATGAGCTTGCGGAGCTACTGTTAGTGATATGCAATTTATCCTTAAAATCGAGCGTGGTACCGGAAGATTGGAGGGTGACCAATGTAATGCCGATTTTTACAAAAGGTTCCAGAGATCCAGGAAATTATAGATCGGTGAGTCTGATGTCGGTGCCAGAGAAAATGGTAGAGGCTATTATTAAATACAAAATTACAGAGCACATCCAAGGACATGGATTACTGAGACCAAGTCAGCACGCTTTTGTGTGGGGAAATCTTGCCTGATCAATTTATTTCAATTCTTTGAAGGAGTAAACAAACGTGGACAAAGGGGAGCCGGTTGATATTGTGTATCTGGATTTTCAAAAGGCGTTTGACAAGGTACCTCATGAAAGGCTACAGAGGAAATTGGAGGGTCATGGGATAGAAGGAAATGTCCTATTGTGGATTAAAAACTGGTTGAAGTATAGGAAACAGAGAGTGGGGTTAAATGGGCAGTATTTACAATAGAGAAGGGTAGTTAGTGGGGTTCCTCAGGGGTCTGTGCTAGGACCGCTGCTTTTTAATATATTTATAAATGATTTAGAGATGGGAGTAACTAGCGAGGTAATTAAATTTGCTGATGACACAAAGTTATTCAACGTCGTTAACTCGCGACAGGATTGTGAAAAATTACAGAAGGACCTTACGAGACTGGGAGACTGGGCGACTAAATGGCAGATGACATTTAATGTGAGCAAGTGCAGGGTGATGCATGTGGGGAAAAAAGAACCCGAATTATAGCTACGTCATGCAAGGTTCCACATTAGGAGTTACGGACCAAGAAAGGGATCTGGGTGTCGTCGTCGATAATACACTGAAACTACTACTACTGCTACTATTTAGCATTTCTATAGCGCTACAAAGCATACACAGCGCTGCCCAAACATAGAAGAAAGTCCCTGCTCAAAAAGCTTACAATCTAATAGACAAAAAAATAAAGCAAGCAAATAAATTAATGTGTAGAGGAAGGAGGAGAGGAGGGTAGGTGGGGCGAGTGGTTACAAGTCAAAAGCAATGTTAAAGAGGTGGGCTTTCAATCTAGATTTAAAGATGGTCAAGGATGGGGCAAGACGTAGGGGCTCAGGAAGCCTATCCCAGGTGTAGGTGCAGCGAGTCAGAAGGAGCGAAGTCTGGAGTTGGCAGTAGTGGAGAAGGGAACAGATAAGGATTTATCCATGGAACGGAGTGCACGGGAAGGGGTGTATGGGAGGACGAGTGTGGAGAGATACTGGGGAGCAGCAGAGTGAGTACATTTATAGATCAGTAGAAGAAGTGTGAACAGGATGCGAAAACGGATAGGGAGCCAGTGAAGCGACTTGAGGAGAGGGGGTAGTATGAGTAAAGCGACCCTGGCGGAAGACGAGACGGGCAGCAGAGTTTTGAACCGACTGGAGAGGGGAGAGGTGACTAAGTGGGAGGCCAGCAAGAAGCAGATTGCAGTAGTCCAAACGAGAGTTGACTGGTGTGGATGAGGGTTTTGGTAGAGTGCTCGGAAAGAAAGGGGCGGATTTTACGGATGTTGTAAAGAAAGAAAGGACAGGTCTTGGCAATCTGTTGGATATGAGTAGAGAAGGAGAGAGAAGTCAAAGATGACCCCAAGGTTTCGAGCTGAGGAGACAGGGAGAATGAGAGAGCCATCATCAGAAATAGAAAATGGGGGGAGCGGGGAGGTGGGTTTAGGGGGGAAAATGAGAAGCTCGGTTTTGGTCATAATTAATTTCAGGTGGCGTTGAGACATCCAGACAGCAATGTCAGACAAGCGTGCTGAAACTTTGATCTAGATGGAAGGTGATTATCAGGGGTAGAAAGGTAGATTTGGGAGTCATCAGCATAGAGATGGTAGAAAAAGCCATGGGATGAGATTAATGAACCAAGGGAAGAAGTGTAGATAGAAAAGAGGAGGGGACCAAGAACAGAACCCTCAGGCAGATAGAAGTAGAAGAGGATCCACCAGAGTGAACACTGAAGGTGCGGAGGGAGAGGTAGGAAGAGAATCAGGAAAGGACAGAGTCCTGGAATCCAAGTGAGGACAGGTTATCGAGAAGTATGCTGTGATTGACAGTGTCAAAAGCAGCGGAAAGATCAAGAAGAATGAGGATGAAATAGAGACCTCTGGATTTAGCCAGTAATAGGTCATTGGAGACTTTAGTTTCGGTTGAGTGGAGAGGGCGAAAACCAGATTGTAGTGGGTCAAGAATACCATGTGAGGAGAGAAAATCAAGGCAGCCGGGGTGGACAGCATGCTCAAGTAATTTGGAGAGAAAAGGGAGGAGGGAGATGGGTCGGTAATTAGAGGGACAAGTATGGTCAAGTGAAGGCTTCATAAGGAGAGGTGTGACCACAGCATGTTTAAAGGCAGCAGGGACAGTCGCAGTGGAAAGTGAGAGGTTGAGAATGTGACAGATAAAAGGAATAAGAGCAGGAGAGATGGCATTGAGAAGGTGGGTGGGATGGGATCGGAGGAACAGGTGGTACATTTTGAGGAAGAAAGGAGAAGTGTAGTTTCCTCAATAGTAACTTCAGGAAAGGAGGAAAGGGAATGAGGGGAAGGAGAGAGAGAGGGGAATGGACTAGTGGGGGAAGAGGAAACCTTCTGCTCAGTGTGCTGCTGCGGCTAGGAAAGCGAATAGAATGTTGGGTATTATTAGGAAAGGTATGGAAAACAGGTGTGAGGATGTTATAATGCCGTTGTATCGCTCCATGTTGCGACCACACCTTGAGTATTCTGTTCAATTCTGGTCGCCGCTTATCAAGAAAGATATAGTAGAATTGGAAAAGGTGCAGCGAAGGGCGACTAAAATGATAGCGGGGATGAGACGACTTCCCTATGAAGAAAGACTAAGGAGGCTAGGGCTTTTCAGCTTGGAGAAGAGACGGCTGGGGGGAGACATGATAGAGGTATATAAAATAGAGTGGAGTGGAACAAGTGGATGTGAAGTGTTTGTTCACGCTTTCTAAAAATACTAGGACTAGGGGGCATGCGATGAAACTACAGTGTAGTAAATTTAAAACAAATCGGAGAAAATGTTTCTTCACCCAACGCATAATTAAACTCTGGAATTCGTTTCCAGAGAATGTGGTGAAGGCGGTTAGCTTGGCAGAGTTTAAAAAGGGGTTAGACGGTTTCCTAAAGGACAAGTCCATAAACCACTACTAAATGGACTTGGGGAAAAATCCACAATTCCAGGAATAACATGTATAGAATGTTTGTACGTTTGGGAAGCTTGCCAGGTGCCCTTGACCTGGATTGGCCGCTGTTGTGGACAGGATGCTGGGCTCGATGGACCCTTGGTCTTTTCCCAGTGTGGCATTACTTACTTATGTTACTTATGTTATTATTTATTTATTATTTATTACGTTTGTACCCTGCGCTTTCCCTCTCATCGCATGTACTTATGTTATGTTATACTTGTAAGAGGTATTCTCCGAGGACAGCAGGCTGATTGCCACAAACCCGCCCACCTCCCCTTTTGTAGTTGTTGTTTGTTTATTATTTGCTTTTTGATTAAACTGAGCGGGAACGCTCACGCGATGGGTGGGAAATCGATCCGCGCATGCGCGCTATACACCTGCCAGAAGACTGGCAAGATTTTTTTTATATATTATCAACCTAGAAATGTCCGACCCTACTGATCCCTGACTCTGCATCCCCAACAGGCCGAAATCCATCCTTTTTTCCTGAGTGAGTACGGTCCGGGACCCCCCGACCCCTCCTCCCCCACCAAAAATTCCCTCCATACTCACCTTCCATAAGTAGCTCAAGTAAAAGAATTTAATACAAGGCTGTGAGGTCTTTGTAATATGGATTGGAGATATTTATCCCAAATAGCCAAGAACCTTTGTTTTTTCTTATATGAAGAACTTGCATATTGGAGTTCCTTTAGCATCATATTATGAAGTGTATTCCTCTATTGCCAATATGAAGGAGCTTGGTCGCCAATCGACACCCCCAAAATAGTGCGTTTGCCCATCATCCCTGCTTTACAGATCATCAATTTTTTAAAAACGATCCTGAGGTCCCATATCTTCATAGCTATCCAGTAGAAAACCTGTCGGTGACAATTTGATCAACCTGCCGCCTAATGTCTCCAAATAATAAGTCACCTTTCTCCAAAATGTTTGAATGATTGGGCACGTCCAAAACTCGTGTATAAAAGAATTGGTTTCTCGTTGGCATTTCTTGCATATAGGGGAGTCTATTCCTCCTGCTTTAAAGACTTTCTTGAGTAAAATATTTTCTGTGCAACACACGAAAATTACACTCGCGTACCTGAGCGCTAATCGAGCCTGATTGTATCCGACGCGTTAGTTTAACAATATCAAGAGATTTCGGCGGGATTCCTAGATCCCGACTCCAGCGATTCTGAATCTCTCATCTGGATCTTCCTGTAGCTTCTCCAGTGCTTTTTTCAGGTTAGACACCGACAATCCCCCATCCTCCAGTGGTTCAAAGAAGTCCAGCAGCCGATGCCGGAGTAAAAATTCGGGTCTGATGGATTCAGACTTACTAAGTAATGATGTATTTGCCTATATGCAAAAACATCTCTAGGGTGCACCTTTCCTTTCTCTTGCAAAACCGACCATGTCACCAGTCTTCCTTCAGAATCCACAAGATCATTCAAATATAATACTCCTCTTTTAGTCTCCCAATGCCGGAAGCTAGCATTCTCCATCCCAGTTTTAAAGTCAAGGTTACCTATTAAAGGTAGTTTATCTGACCTCTGGGGGTCCCCTCCTAATAAGGGTACCAGACATTTCCTTGCCTCCTGTAGTGATTTTAATAGCAAACTATCTCGTAGACCCATAGGCAATGTATAGGACAGTGCATTAAAGAAAAAAAATTCCAGCAATCATATGTTTGTTCAAACGTCTTGGGTGTATAATCCTGACGGTCAAGGATCCAGTCTCCCATATACTGAAGTAGGCAGGCCAGATTATATTTTCTCATATCTGGAAGCCCTGGGCCTCCTTGTTGCTAATGGTAGACGAAGTTTTTTCCCCTGCCAACAAAAATTAGAAATCAATTTGCATAGTGATAACAGCTCTCTGTTCACCAGTTTTATAGGCAGTAATTGTAAAACATATAGCCATTTAGGAAAAAGTGTCATCCGAAATAACTGGATTCTGCCATATAACGATACTGGCATTGAAGCCCATTGCGCAAAATGTTGCCTAGTGTGATCTAATAAGTGGGATACATTCAAGTCATGTAGTAGAAATGTCTTATATGGGAGCTTTATGCCTAAATACGGAAAATGTTGTGAAGCCCATTTCAAAGGGAATTGACCCATCCAGAACCGCCTTACCGAACTCTGTGTTGGCAATGCCAGGGATTTATCCAAATTTAGTTTGAAGCCAGAGAAATCCCCATATTCTGCGAAACTATCCATTAAAGCTGTCAGGGACTCAATGAGGTTTACCAGGTGTACCAAAAAATCATCTGCAAATGCCGATAATTTGAATTCCTGGTCTCCCGACCGAATTCCCCGAATATCTGGGTTAGATATTATTTCTCGAATTAGAGGATCTAAAGTCAAAACGAATAATAGGGGCGACAACGGGCTGAATCGGAAAGTAATCTGAAGAGATCCCATTAACCCAAAGAGTTGCCTGAGGTGAATCATACAGTGCCCGTATTGCCGCCGTAAAAAATCCATCAAAACCATAGACCTGCAGTGTTGTAAATACAAATTCCCAATTCACTCTATCGAATGCCTTCTCTGCATCAAAACTTATGAGCAGAGAAGGCATTCCCAGTCTCTCAACACATTCCATCGAGGCCAGTATTCTGCATATGTTTTAAAAAACTGTACGTCCCTGCACAAACCCAACTTGGCTGTCCTCAATCAGGGAAGGCAAAATCAATGCCAACCTATTCACCAATAGTTTAGCAAACATCTTGGCCTCCACGTTCAACAGGGAAATAGGTCTGTATGAAGTCGGCTTTTCTGGATCTCGTCCTGGTTTCAATAAAACTATTATCTGTACAGCTTTTAAGGACTCTGACATTTTCCCATGTTCCACAAAACAAGTGAACATCGCCTTCAAAGTTGGTGTAATCGCCGGGCTTATAATTTTATAGAATTCATAGTGAAAGCCGTCTGGCCCTAGGGCTTTGAAAAGAGATCCTTGCTGTATCACTCTACTCACCTCTTCTTCAGTGATCGGGGCGTTAAGTCTTAATCGATCATGTTCAGTAATTTGCGGTAACAACCGTCCATCCAGATAAGCCCTACTCTGTAAATCATCTTCCTGTGGATGAGTATATAAATGTTGATAGTATGATCTGAAAGTTACCGCAATCTCCTCATCTGATCTCACTTTGGCACCTTTGCTTATTTGCAAAATCTGTTGTCGCCCCGATTTTCTCCTCACCAAATTCACTAACAATTTCCCTTGTTTGTTACCATGTAAGTATAGTTTATATTTTTAATATTGAATAGATTTGACTGTTCGAGCATGGAGCAAATTATTGAAGGCGGCCTGTAGGCCAGCAAATGTGTTTTCTTTTGACGGGTAGGTATTCGCCCTTCCATATCATCATGCTGATCAATCCATAGACTGGTGGGTTGTGTCCATCTACCAGCAGGTGGAGATAGAGAGCAATCCTTTTGCCTCCCTATATGTGGTCATGTGCTGCCGGAAACTCCTCAGTATGTTCTCTATCTCAGCAGGTGGTGGTCACACACAGCAGCAGCTCTGGCTAGGTCTCCAAGCCTAATTTTTAGGTTTTGTTGAGTACCTGGGGTTGAGGGCTCTTCTTGAGCAAGTGCAAACCTGGTGGTGCCAGGTCCCTCCTTTTCTCCCCCCTCCCGCTGGCTCCGTTTAAAAAAAAATAAAATTTGGACGTCCTTTAAGGGCGTTTATTTCAACGTTTATATCAGCGTTTATTGCAGCTGCTCACTGGGACACCAGTTCGTTACAGCTCAGAGCGAGAAGCAGGTAATTTTATCTTTTTATAGCGGGCAGGGGGTTCCCCGTTCGGTCTCCACGTGGCTTATGGCGTCGGAGGGCGCGAGGATTCGCTCCCCGAACCGCGTGTGTGCGGAGATGCGGGGGTTTCAAAGCCTGAATCGCCTTTGTTGGGCATCAGTTTGGAGTCCGGTCAGTGTCCAGGTTCTTCCTCCGGTGCGGCGGTTTTTCCCGCCATAAGTGCCCATCCCCCGCTGCTCGCCCACTCCAAGTTGGCCGGCCACTCTGCTCGGACGGCTTCTTCTTGGGCCGCCCTCGAGCTGGGAGACGTTAATGCTATGATCGCCCTTGATTCGGGCGATGGCAAGAAAGCGGCGAAAGTTAAGCGCCGTTTTTCCCGCGCGGCTCCTCGGAGTTTCGCACCGGACGCCATTTTGGATGCGCAGCATGTTTCTCGCCCGCTCTTGCGAGCACCGGTTGAGGGTGCATCTAGGGCCATGGCCCAGGCGGCAGAAATGCACAGTCTAGGGTGTTTATCCCCTGAGTATTTTGCTGCTGCATCAGGCTTTTCTTATGATAAACGCTGCCCCGGCTCCCCCCTCTGATCAAGGGGCTGAGGCCTCCGGAAGCAAACGCCCTCGGGTGGACTTCCAGGTCCTAGAGGACTCAGTCTCCTCTGATGTAGATGAGGGCAGCGTATCGGAGTTCTCCCAACGGTCCTTTGGGGATTCCTTGGAGGAGACGGATTCCCGCTCGTATGGAGCGGATGACCCCTCTGCAGCGCGGATCTTTCGCTCAGAGGATTTGCCCAACCTGTTAGTGCAGGCCATGAGCATTTTGAAGAGTTTCTCTCCGGAGGACGTCTCTCCCTCAGCCTCTGTTGGCTCTGCCATTATGCGGGGGACTAAGTGCCCGCTTAGAACCTTCCACGTGCATGAAGCCATGCACACCTTGATTTCGGCTCAATGGGATTTCCCAGAAGCGAGCCTTAAAGTGGCTAGGGCTATGCCCTGCCTCTATCCTCTGCCTGAAGGTGAACGGGAGGCCTTTCTTGGCCTACCGTGGATTCTTTAATCACTGCGGTGACTAAGAAAACAGCGTTGCCGGTGGAAGGTGGCACGGCCCTAAAGGACGCCCAAGACAGGAGTTTGGAGGCGGCTTTAAAGTCGTCCTTCGAGGCGGCTGCATTAAGTTTACAGGCCTCAATTTGTGGCTCCTATGTGGCCAGGGCGTGCCTGATGCGCAGCGGGCTTCCCCCTCGGATCCTTCCTTGAGGGCTGATTGGCCAGCCCCGGAATCGGGCTTGGCCTACTTGGCAGGCTGGCTGTATGATGTCTTGAGAGCCTTGGCTAAAGGTATGGCTCAGACAGTCTCTGCACGGCAGTGGCTTTGGCTGAAGCATTGGTCTGCTGACCACGCCTCTAAGTCTCGCCTGGCTAAGTTTCTTTTAAAGGCAAGCTGCTCTTTGGGGTCGAGCTGGACAAGATTGTGACCGATCTTGGCACGTTTAAGGGCAAGAGGTTACCGGAGGTCAGGGCTTGAGCCAATGGTGCCCACCCCGGTTCCTCCAAAGGACTGTTTCAGGAAGCCCGTCGGTACTGCCCGAGCAAGTCGAGCTCCTCTGCCCCCTCTTCCATCAAAAGGAATTTCTCCCCCAAGCAGCATTCCTTTCGCAGAGACTGCCGTCCCAGAGGTGCCTCCTCCGGTCCTCCCCCAGGGTCTCGTTCCCAATGACGGGGCGCTGGTCCATGGCCCAGAGCAGATTGGAGGACGCCTATCCTCGTTTCTGGGTGAGTGGACCAGGGTAACTTCAGTTCTCCGAGGACAAGCAGGCTGCTTGTTCTCACTGATGGGTGACGTCCACGGCAGCCCCTCCAATCGGAACACGTTCTAGCAAAGTCCTTTGCTAGTCCTCGCGCGCCGATGCGCACCGCGCATGCGCGGCCGTCTTCCCGCCCGAACCGGTTCGTGCCGGCCAGTCTTCTTTTGTCCGCGCTCGGTACGGTCCTGAGGAAGAGACGGCTGGATTCTACGTCGACCTCGTCGGTGCCGGGAAGCTCCGGTGACGTGCTTTGTTCCAAAAAATCGAAGAAGCATCGTCACCGGTCCCCTTCCCGTGTCGGCACCGAGAGCTCTCGGTCGCCGAGGGAGTCGGCACCCAGAAAGCATCGACACCGAGAGGACCGCTCGCCCTCTGTTCAAGAGGTGTCGATGCGCTCCCCTTTGGACAGCCCGGAACAGCCTCCACGCCCGGAACAGGTTCTGACATCGACTCCTGCATCGGCTTCCATGTCTTTTTCCACAGCCACTCTGCACGAGAGCCTCCGGGCCGTTCTCCCAGAGATCCTGGGAGAGCTGTTGCGCCCTACCCCTCCGGTACCGGGGGTGCTTGCGCCTCCGGTACCGTCGAGCGAGGCGCCGGCTGGCCCATTGTCCGGGGTGAGGTCTCCGACATCGGTGCCGCTTGCGGTACCGAGTGCGGTAGCCTCCCAGGAAGGCTCCCCGACTACGTCGGCGGAGGGAGCTTCGCCGGTGCGGGCGAGGGAGTCTACCTCTTGACGCTCCCACCGTGGCCGTGGTTCCACGGAGTCGAGCCGGGCACGGTTGCAAACACAGGTCTGTGAACTTGTGTCTGACACCGATGGTGAGGCCTCGTGGGAAGAGGAAGAAGACATCAGATATTTCTCTGACGAGGAGTCTGAGGGTCTTCCTTCTGATCCCACTCCCTCTCCTGAAAGACAGCTTTCACCTCCTGAGAGCCTGTCTTTCGCTTCCTTTGTCCGGGAGATGTCTACGGCCATCCCCTTCCCGGTGGTTGTGGAGGACGAGCCCAGGGCTGAAATGTTTGAGCTCCTGGACTATCCTTCTCCACCTAAGGAAGCGTCCACAGTACCCCATGCATCATGTCCTCAAAAAGACATTGCTGGCGAACTGGACCAAGCCTGTAAGTAATCCCCACATTCCCAAGAAGATCGAGTCCCAGTACTGGATCCATGGGGACCCAGAGCTGATGCGCACTCAGTTGCCTCATGACTCTGGAGTTGTGGATTTGGCCCTAAAGAAGGCCAAGAGTTCTAGGGAGCATGCTTCGGCGCCCCCGGGCAAAGACTCTAGAACCTTGGACTCCTTTGGGAGGAAGGCCTACCATTTTTCTATGCTCGTGGCCAAGATTCAGTCCTACCGGCTCTACACGAGCATACACATGCGGAACAATGTGCGGCAGTTGGCGGGCTTGGTGGACAAGCTCCCCCCTGAGCAAGCCAAGCCATTTCAGGAGGTGGTCAGGTAGCTGAAGGCGTGCAGAAAATTCCTGGCCAGAGGGGTGTATGACACCTTTGATGTTGCGTCCAGGGCCGCTGCTCAAGGTGTGGTGATGCGCAGACTCTCATGGCTGCGTGCCTCCGACCTGGAGAATAGGATCCAGCAGCAGATTGCGGACTCGCCTTGCCGTGCGGATAATATTTTTGGAGAAAAAGTCGAGCAGGTGGTAGAGCAGCTCCACCAGCGGGACACCGCATTCGACAGGTTCTCCCGCCGGCAGCCTTCAGCCTCTACCTCTACAGGTAGAAGATTTTTTGGGGGAAGGAAGACTGTTCCCTACTCTTCTGGTAAGCGTAGGTACAATCCTCCTTTTCGACAGCCTAGACCTAAGGGCCCTGAACAAATATCTGGTCAAAGAAAAGTTCAGGATGCTTTCCCTGGGCACCCTTCTCCCCATGATTCAGGAAAACGATTGGCTATGCTCTCTGGACTTGGACACCTACACGCACATCCCGATACTGCCAGCTCACAGACAGTATCTGCGATTTCGGCTGGGCACACGTCGCTTCCAGTACTGTGTGCTACCCTTTGGGCTCGCCTCTGCGCCCAGAGTGTTCACGAAGTGCTTGGCTGTAGTAGCAGCGGCACTTCGCAGACTGGGGGTACACGTGTTCCCGTATCTCGACGATTGGCTGGTGAAGAACACATCCGAGGCAGGAGCCCTGCAGTCCATGCAGATGACTATTCGCCTCCTGGAGCTACTGGGGTTTGTGATAAATTATCCAAAGTCCCATCTTCTCCCAGTGCAGAAACTCGAATTCATAGGAGCTCTGCTGGATTCTCGGACGGCTCGGGCCTATCTTCCAGAGACGAGAGCCATCAACTTGTTGTCCCTCGTCTCACGGGTGTGAGCGTCCCAGCAGATCACAGCTCGGCAGATGTTGAGATTGCTGGGCCACATGGCCTCCACAGTTCATGTGACTCCTATGGCCCGCCTTCACATGAGATCTGCTCAATGGACCCTAGCTTGCCAGTGGTTTCAGGCTGCTGGGGATCTAGAAGACATGATCCACCTGTCAACGAGTTTTCTCAAATCCCTGCATTGGTGGACGATTTGGTCCAATTTGACTCTGGGACGTCCTTTCCAAATTCCTCAGCCACAAAAAGTGCTGACCACGGATGCATCTCTCCTGGGGTGGGGAGCTCATGTCGATGGGCTTCACACCCAAGGAAGCTGGTCCCTCCAGGAACGCGATCTGCAGATCAATCTTCTGGAGTTACGAGCGATCTGGAACGTTCTGAAGGCTTTCAGAGATCGGCTGTCCCACCAAATTATCCAAATTCAGACAGACAACCAGGTTGCCATGTATTACGTCAACAAGCAGGGGGGCACTGGATCTCGCCCCCTGTGTCAGGAAGCCGTCAGCATGTGGCTCTGGGCTCGTAGTCACGGCATGGTGCTCCAAGCCACATATCTGGCAGGCGTAAACAACAGTCTGGCCGACAGGTTGAGCAGGATTATGCAACCTCACGAGTGGTCGCTCAATTCCCATGTAGTGCGACAGATCTTCCAGGCGTGGGGCACCCCCTTGGTAGATCTCTTCGCATCTCGAGCCAACCACAAGGTCCCTCAGTTCTGTTCCAGGCTTCAGGCCCACGGCAGACTGGCATCGGATGCCTTCCTCCTGGACTGGGGGAGGGTCTGCTGTATGCTTATCCTCCCATACCTCTGGTGGGGAAGACTTTGTTGAAACTCAAGCAAGACCGAGGCACCATGATTCTGATTGCTCCTTTTTGGCCGCGTCAGATCTGGTTCCCTCTTCTTCTGGAGTTGTCCTCCGAAGAACCGTGGAGATTGGAGTGTTTTCCGACCCTCATCACGCAGGACGAAGGGGCGCTTCTGCATCCCAGCCTCCGGTCCCTGGCTCTCACGGCCTGGATGTTGAGAGCGTAGACTTTGCCTCTTTGGGTCTGTCAGAGGGTGTCTCCCGTGTCTTGCTTGCTTCCAGGAAAGATTCCACCAAGAGGAGTTACTTCTTTCTGTGGAGGAGGATTGCCGCCTGGTGTGACAGCAAGGCCCTAGATCCTCGCTCTTGTCCTACACAGACCCTGCTTGAATACCTTCTGCACCTGTCTGAGTCTGGTCTCAAGACCAACTCTGTAAGGGTTCACCTTAGTGCAATCAGTGCTTACCATTACCGTGTGGAAGGTAAGCCGATCTCAGGACAGCCTTTAGTTGTTCGCTTCATGAGAGGTTTGCTTTTGTCAAAGCCCCCTGTCAAGCCTCCTACAGTGTCATGGGATCTCAATGTCGTTCTCACCCAGCTGATGAAACCTCCTTTTGAGCCACTGAATTCCTGCCATCTGAAGTACTTGACCTGGAAGGTCATTTTCTTGGTGGCAGTTACTTCAGCTCGTAGAGTCAGTGAGCTTCAGGCCCTGGTAGCCCAGGCCCCTTACACAAAATTTCATCATAACAGAGTAGTCCTCCGCACTCACCCTAAGTTCTTGCCGAAGGTTGTGTCGGAGTTCCATCTGAACCAGTCAATTGTCTTGCCAACATTCTTTCCCCGTCCTCATTCCTGCCCTGCTGAACGTCAGCTGCACACATTGGACTGCAAGAGAGCATTGGCCTTCTATCTGGAGCGGACACAGCCCAACAGTCCGCCCAATTGTTTGTTTCTTTTGATCCCAACAGGAGGGGAGTGGCTGTGAGAAAACGCACCATATCCAGTTGGCTAGCAGATTGCATTTCCTTCACTTACGCCCAGGCTGGGCTGGCTCTTGAGGGTCATGTCACGGCTCATAATGTTAGAGCCATGGCAGCATCGGTAGCCCACTTGAAGTCAGCCACTATTGAAGAGATTTGCAAAGCTGCGACGTGGTCATCTGTCCACACATTCACATCTCATTACTGCCTGCAGCAGGATACCCGACGCGACAGTCGGTTCGGGCAGTCAGTGCTTCAGAATCTGTTCGGGGTTTAGAATCCAACTCCACCCCCCTAGGCCCATGTTTGTTATGTTCCAGGCTACACTCTCTGTTAGTTGGTAAATTTTTTAGGTCAATCTCAGTTATGTCCTCGCCGTTGCGAGGCCCAATTGACCATGGTTGTTGTTTTGAGTGAGCCTGGGGGCTAGGGATACCCCATCAGTGAGAACAAGCAGCCTGCTTGTCCTCGGAGAAAGCGAATGCTACATACCTGTAGAAGGTATTCTCCGAGGACAGCAGGCTGATTGTTCTCACAAACCCGCCCGCCTCCCCTTTGGAGTTGTGTCTTCCCTTCTCTTTGTCTTGCTACATATGAGACTGGCCAGCACAAGCCGGTTCGGGCGGGAAGAGGGCCGCGCATGCGCGGTGCGCATCGGCGCACGAGGACTAGCAAAGGACTTTGCTAGAAAGTGTTCCGATTGGAGGGGCTGCCGTGGACGTCACCCATCAGTGAGAACAATCAGCCTGCTGTCCTCGGAGAATACCTTTTTACAGGTATGTAACATTCGCTACGCTTGAGTGCTGGAAGTCATCAGAGACGGCTACAAGCTAGAGTTCTGCCGACCCTTAAGAATCGGGTTTGTGCACTCGCCCTGCAAGTCTCCGGCCAAGCTGTGGCAGTGCAGCAGACTTTGGACAATCTGATCCGCCTGGGTGCGGTCGTTCCGGTGCCAGAAGGTCACCCTGGCAAGGGATGTTACTCCATTTACTTTGTAGTACCTAAGAGAGGAGGTTTAGCCCGCCTATCCTCGACCTCAAAGGAGTCAATCGGGCCTTGGAAGTTTGGCACTTCCGCATGGAGACTCTCCGCTCTGTTATAGCGGCAGTGCAGGCAGGGGAGTTCCTGGCATCCTTGGACATCAAGGAAGCTTACCTGCATATTCCCATCTGGCCTCCTCATCAACACTTTCCGCGTTTTGCAGTCCTGGGACGACATTTCCAGTTCAGAGCCCTCCCTTTCGGGTTGGCTACTGCTCCGCGGACCTTCTCCAAGTTATGGTGGACATCGCGGCCTTTCTACGCAAGAAAGGAGTACAAGTCCATCCTTATCTGGACGACTGGTTGATCCGAGCCCCCTCTTATGCAGAGTGTGGCAGGGCTTCAGACCGGGTGATTGCTCTTTTGAGCTCCCTGAGGTGGATCATCAACTGGGAGAAAAGCCAGCTGTGCCCGACTCAGTCCCTGGAGTATCTGGGAGTTCGATTCGACCCCCAAGTGGGCAGAGTGTTCCTGCCAGACAATTGGATTGTCAAGCTTCAGGCTCAGGTGGAGAAGTTCCTAGCAGCCTCTTCTCTTCGGGCTCGGGACTATGGGCAGCTGTTGGGCTCTATGACAGCCACGATGGAAGTAGTGCCCTGGGTCAGGGCCCATATGAGACCTATACAGCTCTCTCTGCTGCAGCGATGGACTCCAGCTTCGGAGTATTACGCTGTGCGCCTTCCCTTGGATCCAGTGGTGCGGAAGGCGCTGAGCTGGTGGCTGAGGCCAGTCAAGCCGTCCGCAGGAATGCCTCTTGTGACCCCGGAGTGGGTTTTCGTCACGGCGGACGCCTCTTTTTGGGGCTGGGGAGCCCACTGCTTGGGAAGGACAGCGCAGGGGCTCTGGTCCTCCCGGAACTCAGAGCCATTCGGTTGGCGCCTTTGGAGTTTCTCCCGGGCCTGGCGCTGAAGCCAGTACGGGTCCTGTCGGACAATGCCACGGCTGTGGCCTATGTCAATCACCGGGGAGGTACCAGGAGCGCCCCTCTAGCCAAGGAGGCCATGAAGCTATGCCTGTGGGCGGAAGCAAACCTGGAACAGCTGTTGGCGGCCCACATTGCAGGAGTCATGAATATTGCTCAGGCGTTCTTGGACATCACGAAGCGCTGGGGCCAGCCGAGCCTAGATTTGATGGCGTCTTCAGCCAATTGCCAAGTGCCGCGCTTTTTCAGCAGAGGACGGGACCCTCGATCTCTGGGAGTACATGCTCTTCTCCCACAGTGGCCGACACAGGAGCTCCTCTTTGTGTTCCTGCCTTGGCCCATGTTGGGCAGGGTGCTAGGCCGGGTGGCAAAGCATCCGGGCCGGATAATCCTGGTGAGTCCAGATTGGCCCAGACGTCCCTGGTATGCGGACTTGATCAGGCTTAGTGGACGGACCTCTGCAGATGCCAGCGGAGCGGGGCCTGTTTCATCAGGGTCCCGTGGTGATGGAGGATCCCTCCCCCTTTGGTCTTACGGCCTGGCTATTGAGCGGCAGCGTCAGAGCAAGCGGAGCTTCTCAGACAAAGTCATCGCCACTATGCTGAGAGCGAGGAAGCGCTCTACTTCTACTGATTACGCCAGGGTTTGGCGTACCTTTGCATCATGGTGTGAGGCAGGCTCACTTTCTCCCTTCACTGCTCAAATTTCATCAGTGTTGGCGTTCCTGCAAGAAGGTCTGGAAAAAGGCCTGGCGCTCAGTTCCCTTA
Organism: Microcaecilia unicolor; assembly: GCF_901765095.1. Classification (NCBI taxonomy): domain Eukaryota; kingdom Metazoa; phylum Chordata; class Amphibia; order Gymnophiona; family Siphonopidae; genus Microcaecilia; species Microcaecilia unicolor. The sequence goes on along the minus strand of NC_044031.1, from coordinate 387,291,461 downwards.
AGGTCCAGGTAGCAGCTCTTGCTTGCTTCAGGGGTCACCTGAAGGGTGTTTCCCTGGCATTGCAGCCAGATGTGGTGCGCTTTCTCAAGAGAGTTATTCAACTGCGCCCTCCTCTGCACGCAGTGGTACCTGCGTGGAATCTCAATCTGGTGCTAAGAGCCTTGCAGAAGCCACCTTGTGAACCCTTGTCGAGGGCATCTCTGAAAGAATTGACGTTGAAAGCAGTCTTTTGGTGGCTATCACTTCAGCCAGAAGAGTTTCCGAGCTCCAGGCGCTATCATGTCGAGAGCCCTTTCTGCAGTTCACTGAGGCAGAAGTGTCTATTCGCACAGTGCCTTCCTTCCTGCCCAAGATTGGTCCTCGCTTCCATGTGAATCAGCAGCTCTGTCTACCCTCCTTTCGTAGGGAGGACTACCCAGAGGAGTACTCTGCTCTCAAATATTTAGATGTGAGACGAGTCATCATCAGATACTTGGAAGTGACCAATGATTCCGGAAGTCGGATCATCTGTTTGTGCTGTTCGCAGGTCCTCGTAAGGGTCTGCAGGCTGCCAAGCCTACAGTGGCACGATGGGTCAAGGAAGCCATTGCAGCGGCTTATGTGGCCGCAGGGAAGGTGCCGCCTATCCAGCTTAAGGCTCACTCCACTAGAGCACAGGCGGCCTCGATGGCAGAGGCCGAGTCCGTCTCCTTGGAAGAGATTTGTAGGGCGGCAACTTGGGCATCGGCTCATACCTTCTCCAGACATTACCGCTTGACTGTGGCTGCTCGGGCGGAGGCCCGTTTTGGAGCTTCAGTGTTGCGGTCAGGGATTTCTGTGTCCCGCCCTGGGTGAGTACTGCTTCGGTACATCCCACCAGTCTATGGATTGATCAGCATGATGATATGGAAGGTAAAATTATGTATCATACCTGATAATTTTCTTTCCATTAATCATAGCTGATCAATCCATAGCCCCTCCCAGATATCTGTACTGTTTATATTCTGGTTGCATTTCAGGTTCAAGTTTAGTCTTCAGTTCCTGTTAAGGAGGACTTCGTGTTCAAGTTTTTTCAATTGGATTCTTCAAGAGTTGAGACGATTTTGTGTTACAGTGAGCTGCTGCATTCCTCTCCCCTCCGTTTTACGGGGCTGCATTGAGACCTAAATTCTGCCGGCGCTCCCTCCCGCTTCTTGCGGCTGTAGGGCAGCTTTGTACCCCTCCCGCTTTGGCGGTGTTAGGGTCAGTCAGCTTCTCCCGCGGTTGCGGTTGCAGGATAAGCCAGATCCCCCCGCATCGGCGGGTGTGGTGTCCCTCCCCCGCTCCGCGGGGATGAGCTGGACGGATTCCCCTCCCCCACTTGTGTGGGGATGAGCTGGGTTGATTCACCTCCCCCGTTTCGGCGGTGGTGAGCTGGGCAGTGTGTCCCTTTGTGGGTGTAATTCTCTAAGTGCTGAGTCCTGCGGATGGAGCTTTGATATCGACATACTGAGGAGTTTCCAGCAGCACATGACCACATATAGGGAGGCAAAAGGATTGCTCTCTATCGCCACCTGCTGGTAGATGGACACAACCCACCAGTCTATGGATTGATCAGCTATGATTAATGGAAAGAAAATTATCAGGTATGATACGTAATTTTACCGTATCTTCTATGCACTTCCCTATCCTTTTGATCTAAACGAAGTATTTCTTTATCTCTGGCTTTCCTTTTAGAACTCGTGTATGCTATTTATTGTTCCTCTAAGAACCGCCTTGGCCGCTTCCCAAAACAATACCGGATCTCCACGATGACTAGCATTGTTAACTTGATAATCTGTCCACTGATGCAGTAGGTATTCCCAGAATTCATTATCCTCATACAAATATGTGGGAAACTGCCATCTAGATGTCTGGCCTTCCCCTGATCTTAATGCCAAGGTACACCAAATAAACGCGTGATCCGAAACACCATAAGGGCCTATACCGTTGTGTTGAATCATGGAGAATAAAGCCTTGGACAGTAACCAATATTCAGTTCTTGATTGAGATGCATGAGCCCTAGAAAGGTGAGTGTAATCTCTCTCCTCTGGATGTAAAGTCCGCCATATATCTATCAATTGTAGAGCCGAGCAAAGTAAGGGAATCCCACGAGATGGAGACCCCCCTCTCAGCCCTATGACCTACAGATGTATCTAAAGTAGAATCGTGGACCATATTAAGATCTCCACCCATGATCATAGGGATGTTATGATGTTTGGTTATGGTGTGGATCAGCGACTTTAAAAATCCTTTATTATATACTGGTAAACAAATGTCCGTTTCTGAGCGCAATGAAACGGGCGCTAGCAAGGGTTTCATTGCTGCATGGCTCGTCGCGGTTTTACCTGGTTCGTGGCATGCACCGCTGCTGTTTCCGTTGTAGCTCTGTGTGGGTGGCGGTTTTCGTGCTCCGCTCTCGACGTCTTCGCGTTTTGACGCGAGGGCGGAGCAGAGCTACAGTGTGGAAATCCGGAGTTTGTGGCCTGAGTAGATCGTTGGAGGTGAGAGTCTGCTCCGCCCTCAACTTCATAACGTTTGAAGTGAGGGCGGGGCCCAGAGACTGTGATTTTCGTGGCTTCAGAACTTCAAACATACGAACCTTGGCTTCAGTGACGTCAGCAGACAATAGAACGTTGAGGGTGAGTTTTATATATATAGATATTAGGAGCGTAGACATTAACTATAAGTAATACTTGTTTATTAATTGTGATCTTGGCTGTGGTATATCTGCCATCCTTCGCTTTCCAACATCCTTGTATTTGTACGTCTAATGTTTTCCTGAACAGTATTATCACACCTGCTTAACGATCCATTGCTGGGACTTCTAATAATTGGCCTTCCCACCATTTCTTAAATTTATTATGTTCTACCAAGGATAAATGAGTCTCCTGCAGGAACGCTATATCTGCTTTCTGATGGTTCAAAATTTGCAATAATTTTTGTCGTTTAATGGGAGAGGTTACTCCATTCACATTTCACGAAATTAATTTAAGGGATCTTATTTTCTCCGCTATTGGTAATTATGACACAGTGTCTCCCTCTCATCTTTAAAGGGAAAGGTCGCCCCAGCCTATGACCCCAACCCTACCCTTTGGTAAAGAAAACAGAAGGGGGCCCAAGGCCTTCAGAACCGCACCTCAAAAAAACAGCCTCCCACTTTTCATTCCAGTGCTCACACAGAGTCAAAGTAATCCCTCCCATCCCCGGTCCCCACATATAACCCACATCATCAAACCATATAGCTTCAAATATGCTTGTAAATCCACCCTCTTCCCCCTCCCTCTTCTTCCTCCTATTCCCGTCAGCCTCCTCCAAGGCTTACCCATAGCCACATCTATTGTATTAGACATGGTTATCTATCCAGATCACTCAGAGTGCTCCTTCCCCTCCCCGAGTCCTACCAGACCATTCATCAATAGAAACTTCCTACTATCTCTTAACCTTGTATAATCTTTTTCCTGCTTTAATGATGTGTGTAAAACAAAATGAAAGGAGGGGTAAAGTACGTTTATTTTCTACAACACAAAATCTATGACTCATCGTACCCCCCCCCCCCCCCCCCCAAAAAGAAAACTCATGTCCATCATAATATACTTTTGTATTTTATATCAGTAAAATATTATTTCGTTTACTTTTGATAAGTAGCCTTCCAAGAGTGTATTTGGTTATCTCCTCCCAAATATATCCGCCCACAGATATCCTTTTCTAATATACCACCAAATACATATTCCATTGGCAATAGGTTCATCATGCTCTTGTTAGAGAATTAGAGAGAGAGAAAGAAGGAAAAAAAAAGATGTAAATTTCTTCAATTTAAAATCTATAAAGCAGGGTACCCCACAAGAGAGCTATAAAAGAATTAAACATATGATATCTCTGTACATTTATCCAAAATTTACTTATCAAGTATGTCCTTAATTGAGAGGAGACCTGGAGGGGCATAATCGAACGGGACGCCCAAGTTTTCATGAGGGCGTCCTCGCAGGACAGCCCCACGAAGGGCCGGGAAACCTGTATTATCGAAACAAGATGGGTGTCCATCTTTTGTTTCGATAATACGGTTGGGGACGCCCAAATCTCAACATTTAGGTCAACCTTAGAGAGGGGTCGACCTAAATATTGAGATGGTTGTCCCCGGTTTTCGGCCATAATGGAAACCGAGGACGCCCATTTCAAAAACGACCAAATACAAGCCCTTTGGTCGTGAGAGGAGCCAGAATTCATAGTGCACTGGTCCCCCTCACATGCCAGGACACCAACCGGGCACCCTAGGGGGCACTGCAGTGGACTTCATAAATTGCTCCCAGGTGCATAGCTCCCTTACCTTGTGTGCTGAGCCCCCCCAAAACCCACTCCCCACAACTGTACACCACTTCCATAACCCTTATGGGTGAAGGGGGGCACCCACATGTGGGTACAGTGGGTCCCGGGTGGGTTTTGAAGGGTTCACATTTACACCACAAGTGTAACAGGTGGGGGAGGGGATGGGCCTGGGTACGCCTGCCTGAAGTGCACTGCAGTACCCACTAAAACTGCCCCAGGGACCTGTATACTGCTGTCATGGAGATTCCACTAAAAAGAGTTATTTCTTTCTATGGAGGAGGTTTACCGTCTGGTGTGACAGCAAGGCCCTAGATCCTTGCTCTTGTCCTACACAGACCCTGCTTGAATACCTTCTACACTTATCCGAGTCTGGTCTCAAGACCAACTCCGTAAGGGTTCATCTTAGTGCTATCAGTGCTTATTACCGTGTAGAAGGTAAGTCGATTTCTGGACAGCCTTTAGTTGTTCACTTTGAGAGGTTTGCTTTTGTCAAGGCCCCCTATCAAACCTCCTACTGTGTCATGGGATCTCAACGTCGTTCTCACCCAGCTGATGAAAGCTCCTTTTGAGCCACTGGATTCCTGCCATCAAGTACTTGACCTGGAAGGTCATTTTCTTGGTGGCAGTTACTTCAGCTCGCAGAGTCAGTGAGCTTCAAGCCTTAGTAGCTCATGCTCCTTATACCAGATTTCATCATAACAGAGTAGTCCTCCGCACTCACCTTACGTTTTTGCCAAAGGTGGTGTCTGAGTTCCATCTGAACCAGTCAATTGTCTTGCCAACATTCTTCCCCCGTCCGCATACCCGCCCTGCTGAACATCAACTGCACACATTGGACTGCAAGAGAGCATTGGCCTATCTCGAGCGGACACAGCCCCTCAGACAGTCCCCCCAATTATTTGTTTCTTTTGATCCCAACAAGAGGGGTGTGGCTGTAGGGAAACGCACCATATCTAATTGGCTAGCAGATTGCATTTCCTTCACTTACACCCAGGCTGGGCTGACTCTTGAGGGTCATGTCACGGCTCATAATGTTAGAGCCATGGCTGCGTCAGTGGCCCACTTGAAGTCAGCCACTATTGAAGAGATTTGCAAGGCTGCGACGTGGTCATCTGTCCACACATTCACATCTCATTACTGCCTTCAGCAGGATACTCGACGCGACAGTCGGTTTGGGCAGTCGGTGTTAACCTGTTTGGAGTTTAGAATCCAACTCCCCCCCCCCCCCCCCCCCCCCCCCCCTCGGCCCATTTTTATTCTGTTCCAGGTTACACTCTCTTAGTTGTTTACATGTTAGGTCAATCTCAGTTATGTCCTCGCCGTTGCAAGGCCCAATTGACCATGTTTATTGTTTTGAGTGAGCCTGGGGGCTAGGGATACCCCATCAGTGAGAACAAGCAGCCTGCTTGTCCTCGGAGAAAGCGAAAGCTACATACCTGTAGAGGGTAATCTCCGAGGTCAGCAGGCTGATTGTTCTCACAATCCCGCCCACCTCCCCTTCGGAGTTGTGTACTGGACTGACGAGCACTCTCGCGTTTGGGCGGGAAGACAGACGCGCATGCGCGGTGCGCACAGGAGCGCGAGGCTAGCAAACGTTTGTTGCTAGGGAAGTTTTTCTGGTCCTGGGCTGCCGTTGGACGTCACCTATCAGTGAGAACAATCAGCCTGCTGTCCTTGGAGAATACCCTCTACAGGTATGTACTTTCGCTGTCTAGGACCTAATGTAATATTGTAATGGTGCCTCTAAAGGTAGGATTCATGTTTGAAACATAGGAATTAATGCTACTGTTGTTTGGTAGGTTTGCTACATGTATATTGGAATTAGGATTTTTTTCAGGTTTTATATTTCATAGTGTGCCTGGTGGTGGTAGTAGTAGTATTTATATATTGTACCATCTACAAGCCTGAAAGGTATTGAAACGGTGTAAATTGAGTAGTGGAGAGATTTATATTGCTATTACTTGGCATGAGAATCGGACAAAATAATTATTTTGTATGATAACTTCTATGTAGGAAATGTGCTAGTTATGATCTTCATTTATTATTGGGTTGGGGGGAAAGCAGTGTTGTGGGTGCAGGCTGTGTTTACATTTAATTCATAAGAAATCAATTCTCCATATGCCCCTGAATTTTCATCTAGTCAAATTGTTCTGATTTTGGAGTCTTTGGGTTTGTTCTGAAAGGTTAGTTCTGGCTTTGATAAAGTATACTGCCAAGCTCCAGGCTGCACCTGTGCTTATACAAGTGTTACGGGAAACTGTCAGTTTTTTTCTACCTGCATCTGCTGGTCAGGGGACATAGCCCACTGGTTTGGACTGGTCTAGCAGGACTTGGGGAAAGGAACTGAACCAGATTGCTCATTTGCAAGCAGGTTTCATTCAGAAGGGTGTGTCAAAGCTCAAAATATCAGTCTTAGGGATGTAGCCCATACAAGGTTGGCCTCCGTGGAAGAGACCTGTAAAGCTGCAGTACTTTGCAATATTGACTTCTGTCCACACATTTACATCTGTTTGGAAAGAGATTTCCCAAAACATCAGTAACATTAATCTAAGTCTTTGGGTGTCTTTTGAGGTACAGATCCCACCCCCACAAACCTCCCTTTATCTTGCTTTTCAGGCTGCTTATTAGAAAAAAAAGAAATGGGCATAAAACATGCAAAAGGTTTGCTAACAAAAACATAATGCTGTCTGTTGTTGCTTTATGGGTTTTTTTTTTTGTTATGTAATGGCAGCCTAGGTATTTAGTAGTGAGTCTTTTATATTCTATTTGTCTTCAGGGAAAGCAGGGTACAAGTCTTGACTAAACTTTCCTAGGAGTTGGCTTCTACTGCATTCCAGCTTTTCTTAGTGTGATATGTAACTGATGTGGCCTTATGTGCCAGTGCAGTTAAATCCACGCATGTGCTGCAGTCTGTGCTGGAAATCTGTTTTAAGTCTAGAGCTTGTTACACACTGCACTAGGTTCCATTGGATAATATCACATAATAGTGAGGCCCCTATATCAGTTAAACAAATTTATTTTTATTTGGGGAAAGAGAGCTTATGATTGTGATTTCAGTTTTGGAAGTAAATAGGCAAAAGAGAAACGAAGTAGCATTAATTTATTCGGCTAATGTGCAAAAATGATAAACCAGAATCTGACCAAGGCCAAATTATTTTAACTTGACAGTCTTCAGTAAGTTTTGTAGCCAGGCTTGTTAATGACACATTGATTGTAGAAAACTGATGTTTACTCACATTGGATTTCTAGTAGGTTAATCAATTTCAAGTGCCTGCTCATTTTTCTATTTCAGTATCTGCTTCCTGCTATGGTTCACATCAACCACCAGCCATACTTGGAGAGAGGGGATGGCCCAATTGTAAGTACTCTCCTGTCTTTCTATTAATTTGCTGCATGCCATTCCATTTTCTTCCATTTTTTAAACTCTTTATTTGTCAGTGTTATCAAAATAACAATTAAAAACATTACTAAATATGACCCATTCAGAAGAATTGATATTCAGCCTTATAAAAAATGTGTTCCTCATCATCTCTCCAGACCATTCCTGATGAGTGAGTAGGTGAGTTACTATGTAGCCTTGCTTTGTCGGGTTTGATTTGGGTGTGCAGTGTTGACCCTACTTAGGGGTGGGGGGAAGAGAAAAGACAATGGTACTTGTTTAGAGCATTTTTTTTCATCCATTTGATACAAGTAAAATTTTTGGAAACCAGTGAAGCGGTCTTGGCCAGTCTGAAATTAGTGTTTGAATATTCCTCCATACAATTGTTTTTGTCCCCCACCCCCCTTCCCAGCAGTTTTTTCATTCCCAAAAAATTGAGTAAACTCTAACCCCTGCCCCCCCCCCCCCCCCAGTTATCGTGATTCCTTCCCTCTTTACTTACTGTAGACCATTTCAAAAGGGAACTCTAAATATCTCAACTAAGAGACTAAACAATATCCTATAAATGACACTACTCTTTGGTTGAGTCTTCCGTGACTGGAGTATGGTAAGAAACTCCCTTGAGATAACTCCAAATAAGGGCTCAGAAAGCCCACAGTGGATAATATCTGAAATCTTCCCCCCCCCCCCCCCCCCCAATTAACTTTCTCCCTGAAGAAGTGGTGGCCTGTCATATTTCCAATATTACAATTAAATACCAAAGCATAATTGAATATTCTACTCCTTGCATGTGGATTCTAAGTACACTAGAAAGGTTTCCATATGTTCAGAAAGTTTTTCTCCACTGTAATGACCTTCTGGCCAAAACTGTTGTTCCACAGTTAACAAATGTATACGTTGAACACATTGTTGGTACACTGTAGGTCATTCCTTAGCTATCCAGTTTGTAAGGATACCTTTTTTCCAAATTTCAATAGTTTAATCACAGCAACAGTTATTTCGCCAAAGTCGCTATGCCCATATCAGCCCTCTTCTGAAGTCACTTCACTGGCTCCCTATCCGTTTCCGTATACAATTCAAGCTCCTCTTATTGACCTTTAAGTGCATTCACTCTACAGCCCCTCACTACCTCTCCACCCTCATCTCTCCCTACACTCCTTCCCAGGAACTCCGTTCACTAGGCAAATCTCTTCTAATTGCACCCTTCTCCTCCATTGCTAACTCCAGACTCCGTTCCTTTTATCTCGCTACACCTTATGCCTGGAATAGACTTCCTGAGCCATTGCGTCAAGCTCCATCCCTGGCTGCCTTCAAATCCGGGCTAAAGGCCTACCTGTTTGATGCTGCTTTTGATTCCTAACTTGTCATTTGCTAGTAACCTTTATCTTGTCTTCCTCTTTTCAATATCCCCTTTTCCCTATGTGTCCTATCTGTCTGTCCTACCCTTATCCCTTATTTGTCCTGTCTTCCTCTCTTCAATAATCCCCTTTTCCCTATGTGTCCTATCTGTCTGTCCTACCTTTATTTGTCTTGTCCGTCCGTCCTGATTTAGATTGTAAGGTCTTTTGGGCAGGGGCTGTCTTTTCTTCATGTTCAGTTGTGATGCGCTGCGTACGACTGGTAGCGCTGTAGAAATGATTTGTAGTAGTAGTTGTAACAAAGAAAAATCTTCATCCACAGTCATAAGGTAATCCTTGGGCCAAGATTAAGGAAATAGTTAATGAAATGTAATCGTAGATTGCAATCTCAGATTATCACCTCAAAGCCAGTCGTACAGTGAAAGCTAGTAAATCATGCCATAACTCTCAATTCTTCCTCAGAAATTATAGCATTTAATAGGGTCAGAAACCATACAGGTTTTACTCTCAAATATAATATATACAAGGAAATCAAAGAACAAAACTAAGACCCAGCACCAGGGTCCTTGGACGTAAAGCCAAGAACTCCTAGCTCAGCTTCTGAGTTATTCTAGATAAGTCTATTTATTCCTTGTCATCAATACCAGACCAGTCCAGACTAATGGGCTTTGTCCATCCACCAGTAGAAGGAGACGGAGAAAATAGTTCCAAGTACTTCACACCCTATTTTTCTCTGTCTCCTAGCGGGTGGTGGACGGATGTGCAGCTCCTCTGGATATGGCTGGCTAGCTCCTACCCCAGCTTGGCTGGGGACAGTTGATCAAGGGGTGTGATGGTAACCCGGTTTGGGTTTTTTCAAATGACACCCAGTGTTGCTGGGTCCCTCATTTACCAGCTAGGGGATACTTAATGTTACTGGGTCCCTCCTCTCCCCTCTCTCACCTGAGGCCTTTGAGGCTAAGTGGGCTTGGATGTGGCATGTGCAGGCTATATTTGCTTTGTCTGAGCAAGACTGTGTGTATGTTTCCTCCACATTGCAATATGAACTATACCACTCTGTTTGGCTTTCTGCTGTTGAGAGGTAAGAAGTTTTTTTTCCTTGCTTCCGTTAAAAACAAAAATGGAGAGTTTCTATGGCACATGTAAGCACCACTATCTTTTTGTCGGGGTGGATTGTTGGCTTCGGAGGGTTCCCTGTCAGTCTGGTTGGTGCTCTTTTTGTTTTGTTTTTTTTGGGGGGGAGGGAGGGGGCAGGCTTTGGTGTGTCAGTGAAGATGTTCTCCTTGCGGTCTGCTGATCCGCTGAGCTTTCTGCACGTTGGAGCCATTTTGGGCTGCCTTTTCTTTTCCTTTCTTTAGCGGAGTGCTTGGGTCTGCTGGGATCTTTTGTTTTCCCGCACCCTCCCAGGGGTGCTCACAGGATCTGTTTCTCCTCCAGCGTGCTTCTTTCTCTATGGGAATGCTTCAGCCACAGGCTTCACGGTGTTGGCCTCTGTGGGCGCTGGTGTTCACAGCAGTTGCATTCAAGAAGCCTTCTCTGTTTCCCGCCTGATTCTTTTCCTTAGGTAGGCTTGCTGGTCAGCTCCTTGGAAGATTTTGCTTGTTTTTTCTGCCCTTATTTTGCTTGCCCTGCTTGGAGTTTTTTTTGGACCATTTCATTTCCTTTCAGCAGTAGGGTCTTCCACTTGTGTGGCATTGGCTGAGCTTCTGTCTCTTCGCTTTTAAAAAGAAAAAAAGCTGTCTTTTTACTTGCAGGATGACTTCCTAAACCGGCCTTCGACTTTCTCTCCAGACTGAGTGACTGGCTTTCATGAGGTGGTTTCAGTCTGCGGGTGTTGTGTTACTTGGTTGTCTACAGCCCCTGGTTATAGGGGAAGGTGGAGGCTCTGTAGCCTGGCTTTTCTTTCAGCTGTGTTTTTCCCTGGGATGTTGTGCTGTCTGTCTCTCCCCTGCTTCTGCTTCGTACTTTATTTTACATTCGGCCTTTCTGGTGTCAGAGGTGGCCTTTTGTTCCTAGCTCACTCTGGGAGGACAAGCTTTCCTGGTCACTGTTGGGCTTTTGATTTTAGCACTTGGCTCCATTCAGAACCTTTTTGGGAACCTTACTATGGCCTAATTAGTATACTTTCCTTGAAACCATGTTGGCTTCTCTGTACTTGTTTAGTACTGGGTGCTGTGCCCGCCTTTGTTCTGCATAGAGCTTCTGTGTGCAGATTCCTTGATTTGATCATTCTTGACTTGGATGGGTGTAATTTACTGTGCTAGCCTGCCTTGGCAGATTTCTGGAGTATGTTTCTTGCTATGTTTTTCCATTTGGGAATTGCTTTTCAGTCATGCAAGCTGGGTTTCAGGTGTTCTACTTCTTTGTTCAGTGTTCTGACGCCTATAGCAGTCTTCCTTTGCCTTTTTTCTTTCAGATAGGTCCTTTGGGAGCTTTCCTTTTGTTTCTCTCTGGGCACTGTCTGCCCCCCTTCTCTCTTCCCCCCCCCCCCCCAGGTCTTTCTGCATGGGGGGGGGGGGTTGCTGGTGTTCTGTTATCTTACGGAACTAGTGTCTGGTCTCCTTGCTTGGCATCTTTTTTTCTTTGGATGGCATTCTAGCTCTCTCTTTCGCGACTGTCATACTACCTCTTCTTATGTCGAGGTGTGTTCCTTAGGGGCTGACCGTCTGACTTGTCTGGTCTGCGAGCCTGGCTTCCTTCAATTTGAACTGCCATCTTGTCTCTGGGCTGCCTTTCTTTTTCTGGCGAAATGGACACCCTATCTTTGGCAATTCTGCCATCAGGTTACTCTTGGGGCGGTCATTATGGCTCTTTCAGAGTTGCTTTTGTCTGTTATGACAGACTGTTTCTCCCGGGAATGCCATTCTGTTTCCTGACATGTTTCACATCTTTTGGATCTGTCCCTGTCTGTCAAGGCTAGCTACTATAGCTCCGTGTCTGCATGGTGAGCCTTGCTTCTTTTCTAAATGGTAGGTCTTGACCCTGCTCTGGATGGTGAACCAGCCACAGTCTCTGGCGGTCCAGCCCTGGCTCTGGCCGTTGCGCCCTCTTCCAGCTATGGTTATCTGCTGATCCTTGCTTTGTCTCTGGACGCTGGGCATTGATCCGGGGGGGGGGGGGGGGGGGTCAAGTTTTGCAGCTTTGCTGCTGGTCGAACTAAGTTTCAGTTTGGGATGGCAGCTTCGGGGCGCACCTCACTCTCTATGATGTGGGCGAACACTGTAATTTCTAGGGTTGTCCCTGGTGCCATCTCTGGAGATTTGGCCTAGCCACCTTTCTCCTCGTCTACCAGGCTCCTTGCCTGTGATACTTGTGTGGCCCTTGCGCTGCAGTTGTCTGGGGCCCACATTTGGCTTTCTTGCTGAGCCCTAGCGAAAATTCTTTCCTGGATGCAGGACATCTCTTTCCTTTCGTACTTCGACAGTGTTTTTCTCTGGAGATGGAGCGTTTCTTTGTTCCTGGATATTCTCCTGCGCGTGCAATGTGTGAGCCGCTGGTGGTGATCTAGTACCCTTTCTTTAGGGGTCCTTGGGCTCGAGCCATCATACGTCTTGTTCCTAGGTCATAGCTCTCTTAGTCTGGTTAGGGTCTAGGCCACTTTCGGTTCTGTCTTACTGCTTCCTGTCTTCTCCTGTGGTGAGAAGTCGATTTTGCGTCAGCTCAGAGAGTAGTTCATTGCTTCTTCTCTCCTTGATGCTTGTTTGATTTTGTTCTGGTCTATCAGTTATTTCATAGGCTTATTCCTCAAGCTCTCCTGGGGGCTCTGGGTTCTTTCCCTTCCTGGGGCTTTTGTCTCTTGTGGAGGTTTTGGTTTCTCTTTCAGGGGATCTCTGGATGTCTCTGCTTGCCGCAGTTCCTTTCTAGTTTGCCACTCAGAGTTTTTGTGGATGTTTTCTTTTATCCTATGGTGCATTGAATTTTTGTTCCTGACCCACCCTACTCCTGTGACTGCTTTGCTACATCCCTTTAGTCTGGACTGGTCTGATATTGATGCATGGAAGGAAAATTATGTTCTTACCTAATAATTTTTCCTTTAATCATACCAGACCAGTCCAGACGGCCTTCTCTATCTGTCTTGCTTCTTCTAGGGCTCGACTCCTCCAAGTCGGTGACTGTCTTGTTTGGGCTTCTGGAAACAGGAGGTATTTCAGGATAACAGGATTCGTCTTTGTTTGCCTTGCCACTCGCAGATACCAATTCGATACAGCTCTCGATTGTGCTTCACTGCTGAGCAGATTCTTCTTCGAGTGTGCGTCGGCATGACAGATGCAAGGACTGAAAGGTGCCTTCCCATGATGGCTGGGTTGTCTGGCCGTTGGTCGCACAAGAGCCCAGATAGTTTTCCACCTTGTCACTCTTTGCTTTCTGGTGAGCTCTATTTCCTGTTTACTGTGTTCTTGTTTTGCAGTAGGTGAGAGCACCATTGCTTGGCTATTTGAAATACTGAACATCCCAGCCTGCAAGATACCCTTTAGGGGGCAAAGTACTTGGAGCTATTTTCTGTCTCCTTCCACTGGTGGTTGGACATATCCCATGAGTCTGGACTGGTCTGTTAGATTAAAGGAAAGAAAATTATCAGGTAAGAACATAATTTTTCCTTCATAAAGTGGAAATATAATCTAAGGACTACATTAAGGTCCATCTTAAAGGCAAATGTCACTACATTGTTTATCTTTTAGGTAATTACTCCAAAAGCTTCTTGCAAGGGAATCGCAGAATAAGATCAACTCAATTCTGATAGATACTGGGCTCTCACCAATGGTGGAAATGAGTCTGACAATATCTTCAAGATCTCTTGCATATATTTACGGATCATGTCAAAAGGATCCTCTAATAGGGCTTACGAAAGTTCATAAATCTTAAAAGTATTCTCTCTTGTTCAAAATCTCCAACCTCTTATGCAGGACAAGTTTATCCTTGACCAAAGCTTCATGTAATTCCTGCAATTCAGTCGCCTAGGCTCCCCAATTTAGTAGTGTTCCAACAATTGGGCTTGTTCTGTTGCAGTTCTGCAATGTGCAGAAACATCACCGACCAACTTAGTAGACTGACTGACTTGATTTAGAATCTGCATGATGTCCCAGAGTGACTCTGTCGTCAATCACTGTAGTTGGTTTTTGTAGCAGTTGCACCACTGAACCCCACGCTCCCATTTCCCTATCCCATGCAGTTCCACTCAGTTTATTGCTCTGGAAGGTCTTGAGCCACACAGGAACGGTCAAGCCATGGAGAAGAAACTGCCACCAGGGATCACTCCAAAGGCAGCAGAGAAGAGTGTTTCTTTTCTGTCATACACTCACCAGTCTGAATAGAACTTCTGGGTTGCAGCAGACTCAACACTTGCGCATGCCTCAAGGAAACCCTGCTGGTACTGCTGCCGGATGTGCACTCCTCCAGCTGAGTGGGGCCCGAAAACCCTCAAGCATAGGTAAAAACTGAAAGGTTTTACCGCACTTCCCCTTTTCTTTTCCCCATGTGAAAACAGTGTTAGTCATCAAACAGCACAAAAACACCATGAAGGTAAGGAGCTCCAAGTCAGGACATCTGTTCATGACATCATCTTGACCCCCCTCCCCCCAATGGCTATAAGGATACATTTCTTAGCCAATAATAAAGCTTTACAATAGAATTTGAACTCTCCTGTACCCATTGAGGATATATCGAGCTGTCGTCAAATAAGAGGTTTCGAGTTTGCTCAATGTGTGTGGCATAATTTAGTAAGTTGTTGGCAAACTTAACTCCAAAATGTTTGTATATATGGACAGTGCCAAAACATATGGCCTAAACTCGCTGTAGCAGTACTACACGTAGAGTATTCGTCTACATTCATCAAGTTTGCCCAATGCATTTCCCACAATGTTACTTGTAACCTGTCTAGCACTGATTCAGTTTTAATAAATCTCATGCAGTATCAATGTAAATAATCTTTCCAGAGACCTGCCAGTGCTTCATAATTGTATAGTAGCTTCTTTTAAAATACTTAATGACTCACTATCCATATCCTAAGCTGTGCATTTAGACATACTGCTTAAGCTTTCATAATGTTCCTCTTGTAAGAAAGGGGTGGGCAAAGTGCAGTGATAACAGGCTTGTATATAAGCATACCATTTTTTTTCTTCCAGGCTTAAATTCAGCCTGTAGGTCAGCAAAAGACTTAGAGGATAATCAGGCCATATTCTCACATAAGAGCCCTGCCTGAGCCTTCTGAAAATTTTCTGCAGACTGGATTGCCTCCAGGTTTTAAAAGCCCGGCATCTGCTGCAGACGTTTTCTCTTTCCCCGAGCTTGTGGCTGATGCTAAACGCAGACGAGTGACCACACCGTCTGAAGGTGCCTCTTCACCCCTGTCTCCCCTGTGGTCTAGTTTCAGGGACTCTGATGGGTCTGGCAGGCCCTCACGGAGTGTTGATCTGGAGGAGGGTAGCTGCTTCCCACAGGAGTTGGATGACCCTAAAGCGGTACGGATTTTCCACCACGACGAGCTGCCAGCTCTCATTTCTGATGCCTTTCAGGCCCTCAGTATTGAAGATCCTGATGTGGCCACAGCCTCTTCTATTAACCCTAAGATGGCAAGTACTAGAAAGCCTTCTCGAGCTTTTCTGGTGCATGACTCCATCCAAGAGCTTATTTCAGCGCAATGGTCTGACCCTGATGGCCCCTTGAAAGTGGCTAGGGCTATGTGTCATCTTTACCCTGTGGGTGAATCCCACTTGACCCTCTTTGGGATGCCTAAGGTGGATGCGTTGGTCACTGCTGTGACTAAGAAAACTACTCTCCCTGTGGAGGGAGGAGTCGCATTGAAGGATATTCAGGACCAGCGGCTGGAATCCGCGTTGAAGCGGTCCTTTGAAATCTCGGCCCTTTCCTTAAGGGCAGCTGTTTGCAGTTCCTATGCGGCTCGGGCTTGCCTTTCCTGGCTACAGCAGGCGGTCGAACAGCCTGCGGATGGAGCGGGTTCCCTCTCTGAGGTCACCCCACATATGGAGTCTGCCCTGGCTTTTTTGGCTGATGCCCTTTATGATCTGGTCAGAGCATCTGACAAGCAGATGTCCTTAGCGGTTTCTGCTCGCCACCGCCTTTGGCTTCATCATTGGGCGGCTGATATGGCGTCTAAACAAAAGCAGGTGAGGTTACCCTTTCGGGGCCTCCTTTTATTTGGGGAGGAATTGGAGAAGATCGTCAAGGACTTAGGGGACTCTAAATCCCAGCGGTTGCCTGAGGATAGGCTGAGGCCTTCTTCCAAGGGCCCTTCCTTTTCCCCCTCTTCCAGACCATGTT
This sequence comes from Microcaecilia unicolor, assembly GCF_901765095.1. Classification (NCBI taxonomy): domain Eukaryota; kingdom Metazoa; phylum Chordata; class Amphibia; order Gymnophiona; family Siphonopidae; genus Microcaecilia; species Microcaecilia unicolor. The sequence continues at coordinate 387,275,123 of NC_044031.1, read as the reverse complement.
TTCGAGAGGCTCGAAGATACCGCCCAGGGCGCTCAGAGGGGTTTTCTCATTGTTCCCGTGTTCAGCAGAGGAACTCATTTCGAATGGACAGGCGCTCGGCAATGTCCCGGCAATGCCCGGGAGTTCAGGGGCGTCCTCCACAATGATGGGACACCGGTCCACTCTTCGGTTCCCGCAGTAGGAGGTCGCCTCTCCCCTCTTTCTCGGGGAGTGGACCAAGATTACATCGGATCAATGGGTCCTAGACCTGATCAGAGAAGGTTACTGATTAGAATTCGCTACCCCGGTTGGAGACGCCTTTGAGGAGTCCTGATGCGGCACGGCCATCAAACGGGCAGCGGTCGAGGAGACCTTCCGGTTACTACTGAAGCTTGGAGCGGTGGTTTCGGTTCCGAAAGCGGCCGCTACTCCATTTATTTTGTGGTGCCGCGGATCTCAGGCGAATGCTGGTGGAGGCTCCGTTTCCATTGTCTCTAATCCCGAACTTGTTACATCAAGGTCCGGTGACTATGGAAGATCCCTGCCACTTTGGTCTTACGGCCTGGCTCTTGAAAGGGTGCAATTGAGAGACAAGGGCTATTCTAACTAGGTCATTGCCACCCTCTTGCAGGCTCGCACGCGGTCCACCTCTGCGGCCTACGCATGGATGTGGCGCAGCTTTGAGGCGTGGTGTGCTAAGAATTCTCACATTGACTCTTGCTTCAGTCTCGCATTTGTTGGACTTTTTGCAGGACGGCTTACAGAAGGGCCTGGCTTACAATTCCCTTCGCGTTCAAGTGGCAGCATTGGCTTGCTTCCGGGGGAAAGTCTTCGGCTTGTCCCTAGCTGCTCATCCGGATGTTACACAATTTCTCAGAGGGGCGCTACATCTCCGTCTTCCCATGCGGTCACCTTGTCCGTTTTTGGTTCCTGGTGCTCGTGTTGAAGGCACTCCAGTGATCTCCTTTTGATCCTCTTAAACGGGCTTCTGAGAAGGATGTGACTCTCAAGACAGTCTTTTTAGTGGCAATGACGTCGACAAGAAGAGTGTCTGAACTGCAGGCTCTTTCCTGCCGGGATCCTTTTCTACAGTTCTCGGAATCCGGGGTAACCTTCCGAATGGTGCCTTCTTTCCTGCCTAAGGTGGTTTCGGCTTTTCACCTTAACCAGCCCATTTTTTCTGCCTTCATTTTGTAAGGAGAACTTTCCGGAATCCTTTGGGCAGTTGCATCTTTTGGATGTCCGCAGGGCTCTGTGGCAGTATCTACAGATGTCAAATGAGTTCAGGAATTCTGACCATCCATTTGTTCTGTTGGCAGGACCAAGACGCGGATTTCTGGCGTCTAAAGCCACTATAGCCCTTTGGCTTAAGGAAGTCATTTTTTCTGCTTATTTGCTTTCAGGTCAGTTTCCACCTGAAGCGTTTAAAGCACATTCCACGAGGGCAATGTCCTCTTCCTGGGCTGAAACAGGTGTCCTTTCTCTTCAAGAGATCTGCCATGCGGTGACCTGGGCTTCTCAGCTCTCTTTTGTACGGCATTACAGGCTGGATGTTGCAGTGCAACAGGACGCGCATTTTGGGGCGCAAGTTCTTGCTTGCGGAGTTGCACATTCCCACCCTATTTAGGGGAGTGCTTTAGTACGTCCCATCAGTTAATGGATTCATCTGCTGTTGATGACAAGGAAGGGAAAATTAGGTTCTTACCTGATAATTTTCTTTCCTTTAGTCACAGCAGATGAATCCATGATCTCTCCATCTGACTTTATTTTTTGTACAGATGTTTCATCCAGATGTTTTGTCCCATCAGGAGTACTTGAAGAAAAGCTCTCAGAGCTGCTACGTGCTGTTATTTAGCAGGAGGTTGAGAATGTCCCTCCTTTGTTTGGTACTTGCTCCGGTTCAGGGAGTGTTCACTGTGATGAAAGTTTATTTTGCCTTTCTTCTTCACTCTTGCTTTGGAAATTTCATATACTGAAGGTAGAAGGGGCTGGACGTCCGGGATCACTGTGTACTTTCAGTTTTCTCTATCTCCACCTGCTGGTAGGCGGATACAACCCATCAGTTAATGGATGCATCTGCTGTGACTAAAGGAAAGAAAATTATCAGGTAAGAACCTAATTTTCCCTTTCCAGTGGCTTTGTGCTGTAACCATTGCAGTAGGACTCATTCTTGGTGTCTTTAGTGTTTTTCAGCTGTGTTCTGTGCCTTTTTATGAAGAAAAGAATCCAGCTGGCCAGAGAGGCTCAAAGGAAAAAGATTTTTGGAGCCTGGTCCAAAACCTCGGTATCGGTGTGGACATCAGGAGTTGCGTCGGCATTAGGTGCATCAGTCTGTATGGCTGCAACACTGGGAGAGGACTTGTCAAGTGGGTTTCCACCTGCCTCGTCTGCTGCTTTGCGGGGCCCCCGGGACCAATCACAATCGGATCAGACACGAGGCAACGTGAAGATTCAACGACATCCTTGCAGTTAGGAGCATCAATGACCGAGGTCTGGTGAAGGCCAAGAAGCATCGGCATCGATCCCCCCCTGAGAAGCATTGGCGCCAGGAGGACTGTTCCCCATCCATACAAGAGATGATGATGTGCGGGTCTCCACGCAGCCAGGACACTGACAGTTCAGCACTCTGTCTCTGAACTGGCACCCCAGCCTTTGCCGATAGCCTCTCTTGATGATCACATCTGGGCCATGGTCCCTAAGCTCTTGGGGTTTTTACAACCGTTCGCATCAACATCTGTGTTGCTTGTACCAGCCGTGCCACTTCTGCTGCCCCACAAAGACCTCAGCCTGTGGTAAGGTCTCTGATTGCAGTGTCTTGTGCAGCACTGGTATCGACAGCCGTCTGTGTAGGCACTCCCCTCGACATTGGGGGAGGAAGCTCTGCAGGAGTTCAGGTTAGAACCCACTCCTTGACATTGAGGACATGGCTCCTCTGTTTTGAGGCAGGCTCAGACTCGGCCCTCCCATGAGGAGTTTTCGCTGACACTGATGAAGAGCGCTCATCAAAGTCCACTGAGGATCCACAGTACTTCTCAGAGGAGGAGTCCTATGACATCCCACCTGACCCTTCCCCTCCAGAGGAAAGTAGGAAGTCTCCACCAGAGTGCCTTTCCTTCCCAGAATTTGTGCAGGAAATGGCTGCCATTCCCATCCATTTGGAGACTGAGGATGAGCCCAGGGCTGATATGTTCAAGGTCCTGGACTACGAATCTCCTCCCAGTGAGACTTTGATGGTCCTTCTTCACTGGATCCTGGAAGATGTTCAGTTGAAGGAACTGGAAGCCCCCTCTGCTGGTGTCCTGCCCAAGAAGATATACCATGTGTAGGATACAGAGCTCCCCAGGGTTTGACAAGCCTCAGTTGTCTCATCATTCCCTGATGATAGAATTGGTGCTCAAAAGAGCCAGGAGTTCTAGAGACTGTGCTTTGGCGCCCCCTGGCAAAGAAACTCGAACCCTGGATTCTTTTGGGCGGAAGATGTATCAGGTCTCTATGCTTCTCTCCTTTATTCACGTGTGGAACTTTGTGTGCAATATGTCTGATCTGGCGTATTATGTCCCACAGGAGCAGGCCAAATCACTTCACTAGTTGGTCAATCAGCAGAAGGCATGTAGAAAGTTCTTGGCCAGGGGCACCTATGACATCTTTGATGTGGCATTCAGTATCTCTGTCCAGAGTGTAGTGATGCGCAGACTGATGTGGCTGTGTGTCTCTGACTTTGACCAATTTACATTCTCACCTGTTGGACGTCTTCAGCACCTTCTTTCTCATCTAGGAAGTTTTTGGGCAAGTCGAGGAGGGGACCCTACTACTCTGAGACGTAGATATGCCCTTTTTCGCCAGCCTCAGCAGGCTCAGTCCCAGTGTGCTTGTTGTTGGCAGTAGCATGCACCTAAGCCCAGCCAGCTCCCCAGTGAAAGCTGGGGATGAGCTTTTGACTGGCTCCAGGGGAGTATAGCTGCAGTAAAGGTAACAGTCTCGCACAACCTAGCAGTCAGTGGGGAGGCTGAATTTTTTTCCAAGACAGGTGGCCCCTTGTAACCTCCGACTGGTGGGTTCTCCAAATAGTCTATCATGGTTAAACCCAGCATTGGCGTCAACGACCATCAAATTGCCCACCCAGAGTGTCTCGCTTCAGCTTTCAGCATAAGCAGGTACTTGCAGAGGAACTGTCCGTTCTTCTAAATGCCCATATGGTCAAGCCCATTCATCCAGGGGAAGATAGACTTAGATTCTATTCCAGGTACTTCCTTGTGCCCAAGAAAACAAGGGGAGATGCATCCCATCCTAGACCTAAGGGCTCTGAACAAATTCCTGGTCAAAGAAAAGTTCAGGATGGTTACCCTGGGCACCCTTCTTTCCATGATTCAGGAAAATGATTGGCTATGCTTTCTGAACTTAAAGGATGCTTACACTCACATCCCGATACTTTCAGATCTTCTATTTTGGCTATGGACGTATCTCTCCCAGTACCGTGTGTTGTCTTTTGCCCACACATCAGCTCCTAGGGGTTTCACTAAGTGTTTTGCAGTAGTCGCAGCATCAGTAGGCAGACTTGGAGTCCATATGTTCTCCTACTTGGACGATTGGCTGGTAAAGAGCACATTGAAGCACTGTGCTCAGGAATGCATGCAGAGAGCTGTGTGGGTGTTGTAGCTACTAGAGGTTGTTTTATGCTTAAATCATTTTTATTGATGACAGTCAGAGCATATACATTTCTGTTTCCTTGTACTGATTTCCATCATCAGTTCCATTATTATTCCCTTCCTAGAGGTTGTTTTAAACTACCCCAAGTTCCATCTCCATCCCGTTCGTCGATTGTAGTTCATTATATCCCTGCTAGGCACGCAGCAGATGTGGGCTTTTCTCCCTGTGCCGAGGATGGACATGTTTGTTACTCTTGCCACAGTCCCAGTGAGCCAGCCTGCAGGTCAGAGCTCAGAAGATGTTTTTATTTATTTTTGTTTCATTTGTATCCCACATTTTCCCACCTATTTGCAGGCTCAATGTGGCTTACATTTTACTGTAGAGGCGTTCACCATTTCCGGTAGAGAAACAAAATACAGAGAGTAGTGGTTGAATAAGGTTCATGTGTTACAGACACATTGGGGAATCGTAGAAGGGAAGAGTAGTGTAGAGTCTATTACGAGCTTTGGTTTCATTGTGTTGCAGAGTTTAGGCACTTAGGTTGGGTCGATTGGGAATGCCTTTTTGAACAGGTTGGTTTTTAGTGATTTCCGGAAGTTCAGGTGGTCGTACATTGTTTTCAAGGCTTTTGGTAGTGTGTTCCACAGTTGTGTGCTTATGTGTTCAGGAGTGCATGCAGAGAGTTGTGTGGGTGTTATATTGAGATTGTTAGACCACATGGCCTCCACTGTCCATGTCGCACCCATGGCAGGTCTTCACATGAGACCACAGCTTCCCAATGGTGTGAAGCCTCGGGGAACCTAGCAGATGTCATCTGAGTAAGTGTCTCCTTTGGTGGACGATTTAGTCCAGTTTGACTGATTCTTCCATTCAGTATTCCTCAGCCCTGGAAGATGCTGATGGATGCATCCCACCTGGGGTGGGAGCTCATATAGGTGGGCTTCACAGTGGGAGGGCTTGTTCAGCTGGGGAATCAGACCTTCAGTTCAACCTTCTGGAACACTAAAGGCTTTCAGAGATTGGCTGTTCAGCCAAATGGTTTTAATTCAAATGGACAATCAGGTTGCAATGTTCTATAACAAGCAGGGGGGTACCGGATAGCGCCCACTGTGTCAGGAGGCTGTCCAGATGTGGCAGTGGGCACTCCAGTGTGGAATGCTTCTCAAGGCCACTTACCAGGCAGGCAAATCCAATAGCCTGAGCCATGCAACTGCACGAGTGGTCACTCAACATGGGCGTTGCCTGCGAGATGTTCCAAGTGTGGGGCACTCCCTTGGTGGACCTCTTTGCCACTCAATTACAAAGTCCCTCAGTTCTGTTCCAGGCTCCAAACCCATGACAGATTAGCGTTGGATGTCTTCCTCCTTCATTGGGGGGGGGGGGGGGGAGGACAGGCCTTGTGCATTCTCCCATCCCTCTTGTGGGGAAGACTTTGCTGAATTTCAAGACCTTTATCACTCTATATTGACCCAGGCAAATCTGGTTCCCTCTTCTAGAGTTGTCCTCCAAAGATCCGTGGAGACTGGAATGTTTTCCAACTCTCATCACACACAACAAGGGATCTCTACTACATCCCAGCCTCCAGGCTCTGGCCCTCACAGCTTGGATGTTGAGAGCTTAGTATTTGCTTCCTTGCATCTTGCTGAGGGTGTCTTCCGACTCTTGCTGGCTTCCAGGAAAGATTCCACAAAGAGGTGTTACTTTTTCAAGTGGAGGCGGTTTGCCATTTGGTATGAGGGCAGGGCCCTAGATCCCCTTTCTTGCCCTACGCAGACTCTACTTGAATACTGTCTAAACCTTTCTGAGTCTGTTCTCAACACCAACTCTGTAAGGGTTCACCTTGGTGCAGTTAGTGCTTACCATTGCCATGTAGAGGGTAAGCCCATCTCTGGACAGCCTCTAGTTCGCTTCATGAGAGGTTTGCTTTTGAAAAAGCCCCTGTCAAACCTCCACCTGTGTCATGAGACCTCAGTGTTGTACTCACCCAGCTGATGAAAGCTCTTTTTGAGCTGCTGGATTCCTGTCATCTGAAGTACTTGAACTAGAAGGTCCTGTTTTTTGGTGGCTGTCACTTCAGCTGACAGGGTCAATGAGCTTCAGGCCCTAGTAGTGGATCCACCTTACACTGAATTTCATCATTATAGAGCATTTGTCCACATGTACAGTTCCTACCTAAGGTTTTATTGGAGTTCTATCTGAACCAGTCGCTCGTTCTTCCAGCATTCTTTCCCAAACCACATGTACATCCTGGCGAAAGCGCACTGTGCACCTTGGACTGCAAGTGAGCATTGGCCTTTTACTTGGAGTGGACTAGGCCATATACATAGTCCACTCAGCATTTTGTTTCTTTAGATCCAATTGACCGTCAGATTGCATTTCATTCAAGTATGCCCATTCTGGACTGACTCTTTAGGGTCAAGACTCCTCATGGCAGCACCATGGCAGCGCCCATAGTCCACTTGAAGTCTGCCTCACTTTGAGAGATCTGCAAGACTCCAATGTGATCTTCAGTCCACGCATTCACATTTCGTTATTTCGTAGAGCAAGATGCCCGATGCGATAGTTGGTTTGGACATTCAGTTCTGTAGACGTTATTTAGGCTTCGGAATCCAACTCCACCGTCCTATTTTGTTTTGTTCCAGGCTACAGTATCATGCAGGATGTATACAGTTTCAGTTTAATTCATTTTTTTTTTAACTTGCAGTTACGAGTTCTACTGGTGGTCCTGTTGTTTTTGGTGAGCCTGGTAGCTAGGGATTCCCACGTGTGAGAATATGGCCTGCTTGTCCTCGTATCAGGGGACAGCAGGCCATTCATTCTCACATACTCTCCCACCTCACCTTGGAGTTGTTGTCTATGTTGATAGCTATTATACTGTACTAATGGTCCTGTGCTCTTGCAGTGGGCAAGAAGGAACTCGTGTATGTGCGGTGGGGGCACTAGCGCATGCTCATAGTCTTATACGCTTTTGAAAATCACTCTGCGCCAGGCAGTGTGGATGTCATCACCCACATGAGAATGAATAGCCTGCTGTCCTTGAGAATCCCTGCTACAGTAAGTATCTTCACTTTATCGCCTGCCTCAGGAGTCTTATATATGCCCACACGCCACATACTTGAAACCAGCTCTGGTTTTTCACAGGAGCTTTACATTCTATGATTTGGTAATCATCTGTAAGCCTGTAGCAGTGGAATTGTTTCTCTCTCTTAGTGTCAGAAATGGCATTCAGTTCTGATGAATCGGAGAAACAGAAACAAATCTCTATAAACCTGGAAGATGTAGCGGAGCAGTTTGATGATTTAAAGAGTAGCAAACCACTTGGACTGGATGGTTCACATCCCACAGTGCTGATAAAACTGAAAAATGAACTTGCAGTTATTATTAGTAATATTTAATTTATATTTAAAATCAGGCATGGTACCGGGAGGGTAGCCAATGTAATGGCAGTTTTTTTTAGAAGGGTTCCAGAGGTGATATGGAAAACTATATACTGGTGAGCCTGGCATCGGTGCTGGGCAAAATATTATAAAGAACAAAATTACCGAGCATATACGTAGGCAGGGATTAATAAGACAAAGGCAATATGGATTTAGTCAAGGAATTCTTGCCTCACCAATCTGCTACATTTCTTTGGAGGGGTGAACATGGATAAAGATGAGCCGGTTGATCTTGTATATCTAGATTTTCAAAAGGCTTTTTAGTACCTCATGAACAACTCCTGAGGAAATTGTAAAGTTATAGGTAAGGTGTCCTATTGTGGATTAGGAACTGGTTAAAAAATAGAAAACAGAGTAGGGTTAAATAGTCAGTATTCTCAATGGAGAAGAGTAGATAGCAGGGCTTCCCAGGGTCCGCTGCTTTTTAAGTTATAAATGATCTAGAGATGGGAATAACTAGTGAGGTCATTAAATTTGCTGTAATTATTCAAAATTCTTAAACCACAAGAGGATTGTGAAAAATTTGCATGTGGACATTGTGACTGAGAGATTGGGCATCCAAATGTCAGATATTTAATGTGAGCAAGTGCAAAGTGATGCATGTGGGAAAGAGGAACCAAAACTATAGCTACATGATGCAAGGTTCCACATTAGGAGTCACTGCCCAGGAAAAGGATCTAGGTGGTGGTGTTGATTTGTTGAAACCCTCCAGCGGTGGCTAAGAAAACAAATAGAATGTTAGGAATATTAGGAAAGGAATGGAAAACAAAAATTAGAATATTATAATGCCTTTGTATGGAAGTGAGGTCACGTGATGTGGTGTGGGTAGCGGCTGTGCGCTGGCGCTGCTGCAGGGTCCCTACTCCTAAACTTAATCTTACTCGCTAAGTTACCCATCCTCATGATGCAGAAAACACACCTCAACAGTGGTAAATCTTATATGGATCAGTTTTTACTCCCGATGCCTTCTGGAATGACCCGCCGCGGAACAAAAGCGGAGAAAGAAAAATCTCCGCCACCAAGATGGCAGAGATGAAAAGCGATAACAGCGGGGAATTTAATGACAACTAGCGCAGATTACTGCAGCAGTTGGAGCAGTGCTGACTCCCCGATTTGATCTCTTGTCAGGCCAAGTGGAAAAATTGGAAGCTACGCTGGCAGACAAGGTGAAAAGAACGGGTGAGGCCGAAAAATGGATCTCAGAACTGGAAGACACGTGGGCCAGACACGATCCGGAAGTTCTACAGTTAAAAGAGCAGATACAGGCCCAACATGCACAACTCGAAGATATTGAGAACAGAGCACGAAGGTGTAATCTGAGAATTGTTGGGCTGCCAGAGACACTATCGGATAAAGCGTTAGGGCATGTGCTGGAGCAATGGTTGTGCAAAGAATTTGCCCTATCAGACAGCTACGGGGCACTATGCATTGAACATGCGCACAGAGTGGGAAAGCTGCAGCATGACAAACTGAGGCCTCGAGTGGTCATTATAAAGGTACGTAATTACCTTCATAAGGAAGAAATCTTGAAGGGATACAGAGCGAAACGTGAATCACTAACCTACAATGGAGCCCAGATTAGGATCTTTAAAGATTATTCGGCAGAGGTGCAAGAAAAGCGACTATGATTCCACCCAATATGCACCTCAATGGTGGAAAAGAACATGCGTTTTATGCTTTTATACTCGGCAATTTTAAAGATTCATCATGAGGGTAAATGGCGTTCCTTCAAAACGGTATCTGAAGCACAGAAGTTTATGAATGCGGAACTGAGATCTAACACAGCATGATGGAGCGGAATTAGGGGTCAAGGTTTGACCATATCGATGACACGTCAGATGGTATGGATTACAACAACCATATGCTGTAAAGAAAACATGGAGGACAACCAAACTAGCGGAGAAATCTAGTAACATAATAAACTGGGCAGACTCTCTGGAGGAGAACATACACTTACTGGTGACTGCCTATATGATACTGACTGATTGAGGTGAAGGGGGTTTGGAGGGTCTACAGTTACTGTTTAAGGGTATATATTTGTAATGCATAAATAAGAGGGGGAGTGGGGGCCCCTGCATGAATGAGGCCTGACTGATGAGTGAGTGCTCATCAGATGTAAGTGGGGGATGTAAAAGGGGCATATATAAGGGATTACAGGAGGGGTTAGAGGGGATGGTTTCTAGAGGTTGGGGGGACCGGGGATATAGAATGTGGGGTAGTCAACAGATGGGGGAAAGGGAGATGGAGACCTGTGGCGCCACTCTGGAAATAATTCTGGTACGAGAGTAAATGCACGATGGCATTATGAATGTAAGGATGTTATAGCTATGCAGAATCCAATGGAGAGCTTTGAGCCCCCGGGGCAGGGCTGGAACCTAGGGTTGTAATGCTGGCTAAAGCTATTATTGTGAGAATGTATTACTCTGGCACACTGTAGAATAAGTACATGGAATGTGGGGGGGATCTCCTCCCCAATCAAATGGAAAAAAATTGTAGCACATCTGAAGCGTCTGAAGGCAGATATTGCTTGCCTTCAGGAAACCAGGCTAACCGATCTAGAGCATGAGAAACAGAGTTGGGTAGGCCAGGTAGTATATGCCTCACCCGATGGACGAAAAGGAGGAGTGGCAATCCTCTTCCACAAACAGCTGGCATATACTGTGAAGCCAGTTTTGAAAGATCAACAAGGAAGATATATTATGGTGAAATTGTGGTTGCAGGGTAGAGAACTATACTTGCTGATGTTTATGCTCCTACTCCATTTGATTGCCATTTCTTTCCAGGATTACTAAGAGACCTTCATCCTTTCCAGGGAAAACAAATAATTGTTGTTGGAGACATGATTATACTCATGGACCCTATTGAAAACTATACCTGGGCTCGAGGAGGAGGATTAATGGAAGGGAAGAGGGATGCTACAGGAGTTTGCGGTCTCTCTCTCTCTGTGGTAGATGTTTGGAGACTCTTGCACCCGGACACTCGAGATTTCTCACATAGATCAAGAGCCCATGGAACGTGGGCGCACCTTGATTATTTATTAGTAACTACAGATATTTTTCCATGGGTAGTGCAATCTGGACTGGAGGAAATAGTGATCTCGGACCATGCTCCAGTGTGGTTGGAGCTAGAGGCCCCTGGGGGTTTCTGTCCCCATAGAGGCTGGAGATTTCCCAGCTACTTAACAAAAGCTAGGGACTTTCAAAAATTCTTGCATGTCAAGTGGGAAGAATATGCAACACACAATAAGGAGCATAAATGTAATCCTCAACTATTTTGGTGTGTGGCTAAAGCAGTTTTGAGGGGTGAACTAATTGCCTATGTAGCGGCACGGCGCAAGAAAATGGCAACTAGTCTCATACATTTAACTCGACAGCTACAGAGAGCCAGGCGCAGATATATTGCCGTGCCCACAGAAACCCATAAAGATTACATGTTAGCTCAAGCAACTATTAACTCCCTGTTAAATGCAGCGGGATCTAGTATTTCAGAAATATCGCTTTGCGCAGTTTGGTAATAGATCAGGAGGGATGCTGGCTAGGATGGTTAGGAAACTGGGAGGGAACCCGGACAATATTGGTGCTGAAAGATACAACAGGGGTCCCTGTAAATAAGCCAGAGATGATACAGGAGTTATTGTATGATCATTTTAAAAAGCTGTACACACAACAGGAACCTGCTAATTGTGAAAAAGTGAGACTTTTTGAACAAAGCAAAGATGCCACAATTAAGCGCAGAGGCGGTAGCCAAGCTAGGATCCCCTGTGCAAAGTGCTATTAGAGTTTTGAAACCCTTCTCGGCAGCAGGGGTGGATGAGTTCTCAGGCGACTTTTATAAGATATTACAGCATTCCATATTAAGCCCATTACTTGAATATCACCAGACAATTGTTCAAGAAGGGGGCTTTCCTATGTTTGAAAACACGACGAGAATCTCCCTGTTGTTGAAACCGGGGAAAGCTCCATATGAGCCTGAATCCTACCGCCCTATCTCATTAATTAATGTTGATATAAAATTGCTGGCAAAGATATTGGCCAGAAGGTTAATGGAATATTTGCCAGACCTGATTAGTCCTGCTCAGGTAGGATTCGTACCTAAGCGTACACATTTGCAAAATTCTGCTAGCCGTGGCTCAAAGTATATATAAGAAGGAAGCAGTAATAGTGGTCAGTCTGGATGCAGCCAAGGCCTTTGGCCAGGTTAAATGGGGTTTCCTGTTCCAGGTCCTTCAATGGGTAGGCCTCCCTGAGGGATATTCACACAGGCAATGAGGGCTCTGTACAATGGGATAGAGGCGCATAGAGTGGTCAGTGGGGTTTTTCAAAGAACTTCCAGGTGTGTCGAGGAACTAGGCAAGGTTGTCCCCTTTCACCGCTGTTATTCGATCTGGCGCTGGAACCCCTGCTGAGATGATTAAACACTCTAGTGTGGAAATTCGGGGAGTCCAAATAGAGGATCAGGAGGTTAAAGCCCTCGCATATGCAGATGATATCTTGTTAGTCCTATCTGGCCCCCAACTATCTCTTGAGGCAACCCTGGAGCTAATGCGAGACTATGGATCTCTGTCTGGCTTCACTTTGAATCTTAATAAATCCTGTGCAGTGGCATTGGATGAGAAAACAACAGGCTCTTCGAAAGGAGAATTTCCCCTTCGGTGGGCGGAGAATCAAATGAAATACCTAGGGATATATCTCACTAAGGATATGATCTCTCTATATAAGGTTAATATTACTCCCTTAATAGAGGCGACTAGAAATAAATTGACAATGTGGAGGGACATTCCGCTCACGGTGTGGGGGAGGGTAGCGTTATTTAATATGATGGTGGCCCCTACTTGGTTATACATATTTCAGCATCTTCCTCTCTTTCTTAAAAATTGAGAGGAAAGGATCTTGAGGAGACTGCTGCAGGAGTTCTTGTGGCAGGGAAAGCGACCAAGGCTACCGCTCGATAGAGTTGCTGCCCCAAGGGATGCGGGAGGAATGGGCCTTTTAAACATTAGAAGTCTAACAATTGCTTGTACCGTGCGCCACATTAATGACTGGTACCAGGGGTCCTCGGAATTCTCTCTAACACCGATTGAGACGTCTATGTTTCCAAAGATACACTTTAGTCACCTCCTACACTCTGGTGGGAACTTACCGCTCCATGCTTTCCAAAGACATCCACTGCTGCAGTCTCTGAGGGCTACTTGGCAGTGGATGTGCAGGAGGAACAACTTTTCTGCTTCCTGCTCTCCATGGCTTTCTATATTCAATAACCTGGCTCCCCCCCCCCCCCCCCCCCCCCCCCCGGGTCAGGGGAACAGTGTTTTCAGCAGGTGGGCTAAAAAAGGTATAGTATACTTAGTACAGGTAGTTACAGAGGAGGGATGTATGCATTCCTATGGAGATTTACAAACTCAATATGGGACCTTCTCAGGACACTTATTTAAATATATTCAATTGAAACATTATATTGCTACTCTAACCTGGACTGATTTGACAGAGGATGTGGTGGAAGTACTCTCTGAAGCTTTTTGACTGGGGGCTCAATTGTCCGTCCCATTGAAATTTCATCACCAGCAGTTGAAGGATTCCACTGCGGAGATGGATTATGTGTGCCTGGCTCTTGGCTGGTCAGTAGATCCAGAGTGTGAGGTATCTGCAGAGACTTTCGATACCAGAGAGGGGAGTGGCTATACAATTGGCTACTAAGGTTGTATATATCCCCCCATAGGGCATATCTGACAAAATTTGCAAATAGTGGAAGTTGCCCAAAATGTGGAGGGAGGTTAGCTACACTGGGGCATGTTTTGGAGGTGCACATTCATACAAAGATTCTGGAAAACTATGCTGCAGAGTGTGGAGCAAATGTGGGGATGTATGATATTGTATGACCCCCTGATGTTGTTCTACAATTATAAATTTTCAGCCGATCCTCCAGCAAGATTTAAGGGTTTTGTAAAGATGGCCATATTTTTTTGGAATCATCTCTATACTACGCTCATGGCGGTCCTCTGACGGGCCGTCGTTGCAAGTCTGGAGGTCGATGCTTTTGCAACAGATGCGCCTCGACAGATGTGTCACGACCTTGAGAGTGCCCAGGGCCTTACGTTCAGGGCGATGTGGGAGCCATTGTGGGTGACTCTTCCTCCTAAGGGAAGAAGTCTTCTTCTGAATTTCTAATCAGGATATGCCAGGGTGACAGGTCGCGAGGGGGGGGGGGAAGGTATGCCTTTGAATCGCTCCATGGTTAGACTGCACCTCGAATACTGTGTGGAATTCTAGTTACTGCATCTCAGAAAACATAAAAGAATTAGAAAAGGTACAGGGAAGGGTGATGAAAATGTCATAGGATGACTTCCCTATGTGGAAAAGCTAAAGAGGCTAGGGCTCTTCAGCTTGGAGAAGAGACATCTGAGGGAAGATATGATAGAGATCTTTGTGGTTCAACATTTTTATTGATGACAGTACAAGATGCACACATTTCACAATGAAAATACATTGAAAAGCAAATGAGAATATAGGCTCAGTAAAACCAAATTAGCCACAGTCCATCATCAAACATTTAACATATCCCCACCCTCCCCTTTAGTTAACGTTCAACGTTTATTTATGCCAAGTCATTGTTAATACTTCAACAATCAGTTTACACAAAAAGGAACCAGGATAAGTGTCATCATTAAACATTTGCAAATTTTCTCTCTCTCTCTCTCTCCTATCCCCAACAGAAACCATCCCCTTTTTACTCCCCAACACGACTCTATTTTTGTTGGATTGTACCAGATCAAAACAAAAGGAGCCTATCTATATGAAAATATTGAACAACTCAAACATTGGTTCCCCCAATAGCGTATTCATAAGTCTATACTGTCGTAGTAGAGCGCCTTGTTTCTTATAGCCCTCCACAGTACTTTAGAAACCAATTATTAAGCCAACTATGTCCAATCCCCTCCTCCCCTTCCCCCTCCAATTTAGGTTTGCACCTATTCTCCGAGGACAAGCAGGCTGCTTGTTCTCACTGATGGGTGACGAACGACGGCAGCCCCAGGTCCGGAAATCTTCCTAGCAACAAAGCTTGCTAGAGCCCTCGCTCGCTCGAGTGCGCGCACCGCGCATGTGCGACTATCTTCACACCCCTCGCGAGAGTGCCGGCTTAGTCTATTTTTTCCGCGGTCAGAGCGCCTGTTTTTCGGTTGCTCTGCGCCCCACAGAAGAGAGCCCTCATTAATGCTTCAGCGTTTCACCGATTTTTCTGTTTTCCTTCAAAAACTAACTTTCCTTTATCTCTGTTTATCCCTGTAAGTTTTCTTTCGTTTTCGTGTGCGGCCCTTTTGGCCGCCCGTACAGGGTTTTCCCCCTTTTTTTGTGCCCTTCTTTTTGGCAGCATCGCGAGTTTTGATTTCGCCGCCGCTATTTTTCTGTCAATGACATCGAGGATCGCCAGCGGCTTCAAGAAGTGCACTCGGTGCAGCTGGGTGATCTCAGTCACTGACTTAATGCTTTGTGTATTCAGTGCCTTGAGGCCGGTCATATCCCCGACGCCTGTACAATTGTGTCTTAGCCTTAAAAAGCGGACACAGGTGTCGAGATTAGCTCAGTGGGAATGCCTGTTCCGAGGTTCGCCCTGTCCGTCGACGTCGGCAGCAGTACCAAGATCATCGGCGGTGGTGTCAATGTCAGTACTGGAGAGTGCATCGACGTCAGGAGCGCAGGTAGTGGCTGTCCAGAGACCATCCCACACTGGCAGCAGTGAGCCAAGTGGGTCTCCACCTGCCTCGGGGGCTCCTGCGGTGCAGGCCCACCGGGACCGACCTCTTTCGGACCCGACCCCGAGGAGACCTTTGGATTCCACGTCCTCCTCGTCGGTACCGGGGGGTACTGGTGACGTGCTTCGAGCGAAGACGAAGAAGCATCGTCATCGGTCGCCTTCCCGTCACGGTACCGAGAGCTCCGGGGCGCTTTGTTGCTAGGAAGATTTCTGGACCTGGGGCTGCCGTCGGACGTCACCCATTAGTGACAACAATCAGCCTGCTGTCCTTGGAGAATACCTGCTACAGATAAGTAACCTCGCTTTATTCACTATCTCTAGTGGTTGAAAACATTTTACTTAACTGCATAAACACCCGAAGAAGTAAGAAAAAAAATAATAATAATTTCCCCCTTTGTGTCTCTCCTTTCACCTCTATATTGTTTCAGAGCTTGTTAAGGATTAGGCTACGAGCTTTAGGTGACACTATATATGGTTCCCAAATTTCCAGGAATGCTCTCCTTCTCTTGGGGGAGGACCCCACTCCCCTACGTTCCAACAGCAAAAGCTCATGCAACCAGTTCCTCCAGTGCCTATAATTTGGCAGATCCTCACTCATCCACATGCCTATGATAAGCTTCTTCCCTACCATACTTGCCTTGCGAATGAGCTGCTGAGCCCCCTTACTGTGAAGTACAAATACCTCATATTTATCCAGCAAGATCCCCTGGGGAGAAAACGGAATCCTGAGGCGTATCAAAGACTCCAGGTATTTGAATATCTGCTTCCAAAAGGCTTTAATCTTATGACATTCCCATAGAGAATGGAACAGCGTACCCCCCGCCCCACGTTTACACTTAGCACAAAGAGGATCTGAGACCCCCCCCCCTCTATTCTGAACACTTGACTTTTAGGCATGTAAGCTTTATAGAGTATTCTGTACTGACATTCAAGTAGGCCTGCATTCACAGCTATCGTGGGTATGCGAGATACCAGTTCTTGAAAATCTAACTGCAGTTGCGGTTGTTTCAAATCATGTGCCCACCGTTGTCTAATAACTCCTATATCCTTCTCCCCTTCCAGCTCCCAAAGAGCTCTCTGCAGACCTGAAACTGACAGCCTATCCCCGGGAATTGTTCCAAAAAATTCTCTAATCCTTCACCCGTGTCCACTCTCCAACTTACCGGACTCCAGGGATCGGACATAGTGTGCTTAACTGATGGTACGCAAATAGGTGACACTGATTAATACAAACTTGTAATGCTCCCAGGGACAATATCTGCCCCCTTGCGTCCAGTATATGCTCAAGTCTCGTGATTCCCCCCCCCCCCCCCCCCCAACTCCGCCCATCTGCGGAAAGTTTTATTATCTGAACCTGGAGTAAAGGTATGTAAAGGCAATATGATAGAGATCTTTAAAATACTTAGTGGAGTGGAATGGGTAGACATGAATTACTTGTTTATTCTTTTAAGAAATACAAGGACTAGAAAGCATGCAGTGAAACTTGAGTAGTAAATTTAAAACGAAGTAGTGACCCATTTGGGAAGGGAGGCGGTTAAATATGTATTGACATTGACAAAATGTTTCTTCATTTAACGTGCAATTAAACTCTTGAATTTGTTGCCAGAGAATGTGGTAAAAGTAGTTAGCAGGGTTTAAAAAAGGTTTGGATAACTTCCTAAAAGAAAAGCCCATAAACCATTATTAAGATGGACTTGGGAAAATCCACTGCTTATTTCTAGGATAAGCAGCATAACATCTGTTTTACTCTTGTGCTATCTTGCCAGGTACATGTGACCTGTTTTGGCCACTGTTGGAAACAGGATACGGAGTTTGATAGACCTTCGGTCTGTCTCAGTATGGCAGTGCTTCTGTTCTTATGATACCAGGATTAGGCCCCAGTGGTGGAAACATGCTAAACTGTGAGAAGAATCTCTTCTGCACAAAGCGGGGATTGTGGCTAAGACATAACAGACTGGAGAGGTTCATAGTGATGGGACTCATTTATATTTGGGGTTGCTCTATGTGAAAAAACTTGCTGTAGAAATGCAGTGTCTCTGAAACTTGCAAAAATTGTTACACTGTCTTGGGCAAAGTTTTTGAGGGGCTGTATTAAAGTTAAATGTGCATCACTTCGAGAAGGAACATCAGAGGCCAGTTGCCCTGGTGGGCTAAGGAGTAGCACATTTTGGGGAGAGGACCCCCCTCTTGAAGGGAGGGGGGAGTTTGTGCTTCATGGAAGTTCTAGAGGAAGACTTCACAGAAGTCTGTTCATTTTGTTATCAAGACATTGTCAAAAATGATCAAGACAGTACAGGGATGCAGCATTTAGTCAAGCAGTCCTTTGCAATCTTTGTTTTCAAAACATGCTCCACCACCCTATTCTTCATATACAGGTCACCCAAGGCAACAAAACAATTGACCCTTTGCTCAGGACTTGCCTTTGAGTGTGCCTGCATCCCCCTGTTCACGGAGAAAATTGAGTTGCTTATCTTTAATGGAGGTTCTTGGAGGAAAAGCAGGCCATTAGTATTCTCTCATCTGGGTGATGTCATCCAACGTTTCTTGGTGCAGATGCTGCCTAGTGTATACAGACAGTAGAAAATTAACGGCGTCCCACCATATATGCACAGGTGCCTTCCCACTTGATGCACAAGCGCAGGTTCCTCAGTCTGTCGTGGAGCTGAGAGGACATGTCTTTCTGGCGTCTCTTCAGAATGTATTAAGTTACTTTTTCAGTGCCTTCCCATGGCATTTTTTTTCCTTAATTCTCTCACTTTCTTCATAGTTTTTATTTTCTGTACCTTTCCCTTTTTATTTAAGTTTTTTTTTTTTTTTTTTTTTTTTTTACTTCTCAAATTTTCTTGCTTTTTTGCGCGGCTCTTTAGGCCTCATTTAGGCCTGAGCACCAGCCTCAATTTCAGCCTTGCCCCTTTTTGACACTCAAGATTGAGGAATTTAATTCTTTTCTCAGTGTCTAAAGAAGACCCCTCCCCCCCCCCCCCCCCCCCCCAATGACTTCAAAAGGTGTTCCTATTGTAATCGAGTGATTTCAGTGATGGACCTACACATATGGTTCCTTGGGCCTGACCACCAGCCTGATTTGTGTTCTCTATTTACAAATGCAGTTGAGGGACATACAGGGCGCCTGAGGTCCAACAGGAGAAACTTTTTGGCTCATCAAAAAGCCGGTCCATTGACAACAGCACCGGAAGCATCGACCTTGATGTCTGCCCAGACTTCATCTACCACAGGGAGTGCACTGGCATCGAGGAGGTCTCCACCTCCCTTGATATCTGGCACTGATAGTAGGCCCCGGGACCGATCAGCATCGGACCAGACACCGAGGAAGTATACAGGCTTGTCCTCATCGGTGCCGTGTTGAGGGAAGCCAAAGAAGCACAAGCATTGGTCCCTTTCAAAGCATGGTGCTGGAAGCACTGGGGCATAGGGCATTGCCAGTACCTGAGAAGCACCTGCACCAAGAAGATAGCTCCCCCTCTCTGGTGCCCTTTCACCAGTCTTTGGGCAGCCACTCGGGCATCGAGGGCCCTTGCTCCACTGCGACTTGGCCTCATTTCCTTCCTGCCTGTGGAGTGGTCTTTGATGCTGATGTCTCAACGGGTGTTGAGATCAACCCATGCGATACTGTTGTCTACATTGGGGGAGGAAGCTTCCCTGAAATCTGAGAGTAGGGCTGTACCTTGGCGCCCTTCGGGGCATTGACATGGTTCCACTGAGCCCGGGGCAGGCACAGACTCACTTCTCCAATATGGAGTATTGTAAGGAGGTGGATTTAAACTGCTCATGAGAGTCAGATAAAGAACCACATTACTTCTCAGAGGAGGAGTCATATGGAGTCTCTTCAGACCCCTCACCACGTCAGGAGAGGCGTAAATCTCTACCTGAGAATCTATTTCACAGGTTTTGTGAAAGAGATGGCTTTGGCCATCCCATATAAGTTGAAGACAGAGGAAGAGCCTAGGGCAGGTATGTTGAGTGAAGAAACATTTTCTCCGATTTGTATTAAATATACTACTTTGTAGCTTCATCGCATGCCCCCTAGTCCTAGTGTTTTTGGACACCTTTAAATACCTTTGCAGCATAAAATGCACAGGAGGCGAGTCTGTTTCAGTTGAAAGGAAGCTTTGGAACGAGGGGGCATAGAATGAAGGTGAAAGGGGATAGACTCAGAAATAACCAAGGAAATAATACTTCATGGAAAGGGTGGTGAATTTGTGGAACAGCCTCCCAGTGGAAGTGGTGGAGACGAAAACAGTATCTGAATTCAAGAGAGCTTTGGACAAGTACATAAGATCTCTAAGGGAGTGATAGGGAGAGTAGATGGGCAGACTGGATAGGCCATATGTTCTATTTACCTACATGTTTCAATGTCGTTCTAACCCAGCTGATGAGAGCTCATTTTGAGCTACTTGATTCCTGTCATCTGAAGTATTTGGCCTGGAAAGTTGTGTTTTGATGGTCATTTCAGCTTGCAAAGTCAGTGAGCTTCAGGCCCTAATAGCTGATTCACCTTACTTGAAGTTTCATCACAACAGAGTAGTTCTTCACAGACACCTTAAGTTCATTCCTAATGTAGTGTCTGAGTTCCATCTTAACCACAGTTGTTTTGCCAACATTTTTCCCAAAACTGCACACCCATCCTGTCAAAAGTGTACTGTATATCTTAGACTGCAGGCAAGCCTTAGTTTTCTATAGACAGTCCACCCAGCTTCTTGTTTGTTTTGACCCAAACAGGATGGGGTAGCCATCAGCAAAAGCACTATTTCCAGTTAGCTAGCTGATTGCATCTCCTCATTTATGCCCATGCTGGGCTGACTCTAGAGGGTCAAGTCACGGTTCATAATGACAGAGCCATGGCTGTCGGTAGCCCACTTGAAGTCAGCCTCCCTTAAGATTTGCAAGGCTGCAACGTGGTTTTTGGTCCACACATTCACATCTCACTATTTCCTTGAGTATGATAACATGATGTGACAGCTGGTTTGGTCAGACAGTACTGCAGAATTAGTTTGATGGGTGTCTAGAATCCATTTCCACAGTCGTAGGCCCAGTTTTGTTCTATTCCAGGCTGCACCTCCACAACTAGATTATATATAGTTTAAGGTTGATTGACTTCAAGGCCTCTATGTTTTGAGGCCCTGTTGTCCTTGCATTGTTGGTTTTTGGTGAGCCTGGTAGCTAGGGATTTCCAAATGTGAAAATACAACTGGGCCTGCTTGTCCTCACAGAAAGTGAAGTTAGCAGATTGTCTTCAAGGACAGCAGGCCCAAGTATTCTAGCATACCTTCCCACCTCCCCTAGGAGTTATATTCCTTCAGCTATATTAAGGCAGGAAGGCACCTGTTCATGTGCAGTGGTATACTGCTAGAATTTTCTACTGTCTGTATAATGACAGTGGCGTAGCCAGAAGGCAATTTTTGGGTGGGCACTACAACTTGGATGGGTGGGCACTACAACTTTTGTGAAAGAGAAAAAAAGGCAACCTGATGCTCCCATGCTCTGTCTCTACCCCACTCCATGCTCGACCTCTACCTCACTCCCCAAAACTTCAATGAGGGTTGCAGTGCAGGCTTCAGTGGTTGCCCAATTGAGAGCTAAGGGAAGTACAATAGACTGTACGTCAGCCCCATTGAGCAGTGGTCCTCCAACACACACATGGTATTGAAGCCAAACACATTCTGGCTCTCCACCAACAATGGATACAGAGTACCGCAAGGACATTTCCCCATAAAACTCATCATACAAAGAAATTTTGGTTTCTAGTGTAATCTCAATAACAGACATAAATTAATTTAAAAAAATCTATAAAACAAGTCACTCAGAACTCACAGCAAATCTACCATGCCAACCCTAACTTCCAAACACAAAGATCCTACCTATGAAAAGGAAGTGCCTTTAATATTATAGTGGGGCCCTAAAATACAAATACATTTATCAGGAAAGCTGAACAAGCCAAATTACTACAGAATGCTACATAGTAACTTCATGCTAACAGAATACCTCAGTCACACACAGAGAACACAAATGTCAAATACAGAATAAGTGACCACAAACTCTAGAAATATAAATTAAACAGAAGCCCAAGAAACCAGACCTTGCATGTAGTACAACACCAGAGAAACAAGAAAGAAAGGCATTGCCTCCTGTGCAAAATATAAAGACAGCACATGCCAGGGATGGTGTTACAGGTTGCAATCAGGGCAGTTGTGCTTGGTTCCCTGGCCAGAGAAAGCCCGTCTGCTGGAAGCTGAAGGCACAGCCTGGTAATGGATTTTGGGGTCCTTTCCTAGATTTCTGTCCTGGACCCCAGTCATGTTTAAAATCAACTTTGGCAAGATGTACATTCCAAATCCAACATATTCACAACATTAAAAATAAAATAATTTTTTGTACCTTTTTGTTGTCTGGTCATTTTATTTTTCAAATCATATTGGTCCCAGTCTCTGGTTTCTGCTTCCCTCTGTCTTCTCTTAACTCACTTGCCAGGGTCTCCTGTCTATTTGACATTTCTTCTTTATCCATATCCATCATTCATCTCCTATCTCTGTTTTCCTATATTTCCTTGTCCAGTATCTCCCCTGTGTTCATAGCCCCTCAACCATCATCATTCCTCTGTGCATCTATGCACCCCATGCCCAGCATATCCCTTCTGTGTTCCTATTCTCCCCCTTGTCTGGTATCTCACCCCCCCTCTCCAGTGTCCAGCATTGTATCTCTATTCCATATCCCCCCCCCCCCCCCCTTGTCAGGCATTGCCCCTCTGTGCCCATATGCCATCCCCATACAGCATCTCACATTTGTGTCCTTGTTCCCATGCTCCCACCTAATGCCCATCATCTCACTTCTGTATCTGTACACCTTCCTATGTCCCCTTTCTCCCTTCTCCACACCAATATGTCCCTCTCCTCTCTGATCCCACCCCAACCAGCTTCTCTTCCCCTCTCTTTCCTTCCCCTTATGCATCTGGCTCTTTCTCCCACTGTGGGTTCAGCATTTGACCCCCTCTTCCTTTATTCCCTTGTCCAGCATCTCTCTCCCTTCCGTCGAACCCCTCCCATAGGTCCAGCACCTTTCTCTCTTTGCTCCAGCCCTCCATGCAGGTCCACATCTGTCTCCTTTCCCTTCAGCCATCCCCTGCATATCCAGCACCTCCTCCAGCCCCCTCCTACTTGTCCAGCACCTCTCTCCCTTTCATCCAGCCCCCCTACATGTCCAGCACCTATTCCCTTCACTTCAACCCTCTGCATATCCAGCACATCTCCCCTTTCCCTTCAACCCCCCCCCCCCCCCCCCACATATCCAGCTCCTCTCACCTTCCCTCCATCCCCCCATACAAATCCAGCACCTCTCACCTCCCTCCATCCCCCCATACAAATCCAGCACCTCTCCCCTTCCAACCTCCCCCCCACTGCAAGTCCAGTACCTCTCCCCCTTCCATTCTCTCCAACCCCCTGCTCCTCACAAGTCTAGCACCTTTCTCTTCCCTTCAGGCCCCTCCACTCCAAGGGCCAACACCTCTGCATCTTTCTTACCCCCCCAAAAAAGTCCAGCACCTCTCCCTTCCCTTCAGCCCACTCCCTTTGCAGGACCAGCACCCCATTGTCTTCCTCACACCCCCCCCCCCCCCCCACGTACAGAACCTCTCCCCTTCAGCCCCCTCCCCTTGCAGGCCCAGCACCCCACTGTTTTCCGTACCCTCTCCCACCCCTACCGCAGTGCTTGCATTTAACGCTATCGGCGCTGCCTCCTCCTGCACCTCACAGTCTCTGTCTCCCACCCCCGCTGCAGCTCTTGAAATTTGCTATCGGACCTGCCTGATAGCTGAGAGACGCAGCGCGATGTCCTGCTCTGAGACCTTCCTTCTGCCGTGTGCGTTCCGCCCTGCGTAGACAGGAAGTTGAATCAGTGCGGCAAAGGGAAGGCCCCGGAGCAGGACGTCACGCCGCGTCTGTCAGCTGTCAGGCAGCAACGATAGCAAATTGCAAGCGCTGCCGCGGGGGTGGGAGATAGAGACCGTGAAGTGCAGGAGAGGAGGCAACGCTGATAGTACTAAATGGAAGCGCTACGACGGGGGTGGGAGAGGGTGAGGAGACACGGTGACGGAGGTGGTGGGACTGTTCTGGATGGGCCTGAGACAAGCTACACCCCCTGGTATATGATAGACAGTGTCCGCACCAGGCTTCGTCAGATGATGTCACCAAGATGTGAGAATACTTGGCCTGCTGTTCTTGAAGAACAGGAAAGTTTGCTTTCTTTGACAGCAGGGTTCTGCAGCCACAGCCACCGACCCTCCATCCCATTAAAAAAAAAATATATATATATATATATTTGTATAAATATGGACTGAAGGGGGAGGGAACCAAGGTAGCATGGGAACCGCCACACGTGCTCAGAGGTCAAAATTTAGACTACTGAACTGAGGAGAGTTCCGGCACACGTGACTGTCGGATGACCTCACCTTTAGAGTGTGGCTGCATATCTTTGCTGTCTATGGAGAACCTGTTACAGGTAAACAACTCTGCTAAATCATTGGCAAGAAAAATGTCTTAGGATTTGCAGAATGTTACCACTGAGTGAACACTTTTAATTGTATTTAGAAAATAACTTTGTGTGGGGTTTTTTTTTTCTTTCTTTCAAAGAGGAAAGTTGCATTTCTCTTTAATTTGAAACATTTTTTTTCTTTTCTAGTGCTTGGTTCTGGCTCCAACACGGGAATTAGCACAACAGGTGCAGCAGGTTGCTGATGATTATGGGAAATCATCAAGACTGAAGAGCACCTGTGTATATGGAGGAGCACCAAAAGGACCTCAAATAAGAGACTTGGAGAGAGGTAAGAAAGCTGTAGGCTAGCTGTTTCAGGAAAACCATTTTTATAGAGGTTTGGGAGAGCCATATTTTTATTTTCATTATCTTTGTATTAATGTTAATGTTAAAATCCAGATTGTTTAGGATTTTTATTATTTCAGTGGCTTCTTTCAGATTCAACATCTATAGACCAGGTTGCCTGCTCATGTCTGGTTTTCTTTTTGAAGGTGTGGAGATCTGTATTGCTACTCCAGGTCGCCTCATTGACTTCTTGGAAGCAGGGAAGACAAATCTCCGCCGCTGCACATACTTGGTGTTGGATGAAGCTGACAGAATGTTGGACATGGGTTTTGAACCACAGATTCGTAAAATTGTTGACCAAATCCGGGTAGGCATTTATCTTGTGATTTTAAAAAAACTTTATTTGAATTTTGGTGAGGTCATATATTGAAATGCCTTGCCTTTTTCTGTCCCTTTAATATCTTAAGCCTGACAGGCAGACCCTAATGTGGAGTGCAACTTGGCCAAAGGAGGTGCGCCAGCTGGCAGAGGACTTCTTACGTGACTATGTGCAAATTAATGTGGGGAACTTGGAACTGAGTGCCAACCACAACATCCTGCAGATTGTTGATGTGTGCCAGGAAAGTGAAAAGGATCACAAGTATGTGCTACTTTTTGCAAAAAGATTCTAAAATTATGTGCATGGACAGTCTGTCCTTCAAAATAGAGTCGTAAAAGGAAGGGCAGGTTCCTATTTATTTTGTTTTTTAAGGCAAGTTCCATATCATCATGCTGATCAATCCATAGACTGGTGGGTTGTGTCCATCTACCAGCAGGTGGAGAATAGAGAGCAATCCTTTTGCCTCCCTATATGTGGTAATGTGCTGCCGGAAACTCCTCAGTATGTTCTCTATCTCAGCAGGTGGTGGTCACACACAGCAGCAGCTCTGGCTAGGCCTCCAAGCCTAATTTTTAGGTTTTGTTGAGTGCCTGGGGTTGAGGGCTCTTCTTGAGCAAGTGCAAACCTGGTGGCGCCAGGTCCCTCCTTTTCTCCCCCCTCCCGCTGGCTCCGTTAAAAAAAAAAATAAATAAAAATTTTGAACGTCCTTAAGGGCGTTTATTTCGACGTTTATTTAAACGTTTATTGCAGCTACTCACTGGGACACCAGGTCGTTACAGCTCGGAGCGAGAAGCAGGTAATTTTTACCTTTTTATAGCGGGCAGGGGGTTCCCCGATTGATCTCCACGTGGCCTATGGCGTCGGAGGGCGAGGGCGCGAAGAATCGCTCCCCGGACCGCGTGTGCGCTTCTAGCGGGGATGCGGGGGTTTTAGTCTGATTCGCCCTTGTTGGGTGTCAGTTTGGAGGCCGGTCAGTGTCCCGGGTCTTCCTCCGGCGCGGCGGTTTTTCCCCGCCATAAACGCCCATCCCCCGCTGCTCGCCTCCGCCATCTTGGCCGGCCACTCTGCTCGGACGGCTTCTTCTTGGGCCGCTCTTGAGCTGGGAGACGTTCATGCCATGGCCGCCCTTGATTTGGGCGACGGCAAAAAAGCGGCTAAAGCGCCGTTCTTCCCGCGCGGCTCCTTCGCGGAGTGTCGCGCCGGACGCCATCTTGGATGCGCAGCATGGTTCTCCCCCGCTCTTGCGAGCGCCGGTTGAGGGTGCGTCTAGGGCTGTGGCCCAGGCTGCTGAATTGCACAGTTTGGGGGGTTTCTCCCCCGAGTTTATTTTGCTGCTGCATCAGGCCTTCCTTATGCAGAACGCTGCCCCTTCTCCCTTGTCCGATAAAGGGGTTGAGGCCCCCGGAAGTAAACGCCCTCGGGTGGATGCCCAGGCCTTAGAGGATGCTGTTTCCTCTGATGTAGATGAGGGCAGCGTATCTGAGTTCTCCCAACGGTCCTTTGGGGATTCCTTGGAGGAGACGGATTCCCGCTCGGATGGAGCGGATGACCCCTCTGCAGCACGGATCTTTCGCTCAGAGGATTTGCCCAACCTGTTAGTGCAGGCCATGAGCATTTTGAAGATTTCCTGTCCGGAGGACGTCTCTCCCTCAGCCCCTGTTGGCTCCGCCATTATGCTGGGGACGAAGCGCCCGCCTAGAACCTTCCACGTGCATGATGCCATGCACACCTTAATTTCGGCTCAATGGGATGTCCCGGAAGCGAGCCTCAAAGTGGCTAGGGCTATGTCCCGCCTCTATCCTTTGCCTGAAAGTGAGCGTGAGGCCTTTGTTTGGCCTACCGTGGATTCTTTAATCACTGCGGTGACTAAGAAAACGGCGTTGCCGGTGGAAGGTGGCACGGCACTAAAGGACGCCCAAGACAGAAGATTGGAAGGGGCTTTAAGGTCGTCCTTCGAGGCGGCTGCCTTAAGTTTGCGGCTCCTATGTGGTCAGGGCGTGCCGGACGTTGGTGCAGCGGGCGTCCCCCTCGGATCCTTCCTTGAGGGCTGACTGGCCGGCCCTGGAATCGGGCTTGGCTTATTTGGCAGACTTACTGTATGATGTCTTGAGAGCCTCGGCTAAAGGCATGGCTCAGACAGTCTCTGCGCGGCGCTGGCTTTGGCTGAAACATTGGTCTGCGGACCACGCCTCTAAGTCCCGCCTGGCTAAGTTGCCTTTTAAAGGCAAGCTGCTCTTTGGGGTCGAGCTGGACAAAATCGTGACCGATCTCGGCACGTCTAAGGGCAAGAGGTTACCAGAGGTCAGGGCTCGGGCCAGTGCTCGCCCCGGTATCTCCAGAGGACGGTTTCAAGAAGCCCGTCGGTACCGCCCGGGCAAGTCGGGCTCCTCTGCCCCCTCTTCCTTCAAAAGGAACTTCTCCCCCAAGCAGCATTCCTTTCGCAGAGACCGCCGTCCCGGAGGTACGCCCTCCGGTCCTCCCCCAGGGTCTCGTACCCAATGACGGGGTCTTGGTCCATGGCCCAGTGCAGATTGGAGGACGCCTGTCCTCGTTTCTGGGCGAGTGGACCAAAGTAACTTCAGACGCTTGGGTGCTGGAAGTCATCAGAGACGGCTACAAGTTAGAGTTCTGCCGACCCTTAAGAGACGGGTTTGTACTCTCTCCCTGCAAGTCTCCGGTCAAAGCTGTGACAGTGCAGCAGACCTTGGACAACCTGATCCGCCTGGGTGCGGTCGTTCCGGTGCCAGAAAATAAGACTAGCAAGGGACGTTACTCCATTTACTTTGTGGTACCAAAGAAAGGAGGTTCTGTCCGGCCTATCCTCGACCTCAAAGGGGTCAATCGGGCCTTGAAAGTGCGGCACTTTCGCATGGAGACTCTCCGCTCTGTTATAGCGGCAGTGAAGGCAGGAGAGTTCTTGGCTTCCTTGGACATCAAGGAAGCGTACCTGCATATTCCCATCTGGCCTCCTCATCAACGCTTTCTGCGTTTTGCAGTCCTGGGCCGACACTTCCAGTTCAGAGCCCTCCCTTTCGGGTTGGCTACTGCTCCGCGGACCTTCTCCAAAGTAATGGTGGTCATCGTGGCCTTCCTGCGTAAAGGAAGGAGTACAAGTCCATCCTTATCTGGACGACTGGTTGATCCGAGCCCCCTCTTATGCAGAGTGCGGCAAAGCTGTGGACCGGGTGGTTGCTCTTTTGAGCTCCCTGGGATGGATTATCAACTGGGAGAAGAGCCAGCTGCGCCCGACTCAGTCCTAGTAGCCTCTCCTCTTCGGGCTTGGGACTATGTGCAGCTGTTGGGCTCTATGACGGCCACGATGGAAGTAGTGCCCTGGGCCAGGGCTCATATGAGACCACTACAACACTCTCTGCTGCAGCGCTGGACTCCGATGTCGGAGGATTATGCTGTGCGCCTTCCCTTGGACCCAGCAGTGCGCAAGGCGCTGAGCTGGTGGATGCAGACAGACAAGTTGTCTGCAGGAATGCCTCTGGTGACCCCGGAGTGGATTGTCGTCACGACGGACGCCTCTTTGTCGGGCTGGGGAGCCCACTGCTTGGGAAGGACAGCGCAGGGGCTCTGGTCTCCTGCAGAGGCAAAGTGGTCTATCAACCTCCTGGAACTCAGAGCCATTCGGTTGGCGCTTTTGGAGTTCATCCCGGTACTGGCGTTGAAGCCAGTACGGGTCCTGTCGGACAATGCCACGGCTGTGGCCTATGTCAACCGCCAGGGAGGTACCAAGAGCGCCCCTCTAGCCAAGGAGGCCATGAATCTATGCCAGTGGGCGGAAGCGAACCTGGAACAGCTGTCAGCAGCCCACATTGCCGGAGTCATGAATGTCAAGGCGGACTTTCTCAGTCGCCATACCTTGGAGCCCGGAGAGTGGCAGCTATCTGCTCAGGCGTTCTTGGACATCACGAAGCGCTGGGGCCAGCCGAGCCTAGATCTGAAGGCGTCATCGGCCAATTGCCAAGTGCCGCGCTTTTTCAGCAGAGGACGGGACCCTCGATCCCTGGGAGTAGATGCTTTTCTCCAACAGTGGCCGACACAAGAGCTTCTCTATGTGTTCCCGCCCTGGCCCATGTTGGGCAGGGTGCTAGACCGGGTGGCAAAGCATCCTGGCCGGATAATCCTGGTGGGTCCGGACTGGCCCAGACGTCCCTGGTATGCGGACTTGATCAGGCTCTCAGTCGACGATCCTCTGCGGCTGCCAGTGGAGCAGGGCCTGTTACATCAGGGTCCCGTGGTGATGGAGGATCCCTCCCCCTTTGGGCTTACGGCCTGGCTATTGAGCGGCAGCATCTGAGAAAGAAGGGCTTCTCAGACAAGGTCATCGCCACTATGCTGAGAGCGAGGAAGCGCTCTACTTCTACTGCTTACGCCAGGGTTTGGCGTATCTTTGCAGCGTGGTGTGAAGCAGGCTCACTTTCTCCCTTCACTGCTCCAATTTCTTCAGTGTTGGCGTTCCTGCAAGAAGGTCTGGAGAAAGGCCTGTCGCTCAGTTCCCTTAAAGTCCAGGTAGCGGCTCTGGCTTGCTTCAGGGGCCGCCTGAAGGGTGTTTCCCTGGCTTCGCAGCCAGATGTGGTGCGCTTTCTCAAGGGAGTTAATCACCTGCGCCCTCCTCTGCACTCAGTGGTGCCTGCGTGGAATCTCAACCTGGTGCTGAGAGCATTGCAGAAGCCGGCTTTTGAACCCTTGTCGAGGGCATCTCTGAAAGACCTGACGTTGAAAGCAGTCTTTTTGGTGGCTATCACTTCAGCCAGAAGAGTTTCCAAGCTCCAGGCGCGCTCATGTCGAGAGCCTTTTCTGCAGTTCACTGAGGCAGGAGTGACTATTCGTACAGTGCCTTCCTTCCTGCCCAAGATTGTTTCTCGCTTCCATGTGAATCAGCAGCTCTGTCTCCCTTCCTTTCGTAGGGAGGACTACCCAGAGGAATACTCTGCTCTCAAATATCTGGATGTGAGACGTGTCATCATCAGATACTTGGAAGTGACCAATGATGTCCGGAAATCGGATCATCTGTTTGTCCTGTTTGCAGGTCCTCGTAAGGGTCTGCAGGCTGCTAAGCCTACAGTGGCAAGATGGGTCAAGGAAGCCATTGCAGCGGCTTATGTGGGCGCGGGGAAGGTGCCGCCTATCCAGCTGAAGGCTCACTCCACTAGAGCTCAGGCGGCCTCGATGGCAGAGGCCGGGTCCGTCTCCTTGGAAGAGATTTGCAAGGCGGCAACTTGGGCTTCGGCCCATACCTTCTCCAGGCATTACCGCTTGACTGTGGCTGCTCGGGCGGAGGCCCGGTTTGGAGCTTCAGTGTTGCGGTCAGGGATTTCAATGTCCCGCCCTGGGTGAGTACTGCTTCGGTACATCCTACCAGTCTATGGATTGATCAGCATGATGATATGGAAGGTAAAATTATGTATCATACCTGATAATTTTCTTTCCATTAATCATAGCTGATCAATCCATAGCCCCTCCCAGATATCTGTACTGTTTCTATTCTGGTTGCATTTCAGGTTCAAGTTTAGTCTTCAGTTCCTGTTCAGGAGGACTTGTTCAAGTTTTTCAATGAATTCTTCAAGAGTTGAGACGAATTTGTGTTACAGTGAGCTGCTGCATTCCTCTCCCCTCCGTTTTACGGGGCTGGATTGAGACTTAAATTCTGCCGGCGCTCCCTCCCGCTTCGTGCGGCAGTAGGGCAGCTTTGTACCCCTCCCGCTTCGGCGGTGTTAGGGTCAGTCAGCTCCTCCCGCGGTTGCGGTTGCAGGATAAGCCAGATCCCCCCGCATCGGCGGGGTGGTGTCCCTCCCCCGCTCCGCGGGGATGAGCTGGACAGATTCCCCTCCCCCACTTGTGTGGGGATGAGCTGGGTTAATTCCCCTCCCCCGTTTCGGCGGTGGTGAGCTGGGCAGAGTGTCCCTTTGTGGGTGTAATTCTCTAAGTGCTGAGTCCTGCGGATGGAGCTTGGATATCGACATACTGAGGAGTTTCAGGCAGCACATGACCACATATAGGGAGGCAAAAGGATTGCTCTCTATCTCCACCTGCTGGTAGATGGACACAACCCACCAGTCTATGGATTGATCAGCTATGATTAATGGAAAGAAAATTATCAGGTATGATACATAATTTTACCTTCAGGGCACACTGCCTGTAGAGGTCTTGGACAGATCTGGATATGCATATAAAAATTGAGAACAGGGTTGGGGAACCAGTGGACTATAATTTGCATGGCTTTTCTACCTGGCCCTCATGCTTTTTCTACTTCCACTGCTGGGGGCCAATTAGCTGCCTCTAGAGCTCATCCTTTCATCATGCTTAGCAGTCATCAATCCCTCCCTGCTGACTCCCAGTCTTCTCCGAGGACAAGCAGGCTGCTTGTTCTCACTGATGGGTTGACGTCTGACGGCAGCCCCAGGTCCGGAATTCTTCCTAGCAACAAAGCTTGCTAGAGCCCTCGTGCGCACGAGTGCATGCACCCGTCTTCCCGCCCGTCACGCGAACGTGCCCCTCACTCTTTTTTTTTTTTTTTTCCGTGGTCAGAGCGGCTGTTTTACGGTTGCTCTTCGCCTCAGAAGAGAACCCTGTTCGTGATTTACTGTCTTTTTCTGCTTTTTTCGCAAGTTCGCTCGTATTCTTCTTTGTTTAAAAAAAAAAAAAAAAACTCCAAACTTCCCTGTATTTCTTAGTTTTTCGGTAAGTTTTCTTTCGTTTTCGTGTGCAGCCCTGTTGACCGCCCGTACGGGTCTTTTGCCCTTTTTCTGTGCTTTCTTTGGCGCCATCGCGTCTTTTGATTTCGCCGCCGCGATTTTTCCGTCGATGTCATTGAAGATCGCTAGTGGCTTCAAGAAGTGCACTCAGTGCAGCCGGGCAATCTCAGCCACTGATCCATACGCTTCATGTATTCAGTGTCTTGGGGCGGGTCATCGCCCCGACGCTTGTACTTTGTGTTGTGGCCTTAAAAAGCGGACACAAGCATCGAGATTAGCTCAGTGGGAGCGCCTGTTCGAGGCTTCGCCCGGCCCTTCGGCATTGGCAGCGGTACCGAGATCGTCGGATGCAGTGTCGATGTCGGCACCGGAGAGTGCATCGTCGTCAGGAGCGCAGGTAATGGCTGTCCAGAGACCATCTCACACTGGCAGCAGTGGGCCATCGAGTGGGTCTCCACCTTCCTCGAGGGCTCCTGCGGTGCAGGGCCATCGGGACCGACCCTCTTCGGACCTGACCCCGAGGAGACGTTTGAATTCAACGTCTTCCTCAGTACCGTGGGGTACCGAGAGCGTGCTTGAAGCGAAGGCGAAAAAGCACCATCATCGGTTACCCTCCCGTCACTGTACTGAGAGCTCTGAGGCACCGAAGGATTCGGCACCTGTGAAGCGTCGACGCCGGGAGGACCGCTCACCCTCCATACAGGAGGTGTCGATGCGCACTTCTACGAACAGCCCCCGGTACCGCCTCCTCACCCTAGACAGATTCTGGCTCCGTCTCCTGCACCGACCCCACAGCCTTGCCCGACAGACAATCTAGACGAGCGCCTCCATGCCATTCTTCCAGGGATTCTGGAAAGGCTGCTGCGACCGTCTGTTCCGGTACCGGTGGTGCTTGCGCCACCGGTACCGTTGAGAGATGCGGCGGCTGGTTACCCGCCTGTGGTGAGGCCTTCGACGTCGGTACCGCCTGCGGTGTCGGTGTCGGCTGCCACCCAAGTGGATTCCCCATCAACGATGGTGGAGGGAGCTTCATCGCCGTCGACACTGGAGTCCGCTTCTCGACACCGTCATCGAAGACTTCGCTCCTTGGCGTTGAGACGGGCCTGGCTTCAGACTGCAGTCAGAGAACTCATGTCTGATACTGAGGGGGAGGCCTCGTGGGAGGCAGAGGAAGACCCAAGATATTTCTCGGATGAGGAGTCTTGTGGTCTTCCTTCTGATCCTACTCCTTCACCAGAGAGAAAGCTTTCTCCCCCCGAGAGTTTGTCTTTCTCTTCCTTTGTCCTGGAAATGTCTACGGCCATTCCCTTCCCAGTGGTCACTGAGGATGAGCCCAGGGCTGAGATGTTCGAGGTCCTGGACTATCCTTCACCACCTAAGGAGTCATCCACTGTTCCCCTACATAATGTCCTTAAGCGAACTGGGTGAAACCACTAACTAATCCCACCATTCCCAAGAAAGCTGAGTCCCAGTATCGGATTCACGGGGACCCGGAGTTGATGAAGACCCAATTGCCTCACGACTCTGCAGTTGTAGATTCGGCTCTCAAGAGAGCTCGGAGTTCTAGGGATTACGCCTCGGCGCCCCCGGGGCGGGAGTCTAGGACTCTGGACTCTTTTGGGAGGAAGGCCTATCATTCCTCTATGCTCGTGGCCAAGATTGTCATACCAGCTCTACACGAGCATCCATATGCGGAATAATGTGAGGCAACTGGCGGACTTGGTCGATAAGCTCCCTTCGGAGCAGGCCAAGCCTTTTCAGGAGGTGGTCAGGCAACTGAAGGCGTGTCGTAAATTCCTTTCCAGGGATACTTATGACACTTTTGATGTTGCGTCTAGGGCCGCTGCTCAAGGTATAGTGATGCGCAGACTCTCATGGCTGCGTGCCTCTGACCTGGAGAATCGAGTCCAGCAGTGAATTGCTGACGCTCCTTGCCAGGGGATAACATTTTTGGCGAGAAGGTTGAGCAAGTGGTAGAGCAGCTCCATCAGCGGGAAACCGCACTCGACAAACTCTTCCATCGGATGCCTTTAGCATCTACCTCTTCAGGTAGACGTTTTTACGGGGGTCGGAAGAATGCTCCCTATGCTTATAATAAGCGCAGGTACAATCCTCCTTCCAGCCAGCCTGCTCAGGGTAAGCCCCAGCGCGCTTGTTCACGTCATCAGCGTGCGCCTCAACAGGCACCTGCAGCTCCCCAGCAAAAGCAAGGAACGGGCTTTTGACTGGCTCCAGACGAGCATAGCCGACATAAAAGTGTGTTTGCTGGACGATCTACCGGTCGGAGGGAGGTTGACATTTTTTCACCAATGGTGGCCTCTTGTAACTTCCGATCAGTGGGTTCTCCAAATAGTCCGGCTAGGATACTCCCTCAATTTGATGTCAAAACCTCCAAATTGTCCACCGGGAGCTCCTTCAGCTTCCAGCGCAGGCAGGTACTTGCAGAGGAACTCTGCGCCCTTCTCAGCACCAATGCGGTTGAGCCCGTTCCACTGGGGCAAGAAGGGCTGGGATTCTATTCCAGGTACTTCCTTGTGGAAAAGAAAACGGGGGATGCGTCTCATCCTAGACCTAAGGGCCCTGAACAAATATCTGATTCGAGAAAAGTTCAGGATGCTTTCCCTGGGCACCCTTCTTCCCATGATTCAGGAAAATGATTGGCTATACTCTCTGGACTTGAAGGATGCTTATACGCACATCCCGATACTTCCAGCTCACAGGCAGTATCTTCGATTCCGTCTGGGGACACAGCTCTTTCAGTATTGTATACTGCCCTTTGGGCTCGCCTTCGCGCCCCAGGTGTTCACCAAATGCCTGGTGATAGTGACAGCATCTCTACGCAAGCTGGGAGTGCATGTCTTCCCTTATCTCAACGATTGGCTGTTGAAGAGCACTTCTGAGGCAGGAGCTCAGCAGTCCATGCAGATGACTATTCAACTCCTAGAGCTACTCGCGTTTGTTATAAATTACCCAAAGTCCCATCTTCATCCAGTTCAACAACTAGAATTCATAGGAGCTCTGCTGGACTCATAGACGGCTCAGGCCTACCTCCCCGAAGCAAGGGCAGACAATCTTCTCTCCCTCGTTTCTTGGGTCAGAGCGTCTCAGCAGATCACAGCTCGGCAGATGTTGAGATTGCTGGGCCATATGGCCTCCACTGTTCATGTGACTCCCATGGCCCGCCTTCACATAAGATCAGCTCAATGGACCCTAGCTTCCCAGTGGTTTCAAGCTGCGGGGGATCTAGAGGATGTTATCCAGCTGTCCAGTGTTTCTCAATTCCCTCTATTGGTGGACAATTCGATCCAATTTGACAGTGGGACGTCCCTTTCAAATTACTCAGCCACAAAAGGTGCTGACGACGGATGCGTCTCTTCTGGTGTGGGGAGCTCATGTCGATGGGCTCCACACTCCTCCAGGAAACCGGTCTTCAGATCAACCTCCTGGAGTTGCGAGCGGTCTGGAACGCGCTAAAGGCTTTCAGAGATCGGCTGTCCAATCAAATTATTCAAATTCAGACAGACAATCAGGTTGCAGTGTACTACATCAACAAGCAGGGGGGCACCAGATCTTGCCCCCTGTATCAGGAAGCCGTTCAGATGTGGCTTTGGGCTCGCCGGCAAGGCATGTTTCTCCAAGCCACCTATCTGGCAGGCGTAAACAGTCTGGCCGACAGGTTGAGCAGGATAATGCAACCTCACGAGTGGTGTCTCAACTCGAAAGTAGTACTTCAGATCTTCCAAGCGTGGGGCACCCCTTTGGTGGATCTCTTCGCCACTCGACTCAATCACAAGGTCCCTCAGTTCTGTTCCAGACTTCAGGCCCACGGCAGGCTAGCGTTAGATGCTTTTCTCCAACATTGGGGCAAGGGCCTCCTGTATGCATATCCTCCCATACCTTTGGTGGGGAAGACTTTGCTGAAACTCAGGCAGGATCGTGGAACCATGATTCTGATCGCTCCTTTCTGGCTGCATCAAATTTGGTTCCCACTTCTTCTGGAGTTGTCCTGCGAAGAACCATGGAGATTAGAGTGTTTTCCAACCCTCATTACGCAGAACGAGGGGGTGCTTCTGCATCCCAACCTCCGGTCCCTGGCTCTCACGGCCTGGATGTTGAGAGCGTAGACTTTGCCTCCTTGGGTCTTTCTGAGGGTGTCTCCGAAGTCTTGCTTGCTTCCAGGAAAGATTCCACTAAAAAGAGTTACTCTTTTAAATGGAGGAGGTTTGCCATCTGGTGTGAGAGCAAGGCCCAAGATCCTCACTCTCGTCCTACACAGACCCTGCTTGAATACCTTCTGCACTTGTCTGAGTCTGGTCTTAAGACCAACTCCGTAAGAGTTCATCTTAGTGCAATTAGTGCTTATTACCGTGTGGAGGGTAAACCTATCTCAGGACAGCCTTTAGTCGGTCACTTTATGAGAGGTTTGCTTTTGTCAAAGCCCCTTGTCAAACCTCCTCCAATGTCATGGGATCTCAATGTCGTTCTTACCCATCTGATGAAAGCTCCTTTTGAGCACTGAATTCCTGCCATCTGAAGTACTTGACCTGGAAGGTCATTTTCTTGGTGGCTGTTACTTCAGCTCGTAGAGTCAGTGAGTTCCAAGCCTTGGTAGCCCATGCTCCATATACTAAATTTCATCATAACAGAGTAGTCCTCCGCACTCACCCTAAGTTCTTGCCCAAGGTGGTGTCGAAGTTCCATCTGAACCAGTTAATTATCTTGCCAGCGTTCTTTCCCCGTCCTCATACCCACCCTGCTGAGCGTCAGTTACACACATTAGACTGCAAAAGAGCATTGGTCTTCTATCTGGAGCGGACAAGCCCATTCAGACATTCCGCACAAATGTTTGTTTCTTTTGATCCCAACAGAAGGGGAGTGGCTGTCGGGGAAACGCACCATTTCAAATTGGCTAGCAGATTGCATATCCTTCACTTAATGCCCAAGCTGGGCTTACTCTTGAGGGTCATGTCACGGCTCATAGTGTTCGAGCCATGGCAGCATCAGTGGCTCACTTGAAGTCAGCCACTATTGAAGAGATTTACAAGGCTGCGACGTGGTCTTCAGTCCATACATTCACATCTCATTACTGCCTTCAGCAGGATACCTGACGCGACAGTCGGTTTGGGCAGTCGGTGCTGCAGAAACTGTTTGGGGTCTAGAATCCAACTCCACCCCACTAGGCCCATTTTTGTTCTGTTTCAGGCTGCACTCTCAGATGTTCTGGTTCGTAGGTCAATTCTTATGTCCTCGCCGTTGCGAGGCCCAGTTGACCCTGTTTGTTGTTTTGAGTGAGCCTGGGGGCTAGGGATACCCCATCAGTGAGAACAAGCAGCCTGCTTGTCCTTGGAGAAAGCGAGCGATACATACCTGTAGCAGGTATTCTCCGAGGACAGTAGGCTGATTGTTCTTACTAACTCGCCCTTTGGAGTTGTCTCTTCCCTTGTCTTGCTTTGTAAGGTGACTGAGGGGCAGATTTGCGCGACGGGCGGGAAGACGGCCACGCATGCACGGTGCGCACGAGGGCTCTAGCATGCTTTGTTGCAAGGAAGAATTCTGGACCTGGGGATGCCGTCGGACATCAACCCATCAGTGAGAACAATCAGCCTGCTGTCCTTGGAGAATACTTGCTACAGGTATGTATCTCTCGCTTTTCTCACCCTGTCTGTGGGTTTAAATGGGGAAAGAGCAGTCTAAACACACTTCTCCCATTCCACTTTTGTTTTTCAAAATGGCTCTTAAAATATTTAATGGAACAAAAGTAGTAGGCATTGTTGACAAAAATGGTTCTAAAGTACTACAGCAGCAATACTTTAAGAAATCTAAGACCAGGCAGTTTTCTTAGCGTCAGCACCACTGTTCTTGTTGGGGTCTGCTTATGATTATCACACAGATAATGATCCACCGTTAACAAAACCCCAACTGATTACTGTTAGAACACCCGTGTTCTTGAGTTTGTTTCTTACACTAATAAAACAAATAATACTTAGAAGTGAAATAAAAGGAAAAGTTTATTCTGGAATCAAGTAAATAGTAGCTCAAGTAAATAGTAGCTCAAGCAGAGGCTTATAGCAAGTCTGAGATACGGAGAAGAAATGATTAGTGAGAACCCTTTGTCTCCAAGCCAGTACACTGCCTTGGGAATAAGGAACCCCCCCCCCCCCCCCCCCGGTACATAGATTTCTCTCATTTTTATACAATTTGATTTAGTACATGTTATGCAATAATCCGGAAACTAATTGCCATCTTAGCGCATCCCACTAACCAATTATCTACTTTCCTATACCAACACATCTGACTTCAATCAATTACCAGTTCATACCCCAATTCTTAGAATAGCAGTTACGTCACCCCACCTGACTGAGTCAATCTTCATCCACCTACTAGAAACTTCTTTCCCACTATACCTTCTGTCACAAATTCCATGCTCCTCTTCCTCATGCTATTGCAGCAGTTTTGTGTATCACATATCCAAACTATATGTACCAGCTGACTGTGGTTGAGCTAGTAGACAGTTCCCAACTTCCCCTTTTCACTCTCTAGATATAATGTGGTTTCAAACTGTATGTAACACAGGAAATCTTGACCCAAGAATTAATATAAATCTAAATATCCATTTAAGTTATTTTAATTACATCGGACCATTCCATATGCATGTACTTATCTAATAAAAGCTTGTAACAATCAATAAATTCTTAAGTTGTCTTGTACAGTATCTTGCACTAGACATGACCTTAACATTGGTCAGCAAAAATACAGAAAAAACAGGATTTTTTCCATTCTCATGACGCACCCTCTCCTCAAGATCTTGTATAACCGTCTCCCACCCACCCACATCTGCCTCAGTAAAAGGTCCACTTCCTCTTCTCTCATCACTTGCCCAACAAATCACAGTAAATATGTAAGCATGTTTTTTTGGTCCAGTCTAGTCAGTAGGTGTGTGGGTCACATGGCTGTCCTTGCAGCCTGATCTAGTTAGCAAGGATTGAAAATAGCACACAGAATAATTAGGAGATGATGAAATAAATCTTACAGGTAACCCTACATTCTGAACCATTGGGTGTTATCCCTTCCTACCAGCAGGTGGAGGTAGAGAAAATGAATTTTGCCAGTGACATCACTTTCATAAGCAGAGGTGCTCCCTGGAACAGTCCAGTATTTTTCTCTATTTTCAGCAGGTGGTAGGTTGTTCTGACTATGCTCCTGTCCCTGGCCTAGCGTTAGTTCTGCTGGCCGCGGCTACTCAGGGTGGTCGAGCCTAACGGCCACTCCTAGGTCAGTCTCGGGACCGTTCCTGATTGAGTTTGTAGTGTCAGTTGTAGCTTTGCTTCTGAATTTGGGTGCGTCATTCAAGAAGCTTTTGAGTCAGCTGCTCTTGGGGGGAGCTTGTTCTTTAGTGACAAATTGGAGAAGTTGGTAAAGGATATGGGAGAGGTGTGGCTCTCTGTCTCCCTGAGCTGTGCAAGGGTACACAGCGATCCTTGTTAAGGGAAGTAGACTGCTTCAGGTCCATTCAGTGCCCTTTAGCCCATGTAGTGGGCAGAGTAGGTCCTTCAAGCAGGGGTTCTTTCGAGGTTCAAAGTGAGCCCAATGACGGTGCCCCTCATTTCTGGTGCAGGCTATCTCTCTTCTGCAGTGAGTGGGTCTGTATCACCTAAGATCAGGGGGTTCTGGAGGTGCTGGAGAGGGGTTACTCCACGGACTTCACCCTTCCAGTTCCGGACACCTTCATGACCTCCCTGTGGCTCAGCTCTAAAGTGCCAGGCTGCTGCTGTTACCCTTCAGCAGCTCTGTGATTATAGAAATGGTGGAACCAGTTCTGCCAGCAGTGTGGCCAGGCAGGTACTACTGCCTATTTCTTGGGCCCAAAGAGGAGGCAGTTCCTCTCCTCCCCACCCAATCCTAGGCCTCAAGGGGGTGGATGCTTGTCTGCAACTCCAGCGCTTCTAAATGGAAACGCTTCTCTGTCATTTCCGGGGGAGCCGACTCCCTGGACCTCCTGGAAGCCTACTTCCACTTCTCCATTGTGGATCATCCCAAGAGATATATTTGCACTTCTGTGTGTTGGGGTGGCACTTTGCGTTTCGGGCCTTGCCCTCTGGCTGGGCTAAGTTGCCTCATGTGTTTTCTAAGGTAATGAGGGTGTTGGCTGCACACTTCCGGCGTCGGGGTATTCAGCTTCATGGACTGGACCAGCCGTTCTCAAACTGGGGGCCGTGGCACCTTGGTGCACCACATCAAACTCTCTGGGGGTGCCATGGCAAATCCCATCCTGCCACCACCTGAACCGTTTCTGCAGACTGCAGCAGCAGCAAAATGACAACAACAAAGCAAGCGCAGGGCTGCAGCAGCCTTCAAGCATGTGATGTTAGTTCTGCTGATCCTCTACCCCTGGAACTGGAAGTTGACATCAGCGGGAGCAGAGGACCAGCAAAGCCGACAGCACGTGCCTGAAGGCTGCTGTGGCCCTATGCTTGATTTTTTTTTTTTGTCCTGGCCTTCGGGACTCACTTTTGCTGAAAAGGAGGTTGGATGAAAACAGGAGATGGGGATGAATTAAAAAGTTGAAGCCAATAGGTCAGTCTCTGTTTCCCCTTTCCTATTCAAAACAAAGCTAGTAAACCCAAGTTATGAGCTGCTGCATCCACGTTGTTGTTCTTTATTGCTGGAAACATTTTTGTTTAATCTCACTTGTATTTTCAAACATGCCAGCTTGCGTAGCATACAGAGGAAATATAATAACGGAATAACTTTTCATAGGTAGAGTAGTAATTTGTTATAAATCGTAATCAGTGTGTCATTTGGAGGGACTGGTTATAGGGACACCCTAGCAATGTTATATTTGTGCAGAGAAAAAGATGGAGATCTGTGTGGCCGGAGGGGGGGGGGTGCCACCAAAAATTGTTCGGACACGAAGGGTGCCATGAACCGAAAAGGTTTGGGAACCACTGGACTGGACAACTGGCTGTTTCGGGTCTATTTAGCTTCAGAGGTCAGATTGGGTTACAGGTCATTTCCCTCCTGAATCCCTGTGCTGGATAGTAAACTGGCCCAAGAGTCATCTGGCCATGTCTCAGTTCCTGGAGTATCTCAGGGTCTGCTTCAGTAAGGCCAAAGGGATGGTTTTTCTTCCAGGGAAGCAGGCAGAGATGCGCCAAGCACAGTTAAGCCGGTTGTGTGATCTCCTGGAGCGCACGGCTTGGGATTACTTGCAGCTCACATGTGACTGCTACAGCAAGCCCAGTTGTCCCATTGTTTGCTGCCCTCTCAAAACTTCTAACGTTCTCTCATGCCTAGGGCGAAGATCATTTTGGCTTGGTGGGACAGTCCAGTGAACCTTTCGAGAGGGGTCCCTCTGGATCCTCCTTAGCTGGTCATCACTGATGCGAGACTCCTTGGTGGGGAGCTCACTGTCCTGGGCATATGTTGCACAGGTCACCTAGTCAAGCCAGAAGGCACACCCTGGTCCTTGAACTGTCTGGAGACATGAGTCCATCTAGCTCTGTAGGAGCTTCAGTTGCTCTTGGAAGGGAAACCAGTCAGAATGCTGCTGTTAGACAACGCCATGGCGGTGGCGTGCATTAACAAACAGGGCAGAACCAGACTTTCTCCTGGATGCAGGAGAGTGAGAACTGAGGCTTCAGCCCCTTGTGGACTGCTGGGAGCCTTCTCAGTTCAGTTTGATGGCATCCAGAGCCAATGCGCAGGCTAAACACTTTTCAGTCGCTGGAGGAACTTGGTCTTTCACAGGATAGATGCACTGGTACAACCTTGACCAGTAGTGCCCCCCCAAGTGTTTTTCCATGGCCTCTCAGTTGCGTATTATGTGGGGTTGCTTGTCCTCATTTGGTCTTGCTGGTGGCATCAGATTGGCCTCGCAGACCTTGGTATGCGTATCTCTGGCATCTGCTAGTGGAGGATCCGTTTCTGCCACCCAGGGGTCGGGGTTTGCTCCTGCGAGGGCTAGTAGATTGAAGGATTTAGAACCCTTTTGGCTTATGGTATGGCCATTGAGAGGCGATGATTAAGGAAGTGCAGGTTTTCCTCCTCGGTGCTTTCTATCCTGCTTTGCCCCAGAAAGTCCTCCACGTCCCTGGCTTACGTCAAGGTCTGGCGTATTTTCAAATCCTGGTGTGGGGTACGGTTCCTGTTTCCCTGGAGGACTCAGATTTTCGATGTTTTGGGTTTTACGGAACAGGGTCTGGCTTTGAGCTCCCTAAGGGTCCAGAGGGCTGCGTTGTCAAGCTTTTGGGAGAAGGGAAAGGGCATCTCGCTGGCTTTGTTTAGAGGGGTAGGTTTCTGAAGGGGGTGGCTCATCTGCATCCCTTCTTCGTCCTTCCTTTCCTTGGGACTTCAATCTGGTCCTTCAGGCGCTGTACAAGGCTCCCTTTTAGCCCCTGTGCTTGGCTTTCAGCCAGGGATCTAACCCTCAAGATGGTGGCCAGCACCTCTGCTAGGAGGGTTTCTGAATTTGCAGGTCCTGTCGTGTCAGGATCCCCTGTCTCTCCTCCTTGGAGGATTCCGTGCCCTTTTCTTCTGAAGGTGATGTCCATGTAAATCAGGTAAAACATAATTTCTCCTTAAACCAAGTAGAGTGCTGTGATGGGAAAGAATAGTGCTTAGATGGTAGAATTATTTGAGGTATCATTTGTTAATGGTGTCTTTGACTTGGGGTATTTTGACTTTGTGATTCTTTTTTTTTTTTTTAATTATCTTTATTAGCATCAGTGCAGTACAAATAAACAGTTTTTCTCTCTGATATATGAGAGAGAAGCAATTACACTCTGATCCCAGGTAAACACATTGTCTTCCATCAATCAGTACCACACTGACATTTTCGATGATATCCCCCCCCCCCCCCACCCTAAATCCCTCTCTAACCCTCCCTCCAGTTCCCTGAGTCCTAGTCCAACCATAAAGAATAAGAAAAACATAATAGTCACATAAGAACATAAGGACATTACACATCCTACCCACCCACCCTTCCAGTAGCACCCTAATGTCCCCCTACCCAACCTCCCCCCCTGCCCATCTGCATGTTCAGTTAGTTTGGAAGGGCAAGAGCTATTTAAGCTATGTCTGCAAGTTTCTTCCACAACATTGCATATTGCCTGTTATCTGTATTTGAAGCTTGCCTGTACAGGGAGTGCTCGTGCTTTGCCAGTTCTAGTACTTTAGTCAGCCAGCAGTTGTAAGGCGCGGGCTCCACACTTATCCAAAACTGTAAGATTACCTTTTTTGCTGCCAATGTGGTCATGTATAGAAGTCTCCTTTGTGGCTGGGAAAGCCCCTGTTCAATAAGCTCGGCTTGATCTCCCAGCAATAACACCTGATAAGACCACTGTACTGTAGTCTGAAGTACCTTGTTAAGTAGCTGAAAGATCTCATTCCACAAGGTCAGTTTAGGGCACTCTAGGAATGTGTGAGTGAAGGTACCTACTCCTACCTGACATTTGGAGCACCTATCCGCATCCCACAGCTTCATTAGTGTCCCTCTCTCTCTAGTTATATAAGCCCTGTGGAGTAATTTGAACTGAGATTCCTGCCAGTCTGAGGATTTAACCATTTCAGTCAGTGTCACAAATAGTGCATTGAATTGGGACTGAGTATACTGCGTTCCCAGTTCCCTATTCCAGCTAGAGACAAATCCCTCCTCTCCCTTCTCTGGTACGGTCATTTTCGCTATCTTATACCAATTAGATAATCCAATTAGATTACCCTCCGGTGGCAAACTCATCAGCATCTTATCCAGACTACCATATGTCCATGTGGTTCCATATTTCCCCTACACCGTCTGCCAATAATGTCGAGCTTGCATATATTGTAACATATGATTATTGGCAATTCCCCATTTCTCCTTCACCTGTTGGAAAGATAGAAAACCACTTCCCTCTGGAGACACCAAATCCCCCCATGTCACGCATCCGTTCTCTGCCCATCTCGCAAATATTGAGGGTCCCATGCCTGCCGGGAAATCCACCAATCCCACCATCCTCAGAAAAGGCGATGCCCTCGAGCTTCTGGCCTGTCTGCTTCTCCACCATTTCCAAGCGGAACGGAGTGAGGAAACTATACTGGTCTGTTTGCCATAGTACCCAACCCCGGAGGCGAGTGCAATAAGTTTATAAATGTGTGCGGGGAGCACCAGCCCTCCCACCAATGAGCTGGCAGATATTTTGCCTTTCCCATAATACCCTCATGGATCAGGCGCATCAATGCCGCCATGTTATACAGCCGGAGATCTGGTAAGTTGAAACCCCCCTTTTCCTTATTGCGCATGAGCACATAGTGCCCTATTCTAGCCTGTTTTTTTCGCCATATAAAAGCTCGGATAGTGGAACGGAATGCTCTTTCGTCTTGTCTCTTAATCCAGATAGGCATTGCTTGTAGCGGGTATAATAGTTTAGGCAATAGTACCATCTTGACCAAGGCTATCCTCCCATACAGCGACAGTGGGAGGTCCCTCCACCTCTCACATGTTTGTTTTATCTTGTCTATGTGATCCAGTATGTTTCTCTTGTACATCACTATGGGGTTAGTGATCGAGTAAATACCTAAATAGCGCATAGCCTGTTTCACTGGTAGTATAGGGAACTCCCCAGCCTCATGGTTGGTCGGGTTACTTGACAAAAGAAGTAATTCAGATTTATCGCAGTTTACTCTCAGGCTCGACAGCCCCCCAAAGTCCTGTACTAAAAGAAGTGCCTGGGCCAGATGGATGGAGGCGTCTTGCATATAAAGTAATATATCGTCCGCAAATAGATTAATGTGTATCTCCCTCCCTCCCACCCTTAAACCCCTGATCTTATCGCTCTGTCTTATTTTAATCGCCAATGGTTCGATTGCCAGGAGAAACAAGAGTGGCGACAACGGGCACCCCTGTCTCGTTCCTCTCTGTAATTCAAATCTTTCTGTCAATGAGTCATTTACTATCAGCCTAGCTTGTGGCCTGGTGTACAAGGCTCTAACCCATCCCAGAAAGCGCCCGCTTATCCCAGACTTTTCCATTACCCAAAATAAATATTGCCATGATATGCTATCGAAGGCTTTTTCCATATCTAAGCCCGCTATAGCTTCTTTCCCCCCTGTTCTTTTATAGGTGTGGATTGCTGCTAAAGCCCTGATAAGGTTCA
This sequence comes from Microcaecilia unicolor, assembly GCF_901765095.1. Taxonomy (NCBI): domain Eukaryota; kingdom Metazoa; phylum Chordata; class Amphibia; order Gymnophiona; family Siphonopidae; genus Microcaecilia; species Microcaecilia unicolor. Next base: position 387,230,272 of record NC_044031.1, on the reverse strand, counting down.
TCGATGCATACCGGCCTGGTACAAAACCTGCCTGGTCTTCCTGAATGACCTCAGATAGTGAGAGGTTCATTCTTTTTGCCAAGATAGCCGCCAAAAGCTTTACATCCTGGTTTAGTAAGGAAATTGGCCTATAAGATCCCACTTGCCCAGGGTCTTTACCTGGTTTAGGTAACAGTATAATATGCGCCAGGTTATCATTGTGGTACTCATTAGTCCCCTCTCCCCCCTCCCCCGTCAGGTTATTAAACATGTTCGCTAGGGGATTGGTTATCTCGTCCACTAATATTTTGTAGTATTCCGGTCCGTAACCGTCCGGGCCCGGGGCTTTGGCCAATTTCAATGACTTAATTCCTTGTCTTATCTCCTGTGCAGAGATGGGGGCACTCAACCTTTGCTGCTGGTCATCTGTAAAGGTGGGTACAGTGAGATTCTCAAAGAAAGCATCTCTCTGTATCGGGTCAAGTTCCCTTGCGGCATATAAAGATTTATAATAGTGGACAAACTGATTTTTTATTTGAGCCTCTTGATGGTATGTACGGCCTGCGCTATCGCGTATAGATGTAACAATCTGTTTCTTTCTGTATGGCCTCACTAAATAAGCCATAAGCCGCCCAGCCCTGTTTCCCCATTGGAATAACTTAAATCTCTGAAAATATATGTCGCGCTCAGCCCGCAAGTTAAGCAGGTGGTCTATGCGCTTCCGAGTCTCTACCATTTTACCCTTGTGGTCAAGGTCCCCACTACCCATGTGCTGTCTTCGCGCTTGGTGATATTCAGTAGATAGCTGCAGCAGCTCCTCCTCTGTTTTTTTTCTTTTTCCTGGCTGTGTAAGCCAAGATATGACCCCGCATTACTGCCTTAGCTGCATCCCAATATGTAACTGGGCTCACCTCCGGGGTATCATTAAAGCTCTGGTATTCTGCCCATTTATCTTTTAGATAGGTTCTGAATTCAATATCCCTATACAGAGAAGGGGTAAAGCGCCACACCCTCTCTTGTCCGCCTGTTGCATAAGCTATTGATAACGATATAGCCGAGTGGTCAGACAGTGTATTGTCTAGAATATGCGTCGCTTTCGCCACTTGAAACAGAGTCTGTGAAATGAGGAAATAATCTAGACTTGAATACGAATTATGAGGGTTAGAAAAGAATGTAAATTCTGTATCTTGAGGATGCAACACCCTCCAGATATCTACCAACCCTAACTGGTTGAGCAAAAAATGTATCCCCTTGTGATGCCACCCCTTAATTTTCGGTTTAGCTGGCTTGCAGTCTATGGTTGGATCTGCCGAGATGTTGAGATCGCCTCCCAAGATCAATTGGTATTCTGGATAAGAGGCCGCCCGTGTTACTAGGTCTGAAAAAAACTTATGGTTGTACACGTTAGGGCCGTATATATTGCAAAAACTGAGCTTACGCCCCCAGAGTTCTCCCAGGACTATGACATACCTTCCCTCTTTGTCATGTAAGACCTTATGTATATTTAGGGGGAGTTGTTTGTGAATTAGTATAGCAACTCCCCGCTTCCTGTTGGTGAACGAGGAGTATACCACCTCTCCTACCCACCCTCTCTTCAGTTTCTCGTGTTCAGAATTGGGAAGGTGCGTCTCCTGTAAGAAAGCGATATCCGTTCCCTCCCTTCTCAACCAAGATAGTATTTTGGTACGTTTTACTGGGGAGTGGATGCCATCCACATTCAAAGATAAGATCTTTAAGTTAACCATCTCCCAAGCAGCTGACAAGATTTCTCATACAGTCTAACTTTGTAGGCCAGTAGGCCTCCCAGCCAGACCCACCGGAATCCATATGGCTCTTGTGTCGCCATCCCTTGTAGTTGTCTTTCCCTGCCCTTTTCATGCAGACTGTCTCCCTCCCTCCCCCCACCCCTCCCCTGCCCCTTCGCTAGCCCCCCCATCAGTCACCCTCCTCCTATCTGCCCTCCTACCCCTACCAATCCCCCTGACCCCACAAAGCATTAGAATCCCCCTCCTCATCAACCTTCTCCTTCCCTCTGTCATACAGCAAGAAACGAACAGCAAACTCCCCCCTCCCCCTCCGCCTAAACTTCCCCCCTATAACCAATGTAACTGAACACCCACAACAGTCTAAATAAAACAATCATCATGTACCAAAGTGTCCTATGTGACTCCTGAAGTCTCAACTGGAGAAATCCTCATGAATCTGGCACCATTCTCTCCGGTACGGTGGACAGTCCGCTGCTGCCTTAGAGTAGTCACTCCCTGCAGGTACCCTCCCCTACTCATGGCACATATAACAGTCCGCATGCATCATCCTGCTCGATTTTTCCTTGCCACTTCAAGATCCCGATCCCATGTGCCACTCCAGTCAGAGTCACGCCAGACCAACAGGCCTTTAATGGTTGCTTAAAAGTTCTTTCTCCAGGAATTTGCACTCAGCCATGCGCTACCGCTACGCTATTTTGTGCTCCAACTGTTCAGGATTCAAACTGTCCATGCCTTTCCAACTAGGCAGGATTTAAAGGATATTAACCAAAAAACCAAGAAAACAGGGTCAGTTCCAACCGGTCACTCCTTCCCCTTCAGATAGCACAGTCAATTGTTGTTCTCTCTCGGGCTCTCTCTGTTCAGGCCCTCCAGGAATGCCTTGGCCTCCAACACACCCGAGAATACCAAGTTCTTCCCTCCGTGCCATACTCTAAGTTTTGCTGGATAGAGGAGCGAGAACCGGATACCCTTGCTATATAGCTGGGTACATGTTGGGGCCATTGCTCGCCGCAGCTGCGCCACTGAAGAGGAATAATCATTAAAGAGCAGTAGTTTGTGGCCATCATATTCCAACTTTGTCTGTCCCGAGCAGCTTTGCTTGAACAATAGTTCTTTTTCCCGCCAGTTGGTGAAATGCGCTATCGCTGTTTGGGGCTTTCCGTCTCCTTCTCTTCGGATCCCTATTCGATGTGTGCGGTCGCATTGCCACGCTCCCGCGCCTCCACCGAGGCTGAGTTGTTTGGGCAGCCAGTCACTGAAGAATTGATACAAATCTGCATCTTTAACTGCCTCAGGCAAACCAACTACCCGTAAGTTATTACGGCGGCTTCGATTCTCTTGCTCTTTAACTTGCTCTTTAAGTACTGCAGCTTCCTTTTGTAGGGTTACGATTTGGGCTGCCATGCTCTGTGCCGTATCCTCCTGCACCGACACTCTTTGTTCCACCTCCGTGAGCCTGCGTGCCTGCGCATCGAATTTTTCATTAATTTCTTCGACTGCAGAGTGGATTTTGTTTAATCGATCTTCTAATGCAGCTGTCACCGACGACGAGATTTCTCTCGCCCAGTCTCCCACATTTTTCTCTGGCCCTGTCGCCGGCTCCGGGCTCAGCGCCATCTTGCTTGGCTTCCACGCTGTTGTTACTTTGCTTTTTAGGCTGCCCTGATTTCTGGTTGGCATACCGGTCTTCCCCTCGCTTGAATTAGGAATGATTGCTTGTATTCAGCTCTCGGTTCTTTCTTGTTAATTTATTTGTCCTTCGGGGTACTAGCTATATAAGTAAATTAGCTGGTTTTGCGAAGATATTGAGGGAGCTCTCCCGTCTTGCTGCTGCTCAGGAAGCAGTCATCACATGACCCCCGACTTTGTGATTCTAGTTACAAGTTTCTATTTGAAACGTGTTTTATGTGCTTTCATTTCTTTATTTGTCATAATATTAATGAAAAAAAATAACGTTGAAAATTTTCTTAGCATCAGCTCTACTGTTTTTGGTGTTTTTCCCTTCCTACCAGCAGGTGGAGGTAGAGAAAATTAAATTCTACCAGTGACATCAACAGCATAAGCTGAAGTGCTCCTTGGAACAATTTTTCTCCGAGGAGAAGCAGGGCATTAATTCTCACAAGTGGGTAACCCGGCGCTGTGGTGCCTGATCCAGGCTTTCTCCGAGGACAAGCAGGCTGCTTGTTCTCACTGATGGGTGACGTCCACGGCAGCCCCTCCAATCGGAAACTTCACTAGCAAAAGCCTTTGCTAGTCCTCGCGCGTCCATGCGCACCGCGCATGCGCGGCCGTCTTCCCGCCCGAACCGGCTCGTGTTCGTCAGTCTTCTTTTGTCCGCGCTCGGTACGGTCGTGTTTTCACTGTGTCGGGCCCCGCAAAGTCGACCTCGCGCGTTCGTGGTGTTATTTCAAAAAAAAAAAAAAAAAAAAACTCCATTCTGTATGGAAAAAGACTCTTGGGTCTTTTTTCCCTCCGCTATTTTCAGCGTTTTCGCCCCGGTAAGTTTTCTTTCGTCGTCGGGGTAGGCCGCTTTTAGGCCTCGGGCCGAAGTTTTCTTCCCCTTGTTTTTTCGGTGCCTTTTCCGCCATTTCGACTTTTGATCTCGCCGGCGTGATTTTTCCGCCCATGACATCAAAGTCTCCCAGCGGCTTCAAGAAGTGCACCCAGTGCACCCGGGTCATCTCGCTCACTGACAGGCACGCGTCGTGTCTTCAGTGCTTGGGGGCTGGGCACCGCCCGCAGGCCTGTAGTCTGTGTTCCCTTTTGCAAAAGCGGACTCAGGTAGCGAGATTGGCCCAGTGGAACGTTTTGTTCTCCGGCTCTTTGTCGGCATTGGCACCGGGGGTATCGAGTGCATCGACGTCTTCAGCGTCCGGAGCTTCATCCTCGGCCGCCAGTGCATCGAGGCATCGGCCCTCTGCATCGGCGCTGAGACATCGGACAGCTGCATCGACGTCGGTGGTACCGGGACCTCGTCGGCTGATGTCGTCGGACGGTGGTGCTTTGTCTGGAGTGCAGGTGAGGGCTGTCCATTCCCCTGCTGGTGGCGGTGAGCCTTCGGGTGGGTCTCCCCCTACCCTGAGGGCTCCTGCAGTACAGCCCCCCCGAGACCGACCCCCTTCGGCCTCGGCCCCGAGGAAGCGATGGCTGGATTCTACGTCCTCGTCGGTGCCGGGAAGCTCCGGTGACATGCTTTGTTCCAAGAAGTCGAAGAACCATCGTCATCGGTCTCCTTCCCGTGTCGGCACCGAGAGCTCTGGGTCGCCGAGGGAGTTGGCACCCAGCAGGCATCGGCACCGAGAGGACCGCTCACCCTCTGTTCAGGAGGTGTCGATGCGCTCCACTCTGGACAGCCCGGAACAGCCTCCACGCCCAGAACAGGTTCTGACGTCGACTCCTGCATCGACCTCCACGCCTTTCTCTGCAGCCGCTCTGAACGAGAGCCTCCGGGCCGTTCTCCCAGAGATTCTGGGAGAGCTGTTCCGCCCTAACCCTCCGGTACCGGCGGTGCTTGCGCCACTGGTACCGTCGAGCGTGGCGCCGGCTGGCCCATCGCCCGAGGTGAGGTCTCCGACGTCGGTGCCGCGTGCGGTACCGGCTGCCGTCGCCTCCCAGGAAGGCTCCCCGACTACGTCGGCGGAGGGAGCTTCGCCGATGCGGGCGAGGGAGTCTACCTCTCGACGCCCCCATCGTGGACGTGGCTCCACAGAGTCGAGTCGGGCGAGGTTGCAGACACAGGTCCGTGAACTTGTGTCTGACACCGAGGGTGAGGCCTCGTGGGAAGAGGAAGAAGACCCCAGATATTTCTCTGACGAGGAGTCTGAAGGTCTTCCTTCCGATCCCACTCCCTCTCTTGAGAGACAGCTTTCTCCTCCCGAGAGTCTGTCTTTTGCTTCCTTTGTCCGGGAGATGTCTACGGCCATCCCCTTCCCGGTGGTTGTGGAGGACAAGCCCAGGGCTGAAATGTTTGAGCTCCTGGACTATCCTTCTCCACCTAAGGAAGCGTCCACTGTACCCATGCATCAAGTCCTAAAAAAGACATTGCTGGCGAACTGGACCAAGCCTCTAACTAATCCCCACATTCCCAAGAAGATCGAGTCCCAGTACCGGATCCATGGGGACCCAGAGCTGATGCGCACTCAGTTGCCTCATGACTCTGGAGTTGTGGATCTGGCCCTAAAGAAGGCTAAGAGTTCTAGGGAGCATGCTTCGGCGCCCCCGGGCAAAGACTCTAGAACCTTAGACTCCTTTGGGAGGAAGGCCTACCATTCCTCTATGCTCGTGGCCGAAATTCAGTCCTACCAGCTCTACACGAGCATACACATGCGGAACAATGTGCGGCAGTTGGCGGGCATGGTTGATGCGCTCCCCCCTGAGCAAGCCAAGCCTTTTCAGGAGGTGGTCAGGCAGCTGAAGGCGTGCAGAAAATTCCTGGCCAGAGGGGTGTATGACACCTTTGATGTTGCGTCCAGGGCCGCTGCTCAAGGTGTGGTGATGCGCAGGCTCTCATGGCTGCGTGCCTCCAACCTGGAGAATAGAATCCAGCAGCGGATTGCGGACTCGCCTTGCCGTGCGGATAATATTTTTGGAGAGAAAGTTGAACAGGTGGTAGAGCAGCTCCACCAGCGGGACACCGCATTCAACAAGTTCTCCCGCCGGCAGCCTTCAGCCTCTACCTCTACAGGTAGAAGATTTTTTGGGGGAAGGAAGACTGTTCCCTACTCTTCTGGCAAGCGTAGGTACAATCCTCCTTCTCGACAGCCTGCGGCCCAGGCTAAGCCCCAGCGCGCTCGCTCTCGTCAGCAGCGTGCGCCTCAGCAAGGCCCCTCGGCTCCCCAGCAAAAGCAAGGGACGAGCTTTTGACTGGCTCCAGCAGAGCATAGCCGACATCCAAGTGTCAGTGCCGGGCGACCTACCAGTCGGAGGGAGGTTGAAAGCTTTTCACCAAAGGTGGCCTCTCATAACCTCCGATCAGTGGGTTCTACAAATAGTCCGGCAAGGATACACCCTCAATTTGGCTTCAAAACCTCCAAATTGCCCACCGGGAGCTCAGTCTTACAGCTTCCAGCACAAGCAGGTACTTGCAGAGGAACTCTCCGCCCTTCTCAGCGCCAATGCGGTCGAGCCCGTGCCATCCGGGCAAGAAGGGCTGGGATTCTATTCCAGGTACTTCCTTGTGGAAAAGAAAACAGGGGGGATGCGTCCCATCCTAGACCTAAGGGCCCTGAACAAATATCTGGTCAAAGAAAGTTCAGGATGCTTTCCCTGGGCACCCTTCTTCCCATGATTCAGGAAAACGATTAGCTATGCTCTCTGGACTTGAAGGATGCCTATACACACATCCCGATACTGCCAGCTCACAGACAGTATCTGCGATTTCAGCTGGGCACACGTCACTTCCAGTACTGTGTGCTACCCTTTGGGCTCGCCTCTGCGCCCAGGGTGTTCACAAAGTGCTTGGCTGTAGTAGCAGCAGCACTTCGCAGGCTGGGGGTGCACGTGTTCCCATATCTCGACGATTGGCTGGTGAAGAACACTTCCGAGGCAGGAGCCCTGCAGTCCATGCAGATGACTATTTGCCTCCTGGAGCTACTGGGGTTTGTGATAAATTATCCAAAGTCCCATCTTCTCCCAGTGCAGAAACTCGAGTTCATAGGAGCTCTGCTGGATTCCCGGACGGCTCGCGCCTATCTCGCAGAGGCGAGAGCCAACAACTTGTTGTCCGTCGTCTCGCGGGTGCGAGCGTCACAGCAGATCACAGCTCGGCAGATGTTGAGATTGCTGGGCCACATGGCCTCCACAGTTCATGTGACTCCCATGGCCCGCCTTCACATGAGATCTGCTCAATGGACCCTAGCTTCCCAGTGGTTTCAAGCTGCTGGGGATCTAGAGGACGTGATCCACCTGTCCACGAGTTTTCTCGAATCCCTGTATTGGTGGACGATTTGGTCCAATTTGACTCTGGGACGTCCTTTCCAAATTCCTCAGCCACAAAAAGTGCTGACCACGGATGCGTCTCTCCTGGGATGGGGAGCTCATGTCGATGGGCTTCACACCCAAGGAAGCTGGTCCCTCCAGGAACGAGATCTGCAGATCAATTTTCTGGAGTTACGAGCGATCTGGAACGCTCTGAAGGCTTTCAGAGATCGGCTGTCCCACCAAATTATCCAAATTCAGACAGACAACCAGGTTGCCATGTATTACGTCAACAAGCAGGGGGGCACCGGATCTCGCCCCCTGTGTCAGGAAGCCGTCAGCATGTGGCTCTGGGCTCGCCGTCACGGCATGGTGCTCCAAGCCACATATCTGGCAGGCGTAAACAACAGTCTGGCCGACAGACTGAGCAGGATTATGCAACCTCACGAGTGGTCGCTCAACTCCCGAGTGGTGCGCCAGATCTTCCAAGCGTGGGGCACCCCCTTGGTGGATCTCTTCGCATCTCGAGCCAACCACAAAGTCCCTCAGTTCTGTTCCAGGCTTCAGGCCCACGGCAGACTGGCATCGGATGCCTTCCTCCTGGATTGGGGGGAGGGTCTGCTGTATGCTTATCCTCCCATACCTCTGGTGGGGAAGACTTTGTTGAAACTCAAGCAAGACCGAGGCACCATGATTCTGATTGCTCCTTTTTGGCCGCGTCAGATCTGGTTCCCTCTTCTTCTGGAGTTGTCTTCCGAAGAACCATGGAGATTGGAGTGTTTTCCGACCCTCATCACGCAGGACGAAGGGGCGCTTCTGCATCCCAACCACCGGTCCCTGGCTCTCACGGCCTGGATGTTGAGAGCGTAGACTTTGCCTCTTTGGGTCTGTCAGAGGGTGTCTCCCGCATCTTGCTTGCTTCCAGAAAAGATTCCACTAAGAGGAGTTACTTCTTTCTGTGGAGGAGGTTTGCCGTCTGGTGTGACAGCAAGGCCCTAGATCCTCGCTCTTGTCCTACACAGACCCTGCTTGAATACCTTCTGCACTTGTCTGAGTCTGGTCTCAAGACCAACTCTGTAAGGGTTCACCTTAGTGCAATCAGTGCATACCATTACCGTGTGGAAGGTAAGCCGATCTCAGGACAGCCTTTAGTTGTTCGCTTCATGAGAGGTTTGCTTTTGTCAAAGCCCCCTGTCAAGCCTCCTACAGTGTCATGGGATCTCAATGTCGTTCTCACCCAGCTGATGAAACCTCCTTTTGAGCCACTGAATTCCTGCCATCTGAAGTACTTGACCTGGAAGGTCATTTTCTTGGTGGCAGTTACTTCAGCTCGTAGAGTCAGTGAGCTTCAGGCCCTGGTAGCCCAGGCCCCTTACACCAAATTTCATCATAACAGAGTAGTCCTCCACACTCACCCTAAGTTCTTGCCGAAGGTTGTGTCGGAGTTCCATCTGAACCAGTCAATTGTCTTGCCAACATTCTTTCCCCGTCCTCATTCCTGCCCTGCTGAACGTCAGCTGCACACATTGGACTGCAAGAGAGCATTGGCCTTCTACTTGGAGCGGACACAGCCCAACAGACAGTCCGCCCAATTGTTTGTTTCTTTTGATCCCAATAGGAGGGGAGTGGCTGTGGGGAAACGCACCATATCCAATTGGCTAGCAGATTGCATTTCCTTCACTTACGCCCAGGCTGGGCTGGCTCTTGAGGGTCATGTCACGGCTCATAATGTTAGAGCCATGGCAGCGTCGGTAGCCCACTTGAAGTCAGCCACCATTGAAGAGATCTGCAAAGCTGCGACGTGGTCATCTGTCCACACATTCACATCTCATTACTGCCTGCAGCAGGATACCCGACGCGACAGTCGGTTCGGGCAGTCAGTTCTTCAGAACCTGTTTGGGCTTTAGGATCCAACTCCACCCCCCGAGGGCCCTGTTTGTTCTGTTCCAGGCTGCACTCTCAGTTAGTTGGTAAATTTTTTAGGTCAATCTCAGTTATGTCCTCGCCGTTGCGAGGCCCAATTGACCATGGTTGTTGTTTTGAGTGAGCCTGGGGGCTAGGGATACCCCATCAGTGAGAACAAGCAGCCTGCTTGTCCTCGGAGAAAGCGAATGCTACATACCTGTAGAAGGTATTCTCCGAGGACAGCAGGCTGATTGTTCTCACAAACCCGCCCGCCTCCCCTTTGGAGTTGTGTCTTCCATTGTCTTTGTCTTGCTACATACGGGACTGACGAACACGAGCCGGTTCGGGCGGGAAGACGGCCGCGCATGCACGGTGAGCATGGACGCGCGAGGACTAGCAAAGGCTTTTGCTAGTGAAGTTTCCGATTGGAGGGGCTGCCGTGGACGTCGCCCATCAGTGAGAACAATCAGCCTGCTGTCCTCGGAGAATACCTTCTACAGGTATGTAGCATTCGCTTTATAGCAAGCCATAAGAGCTTTTGGGGAGCGAGAGACACGCTCCACCGCGCATGCATGGGAGCCTCTTTTTTTTTTTTTTTTTTTAAACCTCTGTGAGGAGAAGACTGCGTCTCTGACTTCGCTTCTTCACGCCCAGTCTGAAGAGCTTTGGTTTTTGGTGCCTTTGAAGCTGTGCCTTTTTGGGCATTTGTTTTTCCCTTCTCTTCCCGTACTTTTTTAGTTTTATTTTGTCCAATTTTTAAGTTTTCTTTCTTTTCCATCTGCAATCAGACAATCTATGGCAAAGACACCCATTCTTGGTGTCTGCAATTTCTAGGGCCCGAACGTAGTCCTGCTAATTGTGTCCATTGTCTTCTTATGAAGAAATAGACACAACTGTCCAGAGAGGCTCAAAGAGAAAAGATTTTGGAGCCAAGTCCAGGTCCTTGATGTCGGCATCAAGGTTGGAGGCGTTGATGTCGACAGCATCAGCATCGGTCCCTATGGTTGCCTCGAGACACTGAGAGTAGTAGTGCGTCGAGTGAGTCTCCACTTGCCTCAACACCAGCTGCTGGTCAGGGCCCCCAGGACTAGCCAGCGTCGGACCCAACCCTAAAGTAATGTGAGCATTCAACATCAGCACCGAGGAGTCTCAACACTGAGCTTCGGCGAAGGCCAAGAAGCATTGGTTGTCCTCGTCACATGGTGCCGGGAGGGACTTGGCACCCGAGAAATGTCGGGAGAATTGCTCCCTTTCTATGCAGTAGATGCTGGTGCGCCTGTTTCCAGACAGCCTAGACCCAACTCCCGTCTTGATCCCATCTGTTCTGCAGCCTATCTCGGAGCCTACACCCCAGTCTTTCCTGGTGTCTGCCCTTGATGAGCATATCCAGGCCTTGCTCTCTGAGCTGCTGGATGGCATCTTGTAGTTCTGTGCATTGGTGTTGGGCGTGCTTGTGCCTACCATCCAGCCCACTGCGGCCCCAGTGTCGACTGCCACCCAAGCTGATACCCCGTCGACGTCTGTGGGGGAAGGTTTGCCGGAGTTGAGGCAGGAGCAGACTCCTTGATGCCCCTCTTGGGGACATAGCTCCTCAAAGTCGAGGCAGGCTTGGTCTTGGCCTTCCCACATGGAGTTTCTGACTGACTAATGAGGAACGCTCATGGGGGAGTTGGAAGAGGATCCACTGTACTTCTTCTCAGACAAGTTCTATGGCATTCCCTCTGAACCCTCACCTCCACTTGAAAGGAGAAAGTCTCCTCTGTAGATGGTTCTATTCCATTTTTTTGTGAAGGAAATGGCTATATTATTTTGTTTGGAAGTCGAGGATGAGCCCAGGGCTAAGATGCTCGAGGTCCTGGAATACACATCTCCTCCTAGGAAGGCTGTGACTGTTCCTCTCCTCAATCAGAACTGGGAGTCCCTTCTGTAGGTTCCTGTCAAGTCCAAGAAGATTGACACCTAGTACTGGATTCACAGTACACCTGGTTTTGATAGGTCTCAGTTGCCTCACAACTCCGTGGTGGTGGAGTCCGCTCTCAGAAGAGCCAGAAGTTCTAGAGACTATGCCTTGGCGCCCCCAAGCAGAGAAGCTAGGACCTTGGACTCTTTTCAGGAGGAAGATGTTCCGGGACTCGGTGCGCAAGTTGATGGATTTAGCAGACTCCCACCGGAGCAGGCCGTGTCAGTGCACCAGTTGGCCAAGCAGCAGAAAGCGTGTCAAATTTTTGGCCAGGGTCGTCTATGACACTTTTGACGTGGCTTCCGGGATCTCTTAAAGTATAGCAATGCGCAGACTCTCGTGGCTGTGTGTTTCTGACTTGGAACAGGGTCATTCCATGCCAAGTGGTCTAAACCTTCCCACCATCATGTCTCCAATTTTGTTCAAATTTTATCTGTTGCGCGAGTCAGGTGTTAAACGAAGTTTCCCAAAATTTGAGGTCTCTAACTGCAATAGTTGCAGATCTATACCCCCTTTTCTGAAAGGTTGTCAGTCCATGAGCGCACGACATTTACCAAAATGCCATTTTTGGGGTCTAATAAAATCCAAACACATTTATAAGAGTGGCTAAAAAATTCAAATCCTGTACAGTTTTTGATAATTCCGATGAAATACATTTTAACGTTATGGATGCAAAATCCAGTCAAACAAGTTGACTCAAAGTGTGCATCAAAATTGGTCGCGACTCATCGGAACATATTTGGACCAATATTCAGACTGCAACAACTTCCATGCAAACAAAGATATGGACTTGAAATTTTGAACAAGCATTATGCTTGTGCTGGACATAATACTACCAGATTTGCAACTAGCCAGCATCTAGAACCAGCCTGCAGGATCTCTTCAAAGCTGGCACTGTCATTCTCCGAGGACAAGCAGGCTGCTTGTTCTCACTGATGGGTGACGTCCACGGCAGCCCCTCCAATCGGAATCTTCACTAGCAAAGGCCTTTGCTAGTCCTCGCGCGCACATGCGCGGCCGTCTTCCCGCCCGAAACCGGCTTGTGCCGGCCAGTCTTCTTTTGTCCGCGCTCGGTACGGTCGTGTTACGCCGTTCGCGCCCCTTAAGTCGACCTCGCGCGTCTCTTTTTGACTTTCGCTAACTAAAAAAAAAAAAAGGATTTTGGAAAAGGACCTTTTCGGTCTTTTTCCCTTTCCGCTATTTCCAGTTTTTGCCCCGGTAAGTTTTCTTTCGTCTTCGGGGTAGGCCCTTTTCAGGCCTCGGGTCGAATTTTTTTCTTTCCCTCTTTTTGGTGCCTACCGCAATTACGAGTTTTGATTTCGCCGGCGTGATTTTTCCGCCCATGTCATCGAAGTCTCCCAGCGGCTTCAAGAAGTGCACCCAGTGCGCCCGGGTAATCTCGCTCACTGACAGGCACGCATCGTGTCTTCAGTGTCTGGGGGCTGGGCACCGCCCGCAGGCCTGTAGTCTGTGCGCCCTTTTACAAAAGCGGACTCAGGTAGCGAGATTGGCCCAGTGGAACGTTTTGTTCTCGGGCTCTTCGTCTGCATTTGCACCAGGAGTATCAAGTGCATCGACGTCGACAGCGTCTAGACCTCCGTCCTCGGCTGCGACTGCATCGAGCGCATCGACCCTCTGCATCGGGGCTGAGACATCGGAAGTCGGCGTCGGTGGTACCGGGACCTCCACTTCTGCTGATGTCGTCGGACGGTGGTGCTTCGACTGGAGTGCAGGTGAGGGCTGTCCATTCCCCTGCTGGTGGCAGTGAGCCTTCGGGTGGGTCTCCCCCTACCCTGAGGGCTCCTGCGGTACAGCCCCCCCGAGACCGACCTTCTTCGGCCTCGGCCCGAGGAAGCGACGGCTGGATTCTACGTCCTCCTCGTCGGTGCCGGGAAGCTCCAGTGACGTGCTTCGTCCCAAGAAGTCGAAGAAGCATCGACACCCGGTCCCCTTTCCCGATATCGGCCACCGAGAGTCTGGGGTCGCCGAGGGAGTCGGCACCCAGTAGGCATCGGCACCGAGAGGA